>NC_088398.1:48196029-50753529 GCF_034236695.1 Oncorhynchus nerka | reverse complement strand
TTAATTAACGTGCACCTGTGGAACGGTCGTTAAGACACTAACATCTTATAGACGGTAGGCAATTAAGGTCACAGTTATGAAAACTTAGTACACTAAAAGAGGCCTTTATACGGACTCCGAAAAACACGAAAAGAAAGATGCCAAGGATCCCTGCCCATCTGCGTGAACGGGCCTTAGGCATGCTGCAAGGAGGCATGAGGACTATAGGGGCAAGAAATGGCAATGTCCGTACTGTGAGACGCCTAAGACAGCGCTACAGGGAGACAGCTGATCGTACTCGCATTGGCAGACCATGTGTAACAACACCTGCACAGGATTGGTACATCCGAACATCAAACCTGCGGGACAGGTACAGGATGGCAACAACAACTGCCCGAGTTACACCAGGAACGCACAATCCCGCCATCAGTGCTCAGACTGGCAGAGAGAGGCTGGACTGAGGGCTTGTAGGCCTGTTGTAAGCCAGGTCCTCACCAGACATCACCGGCAACAACATCGCCTATGGGCACAAACCCACCGTCGCTGGACCAGACTGGCAAAAAGTGCTCTTTTCTGACAAGTCGCGGTTTTGTCTCACCAGGTGCGATGGTCAGATTCGCGTTTATCGTCAAAGGAATGAGTGTTACACCGAGGCCTGTACTCTGGAGCGAGATCGATTTGGAGGTGGAGGGTCCGTCATGGTCTGGGGCGGTGTGTCACAGCATCATCGTACTGAGCTTGTTGTCATTGCAGGCAATGTCAACGCTGTGCGTTACAGGGAAGACATCCTCCTCCCTCATGTGATCCCCTTCATGCAGGCTCATCCTGACATGACCCTCCAGCATGATAATGCCACCAGCTATACTGCTCGTTGTGTGCATGATTTCCTGCAAGACTGAAATGTCAGTGTTCTGCCATGGCCAATCTAACAGGTCCCAGACCTGTTAGATTGGAGGGTGAGGGCTAGGGCCATTCCCCCCAGAAATGTCCAGGAACTTGCAGGTGCCTTGGTCTCACAACAAGAACTGGCAAATCTGGTGCAGTCCATGAGGAGATGCACTGCAGTACTTAATGCAGCTGGTGGCCACACCAGATACTGACTTACTTTTGATGTTGACCCCCTTTGTTCAGGGACACATTATTCCATTTCTGTTAGTCACATGTCTGTGGAACTTTTTCAGTTTATGTCTCAGTTGTTGAATCTTATGTTCATACAAATATATACACGTTAAGTTTGCTGAAAAAAATGCAGTTGACAGTGAGACAGTGACAGTTTCTTTTTTTGCTGAGTTTACACACACACATATATATATATATATACACCAACCATATGGCATCAGACAAGCACGTGTGGTCCTAATCGTTATTTGTATATTATTCTTGAATATAAGATCTCTTTTTGAATAATATTAATCGGTTGCATATATTGTTAACCCACCTGGAAACAGTTATTTCAATACTTTATGATAATCACTTTTGCAGTTTCTATCGGATGTTTTGGACATCGTTCATAAATTCTCTTTCATGTCCGGCCATCTGTAGAAAAGGAACAAAAGCCTTGAGGGATAGCGATGCACTGTGCTACGCTCTTGCGTTTCTCAAAAACTCACCTACAACCAGCCAAAGTAACACCTGTTTCGACAACACTGGAGTGGTTTCCGATGCCATGGTCTTCCTTCAAAACTGTTGTCCAATGCCAGAAGTTGGAAAAGCGTTAAGATGTGTGAAACAGACGATAAAGCCTCACAAGTGTCCTCCCTAATGTTCCACTTTAAGATCGAGGCGACCCTGTCAAAGAACCATAGGGTAGTAATCCATAAGTATTTGACTCGTTCCTCTTAGCCAACTAGAAAAGGCAGCTCAAATGTCTTCACGGTCACTATCACCTTGCGCAAAAAAATAACTCTGGAGAGGTACACATGCTTCGGGTTGTCGGGAGTTCCCTTTCCGAGTAGCCTATCCGGTCAGTTGTCTTTACGAAATAGATTCGTTATCATTGAAATACATTAAGCCAACATCGCGACTGGACAAGTCAAATTTGACCAAGTCCATAAGACAGTCCAAAAACCTGGCGCAAGATTCGTGTTCACTACGAGGTACTTGGCAACTCCAACAAACCATTGCGCGTACGAGACGCACTGAGCCAGAACAGAGCCTGCGCCAGTGAACTGGTGGGTCTCGAGCGTAAATTCTCTTGACAGTATACCAACAGAGTGAGAGCCACGGGAGCCTAAACAGAATGCAGGCTATTCTGGGGTCTGGGGATAAGGAAGTGGGCGACTATTGTTGGAGGGACTTCATTATTATGCTCAGTACTGTACAGGAAAAAAGTGACAATATTTTACCTTTTATGCATTCAAATGAACATGACGTAAAATAAAAAGTGAAGTGCTCAGTATCTGCCTGGTGTGATTTTTAACCTGATACTATATTAGACAACACAACTACTACATAAAAGGTACATGGTATCAATATACATTTTAGCCTACATGTTAAGAAATAGGCAATGTCTTCATATGACAAAATTACAATTAAGTATATAAAAAAAAAATAATAATAATTGAGACCAATCCCATGGGTCAAATGAAGTGTAGTGTTAAACCAGAACACTAAACAGACAGGGTTGATAATAAAACGGCAGAGTCCAACATCACCCAATGCTGCCCTCTAGTGTTAGCATGTGCTAACACAGAATTACAGCTCCTGCAGCACCAATAAACAGTTCCAATTGATGCTGATGGACATAGGATTCACGTTTTTTATTTATTTTGTCGGAGTAGAGACAAGGCCCAGATATATTAATTGGAAGAACTCACACGTTTTTTCTTTGAATACTTTTTACTTTAAGAATTTACTACATTGTACAAAATTGCTACTGGCTTAATAGTCTACATATCCTTCAAAAGTAAATGATGATCAATGTACATGATATAAATTGGTGTGGTGACAATACCTAGAGCAATTTTTTACATCTACAAACAACTTAAATACAGCGTGAATAAGGGTGCTCTTACAAAAAGAGGAATAAATTAACGTAGAAGAGCTACAGCGAAATTGCACTTACATGGTGAAGTATAATTTCTAACCAAGAGAAGTCTCATCTCAGATACAGAGGCAAAAAGAAAAGTTATTAGGTAGGTTACACAGAGCACTCATGTTGGTCAATCACTCTCTACAATTTCTGATGCAGATATAAATCATTTATATGACACAGAATTGTTCTTGCCAGGCAAATCAGTTTAGATAACTCATGATACAGCCAGTTGAGAAAGAGAGATAGTACTACAAAGCTTGGCCGTTCTTTTAAGTCGTCCAGCGAAAACATAAATCAACAAACCATCAATTATTCTGAAACTTCACAAAAAAATGAAATAAATGTGATGTTTAAGACTTTTCTGTTGAGATGGGTGTTAATAGCTCACAGTTTACTTATTCAAATGAGCAGTATTTAAAATAATTCCTTCTGCTTTTACCTCTACTGCACACAGCCTCGCAAAATATCTACTTCTGATCTACCGTCCGCAGAGGCAACATATAAAAAGTCTGATACCTGAAATACATTTATGTGAGTCAATAATACAGTTGACCGACTCATTCGTACCGCCAGAGATCCTAGATGTGATTGGGTTAGTCTGGAGAAGAACCAATAGGGTGCCAGTATGTGATAGGCCTATTTCCTGTGTCAAGCCTGAGAGTCATTGATGACCACAGCCAGAAACAGTGTCAAGACAACATGAGGAGAAATTACCATCAAAGTATATAGTAACACAAAAAATAAAAAGTACAGTAAGTATAGGCCTAGACACAGGGGTAATAATAGAAGTATTAGTAGTTCCTTGTTGTATAAAGTTACAATCAGAATTTCACATTGAGCTAGCTAAGTAAGGCAGGTCGTAGCTAGTGTTTTTATATGGAGATAGAAAAGGTATAACGTTTTAGGTATGACTTGTTCGTGGTTCAATTCATACCTGCATGCTACAGATTGCCGTCGTCATCCTCAGATGATCGAGTCATAATCTGGATCAGAACATTCTAGTGAAAGCCAGGTCCTAACTGAACACTAAATGCTGGCGCTTGATCAATACAACTCACTTAAAAAAAGCAAAAGGGGAAAAAACAGGACAAAATTAAATTAAAAAAGTAAAATGTCAGTAGAAAGTCATTGCCCATCCTATCAAGAGTCCAGGTCCAGTGCTCCAATTTAATTCAGCGGTTTGAGGTACAGTGATGAGGCTAGGTTCTTTGATACAGTGGTTCTTCATCCAGGTAGGCAGCCTCAGGTTGACAGATCATCTCCCTGAATGGGCTGTGTGGAGGTGGTGTGCTGAACACAGGAATGTACCCAAATGCCAAAGTGTGTCAAAAAATTGTCTCAAAGAGTCCAGTCAGACATGGTCATCTTTGCTTTGTCCTCTTCCTTAGCTCTCAGCATTTATTGCAGTCCCTTCCTGCTATAAACATATCTAAAAGAACGGTGTGTGCACTGTGTAGGTCATTAGGAATGCTTATGAGAGGACCAGTGACACAACTAAAGTACTAAAATAGAAAAAAATATATAATAAATACTTCTCCAAACTGGACTGTAGTAAGAAAGAATTCCAATAATCCAATTTCATGATTGCAGCTGGTTTGGGAATTGTTTGGGAATGCCATAGGAGGAGTTTCTGTTTGTAACTAGGGCAGGAACTTTCCCCAGTTTTGGAAATGCAGTAAAATATTAATCTTGTGTTAAGGGTGGGAAGTAGCCCACTAGTTTGGGAATGCCAGGAATAGGACATAATTGTTGTGAGCAGGGCAGAAGCTAGCCCGCCTGATTCCCTCTCAGAGCTCAGTGGTCAACAGACCTTTGGGCTTTGTGCCGTCCTTCTTGGGTACCTGGGCAGCAATGCTGGTGAGAGGAGAACACAATGAAAAGCCCGGAACTCCTACCTTTTAGTGTGCACAACATATAGTCATGTATAATAGTAATATTCTAGTAGAACAGTAATATTGTATTGCTAACCAGTATAATGGGATGCAAGAGAACACAACGTAATGAGAAACCAAAATGAGAAAGTGCATATCCATCATCCTACGTATATTGTTTCAGGAGACCTGGCTGCAGCAGAAATCAAATCACATTGTATTTGTAAAATGCGCCGAATACAACAGGTGTAGTAGACCTAACAGTGAAATGCTACAACTTACTTGACGCGAGTGCTGCTTTTTTGTAATTCTAAAAATGGCAAACCCAGAAAGCCTACTACCTTCTAGAGTCCACAACATTAATCCTAACTAACATATTTCATTCAGCAGTATAATCATAACTTGTGCAGAGAAGTAGTATAAAGTCAAAAATCAAGCTCTAGCCTTCACCTTGTTATTAGATCAAGATATGAAAGCTCATCAGGAACATTAAGGCAATGGGGATGTTAAACACAACAAGCTTCCATTAATAACAAGGGGAATTATTTGGTCTACTCTCTACACAGCATACTAAACATAGCATATGACATGGTGCGAAAAGCGCATAGCAACTAAGACTAGCTGCCATGAACACAATGTCCAGATGAGATGATCAAAACAGCACTAGGACAAGGCAGCGATGATGATGTGTCATGACTGATTTACCTTGTGGCAATCACATTGTGAGTTTGAGAGAACAGATGGGGGTGCAGGGTTGGGGCAATAGCCCCCCCTTCAGGTTGGAGAGGGGCGGCGGTCTTGGCAGAGGGGTCAAGGAGGCCGTTAGTAAAGATGGCAGTGGGCGGCTGCATTAGAATGGGAGGAGAAGGAAAGTGGACTGGGTCAGTCTCTATGAGGGATGGACTATGGACAGACAGACTAAAAAGACAGACATACTTAGGCCCAGAGGTCAGTCCTTCATGAACAGACTAAAGACAGACAGGAGCACTAAAGCCCAGAAGACACCGGTACTCACTGCAGCAGGGACGATCCAGCGAGGTGATATCATGGACTTAGATTGCATTGGTGCTGGTGGTAACTACAAGAGATCCACGTTCAAGAGTTATACTCACAGTGCCACACCTGTCAACATACTGCAGGCCTATGAACTCAATTGTGATAGAAATTTCAAGACACTGGTTTATTATTCGGTCTTGACTGTTGTGGACAACCGCATTCAGCTACAGTAGCTAAAACATGTGTCAGTGAGGGTTATTTTATGGCAGATGGGGTCTAGAGACTTACTACTGGGGTTGGATCTGAGAAATCTATCAGGTTATCACTCAGCGGGACTGGCAGCGGCGGCAGGGTGGGCATCTCCAGCTCCTCTGGTTTGGCCTGCGTAGCGACAAGCCAACGGCTATGTTAACAGCTCACACATTCACACAAATGACATACAATTATTTCTGTGCATTCAGATGTGTTTTAATATATGCAACGCAAGCGAGAAACTGGTAAAGCAAAACACAGCTTAAATTTGAAACCTTTGACGGCAGTCCTTCGTTAAGTATTTCAGCAGCCATCATGGTTGCTGACGGCATGAGATCCGCAGTCACCATCTCAACACTGAAGACAACAGAGAAACAAGAGATGGATAAGTGTTTTTCATTTCTTTAGAGTCTGATGAGGTACTGAAATTGCAAGGCTAACGTGCACATTTTCAATGGAAATAAAATCCTAGACATGTGCTTAATATGCAAAGACATGGATGTAACGATTCACCGATACGCATCCGTCCACGATTCAAATCTTTAAGACATGCGTGCATCGGTCCGTGAACCCCAAACTGATCAAAAATGTAGCAGGCGTCTGTTAGAAAATTGACTCAAAACTTAACGAATCAAAGTGTTTTACATTCTTTCTACCTCTTGAAAATTACATAATCTTTTGTGACAACTGATGCATCCTCTCCTTCAGCGTCAAACTAAGCATGCAACTGTGTTGACAGTCACTGATCTGCAAGTCCTTTTGCATGACGAACAACTCCGGGCAATATCAGTAGCCTGGTCAAACAGCTTCACGCGCTGACCAATACGAGCTAGGTGGCCTGTTCATGATCTTGCACATCTGCATGGCACTTCCAACATTCATATGCCAAAATGGTTTGCGCGATATTAGGCTTTATTAGTAGTGACAACCTGTAATTTGCTGTTGAAAATAAATAAAAGCAAGCAGCTGGAGACGACTCATCTTGCTATACCTGCTGAACGGGGCTTACAATTGATTTTGTGATTGTTCAGGTTCACCATCAGCAATAGTTCTGGTAGTTTTGCTTTAAACAGTCAGTATATGGTCATTATTAGATACACAGGGTCAAGTTAATCATTTCATAACGAGGACAACAATTCGGTTTTGCGAGGCACAATGCATTGCGGAAGGAGAAAATAAGCTCTGTAAAAAAACTTTCAAACGGTCAATAGCATTTAATTTTGAGATGGGTGTGAAATCCAAAGTTTTACTATATATTCATTGGCTATGTCTAGCGTTGCAAAAGGAGGGTATAACTGGAAACGTTCAGATTTCTGGTAACTTTAAAGGTTAATTTAGAAGTTCATAAAATGACATATAGTGGCCTTTTTTGGATACTACAGATTATCACAGGTGTCTAATTATCTCTGGCTATCTTGTGTGTAAAATATATGAAACAATTAAATAAGATTATGGAAATAAAACAGAATGACAAAGCTGTAAAAGAAATAAACCATCTTCGTGAATACCATTGGTGTTTAATATGAGGGTTTCAGCATAAAATATCCATATATATAGTACACATTTATTTTACGTTTATACACTGCTCAAAAAAATAAAGGGAACACTTAAACAACACAATGTAACTCCAAGTCAATCACACTTCTGTGAAATCAAACTGTCCACTTAGGAAGCAACACTGATTGACAATACATTTCACATGCTGTTGTGCAAATGGAATAGACAACAGGTGGAAATTACAGGCAATTAGCAAGACACCCCCAATAAAGGAGTGGTTCTGCAGGTGGTGACCAGACCACTTCTGGCTGATGTTTTGGTCACTTTTGAATGCTGGCGGTGCTTTCACTCTAGTGGTAGCATGAGACGGAGTCTACAACCCACACAAGTGGCTCAGGTAGTGCAGCTCATCCAGGATGGGACATCAATGCGAGCTGTGGCAAGGTTTGCTGTGTCTGTCAGCGTAGTGTCCAGAGCATGGAGGCGCTACCAGGAGAAAGGCCAGTACATCAGGAGACGTGGATGAGGCCGTAGGAGGGCAACAACCCAGCAGCAGGACCGCTACCTTTGCCTTTGCGCAAGGAGGAGCAGGAGGAGCACTGACAGAGCCCTGCAAAATGACCTCCAGCAAGCCACAAATGTGCATGTGTCTGCTCAAACGGTCAGAAACAGACTCCATGAGGGTGGTATGAGGGCCCGACGTCCACAGGTGGGGGTTGTGCTTACAGCCCAACACCGTGCAGGACGTTTGGCATTTGCCAGAGAACACCAAGATTGGCAAATTCGCCACTGGCGCCCTTTGCTCTTCACAGATGAAAGCAGGTTCACACTGAGCACGTGACAAACGTGACAGAGTCTGGAGACGCCGTGGAGAACGTTCTGCTGCCTGCAACATCCTCCAGCATGACTGGTTTGACGGTGGGTCAGTCATGGTGTGGGGTGGCATTTCTTTGGGGGGCCTGACTGCCATTAGGTACCGAGATGAGATCCTCAGACCCCTTGTGAGACCATATGCTGGTGCAGTTGGCCCTGGGTTCCTCCTAATGCAAGACAATGCTAGACCTCATGTGGCTGGAGTGTGTCAGCAGCTCCTGCAAGAGGAAGGCATTGATGCTATGGACAGGCCCGCCCATTCCCCAGACCTGAATCCAATTGAGCACATCTGGGACATCATGTCTCGCTCCATCCACCAACGCCACGTTGCACCACAGACTGTCCAGGAGTTGGCGGATGCTTTAGTCCAGGTCTGGGAGGAGATCCCTCAGGAGACCATCCACCACCTCATCAGGAGCATGCCCAGGCGTTGTAGGGAGGTCATACAGGCACGTGGAGGCCACACACACTACTGAGCCTCATTTGGACTTGTTTTAAGGACATTACATCAAAGTTGGATCAGCCTGTAGTGTGGTTTTCCACTTTAATTTTGAGTGACTCCAAATCCAGACCTCCATGGGTTGATAAATTTGATTTCCATTGATAATTTTTGTGTGATTTAGTTGTCAGCACATTCAACTATGTAAAGAAAAAAGTATTTAATAAGAATATTTCATTCATTCAGATCTAGGATGTGTTATTTTAGTGTTCCCTTTATTTTTTTGAGCAGTGTATGTATGTGCTGTCAATGTTTTGGCGTCAAACTGGTGGCAGTTGTGAAAAAGTCAATAGTTGGAAGAGTTGCAGAGTAATAGAAAATAATGCCATTGTTGATTAAATGCTTTAGTCATTAATTACTGGTAGGCTATTTTCTATCTACTAGAAACTCATGGACATGTATACAAATGTAATACTACATTTTAAAGTTTTTCAAGTATAACTTACCAAAGTATTCATAACTGCCAAATATTTGTTGTTTATTACCAAAACGACTGATACCAGTAACTTTGAAAATGTACTGCTAATTTTGCAACCCTAGCTATGTCTTAGCTAATTTGTAAACGATTAAATATGGATACATTACTAGCTCAAACACTTAACCTCCCAGAGTCGATTTGTCCACGCCCCGCGGAAATCTAATAAGCATATTAAACAATCCCCATTCAAATCTGGCAGTTTAAACTAGATTTAAAAAAAAAAAACTGGTTGTTGCATTGGATGCTTCTCAATCCACTGCATCGGTCGATGTCGGAATTCCGCATCTGCAGTGAAAGGTGACAGAGCTAGAGTGTTTGTCGGACCATGAGACATCCTGAAAATCGTTCTCACATAATCGAACGGTTTGGCCTAGATACCATAATGACCCCTCCATGGAAAAATGACTCTCACAAACACGATGGTTACAAACTTACATGTATCGGAGCCCATGTATCTACATACAAATCGAATATTCTTGAAAAGGGAAAGATGCACACCGCTAAGACATGTATCAAGGCAGAATTTAGTCATGTGACATGGGCACACATGACTCCCATGCTCCTCCAGAAGGCAGCAGAGAGCTGTGTAAAAACAACAGCTTTGTCTTGAGTTCTGCGACTTATAGCCTAGTAGCTTACCACCGTGTTTTCCCACTCCAGTCCTAGAGTTCCCCTTTACATTACTAGAAACTACGAGGTAATATACAGTATATCTCCTCAAATGATTCTCTCAGATGGAGCTGTTGTCCTGAGGCTGCCTTGTGGTACCTTGTGGCAGGGAGAACACGGGACAGGTGGCCCCCTCTTATCTGGGTGTGGCCGACTCCCTCCCTCCATCTCCTATGCATACATCATTTTACACAGGGCGATAAGCATCCCATAGGAACCATCAAAGGCACTTCAAGAAGAATTAAGCAAGAACACATTGATCACCCCCAAAGAAAAACCTACAAAACATTCAAATGGCAGTCTCACCTGGGCCCAGCATTGGTCAGCAGTGTGGGTTTGAGCAGGTCCCACGACTCATGTCTCTCAGGACGTCCAGTCAGAGACAGGGACGAGTTGCTGCCCATACGCCCACTACGCACCTTCAGCCTGGGACAGACGAGCAGTGGACATTTGGACAGATCTATACCACACCAACACTCAGCCTAACATTCAACATTCTCTGTTTGGATAGGCTATTTGAGATTTTCAATGCGAGTCACAGTTTCAGTTTGGCGAGTCACTGGACACACAAGCTGCATCGATTCTTGTTGTTGTGCACATTGTTTGCTTTGAAGTGTTAGGTTTGAGCTCTTTCAGACTAACACGGAACCCAAACCCGGCTGCGCGCGTGCGCCATTGTGCATACGTTTATTTTGTCCCCCTACACCAAACGTGATCACGACACGCAGGTTAAAATATCAAAATAAACATTAATTTGGGAACTGGTCGAAAAGCATTAAACATTTATGGCAATTTAGCTCGTTAGCTTGCACTTGCTAGCTAATTTGTCCTATTTAGCTAGCTTGCGGTTGCTAGCTAATTTGTCCTGGGATATAAACATTGAGTTGTTATTTTACCTGAAATGCACAAGGTCCTCTACTCCACCAATTAATCCACACATAAAACGGCCAACCGAATCGTTTCTAGTCATCTCTCCTCCTTCCAGGCTTTTTCATCTTTGAACTTATATGATGATTGGCATCTATACTTCCATAGTATTACTACACTGACCGGCAACATAGTTCGTCTTTCAATCACCCATGTGGGTATAACCAATGAGGAGATGGCACGTGGGTACCTGCTTCTATAAACCAATGAGGAGGATGGGAGAGGCAGGACTTGCAGCGCGATCTGCGTCAGAAATAGAAAGGAGTTCTATTTTAGCCCTTGGCAACGCAGATGCTCGCGATAATTGAATAACATGCAATAATTGAATAACAGATTTCTAAATGTATTTTACAACGCACGTGACACGAGCGGTGTGGTCAGCCTATATTCTTCACCTCCATACAAAATCACTTTAGAATAGCTTCTGGAAGAACCACTACTGTATCAACCACAAGAGTCCCGCCCCACAGATAAATTGTAATCCCTGGGGAATTAGCAGTTGATTCAGGGATTATTGTCATAACAGAATTATGCTAAGAGTCCTCATTAATATTCTAGCTGCTAATGGACTTGAGCGGCAGGGAGGTTCTGATTGGCTGAGGCTGGCTGTGGAGTGTTGGGGTAGCTCAGGGACATCCCATTTACATTTTAGCCATTTAGCAGACTCTCTTATCCAGAGTGATGAGGGTAAAGTGCTTTGCTCAAGGGCACAGATTTTCCCCCTGGCCGGCTCTGGAATTCGAACCAGTGACTTTTCATACTGGCCCAAAGTTCCTGCTGGGCTACCTGCACCCATCATTCCAAGATGGGTGTTTCCTTTCTCATCAAATAATGTACAATAAAGTCAATGCATGAGGTGGAGTGAAACACTCCACATATCTGCGTGAAGGGTAGACACTAGGAACACAACCATACTGTCTTTGTGATCTCACTCACCTGGCTGATGCTTCCTGTAGGTTGGTGTTCTTGTCCCCGATCACAACGTGCTCCTCCAGCGATCCCTATAACATACAGAACATCAGTACATCGAGGAGAGGGCTACAAGAATCAATATGCCTGGTTGCGTGTCCTTCAAAGATAAAATTGCAGCAGTATCCAAAATCCAAGGGTTTACAGCACTTATACAACACACCCCCATTTACATCTAAGAATCCAAAGCATCCCTATGCAATTTCGATGTTGACCCAAGATCATTTCTGAGTGTCCACAGACGGAGTGCTAGAGTCCAGTAAAGTACCTTGAGAGCAGCCTCTGCCTGAGCTTTAAGGATGTTGCTCTTCAGGTCCTCTGGGGGGCGCAGTGGAGCGAGCACAGGGCTGCTGCCTACACTGTTCAGACACTTCTCTGTGAGCTTCACCACGTCCTCCTGTGTGTGTGTGTGTGTGTGGGGGGATTTCACATGCACACAAAACGCGCAGACAAACACACAGACGGACAGAGGAAAGGTTGTGGTTATGTCGGCAGGTAGCCTAGTGGTTAGAGTGTTGGGCCGGTAACCGAAAGGTTGCTAGATCGAATCCCCGAGCTGACAAGGTAAAAATCTGTTGTTCTGCTCCTGAACAAGGCAGTTAACCCACTGTTCCTAGGCTGTCATTGTAAATAAGAATTTGTTCTTAACTGACTTGCCTAGTTAAATAAAAGGTCTCCTTTGCCTTCCACCTCCCTCTGGATAAATAAACATAGTAACCTTACAGACAAGAGGTCAGATAGGCTGAGAGGAGGCAGGAAGTTGAGCTTCACATCTCATCTGACCTTCCACATTGGGGCGGCAACTATTTCAGAAAATGCTTATTTGCGAACCCGAGTCGAAAACGAGTACCTAAAACTAGCCATACCTTCCTAATATACACACATGAGGAAGTGTCACGCTTTAGTAAACATCTTTAAATTACCAATAGCTTTGTTATGAGCAGTCAGATACACTGCCCCCCTTGGCATACAATGGCTCGCCACCTCAGCCCCACCCACTCCCTACTGGGGTGCTCCCTGTCTGCCATTGTGTCTATACATTAGCCTGTCATAGTGACCTACTGTTTGCCTCAGCATATGGGACCCTAAAACTAGTGGCATACCCCCTGCCCTTACCTACGAAATCAAATATCACACATATGCTTTTGTTTTGACTCCCACCAGAGACTGTCCATGCAGCTCTCGGCTCCCGTTCCCATACGTTACAATGCAGCGCTGCTCGCGTGAGTGACATTAAGCAGGCTTTGTCCCCTTTAGAGTGTGGTGTGTGTGTTCCCGGTAATGTGTGCATGAGTCCAAGAGTGTATGTACCCAGTATGCATGTCGCTGTGTATTTGAGCACAGAGGGCATGCAGAATATATCCGCCCTTCCATTTGCTCTTTTCCTCTCCCACACCCAGCTCAGTGCACTGACCTGGTTGTTCATGTTGAGATTGACGTTAGCTCTGGAAGGGACAGGGAGTGGGGCACTGTCCAGTTCCAGGTGCTTCAGCCGCACTGCCGCCTCTGTGGGAGAAACACAAACAGTCTTTACTCACAGCACACATACCAACACCAGTCCTCGTGGAGCACACAGAGAAAATCTAACTATTGAAAACATTTCAGTCCCATTCGTAACTTTCAATATATATATATATTTTTTTTAACGGTTTCTGGTGTACTTAGCCTCCAATTACAAAAGATGCCTTTGGTAGGCAGGATATTTATAAGGCAGTTCTCTTCTTTTTAACATTATACAACAACTTCATTTGCAAGGGGGAGTACTTTTTAAATGGAGGTTGTAACTACTACGGTTACCTACAATAAGCTTAGTATTTGCATGACTATTGTCGGTGTGTGTGTAAGTTCACCAGCAAGAGAGACTGTGTCGTCTGCCGTGAGGCTGGAGGCGGAGGCTGCCATGCTTGGCCCCGCCTCCTCAGGGAGGCCTGCTGTCGCCATGGGAACAGGCGTCCGGATGACATCATCGACGCACGTCTCCAGCAGATCAGCTACGAGGGGCAGTGGCATGCTGCAGGGGGGAGAGGACAGGACATGAGGATAGATAGAAACACACATTGATTCATCAACATATAGGGGACAGAGGTTTTTCCTGACCATGTGACTGAGCAGGAAAAAGTCAGGGCCTTAACATGAGAATGACTTACCTGAACACTCTGGAAGACAAAGACTGAAGAGTTTGTCATACTGACAGTGCATGAGGCTCAGCACCCTGGATCCTACTCAACTAAAAATGGATGAAAGAAATGCCCCCATATCCATAACTACGATTGTAACTCAACAGTTGCTTGATCAGCCCTCAAATTAGCGCAAGTAAGAATACACTGTATGGGAATGACAAAATAGCATGTTTCTTCCATCAAAGGGGACCTGGAATTGTGACATGAAACTTTTGTTGCTAAACTCCGGCAGGGTAGACTGTAGCTTACACTCGGGCTGCAGCCGGAGGACCTGATGAATGCTGAGAAGAATATTACCATACATACTGTCTTAAGACATGTAGACCTGACACACCAGGCATCATGTTAGATGACATGGGCCTCATTCATACAAATCTCTCTCACAGTTTGGGAGGGAAAGGGAGACAGGAATGAGAGGAGTGTTGGAGGGGTAGAGGGAGTATAGAGTGGGGGAGGTGTACTAGCTAGTGAGTCACATTCCATAAGTGACTGCAGTGAGATTACAGGCTGGAAGAGGCTTTGATAGAACTGGTTTCAGTTTTCTTAGAGACACCTTCGCTCCCTCCCTCATGGTAAAGAACATGCTGTCTGCTGCTAATAATTACCCCACAGGGATCAGCGTGACCATATTTCAGCCAAACAGAACTCATAATAAAAAATAAAAAAGCAATGAGTACACTGAAACCATAAACTGCCTACTCACAAGGAGATGCTATTCATTATCAAAGGTCTCAAAGTACAATACAGAGACAATAGTTGGTCACATGACAATGTAAACAGGAAGCTAATTTAAAATAAATCTTCATTGGTAGAGCTGTGAAAGTACCAGTAGTGTCAACATATAGAAATACTAGAGAACATTCAAATTAACCAGCTAGGAACTAACAATACACTGTTAGAAGTTTTTATTCCATCTATCTGTATTCATAATTTGTGCATTAATTCAACACAGAAAAGGCAAGATTTAGACATTAGAAATGTGTGCAGATCCATAAAACGTACCAACAGAGATAAAAATCACTCATAAAATGTGGGTTAAATCAAATATTTGGATGATTAAGACTAGACAAAGACAGCCATATGAAATAAAGCAGATAAAACCAACTGCTTGGGGCAGTGAAGGCCAAAAAGGAACATTTCATATCCCTGGATAATAAAGTCATTCTTCAGAGAGATGGATGTCTGTCTATAATGGAACAGAACAGTGGTCCAGTGGATTCATGCTCTCTCCTCTTGCCTCTTGTCAACAGGCTGGTTATTGTCAATCTTTCTTGCCAGCCCTGGACAGTGTCACTGCGGAGGGGTGTGATACGTTTCAGTGGTTGAGTGAGGAGGTGGTATACGAGGGAGTAAACAAATCCAGGTAGTGTGGCGTCACCCGAGCGCAGAGCCAGAGAGCTCTGTCTGGTCTATTTCTTGTTGAAGATTAGGCTAGGGTCCTAGTGAGACATGTGGGTGAGACAGGGGAAAGGTTGTGACAAGGTCCAGTGGTGTCCGCCCACCCACCTCCAGGAGGAGAAGGAGAGGGTCAGCATTGGGTGGTGAGAGGGGGGAGCGGCCTGGACAGAAAGTTGAAGGAAAAGAGGGTGAGGAGGTATAGCACGGTTAACACAAGATGGGAGGATTGTAAAAGTCAAAAAGAGGAGTGTGGAATAGAGAGGGAGAGGAGAAATATAGCAGAACGTACAGAATAGGACTTAACCTGCCTTGGTGTATTAGGTGTTCAGTGACTATCCCCTGTGTGACTATTCTTTCTGCAAACTATGTGATGAAGTACAAGACAGAGGTCAACTGGATGTCCTGAAGCTAGCCTTTCTATACATGATAGTATTACGACAGCATCGAGAATGAGTTTGGAAACAATGACACGGTCACTATTGCTGTTGAAAAGACCGAAATTAACCTCTGAATTGATGGAAAGTCCCTGCATCCTTCACAACCATGACATTGTGACATATCCCTCCATTACGATCTAAAGGAGATATGATTCATCTACTCATTCTTTAGAGTGCGTGTTACCGTCATAACTAGGTCAGTGGAATGGAAGCACTGTATAGCAAATGACATAATACATCTACCAATGTGGACAGTCTTACAAACTCAATGTGAGTGAACAGCGTTTCTCATGCCGCATAACAAGCACTTCAGTCAACTCAAAAATGGGGAAATACTACATTCTTAATACCCAGACATTAGGCTAACCTCTAGAGAAGCTAAATAATTGCATGCCGGTGGTGCTATATTAACCCGGCTTATGTTAGGGGTTTGAATTCATAACATGTTTCCAGTACTATAGAAGGTGGATGACGTGTATAATTGAGTGGGAAACTGAGGTCAAAGAGGTAACAGGAAAACAGAAGGGGAGTCAGGTGACATAACACGTCAAACAGAGACATGTTGGACAGTTTGACATTAAATAAACTAAAACCAGCCTGAAGCAAACATGGAGCTACTGTAGCTAGCGAGCTACAAATGTGCTTGCTATGTTGGCATGCAGAAGCGTTGTCATGCATTGGTTAGGTTAGTGGAAAAGCAGGCAGATGAGTGAGTGGGCAGTGCAGGTGAATTGAGGGTGAGAGAAGAGGGTCAATTGAGGGTAGTATGCAGAATCAACCACCGGTTGGGGTGAGGGGGATTTAACCTAATGACCAAATTCATTGCAACTCCTATGCTTCTGTAAGACTCCATTTCTTAGGGCTTGAAAACTGAACACAGGCCCTTTCCTACATCTAATTACTTACTTGTGAATCCTCAACAACATTATCTTGAATATCTTCCAAAGTAAAGCCAGGAGCACCAAGCAGTCAACAAAGAACTTAAGGAATGTTTCTAGCAGGTCGACTTTATTGCCAGTAAGTGAACAAACAAATTCTCAATATGAATCAATACAAGAGATTATCGAAATTACAGGAAGGAACAAAACCCCCTGAAACAAATTCGAACCTCTGAAACCCTTAGTCATGATTACTGGTCCTTAAAGGCTGTGCTCCGGTCCTGGTCGAAAAACATGATCAGATGCTTTGTTACGTCAGAGCTCCAGCCAAATCACTGCCTCATTTATTCATTTGAATTCCCCACCTTCCACTGTGCTGTGGCCACAGCTGCTGTTAGAACACATTCAATTGAAGGTATAGCATTTACCAGTAAATCATTTCACTGACTGATCTAAAATACTGAAATTCTACTATTTAGTTGCCATTAAAAAGCATTTCTGAATCTCCTTACTGTACAATCCCCTTGAAAACCTTGCTTCAGTCAGAGTTATAATAGGCGACATATAGATACACTGAGTATATAAAACATTAAGAACCCAGTCCTAATATTGAGTTGCACCCCCATTTTGCCCTCAGAACAGCCTCAATTCATCAGGGCATGGAAGGGTACCAAAACATTTATGCAGCATTGAAGGTCCCCAAGAACACAGTGGCCTCATCATTCTTAAATGGAAGAAGTTTGGAACCACCTAGACTCTTCCTAGAGCTGGCTGTCTGGCCAAACTGAGCAATCGGGAGAGAAGGGACATGGTCAGGGAGGTGAACCCCGATCGTCACTCTGACAGAGCTCCAGAATGCCTATGTGGAGATGGGAGAACCTTCCAGAAGGACAATCAGACATTTATGTTAGAGTTGCCAGACAGAAGCCACTCCTCAGTAAAAAAGGCACATAACAGCCCGCTTGGAGTGACTGACCATGAGAAATAAGATTGAGAAATAAGATTCTCTGGTCTGATGACACCAAGATTGAACTCTTTGGCCTGAATGCCAAGTGTCAGCATAATGCTGTGGGGATGTTTTTCAGAGGCAGGGACTGGGAGACTAGTCAGGATCGAGGCAAAGATGAACGGAGCAAAGTAGAGAGAGATCCTTGATGAAATCTGCTCCAGAGTGCTCAGGACCTCAGACTAGGGTGAAGGTTCACATTCCAACAGGATAACGACCTCAAGCACACAGCCAAGACAACGATTGTAGTGGCTTTCGGGACAAGTCTCTGCATGTCCTTGAGTAGCCCTGCCAGAGCCCGAACCTGATCGAACATCTGTGTAGAGACCTGAAAATAGCTGTGTAGCAACACTCTCACGCCAACCTGACAGAGCTTGAGAGGATCTGCAGAGAGGAATGGGAGAAACTCCTCAAATATAGGTGTGACAAGCTTGTAGTGTCATACTCAAGAAGACTCAATGCTGTAATTGCTGCCAAAGGTGCTTCAACAAAGTACTCAGTAAAGGTTCTGAACGCTCAGGGGCGGCAGGGTAGTGGTTAGTGGTTGGACTAGTAACCGGAAGGTTGCAAGTTCAAACCCCCGAGCTGACAAGGTACAAATCTGTCGTTCTGCCCCTGAACAGGCAGTTAACCCACTGTTCCTAGGCAGTCATTGAAAATAAGAATTTGTTCTTAACTGACTTGCCTAGTTAAATATAGGTAAAATAAAATAAAAAATTATGGGGTATTGTGTGTAGATTGATGAGGGGGAAAACAACTTAAAAAAGAAGAAAAAAAATCAATTTTAAAATAAGGCTGAAACATAAAATGTGGAAAAATTCAAGGGGTCGGAATACTTTCCTAAGGCACTTTAGGCTACATGCATGTACACAGAACTGACGTTAGGCCTGCTGTTTACCACTGATGGTGAATTAGCCTAGATCACAGGAGGATTTCAGTTTCCACCACCTGACCTGATCGCCTCAGTGCCTTGGAAGTGATTCTGAAGAGATCTCCAGGCCTTCAGTAAACTTTAAATTCTAATCGCCTGTTGACATCGAGCGATTCACGCTTGTTTGGTCGGAGTCATGATATATGCACAAAGTTTGAATTAAGCTATTATAGGCCGGGGCTAACATTTATCTTTCCTCAGTCGTTGCTATATTACTATCTTAGAGCAGTCGTACACAAGCCTAAGATCACCATGCACCCTGCCAAGTGTCGGCTGGAAGCTCGCCACCATTGGACTCTGGAGCAGTGGAAACGCGTTCTCTGGAGTGATGAATCACGCTTCACCATCTGGCAGTCCGACGGATGAATCTGGAACGCCGACAGTGAGCCAGGCCTAATCTCCCACAACATCAGTGCCGGATCTCACTAATGCTCGTGGCTGAATGGATGCAACTCCCCGCAACACTCTTCCAACATCTAGTGGAAAGCCTTCCCAGAAGAGCAGTGGTGCAAAGTCCTTAAGTTATTACTTTAAAGTATTTTTTTGGTATCTGTACTTTTTATATTTTTGACTATATTCCTGAAGAAAATAGTCTTTTTACTCCATACATTTTCCTTGACATCCAAAAGTACATCCAAAAGCAGAACAGGAAAATAGTCAAATTCAAACACTTATCAACCGAACCTCCCTGTTCATCCCTACTGCCTCTGATCTGGCGGACTCACTAAACAACTCCACTAATGCCTATGATTTTGGAATTACATGTTTGAGCAGGTATCCACATATTTCTGGTCATGTAGTGCATCCCAGCCAGGTACTGAGACAATAACAGGGAGCAAAATGTAATTTCACTTACAAAAAGGGAGTAGAAGTAGCATTAGTAGACCACAACAAGTGGTGGTCATGGAAAAAGCCCACCAGAGTATTGGCATAGCTGATGTCCACACTGATTGGGTTGGTATTGAAGAGAGGATCAATGCAGAGAGAGCAACCATTACCATGGATGGAAGATTATTTGTTTACCGCAGGAGAGACAGTCACCAGTCCTGAATCATAGGACCCAGAATGCCCAGAGAAATTGATTGGCTGAAGCAAATCTACAGATAACTTGGAGGGTACATACCTTGCCTTAAGAAAAGGCCTGTTTGGTTTCAGTACATCATCATACTAGAACAAAAAGTAGAGCTTTAAAATGTTGATTTTACGTAAAAGAGAACAGCTTCAAAGTCAACCAAATACAGGAAATGCAGACATTTCAGGAAGTTAAATCAGACCCCCTTTCATTGCACAGTAATCCTCTGGGGATAACATTTAGAAGAGAAGAGAGGGGGGGGGGTTGAGGAAAGGGATGAGGTATTTCTTAGAAGAGAGAGTTTGTTGTTGCCAAGCCAGCGGGGGCCACGGCCACCAGCAATGCAGCAGTAGCAGGACTACCACCACTAGCCATCTGCTCAGTGTCAGAGCAAACTGCCAAACATGCACACCATTCACATTCTAGTCACTCACTGTACCCCATATATACACAGACACTCACACAAAACCACCACCACCCTACTTCCTGAGAGCTCCAGGATGTGCATAATGTAGCCATGGTCATGTTCATTAGGGCATGCAATGAAAAACGTTTCAAAACATTTTTCAAGTGAAAACAAAAATGTGTGTTTCTTATTGAACAAGTCCAGGTAGTCCCACTCCTGTTGCAGTCCAATTTCCTCCAATTGTTGCCGAATGAACACGGCCCAGGTATCCGTCTGGTCACTAGCTGTCCCAGAGCAGAGCAGTCTCTAGGCAGATCAGGCACTAGGCATAGCCTTTATGTGCATCCCAAATGGCACCCTATTCCCTCTACTTTTGGGCATGCAGATAGCCTAGAGGTCAGAGCGTTGGGACAGTAACCGAAAGGTCGCTGGTTCGAATAAATGAGCCGATAAGGTGAAAAACCTATTGATGTGCCTTTGAGCAAGGCACTTAACCCAAATTTTCTCCAGGGGCACCATACTACTATGGCTGACCCAGTAAAACAACATTTCATTGCACCTTTCCAGTGTATGTGACAAAAAAAAAAAAGGACCCAGATGAAAAGTAGTGCACTATATAGGAACAGGGTGTGATTTGGGATGCAAGCTCCTTGTCAACCACGCACTACCAAGTGACAGCAGGATGGACAGATTAGGCAGCGTAACGCTCTTATGGCATTAGAACAGCGAGTGGCTCACCTCTTCTCTGATTGGCCACCGCCAGGACTCCTCGGGAGGGTTTCGATTTCCATGGGGCTGCTGGTGGAGACTGAGGGAGCAGGGCTGACCACAGGAAGAGACCAGGGGCTTCTGATGTGGAGTGGCTGGGGGAGAAACAGAGGGACAGGGGTTAGGACATTGGATCATGGGTGGGAGTCCAAAGGACAATTTCCCAAACACAGATTATGCCTCGTTCTAGAATAAAAAGCATTTTCAATTTAAAGTTCTCCATAGAAAGTACTTCCCAGTCCAAGACCAGGCTTAATGTGTTTGGGAAACTAGTCTCAGTCGGGTTCAAGAAACGCAACATACCTTAGTGTCTTTGTTGGGGTTCACTCCATTGTTGTGACTGGTAAAGAGAGGAGAGAGGTGGGAGACGAGAGAGAGCATTCACTGAAACAGTAAATGGTCATATTGTTTTAACAGCGTAACCCTTTAACCTTTCAGCCTTAAGAGCTTACATTGATAACCTTGAAGCATATCACATCACACTTTTCTTTCACTATAAGACATGGCTGCCATGTCAAGGCTGCTATAGAGGACCCATGTTTTTGGCATGCAATGTCGCAGAGCGCTATGCCTTTGATTAATCACTCGTCGCCATGACAATCAACGTGAAGTGAGCATTATCAATCACAGTATTTAGTTAGCAATGATGTCATGACTATGTAATTGTCACATGACAATGCCTTCGGAAAGTATTGACTCCATGACTTTTTCCACAATTAGGTTACAGCATTCTAAAATGGATTAAATTGCCCTCAATACCCCATAATGACAAAGCAAAAACAGGTTGCTAGAATGTTTGCTAATTTATAAAAAATAAATCACGTTTACATAAGTATCCAGACCCCTTACTCAGTACTTTGTTTATGCACCTTTGGCAGTGATTAAAGCCTCGAGTCTTCTTGGGTATGACGCTACAAGCTAAGCACACCTGTATTTGGGGATTTTCTCCCATTCTTCTCTGCAGACCTTCTTAAACTCTGTCAGGTTGGATGGGGAGGGCCTCTGCACAGCTATTTTCAGGTCTCTCCAGAGATGTTCGATCAGGTCAAGTCGGTGCTCTGGCTGGGACACTCAAGGACATTGAGACTTGTCCCGAAGCTACTCCTGCTCAAGGAAGAGTCTTGGTGGATCCAAACTTTTTCCATTTAAGAATGATGGAGGTCACTTTTCTTGGGGACCTTCCTTGCTGGTACACTTCCCCAGATTTGTACCTTGACACAATCCTGTCTCGGAGCTCTACGGACAACTCCTTAGACCTCTTGGTTTTTGCTCTGACATACACTGTCAACTATTGGACCTTACATAGACAGGTGTGTGCCTTTCCAAATCATGTCCAATCAATTTAATTTACCACAGGTGGACTCCAATCAAGTTGTAGAAACATTTCAAGTTTGAACAATGAAAACAGGATGCACCTGAGCTCAATTTCAAGTCTCATATCAAAGGGTCAGAATACTTATTTTTTTAATGTGCAACATTTCTAAAAATACTTTTTTAGTAAGTCATTATGGGGAATTGTGTGTGGATTGCTGAGGAATTGTTTTTATTTCATCCATCTCAGAATAAGGCTGTAACTTAACAAAATGTGGAAAAAGTCAAGGGGTCTAAATACTTTGAAGGCACTGTATAACCCTGATGCATGATAACATGACGATTGGTGAGAAGAGGATGTCAGGCTGATTGTGTTCTATAAATTAGGCCTACCACTTCCCTCCATGACATATTCCCAATGCTTTTCTTTGGTGGGGTGGGGGGGTGACATCGACTTTCAACACTGCATATAGATGGTGGCTTCTATGAATGTAATTGTCTGCATCATTTCCAATCCCCCATATATATATATATAAATAATAGTAGAGATAATTATTTATTTCATCACATTCCCAGTGAGTCAGAAGTACACTCAATTAGTATTTGTTTTTACTTCCGGGTTGGAACGAGCGGTCGCATCCGCACTCGGTCCGCAGGTAGTATTACATTTCATTATAGTACAACGGTTTGATTTGTCTAATCTTAGCAATTTCTTCTTAGCTAGCTACATAGCCGTCTTTGTATCATAGATAATTGCGTAATTATCGTATTTCGTCGTCCTAACGCAGTCTACACTGCTATCTGCCCTGCAGCTAGCCAGCTAGCTAACGTCCACCGTCTACCGATTAGCAGCACAACTATTACACTCAACTGAACGACTTGATTAGTGTAGTGTTAGCTAGCTACATAGTTGTCTTTGCTGTCTTCGTATCCAAGATAATTGTGTAGTTTAGAGTGTGTAGTTTTAGAGTGATTATCTTAATTTACCGAGGTTAGCTAGCCAGCTATTTGTCGTCCTTAACGTAGGAGACACTGCTAGCTAGCCAACAGCTAGCCAACGTCTACCGAACAGAACTTCCGCACTCAACAACCCGGTCGCATTTCGCTTCGCTCCACAGGTAGTATCACATTTTTCATTTCATTTCATTACAGTACAACGGCTTGATTTGTTTGATCGTAGCTAGCTACATAGCTAGCTACATAGCAGTCTTTGTATCAAAGATAATTGTGTAGTCTAGAGCGATTTCCTAGGTTAGCTAGCCAGCTATTGTCGTTCTTTTAACGCAACGTAACGTAATCAACACTGCTAGCTAGCCAGCTAGCCCCGAATAGCAGCACAGTAGAAACTATTACACTCAACGGAACGACTTGATTAGTGTAGTGTCAACAACGCAGCCACTGCCAGCTAGCCTACATAGTCAACAACGCAGCCTCTGCCAGCTAGCCTACTTCAGCAGTACTGTATCATTTTAATCATTTTAGTCAATAAGATTCTTGCTACGTAAGCTTAACTTTCTGAACACTCGAGACGTGTAGTCCACTTGTCATTCCAATCTCCTTTGCATTAGCGTAGCCTCTTGTGTAGCCTGTCAACTATGTGTCTGTCTATCCCTGTTCTCTCCTCTCTGCAGACCATACAAACGCTCCACACCGCGTGGCCGCGGCCACCTAATCTGGTGGTCCCAGCGCGCACGACCCACGTGGAGTTCCAGGTCTCCGGTAGCCTCTGGAACTGCCGATCTGCGGCCAACAAGGCAGAGTTCATCTCAGCCTATGCCACCCTCCAGTCCCTCGACTTCTTGGCACTGACGGAAACATGGATCACCACAGACAACACTGCTACTCCTACTGCTCTCTCTTCGTCTGCCCACGTGTTCTCGCACACCCCGAGAGCTTCTGGTCAGCGGGGTGGTGGCACCGGGATCCTCATCTCTCCCAAGTGGTCATTCTCTCTTTCTCCCCTTACCCATCTGTCTATCGCCTCCTTTGAATTCCATGCTGTCACAGTTACCAGCCCTTTCAAGCTTAACATCCTTATCATTTATCGCCCTCCAGGTTCCCTCGGAGAGTTCATCAATGAGCTTGATGCCTTGATAAGCTCCTTTCCTGAGGACGGCTCACCTCTCACAGTTCTGGGCGACTTTAACCTCCCCACGTCTACCTTTGACTCATTCCTCTCTGCCTCCTTCTTTCCACTCCTCTCCTCTTTTGACCTCACCCTCTCACCTTCCCCCCCTACTCACAAGGCAGGAAATACGCTCGACCTCATCTTTACTAGATGCTGTTCTTCCACTAACCTCATTGCAACTCCCCTCCAAGTCTCCGACCACTACCTTGTATCCTTTTCCCTCTCGCTCTCATCCAACACTTCCCACACTGCCCCTACTCGGATGGTATCGCGCCGTCCCAACCTTCGCTCTCTCTCCCCCGCTACTCTCTCCTCTTCCATCCTATCATCTCTTCCCTCTGCTCAAACCTTCTCCAACCTATCTCCTGATTCTGCCTCCTCAACCCTCCTCTCCTATTCTCGCTATACACCAAGTCACTTGGCTCTGTCAAAACCTCACATGGTCTCTCCTATCATTGCTATGCAGACGACACACAATTAATCTTCTCCTTTCCCCCCTCTGATGACCAGGTGGCGAATCGCATCTCTGCATGTCTGGCAGACATATCAGTGTGGATGACGGATCACCACCTCAAGCTGAACCTCGGCAAGACGGAGCTGCTCTTCCACCCGGGGAAGGACTGCCCGTTCCATGATCTCGCCATCACGGTTGACAACTCCATCGTGTCCTCCTCCCAGAGCGCTAAGAACCTTGGCGTGATCCTGGACAACACCCTGTCGTTCTCAACTAACATCAAGGCGGTGGCCCGTTCCTGTAGGTTCATGCTCTACAACATCCGCAGAGTACGACCCTGCCTCACACAGGAAGCGGTGCAGGTCCTAATCCAGGCACTTGTCATCTCCCGTCTGGATTACTGCAACTCGCTGTTGGCTGGGCTCCCTGCCTGTGCCATTAAACCCCTACAACTGGTGTTCAACCTTCCCAAGTTCTCTCACGTCACCCCGCTCCTCCACTGGCTTCTAGTTGAAGCTCGCATCCGCTACAAGACCATGGTGCTTGCCTACGGAGCTGTGAGGGGAACGGCACCTCAGTACCTCCAGGCTCTGATCAGGCCCTACACCCAAACAAGGGCACTGCGTTCATCCACCTCTGGCCTGCTCGCCTCCCTACCACTGAGGAAGTACAGTTCCCGCTCAGCCCAGTCAAAACTGTTCGCTGCTCTGGCCCCCCAATGGTGGAACAAACTCCCTCACGACGCCAGGACAGCGGAGTCAATCACCACCTTCCGGAGACACCTGAAACCCCACCTCTTTAAGGAATACCTAGGATAGGATAAAGTAATCCCTCTCACCCCCCTTAAAAGATTTAGATGCACTACTGTTCCACTGGATGTCATAAGGTGAATGCACCAATTTGTAAGTCGCTCTGGATAAGAGCGTCTGCTAAATGACTTAAATGTAAATGTAAATGTATTTGGTAGCATTGCCTTTAAATTGTTTAACTTGGGTCAAACATTTCAGGTAGTCTTCCACAAGCTTCCCACAATAAGTCGGGTGAATTTTGGCCCATTCCTCCTGACAGAGGTGGTGTAACTGAGTCAGGTTTGTAGGCCTCCTTGCCACACACGCCTTTTCAGTTCTGCCCACAAATTGTCTATAGGATTGAGGTCATGGCTTTGTGATGGTCAGGGCTTTGTGATGGCCACTCCAATACCTTGACTTTTTTGTCCTTAAGCCATTTTGCCACAAATTTGGGGTCATTGTCCATTTTGAAGACCCATTTGCAACCAAGCTTTAACTTCCTGACTGATGTCTTGAGATGTTGCTTCAATATATTCACATAATTTTCAAATCCTCATGATGCCATCTATTTTGTGAAGTGCACTAGTCCCTCCTGCAGCAAAACACCCTCACAACATGATGCTGCCACCCCCGTGCTACACAGTTGGGATGGTCTTCTTCTGACATTTCTCCAAAAAGTATGATCTTTGTCCCCATGAGCAATTACAAACCGTTTTGGAGCAGTGGCTTCTTCCTTGCTGAGCGGCCTTTCAGGTTGTCAGTTTTACTGTGGATATAAATACTTTTGTACCGGTTTCCTCCAGCATCTTCACAAGGTCCTTTGCTGCGGTTCTGAGATTGATTTGCACTTTTTCACACCAAAGTACGTTCATCTCTAGGAGACAGAACGTGTCTCCTTCCTGAGCGGTATGACGGCTGCGTGTTCCCATCGTGTTTATACTTGCACACTATTGTTTGTACAGATGAACGTGGTACCTTCAGGCGTTTGGAAATTGCTCCCAAGGATGAACCAGACTGGTGGAGGTCTACAATTTTTTTTCTGAGGTCTTGGCTGATTTATTTAGATTTTCCCATGATGTCAAGCAAAGAGGCACTAAGTTTGAAGGTCGGATTTGAAATGCATCCACAGGTACACCTCCAATGACTCAAATTATGTCAATTAGCCTACCAGAAGCTTCTAAAGCCATGACATTTTCTGGAATTTTCCAAGCTGTTTAAAGGCACATTCAACTGAGTACATGTAAACTTCCGACCCACTGGAATTGTGATATTGAAATATAAGTTAAATAATCTGTCTGTAAACAATTGTTGGAATAATTACTTGCTTCATGCACAAAGTAGATGTCCTAACCGAATTGCCAAAACTATAGTTTGTTAACAAGAAACTTATGGAGTGGTTGAAAAACAAGTTAATGACTCCAACCTAAGTGTATGTAAACTTCAACTATATAACTATATTATATATATAGTTTCCTTTATTATTTCCCCCTAACCCTACCACCCTTCCCTAATAGTAATAATTTGGGTGTTCCCGAGTAGCACAGGCAGTGCATCTCATTACAGACCCTGGTTCGATTCCAGGCTGTATCACAACTGGCCGTGATTGGGAGTCCCATAGGGTGGAGCACAATTGACCCAGCGTTGTCCGGGTTTGGCCATCTTTGTAAATAAGAATTTGTTCTTAACTGACTTGCCTAGTTAAATAAATGAATAAAATTGGAGTAAAACTAAGACAAAAAGACTTAGGCTTCTACATGTACACATTTCATTCACAATGCTTTATTGCTGTTGCTATGTAAAAAGGGTAACAGCAGCACACACACACAAAGAAATCTTGGGAATAAAACAATGCACACTGATCACACACTGTACAGAGAGCAAGAACTTCTTGTGGCATACAGCTCTCGCAGTCCTCACTCTATACTATGTGTGGTTGTGATGATAACCAGTGCTCGCCTCCCCCAGCACACAGGAGAGATAAAGACTCCCAACGCAAGTCTGGAGGAGGTTACACACCAGAGGGGTACAGACTGTGTGTGAAGAACTCTGATATAGTTTGTGTGTGCGCGCGTCTCTCACTCTGTGTGTGTGTGTCATGTTAATCACACTGAGATGAGTCAAGTCTTACAACGACAGAGGAGAGATATTCATAACAAACAGCTAGAGGAAGAGATTACTCACTGATCAGTGCCCATTCCAAATATCCAGTTCTTGAAAAAATAAAAGTACTTACTCTTGGGGCTTGTTGGCTCCTGGGAAATAATATGAGAAAGAACATCAAAATTAGTCAGGTATGATGTATAAGGGTCTTTCTATAAATAATGTAGCCGATGTGTAACACTGGGATAAACGTTTCAAAAAAGTTTGTAACAAAATCAAAAGGATTTTCATGCAGTTCCACGTGTACTTAGCGGTTTAACCGCAACAGAGTAGAGCAAAACCATTCAATTGAAGCGGCAGGAAACAAACAAGTGGCCACATCTCTCACAAAATCTTCACCTGCATAACGAATGATACCAAAATATTTTGAACATTCCTCACTAAAATCAGCGCTATCACAAAATCAGTTCATCATTTGACTGTCATTCAAAAAAATAGCTGGACACCAAATGCGCATCCAATAAGTATTATGCATTATTGAAGAACCAAGTTAATGCCAGTATCTAGGTTAAGTATCAAGGTAAGGCGACTTTCAGTTAGAAGCATTCGATTTTACAATCGCAAACATCATTTTGGATTTGTGAGCCAATGAAAACAGTTTCCACCCCAAAACATAAGGAGACACAAAATGTAGTTACACTGCATTTCTAAGATCTCCCCCCCAAAAAAACTGTCCGACAGCTAGATTCAGGATTCTCACTGGGTCAATGTCTAATTTAGCGGAGTAATGCTTAATATATGATTTAACTTACA
Organism: Oncorhynchus nerka; assembly: GCF_034236695.1. Lineage (NCBI taxonomy): Eukaryota > Metazoa > Chordata > Actinopteri > Salmoniformes > Salmonidae > Oncorhynchus > Oncorhynchus nerka. Next base: position 50,724,815 of record NC_088398.1, on the reverse strand, counting down.
CTGCCATAAATGCAAGGACAGAAAAGTAATGTTTTATGTCATACAAATCCATCAAGACACCAACCATGACAAAAGGGTTAAACAGGCTTTAAATCCACTCTTGAATTGTATAGAATATAGCAATGAGCCCCTCTTATATATTCATGGAATTAAGAAGTATTGGCTAATTATTATAAATGACTTATCAACAGTTGTAACAAGTTGTCCGGTGTAGGAAATCCTCACTAGCTTATAGAAAGACCCATAAAGCAGCATATTATACTGTGTACTGTATAAAACATGTTTCCACCCACCCCGGTTCATCATGGTCCTCCTGGAGTAGCGTCGGCTGGGCCTCCTCTCAAACGATGCAGACCTCCTGGCTTTGTTGCCCTTGGTGGTCTGGTACTCAGTCTTCCCACTGGGGACAACAGGGTCATATTCATTAGTGCACACCATAGCAAGATGGTTTGCAAAGGGAAGAGGTAAACAAGCCTTTAATTTTGGACAAGTTCAGGTAATCCCCTCCCCATTTCATTTGGTTTCTTTCCTAGTGAATGCTACCCAGAACAATACACAGGGAGGGGGAATGAGAGCGAACCCAACCAACCCACCAGCAGGCAGGGGACAGTCAGGCAGTGAGTGCCCAGCGTAAACTGAAAACAGGCAGAGATAGGGAGGTTAGACCTCCTTTGCAATCAGACCACCAGGACTGATTCAGATAACGACTGGAGCTTCTGTTGGGGCTCAGGATCCATAAAGGGAATAACATAATGAAAATCCTAAGCTAGATCCAGCTGAAGAGAAAGCATGAATTCAAACACATGTAATTGTAATGGTTGTAATGAGGAAAAAGAGGGTTATTGGAGTCAAGTTCAGTTGTGGAAGGAACTTCAGATAGAGGCAGAAAAGACTACATGAAAACAGCAAGCGATAAGATTCCTTAAATGGATGAGAATGGTTTACGTTGAGTCCAGAGTTTTGACTGGTCAGGCCACATGGTCAGGATGGAAACACACCAGGCCATATGGAATATAGCCAAGTACTAGAGTTGAGTAGACAGAGAATCAGTGTTGTTGTAACCACTGCTGGGGTACTCCAGAAGAAAAATAAACACAGAGTCCCCTCCCTCATACCCCCAGGGTGGCATTCAGATCTCAACTCCTCGACAAGGTGTTGTGACACGGGACTGACCCCTGCTGAACTCTGTAACCAGCCAACTAGAAACACCCCACCTTGAAATAACAAGGCCCCAGAGAGAGCCTGCAGTTGCTGCTTTAGCAGTGCGTAGTTTACACTGCAGCAAGACAAGCTATTATTACACAACGGACCAAGGTGAATGTTGGACGTTTAGCGAGTTTCATTAGGCACAGTCAGCTTAATGAGAGCATATGGTGGGTTGAGTGATATTAAAATTATAATCTGAGGATTTGTCGTGTGTGCAAATTGTTGAATTTTAATAAGCTGATGAAACATGCATTATAAAAATTGTGTGGAGACTTGTGCAGTGTGGACTGAATCCAGTTAGACGTACACTAAGCAGAGCAAACGCTAAGCAGAGCGCACACACGCTGTTCAGTAGCTACCTGTAGCGGAAGCGTGATCCCATGCGTATGAACCCGGAGCGTGCTGATCCTTTCTGGACCGGGCCGCGGAGCCGGAAGAAAGCATGGTGTTCCACAGCACACTTCCACAGGTGCTTACAGGCCTTGGGGTGGTCCATACGGAACACAAACGTGTGCTCCTGCTCTTTACCCTGAGAAGGTGACAGACAGGAACATAGCATTAGCAAAACTCTACTGTGTCACAGCAACAGGAGACAGAGGAAACACACTGCCATGCAGCACTGGTAGGACACACATGTTATAACTAGGGCCTAAAGTTTATTCCTGAAGAAAAAAACAGAGCCCCAAAACAGCATATGGTGGACGGGAAAAATGAGCCTGGTTGTAGACATGTTTTAAGTTCTTATGGCTGACATCCCGTTAACGAGATCGATATGACAACAGCCAGTGAAAGTGCAGGGCACCAAATTCAAACAGAAATCTCATAATTAAAATTCCTCAAACATACAAGTATTTTACACCATTTTAAAGATATACTTGTTGTTTATCCCACCAGTGTCCGATTTCAAAAAGGCTTTACGACGAAAGCACACCGTCGGATTATGTTAGGTCAGTACCTAGTCACAGAGAAACACAGGAGTCACAAAAAGCAGAAATATAGAACAAATTAATCACTAACCTTTGATGATCTTCATCAGATGACACTCATAGGACTTCATGTTACACAATACATGTATGCTTTGTTTGATAAAGTTCATATTTATATCCAAAAATCTCAGTTTACATTGGTGCGTTACGTTACGTAATGTTTTGCTTCCAAAACATCCGGTGATTTTGCAGAGCCACATCAATTTACAGAAATACTCATAATAAACATTGATACAAGAGTTATGCATGGAACTTTAGATAAATGTCTTCTTAATGCAACCGCTTTGTCAGATTTCAAAAAAGCTTTACCGAAAAAGAACACCATAGGGCTGGTTAGCAGCAGAGCAGAGCCCTGCGCTCAGAGACCAAAACAAGCCACATAGATATCCGCCATGTTGGAGTCAACAGAAGTCAGAAATAGCATTATAAATATTCACTTACCTTTGATGATCATCAGAATGCACTCCCATGAATCCCAGTTCCACAGTAAATGTTTGTTTTGTTCGATAAAGTCCATAATTTGTCCAAATACCTCCTTTTTGTTCACGCCTTGAGTTCACAAATCAAAATTCACGACGAGCAGGCCAGACGAAAACTAAAAAAATTCCATTAGAGTTCGTAAAACATGTCAAACGATGCATAGAAACATCCTAAAGATTGATTCTAACATAAATCTTCAATAATATTTCAACCGGAGAATTGAAATGCAATGGAACGCAGCTACCTCTCACAGGAGCGTGCCTGAATGAGCTCATGGCCTTCTGGCAGACCTCTTAATCAGCTCTCATTCTCTCCTCCTTCACAGTAGAAGCATCAAACAAGGTTCTAAAGACTTGACATCTAGTGGAAGCCTTATGAAGTGCAATCGGACCAAATGTACACTATCTTGGATAGGCAAAGAGTTGAAAAACTACAAACCTCAGATTTCCCACTTCATGGTTTAATTTTTTCTCAGGTCTTTGCCTGCCATATGAGTTCTCACAATCATCATTCAAACAGAGTGTTTTCTATCCAAATCGACTAATAATATGCATATCGTAGCTTCTGGGACTGAGTAGCAGGTAGTTTACTCTGGGAACCTTATTCATCCAAGCTACTCAATACCACCCCCAAGCCATAAGAAGTTACCTGATTGGTTATGGTTCCAGACAACCTGAGTGTGCAATAAGAACTGGTTAGTACGGTAGGTCTCCTCTTTCCCACCGATGTGGATGAACTTGACAATATACAACAACCCTATTCCCTGTGTTTCCCACATTTGAATCAGCTCATGGCCATGCAGAGAAAGGCTGCTTGCCCTGCAGTTCCCAATAACTTCCTCATTAACACAATTTTCCACCAGGCCTCGACGAGGCACATTAAACTCCTTCTCGTGTCCTAATCAGTTATGGCAGAGTAGCAACTTTCTCAGCAGTGCTCTGCTCTGCTGCTAACCAGCCCTATTCAGGGCTCTGCTCTGCTGCTAACCAGCCCTATTCAGGGCTCTGCTCTGCTGCTAACCAGCCCTATTCAGGGCTCTGCTCTGCTGCTAACCAGCCCTATTCAGGGCTCTGCTCTGCTGCTAACCAGCCCTATTCAGGGCTCTGCTCTGCTGCTAACCAGCCCTATTCAGTGCTCTGCTCTGCTGCTAACCAGCCCTATTCAGTGCTCTGCTCTGCTGCTAACCAGCCCTATTCAGTGCTCTGCTAATAGTGCTTCATTAATTCAGACAGGAACAGGGTCACAAAGAGAATACATTCACAGGGCGGATTAAGACGTCAAAACAAAGACCTCGGGAGATGAGAACCAGAATAGCTTTGAGAGCGAGAATGTGCAGTCCAGTGTTGGACACACACACACCAGAGATTAGTAGTCACAAAGTAAAGACCCGGGCCACATTGCGATGGTGCAACACATTCCAAGTGGTCAGCTGTCAAATTGTCTGAGCAGCAGTCCCCATCAACTACTAGTAATGATTTTAATTAGTCTACTGTCCCCCATTACAACACTGTCTAGCCTTTCCTTCTCTCTACCTGAGGTCATCACATCTACATACTGTACATGTCACAGCACTACAGAATATTAGGAGTCACATCCATCTACTGTGTATTGCAGGATTCCTTTGACTATTGCTTCAAATAAACCTCATTCAGTTCTTTCCCAAAACATTTGGGTTTGAGGCATAGCGTATAACTGCATCTACACAACAAATTACTTCAGATGTCTGAAAACATCTTGACGAGGTAGGTGAAGTATCTTTGACCATAGAGTGAACTCCCACTTCCAGGTGTTCAGCAGTGTGTAGTTGACAGACAGAAAGAAAGACAACCAGTGCCAAAGCCTTGTTAGCCCGTCTAGTGACGGCCCAGCCGGGCAGGGGGGGGTGTTTCAACATTAACAGCTCGACAGCCTGGTCTAAAGGAGTGCTAGGAGCTGCTGTAAAGGCTGTGGATGCCACAGATGCCGGAGGGAAAGAGCTGATGCTTTAATGGACTCTCCCTGGAGATGAGCCAGCCCGGCCAGGCAGCCTCGGAGAGAGACAGGACATGTCCTCCTAGGAGGTGTATGGAAATCCACACATTCATTCCCACACACAGAAACCTCCCTCACACAAAATAGGGAACAACAAACCAACCCTAAAAACCTATGCCTCTGCTTCAGAACTGACCTGGGCTATACTGATCTCCAAACACACCCCCTCACAGATACGCAAACATCCTAGTCCAATGAACACATCTTGATTCCTGGGTATAGGCAGGCAGCCAACCAGCTGATTGGAAATGTCCTACACGACATGGCTGCTTGAGCTGCTGCCCGTCTCCCTCCATATTTGATTTATTTCACCTTTATTTAAGCAGGTAGGCTAGTTGAGAACAAGTCCTCATTTATAACTGCGACTTGGCCAAGATAAAGCAAAGCAGTGCCACACACAAGAAGAGAGTTACACATGGAATAAACAAACAAAGTCAACAACACAATAGAAAATGTCTACATACAGTGTGTGCAAATGTGGTAGGATAAGGGAGCTAAGGCAATAAATAGGCCATAGTGGTGAAATAATTACAATATAGCAACTAAACACTGGAGCGATAGATGTGCAGAAGATGAGTGTGCAAGTAGAGATACTGGGGTGCAAAGGAGCTAAATAAATAACGTATGGGGATGAGGTAGTTGGATGGGCGATTTACAGATGGGCTATGTACAGGTGCAGTGACCTGTGAGCGGCTCTGACAGCTGGTGCGTAAAGTTAGTGGGGGAGATATGAGTCTCCAGCTTCAGTGATTTCTGCAGTTCGTTCCAGTCACTGGCAGCAGAGAACTGGAAGGAAATGTGGCCAAAGGAGGAATTGGCTTTGGGGGTGACCAGTGAAATATACCTGCTGGAGCGGGTGCTACGGGTGGGTGTTGTTATCGTGACCAGTGAGCTGAGATAAGGCGGAGCTTTACCTAGCAAAGACTTGTAGATGACCTGGAGCCAGTGGGTTTGGCGACAAATATGAAGCGAGGCACAGCCAACAAGAGCATACAGGCCGCAGTGGTGGGTAGTATATGGGGCTTTGGTGACTAAACGGATGGCACTGTGATAGACTGCATCCAAATTGTTGAGTAGAGTGTTGGAGGCTATTTCGTAAATGACATCGCTGAAGTCGAGCATCGGTAGGATGGTCAGTTTTACGAGGGTATGTTTGGCAGCATGAGTGAAAGATGCTTTGTTGCGAAATAGGAAGCCAATTCTAGATTTAATTTTGGATTGGAGATGCTTAATGTGAGTCTGGAAGGAGAGTTTACAGTCTAACCAGACACCTAGGTATTTGTAGTTGTCAACATATTCTAAGTCAGAACCGTCCAGAGTAGTGATGCTGGACGGGCGGGCAGGTGTGGGCAGCGATCGGTTGAAGATCGGTCTGCCTGCCTGTCTTCCCCCCCCCCCTCCCAGTCTCCCCCTGCAGCACATTGTTATAAAAGCAGCTTTGTAGAGCTCTGCTCCAGCGGTATACTGTAACAAGGCGGTTTTCAATTTCAGTTCAATACAAAGCCCTTTTATTGGACTGGAACAAAGTAACTGCCTTTACTGATATTATGTGGTCAGAAAGTATAGCCTACACATTTCAAATAGTACTACCACAACATAAAGAGAGCATGACTAATCAACTCTCCTTAGTCGTAGACATCATTTTCAGCCTAGGTAACAGGTGACATTAGGACCATTCATGAGGAGACTGGAAAACTGCAGGGCTCTCTCTGCAATGACAGGAGCTTTACAGAAAAGTACAGGGGCTTCGGATTGTATTGAAAAGTAGTGGTAGAAAACGGACATTTCAACACCAGCTACTATAATTCACTAAGGCAGCACACAATAGAACAACATGATGGAAGAGAAAGAGTAATGCAGCAGGATAAACAGAACAGGATGTGAGCATGGATACTTCAGACTCAGACCCAGGTGGAAACAACTATCCCCAGCTACACCAGGGCCCTCAGAGAGGTTGAGTGTAAGGATAAGTGTATGGGAAGATTGCCCAGTAGAAAAGAGCAGGGGGTAAGAGCAGGGATCATGGCTGCCCCCACTGTGTGTGTGTATGGCAGAGGGTTGGTTCATTACCTCCTCGGTCTCCTGAGCTTCTTCTCCGTCATCCTCCACCACCACCAGGGTCAGCGTGCTCTTCTTAAAGTCTAGACGGGTGATCTTGGGCCTGGGACACACACGGAAAAGCACACAATTAAACGAGAGATAGTGATCAAGACCCACAAGTCCTTGAACTAGTAGAGACACAGGTAGAGATCAAGTATGGCCACAGGTCTTTACCAGAAGAACAGGCCTATCTTGGTCTCTCCCTCAAACACCAGCACTCCAGTGGGGGTCAGTCCTAGCTGGTAGTCATTTCCATCTCGAGCCTGAAGGGACAGACACAGCCATTCAGCACAGTGTTACAGTTTACTTACTTTCCTTAATCTCCACTAGAGTCTTGTTTTTATACCAGTAGAGCGAGACAAAGAGAGAGCAAGAGAGATAAGAGAGACCCCCATCCTGGTGTCCTCACCTTGACCATGTGCATGTCCACCCCATACATCTCCAGCCACTTGGCCTTGTTCAGATAGTTAATCTCCGCCTGCGATGGCATCTGGCCCCTGGGATGGAGCGGCGGGAGAACAGGCAGAAAACTAGGTTAAACAGGGGATAAGGTTGGTGGGTGATGAAGGTCACACGCAAAGAATGTTGACTCTTGGGATGAACCACGACTGATGATACTAAATCATAAGTGACATTAAAATCTCAACCATGACGAAGTCATACATTACAGGTAGCTCATGCATGTGTTCCAGGTTTTTTTTAAACACCCACTGACAAGATTTAGCATCTGTCACATCCCCTATAGTACATGAGTCAGGGTAACCTGGGGTCAAGATCGGCCCACACTGAGACATGCTTTAAATCCATTTCTAAAAATAAGCAAACCTAACCATACTTGGGAATACCCCAGCCCCAGTACATCAAGGGTGATCAAATAATATAGCGGGTGGATGATCTACACTCCCCAAGGAAAGGTAAATAATTGAGAAGCTTAAGTAGCCTAACCCTATAGGCAGTGAAATACAGGAGAAACTCCTGGCTGTAACCATCGTATACACAGTAATGTAAAGGCTGTATATGACCGGCTATACAACCTCTAGACATTGGTGACACTTTACAATACCTTACCATTAAAAAATGCTTTATAAAATGCCATATTATGGAGATAGCATAAATTGTTATTCAGACATTTCTGTGATATCATTGTTTTACCTGCACTCCTTCCAGGTGTTGAAGATGGCCAGCTCCATGGCCTCAGTCTGTTCTGGCATGAAGCGGAACTCCGACACCAGATCCAGGGCATGCTCCCCAGGGTCACAGTCTCCCAGCTCAGCTGGAACACAACAGGTAACATACTGAGTACTTTAAGCCCAACTCGGACACCAGAACCAGGGCATGCTCCCCAGGGTCACAGTCTCCCAGCTCAGCAACAGGTAACATACAGACACTCAGATCCAGATCCAGGGCATGCTCCCCAGGGTCACAGTCTCCCAGCTCAGCTGGAACACAACAGGTAACATACTGAGTACTTTAAGCCCAACTCAGACACCAGATCCAGGGCATGCTCCCCAGGGTCATAGTCTCCCAGCTCAGCTGGTACACAACCAGACATGGGTTCTCTGAATCACTCTAGAAGGTTGGTTAAGGCATGCTGTCTGGGATTGTTTATCAATGAAAGAGATGCTAATAAGAAGCTGTATGTATTCGTCTATCACCATCATTTGGGTCCCTGATTTAGGATTTATAGATGACCCGTTAGCTATTAATGACATTTGTTATTTTGAATAATTCCTTTAAAGTAGCCTGCTTCAATTTCTCAAACCAACTAGGACACGAACATTAAAATACATCCAAATCATATTTAAGTGGAGCAACAGACATCCAATGATGCCTCACTCCCCTCTTTCCTTACATAGCATCATGGAGATAACCCTGTCTGACTGCAGGCAGGGGTATAAATAGGACAACAGTATGCCATCTGGGTAATGGAGGTGAGGAGAGGCTCTTTGTTATCAGTGATTTGCTGCAGACCAAGGCAGAGTAGTGATGTGTCAGAGCTCAATGTGGGGCTAAGGGTCAGGGGTCGGGGCCATGACAGGGATGGATGTTGCTGACAGGGTAGAGAAGGGAATGCCTCACCTCTTCCTGGTCATTGGTCAACAAATCAAATGTGGGAAATATGGACAGACGTCCAGCCTAGCTGCCAAACAGAATGGAGTCGAGCTACCGACCGGACATTCAGTAGGTTACATTGAAATCTGAGGCTTTGACTAACTGCTTGAGGGTCAATTATTTGACTTGCTGGACATTTAGCTAGCAGGCATCAAGCAGAACAGAATACAATCTGAAATCCTGATATCTATTCTACCTAAAAGCATGACTGCTTTGTTTGGGAAGGGCCATTCAGAGTTCTGGCTAAAGAGTGAGTTTTGCTGTAAATAAAGGGGCTGTGATGGTGTGGATGACTTGAGAGAGAGCGAGAGAGAGGGGATAGTGAGAGGGGACGAGGGAGAGGGCTGGATTAGGGGGCCTTTGCAGAGATCTAGGCTCTAATGAGCTTGCATTTACCCCCACAGAGGAGCTGGAAGAGAGGGAGGGGGCTCACTTCCATTCAGAACAACCCTGGAGTGCCCATTTACAGTTGGAACACTGAGCAAGGACTGCAGCCTCAGCATTTGGGCCAACTCCTCTGGGCAGTGCTGCGGCAGCAGCACACATTCTTGAAGAGAGGGTAGCGATAAGCCCAAATGATCTTCTATTTCCACAAATACTCCACCATGTTAATAGGCTCTGAAAGGCTACTGTGGCGCTATGGTCTCTCCCTGCTGATAGCAAAGATTCCACCCCCTCAGAAAACTGCAACTCGGTGGCTCTCATTCAAGAAGAGTTATGACAACCACACCTAGACATTGGGCCATCGTTGTTCTTACCTTGCAAAGAGAAGGCCGCCAGCTCCACTGCTGTGTCGAAAGGACATTCTAACCTGTGATACAAGGACGAGTGTTCAGGAAGGGGAAAAAATGCTGTAGTCTGAGTGCTGTTGCTTTCAACAAGGTACAGTACACACTAGGCAAGGATACTGTCTGAAGAGATCAGTCACAGCTGTTACAGCAGAGAACTACTGCATCTAACAGCCCGTTTCTCGCTCCAGAGCTAATACACAACAACCCGGTGTTATTGGATTGCCGGACAAACATGAACACTAATCCCCATGTAAGCGAAAATGTATACTAATATTCACAATCTACTTATTGATGTAAATAGTTTCCTTCCAACATCACGTGTGTAATCCACTACTGTAGCTAAGCCTCTTAGCATCTGTATCATGATGCAACAGAACAGATATAGCTAACATGTCTATAGGCCAAGTACATCATCACATCAGCCATGTTAAATAAATTGAAGCACATGAAGTCTACACTAATGTAATATACTGTACATCTAATATAGGAAGAGCAAAACAGTGGGTGAGGGAGGTTACTTACTTGCCACTGAGGATATCTTGTTTTAGTTGCAATACAAATAGATACCTGCGAGAATAAAAGGGTCATTTGTTCATAAAAAGTCCAGATTAATGTCCCCAATAAATACAAATGTTCTAAAAACAATTGGTGATTATTGAATAGTAAATAAGACGACAACAAGGTGACCTGGTCAACTCCTCATGCAGGTTGTTGGGTTCTGAGGAGTAGAATTTGACCCTCATGTGAAGGCAGTATGGGGGTCCGACTGCACAGAGGTAGGGGAGGAACGGAAGAGAGGAAGGAAAGAAAGAGGTTTGAAATGAGAATGGCATTAATGAAATCCATCTTTTTCTGGCTGTTCCATCAACATACATCTCTAGAGCTACATTGTTACAGAAAAGAGGCAATAGAAGGGCTATAGCTTGTGTATCTCCAATGATTGTGAGGTCAAGAACATATACTTACTTTTGACTTGTTTTTTAATGCTTTTTGTAACATCAAGCCAATGCTGCAAAAGAGACGAAAAAGAACACATTTCAATAACAGGAAAGAATCAACCATCTAGACCCAAGAGAATCCATGGCATGGGCAAGGCCAAAAACAAATGTGTTCGACAGCAGCCTCGCCTAGGATACCACATACAGTAGGATTGTGTCACTAGAAAGGGAATTTCTGATTTGTAACTCGTCTGGGAGTTGGGAGTCTGAGGCATGAACAATTATATGAGGGAGGGGCAGGGGTTTAGGAGGGTGCGTGAGTAGGGGGGTGGGGTAGGGGGTGCTGCTCATGCTGATGAGGGAACGGAAGGTCTCTGCCACAGCCCTATTTCACACTTCTCTCCCCCACATTCCTCTCTCCAGATCTCCCTCCCTACTACCTCTCTCCTCTCCTTCCTTCTATGCCCGTCACACCATATCAGCTTGCCCTGGCTGCTGGGTCTTTGATAGACACTGGACTTAATTTGTACTTTCTGCGACAAACTGTACTTGAACCTTCCAACAGCCATATATATATATATTAGACAACCCATATAGTATGTGAACTGTACACACTGTTATTCAAATCCCTATTCCAGAGAAGAGAAATTCAAGTTTAGTGGATAAATCTAACCATAACAAACACCTTCCTAATTCTTAGAAGAAGGTTGGTTGGGTGGTAGTAAAAGTGAGTCTCTAGGATTGTCTGCTACTCTGGTCTTACCGGTACTTGTGCAGAGTCCATGAAGCGTAGTCCGAAGTAGTCCTTCTCTACGATGTCCAGATGATACATGATCTGGTCAAACAGCTCCTCACCTTTGGCTTTTTTCTGACAGAGCAAGAGAGATGTCAGAGGTCACAGTCATTAATTAATCTGGAAGCAATGTCATCAATCATTCAACAGACTAGGTCTAGACTTTTCACTGTGTTCTCTTTAGCATTTTACTAATAGTTTCATATTTCAAATATTTTTAAACTGTTGCTCAATGTTATTTATTATGGTTAACACAATACAAGTGGAACGAGCAAGTGGATAAGTTTCGCTAAGTCACTACTGGTGGAAAAGTTCTAGAGCTGTTTTAAGGGTTTGTGTCTTCTTCCCTGATACTCCACTCCCCAGACACACTGTTGATTTCATTGCCTCTATAACGGATTAGAAAACACGCAAAAAAGAGACGAGAGCCAAATAGAACATTATTTAGCTGGCTTCGCCTACTTTAAAATCAGGCACACTGCCACATGTTTAAGTCTTTCCCTTCCGTTCTGGTGAGCAGTTTGAACTCTATGATAGAGTGTTTCCTGCAGTCAGTCTGACAGGTCGTACCAGTCTCCAGTCTGCACTGCTCAGATGGGGTGTTAGCTGCCCAACTCATGTAGCCTGCTGCTGTACTAGCTAGTTCAGTACACGGCCAACTTCAAAACAGCAGGAAGAATGGCAGCACTGGGGTCACCATGGCAACCTGTTAGTAGGCTGCAACACAGCGAGTCAGCTGACCCCAGTCAGTCTCTACTCTCTGCCCAGCAGTCTGACTGACTAACTAACCACACACAGTAGCCTGACAACACAGTACACAGTCTGTAGCCCTGTAGTGAAGTCTCAGCTAATGAGTGATCTACAGGCCAGCCTATGAAAACAAAACGCTCCCACTACCTCTGTCCTGCCTCACACCACCAGAGAGCGAGACACGGAAAAAACAAAAGATGTGGTTGGTCGGTCACTCCACTGCGCTGAATGACATTGAGGTCATTTGTGTTCAAGGTGACTGAATGGTCAAATCTTATAGAAGGGGTGAAAACGCCCCTTGTAGTGGCTGGCAGAGTTCACTGCCATTCTGCAGAGCTTTCTTTGCCTCGAGTTTCTCAGATGAATACAAGCAACGTTAGACCAAGTCCACTAACAGAGAGGACACTCCCAAGTGCACAAACAATGGAAACTCACAACACTAAAGATGTAGGTTAAAGCACACAAAATCAGAACATGCAGTAAAGTCTGCAACAACATTGCTGAAACCTAACAAGCATATTACTGGTTGTGACACTGCTGTATGCATACAGCGACACACACACACACAATACCCTGCAGGGGAACAAACATTGACATGTGCAGTGAGGACTCAGGCCTGCACTGCCATGCTCTGGTCGGGTACATTATACAGGGGGAGTGGTCGTGATGGGTAGAGAGGAGAGGATGCTGCCATTGAACAGTCCTCAGTGTTAATCCAAGCTTGCCGGACGCTCACGCAGGCCCCATAGAGTTGGCATAGCTCACAAAGCGCCCCTTCGGCCAGGGAGAATGGACACAAAGGAGCCATTGTGCGCTCCAGTGAACCCCAGGCCTCGCTGTCGCATTGTTCACCAGAGGTTTCCAGTCTGCCCGACCAACCATCTGCCTTTGGAGGCACAGTTACATTCCTAAGGCTGCTCCCTGCATGCAAGTCAGAGGACTGCCACTGAGGGAGGGGCACAAAATAAAATTAAAATCAGCCTCCCCACCCTACGCAAGTTAGAGCCACTGAGGGAGGACTGCGGAAGAAATATGGCAGCCCCCCTCCTTCTTCCCACCAATTGTCTTAAAACCTTGAGGCTCCCTTATTCAGACTGGACTGAGTTCTGGAGCTGGAGGTGTCAGAGAAGAGACGAATCATTAGACTATTTACTGTGCCGTTTGTGTCAAAAGGGATAGCTGCTGCTTTAGAGGTGTAACCCCAGGAAACCCTTTGGGTTGACATAAGCATTCAGCCATGTTGGTAAGAGCAATAAACAAGCTACGCCACACTCTTTCTTCAAATGTCATTCTGGACAGTTTACTGACCAGCACCCAGGGTTGCACATTTTGGGGAATATTCAGAGGTGGAAACATTCCATGGGAATTAACAGGAATATAATACCATTTAAATGTAGATTTTCTTTTTGCATTGGATATATTTACCAAATCATATAGAGACAGAGACCTTTGCCTTTTCATAAGTAGACATAATTGCAAATGATTAAATCCTTCCAACAGGATAATACATTTTAAAAAAGAGTTACAAATGGAACTTTAATTAAATGAGTTGACTTTCACTGAACAACAAAAAGGAATATATAATGGTCCCCAATGATCCATCGCATCTCCCAAAAACATTTCAACATACATCTGTAAAATCATAACCAAAGCTTTAGTTTCTAGACTGTCTTCCTCTCAGGCTTCCATGTCTTTTCCCTGGACCTCCTCAATGTCCACCTCTTGAACATCAGACTGAGGCCTCATCTTCACTGTCACTTTCCAACCTTGAGGATGGCTCGTTGTCAGGCTCAAAAAGCCTCAAATTTGACCAGATGGCCACCAATTTTTCAATGGTCAGCCTGTTGTGTGCTTTGGTTTGTGTGTTCCCAAACAAGTACCAGTTGCATTCTGAGGTGGCTGATGTTGGTGGGATTTGAAGGATGGAGGCAACAGGGGAAAGAGGCTCAGATCCACAAAGTCCCTCCCAGCAGGTGGCTAAAGAGATATGCTGGCAGGACTACCATATTGCATCTCCATCCCAAAGCCCTTGCTTGGAAGTGTACTTCGTCAGACTGCCAAGAACCAGGCCAAGGTGGCGAGACACTGTAGTGATGACACCATAGGCCTTTTTTGTCTCTGCTCCAAACAGGATGCTCTTGCCAGCATATTTGGGGTCCATCATGTACGCTTCTGAGTGTATGGGCTTCAGGCAAAAGTCTTCACACTTTTTGATGTATTTCAGAACTGCAGTGTCCTCTGCTTGGAGCAACAGCAAAGTGGACAGGGCAGTACAAAAGTATTCTATTATATGTGCAAGCAGAGTCTGCACATCAGACAGGATGGCATTTTCACCCTCAATCTGTGCAATGGCTACTGCTACAGGTTTCAGGCTGCTTACCACGCTCTCCCAAAATACATCATCCAGGAGAATCCTCTTGATGGGGTTGTCCATATCGGCAGAGTGTGATATGGCCATTAGTTGGAGTTCTTCCCCTCCAGGAGACTTTCAAACATGATGACAACACCACCCCAATGTGTGTTGCTGGGCAGCTTTAAAGTGGTGCTCTTATTCTTCTCACTTTACTTGGTGAGGTAGACTACAGCTTTAACTTCATGACCCTTCACATACCTAACCATTTCCTTGGCTCTCTTGTAGAGTGTATCCATTGTTTTCAGTGCCATGATGTCCTTGAGGAGCAAATTCAATGCACGAGCAGCATAGCCAACGGGTGTGATGTCGGAGGAAACACCGCGCACCAGCGACTCCTGTGGCGGGCCGGGCGCAGTGCGCGCTAACCAAGGTTGCCAGGTGCACGGTGTTTCCTCCGACACATTGGTGCGGCTGGCTTCCGGGTTGGATGGCGCTGTGTTAAGAAGCAGTGCGGCTTGGTTGGGTTGTGTATCGGAGGACACATGACTTTCAACCTTCGTCTCTCCCGAGCCCGTACGGGAGTTGTAGCGATGAGACAAGATAGTAGCTACTAAACAATTGGATACCACAAAATTGAGGAGAAAAAGGGATAAAAAATACATCAAAAAAAGACTACTGTACTACTTTACTGAAATAAGCCAAAGGTGTTAGGTTTCACCAATACAAACCCAGCATCTTGTACTAGACCTATGTCAACATGTTTATTCACTATTACAGTTAGTCCCGAGTATGGCTGCTGTACAGTAGCAACATGCATGTCAGATATCACACAAAATATCTAAACAAAGGGACAGACCATTAGGGCCAAAGCGGTCTCAGAAGAACACAAAGAAAACATAAGGCCTTGATGATCAAAATGAGTTATTGCCTGGGAAACCCATTGGCAGCCTAAACAGTGACGTTATTACGCAACCCAGCAGTTCTGCTTCGTAACACTTAATCAATGCCACCAAGTGAATAAATGGTCAGACTATATCAACTAGCCTAGAACTCTTACATAGCAGAGCTATAGATCCAGAGTTACAGCTAGCCTAACAGTTCACAATGTTCCTTCCAAATGGATTTTCACATGACTATGACAAAGCTATTAGAAAACTGCACGCAGGCTCATGTCCTGGACTCCACAAACTCTTCAGACATAAACATGGACGGCCTATCCCATGTTGTAATAACTCCCACTAGCATTGCATTCAGAGGCATTGCCAAAAAAGAGAGAAAAAAAACTACTGGAGAAGCTCTGTGACAATAGACCTATAGCATTTACAGTGGAATACATCTCAAGTACCTCGACTAACCGGTACCCCCTGTATATTTTACTGCTGCTGTTTAATTATTTGTTACTTTTATTATCTAATTAACACCTAGTTTTTCTTAAAACTTCTTAAAGCATTGTTGGTTAAGGGCTTGTAAATAAGCATTTCCCTCTAAGGTCTACCTACACCTGTTGTATTCGGTGCATGTGAACATTTTCATTTGATTTTAATACCAGAGTGTCATCAACTGGTTGGACAGCTGGAATGCCTTAGAAATTCCAACCCTGAGAAATCAAAGAGGACATTGTGGGCCAAGAGCAAGTCTTCCCATTCGAGAAGACCATCTCCACTCACTTGGCTCCTGGCTGTGGGTGGGTCATGTGACCAGGTGTGCTGTAGAGGGATCATGGAATTACAGGTGATCAGCAGCACTCAATAGAACAGTGAACTACACATAAACATACTGGCACGCACCTCTCATGTGGCCAAGTCACACCTCAGTGAGTCAAGACCTGACTGTGACACTCTCAGTAACTCATTAACTTAACAGCACAGCAAGAGGGCAACAAGCTACCTAAGAACAGGCCCACAACATGATTAGGGTCTCAGAGCAATACACGCAGTCAGCCAGGAAAGCAAAGGCTAGCTTTTTCAAACTGATTTGCATGCTGTAGCTAAGTTTTGGGACACTGTAAAGTCCTTGGAGAATAAGAGCACGTCCTCCAAGCTGCCCACTGCACTGAGGCTAGGTAAGACTGTCACCACCGATAAATCCACGATAATCGAGAATATCAATAAACATTTTTCTCCACGGATGGCCATGCTTTCCTCCTGGCTAGCCCAACTAGAGGTCGACCGATTAATCGGAATGGCCGATTAATTAGGGCCGATTTCACGTTTTCATAACAATTGGAAATCTGTATGTTTGGGCGCCGATTTGCCGACCTTTATTTCATCTTTATTTAACTAGGCAGGTCAGTTAAGAACACATTTATTTTCAATGACGGTCTAGGAACGGTGGGTTAACTGCCTCGTTCAGGGGCAGAAAGACAGATGTTCACCTTGTCAGCTCGGGGGATCCAATCTTGCATCCTTACAGTTAACTAGTCCAACGCAATAACGACCTGCCTCTCTCTCGACTGCCTGTTACGCAAATGCAGTAAGCCAAGGCAAGTTGCTAGCTAGCATTAAACTTATCTTATAAAAAACTATCAATCATAATCACTAGTTAACTACACATGGTTGATGATATTACTAGATATTATCTAGCGTGTCCTGTGTTGCATATAATCTGACTGAGCATACAAGCACCTAAGTATCTGACTGAGCGGTGGTAGGCAGAAGCAGGCGCGTAAACATTCATTCAAACAGCACTTTCCTGCTTTTTGCGAGCAGCTCTTCGTTGTGCATCAAGCATTGCGCTGTTTATAACTTCAAACCTATCAACTCCCGAGATGAGGCTGGTGTGACCGAAGTGAAATGGCTGGCTAGTTAGCGCGCGCGCTAATAGTGTTTCAAACTTCACTCGCTCTGAGCCTTGGGGTGGTTGTTTCCCTTGCTCTGCATGGGTAACGCTGCTTCGATGTGGTGGCTGTTGTCGTTGTGTTGCTGGTTCGAGCCCAGGGAGGAGCGAGGAGAGGGACAGAAGCTATACTGTTACACTAGCAATACTAAAGTGCCTATAAGAACATCCAATAGTGAAAGGTTAATGAAATACAAATGGTATAGAGGGACATAGTCCTATAATTCCTATAATAACTACAACCTAAAACCTCTTACCTGGGAAAATTGAAGACTCATGTTAAAAGGAACCACCAGCTTTCATATGTTCTGAGCAAGGAACTGAAACGTTAGCTTTCTTACATAGCACATATTGCACTTTCACGTTCTTCTCCAACACTTTGATTTTGCATTATTTAAACCAAATTGAACATGTTTCATTATTTACTTGAGGCTAAATTGATTTTATTGATGTATTATATTAAGTTAAAATAAGTGTTCATTCAGTATTGTTGTAATTGTCATTATTACAAATGCAATTTTTTAACATTTTTAAATCAGCATCGGCTTTTTTGTCCTCCAGTAATCGGTATCGGTGTTGAAAAATCATAATCGGTCGACCTCTAATCCCAACCCCGGCAAACAGCTCCGCACCCCTCGCAGCTACATGCCCGAGCCTCCCCAGCTTCTCCTTCACCCAAATCCAGATAGCTGATGTTCTGAAAGAGCTGCAAAACCTGGACCCGTACAAATCAGCTGGGCTAGCCAATCTCAACCCTCTCTTTCTAAAATTATTCGCCGCGATTGTTGCAACCCCTATTACCAGTCTGTTCAACCTATCTTCCGTATCGTCCGAGATCCCTAAAGATTGGAAAGCTGCCACGGTCATGCCCCTCTTTAAAAAGGGGTGACACTCAAGACCCAAACTGTTATAGACCTATATCAATCCTGCCCTGCCTTTCTAAAGTCTTCAAAAGCCAAGTTAATAAACAGATCACTGACCATTTCGAAACCCACTGTACCTTCTCCGCTGTGCAATCCGGTTTCTGAGCCGGTCACGGGTGCACCTCAGCCACGCTCAAGGTACTAAACGATATCATAACCCCCATAAATAAAAGACAGTACTGTGCAGCCGTCTTCATCAACCTGGGCAAGACTTTCGAGTCTGTCAATCACCGTATTCTTATCGGCAGACTAAACAGCCTTGGTTTCTCAAATGACTGCCTCGCCTGGTTCACCAACTACTTCTCAGACAGAGTTCAGTGTGTCAAATCGGAGGGCCTGTTGTCCTGACCTCTGGCAGTCTATGGGGGTGCCACAGGGTTAAATTCTTGGGCTGACTCTTTTCTCTGTATATATCAATGATGTCGCTCTTGCTGCGGGTGATTCCCTGATCCATCTTTACGCAAACGACACCATTCTGTATACATCTGGCCCATCTTTGGACACTGTTAACTAGCCATAAAACTCCTTCCGTGGCCTCCAACTGCTCTTAAACGCTAGTAAAACCAAATGCATGCTCTTCAACCGTTCGCTGCCCGCAAACCGACTAGCATCACTACTCTGGACGATTCTGACTTAGAATATGTGGACAACTACCTTGGTGTCTGGCTAGACTGTAAACTCTCCTTCCAGAATCACATCAAGCATCTCCAATCCAAAATGAAATCTAGAATTGACTTCCTATTTCGCAACAAAGCCTCCTTCACTCACGCTGCCAAACATACCCTCGTAAAACTGACTATCCTACCGATCCTCAACTTTGGCGATGTCATTTACAAAATAGCTTCCAATACTCTACTCAGCAAACTGGATGCAGTCTATCATAGTGCCATCCGTTTTGTCACCAAAGCCCCAAATATTACCCACCACTGCGCCCTGTATGCTCTGGCCCTCACTACATATTCGTCGCCAGACCCACTGGCTCCAGGTCATTTATAAGTCTATGCTAGGTAAAGCTCCGCCTTACCTCAGCTCACGATAACAACACCCACCAGTAGCACGCGCTCCCGCAGGTATATCTCACTGGTCATCCCCAAAGCCAACACCTGCTTTGGCCACCTTTCCTTCCAGTTCCCTACTGCCAATGACTGGAACGAATTGCAAAACTCGCTGAAGCTGGAGATGTAAAATTGCCCTCACTAACTTTAAACATCAGCTATGTGATCAGCTAACCAATCGCCGCAGCTGTACATAGCTCATCTGTAAATAGCCCACACAATCTACCTACCTCATCCCCATATTGTTTTTAATGTACTTTTCTGCTCTTTTGCACACCAGTATTTCTACTTGCACATCTATCACTCCAGTGTTAATTTGCTAAACTGTAATTACTTCGCTACTACGGCCTATTTATTGCCTTAACACCTCACGCCATTTGCACACACTGTATATAGACTTTTTTTCTTTTATTGTGTTATTGACTGTACGCTTGTTTATTCCATGTGTAACTATTTTGTTTGTGTTGCATTGCTTTGCTTTATCTTGGCCAGGTCGCAGTTGTAAATGAGAACTTGTTCTCAACTAGCTTACCTGGTTAAATGGAAAAAAATCTAATTGAGGGAGCTAGTCAGCAAGTACTATACAGCAAAACCTTATATGTGGGAATCAACCAACACAGACACAGAGAGAGAGAGAGATATTCAGCCTCAGGGCACCTGCCATGCCAAAAATGCTCCTACCTCTGTCCTCCTTCCTTTTGAAATATAGTTTGATGACCCTATACAAAACAGCCACCTGTTACTTTCTCATGAGGCATGCCTTGATAATAGTTGAAATATTTTTTTTGTGTGTAAAGTCTCACCGGTAGGTCCACACTGACATCAGTGCCGTCCAGCAGTGACACACGACAGGTGATGACAGACTTGGCCTCCCCGGCAGCAGGGATGTGTGTGGTGGCCCGCTGGGCCTCTCTCAGCCGGGTCTTCTCAGCATGCTTACGGACGGACCGCCGGCCCAGCGTCCGGCGGAGGAAACTCAGCATGGTGGGGGCCTAGTGAACACTACCTGCACATATGAGAGGAAGGATTACTGATACAATCTGTCGTGTTCCTCAGAGGACTGTGATGTTAAAACATCTATTAAATAATGTGCTGTGACAGAAGCCATATTAGTATGCAAATCAAAATGGTGTGACTTATCACCACAACTAACCTAAGTGCTCTTATCTGCCTAGGTATTACTTTTGGGCTTTTCTGTGTGTACAATGTTTGTAGTGGACTAAACTTCAATCCATGGTGAAGGAAGGTTATGATGAACTTAACTTGTTGGTGAAAGAAGTTCATTAACTTCCTTCACTATGGAGTGGAGTTTTAGTCCGCTAATGTTTGTAGACTCCCCACAATTATCCAATGGTTGTTCCAAACGGCTAGGAATGAAGTTGTGAATAAACACTTGCTGTATTTACCATACCGTTACACTGTAGTTAGCTAAATTGGGTAGTGTATTATTAGCCATTTGTTACATACATTAGGGCTGTAGTTAATGATAACAATTTTACAGAGCGATTTAGACGGAACATTTGGAGTGCTAACTATCAGATAGTACAGACTATGCTATTAGCTAGCTATGCGGTACCAGATAATAGGTTATGCTAGTTAATTTGCTGGCTAGTTAGCTACCTGGTAACGTTAACTTACCAACCAAATAGATAGTTAGCTAGAAGCTTTGCCCGAATAAATATTGTATTAATTTCGATCTTAATTACATTTCATTCAAGTATTAACTATTGAAGAATAACTCGACAAAATTGGCTTTGACTAGTCACATCATGAGCGAGAGCAACAGGTTTAGCAGGCAAGCTACCTCTTGTGATAACGACGCGTTACTGAAGCAACAGATGAAAGAAATCAGGCGACATACACTTGCTGCTGCTGTCGCCGATGGCCACTTGTAGATCCGAAAGTCCTAAAGGAATAGCAACTCACGAAAGACTTGGCTAAAATAACAACCAATCCACGTGCATTGTTCACTTTACAAACAAATGAAAACGAATGTTTCCATGGTTGATAAGTATTCTACTGTATTTCCTATTCGATCGATACCCTAACGAGATAATTTCCACAAGTCCCAAGAAAAGAGGGAGGCAAGATTTCCCGCAGGAAATGACGTCAAAATAAATCCCAAACACACAGCTATTTGTATTTAAAGAGACATTAGGGTGTTGAGTGCGGTCATTGGTTGGGTGCATAGAAATGTAATTATATTTATATTGTTGGTTGTTTCTGTAGTAGTTATCATGAGATTACAATGTAGCCAATTATGAAAAGCATTACTTGAAATATAACAAATAAATATACCCAAGTATGTATTATCATAGTGTCATATTATGCCAATATAAGGACTGAACAAACCAGTAGATACTTTCGAGTCGGTACATTCAGTAATAGATTACGGTACATTTTTAAACGGCATTATGGTAGTCAGTGTATTTTTTTTCTCAATCAGACCAAATATCTACTGTATGAACTACTGATTCTTCTCCATTTAGCAACAGCGCCACTCACTGGTCATGTTGATGGCACCTGTCTGGTCTTGATGTCATTATAGTATTTATTTCCTGCCATGGATATCCATTGATTGACAGGGATGAGACCAGACCGTCCGTACCTGTGCACTTCTTTCAAACATACTTGATACTTAAAGAGAGCCTCTGGGACAGACGTCATTGTTTGCATGGAGTCTAACTCAGGCTGTTGGAACTTGCAAGGTTGATTACATACGAGCAGAAAATGCTATGTTTTAGGCTTCTTACATTGATACTACTTTCTAAATAATTTTAGGCATCAGTCGTATTTCTGGAATGTAGAACTTGGAATACAGGTACGTGTGTGAATTAAGACAGAAGAGTGGTTGAGGAAATCCATATGTACCATGACAATATTATCAAAACATTGCATTGACCTCACTTTTGCAGTGTGGAAAAGCAACGTGAGATTAAGCAATTTTTTCATGCTTTCAGACAAGTTTTAATCGTTTTTAATAAATCTTATAAACATATTCAAAGCACTGTCAAATGACAATATCAGAAAGAAAAAACAAAGCAAAATGCACAGAGCAACTGAAAACAAGTGTTTGAAACAGAAGTAAAATCAACTTAATGGAGTGAGAGTTGAAAGAAATGTAAGCTTTCAATTTTTCTTCTATTTTTTTTAACACAAGTTGTCACATGTCATTCTCTATATAAAAACATTTTAACTCACAAATGATTTTCCCTTTTATTTTAAAGATTTTTTTTAAATATACAACATTGTATTTACATGGTCGAGTATATTTACAAAAAAAATAAGCATCACTGTAGGTTTGAGTTTTTGTTCCCTACAGGTGTCTAAAAACCAATAAAATGATAAATAAAAAGTAAACACCATTTTATGTTTCTGACATATTCAGTAGCAGGCATGGCTACCCAGTCATCTGCAAAGTGCTGTCCATTCTCAAGAAGCATGAACCGTTTCTTTCACAAAACTACAACACGGCCACCCTCCCCTCCTGCCTCCAAACAGCACCCCACAATACCCTGATACGCTATCATAACACTTTGAACAAAGCTCAATTCTGGACATTTGTGAAAATAAAATTGGATGGTTCTGGAAACGCAAGTCTTGTATGTGGCATTCTGTAGTCTTGCTCCTATGATCCGTCATCATAAAACTCTCAGGCATAACAGAATGAGCCGGAATCCATGCATGATTCCATAAAATTAAAATAATCAAAATGACAGTTTTGTGGATTCCACACAGTGGGTTGATGATCGACCATTGGGGACTGTGTGCAAGCCAGGTGAAAGGGAGCAATTTACTTCATGGGCTTCTCACAGCGTGGTCATAATGTATTTAATTCCAATGTTTGTGCTATAGATGCATCACACAGTCACCTCAGGTCAAGAAGATGGAAAAAAACTATGGCAAATAAGTTTACAAGCAGGCTTCACCCCAGACATCTAACATTGAGTTAGTAATGAGTGTCAGCCAGGTTATGGTGAAATGGCAAGGGGTTAGCAAATGGTTACACGGCATGACGCCATGAGACAGAGCCACAGCAGCACCAGAGACAGGACATAATATACACACAAGAAAAATTGCTGAGTCACAGAGACACACCACATAACTACACTGACGGTCCCACACACATCCACTCTAAACATACACATGGTTGTGCAGAATAGTGCATCGGAGAAGGTGCAACTACCTGCAGTGCCAAGATGGCAGCAACCAATGAAACAAAGCAAGAAACAGCCTCTTCCATGAGAAGAGTAGCTAAAACTATAAAGAAGCTGATAACTCCAATACAAGAACTGCTGAAAATGACAATAGTTGAAGCAGTTTGAAAAGGACACCTCGTGCACCCTGATTTTTTTTTACAAAACATGTTTTAACTGTGTTGGCTACAACAAATGCCCAGCAATGTGCACCTAAAACACCCTTAAGTGATGATCATTTCCAATAAAAAGAACGTGCCTTAAAGCCTCTAAGTACCATTTAAATATAAACATGTGGGGGTGTATAATTACTAATATTTGAATGATCTTAGTATTGTTGGCTTAAAATCTCGACTGACACACAAAGACAGCGAGAAATGTAACTTAAAAAGGTTGTTTTAAAGTCTCCCATTTGATAGCTTTATTTGCCATGGTGTGACTGGGGACTCTTATGAAATACTGTAGCTTAAGAGTGGATCCACGCCCTGCCAAATTGGACAATTTAACATTCCAATCAACGTCAGTCAATGACTCGTTCGTTCTATGCAAAAACCAAGGCATAGTGACACGACAGCCACACGGTTAGCTAGGGTTAGACAAAGTGCTCCGATGTGTGTCTATTGTCATAACTTGACAAGAAAAGCAAAGAATATAATAAATAAAAACCACTCACTTTAAAGTCAAATTCTCACTACTTTTTACTACCTATGATTTCATTTGGGAAGCATGAAGCTAGGACTCGCACTAACGTTTGTTCAGTGGACAGGGTTTTGACACAAACTAAAACACAATAAATACTACTTGAAAAAGATACGGTGTCTCTCGATCAGCCGGAGGGACATAGAAGAAAAGGCATGTCCGTCTACATAACATAAATGGATTCATTTGTCAATGATTTTCAGTTTTTTGTCGGCATAAAGTGCAACAGTGCTTTGTTCTCTCCTTGGCCCACGGCAGTACCCATGGTAGCCAGGGCTCTTCCTCCATGGTGCTGGGCGTCTCACTACAAACCCAGGTCAGGTCCAAGGGATTAGAGGTTAGGTTTCAGGGCATTCGCTGGTCACGCTGGTCTCACTTGTCACACTGGTCACACTAGCGCTAATGCTAACATCTTCATCTTCCTCTTCTCCATTTTCTTCTACCTCTCTCTGGTATAGGTTGGACTTCAGGGGTTTGACCATGCCTTCCTCATAGACCCTCAAGACGGCTTCACACACAAACTTGTACTGGCTCTGAGGACACAGAAGAGAAAGAGGGGAAGGAAGAGAACATCAGTAACAGTAGGAGCTAATGGCAAGACATGAGTAAACAAGCCAGAGCAGCCAGTGATTGGGATAGAGGCAGCCAGGGATGAATAAACAACCTGAAAAGCCAACTTCCCTGAGGTGGGAAGCAGTGGTGAGGGCATTTGGAAAGTATTCAGACCCCATTACTTTTTCCACTTTGTTACGTTACAGCTTTATTTTAGAATTAATCTCCACACAATATCCCATAATGACAAAGCAAAAACAGGTTTAGAATTTTTAGCAAATGTTTTAATAAAAACAGAAATACCTTTAACATGCGTATTCAGACCCTTTGCTATGAGACTCGAAATTGAGCTCAGGTACATTCTGTTTCCAATTATCATCCTTGAGATGTGTCTACAACTTGATCCAGTTCACCTGTGGTAAATTAAATTGATTGGACATGATTTGGAAAGTCACAACTGTCTATATAAAGGTACCACAGTTGATAGTGCATATCAGAGCAAAAACCAAACCATGAGGTCGAAGGAATTGTCCGTAGAGCTCCAAGACAGGATTGTGTCGAGAAACAGATCTGGGGAAGTGTACCAAAACATTTCTGCAGCATTGAAGGTCCCCAAGAACACAGTGGCCCCCATCATTCTTAAATGGAAGAAGTTTGGAACCACCAAGACTCTTCCTAGAGCTGGCTACCAGGCCAAACTGAGCAATTGGGGAGAAGGGCCTTGGTCAGGGTGGTAACCAAGAACCCAATGGTCACTGACAGAGCTCTAGAGTTAATCTGTGGAGATGGCAGAACCTTCCAGAAGGACAACCATCTCTGCAGAATTCCACCAATCAGGCCTTCATGCTAGAATAGCCAGATGGAAGCAACTCAGTTAAAAGGCACATGACAGCCCACTTGGTGTTTGCCACAGGCACCTAAAGGACTCTTTTACAATGAGAAACAAGATTCTCTGGTCTGATGAAACCAAGATTGGACTCTTTGGCCTGAATGCCAAGTGTCATTTCTGGAGGAAACCTGGCACCATCCCTACGGTGAAGCATGGTGGTGGCAGCATCATGACTAGTCAGGATTGAGGGAAAGAAGAACTGAGCAAAGTACAGAGATCCTTGATGAAAACCTGCTCCAGAGCACACAGGACCTCAGACTGGGGCAAAGGTTCACCTTCCATCAGGACAACGACAAGAAGCACACAGTCAAGACAGCGCAAGAGTGGCTTCGAGACAAGTCTGAATGTCCTTGAGTGGCCAAGCCAGAGCCCAGACTTGATCCCAATCATACATCTCTGGAGAGATCTGAAAATAGCAGTAAAGCGATGCTCCCCATCCAACCTGACAGAGCTTGAGAGGATCTGCAGAGAAGGATGGGTGAAACTCCCAAAAATACAGGTGTGCCAAGCTTGTAGCGTCACAACCAAGAAGACTGCCATAGGTGCTTCAACAAAGTACTGAGTAAAGGGTGTGAATACTTATCTAAATGTGATATTTCAGTGTTTTTGTTTTGTCATTATGGTGTATTGTATGTAAAATATTGCAATGGTATCCGTTTCGGAATAATGGCTGTAACGTAACAAAATGCAGAAAATGTCAAGGGGTCTGAATAATTTCTTAATGCACTGTATGTGTGTACCCACTGAATGCGTGTGTATTTACATTAGGGAAAGGGGGTGAGTGTGTGAGAACATGTGTACTTAGATTATTGTGTATGCACACACTTAGTTCAGCATGTATGACTGGAGGAAGGAAATGCATGAAAGCCCCTTTTTGATTTTTCCCTTGTCTCATTAGCATGGCCTCTAACAACCCCCTCATCTTCCACCATTCCTCCCCCACATCCTTCCCCTATCCCCCCCAGACCCTGAGGGTTTGCTAGCCTCATTAGAGCTTAGCACATCCTAATGAAATTACAGCTGCATCATCATCATCTCTACCTCCTTTAGCCTGGGTCTCTGGGCTGAGCACGGGGCCAAATGGCACTCATGCAGTGTACTCTAGAGAGAGAATAAAGTGTGCTTCCCAAATGGCACGCTATTCCCTATATAGTACACTACACTTGAACAGGGCCAATTGGGCTCTGGGTCTAGATGAGAAATAGCCAGACCTGGGCAGAAAATAGTTGTATTTTGTAGTTAATACCAGAGGTAGTCAAATATATTTTCTATAGAGTTTTTAGTTAAAAAGCAACTTTTCTTTGATATTCAAATAGGGTTCTCGGGAAAACAAAATAATATTTGAAGGTATTTGCACATATATGGCTCAATTGGTACAGCATGGCGCTTGCACCGCCAGGGTTGTGGGTTTGATTCCCGGGGCCACCTACATGTAAAATGTATGATTGATGACTAAGTTGCTTTCGATAAAAGCATCTGCTATATACATATATACACACACACACACACACACACAGTCAGAAGTTTACATACACCTTAGCCAAATACATTTAAACTCAGTTTTTCACAATTCCTGACATTTAATCCTAGTTAAAATTCCATCTTAGGTCAGTTAAGATCACCACTTTATTTTAAGAATGTGAAATGTCAGAATAATAGTAGAGAGAATTATTTATTTCAGCTTTTATGTCTCATCACATTCCCAGTTGGTCAGAGGTTTACATACACTCAATTAATATTTGGTAGCATTGCCTTTAAATAGTTTAACTTGGGTCAAACTTTTTGTGTAGCCTTCCACAAGTTTCCCACAATAAGTTGGGTGAATTTTGGCCCATTCCTCCTGACAGAGCTGGTGTAATTGAGTCAGGTTTGTAGGCCACCTTGCTGGCACACGCTTTTCAGTTCAGCCCACACATGTTCTATGGGATTGAGGTCAGGGCTTTGTGATGGCCACTCCAATACCTTGACTTTGTTGTCTAAGCCATTTTGACACAACTTTGGAAGTATACTTGGGGTCATTGTCCATTTGGAAGACCCATTTGCAACCAAGCTTGAACTTCCTGACTGATGTCTTGAGATGTTGCCTCAATATATCCATGTAATTTTCCTCCCTCATTGTCATCTATTTTGTGAAGTGCACCAGTCCCTCCTGCAGCAAAGCACCCCCACAACATGATGCTGCCACCCCCGTGCTTCACGGTTGGGATGGTGTTCTTCGGCTTGCAAGCCTCCCCCTTTTTTCTCCAAACATAACAATGGTCATTATGGCCAAACAGTTCTATTTCGGTTTCATCAGACCAGAGGACATTTCTCCAACAAGTACGATCTTCGTCCCCATGTGCAGTTGCAAACCGTAGTCTGGCTTTTTTTATGGCGGTTTTGGAGCAGTGGCCTCTTCCTTGCTGAGCGGCCTTTCAGATTATGTCAATATAGGACTCGTTTTACTGTGGATATAGATACTTTTGTACCCGTTTCCTCCAGCATCTTCACAAGGTCCTTTGCCGTTGTTCTGGGATTGATTTGCACCTTTTGCACCAAAGTACGTTCATCTCTAGGAGACAGAACGTGTCTCCTTCCTGAGCGGTATGGTGGTAATACTTGTGTACTATTGACTATTGTTTGTACAGATGAACGTGGTACCTTCAGGCGTTTGGAAATTGCTCCCAAGGATGAGCCAGACTTGTGGAGGTCTACAATTATTTTTCCTGAGGTCTTGGCTGATTTCTTTTGATTTCCCCATGATGTCAAGAAAAGAGGCACTGCGTTTGAAGGTAGACCTTGAAATATATCCACAGGTACACCTCCAATTACTCAAATGGATGTCATTTAGCCTAATCAGCTGCTTCTAAAGCCATGACATTTTCTGGAATTTTCTAAGCTGTTTAAAAGGCACAGTCAACTTAGTGTATGTATACTTCTGACCCATTGGAATTGTGATACAGTGAATTATAAGTGAAATAATCTGTCTGTAAACAATTGTTGGAAATATTACTTATGTCATGCACAAAGTAGATGTCCTAACCGACTTGCCAAAACTATAGTTTGTTAACAAGACATTTGTGAGGGGTTGAAAAATGAGTTTATGACTCCAACCTAAGTGTATGTAAACACACATACACACGTTATTTGAAAACAAAAAAACATTTATTTGATGGCTGCCAAATATTTGATGAAGAACCAAAAACAGTTGAATTATTCTAAATATACGATTAGCACATGGTTTGGAGGGCTCTCAGATATGAATCTTAATATAGCCTAGAATTAAATACATGAGGGACATGGAATCACTTCAAAACTAGAGTGGACCACTTTTGCAGCTTCAAAACAACTAACAAATATATTTTCATAATGAGTGAGGCATACACTTGACATCAAGTTCTTGTGTAGTAACTTTGTGATTATCACAATTGCAACGTTGTTATATAGGACTTTGGAAATTGATTTTCATAAATGAAGTTACAGTAAATGGAATAAGGAAGTCACTATTCCTTGTGTACAGTGCTTACAAAAAAACTCAGCTCATTATGCAATTCGAATGCGCTTACCAAAGTATTAAGTAACATATTAATAAAATGTTGCTCCAAAAGTAATTCAAGTTTTATTACATAGGCACAAGAACAGTTTAATGTTAAGTGTTACTGAAAATGCTAACAGCAACAAAATATGGATATTAAGTGTCGACAGGAAAATAAATATCCCAAAACTGCCTTCTTGAATCAACTACAGCCAATGGAGTTGGAAAATCATGTTTGTATTCTGACTAAACTATCCCTTTAAAAGATGATTGTGTGTGTTTGAAACAAAAAACACTTGCCTTCAGATGGACAGAGGCCCGAAGTAGTTATTGCTAAGCATCCAACTTGCTTTTCACAATGCTTGCAAGTGGATTTGAATTTCTCTGCAGTATTTTCAGGTATCATTAAATTAATTGCAGCTTTTGAACTTTTCAGTGGCATTTTGAAAGAGTCATAAATAAGGTGACGCTCAACTACTGTATCTTAAAACAATATGATTTGTTAATTGGTTTGTCTTGATTATGTACACCTGAGGCAATGGACAATTAGGATAATGGATATTTACAGAATGTTCACACAAATGTATTGTGTAGATAAAATATGACTGTCAGATAGATTGGAATAGTATAGGACATTGTGTTTGCTATTCATTTTATTTCCATCTTCAACATGCAGTTCCAGATACAGCCCTGTACCTGGATATACAGTGCATTTGGAGAGTATTCAGACCCCTCGACTTTGCACATTGTTACAGCCTTATTCTAAAATGTTTATTTATTTTGTTGCTAATTTATTTTTTAAAAAGTATGAAAAAAAAACAAACAATTTACATAAGTATTCAGACCCTTTGCTATGATACTCTAAATTGAGCTCCGGTGCATCCTGTTTGCATTCCTCATCCTTGAGATGTTTCTACAACTGGACTGGAGTACACCTGTTGTAAATTCAATTGACTGGACACGATTTGGAAAGGCACGCCTGTCTATATAATATCCCACAGTTGACCGTGCATATCAGAACAAAAACCAAGCCATGAGGTCGAAGGTATTGTCAGTAGAGCTACGAGACAGGATTGTGTCGAGGCACATATCTGGAGAAGGTTACCCAAAAATGTCTGCAGCAATGAAGGTCCCCAAGAACACAGTGGCCTCCATCATTCTTAAATGGAAGAAGTTTGTTAACACCAAGACTCTTCCTAGAGTTGGCCGCCTGGCCAAACTGAGCAACCGAAGGAGAAGGGCCTTGGTCAGGGAGGTGACTTAAAACCCGATGGTCACCCTGACAGCACTCCAGAGTTTCTCTCTGGTGATGGGAGAACCTTACAGTAGCACAACCATCTCTGCAGCACTCCACCAATCAGGTCTTTATGGGAGAGTGGCCAGATGGAAGCCACTCCTCAGTAAAAGGCACATGACAGCCCGCTTGGAGTTTGCCAAAAGGCACCTAAACACTCTCAGACAATGAGAAACCAGATTCTCTGGTCTGATGAAACCAACATTGAACTCATTGGCCTGAATGCCATGCGTCACATCTGAAGGAAACCTAGTACCATCCCTACAGTGAAGCATGGTGGTGGCAGCATCATGCTGTGGGGATATTTCCCAGCGACAGGGAGACTAATCAGGTTTGAGGGAAAGATGAAGTACAGAGAGATCCTTGATGAAAATACTCAGGACCTCAGACTGGGGTGACGGTTCACCTGCCATCAGGACAACGATCCTAAGCACACATCCAAGACAACGCAGGAGTGGTTTTGAGACAAGTCTCCAAATATCCTTGAGTGGCCAAGCCAGAGCCCAGACATGAACCCGATCGAACATCTCTGGAGACCTGAGAAGAGCTGTGATTGACATTCCACATCCAACCTGACAGAGCTTGAGAGGATCTGCAGAGAAGAAATGGAGAAACTCCCATAAATACAGGTGTGCCAAGTTTATAGCGTCATACCCAAGACGACTCAAGGCTGTAATCGCTGCTGAAGGTGTTACAAAGTACTGAGTAAAGGGTCGAAATACTTATGTAAATGTGAAATGTCAGTTTTTATATTATTAATATTCTTTTGCAAAAATGTATAAAAACCTGCTTTTGCTTTGTCATTATTGGGTATTGTGTGTAGGTTGAGGAAGCAAAAAACTATTTAATACATTTTAGAAGGCTGTAACGTAACAAAATGTGGAAAAAGTAAAGGGGTCTGAATACTTTCCGAATGCACTGTATATTATAGCTGGTTAGGATGGAGCAGGGAATACATTATACAGTATAGCCTCTAGTCTGTGCTGCTGTGCCTTTTTGTTGCTACTTGGCTACCTGCTTTTTACTTTTAATAACAGTTTAATCAAACTCTGTATTTCATACGTTTACTAACATCTTAGTTTTGTCTTCACTTTTTTTAATCAAATGTTCACCTACAGACGCTTTATCTGCACCCCTTCTGAAAAAACCTACACTCGATCCCTCCGATGTCAACAACTACAGACCAGTATCCCTTCTTTCTTTTCTCTCCAAAACTCTTGAACGTGCCGTCCTTGGCCAGCTCTCCCGCTATCTCTCTCAGAATGACCTTCTTGATCCAAATCAGTCAGGTTTCAAGACTAGTCATTCAACTGAGACTGCTCTTCTCTGTATCACGGAGGCGCTCCGCACTGCTAAAGCTAACTCTCTCTCCTCTGCTCTCATCCTTCTAGACCTATCGGCTGCCTTCGATACTGTGAACCATCAGATCCTCCTCTCCACCCTCTCCGAGTTGGGCATCTCCGGCACGGCCCACGCTTGGATTGCGTCCTACCTGACAGGTCGCTCCTACCAGGTGGCGTGGCGAGAATCTGTCTCCTCACCACGCGCTCTCACCACTGGTGTCCCCAGGGCTCTGTTCTAGGCCCTCTCCTATTCTCGCTATACACCAAGTCACTTGGCTCTGTCATAACCTCACATGGTCTCTCCTATCATTGCTATGCAGACGACACACAATTAATCTTCTCCTTTCCCCCTCTGATGACCAGGTGGCGAATCGCATCTCTGCATGTCTGGCAGACATATCAGTGTGGATGACGGATCACCACCTCAAGCTGAACCTCGGCAAGACGGAGCTGCTCTTCCTCCCGGGGAAGGACTGCCCGTTCCATGATCTCGCCATCACGGTTGACAACTCCATCGTGTCCTCCTCCCAGAGCGCTAAGAACCTTGGCGTGATCCTGGACAACACCCTGTCGTTCTCAACTAACATCAAGGCGGTGGCCCGTTCCTGTAGGTTCATGCTCTACAACATCCGCAGAGTACGACCCTGCCTCACACAGGAAACGGCGCAGGTCCTAATCCAGGCACTTGTCATCTCCCGTCTGGATTACTGCAACTCGCTGTTGGCTGGGCTCCCTGCCTGTGCCATTAAACCCCTACAACTCATCCAGAACGCCGCAGCCCGTCTGGTGTTCAACCTTCCCAAGTTCTCGCACGTCACCCCGCTCCTCCGCTCTCTCCACTGGCTTCCAGTTGAAGCTCGCATCCGCAACAAGACCATGGTGCTTGCCTACGGAGCTGTGAGGGGAACGGCACCTCAGTACCTCCAGGCTCTGATCAGGCCCTACACCCAAACAAGGGCACTGCGTTCATCCACCTCTGGCCTGCTCGCCTCCCTACCACTGAGGAAGTACAGTTCCCGCTCAGCCCAGTCAAAACTGTTCGCTGCTCTGGCCCCCCAATGGTGGAACAAACTCTCTCACGACGCCAGGACAGCGGAGTCAATCACCAACCTTCCGGAGACACCTGAAACCCCACCTCTTTAAGGAATACCTAGGATAGGATAAAGTAATCCTTCTCACCCCCCCCCTAAAATACTTAGATGCACTATTGTAAAGTGGCTGTTCCACTGGATGTCATAAGGTGAAAGCACCAATTTGTAAGTCGCTCTGGATAAGAGCGTCTGCTAAATGACTTAAATGTAAATGTAAATGTTATCTGGAAATGGATCTGGAGGACCTCCACCAGCTGAAACTAATTAACACTGTACCTTCTCATTGCAGTTGCTGCTCTCAAAATATTCTAGACAATAATTATGGTGAGAATAGCAGAGTTGCAAGCTTGGCTTCAGACAAAATCCGTACGCATGGGCAATGTAAGTGTAGGAAAGGATGAAACCACGTCTGTGCCACCAGTAAGTACAGTCGTGGCCAAAAGTTGAGAATGACACAAATATTAATTTACACAAAGTTTGCTGCTTCAGTGTGTTTAGATATTTTTTTGTCAGATATTACTATGGAATACTGAAGTATAATTACAAGCATTTCATAACTGTTGAAGGCTTTTATTCACAATTACATGAAATGATGCAAAGAGTCAATATTTGCAGCGTTGAGCCTTCTTTTTCAAGACCTCTGCAATCCGCCCTGGCATGCTGTCAATTAACTTCTGGGCCACATCCTTACTGATGGCAGCCCATTCTTGCATAATCAATGCTTGGAGTTTGTAATAATTTGTGGGTTTGTGTGTCCACCCACCCACCAAAATATTGATGTTTTGTTCCCGAGCCACTTAGTTGGCACTTTTGCCTTATGGCAAGGTGCCCCATCATGCTGGAAAAGGCATCGTTTGTCACCAAACTGTTCCTGGATGGTTGGGAGAAGTTGCACTCGGAGGATGTGTTGGTACCATTCTTTATTCATGGCTGTGTTCTTAGGCAAAATTGTGAGTGAGCCCACTCCCTTGGCTGAGAAGCAACCACACACATGAATGGTCTCAGGATGCTTTACTGTTGGCATGACACAGGACTGATGGTAGCGCTCACCTTGTCTTCTCCGGACAAGCTTTTTTTCCCCAGATGCCCCAAACAATCGGAAAGGGGATTCAGAGAAAATTACTTTACCCCAGTCCTCAGCAGTCTAATCCCTGTACTTTTTTTTTACAGAATATCAGTCTGTCCCTGATGTTTTTCCTGGAGAGAAGTGGCTTATTTGCTGCCCTTCTTGACACCAGGCCATCCTCCAAAAGTCTTCGCCTCACTGTGCATGCAGATGCACTCACCTGCCTGCTGCCATTCCTGAGCAAGCTCTGTACTAGTGGTGCCCCTATCCCGCAGCTGAATCAACTTTAGGAGACGGTCCTGGTGCTTGCTGGACTTTCTTGGGCGCCCTGAAGCCTTCTTCATAACAATTGAACCGCTCTCCTTGAAGTTCTTGATGATCCGATAAATGGTTGATTTAGGTACAATCTTACTGGCAGCAATATCCTTGCCTGTGAAGCTCTTTTTGTGCAAAGCAATGATGACAGCACGTGTTCCCTTGCAGGTAACCATGTTTGACAGAGGAAGAACAATGATTACAAGCACCGCCCTCCTTTTGAAGCTTCCAGTCTGTTATTTGAACTCAATCAGCATGACAGAGTGATCTCCAGCCTTGTCCTTGTCAACACTCACACCTGTGGTAACGAGAGAATCACTGACATGTCAGCTGGTCTTTTTGTGGCAGGGCTGAAATGCATCGGAAATGTTTTTTGGGGATTCAGGTCATTTGCATGGCAAAGAGGAACTTGGCAATTAATTGCAATTCATCTGATAACTCTTCATAACATTCTAGAGAACATGCAAATTGCCATCATACAAACTGAGGTAACAGACTGTGAAAATGAATATTTGTGTCATTCTCAACTTTTGGCCACGACTGTACAGTTCAACTGGTTTTCCCCACAAGCAACTAGTCAGAGTCTGAGCCTTCTCAGGTCTCTCCTCCACCCGTTACGGGGTCTGAGCCGCCGAATCCTCCCACCATTAGCTCAGACAAATTTAAAACTCTAGTAATTGGCGACTTCATTACCCGCAATATTAGCCTTAAAAATAATCTCCCAGCAATCATACATTGTTCACCAGGGGCTGCCGATGTAGGGTCTAATCTGAATATTGCCAGAACTGGCAAGTGTAGAGGGATCTTGTTATCCTTGTAGGAACCAACGATATTAGGATGAAACAGTCAAAGTCAACAAGCGCAGCAGTTTCAGCGTTTAACTTAGCTAGAAAGATGTTGGCATCAAGTAATTGTCTCTGGCCCTCTCCCAGTTAGCGGGATGATGAGCTCTACAGCAGACTCGTAAAACTCAAATCGCAATTTGAAATCTGTTTCCTGCCCCTCCCAAAATATATAATTTGTAGATAATCGGTCATTCCTGGACTCACCCACAAATGGGTCCAAGCCTGGCCTGCTGAAGAAGGATGGACTCTATTCTAGATGGAGGGGTGCTCTCATTTTATCTATCAACATAGACAAGCTCAAACTCTTCTAGCACCACAATGAGCTAGGATGCAGGCTTGGCAGCATGCTGTTAGCCTGCCTGCAAGCTTAGTGGAGTCTGCCCCTAGCACAGTCAGCTCAGTTTTCCCCATTGAGAACGGGTCTGTGCCTTGATCTAGGTCATGCAAAATTTAACATGGTGGTGTTCGCCTTAGCAATCTCACTGGAATAAAAAAACTCCATTCCGGTCATTAATCAAAGAGATTGTGATAACACCTCACATCTCAAAATGGGACTACTTAATGTTAGATCCCTCACTTCCAAGGCAGTCAGTCAATGAACTAATCCCCGATCATAAACTTGACGTGATTGGCCTGACTGAAACAGGGCTTAAGCCCGATTAATTTACTGCGCTAAATGAGGCCTCTCCTCCTGGTTACACTAGTGACCATATTTCCCCCGCGGATCCCACAAAGGAAAAGGTCAATTTACAAAAAGAAAAGACTGCACATTGGTATTTTGAGGCTCTAGTGACTAGAGCCCGGCCCCTCTGTCAAATTTTAGAACCCATTGTGGCCCGCGAGTCAAAAAGTTTGCCCACCCCTGCTCTAGTCAAAATATGAAATCTATGCTGCCTGTTCAATCACTTTTTATAGCTACTGTTTACAGACCTCCTGGACCTATACAGCATTCCGCACTGCACACACAAGCTTGTTAGCTATCTAGCTTCTCTGGTCCAAAGTTAAGCCAACTTTGAAGTTCCTCCATAAAAGCTACTCCTTTGTAGGTATAATTCTGTGGTCCTAATTCAGATAATGCATGTCATCACAGGATGCCCAGCGCTCCAAGCCAAGACTCATCCATCCTCTCCCTCTCCTCCACACCCACAACATTTCAGTTGCATCTCGTGCCCTACACTTGCCCTTCATCACACATGTAAACAACTCACTGAGCTATAGCTTGCCCGCTCTATAGCAAGCTGCTCTATCCGCATTGCATTTTTAAATTTTACATTTAACTAGGCAAGTCAGTTAAGAGCAAATTCTTATTTTCAATGAACGGCCTGCATGATTGATGAAGTAATTTAATGTTGAGCTAAACAAAAAAATTCAGAGGATTAAAAAGGAACACCAAGGAGCGATGTAACAGTACCCTTTTTTCATAGTCATGGCCTCTAAACCTTCCAGCTGTCTACTGGACCCTATTCCAACTAAAATACTGAATGACCTACTTTCTGTGCTTGGCCCTCCTATGTTGAACATAAACGGCTACCTGTCCTTCGAATGTGTACCAAACTCCCTAAAGGTGCAATAATAAAGCCTCTCCTGATAAAGCCAAAACTTGACCCATAATTATTTTTAAACTAAAATCGGCCTATACTGAATCTCCCATTCATTTAGAAAAGAAAAACTGAAAAAGCTGTAGCTCAGCCACTCACAGTCTTCCTGAAGACACATTATGTACGCAAAACACTCGTCTGGTTTTAGACCCCCATTATAGTACTAAGACTGCACTCGTGAAGGTGGTAAATTACCTTTAAATGGCGTCAGACCAAGGCTCTGCGTCTGTCCTCGTGCTCCTAGACCTTAGTGCAGATTTTGACAATGTCGACCACCACATTTTTTGGGGAGAAATTGAAAATCCGAATTGGTCTACGCAGACAAGTTCTTGCCTGGCATAGACATTATCTGTCAGAAAGATAGTTTGTCTGTGGATGGTTTGTCATCTGACAAATCAATGGTCAATTTCGGTGTCCCCAATGTTCCGTTCAAGGACTATTGTTCTCACCATATACACACACTCAGTAGCCAGTTAATTTGGTACACCACCCCGTTCAGGAAAATGGTTCGCTCCTACAGACAGCGGGTCACGCCGTGGTTTGCTATATAAAGCAGGCAGCCAGGCATCAAGGCATTCAGATACTATTCGATTGGACATTAGAATGGTCAAAACGAGTAACCTATGCTACGTTGAGTGTGGTATGTTCATCGGTGCCAGGCACGCCGGTTCCAGAAATGCCGGCCTCCTGGGCTTTTCATGCTTGACAGTGTCTAGGGTTTACCAAGAATGGTACTACAAATTTAAAAAATCCAGTCAGCGGCAGTCATGTGGGTGAAAACAGCTAGTTGACGGGAGGTTGAATGAGAATTGCAAGAATTGTGCAAGCTGGTGGCGGTGTAATGGTGTGGGAATGTTTTCCTCGCACACACTAGGTCCCTTTATACCAATTGAGCAACATTTGAATACCACATCTTGTAGAATCCATCCTGAGGAATTCAGGGGGTCCGACCCAGTACTAGATGGGTGTACCTAATAAACTGGCGACAGTGTATGCTACCTCTTGGTCATGTCATGTCATTCGGAAACACTCAACTTTCACTGCTATGTAGACGACACACATCTGTACATATTGATGAATGGTAAAGTCTGTGTTTTAGACAAAAGCGGATGGCTGACGAACAAATACAACATATTTCAAGAGCACCTTTTTTCCATCTTCGTAATACTGCAAAAATCTGAAACTTCCCATGTTTTTGTCTCTTCTCTGGCTACCCAGATGAGGCACTAAGTAAACTTCAGGTAGTGCTAAATACTGTAAATATCTGTTAGAATCTTGACAAATTTGATCATATTACTTCCAGTGCTAACCTACCTACCGTGGCTTACTGTTAAGGCTAGGGCTGATTAAGGTTTTACTGTTAACCTATAAATAATTTCTCTTACCCACCTCTCCGATTTGGTACTGCTGTATACACCTACACGTGTGCTATGGTCACAAGACGCAGGCCTCCTTATTGTTCCTTGAACTTCTAAGCAAACAGCTGGAGGCAGGGATTTCTCCTATCGGGCACCATTTTATGGAATGGGCAAGGCTTTCGGTCTCAAAAGTCTATATTGAAGACTTATCACTTCAGTAGGTCCTATGATTGAGTGTAGTCTGGCCCAGGGGAGCAAAGGAGAAAGGCAAGGCTCTGGAGTGACCACCTTTGCTGCCTCTGCCTGGCCAGCTCCCTTGTCTCTATTGGGATTCTCTGCCTCTAACCCGATTATGGGGGCTGAGTCACTGGCTTGCTCGTGCTCTCCCATGCAGTCCCTCGGAGGGGTGCATCACGTCATGCCAGGCTTTTTTCGCTATACTCTACTTGAGTGGGTTGAGCCATTAACGTGACGGAAAGAAGGTATACACAAAGGCGCTACAGCAAAGCTAAAACAAAAAAGGGGAAATCCAGTGCTCGACTGAGGGAATTGAAAATCCCCAAAAACATTTCTTACCCCAAGATACTTAAACTGGTGACGAACTGGGAGAACAGAGAAAAAGGAGCACTGTTGCTGCATACATTTGATAGATTTATTGACAGGACAAGTAAACAAAATCGGCTTACGTTTCCGGCATTATTCGCCTTCAGAGCCTTGACGCGATTTTCCTGTCCGGTCTTGTGCTGCCTCTGGCTCGTGCGGCGATGGAGATCTTCGTGTCTCAGGGTAGTAAGTTAGTGGTCTGTTCATATCCCTTTGGTGGTGTGGGGGCTGTGCTTCGCAAAGTGGGTGGGGTTATATACAGCCTGGTTTGCCCCCCCGGTCGAGTGCTGAAGTGCATAAAAATCATCTGTCCTCGGTTGCAACACTCACTACCGAAGTCCAAACTGCCTCTGGAAACAACGTCAGCGCAAGAACTGTTCGTCCGGAGATTCATGAAATTGAAGCCCAAGTATCACCATGCGCAATGCCAAGCGTTGGCTGCAGTGGTGTAAAGCTCCTTGGCATGGAACTCTGGAGCAGTGGAAACATGTTCTCTGGAGTGATGAATCACACTTCACCATCTGGCAGTCTGGCGGACGAATCTGGGTTTGACGACCTGCCCAAATGCATAGTGCCAACTGTAAACTTTGGTGGAGGAGGAATAATGGTCTCGGGCTGATTTTCATTTTGGGCTAGGCCCCTAAGTTCCAGTGAAAGGAAATCTTAACACTACAGCATACAATGACATTCTACATGATTCTGTGCTTCCAACTTTGTGGCAACCGTTAAGGGAAGGCCCTTTCCTGATTCAGCATGACAATGCCCACGTGCACAAAGCGAGGTCCATACAGAAGTTGTTTGTCAAGATCATTGTGGAAGAACTTGACTGGCCTGTACAGAGCCCTGACCTCAACCCCATCGAACGCCTTTGGGATAAATTGGAATGCCGGCTGCGAGCCAGGCCTAATCGCCCAACATCAGTGCTCGACCTCACTAATGCTCGTGGCTGAATGGAAGCAAGTCCCCGCAGCAATGTTTCAACATCTAGTGGAAAGCGTAGAGGCTGATATGGCAGCAAAGGGGGGGACCAACTCCATATTAATGCCCATGATTTTGTAATGTTCTCCAGTGTTCTATGATTTTACTGTTGTTGAATGACTGTTAGGCCACTTCTGGTGACTTTAAAGGAAATTCTACTCCAAAATGCATGAAAATGTAATAATGTTATCCTCCTTTGTAAATACTGACCATGACCAATAACGGGAGAGGTTAGCATGTCTTGGTGGTGTGATCTTTCACCTTTGAACTTTATAATTTATCAGTATTCACAATTAATTCATACATTATCATGGTAGCATCCACATTGTGTTTAGAAACATTATATTCTTAATGGCAATAAAATTGCAATGACTGAAATTACAATGCATTATCTACCATTCATTGGACACAAACAAATCTGAAAAACAACCAAATGTAAATGCAACTAACACGTTTGTAGAGTCACAAGCTTGATGTAATCATTGGGTGCTAGGAATATGAG
Organism: Oncorhynchus nerka; assembly: GCF_034236695.1. Lineage (NCBI taxonomy): Eukaryota > Metazoa > Chordata > Actinopteri > Salmoniformes > Salmonidae > Oncorhynchus > Oncorhynchus nerka. The sequence continues at coordinate 50,684,619 of NC_088398.1, read as the reverse complement.
ACCAATAATAAATGTTTGACTACTCTATTTTTACGTATCTTTAGGGATGTCAATAGTTTTTCAGAAAAAACTCTTTCTCAGAGCAATTGTATTTGTATAAAATAATTTCCCTTTTATTGCACACAATATAGCTCAGAATTTGAATTACTTATTTCATAGTCTTTATTGCTCATCTTTATTAAGGGGGTCAATATCAGACCCCACTGTATATACTGTAGCCCAGACAAGTAAATCTCACCAAGTGTACAAAACCCTTACACCGACCCTAAAAATGGGAATCTGGAGAGACAACGGCATTGCCATGGCACAAAAGGTTATCACTGGTAGACTGTAACAATGGAAAGTCTACCACGGACAGTACAACAGGGATGAATAAAAGAGACATTATACCAGTAGGATTATCCTCTCCTTTCAATTAGTAACACCGTACAAGACTACACTGTGCTCCTTATATTCTAACTCGCCATTCTGGATAAGGCGATGGAGGCTAGTTAGCCTAGAAAAGATGAAGAGGAGGAAGATAAGAGAAAAAGAGAAACAGACAGACGGGAGAGGAAGAGAGAGTGATGAGGATAAAGAGAGGGATGGAAGAGGAGGACGTGGAGAAGAGTGCAGGACTTACAGGTGTCTGAATCATCATGGCTCTCTGGTCTCTCATGGTTCTGACTATGTCTAATGGATAGACCGGCTGACTGCACTCCATCAGGCACAACGCTGTCTCCATGGTGATGAGAACTCCTGTTCGGCCAATCCCCGCGCTGCAGGATGACACAGCAGGGGGGTGGGGGGGCAGGAAGGGGCAGAGGTAGAAGTTTCTACATAAACTCATGACATCATTTCTACCTTTTAAAACAATGGAAAATATTTTCCTTGCACATAGCTACACATATAACAATATGTTTATGGAATTAAAGCTAGATTAGAATACAGAAATATCCCTATCCCTGGGTGCTATACAGTACTGCATTCATTCCAGTGTGTTGTTGGGGCATGTCTTGGCTGAGTCCGATAACTTGGCTTGAGTAAAGGCATGAGATGTGGATTTATGAAGGCGTGTAGGTGTTCTATGCGGAGCGTTCTGTGCTGCTGGGCTGTGTACTACAGCAGTGTGTAGGTGTAGTGTTTCCGCTTCAGTCATTAAACCCCATAGTAGAACAGTTTATCTATTTACCTAGTAGGCTTGTTGTGCGCGTTCCACGCGAGATGAATGCGCCTCAAATATTTCTGTCAAGTTACGAGTGCCATAGGGAGGGAAACATGCATTCTGACAAGCAGTCAAAGCACAATAATTCTTGCAATCGCGGGGAAGACAGAAGTTTTAAACTCAGAGTTTTTAGCAGAAGTACGTTACCTACCACTTTTTGAGTGACTTAAATTGTGATGAAGCAGACAAACGTTTTAGTTGAGCAAGAGAAGGGGCAACCAGGGAAAGTGTTGGGGCATTTTTTTTTCTGTTGCTTGTAAGAAGTACAGGCAGGGGGTGTTACCCCAGGTGGAGAATTACCAAGTTACCCAAGTTCTCACTAGTAGGAGTAGTAGGTGCTTTCAAAAAGTCACCAGAATTGAGCTTCTCAGTCCTACATGAAAATTGTCCAGGGGAGGGGGCCCTCCTCCAGAAACTTAACCCACTGCTACAAATTTTGCCAGAGGAAACACTATGTAGCAGTATAGTAGGACAAACAGATTCACAAAGAGGAAGAGGAGTTGCATAATTTGAGGGAGAGCGAGACTGGGGCTACAGTCATATAGAGGGACACTGCAATGAACACAGAGTTGTTTAGTGAAAAAAATATTACATTTTCATCTTGATTTCCTTGAGTGTTTCTTGCTGTATCAAATGATGTGTGTGTCTTAGATGTGTGTCATGCATTTTGCTCCCTACCTGCAGTGGACCACCATGGGCTCATCTTTGCCGGTTCGTTTGCTCCGCACCAGGCTGACAAAGTCCAAGAAGTCTGATGAGTCGTCTGGGACGCCGTGGTCCGGCCAGGCCACATACTGGATCTGGGTCAACTCCCGGACCTCCTCGCTCTGTCACCATGGCAACACACAGTAAAGTCAGTGCGACGTTACCATGACAACGGGGTGGGGGGGTGGGGTGTAGTCTCGTTACATGGCGTAAAACAAAATGTGTTTTCCCCTTTAACATCTATCAGTGACACCATGGTAACACACACAGGCTACATGTTAATACTGGAAGCCTCATGGCTGTAGAGGCCAGTCACCATGGCAACATGATACATCCATCACATGAGACCAAAAAGAGAACAGCCCACACAAGTCACCATGGCAACTCAGTGCTGCCGCTCTCATCTTTTAAACGCTTAAAGCGATAGTCCCACTGTGTGTTTGTAATGCTTTTAATAATTTTAGTACCTGGAAGATAGCCTACTGTATTGAGGAGGACTAGCTGTGAAAAACCATTTCTGTATGTTTACTTTGACTTGACTTCCAAATAGCTAACATTACATTAGCACTGGTCATTGGGAAAAAACAATGACTTGTGAGCATACTGTTACCTCGAAGTGTGTGAGGGTCATGTCTCGGACCAGGAAAGCAGAGTTGCCCTCCTCAGTGAGACAGGCCACCTGAAAGTGGCCATACGTAGCAGTGCTGTCAGTGTTGGGCCAGTACTGATGACACTTCACCTGTTGGTATAGAGCAACATAAGTCTTTAGCCTCAGCTTAGGAGTATCAGCCATGGGAGAAAAGAGGATAAATACATATGTCTTTATCCAAAAATATAATCAAACATACAGAAAAACAGCTGTCTCTCAATCACAAAGTTGTTTGTATGACACGTACCCGTCCCCTCTCCACCTGAGTGGTGAGCATGACCACCACGGAGGAGCCCTGCTCCCAGGTCATCTGCCAGAAGTCTGGGCAAGTGTTGGGCAACGGGCCCTGGCACGCAATGTACCGGTTGATCAGGCTCGACGCCGGGATCTCCATCTACAGTACAGAGAGGAGTAGAGAAGAATAAGACCTGTGTGTAGGGGTGTATGTTGGGTGAGTGTTCTGTGGTGTGTGTTGTGTGTTAATAAATCCAAGAGTGTGTGGGTATGCAAGCATGTGTCCATTTTCAGTCTTTGGAGTGGAGACTACACCATCTTGGCCGATAGAAAGCCTATTATAGACCTGCTAAACAAAAACGCCATGGTTGGTGTGGGTGGACTGAGGCGAACAGCACTCACATTGATGTAATTTGCATTAATGTAGTCATCTGTGCTTTTCAAAATGACCCGCGTTGCGTCGTCTATAAACAGAAGAGAGAGGGGAGAGAGAAAGAAGGAGTGGAGTGTGAAATGGTGGGTTAACAGTCTTAACACAGATTAACTAAGAAAAGTAGAGTGAACTGTGTGTTTGATACTCACAAGGTGAGATGTCTCTGTAGCGGTTTTTGGAAATGTTCTGAGGTAATTTGGCACACAACATTGTCATTCCAGGCCTCTTCCGGTAAAGTTGCTGTGAGAAAAGAATAAGTGTAAAGAAAATATATGATCATATATTTTTTTTTATTATCATGATTTCGGGAAGTTGGTGGGGCAAGGGGAAGTCCGACCAGTCCTGGCAAAAGTGGAGGCCATCAAATCTTCCAGTGCCAGCTTCTCACCAGGAACTGCACCGATTCTTGGGAATGGCAGGCTACTACCGGGCTTATTTTTATGTTGTTACAGACTTTGGTTTTCCCATTTCATATTTCGTGGTTGGATGTTACCACGTGGGATGTACCTATTGGTGTCACCTCATTAGTCAGTATGTTACACCGGTGCTGGTTTGTCATCTTGTTAGTGGGAAAGTGTTTCACCTGTGCTGGCCCAGTGCACCAATTGTCTTGAGAGATGTGGAGGGTTAACACCTTTAGTTGTCTTTTAGGTCCCAATTGTTGTTGCTTGTCAACTTTCAGTGAACACCCCATGAGTGTCTTTCAGAACCTATCCTAAAACCACCTGTTTTGTTTTGGCTGTTAGTGACTCTTTGTTAGTTCCCTTTTTTGTTTGAGCTTCCATTTTTTGTTTTCTTGCATGGGAACATAACAAAATTGATCATGTTGTGAGATGGAAGTTACTTTCTGTTGGTTGTGAGCGAACTTGTCCAACAAAAATGGTCTGAGAATGCTTGCTATGTCTTATTGGCCCACATCTTTGGATAAGCTGCTTCCACCTGCTGTGTGTGGAATTCATAAGATGCCGCTAATCTTTCAAATGAACATACATTGTGAAGTGCAATAGCAGATAAAGACCAAAACAAAAATGTGGATAAACCCACACATTTTCTCAGTGCATGCCGGTATATTCGGTCTGTGTGCGTGTGCGCATTTGCCTTGCCCCCACACTTTATTTACATTATTATAGTGTAATAACACAACAGGCCAGAGAAACAGGAAGCTGTTAAGTGTGCCTGATGAAAGACAGGAAGTTATCGGAATACGGAGAAGAAATTAAACAACTGGTGTTCCTCACCACATTAAACGAGCAGTCGACGCATCATTGAATTAGCATTTTGTTGTAAACTACTTCACTTGGCGATTATTCCTCACACAGTGATAGCATAAGTCATTTTCTTCTGTGCCATGAAATAAAGTAAAACTTGTGTAACAGTCATACGCTGAATTTCCCTCCAGAAAGTGGTAACCTCCCTTGTGCCCTCGAGGTCAAAACAATAGAGCAGAAACTAGGGGGAGCTATTGCTCTCACCACACATCCAGTCACCTCAGAAAGACAAAAGAGCAGTGAACAAGACCAATATGAATCGAGGTGCAACCAAAAATCACAATAATATTAGGAAAATTTATACGAGTATGGCTAACAAAAGCTTTTAATATGTAGGTGAGGGGAGGACTCACATCAAACTGGGTGAGTACTCCCCCGCTGATCAGACCCTCCTTCAGGGTGTTAATGGAAACCCTCCAGGCATCCTGGTCCAGCTGAGAGGGGTCCTGGGGAGACTTCTCTGGGATGTACTGAAAGTCTGGCTCAGTCTCCAGCTTCTCCTCCACCACATCATAGATGGCTGGGTACATAGGGAAGCAACACGGTTAGTTTAGAACAGTGTCAAGAGAAGAACGGCATCCTATATTATTAATGTACAAGTCTAAGGCTCGGCTCAGTTTTAATATTCACACCAGCAAACCACGTAATAAGCAATTTATAAGGTACGCATTTTTCTAATTGGAAATCTTTAGTGTTGATATTGGAAGGTAGCCTAACTTTTGTTTGGGGTCACCTGTTCTGGGATGATTTGGCCTGTTTTAACCTGAGCATTGTAATAATAAACCCAAGGAGATGACTTAGTAATGTAAGTGTAAACATTTAACAAAACAAATCCTCTCCTCACCATTGGGCCTGACCAATAGGATGAGCTCTCCTGAGTGGCTCTCACAACTGGCCTTGATGAACATGACCACCTGGTCGTGAGTGTGCTCTGAGATATCACGACCGTTGATCAAAACCACCTGGTCACCTTCGTTCAGACGAGGGACACACAGGTCAGCCTGTAGAGGGTTGGAGAAGAATGAGGTCAGAACACAGTTGGGACAAGTGGTTAGACATATTGGGGAGGATAGACTACAATACTAGGCCTGCATTCATAGAGTAAGTGTCTCAGAGTAAGAGTACTGATCAAGGATCAGGTTTGCCCTGTCCATATCAACCTTCATTATGAACTAAAAGACAAAACTGATCCTGTATCAGCAGTCCTACTCGGTCTCTGTGACCCTTTGTGAATATGGGACCCGTAGCAATAGCTTGTGGTAAATTACAACAAAGAGGACTAACTGTTGTTTGTTCACTTTGACTTCATCAACACCAGAGTAACATCCTGAAGCCTTGTTAGCGGAGCTGTGAATGGACTGTTGCTAAGTGACGTCAAATCAGACCAGTTCATTTACTGAGCTACAGCACAAGTGTGAGTTTACTCCAAACAATGGAACGTTTCATATGCTGTGTGTGAGAGTCAGAATGAGAGTGAGTGTGGGAAGAGAGCAAGGAGAAAGAGAAATAGCAAGAGAGTGAGACGAGGGGTAGATATACAGAGAGCGAGAAATAGAGAAAGAAATGTGAGAAATTCAGTGTGAGTGAGAGGGCGGAAGTGATAGAACAAGTGAGAGGTTGTTTGATTATCTCAGAGAGTACAACATGAGTATGTGTACTGTAAATATATGGGGTGTTGCTAGTGATGGGTGGTTAACATACGGATGTCCCAGGGGCCACACGAGATACAATGACAGGCATCTTCTGATCAGCTCCACCCTAAAACCAAGGCAATGGAGAGAGGTAAATAATCTGCCTATTATCCGGAGTGATTTACAGGAGCAATTTGGGTTCAGTGTATTGCTCAAGAGGACAACAGTTTTTTCACCTAGTCGGCTCGGGATTCGAACCAGAAACCTTAAGGTTATTGGCCAAACACTCTTAAACGCTAAGCTACCTGCCACCCTATATAGGATCAGTATTAGTAGGGCCAGGAGATTACCCTCGGTGTGCATGTTACGGCATATAATTATATAAGGGCATCTACTGTAGGCAGAGGTCTCACCTTGACATTGAAGCCAAATCGTCCACTGTCATCCGGCCTCATCTTGAGCAAAACCAGATTGTCGTGAGAGACAACACCGTTCAGCTGTAGAGGAAGAGACAGATGCGTTAATACATGTCTACATTGGAAAGGCTATCACAGCCCAAAGAGCTTCTGAAGGGCCTAGATTTCTTCAGAGGTCACAAAAACCTCCTGGCCATAGTTTTAAATCATTTCCGTACAACTGAATTAACCCATTGTGGAACATCATGAAAACCATGAAGCGTAAAAGTGGCAGACATTCAGGGTGGTTCATAGGCTTACAGCCCAAAAGCCTGTTTTAGCATGGGTAGCACCATTGAGGACTATCACCATTTTGAAGTAGTCAAGTGGGTGGGAATTGCTATGGGTTAAGGATCACATAATGATGAGACATATCTACAGTTAACTGCCGAATAATAGAAAATAATGAAATATGCGAAGTATATTGAAAGCAAGGTATACTCCACAGGTGTGTTTCCAGAGTTAATTAAGCAATTAACATTACATCATGCTTAGGGTCATGAAAAAAATGGTGGGCAGACCATTATTTTGTCTACCATGGCAACGCCCCCATAGGATGAAAATGCCCACATCAAGAGGGAACGAGTGGTAGTGCTGAGCGATTAGTGCTTTTGTAAGGTCGGCTTGGTTTCGGATCAAGTATTTTTTTTTTGTTATCACGGGTTTCAATTTTGGTTTTGATTAAATAAATACATTAAAGTGGAAGGTAGAGCATTTTAACCACAATAAATCTGACTAAAAGCAGTTCATATACACCCCCAGGAAGAATGACACTGTCAAAAGAATTCTGAATTCTTAAATACGGTAATTCACATTATCATAAACTCTTTAATATTTGGGAATTGCATTTGGAAAGTATTCAGACCCCTTGACTTTTTCCACATTTTGTTACATTACAGCCGTATTCAAAAATGTATTAAATAACCCCCCCTTCAATCTACAAACAATACCCCATAAAGACAAAGCAAATATAGGTTTGGAAAGTTTTGCAAATGTATTAAAAAAGTATTCAGACTCTTCACTCAGTACTTTGTTTAAGCACCTTTGGCAGCGATTACAGCCTCGAGTCTTCTTGGGTATGTGTTACGAACCCTTTGACCCTGCAGTCTAGGGGGGATGGAAACGAGACCCGTAACATATCTCATGCAAATCATAACCGTGAAAAGGAAAAGTGAGAACTAAAAACAACAGACAACCTAAATCTACAGTCAAACACTTAAGGTTTATTGTTTAAACACACAGCAATGGGGGGGCTGAGCTGGACCCAAGGAAAGAAAGAAATATCCAAAAACCCCTAAGCTAGTCTCACTTGCTTAAATAACCGCTAGCTAACTAACCAATTAAAATACAGTGGGTGGTCCGCCCAGTTCTAACTAGCGTTTTAAGACAAAGTTTTCCTACGGCTAATGTATGCCCATGGGCGACTTGGATTTGTACCCCCTTTTCCCACCAACAAACGAACAGTCATACACCATAACAATACATACTCACATAATAATGGACAAATGTGACATGTAGGTGCAAAAACAAAAGAGAAGTAGCTGCAGAGACAACTGATTGGGATTATTTTAAACCAAGGGAAAGGGGCTGTGATCTATGGGAAAGCAGGTGTGTCTTCTGATGAGTGACACCTGTGACTAGGGCAGAAGGAAAGAAAATACAACCGTAACAGTATGACACTACAAGCTTGTGGCACATCTGTATTTGGGGAGGTTCTCCCATTCTTCCCTGCAGATCCTCTCAAGCTCTGTCAGGTTGGATGGGAAGCATCCCTGCACAGCTATTGTCAGGTCTCTCCAAAGATGTTCAATCGGGTTCAAGTCCGAGCTCTGGCTGGGCCACTCAAGGACATTGAGACTTGTGCCGAAGCCACTCCTGCATTGTCTTGGCTGTCTGCTTAGGGTTGTTGTCCTGTTGGAAGGTAAACCTTCGCCCCAGTCTGAAGTCCTGAGCACTCTGAAGCAGGTTTTTAATCAAGGATCTCTGTACTTTATTCAGTTCATCTTTCCCTCGATCCTGACTAGTCTCCCAGTCCCTGCCACTGAAAAACATCCCCACAGCATGATGCTGCCACCAACCATGCTTCACTGTAGAGATGGTGCCATGTTTCCTCCAGACATGACACTTGGCATTCAGGTCAAAGAGTTCAATCTTGGTTTCATCAGACTAGAGAATCTTGTTTCCCATGGTCAGAGTCCTTTAGGTGCCTTTTGACAAACTCCAAGCAGGCTGTCATTTACCTTTTACTGAGGAGTGTCTTCCATTTGGCCAATCTACAATAAATGCCTGATTGGTGGAGTGCTGCAGACAGTTGTCCTTCTTGAAGGTTCTCATATCTCCACAGGGGAACTATAAAGCTCTGTCAGAGTGACCATAGGGTTCTTGGTCACCTCCCTCACCAAGGCCCTTCTGCTTTGATTGCTCAGTTTGGCCAGGCGGCCAGCTCTAGGAAGAGTCTTGGTGGCTCAAAACTTCTTCCATTTAAGAATGATGGAGGCCACTGTGTTCTTGGGCACCTTCAATGCTGAAAACTTTTTTTGGTAACCTTACCCAGATCTGTGCCTCGACACAATCCTGTCTCGTAGCTCTACGGACAAATCCTTTGACCACATAGCTTGGTTTTAGCTCTGACATGCACTATCAACTGTGGGACCTTATATAGACAGGTGTGACTTTCCAAATCATGTCCAATAAGTTGAATTTACAACAGGTGAACTCCAATCAAGTTGTACAAATAATCTCAAGGATGATCCATTGAAACAGGATGCACCTGAGCAAAATTTCAAGTCTCAGCAATGTAAATAAGGTTTCTGTTTTTTATTTATTATAAATTTGCAAACATCTCTAAAAACATGTTTTCACTTTGTCATGCAAACAAGCCATTTGGCACACACGCCTGCCATCATTCACTTTGAACTGGACTGTGTGTTTACAGGCAGCTGCAACAGGGTGACTTTAGATCATTACAATACATTCCCCAAAAGTCAGAAAATACACCAGAATGGATTTCTGCAAATATGTAAACACCACGGTAGTCATCTTACATTTGGGAACTTTACAATCCTATTGATCAAACAACCATGAGAAGGTAGGCTCTCTCCCTCAGTTATGAACATCAACGAGAAAAAATCTAATGCTAGTCAGAAAAAGATGAGCGAAAATATAACAGAGGAACATTAGATAAACCCTCTCAAAATTGCACTGATAAACAATGGGGAATTGTAGTCTACTCGTCCTTCTGCAGCTTGCCTGCCTGGCTAAAGTTGGCTAGCTTGCTATATAACTACCTCTAGATACAACTTACAGAAAACCTCACTGACCATTTTACTCGCCCTAGCAGAGCTGGTTAGCTAGGCTGTTTACATGTTATCTAGAGCGTTTGTGACTAACAAATCATTTTATTACCTACGTTTACTGACACCGGTCATTTTCAGCGGGTGTTGCGCATTCTTAAATTCATCAGTTATTCTGTGCTCTGGGACACTAAAGACGACAGTGCTAGAGTAGATAGCATATCTATTGCGTTCGTAAATTCACCCTAACTGGATAACAGTCGCTCAAGTTCTTGCTAGCTAACCAAATGGCACCTGCATCTCTAGCTGGGTATAGCCACCAAAAAAACGACATCAGGGAAAAGTAATTCACTCACCACTCCTCCAGGCAGCAGCTCTATAGAGATGACTGGGAATTAAATAAGAAAGTCATCAAATAAATGGTTAAGTGATAAGCAGTAATATGCAGTCACTAGCATCATGGGACTTGCATCTAGCTAGCTAATGTTACTGTGTTTTTTGCTTGCTACATAAATAGATATGCTAGCCTATTAGCAATGTTTTGACTGACTTGTGATCATTGCGCTTACTAGTTTGATTGTGTTGACATTCCCAGCCTTAGTTACATTCGTCTGTTTCTGTCCAAAATATTAAGGAATTGAAACTGAAAAAGTGCATCCCAAATGGAGGCAGCAAACAATGCACTAGGCCATGTGAATTACAACCTGATAGTCCAAAATAATGTTACTACCAACAAATGTATTGGTGGATTATATTAAATCATGCATTGAACTGCATTCAATCTATTCCCCCAGCAATGCCTTCATGTGCATCATGGAACATTGAGTATTTTTAAATCTATTTTAAAAACATCAGTTTAGTAGCACAAACTGGGAATTTGATCTTTTTGACTTGATATTATGATTGTCTTTTATATCTGCAAAATAGTTCAATACTGTCAGTTCCACTTTAAATGCACTGCATTGTGTGGCTTGAATGCTGTAACACTGAATAAAACAATTACTAAACGTCCCATGATGGTAGTGACTGCCTATTACTGCTCATCACTTAATCATTTATTTACATGACTTATACACTTTAATAAAACACTTGTTTTATTTCATGACTATTATTTCATTCCCAGACATCTCTATAGAGTTGCTGCCTATGATGTCTGACAAAAATCACTATTTTAGTAGTTCTTCAAAGTAAATAAGGCATACTTTTATGACTGCTGAATACAAACTATCAAATCAATTAGATCATGTACTTTCAAGCTCAAAGCAACTGCTTTCTATCCTCTCGATCAAGCTTTCTTTCGTTTCTCTTTCTGCTCCGCACAGACCAGATAAGTTTAAGCAGACGCGCAATGGATCATGGTCATTATAGTTAATTACCAAGTTTTCTGCACAAAACTGTAGAATATTGGCCTGTTGGAATTCCCAACTACATTGCACAGTTCAGGCTTCATTCGACTTTATCGCTACAGAAACTGCACATCGAGCTCAGAGAAAAATCTAACGAAATGGAATTCAAATTATTGAACGGACGTTGGTCAATTAGTTGTTTAAAAAAAAAATGGTTAGCTGGTTAATAGTTAGTTGGTTAATACGTTTTTTTTTTTTTTAAATTATCGCTCGGTACTAACGAGTGGTCACTGAATGGTTTGATGAGCATGAAAACGACGTAAACCGGATATCCATGGCTCTCTCAGTCACCAGATCTCAACCCAATTGAACACTTATGGGAGACTCTGGAGCAGCGCCTGAGACAACGTTTTCCACCACCATCAACAACACACAAAATGATGGAATTTCATGTGGAAGGCTGTCGCATTCCTCCAAGAGAGTTCCAGACACTTGTAGAATCTATGTCAAGGTGCATTGAAGCTGTTCTGGGTCGTGGTGGCCCAACGCCCTATTAGGACACTATGTTGGCGTTACCTTTATTTTGTCAGTTACCTGTAAGTCTATGGGTGGTCTTACCGTGGATTTGTCGGATGCCATGGGGATGTCGTACATCTCATTGATGTGGTTGTCAAGGAGACTCTGCTGGGAGTGGTCCTGGATGATCTGGCTCAGGTTCTTCCTGGACTGTTTGGGAGGCAGGGCCGGGGGCTGACCATCTACTGTCTCTGGGGATCTGTAGAGAGAGACCGTGTTAGCTAATGGTACCTTACCTTCTGTCTGTTAGTCAGTGAAGTCATTGATCCTTTTTCAAGATAAGATATGTTCCATTTCCTAAAATCCAACAGAACTCAGTAAGCCATTGAGCGAATCAGAGTTTTTGGTTTAGCTGAGACTCCAGTTGCCCCTGTGGCCAATAGCAAAGCAGAGCTGCTACAGTACATTCTCCAACAGGGAGACACAGTGGGTGTGTGTTATTCTGTGTACCCAGAGTCATACATGCATACATACAGTTGAAGACGGAAGTTAACATACACTTAGGTTAGAGTTATTAAAGCAGAAGAACAGAAGTTTACATACACTAAGTTGACTGTGCCTTTAGACAGCTTCGAAAATTCCAGAAAATGATGTCATGGCTTTAGAAGCTTCTGAAAGGCTAATTGACATCATTTGAGTCAATTGGAGGTGTACCTGTGGATATATTTCAAGGCCTACCTTCAAACCCAGTTCCTCTTTGCTTGACATCATGGGAAAATCTAAATAAATCAGCCAAGACCTCAGAAAAAAAAATGGTAGACCTCCACAAGTCTGGTTCATCCTTGGGAGCAATTTCCAAACGCCTGAAGGTACCACGTTCATCTGTACGAACAATAGTATGCAAGTATTAACACGATGGGACCACGCAGCCGTCATACCGCTCAAAAAGGAGAAGCGTTCTGTCTCCTAGAGATTAACGTACTTTGGTGCAAATCAATCTCAGAACAGTAGCAAAGGACCTTGTGAACATGCTGGTGGAAACTGAGTCAAAAGTATCTATATCCACAGTAAAAAAAGAGTACTATATTGACAACCTGAAAGGCCGCTCATCAAGGAAGAAGTCACTGCTCCAAAACCACCATAAAAAATCCAGACTACGGTTTGCAATTGCACATGGGGACAAAGATCGTACGTTTTGGAGAAATGTCCTCTGGTCTGATGAAACACAAATATAACTGTTTAGCCATAATGACCATGGTGATGTTTGGAGGAAAAAGGGGGAGGCTTGCAAGCCGAAGAACACCATCCCAACCGTGAAGCATGGGGGTAGCAGCATCATGTTGTGAGGGTGCTTTGCTGCAGGAGGAACTGGTGCACTTCACAAAATAGATGGCTTCATGAGGGAGGAAAATTATGTGGACAAATTGAAGCAACATCTCAAGACATCCGTCAGGAAGTTAAAGCTTGGTCGCAATTGGGTCTTCCAAATGGACAATGACCCCAAGCATACTTCCAAAGTTGTGGCAATATGACTAAAGGACAACAAAGTCAAGGTATTGGAATGGCCGCACAAAGCCCTGACCTCAATCCTATAGAAAATGTGTGGGCAGAACTGAAAAAGCGTGTGCGAGCAAGGATGCCTACAAACCTGACTCCATTACACCAGCTCTGTCAGGAGGAATGGGCCAAAATTCACCCAACTTATTGTGGGAAGCTTGTGGAAGGCTACCCGAAACGTTTGACCCAAGTTAAACAATTTAAAGGAAATGCTACCAAATACTAATTGAGTGTATGCAAACTTCTGACCCACTGGGAATGTGATGAAAGAAATCGAAGCTGAAATAAATCACTCTACTATTATTCTGACATTTCACATTCTTTAAATAAAGTGGTGATCCTAACTGACCTAAGACAGGGACTTTTTACTAGGATTAAATGTCAGGAATTGTGAAAAACTGAGTTTAAATGTATTTGGCTAAGGTGTATGTAAACTTCCGACTTCAACTGTACACACACAAAGTTGGTCCAATGCGGTTTCTGTCCGCCACTTTCTCGATAGTCGTTGCTAAGTGATAATTGCCGCTTCCACGTTGGTCTTATTTCTGATAGGTTTTGAAAACTATGAAGATGTCCATTAAATGCAGATATGCAATTTGTTGACACCACAACACAGTACAGACTAGGATACACATTATCCCAAAAGCAACGCAATAAAAATGTCTTAAATACGCTGCTATGTTGTGCTTGTTTAAAGCGGGTAACCACAGAATTTCACCAAACATTTAAAGAATAAAGCCTCCAACATGGCAGCCGTGCTAAAACGTGGCTGAACTTTTATACAGTATATGGCTCTTTGTGTGCCTAACCCACCTAGTCACAATGGGGGTGTGTTATAGTGTACCTAACCATCCTAGTCATTCAACCACATAATTCGCAGGAGGCCCAGGGGGAGTAGAGGCCAGTCATGGCCAGTCACAGCACATTGTCTTTGTTTAGCGTCCTGTATGCCGGGCTGGTGTCACAACACAGGAGACACTGGGCTGGTCCGGAGGGGGACCCTGCAGGAAGGACAGACAGGCCTCTCCAACATAAACAGACACTATGCTGACACCAGCCACAGGGCTGGGGGAGGGAGAGGGGCAGGACTACTGCTCACTGACCACAGGGAGACGCAACGTAACACACTATCAAATACTATTTTGGTCTGAAATGCTGGATGGTTAGCTTTACAAAAACAGATTGGTGTATTCCGCTAATTACATCAAGACAATAAGATATAACGCGCTACAATTGCGGTCCTTTTTCACAATGACCGTAAAGTCAGGGAAAGTTCAATATTCTCTTTATTCTTTAAAGGACAGTCTAGGGTCAGCCGCCTTTCAAGTGACAGTGTAGTGGGATGTTTTCCTGGTTTACAGATCAAGTTGTAGATGGGGAGGTATTACATGACCTGGTTGCTATGCTTTGGTTTCAACCGCCTGAAACCTTATCCTCACTGAGCTAAGGCTACGTGACAGGGAATATGGTTGTTTTTATGTTTATTTTTGAGAGAGCAGGAGAGAGAATCTATGTGCGTGTGTGTGTGTCACTGGATATAGCAATGATGTGTGATCTCTCAGGAATAGTGAGCAGGTGGTTATGTCATCTTCTGGGTCAGTGACAAAAGAGATGAGCAAATGGCTTGGCACGGAATGTGGGTGTGTGCAAGTGTGCATGTACGCGTGTGCTTGTGTGTGAATGCAGAAGTGAAATGAGAGTGAAATGGGGAGCGAAAGTATATATGGTGAGTGCAGGCATGTTTGTGTGCATATGCATAGCTTAAATAGGGATTATGTACATGTCAGAACTATTCCCTCCATTCCCAGTACAGGTGCAGTATCTGTACTAATGCTGGTGACATAGTTCTTGGTAAGATAACACAGCAGAACATATAAAAAACATTCCTGCTCTAAGATAAGACAGTAACATATGGAGAGACTCCGACAGACAGGCTATTAATCGTCCTCCACTCCTAGTGGCACTTACCCAATCTGGCCTAATAATAAACAGTTACTGGAACTCTGAAAGGCATCTCGAAGAACATAACAGCCAAAGGAACTGGAGTACAGGGATGGCTGAAGGTTGGGATGTCGAGCAGAGGGACGACAGAGGCTGGGAGCGGGACAGGTTGAGGCCAGAGCTGGGTTTACAAGTTGAACATAGCCCCACTCATCAGGGCAACCCAACCCTAGTAGGCCAGGGGTTAGGCTACTCTCAGATGTCAGTGAACCACCACTGCATTAACAGAACCATTAGGACAATTTGACCTAAGAGGGGTATATGGCTCTAAGTCAAAGACACTAGGGGTTAGGCTACTCTCAGATATCAGTGGACCAACACTGCAGTAGACTAGAGTCACGGGCATTTTGACCTAAGAGGGTGATACAGATCCCAGTCAGACAGGCCAAAGGCATTATTATTGTTACTAGTACTGTGTTGATCACCCCCCACCCCCACCCTGTTCCATCCCAGCCCTGCCGAACCCCCTCCATGCCCCCAGAGCTGTAAACACTTCACTTTTTTACAGCCCGTGTTCAAAGTCTCTGTTTCCAATGAAGAACATTAAATGACATTTGGGAAAGGGTGTGAACTGTAATTGTAAGCCACAGACCACAGGCGAACCGTTAAAAATCAGCTGTTTCAGCAGTCGGCGTAGACAGCATGGCACTGGAACTGTCAAGTCCAATTTAATGTGGCTCCCATAGACATTTTAGACAGCGGCTTTAGTGGGGACTTTAACAGTGGAATCTATGCACTGTCACCAACTTTCATCCTCATTAACAACTATATAGTGGTGTTCTTTTGGGAGTGAGCTGGTGAGAGATCTTCCATTATAATGTTTGACAGTCTTTCTCTGAGCACGAACATATTGTTTCAGTGTAGGCCTAGTCACTTGTACCGGGCTATAACTAGGGGCCAGAGTTGTTCCTGGTCAGATCATGCAGTCATGTCAACAGGGCTACACATAACCACCGCTCTCATCTTCCTCACTACTGCAGTGTTTCCAGTGTCCACAAGGGGTCAGACTTA
This sequence comes from Oncorhynchus nerka, assembly GCF_034236695.1. Lineage (NCBI taxonomy): Eukaryota > Metazoa > Chordata > Actinopteri > Salmoniformes > Salmonidae > Oncorhynchus > Oncorhynchus nerka. The sequence goes on along the minus strand of NC_088398.1, from coordinate 50,668,316 downwards.
CGAGTGGAGTCCAGTCTGATGCAGTTGCCTTGAGTGGATGAGGCTGACTCGTGATTGGAGTGAGTGTGGCAGCAGACTTACGGGGAAGAGTCGAGGCTGATGGAGTTGGCCTGGGTAGAGGACGCGGATTTGTGATTGGAGAAGACAGGGAGGCTGGGCGAGGCGTGAATCACATGGTCCACCAGGTGCCCAACCGACGACGGCCGCATCCTTGTCCCTTCCTGTACAAACGAGTTCCGGCTGCACGCATACACACAAATCAGTGGTTAGGAGGATTGTGTGTGTAATCAAAGCAAATTAATGTACACTATCCACAGTTGGAAAACTTCTATTTTATTTGGATTGTATGATGTTCTGTCCAGCTCTCTGAAACACTTACATGTGTATAATTCCTTTCACTCATGCAATGAAATGTGTCAGTACCATTACCGAAGGTATTGGAACTAGAATTCCCTCACAATGTACAGTGGGGAAGTATTCAGTCCCCTTGACTTCATCCGCATTACTTGTTACGTTACAGCCTTATTCAAAAATTGATTAAATCCCCTCAATCTACACACAATACCCCATAATGGCAAAGCTAAAACAGGTTTTTGAAAATGTATTCAAAATAAAAATCACATTTTCACAAGTATTCAGACCCTTTACTTAATACTTTGTTGAAGCACCTTTGGCAGATCCTCTCAAGCTCTGTCAGGTTGGATGGGAAGCCACTCCTGTGTTGTCTTGGCTGTATGCTTTGGGTCGTTGTCCTGTTGGAAGGTGAACCTTCACCCCAGTCTGAGGTCCTGAGCGCTCTGGAGCAGGTTTTCATCAAGGATCTTTCTGTACTTTGCTCCGTTCATCTTACCCTCGATCCTGACTAGTCTCCCAGTCCCTGCCACTGAAAAACATCCCCACAGCATGTTGCTGCAACCACGTTTCACCTTAGGGATGGTGCCAGGTTTCTTCCAGACGTGACGCTGAGCATTCAGGCCAAAGAGTTTAATCTTGGTTTCATCAGACCAGAGAATCTTGTTTCTCATGGTCTGAGAATCATTAGGTGCCTTTTGGCATACTCCAAGTGGGCTGTCATGTGTCTTTTACTGAGGAGTGGCTTCTGTCTGGCCACTCTCCCATAAAAGCCTGATTGGTGGAGTGCTGCAGAGACAGTTGTCCTTCTGGAAGGTTCCTCGTCTCCACAGAGGAACTCTGGACCTCTGTCAAAGGCCCTTCTCCCCTGATTTCTCAGATCGGCCAGGAGGCCAACTCTAGGAAGAGTCTAGGTGGTTCCAAACTTCAATTTAAAAATGGAGCCCACTGTGTTCTTGGGGATTCAATGCTGCAGAAACCTTTTTGTACCCTTCCTCAGATCTGTGCCTCAACACAATCCTGTCTCGGGGCTCTAAATCAAATCAAATTGTATTGGTCACATGTTATTGCGGGTGTAGCGAAATGCTCCAACAGTGCAGTAGTATCTATCAATTCACAACAACAAACATATCTAAAAGTAAAAGAATGGAAGAAAGAAATATATAAAATATAGCCATTGACTAAAATACAGCAGAATCGAATACAGTATTTACATATGAGGTGAGTAAAGCAGTATGTAAACATATTAATATTATTTAATTGTTCCATTATTGAAGTGGCCAGTGATTCCAACTATGTACAGTTGAAGTCAGAAGTTTACATACACTTAGGTTGGAGTCATTAAAACTTGTTTTCAACCACTCCAAACTTATTTTTAACAACTATCGTTTTGGCAAGTCGGTAAGGACATCTTTGTGCATGACAAGTAATTTTTCCAACAATTGTTTACAAACAGATTATTTCACTTATAATTCACTGAATCACAATTCCAGTGGGTCAGAAGTTTACATACACCAGGTTGACGGTGCCTTTAAACAGCTTGTAAAATGACAGAAAATGATGTCATGGCTTTAAAAGCTTCTGATAGGCTAATTGACATCATTTGAGTCAATTGGAGGTGTACCGGTGGATGTAATTTCAAGGCCTACCTTCAAACTCAGTGCCTCTTTGCTTGACATCATGGGAAAATCAAAAAGAAATCAGCCAAGACCTCAGAAAAATTGTAGACCTCCACAAGTCTGGTTCATCCTTGGGAGCAAAAGTATCTATATCCACAGTAAAACAAGTCCTAAATTGACATAACCTGAAAGGCCGCTCAACAAGGAAGAAGCCACTGCTCCACTGTAGCCAGACTACGGTTTGCAATTGCACATGGGGACAAAGATCGTACGTTTTGGAGAAATGTCCTCTGGTCTGATGAAACATAAATAGAACTGTTTGGCCATAATGACCATGGTTATGTTTGGAGGAAAAGGGAGGCTTGCAAGCCGAAGAATACCATCCCAACCGTGAAGCACGGGGGTGGCAGCATCATGTTGTGAGGGTGCTTTGCTGCAGGAGGAACTGGTGCACTTCACAAAATAGATGGCTTCATGAGGGAGGAAAATTATGTGGACATATTGAAGCAACATCTCAAGACATCCGTCAGGAAGTTAAAGCTTGGTCGCAAATGGGTCTTCCAAATGGACAATGACCCCAAGCATACTTCCAAAGTTGTGGCAAAATGACTTAAGGACAACAAAGTCAAGGTATTGGAGTGGCCATCACAAAGCCCTGACCTCAATCCTATAGAAAATTTGTGGGCAGAACTGAAAGTGTGTGCGATCAAGGAGGCCTACAAACCTGACTCAGTTACACCAGCTTTGTCAGGAGGAATGGGCCAAAATTCAACCAACTTATTGTGGGAAGCGTGTGGAAGGCTACCCGAAACGTTTGACCCAAGTTAAACAATTTAAAGGCAATGCTACCAAATACCAAATGAGTGTATGTAAACCTCTGACCAACTGGGAATGTGATGAAAGACAAATCAATCTAGATGATTATTTTGACATTTCATATTCTTAAAATAAAGTGGTGATCCACCGGACGTACTACCTGTCCCAGACTTGCTGTTTTAAACTCTCTAGCAGGAGTGGTAGAGATACTCTTAATGATCGGCTATGAAAAGTCAACTGATATTTACTCCTGAGGTGCTGACTTGCTGCACCCTCGACAACTACTGTTATTATTTGACCATGATGGTCATTTATGAACATTTGAACATCTTGGCCATGTTCTGTTATAATCTCCACCCCAGCACAGCCAGAAGAGAACTGGCCACCCCTCATAGCCTGGTTCCTCTAGGTTTCTTCCTAGGTTTTGGCCTTTCTAGGGAGTTTTTCCTAGCCAACATGCTTCTACAACCTGCATTGCTTGCTGTTTGGGGTTTTAGGCTGGGTTTCTGTACAGCACCTTGAGATATCAGCTGATGTACGAAGGGCTATATAAATACATTTGATTTGATCCTAACTGACCTAAGACAGTGATTTTTAACTAGGATTAAATGTCAGGAATTTTGAAAAACTAAGTTTAAATGTATTTGGCTAAGGTGTATGTAAACTTCTGACTTCAACTGTATATAGGGCAGCAACGGTGCAGTGGTGCAGTGTTGTGTAACCGGGTGGAAGCCGGCTATTTAACAGTGTGATGAGATAGCTGTTTTTCAGTCTCTCTGTCCCTGCTTTGATGCACCTGTACTGACCTCCCCTTGTGGATGATAGTGGCGTGAACAGGCCGTGGCTCGGGTGGTTGATGTCCTTGACGATCTTTTTGGCCTTCCTGTGACATTGGGTGCTTTAGGTGTCCTGAAGGGTAGGTAGATTGCCTCCGGTGACGCGTTGAGCAGACCGCACCAACCTTGCGGGCTGTGCAGTTTCGGTACCAGGTGGTGATTTTGCCCAACAGAATGCTCTCAATTGGGCATCTGTAAATGTTTGTGACGGTTTTAGGTGACAAGCCACATTTCTTCAGGCTCCTGAGGTTGAAGAGGCGCTGTTGCACCTTCACCACACTGTCTGTGTGGGTGGACCATTTCAGATCGGTGTACACATCACTGACAAAGAACTTTAAGCTTTCCACCTTCTCCACTGCGGTCCTGTCGATGTGGATAGGAGTGTGCTCCTTCTGCTGTTTCCTGAAGTCCACAATAAGCTACGTTGCTTTGTTGAGGTTGGTTGAGAGGTTATTTTCCTGGCACCACTCTACCAGGGCACTCACCTCCTCTCTGTAAGCTGTCTCATCATTGTTGGTAATCAGGCCTACTACTGTTGTGTCGTCTGTAAACTTCATGACTGAGTTGGAGGCATGAGTGGCCACACAATCATGTGTAAACAAGGAGTACAGGAGGGGGCTGAGCACGCACCCTTGTGGAGCCCCTGTGTTGAGGATCAGCGAAGCGGAGGTGCGTTTTCCTACCTTGGGCAGCCCGTCAGAAAGTCCAGGACACAGTTGCACAGGGCGGGGTTCAGATCAAGGGCCCCGAGCGTAACGATGAGCTTGCAGGGTACTATGGTGTTGAATGCTGAGCTATAGTCAACAGCATTCTTACATAGGCATTCCTCTTGTCCAGATGGAATAGGGCAGTGTGCAGGCGATTGCATAGTCTGTGAATCTATTGGGGTGCCAGGTAAAGTAGAGGTGATATGATCCTTAACTAGCCCCCCAAAGCACTTCATGATGACAGAAGTGAGTGCTTCGGGGTGATAGTAATTTAGTTCCGTTACCTTTGCTTTCATGGGAACAATAGCGGAAATCTTGAAGCAAGTGGGGACAGCAGACTGGGATAGGGAGAGATTGAATATGTCCGTAAACACTCCAGCCAGCTGATCTGGGCATGCTCTGAGGAAGCGGCTATGGATACCATCTGGGCCGGCAGCCTTGCGAGGGTTAACATGCTTAAATGTCTTACTCATTTCGGCCATGGAGAATGAGCCCCCACAGTTCTTAGAAGCTGGCCTCGTCGGTGGCACAGTGTTACCCTCAAAGCGGGTGAAGAAAGATGGAAAACCAGCCACGTCGCGGACACCCTTTGTAGTCCGTAATTGTCTGTAGACCCTGCCACATACGTCTCGTGTCGGAGCTGTTGAATTGTGACTCCACTTTGCCTCTGTACTGATGTTTTTCTTGTGATTGATATACGGAGGAAATAACTACACTGTTTGTATTCGGACATATTCCCAGTCACCTTGCCAATGATGAATGCAGTGGTTCTTGTACGAATGCTGCCATCTATCCACAGTTTATGGTTTGGGTATATTTTTAAAAGTCACATCGGGTACAAAATCTCCTATACACTTCCTGTTGAACCGTAACCGTCAATGTGTTGGTAGAACGCTGGTACACTTTACCTCAAATTTGCTTTGTTAAAAATCCCCAGGTACAATAAATGCTGCCTCAGGATATGTTGTTTCCAGTTTGAATAAAGTCCATTGTAGTTCTTTGAGGGCCGTCGTGGTATCGGCTTGAGGGAGGCGTACACATGGCTGTGACTATAACCGAAGAGAATTCTCTTGGGAGGAAATACGGTCTGCATTTGATTGAGGCATTCTAGGTCGGTTGAACAAAAGGACTTGAGTTTCTGTATGTTACCATAATGACAACATGAGAAGTTAATCATGAAACATACACGCCCTCTTTCTTCTTCCCGGAGAGTTCTTTATTCCTGTCTGCGCGATGAACTGAGAACTCCGATGGCTGTATGGACGTGGACAGTATATCCCGAGAGAGCCATGTTTCTGTGAAATGTCTTTCTGGAAGGAGATCCACACCCTGAACTCGTCTACTTTATTATCCAGAGACTGTACATTAGCAAGTAATATACTCGATAGTGGATAGTATGCACGCCTCCTGAGTCGGACTACAAGTCCACTCCAAATACCTCTTCTCCACCGGCGATGTTTTGGAGCAGCCGCTGGAATAAGTTCAATTGCCCTCGGGGGTACGAACAAAGGATTCAATTCGGGAAAGACGTATTCCTGGATGAGGTGTCGACGAGTAAGTAAACCACCACTTCCCTCCGTATTATTGGCCAATGTGCAATCACGGGAAACAATTAACCTCTTGCTTCTACTTGGGACGCTTGCGTCCCAACTAGAGCTCTGGAAATGCAAATGCGCTACGCTAAATGCTAATAGTATTAGTTAAAACTCAAAAGTTCATTAAAATACACATGCAGGGTATCAAATTAAAGCTACACTCGTTGTGAATCCAGGCAACAAGTCAGATTTTTAAAATGCTTTTCGGCGACAGCATGAGAAGCTATTATCTGATAGCATGCACCAATACACTACAACACAAAAGCACAGCAGGGGACGTAAACAAAATAATTAGCATTTTGGCGTTACACAAACCGCACAATAAAATAGAAAACAGTCATTACCTTTCACCATCTTCTTTGTTGGCACTCCTAGATGTCCCATAAACACTATTGGGTCTTTATTTCGATTAAATCGGGCCATATAAAGCCAAGATATCGTTATATGTAGACTGTGTGATAAACGAAAAAACAGCGATTTCACAATGTAACGTCATTTTTAAAATTCAAAAAGTAGACGATAAACTTTCACAAAACACTTCGAAATACGTTTGTAATGCTACTTTAGGTATTAGTAAACGTTAATAAGCGAAAAAATCATCCGTAGGCGATGTAAAAATCATTAGCTGTCGTCTTGGAAAAAATTTCACGAGAGAGCTCTTCCGGAATGATCTGGGCGGAGACCGGAGGTAAGTGGTGCCCCTGTTTCGGTTCAACCAAGAATCAAAGATGATTCAATTCACAAGACTCTAGACAACATGGGGATGCTGTGGGAGTTGAATGCTCGGTCTTATCTAATTCGGCTCACTGTTAACAATTGCTGGAAGTGGCGCAAGGATATTTATTTCCATTTTCTGTGATCAGGTTTTCCTGCGCTTTCCGATGTAACGCACGTTATGTTATAGCCACAGTCGTGATTTAACCAGTTTTAAAAACGTCCGAGGGTTTCCTATCCACACATTCTAACCATATGAACGTACTATATTCCTGGCATGAGTAGCAGGGCGCTGAAATGTTGCGCGATTTTTAACAAAATGTTCAAAAAAGTAGAGGGTAGGAGCAACTAGTTAAGACTATCCTACCAATGGGACATTAAAAACTGTAATATCTTATGTTTCACAGAGACGTGGCTGAACGACGACACGGATAATATAGAGTTGGCTGGATTCTCTGTGTATCGGCAGGACAGAGCAGCTACGTCTGGTAAGACGAGGGGTGGGGGTGTGTATTGGTCAATAACTGCTGGTGCACAATGTATAAAATTAAAGAAATCTCAAGGTATTTCTCACCCGAGGTAGAATACCTCATGATAAGCTGTAGACCACACTATCTACCAAGAGAGTTCTCATCCATATTATTCATAGCCATCTATTTATCACCACAAACCGATGCTGGCACTAATACTGCACACAACGAGCTGTATAAGACTATAGGAAGAAAATGTTCATCCAGAAGCGGCGCTTTTAGTGGCCGGGGACTTTAATGCAGGCAAATTTAAATCAGTTTTCCCTCATTTCTACCAGCATGTCAAATTTGCAACCAGAGGGAAAAACAACTCTAGACCACCTTTACTCCACACACCGAGATGCAGACGAAGCTCTTCCCCGCCCTCCATTTGGCAAATCTGACCATAATTCTATCCTCCTGATTCCTGCTTACAAGCAAAAACTAAAGCAGGAAGTACCAGTGACTCACTCAATAAAGATATGGTCAGAAAACACTGATGCTATACTACAGATGCTATACTACAGGACTGTTTTGCTTGCACAGACTTCCGGGATTCATCCAATGGCATTGAGGAGTATACCACCTCAGTCACTGGCTTCATCAATAAGTGCATCGACAACGATGAAGCCATGTACTACAGGCAACATCCACACCAAGCTAAAGGCTAGCGCTGCTTTCAAGGAGCAGGACCCTAATCCAGAAGCTCATAAGAACTCCTGCTATGCCCTCAGACGAACCATCAAACAGGCAAAGTGTCAATACAGGACTAAGATTGAATCCTATTAAACCAGCTCTGATGTTTATCGGATGTGGCAGGGCTTGAAAAAAATCAGACTACAAAAGGGAAACGCAGCCACGATCTGCCCAGTGACGTGAGCTAACAGATGAGCTAAATGCCTTTTATGCTCACTTAGAGGCAAGCAACACTGAAGCATGCATGAGAGCACCAGCTGTTCCGGACGACTGATCACGCTCTCCGTAGCTGATGTGAGCAAGACCTTTAAACAGGTCAACTTTCACAAAGCACCATCAACACCACTGAGCTGCTGGTCTAGGGACAATTCCTTTGACCTTAAGGCTTGGTTTTTTCTCTGACATGCACTGTCAAGTGTGTGACCTTATATAGACAGGTGTGTGCCTTTCCAAATCAATCAATTGAATTGACCACAGGTGGACTTCAATCAAGTTGTAGAAACATCAAGGATGATCAATGGAAACAGGATGCACTGGAGCTCAATTTCGAGTCTTACAGCAAAGGGTCTGACTACTTATGTAAATAAGGTATTACTGTAATACATTTGTAAAAATTTCTAAAAACCCGTTTTTGCTTTGTCATTATGGGGTAATGTGTGTAGATTGATGAGTAAAACAATTAATTTAATCAATTTTAGAATAAAATTGTAACAACAAAATTAGGTCAAAGGGAAGGGGTCTAAATACTTCCCAAATGCACCGTCTGTCTCGCCCTATCGAAGGTCATGATATGTGGGCATTATATTAGGACATGCTATAAGGAGTAGTGTCAGGAACTTACTGGTTAGGGGTTCCGGGTGGGGAGCGTGTGGGCAGGCTCTGGGTCTCCAGCCTCTCGTCTGATAAGCTGTTCCGGCTCACAGCCTCCCAGTCTGTGCCGCCCATCAACTTCCTGGCCAGGGGCTTACTGGGAGACCTACTCAGAAAGGAAATACAATCAATCACATGACCGAGCCAAGGAGAAAGTGATACACTGCTGACCAATGGGATGGAGTACTGCGTGATAAAGGAGATGGGGGAAAAAAAGACACCCTATTCACTACTATATAGTGCACTACCTTTAACCAGGGCCGACAAAGAGTGCACTAAATAGGGAATAGGATGCCATCTTAGACACAGCCAGAGTTATGAAACAATCCAGACTTAAGCCCAGATGTTGATGCTGACTGAGGCCCCAGCTCAGAAATAAAGATATAAGCTGTGAGACTAGGATGTTATGTTTGGCCCATCAACACCACTAATTCATCCTACATCACCTCTGGGTAGAGGGGCAATAATAAGGCAGTAAATGAACACTAATTAGGTTGGTGCTCGTTCACCATCACTTCCTATATTGACTTTGGGCATTACAGATTTAAGACTATCTTACTCTTATAGCATACTCTTAGAGGACCTACCAGCAGTAACGCGGGCTAACATACATTCAGAATGCATCTGTTCATATACATGTACAGACAGTACAGTGTTGTGGTGCATTACATACCTGGCGAACACCCGGTCCTTGATCCCCTTCTCTTTGCCATACTGCACCGACTGCACCTCTGTCCTCCCGCTGCAGAGACAACGTTCAAACAACATCCAACGATCATTTAATACCATTCAGCCACATATTAAACTGCTGTGCAGCACCTAACTTCCAAACATGCGCTTCAATAATGCATAAAAAACTCCGCTCCCCTTCGTGTTTCTGTTTTAACCATGTCTCAGAAACCTCCAAAACCCCGATTTGTCACAGCACAATCTAGAAAGATGAAACTCAGAAGTTTTAGCCCCCTCATCACCTCCACTCACAGCACAGCTCAGAGCAAATACTCAAGTATTTAAATTTCAACAGTGAACAGTTTACATTTGTTTGTACTATTTCTAAACTACATCTGAGAAATGAGTCCATAATGAATAATAGAAGAACTCCCGTTTCCCCCAAAAAATAAAAAGCATTTTGAAAAACAAGCTCAGTTCTGGGGCATGGTTAATAATTCAACTACTTTTCTCCAAGATGAGAGCACGATAGCCAACAGCTAATGTAACTCCCCAAACACTGATGATTGATGGAACTTGTCATTGTGACCTAGCAAACCTGTGTTGACATTTCAATTACAGTGTTTTGCGGCTGGCAGTGTGTGTGTGTGTGTGTGTGTGTGTGTGTGTGTGTGTGTGTGTGTGTGTGTGTGTGTGTACGCAGATGCTCATGGGTGGCAATGGGGATTTTCGCCTACCAGTAACGGAACTTGGAGCCCAGGGTAAAGTAGTGGGCAAAGAAGTTCTTCTGGGGGGGAACGGGTCGGTCCAGACGGAAGAAGGTGTGGTGTTCTACACAGGTCTTCCATAAGTTCTTACAGGCTCTGTAGTTTACCATGTTAAACCCCAGCAACGTCTCCCTGGTCTCATTCTGTAAAGGGAGGGAAGGAAGAGAATGACAGTAAGTGACAACAATAATGACAAATGAGATACAGTTCGAGCTGCTGGTATGTAACCGCCTTCCCACAGATCATTACATTTTTTCGGTCAATAGGCTTTACTGTGTACTATGATTCTCCTTGTTCGTTGTGACCTAGGGTTGGAGTCTGTATGTGTGTGTTTCGCATGCCTGAGACTCAAGTAGCAGAAGTGAGGAGGTGTTGAGTCAAGGTCTTGGTCACAGAAGGGGGGAGACAGGCAGCAGGGGGTTAATCCTTGTCTGCTGCCACAACATCACCATACCCCTCCCTCAGCCCCCAGAGGGTCTTCTTGATGTCACACGCCACTAGCCATGAAGACATGGTGGTCCCACTTGGGTACTAACAGAAAAGGCGAGTTTGCTGACCATCCACACTTGCATCTTGAAACAACTTCAAGGAAGAGCAGGTTCTCTGAACAACCCCATCATCATGTACATTAGACTAGAGGTCACCTAGCCTCGCCATGAGGTCAGATAAAGTAGGGTTACTCTCTTGCTCACTGGAGACAACTCACTAGTCCAGGAGAAAAAAATAAATAAAGGGGCAAATTAATTTCCTGGTTTGTTGTTGCTTTTTAAAGGGTGTGCTGTGACCCGTGCTCACATGACCGGCAGTGAACAGCCTTACCCATCTGTCCATGGGCGCATCCCAAATGGCACCCTATTCCCTATACACTGCATTATTTTGGGCAGAGCCCTGGCCAAAAGTAGTGCACTAAATATGGAATGGGGTGCCATTTGGGATGCACACATGAATTATACAGCCTGAGTGACACCATGGAAGCTGGCTGACGGCCACAGTGCTTTTAGTTCAACTGCTCTGGAAATACACCACATCCATTATTGAACCAGGGAAGAGGGGAGTGGATGGGGAAATAGAGGGAGTGGATGGGGATCTTTTCCTGAGATTCCATGGTTCCATCATGGGGCTTAACGGAACAGAGGAGAGGAGGGAGATGGAGAGGGAGCCAGCAGCTTTCGAATCAGTTTTAGATCACGCTCACTGCCTCTCGCTGCCACAAATCTATTCTTCATAATTAATAAGCATTTAACAAGCTCTTCCTGTCCTGCTGTCCCAGATTCCAGAGACAGTCAGTGGCGGAGCAGGCCGGTGATTATGCCAGCATGCGAGTTAGTCAAATAAACAAATATGGACGCTGGGTTTGGGTGAAGGGGGCAGTGTGTTGTTAATGTCTAAGCAAAGTTGTTTCAGATTGATATGGATGCCTGTGGTATGGTGTGGGGAGGGCCTGATTCAGTGGTAGATGGTCATTAAGTCCATTAGCAGTATCAGCTAGTCTAGTCAAACTCATCCAGTTTCCACCCTGATGAGCCAGAGAACTGGGTCCGGTCTGGTGACACTTATGACAGGGAAACATGGTCACACATGCTTATAGGAACCTAGGGACTGCGTTCACTACAAAGTGTGGTCCACTGGGTAAAAGACTCCTCTGACTCCACACACATTGCTGCTAGCAGATCCAATCTCACATTTTACTGTCAAAAGAAGGACAGTGGAAACAACGGCTTGAATACTTACCACTTCTCTCCTGAGCTGAACGAAAAACTGTTTGCACTTGAACGATATTTTCACAATCTTCAACCTGAGGGGAGAGAAACCCACAGAAATGCGTCAATGTGTATCACTGCTGAGGGTCCTCTTCTTTCATGGCTCAAATTAGAGCCACTGCAGAGAGAAGCTGACTAAAATGTCTCCCTATCAATACTAATCCCCTCCCTCCCTCCTCCCATCCTCACTCTTCCCTCACCCTCCCTTCCCCCTTCAGCCCTTTTCCCACTTCTACATGACTCATAGCTCAACTAAATATATTTTACATTCTTACACACACACACACACACACACTCTCTCCAAGGCAGTGAGTCATGCCCCATCTAAGCAAAGCTAATTTGTCAGCCCGTTGTAGACAGAAATAGGAGCGAGGCTAGAATCCACACGACTCACTCTCTGATCCATCTCTGTTCCGAGTGACTGGATTGCTATGCTTTCTGATCTGCTCTCTGAGAGGAGTAACGTTATGCATCACCTATTACTAGTAGGGGCAGGCGAGCCAAACAGAGAGGGAGTGGCCGATAGGAGAAAGTATTTTTGCGTGACAGTTGCCGACAGCTGTTATGAAACGTGCCACTGTTAGCAGCCCTAAATTGAGCCGGACTGGAAAGCATCTGAGCCCATATATTTTCAAATGAGCTGTATGTGCTACATCAAGCAGCTGGCTTTTAAGAATGGGGATGTGTGTGCTGTGAGGAGCTTGTAGGGGGTGGGGGTTGGGAAGTGTGTGTGTCAGTGTGTTGGATTATCACTCGTCTGGTCAGGATTTGGGCTATGCTATCCCACCCCTGGCACACACTTCCAGAAGCCCCACCAACAGGGCTGAATTTATAAGAATTAAAGCTTTGGGCCTCAAGACAATTCACATGAAAGCCTAGAAATGATCATCTGCGGTTTACAGATTAATATGTAAAGCACTCATGTGAGGTGCTTAGAAGAATCCTATTCAACACTTTTCTGAATGCTTCTGCAACCTGGATGATTGAAGTCGATGATATATAGCTGAAAAAACACAAAACATATCCTCTTCCTACTCTCACACACACAGTGAACATTTCAATTTCTAACACAATCTACAAAAGTGGATGCTATTTGTGATCACAAACAATCCTCTTGTAGCTGCGATCCAATTCATTCTCTGATTCACAAATCGCCTCATCTTGTATCAGAATCAAGTCTTCAGTTTGTCACTCACCAGGGAAAGCAGTTGATTCGTACCCTGTTCTTGTAAACCACGATCCCTGTGGACATCACCCCAATTAAAATCTCAGTGTTGCTTTGATCCTGGAACAGAGAGCGAGAAAGAGGAAGATTGGGATGAAGAAACACCGGAAGGAAGGAAATCAACGAGAAACATTGATGGCTTAAGAGTCTAAGTACCCTGACAGTGGGCAAAGCCTGGTGGGAGCTGGTGTACAGACCCTTTCCCCCTAATGCAGGGGTGGGGGGAGTGCCGCCTTTTGGTAGCCCTAAGCTACATTTTGGTTGGGGGTACCCCCCCACGCGCTAGTAGTCGCTTAGTGGCTAGGGACGGATATCAGTAGGGGGGAGGAGGGGGAATTGTCCGCAGCTTAAAATGGGGCACAATCACTCTTTTGTGTCATTCTTTAAAAAATAAATTATCTTATGCTTGTTGTGTAGTAAATAGTTCTACTTTTATTTATAGTTCTTTTATTCGTTTTTTCCTGTAAAGCACATTGTGTTACATTCCATGTATGAAATGTGCTGTATACATAAAACTTGATACTCTCCACTGTAATTGTCAAAGTGTGGTGATCATTCTAGAGAAAAAAAATGGCTGGATGGACAATGGTGGCTGGGGCCTCTTTTTAGATCTGCCTTTGACTCATTGTACCAGGACTGTCTACATGACCTGCTCTGTCTTATGAACCAAACTATTATCCAGACATAAACAAGCAAACCTAGACAGTCAGACAGACAGACACCAAGACACCCAAACTAGCACATAAAAGCATGCAGACAGACACATTCTGGGGCAAAGAGAAGAGCCTGTCTAATCAGACAATGAGGGAAATCTCTGTACAATTGAGGATTAGTTTAAGGCCTTTTGACACTGGAGTGCTCTGCCCTGCTAGTATTTCTTCACAGAGACACACACACACACACACACACACACACACACACACACACACAGACAGACGGCTCGTCGAGGCTCAGTGGTTCTGCTGTTCCTCAGCTGTACAGGAATCCAAAGCATTAACTTCATGAGGCCCTGGCGGCACGGGCCAGAGGAACACGCAGACGGTACATTAGAATGATATACTACTGTACACGCATATTTCAACCTTCAACACATTTCTACCTGCTGGGTTAGAAAGCACAGGCTTTTCTAGATTTAAGGCACAGCTGTATGAAACATTGGTGTCAGTGGTGCTATGAAAAGTGCCTTTATGCGGTAGCAGTGACACACACACACAGACACACAGGGGAATAGCCTTACCCTTGCATAGTGCAATTCCACTCCGTACAGCTCCAGTGTCCTTGCTGTGTTCAGGTAATTAAACTCTGACTGGGCCGGAGACAGGCCACTGAGGAGGAAGACCGAGAAATGCATGAGAGAGGGAAGGTGCCTCAAACTCCACAGCTAGTAACCCATGCACAGAAAATGGAGCTGTACAGTGAGGCCACGCTTTTCCTCGGAAATTCACTCAATAAAACCATGGAAACCTTCCCTGCTATGAAAGCTGGTGCAGACAAGTAAAACGAGTATACAGCTGTGTATGAACATCAAAATCAAACAAATTGTATTGGTCGCGTACACAGTTTAGCAGGTGTTGTGGTGAGTGCAGCGGAAAGGCTCATCTTCCTAGTTCCTATCAATCAATGCTGTAAATGTTAAACGACACAATACAAACTTAGTACAGCAGTAGACAAGTTCTTTTTGGATGTAGGTAATAGTACTAGAACTGTTCTGAGTAAATAAAAAAAAATACTGCAAAGTTGACTAGGAGCTAGAAACAGGGTGACTGTTGGTCAGCGCCATCTTTTGTTTCTTGGATCAGAAAGAGAGTATGCATGGTCTTGTGAAGATGGGCCCCTACCTGTGCTGTTGGTGGTGTTTGGTAACCTCCTTGTCGAAGCCTTGGGGCGGGTTGGGGATGAAGCAGAACTGTGAGAGGTAACCAGGAGCATGCTCCGAATCACTGTAGTCCCCCAGCTCAGCTACACAGTGCAGAGAGAGTCTCAAATAAATTCAAATAGTAGAGACAGTCAACTCCCTATATGACGCAGAAAACAGCAGGCTTATATTGTATATGAAAGATAAACCAAACAATAACCTCAAAAGCCTGGTTATGATGTCTATTAATGAAAGAGACAAGTGGTTGAGAAGCCTTTGGTGCTCCAACAACCTCTACAGTAGCTAAGTACCTTAGATCCATTAGCTTGCGGTCGTGTGCGAAAGGGCCTCAATTCATATGAGTGGACCTCTAAACCACTGGCTCACGACTATCACTGACAAACACATCAATTCAATACACAGTTATTGATGTAATCACCAGAAAGAAAAAAAGAAGCACAACGCTCAAACTAAACAGTAAATTGCCTATGGATTTATGCAAAGAAATATCTACACAGCACTAATGCCAGAGGCTTCAGCAGGAGTGCATTTCTTGATCGAATTTGATCAGCCTCACCGATTTCGCAAAACTAACCCAAATTAACAGCAGCATTCCATCATGTTTCATACCCTTAACCCCATGGTTAAAATAGCATGAAACCCTTCTCATGAGTAGAGACATTGAGCTAATATAGGCCTAAGTAAGTGTCTGGACATGGACACGGGGTGGTTGTGTTACATGGCGGTGCAGTTCAAATCCCTCCAGTGACCTATATAGCAATGAGACTCCCAATGAAAAGCCCTGGAGAGTGAGGCAAGCCTCAGCGGGCCGCTGCAGTGGAAATGGGACAGACAATGAGGAACATACCCCTAACCCTCTCCCCTCCAATCCGTCAGGAGTCATTATTAAGGTCAATCTGATGAAAAGTTGACAAGATGCACTCAGGCTAACGGCCCACTACAATTGGAGAATGTGGCTCTGTGCTAGCTGTAGACCACTAGGCTAGGCTAACATGTAGATAGCATGTTGGTTACGGAGTTGAGCTGCTGGGCGACTCGGCTATTCTTTCCCATGAGGAGTTGAGCTGAGCTGAAAAGGCTATATTGTGCTACAGTATTCTGGACATGTCTGTTCAAGGCTGAGCAGCAGCAGTACTCTGCAACATAGTATTTTATCTACTTCAGTGGCGTAGCGCAGTTTCATAGGGCCCCCCCCTCAAGGTCCAAGAGGAAATGTGCAGTTTTATAGATAATCTCATGCTTTTTTTTTTACACTTTGTCATGAGGATGAGAGAAAATGTTGCAGTTTTAGAGCTCGGGGATTCTTGAAAGATTAACATTTGAAATATCTATTTTGATAGACTAAAGTATCAGCTATGACATCACGCAAAGGAACAACCTATTTATTTATTTTTTAAATAAAATGTAACTAACTGGATTGTTGTAAACTCAATCTGACCCAATAAAGGACATTTAGTTCTTACAATTGTCCAAGTGTTTAAAAGGCCTTGATTGTTTAATTCTAACATTTGATTAATAAAATATGTAATACAAATCTCCAAACTTCTTTTTGTTTTGTTTTAATGCACAATTAAATTCTCCAGGGCTAATTTCGTTAGCATGGTATGTTCTTCTAGATTTAGTACATAAAACAACATTTATAAAGCCAATATGATCCCTTAGGTCTAATATGCTTAAACAATTCAAGTGCTTGCTATGTTGCAGAACAGTGATTACATTTGGGGGGGGGGGGGGTTGACAAAAAAAAAGTATCTTAAGGGGGTTTAGCCATCAGTGACAGGAGTTGACAAGCCACAGAGCTGACAGATACTCACAACAGTCCAATAAAAACATTGGATAAAAGTAGCGACTCAGAGCTAGAAAATGGTATATCATACACTACAGTTGAGGAACAATGGGAAAATAATTCTGCTTTGAAAGTTGATCAACTTGTAACCTCACTTTTGAGAAAATGGCCATTGAATATTTGGTACACCTACTGGAGAGCTCTACTTTGTCTACACCCATTCAGCATCTTTCACACCCTCTTAAGCTTTAGCCCCACCCAACTCTAAGGATTAACATGTGAGGCTATGTACTAAACGACCAAAGATTAAGACTAAAGGCTGGTTTATACTATGGTGTGTTCGTAATTGAATCTGTTGTGCCAGATTGTGCTCTGGGTGTTCGTAAACTCAGTGTTGTTAAGATTGTCCATTCGTAAATTCAGAGCATTTCACACTCAGAGCGTTCAGCGCACACACTGGACGCTCTGGCCGAGGAGTAGTGTTGATCCGAGCGTTCTGACTAAACAGCAGTAGTCAAGCACCCAAACTAACTAGCTAACATTGGCTAGCTTGCTAGCTACTTCCAGACAAAAATGAGAGAACAGCTCACACTGACCATTTTACACTCTAGAAGAGCTGGTTAGGCCGTTTATGTTAGCGTTGGTGACTGCAACTGTACTGCTGGCAATTTAATTACACTTTTTGCCAACGTTTACTGACACCGGCCATATTCAACAGGTGTTGAGCGTTCGTAAATTCATCAGTTATTCTGCGCTCTGGCACACTCAGACGAGAGTGCTCTGAAATCGGAGTAGATAGCCAGAGTGAATTTACCAGATACGTCTGTTACGGATACAGTTATCCTGTGTGTGTGTGTATCCTGTGTGTGTTTCTTTTCTCTCCTTCTCCCCTCACAGGTGAAAACCATCACTCCCCAATCAGTCAACAATCAATTATCAATCAGAAGACACACCTCCTCCTATTTCCTACCCTATCACAGTTCCTTCCCCATGGTTTAAAAACCCCATCATTTGTTTGTTCTAGAGCTCAATCTCTCTGTAAATGCCATGTCTGTAGGTCTCTGTGTTTCACTCTCGCTTTGTGTCTTAACCTCTCTTTTGTTTAAGCACCTCATAGCACTTTGTCATCACCTGTGAGTATTGTTTTTGGTTATGGTGTTTGTTTGTTGCTGGTGGGAAAAGGGGGAAACCAAGACAAGTCGCCCATGGGCATACACTACCCGTAGGTGAACTTTGTTAAATACACTAGTTAGAACTGGGCGGACCACCCACTGTATTTTTGGTTAGTTAGTTAGCTGTTGTTAAAGTAGGCTAGTCTAGCTTAGGGGTGTTTTTGAATACTTATTGTTTCTTTCCTTGGGTCCAGCTCAGCCCCTTTTCCTGCTCCCCCCATTACCGTGTGTTTATAAATAAACCTGGAGTTTGACGGTAGATTTCTGTTGTCGTGGTTATTTCGTTCACACTTTTACTTTGTCACAATAATAATTTGCATGAGTTATGTTACGGGTCTCATTACCATCCCCCCTAGACTGTCGAGCCAAAAGGGATTCGTAACACGTCTTTTGACAGTTGTCGCAGTGACACAAAGGGGATGCCGTCGTGAAATTCGAGGCATTATCAAGTGCTTGCAAAATTGTGAATTTGTGGTCCCACCTTAACCTGTTGCTTCTACTCGGGACGCTTGCGTCCCAACTAGAGCTCTGGAAATGCAAATGCGCTACGCTAAATGCTAATAGTATTAGTTAAAACTCAAAAGTTCATTAAAATACACATGCAGGGTATCGAATTAAAGCTACACTCGTTGTGAATCCAGGCAACAAGTCAGATTTTTAAAATGCTTTTCGGCGAAAGCATGAGAAGCTATTATCTGATAGCATGCAACACCCCAAAAGACCCACAGGGGACGTAAACAAAATAATTAGCATTTCGGCGTTACACAAACCGCACAATAAAATAGAAAACATTCATTACCTTTCACCATCTTCTTTGTTGGCACTCCTAGATGTCCCATAAACACTATTTGGGTCTTTATTTCGATTAAATCGGTCCATATAAAGCCTAGATATCGTTATATGTAGACTGTGTGATAAACGAAAAAAACATTGTTTCAAAACGTAACGTCATTTTTTAAAATTCAAAAAGTCGACGATAAACTTTCACAAAACACTTCGAAATACGTTTGTAATGCAACTTTAGGTATTAGTAAACGTTAATAAGCGATAAAATTCATCAGGAGGCGATGTAAAAATCATTAGCTGTCCGTCTGGAAAAATGTCCGGCTAGAAACTCAACGAAAATATCCGGTCCTAGACCGGAGGAGATACGGTGTCCTGTATGTGTTTGACCAAGAAAAAACTCGAAGGGAAATGACAAGACTCTAGACACCGTGTGGAAGCTGTAGGTACTGCAACCTCAGTCAATTAATTGTGGTTCACCTTTATCAATGGGTTCAAGTAGCGCATGGATATATTTTCCCATTTTCAGTGATCAGTTTTTCCTGTGCTTTTCGATGTAAATGCCGTTCTGGTAAAGCCACAGCAGTGATTTAACCAGTTTTTAAACGTCTGAGTGTTTTCTATCCACACAGACTAAGCAAATGCATATACTATATTCCTGGCATGAGTAGCAGGGCGCTGAAATGTTGCGCGATTTTTAACAGAATGTTCAAAAAAGTAGAGGGTCGACTTAAGAGGTTAAACCCTCAAACTTTTACAGATTCACAATTGAAAGCATCCTGTTGGGCTGTATCACCGCCTAGTACAGCAACTGCACCTCCCGCAATCGCAGGGCTCTCCAAAGGGCGATGCGGTCTGCCCAACACATCACCAGGGGCAAACTACCTGCCCTCCAGGACATCAACAGCACCCGATGTCACAGGAAGGCCAAAAAGATCATCAAGGACATCAACCACCCAAGTCATGGCCTGTTCCCTCCGCAATCGTCCAGAAGGAGAGGTCAGTACAGGTGCATCAAAGCGGGGACAGAGAGAGTGAAAATCAGCTTCTATCTCAAGGCCATCAGACTGTTAAATAGCCATCACTAGCCGGCTTCCACCCGGTTACACAGCACTGCACCTTTGAGGCTGCTGTCTTAGACATGGAATCACAGGCCACTTTAATAATGGAACCATATTCACTTTAATAATGTTTACATAGTGCTTTACTCATCTCATATGTATTATATTCTACTCTATTTTAGTCAATGCCACTCCGACATTGCTCAATCTAATATTTATATATTTCTTAATTACATTCTTTTACTTTTAGATGTGTGTGTGTGTATTGAATTATTAGATGCTACTGCACTGTCGGAGCTAGGAACAAGCATTTCGCAAAACGTGTGTATGTGACCAATAGCATTTGATTTGAGAGACAACAGCCTGCGCAAAAGACAAAGCAGAGCTCTGCCTTTTCAAATCATTAGATTCTCATCATGCAGCCTTACAATATATTAAAAATCGAAACATATTGCCCAACGTTTGTAGAACAACTAAAGCTCCATAAAGTCTAAACGAAGCATATAGGAGTAACTATTTCTTTGTTAACCGCTCAACACAGAATAGCCGCATGTGCGCACTCCCTCAACTAATTGAGGAAACACTTATTTTATTCAGCTTTGTTCAATTGCATTCTTCAATCTATAAAATAATATAATGCCACGGAATTATAAGCAAATCTAGTCTGCTAAATGAACTAGTGTAGCCCACAGCCATTTGTGGTATGCTATTCTTTTCTTCAGAAATTATTCTCATATCATGTTTCTTTAGACCCGTCGAAAATATTGGAATTATTGTGAAGGTGTAGGCTATGTTGCATGGATTTACTAGACTTCTTGGCTTGTAGACTGTGTGTGGAAGCCAGGAGATGCTAAATGGGTTTGTTAATTAATGGTCAATTACCGTGAGAACGACAGTTATTTGCTTGACAATCACCGGCTGACGAAATTTCATGCCCGCCACAGCCCTAGGCGAGATAATTAAATAATACATTTGACGCCGTAAAACGTTATGCAAGTTGGCACACGACAAGGGACTATTGGAAAGTCCTGCTGAGTTCACTGACCCTCAGCTAAAAGCTTTCAACACAAATCTTCCTAGCCCCCTCACACTAAAAGCATTTGAGTCACTTAGTGGCCAAACACTGTGCAGCCTCATATGACACAACAGAGATCAAATGGGTAAACTAACTACCAGTAGCTACATATCCCTATTTATGTTTATCGTGTGCATCTCTGGAAGCACGCCTGGGGATTGGAACTTACATTGAACAGAGTAGGATGCCAGGACCGCGGCAGTGTTGTGCGGGCAGGGCAGTCTGTGGGCCACAAATCACAAACACACAAGTCATGACATTGATTCATTTGGATCAATATGAAAATCAAAGCTTTTACCAATGGCAGCTCTATTCGAGTAGTGTGTCAAAGTGCTGGGCAGGTAGAATTTGTAAGGTCACTAGAGCGGTGTGCGAGCGTGCTGCTGAACCAGTGTAAATAAAGGACAGCCAACTCACCTTCCTGTCAGGATGTCCTGTTTGAGCTGGAGGAAATACTGGTACCTAGTGGAATAAGGAGAGCAGTTACACCAACAACGTGATAAACATGTCTCTATGATTATGGGCAATAGAACACACTTGGATAATCCACAATCCAATTACAGTAGAATGACTGAACAGGACCCACTCACATGGAGCTTCTCTGATGCTTATTGCTTAGGCTACATTTCTATGACTTAACTTGTCGACTGTGTTGTAACTAATACTGAATTCATCTCATCATAGTGTGAGTGCTCATCAGCAGTGTTGTGTGGTGTCTGGAATCAATGGTGCACATCCAGAACAGATCCATGCCTCTGTATCTTAGATATACAAAGTGGTACACTCACTTGATAAGGCTGGATGAGCAAGGAAATGCTTGAGAGCATAAATTGATTAAACAACACGGGAGTATCCAGACTGTAACTCTGTTTCTATTGACCATGTATGGAATCCCCAGCAATAGAGGCAAAGAACATCCATGGCATGCTACTCCCCTGTTTATGACTAGCTGTGTGCAAGGCTTCCAGCAGTGTAATTTGTCATTTTTTGGCTAATCTATGTACCATGTCGATTCTAGTCTTTAACTGGTAGCGAGCTCTAAAACCCTGCAGGACCTATTCCTAACAAGTTTAATCTATTCATCCCCATTAGTACGATTAGCGGTTTAGGGCTTTGGTTAGTGTAATACTGGCCTATAGTTTAACAGTTACCCTGTGTAATTTGTCTCCTTATATGGGCATGACATGGCAGGTCCTTATCTAGTGTACTCTTTATTAGTATCCTTACCTAGTATACTCTTCCTGAAGTTTATTTGGGTCTGTCACAAAGAACTTCACTCTGAAGCTCAGATTATAAGGCGATCCCCCTATAAATGTACAATGAGACAGATTATTGTATTTCCACTTTAAAAACAACCACTTCCCTGTTAATCCATCAATTTCTGAGCAGTAGATTGAATGTTCACCTACTTTTTAACTGCTTCCTTATGGGTTTGTTTGGATCCAGCCACCTCTGTAAAATATAGATGAGGAGAAACTCAGACAAGTTCCTCAGCAACCCTGCTCACTCAATTATTCACTAGTCAGCCCCCTCCACCTCTCACTTTACCTCATCCCACCTCTGCTTTCCATAAGGTAAATGCAGGCAGGGTCATGTTGATCTGTAGCTAGATACTAGCTAAATACAAATTGACCACACCGTAGTGACAGTACACAGCATTTATGGAGGGGTGATGAGGACTCTGCCAACAACGCGTGTTGATCTTAACACTGCATCAGTGTGGGTCATTGAGCAGCAAGCTGTGGTGTAGTAGTGTGTAGTGGCATGCAATGTGTTCCGTTAGCCTAAATCGTGTTGGAAGCCTGTATGTTAACAGATGAATTGTAGATTCGATTATATTGTCTTCAGAAAGTATTCAGACCCCTTTTGCTAAAATGTTTTAAACAAAAAAATTAAAAATCCTGAATCTACACAAAATACCCCATAATGACAAAGTGACCGGGTTTTTAGAAATGTTCGCAAATGTATAAAAATAACAGAAATCCCTTATTTACATAAGTATTCAGACCCTTTGCTATGAGACTCGAAATTGAGCTCAGGTACATCCTGTTTCCATTGATCATCCTTGATGTTTATTCAACTTGGAGTCCACCTGTGGTAAATTCAATTGATTTGACATAATTTGGAAAGGCAAACACCGGTCTATATAAGGTCCCACCGTTGAAAGTCTTGTTTGAGCAAAAACCAAGCCATGAGGTCGAAGAAATTGTCAGTAGGGAAGCAAAGTACAGAGAGATCCTTGATGAAGAGCGCTATGGAGCAGGTTAAGACCTCAGACTGGGGCAAAGTTTCAACTTCCAACAGGACAACAACCCTAAGCACACTGCCAGGACAACGCAGGAGTGGCTTTGGGACAAGTCTCTGAATGTTCTTGAGTGGCCCAGCCAGAGCCCGAACTTGAACCTGATCGAATATCTCTGGAGAGACCTGAAAATAGCTGTGCAGCAACGCTCCCCATCCAACCTGACAGAGCTTGAGAGGATCTGCAAAGAAGAATGGGAGAAACTCTACAAATATAGTTTGCTGAGCTTGTAGCATCATACCCAAGAAGACTCTAGGCTGTAATCGCTGCCAGAGGTGCTTCAACAAAATACTGAGCGAAGGGTCTGAATACTTATGGAAATATAATATTAGCAAACATTTCTAAAAAACAGTTTTTGCTTTGTCATTATGGGGTATTGTGTGTAGATTGATGAGGGGAAAAACTTTTTTTTCCATTTTAGAATAAGGCTGTAACTTAAAATGTGGAAAGTCAAGGGGGTCTGAATTACTTTCCAAGGGCACTGTATGTAGAAGAATTGGTTCTAAACATATTTGACTCACTCCAACCCTCCCCATCTTAGCCGTATTAATCCATCTCCATTTCTGACAGCAACACAATAGTCTACAGACTACATTTACCCATGACTGTTACACTACTAGATGTCCAAAAGGCACAGACAATTACATTTAGGTGTGAGCAGAAAAAGCTACAATCAGTGACAATTGGAGACTGTAGGAAATTGATGAAACAACTTCAGTCAACACTAAGAGTCTGACCTTGGCACCTACCGGGCTGTCTGAGGATTCGTCGGCCAGATGCAGGCCGAAGTAGTCCCTTTCTGTCAGCTCCAGGTGCTTAAACACTACATCCAGTAAGACATGACCCTGGTCGTGTTTCTGTAGAGGGGGAGAGAGGCGGGGAGGGAGAAAGATAATTACTCATGGGAAACATCTGATTGTGTGTGTGTACACGTACACACACACACACACACACACACACACACACACACACACACACACACACTACCAGTCAAAAGTTTTAGAAAACCTACTCTTTCAAGGGTTTTTCTTTATTTTTTACTATTTTCTACATTGTAGAATAATAGTGAAGACATCAAAACTATGAGCACACATGGAATCATGTAGTAAGCAAAAAAGTGTTAAACAAATCCAAATATATTTTATATTTGAGATTCTTCAAATAGCCACTCTTTGCCTTGGATTGATTTGCGCAGTTGCCATTCTCTCAACCAGCTTCACCTGGAATGCTTTTCCAACAGTCTTGAAGGAGTTCCCAAATATACTGAGCACTTGTTGGCTGCTTTTCCTTCACTCTGCGGTCCGACTCATCCCAAACCACCATAATTTGGTTGAGGTCAGGTGATTGTGGAGGGCAGGTCATCTGATGCAGCACTCAATCCCTCTCCTTCTTAGTAAAATAGCCCTTACACAACCTGGTGGTGTGTTGGATCATTGTCTTGTTGAAAAACAAAATGAGTCCCACTATGCCCAAAACGTGATGGGATGGCGTATCGCTGCAGAATGCTGTGGTAGCCATGCTGGTTAAGTGTGCCTTGAATTCTAAATAAATCACGACAGTGTCACCAGCAAAGCACCAACACCATAACACCTCCTCTTCCATGCTTTATGGTGGGAAATACACATGCAGAGATCAAACGTTCACCCACACCACGTCTCACAGAGACAGTGGTTGGAACCAAAAATCTCCAATTTGGACTCCAGACCAAAGCACAAATTTCCACAGGTCTAATGTCCATTGCTCGTGTTTCTTGGCCCAAGCAAGTCTCTTCTTATTGGTGTCCTTTAGTAGTGGTTTCTTTGCAGCAATTTGAGCATGAAGTCCTGATTCACACAGTCCCCTCTGAACAATTGATGTTGAAATGTGTCTTTTACTTGAACTCTGTAAAGCATTTATTTGGGCTGAAATTTCTGAGGCTGGTAACTCTAATGAACTTATCCCCTGCAGCAGAGGTAACTCTGGGTCTTCCATTCCTGTGGCGGTCCTCATGAGAGCCAGTTTCATCATAGCGCTTGATGGTTTATGCGACTGCACTTGAAGAAACTTTCAAAGTTCTTGAAATTTTCCGCATTGACTAACCTTCATGTCTTAAAGTAAATGGACTGTCGCTTATTTGAGCGGTTTTTGCCATAATATGGACTTGGTCTTCTACTAAATAGGGCTATCGTCTGTATACCACCCCTACCTTGTCGTCACAACACAACTGATTGGTTCAAACGCATTAAGGAAAGAAATTCCAACAATTAACTTTTATCAAGGCACACCTGTTAATTGAAATGTATTCCAGGTGACTACATCATGAAGCTGGTTGAGAGAAGGCCAAGAGTGTGCAAAGCTGTCATCATGGCAAAGGGTGGCTATTTAAAGAATTTTGATTTGTTTAACAGTAATGGTTACTACATGATTACATATGTGTTATTTCATATTTGTGATGTCTTCACTACTATTCTACAACGTAGAAAATAGTACAAATAAAGAAAACCCCTTGAATGAGTAGGTTTTAGAAAACCTTGGACCGGTAGTGTATGTCAAATCAAATTGTATTTGTCACGTGCCAAATACAACAGGTGTAGATAGACCTTACCGTGAAATTCTTAGTTACAAGCTCTTAAACAACAATGCAGTTCAAGTTAAAAAAATAAAATTAAAAGTAAAAAAATAAAAATAACAAGGCTATATACAGGGGTACGGGTTAGTCGAGGTAATTAGTACATGTAGGTAGGGGTAAAGTGACTATGCATAGATTTGAGGGGGGGGCAGACTGTGTTCACGTCTCCAAGTTAAATCCACATGCCACAAGTCTCCATGACAGCCAGGCCGGAGTGGTTGCACTGTCTGTCTACCTTGGCTCAGTCCCATTAGGGACAGTGACAACCACCCTTCTGCCCTCTCCTCCCCCAGGGCTTCGCCTGAGACTCACATCACAGCAGTGTTGTGCCAGTGAGTGGATGGTGGTGGTGTTGACACAGAACTGCAGTCTCAGCTGAGAGACTGCAGAGTCTGTTGGGTCCATGTCACAGCCCCAGGCAGCAGACTGGCAGCTCTGGGCTGTTGACTGTCAATTACGCGCTCAACCCTGGCTAGAGGATACCAGAGGGCGACACCTCTCTCTCCCTCTGGCTGGCACTGACCCTGCTGTGTTAGCCACTGCAGGATTAGTAGGTCCCTGTGAGCTGGGGGTGACTTCAGCTTTCTAAATCACCAGGTCAATATAATCAAGTGATCTGAATGAGAGGGAGACAAAGACCGCAGAGTGATGGTAACTTTTTATAGGCCCCTTAAATATTTAATTTATCCAACCTGGAACCCTTTCCTATTGGTCTATTAACAAATTTACCGCATCGGTGTATCACAACGGAAAGCCAAAATTCACACCCATGCAACCCTGCGGATTAGAATGTCCTGCGAAGATTGTATTTTCAACCAGCAAGTAACAAATCATTTTCCCTTCAACTAAGTGACGATAAATCATGGTCTAAATACTTTCAATAAAGAGTACTGGTATGTGAACCCGTCAACCCTTGCTCAGCATCTCTACTCCTCTCATGTTCTAATCTAGAGGAAAACAAGCCAAACAAGGAGCTCCTCAAATTCCCAAGAAAGATAACTCTGCCGTTGCTTCTAGAGCTGATATGAGAGTTAATATGAAGATGATTCATAATAAAGGTAGTGGGAGGTGTAGTGGGAGAAGTAAATGAGGAGAGGAGCAGCGGGGGCGGTGAGGAGCGCCACCTGACATTCTAGGATTCCCCCTGGACCTGTGCCCTGGTACCCTCGACAATGGGCCAATCAGATGTCTCTGTTGAGAACAAAACACTGGTAAAGTTATGCATGGGAACCTGAGCCAGACGTCGCATGGAGGGCAAACAGTCACACACCATCTCCACGTCACCCTGGGGGATGTGACTGTGTCTGACATATATCTTGGGTACTGTAGCAGCATGGAATTCAACATTCACACAGCTGACTCAATGCTCGGTGTGTAGTATGGAGACCAATGAACTGTGTGGTTGTTGTGCTTTTACAACCAATAGGCTAGGCACCACGGAAATGGTCTCTCACAGGCCTACAGAAAACCAAAATGTTCAGCTGTAGGCTAGTTGCGCCAAGACAAAACCTTGGTAAAATAATCTGTCATTGTCGGTTATTCTTTAAAAAAAGTACCCACTGCTGAGAGTAGAGGACTGTGGATTTTGGAGCCTAAATTTCACATCACGAAAATAATTTTCAGTCAGCATGGAATTGTGACATTACCTAATCTATTCCAATGCTTTCCTTCTGTGTTATTTGCTGCTCCTTGACTGTCTGAAGTGGTTTTTCTGACTGGATGTGGGCCCTTTCTTTTGTGTTACTCTAGCAAGCTCTCAGGCTGCCGTCTCCTCCTCGCTGGCTTTCTAAAAGCCTCAGGACAAATGTGCAAATGCAGCCAAACAAACGCACACACACACGTTGATAGGACAGCACTCTGAAGCATGGGAAGGGGGTTCATTTACACAACTCTTATCTTCTCATTGCATGCTAGTTAAATTGCTGACGTTTCTTGTCTCAATGTTGTTATCTTAAGACTGGGTGGACACTGAGGTAATTAGAATGAATGGGAAAGTTAGATTAACACGTCTTGAAAGATCCTTCAGTTATCTGGGAGGCAACTTGAGAGACTAGAGGGCTAGCCCATCTGTGGAGGAGAATGGCAATGGGCCTATTCTGAGATCCCCACTGAAGACTGGGTGAGTGGGGGGGTGAACGACTCGGCAGGCAGGGCCAAACAACCAGTCTTGTGCTGATCTTCATCAATCGTCACACTTCTATCTGTGAGCCAGCGCCTGAGATGGTGAGGACTGGACTAGCGAGGGAGGAGAGGGGGAATGTTAGGGTCAATGCAGGCCAGGGGTCTGAATGAAAGATCTCTAAAGTAGATGTGGTGTCAATGCACACAAGTCTGTGTATGAGAAAACAAGTATGAACATAAACATACAATATAGAATTCACATTTAAACATACTGTACATGGTTGCAATCACAAGCCATAAAGCTAGACGGATCTCTAGTAAAGTCTTTAAAAAGAGGCTTGGGGCACTGCTAGAGCCTAAGCCTGGAGGAATGAGGGAAATGTGGAAAGACATGAGGCAGCTTGTCCAGGAGCAGCAGATAACAGATACACGGGTAGAAAATAAAATCAGCTTGATTGTCGCTCTCTGATCTATTGTCGGGGGCCAAGTTAACCTCACCTTTCATGTAAAAAAGTAATGACCATGCTTTTAAGGGGAAATTATAATTAGTTTGGGATTTTGTCAAAGAGGCCCTTTAACTACTTACCAAGTCAGATGAACTCTTGGACAATGTTCTCTCTAAACTGCACACACGCAACTCTCGGACAGCCTTGCAGAGAAGCACTAGATTGAACTTCACTCAATTTTCTAGTTTTCCCCTTTAGTTAACACTAGCAACATTTCCCTCTACTGTGGGAATTGTGATCGAATCAACGCATTAGCCACTTTCAATGTAGCATACCTTAACAAAAACTATGCAAGACATAGTAAGCAAAACTAACTTTGCCAGAGATTTTGTTGTAGGCAGAGCGCATCGGAGTAGGACAGGCACGACTCAGGCCCACACTCTCCATAGACCGGTGCCCCATAAGCAATCAGAGCTGCAGTAGGCCTATATGGAAATAGCCACTGCCAAATGGATCTGTGCCATTCATCTTGAACTAGACTGTGATAAGGCTACAGTATGAGCAGTTGCGAATAGATGTTTTGAGATCAAAGCGAAAGCTACATGTAGCCACGTGTGCATATTTGTTCATAATATTTGCTAGTTAGTGCGTTATTAACCATGTTATAGCTCATTTCTAGTCAAATGGTTGAGTGGTTGCTTCCAACAAGAGCACAAAATGTATGCATTTCTAGCCAACTTTGAAAAGCAAGTCAAGTTTCTTGTCTTAAAGGGGCAGTATTGTATTTTGAGACGTCTTGAATAAGCTAAGTAGCTAATAGGCAGAGCGTAGCATAATTTGTCTGATTCTCTAATAATGGTATGGGAATAATAATGAATCGTATTTTGCAAAGTGGTTTCTTGCATCAAACAACATTTTCAGTCACCATGACTGAGGAACAAGTGGATAAACAGGTTAATTTCAAAAGTCTCATGGTATGTATGCCTACATTGAACACCACACATTGGCTGCCACTGTCGGCTGAATGATGGAAATAGCTGTTCTATGTTAAAATGTTATAGGATGGATGTACTCAAAGTTTGATGGTTGACCACTCTGGTAGGCCTATATTATGATCAAAAAGCCACAGTTGCCTACTTGGCCACTTAAAACTAACGTAAAGCAGGTACAGCCTTACATGCTGACAAAACCAGGCATGTGAATGTGTCCACATACTGATTTTGTCCATCCACATCAGAGGCGATTAGGACACGCTGGTTGAAATATCACAAAACCAACTCTGAACCAACTATATTAAAATTTGGGGACAGGTAAAAATACACAAAAACATTCATGGACATTTAGCTAGCTTGCTGTTTGTTGCTAGCTAATTTGTCCTGGGATATAAACATGGGAGTTATTTTAACTGAAATGCACAACGCCTTTATTCTAGATCTTTGTAGACTTTTGACCCATTTTGAGTCACAAAATTGAGTTTTGCTCTACTTTTTTAAATGTATTTATTTATTTAACCTTTATTTAACCAGGTAGGCAAGTTGAGAACAAGTTCTCATTTACAATTGCGACCTGGCCAAGATAAAGCAAAGCAGTTCGACACGTACAACAGAGTTACACATGGAGTAAAACAAACATGCAGTCAATAATACAGTAGAAAAATAAGTCTATATACGATGTGAGCAAATGAGGTGAGATGAGGTAAAGGCAAAAAAGGCCATGGTGGCGAAGTAAACACAATATAGCAAGTAAAAAATCAAATTAAAAAATAAAACACTGGAATGATAGATTTGCAGTGGAAGAATGTGCAAAATAGAGAGAAATAATGGGGGTGCAAAGGAGCAAAATAAATAAATACAGTAGGGGGAGGGGTAGTTGTTTGGGCTAAATTATAGATGGGCTATGTACAGGTGCAGTAATCTGTGAGCTGCTCTGACAGCTGGTGCTTAAAGCTAGTGAGTGGGATAAGTGTTTCCAGTTTCAAAGATTGTTGCAGTTCGTTCCAGTCATTGGCAGCAGACAACTGGAAGGCGAGGCAGCCAAAGTAAGAATTGGTTTTAGGGGTGACCAGAGAAATATACCTGCTGGAGCGCGTGCTACAGGTGGGTGCTGCTATGGTGACCAGCGAGGTGAGATAAGGGGGGACTTTACCTAGCAGGGTCTTGTAGATGACCTGGAGCCAGTGGGTTTGGCGACGAGTATGAAGCGAGGACCAGCCAACGAGAGCGTACAGGTCGCAGTGGTGGGTAGTATATGGGGCTTTGGTGACAAAACGGATGGCACTGTGATAGACTGCATCCAATTGATTGAGTAGGGTATTGGAGGCTATTTTGTAAATGACGTCGCCGAAGTCGAGGATCGGTAGGATGGTCAGTTTTACAAGGGCATGTTTGGCAGCATGAGTGAAAGAGGTGTTGTTGCGAAATAGGAAGCCAATTCTAGATTTAACTTTGGATTGGATATGTTTGATGTGAGTCTGGAAGGAGAGTTTACAGTCTAACCAGACACCTAGGTATTTGTCGTTGTCCACATATTCTAAGACAGAACCATCCAGAGTAGTGATGTTGGATGGGCGGGCAGTTGCAGGCAGCGATCGGTTGAAGAGCATGCATTTAGTTTTACTTGTATTTAAGAGCAATTGGAGGCCACGGAAGGAGAGTTGTATGGCATTGAAGCTCGTCTGGAGAGTTGTTAATACAGAGTCCAAAGAAGGGCCAGAAGTATACAGAATGGTGTCGTCTGCGTATAGGTGGATCAGAGACTCACCAGCAGCAAGAGCGACATCATTGATGTATACAGAGAAGAGAGTCGGTCCAAGAATTGAACCCTGTGGCACCCCCATAGAGACTGCCAGAGGCCCGGACAACAGGCCGTCCGATTTGACACACTTAACTCTATCAGATAAATAGTTGGTGAACCAGGCGAGGCAATCATTTGAGAAACCAAGGCTATCGAGTCTGTCGATGAGGATGTGGTGATTGACAGAGTCGAAAGCCTTGGCCAGGTCAATGAATACGGCTGCACAGTATTGTCTCTTATAGATGGCGGTTATGATATCGTTAAGGACCTTGAGTGTGGCTGAGGTGCACCCATGACCAGCTCTGAAACCCGATTGCATAGCGGAGAAGGTATGGTGGGATTCGAAATGGTCAGTAATCTGTTTGTTGACTTGGCTTTCGAAGACCTTAGAAAAGGCAGGGTAGGGTAGATATAGGTCTGTAGCAGTTTGGGTCAAGTGTCCCCCCCTTTGAAGAGAGGGATGACGGCAGCTGCTTTCCAATCTTTGGGTATCTCAGACGACACGAAAGAGGTTGAACAGGCTAGTAATAGGGGTTGCAATTTTAGAAAGAAAGGGTCCAGATTGTCTAGCCCGGCTGATTTGTAGGGGGTTCAGATTTTGCAGTCCTTTCAGAACATCAGCTGACTGGATTTGGGAGAAGGGGAAATGGGGAAGGCTTGGGCGAGTTGCTGTGGGGGGTGCAGTGCTGTTGACCGGGGTAGGGGTAGCCAGGTGGAAAGCATAGCCAGCCGTAGAAAAAGGCTTATTGAAATTCTCAATTTTAGTGGATTTATCAGTAGTGACAGTGTTTTTTCCTATCCTCAGTACAGTGGGCAGCTGGGAGGAGGTGTTCTTATTCTCCAAGGACTTTACAGTGTCCCAGAACTTTTTTGAGATTGTGTTGCAGGAAGAACATTTCTGCTTGAAAAAGCTAGCCTTGGCTTTTCTAACTGCCTGTGTGTATTGTTTTCTAGCTTCCCCGAAAAGTTGCATATCACGGGGGGGCTGTTTCATGCTAATGCAGAGCGCCATATGATGTTTTTGTGTTGGTTAACCTCTTCAACCTATGGGGGCGCTATGTCATTATTGGATAAAAAGACGCGCCCGTTTTAAGCGCAATATTTTGTCACGAAAAGATGCTCGACTATGCATGGAATTGACAGCCTTGGAAAGACAAAAACTTTGACGTTTCCAAAACTGCAAAGATATCTGTGAGTGCCCCAGAACTAATGCTACAGGCGAAACCAAGATGAAACTTCAAACAGGAAATTAACAGGATTTTTGACGCTGTGTTTACTAACGTCTCCTTATATGGCTGTGAATATGCTGTGAACGAGCTTATGCGCTCTGCCGTTCATCCAAGATGTCTGCAGCATTGTGGCGTATTTGTAGGCATATCATTGGAAGATGATTTTGGTTTTGTGAAAGTTTATCGTCGACTTTTTGAATTTAAAAAAAAAACGTTACGTTTTGAAACGATGTTTTTTTCGTTTATCACACAGTCTACATATAACGATATATAGGCTTTATATGGACCGATTTAATCGAAATAAAGACCCAATAGTGTTTATGGGACATCTAGGAGTGCCAACAAAGAAGATGGTGAAAGGTAATGAATGTTTTCTATTTTATTGTGCGGTTTGTGTAACGCCGAAATGCTAATTATTTTGTTTACGTCCCCTGCGGATCTTTTGTGTTGTAGTGTATTGTTTCATGCTATCAGATAATAGCTTCTCATGCTTTCGCCGAAAAGCATTTTAAAAAATCTGACTTGTTGCCTGGATTCACAACGAGTGTAGCTTTAATTCGATACCCTGCATGTGTATTTTAATGAACGTTTGAGTTTTAACTAATACTATTAGCATTTAGCGTAGCGCATTTGCATTTCCAGAGCTCTAGTTGGGACGCAAGCGTCCCGAGTAGAAGCAAGAGGTTAAGATGGTGAGGAAGTCATTTTTTTTAAATAACCAGGCATCCTCTACTGACAGGATGAGGTCAATGTCCTTCCAGGATCCCCCAGGCTCGCTGAAGTGTTTCAGGGAGCGTTTGACAGTGATGAGTGGAGGTCATTTGACCGCTGACCCATTACGGATGCAGGCAATGAGGCAGTGATCACTGAGATCTTGGTTGAAAAGAGCAGAGGTGTAATTTAGAGGGCAAGTTGGTTAGGATGATATCTTTGAGGGTGACACGGCTAGAACATCCGGGTTGGCAGAGTGTGCTAAAGCAGTGAATAAAACAAGCTTAGGGAGGAGGCTTCTAATGTTAACATGCATGAAACCAAGGCTATTACAGTAACAGAAGTCATCAAAAGAGAGCGCCTCGGGAATAGGAGTGGAGCTAGGCACTGCAGGGCCTGGATTCACCTCTATCACCAGAGGAACAGAGGAGGAGTAGGATAAGGGTACGGCTAAAAGCTATGAGAATTGGTCGTTTAGAACGTCCGGAACAGAGAGTAAAAGGAGGTTTCTGGGGGCGATAAAATAGCTTCAAGGTATAATGTACAGACAAAGGTATGGTAGGATGTGAATACAGTGGAGGTAAACGTAGGTATTGAGTGATGATGAGAGAGATATTGTCTCCAGAAACATCATTGAAACCTAGTGATGTCATCGCATGTGTGGGTGGTGGAATTGAAAGGTTCGATAAGGTATAATGAGCAGGGCTAGAGGCTCTACAGTGAAATAAGCCAATAAACACTAACCAGAACAGCAATGGACAAAGCATCAAATCAAATGTTATTTGTCACATACACATGGTTAGCAGATGTTAATGCGAGTGTAGCGAAATGCTTGTGCTTCTAGTTCCAACAATGCAGTGATAACCAACAAGTAATCTAACTAACAATTCCAAAACTACTGTCTTATACACAGTGTAAGGGGATAAGGAATATGTACATAAGGATATATGAATGAGTGATGGTACAGAGCAGCATACAGTAGATGGTATCGAGTACAGTATATACATATGAGATGAGTATGTAGACAAAGTAAACAAAGTGGCATAGTTAAAGTGGCTAGTGATACATGTATTACATAAGGATGCAGTCGATGATGTAGAGTACAGTATATACGTATGCATATGAGATGAATAATGTAGGGTAAGTAACATTATATAAGGTAGCATTGTTTAAAGTGGCTAGTGATATATTTACATCATTTCCCATCAATTCCCATTATTAAAGTGGCTGGAGTTGGGTCAGTGTCAATGTCAGTGTGTTGGCAGCAGCCACTCGATGTTAGTGGTGGCTGTTTAACAGTCTGATGGCCTTGAGATAGAAGCTGTTTTTCAGTCTCTCGGTCCCAGCTTTGATGCACCTGTACTGACCTCGCCTTCTGGATGATAGCGGGGTGAACAGGCAGTGGCTCGGGTGGTTGATGTCCTTGATGATCTTTATGGCCTTCCTGTAACATCGGGTGGTGTAGGTGTCCTGGAGGGCAGGTAGTTTGCCCCCGGTGATGCGTTGTGCAGACCTCACTACCCTCTGGAGAGCCTTACGGTTGAGGGCGGAGCAGTTGCCGTACCAGGCGGTGATACAGCCCGACAGGATGCTCTCGATTGTGCATCTGTAGAAGTTTGTGAGTGCTTTTGGTGACAAGCCAAATTTCTTCAGCCTCCTGAGGTTGAAGAGGCGCTGCTGCGCCTTCTTCACGACGCTGTCAGTGTGAGTGGACCAATTCTGTTGGTCTGTGACGTGTATGCCGAGGAACTTAAAACTTGCTACCCTCTCCACTACTGTCCCATCGATGTGGATAGGGGGGTGTTCCCTCTGCTGTTTCCTGAAGTCCACAATCATCTCCTTAGTTTTGTTGACGTTGAGTGTGAGGTTATTTTCCTGACACCACACTCCGAGGGCCCTCACCTCCTCCCTGTAGGCCGTCTCGTCGTTGCATATTGACATTAAGGAGAGGCATGCTTCGTTGAGTGATCATAAGGGTTCAGTGAGTAGTGAGGTTGGTTGGGGTAACGATTCAGACAGCTAGCTGGGCCATCGGGCCATCGGTAGCAAGCTAGCGTAGGACGGTGGTCTGTTTTTAGCCACTTGGTGCACTTCCGTTAGTAGATTAGTGAGGTTCCGTGTTGTAGAGGGGATCAATCCAATTGGCAAAATAGATATAGTTATAGTGACCCAAGAAAAATTGTCCGAGAGACCTATTCAGATAGCAGCCGATAAGACAGCTAACGATTAGATGGGCCGCAGATGGGCGTTCAGGTAACATCGCGACGGAGGAGCCAGATGGATAACTCCCTCGTGCAGATAACGTCGGTAGTCCAGTCGTGAAGGCCCGGTGGGGCTCCGCATCGGCAGTAAAACGGGTCCGGATAGGTGATAGTAGCTCAGGAGTGGTTGATGGAACTCGTCAGCTGGCTAGCTCCAGAATAATTTAAGTTTGCTCCGGGACCGACGTAAGCCAATAGTCACACGGATAGCAGCTAGCTAGCTGCGAGATCCAGGTGTAAATGTTCAGAGCTTTCAGTTGAAATCCGGGGATATGGAGAGAAAAATAGTTCCGGTATATGTGATACAGGTAGTATCACATTTTTAATTTCATTTCATTACAGCACAACGGCTTGATTTGTTTGATCGTAGCTAGCTACATAGCTAGCTACATAGCGTCTTTGTATCAAAGATAATTGTGTAGTCTAGAGCGATTTCCTAGGTTAGCTAGCCAGCTATTGTCGTTCTTTTAACGCAACGTAACGTAATCAACACTGCTAGCTAGCCAGCTAGCCCCGAATAGCAGCACAGTAGAAACTATTACACTCAACGGAACGACTTGATTAGTGTAGTGTCAACAACGCAGCCACTGCCAGCTAGCCTACATAGTCAACAACGCAGCCTCTGCCAGCTAGCCTACTTCAGCAGTACTGTATCATTTTAATCATTTTAGTCAATAAGATTCTTGCTACGTAAGCTTAACTTTCTGAACACTCGAGACGTGTAGTCCACTTGTCATTCCAATCTCCTTTGCATTAGCGTAGCCTCTTGTGTAGCCTGTCAACTATGTGTCTGTCTATCCCTGTTCTCTCCTCTCTGCACAGACCATACAAACGCTCCACACCGCGTGGCCGCGGCCACCCTAATCTGGTGGTCCCAGCGCGCACGACCCACGTGGAGTTCCAGGTCTCCGGTAGCCTCTGGAACTGCCGATCTGCGGCCAACAAGGCAGAGTTCATCTCAGCCTATGCCTCCCTCCAGTCCCTCGACTTCTTGGCACTGACGGAAACATGGATCACCACAGACAACACTGCTACCCCTACTGCTCTCTCTTTGTCCGCCCACGTGTTCTCGCACACCCCGAGAGCTTCTGGTCAGCGGGGTGGTGGCACCGGGATCCTCATCTCTCCCAAGTGGTCATTCTCTCTTTCTCCCCTTACCCATCTGTCTATCGCCTCCTTTGAATTCCATGCTGTCACAGTTACCAGCCCTTTCAAGCTTAACATCCTTATCATTTATCGCCCTCCAGGTTCCCTCGGAGAGTTCATCAATGAGCTTGATGCCTTGATAAGCTCCTTTCCTGAGGACGGCTCACCTCTCACAGTTCTGGGCGACTTTAACCTCCCCACGTCTACCTTTGACTCATTCCTCTCTGCCTCCTTCTTTCCACTCCTCTCCTCTTTTGACCTCGCTGGTTCTGCTCACACTGCCCTACCCTGTGCTCTGACCTCTTTCTCCCCTCTCTCTCCAGATGAAATCTCGCGTCTTGTGACGGCCGGCCGCCCAACAACCTGCCCGCTTGACCCTATCCCCTCCTCTCTTCTCCAGACCATTTCCGGAGACCTTCTCCCTTACCTCACCTCGCTCATCAACTCATCCCTGACCGCTGGCTACGTCCCTTCCGTCTTCAAGAGAGCGAGAGTTGCACCCCTTCTGAAAAAACCTACACTCGATCCCTCCGATGTCAACAACTACAGACCAGTATCCCTTCTTTCTTTTCTCTCCAAAACTCTTGAACGTGCCGTCCTTGGCCAGCTCTCCCGCTATCTCTCTCAGAATGACCTTGATCCAAATCAGTCAGGTTTCAAGACTAGTCATTCAACTGAGACTGCTCTTCTCTGTATCACGGAGGCGCTCCGCAGTGCTAAAGCTAACTCTCTCTCCTCTGCTCTCATCCTTCTAGACCTATCGGCTGCCTTCGATACTGTGAACCATCAGATCCTCCTCTCCACCCTCTCCGAGTTGGGCATCTCCGGCGCGGCCCACGCTTGGATTGCGTCCTACCTGACAGGTCGCTCCTACCAGGTGGCGTGGCGAGAATCCGTCTCCACACCACGTGCTCTCACCACTGGTGTCCCCCAGGGCTCTGTTCTAGGCCCTCTCCTATTCTCGCTATATACCAAGTCACTTGGCTCTGTCATAACCTCACATGGTCTCTCCTATCATTGCTATGCAGACGACACACAATTAATCTTCTCCTTTCCCCCTTCTGATGACCAGGTGGCGAATCGCATCTCTGCATGTCTGGCAGACATATCAGTGTGGATGACGGATCACCACCTCAAGCTGAACCTCGGCAAGACGGAGCTGCTCTTCCTCCCGGGGAAGGACTGCCCGTTCCATGATCTCGCCATCACGGTTGACAACTCCATCGTGTCCTCCTCCCAGAGCGCTAAGAACCTTGGCGTGATCCTGGACAACACCCTGTCGTTCTCAACTAACATCAAGGCGGTGGCCCGTTCCTGTAGGTTCATGCTCTACAACATCCGCAGAGTACGACCCTGCCTCACACAGGAACCGGCGCAGGTCCTAATCCAGGCACTTGTCATCTCCCGTCTGGATTACTGCAACTCGCTGTTGGCTGGGCTCCCTGCCTGTGCCATTAAACCCCTACAACTCATCCAGAACGCCGCAGCCCGTCTGGTGTTCAACCTTCCCAAGTTCTCTCACGTCACCCCGCTCCTCCGCTCTCTCCACTGGCTTCTAGTTGAAGGTCGCATCCGCTACAAGACCATGGTGCTTGCCTACGGAGCTGTGAGGGGAACGGCACCTCACTACCTCCAGGCTCTGATCAGGCCCTACACCCAAACAAGGGCACTGCGTTCATCCACCTCTGGCCTGCTCGCCTCCCTACCACTGAGGAAGTACAGTTCCCGCTCAGCCCAGTCAAAACTGTTCGCTGCTCTGGCCCCCCAATGGTGGAACAAACTCCCTCACGACGCCAGGACAGCGGAGTCAATCACCACCTTCCGGAGACACCTGAAACCCCACCTCTTTAAGGAATACCTAGGATAGGATAAAGTAATCCCTCTCACCCCCCTTAAAATATTTAGATGCACTACTGTTCCACTGGATGTCATAAGGTGAATGCACCAATTTGTAAGTCGCTCTGGATAAGAGCGTCTGCTAAATGACTTAAATGTAATGACTTAAATGTATATTCTGGTCTGAGTCGCGTTGAACAAAACTGGCGATAGCTTTTTGAGCTAAAGGATAGCTGATGACCATCAACCGTGGTTAGCTAAATACTAACAGTAAACTGGCTAGCGCCTGGCTAGCTTCTATTGTAGATTTCAGATTTGAGGTAAATAATATATATATATTTTATTTTTTTAAATTGGTGAGGCGGGTTGCAGGAGAGTGTTTTGAAGTTGAGATTTTGGAAAAGAAAATATATAAAAGATATGCGAAGAAAGATGTAAATAAATATATATATATATACACACACACACACACACACGGGACACAACAGGACAAGGACATCTGACTGCTATGCCATCTTGGATATCATCAACCAATACTGTGACAATACACAGATAAAAGGGGAAACCTAGTTAGTTCCTACTAATCTCTCCTCCTTCCGTCTTTTTCTGTGGACTTTATATGGCGGTTGGCAACCAACTTTAAGGTGCATTATCACCACCAACTGGACTGGAGTGTGGACCTCAGTTCAGCTTTCAATCCCCCACGTGGTTAAATGCTCCTAAAAACCAATGAGGAGATGTAAAAGGTGGAACTAGCAGCACGTCAAACGTCAAAAATAGAAACAATTTCTATTTTTGCACCTGGCAACGTATATGACGCGCAAAAGAAGTTTGGATTAAATTATTAAATGGATGAAATTAATAACATGC
This sequence comes from Oncorhynchus nerka, assembly GCF_034236695.1. NCBI lineage: Eukaryota > Metazoa > Chordata > Actinopteri > Salmoniformes > Salmonidae > Oncorhynchus > Oncorhynchus nerka. The sequence continues at coordinate 50,629,106 of NC_088398.1, read as the reverse complement.
ATGTGTACATTTATTTTGCAATGCTCGTGCACGCAATGCAGACGTTGTGGTCAGCATGTCAGTGTTCACAGTAAACCCGTAACGGGAGTTGCACATAATTTTCACAACGTTCAAGTTCACGCTCAGCAGACCTGACATTTTCTCAGTGCTGAAAAAAAATAAAGGGAACATTGCTCGTGGAAGGAAGTTGCTAACTAGCGTTAGCGCAATGACAAAGTCCTGTAGACTCGCAAAACAATCTCTAACTTCCTTCATACGTGATGCAGACAAAAAAATAAATAAAAATATCCAATTAAAATAGGAGTTTGACCAATTCCAGTCCCTTCGCTTTGGGAGTCCAGGACCCTGGGAAAATAAATATATAAGACAAAACACACATCCCGACAAGAGACACTACATAAAGAGAGACCTAAGACAACATGGTATCAGCACAGAACATGGTACAAACGTTATTGGGCACAGACAACAGCACAAAGGGCAAGAAGGTAGAGAGAACAATACATCACGCAAAGCAACCACAACTGTCAGTAAGAGTGTCCATGAGTCTTTGAATGAAGAGACTGAGATAAAACTGTCCAGTTTGAGTGTTTGTTGCAGCACATTCCAGTCGCTAGCTGCAGCGAACTGAAAAGATGAGACCCAGGGATGTGTGTGCTTTGGGGACCATTAACAGAATGTGACTGGCAGAATGGGTGTTGTATGTGGAGGATGAGGGCTACAGTATATACAATTGAAGTCAGAAGTTAACATATACATTTTTCACAATTCCTGACATTTAATCCTAGTTAAAATTCCCTGTCTTAGGTCAGATACGATCACCACTTTATTTAAAGAATGTGAAATGTCAGAATAATAGTAGAGAGAATTATTTATTTCAGCTATTATTTATTTCATCACATTCCCAGTGGGTCAGAAGTTTACATACACTCAATTAGTATTTGGTAGCATTACCTTTAAATTGTTTAACTTGGGTCAAACGTTTTGGGTAGCCTTCCACAAGCTTCCCACAATAAGTTGGGTGAATTTTGGCCCATTCCTCCTGACAGAGCTGGTGTAACGGAGTTAGGTTTGTAGGTTTCCTTGCTCGCACATGCTTTTTCAGTTCTGTCCACAAATGTTCTATAGATGAGGTCAGGGCTTTGTGATGGCCACTCCAATACCTTGAATTTGTTGTCCTTTTTGCCACAACTTTGGAAGTATGCTTGGGGTCATTGTCCATTTGAAAGTCCCATTTGCGACCAAGCTTTAACTTCCTGACTGATGTCTTGAGATGCTTCAATATATCCACGTAATTTTCATCCCTCATATTTTATGAAGTGCACAAGTCTCATGCAACAAAGCACCCCCACAACATGATGCTGCCACCCCCGTGCTTCACGGTTGGGATGGTGTTCCTCGCCTTGCAAGCCTCCCCCCTTTTCCTCCAAACATAACGATGGTCATTATGGCCAAACAGTTCTATTTTTGTATCATCAGGCCAGAGGACATTTCTCCAAAAAGTACAATCTTTGTCCCCATGTGCAGTTGCAAACCGTAGTCTGGTGTTTTTTAAATGGCGGTTTTGGAGCAGTGGCTTCTTCCTTGCTGAGCAGCCTTTCAGGTTAGGTTGATATAGGACTCATTTTACTGTGGATATACAGTAGAGAGTAATAGGATACGGCGCCTGTCAAATTTGATTGATTGCTGACCTTATGACCTGATGACCTGTACAGAATATGTGCCCCCGCCCCGCCCCCCCCTGTTCGTGTGGTCATGTGTTAGAGGGTGTTTGAACTTTTGGGGCCCATGCCCCCCCCCCCCCCAGTTTTATCTCCCTTATGGTTGTTATCTATGAAGCAGGAATGTCTGGGGGCTATAGATAGCGCTGGGGCCTCAGCATTATAAATGGCTAGAACAAGCCATTTTTTAAGACCTGAATATTAAGCATCTAAAAATATGTCTACAAGGGGAATTCTCGGAGTGCTCTGTAGCTCATGTCACGAACCCAACGCCAAAAGCTTGGAGGATATTTTGGGAGAGGCTCCCAAATGTTTTAACGGATTTCTGTGTACAAGCGAGGGCCATATTTCGTACATATTCAACCCGGAGGAATCTACGGTTAAGATATTCACAGACAGCGTGTCCCAACCCTTTTATCGTGCAGAACCCGAGCCTTTTTCTCTAGCGCTAAGGATGCGAGAATGGCTTAAAATAAGGCTAGCTTTGTGTCAAATGGAACGTGCCCTGAGTGCTTCAAGGCTGCCAGGATATGCGCTGGAAGAACAAGTCTGTGGACGTCAGGACCTAATGGCCCTGAGAGTCACATCCATGGGCTATACCCCGGACTCCAGAGTGACAATTTTAGCATGTGAACAATTTGACAGGTCAAATGCTACGAAAACGGTCAGTCCATATGTATCCTCCAAAGCATGCAAGGATGTAATTTTTTTTCAAATAATGTTCAGTTTTAAATGGCGCGATTACCACATTTTCCGAACCCTGATGAATAAGCTGGACAGTCTTTTCAAAAATCGTGAACAATTACGACGATGGCCTAGGTTATCGTTGAGACATACCCCGGAACAACATATGTTATCGTTGAGACATACACTGGAAGAACAACAAGTTCGAAGGCGGATCTTTCCCTGGCAGGAAAGTGGACAGAGCTTCGACGGAGCGCGGAAAAGACTTTGTGATGGGGAATTGGAAACGGATAATGTTCAGGGCTAACAGGACCCCATATATCTGTAAGAAATAGTTAAAATAAATGTTGAATTATAACGTGTGTTAAAATGTAGGTGTTAATTTTTGAAAATGTATACCCCCCCATTTAACTAAGGGGTAGAGCTCTTTTCTCTCAAGCTAGGGTCTGGCGCAGACAACTGTAAGATCTGAAAAAAAACATGTATTATTTTATAGTCTATTCCTACATTGGGTATGTTATGAACGTTACGTTTTATTAAAGTTTGTAATAATGTACAAAGACCTGCATCCAAGGTTTTTTTATTTTTACATAAAACACGTGTGCTGTATGTTTAAATATTATTCAAATGGGTTACTTAATTCAAACATGTCTTAAAGGTTGTACGAAATATTTTGGAATTCAATAAAAGGAATGTTTAAAAACGGTATCTCACCCTTTAACTATGGGAAAAACCTATTTAACAACTTATTCCAACTCTGTCACGAAGTAAAATAGAATCCGAGTGTTTGTGTGTGTGTGTGTGGGAGGGGTCTTGAGGCGGAGCAACAGGTGTGTGTGTGTGTGTGTGTGTGTGTGTGTGTGTGTGTGTGTGAAAATCCTAAAGTTGGGGGGGTCCCAGAACTCTTATCTGTAGAGAACCGTTTGAAACCAAGGTGTGCACTATCATGCATAAGGCATGTCGAGATATCAGCCGAACAGCGGGGGTTAAACATAGATATCTCTAATCTGCGGCCCCCACACACCCGGTTTGCAGACAGAATGTCACGACATCCCCGCCTGTTGTTGGCGTGTAGCATACATCTCTCAAAAAACTCATTCCGAACTTTTAGATAGTTAGGGACAGAACTATTTTTTAACGTTGTCAGCATTGCTTTAGCGCAAACATAAAGGCCCGAATATTGAGCTGCACGGACAGATTAAAATAATAATAATAATATTCGGAATAAGGGAATCTCGCATAATGGATATTTCTGGAGGTGAGTAAATGAAAAAAACATATTAAGATTTGTTTGAATATTATTGGAATATTAAACCCTAGTTATTTGGGTATTTCAAAAAAGCCCAATATAGGTTTAAAAAAAAAAAAAAAAAAAAAAGTGTAGATATAGCGTATAACTGTTAACATTGTCTAATGGAATCTAGGATCCCCGACATTTACGCAGCTTTTACGCGATTTACCTGATCTGGAACATGATGGGGGTTCGCAGGAGCAAAAGTCTGGCAGACAATCACCAACGGCCTTTTTTCGTTGTAAGTCCTTATAATTAAACACATACCCAAGAAATATTTATATATAAACATTTTAAAAATAGGTTGTACTATTTTTTAAAACTATTTTTATGTATTTACAGCCGACATACAGCCCTTTATGATAAAGGATGCGTTATGGCCAGCTGACACGCAGGACTTTGATGCAATTCTACCGGCCCAAGTACACTGCTCAGAATCAAGCCCACCCGAAAACTACTGTTGGGCCGGGAACTTGCTGCTTCACGAGCCGGCGCTCCAGGGACAAGGTATGGGACCATTATACAGTTTTGTTATTAGTTATCAGCCTTTTTATTAGTTATAGATCTGTTGATAGCCTATGTTAAAACAAGGACAAATAATGTTTTTTCAGACTGCCCGGAGACAGACCCAGCAGAATCGGGAAAGCTAGAGGGAAAAAGTCACACACCCCCGGTTTCGGCGATTCGTCACAACAAGCGCCAAAAAAGCCGAGGTATTTTAACTATGTACTGTTAATATATATTATTATAACGGAAAGGTATTTGACATTTGTATGTAGCTAACATATATATTTTTATATCTAATAACGTAATTATGTATGTATTATTTTCATTCAGACTCCGCACCGGCGAAAACGGCACAGACGACCACATAAATCTAGAGCTGGGGGATTCCGGCGCCCCGAGCATTCCGAATGAAACACCCAAGAGACCTATTTTTAATGACATGTCAGATGTTGATGACCAGCTATTCTGTGATGCGGCCAACCTTATAGACCCAGTCAATTCTACGGCCTCAATACCTGCAGACGAACAAGAAAGGTTTTTCACATTATTTTCCAGGGCTTTGAAATCGAGGAATGTTTTGCTATACAAACGACTGGGGGATTTAATTGAGAGACAGTACAGAGACGATATGTTATTCTGGCATAGAACAATTCCACGCATGTTAAACAGCAACCCCATTAAAAAACGCAAATACAGACGCTAAAATCATACATGTAACACCAACCATTACAGAAAGAAAAAAACGAACACTCTTAATTATCCAAAAATGGCAGAACTAACGCAACACGGGAGACAGTTGAAAGCCTCTTATCCCAGATTCCAGACGAACTCCTAGAAGTTATAAGACGTATGAACGATTCAGGAACGTTAGATGAAAGCATATTAACACAGATTCCAGCCGAACTCTTAGAAATGATTAATCGTATGAACCAGTCAGGGGGGGTTGAGGAAAACATGTTATCCCAGATTCCCGAAGCCCTCATAACCTTAATTAATCGTATGAACGCGAGTCAGACAATTTCGGCCCCAACAACCCCGACAACGATAGAACAACCCGTAACGCCTAGGTCCGTAGAGTCTGAAACGCCACAAGATGTTTTTGGGGAATTGGACAATTATCTAATAAATCTGGCTGCAGATGTTCAGGATAGACGTGTCAGGGTTGTTTACAGGAATAAATTCAACAATACAGAGATTCGACAGTTTTTCAATTTCCTACGTGTGAATCAGAATCTTGACTATGCTGTATTTTACATGATGATAATGGACACTCTGAATGACCTGTTAGAAACAGCAAGAGATTATGGCGAACCTCGTGATGTCTTACAGTTGGAAATATGTGGAGATAGCCTGCATAATTCAGTATCTCTTATTTTACCCAATGGCGAAGCAGATCTTGAACAATTTACAGCGCTGGTAGAACGCCTTGTTCAGTCAAATTTAGCCATCATAGCCGATCGAACCCTAGAGCTTGTAGTGCAAATAATACGTCAACCACAGGGGGCGGTGGGCAGAGAAGGAAGCTTGATAGCCTAATGCAGTCAGAAATCATAAGCAATAAAAGGGCCTACCTCATAAACGTTCACAATCCCGATAATAAGCTATGTTTTGCAATAGGCCTAGCGCATTTACTTAACCCCGGATGTACTGATCTGACGGCATTGCAAAAGGCTAGAGAGATCCAAACGGCGGTGGGTCTCGGGATCCATGAAGGCGTGGCATTCTCAGACATTGTCAAATTTGAAAACCTTCTGAATATCAAGATTGTGGTTTTGTACCACAGTAGAGCTAATGCAGCTCTCTTGAAGTTCCAAAACACCCCCAACCGCACCCCCAGATTCTGTACTTTTATGTGCAAACGAACATTACTATGCCGTTACAAACGTCACGGCGTTCCTAGGGGCAGCCTATGTGTGTAGATCCTGCCATACCGGCTACAGCCGAAAGGGGGCACTCGTGCCGTTATAACTGTTCGGTATGTCAGGATGCCGAGTGCCCTATGCAGACCCTAAACTTGACACCTTGTGAGGATTGCCATCGCACATGTCGTTCGACCTACTGTTACGATAAACACAAAATTGAAACATGGCACCCTAAGGCCGGTAAATCTGTAAGCATTTGTGCCATTAACAAGAAATGCCCAAAATGTCATTGCAATTACAGCCTTAAAATAGATAGCCCTAAACCACATGTTTGTGGAATCCTACAGTGTCCAATCTGTAAAGGGGGTCTGAAAAGCAGAAATGCTGAAGTGGTTCAAGAAGTGACACACGAGTGTTATATTCAGCCCTTGGCTGAAGATGAACCTTCAGAGAAATATGTGTTCTATGATTTTGAGAAAAATCAACAATCGGGGGATCATTTGCCTATTTTTGTATCTACCATGACATTCACGGGGGAAAAGTGGTCTGCAGAAGGATCCAATTGTGCACTACTCTTTATAAAACATTTTAGAAAACCACAGTACCGAAACTTTACGTTCATAGCGCACAATGCTAGAGCCTACAACTCGTACCTTCTTCTGAACCCCTTGATAAAGCAAGGCATAGCGCCGAGGGTCCTAGCGCAAGGGAGTAAAATCCTGTGTTTTGTAGATCCCGCCTTCAACCAGAGATACATTGACAGTTTAAGCTTCTTACCCATGAGATTGGCTCAAATGCCAGAGGCCTTGGGTTTTGAAAACTCTGTGAAAGGGTGGTTCCCCCACTTCTTCACATCTGAGGAGAATCTACACTATATAGGATCATATCCCAGCCCAGAAATGTATGGGTGTGATCAAATGTCTCCCAAAGAGCGAGAGAGATTCATGACTTGGTATGAGACAGTAAGACATGGCACCTTTGATTTCCATAAAGAGATGGAATCATACTGTGACAATGATGTGGTTATACTTCGTGAAGGATGCCTCAGATTCAGAGAAGAGGTAATCAAAGATGCAGGTATTGACCCTTGGAGTTGTACAACGATTGCATCGGCATGCATGAAAACATACCGTACACACTATATGCCGACATCCTCTATAGCGATCCCCTCGCCTGACAACTACCGACGCCAGTTCAAGGCCTACTCTAGTGGGTCCATTCAATGGCTAGAGTATATGGCCCAGGATAAAGACATTTTTATTCAACATGCTTTGAATCGAGGGGAGAAGGCGTTTGGCTCTTACCATGTAGATGGCTACACCAAGATTGACGGGGTTGAGACCGTGTATGAGTACAACGGTTGTTTCTTCCATGGTTGCAAATCTTGCTTTGTGCCCCAGAACATATGTGTCCTAACCCAAAAGACTTTTGGGGAAATGTACCTAGAGTTTCAAGACAAAGTTGATTCGTTACAGGCTACTTACGGTCTAAAAGTGGTTGTTTTGTGGGAGCACGAATGGACAGCCCTCAAAAAGTCTGATCCTCATGTTCAAGCATTCCTTTCCAGCTTTGACATCCCAGAACCTCTGGAGCCAAGACAGGCCTTGTATGGCGGCCGTACCAATGCTTTGACATTGAGGTATGTAGCGCAACCCGACGAGACAATAGGCTATGTGGATTTTACATCCCTTTATCCGCATGTAATGAGTTCCTCATGCTATCCTATAGGTCATCCTGAAATTATTAATCGTGATTTTGACTTAACTCAAAACTATTTTGGTCTGATCAAAGCAACAGTCTACCCTCCAAGGGGTTTGTTTATACCTGTGTTACCTTACAGGGGCCCTCAAGGAAAACTTTTCTTTCCCCTTTGTCGCACCTGCAGTGAAAACATACAACAAAACCCATGTGATCACACAGATCAAGAAAGAGCACTAACAGGTGTATGGGTCACAGCTGAATTCTCTAAGGCTTTAGAGATGGGGTATCGTGTGGCCAAAATCTTTGAAGTATGGAACTTTCCAAAGAAATCAGACACTCTTTTTAAAGAGTACATCAAGACCTTCTTGAGATGTAAGCAAATGGCTTCAGGCTATCCTGCAATAATATGTGTAATATGTGTAATATGTTGACAACGTCGATTATTAAAGACCCTGAAGAATTTTTGGAATTCATTTTTTCGGACCAATACGAAATTTCACATTTTTCATTCTTGAGTCAAGACATTGCCTTGGTGCAATGGCGACGTAACAAGAAGTGGGTTCTACCCCCGGGTAATGTAAATGTGTTTCTTGCAGCATTTACCACGGCCTATGGCCGACTTGAACTGTACAAGCTCATGGAGCAGCTTCAGAGGCGGGTACTTTACCACGACACAGACTCTGTGGTCTATGTAAGCAAACCAGGGGATTGGAGCCCCCCACTCAGCAACTATCTGGGTGGCTTAACGAGCGAACTCGCAGAGGGTGACCATATCACAGAATGGTCATCCTGTGGGCCCAAAAGCTATGCTTTTAGAACGCTAAAGAATCACGTGGTATTGAAAGCCAAAGGAGTGACTCAAAACTATGAAAATGCCCAGCGTGTAAACTTGGAATCAATCACACGCTTGGTCGAGGGGTTCCTAAATGACAGGAATAGTGACTTGGAGATTTTGAGCTCCTACAAAAAGATTGTTAGGGATAAAAAGGGCTTCCATCTGAGGAATGCCCCACTCATTAAAAGATTCAGGGTTGTCTATGACAAGAGAGTGCTTTTGCCTGACGGGACTACATTGCCCTATGGCTACTGACTTATGCTACAGGCCGCAGTGTGTCAGGCGTGACTCAAAAACTATGAAAAAAAATACACCTCGTGTAAAAACTAGGAATCAATCACACGTTTGTTTGAGGGGTGGTTCCTAAATGACAGGAATAGTGACTTTGAGATTTAGGAGCTCCTACAAAAAGATTGTTGTGTATAATAAAGGGCTTCCATCTGAGGAAGGCCCCACTTACTAAAAGATTCAGGGTTGTCTATGACAAGAGACTGCTTTTTGCCTGACTGGACCACATTACCCCTTTGGGTGTTGACTTATGCTACAAGCTACAGGGGTCTTAAAGCTTAAGATATGACTGCTGTAGAAGGTTTTGACCCCCGGTTGCAACTACCATTTTCGGCCTTAATCGCAGGGCTTTCGAATAGTGGTAAAACTTGTTTTGTAAAAAGTATTTTAGAGAATTCTGAACATGTGTTATCTCAAAAGCCTGATAATGTTGTGTGGTGTTATTCATGTTATCAACCTCTGTATGATGAATTGTTGAAGACAATAAAAATCAAGTTTGTTGAAGGAATACCTGATACCCTGTCTGATGATGAACTTTTACCTCCTCATAAAAACAATCTGTTGGTTTTGGACGATATGCTATTTGCAGGTAGCGAACATCCCGAAATTGCCCGAGCGTTTACCCAATATACGCATCATAGAAACCTGTCCGTGCTTTACTTGGTGCAGAATGTGTTTCACCAAGGTAAAAATAGCCGCACCATCAGTTTGAACGCCAATTACATGGTTTTGTTCAAAAATCCTAGAGACAAACTACAAATTAACACTCTAGCTCAGCAGATGTACCCGGGAAGGAAATCCTACTTTATGGAGAGCTACGAGGACGCAACCCAAGCGCCATTATCTTATTTAATCGTGGATTTAAAAGCAAATACTCCAGAACACCTGAGGCTACGAACCGGTCTGTTCCCGTGGGAGTGGCCGGCTGTGTACATTCCTAAAAAAAAAAGTAGCCGCTATGTCTCTGCGTTTAAAAAGAAACTTGCCCCTCTTGAGAAGCCTAGTTGGGGCTACATCTAATGAACGGAAGGCCATCTTGGGTCACTGTTCTTCAGATCTCATATTATCCCTATGTGAGATTGCTTTGAATCTTCTCAAAGGACGCATTCCACTCACCCTGACACAATTGAAAAAATTAAAGAGACAAAAGACCTCGATCAAGCTCTTTGCCAATAAAAGGGTCAGTCTTCAAAAGAAACGACATAGCATACAACAGTCTGGCGGTTTTATTCTACCTTTACTAAGTATAGCCGTGCCCTTCATCACCAGCCTTATTGCAGCCCGACGTGGTGGTTGAACACATAGGGTGATGGCCAATAAAATGTATCTGGTGCCACAACAAGAGTTGGATAGACTTAAAAAAACAAATGCAGGGGCCCCGAAAATATCAGACAAACAGCGGAAAATGATTTGGATACGGCCATGAAGGATATTTTGAATCAAAAAGGATTGAACCCCTATGATAAGGTCCAAAAATACACAAACCTCTTGCAAAGGTATTTGTCCTTGGTGAAACAAGGGGAGAGAGAGACAGGCCATTTAACTATTTCCCTACAGGACCCTTTAAAAGATGACGAGCCTCGCGAGAGCCACGCCCCTGTAAGGCCGGTACCTGCGAGCTTACCATCTGAAGATCAAATGCCTGTTGAAGATAAAGTTATGCATGACTTGTTAACCCATGTTCCGGCACGTAACAGGAAAAATGTTAGCTACATTATGAACAAGCTAAAAGACTCAAATGGGGCAGCTACTTGGAATGACAAAGGAGAGTTTATCCTTCAGGGGCTGTTGTCAAGGGTTCACATATACTTGACTTGCTTAAAAGTACCACATCTGCCCACAAGGTGGCTGATGACCGAAGACCTCCAGGGTGGCTTCAGTTTCTTAAGGCCCTGGCCATCCTCAACATACCCCTCTCGGGTGTACCCAACTATAAGATTCGGCAACAGATTCACTCTTTAAAACACAAACCGTCACCGAGATACAGCACCCCTAAAGATGCCCCAAAACCCTCGCATCCTTATGAAATGAATGACGATAACCCATTTACCCCCCTGAACGCCTCTGGACCTTTCCCTAATCCCGATCTCTCTGGGTGGTTAGCCTTTTGAATGACTATGATTAAATTCAATAAATTTTATTTGAAAAATAAGCAATTTAACATTTGTGGCATTCTTGAAACATTTGGCGTGAGCATACGCCTTGATTACACGTTCTTAGAGGATACACATTTGAACACTTTTGATATTTTCTAACAAAACAAGCTACAACTTTATCATTACTTCTTAAATCATCCTTATAAAGAGACATAACATCTTCAAAAGAAACTCCCCGGGCTCTTTGGCATAGGTAGAATACACAGTGTTGACCGCATGTCGTTGAAAGGGTATCTTGCACCTGTTTGATATTGTAGTATATCTTTGAGCCATTTTTGGTCAGAAATTCTTTAATAGATTTGGGGAAATGTGAAAAACCGGGTGGGAAACCATAGGAATCAAAAGTTGAGATTTTTCTTCCTCCTTCCTCTTCTAAGGTCACAGCTAGCCAATGTTCACCCGGCATGTTTTTAGGATGGGTATTGACAATAAACATTGCAGGCCACACCTTCCATTTCTCCATAGGGAATTCATCACAAGCCAATACTCCGCAAAATTGTTTTCCAATCAGTCGGCTCATCAGCCCTTCCAACTCTTGGGTATTCATGTCTTTTGCTCAACGATCCTTAATAATAATCTACTAAAACCTGTCTTCGGCTATTCACCTCCAAGATTGAATCAGAGCAGGCATAAACAATCATGCTAACCGTACAGGCTAAAGGTGTACGGAAACGCATTTTCAGCCTGAGGTTACCTTGGGAGACCACAGAAAGATTTCCTGAGGTGTCATCATCTGGGGATAAATTGAAAGCATACATTGTGTAACCCTCGGCAAAATCATTTCTGTCAATAGGTAAAGAGAGATCTTTTAGATGCCTCCCGGTAGCCAGGAATAGATTGTAAAATTCTCGCACAGATATGTTGTTATTAAATTGCGGTTGGAAAGCCTTAGCAGGGACCTGACGTCCGTCCTGACACAGAGCGACATACTCTGCATTGAAGTGTTGAAAATTAAAGTTTTTTTTATTTAAGCTGCCCGTATTGGAGGCGTGATCAACCAAACCTATAACTACGTATCGCGGTAAAGGGCCTAGAAATAGGTTTTCTTGACTGCAGATTCTGCTGCCCACAGGTATGCTAAAGGTTTTCATGGTAGTTCTTTGGAGAGGGTAAAGGGCATTTCCTTTCAGCAAAGCCTGTGAGTGACCCAGACGAACTGCCGGAGATACCGATGCTTTTTATTAAAAAAGTGTGGCCCCCAACACTTTTAAGCTAAAGTCCCCATCCGTTGCAGACATTAGGCAAAACTCATCCTTGGCCCTGGTTAATTTTAGTCTTAAATCAACCGCATTTAAGAGTAAACGTTCTTGAAAGAAAATGTCAGAGTGTATAGGGCCTAGCAGATGAAACTCTCGAGATTCTGCACAGTAGCGAGCCCGGGCGGCCAGGCCTTTATTTGCACCTGTGGATGGGTCTGTCGATTCCATAGAGCCTCCTGCAGTATCCGTGCTAAAAAGCCCTGCGCTGAATTGGGTCTTGAGAGTGTCTTCAGAGTAGTTGAGTAAGCATTCCATGATGGCACGGTAGGGGTATGTGGCACTGCTTTGACTGATTAGCCGTTCCCCCAAAGTCACATCCACTTGGGAGAAGATGGTGGCCACTGGGTAATTAATGAGACTCACTTTGGCATCGTTTGCAATATCAGTACCATCTCTTTTGGTTACTTTTAGACGCAAATGCACCAAGGTGTTGTTGAGGTCCAGATAGTTGTCACCGTGGCCTGGTATGAAAAACTCTATGGGGCCGTTGTCTGTAATGGCAGAGAGTGGGGCTATCTCCACATAACTGGACCTCTCTACTGAATGTTGGGTTAAGGGGGCCGTGAAAAGATCGAGCTCTGTTTTTATAGCTTCAGAGGACATGCGGTGTAAAAGAGCCATGGTGCTTGTTCTTTTAGAAAATACTTCAGAGTATTCTTTTTACCGTTTTTGGTCCAGACCTCCTCACTTTACCCCGTCTTTGACTAACTGAGTTTCTTTTAACCGTTAACCGCCGTTTTTTAGGCTCAAGTCTTCGCCTTATACCTGGCGGTCTCTTATTCGGTCTTCGAGACAACATCATCAACCCCGAGCCTTCTTGACTCTCGACATCTGGTGACGCCCTTCTGTTTATCGCATTGGCGACAACCTCACTTACTATATTTTTTGCTGCTGATTTTAAATGCGGTTTGGCTATGCTGAAGCCTCTCTTCATAAACGGTAAAACCATCCTAAAGAGATTACGAAATATCCCTCCGATCCCCGAACCATACATGGTGGGCGATCCATAATATCCTGGTAACCCATTACCCACTTGATCCACATAGTATGTGACATACCTGTTAGGGTCGAGATGTCGGTGTTCCATAATTTTAATTTAGATGTATTATGTATATAAAATATATAATACTAATATTATATATGTAGAGAGGTTTTGGTTGGTCTAAAGTGGAGTTTTACAATCATTTTACCATAAGTAAATTCAATGTTTTCGTTCTGATCCGTTTTAAGCTCAACAAGAATGTTTTCAATATATTTCTTGCTTACAGGTACGTAGTGTGGCTTGTCGTAGGTGACAGTGACGATGTCCCCATCCTTTCCATCTATATGAACCGTTCTCAGGAGTGGCACACAGCTGTCTCCGACCCTTTGATAGGATATGATGTCGGTATACACAAATATGTTGTAAAATCCTGCATGTATATCCGCGGGGAATGGGAATAATTTATCTCTCACATACGTCCATGTATTGGGCCCCATCCCTAACATGTAGGCTAAATTACCACTGGTCTTTATCCCCCCGGAAGCATCTCCTGAGATTTGTACCCTTTTATTTATAGGGTTGTACATCAGGAATATTTCCATACTGTTCTGCGATAGCCGTTCATTCAACTCGGGAGACGAGCCTTTCAACGGTTCTATAGAACCCTTTTTTAACCTTAATAAATTTAGCAGGTTCCGTTAACTTTTTGAAATAAAATTCCCGGTCCTTATCTTTGATATTATACCAGCTATGGGGGCATGTAATCTCGCTGAGCCCTACTTCCCAGGCCTCTGATAACTCTATAGGCTTTGGAAAATTGGTTGTATAATTAGAACTCTGATTATTACGATATATGTGTGCTGACGCATTACTGGGGAGAGTCAGGTAGAAGCCGCTGTGTTCCATTATGCCCTCCGTTGTACACCCGAATGAGGATGTATTTTATCATACATGGGGGTTTAAATTAACCCCTGATGCCTCCACTACATCCTTCTCTAATACCCAGCTGTTGAATTTTAGAGGCCAGTTTTTCCAGCGGACCAGCACCCATTTTTGACCTTTCTCTCTCTTTTGATCTAGAATCTCCTCTACGTGAAACACCTTGTCTTTACCAACCGTTACCTTCTGTAATTCCTGCTCATAAAAAGATCCCGTTATAAGTTCCCCGTCATAATCTTTTAATATGTAGACCGGGGTATGCGCGGCAGACATTCTGTAACCGTGAAAAGCTCATCACTGTATCCTTGCACGTATTTTTTATCGAAAACACCCCTCAACTTGGATATACGAACCAAGTCCCCCACAATAAATTTAAAATGTATTTTTTTCTTACGGCGAAGAGGGAGCAAACCATACAGATTTTTAAAGACTTGAAAAGAGTTTTCCGAAGAGACTTCGGAGGGTTTCATCCTTATACTTTTATGATAACTATTGTTATACGCAATTACTAAATCTTGAACTATATCGATATATCTATGCGTGTTGTGCGCTGTAAAATAGCGCCACATCCTCTCCTTCAGAGTCCTGTTAAAGCGTTCAACCACAGAAGCTTTCAAATCCGATCCTGTAGCAAAATGTACTATATTGTGCTTTTTCATTAGTTTCTGAAAGGTCTTATTAAAAAATTATTTTCCGCCATCGGTCTGCACTTTCTGGGGGCGCCTCCTTCCTTCAAGATAGAGGCAAATGCCCTGGTCACCTCAGCGCCGCTCTTATTCTTTAAGACCCGGACAAAAGCTATTTTAGAGAAAATATCTATGACCGTTAGCATGTAGCGGTTTCCTTCATTTTTATCTGCAAGGGCCTGCATGTCACATAGATCCGCCTGAAATTGGGACAATGGGTGTGTAGAAAAACTCTATTTCTAGGAAAATGTTTTCTCACGGGTTTATGTAGAGTGTGCGCATCTTGTTCGGATAGCCACTCAGTGACTTTAGCATCGCTTAACCTGTGACCTGTTTCTTCGGCTAAAGCGCTGTAAACGCTCCTTACCACCATAAGACCCGGGTTAGAGGGATTATAATAAATGTTTTTCAAAATCTGCTCTGCCATCCTTCTTGCCTCTCTGAGGTACAATAATGTTAATGAGCCACTTTCAAATAACAACAACATTTCATTTTCATTTTTGGGATTTTTATTTTCATGAAAACATTAGGTATTACGTATACAGACAATCCCTAATTCGTTGCAGGATACATGCCCCCCCTTTCTCTATGATCGAATCATGTAAAACCTTGTATATTTGGGTTAGATTAACAGGTTTGTTTCGCTGAATTTTTACAACAGACACATCCGCTATAAAAGTATATAAACAACAAATATGATACATGGTACAATTAAAGGGTGTTTCAAACAAATAAAGTAAAATCTTAGACAAGGTTGTTTCTAGTTCTTCAGAATCACCACCAAGCCGGGTTACCATTTGTGTCCATTGTAGAACCTCGCCAGCATGGCGTACATGAGTCATGATTTGGTCCATTTTCAAAACACGCTCTACATTAGCCCCGGAATTGGGGGTTTTGTAGAACGAGACATTGTTCACTTTATTTTCAATAATTTGATGCATAACACTTGTAAGTTCTCTCAAAAGAAAAAATGTATTTATTCTATCTAACATCGTATACATATAGTTACCCATTGCTCTACATCTAAATAACAAAAATGTCACTCGGGCTCTTGGGGTTTATTGAGCCAGAAAGCCAACACATCCGACACCACAGCCTCCCTGTATTTGTTATCCTCCACCAGGGTGTGTCGGATTTCTTTGAGTTTCTGGTGTATGTGAATCGCCTCCTTCAGCTCGTGTAGGAACGCTTCGGTTACCCCGTAAACTCTGGGGATAGACGGCACAAGGCCCATCGCCTCCAGGGCTCTGACCAGCGATGGTATAAACCGGCGGGACCAAAGTCTTTTCACCAGCGCCTCAAAATTGTTGAAGAAGTAGTATCTTGGGGGATCGTATAGGCAGGGGTGCCTTCGCTGGCTGGGGTGATTAATCTCACAACCGATGCATTTTTCTCGTATATATTCTCCAATCACCACGTCTAAAAGCGCGGCTACTGAGGCCTTGATTGTGTCAACAAAAATAGTACTGACCACCCCATCAAACACGTCCTCAGGTTGTGTACAGGTAGGGGGTGTCGAGGGTCTTGCCAGGGGGGAGTAGAATGGAGGGCTGCGAGGCATACAATCCTTAGTGTCGGGAGCCCAGGCCGTTTCGGAGTTTGGGTATGCGTTAGGAATATCCATGGTCAATGCGTAGGTTAAGAACTGTAGGTTTTAAGAACCAGCCTTTTTATTCTTGAACCAACCCTCTGGGTATCTGGGCGGGGTTAACAACACAGCTTACCTCGCTTTCTTTGGGGGCTGCCTCTCCTGACGTTGTATCTTCTTGGGGTTGCTTTGAGTCGTAATCCTCAGGATTCGTATATATTATGCACTTCTTTATCCGTACAATGCTCTGGCGCTTTTGGCTCTGTACAAACAGAGAGTCCAACAGCTCCAACATTTGCAATTCCATTAAAGGCCAGCTTTTAAGGGGTATAAGCATTCGGCCGGAAATCCCGTCCGAACCGCCAGCCCTGATGTTTTGGTTTCGGATTTCCGCGGTGCTGACGTAAAATTCCACGCACCCGCAAGGCCGTCCATTTATACGTTGTAATTTAACTCTGTGAAATACTCTTCCTGAGGTGTCCGGGGTACCTTCCCAACGGGTCTCGTAGCCTGTGAACAAGCTGTAACCCTTGGTGATACGGCTCAGTTCGGGACACAAAACCTGTCGAAAAACCGTCCAGTCTTCAACATCATAAGTCACGCCTAATTTCTGGTCGGTATATTCTTCTCCTTCGGCCAACGTATAGAGTTTCACGCTACAGGCCAAGTAATCAAACAGATGCCCCCAATGCTGTCCATTAGACATCAACACTTCATCTTTCAGCGCCGTTGCGGGCGGTATCTGGGTTCTATACACGTTTAAAAACCGCTTTTTTGGTGCATCGTATATTGCGGCTGTATACTTTGCCCTTTCTCGATGTTTCAGACGCGGTCCTGCCTCCGAGGCTACAGTCATCACAGCTTTGCCACTGATCGCAAAATCCATGTTTAAAAAATAGGGTTTACGGTTCTGGGTTTCGAAAGCCTTGTTCTGGACATTTATAATGCTGAGGCCCCAGCGCTATCTATAGCCCCAGACATTCCTGCTTCATAGATAACAACCATAAGGGAGATAAAACTGGGGGGGTGGAGGGGGGCATGGGCCCCAAAAGTTCAAACACCCTCTAACACATGACCACACGAACAGGGGGGGCGGGGCGGGGGCACATATTCTGTACAGGTCATAAGGTCAGCAATCAATCAAATTTGACAGGCGCCGTATCCTATTACTCTCTTACAGTGAGCACCATAATATATTGGACATTGAGGTTTTTTTGTTTTGTTATTTTGCTTCTGTACTCTAGCACCGAGTTTGAAAGGATACACCAACAATGAGGATGAAGTGCAGACTGTCAGCTTTAATTTGAGGGTATTTTCATACATATCGGATGATCCATTTAGAAATGACAGCACCTTTTGTACATGGTCCCCCCATTTTAAGGTACTGCAAGTATTTGTTGAATTGGCTTCACAGATATGTCGTTGTGTATTCATTTGTGACGTCAGTGAATGCAGGAGAGCTGTTGATGAATAGTATTGATTCTAGACTTTGCTGTTGCCTTTGGAGGTTGTTGTTGGGGTGTGACAACATAAGGAAGACAGCGGTGTCGACGCAAATGAAGCTGGCCGTCATAAGGCTCAGAAATGAATATCAATCAATCAGGAACATTGCAAAAACCCTGATCAAAAACACTCTCCTGGATGCAGGTGTAGATGTGTCAAAGTCAACCATACTTAGAAGACTACACCAGCAGGACTAGAGGGTACACTACAAGATGCAAACCACTGATAAGCCTAAACAGAAAGGCAAGATTACAGTTTGCTAAAAAAGCACCTAAAAAGAGCCCCAAGAGTTCTGGACAAAAGTATCATGGACAGATGAGACAAAGATTAACATGTACCAGTGTGAAAGCAATAGGAAAGTGTGGAGAGAAAAAAAAAAGACATGCCCATGAACCAAAGCATACCACCTCATCTGTGAAACATGGTGGAGAGGGTGTTATGGCTTGGGCCTGTATGGCAGCCAGTGGAACAGGCTCACTTGTCTTCATCGATGATGTGACGAGACAGAAGTAGAACAATGAATTCTGAAGTCTTCAGAAATATTTTATCTGCTCAGATAAAATCAAATGCCTCCAAACTCATTGGATGGCACTTAATCATGCAGCAAAACAATGACCCTAAACATACTGCTAGAGCAACGAAGGGGTTTTTGATGGCCAAAAAGTGGAAATCTTTGACTGGCCAAGTGAATCACCAGATCTGAATCCAATTGAACATGCATTTTACATGCTGAAGAAGAGACTGAAGGCAGTAAGTCCCTGAAACAAGCAGGAACTGAAGATGGCTGCAGTTCAGGCCTGGGAAAGCATCACCAGGGAAGATATCCAGCATCTGGTGATGCCGATGCATCGCAGACTTCAAGCAGTCATTGCATGCAAAGGATATGCGACCAAATATTAACAATGATTACTTTATTCTACATTATGTTAAACTGTCCAAAGTTTTGATGCCCGGAAATGGGGGGGGGGGACTACGTACAAAATCTTCTATAATTTCTAAACTGTTCATCCGATATGTATGAAAATACCCTCAAATTAAAGCTGAGTCTGAAAGGATACAATGAGGGTGAAGTGCAAACTCAAAGTGCTAGAGTACCAAACCAAAATAACAAAAAATGGTCACTGTCCAATGAATTATGTGGCTCACTGTAGATACTTTTGTACCCGTTTCCTCAAGCATCTTCACATGGTCCTTTGCTGTTGTTCTGGGATTGATTTGAACGTTCATCTCTAGGAGACAGACGGCGTCCTCTTCCTGAGCAGTATGATGGCCGAGTGGTCCCATGGTGTTTAAAGTTACGTACAATTGTTTGTACAGATGAACGTGGTACCTTCAGGTGTTTTGAAATTGCTCCCAAGGATGAACCAGAGGTCTACAATTATTTTTGCTCCCAAGGATGAACCGGAGGTCTACAATTATTTTTCTGAAGTCTTGGCTGATTTATTTTGATTTTCCCATGTCAAGCAAAGAGGCAATGAGTTTGAAGGTAGGCCTTGAAAAACATCAACACCTCCAATTGACTCAAATTATGTCAATTAGCCTATCAGAAGCTTCTAAAGCCATGACATCATTTAAAGGTACAGTCAACTTAGTGTAAGTAAACTTCTGACCCACTGGAATTGTGATACAGTGAATTATAAGTGAAAAATCTGTCTGTAAACAATTGTTGGAAAAATTGTGTCATGCAAAGTAGATATCCTAACTGACTTCACAAAACTATAGTTTGTTAACAAGAAATCTGTGGAGTGGTTGAAAAAAAATGGTTTTAATGACTCCAACCTAAGTGTATGCAAACTTCCGACTTCAACTGTATCGCAGGGGGGAGTGAGGCCTAAGAGGGTTTTATAAATAAGCATCCGGGTATACAGAGATGAGCAGTTTACAGAGGAGCATAGAGCGCAGTGATTTGTTCTGTAAGGAGCATTTCTGGCAAATTTGAGTCAACCTTAATGGCTTAGTCCATCTGCATTTATTCTATTAAACACATCTTGATTGTTATTATTAATTATTTAAAATTATTCACTCGAAAATTTAAAAAAATTAAAATTATATTACAAAGCATGTCATTGCCCTTTTAAGACACCATTGCCTCTAAGAACTCCGTTGCCCAACTGCGCCTAAACCATGCTTCAAACTTCAGTTGTTTAAAAAACTGCAGTTACTAAGCCACTACTAAGCCGATTTTGTATCTATTTATTTGTAATAATGACAATTACAACAATAATGAATGAACACTTACTTTAACTTAATATAATACATCAATAAAATCAATTTAGCCTCAAGTAAATAATGAAACATGTTCAATTTGGTTTAAATAATGCAAAAACAAAGTGTTAGAGAAGTAAAAATGCATTATGTGCCATGTAAAAAAGCTAACGTTTAAGTTCCTTGCCCAGAACATGAGAACATATGAACGCTAGTGGTTCCTTTTAACATGAGTCTTCAATATTCCCAGGTAAGAAGTTTTAGGTTGTAGTCATTATAGGACTATTTCCCTCTATACCATTTGTATTTAATTAACCTTGACCACGACTCCGTTTAGTTGATCCCTGCCTACAGACAGAAACTAAAACAAGAAGCTCCCGCGCTGAGGTCTGTTCAACGCTGGTCCGACCAATCTGATTCCACACTCCAAGACTGCTTCCATCACGTGGACTGGGATATGTTCCGTATTGCGTCAGACGACAACATTGACGAATACGCTGATTCGGTGTGCGAGTTCATTAGAACGTGCGTTGAAGATGTCGTTCCCATAGCAACGATTAAAACATTCCCAAATCAGAAACCGTGGATTGATGGCAGCATTCGCGTGAAACTGAAAGCGCGAACCACTGCTTTTAATCAGGGCAAGGTGACTGGAAACATGACCGAATACAAACAGTGTAACTATTCCCTCCGCAAGGCAATCAAACAGGCTAAGCGTCAGTATAGAGACAAAGTAGAATCTCAATTCAACGGCTCAGACACAAGAGTGAGGGCCCTCGGAGTGTGGTGTCAGGAAAATAACCTCACACTCAACGTCAACAAAACTAAGGAGATGATTGTGGACTTCAGGAAACAGCAGAGGGAACACCCCCCTATCCACATCGATGGAACAGTAGTGGAGAGGGTAGTAAGTTTTAAGTTCCTCGGCGTACACATCACAGACAAAGTGAATTGGTCCACCCACACAGACAGCATCATGAAGAAGGTGCAGCAGCGCTTCTTCAACCTCAGGAGGCTGAAGAAATTCGGCGTGTCACCAAAAGCACTCACAAACTTCTACAGATGCACAATCGAGAGCATCCTGTCGGGCTGTATCACCGCCTGGTACGGCAACTGCTCCGCCCACAACCGTAAGGCTCTCCAGAGGGTAGTGAGGTCTGCACAACGCATCACCGGGGGCAAACTACCTGCCCTCCAGGACACCTACACCACCCGATGTTACAGGAAGGCCATAAAGATCATCAAGGACATCAACCACCCGAGCCACTGCCTGTTCACCCCGCTATCATCCAGAAGGCGAGGTCAGTACAGGTGCATCAAAGCTGGGACCGAGAGACTGAAAAACAGCTTCTATCTCAAGGCCATCAGACTGTTAAACAGCCACCACTAACATTGAGTGGCTGCTGCCAACACACTGACTCAACTCCAGCCACTTTTAATAATGGGAATTGATGGGAAATGTAAAATATATCACTAGCCACTTTAAACAATTCTACCTAATATAATGTTCCCTACATTATTCATCTCATATGTATACGTATATACTGTATACTATATCATCTACTGCATCCTTATGTAATACATGTATCACTAGCCACTTGAACTATGCCACTTTGTTTACATACACATCTCATATGTATATACTGCACTCAATATCATCTACTGTATCTTGCCTATGCCACTCTGCACCATCACTCATTCATATATCTTTATGTACATATTCTTTATCCCCTTACACTTGTGTCTAAGGTAGTAGTTTTGGAATTGTTAGCTAGATTACTTGTTGGTTATTACTGCATTGTCAGAACTAGAAGCACAAGCATTTCGCTACACTCGTACTAACATCTGCTAACCATGTGTATGTGACAAATACAATTTGATTTGATTCGATTTTGACCTTTCACTATTGGATGTTCTTATAGGCACATTAGTATTGCCAGTGTAACAGTATAGCTTCCGTCCCTCTCCTCGCTCCTCCCTGGACTTGAACCAGCAACACAATGACAACAGCCACCATCGAAGCAGCGTTACCCATGCAGAGCAAGGGGAACAACTACAAGCAGGCTCAGAGCAAGTGATGTTTGAAACGCTATTAGCGCACTAACTAGCTAGCCATTTCACTTCAGTTACACAAGCATCATCTCGGGAGTTGATAGGCTTGAAGTCATAAACAGCGCAATGCTTGATGCACAACGAAGAGCTGCTCGCAAAAAGCAGGAAAGTGCTATTTGAATTAATGTTTACGCGCCTGCTTCTGCCTACCACCGCTCAGTCAGATACTTAGATACTTGTATGCTCAGTCAGATTATATGCAACGCAGGATACGCTAGATAATATCTAGTAATATCGTCAACCATGTGTAGTTAACTAGTGATTATGATTGATTGTTTTTGATAAGATAAGTTTAATGCTAGCTAGCAACTTATCTTGGCTTACTGCATTTGCGTAACAGGCAGTCTCCTTGTGGAGTGCAACGAGAGAGAGGCAGGTCGTTATTGCGTTGGACTAGTTAACTGTAAGGTTGCAAGATTGGATCCCCCGAGCTGACACGGTGAAAATCTGTCGTTCTGCGCCTGAACGAGGCAGTTAACCCACCGTTCCTAGGCCGTCATTGAAAATAAGAATGTGTTCTTAACTGACTTGCCTAGTTAAATAAAAAAGTATAAAAAATATTTCAAAAATTAATTATATTTTTTTAATCGCCGCCCAAAAATACCGATTTCCGTTTGTTATGAAAACTTGAAATCGGCCATTCCGATTAATCGGTGAACCTCTCATTTGAATCCCTTCATCTCAACATCACTGTCAGTTCAGGGCACACAGCGTAAGTCTATTTGCAAAAACAATTATTTGGGAATTTATTTCGTAGAACAGACAATTCTGTATCAGTCTCATCTCCAAAGCAGCATTTTTAAACGAACTCTCCAGAATCCATAGGACGGAAATCCTTCGCAGTGACAGAACTTTAACCCTGGACACAGGCCGGCAGGGAGAGAAGGGGGCAGGCAGGGAGAGGAGTCTCTGAGTGGTCCCCTGGGAGGAGAGTTCTAAAGTGGGAGGCCAGGGGCTGAGGATATGGCATGGGGCTACACACACAGTCGAGCGTCACACTCACACCCGATACACAACACCATGCTCGCACACCCTTTTAAGCTGGTCCAGAAAGCAACTCACAATGTATGCATGCATGAGCGTATAGTTAAGCACATACCCTACCTTTCCCCACTTTACACCCACCCAGACAACCAGGAATGAGAATATTTACATTGACCTGTCTGACACCAACAATCACATTTACATTTACATTTAAGTCATTTAGCAGACGCTCTTATCCAGAGCGAATTTCAGGCCCTTCCTTACTATCCCCTTCATCCCCCTCTCTCCTCCTCCCTTCTCTCGCTCTCAAATCTCCACCTTGGATTATGAATTTCCACTCACATTTAAAAGATCTGTATGTAAGTCACAACAAGGCTTGGTTAAATCTGATCAATTCAACTCTTGTTACGCCAGGGACGGCTGGGTTTCCAGGAACCGCATAGTACAAATCGCTGTGAAACTGAGGGAGGAAATCAGGAAAGTTGAGTTTGATTCATTAAGCTGCTCGGCCAAGACCAGTCATGAGCTCATGTTAAAGCTGGGCTACCGGGGCAACAGATGGAGATTATAAAAATTTAAAAAACATAACTCAGAAGTTCCATAATAACTATTATATAACATGTGGGGACAGTTTGTGACTTTGTGCAACCGCTTTTATATTCCCCCTGACATTAAATATGATTCTGTGGCCATCTTTCTGAACAATGACAACATCAAGAGAAATGTCCTGTGGTGAACATTTTCTCTGTGGCTGGCTGCCGCGCTCAAATAACCTAGCAGCAGCAGCAGCAACTGCTCTCTATCGGGAGGGAAAACAATGGTGTTGCAATCAAGACAGTGAACACTATGATTTACTGTCCCTGATTGGCACCCAGTGTGTGTAGTGTGTATGTGTAGCTAGAAAGATGCTGCCTGTGAGCGAGTATGTACTTGAAATGGGCAGCACTTGGGGAGGCTCCTCTGAGTAGGAATGTCAGGCATTTCATGGTGAGAGGAGCTAGGGCTGCAGCCCTGGCCTAAACCCCCATCCTTCTCCACCCTGCAGAGGGTGTCAGGAACAGCTGGGGGTCATTTTCATCTTAGATTAACAACATGTTGTGGTCTAACAGTCCTGGAAATTTTATAGGGGAGAGTTGCACAATCTTGGCGCCAAAATAGCCCTGAAAGATCTACCACCGCAAGAGGACAGTGTTCGATAGTTGGAGAGCCAGAGTTTGTGTGTAGAGTAGGGCTGCAATACTGTACTACTCTGGGACATGGCCATTTAGTGCTTTCAACATGGTTAACACATTACAGTCGATCAGGAACATACTGTACACAAACATGAATATACTAGTTTGTTGTGATACTTACGTTAACTTTGAAGGATTGGACGGTGTTGTCCAAGAGAAGTATGTTGCAGACCACCTCCGTGTGCTGGCTGTCGCGTGCCAGCTCCGACGCCCGGACATTGTAAGATCTGCCAGCAGGCAACCGGAAGCGTGCGGTCATTACGGTCCAACCAGGGTCTGCAACAGAGACAGAGAGACTAAGGAAGCGGACATTGACAACCTGGCCAATGCACAGATTACTGTAGAGTTGACAGGTACACTTTTCTTGTCAAGTCGGTCTGGCAACACTCATACAGAATGACAGTTCTGAAATGCATTCTTTTGGGAATGAGTTAGAGGGCCGCAAAGTCTATCATACAGTACTACTGACATCAGCACTACGCTAACAAGCCTTCACACGCAGAGGGGGCAACAAGTGCTCCATCTGACAAGAATTAAAATGAATAGGGAGTACAGCAGCCTACATGCGGAGTATAACTCCATGTGAACTCCGACAGAATTGCACCTCTAGGGATCAGCTACACTGCAGCAACGGAGGTCAAGGCACCTTCATTTAAACCTGATGGATCCATATGGAAGGCTTTTCCTTGCCTTTGAGTGGTTGTCACAAAATATCAGGAGGCATCACCGATGATGAATTTGAATGGGAGGAGATTGCCTGTGTGTGCAGAAGTGCTGAGTTGAACAGACATAGCAGGGGACCCCAGGGACCAAATCAAGTGTGCCGTGGAGAGTCACGAGAGCACTTGTTCCACGAACATACGTTGCCTGCTGCCCTAATGTACTTAGTATTTCTGGGAATGTAAAATCTCCTATAAGAGGGTACCAGCTCTCCCGGATTAATACCACATTGTCAATCTCTTTCTACAACTCCCAGATATGTCTTTAACCTGTCATATAGAGGTTCTGGGTATTGTCTGATGGGTAGTTGATGAATAACTAAGTCGCTATGGATAAGAGAGCCTGCTAAAATGACAAATGCAAAATGAATGTCTTCAGGCGTATGCTAATGCAGTGATGGCAAAAGTGCTCTTAGGACAGGAGATACAGTACTTGGAAAATATAATCTTAGTGTTTAAGAAAGGCCCTGGGGGGCGATTACTTACAGCTCACTAGTCACGCATACGGTATGGAAAGAGGAATCTGATAAGATGCGCATGTACAATAATATTTCTTTTTGAGAATACCTTCCAAACATCACATCTTCAATATCTCCCAGAGTCAAGTTGAATCATGTTCACTGTAGTTGACATCAAACGAGCAGTGTCAGCAATGTGAAAACATGTCATCTCTGTAACCGGCAGACTCCCAGGCATGCAGCGGCTGTGTTTGCCCTCACAACCCTGGTGTCATACATGTGGGGCTCTACATCGAGTGGATGGAGCGGGTACGCCGGGCAGCGATGAGGTGAAGTCATGAGGAAGCGCCTTCACCGCAGCTCAGTGACACACAGCTGCGAGCTGTTCCCTTCAGCCTCTCAGCTAGGCTGTGGAGACTAAGACAACCATGAGCCAAAAAGCTGTTTGTTGTTTTTTTTATCATTCAACGGACAAAGGTTACCAGCTGTAATAAGAGAGTAAAACTACTCACGATGACAATATAAAAACTGTATACCAAATACATCACACATTTCTCACAAACTATTTCAGTTCTAAATCAAAAGCAGTGTGTATATATAATAATAATAATAATAATAATAATAAGTGTAATTAGTCTCCACATCCCATCCCAATGAGAGGAGAACAAAGCCCAGTGAGTTAGCGATCCAGCAGGCAGCAGGTCGGCTGGCCGCTCAACCGGGATCACTCCGCAAGAATGCTTCCATTATTGTTTCCTCCAGTCAGCAGAGCTTCCAAACACTGGGCCTGGGCTGACGTGTGTGTGTGTGTGTGTGTGTGTGTGTGTCAAGCCTAATGACTCCAGTGGGCTCCTCCGGTGCTCTCGGCTTATAACAAACAGACGTCCCAGCAGCTCCAGTCTCTGTCCCCCATCTTCCACCGGCCAAACCCCTCTCCACAGTTACACCCATTGAATAGGTACAGTATGTGTCCTCACAACAAATACTCAGGTTGCGTCTCAAATGGCAACCCTTTCCCTTTATAGTGGACTACTTTTGAACAGAGGCCTGTGGGCTTTGGTCAAAAGTAGTGCACTATATAGGAAATTGGTTACCAGTTGGGATGCATCCCAAGGCTTAGGTCAGTCACAATGCAGACCAGAGGATAGTAGAAAAGCGAAGGGGAATCTGAAGATATCCTTTCCTCCCTGCTACAGTAACGTGTAGTAGTATACTGTACACTGTTCGCCAAAATTGGGCCACAGAGAAACAGGTGGTCAATTACAGATGTAGAGACTTGCGTTTCATCTTCATGTGGGGTGATATCGAAAGACAGTTGGAGAGTGGTGTTAGACTTGTCACATAACTGGCAATCTTGGCAGGAATTCTCCAACTCAAGGATGACAATACAATTAAGAATAGAGGCTTGTTTGAGAAAACTAACAGCATGGGACTACCCTCCCTTGGTTGAGTACAAGAAAAAGCAACACTACAGGTTTGCTGTACTAGTATCTAGGACAGCACAGAGAATGGGCTCACAGACAACAGAGTGGGAAGAATGCTTGTTTCATAGAGAGGGTGTTCAGGGGTTGTAGGTAGCATTTGACCCTTGACTTTCTGGATAGCCAGACACCACCTATTGTGTTGGATGCCTGGGGTAAAACCATACAATGTTAGTAGGGAAATGCCACTGTTTGTAGCTATGAGGACAATATCCATACCCTCACTCTACCACAAGCTTCCCTGGACTCCTGGTGACACACACTTCCACTGGCTGCATAGTGAATACATTATCCTTGACTGATGAATATCACTTAAGGTCTGTTCCCATGTCCAATCCATAGGTTAGGCCTATTCTATAGGCTGGTGTAAAACAACCACATTCAACACAACAGCAACACCAAACTGGAGAGCACTGTTACGCCTCATTTCATTTCAGCAAAAAGGACAACACTACAAATCCTAGTCCCAGGATAGCCATATTTATGATGAAAGTAAGCAGTTTGTTTTCTGGTCATTGTTTTTGGAGGACATTCAACACCGTTGCACTATTGACCTTAAACATATTGAGCTGGTGTCATCATTTTACCAAACACCTTGCAATGGAAACAAATATCCCAGCTGGCATTTGTAACAGGACACCAGCAACTGAAAAAAATACTTCTAAAATGTTTTATTATGCAATCAGAATAAGATCAGTGAAGGCATTGTGACAGCACATAAGCTACAATGAATCAATGACTTAGTGAGCAGGTACTGTGTGTCCCGGACAGCTATCATCTCAGACCTTCATAAAAAGATACATTTTTACAATCACACGAATAGCACTGAGTTGTGTCGTGCTCTCCCAGTCTCCACTCCTCCCATTGTGGGTAAATGTTTGGTTTGTTTATGTTACTCTTTTAGAATAAATTCCGCCCATCACTCCCAAGCAAGGCCATTATGCAAATCATCAACTCCTCGAAGTAGGGCTGTGACAAATGTAAAATGTTCCTTAAATGTTTAACATATGTGTTTTGTTGCATTTAAATGATAAAAAAATACAATTACATGTGAATTCACAGTGCAGATATTTTCCTGCGTATAACCCCTAGGTGGCAATGCAATTCCATCTACCGCAGCTGGCTACCAAACGGCGCTCACCTTACTGCTGTCCCCCACCCACTCAGCAACTATGGTAATTAATGCTGTTTTTAGATTCTCTGCTGCGTACTGCAGGCAGCTTGCATGGTGCCGCAGAATTCTATGGCACGTTATTTAAGTGTGAACCACTGGTACCATTAATGCTAGTTGGTGCTAGTTTGACCACCAGAGGGCATCTTTGAGAAGCATTTGATAGCCTTTAATAGTGGCTGTACTAGAGAATGCGGGCATGCGGAATCCCGGGGTTCAATTCCCCGACGGGGAGGAAGGAGTAGGCTGTCCTTGTAAATAAGAATTTGTTCTTAACTGACTTGCCTAGTTAAATAAAGATCACACTAAGAGTATCTAGAGGCGAAAGAAACGCACACCAATTTTGGCTAGAGGAGTGGAACACTTGAAAAATTAAAAGGTGAGCCGCCCCCGCTCTAGGAGCTCAGAGGCAATAATTTAATAACCAACGTTAACAGACTAGCTGTCTTCATCAGGGTATATGAGCATAACATTTCTACACCCTAATTTTCTAATTCTAGTCTAATACACAAATGGAAATTAAGTGAAAATAAAAACCTCATTTATTTATCAAGGCCAGTCCCCATGCTTGTCTCAGAGCAGCACGAAACGATGCTAAAATAGTTGTAGGCATTTGCTTCAAATCCTATTGCTGCTCACTTCAATATGCTCTTTAAATAAGACCTACACCACTATTAACAGCACATTACTCAACACTAGAGACTCATGTCCCCTATGGTAAGCCTACAGTATATTGAAAAATATGACGTGACTCTCCGCCAATAATTACATTGAGGATATTTCTGTAATTCAGTGATATTTATTCCCATTGTAATTCATTATGGATCCATAGCGAAATAAACGTTGGCATCTTGAAAGACAATTTTTATCATTATTTTATTAATGAAAGCATAAAAGAACCCATTATTAGTTACATTTTTTAGTTTGACTAAGAACAGAACAGAGGGAACGTTTCCCTAGTCAGCGCCATTATTAGTGCAACGCCCATTAAAGTGTTGCCAGTGTGTCGGGGTGGGGTTCCACTCCCTTCCTCCCTTCCATGGGCCAAGTCGGTCTTCTGTGCCGGCTCTGCGGCCCATCCCGTGCCCCTGTCCTCGTGCCTTGAACCTCAAGCTCTTTCAGTGGATACAGCTGGAGAACTGCAAGGCAACCCCATTGTGCGACACTTGGGAGCCATGACCAATATAAATGGTCCTGCTCATAACAGGGTTAATAATATATCTGTGAGAATATCCAATAATAAATCGCTTTGTTCAAAAAATTATATTTGGAATTATTTAGTTTTCAAATAACGTAAAATGAGTGAGAAAAAGACCATTCTTGAACATGGGGTAAGACATTGTTACTAATTTGTAAATAATGATCAGTTTCTATTTAGGTTTATGTCACCCATTCATTATCAGTTAAGAGACACAGGACCAAAAAGCACAATCAGTGCTCTAACTCCCCCTTATGCTGGTCTGGAGCAATGAGGTGGTGACACAGGGTACCGTACAAAACCACAAATTACCTCCACGTCCCGCGGCGTAAGCTCGCAACTTTTAAAAGGAGGAACCACTATGCAGGGGTCGCGTTAACACAGAATTCTGTATTTTTCATTTGGGGGAGAGAAATATAAAACTCATAAGAAAATGCTTCTTGTCATCATTTCTGCTTGACAGACTCATTTTTGGCTTCAGTTGCACTCCTCCACTCAGGATGAGAATTCACAGAAGGGCATTCTATCAGCAGACAGTGCTCCGACTGATCTGTAGCATTTCTCCGGTACTTCTCTTCTCAGTGTAGCTTACTTTTCTCCATTAGGTAACTTCAAGCAAAACATCATAGAATGTAGCAAGCTACTTATCCTAAACAGAAATAAAGATATTGCTTCTTCATTTCAAGATCATTTACTTGTCGCTGCTAGCCAAATACCGTTGCACTTCATTTTTACCAAATGACATGAAGTTATTTTCTGCAGAGTATGTTGCACTAATAAACTTGGCTATTTTCTGTGAAGGACAACTATAGTTGCATGCCCCTGATTACTCTACTGAAGCAAAGAAAACACTTGACTTTAAATATAAAACGCAAGTGAAATGGTTTTAAAAAGCAGATTCTCATGGTCCAGTTAAACATTTCAGAACTCTAACGCGACCCGTATATACCAGCTTGTTCATAGACGTCCAACAATCTTAACACCACGTATCGGGTTTTTGAGAGCTCATGCCTTGTACTTGCAGAGTACAACTTCTCCATCCAGGCAGTCACTGTTGTTCGACATGGGACACGGCATCTTGTAGTCTGGTTCTAGATATGCCATCAGCGCGCATTGAAGCCGACATCCTCCACCATTGACAATGGCTGCAAATCAACCGCAATCATTTCTAAAATCAGGTGGGATTTCATCACTTCGTCCCTTAACGCACCTTCTTGTGAAAAGCCTGTCTAGCGTCTGTTGCGGGCCTGCGCCCACTGCCAGCAACAGTTTGGGTCTCATGGTGCCGCCCTTTCAGATGGTTAAGCATCACCTGTACTACCACTGTAGCTCAATTTCACCAAGCAAAGTTTTCATTTCATCACATTTAAAGTATTGCCATACACTGCTGTAGTATGTCTCACCCTGCCATTTTTCCAACAGTTAATGACGATGATGTGTGGAACGCTTCAGATGTGTGGCAAATCATTTGAAAGATGCATATCTCCTCCTACGAAAGTTAAAGCATTGTTGCGTTAGGTATTTATACAATTTGTATCGTTCCATTTATGATGGGGACCTGTTAGTGGTAGTTTTGCGATAAAAAAAAAAGTTTTTCCACAGTGCAGTTAACATGGATTTTCTTCAAAACGTTGAAGATACCAATTTCGTTGAAACACTTAAAACATTCACACCCCTACCTCGGATAAACACTTAGAAAATAAATTGTATCTCAACTGTATTTCAGGTCGCTCTCTAAGGAGTGATGTCTGAGGTTTGTTGCCCGATGGAGGTCTACTGCTTGTATTGGGAAAAACTTGATTTCCTACATTTCTGTAGTAATAATTGTTTCTGGTGTTCACTGGAACCTGTGTGAGAGTCAGTGGCTAGCTTACAGCCGAGTGGCCAGCAGCCCACAGGAGGTGGAGGCTAGGGGATAGTGTAGAGGAGAGAGAACAGGGGAGGGGAAGGTGCAGTTTACAACTTAGGGTTTTACACAAGAGAACTCCATTCCTTTCCAAGAACATCAGCTTTAACGTATTCTGAGCACACAAACATTGCTCAAAGGTCAGTTAGCTGAGCCCAGCGGCGGCCATGGTGTTGTCGCACTGCCCGGCCAGCCTCAACCCACATGACCTTTACAGGCCTGCTTCCTGGGGTTGAGCTGTCAAATTAATGCATACAGGATTGTACACTTTTCTCCTCTGGCCAAAACAACTTTGACCCCCACCCGTTTAATTTCCAGACGCTTTCAGGGCTCCGGCTGTGAAGGTTTTTAAGACTGGTGTGTTTGCCGGTAGGGGCAAAATTTGCTTTGCCATCAGCTCAGTCCAGAGTTAATTGAAAGCACACTGCGCTTCTGTTAAGCTACTGTATGAACTGTGCAGCTGTCAAAGCATGAGCATGCTGGGCATTTCAAAAGGTTTACATTAACTTGTAAATTGATTAAAATAAGGTTGAGGATGAATATGTGAAGCCTTTACATTGATATGTGTTGGAGCCATCAATATCCCATGATCATAAAAGTTTGTTGATATGATGTTAACATCAGCAAGTCTATGAATCTCAGCTGAGACTGAGTGACACCAGACTTATTTCCTCAACTTAAAGCATTAGGAAGGTCAGTATCCTCATGAGGTCTTATGACATGACTGACTGTGACCTCTGCCTGGGATCATGGCTCTACTTCACACACACCACAGGCTTGAGAAACACACACGGCTTGTCTATTTTTAACCAGCGCACTAGCAAAACAAGACTAAGAACGCATTCGCTAGTAATAGTTGGTAAACATGTACACTCATAAAACATTCATTATTCTACACCGACTTCACTAACTATCAAATGGGACAGCAAGATGCTAGTCCTGGGCCGAGTTCATCATTTTAACAGCATACTGCGGTAACTATTTAACTGCTATTCAACGGTCATTGTAATCGTGCACTGCAACTAAATCTGCTTAAATATTGTGGTACAGATAGGCCAAGGCTACAGTCTTACAGGTTCTTGGTCAATTAAAAATACAGTATGATTAATTTATTAAAACCACTACAAGTGCGGCATGATTAACAGATCAGTCATCCAGTGATGTGAGTCAAAGTGGAAACTGGTTACACATCATTCAGGAGGAGCAGTTCAAAACAGGAGACACTTAGTCTCTTTCCCATCGCACTAGACTCAGGACTTCCAGAAAGAGAAACAGAAACATACATTTGATTAAAGCAGCACATTCCCCTGATTTCTTTGGCGCTTACATTAGCAGGTTTAAATGTTAGGGGGTCGTGTTCTGATCACGCTGCGAATTTCCACCCACATCCACCTCGACCTTGCACATTCCTGCCTGGCAGCTGTCGCAGTGGGGAGGCCAGGTGCGCCATGGAGTAGACCCCCTGCTGCTCCTGCAACGCGTTGACGGTTAACACTGCAGCCAACTAGAGCCAAGGCAGCATGCCTCACGCCTGGCCTGATAGGCAGCTAACAGCCGGGTAGCTCACAGTCCGCTAGCTCCAGAGGAGAGGTGTGGCAGCAGGCAGGGGGAACAAGCCAGGGAGTTCCAGGGAAATCGATAGGCTGTAAGTGAATCAGCCTCTTCATTAGAGGAGCTGTAAAAGGCCCCAGGAGGTTCTCAGGCTTCTGGAGGTAGCTACTAGTTAAGTCTGGCCGATGCATTGCTTAGATTTGGACAAAAACATCCTCTGTGGGCTCCATGACTGCCAGGTTCTAAAATTGAGAGAATCCTGGGAGGTGTGGGTAGAGTGAATTACTGACACACACAACTGACCCTCTGTTCTTCAGGCTGTGTTTCTAAGAACACGGTCAAGGCATGTGTCAGTAAGTCCTAACTCACAACCAGACATTGAATTGTCTTGGAAAATGGTATTGACTTCAGTCAGCCAGGGGTCGCATTAATGCAGGATACTGCATTTTTCATGCAGAAAAGATAAACCGCAGACAAATATCTTGCTGCGTTTTGTAAACACATCTAAAAATGCTTCTTACTGTACAATTTGCTTGGTGTCAGTCAGGGTTCACTCCAAATCATGAATGTAAAAGGACTAATTTTGTGCTTCAGTTGCACTTCTCCAATCAGATGCAATAGCCCATCTTTGCTGGTCATTAGATCACCAGACAGCGCTCTGACTGGTGTAGGCTACTTTTTTCCAATACTTTCCTCCAGTGTAGTTTTTCCTCCGGTAGCAAGTTAAAATGCAAGATTAACTTCAAGCAAAACATTTGAAAGTTTGTAGCCAGCTACATTTCCTATGTAAAACACAGGTGAAATGGTCTGGCCGTCTGCATTTTGAAAATGTAGATTTCTGAAAGCTAATGCAACCCCTGAGTGTTAGAATACTATTGGGCTATTGGCATGTGGACAGGAGCTGACCAGCAACTGATGTCAGTCAATTGGGTGCATGTCGGTCAGTTGTGACATGCTTATTTCCTAGAATCACAGTAGGTGGTGGATCAGAAGTGGAGATGATCCTCGAGAAGGGAAATGCCAATATTATTCAAAGGAAACTGCCCACAATTTTGATTCTGCCTAATCCTTCTATCACATTCAGATTTGTGCCATTAGCTTTTAATTGAAGATTAACAATACTCTGCCCAGTCCTTTTGCTAATTATGCTCTGACCCATGGAGAGAGAAGAGGGGAAATTAAAAGGGGCGCATAAGTGGCAGGACAGTCAGGTTAATGGTTTCAGTGTGGAATCCCCTCTGCCTCAGAGGAAATGGAGAATCACAGAACAAACATTCTGAGAAACCACACAGGCCAACTTGAATCTTTTTCCATTATAAAAAGGGGCCTTTTTCTGCCTCGCAACATCTAAAACCGTCAACTGAGTGAACACGCAAACAAAACACACACACCAGTTGCTCATAGAAGGCATAAAAATTAATTGTCTTGTACGCACATGTTCACCTTGGAGATGGAGTGCCTTTAGCATGTTCTTATTGTAATTGTACTGTAGGCAACAACAATGCTTTCAGGGTGTCAGTGAGTGGGCTGTGAATATGATCTAATAGACCCAGCAGCACATTTTGCTGATGACTGCTGTGACCTTCTGATATAATGTAGGAATGGCAAGCTCCTGCTTGGCGGCCCTGCCACTGAGCTACTCCACCATTTACCCTCAAAATGATATAACAAAATCACTGATTAATCTGATCAATATTTGCTCACTTCAACCAACCACCTTTATATTTAAAAAATATTTTTAAATAAATAAAAACTGGTATAGGGGGGGGCCTGGCTATCCACTTCCTCCTCAAACAAATTGCAGCGGAAATACATCTTGCTTTCTAAATGATGATTAAAAACAAATGCTTCTTAGAATTTCTGCTCAGCTTCAGTCACAGTTCGCTCCAAATCACAAATGTAAAAATAAAATTGTAAAAAAAATATTTAAAAAAATTTCATCCATGTATACAGGTAAGAATCTAACAACAGTTTCAGATATTATAAGTTTAATTTTGTCAGAAAGTTGTTTCCATTGCAAGTTAAAGCTTGCTGTTAGATAGCCAGTTGGAGATTGATGGCTGGCTTGCTAGCTAACATTGAATCTATTTGCTTAACTTTAGCTAGCTATGACAATTGGTTTGTATTGCTAGTAACGTTACTATATGGATTGGGATTATATTTCATTTTTTAGCTAGCTAACGTTACGTCTAAACAAAAGACCAAATTAAAGCTTGCTGTTAGCTAGCTAACGTCAGTGGAGCTTAGATGGTAGGCTTGCTAGCTAACATTTAACTTACATGTATGAAGCGTGCGTAACGTTCGTGATGTTCACTCAGAATGCCATTTCGCATTGCTAGTTATAGCCTAACTAGCTAACATGGAACCTATTTGGTTAACTTTAGCTAGCTATGACAATCAGTTTGTATTGCTAGTTAAAGCTTGTTGTTAGCTAGCCAGTGGACATGAGACGGCTGGCTAGCTAACATTGTGTACGAACTGTGTAGTGATGTTCTCAGAATGCTATTTTGCATCTATTGTATAATAACGCTCAAATATATGTATCCAGAATTTGTCTTTCGGCATCAGTAGATCACGCCTGAATCAACTCCACCAGTCATACAAGGAGAATGGTCTAATCATGCCTCCCATCAAAAAGAGAGCTGGCCCAAGCAAGCACAGGTTACAACTGAAGCATGAGGACTTGCAGCGAGTGGTGATCATCAACAACCACGCAGAGGATAACTCAATAGTATTACCAGGACGCCTACCAGGACACAAACACTTTGGTGGAAAGCTGCTGCCATCCCATGTGACAAAAGCAGCAGTGTGGCGTCTCAACAAGGAATCGATGACAACACTTGGTATGTGGACTGGTATTGGGCCTGGCGGACCATGCATAAGCTCCACTAGTCTGTACCTTCACGATCACAGGCCACATCAAATTTGCCCACGACTGGAAATTCGGCTCCAGAGTGGGGGAGTGGTCTAAGGCACAGCATCTCAGTGCAAGAGGCATCGCTACAGTCCCTGGTTCGATTCCAGGCTGTATCACATCCGGCCGTGATTGAGAGTCCCATAGGGTGGCGAACAAATTTGGCCCAGCATCGTCTGGGTTTGGCGGGGATAGGCCGTCATTGTAAATAAGAATGTTCTTAACTGACTTGCCTGCTTGGAGTTTGCCAAAAGGCACCTAAAGGACTCTCAGACCATGAGAAACAAGATTGAACTCTTTGGCCTAAATGCCAGGCACCACATCTGGAGGAAAGCTGGCATCATACCTACGGTGAAGCATAGTGGTGGCAGCATCATGCTGTGGGGATGTTTTTCAGCAGCAGGGACTAGGAGACTAGTCAAGATCGAGGCAAAGATGAACGGAGCAAAGTACAAAAGAGAATCTTGATGAAAACCTGCTCCAGAGCGCTCAGGACATCAGACTTGGGCAAAGGTTCAACTTCCAACAGGACAACAACTAAGCGACACAGCCAAGACAAAGCTGGAGTGGCTTCGGGACAAGTCTCTGAATGTCCTTGATTGACCCAGCCAGAGCCCAGACTTGAACCTGATCGAACATCTCCGGAGATCTGAAAATAGGTGTGCAGTGACAATCCCCCTCCAACCTGAGAGCTTGAGAGGATCTGCAGAAAAGGGAATAACTTCCCAAACATGTGTGCCAAGCTTGTAGTGTCATCGCCAAGATGACACTACAATTGCTGCCAAAGGTGATTCAACAAAGTACTGAGTAAAGTGTATGAATACTTATGTAAATGTGACATTTCATTATTTATTTTGGAAAATAAATGTAAAAAAAATGTTTTTGCTTTGTCATTGTGGGGTATTGTGTGCAGATTGAGTTTTTTTTTAAATGCATTTTAGAATAAGGCTTTAACGTAACAAAATGTGGAAAGTCCAGGGGTCTGAATACTTTCTGAACACACTGGAACATTCTAGTGGTTGCAAGAATTTTGTATGATAATTTAAATTGAAAAACGACAGTTGAAGTCAGAAGTTGACATACACCTTAGCCAAATAGATTTAAGCTCAGTTTCACAATTCCTGAAATTTCATCCTCGTAAAAATTCCCCGTCTTAGGTCAGTTAGGATCCCCACTTTATGTTAAGAATGTGAAATGTCAGAATAAAAGTAGAAATAATTATATCTCAGCTATTATCTCTTTCACCACATTCCCAGTGGGTCAGAAGTTTACATACTCTCAATTAGCATTTCCTTTCAAATTGTTTAACTTGTGTCAAATGTTTTGGGTAGCCTTCCACAAGCTTCCCACAATAAGTTGGGTGAATTTTGGCCCATTCCTCCTGACAGAGCTGGTGTGACAGTCTGGTTTGTAGGCCTCCTTGCTCACACACGCTTTTTCAGTTCTTTCTATTGGGTTGAGGTCAGGGCTTTGTGATGGCCACTCCAATAGCTTGACTTTGTTGTCCTTAAGTCATTTTGCCACAACTTTGGAAGTATGCTTGGGGTCATTGTCCATTTGGAAGACCCATTTGCAACCAAGCTTTAACTTCCTGATGATGTCTTGAGATGTTCCTTCAATATATCCATCAGAGCAGAGGGCATTTCTCCAAAAAGCACGATCTTTGTCTTGTTTACGTGTTGCTGTGCATTTCGTTGCCAACCTTACTTTGCTACCTTACAACTTTACGGTTTTTACTTTTTAATTACCGTTTATAATTTTCCCTCACTCAACTTTTTTTCATTCAACTTTTTCACTCCGGACGCTTTATCTGGACATGGTTCGTCAGGACCTTCAACAGCCGAAGCTAAGTAGTAACATTAACATGATGCCTTCTAATTGCAGTCGCTGGACTCATAATATACAGGAGAACGATCGCCTTACGGCGAGGATAGCTGTGCTGCAAGCCCAGCTTCATACGCAATCATTAGGCAAGGGTAATTTCAGTTTAGAAAAGGATGAAACAGCATCTGTGCCACCAGTAAGTACAGATAGTAACGTTAGTATACATCCCCTTGCACGGTCCCCGCAGCCAGACAAATTTCTCATGGCTTCTGGAGGGAAATGCTGTAGGAATGCTCAACCGGTGTCGCTCATTCAGCCGACAGAAACTTTACCCCGGTTTTCCCCATTAAGCAGCAAATCGGAGTATGAGGCCGAGCCTTCTAGTCTCTACTCATCTCTTCAGTGGGTCATATGATTGAGTGTAGTCTGGCCCAGGAGTGTGAAGGTGAACGGAAAGGCTGTGGAGCAACGAACCGCCCTTGCTGTCTCTGCCTGGCCGGTCCCCCTCTTTCCACTGGGATTCTCTGCCTCTAACCCTATTACAGGGGCTGAGTCACTGACTTACTGGTGCTCTTTCATGCCATCCCTAAGAGGGGTGCGTCACTTGAGTGGGTTGAGTCACTGATGTGATCCCACTGTCTTGGTTGGCGCGCACCCCCCCCCCCCTTAGCCTTGAAATTTACACACAGGTACACCTCCAATTGACTCAAATTATGTAAATTAGCCTATCAGAAGCTTCTAAAGCCATGACATAATTTTCTGGAATTTTCCAAGCTGTTTAAAAGCAGTCAATTTAGTCTATGTATTCTTCTGACCCACTGGAATTGTAATGCAGTGAATAATAAATTAAATAATCTCTCAGCAAACAATTGTTGGAAAAATGACTTGTGTCATGCAAAGTAGATGTCCTAACCGACTTGCCAAAACTATAGTTTGTGAACAAGAAATTTGTGGAGTGGTTGAAAAACAAGTTAATGACTCCACCCTAAGTGTATGTAAACTTCCGATTTAAACTGTATTTATAATCTGGTGTTGTTTTGTGTATCAGTTCATAAACCATGTGCCATGGAATCGGTACATCAAAAATCTCAACTATTTTGTAATCTGTATGGTACAGAGGTCATTTTGAGTTTCATTTTAGTCCTTAAATGAAACACGTATACTTTTTCCCCCCACATTTTCTTTAGTCAATTTTGGTCGACAAAGATCCTTACTTTCTCCCCCTTCCACTTGCCGTGTCCATTTTTACAGTAATTCACAAAAATATATGGAAATGTCTGCTAGTTCTTTGTGACATATCTCCCCAGTCCCATTTAATTATATAATTTACAAAGATTATAGTTTTTTTTTTTATCCCCTCAAAAACTTTTTTAAAAATCAATTAGTATCTTGGAGTTAAACCCTAATATTTGCTGTAATATTGGTTTTGTGTTTTCTGGTAGATTAAACTGAAATTGCAACTAACTTTCTATGGCTTGTTTTAAAATAGTGATATGAGATTTAATGTTCAAATAAAGTGAGAGGTTATAAAATCGGAATAAAGGGTAAAAGGCCATTCCTGAACACGGAGGTGAGCCATTTTTACTAATCTGCTAAAGAACCAGTTTGGACTTAAGTACAGCTTTAGTATGATTGTAGCCTTTAGTTAGAGGTCTAATGCTTTAATATTTTATCATTTCTGCCCTCTGAATTCATACTCATTATATAAAAATGCCCATTTAATTCCAAACAAAATGGTATATGTTTTGCTCATATCATTAGGTGTAGTCAGAGCCATAAACCAATAGGTAAACTGGGATATGACTAAAGAGTTTATCAGGGAGATTTTTCCACAAATAGGTATTTTCCTTTCCATGGTAGCAAGATCTTATCTATTTAATTGTAGTGATAATCTCAGTAACGTAAAAGTAATGTTTTTTATGATCCGATATGTAATAGTACACTTATCATAATTTGGTTGTAATCCAGAGAGGTTAGAAACAAATTTCTAAATCCTCTAAGGTTATGGAGGGATCCAAATCGTGTATTTAAAAGAAAACATGAATCATCACCGTACAATGACATCTTTGTTTTTAAGCCCTAGATTTCTAGCACCTTGATATTGTTGGATGTGATTTTAATAGCTAACATTTCGAAGGTCATTATAGTTCCAATTAGGAACTTAGATTAAATGTGATGCCCGTCATCATTGGCCCTGGGCAAATGGGGTTCTGTGAATTCGATATCACTGAGTGCAGAGAGGTTAAGGAGACATTTTCTGGGTCTTTCTGCCATGAATGAAGTACATTAGTTGATTTTGGGACGCAAGGATGGTAAAATAGTCCAAGCAAGTTGTGGATTTAAGTTTGTCAAATACTAATGATACAGGTGTAAAACATTAGTGAAATGTTTAACTTGTGAGCTCTATTCCAATAACGCACAAGAGGAAGTAATATAGATAAGAAATAATCCATGAAATGTGGGGGGAAAAAACTAAACACTGAGAACGCAGATACTGTAAAACTTCAATTAATAGCCTGGACGTTTATTTGCTAAAATCACTTTACACAGACGCTTACTAGCGACCGGTTTCTATTTGAGCCAGGCGTCGATTCCCTTAACACACACAGCTTTTGCTCTTATGCATAGTTAATTGTTGAATTCCAGTATTCCCTTCCAACATTTTAATATATTTCTTCACTTCCAGCACTAAAGTGTTATCATTTACACAGTCACATTTCTTTTGTTTTAGTATGCCTCTATTTGATAGAATAAGTATTCTTCTCTGACTGTACATTTTGGGCAGTGCTTACTTTCGCCGCTATAAGGCGATTTCTGGGGTCTGACCTCCCAAAGATGTTGACTGTTTATGTGCTTGCAACTTAGCAGTTTTCAGCTGTTAGCTGCCAATGGCTAGCAGTTTCTTACTGGCAAAGAAAACAAATGATTGAGTATTAACGAGAACTTGATGGCAATTATTTAATGTATCAAATCAAACAGTAAAACAAGCAAACATTAATTTAGAACCAGCGGTTATTTGAAACAGGCGGTCATTTTCTGAAATGTGTACCGTTGCACGGCTATTAAAAAGGGACAGGCAGCTATTTGAGACTTGTTTAATTGAAGTTATATGGTATACAGGTCAGTGCAGTGCCGGTACTGTTATTAAAATGTGCAGGGGGATTGGAGTGATTGAAGAAGAGGGGTAAAAGTGGCTGGTAGCAGGATAAATACTACATGGTAATAATAATCATAAACAATATAGCAGCAACGAATGGTAATATAAATCAATGTGAGGTGCCAGTAGTGAGCATGGGTGCATTGGTGTAAGAATGTAAAGAGTGTCAGTGTAGGCATGTGTGGCTGAGTGGTGGAGACCTGAGGATGGGCATAGAGTTTGTGCAGGTAATCAGTGCAACTAGTCTGTGGGAGAGAGGCAGGGCAGAGGTTGTTAACTATTCAGTCTAAAAGCCTGGGGAACTAAGCTTTTTCGGAGCCTGTTGGTCCGCGACCCGATGCGCCGGTACGGCCTGCCAGATGGGAGTAGAGAGAACAGTCCATGGCTCAGGTGGCTGGAGTCTTGTTAGTTTTTCTGCCCTTTCTCAGACACAGCCTGGCATGAATGTTTAAGATGAATGGAAACTCTACCCCAGTGATGCTCTGGGCCTT
This sequence comes from Oncorhynchus nerka, assembly GCF_034236695.1. NCBI lineage: Eukaryota > Metazoa > Chordata > Actinopteri > Salmoniformes > Salmonidae > Oncorhynchus > Oncorhynchus nerka. The sequence goes on along the minus strand of NC_088398.1, from coordinate 50,587,704 downwards.
TTGCGCCACCCTGTGTAGGGCCTTGCAGTCACTGGTGGAGCAGTTGCCATTACAGATGGTGATAGTACAAAAAACATTTCCACTGTATTTCAGCCCTGCCACAAAAGGACCAGCTGACATGTCAGTGATTCTCTCGTTAACACAGGTGTGAGTGTTGACGAGGACAAGGCTGGAGATCACTCTGTCATGCTGATTGAGTTCGAATAACAGACTGGAAGCTTCAAAAGGAGGGTGGTGCTTGTAATCATTGTTCTTCCTCTGTCAAGCATGGTGACCTGCAAGGAAACACGTGCTGTCATCATTGCTTTGCACAAAAAGGGCTTCACAGGCAAGGATATTGCAGCCAGTAAGATTGCACCTAAATCAACCATTTATCGAATCATCAAGAACTTCAAGGAGAGCGATTCAACGGTTGTGAAGAAGGCTTCAGAGCGCCCAAGAAAGTCCAGCAAGCGTCAGGACCGTCTCCTAAAGTTGATTCAGCTGCGGGATCGGGGCACCACCAGTACAGAGCTTGCTCATGAATGGCAGCAGGCAGGTGAGTGCATCTGCACACACAGTGAGGCAAAGACTTTTGGAAGATGGCCTTGTGTCAAGAATCCCCTTTCCGATTGTTTGGGGCGTCCGGAGAAGACAAGGTGAGCACTACCATCAGTCCTGTGTCATGCCAACAGTAAAGCATCCTGAGACCATTCATGTGTAGAGTTGCTTCTCAGCCAAGGGAGTGGGCTCACTCACAATTTTGCCTAAGAACACAGCCATGAATAAAGAATGGTACCAACATATCCTCCGAGAGCAACTTCTCCCAAGCATCCAGGAACAGTTTGGTGAAAAACAATGCATTTTCCAGCATAATGGAGCAACTTGCTATAAGGCAAAAGTGATTACTAAGTGGCTCGGGGAACAAAACATCAATATTTTGGGTCCATGGCCAGGAAACCCCCAGACCTTAATCCCATTGAGAACTTGAGGTCAAATTCTGACAAACTCTAAGCATTGATTAGATGGCGTAGCTACGCCAAGATGGCGTAGCAGTGCAGACGTGGTTTGTTGTCCTCTCGTTTACTTTTTGTATATATTCCAATTGATTTTTCAATTAAATATACCTTCCAGTAACCCGCCTCAAACTTTAGCCAAAACTTTCAATCAGAAGGTAGCCAGCTAATTAGCTAAGTTACTGGCTATTTAGTCATTGTTAGCCACTGCTAGCGGCCTTTACCCTCTGCTCAGGCACCGGACGTTTTTTTAGCCTGGATAATACCCGCCAGCCTCGGACTGTTTTTCTCCACTACAGATTCCTGCTGTAAACACTGGACAATTGATCATCACAGCTAGCTAGCTGCCACGGAGTGACCCAGCCCCGAAGCTAGCCCTGAGCCAGGCGCATCTCCCGGCTAGCAAGTGAAATTACCACAAATACAAAACCTCTTTCGCCATCCCTTCATCGACACGGCGCCCCGTCATACCACCACGACTGGTCCGCAGACGTAATTCCATCAGCTGTCCCTTCAACCGGACGACAGAGCAGATGCTTCTACCTTCCCCAGACTGCTAACTTTAAGCGCTGTGTCTCCCGTGTGCTGTCGTAGTAACGACTACCTAGCGCCTTCCCTGTTTCATCTATTGCTGTACACTGGACCCTGTAATCAATTGGCTACATAGCTGATGCCTGCTGGATAATGAAAAAAATCATACCCAACTACAACATTTTCCGTCAAGATAGAACTGCCAAAGGGGGAGGAGTTGCAATCTACTGCAGAGATAGCTTGCAAAGTTCTGTCATACTTTCCAGGTCTATGCACAAACAGTTCGAGCTTCTACCAGAAATAAGTCCCTCACTGTTGCCGCCTGTTATAGACCCCCTCAGCTCCCAGCTGTGCCCTGGACACCATAAGTGAATGAATTGTCCCCCAATTATCTTCAGAGTTTGTTCTGTTAGGTGACCTAAACTGGGATATGCTTAACACCCCAGCAGTCCTACAGTCTAAGCTAGATGCCCTCAATCACACATTAATTATCAAGGAACCTACCAGTTACAACCCTAAAATCAGTAAACATCCGCTATGGGTCCGCGGTCAAACGACCAGCCCTCATCACTGTCAAACGCTCCCTAAAACACTTCTGCGAGCAGGCCTTTCTAATCGACCTGGCACAGGTATCCTGGAAGGATATTGACCTCATCCCGTCAGTCAAGGATGCCTGGTCATTCTTTAAAAGTAATTTTCTCACCATTTTAAATAAGCATGCCCCTTTCAAAAATGTAGTAATAGATATTACCCTTGGTTCACTCCAGACCTGACTGCCCTTAACCAGCACAAAAACAACCTGTGGTGGACTGCAATAGCATCGAAGAGTCCCCGCGATATGCAACTGTTCAGGGAAGTCAGGAACAAATATACACAGGCAGTTTGAAAAGGCTAGCCTTGGCTTTCCTAACAGAAATTTGCATCATGTAGCTCTAACTCCAAAAGGTTTTGGGACACTAAAGTACATGGAAAACAAGAGCACCTCCTCCCAGCTGCCCACTGCACTGAGGCTAGGCGACACGGTCACTACCGATAAATCCACGATAATCAAAAATATCAATAAGCATTTCTCTACGGCTGGCCATGCTTTCCTGCTGGCTATCCCAACCCCAGCAAACAGCTCCATACCCCTCGCAGCTACTTGTCCAAGCCTCCCCAGCTTCTCCTTCACCCAAATCCAGAGAGCAGATGTTCTGAAAGAGCTGCAAAACCTGGACCCGTACAAATCAGCTGGGCTAGCCAATCTCAACCCTCTCTTTTGAAAATTATCGACCGCCATTGTTGCAACCCCTATTACCAGTCTGTTCAACCTCTTTCGTTTCATCCAAGATCCCTAAAGATTGAAAGCTGCCGCGGTCATGCCCCTCTTCAAAGGTGGTGACACTAGACTAGAGGTCGACCGATTATGATTTTTTTCGCCGCCGATACCGATTATTGGAGGACCCCAAAAAAAAGCAGATACCGATTAAAATCGGCCAGATTTTTTACATTTATTTGTAATAATGACAATTACAATACTGAATGAACGCTTATTTTAACTTAATATAATACATCAATAAAAATCTATTTAGCCTCATGTAGATACTGAAACATGTTCAATTTGGTTTAAATAATGCAAAAACAAAGTGTTGGAGAAGTAAAAGTGCAATATGTGCCATGTAAAACAGCTAACAGCTAAGTTCCTTGCTCAGAACATGAGAACATATGAAAGTTGGTTCCTTTTAACATGAGACTTCAATATTCCAAGCTAAAGGTTTTAGGTTGTAGTTATTATAGGACTATTTCCCTCTATACCATTTGTATTTAATTAACCTTTGACTATTGGATGTTCTAATAGGCACTATAGTATTGCCAGTGTTTTTTTATTTTACCTTTATTTAACTAGGCAAGTCAGTTAAGAACAAATTCTTATTTTCAATGACTGCCTAGGAACAGTGGGTTAACTGCCTGTTCAGGGGCAGAACGACAGATTTGTACCTTGTCAGCTCAGGGGTTTGAACTTGCAACCTTCCGGTTACTAGTCCAACGCTCTAACCACTAGGCTACCCTGCCGCCCCAGTGTAAAAGTATAGCTTCCATCCCTCTACTCGCCCCTACCTGGGCTCAAACCAGGAACACATCGACAACAGCCACACTCGAAGCAGCGTTACCCATCGCTCCACAAAAGCCAAGGCCCTTGCAGAGCAAGGGGAATAACTACTCCAAATCTCAGAGCAAGTGATGTTTGAAACGCTATTAGCGCCCACCCCGTTAATTAGCTAGCCATTTCACATTGGTTACACCAGCCATTAGGCTGATAGGCTTGGTGTTTATGATTAGGTACAGTCGTCCAACGATTGTGCTTTTCTCGCAAATGCGCTTTTGTTAAATCATCCCCCAGCGTTGCATCGATTATATGCAACGCAGGACACGCTAGATAAACTACTAATATCATCAACCATGTGTCGTTATAACTAGTGGTTATGATTGATTGTTTAACGCTAGCTAGTAACTTACCTTGGCTTCTACTGCATTCGCGTAACAGGCAGTCTCCTTGTGGAGTGCAACGAGAGGCAGGTGGTTATAGCATTGGATGAGTTAACTGTCAGGTTGCAAGATTGGATCCCCCGAGCTGACAAGGTGAAAATCTGTCGTTCTGCCCCTGAACAAGGCAGTTAACCCACCGTTCCTAGGCCATCATTTAAAATAAGAATGTGTTCTTAACTGACTTGCCAAGTTAAATAAAAGGTATAAATATATATATATTTTTTAAATCTGCCAAAATCGGTGCCCAAAAAAAACGATTTCCGATTGTTATGAAAACTTGAAATCGGCCCTAATTAAAATCGGCCATTCCGATTAACTTCTTGAGTGTAGGGGGCAAGATTTTCGTTTTTGGCTAAAAAACGTACCCATTTGAAACTGCCTATTTCTCAGGCCCAGAAACTAGAATATGCATATAATTGTCAGATCAGGATAGAAAACACTCTAAAAGTTTCCAAAACGGTCAAAATATTGTCTGTGAGTATAACAGAACTGATATTGCAGGCGAAAACCTGAGGAAAATCAAACCCGGAAGTGCTGTTTTTCCTGAAAGCTCTCTGTTCCATTGGATGCCTTGACTCCATTTAAAGGGATATCAACCAGATTCCTTTTTCTATGGCTTCCTCAAGATGTCAACGGTCTTTAGACAGTCTCAGGGTTTTATTTTGAAAAATGAGCGAGAAAGATCACATTGCGTCAGTGGATAGCTGGGTGTTAGCAGAGTTTTGCTTGCGCAACAGAGTGGGGTAGCCATTGTCTCTCCCTCTATTGAAAAAGCGACAGTCCCGGTTGATATATTATCGATTATATATTTTAAAAACAACCTCAGGATTGATTATAAAAAACGTTTGACATGTTTCTGTGGACATTACGGATACTATTTGGAATTTGTCTGCGATGTCGTGACCGCTCGAGCCTGTGGATTTCTGAACATAACGCACCAAACAAAACAAATGGAGGTATTTTGGATATAGAAATAATCTTTATGGAACAAAAGGAACATTTATTGTGTAACTGGGAGTTTCGTGAGTGTAAAGATCCAAAGATCAAAGGTGTGCGAGTAAATCTATAAGTCAGAAGACTTTCGTGACCAATCTACTTAGCTGCTAGAGTTTGTATTATTTTGTCTACTGAGAGAGATGTTCTTACATAAACACTTGTTATGCTTTCGCCGAAAAGCTGTATTGAAATCTGACATGCCAGGTGGATTAACAAGCTAAGCTGTGTTTTGCTATATTGCACTTGTAATTTCATGAAAATTAAATATTTTTAGTAATTTAATTTGAATTTGGCACCCTGCAATTCAGCAGGTATTGATGAAAATGATACCGCTAATGGGATGGGTGCATCAAGAAGTTAATCGGTCGACCTCTACTCTAGACCCAAACTGTTATAGACCTATATCCATCCTGCCTTGCCTTTCTAAAGTCCTTAAAAGCCAAGTTAATAAACAGATCACTGACCATTTTGAATCCCACCGTACCTCCTCCACTGTGCAATCCGGTTTCCGAGCTGGTCACGGGTGCACCTCAGCCAAACTCAAGGTACTAAATGACATAACCGCCATCGATTAGAGACAGTACTGTGCAGCAGTCTTCATCAACCTGGGCAAGGCTTTCGAGTCTGTCATTCACCTTATTCTTATCGGCAGACTCAACAGCCTTGGTTTCTCAAATGGCTGCATCGCCTGGTTCAGTGTGTCTAATCGGAGGGCAGGGTTCGGCAAACAGGGTTCAGTGTGTCTAATCGGAGGGCCTGTTTGTTGTCTGGACCTCTGGCAGTCTATGGGGGTACCAGTGGGTTCATTTCTCGGGCCAACTCTTTTCTCTGTATATATCAACGATGTCATTCTTGCTGCGGGTGATTGCCGGATCCACCTCTACGCACAAGACACCATTCTGTATACATCTGGCCCTTCTTCGGACACTGTGTTAACTAACCTCCAAACGAGCTTAAATGCCATAAAACACTCCTTTCGTGGCCTCCAACTGCTTTTAAACGCTAGCAAAACCAAAAACATGCTTTTCAACCGTTCGCTGCCCTCACCCATCTGCCCGACTAGCATCACTAGTCTAGACGGTTCTGACCTCGAATACATGGACAACTACAAATACCTAGGTGTCTGGCTAGACTGTAAACTCTCCTTCCAGACTCACATTAAGCATCTCCAATCCAAAAATCGGCTTCCTATTTCGCAACAAAGCCTACTTCACTCACACAGACAAACTTACCCTAGTAAAACTGACTATCCTACCGATCCTCAACTTTGGCGATGTCATCTACAAAATTGCTTCAAATACTCTACTAAGCAAATTGGATGCAGTCTATCACAGTGTCATCCGTTTTGTTACCAAATAGCCTTATACCACCCACCACTGCTACCCGTATACTCTAATCGGCTGGCCCTCGCTACATATTCGTCGTCAGACCCACTGGCTCCAGGTCATCTATAAGTCCATGCTAGGTAAAGCACCGCCTTATCTCAGCTCACTGGTCACGATAACAACACCCACCCGAAGCACGCGCTCCAGCAGGTATATCTCACTGGTCATCCCCAAAGCCAACACCTCCTTTGGCCAGCTTTCCTTGCAGTTCTCTGCTGCCAGTGACTGGAAAGAACTGCAAAAATCGCTGAAGTTGGAGATGTAAAATTGCCCTCACTAACTTTAAACATCAGCTATCTGAGCAGCTAACGATTGCTGCAGCTGTACATAGCCCATCTGTAAATAGCCCACACAATCTACCGACCTCATCCCCATATTGTTTTTATTTACTTTGCTGCTCTTTTGCACACCAGTATCACTACTTACACACTATCATCTACTCATCTATCACTCCAGTGTTAATCTGCTAAATGGTAATTACTTTGCTACTACGGCCTATTTATTGCCTTACCACCTCATGCCATTTGCACACACTGTATATAGACTTTTTCTATTGTGTTATTGACTGTACGCTTGTTTATTCCATGTGTAACTCTGTTGTTGTTTCTGTCGCACTGCTTTGCTTTATCTTGGCCAGGTTGCAGTTGTAAATGAGAACTTGTTCAACAAGCTTACCGAGTTACATACATTTTTTAAATTGTTTTATGCAAGAATGGGCTGCCGTCAGTCAGAATGTGGCCCAGAAGTTAATTGACAGCATGTCAGGGCGGCTTGCAGAGGTCTTGAAAAAGAAGGGTAAACGCTGCAAATATTGACTCTTTGCATCAACTTCATGTAAATGTCAATAAAAGCCTTTTACACTTATGAAATGCTTGTACTTATACTTCAGTATTCCATAGTAACATCTGACAAAAATATCTAAAGACACTGAAGCAGCAAACTTTGTGGAAATTAATATTTGTGTCATTCTCAACTTTTGGCCACGACTGTACATCTAACAATCTAAAGGGCCATGGGAGGGGGAAATCTCTTGTTCCTTCTTCACAACTACGCTGGTGTGAGAGGACCATGTTGTCCTCAGTGATGTGGACGCCGAGGAACTTAAAGTGATTGACCCTTTCCACTGCGGCCCCGTCCATATGGATGGGGTGTTCAGATGTGCAACCTTCCCCTATTTCCTGTAGTCCACGATCAGCTTCTTGGTCTTGCAAAGAGTCAGAAACTTTCTGGAAGATTTACGCAAATTTTCCAAGGGAAGTTAATCACAGAGTTAATCACAATGCAAAAAAACATGACATTTTAAATGGTATTAATATTCATTTGCATATATTTACGTTAATTCCCATGGAAAGATTCCACTGCTGAATATTCCCCATAATGTGCAACCCTAGTCTTGCTGCTGTTAAAGGAGAGATCGTTGTCCTGATACAACACTCTCATATCTCTGACCTCCATCCTGTCAGTGATCAGGCTAAACACCGTTGTGTCAAACTTGGAGTTGTGCATGGCCACACAGTCGTGGGTAAACAGGGAGTACAGGAGGGGGCGCAACGCTAGGGGGTCCCCGTGATTAGGGCCAGTGTGGTGGTGGGGTTTATGCCTACCCTCACCACCTGGGGTCGGCCCGCCAGGAAGTCTAGGATCCAGTTGCAAAGGTAAGTGTTCCGTCCCAGGGTACTGAGCTTGGAGGAGACTACGGTGTTGAACGCTGAGCTGTAGTCGATGAACATCCTCACTGGTATTATTTTCTAGGTGGGAGAAGGCCAGTGGGGGGTGCAATTGAGATTCCGCCTGTGGATCTGTTGGGGCGGTTTATAACTTGGAGTGGGTCCAGGGTGTCTGGGATGATAGTGTTGTGAGCCATGACAAGCCTTTCGAAGCACTTAATTTAACTTATACTGTGTAGTGCAAAATGTTTCATTTCAAAGCACATTCCAGTACAACCAGGAGCATGAATAAACAGCTCACTCACCCCCACAACTTTAAAAAGTTAGGCGAACAGCATAAAATCTAGGAGCACAATATTTTTTATTGATCGAGATCAGGGTGGGAAATTAACTTTTTGGTCCACCAGCCACTGTGGCAGGTAGATAAAAAAAATATCTACCAATAAAATTATTTTTTTGCCATAACTACATAAAAAATAAGAAGGATGAGCACGCATTGTACTGTTAATAAAACAAATGTATACCAGTAAGAGCTAAATGTGTTATTATAGATAGTTGGGTGAATTTTGGCCCATTCCTCCAGACAGAGCTGGTGTAACTGAGTCGGGTTTGCAAGCCTCCTTGCTCGCACATTTTTTTCAGTTCTGCCCACAAATTTTCTACGGGATTGAAGTCAGGGCTTCGTGATGGCCACTCCAATACCTTGACTTGTTGTCCTTAAGCCATTTTGCCACAATTTAGGAAGTATGCTTGGGGTCATTGTCCATTTGGAAGATCCATTTGCGACCAAGCTTGAACTTCCTGACTAACGTCTTGAGATGTTGCTTCAATATATCCACATATTGTGATTAATACAATTTGATTTTCTGTGTTTCGTAAACCCTGATCTAAAATACTTTGTTGTAATTTCTGCTCGACATCAGACTAATTTTGTGCTTCAGCTGCACTTCTAAACTCGGATGAGAATTCACGAACAGGTGATATGTAGCTACTTTTCTCTGTGTATCCAGCCTCTGGTAAAATGAAAGATTAACTTTAAGCAAAACATTAGGAAATGTATCTGGCTAAATTCTTTCAATTATAGGCCTAAACAATAGAAATATGATGGCAATGCATAATTTTTGCCAAAAAACCTTGCTTTTTCATTGAAAGAATTTACTTGAGTGGCTGCCCGCCAAAAAGCATTGCACTTTGTCGTCATCTGATGAAAATGAATGTATTTTCTGTGAAGGAAAACTATAAGTTGCACGTCCCTGATCACTATTCAAGAAAACATTTAAATAAACACTTTCAATATAAAACGTGGCACAAGTGGCACAGCAAATTAGAGCACATGTGATCAAAATGGTTGCACTTTAGAGCCCTACTCATTCCTCTGTGCACCATGTTGCCTTAGCTGATGAATACCACTCACTTAACTGGCAAGCCAGCAATAACCGAATTACGAAATTAAAAGATTAGCCAAAACACCTTTGGTTCAGAGTCGTGAGGCTGGGAGAGATAGGAGAGTAAACACAGCTGTGTTTAGACTTTTGGAATTTTGCTTAAATGGATGTGATATCCGCAAGGCTGGCCCACCGGCACTCTTATGGATTGCCACATGCTGTCTCTGCAAGGGGTGCTGACATGGTGCCCTAGACCTGCACATATAACACTGTTGGAACACCCAGTGTGTGTGTGGCTTTCAGTGCAGGGGTTTACTAACCAGAGAGAAACTGTAAAAGCTAAGACCTGTCTCCGGTTACTCCTAAGCTAAGAGCTGTCTGAGGTACTCCTGAGCCAAGTCAACACAGCCATCAATCTTGGAACTGCTGCCCTCTCAGAGTAGCCACATTTATTGACTGATTGACTCAATCTCCATAGACAAACATTGGCACTAGAATGGACTTACTGAAGAGCTCAGTGACTTTCAAAGTGGCACAGTCATAGGATGCCATCTTTCCAACAAGTCAGGTCGTCAAATGTCTGCCCTGCTAGAGCTGCCCCGGTCAACTGTAAGTGCCGTTATTGTGAAGTGGAAACGTCTAGGAGCAACAACGGCTCAGCCACGAAATGGTAGACCACACAAGCTCACATAACGGGACTGCCTAATGCTGAAGTGCATAAATATTGTCTCACTACAGAATACCTAACTGACTCTGGAAGCAACATCAGCACAAGAACTGTTCTTCGGGAGCTTCATGAAAAGGGTTTCCATTGCCGAGCAGCCCCACAGAATCCTAAGATCACCATGCCAAGAGTCGACTGGAGTGATGTAAACCTCCCCGCCATTGGACTCTGAAGCAGTGGAAACGCGTTCTCTGGAGTGATGAATCATGCTTAACCGTCTGGAAGTCCGATGTCCGAATCTGGGTTTGGCAGATGCCAGGAGAACGCTACCTGCCCCAATGCATAACGCCAACTGGAAGATTTGGTGGCGGAATAATGGTTTGATTTAAAGTTTGGGCTAGGCCCCTTAGTTCCAGTGAAGGGAAATCTTAACACTACAGCATACAATGACATTATCGATAATTCTGTGCTTTAAACCATTTAGGGAATTCCAGCCACTCCCTATATCAGCATGATAATGACCCAGTGCACAAAGCGAGGTCCATACAGAATTGGTTTGTTGAGATCAGTGTGGCAGAACTTGACTGGCCTGCACAGAGCCCTGACCTCAACCCCATCGAACACCTTTGGAATAAATTGGAACGCCGACTATGAGACACGCCTAATCACCCAACATCAGTGCCCGACCTCACTAACGCTACTGTGGCTGAAGGGAAGAAAGTCCGCACAGCAATGTTCCAACAACTAGTGGAAAGACTTCCCAGAAGAGTGGAGGCTGTTATTGCAGCAGGGGGGGACCAAGTCCATATTAATGCCCATGATTTTGGAATGAGATGTTCGACAGGCTTCACCAATGCTCATGTCAGTAGGTGCAGTCTATCCCAATTATTCCAGCACCTGAGCCCCCCTCTCCCAAAACCCCACCCACCCACACTCCACTTCAAAATCAGGGATGCCTGGCTCAGGTGCACAAGCCATTAAGCCAGGACTCTCTCCACAGGCCATTTCATCTTTACCAGCTGAGTCCCCTAAAACAGGTTTTATTCTAGTTTAGACAGGGGCCTCTCTCCTGGCAAAGACAGCCACAGTCTCTTAGGCATGAATCTGATTTCTAACAATCCTGACATGGCCCTCTCCAGTAGGATTAGGCTATGTGATGCAAAGTAGCTGTCTATGGGGGCCATATTAGGTAAATGAAATGAGGACATGTGAAAGTGCAGAGGTCCTCTTCTGTCTAACCAGAAGCTGGCCATTCAACATCCTAGTTGGTTTGATTGAATGAGATTTGGGGACCTGAGAAAGCCTACAATTTGGAGACGAGTGGTGATGTAGGCTCAGTGCAACTACACGCAAATTAAAAAACTGAATTGAGTTGATGTGGAATTCAAAGTGGAAGTATCCACCCAAAACAGTTTTGTTTACTGCCATGACACCAAAAAAGATGTGTAATTGAATTTGCTTTCCCGTAGTGAGTACGCAGGTTGAAATCAGTCCAGGTAGCTACTCTCGAACGATGGGTTTCCACCACCACAAATACGATGTCTGAGGATTACGTCATTGTTAAAACTGACCACATTGTCTAAATTCAGAAAACACAGATCAGTTATCGATTTACTCACTTGAAAACAACCTTGAGTAATATCACAGAGAAGGAAACCCTCGACTTAAAGTAATTCCTACTCTTGTTTCAAAATGACCAGCAAGTTACAAGACTGATGCAGCTGTCAGTACATGCATATTGTGGGCCATGGATACTGTAACTGGATACCACCTATGATACTTCATAGGCTATGTTTTAGGCTATTTCTGCAAGGGTTAACTTAACTGCGTAATTAAAATATAAATATTTAGCTAAATGCCTACCTACAACATCCACAATTGGATTACTAAATACGGTTATCATATTTCTCCTTCCATCATCTGTCAAGCTTCAGAGGCTTCCACACAGAAAAGTGTGGTTGAAATCTTGTGACTACCGTTACACTGAAATAGCAGTAGTGGATTCAGTGAACAGCTTATTTCCAGTAATAACTTAAAGGCATAGCCTACATTGTTTAATTGACCCGAGTATGGGACAGTAAATGTTTTTAACTAAGTAGTTACCAAAACAATGGTGTATTGGTTAGGTTTATGGAGAGCAAACGTCAGAGCAAACAGTTAGCTAGCTTGTTAGCAATTTAGCTAGCTAGGTTACCTAAAGTTAGCACAACCAGCTAGCAAACTAGTTAGCTACAGTAGCTACGCTAGCAAGCTGCATTACTTTTAAGTAAAAAGGTTGTTAGCTAGTTGGTAAATTATCTTACCGTCATAAACAGTTCCAGGGGCGTCCAGTTTTTAAGTAATATGGTTTTCTTATAGCGGGAAATGAGTTTAGGGTGAGGGACTGAAAATCCAAGTTCAGTTCACCGCTGCGAACTCCGACAAAACCTCATCTTTATCACCGAGCCTTCAGCTTCATACACATTCAACTGCGGGCCCTCCTGGCTCGAATCTCGGACTAGCTCGGCAACGAATAATCCACACGCAAGACACAGCAACCATTGGCTACAGCGAACCAGCAGTCATTTCAGACCGAGTGAATGATATTTACAATGCCTTTGATTTGTAAATGCGATGGTATGAGCGACATAAATGTTGGGGGGGATTGGATTATTCGGTCTCTGACTTCTCAGCGGACTGCAGAGTCCGTCGTCAAGGCTCGCTCGCTGCAGCAGAGGCAACAGCATAGCAACGTTATGGCGCAATCTTCGCAGCGCCATCAGTGCACGGGGGTGGAGTCACAGGATAGGGAGGCGTGGTAGCGTGGTTTTCATTTGTGAAGTCGCGGGTGAGCAATCCTGCAATCTATATTTGTCATGCCATAGTAATTGGTATTTTGCCGGTTTTATAGGTCTACAAAATGTAGGTTAGTGTGGAAACTGCATTTGGCATCACGTTTGTACGTGTGGGGCAGAATAGTCATTAGGCGAGGAGTCATTAGTCATTTCCTCAAGTAATTTTTGCCACTGGATATTACATTTCCATTGTTGTCAGAATTAGTCCACACTAGTTTATCATTGCCCTAAATTCAGGAAATACCTAGGTCCGTCAATGTGACTATAACAATACACCAGTGGAGATTAGGCCTAACAATGGGACTGTAGATTACAATTTACAAATGGGCGGTGGCGACATCATGTGGTTAAAAAGAGAATAGTCCGTCCCCCAACTGTGTCCATTAATGTAAAGGGACTGTAGTATCACAACTGGCCGTGACTGAAAGTCCCATAGGGCAGTGCACAATTGGCACAGTGTCATCCGGGTTAGGGTTTCCGGGGTAGGCCGTCATTGTAAATAAGAATTTGTCCTTACCTGACTTGCCTAGTTGGAAAATAAAGGTTCAATAAAAATCTGAAGTAATGGATCCTTATGGTATTGCTGACCTTGCTCATTCTTGATTAATTTAAGATTAGAGTTGACCAAATCTCTGGACATAGAAATATTATTTAAAGTGTCAGAGGGCTATTGCAAGAAACTACATACAAGAATTGTTCAGTTAATATCCATTATTTGTGTTTAGAATTTTTGGGGAGTTTGAAATTGTGATCCTTTGCTCAGGACAAGGGCATTTCCAGGCATAGAGCTGACATGGAAATTCATATTGAAAGTATTTAGAAAAGGGAAAATATAGTTTTTTGGAGTTATACGATTCCCCTAAATGTACATTTTAAGCTCAAATAATGCAACATAATCAATTTGATCAACTATAAAAATAAACATTAAAAAGTGTCCCTGTCAGACAAGGATTGTCCCACCTTTCAAGAACCTCAGCTAATTTCCTGCTATTCCACACATTTTGCCATGAGGCTAAGAAAGCTTGAGCTTTGGTGCTGCAGAAGTGTGTGTGTTACGCCTATTGTCACAAATTACCCCATGTTGTCTTCACCCAGGCTGAGGGTACTATTGGTGTTTACCCAGTACAGTAATTAGTTACAATTTATTATTTTCCGTTGCATAAAAAGATCAGGGGAGTTGTTTGTAATCACATACACAGAGCATTCTTATAACCCAGGAAAGCCTCTCTATCAAGACTATAAAGAAGCTGTCAATGCTATGACTAGTGTGTATTTTGTTCTGGCTCAAAGATTTTGCCAGGAATAATGTGTCATTGAAATACACCTTTATTTGATAATGACAGTCTCTAGGTTCAGTTTTTCTCAACATAAGCTGTCAAAGCGTTAATTACTTGTTTCTTTTTTTTGATACGTGTGCGATGTGATTAAAGTACTTTATTAAGTTGTCCATTTAATATGCAGACAACCTAAATGGCCACCAACTAAATGTGTAGACTCAGGAGATTCAATGCTGTATATTAAAATCATTCTCACCAAGCAACCAACTTTAAAAAGATGACTTTCTTTAAACCAAACAGATTCTTGATTCCCACACCTCGCCTTCTTTTTTCTTTGTTTTGGATAAAACAATCACAACACATTTCCATCTTACACAAGTCAGCTGTACATGTTTAACATTATAACAGACTTTGTTAAATGTGGCTTTTTATGAAAGCTTTTTATTGTACCTTGCCCTGATGTGTTTTACAACAGCACAAAAAGTCCAGGTGCACATATAGACCACCTGTCACATGTATAACATCCAAACCAATGTTCACATTCATTTTAGGCAAAGGTAAAATTGAGGTCACTGTTAAGAGGAAAGGAAGCATTCAAGTTTAGGGATGACTGCCATTATTCAGGTAATGTTACATGTGGTTGAAATTCACTTTTTCTTACTGTAATTGTGATTGCATAAATACTACCCGTTTAAAAACTAGTACAAACAGCAGTGGGCTTCTAGTCTCGTGTCAGACTTTACAAGTAACTCTAGAGGCCAAAGCTCACGTGATATTTGGTTCTTTGTGCAGAAATTAGTGGGCTTCCAATGTCCATTTTAGGTCTTCTCTTCCTTGAGTAGACCCACAATGACATCCCTCCTGGAGGTGTAGGGAGCATGCTTCTAATGCCACTATGTTAACTACGCCCCTGAAGACCACAAGCCCAGTGTGCAGCCTGAAGATCTGCTTCAGGGTCACCCTGTAGACCATCACCCCTGCCAAGCAGAATGGCCTGTACCATGGCAAACTTCTGAGCCTCTGGAGAGAACACCAGCGCGTCCTTGAGGGCAGTGCAAATGTCACTGTTCCACTCCACCTCCTTGCCGTTGATGAGAATGGTGCTGTTGGTAATGCCAGCCGGGTCATCTAGCGTGCTGTTAAAGTTGGCAGCGATGCCAATCTGGGCACCAGAGGGAAGCCAGGGCATGCCAGCCCGACCGGGTGGAAGCCAAATGAGGCAAAGGCACTGTAGCCGCCCGGGGAGCCCACATCAGATTCCTACAGGACCTGCTGGAAGACGCTCTCCAGTTTGTCAGAGATTCTGGCTGGTTCTCCTTTGTTCCAGGCCTGGTACAGCTTCCTGTAAGTACTCGGGTGCGGCGGGGAAACTTCTGTACCATCACAGCATACTTCAGAAACGGAGACGCCATGGCATCAGTTGGTTTGGTCGTTAGCTACAGACCTCAGAGGGATTGATCTAACTAGAAACAGAAAATCAAACGCAAGACGTTTGACCCGGCTGACTGGTGAATTAAAGTTGAAATAAGACCCAAAAAGTGTAGACCAACTCGTCTTATGAATACATCCTCTTTTTGATTCATGGCATTACACATGATGGTTTAAGGATTATATGTTCAGTATGAGGTCCGAGTCCCCATCCGGATCACCTCTGGACTTGCTATTATGAAATTGTCAATCATCTTGAGACAACAACACTGTGTGCATGGGTGGTAATATACTGTACCAGTTATGTCAGAAGAAATTGTTGCGCGATAATACTGCAATTGGCAAAAAGATGCACCATTTTGTATCACTGTTGGTCAAACCCAAAATGCAATCCAGGTGTGTAATTCGTCGATTAGCTAAATGGTTGGTTAGTTAGCTAGCTAGTATGGCTAGCACTCAATGAATGACGATAGTAATGGATGACTGCCAGACAGTCAAGTGAGGAATTTGTAACAGTACAACGCACTCTTTTATATGAACTCAAATACTGAATTAACAGATAATGTTACATTTTATAAAGCTTTCACAAGATAACTCACATGCCATATAGATATATGCAAGGGCTGCAGGACCAAAGTTAAGCAAAACGAAGTAAAGCAGTTTGCAGCACGTTTTACGACAGTTTTACGTTAATAACTAATCACTCATTTACTAAATGCAGTAGTGTGTTAAAGCTGTAAGAATATCAAACACTGCATAAGGGTAAAATAGCCTATTTTTTATAATTCACGTTTGTTATCATAGTCTGCTGGAATATTTTTTTATACGAGTCGAGCTAACAAACTTCACCACGAGGAGGCATACTTTGCCTCTACCTCTGCATTAAGTGCAGTAAGTGAAAGGCAAAATTACCAGCCTCAAAGACCAGTAAGTAAAAGCAGTTATTACCCTGTAAAACCTGATCAGTGATCTCACCCTCAAGGAAGGAGGGTTGCATTTGTTAAGTATTCTAATAGGGCCTGTTATAAATTAGACATATTACTCTGTTTGGTGTGTGTGTGTGTGTGTGTGTGTGTGTGTGTGTGTGTGTGTGTGTGTGTGTGTGTGTGTGTGTCAAAATCAAATCAAACTTGATTTGTCACATGCGCCGAACACGACAGGTGACTTTATCAGCTCTTTCCCAACGATGCAGATTACTTTTTTTTTTATTATAAGAGAAACAAAACATACAAGAACACACAATAACTAAGCTATATACAAGGGGTACCAATACCCAGACCTACCTCTAGCCTTTCGGGGCCCTAAGAGAGATTTGGGCACATGCCCTTCGTGCCCAATAGCTCATTCAGCCACCCAAGGTTTAGATAGCTGGCTATACTAACTTACCTACCAATCTTATCAAATGTTAGCTGACATGGGCTAATTATGTGACTGTCAGTGACTGACAGGAGAAAAACTGCTGATGCACTAGCAAATTTCTAAATCAAGTTGAGACCCCGACTGATTTATGACTGGGGGGTCCCCCTAGTGGCTGTGGGGTCCTATGCACAGCGTGGAGTCTGCCTACAGGCACTACCAAAACCACATCAATGTGCAGCGATACGTGATGTGTGTGTGTGTGTGCGTGTGTGTGTGTGTTGATAGAGACCTGCTGTGAGTGTACATTGAGCTCAGATTGTCAGATAGTCTGCACAGATAGTCCGTTGATTAGCTATTCAAAAGTCTAATTTCTTGGAGACAGAGGTTGTCTCGGAGCCTGTTGGTCCGAGACCTGATGCTGTATCGCTTACTTGACAGTAGCACCGAGAACAGTCAATGGCATGGGGGGCTGAAGTCTTTATTGAAGTGTGTGTGTGTGTGTGTGTCGTCCTTGAATGCACGTGAACTGCAGAGAAAATGTATAAACCTGTGTGTGTGTCCTTAAGTGCACGTGAACTGCAGAGAAAATTTATAAACCTGTCATTGTGAATGTGATGGATAGAGAATGCTGGATTACTGGCCTGCGCTCAAAAAAAAATCTGGGGTTTCACCAGCATAAGACTTTTGGGTAATTATGGTGTGTATATCACTCTTCTCATGCATTATTACTAACAGAAAAACATTGATTAGTGTAGGAATGGGGATTCAGGCCCTGAGCTGTAATGATGTGCTCCTTGGAAGAGCTCAAAACGTGTCAAAATGCCTACGAACTGTTATTACATTTCAATGGTGTTGTTGGAGAATGCAGAAAATGCTATTTAAAAATATAGCTGTGAGAAGCAATGAACGGGGTTCACAGGATGACATAAAGGACATAAGATCAGTTGGATATCAAAGCAAGCGCTCTATCATTTAGGAACTATCTTCTTTATGTGCAATCATGAATCTAAATACAACATCTGGAGTGAATATGATGTATGGTTCATGAGGAGAAGATGATTTTGACCATTAGCGTTAAATATGCAAAGAATGAGTGCTTTATAGTTTCCTTGTTTTTTATAGGTATCAATACCATATTCAGTGTGGTTCATTTTAGGGACGTCCATGATAGCGCTGATATGTTTTAAGTTGATAGGCAACTGTGGAGTCGATTTAAAGTAGTTTAAATGTAAAAATATGATATTTGCAAATAACTCATCCATATTTTAACCATCCCATAGCTTTTCTCAACCCAAGTTAAAACATCTACCATGGGCCTACATTTGATCCTATAATTCATGAAAGTAAGTATTTTAGCATATTATCGAAGTATAGTGTGCCCATTTTTGAATGCATCAACGTTATTTTCTTAAAGTCTTTTGGAACTATTGTGATGAATCCAAAGACCAAATTCGGAGTGAATCTGACTTTGTCCATGAGAAGATGTTTTTGATTATTTTATGCCCTCTGGAAGCAACATCAACACAATATCTATTCGTCGGGAGCTTCATGAAATGGGTTTCCTTGGCCGAGCAGCCGCACACAAGCCTAAGATCACCATGCGCAATGCCAAGCGTTGGCTGGAGTGGTGTTAGCTTGGTGTGGAAGAACTTGACTCGCCTGCACAGAGCGCTGACCTCAACCCCATTGAACACCTTTGGGATGAATTGGAACGCCGACTGCGAGCCAGGCATAATCACTCAAAGTCAGTGCCCGACCTCACTAATGCTCTTGTGGCTGAATGGAATCAAGTCCCCCCAGCAATGTTCAAACATCTAGTGGAAAGCCTTCCCAGAGGAGTAGAGGCTGTTATAGCAGCAAAGGGGGGACCAACTCCATATTAATGCCCATGATTTTGGAATGAGATGTTCGACAAGCAGGTGTCCACATCCTTTTGTGTTTGATGACCCTGTGGAGACAAACACAAAGACGGGTGAAATAGATCAGGGTGTGACAACATACAACATTTGTTCAGAAGTTTTTCAAAAATTTTCAAAAATGTCCACGATGGAGGAACATATATCTTATGGGTCCTTGAGGCAAATTAGTTCAGCATGTAGAAAGACAACCACATAAAATGTTTCAAATCATTAAGTCAAATGGAGAGGTGGATATGAGGGTTTAAGTGAGACTGCTTATAACAAGCCACCTATAGGCCAATCAGTGCCATAATTTTTTTGTTATTTGACCAAATCTAAAAATAACAATAGGTTTCACCCCAATGAGTCGGATAGACACTAATCTGTCATTAGGTGGATGTGATATAATGAAAATACATTACTTAGTACAATATGAAAATCTAGGAAAATGGGTCTGATGTGTGACAGATTAGTTTTATGATACCCTTCTATGTCTGACATTTTCTAAAAAAAGAGATCACGTACCAAAATGTTACAGAAACAAATTGGCCTCACATGTCCTCAACTGGCAGCTTCATTAAATAGTACCTGCAGTGAAGACAGTGAAGAGGCGACTCCGGGATGTTGGCCTTCTAGGCAGAGTTCCTCTGTCCAGTGTCTGTGTTCTTTTGCCCATCTTAATCTTTTATTTTTATCGGCCAGTCTGAGATATTACTTTTTATTTGCAACTCTGCCTAGTAGGCCAGCATCCCGGAGTCACCTCTTCACTGTTGATGTTGAGACTGGTGTTTTGCGGGCACTATTTAATGAAGCTGCCAGTTGAGGACTTGTGAGGTGTCTGTTTCTCAAACTAGACACTCTAATGTACTTCTCCTCTTGCTCAGTTGTGCACCGGGGCCTCCCACTCCTCTTTCTATTCTGGTTAGAGCCAGTTAGCGCTGTTCTGTGAAGGGAGTAGTACACAGTGTTGTACAATATCTTCAGTTCCTTGGCAATTCCTTGGCAATGGAATAGCCTTAATTTCTCATAACAAGAATAGACTGACGAGTTTCAGAAGAAAGTTCTTTGTTTCTCGCCATTTTGAGCCTGTAATCAAACCCACAAATGCTGATGCTCCAGATACTCAACTTGTCTAAAGAAGGCCAGTTTTATTGCTTCTTTAATCAGGACAACAGTTTTCAGCTGTGCTAACATAATTGCAAAAAGGTTTTCTAATGATCAATTAGCCTTTTAAAATGATCAACTTGGATTAGCTAACACAACGTGCCATTGGAACACAGGAGTGATGGTTTCTGATAATGGGCCTCTGTACACCTATGAATATATTCCATAAAAAATCTGCCGTTTCCAGCTACAATAGTCATTTATAACATTAACAATATCTACACTGTATTTCTGATAAATTTGATGTTGTGTTAATGGACAAACAAATGTGCTTTTCTTTAAAAATAAGGACATTTCTTAGTGACCCCAAACTTTTGAACGGTAGTGTATCTACACAAAAAGAGCAAGAGGCTATGATCCACTCCAAGAGAGAAAGCGCCTCTGTCTCCATGGCAACCGGCACTAGCAGCAATGTGGGAATCTCCCATCCCTTGAAAAGGGAACAGTCAAAAGAAGCAGGTTACCCATTCCCATTAAGCATGCTGGTATTAGAATGGTTTTTGTGTTCCTCACACAAAGGTCTCTAGATCTTTACCTTGCTCTTTGCTCCAGTGGTTTTAAGACCAGAGCTCTACATTACAGCCTCTTTCTAGTCTACCAGGCCAACATTAATATGGACACCAGATCACCTTAAGACCACATCTTTCTCATAATCCCCTTTTCATTAAACTGAACGAGGTCACTAAGCAACAGGGAGCACATGCGAGCAGGGCAGATGGAGTAAGATGTATTTTAATCAGTGGGGGCTGCTGAGGGGTGGACGGCTCATAATAATGGCTGGAATGGAGTCAATGGAGTGGTGTCAACCATATGGAAACCACGTCTTTGATGTGTATGATACCATTTCATTGACTCCATTCCAGCCGTTATTATGAGCTGTCCTCCCCTCAGCAGCCTCCACTGATTTTAATGATCAGCGAAACAAGCTCTGGCTGCCACGGTGACAAATGTAAAGGCTGTTAAATGGTGTTATTGTGAAGGGTGTCAAATTCAGTGTGTCAAATTGAGATTAGAATTATCCAGGGGAGGCTAGTGGTAACCTTTGGAGCTCTCCCTAATTTGACTATGGATTTTCTGTATCTATTAAGCCTTTACTTTTCAGTTGGATGTTTGTAGCCTACATCAAAAGGTCAAAACACCAGTGGATGGAAAGCTTTTGACTAATCTAAATCCTACTGCAAATGATCTGACTAATCATTTAATGCAGTCGAGAAATATTATGCACACCAATGTATGTAGAACGCTTACAGGTGTTGGGAAAGTTACTGAACATCATGGGTTATTATGGGTCTAACTTGAAACACAAACCAATCAATAAAATATCGAGAAGCCCCTGACTACATTTCGGTGGCGGACTCAGTGTGGGCGGAGTCAAATGCGTTTAACCCGAACCCTTCCCGTCTCCTCCAAGGTCACCCAAGTTGAGGTTCACTTCAAAGGTATCAACGTCAACGAACGCAAATCTTAATCGAACCTAACCTACATGGGGAGGCAGGGTAGCCTAGTGGTTAGAGCGTTGGACTAGAAACCGAAAGGTTGCAAGTTTGAATCCCCAGCTGACAAGGTACAAATCTGTCGTTCTGCCCCTGAACAGGCAGTTAACCCACTGTTCCTAGGCAGTCATTGAAAATAAGAATTTGTTCTTAAACTGACTTGCCTATTTAAATAAAGGTAAAATAAAAATACATGGATAAAAATATAAACCATGGAAGTGAGGCGGTCATTATGCATAATGTGCTTTGTAATATTCATGTTATACTATTGCAGTGGTATTATTTTATATAACAAACTACCGGACCGATGTTAGCATAATGTTACTTAGCACCCATTTGCACATGAGCTAGCAAATTGCTTACAATGAATCTTATTTGGACAAATTTGCCTTCATGAGCAGTAAGCCTAGGTTTACATGTACAGTTATGTAATTGTGTGTTTCTTCAATGTATGCCTTGTTGTGTTTGGCTGGCTCTAAATGTGCATCGTTGATGCCATTCCCTAAATTACACATAGCGAGTCTACACAGCCTACACATAGTATATACAATAATGAAATTAAATGCCTATTGCTTATTTTATGCCTTTCTAATTATCATGTGTTTTATATCTATGCTTATTTTCTTTGATGTATAGAGACACATTAGTGTGCCATTGGAGGGCGAGAGTCCCAAAATTGAAAAATGCTGCAGCAGTCAACTTCATTACTGCCCCTTCTGCACGTATAAGGCTATGGTCAACAACCACATGAAAGGTCATGCTTCAGTGAGGCACAGAGGTAATATTTCTTTCTTTGTTTATTGAATATATTTGCCGTTCACGTTTTTTGATTTGCCCTATTTTTTCAGTTACATCAGTGTATTTAGTTTAATTTTATAACTTGTTACTTTACTGTTATTCCTTTCGTTCAGAGTTCACAATCATAAGGTGTGGCTTCAGTTGTAGAAATGTGACACACATTCATTGTTGTTATTGCAAGGCATCAATAATCAACAAAGCACAGTTTCTGAAGCACCTGACATACCATCAGCATCCAGTGGCCCCTCAAGAGCACCTAGAGGTCCTTAAACAGTCCCCAGAGGCCCCTCAAGAGCACCCAGATGTCCCTCAAGAGCACCCAGAGGCCCTTAAAGAACAACTAGTAGCATCCACTGCATTCCATATACCTCAGATACGGCTCCCTAAATCACCTGGTCCCAACATACATGGCAACTCAAGAAAAGTCATTGTAACTTGTCCACACTGCAAACTGAAGTTAAATAAGAAAAACTTCAAAACACTTTTACGAAGAAAGCATACACATTGCTTTGAAATGGTGTCCAAGGAAATATTTTTGGCATGTGAGCGCATTAATGTGAGAAATGGTGTGTTTGGAGTCGAAAATACATTTCCTGGTCCAGCAACACCCATACATGTTGTGAAAAATACTTGGGGACCCACACAGAAATTGAGGTGTGAAGTTGACCAATGTCGTCCCAATGCTGACTTTGCTTTAAGGTGTAGGATGCTGCCTTTTGAATGTCAGCATATACGTTCCTTATTGTACTGCCCACGTGCAGGCAACACAACAGTGACTTTGACAGAGGAGGCCTTGGTGACAATGGTCGAGAATAAATGGTTTTGTGAGGAGCGCTAGGCGTCAACGTGAGGCAGATACTGAGGGTGTGCCCCTGTCTGTCCAGCTGACGTTTGGTGGACCATCGACAAAAATTCACATTTTGGTGTACGAGCTGAAACTATCTTATTATAGTAGGCTTGGAAGGGTTGTGACAGCTTATGATAGTAAGCAGAACAGCTGGCATTGTCCTTGTTCAAAAGCAAGGCATTCTCGCATACACAAAGCAATTGATAAATTACACCTCTTTGTAACAAAAAGGCAACTGTTTAGGAGGGTGAAAACCACAGAAGAGAGAAACCTTCCACCACAGCACACCACAGAACAGGATACAAGTGAAGCGAAAGAGGAGAATTATCCACCAAATGATAAAGGTGTAGCACGGATGGTGAACTACCTCATGACAAATAAAAAACTACCTGCTGAACTCCCCCAGGCTGTCAATCAACAGTCAAGAGATGGAAAGATATTGAGTGGCTTTCCGAAGCACCTGATCCCAAAAGAGGCCAGATGCAAGGAGTGTGATTACGTACTCAGTGACCCTCTACTGATCACTGCAAAAGGGAGGATTCTGACGACCACAGGTGTAGTTGAAGGTCAGTAATATTCTAGTTATTTCATTGATTCTAACTTCTAACATCCTTATGATCAAACAGTACATGATTCCCACATACAATGAAAAATAGAAGAAAAAATGATATTAGTCTCAAAAGGCATGCATAGAATATTTAACACCTTTGGTTGAATTTTCTTTTTAGGCATATCAACCTACAGAAGGTCATGCCTGAACTGTGGCATGATCTACAGGTACCAGGAGTTGGAGGATGGTGTCCACAACTTTGATGACCACATAATCCTGTCTCTGCACTTATGCCTGATGATAAGGAATGCATTACAGGTGAGAACATATCATTCTGAAAATATGTTGTGCTTACTGAAATACTTAGGCTACTATAAAGTTGAAAATTAGAGCTCTCAGTTCATGTTTTCCTTCTTAATAGCCTACTCACCCTCTCATGCCAAATACTACCAAACATATCATTTGAATGACTTATTGAGTAGTTCTAGATATCACTGAAAACACCTTTAGTAATAGTGGCTTTTGTTTGCATGGTGGTATTGTGAAAGTGGGGTGTAATTTGTCTTATCGCCCATTGAAGCACTATTAATATTTATTCTTCTTTTTTCTTCAAGGAAGCAGATGTTCTTCTAAGGGACACCCTAGAGGCAGCAAGGTGGTGCGAGCGCCAAACATTTAAAGGCACTGTTTCCCTCCCTAGTGTAATTGGGATGGACGGGGAAGACCGCATTACAACCCTTAAAGAAAAACGGTGAAGAGCGGGTGAAGTGGAAAATATTCTCCTCAAGAAACCATTCGTGTTCCCGTTCCAGTTACAGAGAGATTATGAGAAGTTCTGTGTGGAGGCAGTTGACAAAAAGAAAATGACTGTCTTTGCCTCTTGAGGAGCAGGAGTGAAGCCATTTTTCAGTGGTCAAACCTTGTTTTTGTCTGCTGTGTTAATTGTTTCAGTTGTTATTTGTGTTATGTTGTTTAGTAAAGATGACGTTGAAGTCACCCGAGTCTCTGATCTCTGTACTGGAGCTGGTATAACTTCATGTACAAAGCACATTCAGCTTGTCAGTATGTCTATATGGTATAGTCTGTCTCCATTCTCATGAGGAAAGCAAATAGCATTATAAATCAGGATAGGTAGTAACTGTATGTATATACTCAATTAAATAATATAATTACAAAGTTATAACATTTATCAACACAATTTAACAGTACATGACATACGTAACAAGTCTGTTGTTCACTGCAACAATATCAGTAGCTTGTCTCAAATATAGCAAGAAGCAAAAAGTGTTACAACACATGTGCTGGTACCACTTTATATAATATTTCTTACGATCTTGACTCCGCCCCGAATACGTTTGTATTCAACGTGTGATTTGCACAAACGTGTGTGTTTGCTTCCAGTGTGTGACTGTCAAACCTTAGATGGACAAAAAAAAACACCGGTAGGCGGGGTCAAATTTGAGTGGAGTCAAATGTTTGACTCCGCCCCGAACTGCACACTGCAGTCAGGGGTACTTGAAAATATCACCTAAATAAATCATGATTTGTCCAAAGGGTCATGTTGTTAAAATCAATACAATTTTGTAAGTAAGCACAGTCTCAGAAATATGTCCCTCACACAAACGTATGTAAAATTTAAATCAATAATCAAATTAAGATCCCCTCTTGCTTCATCGGTTGAGCAATCAATCAGTTTGAGTGAAGATCAATTGGTCAATCTAGCGCCCTTTGAACATGATTGCCTCCAAATAATTTACAGTCTGTAGTGAACTTGTCCATTCGTTAAACAGGGAAACCATTCTTTGAGGTTTCCAAGACCTCTTTAGTCTCTGTCTTTTCATGATGTTGTTCCGAACATGGGTTCCCAGTATCAGAGCTATCCGAGGGATTATTGTTTATGTTTTGTATTCATTTTCCAAAATGTTTTTATGACCAAAATC
Source organism: Oncorhynchus nerka (assembly GCF_034236695.1). Classification (NCBI taxonomy): domain Eukaryota; kingdom Metazoa; phylum Chordata; class Actinopteri; order Salmoniformes; family Salmonidae; genus Oncorhynchus; species Oncorhynchus nerka. The sequence goes on along the minus strand of NC_088398.1, from coordinate 50,561,967 downwards.
TCTTTCGAGGATAGAGAAGGGTGTAGTATCCTGCTATTGTACACTGAGTATGCAAAACATTAAAATACCTGCTCTTTCCATGGCATAGACGGACCAGGTGAATCCAGCTGAAAGCTATGATCCCTTATTGATGTTACTTGTTAAATCCACTTCAACCAGTGTAGATGAAGGGGAGGAGACAGGTTAAAGAAGGATTTTTAAGCCTTGAGACAATTGAGACATGGATTGTGTGTATGTGAGCCATTCAGAGGGTGAATGGGGAAGACAAAATATTTATATGCCTTTGAACAGGGTATGGAGGTAGGTGCCCGGCGCACCGGTTTGTGTCAAGAACTGCAACACTGCTGGGTTTTTCGGTTTCCCGTTTTTCAAGAATGGTCTGTCACCCAGCCAACTTGACACAACTGTGGAAAGTATTGGAGTCAACATGGACCAGCATCCCTGTGGAACGCTTTCAACACCTTATAGAGTCCATGCCCTGATGAATTGAGGCTGTTCTGAGGGCAAAAGGAAGACATTATGAAGGTGTTCTTAATGTTTTGTACACTCAGTGTATCTACTCATAATTACATAAGAATAAAGGGGAATGGCAGTTTACTGGAAAACAGTAAGTGTTGAATAGATCATTTGTTTCCGGTACGCCTGACAAGCACTAACGCAATTCACCATGCTGAGGGAAGGGAGAGGAGGCGTGAGTGAGCCCCCCTCCCTCTTAACTAAAGAACATCAATATGAGATGTTCCAGGAACCACTGCACACAGCAAGAGAGGGAGAGAGAGAGCTGTCCATTTCATTTCATGCCCATTAGCCACTGTAATGAGTCATGTAAAAGGCAGCAACAGCATCTAATGTATGACTTATTTATGAAGCCAATCCTAATATCAAGCAGCACAGTACCCTTACCCTATCAGATTATTCACAATCACATTGAACCTATCGCTGCCACCTTCCCTGCCACAGGTCTGCACCCCACCATTAATAACCACTTAATGGTACAAATCTGTGTGTGTGTGTGTGTGTGTGTGTGTGTGTGTGTGTGTGTGTGTGTGTGTGTGTGTGTGTGTGTGTGTGTGTTACAGTTGAGCCCTAAGAAGGTGAAGCTCCATGGACTTTTAAGATAAAAATTAATAAAATATATTTTCAGTGTTTTCTCTTTGATGACCAGCTCATGTTGGCCTTCTCTGAGAAAAGCATGTTTGTAAACATGACAATATCTGACCATATCTATTGTGATATTGGTGTATGTTTTTGTTGTAAGAAACAATTACTGCAATTTCAACAGCTCTAAAATTAAAGATCAACTAACACTATAAATGCACACCACTCAACAGAATTGTAAGTAAAATATAGTATGTGTTACAGTGTGAACAGTGGCAGGAACGTCATCTGATCTCCAATCAGTATTCCCAAGGTTTAGGGTGCTTATGTTCCCACATCTTGTTCACCTCGGGCTTTGTTTGTTTTTCATGTAGTGGACACAATATAAAACAATGCAGGGGGTGAGATTGTAATTGCCCAGCCTAGGCACATGAATATGGTACACAGAGGAACACAAGAGTGGCTGTCCTCATGGTAGAACAGACCCATATCTAGCTAGTCTCGCTCTCTTTCTCTCTCAAGGAGAAAGGGACCAGTCTGTATGTATCTGTAGAATCAATATACACTGAACAAAAATAGAAACGCACCATGTAAAGTGTTGGTTCCATGTTTCATGAGCTGAAATAAAAGATCCCCAAACTGTTCCATACTCAGAAAAAGCTTATTTCTCTCAAATTTTGTGGACAAATGTATTTACCTCCGTGTTAGTGAGCATTTCTCCTTTGCCAAGATAATCCATCCACCTGACATGTGGGGCATATCAAGAAGTTGATTAAACAGAATGATAATTACACAGCTGGACCTTGTGCTGGGGACAATAAAAGGCCACCCTAAAAATGTTATGTGCAATTTTTTCACACAACACAATGCCACAGATGTCTCAAGTTTTGAGTGAGCATGCATTTGGCATGTTGACTGCCGGAATGTCCACCAGAGTTGTTGCCAGATAATTTCATGTTAATTTCTCTACCATACGCCGCATCCAATATCGTTTTAGAGAACTTGGCAATGCATCCAACTATATCCTGGTTCTTCACCTGTGGGATTGTCTGAGACCAGACTCCTCGGTCAGCTGATGAAACTGAGGAGTATTTATGTCTGTAATAAAGCCCTTTTGTGGGTAAAAACTCATTCTGATTGGCTGGGCCTGGCTCCCAAGTTGGTGACCCTGGCTCCTAAGTGGGTGGGCCTATGCTATCCCAGGCCCACCCATGGTTGTGGATCTGCCCAGTCATGTGAAATCCATAGATTAGGGCCAAATGTATTTATTTCAATTGACTGATTTCCTTACATGAACTGTAACTCTGTAAAATCGTTGAAATTGTTGCATGTTGCATTTATATTTTTGTTCAGTATAGATGTTGACCTCTATTCTAGCTGAAACCCCGTTTTTGTCAAGCAGGCTATTTAGACTGAAAGGCTATTTTGCCTTTTAAATAGGAAGTATACATGTACCTCTATTATTTGTTTCATGATCAGTGTAATCTGAGTCTCACATATGATTCACTTTATACATTTCATGTGATGCATTATGTGAGATCTTTAGTTGAGCCATAGGCTATAATTCATGAATTTAGCGATGGGTGCACCATATAAATAGAATTAATTAGACTACTGATTGTAATTGCCACTAATCAAGTCTCATGGTCAATAAAATAATTACAAAAGCTATATTGACGTTCATTCAAAATGTCCTACTCAGAGACTCCACCTTAGAATTTAGACCAGGGATGGGTAACTTTGATGAGGGTGGGGGCCATAAAAAAAATATGAACACATCATGAGGGGTAGCAGTGGCTTGCCGGTCTGCGTACCCACATCGGTGCATACCCTAGCCCAAAGAGAAACTTGCGAGTAAAACATTTTAGCAGCCCACCTCTTGACAGTGGAGAGAACATTTTTTTTGTTTTAAAGCTCATTTTATGCAATTCTACACATTTTGACATGGGTCGGAGAAAAAATTGAGTAATTCTATAACTGAGAGAAGATTTTGTAGTTTATAACTAATTTCAAATAATTACTCATTTTGCCATGGGGCAGAGACAAACATTTTGGGTCTACAAAAAGGGCCGATTCCTGATTTAGACAAAAGTATGTCTTTAAACCAGTCTGGGGGGGCGTCGACAAAACGGAACAGTCCACTTTCTCAAAAAGGGGCATTCCAAAAAGCAAATCAACTGATTTTGGCATTAGAAAAAAAAAGTATATTCTTGAGAAGGCTTAAAGTATTTTACATGTAGACTACATTTTTATTTCAGTCATGACATGATGAAGAAGGAAAACATTTTTAACCAACAAGTGTCCACCCCTATGAGGCCGTTCTATTTTTAGTATCAGCTGTTGCAATATAAAGATTTGCTACATAGCGGATTGCATCGCGGTTATGTGAGGCGCATTCCGGTCACGAAGGTAAAATGATGGCAATGATTTGAGGTAACGGACAGAGAGAGGGATGAGGAATATTTGTGCGTGAAGTGGTTGCTGGAGCGTTCTTTCACGGCAACGGATATCATATAATATTGGTAAGTTATTGCTGAAATTGTCGTCTTTCGTTTTAGGCTGCCACTACATCGCAGCTACGTAAACATTCTTGGTAAATCTTATCAAGTTTTGTACCATGCTTTGGTAAATATTGATCTAATTTGACTTGGGTTTTTGCAATTTAACTGTGGACTTAAATTCTTACAACATTGTAATATTGAGGGGGCCTCTGATTCAAGAAATGGACGCCAATATTCCATTTGCGGAAATTGCTTGATGCAGCAAACTTCTCTAAAAGATTTGACATTCAAGAAGCAACAAAAATAATTTATCCAAGGGCGGTAACTCTACAGCAGTTCCTATACATCACTGATTTAGTTAAAAACATGATAATAATCTTGTCAAGTTTTGTCAGGGAGGAAGTAAACCGTAGCCTAGTAGTGTTTAATCTACGTTCCATTAGAATTATCATAATTTGCAGGGAATGAAATGAAACATCACAAGAATAAACGCTATTGATACATTTAGCTACTTTGTTACAATGTTTATACTTCACACTAGCCTTTTCAACTAGGCATGTATGAATAGATGCATTATAATCATTACGGAATTTCTATTGAAGGATTCTTCAGCTCCACATCATAGGATGAGGTCACCCACCATTATGCAGCCTTCAATATATTCGTCCCTTTTAGAATCCAATTGAGTGGAAGGAGGACTTATACTCTCGTCTCTAACATGTAGGCTCAACATTTCCAAGCAGTCCCATTACAAGTCAGAATGTTGAATAAACCTAATTTGTACTTACTTTACCTGTTGTGTTCTGATTTTAATTTTGTTCCTTATGTCAGAGGTGATCTGAGACAAAATATCCACAGGGAAGTGTTATTAGCCTGATTTTCAATTTGCTGGTCAGTATATGGTTCTGTTAGTTTGCAAATTAGGGTTAAGTGTCTTGCTCAAGGGTAAGACACTTCACCTTATTTGTCACCTTGACAGCTGGTGTATTTGAACGAGTGACCTTTTGGTTACTGGCCCAATGCTCTAACTGTTACCTTCTACTATTGTTTACATATTGTGCATCACGTGCAATGCATCAGGAGATTGAAAATGCAAACCGGAAATACAAGCTGACAGAGCCATATACAGACTGGTGCCCCAAGAAGTCAGGTTAATATGACTTTCCTGTGGACATTTTAGCTCCTGTTCTTGCCGTCAAAGGGACCAACAGCACGGACAACTGGTAAAGTTTTAAAAATATCATTTTATTTAACATTCTGGCATGTAGACTTGTATCTTTTTTTAGGGTGACTTCTTTCAGACTGAATAGCCATGGTGTAGCCACGGTAACAGTCTGATGTATAAGGCAACCTTCAATAATAGCTACACATATTCATCTGACTATTAATAGCCTAGTGAAATCACCAGATAATTCTGCAACAAGAGCGGCATGATGGTGAAGCTTTTTCACTTGTTATTCAATCAAAGAAGTTCAAATGCCACTGAAGGTACTGCATTTTTAATTTAAACTTGATCAAAGCAGCTTGAACTCTTTTGTTTTAGAGAAGCATGTTTATTGAGCCGTGTCAACCAAAGAACTCTCACAAGGTGTTACTGTATGAAATACAACATAAAGTTGACTGACCGCAGCCTGGTGAGGTAGGCCAACGTTGATTCACTGAAGAGGCATCTTATCTTAAGCCACAACCTACTCTTTACCAAGTTATGTACAGTCAGTCTTTTAGTAGCAAAATATGTTATCCATGATTTCTGATCAGATTAAATGATGAGTTGACACACGTGGTCTAGAGTACCGAGCACAAAGCTGTCCAGTACAGAGATGTCCATTATGTGATTGTGTACACTTGCAGTTGATGTGAAAGAAGAAGGGTAGTTGCCCAGAGGTGGTATGACTAGAGTGTGATGCTCCACACTGCCACGGAGTCATCACAGATGAAGCCCCATAATCTAGTGATCTCATTTGTATGCAGAATCTTGAGACCTCATGTACAGTCAACAGGACTTTAGTTGGCACCCCACCCTAGTAGTAGGGGTGATGATGACACGCCCTTTACTGGACATCTAGGTAAGTTCCTGTCTATAGGGCTTTAGTCAGCACTCCCTTGGACATTGTTCAGCCGTCAGCACCTAAGTGAGAATCCTAGATGAGCGAGACAGATCTGAGCTGGACTTGAGTGGTAAGAAATGGTATGTATTGGGTGATCAGCGGTACTTCAAATAAAATGTTATATGTGACATGCACCGAGTACAACAGTTGTAGACCTTACTGTGAAATGCTTACTTACAAGCCCTCAACCAACAATGCAGTTCAAGACATAGTTTAGAAAATATTGACTAAATAAACATAAGTAAAAAAAGATATACAGTACCAGTCAAAAGTTTGGACACACCTATTCAAGTTTGTTATTATATATATATATATATATTTTTTTAAACTATTTTCTACATTGTAGAATAATAGTGAAGACATCAAAACTATGAAATAACACATGGAATCATGTAGGAAACAAAGTGTGTTAAACAAATGTAGCCACCTTTTGCAATGATTGACAGCTTTGCACAAGCTTGGCCTTCTCTCAACCAGCTTCACCTGGAACTCTTCACCTGGAAGGCTTTTTCAACAGTCTTGAAGGAGTTCTCATATGCTGAGCACTTGTTGGCTGCTTTTCCTTCACTCTGCGGTCCAACTCATTCCAAACCATCTCAATCTGGTTGGGTGATTGTGGAGGCCATTCAACTGATGCAGCACTCCATCACTTTCCTTGGTCAAATAGCCCTTACACAGCCTGGAGGTGTGTTGGATCATTGTCCCGTTGAAAACAAATGATAGTCCCATTAAGCGCAAACCAGATGGGATGTGGTAGCCATGCTGGTTAAGTGTGCCTTGAATTCTAAATAAAGCACCCACCATCACACCACCTCCTCCATGCTTCTCAGTAGGAACCACACATGTGGAGATCATCCCTTCACCTATTCTGCGTCTCACAAAGACACCGCGGTTTGAACCAAAATTCTAACATTTGGATTCGTCTGACCAAAGGACAGATTTCCACCGGTTTAATGTCTCGCTCGTGTTTCTTGGCCCAAGCAAGTCTATCCTTCTTATTGGTGTACTTTAGTAGTGGTTTCTTTACAGCAATTTGACCATGAAGGTCTGACTCACACAGTCTCCTCTGAACAGTTGATGTTGAGATGTGTCTTACTTGAACTCTATGAATCATTTATTTGGGATGCAATTTCTGAGGCTGGTAACTCTGAGGCTGAACTTTTACCAAATAGGGTTATCTTCTGTATACCAACCCTACCTTGTCACAACACAACTGATTGGCCCACATGCATTTTGAGATAATAAACAGTGATTAGCAGCAGTGTTAAAAACAAAGTGTGAGGGGGTGTCAATGCAATCATGTGGGTGGCCGTTTGATTAATTGTTCAGCGGTCTTATGGCTTAGGTGTAAAAGCTGTTAAGGAGCCTTTTGGACCTAGACATGGCGCTCCGCTTGCCGTGCGGAAGCAGAGAGAAAGGCCCAGTCACCCAAGTCATAGACCAATGATGTGACAATTTTTTGGGGGCCTTCATCTGACTGGTGAAGTGGTACAGTATGTTTTGGGGCGTGCAGGCTGTTCCCTCTAGCTAGCTGTTCCCTCGTGAGGGAGGCAGGGAGCTCCTACAGTATATCCTTCTCCAGGGTTCTGACTGGGCCGCTTGAGGAAGGAAATGTCTTTCCTTCCCTCTATTGTGTTGAGCAGGAAGGTGGCAGTGCTGCCGTCACCAGCTGACAGCTGTTTCCTGCGGCCCACTGCCATGTTCTCTACCCACTGCCTGGGCTGAGCCAAGGCTGTGTTCTCTGAATGCATGCACAGCCTGTCCTCTACCCTTAGCCTGTCCTCCTATGCAGCTTGAGGTCAGGCATGTTCAAACACTATCAAGCATATTCCCTCACGCTATCCTGCTGTTGGAGGAAGTTCTAACACTTTTAATGGTTGGGGATGACCACCACCACAGTCTGTGCTGTTTTTCAAGCTAGTTGTCCTCAGTTTGCTTTTCCTTGTTTATCAACCACTCTCTTAGTGGCTTGACATGCCTTGTGAAAGCTGTTGCCTTTTGCCAATACAGCATTGGGTTCATGAAAGAATTTGCTGTAATGTGTCCATGTTTTTGAAGGACCAGGTTCTTACTAAATCGCAGTAGAAAAACCGCCATTTGAAATAAAGTGTGAGATGGGAAAACGTTGTCAGGCAACAGAATATTAAACAATCTGTTCAGTGAATCTGAATCTGGAGTAGTTTTTGTGGAAGCTGGTGAAATTGCACCATCACAGTTCCTTTAGAGGCCATTCTTTCAGAGAAGTCAGACTTTTTTTCTTTTTTTTCCCGAAAGCCATAATTACAAAGCACAGTAATCAATATGTCTAGACCGTATTTCCCCTGCTCATAATGGTGCTGGGAGTGTGGTTGGTGCTCCATGCTATTCTGTCCGTCTCATAAGGAGAAAACGGAATAGCTTACATAATGGGAGGGAGAGCCTCACCGTTACACCACTGACTGACTGGCTGGCTATGCAAGGCACTTCCTCATACAGACAGCCAATCAGTGACCAGGGGGGTTTTCTCCAGCTCAGTCATATACAGTAAACTAATTTATATCTAAAAGGCTCTGCTGCTCAGGTGTTTGGTTTATTACAGTATTATTACACACGTTATATACATCTATTTCCTATTCTTTACTACAGCACTTTCGGCAAGCCCTTCTAGCTGAGATTGACTGAGGTGTCGATAGCTAGCTGATCTCTCTCTGAGGGACTGGTGTGTGATGCATGGTTCTGTGTACTCTGGTCTCCCTGGCTATGAATTAGCAGCAGCAGTCTCATACTCCTCATCTCTCTCTCCCTCCCTCTCCTGCTGTGTTCCAGGTATAGCCAGCCGCCTGTCGCCATGGCAACCAGCAGCGCGGTGCCTAGCGACAACCTCCTCACGTACAAGCTGGTGGTGGTGGGGGATGGTGGAGTGGGGAAGAGCGCGCTCACCATCCAGTTTTTTCAGAAGATCTTTGTGTCTGACTATGACCCCACCATCGAGGACTCCTACCTGAAACACACAGAGATAGATGGACAGTGGGCCATCCTGGACGGTATGGAGACATTTTCTCACTGTCTCTCTGGGTTAGGAAGGGCTGGTGTTCTTTATCAATTATGTTTAGGATTTTAATGAAACATACTGTTGTGGCACAGTATTAGACCTATACAATATGTGCATTTGTTTGCAATTGATAGCTTGTAGCTTTTCCAATCATTCATATGAAAACAAGCAAGAAGTTGATTCACAGTAGCGTCTTGTAAAACCTGTAACACTGGTACCTGTATGTGTGTAATTGCACAGTGCTGGATACAGCAGGCCAAGAGGAGTTCAGTGCTATGAGGGAGCAGTACATGAGGACAGGGGATGGCTTCCTCATCGTGTTCTCTGTGACAGACAAGGCCAGCTTTGAACATGTGGACCGCTTCCACCAGCTCATCCTCAGGGTCAAAGACAGGTGAGGCCCAGCTCTTGATAATGATGCGTGCCTTATGGGCCAGACACCTACACGAGACTGCTGCTACTGTAACGAATGCCTCCGACTGGGTTGTCTGCCGCAATCTTTTGTGTGTTCCCTCTAACACTCTCACTGTTCAAGGGTTCATCTACACATGCTTTTCTTTTTTGTATCTCTTGTTCACGACAAAGTTAAACAAGTCCTTCCCCATCCAATGTTTTCATTCCAGTCAGGTTGTCAGCTGTGTAGTAGTGTAACTGTACACATGTTATGTTGAATGAGATGCATCTGCTCTTAAGTCCTTCTCTGTCCTTCTGCTCTCCTTCAGGGAGGCCTTCCCCATGGTGCTGGTGGCCAATAAGGTGGACTTGGTTCACCTCCGCAAAATCACCAGCGACCAGGGGCAGGAAATGGCTGCCAAACACAATGTGAGTAAAGTGTCAGCTCAGACAAGGAGTGGGGCAGCTTGATGTCTGAATCCTTTGTTTTGAATATCTTGTTTGATGCAGTACAGTGTCCAAATTGATTAATGTACTCTTGATTAAGTCTGAATGCATAATTTTGGCTAGTCTTTCATGGTCAGGAAAAAGTCCGGGCCATAGTTGAACCTGTAGAAGTCCTTTCCCCACTGCTGTTGTCAGTGACTGGGGTTGTTCTATGGGCTGTGTGTTCTGGGCTGCTGTCCCTGGGAGAGGTTTTTGGGTGCAGGGCAGGCAGGTATGTTGACTCAGTTAGCTACAGGGTGTGATATAGGCCTCTGGGGAAAGATTGCACAGAGGCTCTGTGGTGGGGGGTGGGGGGGTGGGGGGGGGTCACAAATATAGCCAAGCTTGGCATTTACTGTTTTAGAACAGTGTAAGAGTGTATAAAATTGGGTTTGCAGATCTAAGCTTACATTTTGTTTTTATTTGCAAAATTCGCATCTCTTGTTATGAGCTGGAAAAGCATCATTAGTATTTGTGTATACCTTGTAGCACTAGCAAAGTCGGAGACTATTAAATTTTTTTGCTTGTGTACTATGTCATTTTCCTGAATGTTTGATCAATGTGTCTGTTTTTTCACAGATCACGTACATTGAGACAAGTGCCAAGGATCCCCCTATGAATGTGGACAAGGCGTTTCATGAACTAGTCAGGGTTATAAGGTCGGCCAAACTACTAGACTCGAAGGCTATGTTTAAGAATTGTATAGGCTTGATCATTATATTGGATTAAATTCATGCTTGAATAATAGAGAACCACCATTTTGGTTTCCCTTTGCAAATATACTGTATATGGCATGAATGCCAGCAAAAGTCTGTTAAAGGGTTGGGGGGAAACTATAGCTATGTCCTGAATGAACAGACATGTAATTTCAGAGGAATCCAGTATGTGTTGATGTTCGGTGTGGTCATATCCTGCTGGAGGGCCCACTCATCTGTTTGTTAGGCATTTAGAGAGTACCACATAAAGACTTTGAGGCCCTCTAGCCAAGCAGCAAGACTATCTGATTTTTAACCCTCTCACTCCCTTCTCTTGTCCTGTCCTTCTCTTGTCTACTCCTTCCTTTACATACCCTCCTTTCCTACAAATGTTCTTTTTTTTCTACACCCTCTTTCTCCCCCATCCCTTCTCTCTATTTTGCTCGGTCTTTCTCTTCCTTCCTCCTGTGCAGGCAGCAGATCCCAGAGAGGAGCCTGAAGAAGAAGAAGAAGATGAAGTGGCGAGGAGAACGATCTACGGGTTCTCACAAAGTCCACTGTGTCATCTTGTGATGGTGTCGCTGCTGCTAGCAATGATATTCGAGAGAACTGCGGACTGGCAGTAACCAACAACTGGAGGGGGAATTGGGGGAGATAAGGAACTGACTGTTGACTGTTACGTTGTCAAAGAAAATCCCTCACAGCAAGGCATGGCCATGTGGGGTCTTACAGGGGCATCATTGTCTGCCTGCTTCCCCTAATTGGTCAGAAAAAAGTACTCCCGGAAGAGCTCCTTATGAACTGACTGATTTCCAGACAGTGCAGTGATGATGCTCTCCATGGAAGTGGAGGTGGACATCAAGGTATTCTCCTGGGTGGGGAGATGTGACGTTAGATGTTGTTAGGGACCTATGATCTGAGTGTTTGTGTTGTGGTTGTAAGTTCTCCATGGTGTTGAATGTTAAATTCTGAAATGATAAAGAGGACGATTATGAAGTATATTCTATCTGCACTAGCCACAGGCATAAGAGGATTTGGCTTTGGGGTCCTGAAGAGAAGTGGGAGGATGTGGCTGTTAGTACTTTTTATTTACATTTTTCTGGTGGGGAATCTGGCTTGAGGGGATCAGTTACTCCAAGCAACAATATGTTAGATTTCTCTGTCTGATAGGGAGTATTTAATACCTATGAAATGGCTTGTACTGTTAAAGCACTAAACAAAAAAAACTTTGGGGCTTGTTCATCTGGGGTGTATTCATAACGCCAATTCTGTTGCAAACTCCAAACGGAAAACCTTTGCACGAAAACTAGACTTTCTATTGGACACATTCAGGAAGGTCCCTCCCTGTTTTGTTCAGTTTACTTGTTTTGGTTCTTAAATGGTAAATTATTTCCATTGAAAAATGTAATGAATACACCCCTGGTTAGAAATTTGCCCTTGAATGAAGGAAGTACCTTTGCACTTTGAATAGATTTTGACTTTCATATCTGCATGTGTGGAAAAATTGCAAATGATGAAAGGGAAGACATAATAGAAATGGACCCAATGTGAAAAAACTGAGCTTAACATAATTATGTCAATACCATGTAGCTCATTTGCTTGTCTCATGTCGGTTGGACAGAACAGTTTATACCAGTGGAGGCTGCTGAGGGGAGGACGGCTCATAATAATGGCTGGAACGATGCATATGGAATGGCATCAAACACACTGAAACCATGTATTTAATACTATGCCGTTCCAGCCATTACAACATGCCTGTTCTCCCCAATTAAGGTGCCACCAACCTCCTGTGTTTTATGCTCTCAGCCCTGGGTTGTGTTCAGTAGGGCACACTGTAGAAAAACAGTTTGCAATGGAAAACTAAAATTGACATTTCTTATTGAAGTCTAAGTAATCAATACACGTTTCAGTACATTTTCATCTGGTACCTACTGAACATAACCCTGGAGTGATCCTGCTGTACTTCACCCAGAGGTACAGTGAAAGTTCTACTTCCCAGGGTATGAAGCAACAGACATGGTGTCTTTGGCAGTATTTTACAAAAAAAAGAGGTCTGAAGAAATCAATGATATTGTATCAAGTATGTTTGATACTTTTTTATCATTGATCTGAATTTCTTGTGTTTTTTAAAAATAATTAATAATTTATTACTGTACCTGTTACCTCATGATGTATTATAATTGGCTGTGTCTGACTGAGCTAGAGGAAGATGAGGCACAAAACAATGGCCACTGCCTTTCTATCTAGCTTCCTTCAGGGTTTCAATAATGAATAAAGAAATACAGTATTGTGAATTCAATGATACTATCTCTGACTGTGTGTCTATGTGTTCTTGGCTTACTTAACCACGGAACCAAACAATCTTTTACAAGAGATTGTGGTTGCACCCCAAATTTGCCCTGGACGAACGTAGTGCACTGTATAGGGAATTGGGTGCCATTTTGGACTTTATGCACACTGTCTTTACATGTATGTTCTGTGTAGTGATGACCATAACTAATATCAGCCGTCACGTTGACTGTTAGGCGCTAAGTGTCCTGCTGTTTGTCTGTTGAAGTAGACTGTTTTATAATGATCTGTAAAATATGTATTATGATGTGCCTAAAGCAGGTAGCCCAGTGGTTAGTGTTGGGCCAGTAACCGAAAGGTCGAATCCCCAAGCTGACAAGGTCAAAATGTGTCTTTCTGCCCCTGAGCAAGGCAGTTAACCCACCTTTCCCTGGGCGCTGAAGACATGGATGTCGATTATGGCAGCACCTCTGATTCAGAGGGGTTGGGTTAAATGCGAAAGACACATTTCAGTTGTACAACTGAATGCCTTCAACTAACTAGGTATCCCCCTTTCCATAATACCAGCCTTCAGAGGTGCTTGTTCAGCAGGAGCCCCCGGTATTAATCATATTGCTGGGTCAGTAGAATGCTGTATTTCAAAATATTGATCTCTCCACCCACCATGGAATAGATACAGCCTCTACTGCTAAAACGGATCCAATTGGAAAATGAATGTCCTTGTCATCAGACTCCAATGAAAAGATTGAGTGTCACTTTCTTTTAAACTCTCACTGCAAAGATATACCTGACTTTCTGGGTGATAGAACACACTATGTTCATTTGATATGCAAAGGAATTAAAATGTTATTGTACATATGCTGTGCTACTCATTTTTTGGATGCACCCTAGAGAGTTAAGAACTTCTCACTCGGATAAGATATGCCTGCATCAAGGCTGTATCTTCTACTGTTATTTCAGAGCCTTGGGGTCTGTTCAAGTGATTGCAATGTTATAGAACGTGCAGAATCTTCATATAGAATTATATTGTGTAGAACAGACATGCTACTCTGTGATATACATTAGGGGATAATGTAAAATATAATGCATATGACATATCTGTAAAGTCTAGAATGTTGCGCCATCCTGAATGAGCCTCAGCTTTCTTTTACTTCTGCTAGTCAGTGCTTTTATTGTTAGCAACAAACCTACTTCTCATCGGCCTGTAGCCCCGTCCCAAATGGCATCCTATACTGTACCAATGGAGGCTGCTGAGGGGAGGACGGCGCATAATAATGGCTGGAACAGAGTAAATTAAATGGAAACAAATACATGGAAACCATGTGTTTGACGTATTTGATACCATTCCACCAATTCAGATCCAAAACTACTGTTACCCTTGACAAAGATTAGCATAAAATACCATTTTAAAAAATCATGCAAATTCTGAGCTTTATTTTTTTAAATACATATATATATATATATATATATATACTAATTCAATTGCTCAGAGAAAGAGATTTTGTTTTACAATTAATACTAAAAAATTCTAAAAGATACCTGTTTTCAATACTCTGCAAGTCTGTGAGGATAATGGCACTGTGCCTTTTTCCAAAATGTTTTATGAGATTGGAGAACACATTGGGGTGATCTAAGACCATTCCTCCATACAGAATCTTAAGATCCTTGATATCCTTTGTCTGCACTTATGGACGACCCTCTTCAATTCAAACCACAGGTTTTCAATGGGGTTCAAGTCATTGGCACTTGGATTGTAACCTTTGCTATGGTCAGATGACATGTAAAGAGAGCTCTTTGGCCATGCAAACAAGTGGTGGGTTTGGAGTCAAAAGAAAGATGTATATGACAAAAAGAACACCAAACCTACTATAAAATATGGTGGTGGATATTTCATGTTATGGCTTTATAGGTCAACCATAAACCTGGTTGCCTCTGCCAGGATGCTGAAACTTGGCTGCAAATAGATCTACCAGCAAGACAATAACCCCAAACACACATCAAAATCCAAAAATAAATGGTTAATTGACCAATGCCTTGAACCCCCTAACGGGCCCTGGTCAAAAGTAGTGCACTATGTAGGGAATAGGGTGCCATTTGAGATGCAGACAGGGTCTAAATTACATGCAGCATGTCACACTTCACGCCTCTCTGTGTCATCTTTCCTTTTCACAGACAATGAATAAATCATGTGCTGATGAAAGCTGCTACTGCTGGGTGAGGAGTTCCTCTGATATTGAGGACTTTGAAGATTATATTTCAGAGGGGCTCTGAGGAAAGAGATGTCAAACACCAGACATAAAAAACATACAAAACTTCTGGTTTTGTCAAAGTCAACTGATGTTTTTTGGATTGTGATAAGGAAAGAAGCATTAAAGCCATTTTGGACATTTCTGTAAAAACATGCATGAAGAAATCAAATGAAGGACTAAAATGTAATTAATCATGTTGTCCCAGCCAGGGACCATGACCTGACCTGGAAATATTATTGGTTTTCTTGAACTATAACTATATTGTTGCAAACTTGCATGAATTTCAATGACTGATGTATGCTACAGGACTTGCTGCTGGCTATAGTACACAGATTTAAATTGTGTATTTACCTCATTTGGCCAAGTGATGGCGCCATTGTGTTGTCTCAAGGGGTGTTGCATCAACCTTGTGTAAAGCATTCACATCCCATGGTATTACCACAGGTTTCAATACCTCACCTTGTAAGGATAACAGCACTAAGCCTTTTTTTGCAAATGTTTCATGAGATTGGAGAACACATTGGGAGGAATCTTCAGGTTTAGAAAGGTAAGTGTCATCATGCCTGTGTCCATCTCTGACCATGGTGTACTGGTATCCAAGTGTCTCTCTGATGCAAAACGCAAGAAGTCAAACTTCATAGACAAGAAGGGTGGCTGCTTTGTTGAATTAGCAAAGAAAGGTGTGACCAAGCAAGTGTAGCATATTATCTATGCTATACTCTCCAGGTGCCAGCACTTAATCTGTTCCACTGTAATCAGTTGTGCTCCAGAATAATTCACCTATTCATTTAATTATTCATTTGCTAAATTATTGCACAACACAAAATGTTCTCGGTCAAGAGAGAGTGTGCCGCAAACCAACAACCAAAAACTGTCAACACATGTCAACAGCTGTGCTGCTGTTTGTTATAATTATATTTGATTTCAATCTATGCAGAGCAGCCTGCTCTCAACTCATACAGAAGAGTGTACATTGTGAGCTCACTAAAAAACGCAAATGAATGAGTCCTTGTGGTTAGGGGTACTAATGATGGTTAATTTAAGCAATAAGGCACGAGGGGATGTGGTATATAGTCAATATACCACTGCTAAGGGCTGTACGTATACACGACCCAACGCGGAGTGCTTGGATATGGTCTGATATACCACGGCTTTTTGCCAATCAGCATTCAGGGCTCGAACCACCAGGTCTATTATTGAAAATAATTCTGTAGTTCAACTCACACTAACAATTATATATCTACAGTATATACAGTCAGTTCCAAAATGATTGGCACCTTTGATAAAGATGAGCAAAATTGACAATACAAAAAATAATCAAATACTGAGCTATATTGTATGCAAAAAAAAATAGGAACATTATATTATTTTATACTAATACAATTTATTAGAGAAATACATTTTTCTCTCTCTAAAAGATATGGGTCAAAATAATTGGCACCTCTGTTTTCAATACCTCACCTTGTAAGGATAACAGCACTAAGCCTTTTTCTCAAATGTTTCATGAGATTGAAGAACACATTGACCATTTCTCCATACAGAATCTTTCCAGATCCTTGATATCCTTCGTCTGGGCTTATGGAATGCCCTCTTCAATTCAAATCACAAGTTTTCAATGGGGTTTAAGTCCGGAGTCCGGAGACAAAATATCAATTAACCATTTATTAACCATTTATTGTTGGATTTTGATGTTTCAGCCTCCTGGCAGAGGCAACCAGGTTTTGGAAAAAATTATGCTGTTGACCTTAACCGTTGACCTATAGCACCATAACATGAAATATCCACCACCATATTTTATAGTAGTTTTGGGGTTCTTTTCGTCACATGCATCTTTCTTTCGATGCCACTTGTTTGCATGGCCAAAGAGCTCTATTTACATGTCATCTGACCATAGCAAAGTTTCCAATCCAAGTGCCAATGACTTGAACCCCATTGAAAACCTGTGGTTTGAATTGAAGAGGGTCGTCCATAAGTGCAGACAAAGGATATCAAGGATCTTAAGATTCTGTATGGAGGAATGGTTTAAGATCACTTCAATGTGTTCTCCAATCGCATAAAACATTTTAGAAAAAGGCACAGCGCCATTATCCTCACAAGGGGGAGTGTTGCGGAGTATGGAAAACAAGGGTACCTGTTTTGGGGTTATTTTTTTATTATGAGATCTGGTCGCATCCGCGCTTCGGTCTGCAGGTTGTATAACTTTTTCATTACATTTCATTACATTTCATTATAGTACAACGGTCTGATTTGTCTAATCTTAGCAATTTCCTCTTAGCTAGCTACATAGTCGTCGTTGTATCAAAGATAATTGCGTAATTATCGTATTTCGTCGTCTCCTATCTGTCGTCTCCTATCTGTCCAACACGTTCACCGTCTACCGTAGCACTGTAGTAACTATCACACTCAACTGAACGTCTTGATTAGTGTAGTGTTAGCTAGCTACATAGCTAGCTACATAGTTGTCTTTGCTGTCTTCGTATCCAAGATAATTGTGTAGCTTAGAGTGTGGAGTCTTAGAGTGACAATTGCGTTATTATCGTATTTCGTCGCCCTCCTATCTGCCTAGCAGCTAGCCAGCTAGCATACGTTCACCGGCTACCGTAGCACTGTAGTAACTATCACACTCAACTGAACGACTTGATTAGTGTAGTGTTAGCTAGCTACATAGCTAGCTACATAGTTGTCTTTGCTGTCTTCGTATCCAAGATAATTGTGTAGCTTAGAGTGTGGAGTCTTAGAGTGATAATTGCGTTATTATCGTATTTCGTCGCCCTCCTATCTGCCTAGCAGCTAGCCAGCTAGCATACGTTCACCGGCTACCGTAGCACTGTAGTAACTATCACACTCAACCGAACGACTTGATTAGTGTAGTATTAGATAGCTACATAGTTGTCTTTGCTGTCTTCGTATCCAAGATAATTGTGTAGTTTAGAGTGTGTAGTCTTAGAGTGATTATCTTAATTCACCGAGGTCAGCTAGCCAGCTATTTTGTCGTCCTTAACGTAGGAGACACTCCTAGCTAGCCAATAGCCAGCCAACGTCTACTGAATAGAACTTTCGCATTCCGGTCGCATTCGCGTCGCTCCACAGGTAGTATCACTTTTTCATTTCATTTCATTACAGTCCCAACGGTGTGATTTGTTTGATCGTAGCTAGCTACATAGCTAGCTACATAGCCGTCTTTGTTTCAAAGATAATTGTGTAGTCTAGAGCGATTTTCTAGGTTAGCTAGCCAGCTATTGTCGTTCTCCTAACGCAACGTAATGTAACCAACACTGCTAGCTAGCCAGCTAGCTCCCGATAAGCAGCACTGTAGAAACTTCACACTCAACGGTACGACTTGATTAGGGTAGTGTCAACAACGCAGCTAGCCTACCCCAGCAGTACTCTATCATTTTAATCATTTTAGTCAATTAGATTCTTGCTACGTAAGCTTAACTTTCTGAACATTCGAGACGTGTAGTCCACTTGTCATTCCAATCTCCTCTGCATTAGCGTAGCCTCTTCTCTAGCCTGTCAACTATGTGTCTGTCTATCCCTGTTCTCTCCTCTCTGCACAGACCATACAAACGCTCCACACCGCATGGCCGCAGCCACCCTAATCTGGTGGTCCCAGCGCGCACGACCCACGTGGAGTTCCAGGTCTCCGGTAGCCTCTGGAACTGCCGATCTGCGGCCAACAAGGCAGAGTTCATCTCAGCCTATGCCTCCCTCCAGTCCCTCGACTTCTTGGCTCTGACGGAAACATGGATCACCACAGACAACACCGCTACTCCTACTGCTCTCTCTTCGTCCGCCCACGTGCTCTCGCACACCCGAGAGCTTCTGGTCAGCGGGGTGGTGGCACCGGGATCCTCATCTCTCCCAAGTGGTCATTCTCTCTTTCTCCCCTTACCCATCTGTCTATCGCCTCCTTTGAATTCCATGCTGTCACAGTTACCAGCCCTTTCAAGCTTAACATCCTTATCATTTATCGCCCTCCAGGTTCCCTCGGAGAGTTCATCAATGAGCTTGATGCCTTGATAAGCTCCTTTCCTGAGGACGGCTCACCTCTCACAGTTCTGGGCGACTTTAACCTCCCCACGTCTACCTTTGACTCATTCCTCTCTGCCTCCTTCTTTCCACTCCTCTCCTCTTTTGACCTCACCCTCTCACCTTCCCCCCTACTCACAAGGCAGGCAATACGCTCGACCTCATCTTTACTAGATGCTGTTCCTCCACTAACCTCATTGCAACTCCCCTCCAAGTCTCCGACCACTACCTTGTATCCTTTTCCTCTCGCTCTCATCCAACACTTCCCACACTGCCCCTACTCGGATGGTATCGCGCCGTCCCAACCTTCGCTCTCTCTCCCCCGCTACTCTCTCCTCTTCCATCCTATCATCTCTTCCCTCTGCTCAAACCTTCTCCAACCTATCTCCTGATTCTGCCTCCTCAACCCTCCTCTCCTCCCTTTCTGCATCCTTTGACTCTCTATGTCCCCTATCCTCCAGGCCGGCTCGGTCCTCCCCTCCCGCTCCGTGGCTCGACGACTCATTGCGAGCTCACAGAACAGGGCTCCGGGCAGCCGAGCGGAAATGGAGGAAAACTCGCCTCCCTGCGGACCTGGCATCCTTTCACTCCCTCCTCTCTACATTTTCCTCCTCTGTCTCTGCTGCTAAAGCCACTTTCTACCACTCTAAATTCCAAGCATCTGCCTCTAACCCTAGGAAGCTCTTTGCCACCTTCTCCTCCCTCTTGAATCCTCCTCCCCCTCCCCCCTCCTCCCTCTCTGCAGATGACTTCGTCAACCATTTTGAAAAGAAGGTCGACGACATCCGATCCTCGTTTGCTAAGTCAAACGACACCGCTGGTTCTGCTCACACTGCCCTACCCTGTGCTCTGACCTCTTTCTCCCTCTCTCTCCAGATGACATCTCGCGTCTTGTGACGGCCGGCCGCCCAACAACCTGCCCGCTTGACCCTATCCCCTCCTCTCTTCTCCAGACCATCTCCGGTGACCTTCTCCCTTACCTCACCTCGCTCATCAACTCATCCCTGACCGCTGGCTACGTCCCTCCCGTCTTCAAGAGAGCGAGAGTTGCACCCCTTCTGAAAAAACCTACACTCGATCCCTCCGATGTCAACAACTACAGACCAGTATCCCTTCTTTCTTTTCTCCAAAACTCTTGAACGTGCCGTCCTTGGCCAGCTCTCCCGCTATCTCTCTCAGAATGACCTTCTTGATCCAAATCAGTCAGGTTTCAAGACTAGTCATTCAACTGAGACTGCTCTTCTCTGTATCACGGAGGCGCTCCGCACTGCTAAAGCTAACTCTCTCTCCTCTGCTCTCATCCTTCTAGACCTATCGGCTGCCTTCGATACTGTGAACCATCAGATCCTCCTCTCCACCCTCTCCGAGTTGGGCATCTCCGGCGCGGCCCACGCTTGGATTGCGTCCTACCTGACAGGTCGCTCCTACCAGGTGGCGTGGCGAGAATCCGTCTCCTCACCACGTGCTCTCACCACTGGTGTCCCCCAGGGCTCTGTTCTAGGCCCTCTCCTATTCTCGCTATACACCAAGTCACTTGGCTCTGTCATAACCTCACATGGTCTCTCCTATCATTGCTATGCAGACGACACACAATTAATCTTCTCCTTTCCCCCTTCTGACGACCAGGTGGCGAATCGCATCTCTGCATGTCTGGCAGACATATCAGTGTGGATGACGGATCATCACCTCAAGCTGAACCTCGGCAAGACGGAGCTACTCTTCCTCCCGGGAAGGACTGCCCGTTCCATGATCTCGCCATCACGGTTGACAACTCCATTGTGTCCTCGTCCCAGAGCGCTAAGAACCTTGGCGTGATCCTGGACAACACCCTGTCGTTCTCAAATAACATCAAGGCGGTGGCCCGTTCCTGTAGGTTCATGCTCTACAACATCCGCAGAGTACGACCCTGCCTCACACAGGAAGCGGCGCAGGTCCTAATCCAGGCACTTGTCATCTCCCGTCTGGATTACTGCAACTCGCTGTTGGCTGGGCTCCCTGCCTGTGCCATTAAACCCCTACAACTCATCCAGAACGCCGCAGCCCGTCTGGTGTTCAACCTTCCCAAGTTCTCTCACGTCACCCCGCTCCTCCGCTCTCTCCACTGGCTTCCAGTTGAAGCTCGCATCCGCTACAAGACCATGGTGCTTGCCTACGGAGCTGTGAGGGAACGGCACCTCACTACCTCCAGGCTCTGATCAGGCCCTACACCCAAACAAGGGCACTGCGTTCATCCACCTCTGGCCTGCTCGCCTCCCTACCACTGAGGAAGTACAGTTCCCGCTCAGCCCAGTCAAAACTGTTCGCTGCTCTGGCCCCCCAATGGTGGAACAAACTCCCTCACGACGCCAGGACAGCGGAGTCAATCACCACCTTCCGGAGACACCTGAAACCCCACCTCTTTAAGGAATACCTAGGATAGGATAAAGTAATCCTTCTCCCCCCCCCCCTTAAAAGACCTAGATGCACTATTGTAAAGTGGCTGTTCCACTGGATGTCATAAGGTGAAAGCACCAATTTGTAAGTCGCTCTGGATAAGAGCGTCTGCTAAATGACTTAAATGTAAATGTAATGTAAATGTAATGAGTTAAACAAAATCTCCATCTCTGAGCATTTCTATCAGTATATATACAGTGGGGCAAAAAAAGTATTTAGTCAGCCACCAATTGTACAAGTTCTCCCACTTAAAAAGATGAGACAGGCCTGTAATTTTCATCATAGATACACTTCAACTATGACAGACAAAATTAGGAAAAAAATCCAGAAAATCACATTGTAGGATTTTTAATGAATTTATTTGCAAATTATGGTGGAAAATAAGTATTTGGTCACCTACAAACAAGCAAGATTTCTGGATCTCACAGACCTGTAACTTCTTCTTTAAGAGGCTCCTCTTGTCCTCCACTCATTACCTGTATTAATGGCACCTGTTTGAACTTGTTATCAGTATAAAATACACCTGTCCACAACCTCAAACAGCCAAACTCCAAACTCCACTATGGTCAAGACCAAAGAGCTGTCAAAGGACACCAGAAACAAAATTGTAGACCTGCACCAGGTTGGGAAGACTGAATCTGCAATAGGTAAGCAGCTTGGTTTGAAGAAATCAACTGGGGGAGTAAATATTAGGAAATGGAAGACCACTGATAATCTCCCTCGATCTGGGGCTCCACGCAAGATCTCACCCCGTGGGGTCAAAATGATCACAAAAACGGTGAGCAAAAATCCCAGAACCACACGGGGGGACCTAGTGAATGACCTGCAGAGAGCTGGGACCAAAGTAACAAAGCCTACCATCAGTAACAAACTACACCGCCAGGGACTCAAATCCTGCAGTGCCAGACGTGTCCCCCTGCTTAAGCCAGTACATGTCCACGCCCGTCTGAAGTTTGCTAGAGAGCATTTGGATGATCCAGAAGAAGATTGGGAGAATGTCATATGGTCAGATGAAACCAAAATATAACTTTTTGGTAAAAACTCAACTAGTTGTTTTTGGAGGACAAAGAATGCTGAGTTGCATCCAAAGAACACCATACCTACTGTGAAGCATGGGGGTGGAAACATCATGCTTTGGGGCTGTTTTTCTGCAAAGGGACCAGGACGACTGATCCGTGTAAAGGAAAGAATGAATGGGGCCATGTATCATGAGATTTTGAGTGAAAAGCCCCTTCCATTAGCAAGGGCATTGAAGATGAAACGTGGCTGGGTCTTTCAGCATGACAATGATCCCAAACACACAGCCCGGGCAACGAAGGAGTGGCTTCGTAAGAAGCAGTGTGTGGAGACTTACAGAAAACATTTGACCTCTGTCATTGTGAAGACTTACAGAAAAAGTTTGACCTCTGTCATTGCCAACAAAGGGTATATAACAAAGTATTGAGATAAACTTTTGTTATTGACCAAATAATTATTTTCCACCATAATTTGCAAATAAATTAGTTAAAAATCCTACAATGTGATTTTCTGGATTTTTTTTCTCATTTTGTCTGTCATAGTTGAAGTGTACCTATGATGAAAATTACAGGCCTCTCTCATCTTTTTAAGTGGGAGAACTTGCACAATTGGTGGCTGACTAAATACCTTTTGCCCCACTGTATATACAAAATAATAATAATAAAGCTCAGCATTTGTGTTACTTAATTTATTGACTTTTTTTGCTCATCTTTATCAAAGGTGCCAATAGTTTTGAATCTAACTGTATATGCGCCATTTAGCATTTATCCTAATCAATTTACAGTCATGTGTGCATACATTTTACATATGGTCGGTCCAGGGAAATGAACCCACTATCCTGTTGCAAGTGCCAAGCTCCACCAACTGAGCTACAGAAGAACGAATAATTCAGTTGCTTACGTAAGCAGACAGCTAGAGATTCATGATTTGTATAGACAAATCTATTAATTCAATTATGTTCTTCAGTTTATATAAATTAATCATGATAAGTACATGTGCTATTCTGTCTGTCTGTGCTCATGTTTTTTCAAGGGTTTTTCAAAGCGTGCACAAATTGATCAACTTCAGGTTATTTTTGCGCACTCATCCAAAGACAGGCAAGATTGTCTGTGTCTGTCTGTCATTTTGTCAAAAATCATTGAAAGCATTTCTCAAGGTCATGTTAACACAACTTTTACATTTCTGTATGTTATCAAATGCTGCATCTCAATTCCTTCTGCTCTAACTCTTTGAAGTTCATGAAAAGTACAAGAAACATTTAGATGAAAACATGCCTTCAGACAATACAAAGTATTCTATCTCCATAGAAACAGTACCTATAGCCCCGTCTATGGTATTTTACACTTGCCCATGAGGGCCAATCTCTACCCTTAACCTTGTTCTGAACACCTCCAAAACAAAGGTCATGTGGTTTGGTAAGAAGAATGCCCCTCTCCCCACAGGCGTGATTACTACCTCTGAGGGTTTAGAGCTTGTGGTAGTCACCTCATACAAGTTCCTGGTGAGTGTGGCTAGACCGTACACTCTCCTTCTCTCAGTTAAATCTAGACTTGGTTTCCTCTATTGTAATCACTCCTCTTTCACCTCAGCTGCCAAACTAATTATTATTCTTGCCCTTTGTGCTGTTGTCTGTGCCCAATAATGTTTGTACCCTGTTTTGTGCTGCTACCATGTTGTGCTGCAACTATGTTGTGTTGCTACCAAGTTGTTGTCATGTTGTGTTGCTAACATGCTGTGTTGTCATGTGTTGCTGCCATTTTATGTTGTCGTCTTAGGTCTCTCTTTATGTACAGTCGTGGCCAAAAGTTTTGAGAATGACACAAATATTAATTTTCACAAAGTCTGCTGCCTCAGTTTGTATGATGGCAATTTGCATATACTCCAGAATGTTATGAAGAGTGATCAGACAATATTGTAATTAATTGCAAAGTCCCTCTTTGCCATGCAAATGAACTGAATCCCCAAAAGATATTTCCACTGCATTTCAGCCCTGCCACAAAAGGATCAGCTGACATCATGTCAGTGATTCTCTCGTTAACACAGGTGTGAGTGTTGACAAAGACAAGGCTGGAGATCACTCTGTCATGCTGATTGAGTTTGAATAACAGACTGGAAGCTTCAAAAGGAGGGTGGTGCTTGGAATCATTGTTCTTCCTCTGTCAACCATGGTTACCTGCAAGGAAACACGTGCCGTCATCATTGCTTTGCACAAAAAGGGCTTCACAGGCAAGAATATTGCTGCCATTAAGATTGCACCTAAATTAACCATTTATCGGATCATCAAGAACTTCAAGGAGAGTGGTTGAATTCTTGTGAAGAAGGCTTCAGGGCGCCCAAGAAAGTCCAGCAAGCGCCAGGACCATCTCCTAAAGTTGATTCAGCTGGGAGATCGGGCACCACCAGTACAGAGCTTACTCAGGAATGGCAGCAGGCAGGTTTGAGTGCATCTGCACGCACAGTGAGGCGAAGACCTTTGGAGGATGGCCTGGTGTCAAGAAGAATCTAGAAGAAAAATAAATGCACACCTATTTAGGCGAGGTGCTGGCTAGCGGAGTAGAAAACTTGAAAATAAAAGAGAGCCGCACAATCTAGGAGCTCAGATGCAAAAATTTAATTACCAGTAATTAAATTTCTGCATCTGAGCTCCTAGAGTGGGCGGCTCTCTTTTATTTTCTGGTGTCAAGAAGGACATCAAAGAAGCCAATTCTCTCCAGGAAAAACATCAATGACAGGTACAGAAGGTACCGGGATTGGACTGCTGAGGACTGGGGTAAAGTCATTCTCTGATGAATCCCCTTTCCGATTGTTTGGGGCATCCGGAAAAAAGCTTGTCCGGAGAAGACAAGGTGAGCGCTAACATCAGTCCTGTGTCATGCCAACAGTAAAGCATCCTGAGACCATTCATGTGTGGGGTTGCTTCTCAGCCAAGGGAGTGGGCTCACTCACAATTTTGCCTAAGAACACAGCCATGAATAAAGAATGGTACCAACACATCCTCCGAGAGCAACTTCTCCCAACCACCCGGGAACAGTTTGGTGAAAAACAATGCTTTTTCCAGCATGATGGAGCACCATGCCATAAGGCAAAAGTGATAACTAAGTAGCTCGGGGAACAAAACATCGATATTTTGGGTCCATGGCCAGGAAACTCCCCAGACCTTAATCCCATTGAGAACTTGTGGTCAATCCTCAAGAGGTGGGTGGACAAACATAAACCCACAAATTCTGACAAACCCCAAGCATTGATTATGCAAGAATGGGCTGCCGTCAGACAGGATGTGGCCCAGAAGTTAATTGACAGCATGCCAGGGCGGATTGCAGATGCACTATTGTAAAGTGGCTGTTCCACTGGATGTCTTAAGGTGAACGCACCAATTTGTAAGTCGCTCTGGATAAGAGCGTCTGCTAAATGACTTAAATGTAAATGTAAATGTCTTGAAAAAGAAGTGTCAACGCTGCAAATATTGACTCTTTGCATCAGCTCCCTGTAATTGTGAATAAAAGCTTCAGTATTCCATAGTAATATCTGACAAAAATGTCTAAAGACACTGAAGCAGCAAACTTTGTGGAAATTAATATTTGTGTCATTCTCAAAACTTTTGGCCACGACTGTAGTGTTGTGTTGTCTTTCTTGTCATGATGTGTTTTGTCCTATATTTGTATTTAATTTATTTTTATTTTTAATCCCAGCCCTCATCCCTGCAGGAGGCCTTTTGCCTTTTGGTAGGGCATTATTGTAAAGAAGAATTTGTTCTTAAGTTCTTAACGAACTTGCCTAGTTAAATACAGGTTAAATAATAATAATAAAATAATTGGATACTCTGTGTGTTGATCTTTGGACCCCAGCCCTCCCTATTAACTTTGTGGTGAATGACTGGAGTCTGAAAGATGAAAGGGGAGCGGGCCAGAGCTTTAACTCAAACAGCCTGGACAGGAGAGGACAGGGAGAGAAAGGGAGTGGAAGGGAAGCAGAGAGGGAGGAAGAATAAGAGAGAAGAGGGAGAGGGATAGAAAGAGTGTGAATGAGGTGAATGAATGGCTGATGAAATGACAGGAGAGGCTCACAGGTGCGCCTGAGGGAACACAGCTGGGGTGTCATTCCACCGACTCGGTGCATTTTGAGAAGTGTAACCCGGTCAAATAAAGAAAATCATTTCACATCATTTTAACATTCTGCCATGAAGAGCACATCTTTATATAAAAATAAAAAAAATTCCATCTCAAGAGGTTAAATGTAAAAAAATCTATAGTAAGTGCCTATTACAGTGTAAGTGCCACATGAAGTAACAGGGTTGACGATTTCATCTTATATAAGCCATACATCCTCTCATGACAAACTGCTGCTCCAGTTTCAACTGACCTGAGCCCTAGGACCGTGCCCCAGGACTACCTGACATGATGACTCCTTGCTGTCCCCAGTCCACCTGACCTTGCTGCTGCTCCAGTTTCAACTGTTCTGCCTTATTATTATTCGACCATGCTGGCTGGTCATTTATGAACATTTGAACATCTTGGCCATGTTCTGTTATAATCTCCACCCGGCACAGCCAGAAGAGGACTGGCCACCCCACATAGCCTGGTTCCTCTCTAGGTTTCTTCCTAGGTTTTGGCCTTTCTAGGGAGTTTTTCCTAGCCACCGTGCTTCTACACCTGCATTGCTTGCTGTTTGGGGTTTTAGGCTGTGTTTCTGTACAGCACTTTGAGATATCAGCTGATGTACGAAGGGCTATATAAATACATTTTATTTTATTTTATTTTATTTTATTTGGCAATTGAATGCAAGCTTCACAAAACAAAAAAAAAATCTAAAAGATTTGTAGACTCTCTATGTGTAACAAGGTTAACGTGTTTTGCTTGACCTGCTCAGTTTTCCACCACAAACACCAGAAAATGGCCAAAAATAGTAGAACCAGCTGACTTGCTTTTACACTATGATTTAACTATTGGATGTTAGAGTTCCCTCTATCCCTATCTCTCTCCGTAGCCCTCTGTGACTCTGTCTCCTCCCCTCTCTCTTTCTCCTCTCTCTCCCTCTCCCTCTCTATCTCAAGTGCCATAGCATACCTTCCTCTGTACCCACCTTATCTTTCATTATCTTTCATCAATCCAAATGAGTGTTAGGGCTGTTTCTGTTTTGGTTCATTTTGTTTTATTTTTGGTTCTCCACCAGCTGTAAGGAGCTGTGTGGCTGTGATAGGAGCATCTCGTCACGGTGGTGATGCTAATTCAATGGGGGAGAACTGGGAAGTGATTTTTGGAAGAGAGGAAGGAATGATGCATTGGTGTATTGGGGGAGGTTTCAGGGAGAGGAGGCTGGGGGATTACGATGGGGTGGGAGTAGTCAGAGACTTGATCAGGAGGACTCCCATCTGCCAGCGGTCCTACACTAACCCTGTTCCTGGATGATAAGGAAATACTTGCTTTCTGTGGAACAAAAAAATTACATATCTTTCAAAAGTCTAGCTGTCAAAGAGTGGAAAAACAGTTTGAAGTGCGTTGTTCTTGAGGAGAGAGAGGAAACCCTAAGGAATTAAAAAGATGTGAAACTGCTTATCAGCTTCTTATCAGCTTCTTATCTAAGGGTTAACTGAGGAACTGTAAATAATAAAGGCTATACTTATTAATAATGTACTTTGAACTTTGACGAAAAGCTCGGCACACGCATACTCAGGCTGACTGGGTCTCGTTCAGGCAAATGAGAAATAAGGGCACTCAGGCTATCCGGAAGGCCAAAGTTAGTTACTTTATGGAGCAGTTCTCTCTCTGTGGGTCTAACCCCAAGAAGTTCTGGAAAATGGTTAAAGACCTGGAGAATAAACCCTCCTCCTCACAGCTGCCCATGTCTCTTAAAGTTGATGATGTGGTTGTTACTGAAAGGAAGCACATGGCTGAGCTTTCTAATCACTGCTTCATTGAGTCAGGATTCCTATTTGACTCAGCCATGCCTCCTGGCCAGTCCAACATTTCCTCTTCTACCACCACTTCTAATGCGACTATCCCTGATGCTCCTCCCTCTTTTCCCCCTGCCCCGTTACAAAGTTCACTGAGTCCGAGGTGCTAAAGGAGCTCCTTAAACTTGACCCCAAAAAACATCTTCTTTAAGTTTAGACCCTTTCTTCTTTAAGGCCCCTATAATCATCATGCCTATCTCTGACCTTTTTAACCTGTCTCTCCTCTCTGGGGAGGTTCCCATTGCTTGGAAGGCAGCCACGATTCATCCTTTATTTAAATGGGAGATCAAGCTGGTCCTAACTGTTATAGGCCTATTTCTATTTTCCTCTGATTTTCAAAAGTGTTGGAAAAACGAAATAATCAACTGACTGGCTTTCTTGATGTCTACAGTATTCTCTCTGGTATGCAATCTGGTTTCCGCTCAGGTTATGGATGTGTCACTACAACCTTACAGGTCCTCAATGATGTCACCATTTCCCTTGATTCTCAGCAATGTTGTGCTGCTATTTATATTGACTTGACCAAAGCTTTTGATACGGTAGACCATTCCGTTCTTGTGGGCCGGCAAGGAGTATTGGTGTCTCTGAGGGGTCTTTGGCCTGGTCTTCTAACTACCTCCCTCAAAGAGTGCAGTGTATAAAGTCAGAACATCTGCTGTCTCAGCCACTTCCTGTCACCAAGGGTGTACCCCAAGGCTCGATCCTTGGCCCCACACTCTTCTCAATTTACATCAACAACATAGCTCAGGCAGTAAGAAGCTCTCTCAACCATTTATATGCAGATGATACAGTCTTACACGTACTCAGCTGGCCTCTTCCCTTATTTCGTGTTAAACGCTCTACAACAAAGCTTTCTTAGTATCAAACAAGCTTTCTCTGCCCTTAACCTTGTTCTGAACACCTCCAAAACAAAGGTCATGTGGTTTGGTAAGAAGAATGTCCCTCTCTCCACAGGTGTGATTACTACTTCTGAGGGTTTAGAGCTTGAGGTAGTCACCTCATTCAAGTACTTGGGCGTATGGCTAGACGGTACACTGTCCTTCTCTCAACACATATCAAAGCTGCAGGCTAAAGTTAAATCTAGACTTGGTTTCCTCTATTGTAACCACTCCTCTTTCACCTCAGCTGCCAAACTAACCCTGATTCAGATGGCCATCCTACCCATCCTAGATTACGGAGATGTAATTTATAGATCGGCAGGTAAGGATGCTCTCGAGCGGCTAGATGTTCTTTACCATTCGGCCATCAGATTTGCCACCAATTTTCCTTATAGGACACATCACTGCACTCTATACTCTTCTGTAAACTGGTCATGTCTGTATACCCATCGCAAGACCCACTGGTCGATGCTTATTTATAAAACCCTCTTAGGCCTCACTCACCCCTATCTGATATATCTACTGCAGCCCTCATCCTGCAACAAACACTCAAACTGGACAGTTTTATTTCAACCTCTTCATTCAAAGACTCAATCATGGACACTCTTATTGACAGTTGTGGCTGCTTTGCGTGATGTATTGTTGTCTCTACCTTCTTGCCCTTTGTGCTGTTGTCTGTGCCCAATAATGTTTGTACCCTGTGCTGCTACCATGTTGTGATGCCATGTGTTGCTGCCATGCTATGTTGTTGTCTGAGGACTCTCTTTATGTAGTGTTGTTTTGTCTCTCTTGTCGTGGTGTGTTTAGTCCTATATTTTTATTTAATACATTTATCTTTTTAATAACAGCCCCCATCCCCTGCAGGAGGCCTTTTGGAAGGCCGTCATTGTAAATAAGAATTTGATCTTGACTGACTTGCCTGACTAGTGGTGTGGGTGCTGTGCTTTGGCAAAGTGGGTGGGGTTATATCCTGCCTGTTTGGCCATGTCCGGGGGTATCGTCGAATGGGGTCACAGTGTCTACCCTACCCCTCCTGTCTCAGCCTCCTGTCACGACTGCTGCCGAAGTCGATGCCTCTCTTGTTCGGGCGGTCCTCGGCGGTCGACGTCACTGGTCTTCTAGCCATCATTGATCCATTTTTCATTCTCCATTGGTTTTGTCTTGTCTTCCTACACAACTGGTTCCAATCCTATTCATTACATGTTGTGTATTTAACCCTCTGTTTCCCCGCATGTCCCTGTCAGAGATGGTTTGTTTGTATATTTGTGTATTATGTATTGGTGCGCGACGGGTTCTTGTACCACTTTTATTTTATATTGTGTTTTTGATTATGGAGTTTTGTCAAGCCTATTAAACGACTCCATTTATACCAAGTTCGATTCTCCTGCGCCTGACACAGCCAATCTCCACCTGGCACAGCCAGAAGAGGGCTGGCCACCCCTCATAGCCTGGTTCCTTTCTAGGTTCTGGCCTTTCTAGGTAGTTTTTCCTAGCCACCATGCTTCTACACCTGCATTGCTTGCTGTTTGGGGTTTTAGGCTGGGTTTCTGTACAGCACTTTGAGATATCAGCTAATGTAAGAAGGGCTTTATAAATACATTTGATTTGATTTGATGTGTAGCTTCACCATTGTTTCTGTGTACGTATGGTGCCTTGGCACTGTAATTTAAATCAATGCTCTGTCCCCCTGTTACCATTACTTTCTTCCTAATTTCAGTATAGTTTCTGTCTACCTTACTTTTACTTCTAATATAGTTTCACCATAATTTCCACAGTATGTACCTACAGGGCAAAGGCACTGTATACTAAAGCAATGCTCTTCTCCGCAGTTACCGTGTTAATTACCATTAATTTCTTTCTAATGTCATCATAGTTTCCGTGTACCTTACTGTTAGTTTCTTTAGATTTTCTCAGATAGATCAACACCACAATAACAAGTCATTTTGTTTGTTATCTCCATAGATAATACTTTCTACTTAAGCACAAGAAACATTCATAATATACTCCGTTAATATAATGGCAATTCACAACACTTGAATAAAAGGATTGTACAGTACATACACTGAGCAAAAATATTAAGCACAACATGTAAAGTGTTGGTCTCATGTTTCAAGAGCTGAAATATCAGCCTATTTCTCACACAATTTGGGCACAAATTTGTTTACATCCCTGTTAGTGAGCATTTGTCTGTTGCCAATATAATCCATCCACCTGGTGTGGCATATCAAGAAGCTGATTAAACAGCATGATCATTACACAGGTGCACTTTGTGCTGAGGACAATAAAATACCTCTCTAAAATGTGCAGTGTTGTGACACAACACAATGCCACAAATGTCTTAAGTTTTGAGGGAGTGTGCAATTGACTGCAGGAATGTCCACCAGAGCTGTTGCCAGAAAATGTCATGTTAATTTTTCTACCATAAGCCGCCTCCAACGTTGAGAATGGTGTGTAGAATTTGGTTTCTAGAATTTGGGGTGCGGAGTCAATCACCACCTTCCGGAGACACCTGAAACCCCACCTCTTTCAGGAATACCTAGGATAGGATAAAGTAATCCTTCTCACCCCCCTTAAAAGATTTAGATGCACTATTG
This sequence comes from Oncorhynchus nerka, assembly GCF_034236695.1. Classification (NCBI taxonomy): domain Eukaryota; kingdom Metazoa; phylum Chordata; class Actinopteri; order Salmoniformes; family Salmonidae; genus Oncorhynchus; species Oncorhynchus nerka. Next base: position 50,530,213 of record NC_088398.1, on the reverse strand, counting down.
TAAAGTGGCTGTTCCACTGGATGTCTTAAGGTGAACGCACCAATTTGTAAGTCGCTCTGGATAAGAGCATCTGCTAAATGACTTAAATGTAAATGTAAATGTAATATGGGGTGTAGGCTATGATAGACAGTCTCTCCTGGACAATTTGGCCGACTACAATTTTATTTACTTTTTTTATCGGCAATTACTGGCTAACGAAAACCCTGGCGCATTTTCCCATCAGAGTTGTGTTTCCATCAAATTGACGGAATTGCGGAAAAGAGTCTGTGCATAAATACATACTGCAAATAAAATGAACTTTTGCAGTTATATTCCCATGAACCAAATAAAAATACATGTTAAATAGGTTTCCATCGCATTTTAAACTCCAGGCCTACTGATGTTCCGTAGGTATAGCGAATGTGCCAACTCTGGTATTGGCACGTGCGCTCGAGCCAACAGCTCGTAGTGCGGGTAGAAACTCCTGCAAGCGGTTAGACAAGTGAAAATTATGGTCAGTAAAGAAAACTTTAAGCTCGTCTCTCAATTTTAAAAAACGTGTCAATACTTTGCCTCTTGATAACCAGCGCACTTCTGTATTTTGTAAAAGCATTACATGGTTGCTGCCCATATCATTGCATGGTACAGAAAATACACGAGAGTTCAGGGGCCTTGCTTTAACAAAGTTAATCATTTTCATTGTAGTGTCCAAAATGTCTTTCAAGCTGTCAGGCATTCCATTGGCAGCAAGAGCCTCTCGGTGGATGCTGCAGTGTTCCCAAGTGGCTCGGGAGCAACTGCTTGCACGCTCATTAACGCTCCACTATGTCTCCCTGTCATGGCTTTTGCGCCATCAATACAGATACCAACATGAGCAGCAGCTACGTTTGGCTACATACGGACCGTTAGTGGATTTCTTGCAAGAGAGTAACGGTTAATGTGATTGGATGTTAATTATTTGACTAGGCTACCTGTATTTGACATTGTGCTGTTATTTCGCTGAACACTAGATGGTTTAATTTTATTTTTGCAGTGAAACGAGGCTACTTAGGCGAGAGAAAAACCTCCCCCAAATGTGTAGCCCCAACTGTTTGCGAATGTGAAGAATCACATTTTTATTTGGCATACCCCAGACGGCATACCCAAGTTTGGGAATACCTGGCCTAATGGACCAACTTGAAAAAAATCAGCTCCTGCACTTCTTTCATCCCAAGTCAAGCACTGTTTAAGTAAGTTACAACAGTGGCCAACTAGGACACTGTGCCTTTTTAAAATCTATTAAACCTTTATTTAACTAGGGAAGTCAATTAAGAAGAAACTCTTCTTTTCAATGACAGCCTAGGAACAGTGGGTTACCTGCCTGTTCAGGGGTAGAATGACAGATTTGCACCTTGTCAGCTCAGGGATTTGAACTTGCAACCTTGTGGTTACTAGTCCAACACTCTAACCACTAGGCTACCCTGCCACCTATTCAAGTGGCCTGCCCTAAAAACAATGGAGAAAATACATATCATAACATTTTAACATGGAAATAGCTGTTCTATCATTCAGCCCACAGTAGCAGCCAATGTGTGGTGTTCAATGTAGGCCTACATTCCATGAGATTTTAGAAAAAAACATTAACCTTTTTATTCACTTGTACTTCCTTCAAGGCGGTGACTGAAAATATTGTGTTGTTTGATGCAAGAAACCCTTTACAAAATAAAATAAATTATTATTCCCATACCATAATACAGAGAATCAGACAAATGATGCTACCCTCTACCTATAGACACTGTTCCAGTACACGACACACTGAGGTCACGTACAGATACGCATGACTCTTGGCTGCCGTAAGAAAGCCATTGCCGTCTGTGCCCATTCAACAAAATGTACGTTTGTATTACTTTTGATTCTTGCTTGAACAGTCGCTGAGATTATATTTGGTTGTGATCTTCGCTAAATAACTATTTTGGATGCACCACTTGTTAGCTAGAATGCTAATGCTCATTGACATAGGCTGTAGCAAAAGCTAGCCATAGAGCCATTTTACTGGTTGAAGTTGAAGTGTTTTTTAAGTATAATGCAGTTGATTTGCGATGTTGACCCAAACATTATATTAGGCAGAACATTCATACGAGCCTTAAAATCCAATTATAATCCAAAAGTAGTGTGAAATGCACTCGTAAGCAAGATGTAAATAGATGAATTTTTTTGCTGGCGTTCTATAAGAACTCCCCCGTGTTCTGCCACCAACGTGTGGCAATGTTTGCAAACACAGAAAGGGGTCTATTGGCTACATAGCTGATTCAAGCCTGTCTCAAAATACAACACTGCCCCATTCAGACAGAAAAAAAGCTCTTGACCTGACTTGCTTTTCAAAGATGGCTAAAAATGCACACGTTTTGTGCTATGTAGGAAGCAATCACTCCCCCATTGCTGACAAGAAATTAGCTATAACCTGGCTAATAACTCACTTACTAGCAAAGAATATGAACAAATGTATACACGTGGCGACATGCAGCTCTTCCTGTAAACACAAATTCAAAGTGAAATGCACAGAACAATATATGGCAATGGTCTATTTGCATAAAGGGATACTCCAGCTCTGATTGGTTATGGTCCAACTGTCTGTGTAGAGTATGGTCCTGAGTCGTGCCTGTCAATGCAATAGAATCCTACTCCAATGCGCTCTGCCAACAAGAAAATCTATTTGTTTTGTTTTGGTGTGTTGCGTTGAAAGTGTCTCATATTGCGTTGATTTGATTATGAAACGTTTATAGTGTTATCTAAAGGGGAAAACTAGAAAGTTGAGTGAATTTCAATCTCATGCTTTTTTGCACAGTCCTGGGGACATTGCTCTCAGCCCAGGGGCAAAATGTATGAATTTATGGTTGGATCAGAATCATTTTTATAATCATTGGCTGGTACGAGTAATTAAGTAAAACCACAAGTCTTTTCATCCATGGCTAATTTAAGAAAGGGACGAGTTTAGCTAGCTAACTAACCACCGGAGGATAATGTTAGAGCAAGATGCAACAATGCAACTTTTTTTTTTTGCTGAATCATCAAGTTTGCTGACAACATAACAGTGGTAGGCCTGATTACCATCAATGACGAGACAGCCTATGGGGAGTAGGTGAGAGCTCTGGCAGAGTGGTGCCAGGAAAATGATCTCTTCCTTAACATCAACAAAATAAAAGAGCTGATTGTGGACTACAGCAGAGAGAGCAAGCTCCCATCCACATCAACGGGGCCGCAGTGGAGAGGGTCAAAAGCTTCAAGTTCCTCTGCATGCAAATCACCGAGGACCTGAAATGGCCCCTCCACACCGACAGCATGATGAAAAAGGCGCAATAGTGCCTCTCCAACCTCAGGAGGCTGAAGAAATTTCGCTTGGCCCCTAAAGACCTCACAAACTTCTACAGATGCATCATCGAGAGCGTTCTGTCGGACTCATAGAGATAGATAGAGGACTCATCTTTGTATCTCTGCCATTATACCGTCTATGAAAGCATTGGAACACCATTGTGACGATCTCCATTTTCTTCATAATTGGCTGATCCCTCCTCATGACCCCAGTTGGACATGACTCTAACAAGGTCACCAGGAGGGATCAGCCAATGAAGTTGGAAGTCCCACCCAGTTGACTACTGGGCTCTGCCCATGCCAATATGTCCTTTTGGCACTAGAGGCCTCTATCACTCTCTATGGTCGGGCTGTATCATCACCTGGTAAGGAAACTGCACCGTACACAACCGCCGGGCTCTCCAGAGGGTGGTGAGGTCAGCCCAACGCATCATCGGCCAAGAAGATCATCAAGGACCTCAGCCACCTGAGCTACGGCCTGTTCACCCCGCTACCATCTAGAAGGCGGAGACAGTACTGGTACAGCAAAGCTGGGACTGAGAGACTGATAAATAACTTCTATCTCCTGGCCATCAGACTGTTAAATAGTCATCACGGCCCAGTACCCTGCCTTGAACCTAAGACACCGTCGCTAGCCGGCTACCACCCGGTACTCTACTCTGCACCTTAGAGACCGCTGCCCTATTAACAAAGAGTCATTGAACGCTGGTCATTTTAATAATGTTTACATACTTTATATGTATATACTGTATTCTAGTCAAGGCCCATCTTATATACTGTAAATACTGCTTTTTTATTCATATACTGTCCATACTGTCTATACACACCATTTATATATATTTATATTCCGGTCTCTGACATTGCTCATTCTGATGTGTCTTAATTTCTTTTTTAAATTATTATTATTTTAAAAAATTACTTTTGGATTATGTGTGTATTGTTATTATATTTCTAGATATTACTGCACTGTTGGAGCTAGAAACACAAGTATTGCACTGCACCTGCGATAACATCTGCAAATCTGTGTACGCAACCAAAAAACGTTGATTTGATTTGATTTTGTGATGTGATTGGCTTCCCTTGCTATTGAATTCAATGCTATGGGTGGCAACAATGCAACAAACGTGCTTGGCTCCGCCTGATTATACAATCCTAGCAAGCAATGTAAAAGTAAACCCTTCCAATGACCGGAAGCCACATAGTGCTGGTGACACCCTGAGTTCCCCTTCCTGTCAGTGGATGTAACCCCCTGTGACTCTGGGCCGTCTGCAAAACACTCAGCATGCCCCCCTATACACATGATCATTAAATCAACCTTGGGGTGAAGGAGAACATTACAAATAGCTTGCTGTGAGACAGAGAGAACAAGAGTGATGCACAACCTCTTATCTGTCATGGAGTGACAGCTCATTTTTCATTACAGCCCACTCCAGTTCAATCACAGTAAATGGGAATGAACAGGAGGAGTAGCTGTCTGTTTTGACATTGAAAAGACTAGATCACAGACACTAGATAGGTAATCGAGGACGCAGAAGCAGCTCCTCTGTCATTTATCCTTGCCTAACGCTCCACTGTTTCCTGTAGGTGCCACCTGTTCCTCTATCTCCTCATACCTGTCAGTCTAGCTCAATACACATATTTAGTCTCGGCAGGGGAGATGATGACAACCATGCTCAGACACAAGGTTCATGGAGAGGAGAGTCTTGGGGGTATCAACATGATCTCCACACTCAAGGAGGAGATAGGAGAGGCACGTTCTTCCACTCGGGCTGCCCACCCCAGGGACTGAGTATGTGCATTTACACTGGCAGCTCAATTCTGATACTTTTCTTCCTAATTTGTTTTTTGAACAATCAGATTTTCTCTTAAAAAAAAGATCTGATGTGAAAAGATCTGATGTGATTCGTCAACGCAGCCTTAGTGTTTTCCAAACTGTAAGAAAATGGTCTCTGATTGTATTCCGGAACCACAGATTTCCATGAACCTCAGGTATCCAGTTTACTGGAGGATAGGATGCTTGGGTTCCTGTATGAGTTTACAGAAGTTATTCAGGATTAGTTTCTAAATGCATACAGTGGCTCCGGAAAGTATTCAGACTCCTTTACCTTTCCCACATTTTGTTAGGTTACAGCCATATTCTACAATATATTAAATAGCATAATAATTCAGCAATCAACACACAATACCCCATAACGACAAAGCGAAACAGGTTTTATACATTATTGCAAATGTATTCAAATTAAAAAACAGAAATAATATTCAGTAACTATTCAGACCCTTTGCTATGATACTTTAAATTGACCTCAATTGCATCCTGTTTCAATTGATCATCCTTAAGATGTTTCTACAACTTGCTTGGAGTCCACCTGTGGTAAATCCAATTGATTGGACATGATTTGGAAAGGCACACACCTGTCCATATAAGGTCCCACAGTTGACAGTGCATGTCAGAGCAAAAACCAAGCCATGAGGTCGAAGGAATTGTATGTAGAGCTCAGAGACAGGATTGTGTTGAGGCACAGATCTGGGGAAGGATACCAAAACATTTCTTTAGCACTGAAGGTCCCCAAGAACACAGTGGCCTACATAATTCTTAAATGGAAGAAGTTTGGAACTACCAAGACTCTTCCTAGAGCTGGCCGCCTGACCAAACTGAGCAATAAGGGGAGAAGGGCATTGGTCAGTGAGGTGACCAAGAACCCAATGGTCACTCTGACAACGCTCTAGAGTTCCTCTGTGGAGATGGGAGAACCTTCCAGAAGGACAACCATCTCTGCAGCACTCCACCAATCAGGCCTTTATGGGAGAGGGGCCAGACGGAAGCCACTCCTCAGTAAAAGGCACATGACAGCCCGCTTGGAGTTTGCCAAAAAAGCAACTACAGACTCAGACCATGAGAAACTAGATTCTCTGGTCTGATGAATCCAAGATTGAACTCTTTGGCCTGAATGCCAAGCGTCACATCTGGAGTAAACCTGGCAACATCCCTACGGTGAAGCATGGTGGTGGCAGCATCATGCTGTGGGGATGTTTTTCAGTGGCAGGGACTGGGAGACTAGTCAGGATCCAGGCAGAGATGAATGGACCAAAGTACAGAAAGATCCTTGATGAAAATCTGCTCCAGAGTGCTCAGGACCTCAGACTGGGGTGAAGGTTCACAATCCAACAGGACAATGACCCTAAGCACACAGCCAAGGCAACGCAGGAGTGGCTTCGGGACACGTCTCTGCATGTCCTTGAGTGGCCCAGCCAGAGCCCGGACTTTAACCCGATCTAACTTCTCTGGAAAGACCTGAAAAGAGCTGTGCAGCAACGCTCCCCATCCAACCTGACAGAGCTTGAGAGGATCTGCAGAGAAAAATGGGAGAAACCTCCTAAAAACAGGTGTGCCAAACTTGTAGTGTCATACCCAAGCAGACTCAATGCTGTAATCACAGAGCTTGAGAGGATCTGCAGAGAAAAATGGGAGAAACCTCCCAAATACAGGTGTGCCAAGCTTGTAGTGTCATACCCAAGCAAAAACTACTGAGTAAAGGGTCTGAAAACTTAGGTAAGTGTGATATTTCTATTTTTATTTTTTATAAATTTCTAAACATTTCTAAACCTGTTTATGCTTTATTATTATGGGACATTGTGTGTAGATTGATGAGGGGGAAATTCATTTAATACATTTTAGAATAAAGCTGTAACGTAACAAAATGTGGAAAAAGTCAAGGAGCCTGAATACTTTCCGAAGGCACTGTGGATTGTAAAGCAGCAAATATTATGCTCGATCGGCACTCATACAGGAACCCAAGGGGGAAATCAAACAGCGGCTCCAGTGAAGGAGCAGCAGGCCACCTCTACCGTCTGTGATCCTATGCAACACACGTTCTCTGAAGAATAAAATGAGCTCCGACTCAACACCCGAGCATGCTCTGAGTACAGTGAGTCCTGCATCATGACATTTACTGAGACTTGGTTACATCAAGACATCCCTGACTCTCTTATTAAAGTAGAGGGGTTTACGCATGTTTTTTGTATTTTGTATTTTACTAGGCAAGTCAATTAAGAACAAATTCTTATTTTCAATGACGGCCTAGGAACAGTGGGATACTGCCTGTTCAGGGGCAGAACGACAGATGTGTACCTTGTCAGCTCGGGGATTTGAACTTGCAACCTTTCGGTTATTAGTCTTGTGTATTGTAAATAGAATCTGAATTTGGGAACATTCTTATCTGCTCTGGGTACGCCAGCCCAAGTGGCCGACTGTGTCCATCAACAACTACAACGCACCACAGCAGCCTATATTTTCATTTTGGGGGACTTCAATAATTGCAAACTGGAAATGTACCACTACCTGGGTATGAACAATATGTTAAATGTGACACTCGAAATAACAGAATTCTTGATAAATGTTACGGAAATGTTAAAAATGCATACACAGCTTGAGCCAAACCATCCCTGTCTAACTCTGATCACAACACTGTCCAGCTCATTCCCACCTACCGCTCAGCTCTCGAGCAGTAAACCACTTGTGAAATCTGGGAATGTGTGGAAAGCATAGAATCACCTAAGGGATGTTTTTTGTTTAGAGATTGGGACATTTTTCATGAGTTAGATGTGTACAAGTCAACACAGATTTTCACAGTCTTTATACATTTCTGTGTTGGCTCTGTGATAAAAAAGACAGTAACGGCCATTCCCAAACAACAAACCATACATCACCAGGCAAGCATAGAAAAACAAGGACAAAAAGGAGCTCAACCAAAATCTCACGAAGACAAGGAACCAATGGGAAAATAGTTCCTTACAATGAATTCCGAAGAACTGTGGGAGTCGATGAGAACAATTACCAGCATGAACCCTGCAAAAATAATCCTTGCACACACCAGATGAGCTGACCAAAGACAATTCATTATATGTTTTTTCGCGATATTTGATGTACATGACTTCTCTGTTGAGTGTGATAATGTGATTGACTCCATTGTTATTGATGGTTGTGTTCATAGGTTCGAAATCAACCCTATAGTTGTCACTAGAGTCTTCAAGCACACCTGTATGAATAAGGAAACAGGTCCTGATGGTATCTCTGCTTTTCTTCTAAAAACATGTGCAGTGGAACTGACTCTGGCTTGGTGCCCTTTCTTTCAGAGGTCTGTAGACTCCCATACTGTCCCATCTCTGTGGGAAAAAGGCCATTATCACTCCAGTCCTCAAAAAGCCTTGTCCACAATAAAGTAATGACTATAAACCTGTTGCCCTGACCCTCATCGTAATTAAGTGTTTTGAAAATATCATGGTGTGTGAGCTCCGTTCAGATGTGAACCCTGTGTTAGAGTCTTTGGCTATAAGCAAAGTCGTGGAACTCATGATGCAATCAACACTATTTACAATGTTGCACCTTATTGTCATTGGAAAATGTGCTAGACTGTAATATATTGATTTCAGTTCCGTGTTTAGCACAATACTACTCAGCCAGTTAAAGCAGATGGACGTTAACCCCTATAACATAAAGTGGTACCACTCGTTCCTGACTAGCCTACTCAGCAGGTTAGAGTTAACAGTACCCTCTCTGAGTCTAGAGACAATTGCACAGGGGCCCCGCAGGGTTGTTTGAGTTCACCCATCTTATGCACTAGCAGTAATCCTGATACCTATATTGTCAGGTTTTGTGATGATACCACCATTCTTAGTCTGCTGTATGTAAGATGGGTGAGCTGTAAGATGCTGATACTACTGTGTACAGGGCAGAGATTCAAAAGGTTTGTCAAGGGGTGTGAAGAGCACCATCTCATCCTTAATGTAAAGAAAACGGAGGATATGATGTTTGACCTCAAATCTGTCGGCGACCACAAGCCTGTGGCTGTCCACAATGCCAACATAGCGCAGGTTAGTCCATATAAGTACCTGGATGTACACATGGACAATGTGCTGAGCTGGAGGGTCCAAGTAGAGAGTGTCTGCTGCAGAGTTAAAACGCCTCTATTTCCTACAGAGTGTCCTGAGACACGGCATCACAGTCTGGTTTGGCAACGTATCAGTCCAACTGAAATCCCAAATTGCTCACCTGATACAAACTGCCATGAAGGTCATGAGTGTGAGGCAACATTCATCCCTGCAGACTATTTTTGAACAAACCGTTATCAGAAGCAGAAAATTATTTCAGATCACTATAGGGTCATTCCTCCCTTCAGACAGATGCTATATGGTCATTCCTCCCTTCAGACAGACGCTATAGGGTCATTCCTACCTTCAGACAGACGCTATAGGGTCATTCCTACCTTCAGACAGACGCTATAGGGTCATTCCTACCTTCAGACAGACGCTATAGGGTCATTCCTACCTTCAGACAGACGCTATAGGGTCATTCCTACCTTCAGACATACGCTATAGGGTCATTCCTACCTTCAGACAGACGCTATAGGGTCATTCCTACCTTCAGACAGACGCTATAGGGTCATTCCTCCCTTCAGACAGACGCTATAGGGTCATTCCTACCTTCAGACAGACGCTATAGGGTCATTCCTCCCTTCAGACAGACGCTATAGGGTCATTCCTACCTTCAGACAGACGCTATAGGGTCATTCCTACCTTCAGACAGACGCTATAGGGTCATTCCTCCCTTCAGACAGACGCTATAGGGTCATTCCTACCTTCAGACAGACACTATAGGGTCATTCCTCGCTTCAGACAGACGCTATAGGGTCATTCCTCCCTTCAGACAGACGCTATAGGGTCATTCCTCCCTTCAGACAGACGCTATAGGGTCATTCCTACCTTCAGACAGACGCTATAGGGTCATTCCTCCCTTCAGACAGACGCTATAGGGTCATTCCTACCTTCAGACAGACGCTATAGGGTCATTCCTCCCTTCAGACAGACGCTATAGGGTCATTCCTACCTTCAGACAGACGCTATAGGGTCATTCCTACCTTCAGACAGACGCTATAGGGTCATTCCTCTCTTCAGACAGATGCTATAGGGTCATTCCTCCCTTCAGACAGACGCTATAGGGTCATTCCTCCCTTCAGACAGACGCTATAGGGTCATTCCTACCTTCAGACAGACGCTATAGGGTCATTCCTCCCTTCAGACAGACGCTATAGGGTCATTCCTACCTTCAGACAGACGCTATAGGGTCATTCCTCCCTTCAGACAGACGCTATAGGGTCATTCCTCCCTTCAGACAGACGCTATAGGGTCATTCCTACCTTCAGACAGACGCTATAGGGTCATTCCTACCTTCAGACAGACGCTATAGGGTCATTCCTCCCTTCAGACAGACGCTATAGGGTCATTCCTACCTTCAGACAGACGCTATAGGGTCATTCCTCCCTTCAGACAGATGCTATAGGGTCATTCCTACCTTCAGACAGACGCTATAGGGTCCATCCTCATTTAACATTTACATTTAAGTCATTTAGCAGACGCTCTTATCCAGAGCGACTTACAAATTGGTGCGTTCACCTTAAGACATCCAGTGGAACAGCCACTTTACAATAGTGCATCTAAATCTTTTAAGGGGGGTGAGAAGGATTACTTTATCCTATCCTAGGTATTACTGAAAGAGGTGGGGTTTCAGGTGTCTCCGGAAGGTGGTGATTGACTCCGCTGTCCTGGCGTCGTGAGGGAGTTTGTTCCACCATTGGGGGGCCAGAGCAGCGAACAGTTTTGACTGGGCTGCGCGGGAACTGTACTTCCTCAGTGGTAGGGAGGCGAGCAGGCCAGAGGTGGATGAACGCAGTGCCCTTGTTTGGGTGTAGGGCCTGATCAGAGCCTGGAGGTACTGAGGTGCCGTTCCCCTCACAGCTCCGTAGGCAAGCACCATGGTCTTGTAGCGGATGCGAGCTTCAACTGGAAGCCAGTGGAGAGAGCGGAGGAGCGGGGTGACGTGAGAGAACTTGGGAAGGTTGAACACCAGACGGGCTGCGGCGTTCTGGATGAGTTGTAGGGTTTAATGGCACAGGCAGGGAGCCCAGCCAACAGCGAGTTGCAGTAATCCAGACGGGAGATGACAAGTGCCTGGATTAGGACCTGCGCTGCTTCCTGTGTGAGGCAGGGTCGTACTCTGCGGATGTTGTAGAGCATGAACCTACAAGAACGGGCCACCGCCTTGATGTTAGTTGAGAACGACAGGGTGTTGTCCAGGATCACGCCAAGGTTCTTAGCGCTCTGGGAGGAGGACACAATGGAGTTGTCAACCGTGATGGCGAGATCATGGAACGGGCAGTCCTTCCCCGGGAGGAAGAGCAGCTCCGTCTTGCCGAGGTTCAGCTTGAGGTGGTGATCCGTCATCCACACTGATATGTCTGCCAGACATGCAGAGATGCGATTCGCCACCTGGTCATCAGAAGGGGGAAAGGAGAAGATTAATTGTGTGTCGTCTGCATAGCAATGATAGGAGAGACCATGTGAGGTTATGACAGAGCCAAGTGACTTGGTGTATAGCGAGAATAGGAGAGGGCCTAGAACAGAGCCCTGGGGAACGCCAGTGGTGAGAGCGCGTGGTGAGGAGACAGATTCTCGCCACGCCACCTGGTAGGAGCGACCTGTCAGGTAGGACGCAATCCAAGCGTGGGCCGCGCCGGGAGATGCCCAACCGGGAGAGGGTGGAGAGGAGGATCTGATGGTTCACAGTATCGAAGGCAGCCGATAGGTCTAGAAGGATGAGAGCAGAGGAGAGAGAGTTAGCTTTAGCAGTGCGGAGGGCCTCCGTGATACAGAGAAGAGCAGTCTCAGTTGAATGACTAGTCTTGAAACCAGACTGATTTGGATCAAGAAGGTCATTCTGAGAGAGATAGCGGGAGAGCTGGCCAAGGACGGCACGTTCAAGAGTTTTGGAGAGAAAAGAAAGAAGGGATACTGGTCTGTAGTTGTTGACATCAGAGGGATCGAGTGTAGGTTTTTTCAGAAGGGGTGCAACTCTCGCTCTCTTGAAGACAGAAAGGGACGTAGCCAGCGAGGTGAGGTAAGGGAGAAGGTCTCCGGAAATGGTCTGGAGAAGAGAGGAGGGAATAGGGTCAAGCGGGCAGGTTGTTGGGCGGCCGGCCGTCACAAGACGCGAGATTTCATCTGGAGAGAGAGGGGAGAAAGAGGTCAGAGCACAGGGTAGGGCAGTGTGAGCAGAACCAGCGGTGTCGTTTGACTTAGCAAACGAGGATCGGATGTCGTCGACCTTCTTTTCAAAATGGTTGACGAAGTCATCTGCAGAGAGGGAGGAGGGGGAGGGGGATTCAGGAGGGAGGAGAAGGTGGCAAAGAGCTTCCTAGGGTTAGAGGAAGATGCTTGGACTTTAGAGTGGTAGAAAGTGGATTTAGCAGCAGAGACAGAAGAGGAAAATGTAGAGAGGAGGGAGTGAAAGGATGCCAGGTCCGCAGGGAGGCGAGTTTTCCTCCATTTCCGCTCGGCTGCCCGGAGCCCTGTTCTGTGAGCTCGCAATGAGTCGTCGAGCCACGGAGCAGGAGGGGAGGACCGAGCCGGCCTGGAGGATAGGGGACATAGAGAATCAAGGGATGCAGAAAGGGAGGAGAGGAGGGTTGAGGAGGCAGAATCAGGAGACAGGTTGGAGAAGGTTTGAGCAGAGGGAAGAGATGATAGGATGGAAGAGGAGAGAGTAGCGGGGGAGAGAGAGCGAAGATTGGGACGGCGCGATACCATCCGAGTAGGGGCAGTGTGGGAAGTGTTGGATGAGAGCAAGAGGGAAAAGGATACAAGGTAGTGGTCGGAGACTTGGAGGGGAGTTGCAGTGAGGTTAGTGGAAGAACAGCATCTAGTAAAGATGAGGTCGAGCGTATTGCCTGCCTTGTGAGTAGAGGGGGAAGGTGAGAGGGTGAGGTCAAAAGAGGAGAGGAGTGGAAAGAAGGAGGCAGAGAGGAATGAGTCAAAGTCCTCCCTTCAGACAGACGCTATAGGGTCATTCCTCCCCTCAGACAGACGCTATAGGGTCATTCCTCCCCTCAGACAGATGCTATAGGGTCATTCCTCCCCTCAGACAGACGCTATAGGGTCCCTCCTCCCCTCAGACAGACGCTATAGGGTCCCTCCTCCCCTCAGACAGACGCTATAGGGTCCCTCCTCCCCTCAGACAGACGCTATAGGGTCCCTCCTCCCCTCAGACAGACGCTATAGGGTCCTTCCTCCCCTCAGACAGATGCTATAGGGTCATTCCTCCCCTCAGACAGACGCTATAGGGTCCTTCCTCCCCTCAGACAGATGCTATAGGGTCCTTCCTCCCCTCAGACAGACGCTGTAGGGTCCTTCCTCCCCTCAGACAGACGCTATAGGGTCCCTCCTCCCCTCAGACAGACGCTATAGGGTCCCTCCTCCCCTCAGACAGATGCTATAGGGTCCCTCCTCTCCTCAGACAGACGCTATAGGGTCCCTCCTCCCCTCAGACAGTCCCTACATGTAAGTTCAACAGGTATATGCACTCCTTCATTCCCATGTCCATCAAATACCTAAACAGCAATCAGTAATGCTGAGCTGTGTTAGTACGCCTCTGACAGAATAAGGGAATATGCAAAGTTTTATGTATGTGGCTAAATGAAAAGGGTATGATGATAAGGATAACATGCAATGCATGTATTATGAATGTGTAATGTAGTTTCTATACTGTAAACAGCAGTACTGTGTGTCCAAGACAATTTCCCCATTGGGACATTAAAGTTCATCCTATACTATCCTATCACAGACATCACGAAATGGTCTACGTCCCAAATGGCATCCTATTCCCTTTATAGTGTAACACTATGTCCAGGGACCATAGGGGCTCTGGTCAAAAGTAGTGAACTATACTGGGAATAGGGTGCCATTTGGGGCGCACTCATTTAATTTGTTGCTCTAACTCCTCCTGACTCCTGCTGCCACACTTTGCCTTTCTATCACTGTTCCATCTCCAGCCTTGTTTACCTCTCTGTGTGTCTGAGACTTAATTGATATACTTTAATATCTTCTGCTCTTTGCTCCCTGCTCTGTATGACTTTCCGAGGCCTCTATAAGTGGCTGTTGTTGTCAGCGTGGGAAATGGAGATGATGTCCATTATGGATTTATCGTCATGATCGTCTTACCTTACGTCAGCACAGTTGTTGTTCTGTTTCCAAGAAACAGCTAATTAATGGCATAGTCTGTTTTTAGATGGCAGGCACGTCCATTTGAGTTAGCATGGCTTTTTACATTTTTTTCAATGCATGTTAATTGAGATGAAAACATGCATGAATGGCATTGTGTTTTGATGTGTGTAATATGTTCCATGTTAACAAGTAGCCTAGATGGGGATGCGAAACTAAACACACTTGATTAATGATTGTGTGATGTGAGAGGATGTTATGATTGCTATTGTGAGCGTGGTAGAGTACTTCTCTAATCACACACATACAGTTCCCTACATATTTATTTGGACTATTCATTTAGTTCTATACTCCACCAGTTTGGATTTCAGATTAAATGTGGTATGTAAGTCGACATTAGAGAACATCATGTTTTGTTTGACGGTATTTTCATACATATCTGTTTTACCATTTAGAAATGAATGCACACTATGTGTCTACTCCCCCCATTTGGATGTGTCTTAAGTATTTGGACAAATTAACTACTATTCTATTACATTTCGTTAAAAGTTTAGAATTTGGTTCCATGTTCCTAGCACACAATGACTACATCAAGCTTGTGACTCTACAAACTTGTTGGATGCATTTGTAGTTTGTTTTGTTGTGTTTCGCATTATGTTGTGCCCAATAGAAATGAATGTAAATGTATTGTTGGTACTTATATCCAAGATGGCGTAGCAGTTCAGACGTCTTAATGTCAATATTGTCCTCGTCTTGTCGTGTCCCGTATATATATATATTTTACAACTTTTTTTCACATACATTTTATTTTTATTTTCCATCAACTCATCTTCAAAACACTCTCCTGCAACCCGCCTCACCAATTTATATTTATAAAAAGTATTATTTACCTCAAATCTGTAATCCTGCAAGAAGCTAGCCAGAAACTCCAAGAAGCTAGCCAGAAACTAGCCAGAAGCTAGCCAGGAGCTAGCCAGAAGCTAGCCCAGAAGCTAATCCAGAAGCTAATCAGAAGCTAGTTCAGAAGCAAGTTAGCTTCTTTACTGACAAATCGTTAGTATTCAGCTAACCACGGTTTGTGGTCATCAGCTATCCTTTAGCTCGAAAATCTATCGCCAGTTTTGTACGGCGCGGCTCGGAACGGAACATACTGGACCAATTTTTCTCTCCATGTCTCTGGATTTCAACTGCTCTCTGGACATTCATACCTGGATCTCACAGCTAGCTAGCTGCTATCCGTGTGACTATCGGCTTTCGTCGATTCCGGAGCAAACATCAATTATTCCGGAGCTAGCCAGCTCCGTCAATCACTCCTGAGTTCCATCAATCACTCCTGGGCTGCAGTCACCTATCCGGACCCGTTTTACTGCCTACGCGGAGCCCCACCGGGCCTTCACAACTGGACTGCCGACGTTATCTACCCGAAGGAGTTATCCGGCTGGCTCCTCCGTCGCGACGTTACCTGAACGCCCATCTGCGGCCTGCTAACTGTTAGCTGTCTTACCGGCTGCTATCTGAATAGACAATCGGACAATTTATTTATTTATTTTTTATTATTATTATGTTTTCTTCTTGGGCCTCTATAACTATATCTATTGTTTTTATTTTTGTTGTTGTTGTGTGATTTGGATTAATCCCCTCTACCACACAGAACCCCACTAATCTACTGACGGAACGCAAGAGGTGGCTAATAACAGACCTCCATCCTATGCTAGCTTGCTACCGATGGCCTGGCTAGCTGTCTAAATCGCCGTGACCCCCAACCAACCTCTCCACTCACTGGACCCTTTTGATCACTCGACTAAGCATGCCTCTCCTTAATGTCAATGTGTCTTGTCCATTGCTGTTCTGGTTAGTGTTTATTGGCTTATTTCACTGTAGAGCCTCTAGTCCTGCTCACTATACCTTATCCAACATATTAGTTCCACCACCCACGCATGCAATGACATCTCCTGGTTTCAATGATGTTTCTAGAGACAATATCTCTCTCTTCATCACTCAATGCCTAGGTTTACCTCCACTGTATTCACATCCTACCATACCTTTGTCTGTACATTATACCTTGATGCTATTTTATCGCCCCCAGAAACCTCCTTTTACTCTTTGTTCCAGACGTTCTAGACGACCATTTCTTATTGCTTTTAGCCGCACCCTTATTCTACTCCTCCTATGTTCCTCTGGCGATGTAGAGGTGAATCCAGGCCCTGCAGTGCCTAGCTCCACTCCTATTCCCCAGGCGCTCTCTTTTGACGACTTCTGTAACCATAATAGCCTTGGTTTCATGCATGTTAACATTAGAAGCCTCCTCCCTAAGTTTGTTCTATTCATTGCTTTAGCACACTCTGCCAACCCGGATGTTCTAGCTGTGTCTGAATCCTGGCTTAGGAAGACCACCAAAAATTCAGAAATTTTAATTCCAAACTAAAACATTTTCAGACCAGATAGAACTGCCAAAGGGGGCGGTGTTGCAATCTACTGCAAAGATAGCCTGCAGAGTTCTGACCTACTATCCAGGTCTGTACCCAAACAATTTGAACTTCTACTTTTAAAAATCCACCTCTCTAAAAACAAGTCTCTCACCGTTGCCGCCTGCTATAGACCACCGTCCGCCCCCAGCTGTGCTCTGGACACCATATGTGAACTGATTGCACCCCATCTATCTTCAGAGCTCCATGGAGAATAAGAACACCTCCTCCCAGCTGCCCACTGCACTGAAGATAGGAAACACTGTCACCACTGATAAATCCACCATAATTGAGAATTTCAATCAGCATTTTTTTACGGCTGGCCATGCTTTCCACCTGGCTACTCCTACCCCGGTCAACAGCACTGCACCCCCAACAGCAACTCGCCCAAGCCTTCCCCATTTCTCCTTCTCCCAAATCCATTCAGCTGATGTTCTGAAAGAGCTGCAAAATCTGGACCCCTACAAATCAGCCGGGCTAGACAATCTGGACCCTTTCTTTCTAAAATTATCTGCCGAAATTGTTGCCACTCCTATTACTAGCCTGTTCAACCTCTCTTTCGTGTCGTCTGAGATTCCCAAAGATTGGAAAGCAGCTGCGGTCATCCCCCTCTTCAAAGGGGGACACTCTTGACCCAAACTGCTACAGACCTATATCTATCCTACCATGCCTTTCTAAGGTCTTCGAAAGCCAAGTCAACAAACAGATTACCGACCATTTCGAATCTCACCATACCTTCTCCCGCTATGCAATCTGGTTTCAGAGCTGGTCATGGGTGCACTTCAGCCACGCTCAAGGTCCTAAACTATATCTTAACCGCCATCGATAAGAAACATTACTGTGCAGCCGTATTCATTGATCTGGCCAAGGCTTTCGACTCTGTCAATCACCACATCCTCATCGGCAGACTCGACAGCCTTGGTTTCTCAAATGATTGCCTCGCCTGGTTCACCAACTACTTCTCTGATAGAGTTCAGTGTGTCAAATCGGAGGGTCTGCTGTCCGGACCTCTGGCAGTCTCTATGGGGGTGCCACAGGGTTCAATTCTTGGACCGACTCTCTTCTCTGTATACATCAATGAGGTCGCTCTTGCTGCTGGTGAGTCTCTGATCCACCTCTACGCAGACGACACCATTCTGTATACTTCTGGCCCTTCTTTGGACACTGTGTTAACAACCCTCCAGGCAAGCTTCAATGCCATACAACTCTCCTTCCGTGGCCTCCAATTGCTCTTAAATACAAGTAAAACTAAATGCATGCTCTTCAACCGATCGCTACCTGCACCTACCCGCCTGTCCAACATCACTACTCTGGACGGCTCTGACTTAGAATACGTGGACAACTACAAATACTTAGGTGTCTGGTTAGACTGTAAACACTCTTTCCAGACCCATATCAAACATCTCCAATCCAAAGTTAAATCTAGAATTGGCTTCCTATTTCGCAACAAAGCATCCTTCACTCATGCTGCCAAACATACCCTTATAAAACTGACCATCCTACCAATCCTCGACTTTGGCGATGTCATTTACAAAATAGCCTCCAATACCCTACTCAACAAATTGGATGCAGTCTATCACAGTGCAATCCGTTTTGTTACCAAAGCCCCATATACTACCCACCATTGTGACCTGTACGCTCTCGTTGGCTGGCCCTCGCTTCATACTCGTCGCCAAACCCACTGGCTCCATGTCATCTACAAGACAATGCTAGGTAAAGTCCCCACTTATCTCAGCTCGCTGGTCACCATAGCATCTCCCACCTGTAGCACACGCTCCAGCAGGTATATCTCTCTAGTCACCCCCAAAACCAATTCTTTCTTTGGCCGCCTCTCCTTCCAGTTCTCTGCTGCCAATGACTGGAACGAACTACACAAATCTCTGAAACTGGAAACACTTATCTCTCTCACTAGCTTTAAGCACCAACTATCAGAGCAGCTCACAGATTACTGCACCTGTACATAGCCCACCTATAATTTAGCCCAAACAACTACCTCTTTCCCAACTGTATTTAATTTATTTATTTATTTTGCTCCTTTGCACCCCATTATTTTTATCTCTACTTTGTACATTCTTCCATTGCAAACTACCATTCCAGTGTTTTACTTGCTATATTGTATTTACTTTGCCACCATGGCCTTTTTTGCCTTTACCTCCCTTCTCACCTAATTTGCTCACATTGTATATAGACTTGTTTATACTGTATTATTGACTGTATGTTTGTTTTACTCCATGTGTAACTCTGTGTCGTTGTATCTGTCGAACTGCTTTGCTTTATCTTGGCCAGGTCGCAATTGTAAATGAGAACTTGTTCTCAACTTGCCTACCTGGTTAAGTTAGGGATGATGCGAATTTTCGCAGCTTTTTGTTAAAAATCGCGCAACATTTCAAAGTCCTGCTACTCATTCCAGGAATATAGTATATGCATATGATAAGTATGTGTGTATAGAAAACACTCTGAAGTCTCTAAAACTGGTTAAATCGTGTCTGTGGCTATAACAGAACGTGTTTAGGAGTAAAAATCCCTGGGAAAACTGTTCACCAAAAACACAAAAAAAATATTCATCCGCCAGTCAATGTTTTGTCTAAGGCGATAGAAAATAGATGAGGTTCCCATTACAATGCCTACAGCTTCCACACGATGTCGCCAGTACTGGCATTTCATGGCTGGTTTATCCTTGGTGAGATGACGTATAGGCACTTCCTGTCTTGGGGCGCACCGGAGGAAGTTATGAAAGTGGAAAAATGGACGATGATTTCAAGACTTGCTGCTATCGAATACAGATCGCCCCGTGATCAATTTGATCGATTATTAACGTTTATTAATACCTAAAGTTGGTTTACAAAAGTAGTTTGAAGTGATTTGTAAAAGTTTATAGGCAACTTTTTTAATTTTAAAAAGTGACGTTGCGTCTTGTAAAGGTGAATTTTCCTGGATCAGACCGGCCTTCATAAAATGACATTTTGGCTATACAATGACGGATTTAATCGGGAAAAATACCCAATTGTGATGTTTATGGGACATATAGGAGTGCCAACAAAGAAGCTCGTCAAAGGTAATGAATGTTTTATATTTTATTTCTGCGTATTGTGTAGCGCCGGCTACCGCAAAATCTTTTGTTTAGGTCTCGTTCAGCTATTTCGGGGGGTGCATGCTATCAGATAATAGCTTCTCATGCTTTTGCCGAAAAGCATTTTACAAATCTGACATGTTGGCTAGATTCACAACGAGTGTAGCTTTAATTGAGTATCTTGCGTGTGTGTTTTAATGAAAGTTTGTGCAGGAACCAACATCCCTAACAGGTTTTAAATAAAGGTGAAATATATATATATATTTTTTAATTGTGTCATTTTGGAATCATTTTTATTGTAAATAAGAACATAATATGTTTTTGATCACTTCTACATTCATGTGGATGCTACCATGATTATGGATAATCCTGAATTAATTGTGGATAATGATGAATGAGAAAGTTACAGATGTAAAAAGATGATGCTTGCCGTGTCTGAATCCTGGCTTAGGAAGGCCACCAAAAATTCTGAGATTTCCATACCAAACTATAACATTTTCCATCAAGATTAGAACTGCATAAGGGGGAGGAGTTGCAGTCTACTGCAGAGATAGCCTGCAAAGTAATGTCATACTTTCCAGGTCCATACCCAAACAGATCGAACTACTCATTTTAAAAATGACTCTCTCCAGAAATAAGTCTCTCACTGTTGCCGCCTGCTACCGACCCCCCTCAGCTCCCAGCTGTGCCCTGGACACCATTTGTGAATTGATCGCCCCCCATCTAGCTTCAGAGTTTGTTCTGTTAGGTGACCTAAACTGAGATATGCTTAACACCCCGGCAGTCCTACAATCTAAGATAGATGCCCTCAATCTCACACAAATCATCAAGGAACCCACCAGGTACAACCCTAAATCTGTAAACAAGGGCACCCTCATAGACGTTATCCTGACCAACTGGCCCTCCAAATACACCTCCGCTGTCTTCAACCAGGATCTCAGCGATCACTGCCTCATTGCCTGTATCCGATACGGAGCCGCAGTCAAACAACCACCCCTCATCACTATCAAACGCTCTCTAAAACACTTCTGCGAGCAGGCCTTTCTAATTGACCTGGCCCGGGTATCCTGGAAGGATATTGACCTCTTCCCATCAGTTGAGGATGCCTGGTCATTCTTTAAAAGTAACTTCCTCACCATCTTAGATAAGCATGCTCCGTTCAAAAAATGCAGAACTAAGAACAGATATAGCCCTTGGTTCAGACCTGACTGCCCTCGACCAGCACAAAAACATCCTGTGGCGGACTGCAATAGCATCGAATAGTCCCCGCGATATGCAACTGTTCAGGGAAGTCAGGAACCAATACACGCAGTCAGTCAGGAAAGCAAAGGCCAGCTTTTTCATGCAGAAATTTGCATCCTGTAGCTCTAACTCCAAAAAGTTCTGGGACACTGTGAAGTCCATGGAGAACAAGAGCACCTCCTCCCAGCTGCCCTAGGTAACACGGTCACCACCGATAATTCCATGATAATCGAAAACTTCAACAAGCATTTTTCAACGGCTGGCCACGCCTTCCTCCTGGCTACTCCAACCTCGGCCAACAGCCCCCCCGCAGCTACTCGCCCAAGCCTCCCCAGCTTCTCCTTTACCCAAATCCAGATAGCAGATGTTCTGAAAGAGCTGCAAAGCCTGGACCCGTACAAATCAGCTGGGCTTGACAATCTGGACCCTCTATTTCTGAAACTATCTGCTGCCATTGTTGCAACCCCTATTACCAGCCTGTTCAACCTCTCTTTCATATCGTCTGAGATCCCCAAGGATTGGAAAGCTGCCGCAGTCATCCCCCTCTTCGTAGTGGGAGACACCCTGGACCCAAACTGTTACAGACCTATATCCATCCTGCCCTGCCTATCTAAGGTCTTCGAAAGCCAAGTCAACAAACAGATCACTGACCATCTCGAATCCCACTGTACCTTCTCCGCTGTGCAATCTGGTTTCCGAGACGGTCACGGGTGCACCTCAGCCACGCTCAAGGTACTAAACGATATCATAACCGCCATCGATAAAAGACAGTACTGTGCAGCCGTCTTCATCGACCTGGCCAAGGCTTTCGACTCTGTCAATCACCATATTCTTATCGGCAGACTCAGTAGCCTCGGTTTTTCTAATGACTGCCTTGCCTGGTTCACCAACTACTTTGCAGACAGAGTTCAGTGTGTCAAATCAGAGGGCATGTTGTCCGGTCCTCTGGCAGTCTCTATGGGGGTGCCACAGGGTTAATTTCTCGGGCCGACTCTTTTCTCTGTATATATCAATGATGTTGCTCTTGCTGCGGGCGATTCCCTGATCCACCTCTACGCAGACGACACCATTCTGTATACTTCTGGCCCTTCCTTGGACACTGGACACTCATTCCGTGGCCTCCAACTGCTCTTAAACGCTAGTAAAACCAAATGCATGCTTTTCAACCGTTCGCGGCCTGCACCCGCACGCCCGACAAGCATCATCACCCTGGATGGTTCCAACCTAGAATATGTGGACATCTATAAGTACCTAGGTGTCTGGCTAGACTGTA
Source organism: Oncorhynchus nerka (assembly GCF_034236695.1). Taxonomy (NCBI): domain Eukaryota; kingdom Metazoa; phylum Chordata; class Actinopteri; order Salmoniformes; family Salmonidae; genus Oncorhynchus; species Oncorhynchus nerka. The sequence continues at coordinate 50,507,787 of NC_088398.1, read as the reverse complement.
AACTCTCCTTCCAGACTCATATCAAACATATCCAATCTAAAATCAAATCTAGAGTCGGCTTTCTATTCTGCAACAAAGCCTCCTTCACTTACGCCGACAAACTTACCCTAGTAAAACTGACTATCCTGCCGATCCTCGACTTCGGCGATGTCATCTACAAAATAGCTTCCAATACTCTACCTAAAAACTGGATGCAGTTTTTCACAGTGCCATCCGTTTTGTTACTAAAGCACCTTATACCACCCACCACTGCGACTTGTATGCTCTAGTCGGCTGGCCCTCGCTACATATTTGTCGCCAGACCCACTGGCTCCAGGTCATCTACAAGTCCATGCTAGGTAAAGCTCCGCCTTATCTCAGTTCACTGGTCACGATGGCAACACCCACCCGTAGCACGCGCTCCAGCGGGTGTATCTCACTGATCATCCCTAAAGCCAACACCTCATTTGGCTGCCTTTCGTTCCAGTTCTCTGCTGCCTGTGACTGGAACGAATTGCAAAAATCGCTGAAGTTGGAGACCTTTATCTCCCTCACCAACTTTAAACATCTGCTATCTGAGCATCTAACCGATCGCTGCAGCTGTACATAGTCCATCGGTAAATAGCCCACCCAATTTACCTACCTCATCCCCATACTGTTTTTATTTATTTACTCTCTGCTCTTTTGCACACCAGTATCTCTACCTGCACATGACCATCTGATCATTTGTCACTCCAGTGTTAATCTGCAAAATTGTAATTATTCGCCTAACTCCTCATGCCTTTTGCACACAATGTATATAGACTCTTTTTTTCTTTTTTCTACTGTGTTATTGACTTGTTTATTGTTTACTCCATGTGTAACTCTGTGTTGTTGTCTGTTCACACTGCTATGCTTTATCTTGGCCAGGTCGCAGTTGTAAATGAGAACTTGTTCTCAACTAGCCTACCTGGTTAAATAAAGGTGAAATAAAATTTAAATGAATAAAAATGCCTACAAAACATGCTAACCTCTCACCATTACCAATAACTGGGAGGTTAGCATTTTTTGGGGGGTCTGACATTTATGATTATAACTTTTCACTCATCATCATTCACGATTCATTAATGGTTATCTGAAACACAGCCAAAACAAACTGCAAATGAATCTAACAAGTTTGTAGAGTCACAAAGTTGATGTTGCCATTGCGTGTTTGGAATATAGGACCAAATAGTGAATGTGACTACATTTAACACACTATAAGTGAATTTGTAAAAAATACTTATGATACTTTCAAATGGGGGAACTAAATACTTGTGAAGTGCTTTCATTTCTAAACATTACAATATGAAAATACCTTCCAAAAAGGTGACATTCTGTACTGTCGCCTCATATAAAACTTTTGATCTCAAATTCAAAATGTTTGAGTATTCAGACAAATTAAAAGTTTTACCTTCACTGTCCAAATAAATATGCAGGGGAGTGTATTTTGTCCTCATGTCCATTGTTTAAGGAGAAAAAATATATAGTAATTGTATGGAATTTCTACACTACACTAGTTTCACAGAACAGAAAGTGGTATTTTAAATGCATTTATCACAATTTTTGTGAATTGTATTGGAGCATTTCCATGTAAAAGGACCCATGAGCACTAACATGTGAAGTTCATAGGAGCACATCAGATTTCTTGTCAAATGAAAGGTAAAAGTTTATATTTTCTAGAGAAATGAAGGCATACAGTATAGACATTTTCAACCATTTTCCACCCTAAACATTTGGAATAAGCAGGCTTTTGTTTCTGGTCAAACAGATGGAAAAGGGGTTTAAGAAAACATCTAGCAGAAAAAGTCTTAAAAGGTATTAGATATGATTTAAGGATAAATGATATCAATCCACATCTCTCCTGATTGACCTTTGATACCTTTAGGATGGAATACAAATTCACTCCAGGGTTGTTGAACCTCAGCTAACGGGTCAAGTCAACGTGCTCGGCTCCGCTTGATTATGCAATCCTAGTGAGCAACGTAAAAGTCAACCCTTTCAACGACTGGAAGCCAGATAGTGTTGGTGACACCCTGAGTTCCCCCTATCCTGTCAGTGGATGTAACCCTTTGTGACTCTGGGCCACCTGCAAGACACTCAGCATGCCCCCCTCTGCACATTAAAGAGGTAAAAGCAAAACGGCGCGGAGGCAGAGGCTGCACGTCCCAAATGACACCCTATTCCCTCTATAGTGCACTACTTTTGACAAGGCTCTGGTGAAAAGTAGTGCACTATGTATTGAAAAGGGTGCTATTTAAGACACAGACATAGTTTAATGACTGAGAATATCAGGCAGTAAATGTCGCTAAAAGCCCTTTAAAAGCTGCCACCAATTTACCCGTTGTATGGTGAAATTCTAATACAACACGTTGAATCTTCACGCTGAGTCTCCTCCTGTGACTATAATAACTACTATTAAAGGAAGCATGACCAAGCTTTTAAAGTTTAATCATATGTTTTGTTGTTGTTTTTTCCCTGGCTCTGACTTTCATAAAATGTTCCTCTGTGGGGAATTAAGTTGTCTACACAAGCTACAGGCGGCTTAGGCTTACAGTAGCTAAAATATGGTAACACTTTACTTGACGTCCAGCGTTATAACACATTATGACACGATCATAACCATGTCGTATGTCATAACAGGTGACATAACTTGTGATAACACTGGTATTGTGATTACCATCATAACCATACAAGGCAGATAGGCCTATCAGGTACATGCCGTAATACAAAAGACAATATCAGCATGTAAAGTACAATATATTTACAAAAGTATGTGGACACCCCTTCAAATTAGTGGATTCGGCTATTTCAGCCACAACCGTCGCTGACAGGTGTATAAAATCGAGCACATAGCCATGCAATCTCCATAGACAAACATTGACAGTAGAATGTCCTTCCTGAAGAGCTCAGTGACTTTCAACATGGCACCGTCATAGGATGTCACCTTTCCAACAAGCCACTTCATAAAATTTCTGCCATGCTAGAGCTGCCCAGGTCAACTGTAAGTGCTGTTTTTGAGCATGGAAAACGTCTGGGAGCAACAATGGTTCAGCCGCAAAATGTTAGACCACACAAGCTCACAGAATGGGACCGCCGATTGCTGAAGCACGTAGTGTGTAAAAATTGTCTCTTGAAGCAACGTCAGCACAATAACTGTTCGTCTAGAGCCTCATGAAATGTTTTTCCATGGCCAAGCAGCCACACACAAGCCTAAGATCACCATGTGCAATGCCAAGCGTTGGTTGGAGTGGCGTAAAGCTCACCGCCATTGGACCTCTGTGCACAAAGCGAGGTCCATACAGAAAAGGTTTGTTGAGATCGGTGTGGAAGAACTTGACTGGCATGCACAGAGCCCTGACCTCAACCCCATCGAACACCTTTGCGATGAATTGGAATGCCGAGTGTCAGCAAGGCCTAATCGCCTAACATCAGTGCCCAACCTCACTAATGCTCTTGTGGCTGAATGGTAGCAAGTCCAGCAGCAATGTTCCAACATCTAGTGGAAAGCCTTCCCCAAAGTGTGGAGGCTGTTATAGCAGCATAGGGGTGACGAACTCCATATTAATCCCCATGATTTTGGAATGAGATGTTCGACAAGCAGGTGTCCACATACATTTGGTCACATATTGTATACTGTATAGCCACCCTTCCCCCTTCAGTCTATCGCACCAGAAGATGTTGTAATCAGCAATTTCAATGTCCTTATCCATGATACAACTCTTGAGCACAGGAGGTTGGTGGCACCTTAATTGGGGAGGACGGGCTTGTGGTAATGTCTGGAGCGTAATTGGTGGAATGGTATCAGATACATAAAACACATGGTTTCCATGTTTGATGCCATTCCATTCGCTCCTTTCCAGCCATTATTATGAGCCGTCCTCCCCTCAGCCCAAGATATGATTTGAAAACCAAGGGGGTCACCGTTTTTGTTCAATTCACAATAGAACTAATAGCACTTGTTGAGTTCATCACTAGCTGCCGGATTGGCAGAGGTATTCAGGGGAGTTAGAAGAACATAAATGAGGGTACTTACATTATCCACACTTGTACGGGACATAACATGCTTTCCATGTCCTCTGTTACTAATTATAATAGGGAGGACTGGAGCGCTAACAGACCCGGACCATCCGTCTCTAAAACAGTTTGCAATGTTGCTGGAAATATTCCTGGAATCCCTGCGGTTAGGGTGAATCGCGTCTCTTTAAAAAGCGTTGGTTGTTCCCATAGCAAAATAAAATTGTCACAAAAGGAAACATTCTTGTTATTGCAAAGTTCCTTGAGGTATTCATTTTAGGGCAGCGATCCAACTCCTTCGAGAGCACGGGAGGGGGCCAGAGATCATTCGTATCTTCCCTGTGCTAATGAGGGTGTTTAAAAGAGCATAACAATTGTTGACTGCTGAAAGTTGTTTGTCATAGAGTCGCTATAACAAGCTTCAGACCTCATACACTTTCCCTACTAATGGGTCACTGCGGTGAAGAGAGTACAGGAATTATAGGAATGTCAGTGACCTAGTCCTGGGCGCTCCACTTGTCTCCAAGTGACTTCTTTGTGGCATGAGTGTTTCATACACAGCAGTATACCGGAGCAAACAGGTAACCAATTAAGCTCATAATTGACACAAGAGAGAGCTGTGCTCCTTGCTGCCAAAGAGTAGATCCCTTCCTCTTTTTCTTTCTCTCTCTTTCATCTCTTGTCAATGCAATAATGGGAGGTCGGTACCTCAGCCCCCACTTTCCAGGGAGAGCAATTGGCACAGAACCCATCAAAACAGACTTGACATCGAGAGAGGTGAACCTTGCATGTGTGCTGTGTTGATGCGGGTGCTGCTTGCCAATGATGACAAGCAGAATTTGATGGCATTTGCATTTCTCTTTGATGTTGTGAAAACATATTTTCTCTCATTTTTTTACACGTATATATAGCTTTTTATCTCTGCCCCTACCGATGAAGGCTTTTGCCATAATGCTTGAAGAAACAGATACGTTTTTGAACAAAAGAGAACTTTGGTAAAAAGGCCTGGTTCTGCTTGTGCCCCCTAACCAGACATATTCCATGTCATGACGTTGGCCTGTTGGGGGAGGTTTATGACCCTCATAAATACCTTTCCCCTTTTCTCTTTCTCTACTTTATAGAACTGACTCTTGTAAAGCCTTTGTAACATAGAGAGTCTGGTAACATCAAAAGGTGGGAAACGGAACCATATTTTGGTAATCCAACCAGTTGAAAATATGCATTGGTACTTAATGAATATGATCTCAGATCAGTTGTTGCCTGAGACATTACTACTTACTACTACAGAATGACATAAACTGTATCTTGGAAAGTCGACACATTCTAGTTATCAGATTCACATGGAATTGTTGTGCAGTTTAAATGTTTAAATATGAAACTATTTGTGAAAATATGAAATGTAATTTTAGCTTCTTAAATGAGAGAACGGTTTGTCATAGAGAAACTCTGCTCACTCAGAGGCCCCGCCTAAGTGAACAGACATTGGTTGTAAACTATGAAAGACGCCCTTCTTTCACCACTATATATACCGGTTGACAAAAATTCTACTTTCTGTTCCAAGTACGAGAGGACGGCGGTCCCCACGTTAAAAGGACAAGATCACCAACAGAACTAAGCTAACCTCAGCGTGAGCTCTGGTTGAACGACAAGAACCTAACGAAATTAGCATCGAATTTCAACGTGAAGATGATGAGGACAAGAGATCCATGCTGGACAACCCGGCATTCTATCTACAACGAATCTACTGAAGCTCAGAGTAAACAATTATTGCATTTTCCTTTTTCAAATGGGCGGTTATTTAGAATGCATAAGATACTGTATTTAAGATAGCATAGCTGCCTACGGCCCGATGGAGACACAAAATCTTTTTGTTCCTCAGTCTTCCAGCTCTTTCATTCAAATCCCAAACCCCTTTCTTTGTGTAACCAGCCGTCATATCTGTTCCGTCCGCCAGGAACGTTTTCCTTTATGACATCATTTGTAATTAATGTATGATCCATTCCGTGTAGATGTAATTCTGTGTGATTATTTAGGTATTTAGTAAATAAATAATTAAACCAAATTTTGTATTGCTGATTCAACTTGTTAGCCAGGGTTCGTGAATATTACCAAGAATATACAACTTTCAGATGAGACTGAATAAGGTGAGGATTAAATATTGACTGCTACTGATGTAAAAGATTACTGGGTCTTTAAGAGTTTATTCGGAAGATAACAGCTCTATAAACATTCTTTCGTGGTGCCCCGACTTTCTAGTTAATTACATTTACCTGATTAGCTTAATCAGGTGATATTAATTACAGAGAAATTATTTTATAGAATAGCATGTCATATCACTTAATCAAGCATAGCCAAAGATACGACATCACGGTTCCCATTTTAGACATGAATGTAGTCTATTGGTTAGACCATAGAGAGATGTAATTTTCCAAAAGCCAAGGCTGTTTGGCTTTTTAGCTTAGCCTTTGGATCAATTCCATGCAATCGGTTCCAAGCTAAACTTCTTCTACTGTTATAGAAAACATTGATTCCATCCATTGTTCCTCTAGTCACACCGTTTTGGCTGGGACATTACTATTGTTCATTTCACCACAACTCCCCATGATTTTAGAGGTGCTGGTTCAATTACACTCACAGTTGGAGGGCCAGTGGCGCCAACCACTGTAATTGCGCATGGTGAACCACCCTAATCATAGCCTATTTTTCAGGATTTGTGGAATATTTTGCTGCATATGTTCAAAATGTGACTTTTGTGGACGTGGCATACCTATCGTCAGTGTTGACTTAAACACTTTGTGAAAACGTCATTGAAATCTGCTCACTCCAGTTTGTCCTTGTTGAACACACTTTTGTTTTTCATTTACTAAGTCCCTGTTATTTTCTATTTTTTTACAGTCAGGCGATATGGCCTCAACAGGACTTTACCTGTAAGTGCCCATAAACGAACTACCATTATTGATCCATTGGGCTTCTCTTGGCACCCTGTTAAATTGAGGGCCATATTTTTACAGGAACTAATATAGAATAGCTTTTGGTTTGCTTAAAGCAGGGGGTTCAATTTGGCCCTTGGGTGGTTTGAGTAAAAAAATATATAAAAAATAAACCAACTCAAAATACTTTAAAATTAGAAATATATAAAAATATACAAAAAATATCAGTGCAGCCCTCTGGACCTCATTGGAGACCGAATGTGTGAAAATGAGTTTGACACCCCTGAATGGACGTGCTCATACACATATACACTTACTAACATGATTAAACCATTTTGGCTTGTTTAGGAACTGTACAATTGAGAACCATATCTATATTGATGCATATAGGAATCAACCTTGGCTCGACTAAAATGACTTCCAGGAAATAGAATAGAATAGCCTTGTCTGTACAAACACAGTAATAGAGGTTTGATTTGATGAGACCCTCGTCTGTAAGAACGATAAAGTAAATACACAATACAGACCTGAGGGGGGAAAAAAGAGCCGTCTACAATACACAGTAAATTTACCAATCTCTCTGTACGAGTATTCTTTAAGGAATACCTAGGATAGGATAAAGTAATCCTTCTCACCCCCCCCCCCCCTTAAAAGACTTAGATGCACTATTGTAAAGTGGCTGTTCCACTGGATGTCATAAGGTGTTTGTAAGTCGCTCTGGATAAGAGCGTCTGCTAAATGACTTAAATGTAATGTAAATGTGAGTGACAGTAATGTAAGAAACTTTAAAAGACAGAAAGAATCGAGAACAGGGAGCAGTGAAATAACATTTATCACAAGTTAACAGAGAAGAGAACAACAAATATCACTGAGACATGACTGTAATCACTTAAGCCAACAACAAGCCAGACTCTGAGAGAAATGTGCTTTTTTTAAAGGTATTTTTCTAGACTGGATAGAACTCAGCTTGACAAGGGGGAAAACAAAATACTGTTGGCATCCAGACATCTGTTAGTCAGTCAAATGTAATTTTGGATTTGAAAAAAATCATGCTTTGCAGAAACGGACACATGATGCAGTCAGTTCCTCTAGCCCTTAGTACTGACTTTAGCCCTCACTTCCCCCAAAGGATGGAATGTCTGATTGTCAACAACTGGGGAGTGTTTGGCAGAAAACATGGATCCTTGACCCAAAATCACATGGATAAAGCAATAAACATTTGTATTTTTTGCTTGAAAATGTCATGCATTGGCTACAAAAAGGTCAGTCCATGATTTTGTACAAAGATGAGACATGTGTTTTATTGTTTGTTGTCTTACCCCTCAACTGTGGAGTGTTTCTGTGTGTTTGAGTCTGTAGCCTGCATATAGATCCACTGTATGTATCCTGTTCCTGATTCAAACAGTTGCTGTATCATTTTACTGCAAAAAATGCTTAATTCTGCAGGAGTTAATATTAAGGCTATGTGAGAGGTTATAGACCTACAGTCAGTGTCCAGATTTCCTTTTCCATTTAACCCATCTGAACAGTAGGCTACCATTCCATTGATGTGTCATAGGGCTATTTGAAGTCCCCATCTTGTGACTGTTGAATTTGTATAGCGGCTCACAATCATCACACAACACTGTTATCATCCTCTTTTACCACTTCACCAAATCTTTCCAAACATGACTTTTCTGGCCCTACCTTCTCTTTATTTTTAACTCTCCCCTGTGCAGCTTTTCTCTTATTGAATTAAAAAACTCTGACATTGTCCTTTTTGCCTCAGTGGATCGAGTTAACTTTCTCTGCCCGTTTCCAAAGGTTTTTGGCGATTGGTATGTAAGTTATGTGGCACACCTACAGCTTAGGTTTACGCACTAATTCCAGATTGCCTAAAATAATGAAAGAAAACCCTCAATGTAGCCTATAGATATAAATTGCACAAGAATGATACATTTATGGATTTTTCAAGGTATTGTTTTCTCTTTATTCAACCCGCCCGCAACCTACCCGCCCTTCATCCACACAATAATTAAGGACCCTAAACCCACCCGCCTTGCGGATATAACCGTGGGGGCTGCGGGTTATGAGTCAACCTGCACAGCACTACTACATTTGTATCTCTATGAATGTACATGTGGTTCCAAGCCTAGGGCCAGGAGTCTTTGGTCCCTATCCCAAAGGCCTGGTGTTTTTCCCAGCCAAGATATATATTATAAAGATTCAGGAAATCCTCCCATATCTCCCCTTGTCTACAGCGTCTCCTCATCATCATCTGCGGTCATGCTACTGTTGAGTACAGGCAGTGTCTCCTTCAGAGAGATGTCATCCACCTGCTTGGCACTGTCCTCCTCTGGTTCCTCAGGGATGGAGGGGTGGAGGCTGTCTGGGTCTGAGTTACTAATGACGTAGCCAGGCAGGGTGGCATGGGTGCTGAGTGTAGGGGGTCCGTTGCTCCGGTAGACCCGGCTGGAGAAGAGGGTGGTGGATCGGGTGGCAGGGCCAATCCCGGCCAGCTGGGACTGGCTGATGGTGCTGTTGTTGAGCACTGTGAGCACCGAGCCGTAGCGGTACCTGCCACACACCACCGGACCTTTCCAGTCAAACGCCAGGTTCCAACGAGTCCACGTCTTTTTGATCTCTGCCTGGACCTTTGGGGGAGATGAGGAGAGGGTGAGGGGGAGAAAGAGGGTGTAGGTGGGGTGGTTGGGGAGGAGGATGGGAAGAAATAGAGAGGAAAAGGGTTGGGGGGAATCTTAGCCCTTGTTTCTCATATGTCGAAAGAACAGAGATCTAAGGAGCCGCTCTAGGGATGTTCTCAACCTAGAGATGTCTTATGTTGAAGTTACACAACTTATACAGAGTGTAAAATCATCCGCACTCACCTCTCCATTGCAGTAGCAGTAGATGATGGATACAAAGAACCCCTGGAAGAGACAGAAGAGTGTGAGGTGAGAACCAACGTCATAAAGAAGATCAGTTTATTTCTGGGTTGCAGGGGCTTTGCAATTCAATGTTCATATTGTAAATCAATGGAAAGTGTATAGCATTGGGGCTGCAGGTAACCTAGCAGTTAAGAACAGAATAGGTGAAAAAATCTGTTGGTGTGCCTTTGAACAAGGCACTTACAGTAACCCTAATTGCTCTGGATGAGAGCATCTGCTGTAAATCACAAAGCCTTTGTCAATCTGGTGACATGTACAGTGCCTACAGAAAGTATTCCCACTCCTTGACTTTTTCCACATTTTGTTGTGTTACAGCTTGCATTTTAAATTGATTCACAGTTTTACTGCAGTGGGCTAAATCAGGGACACACAGAGTGATTCTTGGTAGTCTTAAACAAATCTACTTTGCAACAAAAGTATATACCTCACACACATACAGTGGGGCAAAAAAGTATTTAGTCAGCAATTGTGCAAGTTCTCCCACAGTTCTCCCCAAAAAGATGAGAGAGGTCTGTAATTTTCATCATAAGTACACTTCAACTATGACAGACAAAACGAGGGAAAAAAATCCAGAAAATCACAGGATTTGTAGGATTTTTAATACATTTATTTGGAAATTGGCTGCATCATGTTATGGGTATGCTTGTCACAGGTTTGACTTAAAATCGTCTTGAAAATCTATGGCAAGACCTGAAAATGGCTGTCTAGCAATGATGAACAAGTAACTTGACAGAGCTTGAATAATTTAAAAAATAACAAATGGGCAACTATCGTACAATCAAGGATTGCTGTAATCACTGCCAAAGGTGATTTTAACATCTATTGACTCTGGCAAGACCTGAAAATGGCTGTCTAGCAATGATGAACAAGTAACTTGACAGAGCTTGAATAATTTCAAAAAGAACAAATGGGCAACTATCGTACAATCAAGGATTGCTGTAATCACTGCCAAAGGTGATTTTAACATGTATTGACTCAGGCGGTTGAATACTTATCTAATCAAACTATATTAGTATTCTATTTTTCTATACATTTTTCTATTAATATTATTATTTTTCTATTAATCGATTTTCACATTACAGAGTATTTTGTGTAGATTGTTGACAAAAAATGACAATTTATTCCATTTTAATCCCACTTTGTAACACAACAAAATGTGGAAAAGTCATGGGGAGTTAATAATTTTGAAAGGCACTGTATTCCAGGGGGGAAAAGTGCCCTTCTCCCCTTTATTCTCTCTCTATTCAACACAACACAGACTTCTGAAATGCCATAAGAATGCATGAGATGTTTTGATAGGATTCATATGTTGATTTCAACCTTCATTTCTCAAATCATCATTTATAAGAATCATCAATCATAAGAAAAGGTCTTGCATTGATCGGCATCCCTTCTGGTATATCTCACAGCCCATTATATCTGTCCGTCTCTCTTTCAAATCTAGCCCTTTTCTCCACTCTTGCTTTCTTTATGTAAGCAGCAGCACCCTTTTCTGTTAAGGTTGCAGATCTATTGCAGTGGTTGGCTTTGCTGTAGACAGAGCTGAGGCATGCATGTGACTTGCTTAGTAAGCAGAGAGCACTAAACTTGCAAAGAACACATGGGGTAATTTACACTCCTTTATCTCATCACCACATTGAGCTGATAAATAGAGAAACGGAATGATGAGTAAAACTAAAATATTGTCACACTGTTAGTTCTCTGCTGTCAATGACTGGAACGAACTGCAAAAATCACTAAAGCTCTTACCTCCCTCACTAGCTCAAAGCACCAGCTGTCAGAGCAGCTGACAGATCTCTGCACCTGTACATAGCTCACCTGTAAATTAGCCCATCCAATCTACCTCATCCCCATAATGTATTTATTTATTTATCTTGCTCCTTTGCACCCCAGTATCTATACTTGCACATGCATCTTCTGCACATTCTACCATTCCAGTGTTTAATTGCTATATTGTAATTACTTCGCCACCATGGCCTATTTATTGCCTTACCTCTCTTATCCTACCTCATTTGCACATGCTGTATATGTAATTTTCTACTGTATTATTGATTGTATGTTTGTTATTTCCATGTGTAACTCTGTGTTGTTGTACGTGTCAAACTACTTTGCTTTATCTTGGCCAGGTCGCAGGTGTTAAGGTTCTTCCGATGAAGGAGAGGAGGACCAAAATGCAGCGTGGTTTTCTTCATACATCTTTAATAAAGATAATGACGAACAATACAAAAAACAATAAACGTAACGTGAAAACCCGAAACAGCCCTATCTGGTGCAAACAAACACAGAGACAGGAACAGTCACCCACGAAACACTCAAAGAATATGGCTGCCTAAATATGGTTCCCAATCAGAGACAACGATAAACACCTGCCTCTGATTGAGAACCACTCTAGGCAACCATAGACTTACCTAGACAACTCTACAATACCACAATCCCATAACCTACAAAAACCCCAACACAAAACACACCACATAAAATAACCCATGTCACACCCTGGCCTGACCAAAACAATAAAGAAAACACAAAATACTAAGATCAGGGCATGACAGAACCCCCCCCCCCCCAAGGTGCGGACTCTCGGCCTCACACCTAAACCCATAGGGGAGGGTCCGGGTGGGCATCTGTCCATGGTGGCGGCTCCGGCGCGGGACGTGGACCCCACTCCAACATAGTCTTAGTCCACTTGCATCGCGTCCTTAGATTGGCGACCCTCGCCGCCGACCTAGGCCTAGTAACCCTAACAAAGGGCCCCACTGGACTGAGAGGCAGCTCCGGACTGAGGGACAGCTCGGGACTGAGGTAGCTCGGGACTGAGGGGTAGCTCGGGACTGACGGGTAGCTTGGGACTGAGGGGTAGCTTGGGACTGAGGGGTAGCTCAAGACTGAGGGGTAGCTCAGGACTGAGAGGAAGCTCAGGACTGAGAGGAAGCTTAGGACTGAGAGGAAGCTCAGGCAGGTTGATGACTCTGGCAGATCCTGGCTGACTGGTGGCTCTGGCAGATCCTGGCTGACTGGCACATGATGCCACCTGTACATCTTCACGGTCCGGTCCATCCAGTGGCAGATCCTGGCTGAATGGCGGATCCTGGCTGACTGGCGGATCTGGAAGATCCTGGCTGAATGGCGGATCCTGGCTGAATGGCTGCTCCATGCTGACTGGTGGCTCTGGCTGCTCCATGCAGACTGGCGGCTCTGACTGCTCCATGCAGACTGGCTGCTCTGGCTGCTCCATGCAGACTGGCGGCTCTGGCTGCTCCATGCAGACTGGCGGCTCTGGCTGCTCCATGCAGACTGGCAGCTCTGGCGGCTCCTTGCAGACTGGCAGCTCTGGCTGATCCTTGCAGACAGGCAGCTCTGGCTGATCCTTGCAGACTGGCAGCTCTGGCGGCTCCTTGCAGACTGGCAGCTCTGGCAGCTCCTTGCAGACTGGCAGCTCTGGCAGCGCTGAACAGGCGGGAGACACCGGCAGCGCTGAACAGGCGGGAGGCTCCGGCAGCGCTGGACAGGCGGGAGGCTCCGGCAGCGCTGGACAGGCGGGAGGCTCCCAGCAGCGCTGGACAGGCGGGAGGCTCCGGCAGCTCCGGCAGCGCTGGACAGGCGGGAGGCTCCGGCAGCGCTGGACAGGCGGGAGGCTCCGGCAGCGCTGGACAGGCGGGAGGCTCCCGGCAGCGCTGGACAGGCGGGAGGCTCCCGGCAGCGCTGGACAGGCGGGAGGCTCCGGCAGCGCTGGACAGGCGGGAGGCTCCAGCCGACTAGCACGCACCTCAGGGCGAGTATGGAGAGCTGACCCAGGTGGCATCAAATCCCCGACACGCTCCGTCGGGCGAATTCCGTGCCTCATGCACCAACACAGCAACTCCCTCATAACGCTCTCTTCCAATTTCCCCATTAACTCCTTCACAGTCTCTGCTTCGCTCACCTCCAACACCGGCTCTGGTTCTGGTTTCCTCATTGGCTCCTTACAATAAACAGGGGGAGTTGGCTCAGGTCTGACTCCTGACTCTGCCACACTCTCCCTGTGCCCCCCCGATGACATTTTTGGGGCTGACTCTCGGGCTTCCATCCGCGCCGCCGTGCTCGTCTCTCCAACTCCATTCTCCTATAACCTTCCTCGCACTGCTCCAGCAAATCCCAGGCGGGCTCCGGCACTCTCCCTGGGTCGACCACCCACCTGTCTATTTCCTCCCAAGTCGTATATTCCATACTTCGCTGCCTGTCACCACGCCGCTTGGTCCTGTTGTGGTGGGTGATTCTGTTACGGTTTTCTTCCATCGAAGGAGAGGAGGACCAAAATGCAGCGTGGTTTTCTTCATATATATTTAATAAAGATAATGACGAACAATACAAAAAAAATAATAACCGTAACGTGAAAACCCGAAACAGCCCTATCTGGTGCAAACAGAGACAGAGACAGGAACAGTCACCCACGAAACACTCAAAGAATATGGCTGCCTAAATACGGTTCCCAATCAGAGACAACGATAAACACCTGCCTCTGATTGAGAACCACTCTAGGCAACCATAGACTTACCTAGACAACTCTACTATACCACAATCCCACACCACACAATGTCACACCCTGGCCTGACCAAAATAATAAAGAAAACACAAAATACTAAGACCAGGGTGTGACAGCAGGTTGCAGTTGCAAATGAGAACTTGTTCTTATATTTCCCTCACTAACTTTAAACATCAGCTATCTGAGCAGCTAACCGATCGCTGCAGCTGTACATAGTCCATCTGCAAATAACCCACCCAATCTACCTACCTCATCCTCATACTGTTTTTATTTACTTTCTGCTCTTTTGCACACCAGTATCTCTACTTGCACATCATCATCTGCTCATTTATCCCTCCAGTGTTAATCTGATAAATTGTAATTACTTCGCTACCATGGCCTACATAAACCACAGGATCATACTCAAACGTACAATATTAAATGGGCGGCAGGTAGCTTAGCGGTTAAGAGTGTTGGGCCAGTCCCTGATTAAAATCCCGAGCCGACTAGGTGAGAAATCTGTCATTGTGCCTTTGAGCAAGGCACGTAACCCTAATTTCTCATGTAAGTCACTCTGGATGAGGGTGTCTGCTAAACGACTAATGTTTTAATGTACAGAGGTTTCCACACTTCATATTGTGCTGTATGAAGAATAATGCCTCAGGGTAATGCAGCTATGATGTATGTAGAAACCGGAATAATATGAATGCCCTTTGCTAACTGGAGACAAGGGAAGGGAAAGATATTACAAAACACATCACAAACAAACGTGGAAACAAAAACAAATGGGAGGACAGCTCTTATCCTCTGGGCAATTCCATAGAAAGACAACCAGACAAATAAGACAGTTCTACATTGTGCGAGGAAACCCACGCTTTGTAGTCAAATAAAGTGTTTTTCCTTTTGCCTGTAGAACTACTATTAAAGATATAACAAGGAGGCTAAGATGCAATGAGCAGCTTATGAGGATTAACCAGAGATTTCTAATAATGCAGCTACCAAGCTGTCAGATGTAGCATTGCTCGTTAAAACAACAGTTTGGTGTCTCTATAATGAGCCACTTAAATCATTCAATTCAAAAGCATAAAAGTATGTTTTGAAGCTGAAATATTTCATTAGTAGAATGAGATGAAAATGCTTGGTGGTGAGCCACTACTAAGGCGTCCCACACACTATTACACTGTCTGGCACAGCTGTGAGAAACTGACTGAAAACAGAAGGCTCTCATGTCTGACAGAGTAAAGCTGATCCGAGTGAATTTACCAAGAAGGCATTGAATGTTCCTGAGTGGCCTAGTTGCAGGTTTGACTTAAATTGGCTTAAATCTATGGCAAGACTTGAAAATGGCTGTCTAGCAATGATCAACAAGTAACTTGACAGAGCTTGAATAATTTTTTAAAGAATAATGGGCAAATATTGTACAACCCAGGTTTATAAAGTTCTTAGAAACTTACCCAGAAAGATTCCGAGCTGTAATCACTGCCAAAGGTGATTTTAATCTCTACGGGATGGGGTGTCCCTGTCCTGGGATGGTTGAGCTAACATGCACTAATGTGATCAGCATGACAGTTGTAAGTAACAGCAAACTTTCCAGGACATAGACATGTCTTATATGGGCAGAAAGCTTAAATTATTGTTAATCTAACTGCACTGTCCAATATACAGTAGCTATTACTGTGGAAAAAAATACCATGCTATTGTTTGAGAGTGCACAGTTATGTACTTGAAAATGTATCAATTGACCAATTGGGCACATTTGGGCAGACTTGATACAACATTTTGAACAGTAATACAATGGTTCATTGGATCAGTCAAAAAATGTGCACATACACTGCTGCCATCTAGTGGCCACAATCTAAATTGCTTCTAGACTCCTAAGTGATATAATAGCCTTTCCCTTGTATTTCAAAGATGATAGAACAAAAAAGAAAATAGAAAATGCCTGTTTCTTTTCTTTCTATTACCTTTATCAGATCTAATGAGTTATATTCTCCAACATGAATTTCACATTTCCACAAACTTCAAAGTATTTCCTTTCAAATGGTATCAAGAATATGCATAGCCTGAGTCCTGAGCTACAAGCAGTTAGATTTGGGTATGTCATTTTAGGCCAAAATTGAAAAAAAGGGTCAGATCCTTCCACAAATCAGGCCTTTATGGTAGAGTGGCCAGGCGGAAGCCAATCCTCAGTAAAAGGCACATGAAAGCCCGCTTGGAGTTAGACAAAAGGCACCGAAAAACTCTCTGACAATGAAAAACAAGATTTTATGGCCCGCTTTTTCAGCAGCAGGAACTCTGAGACTAGTCAGGATCGAGGGAAAGATGAACAGAGCAAAGTAGAGAGAGAACATAGATGAAAACCTGCTCCAGAGTGCTCAGGACCTCAGACTGGGACAAAGGTTCACCTTCCAACAGGACATTACCCTAAGCACACAGCCACGACAACGGAGAAGTGGCCTCGGAAACAAGTCTCTGAATGCCTTTGAGTGGTCCAGCCAAAGCCTGGACTTGAACCCGATCGAACATCTCTGGAGAGACTTGAAAATTGCTCTACAGCGATGCTCCCCATCCAACCTGACAGAGCTTGAGAGGATCTGCAGAGAAGAATGGGAGAAACTCCCAAAATAAAAATGTGCCAAGCTTATAGCATCATACCCAAGAAGACGTGATTCTCTGATTGCTGCCAAAGGTTCTTCAACAAAGTACTGAGTAAAGGGTTTGAATACTTATGTAAATGTGATATTTCTGTTTTTAATTTCTAAAAACCTGTTATTGCTTTGTCATTATGTGGTATTGTGTGTAGATTGATGTTGAGAAAAATTGATTTAATACATTTTACGATATGACTGTAACGAAACAAAACCTTCGAAAAAGTCAAGGGGTCTGAATACTTTCCGAAGGCACTGTAACTGTGTACCACTCTTCATACTTTCAAGCATGGTTGTGGCTGCATTATGTTATAGGTATGCTTGTCATTGGGACTAGAGTTTTTTAGGATAAAAAGAGAAGAAGCTAAGCACAGGCAAAGTCCTAGAGGAAAACCTGGTCCAGTCTGCTTTCCAACAGACATTGGGAGACAAATCCTCCTTTCAGCAGGACAACAACTTTAACCACCAGGCCAAATATACACTTGAGTTACTTACCAAGACGGCATTGAAGGTTCCTGAGTGACCTAGATACAGTTTTGACTTAAATGGCTGTCTAGCAATGATCAACAAGTAACTTGACAGAACTTGAAGAATTTAAAAAGAACAAATGGGCAAATATTGTACAATCCAGGTTTACAAAGTTCTTAGAGACTTACCCAGAAATATTAAGAGCTGTAATCACTGCCAAAGGTGATTTGAACATGTTTTAACTCAGGCGGTTGAATACTTATCTAATCAAATTATATTCATGTTTCATTAATCGATTTTCACATTAGAGTATTTTGTGTAGATTGTTGCCAAAAAATGACAATTTAATCCATTTTAATCCCACTTTGTAACACAACAAAATGTGGAAAAGTCATGGGGAGAGAATACTTTCAAAAGTCACTGTATTCCAGGGGGGAAAAGTGCCCTTCTTCCCTTTATTCTCTCTCTATTCAACACAACACAGACTTCTGAAATGCCATAAGAATGCATGAGATGTTTTGATAGGATTCATATGCCTATTCATATGCCATATGACAGACAGAGTGCAGCTGATCCAAGTGAACCTGATCTGTCACTAGCACTTGGTCCGGAGAAAGACCTTCCCTGTCTTTATTGGCCTCAGCTAGACAGGCAGTAGCAGGAGGGAAGGGAATCTCCCCACCTGCCTGAGGACCCTGTCAAACCGCACCAGTCTGAGTGAACTCAACGGAGCGAATGATACGTAGCGAATGCTACACAGCAAAGTAGCTTTCACTGGTTCAGGTCAAACTCCTGTTCCAACTTATTTTAGTGGGATACAACTTCAAAGCTTTCTTTAAAAATTGGATCCTACTTTATTTAATTGGATACTGTTGTATCAGCTTTCGTAGCTACATGTACATTCAACCTTGAGGACCGGTTCTATTGTAGAATTCAAACTGTGTTCTTCAAGAAACAAAGAAAATGTGTAATATTTTTCCCTAATTTAATTTAGCGATTTGGCTTCAACTTTCAGGATATAGTGGCTTATTCTGCCACATTAGCAATTAAAGTAACTATTATGAGCTAGGCCTACAGAACACAGTAAATACCATCTTCCATTCACAGTGGATGCTATTCAAAAGGAATTATTTAGTACAGAATGTGATTATAGGTGCCAAAAGAGGGTGGGACCCATACGTTATTGACACCACATTTTAGCCATTCTCATCCAGAGTGACTAACAGTGATGCATAATTGTTCATACTTTTGTGTATTGGTCCCCTGTGGGAATAGAACCCATAACCCTAGCGTTGCAAGCGCCATGTTCTACCCAACCGAGCCACACAGGACTTATCATATGATTCAGAGCCCATTATTAGCATTACCTGTGGGCCAGGGTTACTGTAAGTGTTGCTACTAGAGTACACTAAAGCAGCCTCAATTTTATCAGTCCTAGTAGATTGGCCTTTCTTCAGGGAGAGGAATGCAGGACTAGAATAGAGTAAGAGTAATCTTTCACTATCACCTCAGTAGGAGTATCTCTAGTAGAAACACATTTTCCTCATTTTCCCCCAGGTACTGCATCATTTCTCATACAGGTCTAGACAGTGAGGGCCAGGGAGAGCCAAGGACAAAGATGATAATATAGAAAGTACAGTAGCAATCAGTTGTATTGATCCTCTCCCAATGCTTCTGGCAGAGTTTTGAATCGATTAAGTGTCACCGACCTGTGGTGATAGATAAAAGTAGAGTTGAAGAAGCTAAATCATAATTTCATTGCCTGATTATTTGTGATGAATGTTGGTGGGACCACAAACAGCCTCACTTTACAGAATAAAGTTCAAGGGGTGTTGAAAAGTAAAGTTCTCCCTGAAGTTATTGAAGTCTCCCTGAAGTTGATCAAAAATGTATTCAACAATATAAGTGAAATACACAAAAAACAAAGTAAAAGTATGCCAGCTTGATAAACCTGAGGGATGTGTACCTCATATCATACATGTCAAGTAACAAATAACTAATTTTCAAAAGATAGTTCGTTACCTGGAAGGAGTTGAAGAAGAGCTCGAAGTACATCCTGACCTCCCAGCTGAGGCCCTGGAAGGTGTGAGGCATCCCCACAAACACAATGTAGTGGACCCCAAACACCAGCACCAGCACTAGGGTGGACTTAGCTAGCTTCCTGTGGATACAGACAAAAACAGAGGATAGGAGGGGATCAGTTTGAGCAAGACAAGACGAGATGTAGAATTGCTGAATCTTTATCTCATAATAGGTCATTATCTGGGATGGAAGGTGACCAGTAATTGTGCGCAGCCCGACTTCAATGCAATTGTTTTTCTCACAAAAAACAAAAGCTGAACATCACCAGTCTTTATATCACAGTGGATTCAGTCATGACATCGACACTCACCAACACTGTTTCAAGTTTCACAGATGGCCATTAGTCATTTCACATTTGCTGCCTTCTGATCTCCTCTCCAGAGGGGTCTCTGGTGGTTCTTCCCCTCAGATCTGTTCTGCATTAATTATCTATCCAACCAATCTCCTGACCCATCAGTGAAAATGCCAATAAGCAACAAAATCTACCGGTAATTATAAAGCATTTTTAAATAGCATGTAGGCCGACGTTCCGAACGGAGAATGATGTAAATGGATTGTAAAAATGGCACATTTAGTTCAGTGCCTCGTATCAACAGCCATCATCAGTCATGCTACAGTTCAGTGAACACATGACTGACTCCCACAGCAGGGTTGACAGTCTCCAGCAGAGTGATGTTATCTGCGTGTGTGTGTTGTGCCTGTGCATGTGTGTAAACGTGCATGTGTGTGCCTGTGCGCTCCTGTGTGTGTGTGTGTGTGTGTACGTCGGCCTCAATGCCTGTGTTGTGTGTGTGTGTGTGTGTGTGTGTGTGTGTGTGTGTGTGTGTGTGTGTGTGTGTGTGTGTGTGTGTGTGTGTGTGTGTGTGTGTGTGTGTGTGTGTGTGTGTGTGTGGATGTGTGTGTGTGCAAACATGAGACATCCCTGGCATCATGTCAGCTGTTAACCGGCCACCTGGTGCCCAGCACTGCACTGTGGTACGCTGCTCAGCAGGGGAGGAGAAGCAGAACCAATTGATCACTGACTATTATTAAGCCTAGCAGTGACGTGGGGTTTGGCCCAACTGCGACCCTGGTGGAAACACTCTGGATCAGTCCCAAATGGCATCCTCTTCCCATTATAGTTCACTACTTTTGACCAGAGATTATGGGCCCTTGGCCAAAAGTGGTTGACTATATAGGGAATACTAGAGTGTCATTTGAGATGCACGCTCTGAACGAACCCCTGAATAACTATTACCTCCCCAACACACAGCCCTATCATTACAGCGGCTTTCAACATCCACTGTGGATGTTGTTTTTTACCATCATGGGTAATAACAACAAGGCTGATGAGTACATTTTCTAAATGTAAGGATATAGTTAGTACTGAGTATAGGAATTCAACATCCAAATATTATATGGATAAATATGGATAAAATCACAAGGCTTTGGGCCAGGGGCAGACTTTCTCAAAGCATAATGTTCAATTAAGCTTAATTGGTTTTGGTCAAATATACACTGGTACCATAAGTTCCCTGAGGCCTAGAATAAAGAAGTTGAAGGCATGGATCTTGCCTGAGGCATGGACCTTGCCTGTGCTCTTCTGTATGCTTTATGACCTATCATCCTATTTTGTAATGTTAAGGGGGCACAGAGGAGATTTCAGACAGAACATGAATTGTAAACTAGAGGCAAGACATTTTACACCCTAGACAAAATGTACACCTATCAAGTTATTTTCAAAAGGGAACATGAAAGGAGGAACTAAAGGTCAAATCAAATACAAAACAAAATGCAGAGCAGAGTAAATAGCATATTTAATTTCAAATGTGCAACTCTACAGCCTAAAACACATTGTGCATTTAGAAATAATTCAAGGTAGAATGCCTTCTCTACAGTTGACTTTCATTGGGAAATTCAATTTCACATTTGAATCCATAGCGATTCAAATAACTAGTAGGTCCTTACAGACATCTTACAGAAATATTTGCACTAACTGTAAATCGCTCTGGATAAGAGTGTCTGCTAAATGACTAAAATGTAAATGTAAATGTAAATCTTTGCCAATGTCACATTGATCTACCCACCTGTACTGCTTTCTTGTGTCGTATCTCCCTGCATTGGTCTCCCTGATCTTTGTCGCCAGCACTCGCACAATGTTCACAAAAAGGATAAAGTTGAGCTGAAAGGACAATTGGAAAAAGTTCTAATTAGCCGAGCCAGAGATAGTAGCCACTTCATTGCAGAGAGTACAACTCCTCTGCTTGAAACTAATTGCCTCACTTCTTTAATCTCTTCTCAATTCTCTGCATTCTTGAGCTCTATCTGAAAAGCCTATTTTCTTAGCACTTAATATCTCTTCATAATCCCATTATAGAGAAAATGGGTTTAACTGTCAGGAGGCAGTTGATAGATTATAGACCATACAGTGGCTGCACTGATAACACAGGTTCTATCTACCATGTTAATGTACAGTGCAGTACCTTCGGAAAGTATTCAGTCCCCTTGAATTTTTCCCGTCACAGCCTTATTATAAAATGTATTAAATTGTTCGTTTTTTTCCTCATCAATGGACACACAATACCCCATAATGACAAAGTAAAAACTGATTTTTAGAAATGTTTGCAAATGTATGGAAAAAATCAAATGAAATTTCACATTTACGTAAGTATTAAGACTCTGTACTCAGTACTTTGTTGAAGCACCTTTGGAAGCAATTAGAGCATCAAGTCTTCTTGGGTATGATGCTACAAGCTTGGCACACCTGTATTTGGGGAGTGTCTCCCATTCAGCATCACTGGACAGCTATTTTCAAGTTTCTCCAGAGATGTTCAATCGGGTTCAAGTCCAGGCTCTGGTTGGGCCACTCAAAGACATTCAGAAACTTGTACCGAAGACACTCCTGCATTGTCTTGGCTGTGTGCTTAGGGTCGTTGTCAAGTTGGAAGGTGTACTTTCGCCCCAGTCTGAGGTCTTGAGCGCTCTGGAGCAGGTTTTCACCAAGGATCTCTCTGTACTTTGCTCCGCTAATATTTTCCTTGATCTTGACTAGTGTCCCAGTCCCTGCCACTGAAAAACATCCCCACAGCATGATGCTGCCACCAACATGCTTCACCGTAGGGATGGTGCCAGGTTTCCTCCAGACATGTCACTTGGAATTCAGGCCAAAGAGTTCCATCTTGGTTTCATCAGACCAGAGAATCTTGTTTCTCATGGTCAGAGTCCTTTAGGTGCCTTTTGGCAAACTCCAAGTGGGCTGTCATGTGCGTTTTACTGAGGAGTGGCTTCTGTTTTACTGAGGAGTGGCTTCTGTTTCACCACTCTACCATAAAGACCTGATTGATGGAGTGCTGCAGAGATGGTTGTCCTTCTAGAAGGTTCTCCCATCTCCACATAGGAACTTTGGAGCTCTGTCAGAGTGACCATTGGGTTCTTGGTCACCTCCCTGACCAAGGCCCTTCTCTCCCAATTGCTCATTTTGGCCGGGCTGCCAGGTCTAGGAAGAGTCTTGGTGGTTCCAAACTTCTTCCATTTAAGAATGATGGATACCACTGTGTTTTTGGACTTTCAATACTTTTTTTTGGTACCCTTCCCCAGATCTGTGCCATGACACAATCCTGTCTCGGAGCTCTACGGACAATTCCTTCGACCTCGTGGCTTAGTTTTTGCTCTGACATGCACTGTCAGACAGGCGTGTGCCTTTCCAAATCATGTCCAATCAATTGGATTTACCACAGGTGGACTGCAATAAAGTTGTAGGAACATCTCAAGGATGATCAATGGAAACAGGATGCACTTGAGCTCAATTTCAAGTCTCATAGCCAAAGGTCTGGATACTTATGTAAATAAGGTATTTTTGTTTAGTTTTTTTGTATACATTTGCAAAAATGTCTAAAAACCTGTTTTTGGTTTTGTCATCATAGGGTATTGTGTGTAGATTGATGATGAAAAAAAGTAATTTGATCAATTGTAGAACAAGGCTGAAATGTAACAAAATATGGAAAAAGTCAAGGAGTCTAAATAACTTTCCGAAGGCACTGTATATCATTACATAAAGCAATTCAGCACAAGAACGAGTGTGACTTATAGAACTCCACATCTAATATAAGGGAGACTATAGGCTTTGTAATGGGCTTCAAGGAATGTTCCGAGTGTTGAGGCAGCATTCGATTCCAAACTCAGAAATATACCTGACTCATAAACGGAATCAGGTCAATGTTCCATTTATGATGAATGATCGTTTCTCTTTGAGGAAAACCTCTCAGTGACTGGTGAGAATAGCGTTAAGAAAATGATTACTTTGGACATATGTGGCAATCAGTTGAATGCCTTTGCCACAATAGAATTAAATAATTGGAAAAATGCAAATTGTCGTTTATGTATTTAGGCATTTGGTTCTGAGAGGGCTTTTGGATTGGGGTTTCTAATGAAACCTAACATCCATTAAACACCATTCTATCACTTTGCATGAGAAACATCATGGCAATATGAATACAAAATACATTCAACAGTAGTCTCATTTTAGAGTGATTGGTTATTGTGCCATCCATTGCAGTGGGAACAGACTGCAATGGATGGAATTTTAATTTGATCATCTCAACCATCTTGGTGAGACTGTTGGGGCTTAATTTGTTTCACCATTCATGTAGCGTGTATATGTGACTAATGACATCTAGACAAGCTATATGATAGGCCTTTGACAGCTCATTCTCACCATATGAGTGAGAATGTTTTCCAAATCCCATACTGGAGAGCTAGCCAGCCCTGAACTAACACACTTTCATTCAAATATTCAACTTCTCTAACTATTTAACTAAAAAGTATTCTCCCTGGACCATAATTAAATGACGAGTAGCAGGGCTGGACGGAAAGCCTTCAGACCCAGATCCAGTATATTCTCAGAACAGATATAATCTTTTCAGACAACCAATCTCAACCTCAGTTCATTCCTTCCAGACAGATTATTTTAGTACGTCCCAAATGGCACCCTATTTATTTGATAGTGCACTACTTTTGACCAGGTAAAAATGGAACAGGGTGCCATTTGGGATTTAACCTTGATCTCTTATTCATTCCACCTTACTTATAGATTCAGATCACCCTCCTCAGATCCCAATCACTTCATACTCCTTCATTTCAAATCAGTGTAATTGTATACATTCCCTCCAGTCTCAGACCCAAAGGGAACAGAGACTGAGACCAAAGCTGCTTACTGGCAGGAAGGATGGGAGAACAACTGATTAAAACAGACAGTCACGAGGCAAAATTCATTTGAATGTAACATTTAACAACGCACCTGCTTTAGAATACATAGTAAGTGAAATGTGAACAGAAACAACATAAGGATTTAAATGATGTACAGTATGTTATTAATCCCACATGATCCGATCGGGCATTGTGAACTCCCATCGCAAAGGATAACACTTCAAAGTCAGTCAGACAGTCAGTGGAGTGGAAGCTGCAACTGGCAAATTGGCTCTTATGATAAGATACTGTAAGTGTGCCTCCAAAGGAGTTACAATTGCTCACATGGCAGTCTGCATATGATTTCCCAGAGTTAACACAGAGTTAACACAGAGATGGCGGGGAAATGGGGGGCAGAGTTGGATGTTTAAACTCCATCAAAATCGATCATATTTTGCCAGAGTGCAATTTTCTTCCAGTTAAAGATTCTCAAATTTCACTAGCGGGCTTCATTCATGCGAGAGACCCCCATAGACAGTGTAAGAAGCAGACATCGTCATACTGTGTCTGTTTCTTCAGCTTCCGAAACAACTTCGCTTGGTGATGTGTCTCAGCAGGCAGGTCTGTGTGTCTAATCTTTAAAGCTCCCGATAACCCACACACTGACAAAAAAAGTAGGTCGTCTTAACTAAATAAATACTGAGGCTGTAAACATACAGTATATACTTCATTGGTTGTCTATATTTTCTCCCAAGGATTTGTGTGCACTGTAGTCATAATTATAAAGTAAGAACAACTCTATAACAAAGGTTTGAACCAATCAGTGAATCAAATTACACAACAAGACTTACTAAACATCATAATCATTATGTGTATATTATATACTCATGCCTACGATAGACCTAAAGTCCCATTATATTCTGGGAATTCGAATGATCTCTCATCTCCATTTCCTGCCTCTCTCTGGCCTCTGTCCTGTAGTGTTCGCAATTGTAACACCATGGTCACCAAGGTCATTAGAGACTGCTGAGCTCATGTTGTCCCTGTCTGACATTCATTAGATGCTGCTCAGCTCCTTGTATGGATTTGCATATTAGTGACAATGTTGTTGTTATTTTTCTGGTAATGATATTATTAGACATTCGATTCCAACTGTCAGGGAAAGGAGGTGTATTTTTATACTTCATTGTGGGTGTTATCTGCTGAATAATTGGTGGGATCGTCAGATAAGCACATGCACACATGTATACATGCACAAATGTACGCCCACACATACCCACACATAAACAGACGTACACCTGCACACGCGCACGAGAGAGAAAGAGCAATTATCATGTGAAATGAGTTTGCCTTTCCTGCTCTCATATCAGTCCGTGTCCCTGCCACAGGGGTGTTCAGCTGTGTATTATGAAACAGAGAGAAAAGTTAGGGGGGATAGTTGATCTATTTTCCTGAGGAAGCGTGTCATCCTTAAGCTGCACCAACCCTGAGACTGAGATTGCAGGCAAAAAGCAAAGCATTTCTCTGACTTACTCCGATGGCTGTCAGAATGGGAACCTGGTATATCCACTTAATGTTCCCAGCACTTAACTCCCAGCACCTAGAAAATAGGAGAGTAAAATAGATGGTTAGAAAAAGACAAACCATCAGGATAAAGTTAGAGGGAGTGAAGGAATAAATATGGGGTGATCAAAACAAAGAAACGGAAAGAGAAGTGGAGGGATGGAGAGAGTGAAACAGGTGAAGAGAGAGAGAGATGCAGTGAGCTGGAGAAAGAGGAGAACTGCACTTAACATTCCTGGGATAGGATAATGAACTCCATTAAGAGACTCCTCCATATTCATTACAGTGACAGACAGGGCAGTTAAAGAGAGCTCCATTGAGTTCCATCAGGGCCAATGGCAAAGGCTATGCCTGCCTACCCATTCAATGTGAGAACGTGTTTAGCTTATTCTGTCAAAGGTTTGTTTACCCGCTATTTGAGCACACTTAATCCGGTTAGGGGTGTTTACATCATGAATCGCAGAACGACAAGCTCTGAAAATAAAACGCCCATCCAAAGTGGAGTCATGCTGAGAACCAAGGGAGATTCTGGGTAGACATTCTGCAAACATGATTTGGAAGGTTTTTGAACACACATTAGATAGGAAGCTGTTTGAAAAAGTCTGCAAAGGTCTTATTTTCACTCCAAAAATGTGCCACATTTAGGTATGATAGCTGGCCATAATTGGTATGATAGCTAGCCATAATTGGTATGATAGCTAGCCATAATTGGTATGATAGCTAGCCATAATTGGTATGATAGCTAGCCATAATTGGTATGATAGCTAGCCATAATTGGAATTTGTAGGCGATTTGAGGTATTCAACCTTGCAGTTGTGTTTTTTTCTGCACTGAGCAGCAGTGTGTCTCAAATGGACAGAGTTGACACTTGATTTAGAACTAGGCGGTC
The DNA here is from genome assembly GCF_034236695.1 of Oncorhynchus nerka. Taxonomy (NCBI): domain Eukaryota; kingdom Metazoa; phylum Chordata; class Actinopteri; order Salmoniformes; family Salmonidae; genus Oncorhynchus; species Oncorhynchus nerka. Next base: position 50,480,605 of record NC_088398.1, on the reverse strand, counting down.
TCATTTAAAACTGACAGTGAAGCTGGCTGCAAGTAATCCATGACAGAAAAATCCTTAAAGATGGAATCCGCAGTAGGGGGAAACAGCGCCACTGGCCGCCCCAACACAAACAATGATGTTCGAGGGGGAAAACAGCGTTTGTTGTTTGCAGTAACTTCGTTGTTGTTGTAATATCGCAAACAGATGTGGCTGTTTCACTACTAAGGATTCTATCTTTAATGTATTGTTAACTATGATGATACATCTAAAAAGTTGTGTATTAAGTACATCATCTATAAACATACCAAGAATACAGAAATTAAAATGATCCATTTACACAGCCTTGTTCAAAAGCTGGCTCTTTTTTCTAAATGATTGCCCTTTCTACAAATGCTTACTCTCTTAAGGTTGCTTACTGAGAGAATAATTGATGAAAAACATTGAGAGAGAGAGAGAGAGAGAAAAAAATAATATAGCCCAGGGTGTCATTTAGGTTTAAATAAATATAAAGCAAGCACTTTCAGATTTCCTCAGCTAACATTTGCAGCAGGCGGCCAATTCCCAGCTCCGGTCCTTAATTAAGGAAGGTGCTAAGTAACAACAGGGGGAAATTAATTTCCATGACTAATAGACAAGCAGAATAGGATTCATATTCCTTTTGGGACATTTATGTAAGCTTGTGTGATGATAACTGCCTTGACACTCACTGTAGGGCACAAACCAACTATTTTGTTTAGCTAATTGGCTACAGGTAAACTGTGTGACCCTTAAAAGGGGGCTTAGACCCCTCAGTTGAAACTTTTCCGACTAGTTTTATGTTCCTATATGTCATTTAGCAGATGCCCTTATCTAGAGCGACTTACAGGATCAATTAGGGTTAACTGCCTTGCTCAAGGGCACATCGACAGAGCACACACACCTTGTTGGCTCGGGGATTTAAACCGGCGACGTTTCAGTTACTGGCCCAATGCTCTAACCACTGGCGTGAAATCTGTATCTCCACTGCGCTGTATCAGCACCATGGACAGAATGTGGAGTGTGTGCGTGTGTGTATGGGTGCTATGGAAAGTCACTGGGTGGTTAGGTATGACTCCTTTTGGTTTTCATAAAAAGTGAGAAAAACGCTGGTAGGCTATGTGAATAATGTGATATAATGCATCCACCTGTAATTATCTTTCTTTAAAAAGCATTAGCTCTAAGAACCTACAGCACCCGATGTCACATGAAGGCCAAAAAGATCATCAAGGACATCAACCAACTGAGCCACGGCCTGTTCACCATCCAGAAGGCAAGGTCAGTACAAGTAGTCAAAGCTGGGACCGAGAGACTGAAAAACAGCTTCTATCTCAATCAGACTGTTAAATAACCACCACTAGCCGGCAACCATCCGGTTACTCAAACCTGCACCTTAGAGGCTGCTGCCCTATATACATAGACATGAAATCACTGGTCACTAGTTACTTCAATAATGTTTACATGCTGCTTTACTCATTCCACTCCGACATTGCTCGTCTTAATATTTATATATTTCTTAATTCCATTCTTTTACTTTTAGATTTGTGTGTATTGTTGTGAATTGTTAGATACTACTGCACTGTTGGAGCTAGGAACACAAGCACTTCGCTACACCCACAATAACATCTGCTAAATACGTGTATGTGACCAATAATATGTGATTTGATTTGAGAGCAATGAACAGCAGTAGCAGCATCAAACCACCAAAGCCTCTGCCAAGCCCAGCAGCGATGAAGCTGTTGAGCTCCAGCTAGCTCTGCGTACCACCCCCCATTATCCTGGCGCTGCCAGGATAATTGCAACACAGCCCCCTCCGCCTCCAACCGTTCCTGACGATCTTGGAACAGAAGAGCATCCTACCCTAGCTACATGTTTTCTGTCCAAAAACATTTATTAGCAACCGATTCATAGGAAGAGAGTGGCTGGAATACTCGCTTTTTGCAGATGCAGCACTTTGTTTCCCATGTCGAAAGTTCTGTATTGGGTCCAATGCAAACACAGACAAGGCCTTCACCCAAGCTGGGAATTCTAACTGGAAGCATGCGATTCATATTACCAAAGCATTCGCTAGGCACGCATAAAGCCAGGAGCATTTGTAATGCACTGCACTATTGAAAGAAAAACAAGTTCAAAGTGCTGTGGGAACTGAGGTATCGACACTTGTTAAGGTTTGGGCAACTGGCAAGAAATTGCATGCATTTGTCGGCGATTGTGGACATTATTGAGTTCCTTGTTTTAAACCAGCAACCAATGAGGGGGACATTGGACGTGATAGAGTCCAGAGGGGAGGCGGACAGGGGACTTTCTATGTCTACGTCCAATCATATTCTCCTGAAGGAAATTAAACTCGCCCAACGGGCCAATGGATGCCAAGCCCTACATCAGAAGCCCCGCCTTCCTGGCGATAATACCAGGGCTCGCATTAATTTCCTCAATTCAGTACCGCTCTTCAGTGAGACCAAACCCCTGATGGCGCAGGGCAAAAATATGTTAAACCTCGTTCCATCCTTCAGAGTTCTATTCATAATTGTACCTTCGCTTTCAGTCGGTCACTCATTATAACATACTATGGGGACGTATAATCACGCCCCAAGCTGACTCAGAGGGTACCAAACTAGGAGGCCCATGGCAGCACAAGCACATACAGGTTCTACCAGCTCCAAAAAGTGGTTACAGAAGCCACTTTTCCCTAATACTTACCGGAGCAGCCTGAACTGTCAGAGCCCCATATAGGGAACCATAACCTTCTGCAACTTGGCGCACGGACACACTCCTACTGCAGCCCAAGTCCATAGACCCTACGTTTACAACAACAATCACAAGTCAGAACAGAACATCGTGACTTGGTAAAATATACAGGCGTAAAGAGCGCACCAGACACAGGTCACGCAACCCCTGCTATTCACTAGAAGCAATTGGAGGAGGTGTGAAAGGGAACAGCTCGAAAGCCAGGGCGTAACCTTGGAAGAAAGAGCTGCATTAGGACATAACATCACTTTGGAGTCGCCAAGCGCAAACTCCAAAGAGGAAGGGTGTACTGATAGCACGTGGAGATCCCCAACGTGCTTGGCCGATGCCAAGGCCATGAGGAGGACAGTCTTGTAAAACTACACACGTCAGCTACTACAGTGACTGAAATGACTGCAACACTTAACACTACACACGTCAGCTACTACAGTGACTGAAATGACTGCAACACTTAACACTACACACGTCAGCTACTACAGTGACTGAAATGACTGCAACACTTAACACTACACACGTCAGCTACTACAGTGACTGAAATGACTGCAACACTTAACACTACACACGTCAGCTACTACAGCGACTGAAATGACTGCAACACTTAACACTACACACGTCAGCTACTACAGCGACTGAAATGACTGCAACACTTAACACTACACACGTCAGCTACTACAGTGACTGAAATGACTGCAACACTTAACACTACACACGTCAGCTACTACAGTGACTGAAATGACTGCAACACTTAACACTACACACGTCAGCTACTACAGCGACTGAAATGACTGCAACACTTAACACTACACACGTCAGCTACTACAGCGACTGAAATGACTGCAACACTCAACAAAGAGCTGCAGTTGGTTTCAGAATAGGTGGCAGGGAATAAGTTATTCCTAAATATTTAAACTTAAAGCATTGTATTTGGGACAAAACACTCACTAAACCCTAAACCTCAACTAAATCTTGTAATAAATCATGTGGAAACTGAGAAAGTTGAGATGACTGTCATGGTCAAAACATATTGATGCAGTTGTAGCTAAGATGGGGAGAAGTCTGTCTATAATAAAGCGATGCTCTGCCTTAACAACACTATCAACAAGGCAGGTCCTACAGACTCTAGTTTTGTGGCACCTTGACTACAGTTAAGTAGTGTTGTCAAATTGCAATTGGCTCAGAACAGGGCAGCACGGCTGGGCCTTGGATGTACACAGAGCAGAGGTCAACCGATTATGATTTTTCAACGCCAATACCTATTATTGGAGGACCCAAAAAAAAGACGATACCGATTAATCGGTCGATTTATATATATATGTTTGTAATAATGACAATTACAACAATACTGAATGAACACTTTGAACTCCTCCGCTCTCTCCACTGGCTTCCAGTTGAAGCACGCATCCGCTACAAGACCATGGTGCTTGCCTACGGAGCTGTGAGGGGAACGGCACCTCAGTACCTCCAGGATCTGATCAGGCCCTACACCCAAACAAGGGCACTGCGTTCATCCACCTCTGGCCTGCTCGCCCCCCTACCACTGAGGAAGTACAGTTCCCGCGCAGCCCAGTCAAAACTGTTCGCTGCTCTGGCCCCCCAATGGTGGAACAAACTCCCTCACGACGCCAGGACAGCGGAGTCAATCACCACCTTCCGGAGACACCTGAAACCCCACCTCTTTCAGGAATACCTAGGATAGGATAAAGTAATCCTTCTCAACCCCCCTTAAAAGATTTAGATGCACTATTGTAAAGTGGCTGTTCCACTGGATGTCTTAAGGTGAACGCACCAATTTGTAAGTCGCTCTGGATAAGAGCGTCTGCTAAATGACTTAAATGTAAATGTAAATGTCTTGTAGGAAAGGATCTTCAGGTCTACAGACTCCAATGGATCAAACGGAGGCTTACACAGAGCATCCAGGACCAAAGCCATGTCGGTGCCATAGGCACCAGAGGATGTGAACCCGGGGTAGAGCCATTAATCCTTACATGACATGTCGAGATGCCTGCCATATAAACCTTCAATGTGGCGAATGAAAGGCCCTTCAATGTGGAAATGAGCTCTTGCAAGAAAAGCCAAATGTCCACCAAAGAGCTTTGAAAAGGAGATACTCCTTTAAAACCTTTTCACCCGTGAGTTCCAAATATCTCTAATGGTTGCACCAGCCGGAGTTTTTTATGCACGTTATGTCGGAATGCACTCATTGTACTAAAATGTGATTGTTACGCAACAGGACAGTTAACCCACACGGCCCTCAAACCAAGACACACTGCCTGCTAATGTTTCAACTTGTCCATTTCAAATGATTCTTTTTTATAACAGTTTGAATTGAAGTGTCTTCCGCCTCCTCATTAATCCACTTAGAAGTAGCCCATTTCACTGTTGCAGACAATTTATGTTTGAGGCGTGCGTTACTGAGCCAGAAAAACTTCTCTCTTCCATGAAAGCCCAAGCACTTCCCCAGTGGTTCCCCAGATCAAGTATGCAGACATTTGCACATTCTTGCAAAAACATTTTCCCACCGGCAAATTTTCCGGCTGGCGCTCAGATTGCCTTCATTGTTGTTTTCTTTACAAATAATAACTTTGGACATGTATGCATGCCTATCAAAGTAAGTTAATCATTTTCTGTGTATCGTGTTGTCATTCCTACTGTAGCATACCTACCGTATAATGCATAATGTATTCACTGTTTTTTTCACGTTTTCAAGTACTGATTACAATGGACACATATGTGTGTAACATACTTTTTTGCAGGTTGTACTGATTATGATGAGCTAATGCTAAGATATTTGCCAGCTATGTGTGGAGCCATGTTTGTTAACATTATGCAATGCATTCGTGTTGTCATGTAAACGTCTGTTAGAACAAAGATGCTATAACAAAATGAGGTGAAGGGATCTTTCGAGTAAACATCCGGAAGTGAATGAAGGGAAGTGAATGATGGTGTCACGTCTACTCCCGCTCCCCTGCGCTCAACATTGCCGGTCTACTAACCACCGGTCCTGGCAACCCATCTTAACGCACACCTGCGTCTCATCATCAGTCACACCTGGACTTCATTACTTCCTGATTACTTACCCTTTATATAGCACTCTTTTGTTATCAGGTAGTATTGGTTATTTTTTCTTGGCAGATGTTTCACTTGTTTTGTATCGTTCTATGTTCGTTATGATTAAATTCACCAATGGCAACTGCTTCCTGACTCCCTGCGTCGACATTAAAGATGGGAGAAGACACACCCCCATCAATATGAATACTGCAGACCAAACTCATCTTGTCTCCTCTTATCTTCATTTGACATGAAAAAACAAATATGGTGGCAAGCACACACTATCTATCGTCAAATTACTTTCGAATTTTTAGAAAGTGTTTTACTCAATTATTTTTTATTAATGGTGAGCTCACCCGTGATGATATGAATTGTAAATAGTAATTGCTATTAGCTAATTCATATGGTTTCTGTCAGCCGAACAAGAATAGACTGATGGGTTTCAGAAGAAAGTCCTTTGTTTCTGGCCAATCGAACCCATAAATGCTGATGCTTCAGATACTCAACTAGTCTAAATAAGGCCAGTTTTATTGCTTCTTAAATCAGGACAACATAATTGCAAAAGGGTTTTCTAATGATCAATTATCCTTTTAAAATGATAAACTTGGATTAGCTAACACAATGTGCCATTGGAACACAGGAGTGATGGTTGCTGATAATGGGCCTCTGTAAACCTATGTAGATATTCCATTAAAAAAATAAGCTACATTAACAATGTCTGCAATGTATTTTCTGATCAATTTGATGTTGTCACATTCATAGTATTGATGAGACCAAGGCGCAGCATGATATGAATACATACTTATTTTAACCTCTTCAACCTATGGGGGCGCTATGTCATTATTGGATAAAAAAAAACGTGCCCGTTTTTGTCACGAAAAGATGCTTGACTATGCATATAATTGCCAGCTTTGGAAAGAAAACACTCTGATGTTTTCAAAACTGCAAAGATATTATCTGTGAGTGCCCCAGAACTGATCTTACAGGCGAAACCAAGATGAAACTTCAAACAGGAAATGAGCAGGATTTTTGACGCTCTGTTTTACTATCGTCTCCTTATAAGGCTGTGAATATGCTGTGAACGAGCTTATGCGCTCTGCCGTTCGTCCAAGATGTCTGCAGTATTGTGACGTGTTTGTAGGCATATCATTGGAAGATTGACCATAAGAGACTACATTTCCTGGTGTCGAAATTATTGCGTAATCTGTAGGTCCATGCGCGTTCCATTTCTTCAGAAGAGAAAGTCAACTGCCACGAAGGATTTATCGTCGATAGATATGTGAAAAACACCTTGAGGATTGATTCTAAACATCGGTTTGCCATGTTTCTGTCGATATTATGGAGTTAATTTGGAAAAAAGTTCGCGTTTTAATGACTTAATATTTTCTTTTTTTTTTTTTTTTTTCTTACCCAAACGTGATGAACAAAACGGAGCGATTAGTCGACACAAATAATATTTTTTGTAAAAACGGAACATTTGCTATCTAACTGAGAGTCTCCTCATTGAAAACATCTGAAGTTCTTCAAAGGTAAATGATTTTATTTGAATCCTTTTCTGGTTTTTGTGAAAATGTTGCATGCTGAAAGACAGGCATAATCCTATGCTAGGCTATCAATACTGTTACACAAATGCTTGTTTAGCTATGGTTCAAAAGCATATTTTGAAAATCTGAGATGACAGTGTTGTTAACAAAAGGCTAAGCTTGAGAGCAAATAGATTAATTTCATTTCATTTGCGATTTTCATGAATAGTTAACGTTGTGTTATGCTAATGAGCTTGCGGATAGATTTACACAATCCTGGATACAGGTTTTTTTCGTAGCTAAACGTGACGCAGAAAACGGAGCGATTTGTCCTAAACAAATAATCTTTCAGGAAAAACTGAACATTTGCTATCTGAGAGTCTCCTCATTGAAAACATCCGAAGTTCTTCAAAGGTAAATGATTTTATTTGAATGCTTTTCTGGTTTTTGTGAAAATGTTGCCTGCTGAATGCTAAATGCTACGCTAAATGCTACGCTAGCTATCAATACTGTTACACAAATGCTTGTTTTGCAATGGTTGAGAAGCATATTTTGAAAATCTGAGATAACAGTGTTGTTAACAAAAGGCTAAGCTTGAGAGCAAATAGATTCATTTAATTTCATTTGCGATTTTCATGAATAGTTAACGTTGCGTTATGGTAATGAGCTTGAGGCTGTAGTCACGATACCGGATCCGGGATGGCTCGACGCAAGAAGTTAATAAAGAAAGAACACTAAACAAACTAACAAAATAACAAAACGAACGTGAAGCTATATAAACCGAGTGCTGACAGGCAACTACACATAGACAATAACCCACAAAACCAAAACAATAAACAACTGCCTCTGATTGGGAACCAATTCAGGCCACCATAGACCTGCATTACCTAGACATACAAAAAAACATAAATATACAAATATACAAAAACCCTAGACAGGACAAAAACACACATACCCACCCTCGTCACACCCCGACCTGACCAAAATAATACATAAAACATAGATAACTATGGTCAGGGCGTGACAGATGTTATTATAATTGGCTTTTCTTTCAAAAACAAGGACATTTCTTAGTAACCCAAAACTTTTGAAGGGTAGTGTATATATATTTTACCCCCTTTTTCTCCCCAATTTCAATCTTGTCTCATCGCTGCAACTCTATAACGGGCTCGGGAGGCAAAGGTCAAGTCATGCATCCTTGGAAACATGACCAGCCAAACCGCACTTCTTAACACCCACCCGCTAGCTGCATGTGTTGACGGAAACACTGTTCAACTGACAACCGAGATCAGCCTGCAGGCGCCCAGCCCACCACAAGGAGTCGCTAGAGCACGATGAGCCAGGTAAAGCTCCCCCTCCAGCCAAACCCTCCCCTAATCCAGATGACACTGGACCAATTGTGCACCACCCTATGGGACTCCCGGTCAAGGCCAGTTGTAATACAGCCCAGGATTGAACCCGGGTACGTAGTGCGATGCAGTGCCTCAGTGCCGCTGCACCACTACGGAGGCTGGAAAATTAGTTTTTTTATTTCATGCTTGTTTTCATATCCACCACTCTTGACAACCATGTGTCTGAACGTGGGGAATGAACTGTGTTTATTATTCCCACACCTAGATGATACTGCACTCTCGATACCCCTGAATAATCTGCTTTCGTGGTACTGCCGTTCTGATCCCCGGCCCACACTGGGTTTGGGGACTTCGGCAACTAGTAACTTGTCCCCATTGACCGAGCCACTTGTGAGCACTGTTGCCACAGTTAATGCTTGGGCAGGAAGGCCCAGAGAACATGCCCCCTCCCCTGGCCTCCAGCTAGGGTCGCAAGGTCTGCTACACTCCCCGCACCATGGAAGAATCTGCTTTCACCATGCTCTCCTTCAACCCAGACATATGCCGTTGCCCAGAAGCACCAAGATGGTCATAAACTGACCTCGAAGCCACCCCCTGGCCCGGGGAAACCCGCTTCTGGCCTGGACCTTTTCCTTCATGCCTCGGGAACTGCCGAGATGTCTCCGCAAAGGATTTTCATGGGAAAAGTCACGGAAGAGCTGCGTCCTGTTTATGTTTCTCCTCAAAATGGACAGTAAGTACTCCATAGCCGAGCCAAACAACCTTGCTGGGGAAACTGGCTCATTCAAATATTGCAACCCCTTCTCCTCCATACCCTCTACATTCATGAACTCGCCATAACCTGGTAGCACCAGATGGCTAAATGAAGGGATTCCCAGGAAATATTTTTGAACTTACTCTTACCACTGGCCATCTTACTCAAGCACTGGCTACGCAAGCAGAGCAGAAAGTAGTGAGCTTTTAACAAACACAAAAAACAATACCAAGACCAAACTCGCAACATCTAGGGGGACGAGTACGCTCTCCCCACTAACAAACACCTAAGTCGGAGCTGAATCTAGTCTTCGAGTACTTAAAAAGTGTTTAAATTGCTCGACACATTCTTCCTTCAGGCGAGCTGAAGAGCGAAGAATTAAGGTAATGAATTATAGCCAGGAAGGCGGGGCTTCAGAGGGCAGGCTCAGCATTGAATGGCCTGTTGGGTGTGATTTTAGTTTTCCTCAGGTTTTGATAATTAAATATCATTCCAATGCAAGAACCCCAAAATATTGTGCCCACTCGCAGATTTCAACTGCTCCCTTAGTCACTATCCTGGCACCAGGTCTGAATAAAACCTGTTGCCCAGCCAGCAGAATTTGTCTCGTACATATGTTGTTTCGCACATGGCCCTGACCTCACTCTCCGAGGGTGTCTCAGGGGGAATGGGATATGCACTTGTACATGTGTGAAACAGGACAAATATAAGCACCCCTAATTGACCTTTGATGACTCAAAGCATAAAATAGTTTGTCTAGATTCATCCAACATATCATGCTGGTACAGATGATCAAATGAAGGCTGAGGGTGTGACATGGCAACACCTGGAGCGGAGAGCAAAATAATGAAAGGGATGGAGGTGATACATCGATGGCCTATGTTCCACAAAGAACAAAAAGGCCTATATAAGTAAGTACAAAATGCTCAAACCAATATAATTATCTAGAAAGCTATGAAACAGGTAAATCTATTTACTACGGTGATGTTAATTTAAATGTATTCACTATTGTGATGTTGAATATTATGATGTTTTGCATCCCAATTCCTTGGAGGAGATATGGTGCACTTGCTACTGGTAAGGGCACTCTACATAAATTCATATTTATATAGTGCATATGAAGATGTATAATGGAAGCCTGCCAAGGTGCTTGCAAGGGCCATAGCTGGAGGATTCCATCTGGTGAGAAGATCATTGAAGATAGTTATTAGATACTGTATCTACATTAATTACCTAAATACTGAATTTGGACTAGTGTCTCACTCACCTTCCATCTGCCAGTGTTGCCCGGACAACTGCCCATGTTGCCACGAACAGAGCTGGAAACCCTGAAATTGTACATGAGGAAAAGAACATCATCTCTCTACAAATGTTCTAAACACTTACTAAACATAATGCAATTACTTAATTACTTGTTGCATTATTCTGTTCTTAGCTCACTAATAGCATCTCTAATACCTCAGGAACAGGCTAGTTAGACAAACAATGAGTTACTCAACTCAGAAATGGCACTCTGAGCATAATATTTGAAAGCAGGATAATTGAGTGCGTAGGATTTCTCTTCCAGTGAAGGTATTTTAGAGCCAGCTAGAAAGCAGGAAGTTGTGACTCATACTCAACAAATATGTCTCTCTTCCCGTTGGAGCTGAAACGTGCGAATAAGGACAATGCTAGGCCTAAATAGTTATACGATTAGAGCATAAAGGTCTAAGTCATTTTTTGCATTAGAACAGCAAGTATTTATATAATGCGAGTGTAAAAACTATTGAAAGAGAGAAGATTTTCAGAGGACAAATTTAATCTTGGAATCTTACATAAGCAATCACATTTGCATTTTTTTAAACTTCAAACAAGAAAACATGCCGCTCTGCTGAACATAACAGTTCCATCATAACTTCTTTACTCCAATAACCTCATATTTCCTTCATATAAATGTAATTACATGGTTCGCTGGATTGACATGGATTGCAATTTTGTGGTTTAACCAAAGAGACAAAATCACACTGATTGACTGTGATAGAAAGGATTGTTTGTCTGTTTGTTTGTTTTTGTGTGTGTGACTGTGTGTAAGTCAGTGTAAGTGTTTGTGCCTGCCTGCTTGCCAGCTATCTGCATGTGTTGGGTTTGTCAACAACAGGGTTTTCGAGGGCCACAGATTTTTTTCAGACCAATTTGTTTGTCAAAACAATAGAAAATATATATACAGGTCCATTATAACTTCTACATACTGGAAATCTAAACTCAGTAAATATTTGTATGAACATAACAAGATTCAATAACTGAGACATAAACTGAACAAGTTCCACAGACATGTGACTAACAGAAATGGAAAAATGTGTCCCTGAACAAAGGGGGGGTCAAAATCAAAAGTAACAGTCAGTATCTGGTGTGGCCACCAGCTGCAAGTACTGCAGTGCATCTCCTCCTCATGGACTGCACCAGATTTGCCAGTTATTGCTGTGAAATGTTACCCCACTCTTCCACCAAGGAAGGTCCAAGCCCTCACCCTCCGATCCAACAAGTCCCAGATGTGCTCAATGGGATTGAGATCCGGGCTCTTCGCTGGCCATGGCAGAACACTGACATTCCTGTCTTGGTGGCATTGTCATGCTGGAGCGTCATGTCAGGATGAGCCTGCAGGAAGGGTACCACAAGAGGGAGGAGGATGTCTTCCCTGTAACGCACAGCGTTGAGATTGCCTGCAATGACAACAAGCTCAGTCCTATGATGCTCTGACACACCGTCCCAGACCATGATGGACCCTCTCTAACCAATGTGAAATGGCTAGCTAGTTAGCGGTGGTGCGCTCTAATAGCGTTTCAGTCGGTGATGTCACTCACTCTGAGACCTGAAGTAGTTGTTCCCCTTGCTCTGCAAGGGCCGCGGCTTTTGTGGCGCGATGGGTAACGATGCTTCGTGGGTGTCAGTTGTTGATGTGTGCTGGTTCGAGCCCAGGTTGGGGCGAGGAGAGGGACGGAAACTATACTGTTACACCTCCACCTCCAAATCAATCCCGCTCCAGAGTACAGGCCTCGTTGTAACGCTCATTCCATCGACGATAAACAGCAGGGCATCTTTCTTTTGGTGTTTTTCAGAGTCCGTAGAAAGGTCTCTTTAGTGTTCTATGTTTTCCTAACTGTGACCTGAATTGCCTACTGTCTGTAAGCTGTTAGTGTCTTAACGACCGTTCCACAGGTGCATGTTCATTAATTGTGGTTTATTGAACAAGCACGGTAAACAGTGTTTAAACCCTTTACAATGAAGATCTGTGAAGTTATTTGTATTTTTACTAATTATCTTTGAAAGACAGGGTCCTGTAAAAGGGACGTTTCTTTTTTTTGCTGAGTTTCGTCTTAGACATTCAAGAGTGGCCTGGAGTTTTTTTTCAAATCCCAAATAATTGTTTCCCTCCAAAATACACAAACCTCCGGAGCACACCCATAGGCCACGTTTCTCGTTAGCGATGGGATTTAGGCTTACGAGTGTTTTTAGGCTTACGAGTGTTTTAACGATGCATCTTTACTACAAAGATGTACATAAAATGTGTTTCCCAAAACACCACGCAGAAAGAACGTTCGTTAAGTGCGTCGCTGGACCATGTACTATACCGATACTGATAGGATTGAAAGAAAGGCAGAGCTGCTCTCTGATAAGCTTTCTTCAGTCAAATCTTAATTTAACGTTCTAATCATTCCACAATTCTGCCGATGGTTCAGCTCCTAGAGAGATATCACCTTTTTTTAGGGGCTATATCAGCTTTAATATTGCAGATAGATTGTGGCTTCCATGAATATAATTGTCTGCATCATTTCCAATTGCGCACATTGTAACACATCATGAAATATAGAGGAAAAAATGTGACAGTGTAGCATACAAAATAGAACTCAATTGACTGAACATTATATTTATTTCAATATGACTGAAATATACACTGAATGTACAAAACCTTAGGAACTGTCACACTCGTCTGAATGAGTGGACCAAGATGTAGCGTGGTATGGTTCCATCCTCTTTATTTTGAAGTGAAATTCAAAGAAAACAATAAATACAAAACGAAATGTGAAGCTGCTATAGTACTCACATAGTCAAGATCCCACAAAGGGGAACTGGCTGCCTAAATATGATCCCCAATCAGAGACAACGATTAACAGCTGCCTCTGATTGGGATCCATACCAGGCCAACATAGAAATATAATTACCTAGATGACCCACCCTAGTCACACCCCGACCTAACCAACATAGAGAATAAAAAGCTCTCTATGTTCAGGGCGTGACAGGAACATGACCTGCTCTTTTCATGACATAGACTGACCAGGTGAATCTACGTGAAAGCTATGATCCCTCACTGATGTCACCACCTGTTAAATCCACCTTAATCCGTGTAGATGAAGGGGAGGAGACAGGTTCATTTTAAGCCTTAATACAATTGAGACATGGTTTGTGTATGAGTGCTATTCAGAGGGGGAATGGGCAAGACAAAATATTTAAACGTCTTTAAAAGGGGTATGGTTGTAGGTGCCAGGCACACCAGTTTGAGTGTGTCAAGAACTGCAATGGTGCTGTGTTTTCCAACGCTGCTGTGTATCAAGAATGGCCCACCACCCAAAGGATATCCAGCCAACTTGACACAACTGGGAAAAGGAAAGGGGGATACTTAGTCAGTTGTACAACTGAACGCATTCAGCTGAAATGTGTCTTCCGCATTTAACCCAACCCCTCTGAATCAGAGAGGTGCGGGGGGCTGCCTTATTTGACATCCACGTGATCGGCACCTGGGGAACAGTGGGTTAACTGCCTTGCTCAACTGTGGGAAGCATTGGAGTTAACATGGGCCAGCATCCCTGTGGAATGCTTTTGACACCTTGTAGCTTATGCCCCGATGAATTAAAGCTTTTCTGGGGACAAAAGAGGATGCAACTCAATATTAGGAAGGTTTTCTTAATGTTGTGTACACCTAGTGTACGGTGCATTCGAAAAGTTATTCAGACCCCTTGACTTTTTCCACATTTTGTTATGTTACAGCCTTATTCTAAAATTGATTAAACTATTTTTTTCCCTCATCAATCTACGCACAATACCACACAAAGCAAAAACAGGCTTTTAGAAATTTTTGCTCATTTCTAAGAAATTAAAAACAGAAATACCTTATTTACATAAGTATTCAGACCCTTTGCTATGTAATTTGGAAAGGCACACATCTGTCTATTTAAGGTCCCACAGTTGACAGCGCATGTCAGAGCAAAAACCAAGCCACGAGGTCGAAGGAATTGTCAGTAGAGCTCCGGGACAGAATTGTGTCGAGGCATCAATCTGGGGAAGGGTACCAAAACATTTCTGCAGCATTGAAGGTCCCAAAGAACACAGTGGCCTCCATCATTCTTAAATGGAAGAAGTTTGGAACCACCACCTAGAGCTGGCTCTCCGGCCAAACTGAGCAATCGAGGGAGAAGGGCTTTGGTAGGGGAAGTGACCAAGAACCTGATGGTCACTCTGACAGCACGCCAGAGTTCCTCTGAGGAGATGGGAGAACCTTCCAGAAGGACAACCATCTCTGCAGCACTCCACCAATCAGGCCTTTATGGGAGAGTGGCTAGAATGAAGCCGCTTCTCAATAAAAGGCACATGACAGCCTGCTTGGAGTTTGCCAAAAGGCACCTAAAGACACTCAGAAAATTAGAAACAAGATTATCTGGTCTGATGAAACCAACATTGAACTCATTGGCCTGAATGCCATGCGTCACATCTAAAGGAAACCTAGTACCATCCCTACGGTGAAGCATGGTGGTGGCAGCATCATGGTGTGGGGATATTTGTCAGCGGCAGGGACTGGGAGACCAGTCAGGATAATGCCACTTTAAGAATATTTACATCGAGGGAAAGACAAACGAAGCAAAGTACAGAGAGATCCTTGATGATAACCTGTTCCAGAGAGTTCAGGACCTCAGACTGGGGCGAAGGTTCACCTTCCAACTGGACAATGACCCTAAGCACACAATCAAGACAATGCAGGAGAGGCTTCGGGACAAGTCTCTGAGTGGGCCAGCCAGAGCCCAGACTTTAACCCAATCGAACATCTCTGGAGAGACCTGAAAATAGCTGTGCAGCGACGCTCCCCATCCAACCTGACAGAGCTTGAGAGGATCTGCAGAGAAGAATGGGAGAAACTCCCAGAAATACAGGTGTGCCAAGCTTGAGGCGTCATACCCAAGAAGACTCGAGGCTGTAATTGTTTCCAAAGGTGCTTCAACAAAGTACTGAGTAAATGGTTTGAGTACTTATTTAAATATGATATTTCATTCGTTGTTTGTTTTATAAATGTGCCAAAATTTCTACAACCAGTTTTTTCGTTATCATTATGGGGCATTGTGTGTAGATTGATGAGAATTTAAAAAAAAATACGTTTTAAGGGATTTAAACGTATTCTACAAGAACCAATATCACTCCCTAAAAAGAAAACCCTATGGAACAATCCTTGGAAAGCTTTTCAGAATTCACGGATAAATTGGTCCACTTGGAAAACTAAAGGCATTGAAAGCATAAATGACTTGGCCATAGGAAATACATGTATTTCCATGACAGCATTAAAAATACATTTTGGATTCACCAATGCAGTTATTTTCAAATACATGCAACTTAAAAGTTTTATATCTGTCAGCACTCATACATCTATTTCCCAAAGACAACCTCTGGATATGACGCTGAGCACGTGCACTCAAATTCTTTGGTCGACCATGGCAAGGCCTGTTCTGAGTGGAACCTGTCTTATAGCCCAGGCCATCTTTATGTAGCGCAACAATTTTTTTGTCAGATCCTCAGAGAGTTCTTTGCCATGAGGTGCCATGTTGAACTTCCAGTAACCAGTCAGTGTGAGGGAGTGTGAGAGCGATGATACCAAATTTAACACACCTGCTCCCCATTCACACCTGAGACATTGTAACAATAACGAGTCACATGACACCGGGGAGGGAAAATGGCTAATTGGGCCCAATTTGGACATTTTCACTTAGGAGTGTACTCACTTTTGTTGCCAGCGGTTTAGACATTAATGACTGTGTGTTGAGTTATTTTGAGGGGACAGCAAATTTACACTGTTATACCAGCTGTACACTCACTACTTTACATTGTAGCAAAGTGTCATTTCTTCAGTGTTGTCACATGAAAAGATATACTCAAATATTTACAAAAATGTGAGGCGTGTACTCACTTTTGTGATATACTGTGATATACTGTGTGTGTATATATATATGTATATATATATATATATATATATACCTTATAAATACCTTAAAAAGTTTGGGGTCACTTTGAAATGTCCTTGTTTTTGAGAGAAAAGCACATTTTGTTGTCCATTAAAATAACATCACATTGATCAGAAATACAGTGTAGACATTGTGAATGTTGTAAATGACTATTGTAGCTGGAAACGGCTGATGTTTTATGGAATATCCACATAGGCGTACAGAGCCCCATTATCAGCAACCATCACTCCTGTGTTCCAATGGCACGTTGTGTTAGCTAATCCAAGTTTATCATTTTAAAAGGCTAATTAAACCATTTTGCAATTATGTTAGCACAGCTGAAAACTGTTATTCTGACTAAAGAAGCAATAAAACTGACTTTCTTTAGACTAGTTGAGTATCTGGAGCATCAGCATTTGTGGGTTCGATTACAGATTAAAAATGGCCAGAAACAAATACATTTCTTCTGAAACTCATCAGTCTATTCTTGTTCTGAGAAATGAAGGCTATTTCATGTGAGAAATTGCCAAGAAACTGAAGATCTAGTACAACGCTTCACAGAACAGCGCAATCTGTCTCTAACCAGACTAGAAAGCGGAGTGGGAGGCCCCGGTGCACAACTGAGCAAGAGGACAAGTACATTAGAGTGTCTAGTTTGAGAAACAGATGCCCCACAAGTCCTCGACTGGCAGCTTCATTAAATAGTACCTGCAAAACACCAGTCTCAACGTCAACAGTGAAGAAGCGACTCCGTGATGCTGGCCTCATGGCAAGCATACACCAGATTCACAGACTAGTGCAAATAAACTTAAACAAAGCAGAATCAGGATATGATTGCCTACACTCCATTGTTATTCACTTCAGATCCCGCCTTCATTCCGCTTTGACCAACTTTTTTGACTGTGTGTGATTCCAGGCTGGTGATAGGCTACTTTGCTTTACAGAGGTGCCGGTATGCATTTCCCGAAAAAAAGGGAGGCACTGGTAGGGGCTCTGGACAGCTCCGCCCCAAGTCAAGCACTGCCTTTCCTTCTGAAAAAAGTATTTATTCAGCATCTACATTTCAAAGGTGTCTTTCATGCCTCCTGCTCCCTACCAGGAGGAACACATCAAACGAGGATGGGCATGAATAAAGCACAATTTACCATAAGAGACTTCTTATTACTCATGCCCCATCCTTGTTTGATGTGCTATATTCATGCCCCATCCTCGTTCTGATGTATAAAAACAAACAGAGCAACAGTCAGAGGAGGTTGTAAGCGGATTTGTATCGATGCTGCTTCTGATGATTGTTTTCTGAATGTGCTTCTTACACAGCATTGGTGAGAAGAAACTACTCTAATAGTAGAGTTGTGAGATCAACAATCAATTCTCCCTGGGGCAGGACTCACTATCTGAGCATTTTATGAAATACCGACTAAAAAGAGTGTGAAGAAAAATGCTCCAACAAATGATATTCAGTGTGAATAGAGGAGTGCGGTTACAAAGTAGGGAATAAGTTTAAGTTAGGAGAGAATCTTCATGCCAGTAGACTTGCTTATGCTCAGATAGCTTTGCTGTATGTGTTGTTAGAGTTGTCTCCCTGCAGAGACAGAGGCATGCCTTGAGTTTCTGTGATGCTCACCGATTAAGAACAACATTGAAGTGTCCTATGGAGGGTCCTTTGGGGTCATAAAGTATCGTGGTTCTAGGATCATAAAAGTAAGGATTTGATATTGGCCACAATTTCAGTGGCCGGGCGCCCTAAGGGGCCAGGGAAAGGTTCTCAACATCTCCCCTTGTCCTGTGGGTATTGTGGTTCCAATGATAAAATGAAGACCAAGATAATTATTTCATATTATGTTGAAAAAAATAGAAAGGAATATTAGTTCTTAAGATCTACACCACGTCCAACCAACTTCATAGTCTCATATCCAATTAGCAACGTGAGACAGGCGAAAAAGAGAAGTTTGCCTCAAGCTAAATAACCAACACCACTATAACCATAATTGCCACAACACACCTATCTGAGCAGCACACCTGAATCCCAGTGGTAGAGTAGAGTTTTAAAACCACAATCATCCTGTCTCAGTTATAGTAACTCTACTCAGAATGTTTTTTTTCCCTTAAAATGGAGTCCAACCTTTACTTCAATAGAGAAACTAGTAGGACCTGATCCTATAGTACTAGGGACTCAGTGGGAATCTATGTTATGAGTACTTGTCATCAGCAGGTGGAAAACACACACATAGTGGGAGAGATGATGACCTTGGAGTCTGTGATTCAGATGCGTCGGCGACAGGCTGGCGTGGGAGCACAGAGTGATGATTCAATCACAATTTATGGCATTGTCCCAATGGCTGGCCATATTATGTTTGCTATCACAGGAGGGAAGCACACCTCCACTGTGGCATTTCCCAGAGAAGAACGTTCCCACAGACCTTGGGAGTACGGATACCGTCTGAAGTGTGAAGATTGATGAAAACTTGAATCGACAAAATTAATGTTACTGTTTGAATGAAACTGTTGTGTTTGGATTGTTTCAAGAGTTCATAAAGAGCTGTACATTTTTACATGTCTAATTACATTGTATCTTTTACGGTTGATGCATTTTCAGAGAGACAGGGCTGAAATTGTATGTTGGGTTTTTCGGTTTTCAGGCACATTTCTGTTGTCCTTAACATTCGAATTGAATTGAGTTGATTCGATTTTAATCTGGGTGTGATGTCCTGCCTTTTGTCTTCCCCCAGAAATGTGCAAAGTAATGTTAATTCATGTTGGGGGTGAGTTTCCGTTTGGTCTAAGTTTAATTGTGAACTTGTTTGCAAGCTCCATGTGTGTGCAGACAGACACACATTCAACTTTTTCACTTGGAGATGATAAAAAAAAAAACTTGGAACCACGTACGTCTTATTAGTAGAGTTATTTACTCTGTCTTATATACTGTAATGAATGCTCCACTACATGTACACTGGAAGTGTCAATTCATTTGTGACTAGTACAACGTATTAGTTGATTGGAGTAAATGCATGCCTCATTTAAAGAGTAAACTCTTTGATTGAATATATGTTAAAAATTGTATTGGTCTATTGGTAAATGTGATTTACACTATACACATAGCATTATGCATAGGTTTTAACTTTACATCTCTGGCTAAGATAGATTTCATAAATTAAAGCTTGGACTGTGGTCGCTATAAACAGCTCATAAGTCCGATAATCACATAAAGTTATGTTAGAATACAGGTACTTAAAATATCTGAGTGGGGATGCCGAAACTCGCAAAATGGTTATGTCTATTTTGGTTTACGTTTGACCTATGGCATTTATTCAGTCAGATGAATGTAGTTTATTGTTACAATGTGCGCTGAAAGTTGGGAAGCAAGTTCAGGGAGTGAGTGTTGTAATAAATAAATACAACGTAATACAAAACAAGGAAAAACGAATGACGCACAGACATGACACTGGAACAGAAACAATGACGCCTGGGGAAGGAAACAAAGGGAGTGACATATACAGGGAAGGTAATCAGGGAAGTGATGGAGTCCAGTTGCAGGACGCCGACCAAAATGATGATCCCAGGGATCAGGAGCGGAACGGTCACCCCTGCTGATGCGTGGGAACCTGACAGACCAGCTGAGGCATGAGAGCCTGGCGAGCCGGCAGAGGCAGAGGCAGGGGAGCCTGGCGAGCCGGCAGAGGCAGGGGAGCCTGGCGATCTGGCTGAGGCATAAGAACCTGTAGCGGCTCCCGGACCCAACGTCATTCCCACTGACACAAAAAAAATAAACACTCTCTGATGCTTCCCTTAGGTGAGGAAAGTGCAGGGAGTGAGTGCTTTAATAAATAAATACAACATGATACAAAACAAGGAAACACGAACAGCGCATAGAGGCCGGAGAGGGAGCACGTGACATTTACAATTATCTACAATCTTTTTAATCTCAACCACACATGCACACACAAAACTATACAAAACTATATGTACTTATGCGCACACAAACACACACACACACACACACACTAGGGCTGGCACAATTACCGTTTAATAACCATGTAACCGACGGTTTAAGACTGTCATGACCCTTTTTTGTTGTTGCGTGGAACGAACAGCTGACTGTAGACGGGGCGGCCGTGCGGTTGAGTCTGTTTCTGCTGTAACATGGACTCTACAACGTGACTAAACTTTGTTGCTCTTGGCTGAAACAAGCACAGTGTTGCAGCAAACAAGTCTTTGGTTACCAGTATTTAAAAAGAAAAGTTATTAGGGGGACCGCAGTCACTTGGCTGACAAATAACCATCATCCAAAATTGCATGACCGTCACAGCCCTAATAAACCCACCCACCCACACACACACAAACAAGCATGTTATTTTAAGGGTTGTCATGGTGGACTGAAGTGTGGTTCAATTCAACTCTGCTTGAACCACGCTGTCACTGGTAAATCGTTTGGGCTGGACACAGCAGAGGGGTATAATACGATGCACGCTAGATCTACTCAGCGTCTTCTAAAGCTAGCCAGCTCCGTATCTCGACGGTGGATACTGCTCGTCTGTCTTCTGCTAACTCTATCAGGCTTGGAATTGTGCAATCATGTTGCACGTGAATAGCCGAATGCCAAACTCAAATCAAATTAACCTCTTCAGTCGACCCTCTACTTTTTTGAACATTTTGTTAAAAATCGCGCAACATTTCAGCGCCCTGCTACTCATGCCAGGAATATAGTACGTTCATATGGTTAGAATGTGTGGATAGGAAACCCTCGGACGTTTTTAAAACTGGTTAAATCACGACTGTGGCTATTACATAACGTGCGTTACATCGGAAAGCGCAGGAAAACCTGATCACAGAATATGGAAATAAATATCCTTGCGCCACTTCCAGCAATTGTTAACAGTGAGCCGAATTAGATAAGACCGAGCATTCAACTCCCACAGCATCCCCATGTTGTCTAGAGTCTTGTGAATTGAATCCTCTTTGATTCTTGGTTGAACCGAAAGAGGGGCACGACTTACCTCCGGTCTCCGCCCAGATCATTCCGGAAGAGCTCTCTCCTGAAATGTTTTCCAAGACGACAGCTAATGATTTCTACATCGCCTATGGATGATTTTTATCGCTTATTAACGTTTACTAATACCTAAAGTAGCATTACAAACGTATTTCGAAGTGATTTGTGAAAGTTTATCGTCTACTTTTTGAATTTTAAAAAATTACGTTACGTTGTGAAATCGCTGTTTTTTTCGTTTATCACACAGTCTACATATAACGATATCTTGGCTTTATATGGCCCGATTTAATCGAAATAAAGACCCAATAGTGTTTATGGGACATCTAGGAGTGCCAACAAAGAAGATGGTGAAAGGTAATGACTGTTTTCTATTTTATTGTGCGGTTTGTGTAACGCCGAAATGCTAATTATTTTGTTTACGTCCCCTGCTGTGCTTTTCTGTTGTAGTGTATTGGTGCATGCTATCAGATAATAGCTTCTCATGCTGTCGCCGAAAAGCATTTTAAAAATCTGACTTGTTGCCTGGATTCACAACGAGTGTAGCTTTAATTTGATACCCTGCATGTGTATTTTAATGAACTTTTGAGTTTTAACTAATACTATTAGCATTTAGCGTAGCGCATTTGCATTTCCAGAGCTCTAGTTGGGACGCAAGCGTCCCAACTAGAGGCAAGAGGTTAAATTAAATTAAATTGTCATATGCGCCGAATACAGATGTAGACCTTACAGTGAAATGCTTACTTACAAGCCATAAACCAACAATGCAGTTTTAAGTTAAGAAAATAACAACAAAAAATACATAATTAAAGAGCAGCAGTAAAATAACAATAGCGAGGCTATAGACAGGGGGTACCGGTACAGAGTCAATGTGCAGGGGCACCGGTTAGTCGGTAATTGAGGTAATATGTACATGTAGGTAGAGTTATTAAAGTGACTATGCATAGATAACAGAGAGTAGCAGCAGCAAAGAAGAGGGGATTGGGACACTGCAAAAAGTCTGTGTAGCCATTTGATTAGATGTTCAGGAGTCTTCTGGCTTGGGGGTAGAAGCTGTTTAGAAGCCTCTTGGACCTAGACTTGGTGCTCCGGTATCGCTTGCCGTGTGGTAGCAGAGAGAACGGTCTATGACTAGGGTGGTTGGAGTCTTTGACAATTTTTTGGGCTGACACCGCCTGGTGTAGGAGTCCTGGATGGCAGGAAGCCCGGTGATGTACTGGGCCGTACGTTCTACCTTCTGTCGTGCCTTGCGGTCAGCGGCCAGGCAGTTTCCATACCAGGCAGTCATGCAACCCGTCAGGATGCATCTGAGGACCCATGCCAAATCTTTCCAGTCTCCTGATGGGGAATAGGTTTTGTCATGCCCTCTTCAGGACTGTCTTGGTGTGCTTGGACCATGTTAGTTTGTTGGTTATGGGGACGCCAAGGAACGTAAAGCTCTCAACCTGCTCCACTACAGCCCCGTCCTGTAGTCCACAATCATCTCCTTTATCTTGATCACATGGAGGGAGAGGTTGTTGTCCTTGCACCACACAGTCAGGTATCTGACCTCCTCCCTATACAGTAGGCTGTCTCGTCGTTGTCAGTGATCAGGCCTACCACTGTTGTGTCATCAGAAAACGTGCAGTCATGAGTGAACAGGGAGTACAGTAGGGGACTGGGCACGTACCCCTGAGGGGCCCCCGTGTTGAGGATCAGCGTGGCGGATGTGTTGTTACCTACCCTTACCACCTGGGGGCGGCCTGTCAGGAAGTCCAGGATCCAGTTGCAGAGGGAGGTGTTTAGTCCCAGGGTCCTTAGCTTAGTGATGAGCTTTGAGGGCACTGTGATGTTAAATGCTGAGCTGTAGTCAATGAATAGCATTCTCACACAGGTGTTCATTTTGTCCAGGTGGGAAAGGGCAGTGCGGAGTGCAATAGATATTCCATCATCTGTGGATCAGTTGGGGCGGTATGCAAATTGGAGTGGGTCTAGGGTTTCTGGGATAATGGTGTTGATGTGAGCCATGACCATCCTTTCAAAGCACTTCATGGGATGGCGTATTGCTGCAGAATGATGTGGTAGCAATATTGTTTAAGTGTGCCTTGAATTCTAACTAAATCACAGACAGTGTCAGCAGCAAAGCACCCCCACACCATAACTCCTTCTCCTCCATGCTTTACGGTGAGAAAAACACATGTGGAGATCATCCGTTCACCCACACTGCGTCTCAGAAAGACATGACGGTTGGAACCAAAAATCTCCAATTTGAACTGCAGACCAAAGGACAAATCATTTCCACCAGTCTAATGTCCATTGCTCGTGTTTCTTGGCCCAAGCAAGTCTCTTCTTATTGGTGTCCTTTAATAGTGTTTTCTTTGCAGGAATTCGACCATGAAGGCCTGATTCACACAGTCTCCTCTGAACCGTTGATGTTGAGATGTATCTGTTACTTTAACTCTATGAAGCATTTATTTGGGATGACATTTCTGAGGATAGTAATTAATGAACGTATCCTCTGCAGCAGAGATAACTCTGGGTCTTCCATTCCTGTGACGGTCCTCATGAGAGCCAGTTTCATCATAGAGCTTGATGGTTTTTGCGATTGTACTTGAAGAAACTTGGCATTTTCCGTATTGACTAACCTTCGTGTCTTAAAGTAATGATGGATTGTCATTTCTCTTTGCTTATTTGAGCTGTTCTTGCTATATGGACTTGGTAATTTACCAAATAGAGCAATCTTCTGTACAGTGAGGGAAAAAAGTATTTGATCCCCTGCTGATTTTGTACGTTTTCCCACTGACAAAGAAATGATCCGTCTATAATTTTAATTAAAATACAAATCAATTTATAACATTTTTGACATGCGTTTTTCTGGATTTTTCTGTTGTTATTCTGTCTCTCACTGTTCAAATAAACCTACCATTAAAATTATAGACTGATCATTTCTTTGTCAGTGGGCAAACGTACAAAATCAGCAGGTGATCAAATACTTTTTCCCTCACTGTATACCCCACCACCTTGTCACAACACAACTGATTGGCTCAAACGCATTAAGAAGGAAAGACATTCCACAAATGAACTTTTAACTAGTAACACCTGTTAACTTAAATGCAGTCCAGGTGACTACCTCACGAAGATTGTTGAGAGAATGCCAGGAGTGTGCAAAGCTGTCATCAAGGCAAAGGGTGGCTATTTGAAGAGCCTCAAATATATTTTGATTTGTTTAACACTTTTTTGGTTACTACATGATTCCATATGTGTTATTTCATAGTTTTGATGTCTTCACTATTAATCTACAATGTAGAAAATAGTAAAAAATAAAGAAAACCCTTTAATGAGTAGGGTTGCGGAACTGGTGGCAGTGAAGTCAGACGCAGGAGAGCAGAAATAGGTAATAGCCGGAGCAGTAAAGGGGTCAATGGAACGCACATTCAACATGGAATGCACATTCAACATGTCTAATCTAACAAAGTGGATATTCGTCAAATCCGTCATGATATATCTATTGTAACAGGTCCACAATGTGGTTACTCAAGTCCGATTTTGATATATTTGGCTGTTTTCACGGCATAACATTTCGAAGTTGTCCCTTTTCAGGTTTAGAAAAAGTGACTGTTAAATGCTTACTCCCGTTCATATAATCTGGTTAGAATAGATGGTCATCATAGTCGTTTCAAAGTAATTTTTTAAGGTTTAAGGTTTAAAGTGACATG
The DNA here is from genome assembly GCF_034236695.1 of Oncorhynchus nerka. Taxonomy (NCBI): domain Eukaryota; kingdom Metazoa; phylum Chordata; class Actinopteri; order Salmoniformes; family Salmonidae; genus Oncorhynchus; species Oncorhynchus nerka. The sequence goes on along the minus strand of NC_088398.1, from coordinate 50,455,269 downwards.
AACATGAACATGTGTTGGGGTTAACATCCATACAAGCGTTATACTATTTTTACCTCAACATAGTGTGAAATACACAGAAATAATAGCCAAAATGTAGGCTAATTCTGCTGGGGAGCAATGAGGATATTCGGGATCTTTCCCCAACGGCCCACACATTTTCATTGCAAATCGATTGCTTTGGTCGAGTTTGACTGACTGGGTTTATATACATCATTGCAAGATCTGCGCAACACACTCAAAATAACGACGACCTCGAACATGCCCCCATGTATTGACACTGATATCATGCAAAGGTGAGAAGGTCAGTGAAGGTTGGGTCGAGATGGTCAGTGGGCAAAATCCAGACATGAAAGATTGCCTTGAAAGAGACAGTGTTGTAGGTCAAAAACGTCAACACAGGAGAGAGAAAGCAGATTTTGCTTTCTTGGATACATGAATTCTGCTGGACGATTTAGCATAGGTAGCTGGAGTCCAAATATAGAGGACAAGGATGGGAGGTTGATAGGCATCAGGCACAGAAATTGAAAACCATATTTCAGTAGCTCGGAAGAAAACAGGAAGAAAGCGGAAAAATTTATGAAATATGAAGATGTGTCCAGGGCGATTGATCCTAAGAGACTACCAATGAATAGGCCGAGGCCAATAGAGAGTGATAGGAATAACATTCTTCACTAAGGTTGGTTTCTTAGCATTCACAACCATGGTTATCAACTGTACCAATGAAATGGAAAGTAAAATCACAGAAAATATATGTTGTGGTGGCAGCTGCAGAGAGGTACTTAGGTGTAAAAGATTTTACTGCAGAAGAGTTACAAGGTGTGTTGAACGACAGTGTCCCATCCTCCCAGGCTGCCAGCCTGGTGTATGATCAGATAGGGCCAAGTAGTGAAATAGTGGTGAGGTTTTAACCCATAAGAATATAAACTCTGCCTAAGCCGGAGGAGTAGTGGTGGTGGTGGTGGGGGGAGGGGGTGTCTACTAATTATATGGAGGATCATTTAGCTATTTGAATTTGAATTTTAAGACCCCTTGAAGTATCCCCCCTCCAAAAATCTAAAATTATTTTTGGCTTTACCACTATTAGCCCATACAAATGGAATAACATAATCACTACTTGGAACAACAGAAAGTCCCCCCAAACAATCTAATGGAAGTTTGTTCTGAAGTGTCTGTCCTGTATCTGAGAGATGTAAGAAAGACCAGGAAACATTTGTTATTTTGTATTTAACCCCTCATATTTGGCACTAAACAGTCTCTGTTCTGTATATACTTCCATAATCTTTTAAAAATGGTACCGGGGGACCTTTAAACGAGTCTAGTGAGTCTTGTGCACATCCTAGATCAAAAGAAGGTGAGAGTCTCACGTTTCCACAGATGGGGCCTATTAGTGCGTAGCCCAAACTGTTTGGACGCTACAGACGATTTTGTGAAAAGACCGATTTTTGGGATGTCTCATGGTCTGATAAACACCTCTCTACTGTAGCTCTGTGAACTTTTACCGGAGATATGGAAATGAGACATAGGTGCATGAGGTGGATTGAGATGCATCCAACGCAAAAAAAACATCTCTAGCTTAAACTGACGGATTTCTAAGGGGATTGTTGTATTAATCTAATTAGATTTCCGCGGTGAGTGAAGACATCAACCTTAATTATCGACCTTAGTAGGGTTAGTTGGTAAGGCATTTTTCTTCCCCCTTCTCCATCCTTTTCCCCTTCCCTTTTTGTGTCACTAATTGTAATGAATTCACATTCCAGAACAGTAGGTGGAAACCAAGTGCTAGATAAGAGAATTTGATGAATAGGGAGGCCGTGACCTGCTTCACACTGCAGTACAGTAGGTGGTGGTGTATGCACCTCTCGGTTGCGATCCGTCAATACAAATTTAAAGAAGAAGCTTTGCTAGCTAGCCTAGTGTTGGTTAGCTAGCAAACGTTCACTTGCATTTTTATTGGGCCTACCAACTAGGCTATCTAGTTCTTATCTTCCCTGAACCTTGTTCTCAGGGTATTACTTTAGACACACCCAGCATAACAATGTTAGCTAGCTACCTACTTGTGTCAACACATTATGAGTAACATGAGTTCCTTTTCAATGTAGCTAAACACTAGCTAACTTTTTATTGTTAGTAAGCACTATTATTGCCAGCTGGATAACACAATAACTAGCTATATGCCTAAACTATAGAAATCATGATGATGATAACTAGGGGTAATGTAGAGTGTCTATACTAAATCATCATACATTGTTATTCTCTACCACAAACTATTAGACTCCAGGATGGGAAAATGCTTACAAAAAAGAAACAGATGAAGACAGAGTCCGAGACTGAGTTGTCAATTTCCCTTGTTACTTGTAATGCTAAAAAGGGAAGAAAAAGACAATTCTATTTTTCTAAATTAGCTATCTAAGCTACTCACCATACTATAGGCTACAGATTTGAGTCAACACTAGAATAGTTATTTTTATGTTATTGAGTAGGACAATATCTTTGTTTAATCTAATTAATCAAATTATTAATCTAACAATAAAAATCCTGTAAGGTATTTTACATTGCAATAAAATTGTTTGTAAGTATTTTCACTTGGTACTGAGTAATAAGTAAATATATAGAAATTGCTCATAGGTAACTATAAAGTTACACTTTTTAAAAATAGTTTAATCCTGTGTAACAACTAGAGACAACCTTGTACTTATTCAGATATTACAGATATGTACTCTGTGGTGTATTAGTGTGTTTATTTTCTCACTTGGCGCGCAAAACAGGCCAATCAAATCAAACTGTGCACACAAACTGAACGATAATGAAGATATTCAAAAATACAAAAATAATTTAGATAGTTAGAGAGACATAGAGACGGAGTAGAGCTATCCAGGAAGACGAAGAGAAGCATCTATGGCGGCATTTCAGTGACCAGGGCTCCTTTAAGTACAGGAGAGGCGAGTGTGTAATCATGCAATGCAAGCTGCATACCCAGGATGGCGGAGTTGACTTCCTGCTAAAACAGAGGTAAGATAGCTAGATAATAATAAAAAATGTAGCAGTTAGTAGCTAGCTATCCTTGCAGCTAAGTTAGCCAACTAGCTGCATGGCTAACCACCAACCAATGATAATAGCCATTATTGTGGCTAGCACGTCAGTAATTGAACTAGCTAGTTAATGTTAGCTTGCTTGGTCATGACATACAGTATTTAGAGAGACCTAAGATTTTTAGCTATGCACTTTGTCTGTGTAAATAAGGATAACGTTCATTTAAAAGCCTCAGTAAGTCTCAATAGAATAGCCTCAGTAAGTCTCCGATAGAATCTGGGTCAAATTGTATTCTTCTTTTAGCTAATTATATTTGGTTAGATCATGATGTATGAAATCATACATGATGATGTATGGTCATTATACATGATGATGATGAATACATCAATCATGAAGGTTAATGTAATGAATGATAGGCCTACTTCAACTCTCATTAAGGTTTCTTGAACGGCTTCATAACGGTGTTATGAATACTTATGTAAAGTTTAGGCTTCAGGCCTCAGTTAATGTAACGTTTTACCCAGCAAACATTCATTCTATGTGATTGAATGTAATGAATGTGATATTGAGCTATTCTATGATTTCACACAAGTAAAGTTTTGTCTACGCCTCGTCCAAATGTTATTGTGTGTGTGTGTGTGTGTGTGAGAGAGAACAATAGATGGGCTGGTTTAAATGAATTAATCTGGCATATAACTGTGTGAGTTTACATAATAGGTACAGCGAGATATGAATTCATCTCAAAATTAGACATCTTTTTAGGTCTGAGAACATCTGACAAACTCACTACATTCTCAGTTACTGAGAACAATAAGTACGTACGGTCTGTGTTTGGGCTATTGTAATCAAATCAAATGTGTTGATTGCGTACACATATTTGCAGATGTCATCCCAGGTGCAGTGAAATGCTTATGTTTCTAGCTCTAACAGTGCAGTAATATCATGGAGTCTACAAGGTGTCGAAAGCGTTCTACAGGGATGCTGGCCATTGTTGATTCCAATGCTTCCCACATATGTGTCAAGTTTGCTGGATGTCCTATGGGTGGTGGACCATTCTTGATACACATGGGAAACTGTTGTAACGGCAGATCTCCTCTTCGTCTGAAGAGGAGTAAGGATCGGACCAAGATGCAGCGTGGTAAGTGTCCATAACTTTAATCAAAAAAAGTACTGAACACTGAATATAAAAATAACAAAAGAAACGAAACCGAAACAGTACTGTGTGGCGGGAAACAAACACCCACAAACCAACAGTGAAACCCAGGCTACCTAAGTATGATTCTCAATCAGAGACAACTAACGACACCTGCCTCTGATTGAGAACCATCCTAGGCCGAAACAGAAACCAAACATAGAAAAACTTGGACTGGGGACCCACGCCACGGGTCCCGAATGAACGTGAGACTCCGGCAGCGCCGGACAGGCGTGAGACTCCGGCAGCTCCGGAGTGAAGGACGATTCTGGCATCGCCTGGCTGGCTGACGGCTCTGGCGGCTCCTGGCTGGCTGACGGCTCCTGGCGGCTCAGGACAGACGGGAGACTCCTGGCGGCTCAGGACAGACGGGAGACTCCTGGCGGCTCAGGACAGAGGGGAGACTCCTGGCGGCTCAGGACAGAGGGGAGACTCCTGGCGGCTCAGGACAGAGGGGAGACTCCTGGCGGCTCAGGACAGAGGGGAGACTCCTGGCGGCTCAGGACAGAGGGGAGACTCCTGGCGGCTCAGGACAGAGGGGAGACTCCTGGCGGCTCAGGACAGAGGGGAGACTCCTGGCGGCTCAGAAAAGAGGGGAGACTCCTGGCGGCTCAGGACAGAGGGGAACACCTGTAGGCAGAAGACAGAGAGACAGCCTGGTGCGGGGGGCTGCCGCCGGAGGGCTGGTGCGTGGAGGTGGCACTGGATAGACCGGACCGTGCAGGCGCACTGGAGGTCTTGAGCACCGAGCCTGCCCAACCTTACCTGGTTGAATGCTCTCGGTAGCCAGGCCAGTGCGGCGAGGTGGAATAGCCCGCACTGGGCTGTGCTGGTGAACCCGGGGACACCATGCGTAAGGCTGGTGCCATGTACGCCGGTCCGAGGAGACGCAAGGGAGACCAGATGCGTAGAGCCGGCTTCATGGCAACTGGCTCGATGCCCACTCTAGCCCAGCTGATATGAGGAGCTGGAATGTACCGCACTGGGTTATGCACACGCACACTCCACCGCATAACACGGTGCCTGCCTGGTCCCTCTTGCTCTCCGGTAAGCATGGGAAGTTGGCGCAGGTCTCCTACCTGCCTTCGCCACACTCCCCGTGTGCCACCCCCCCAAGAAATTTTGGGGCTGCCTCTCGGGCTTCCTCATAATGCCGCCTCTCGATATTCCCCTGGCTGTTCCCAGGGTCCTTTTGCTGTCCAAAATCTCCAAGTCCATTTCTCCAAATATCGCTGCCTCTCCTGCTGCTGCTGCTGCTGTCCTTTACCACGCTGCTTGGTCCTTGGTTGGTGGGTGTTTCTGTAACGGCAGATCTCCTCTTCGTCTGAAGAGGAGTAAGGATCGGACCAAGATGCAGCGTGGTAAGTGTCCATAACTTTAATCAAAAAAGCACTGAACACTGAATACAAAAATAACAAAATAAACCGAAACAGTACCGTGTGGCGACAAACAGACACGGAAACAAACAGTTAAACCCAGGCTACCTAAGTATGATTCTCAATCAGAGACAACTAACGACACCTGCCTCTGATTGAGAACCATCCTAGGCCGAAACAGAAACCAAACATAGAAAAACTTGGACTGGGGACCCACGCCACGGGTCCCGAATGAACGTGAGACTCCGGCAGCGCCGGACAGGCGTGAGACTCCGGCAGCTCCGGAGTGAAGGACGATTCTGGCATCGCCTGGCTGGCTGACGGCTCTGGCGGCTCCTGGCTGGCTGACGGCTCCTGGCGGCTCAGGACAGACGGGAGACTCCTGGCGGCTCAGGACAGACGGGAGACTCCTGGCGGCTCAGGACAGAGGGGAGACTCCTGGCGGCTCAGGACAGAGGGGAGACTCCTGGCGGCTCAGGACAGAGGGGAGACTCCTGGCGGCTCAGGACAGAGGGGAGACTCCTGGCGGCTCAGGACAGAGGGGAGACTCCTGGCGGCTCAGGACAGAGGGGAGACTCCTGGCGGCTCAGGACAGAGGGGAGACTCCTGGCGGCTCAGAAAAGAGGGGAGACTCCTGGCGGCTCAGGACAGAGGGGAACACCTGTAGGCAGAAGACAGAGAGACAGCCTGGTGCGGGGGCTGCCGGAGGGCTGGTGCGTGGAGGTGGCACTGGATAGACCGGACCGTGCAGGCGCACTGGAGGTCTTGAGCACCGAGCCTGCCCAACCTTACCTGGTTGAATGCTCTCGGTAGCCAGGCCAGTGCGGCGAGGTGGAATAGCCCGCACTGGGCTGTGCTGGTGAACCCGGGGACACCATGCGTAAGGCTGGTGCCATGTACGCCGGTCCGAGGAGACGCAAGGGAGACCAGATGCGTAGAGCCGGCTTCATGGCAACTGGCTCGATGCCCACTCTAGCCCAGCTGATATGAGGAGCTGGAATGTACCGCACTGGGTTATGCACACGCACACTCCACCGCATAACACGGTGCCTGCCTGGTCCCTCTCGCTCTCCGGTAAGCATGGGAAGTTGGCGCAGGTCTCCTACCTGCCTTCGCCACACTCCCCGTGTGCCACCCCCCCAAGAAATTTTTGGGGCTGCCTCTCGGGCTTCCTCATAATGCCGCCTCTCGATATTCCCCTGGCTGTTCCCAGGGTCCTTTTGCTGTCCAAAATCTCCAAGTCCATTTCTCCAAATATCGCTGCCTCTCCTGCTGCTGCTGCTGCTGTCCTTTACCACGCTGCTTGGTCCTTGGTTGGTGGGTGTTTCTGTAACGGCAGATCTCCTCTTCGTCTGAAGAGGAGTAAGGATCGGACCAAGATGCAGCGTGGTAAGTGTCCATAACTTTAATCAAAAAAGCACTGAACACTGAATACAAAAATAACAAAATAAACCGAAACAGTACCGTGTGGCGACAAACAGACACGGAAACAAACAGTTAAACCCAGGCTACCTAAGTATGATTCTCAATCAGAGACAACTAACGACACCTGCCTCTGATTGAGAACCATCCTAGGCCGAAACAGGAACCAAACATATAAAAACAAACAGACTGCCCACCCCAACTCACGCCCTGACCATACTAAATAAAGACAAAACAAAGGAAATAAAAGGTCAGAACGTAAAAACTGTTGAGTGTGAAAAACCCAGCAGCATTGCAGTTCTTGACACACTCAAACTGTTGCTCCTGGCAACTACTACAATACCCCATTCAAAGGCACTTAAATATTTTGTCCTTCCCATTCACCCTCTGGATGGCACACATAAAGTACAGCTTCCATGTCTCAATTGTTTCAAGGCTAACATCCTTCTTTTACCCGTCTCCTCCTCGTTACCTACACTGATTAAAGTGGATTTAACAGGTGGTGACATATGTAAGGGATCAAAGCTTTCACCTGGATTCACCTGGTCAGTCTATGTGTAAGGGGTGCATACTGGCGGCAGAGAAGTCAGGCGCAGGAGAGAAAAAACTGTGTTACAACGGCGCAGTTTAATAATAAAAATCACCGTAAACAAAACAATCAAATACAATGGGTTCAAAACCCGTCGCACACCAGACATAACGTGCACAAGCACTTACAATAAACAAATCCGGACAAGGATATGGGGGGAACAGAGGGTTAAATACACAACATGTAATGATGGAATTGAAACCAGGTGTGTGGGAAGACAAGACAAAACAAATGGAAAATTAAAAGTTGATCAATGATGGCTAGAAGACCGGCGACTCCGACCACCGAAAGCCGCCCGAACAAGGAGAGGAACCAACTTCGGCGGAAGTCGTGACACTATGTCATGGAAAGAGCAGGTTTTCCTAATGTTTTGTACACTCAGTGTATTTCCTCTCTTCTTTTTTCTATGTATTGCATGGAAAAGATCATGTGGAACAACAACAGCGAAGGTAAAAACAATTATACAAAAGTAGCTACATTATTTTTAATCTGCATACTTTTTTAACAAACTACATTTTACTTAAGTAGTTTTCACACCATTAGTTTGCCTTCTACTTTAGTAAAATGAATATTATAGTAACAGTACATCTACTTAAGTAGGATACTTCAGTACTCTTTCCACTTCTGGTTATCCCGAGTTGAACTCAGAGTTGATCAAAGTTAACACGCTAACTCCTCAAACCAAGCACGTAGTATAGGTCTCTGGTGTCAGAGTGCATTATCAATGTGTACTGGCATTTAGATAACAAATATTACAGCATGATTACCAAAGCTCTTGATGAAATGAAGTAAACAACAATTTGGGTACTACATTTGTTTTTAGAATGCACACCAACCCAATCAAATCCCATAAATGCTGCAGTCCTACAATGACATCCTCACACACAGGTCTCCCTTGCAAAATAGTTTTCATCTCAATGAGAATAACCGCTAGCGACATAGGTAAATTAAAATAAAATCATGACACACACTCACCCCATCCGATGAGGGTGAAACCCCACAGGTACTTTGTGTCAGAGAGGAAGGCCATGAAGATGAGACTATGGAGGTACAGGCCCTCCACTAGGATCCAGTAGTAGTTAGTCGCCAAGAAATAGATGAACAGCAGCACTGTCACTTTACAACCAATCTGTAAAAAGAGAGAGAGACAGACAGGGAGACAGAGACAGTGAGAGAGATAGGGGGAAGAGATGGAGAGAGAGAGACTCAAAACAATTGAGAAAGAAGAATGTCTAATAAATAAATGACAATATAGGAACGCAATAAAGCTTTGGAATTGCCCAAGGTTTCACTGTCTGAAACTCATCCTTCCCCCAAAAAATGACTTGTTCTCACTGCAGGTACTTTATAAAAGTTCCCTTCTTCTGTAGAGAGAACTGGTTCTGGTTCTGTGATTTCCTTGTATCAGGGAGGCCTATACTGTCTCAGATGTTGAGACGCAACACTCACATTTTCAGCGTCTGCAAAAGGTCTGTTAGGTGCCAGAGGAAGCTAGAGTCTAAATGGAAATAACAGCGCCCAAGAAACACTATAGACATGTCTATCACAGTGGGAGACAGCGGAAACATTACAATGTGACATTTCTCTAAATGGCTTCCCTGCCAGCCCACGTTCCAGTAATGCCAAGCCATTCGAAAAGAAAGGGACACATTACTGTTGCTCATTGGCTGCTACCAGTGATGACTTCTCTAGTAAACTATACTAGTCATTGATCAGGGTTGGGTAAGTGACTTACTAAATGTCATCCGTTACAGTCAGGGGATGGTTGGAACTGAAATTATTTTCAAAATGGTTTCCTTATGAACAGAACCATTATTTTTTAAATTCCATTCCACTGTTTCGACCAGCAAAATAAATGTCCGAACCGATTAGAAACCCCCCAAAAGTATTGGTTTATTCCCATCCTTCCTGTTTCTTTTTAAACCTCTGAAATCGTATTTGTTTTTACATTTAGCGCAACAGTAAATTACTTCGCCAGTCACGCAATGAACGGCTTGCTATGGGGCGGGCAAGCTATGTCTCAGCAAGTTGTTTAAGACAAGTGTAGGTTGGGTAGAAAGGGAGTGAGGGGGGGAGAGGAAGTGAGGGGGGAGAGAGTGAGTGAGGGTGGAGGAGGAGGCTTGGCTTGAAGCGCTGGGCATCTTGTGATGAATTATACCTACGGAGGAACTTTGAACGTCTTTTAACTTCAGAGTTGGCTTAACTTCTTTGGGACAGGGGCAGTATTGAGTAGCTTGGATAAAAAGGTTCCCAGAGTAAACTGCTTGCTACTCAGTCCTAAAAGCTAGAATATGGATATAATTAGTAGATTTGGATAGAAAAAAACTCTGAAGTTTCTAAAACTGTTTGAATTGACAGCTTTTCAACGATTGACAGCTGCCTCTGATTGAGAACCATACCAGGCCAAACACAGAAATCCCAAATCAAAGAAAAAAGAACAGACTGCCCACCCCAACTCACGCCCTGACCATACTAAAACAAAGACAAAACAAAGGAACTAAGGTCAGAACGTGACACACATGTTACAATGAGAATATATATTGTATTAATATAGTTTTTTTTTTAAATAGCTATGAGAAAAAAATGGGGGATTCATTGCCAAAAAAATTAACTAATTAGTCTTCCAGAGGACAACATGATCAGTTCATTAACAGGTTTGTTAGAACCTGTTTATGTCTCTGTTTGTGTCTCTAATCTAACTATGCCACAGTGCTTTTAAGTTTGTTTTAGGATAATTGCTGAGGAGAGGTCAGATGATGATCCCATAAGAGAGGACAAGTACCTGGATTAGGACCTGCACCGCGTCACATCATCATTGGTCTACCTCTTTTCAGACTAGAACAGTGTTCTTTTGTCATGAGACTTCCACTCACACAATAGAACCACACATAACTGTTCAAGCTGTATACATTAGCAAATGTGTCATTTTACCAAGTCAGTGCAATCAGACAACGACATGCTGTTTGAATAGTGAGGACATGGAATTCAGGTATTCACTTCAGTAAGAGCTCAAAGGATAAGGAAATGAAATTCTGAGAAGATGGACTTCTCACATTGTAACGGCCGTTGTTGGTGGTAGAAGGTGAGGACCAAAGCGCAGCGTGGTATGTGTTCATGATAATATTTAATGAATCAAACTGAACACTGAAATACAAAACAACAAAGTGAACGAACGAAACCGAAACAGTTCTGTCTGGTGTAGAATACAAACACTCAACAGAAAATAATCACCCACAACTCAAGGGTGAAAACAGGCTACCTAAGTATGGTTCTCAATCAGGGACAACGATTGACAGCTGCCTCTGATTGAGAACCATACCAGGCCCAACACAGAAATCCCAAATCAAAGAAAAAATAATATAGACTGCCCACCCCAACTCACGCCCTGACCATACTAAAACAAAGACAAAACAAAGGAACTAAGGTCAAAATGTGACACACATCTTACAATGAGAATATATATTGTATTAATATAGTATTTTTTTAAAATAGAATAGCCATTAGAAAAAAACGAACTAATTAGTCTTCCAGAGGAAAACATGATCAGTTCATTAACAGGTTTGTTAGAACCTGTTTGTGTCTCTAATCCAACTATGCCACAGTGCTTTTAAGTTTGTTTTAGGATAATTGCTGAGGAGAGGTCAGATGATGATCCCGTAAGAATTGGTGCCTGTGGCCTCCTTATGAAATGGCAAATAGCTGCTGCCTGACAAATAAGAGTAGAAGCATTCCTCTGTGTTGTCTTAACGACCCCAGGGGAGCCTATACTTTGTAATGTGTTCAGTTCGCAATATTCTCTCCCTCTGTTTCTCCACAAACTGTTGATGGAGCTCTCCCTCTCTCTCTTTTCCTTTCTCCCTCTCTCCCCCCTACCTCCCTTTCTCTTTCTCTCTCGCTCTCCTTTTATCTCACTTAATTTCTTTGTTCCCTCTGTCTCTGCTGACACAGTGCTACTAGAGACCTTGAACCTTTTTCTCACATTTTATATTACCCAGAAAGTTTGAGTTTTGAAGCTCTCTGACACCCCTTTCATTATCACAACAAACTATGGTGAATGAGGAGTTTGCCCCACCGTACAGAAGATCAGACTGAAGACTCGGATTACTCAATACAGTGGCCTACAAACACCACACTAAGACATTCAATCTCTCTCTCTGTCCTCCCACTTACTCTGTTCCACTGTTATAAATATACTGTATAATATGTTCCAACGGCTGCCTCTGACAGTTGATCTGCAGCATTCAGAATAGCATACAGTATCTTTGCAACTTTCAGTAACTATTTTTCCTCACCAATCTGAGGTAGACAAGTCATCAAAAGTGTCACTCATACAGTATGTTACACCTCTCTGAGGCATGGTCAGTACGGTCTCTCTGATCAACCTGGGCTGATAGCTGCTTCTCCACACACTTAGGTCAGTTTCTCTGTCAGGGAGGAAGAGGACCCAGGCAGTTGAATTTATCCTCAAAATAATGGGGTGTCAACATCTGAGGCTCGCTTCTTGGGTGTTTCATGTTAGTGATATGTGAACGCTCAGCTTTTTGAAGCTGGCAGGTATGATGTGATATAAAAGTGTGTCATTGCACATGACATCTGATATGAAAAAACTGCATCCTTGCAAGGAGCCTTTAAGTATAAAACAGGGTAGAGGAGGACGAGGAGGGAGGAATAGAAGGAGCTGAACGAGGGGTAGGAATGGGAGGAGGAGGGGGGGAAGAGAGAGGGAGGAGATTAAATTTAGCTGATTCTGCTGTTAATCACCAAAGTCAAATCAGTCAAATCATTTGACAAACTTCCTTCTTTGAAGTCTCAAACAAAAGCCTACTCACAATTCAGCCAGAGATGAAATCGAATCACAAATGAACTAAAAACAATTGTCTTCTCTCAATAGACTGCTGTCACATTGTATAAATTATTGGAGACAAGTGCCGGGTTTTAATACTCCACCCAAAAATACAACATGCCATGAAAGACACAGGGACGAAGCCCAAAACAAATACGTTTACAAAAACACAAGGATGTAACCAAAACACATTAAACACACGGGACAAGAACAGTAATAACAATACACGGGACGAGACCCGTAATAACAATACACGGGACGAGACCCGTAATAACGAGAACAAAATACACGCAGCACGAAAGCCAAAACAACAAAGCACAGGTACTCACAAGACCAACGGACATGGTAACAATAACCGACAAGACAATGGTGAACAGAGTGCACACATATACAATTACTAATCAGGGGAATTGGAATCAGGTGTGCGTAATGAGACAGTTCAGTGACGCCTAGAGGCCGGTGACGTAGAGCTCCGGAACTGGTGCATGGAATGAGCATTAGTACCGGGGAATCCGTGACAGCTGCAGCAATGCACATTTAATCACAGGGTAAACAAAAAGCATAGAAGTTTAATCAAGATGCACATACCATGGGAAGAACCATTGAAACTGCTTTGTTAGCCAAGCTCTGAGCAAAAGCACTGCGACATGAGCATGTCACGCTGTGCCATAGTGCTAATAAAAGTTCAGCTGGTTTCTCACACTTGAAAGGAAAACGCCTCTGTAAATATATCTTGTTATGTTCCAGCCCTCATTAGACATGCAACAGACAGCCTTAAGGCTTAATGACTTAAGACAAAACAGAAAACAAAATACGGCACAGTAAGAAGCACAAACCATTTGAAATGGTCCTGAGGAACTACTATACAAAGGAAATAGATTTAAGTAAAACATGGCAGTCTCTATAGCTTTGAACTCTTTGAACCAGCTATCCCTTATAGAAAATACACATTTTCTGTGTAACACCTGTAAAGCCTATGGCAGCGGGCTAGCAATCTATAGCGCTAAGCTAGTGCTCCCTGTGGTATATCCTCCCTCGCATGTTTGCTGTATTTATTCCTGTCTATACAGCAATTACAGAGCAGAGGAGGCTACAGTAGGGGAACAGACAGACTGACAGAGCATTTTCAGAGCTGGACAATTAAAATCACAGACAAGTGGCGACTATAGCCTTGGGGTACTGAGCATAGCCAGTCTGATTAGCTTTTTGAGTGCAACAGCATGCATGATCTTGAGGTGTTGAGGAAAGACCAGGAAAAATGAAATAGCCCCCTGGCTCGAGCTCTTCATTAAATGTGCAGTGGGTTGAATGGGCATGAGTCATGGAAGACTAGTCTGTATATTCAAACGCACATCACAGGCATAGTGGACTGAAGAAAACATCTAGGAATGAAGTAGGTCCCTCACACAGGGTTGCATTTACTAGCCTAGTTAATGGTATGTGTTGGAGCAATCGTGTGTCCAGGTTAGGGAAGTGACAAAAACACATTTTCGTTTAAACTGCCAGTTTTTAACCAGTTTTCTGTTAAAACCTGAAAAAAATCATCATAATTCCACGCGAATTCACAATGCACCTGCGCTGTTGCCAGCAATGGTTTGGGTCTCATGGTGCGTCCCTTTCAGATGGTTAAGCATTGCACCTGTAATACCATTACTGTACCTCAATTCCACCTCGCAAAGTTTGCATTTCCTTCTCTTTTAACTTCTCAAAGTATTACCATACAGGACTTTGCTGCTGTTGCTTGCCTTCTCTGCAATTTTTCAAACTGTTAACAACGTATTTTTGGAACAGAGGAGACTGATTAGTTGCGATACTTCCGAGAACACAAACAATCGCATCTTTCATGGCGAGCTAGTGAGGGATAGAGAGAGAGGGTAAGGGCACACTATAGGCAGGTCAGCCACGAGGCAGACAGAGTCAAAATCATGCACTAGGCCTATGTATCGGCAATCAATCTGTATTTCTCAATGGAATACTGTATCTCGCAGTTTCCTGGCTTGCTATGTCTCGCAACTTCAGTAAAACAGGCCCTATCATCAATGAATAGGCTAGGATATTTTACACACAAAAGACTGAAGACTGAACACAAACTTGCTTCATTAGCTAAGAGAAAGAGCAGGCTAACCAGCATGAAGGAAAGAGAGGAGGGGGCAGGCAGAAAGAACTGTGGTGTGCATATACAGTATCTTGGTAATCTGTATCTCTTGTCTTGCATGCCTCACAAATTCACCAAAATTGCCTATAGTTCACCTCTGTGGTTTTATTTAAATTACACAACTTTCCCCAGGCGTTCATAGCGTATTATCTAGTTAGGCTATAACACGGAAAATGATCTGTTTTGTGATAACTGCACTATGAATGAAATTTTGTGGTGGGGGGGACCAAAAATGTATGTTTTGTTTAGGGATTTTTCTTAACGTTAAGGATCCCAATTTCATTAAAATATTTTACTCTATTTCACTATTTAATTTCTTCATGAGTCCTGTAAGAGCAGGGTTTATTGGGATCTTTAGGGAGAATTAGTGGAGGAGGGCAGGAGTGGATGCAGAGGAGTGGAGGAGAGGAGGAGTGGGATGCGCTGGCAGGAGGTGCAGCACCACTACTCACATATTGAGAGTTGTCCAGTGGCGCCATGGCCACAGTCTTGAAGTTGTCCATGAGCACCGCATCAAACTCCTGCAGGCCGGCGCTGGCGTACACCACCCGGTCCTTGACGAAGATGCTGATGGCTCGGAGCATGAAGGAGACAAACAGGTGGATGTGGATATAATTCCTGGTACAGTGGAGACGCCTGAAAGAGAACACAGACCCAGGAAAAGTTAGCAATAGTCCTTAAAGTCTCTTATAGCTGAGACAAAATGCAAGTAAGAACGTTGAAAAGCAGCGGGTGGCTGCGGTGTTAGCGATCACTTGCTGGGTGTTGACTAACGGTCATGATCCAACATATAAAATCGCCTGGAAATGAACAGAAAATTACAGCAATATTCTTGTCAGAGGCCTGCTGGTTTTATCTGTTTGCCGTCACGGTGTGTCTCGTCTTGTAGCCCTTTCCTGCAGTCAATGACCAAAAGTGCCTTCTTTGGCCTTTATTTAATATTAATATGTTATTAATATTTTTCAAAATGTAATCATTCATAAAGATTATTTCGAAGAAACAGATGAAAATCTGGTGTTTCTATGTCAAAACAGTTTTGTTATATTTCAGTCTTCTGTGATGTATATAATGTCAAATTTGGATGCAAATTCAAAATTGAATACATTTCAACTCTATATCTGATATGGTACAGATGTCTTAATTTTTTAAACCCATAACCATGTGTGTGAGGTGTATACTTTTGTTTCAAAGTAGATTTGTTTAAGACTGATTTAGCCCACAGTAAAAGGTTAAGGCCAAGACTTAAAGCCATTTCATCTCGGCTATTAAATCTGAACAAGGCATAATAGTCTCCCACACAATTTAGCGGGATTATAGACAAAATCGGTTACTCTTTGCTCAGAGGAAAGATACACTTTCCAAGCCACCCACTCACATTGATTCTGGGGACCGTTGAGTCAGTCCCTGAGTGTTCTCTCTGCAGTCTCTTTTTCACTCTGTTCAAAAGCTCCATTAACTGGAGAAAGAGTATTCTTTCATCCAGAACTACTCTTAATAAAGAGATGTCTCCCACATCCATATAGTCCATATAAGCACTGGTCTTATACACTTATCATTCAAAACACCTCTTTACATGACATAGACTGACCAGGTGAAAGCTATGATCCTTTATTTGTGTCACTTGTTATATCCACTTCAATTAGTGTGGATCAATGGGAGGATACAGGTTAAAGAATGATTTTTAAGCTGAGACAATTGAGGCATTATATTTTTTACCTTTATTTAACTAGGCAAGTCAATTAAGAACAAATTCTTATTTACATCAACAGCCTACCCCAGCCGAACCCTAACCTGGACAATGCTGGGCCACCCTATGGGACTCCCAATCACGGCCTGCTGTGATAAAGCCTGGAATCGAACCAGGGGTTGTAGCGATGCCTGTAGCACTGAGCTGCAGTGCCTTAGACCACTGCCCCACTCAGGAGACATGGTGCGACGAGAATGTTTATCCCACTGTCCTAACTGAACTATTTTATAAGTTTGAAAGACCCTGGTTAATGAAGAATTAGACAAAGCCCCCAGTCTGCAATAGATCAATCCTTTACTCAGAGAGTACTCTGACTTCAAAATGAGAACCCAGTCTTTTTATAACACACACACACACACACACACACACACACACACACACACACACACACACACACACACACACACACACACACACACACACTGAATTCTTATCAATTGAAACTCCACCTTTCTTTTAGGTGGGCTGTATTTTTCCCACCATTCACATTCCTAGTTTATCACTTTTCTCCCGGCCTGGCAGTTTCTAGCCATTCCTCTCCTCCCTAGATTAGAGGGGCCTTTCTTTCCTGTTGTCAGTTTTCAGAGTTATAACTAGGTCATCTGCAGTTCAGTTGTCCTTTGTTGTCTCAACTATACATTTCTCACCTTGCTACATAGTAACACAATGTTTTTTGTCTTAACTTGTTTTACACACACATTATTGGATTATAGTCTTATAATTCTAATACATTTCATACAGTTATACAGTTTCAGAGTGGAACACTTTAGCCATTATCTTATAACATACAAATGATTCTATCACATGGATTGTGTATGTTTGCCATTCAGAAGGTGAATAGGTAAGACCAAAAAATGTAAGTGCCTTTGAACAGGGTAGGCTGCTGGATTTTTCACACTCAACCTTTTCCTGTGTGTACTGTATCAAGAATGGTTCATCACCCAAGGGACATCCAGACAACTTGACACAACTGTGGGATGCATTGGAGTCAACATGGACCGGGAGGTACAAGTCAATATTAGATAGGTGTTCCTGGAGACTTCCAGGTGGCACAGCGGTCTAAGTGCTTGAGGCGTCACTACAGACTAGGGATCGATCCCAGGTTGTGTCACAGCCGGCCGTGATCGGGAGACCCATGAGGCGACGCACAATTGGACCAGTGTCGTCCGGGTTAGGGGAGGGTTTGGACGGCCAGCCGGGATTTCCTTGTCCCATTGCGCTCTAGCGACTCCTTGTGGTGGGCCGGGTGCCTGCATCCTGACTCGATCGCCAGCTGCACTGTGTTTTCTCCGACACATTGTTGCGGCTGGCTTCTGGGTTAAGTGAGCAGTGTGTCAAGAAGCAGTGCTGCTTGGCAGGGTTGTGTTTGGGAGAACGCATGGCTCTAGAACTAACTACCAATTGTGGAGAAAAAGGTGTAAAAGTAAGAAGAAAAAAAGATAAAGGCTGGGCATTCACATGCAATCCAATAATTGGAGTTCCTCTGTCCAGTGTTTGTGTTCTTTTCCTCATCATAATCTTTTCTTCTTATTGGCGAGTCTGAGATATGGCTTTTTCTTTGCAAATCTGCCTAGAAGGCCACCATCCCGGAGTCGCCTCGTCACTGTTGACGTTGAGACTGGTGTTTTGCTGGTACTATTTAATAAATCTGCAAGTTGAGGACATGCGAGGTGTCTGTTTCTCAAACTAGACACTCTAATGTACTTGTCCTCTTGCTCAGTTGTGCACCGGGACCTCCCACTCCTCTTTCTATTCTGGTTAGAGCCAGTTTTTGCTGTTCTGTGAAGAGAGTAGTACACAGCGTTGTACAAGATCTTCAGTTTCTTGGCATTTCCTCGCATGGAATAGCCTTGACTTCTCAGAACAAGAGTAGAATGATGAGTTTCAGAAGAAAGTGCTATCTTTCTGGACCTTTTGAGCCTGTAATCGAACCCACAAATGAAGATGCTCCAGATACTCAACTAGCCTAAAGAAGGACAGTTTACTTGCTTCTTTAATCAGGACAACAGTTTTCAGCTGTGCTAACATAATTGCAAAAGGGTTTTCTAATGATCAAAAAGCCTTTCAAAATTATCAACTTGGATTAGTTATCACAACGTGCCATTGGAACACAGGAGTGATGGTTAATTATTAATGAGCCTCTGTACGCCTATGTAGATATTCCATTAAACATAAGCCACTTACAGTTATAATAGTCATTTACAACATTCACAATGTCTATACTGTATTTCTGATACATTTTCAATCATTTTAATGGACAAAAAATGTGCTTTCTTTAAAAAACAAGGAGATTTCTAAGTGACCCCAAACTTTCGAACGGTAGTGCTGCACTGCTCAAAAAAATAAAGGGAACACTAAAATAATACATCCTAG
The DNA here is from genome assembly GCF_034236695.1 of Oncorhynchus nerka. Taxonomy (NCBI): domain Eukaryota; kingdom Metazoa; phylum Chordata; class Actinopteri; order Salmoniformes; family Salmonidae; genus Oncorhynchus; species Oncorhynchus nerka. The sequence continues at coordinate 50,436,542 of NC_088398.1, read as the reverse complement.
ATTTGAATGAATGAAATATTCTTATTAAATACTTTTTTCTTTACGTAGTTGAATGTGCTGACAACAAAATCACACAAAAATTATCAATGGAAATCAAATTTATCAACCCATGGAGGTCTAGATTTGAAGTGACACTCAAAATTAAAGTGGAAAACCACACTACAGGCTGATCCAACTTTGATGTAATGTCCTTAAAACAAGTCAAAATGAGGCTCAGTAGTGTGTGTGGCCTCCACGTGCCTGTATGACCTCCCTACAACGCCTGGGCATGCTCCTGATGAGGTGGCGGATCGTCTCCTGAGGGATCTCCTCCCAGACCTGGACTAAAGCATCCACCAACTCCTGGACAGCCTGTGGTGCAACGTGGCGATGGTGGATGGAGCGAGACATAATGTCCCAGATGTGCTCAATTAGATTCAGGTCTGGGAAATGGGTGGGCCAGTCCATAGCATCAATGCCTTCCTCTTGCAGGAACTGCTGACACACTCCAGCCACATGAGGTCTAGCATTGTCTGGCATTAGGAGGAACCCAGGGCCAACCGCACCAGCATATGGTCTCACAAGGGGTCTGAGGATCTCATCTCGGTACCTAATGGCAGTCAGGCTACCTCTGGCGAGCACATGGAGGGCTGTGCGGCCCCCCAAAGAAATGCCACCCCATACCATGACTGACCCACCGGCAAACCAGTCATGCTGGAGGATGTTGCAGGCAGCAGAACGTACTCTACGGCGTCTCCAGACTCTGTCACGCCTGTCACGTGCTCAGTGTGAACCTGCTTTCATCTGTGAAGAGCACAGGGCGCCAGTGGCGAATTTGCCAATCTTGGTGTTCTCTGGCAAATGCCAAACGTACTGCACGGTGTTGGGCTGTAAGCACAACCCCCACCTGTGGACGTCGGGCCCTCATACCACCCTCATGGAGTCTGTTTCTGGCCGTTTGAGCAGACACATGCACATTTGTGGCCTGCTGGAGGTCATTTTGCAGGGCTCTGGCAGTGCTCCTCTTGCTCCTCCTTGCACAAAGGCGGAGGTAGCGGTCCTGCTGCTGGGTTGTTGCCCTCCTACGGCCTCCTCCACGTCTCCTGATGTACTGGCCTGTCTCCTGGTAGCGCCTCCATGCTCTGGACACTACGCTGACAGACACAGCAAACCTTCTTGCCACAGCTCGCATTGATGTGCCATCCTGGATGAGCTGCACTACCTGAGCCACTTGTGTGGGTTGTAGACTCCGTCTCATGCTACCACTAGAGTGAAAGCACGGCCAGCATTCAAAAGTGACCAAAACATCAGCCAGGAAGCATAGGAACTGAGAAGTGGTCTGTGGTTACCACCTGCAGAACCACTCCTTTATTGGGGGTGTCTTGCTAATTGCCTATAATTTCCACCTGTTGTCTATTCCATTTGCACAACAGCATGTGAAATGTATTGTCAATCAGTGTTGCTTCCTAAGTGGACAGTTTGATTTCACAGAAGTGTGATTGACTTGGAGTTACATTGTGTTGTTTAAGTGTTCCCTTTATTTTTTTGAGCAGTGTATATATATACACCATTGAGACCGTGTCTGCTCCTCGACCTGGGTTGGGCAAAACTAAACATGGCGGTGTTCGCCTTAGCAATCTCACTAGGATAAAGACCTCCTCCATTCCTGCCATTATTGAAAGAGATCGTGATACCTCACATCTCAAAATAGGGCGACTTAATGTTAGATCCCTTACTTCAAAGGCAGTTATAGTCAATGAACTAATCACTGATCATAATCTTGATGTGATTGGCCTGACTGAAACATGGCTTAAGCCTGATGAATTTCCTGTGTTAAATGAGGCCTCACCTCCTGGTAACACTAGTGACCATATCCCCCGTGCATCCCGCAAAGGCAGCGGTGTTGCTAACATTTACAATAGCAAATTTCAATTTACAAAAAAAAAAGGCGTTTTCCTCTTTTGAGCTTCTAGTCATGAAATCTATGCAGCCTACTCAATCCCTGTTTATAGCTACTGTTTATAGGCATCCTGGGCCATATACAGCGTTCCTCATTGAGTTTCCTGAATTCCTATTGGACCTTGTAGTCATAGCAGATAATATTCACATTTTTGGTGACTTTAATATTCACATCGAAAAGTCCACAGACCCACTCCAAAAGGCTTTCGGAGCCATCATCGACTCAGTGAGTTTTGTCCAACATGTCTCTGGACCTACTCACTGTCACAGTCATACTCTGAACCGAGTTTTGTCCCATGGAATAAATGTTGTGGATCTTAATGTTTTTCCTCATAATCCTGGACTATCGGACCACCATTTAATTACGTTTGCAATTGCAACAAATAATCTGCTCAGAACCCAACCAAGGAACATCAAAAGTTATGCTATAAATTCCCAGACAACACAAAGATTCCTTGATGCCCTTCCAGACTCCCTCTGCCTACTCAAGGACGTCAGAGGACAAAAATCAGTTAACCACCTAACTGAGGAACTCAATTTAACCTTGCGCAATACCCTAGATGCAGTTGCACTCCTAAAAACTAAAAACATTTCTCATAAGAATCTAGCTCCCTGGTATACAGAAAATACCCGAGCTCTGAAGCAAGCTTCCAGAAAATTGGAACGGAAATGGCGCCACACCAAACTGGAAGTCTTCCGACTAGCTTGGAAAGACAGTACTGTGCAGTATCGAAGAGCCCTTACTGTTGCTCGATCATCCTATTTTTCTAACTTAATTGAGGAAAATAAGAACAATCCTAAATTTATTTTTGATACTGTCGCAAAGCTAACTAAAAAGCAGCATTCCTCAAGTGAGGATGGCTTTCACTTCAGCAGTAATAAATTCATGAACTTGAAAATATCATGATTATTAGAAAGCAAATTATGGACTCCTCTTTAAATCTGCATATTCCTTCAAAGCTCAGTTGTCCTGAGTCTGCACAACTCTGCCAGAACCTAAGATCAAGAGAGACACTCAAGTGTTTTAGTACTATATCTCTTGACACAATGATGAAAATAATCATGGCCTCTAAACCTTCAAGCTGCATACTGGACCCTATTCCAACTAAACTACTGAAAGAGCTGCTTCCTGTGCTTGGCCCTCCTATGTTGAACATATGTTGAACATAATAAACGGCGCTCTATCCTCCAGATGTGTACCAAACTCACTAAAAGTGGCAGTAATAAAGCCTCTCTTGAAAAAACCCAGCCTTGACCCGGAAAATGTAAAAAAATATCGGCCTATATCGAATCTCCCAGTCCTCTAAAGATTTTAGAAAAAGCTGCCTTCCTGAAGACAAACAATGTATAAAAAACGTTTCAGTCTGGTTTTAGACCCCATCATAGCACTGAGACTGCACTTGTGAAGTTAGTAAATTACATTTTAATGGCGTCAGACCAAGGCTCTGCATCTGTCCTCATGCACCTAGACCTTAGTTCTACACGGACAAGTACTTTCGGAAAGATATCAGTTTGTCTCTATGGATGGTTTGTCCTTTGGCAATCAATTACACGTTTCAGTGTTACTCAAGGTTTCGTTTTAGGATCACTATTGTTTTCACTATATAAAGTGCATTCGGAAAGTATTCAGACCCCTTGACTTTTTCCAAATTTTGTTATGTTCAGCCTTATTCTAAAATGGTTACGTTACAGCCTTATTCTACCTCTTGGTGATGTAATTCGGAAACGCAATGTGAAATTAAAAATATTTTTAAAAGAAATTACCAAGACTTCGCCAGAGAATAACAAATCCCCTGCGTGGAATGTCCCATCCCTCTGCAGATTCAAGCCCTCAATGGACGCCCCATCGGCCAGGTGGAATATTAGACCAAGCCCTATGCGACGACACACAGCTGTACATTTTGATGAAACATGGTGAAGCCCCAAAATTGCCTACCCAGGAAGACTGTGTTTCAGATAGAAGGAAGTGGAAAGCAGAAAATGTTTTACTTTTAAACTCAGACAAAACAGAGATGCTAGTTCTAGGTCCCAAGAAACAAAGAGATCTGCTGTTGGATATGACAATTAACTTAACCATTTTTTTACCCACATTTTCTCCCCAATTTCGATCTTGTTTCATCGCTGCAACTCCCCAACAGGCTTAGGAGAGGCAAAAGTCGAGTCATGCATCCTCCAAAACATTTTCAAGTGTACTGTGATCCTGCCGCTACTGTTTCTCAGTAAAGTATTATGTTTATCCTTAACCACTGATTCCTCGTCTGGTCTCTTCTCTACACCTGAGTCCAACCTCACCAGGTCACAGCAAGCTTCTTCCTCAACATGGACCCAGCAGAGATCACCCAGATCCAGAATGCTATCACCCAACAAGGAGCACTGCTGGGGCAAGAACAACTCTCCCAAATATCAGAGACCCTCCTGGCACTTACCGGTTCCCTCCAACCACGGCCCAACCCCAACCCAGGAGGAGCCAATGCCCAAGTCTCATCGCCCAGTGCTACAGTCGTCGACGTATTTCCTCCAGGGTCCCAGCCTCTATGGCCTATTTATTGCCTTCCCTCCCTACTCTTCTACATTTGCACATACATAGATTTTTCTATCGTGTTATTGACTGTACGTTTGTTTATGTGTAACTCTGTGTTGTTGTTTTTGTCGCACTACTTTGTTTTATCTTGGCACGGTCACAGTTGTAAATGAGAACTTGTTCTCAACTGGCCTACCTGGTTAAATAAAGGTGAAATTAAAAATATTTTTAAAAGAAATGACCAAGACTTCGCCAGAGAATAACAAATCCCCTGCGTGGAATGTCCCATCCCTCTGCAGATTCAAGCCCTCAATGGACGCCCCATCGGCCAGGTGGAATATTAGACCAAGCCCATTCTACTGCAGGTTGGGGTGAACCACTCAGAGACTTAGTTTTCTTTGAATCACTGCTCCCAAGATCCCCCGTATCCTAGGGTACCCCTGGCTAGTGCTGCATAACCCATAACCCTCCGACTGCCTCCCTTCCTAAGTCTCTTCCAGAACCTGAACCCATGCAGCTCAGCCGCGCCTGTCTCTCACCTGAGGAGAGGCAGCAACAAATCAGCACTAGGAGCTGCCTATACTGTGGCCAGGTTGGTCACATCATCTCCACTTGTTCCCCAGCAAAGGGAGGTGGCTCGGCAGTAGTGGGGCAGCTCCCCCCAGACCCTTGCTAGACGGCACCCTTGTGTGGCAGAGCCAGGCTTTTCCTCTGCCTTCCCTCATCAACTCGGGAGCCAACAAGAGTTTCCTGGACTGAGGTGTCGTTATCCAGTAGGGCCTGGACACTGTTCCACTCGATTCACCCCTCGATGCCAACGCTCTCAATGGACAGCTCCATGCCCGTGTCTGTGAGAGAACGATCCCTGTCATCCTGCGTCTCTCTGGGAATCACCAGGAAAGAATCCGTCTCCACATAATCAACTGCCCTCGCTCTCCCCTGGTCCTGGGTCATCCTTGGTTAAATCTGCACAATCCACAGATCGACTGGACCACTGGAAAGGTAACCACTTGGAGTACATTATGTCACTCAAAGTGTCTAAGTTCTGCCCTTGCCCCTGCCTTGTCTGTGCCCCAGTCCATTCCAGAACCTCCGGACCTGTCATCAGTTCCTCTCGAGTATCACGATCTAGCTACTGTGTTCAGCAAACACCATGCCCCATCGCTGCCGCCTCATCGGCCATACAACTGTGTCATTGACCTCCAGCCTGGAGCTCCTTTCCTCTGTAGCCGGTTGTATAACCTCTCTCGCCCCGAGCAGGAGGCCATGGAGGGGTACATCCAGGATTCCCTGTCCGCAGGACATGTCAGGCCTTCTTCCTCTTCGGTGGGTGCTGGGTTTTTCTTTGTGAAGAAAAAGGATGGGTCGCTGAGGCCATGCATAGACTTCCGTGGGCTGAAAAACATCACTGCGAAGAACAAGTACCGCTTGCCACTCATCAGTTCTGCTTTTGCCCCCCTCAATGGTGCTGTGGTGTTCACCAAACTCGACCTCCAGAATGCTTATCATCTGGTCTGCATCAGAGAGGGGGACGAGTGGAAAATGACATTCAACACACCACTTGGACACTTTGAGTATTTGGTCATGTCTTTTGGTCTCACTAACGCCCCTGCTGTTTTTCAGAGCCTAGTCAATGATGTACTGAGGGATGTGATTAGATGCTTCGTTTTTGTCCATGTGGATGACATTCAGATTTTTTTGAAGGACTCTGAGGCTCACCAGCAACACGTTCGCCAAGTTATCCAACGGCTGTTGGAGAATATGCTTTTTGTTAAATAAAGCTGAAAAATGTGAGTTCCATCCTTCCTCTGTGTATTTCCTGGGTTACATTATTGCACAGGGACATTTACGCATGGATCCCACCAAGGTCAGGGCAGTCACAGTGGCCTGCGCCGAGTTAAGAATTTGTTCTTAACTGTCTTGCCTAGTTAAATAAAGGTTCAATTAAAAACATTTAAACCTGAAGCAACTACAACATTTCCTGGTGTTTGCAAATTTTTACAGATGATTCATCCACAACTACAGCCATCTGGCAGCACTTCCCACCACTCTCACCTGCACCTCCACTCCGTTCCACTGGACCCCTGAAGAAGAGGCAGTGTTCCTGGAACTCATGTGCCGCTTCACTTCCGCTCCAGTCGTCACTCAGCCAGAACCCAGAACTCCAGTTCATCGTGGAGGTGGATGCCTCCGTCAACGGGGTAGGTGCTGTTATGTCCCAACTCTGATCAGAAGCTCCATTCTTTTCCCGTAATCTCTCACCTTCCGAGATCATTTTTGACATCGGTACCCAGGAACTCCAGGCAGTTAAGCTAGCTCTTGAGGAATGGCGTCACTGGATGGTTCTATTCTCCACTTCATTGTGTGGACGGACCACAAAAACCTGTCCTACATCCAGACCGCCAAGCGTCTAAATTCCCGGCAAGCCAAGTGGGCATTGTTCTTCGGGAGATTCAACTTCATACTCACTTATCGCCCCGGTTCAAGGAATACCAAGCCTGACGCCCTTTCCTGCCAGTTCAACACCGACAAGACTGGTTCCGAGATCGAGTCCCGCATTCACCAGGCTCAGCAGAACCAGCCTGACCCCAGTAACGATCCTAGAAATGCTCTGTTTGTTCCAGATTCAGTTCGCCCATTCTACTCACCTGTCACCGGACCATTGCCTTCCTGCATCAGCGCTTTTGCTGGTCCAACATGGAGAGAGAGATGTCCGGGAGTTTGTCTCAGCCTGCTCGGTCTGTGCCCGGAATAAGACCTCCACTAAACCCACGCCTGGCCTGCTTCACCCTCTTCCCATACCCAGTCGCTCCTGGTCACACACAGCTCTGGATTTCGTCACTGGCCTTCCCCCATCCAATGGTAAGTCAGACATCCTCACCATAATTGACAGATTTTCCACAGCGGCATTCCGTCCTCCAGGGAGACTGCGGAACTGCTGGTGTCCCATGTGTTTTGTCTGCATGGCATTCCTAATGACATTGTTTCCGACAGGGGACCCCAGTTCACATCCCAGGTATGGAGATCCTTCTGTTCAGCATTGGGTATCACCCCCAGACCAATGGCCAGACCGAACGGGCCAACCAGGAGATGGAGACTGCCTACGCTGCGCAACTTGGGATAACCCTTCCTCCTGGAGTGCTCAGCTACCCTGGGTGGAATATGCCCACAACACCCTCACCAACACCTTGTCAGGTATGTCACCCTTCGAGTGTGCTCAGTTATCAACCCCCCTTATTCCCCGCCCAAGAGTTTGAGGTGGCGGTTCCTCAGTCCATGACCATATGCGCCGTTGTCATCGCACCTGGAGGAAGGCCTGGGCTGCCCTTCTTCGTGCCGCCACCAGGATCCAGTCCAAAGCCAACCGTTGCCGTGCCTCAGCCCCAGTCTACACTCCAGGCCAAAAGGTATGGCTCTCATCGAAGGACCTGCCATTGAAGATGGCTTCTAAGAAACTTTCCCCGATTCATTGGTCCCTTTGAAATTTATAGTACCACTAACCCCTCTGCTATGCGCCTGAAACCCCCAGCCTCTCTCAAGATCCACCCTACCTTCCATGTATCCCTGTCAGTTCCAGTCCCCTGTCTCCTCCTGCAACCGCTCCTCCACCCCCTCAGCTCATCAATGACCATCCTGCCTGTATCATCAGCAGCTTCTGGACGTGTGCCGTCGGGGCCACGGCTGGCAGTACCTAGTGGACTGGGAGGGATATGGGCCTGCGGAGCGGAGCGCCTTCCTCTTACGTGCTTTCAACACCTCACACCCAGATAAGCCTGGTCAGGCACCAGGTGGCACCCATAGAGGGGGGGTACTGTTACATCTGCTCCTGCCCTGCCCTCTACTTCTCATCCTGTGTCCCCCTAAACTGCCGCCACTCCCCCAGTGCTCTCTTCCTCTGTGTGTGTGTTTGTGTTTGTGTGTGTGTGTGTGTGTGTGTGTGTGTGTGTGTGTGTGTGTGTGTGTGTGTGTGTGTGTGCGTGCGTGTGAGTCACCGTGCCCCAGCCCCAGTCTACACCTGGAGGAAGGCCCACTCCACTGCCATTTCCACGCTGCCAGATCGTAATCTCTGCTCAGTCAGTCTGCATTTGTTTTAGCCGTTTGTTCCTGCTTAGATCCTGTTTTTGTGTCATGCCTGTTTTCCCTTGCCTTACGCTGTTTTTCTCTCCGCTATAGTTCTGCCCGCTCTGACTTTGGCCCCTGTCTCTAGTCCCACGTCTCATCAGTCCTGATACCCTGTCCTGGACACCCCACTCTACTGCTTCCTTGGATTCCTCTCCGGACGTGCTTACCCAGTCCAAACTCCCCTCGCTCCAGCCTCAGCTTCAACATCTGGCTTCCTGTATTCCGCTCAAGCTTCCCGCTGTGTTTCCTTAAATAACTTGGTTACCTCATCCCAGCCTCCTCGTCTGAGTCTGCTCTTGGGTTAACCTCACTAGGGTATGTGTGACGCGTCCCACCTGGCCAACTTCCAGTGAAATTGCAGAGCGCCAAATTCAAATACAGAAATACTCATTATAAAAATTCAGAAAACATACAAGTATTTTACATAGGTTTAAAGATTAACTTCTTGTGAATCGAACCACGTGTCAGATTTCAAAAAGGCTTTACAGCGAAAGCATACCTTACAATTATTTGAGAACATCACCCAGCAGACAAATAATTACAAACAGTAATCAGCCAAGTAGAAGAGTTACACAAGTCAGAAATAGAGATAAAATTAATCACTTACCTTTGATGATCTTCATATGATTGCTCTCAGAAGACATTAATTTACTCAATAAATGCTTGTTTTATTCGATAAAGTCTCTTTATATCCAAAAACCTCCGTTTTGTTTGCGTGTTTTCTTCAGTAATCCACAGGCTCAAACGCAGTCACAACAGGCAGACAAAGAAAATCAAAATTGTATCCGTAAAGTTCATAGAAACATGCCAAACGATGTTTATATTCAATCCTCAGGTTATTTTTAACCTAAATAATCGATAATATTTCAACCGGACAATAACGTTGTCAATATAAAAGGTAAACAAGAAAGGCACTCTCTCGGTCGTGTGCATGAAAAAGGATCTGTGACACTGCAGGGTCCACTCATTCAGACTGCTCTTACTCCCTCATTTTTCAGAATACAAGCCTGAAACAATTTCTAAAGACTGTTGACATCTAGTGGAAGGCAGATGAACTGAAATTTGAGTCCTAAGTCAATGGATACTGTAATGGCATTGAATAGAAAACTACAAAACAATAACAAATCCTACTTCCTGGAAGGATTTTCCACCTGCCAAATAAATTCTGTTATACTCACAGACACTATTTCAACAGTTTTGGAAACTTTAGAGTGTTTTCTATCCAAATCTACCAATTATATGCATATCCTACCTTCTGGGCCTGAGTAGCAGGCAGTTTAATGTGGGCACGCTTTTCATCCAAAATTCCAAATGCTGCCCCCTACCCTAACTTGTTCCGCTTAACGTGACACAAGGTTTTCATGCAGATGGCAACTCGTTAAACTGGCTACACAGTTGACATCAGAAAGACAGAGCTTACACCGAGGTACAATTTATTTTACAGTGCATTTGGAAAGTATTCAGACCCCTTGACTTTTACCACATTTTGTTACGTTACAGTCTTTTTGTAAAATTGCTTGTTTTTTCCCCTTCACAAATCTACACACAATACTCCATAATGACAAAGCAAAAACAGATTTTTTGAAAAGTTTGCTAATTTATAAAAAATGAAACTGAAATATGACATTTACATAAGTATTCTGACCCTTTACTCAGTACTTTGTTGAAGCACCTTAAACAGTGCTTACAGCGTTGCGTGTTTTTGGGTATGACGCAGCAAGCCTGGCACACCTGTATTTGGGGAGTTTCTCCAATTCTTCTCTGCCGATTCTGTCAGGGTGGATGGAAAGCGTTGCTGCACAGCTATTTTAAGGTCTCTCCAGAGATTATACGTTGGTTTCAAGTCCGAGCTCTGGCTGGGACATTCAAGGACATTCAGAGACTTGTCCCGAAGCCACTCATGCAATGTCTTGGCTGTGTGCTTAGGGTTGTGGTCCTGTTGGAAGGTGAACCTTTGCCCCGTGGTGAGGTCCTGAGTGCTCTGGAGCAGGTTTTCATCAAGGATCTCTCTGTACTTTGCTCTGTTCATCTTTCCCTCGACCCTGACTAGTCTCCTAGTCCCTGCCACTGAAAAACATGCTGCCACCACCATGCTTCACCATAGGGATTGTGCAAAGTTTCCTCCAGACGTGACACTTGGCATTCAGGCCAAAGGATTCAGTCTTGGTTTCATCAGTCCAGAGAATCTTGTTTCTCATGGTCTGAGATTCTTTAGGTGCTTTTTGGCAAACTCCAAGCGGGCTGTCATGCACCTTTTACTGAGGAGTGGCCAGAGCATCCGCCTGATTGGTGGAGTGCTGCAGAGATGGTTGTCCTTCTGGAAGGTTCTCCCATCTACACAGAGGAACACTAGAGCTCTATCAGAGTGACCATCGGGTTCTTGTTCACATCCCTGACCAAGGCCCTTCTCCCCCGATTGCTCAGTATCGTGAACAATTATGCCGCTGGGGGCTTCTATCCTTAAGACATACCCAGGGTCTACATGCAAGACGTTTGATCTATCCATGGAATGAAAACTTACGGAAGGTGGAATGTGCGGGATATCCAGCGAGCAAGAGAGCCTGTCTTGACGATGGTGATTTGGAAACGGATGGATGTCAGGGCTAACCCTATAGCTGGCCCCTTCATCTGTAAGAAAATAATAGTCAAATTGTTTGTACTAATTATAGCATGTTTTAAAAGGTCTGTACTAAACATGTTGAATTAAATAAAGGGTTTTAAAATTGTATCTCACCTTTAACACCTGGAATATCACGCTCCCTCTCTCCCTGTGTGTCTCAGAATAAAGGCTTTCAGGACAGGTGTGTGTGCGTGTGTGTGCGTGTGCGTGCGCATGCAGGCATGTATATGTGTGTGTTTCATAATTACTGAGTTTTTCAAGGGTGTGTGTCTGCATGGGGTGTTTGAAACCAGGTAGGCACTTTCGTGTCATTAACACATAAGCCTCTCAAATCCAAATGTATTTCCCCCCAGTGGATGTGGTGGCTCAAAAGTCAAACCCCACAGCCACAATATAATCGGTCTAGACACCCCCTAAGGTTTAAAAACAATGTTATTTCTAATCAACACAGGTACTAACGGTTCATTATGCATTCTGGGTTTCACCAAAAACAGCAGGTGTAATATCCCCCGAGGATGTAGGAAGCAAAAGACAATCCAGCCAAATCTGCATATAAAAGGTCTAGACAGCCCCCTAAAAACAATGTTTATTTCAAAACAATACCGTTACTATCAGTTCATTTTTGCATAGAGGATGTCGCTCGAAAAACACTAAACTTACTCATCGCTCTGTAAATTCCTCCCAGCTGAAAACTCCTTTCCTGCTTTTCTGCAAGCCTATACACATGGAGAATTTTGAAGGTGAGGTAGTGAAAATAATATTTTCACTTTTGGGTGTTAGGTATTGTTTGAGAATTGTTTGATCTTACGAAATTAATGCACTGTTGGGAACTATCTCTCTCTCTTTCTAATATTAAACCGGTGTTATATGTTTTTACAGATATTCTAAAACGGGTGGACATCAATTTTTCAGGCATGTATTTATGACAATTGCACTTATTTTTACATTTGAAAATGTATATATTTCATATAAAAATATGTTAAGATTATTTAACGTCTATAGGATACCCAGCTGCTACCGGGACTAAATTATTTGGATCATTCAAAACGTCTGGATTCCCAGTTGATACTTGGCATAATTGATTTGGATCATCCCCATAAAATGAGGAAATCGCAATCGCCCGATCTCACTGCTTTCTCTTCCTTAACTTGTTGAGGATAGGGGGCAGTATTTTCACTTTGGATGAATTGCGTGCCCATAGTGAACTGCATCCTACTCTGTCCTAGATTGCTAATATATGCATATTATTATTACTATTGGATAGAAAACACTCTGAAGTTTCTAAAACTTTGAATTATGTTTGTGAGTATAACAGAACTCATAGGGCAGGCAATCTTCCAAACAAGAAGTGAAATTCTGAATGTGGGGCAACTTTAACGTCATCGCCCCCTCCTTTCCCAACAAGATATGGATCTGGTAGCACTTCCTACACCTTCCACTAGATGTCCTCATTCAGTAGAAAGTGGAATGGAGCATTTGCTGTGAACTTTGACCGAATGGGAGGGGAAATAGTCAGTGGCCTGACAGAATGCCATTTTCCTGTGGCGCATTTCTCTGTGGGTGCTACCGCCGTTCCTTTTGGCTGCAGCTGAAAACATATGATCCGGTTGGAACGTTATTGGATATATATGATAATAACATCCTGAAGATTGATTCACTACTTAGTTTGACCAGTTCATTCGACCTGGAATATATCTTTTTGAAGTTTTCGTGCGAGTTATCCTGGACCAGCAGTCCGTTTTTGGGCACGTGATCTGAAAGTGATAGCAAATGCAGCTAATTGGACACTAGTATTGGACATTATGGAAAAAAACATCGATTTATTGTGGAACTAGGACTCCTTGCACTACATTCTGATGAAAGATCATCAAAGGTAAGGGAATATTTCTGTTGTAATTTCGTATTTCTGTTGACTCCAACATGGCGGAGAAATACTTTTACGTCTGAGCGCTGTCTCAGATTATTGCAATGTTAGGCTTTTTCCGTGACGTTTTTAAAAAATCTGACACAGCGGTTGCATTAAGAACCAGTGTATCTTTAATTATATGTAGAACATGTACAGTGGGGCAAAAAAGTATTTAGTCAGCCACCAATTGTGCAAGTTCCCCCACTTAAAAAGATGAGAGAGGCCTGTAATTTCCATCATAGGTACACTTCAACTATGACAGACAAAATTATTTTTAAAAATCCAGAAAATCACATTGTAGGATTTTTAATTAATTTATTTGCAAATTATGGTGGAAAATAAGTATTTGGTCACCTACAAACAAGCAAGATTTCTGGCTCTCACAGACCTGTAACTTCTTCTTTAAGAGGCTCCTCTGTCCTATATTCGTTGCCTGTATTAATGACACCTGTTTGAACTTGTTATCAGTATAAAAGACACCTGTCCACAACCTCAAACAGTCACACTCCAAACTCCACTATAGCCAAGACTAAAGAGCTGTCAAAGAACACCAGAAACAAAATTGTAGACCTGCACCAGGCTGGAAAGACTGAATCTGCAATAGGTAAGCAGCTTGGTTTGAAGAAATCAACTGTGGGAGCAATTATTAGGAAATGGAAAACATACAAGACCACTGATAATCTCCCTCGATCTGGGGCTCCACGCAAGATCTCACCCCGTGGGGTCAAAATGATCACAAGAACAGTGAGCAAAAATCCCAGAACCACACAGGGGGACCTAGTGAATGACCTGCAGAGAGCTGGGACCAAAGTAACAAAGCCTACCATCAGTAACACACTATGCAGCCAGGGACTCAAATCCTGCAGTGCCAGACGTGTCCCCCTGCTTAAGCCAGTACATGTCCAAGCCCGTCTGAAGTTTGCTAGAGAGCATTTGGATGATCCAGAAGAAGATTGGGAGAATGTCATGTGGTCATATGAAACCAAAATATAACTTTTTGGTAAAAACTCAACTCGTCGTGTTTGGAGGACAAAGAATGCTGAGTTGCATCCAAAGAACACCATACCTACTGTGAAGCAATGGGGGTGGAAACATCATGCTTTTGGGCTGTTTTTTTGCAAAGGGACCAGGACTACTGATCCGTGTAAAGGAAAGAATGAATGGGGCCATGTATCGTGAGATTTTGAGTGAAAACCTCCTTCCATCAGCAAGGGCATTGAAGATGAAATGTGGCTGGGTCTTTCAGCATGACAATGAACCCAAACACCCCGTCGGGCAACAAAGGAGTGGCTTCGTAAGAAACATTTCAAGGTCCTGGAGTGGCCTAGCCAGTCTCCAGATCTCAACCCCATAGAAAATCGTTGGAGGCAGTTGAAAGTCCATGTTGCCCAGCAACAGCCCCAAAACATCACTGCTCTAGAGGAGATCTGCATGGAGGAATGGGCCAAAATACCAGCAACAGTGTGTGAAAACCTTGTGAAGACTTACAGAAAACGTTTGACCTCTGTCATTGCCAACAAAGGGTATATAACAAAGTATTGAGATACACTTTTGTTATTGACCAAATACTTGTTTTCCACCATAATTTGCAAATAAATTCATTAAAAATCCTACAATGTGATTTCTGGATTTAAAAAAATAATTTTGTCTGTCATAGTTGAAGTGTACCTATGATGAAAATTACAGGCCTCTCTCATATTTTTAAGTAGGAGAACTTGCACAATTGGTGGCTGACTAAATACTTTTTTGCCCCATTGTATCTTCAGTCAAAGTTTATGATGAGTATTTCTGTTAACTGGCGTAGCTTTCTATAATTCCTCCGGATATTTTGGAGGCAGTTCGGAACATTGCGTCAATGTAAACCGAGATTTGTGGATATAAATATGCATATTATCGAACAAAACATAAATGTATTGTGTAACATGTCATATGAGCGTCATCTGATGAAGATTTTCAAAAGGTTAGTGATTCATATTTATCTCTAATCCTGCTTTTGTGACTATCTTTGGCTGGAAAAAATGGCTGCGTTTTCCCTTTGATTTGGTGGTGGTCTAACATAAATATATGTTGTGTTTTCGCTGTAAAACATTTTAAAAATCGGACATGATGGGTAGATGAACAAGATGTTTATCTTTCATTTGAGGTATTGGACTTGTTAATGTGTGAAAGTTAAATATTTCTAAAGAATATTTTTGAATTCTCTGCGCCACCTTTTCAGATGAATGAGGGGGGGTGGAGTTCCCTGAGGGGAACAGGTTTAACTCCGTCTAATCCAGAAGTTCTGTACATCCATGAATCCACGTAATCGGGAGAGTGGGCCATCAGTTATTGTTTATAGTTATTACCACGGAGAGCGGCTTGGAGTGCACGCTTCAAATCTATTGTGTAATGTGAATGGTCCATGATCACGGCCCTACGGATCATCACAGGCCAATTAGGCCAACGATATATGGTTAATATGTCATTAAATTACATGTACACATGAAGACACTTGAAAGGGTGAAATATGAAATGTCATTGTCTGCTGAACTGATCAATTCTGATATCAAACTAATGGGGATTATAGATTGAATAACCGATCACTGTATGTATTATTCTTCTCATGATTATGATAAATAGTTACGAGCATAAATGACTCAAGGATGATTCCTATTGCCTTCTTAATGAACTGGATTGTTGAATTCCCTAAATATGGGAATAATGAATGATTGTTATGATTTGATCTTTGTGATTATGAATTTGATTGGATACATGTTTTGAATTTGATTGGATACCTGTTATTCTGTTTCCTGTGTTATGCAGCACAGACTACTCAGTAAATATACCACTTTATGGTTAAAGGAATTCCTGCCTCAGTCTCATCCATTCCTCTGTCACCTGTTCACCTTCACTGTCAGTCATACTACCTGTCCAGCTACCAACACAGATTCCACTAATCTTTCAATTATTTAAAACATCTATAGGAACCCAGCTGAGACCGGGAATAATTGATATGGGTCATCTAACATTAACGGTTGTAACTATTGAAGAAATACATTTGTTTCATTGACAGATACGTATTATTATAAATAAATAAATAATATAACATTATTATTATTATCATAATCTTTATTATTATTATTATTATTATTATTATTATTATGTTACATGCAAGACATACCCAGAACCAGGCAGTGATGAAAAGGAGCTCTAATTCAAACATGCAAAGATATATATTTGATACAATTACCCCATGAAAAACTGTTGTTATAATATCACTTCTCATTGTGTACATTTCAAGGTTTCACAAACATAAAACAACTATCTAATTAATGTTTCTCAGACTAAAACACTGTTGAGTTTCCTATTTACTAAAGAACAATCACTAAGACAAAAGACAAAAAGTTGTAATATAATCTGTATACATGTCATTCTATATTGAAAACAGGTACATTCTGTAAGATTTTGATGTTGATGTGATAAAACTTTTTTTTAAATTAATCTCGCAATTTAGGATAATACTGTTTATTTGATACTTTACTTAAATTGTATTATTTATCTTGTCTCATACCATGCTAATACACTACCAAGCAATGCAAACAGATGTGGAATTAACCCCATAACAGGTGTGTGTCTTTTTGGATCAATAATTGATCAAGAATACCAATAGGGGTGATCAGATCCTCTTCCCTATTACGGCATCATATAATGCACAGTCATATGCAAATCCATAAAACTCTGTCAATAAAACATTTCAAACCTTACAGGACTACCATGCATATCCTACCTTCTGAGCCTGAGTAGCAGGTAGTTTACTTTGGGCACCTCAGTCATCCAAACCTTTGAATATTGCCCCCTATCCCTAACAAGTTAAAGGTTTTGTAAGTTGTAACAGGTCTCATTCAGCAGTCTAGAGATCAGATAAAAAGGGCTTCCATCTAAGGAATGCCCCACTTACTAAAAACAATCTCTTGTCATAGACCACCTTGCCCTTTGGCTACTTACGTATGTTACAAACCCCATGTGTCTTAAAGCTTAAGATATAATGGCTGCTGTAGAAGGATTTGACCCCAGTTTGCAACTACCATTTTTGGCCTTAATCGCAGGCCCATCCAATAGCGGTAAAACTTGTTTTGTAAAAAGTATTTTAGAGAATTCTGAACATGTATTATCTCAGAAACCTGAAAATATTGTGCGGTGTTATTCATGTTATCAACCTTTGTATGATGAGCTGTTGAAGAAAATAAAAATCAAGTTTGTTGAAGGAATACTCGCATCCCTGTCTGATGATTAACTTTGACCTCCTTATAAAAACAATCTGCTGGTTTTGGACGATATGTTATTTGCAGGTAGCGAACATCCTGAAATTGCACAAGCTTTTACCCAATATACTCATCATAAAAACCTGTCCGTGCTTTACTTGGTGCAGAATGTGTTTCACCATGTAAATGCAGTAAATGCAATAAGGTGTTGTTGAGGTCCAGATAGTTGTCACTGTGGCCTGGTATGAAAAATGATATAGGACCGTTTCTATAATGGCAGAGAGTGGGGCTATCTCCACATAAGAGGACCTATCTATTGAAAATTGGGTTATGGGGGAAGTGAAAAGTTTGAGCTCTGTCTTTATAGCTTCAGAGGACATGTGGTGTAAAAGAGCCATGTTGCTTGTACTGTTAGAAAATACTTCAGAGTATTCTTTTTGTCGTTTTTGGTCCAGACCTCCACACTTTACCACGTCTTTCACTTACTGAGTTTCTTTTAACGGTTGACCTCCGCTTTTTAGGGGCTGGCCTGCGCCTTATACCCGGAGGTCTCTTTTTTGGTCTTCAAGAAAACAGCATAAGCCCCGAGCCTTCTTGATGCTCGGCATCTGATATATATATTTTAGCCGCTGATTTTAAACGTGGTTTGGCTATGCTGAGGCCTCTCTTCATAAACGGTAAAACCATCCTAAAGAGTTTACAAAATATGCGTCCTATCCCTGAACCGTACATGGTCGGGGATCCATGATAGCCGGGTAATCCATTACCCACCTGATCAACATAATATGAGGCATAGCGGTTAGGGTCCAGATGTTGGTTATGTTACATAACCATTTTAATTTAGCTGTATTATGTATATTAAAAAAATATTTATATAATACTAATAACATTGTCGTTTATTGTTTTTGTATTGTTCGTTATTATCTTTATTAAAGATGTATCGAAATAACCACGCTGCAGTTTGGTCCTCCTCTCCTTCGACAGAAGAAAACCTTAACAAATATATTAGATATGTAGAGAGGTTTTGGTGGGTCTAAAGTGGAGTTTTACAATCGTTTTACCATAAGTAAATTCAATGTTTTCATTTTCGATCCGTTTTAAGCTCAACCAGAATGTTTTCAATATATTTTTGCTTACAGGTACATAGTGTGGTTTGTCATAGTTAACACTGACTACATCACCATCCTTTCCTTCTATATGAACTGTTCTCAGGAGGGGCACATAACTGTCTCCTACCCTTTGATAGGATATGATGTTGGTATACACAAATATGTTGTAAAACCCTGCATGTATATCCACAGGGAATGGGAATCATTTATCTCAAATCAAATCAAATCACATTTTATTTGTCACATACACATGGTTAGCAGATGTTAATGTGAGTGTAGCGAAATGCTTGTGCTTCTAGTTCCGACAATGCAGTAATAACCAACAAGTAATCTAGCTAACAATTCCAAAACTACTACCTTATAGACACAAGTGTAAGGGGATAAAGAATATGTACATAAAGATATATGAATGAGTGATGGTACAGAGCGGCATAGGCAAGATACAGTAGATGGTATTGAGTGCAGTATATACATATGAGATGAGTATGTAAACAAAGTGGCATAGTTAAAGTGGCTAGTGATACATAAAGATACATAAAGATGCAGTAGATGATATAGAGTACAGTATATACATATACATATGAGATGAATAATGTAGGGTATGTAAACATTATATTAGGAAGCATAGTTTAAAGTGGCTAGTGATATATTTTACATAATTTCCCATCAATTCCCATTATTAAAGTGGCTGGAGTTGAGTCAGTGTGTTGGCAGCAGCCACTCAATGTTAGTGGTGGCTGTTTAACAGTCTGATGGCCTTGAGATAGAAGCTGTTTTTCAGTCTCTCGGCCCCAGCTTTGATGCACCTGTACTGACCTCACCTTCTGGATGATAGCGGGGTGAACAGGCAGTGGCTCGGGTGGTTGTTGTCCTTGATGATCTTTATGGCCTTCCTGTGACATCGGGTGGTGTAGGTGTCCTGGAGGGCAGGTAGTTTGCCCCCGGTGATGCGTTGTGCAAACCTCACTACCCTGTGGAGAGCCTTACGGTTGTGGGCGAGGCAGTTGCCGTACCAGGCGGTGATACAGCCCGACAGGATGCTCTTGATTGTGCATCTGTAGAAGTTTGTGAGTGCTTTTGGTGACAAGCCGAATTTCTTCAGCCTCCTGAGGTTGAAGAGGCGCTGCTGCACCTTCTTCACGATGCTGTCTGTGTGGGTGGACCAATTCAGTTTGTCTGTGATGTGTACGCCGAGGAACTTAAAACTTACTACCCTCTCCACTACTGTTCCATCAATGTGGATAGGGGGGTGTTCCCTCTGCTGTTTCCTGAAGTCCACAATCATCTCCTTAGTTTTGTTGACGTTGAGTGTGAGGTTATTTTCCTGACACCACACTCCGAGGGCCCTCACCTCCTTCCTGTAGGCCGTCTCGTCGTTGTTGGTAATCAAGCCTACCACTGTTGTGTCGTCCGCAAACTTGATGATTGAGTTGGAGGCGTGCGTGGCCACGCAGTCGTGGGTGAACAGGGAGTACAGGAGAGGGCTCAGAACGCACCCTTGTGGGGCCCCAGTGTTGAGGATCAGCGGGGTGGAAATGTTGTTGCCTACCCTCACCACCTGGGGGCGGCCCGTCAGGAAGTCCAGTACCCAGTTGCACAGGGCGGGGTCGAGACCCAGGGTCTCGAGCTTGATGACGAGCTTGGAGGGTACTATGGTGTTGAATGCCGAGCTGTAGTCGATGAACAGCATTCTCACATAGGTATTCCTCTTGTCCAGATGGGTTAGGGCAGTGTTGTGCAGTGTGGTTGAGATTGCATCGTCTGTGGACCTATTTGGGCGGTAAGCAAATTGGAGTGGGTCTAGGGTGTCAGGTAGGGTGGAGGTGATATGGTCCTTGACTAGTCTCTAGTAGTCGTTTAGCTCAGTTACCTTAGCTTTCTTGGGAACAGGAACAATGGTGGCCCTCTTGAAGCATGTGGGAACAACAGACTGGGATAGGGATTGATTGAATATGTCCGTAAACACACCAGCCAGCTGGTCTGCGCATGCTCTGAGGGCGTGGCTGGGGATGCCGTCTGGGCCTGCAGCCTTGCGAGGGTTGACACGTTTAAATGTTTTCCTCACGTCGGCTGCAGTGAAGGAGAGTCCGCATGTTTTAGTTGCGGGCCGTGTCAGTGGCACTGTATTGTCCTCAAAGCGGGCAAAAAAGTGATTTAGTCTGCCTGGGAGCAAGACATCCTGGTCCGTGACTGGGCTAGTTTTCTTTTTGTAATCCGTGATTGACTGTAGACCCTGCCACATACCTCTTGTGTCTGAGCCGTTGAATTGAGATTCTGCTTTGTCTCTATACTGACGCTTAGCTTGTTTGATTGCCTTGCGGAGGGAATAGTTACACTGTTTGTATTCGGTCATGTTTCCGGTCACCTTGCCCTGATTAAAAGCAGTGGTTCGGGCTTTCAGTTTCACACGAATGCTGCCATCAATCCACGGTTTCTGGTTTGGGAATGTTTTAATCGTTGCAATGGGAATGACATCTTCAACGCACGTTCTAATGAACTCGCTCACCGAATCAGCGTATTCGTCAATGTTGTTGTCTGACGCAATACGAAACATATCCCAGTCCACGTGATGGAAGCTGTCTTGGAGTGTGGAATCAGATTGGTCGGACCAGCGTTGAACAGACCTCAGCGCGGGAGCTTCTTGTTTTAGTTTCTGTCTGTAGGCAGGGAACAACAAAATGGAGTCGTGGTCAGCTTTTCCGAAAGGAGGGCGGGGCAGGGCCTTATATGCGTCGCGGAAGTTGGAATAGCAATGATCCAAGGTTTTTCCAGCCCTGGTTGCGCAATCGATATGTCCATTTATTAGAACTCATCCCCAACATGTAGGCTAAATTACCGCTGGTCTTTATACCCCCATCAGCAGCCCCTGAGATTTGTACACGTTTATGAACAGGGTTGTAGTTCAAGAGTAGTATATTGTTCAGGGTTAGGAGTTCGTTCAACTCTGAGACGATAAGTTTCGGGGGTTCCGATATCCTTTTGCAATCAAAATCATGGTCCTTATCCTTGATATTATACCAACTATGGGGGTATGTAATCTCTCTGAGACCTACTTCCCAGGCCTCTGATAACTCTATACGCTTTGGAAAATTGGTTGTATAATTCGAATTTTGGATTTTCATATATATATGTGCAGACGCATTACTGGAGAGAGTCAGGTAGAAGCCGTTGTGTTCCATGATGCATTCCGGTGTTTTTCAACATCTGCTCCGCCATCCTTCTTGCCTCTCTGGTGTACAATAACGTTAATGATGAGCCCCTTTCAAATAACGAGAACATTTCATTTTCATTTTGAATTTTTATTTTTGCAAACATCAAGTATTACGTATACAGACAATTCAGGATACGTAGCAGGATATTAGTCCCAGTTTTCTCAACGATCCATGCATGTAACGCCCTGTATATTTGTTATTGATTTACAGGCTTGTGTCGCTGAATTAAAAAAAATACACATCTGTTATATAAGTATATAAACAACAAATATGATACATGTTACAATTAAACGGTGTTTCAAACAAATAAAGTAAAATCTTAGACAAGGTTGTTTCTAGTTCTTCAGAATCATCCACAAGACGGGATACCAGTTGTGTCCATTGTAGACTCTCGCCCGAATGTCGTACATGATTCAAAATTTTATCCATTTTTAGCACACGCTCTGCATTAGCCCATGTATTGTGGGTTGTGTAGAACGATACATTGTTCACCTTATTTTCAATAATTTGCTGCATAACATTTGTAAGTTCTCTCAAAATAAATGTTTTATTTATTCTCTCTAACATCGTATGCATATTGCTTTACATCTAAAATGTATTGCTCTACATAAAAAATGTGTATTGTTACTCGGTCTCTTGCGGTTTATTGAGCAAGAAAGTCGCCACATCCGCCACCAAAGCTTCCTTGTATTTGTTGTCGTCCACCAGGGTGTGCCGGATTCCTTTGAGGTTCTCGTGGATGTAGATCGCCTCCTTCAGTTCATGTAGGAAAGCCTCGGTTACCCAGTAAACTCTGGGAATAGACGGCACAAGACCGATAGATTCCAGGGCTCTGACCATCAAAGGTATAAACCTGCAGGACCGAAGTCTTTTCACCAGATCCTCAAAATGGTTGAAGAAGTAGTACCGTGGGGGGTCGTATAAACACAAATGTCGTCGTTGGCTGGGGTGATTGATCTCACAACCGATGCATTTTTCTCTTATATACTCTCCAATAACCACATCTAAAAGTGTGGCTACAGAGGCCTTGATGGTGTCCACAAAAATAGTATTGACCACCCCATCAAACACATCCTCAGGCGGTGTACATGTGGGGGGTGTCGGGGGTCTTGCCTGGGGGCAGTAGAATGGAGGGCTGTGAGGCATAGAGTCCTTAGGGTCTGGTACCCTTGACGTATCGGAGTCCTGGTATGGTATATGAATATCCATGGTATATGCTGAAATGAAGAACCGGAGGCTTTATGGGGACTCCTTTTATTGTTGAACCAGTCATTTGGTATCGGGGAGTGGTTAACGCAGCAGACGCGTACTTAGTTTTCTTAGGGGGCTGACCCTTCTTGAGGTTCCTTTGAATCATAATCCTCAGGATTCACATATATTATGCACTTCCTTACGTGAACAATGCTCTGCCATTGTTGGCTCTGTACAAAGAGAGCATCCACCAACTCTAACATTTTCAATTCCATTAGGTCTCAACTTTTAAAAGGAATAAGCATACGCAACCTAAAATCCCCAGGCCACCATCACGAATGTTTTGGTTACAGATTTCCTCATTGCTGATAGAGAACTCCACGCACCCACATGGAAGTCCATTCTTTCTTTGTATTTTCACCCTCTGAAATATTATTCATGAGGAGTCAGGGGCACCTTCCCAACGGGTCTCGTAGCCCGTGAACACGCTATACCCCTTTGTGATAACTCTAAGTTCGGGACACACCACCTTGCGAAAAACCTGCCAGTCTTCAAGCCTGTAGTCTACTTCTAAAGTCTGGTCTGTATATTCTTCTCCTTCGGCTACGGTATAGAGTTTCACTCTACAGGCCGGGTAATCAAACAGATAACCCCATTGCTGTCCATTAGGCATCATCACTTGATCTTTCAGCGCAGTTGCGGGCGGTATTTGGGTTCTATACATATTTAGAAACCGCATCGTATATTGATGCTTTATACTCGTACCTTTCTCTATGTTTCAACCGAGGTCCTGCTTCCGTTGTTACGGTCATCACGGGTGTGTCACTGATCACAAAATCCATGTTTAATTTCTTTAGTGGTTTATCGTGGGTGCTTGGGGTGTTCTGGGGCTGCCCCCCCCAATATCCCTGGACATTCCTGTTTCATAGACAACAGCCCTAAGGTCACTAAAACAGGGTGGGGGCCATACTCTTTGAAATGTTCAAACACATCCCCCAGTTCAACGAGGTCCCTACACATCAATCATCATGACAGCTTCAAAGGAACAGATGAAATATATGCATAAATTAACACCCATTCTAAAGCGTGAGAACAGGAACAACAGCATGCCCATATAGGTGCACTCCCTAGAGCACGTGATAACTTACCGCCAGGATGTCCTGACAGGATGCCCATATATGGGCATACACACGTGACCCGTGACATAGGGTCATAAATCACACGTTTGATGTGTGCCGTCTACTGTATTCTCTCTTGCACTGTACCTCCAGTCTCTCCTATCTCTCTCAGAGTATAACGGAATCACACACAGTAGCCTTAGAATCACTGGATATATGAGCTGTTTGGAATGAGCACTCCCTCGCCTGCTTGGCTTCTACAGGGTAAAGAGATATCAGTTTGCCCTGGAGAGAAACAACTGTCCACAGGTGTCAGAGAAGGGGACTGTCAGTTACGACATATCAGTGATTTATATCTGCTGCAGAGTACCTTAGTGGAATGGTAAAGTGTTTAAATACTTATGGAAATAAGGTATTTCTGTTATTTTATTTTTAATACATTTGCAAAAAATGTGGCTTTCATTTTGGATTACTCTGCAGTCTGCATTTACATGTTGACAAATATATTTTCACCCTTGCAGTGCACAGCCACGGAACAGCTATATAGTGCTCAATTGCACAAGTCAAACCAACATTGGTTTGGCACAGTGTTTGTTTGCTAAACTGAGTCTTTATTGATCAAATGATTATAACTGGCAGCCTCTCACACTCTTTCAGAAAGACACACACACATACACACACACACACACACACACACACACACACACACACACACACACACACACACACACACACACACACACACACACACACACACTCACCTGAAGTATCCAATGATGAAGATAGCCACTAGTAGAGAGCTGAAGGACACAGCATAGCCCACAGTGTACATGACATACAGCCGCTCAAAGAAGTCCTGCTGGAAGAAAGGGAGGGATGTATAACCGTAAAGCTGCCCATACAGAGGTGTTACTAGATAAGCTGAAACTGTCATGTAGTGGTTCCAGTGGGTTTGAGCATGGTTCTGGCAACACTAGGGTTGTGGGTTTGTTCCTCACATGGGCCACATATACTGATATATTCTATGTGTCACTGTCAACTATAAGTGACTTTAAATGAAAGCACATGATTTTACATGCAATATATGGTGACATGGAGGGTTTATGTTTGGGTTTAAGATTAATCTACAGTAGCTAAAGAACAGTACCCACTTTCCCTCTCTCGTTGCTTGGCTTCATAAACCCAGGGCCCAGACACTCTGAGTAGTTAGGCCACGTCCTGTTCAGGCTCTCCACAAACACCCACGACCCATTGATGTCACACTTCCTGTAGGTGTGACCTGGAACATATCAACAACACACTGTAGCGCTTCACTTGGTTCCACATGTTACATGTGAGATAATACATATGGTAATTCAAGCATTAAAATTCACAAAAAATGTACAATATTATCAATAATTCACTGGTACAGAGATATTGTGTTCTAATCCTATTTATATGTGCAACCCATTCTTCCATGCATGCAGAGGCGAGTTGGGCGTTACCTTTGTGGTTGAAGTCGTAGACATAGCTGGGGCAGGGGACCTTGGTGACAGCTCCTGGGTAACCCTGAGGCCAGCAAACCAGGCCGTCCCAACCAGGGGGGCAAAGGACATCTGGAGGAGAGGTAGAATGCTTCAAATTCAGAGTTTACTCATTTCAACTACAGTATGTGACCGGTGTACAACCTCAGAAATATGAACACGTTGGGAATGGAGGTTGTTCGGAATACTGATACTTTACTGTATTGATATATCAGCACACTTCCCCATGCAACACAAGGAGTGCACACTTTGGCTGATTTTATGCCTCGATCATAACGGTTAAATTGTTTACCTGTAAAACTTAAATTAATAGCCTGGGTGTTTATTTGCTTCAATCACTGAACATAAGTGTTTTAATGTCATGTAATATTTAAAATTGTATATAACTGCCTTAATGTTGCTGGACCCCAAGAAGAGTAACTGCCGCCTTGTGGATGCTTAATAAATAGAAATACATAACTGCCGCTTATTGGAGACAGGCTTGTATTTCAGGTAGGTGTCTATTCCCTTAATGCACCCACCTTGCAGTCTCGCCTTCTTCTGATACACCACAGACAAATGTTGAAGCCTGACTTTTTTTTACATCTCTCACTTGTTTTAGATCAATTCCTAAATGTCTGGCTGTTGCCTCGCCCACATTTTGCTCTGCACATGTGATCACTGCGAGCTTGAATTTGATGTTTTGTTTTCTTTTTGGTGGCACCATGGCTAGCAACAATGACAGCTTTAAAATATATATATAATTGAATGCATAATGAATTGACCGTGGGAGTATAATTAATTGACCGTGGGAATATCAAAGCGCATCTAACCACTAGGCAGGTAACCTAGTGGGAAGAGTGTTGTGCCAGTAACCAGAAGGTTGCTGCATCAAATCCCTGAGCTGACAAGATAAAAATCAGTTGTTCTGCCTCTGAGCAAGGCTGTTAACCCACTGTTTGTTGGGTACTGTGGATGTTGATTAAGACAGCCCCCCACACCTGTCTGATTCAGAAGGTTTGGGTTAAATGCAGAAGACACATTTCTGTTGAATACATTCAGTTAGACAACTGACTAGGTACTTCCCTTTCCCTACATTTGAAAATTAAAAAGGTTTATGAATGAATTACTATTAGTCAGACAAAACCTGCCGAGTTTAGCAATAAATAGTGGTTGAATTTATCCTTAAACTTACTACTTTGATGTGTAATTTTTATAATAACTTGGTAAATAGCACCTAAATCGTAGCAAAAAATGTTTTTTTTATTTTAACCTTAATTTAACTAGGCAAGTCAGTTAGAACAAGTTGTTATTTCCAATGACGGCCTACCCCGGCCAAACCCTAACCTAGACAACGCTGGGACAATTGTTCACCGCCCTATGGGACTCCCAATCACGGCTGGTTGTGACACAGCTTGGAATCAAATCAGGGTCTGTAGTGATGCCTCTAGGACTGAGATACAGTGCCTTAGACCGCTGTGTCACTTGGGAGCCACCAATCTTGCAGGCCAGAGCTCCATCTTGGTTGTTCTTCTTCCGAGACTGTTCATGTATCTCGACGGCCTTCTCTGGTTACAGACAGTATATACAGTACAGTGCCTTCAGAAAGTATTCACATCCCTTGACTTTTTTCAAATGTTGTTGTGTTACAGCCTGAATTTAAAAGCATAAAATGTTGTTGTAACTGTCCTGTACACAATACCAGATAATATCAAATTGGAATTATGTTTTTTAACATTTTTACAAATTAATACAAAATAAAAAGCAAAAATGTCTTGAGTCAATAAGTATTCAACCCCTTTGTTATGGCAAGCTTAAATACATTTAGGAGTAAAAATGTGCTTAACAAGTCACATAAGTGGCATGGACTCACTCTGTGTTCAAAAATAGTGTTTAACATGATGTTTGATACCTCATCTCTGTACCCCACACATAAAATTATCTGTAAGATCCCTCAGTTAAGTAGTGAATTTCAAACACAGATTCAACCACAAAGACGAGGGAGGTTTTCCAATGCCTCGCAAAGAAGATCTATTGGTAGATTTAAAAAATGTAATATCCCTTTGAGCATGGTGAAGTTATTAATTACACTTTGAATAGTGTATTAATTCACCCAGTCACTACAAAGATAGAGGCGTCCTTCCTAACTTGGTTGCTGGAGAGGAAGGAAACCGCTCAGTGATTTCACCATGAGGCCAATGGTGACTTTAGAACAGTTACAGAGTTTAATGGCTGGGAGAAAACTGAGGATGAATAAACAACATTGTAGTTATTCCACAATACCAACCTAAATGACAGAGTGAAAAAAGGAAGGCTTTTCAGAATAAAAGTATTCCTAAACATGTATCCTGTTTGCAAGAAATGTGGCAAGCTGGACAATAAACTAAAACACAAAGCCAAATCTACCCTGGAGTTGCTTACCAAGAAGACAGTGAATGTTCATGAGTGGCTGAGTTACAGTTTTGATTAAAATGTACTTGAAAACCTATGGCAAGACCTGAAAACAGTTGCCAATTATGACCAATTTGAAATAGCTTGAAGAATTTTGAAGAATAATGAGCAAATGTTGCACAATCCAGGTGTGGAAAGCTTTTAGAGACTCACCCAGAAAGACTCACAGTTGTAATCGCTGTGCTTCAGCGAAGCTGATTACTTTGGTTCTGCAAAGTATTGACTCAGGGGTGTGAACACTTACACCATCTTAGTCTTTTCTTTTTATTGACCAGTCTGAGATATGGCTTTTTCTTTGCAACTCTGCTTAGAAGGCCAGCATTCCGGAGTTGCATTGGCACTCTAATGTACTTGTCCTCTTGCTCAGGTGTGCACCGGGGCCTCCCACTCCTCTTTCTATTTTGGTTAGAGCCAGTTTGCGCTGTTCTGTGAAGGGAGTAGTACACAGTGTTGTACGAGAACTGCAGGTTCTTGGCAATTTCTCGCATGGAATAGCCTTCATTTCTCAGAATAAGAATAGACACGAGTTTCAGAAGAAAGTTCTTAGTTTCTGGCCAGTTTGAGTCTGTAATCGAACCCACAAATGCTGATGCTCCAGATACTCAACTAGTCTAAAGAAGTCTTGTTTTATTGCTTCTTTAATCAGCCTAACAGTTTTGAACTGTGCTAACATAATTGCAAAATTGTTTTCTAATGATCAATTAGCCTTTTAAAATTATAAACTTGGATTAGCTAACACAACGTGCCATTGGAACACAGGAGTAATGGTTGCTGATAATGGGCCTCTGTACACCTATGTAGATATTCCATAAAAAATCTGCCGTTTCCAGCTACAATAGTCATTTACAACATTAACAATGTCTACACTGTATTTCTGATCAATTTGATGTGATTTTAATGGACAAAAACGTGTGTTTCTTTCAAAAACAAGGATGTTTCTAAGTGACCCCAAACTTTTGAATGGTAGTGTATGTAATTTTGGTATTGTTGTATTTAAGTTTCCATAAACTTGTAAACATTTCTAAAAACATGTTTTCACTTGACATTATGGGGTATTTTGTGTGTAGACGGGTGAGAAAAAAAATATTTAACTCATTTTGAATTTAAGCTGTAATACAACAAAATGTGACTTGCTTCTGGGAGCTAGGCGTATATGTCGCACGTTATTACTTCATAAGAGAGACATTTGAATTATTTTGGGCAGAAATGCATTCTGGAACATGTGAACTTTCATGTGCCTTAATAACAAATGTGTATGCCATCTGTAAATACGAATACAATTGCTAAATTACAAGCCTAGTTGGTTTAGCCACGGAAAAAGGCAGGAAACATCTCGCTAGCCATGAATGGCTGAGATAATGGATGGGCTGGACATGCCTAGAGATGAGTTCGGATTGGTCTGCCATGTAGCACACTTCTGTCTATAACATGAGCTGCACCGTATGTGTAGGTTATCCTTTTTCACACAGCTTTTTTTAAAGATATCATGATGAACTGTTAGCTAGCTAGCTAACGTTAGCTGGCTGGCTCGCTAGCTAATGTTACGTTAATGATCTGTGTAGTAATATTATTCGTATCTCAGAGCCATTGGCATTGCTAGTTATAGCCTAATGTTAGCTAGCTAGCTAACGTTGAACCTAGTTGGTTAGCTACCTGCAGATTCATGCAGGGTAGTAACTTTATGAGTTGGGATTATGGTTCATTGTTTAACTAGCTAGCTACATGTCTAAACAAAAGACTCCACTATGCAAGTATCCATTACACTACAATTTACACCTTCTGTATCCTGTGCATGTGACAAATAATCTTTGATTTGATTTGATATAGTGTGTAGAGACGGTAATGTCAAGAACAACATGACCTGCCCCAAAGTCAAATTAGGATATAACGTTTGGCCAACGAGACAGTGTCCATACTGCATACTGATTTACTATTTCCTTGACTTGCATTGTAATTCTGGAAGTCAGTCAGGAGGCAGACGTCTTATTTTACCACATGCACGTTGGTTTCAGGGAAAACGTATTTACTTAGAGTATGTCTGCTGAACTATGACTCACAGAAGCAATACAGCATCACAGAGATATGTCAAGTTAGGGCAGGTTTAAGGTTACAGTCCACAGTCCACAGTATATGTTGTTATTACCTGCAGGGTCGCGGGTGGAGAGGTTCTGGTGGCATTGGAGTTTAATGTCATACAGAATGTACATCTGCTCCTCTGCTGTCAGACTCTCATCAGATCCACCCTGCAGACGACAAGCAGTGGCTAGTGTCAGTCTCACATTCTTCTGAGATAAATAGAGGTTTACAAGTTACAAGTTTCTGACAAAAAAAATACTAAGAATACCTCTTCTGAGTGGTTGTCTAATGTTCTCAAAGACCTATGTTCTGATTACGGCCTTACAGTATTTCACACAGCGAAATAAAGGTTGGTCACAAGTAATGAAAGAGATTGGAAATGCAAAGAGATTGGAAATGGTTAACATGAAGACAACATTTATAACAATGCACCCACATAACAACCAGACCTGGGTTCAAATACAATTTCAAATATATGAATTTCTTTCATGTACATTCAAAGTAAGTACTCAGATACATTTTATTTGAAAAGGCAAGTGGTTTAATATTTTAAAATACTCAAATACATTGACTCAAATACACTCCCATGCATTTAATGTATTTGAAAATAGTATTTGAAATAAACATTCGAAAATACTCTTCAATACAATTTTGTAAGATATATATATTTAAGTATATATATATATTTTATATATATATATTTTTTTTTACAAATAACCAGTCAAATACTCAAATAAAAGTACTTGTTTTGGGGTGTGGTTTTGAAAATACTAGTATTTTAAATACCAGATACTCAAATACACATGTATTTGAACCCAATAACAATTAAAGTAATGCTTCCCTTTCAAATCCCACACAAAATATTGAACCGTGTTCAAACAATACAGAATGCACAACCATTACCATATTGTGAAGGATATTTACTTCAAATGTTCTGGGACTTGTTATGTTGTTATATTTGTGCCTTATGGAATAACAAACATATTCTAAGTATGTGTATGCTTTCCTCAATTATTTTTCATTAGAATTTAACCTTTATTTAACTAGGCAAGTCAGTTAAGAACAAATTCTTATTTACAATGACGGCCTACACCGGCCAAACCTGGATGACGCTGGGCCTATTGTGCGCCGCCCTATGGGACTCCCAATCACAGCCTGTTGTGATACAGCCTGGATTCAAACCAGGGTGTCTGCAGTGATGCTTCTAGCACTGAGATGCAGTGCCTTAGACCGCTGCGCCACCTGGGAGCCCAAAGTAGCCTAAAGTACTTTGAATGACTCTATGCCCTTTTGAGTTCAGTTACTGTACGGTGTCTTCAAATGCCATATCACTTTTGAGTTAAGAAAACGATTTGTGGATGGGGATGACTCATTGAATGGCATGAACCAGAGTCAAGAGAAATTATCCATTTATTTTCATTTTGATAATAGATTTTTCTCAGAAAGTAAAGTTTGGTTGTTGCCATGACATACAGACAAGGAAGGAGTTGCAAGAGTTTGCCTTTTTGTTTGTGGTTGTATATCCTTTTAAAATAACATTATGAATGTGTTTTATATTACCATGGAAATCACTATTTAGATGGTGTATGTCCTCATACAGAACACATTTTTCAATGGCACACAGTCCACATGCATATCTTCAAATTTGATTTGAATTGCAAGCATATTCCTGAAAAAATAACTGACATTGTCCATCAAGGCCTGGAGCTGAATGGCCCTTCACATCTCACTGGCAGTCTGCATTACATGTACACCTACAGTAAATGATTGAATGGTGTTGACCAGGGGTCAACCTCATAGATGCTAACAACTTCAACAGTTACAGACACAGACACATTAGGAGCATCTAATGGAAATGGAAATGATAGGAAGGCGAATGTGTGCTATCTGTGATGAACATCTCTTGCTCAAGGGGCATGTGGAGCACTGGGGTGCATTGGGACCATAAACCTTCATTGATGAGCAGATGGAATGGATAGATATTAGAATTACAGGCTGTGACGATATGTGGCATATCCCACTGTCTATCACAATTGCCACTTTGCCCCTGCACCCCTCTCATGCTGATGTTACAGTCTCCTGCACGCTACACTACTGTTTTAGCCTTAAGCATTAACTTGGGGAGAGAATTCAAGTCTTCAGGTTTCAGGCAAGGTTACTCATCATAGCCTGGACCCAAGGTCACTCATCATGCGAGAGTGGTTCATTGAACCCTCGCCATTCCACTAAGGTACTCTGCAGCAGATATAAATTACTAATATGTCATAACTGACAGTCCCCTTCTCTGACACCTGTGGACAGTTGTTTCTCTGCAGGGCAAACTGATATCTCTTTACCCTGTAGCAGCCAAGCAGGTGAGGGAGTGCTCATTCCAAACAGGTCATACATTCAGTGATCCCAAGGCTACTGTGTGGGATTCCGTTATACTGTGAGAGAGATAGGAGAGAGCAGAGGTACAGTGCATTCGGAAAGTATTCAGACCCCTTGATTTTTCCACATTTTGTTACGTTACAGCCTTATTGTAAAATGTATTGAATTATTTTTTTCCTTATCAATCTATACACAATACCCCATAATGACAAAGCGAAAACAGGTTTTTAGAAATGTTTGCAAATGAATTAAAAATTAAAAACAGAAATATTTTATTTACACAAGTATTCAGGCCCTTGCTATGAGACTCGAAATTGAGCTCAGGTGCATCCTGTTTCCATTGATCATCCTTGACATGTTTCTACAACTTTATTGGAGTCCATCTGTGGTAAATGCAATTGATTGGACAAGATTTGAAAATGCACACACCTGTCTATATAAGGTCCCACAGTTGTCAGTGCATATTAGAGCAAAAACCAATCCATGAGGTCGAAGGAATTGCCAGTAGAGCTCCGAGACAGGATTGTGTCGAGGCACAGATCTGGGGAAGGGTACCAAAACATTTCTGCAACATTGAAGGTCCCCAAGAAAACAGTGGCCTCCATCATTCTTAAATGGAAGAAGTTTGGAACCACCAAGACACTTCCTAGAGCTGGCTGTCTGGCCAAACTGAGCAATCGGGTGAGAAGGGCCTTGGTCAGGGAGGTGCCCAAGAACTCGATGGTCACTTTGACAGAATTCCAGAGTTCCGCTGTGGAGATGGGAGAACCTTCCAGAAGAACCACCATCTCCGCAGCACTCCACCAATTAGACCTTTATGATTGAGTGGCCAGATGGAAGCCACTCCTCAGTAAAAGTCACGACAGCCCGCTTGGAGTTTGCCAAAAGGCACCTAAAGGACTCTCAGACCACGTGAAACAAGATTCTCTGGTGTGATGAAGCATGGTGGTGGCAGCATGATGCTGTGGGGATGTCTTTTAGTGGCAGGGACTTGGAGACTAGTCAGGGTCAAGGGAAAGATGAACAGAGCAATGTACAGAGAGATCCTTGATGAAAACCTGCTCCAGAGCACTCAGGAATTCAGACTGGGGCGAAGGTTCACCTTCCAACAGGACAACAACCCTAAGCACACAGCTAAGACAACACAGGAGTGGCTTCGGGACAAGTCTCTGAATGTCCTTGAGTAGCCCAGCCAGAGCCCAGACTTGAACCTGATCGAACATCTCTGGAGAGACCTGAAAATAGCTGTGCAGCAACGCTCCCTATTCAACCTGACGGAGCTTGAGAGGATCTGCAGAGAAGAATGGGACTAACACCCCAAATACAGGTGTGCCAAACTTGTAGCGTCACATCCAAGAAGATTTGAGGCTATAATCGCCCCCAAAGATGCTTCAACAAAGTACTGAGTAAAAGGTCTGAATAGTTATTTTAAATGTGATATTTAAGTTTTTTTTTTTCATATGTATTTGCAAAAATGTCTAAAAAACTGTTTTTGCTTTGTCATAATGTGGTATTGTCTGTAGATTGATGAGAAAAATAACAATTGAATCAATTTTAGAATATTAGAATTTTCAATATATATACTTCTTCAGCACCAGTACCTCTTATAGAATACTCAGAGGGGAGTTCATACGTAATAAATATTGTGTAGGAGGATGGTTAACAAGGGTTATCATTCTGTTACGTGAGATGCATAGAGGCAGAATGAGAGACTCTGCAGTCACCAAGGTGGGGGAGAGGTGGTACTGGTTGATCAGATGTGAGAGGTGGTACTGGTTGATCAGACATTACAATTATTACGGTTTAATATGAGTACATATCCTACACTCATCTATGGCCTATTCTGTATCTTTTCTATTTCCAGATGTGTGCCTGAAAAGTTGATCTCTCATGTGTCTTAAGAAACGTATTTGAGATCATGAGGAGAAGTTGTACTCCATTCTCTACAGTGCATGGCTGATAAGTTTGAAGCACAACTAAACCACACTACTGACTGACAGTGAGCACAGATAATTATATACACCACAATCCCTTAATTAGATGCATCATACACACTCTAAGCAAAAATACGGGGTATCTATCCTGCCTTTTATTTGAGTAAACATCACAAATGTTGTAATTACATGTAGAAAAACATAAGGAAACAACATCCTTCACAGCACTGTACAATAGTGAGTCACACACTGCATTCAGTGAGGTGGGGAATATCAACACTGTTAAGGGGTCTCCATAATGGGGTCTCTAAATTGAACAAGATCAGTGAGCCTGCTGCCCGCTGATGACGAATTTCAGATTTCTCATTGTATGAATGAGATGACAAATGGAGTGAATTTTCACAACTGAATGACAACCCACTGGGCACAGACTGGTTGAATCAACGTTTTTTCCACGATCATTTCAATGAAATTACGTGGGATATACATTGAATTAACGCCTGTGCCCAGTGGGAACGGAGTCTATTAAATATTTG
Source organism: Oncorhynchus nerka (assembly GCF_034236695.1). NCBI lineage: Eukaryota > Metazoa > Chordata > Actinopteri > Salmoniformes > Salmonidae > Oncorhynchus > Oncorhynchus nerka. The sequence goes on along the minus strand of NC_088398.1, from coordinate 50,401,695 downwards.
ATTCATTGTGAAAACATAAATATGATTTTCCACAGCTGATAAAAATTGTTTGCCGACTCAATGTTCAACTTTGGCAATTTATACTATTCTAAACATAATGCACTAATTAAAAAAAATCGGACATTTCCTGTCCTATTCTGAACACAGCTGAACAATTAGGACTACGTTTTGTTTCTTACCTGTGCGTTAACACATGTCCAGCACAGGGCGAATGAGACCAAGTTCCATAAGATCCACTTCACCATACTTCCAAACAGGGCAAATGTCATAACTGTTTGTAGAAAAAGCGTCACCTATCTATTTGAAACTCTAAATGTAGTTAGGTTAAACGTAATTTCAAGTAATAATTATTTGCTATTCCGACTCCAATAGTCGTTGTCTGGTTCACCTTTCCATATAATAGGGCACATGACAAAGGTCTGACTTTTTTTCGACTATGACTGAAAAATCTTCAAAACACGTTTTTACGATAATAAATATAAGGTAACATGTTCATACAATGTCAATAACAAGCGCAAAAAAATATGAAAAGGTCAGCGAGAGCTCGCAAACACATTTAACAATAATTCCTTAATCATATTTTTTTTCCATATAGTAGGCTAAAGCATATGCATTCTGCCACGACTTCTCAGAACAAGTTTGTACATTCCAGTTGTCTTTTCAGAGAGAAGGGCGCGAATTCTCTTTCCGTCCTCAACAAGCTTAGTGAAGACGTGAAAAGGCACGTGCTGTTGATACCGCTAAACTAAAGCGCATGGATCTTTTGGTGGTTCGGCAAAATCACCCGTACTCTTCTTTAATTTCCAAAGAGTCCTTGTACATATCAGCATCCAAATGACTGAACAGTAAATTAACAGCGTTGCATATCCTGACACGAAATTCCACCTAATACATATATCACATTGCAGGTTTGATCGCGCAATGCATCGTAAACAGAAACACAATTTGAAGCAACTCTTGACTAGTGAAATATTTCAGTAATCGCAGTAAAATATCGCGTAATTTGGTCAAATGCGCAGAATCTTCCCACATGAGATTATTATTTCAGAAACTCTTCTATTCAAGGGCAGTTTAAATTAATTTGGGATGTGAAGCGAGGCTTCCTCTGCTGTCCTCGTTCTGCAGTGCTAAAGTGGCGGATGAGCTATCCTTGGTGCTGAAACTTCGTTCGAAGGACTGACCCGAAAGTTGGCATGGGCGCTATAAATGCAGGAAATAATCTCTGTCTTTAGCCGAGTGGAGAAAAAATGTCCGATGTCATACCAGGACAAAATCATTTAAACACTAAATAGGCCTACTCTGCCAATATATTTGAAATCACATTCATATGTGACCAAGACAGGTTGTACTTTGCAAGCTGTGGAGTTCAACAATAACATGACCGCTTCCATTGATATTACTCACCATACCACTGTTAATGGAGGCACGAACAACCGCTGGAAATAATACAAGCAGACTGTAATCAGAAGCTACGCACGTGTGTGTGTGCATCACACTAAACCATCCTTTCCTTATAGAAGATAGAAGCAGCATGTGCTCAACTAGTATTGGCATGGTGCCTTCCGAGCATCCAATTATCAATGCTAATTAAAATATAACACTTGATGTCGTCCTCTCTACTAGTTCCTCCAGATACACAGGTCACATCCCGAATGTAACCATATTCCCTCTATAGTGCACTACTTTTGACTAGAGCCTTACGGGCCCTGGTAAAGTGCACTATAAAGGGAATAGTGTGTCATTTTAGACATTGCCAATGTACAGAGCAGGAAGTCGGCAACTTATCTATGAACTGGGTATGAAGCAGGATCAAAAAAGTGAAACATCAATAATTGCACAATAAAACTCACAGACTCTGTCGATGCTGCCACCAAAGTGTGTGAGAGAGGGTGTTCTATTTGATTTTGTTCCCTTCCATCTGATGGTAAAATAACAGAATAAACTTGGCCTGAACTCCACATATGTTGTCTCCAAGATGTGTATCAGCCTAGCATGTGAATGAATCCACAAACATCCGTTCCCCCGAAGCATCAGTTCCCCTACAGCTCTAATCATCAATTATCTCAACTCAATTAACTCCCAATGCAACTACAGTGTGGAATAACTTTTGAGTGGTGCATCACTTCATGTCATATTCTGGACAATATACGTAAATACAATTGTAATCCCAATATTGTAATATTTCATTATTTCTGTCCTGGGCCGATTGAATTGAATTGCTCACTCTGAGGCTTGTCGGATCAGAAACCCCCGTTGGATTGAATTGAGCTCACCTCAACACATTTGTAGGGTACTAGGGGGTAACTAGCCCCCCCTAATAACAATGTTTAATTGCTGACACAAAAAAAGCAATGTTTGGAGAAAAACAATTGGTATGTAGACGAAGGTCATGCTTAGGCAAATAAACTCTAAAGGGGAAAAAATTGTTATTGTTTACATTTTTCAGTTTACATTTCATGAAATGTTGGTTTTAGAGAAGGGGCGCTTTTTTAAAGTACCAGGGTTAAAGTATCCCCCATTTAATCAGTTTTATTTAGAAATGATTTAGTAAGTAATACTTAAAAGCTAAGTTTAGTTGTCTTATTTTAAATATTTAAATAAAATATGGGGGGAAATGGTGTTCAACATGTCACAATTAATATCCGCACTATGAGGAGATTGTCACGACTTCCGCCGAAGTCGGCTCCTCTCCTTGTTCGGCGATCGACGTCACCGGCTTTCTAGCCATCGCCGCTCCATTTCTCATTTATCCATTTGTTTTGTCTGTTTCATACACACCTAGTTTTCATTCCATAATCACACTACATGTATTTAGTCCTCCGTTCCCCTCCATGTCTTTGTGTGTGATTGTTTATTGTTAATGGTGTATGTTCACACGCTATACTTTTGTTTATTGGTCCGTATAATTTGGGCACTTAGATGTCATTTTGTGCCTATTTGTTGATCGGAATAAAAGTGTGCCTGTTTACTCTACTCTGCTCTCCTACACCTGACTTCGCCTCCCTTACACAGCCTTAATAACAGATATTTGATCTAAAGTCCCTCTTTTTAACTCACCTGCACATTCATCTTCTTTGTTATTTCATTGTTGTTCCTTTTCCTTACAATCCATTATGTACAATTGCACTACATTTTATTGGAATAATGCAAGATTTTACAATCCCACCAGTCTTTAAAATGACATTCAAGAGCAAAAGGTTTTCAATAGCTGTTTTTAATTCATAAAAATGCATTGGTATATAATATTGGAATGGAATATAATTAATAACATTGAGAAATAACTTAATAACAATACATTATTACTGAACTAATTGTGTTGCAACAACCTTATTTGAGACAACCTTTTTTGGAAGAACCTGCTTCGTTTTCTTACTCTCTCTTTTCTTCTTGTTGATGTTTCTGTCTAGCATTTTCCTCCAGCATCCTTTTGTAAGGTGAGGCTTTCGGTACAGCCGCAGACTCTGTATTCCTCTTCCTTGGTCCTACCTCCTGGATCCTCGGCTTTGGGGACAACTCCAATAGAACTGCCGCAGCTGCATCTGTTGGTTGTTGGTTTAAACAAAAACAAGAACACATGAGTATTGGTACAATAAACACTTCTAATCACTATATGCAAATATAGATGGTACGGTCTAACGGCTGCAGCGTGTGGCTGCAGTGGGGTGGCAGAGTGATGTGAATCACTCCATGGTGTCACACCCTGACCATAGTTTGCTTTGTATGTTTCTATGTTTTGTTTGGTCATGGTGTGATCTGAGTGGGCATTCTATGTTGTGTGTCTAGTTTGTCTGTTTCTGTGTTTGGCCTGATATGGTTCTCAATCAGAGGCAGGTGTTAGTCATTGTCTCTGATTGGGAACCATATTTAGGTAGCCTGTTTGGTGTTGGGTGTTGTGGGTGATTGTTCCTGTCTCAGTATTTGTTCCACACGGGACTGTTTCGGGTTTACACGGTTGTTGTTGTTTTTGTAGTTTATTCATGTATAGTTTTCTTATTAAAAACAAACATGAATTTCAACCACGCTGCATTTTGGTCCTCCTCTCCTTCGACGGAAGAATCCCGTTACACATGGCCTCTTGCTGTCAGAACAGCCTCCAGGGTCTTATGGGTGTGGTGCCCATCGAGGATGAGGATGTGGGGTTCCTCAGGGGTACAACCAACACTGTGGGCGAAGTGGTGGAGCCAGCAGACAAATATGGTACTTTCCACCTAGCCTGAGTCACTCACCCTTCCAATGGACCCTGGAGGTGCTCCAACCAGCAGGTGTTTGTTCATCGCCTTCTTGACAAGGTAACTTTCCTACATGGAAGAGAAGACTGGCACTCTGCGCATTTGGCTGATTCCTGGGGTTTTCACCTCCTTTCCACTGTAGACCGTAGGGTTCTTGGTGGAATGTTGAACACCCTGGTAGCCCCCTTTAAGTTCTGCGCATTTTGTACTGCCTTCAGGGCATGCTGTATCATCTCAGAGACATAGCTTCCACAGTCTGTTTTCTTCTTGTATATTCTCATCTGAAAATAAAAACATGAAATTATATTAGGAACTGTAAGGAACTGACCATTAACCTAAACCCTGACCCCTAATCTAACAGATGGCCCCTAACCCTTACCCAAAACCCTCCCTAACCCTAACCGCTAATCTAATAGATGGCCCCTAACCCTATTAACCTGCAGGGGGAAAAGGTGCCAATTTAAAAGCTCTCTTTTAAAAATGTAGCTAGCTGTCCTCCCGAGTGGTGCAGCCTGTCTAAGGCACTGCAATGCAGATCCGGGTTTGATCCCAGGCTGTGTTGCAGCTGGGTATGACCGGGAGACCTATGTGGTGATGCACATTTGGTTAGGGGAGGGTTTGGCTGGCATGCCCTTGTCCCATTGCACTCTAGCAACTCCTGTGGCGGGCCGGGCACATGCACGCTGACATGGTCACAAGATGGACAGTGTTTCTTCTGACACATTGGTGCGGCTGGCTTCCAGGATAAGCGAGCAGTGTGTCAAGAAGAATTGCGGCTTGTCAGGGTCGTGTTTTGGAAGATGCATGGCTCTTGACCTTCGCCTCTCCTGAGTCTGTACGGGAGTTGCAGCGATGGGACAAGACTGTAACTACCAATTGGGGAGAAAAAGGGGGTACATTTTTTTAAAAATGAAAATAACCAACAAAACAATAATAAAAATACAATTAAAATAAACACATAGCTAGCTATAAAGCTATATGTAATAAACTGCTGTGTAAAATAGCTAAAAGGCTATAAAGTAAGATTAACTGTAAAGCTATCAGTCACTAGTGGAAACATTTTCAACTGCAATTAAGTTGTGTTATGTTATCTTTTTTAATACATTTTACCACAGACGATCGCTAGCACTGCTAGCATCTTATGTTAACTAGCATTTACTGCTAGTGTGGTTGCTGAGTGGTGCAGTGGTATATGACACTGCATCTCAATACAAGAGGGATCACTGCAGTATCTGGTTCAAATCCAGGCTGCATCACATCCAGCTGTGATTGGGAGTCCCATAGGGCGGCGCACAATTGGCCCCGTGTAGTCTGGGTTGGGCTGGGGTAGGCTGTCATTGTAAATAAGAATTTGGTCTTAACTGACTTGTCTAGTTAAATAAAGGTTAAATATAAAAAATAAAAATGCTACCTAGAAGCTTAACATAAACTAGCACACACTAAATGTCTAAATGACAGGTAGAAATACATTCATAACCATAAAGGGGTAACAAGCCCCCAGGGGTCAGTTACCCCTAGCAGGGGGGACGACTTACCTCCAATACACTCATCCAACATATTACTACTTTACAAAAAAATTATCTACATTTTTCTCTCTAAACAAGTGGATTATTTATCTTATTTATCTCCTTCTATATATATATATATATATATATATCTAACTTCATTGGAATATAGCTACAACTTTTTCACTATTACATTTAAAACATTTTGGACATTTTTGGTTGAGCAACAGCAGTGTCAACCAGGGAAAGTGTTGGGGAAATAATTTGGTGACATCTTGTGGTCCTTTAATGTGAATTCCAGGGGGGGGGGGGGTCAGTTACCCCCTAATACCCTACCATGTGTTCTACCTTTCTCCTGTTGCTCACTGTACAATACAGTTGTGGCAGGCAGCTATAATTAAACTTAAAGTATCTTAGAGACTGTTTGCCTTATTGTCCACCTATGGTCAATTAAGCTTACAAGAGATTACTACTGTAGGATACACAGTATATATGCAGTATTATAATTATGTCCTGTGTTCCTTGTGAGTATGCTTGCTATATACAGCGCATACGGAAAGTATTCAGACTCATTGACTTTTCAACATTTCGTTACTTTACAGCCCTGTTCTAAAATTGATTAAATTGTTTTTTTTCTTCGTCAATCTACACAAAATACCCCATAATGACAAAGCAAAAAGTTATTTTTTTGCTAATTTATTACAAATAAAAACTTCAATATCACATTTACATAAGTATTCAGACCCTTTACTCTGTACTTTGTTGAAGCACCTTTGACAGCGATTACAGTCTTAAGTCTTCTTGGGTATGAGGCTACAAGCTCGGCACACCTGTATTTTGGGAGTTTCTCCCATTCTCCTCTGCAAATCCTCTCAAGCTATGTCAGTTTGGATGGGGAGTGTCTCTGCATTCAGAGACTTGTCCCGAAACCACTCCTGTGTTGTCTTGGCTGTGTGCTTAGGGTTATTGGCCTATTCAAAGGTGAACCGTTGCCCCAGTCTGAGGTCCTGAGAGCTCTGGAGCATGTTTTCATCAAGGATCTCTCTGTACTTTGCTCTGTCCATCTTTCCCTTGACCCTGACTAGTCTCCCAGTCCCTGCCGCTGAAAACCATCCCTACAGCATGATGCTGCCACCTCCATGCTTCACCGTAGGGATGGTGCAAGGTTTCCTCCAGACTTGGCGCTTGGCATTCAGGCCAAAGAGTTCAATCTTGGTTTCAGCAGACCAGAGAATCTTGTTTCTCATGGTCTGAGAGTCCTTTAGGTGCATTTTGCCAAACTCCAAGTGGGCTGTCATGTGCCTTTTACTGAGGAATAGCTTCCGTCTGGCCACTCTATCATAAAGGTCTGATTGGTGGAGTGCTGCAGAGATGGTTGTCCTTCTGGAGCTCTGGAGCTCTGTCAGAGTGCCCATCGGGTTCTTGGTCATCTCCCTGGCCCTTCTCCCACGATTGCTCTGTTTGGCCGGAAAGCCAACTCTCAGAAGAGTCTTGTTGGTTCCAAACTTCTTCCATTGAAGAATGAGGGAGGCCACTGTGTTCTTGGGGACCTTCAATGCTGCAGAAATTGTTGGTACCCTTCCTTAGATCTGTGCCTCGACACAATCCTGTCTCTGAGCGCCACAGACAATTCCTTCGATCTCATGGATTGGTTTTTGCTCTGACATGTACTGTTAACTGTGGGACATTATATAGGCAGATGTGTGCCTTTCCAAATCATGTCCAATCAAATGAATTTACCACAGGTGGTATCCAATCAAGTTGTAGAAACATGTCAAGGAGGATAAATGGAAACAGGATGCACCTGAGCTTAATTTTAAGTTTCATAGCAAAGGGTCTGAATACTTAAGTAAATAAGGTAGTTCTGTTTTTTATTTTCAATAAATGTGCCAAAATTTTAAAAATCCTGTTTTCGCTTTGTCATTATATGGTATTGTGTGTAGATTGATGAAGAAGAAAAAATAATTGCATCCATTTTAGAATAAGGCTGTAATGTAACAAAATGTGGAAAAGGGAAAGGGGTCTGAATACTTTAGCTCTAATACCAGATTGTTACTGTAAGGCTACAGTATATGCATTTCAGTATGTCCAACTTTCCTGTCCAATGTTCCTGGGTTAGATCAAAGTCTAAAAAGGGAAGCTATAGGGTACTAGAAGAAAATGATCTGGCATTGTCACATCCATATGGTACACTGTGTAAGACACATCAACTGAGTTACGTACATAACTTCACAATACCCAGTAGAGTCACCGGAACATCTTCTTCGGGATAGGGTCTATTTTTCTCCACTTCCTGTCTGACTGACATGCCCAAAGTAAACGGCCTGTTACTCAGGCCCAGAAGCCAGGATATGCATATAATTGGTAGCATTGGATAGAAAACACTTTGAAGTTTGGAGAAATGTTGCATGAGACTATAAAACAATTGATGTGGTAAGAGAAAATCCAAAGATTTCTTTTGAGATCCCATGCTCTTACATTACAACGTATAGGGACAATGTTAACTCCGGCTCCCAGATTGCAATTCCTATGGCTTCCAAGAGATGTCAACAGTCTTTGTTCAAGTTTTCAGGCTTGTTTCTTCCCAAACAAGGAAGAGTTTTGAGGTTTGGCACCGGGAGTCACAGTTGGAAATCAGTCTGCGGGCGCGAGATGAGGAGGATGCACACTTGCTAATTTTACTTTTCTTTTGAACATACCAAATACCACCAAGTACTGGAAAATATCCATTGTTACCACATAGTTGGTACCATGTAACAACATGAAGCATTATCATCTTCCTCAAACAACCAGTACACAAATAGGTGATGACGTAATGGCAACCTGTTTTGCCAGCTGGGCACAATTTCCTCACTTCTGTTTGCATTCTTGGGTAAACAGTTGTGCACTCAAGTCCACAATCCACATACTGTGGCTTTGTGTGAGTACGCATAGTAGTATCCTTGAAATGTAGGTGAATGACTGACAACAGCCTTCAACATTGGTTATTACTAGTATGGTAATTATAATTCATTGTTTCATAACAGAGAGCCCTATAATCCTAAGAATCTCTTCTGATTGGTTTACTACTCATTGTGTTCCAACAATACCAGTACTCAAATAACATAAAAAAACAAAAAAGACTTGAATCTTTTTTAAGAGCTTTCTGCTCACCAGTTAGCAACAGCTTTGACTCTTCCTTGCCTAAAACTGCTCATGGTATTTTAGTCCTCAAAGACGCAATTAAACAAACAGAAGTCTCAAAATGGCTATCAATAATATACAAAAAAGTAGCACCACTGAACATTTGCATACCTCAAGAGAGATCTTGTCATACCCAGATTGGTTTCACCTGTCCATGTGCTTGTCTCCACCCCCTCCAGGCGCTCATCATCCCGGTGTATTTATTCCTGTGTTTTCTGTCTTTCTGTGCCAGTTCATATTGTTTGCCAAGTCAAACAGCGTTTATCTCCTAGCTCCTATTTTTCCCAGTCTCTGTTTTTCCTAGTCCTCCTAGTTTTGACCCTTGCCTGTCCTGACACCGATCCCACCTGCCTGGCCATTCATCCTGCCCTGACCTTGAGCCTGCCTAACACCTTGTACTGTTTGGACTTGGACCTGGTTACTGAACCCCTGCCTGTCCTGACCTCTAGACTGTCTAATGCCCTGGACTGTTTGGACTCTGACCTGGTTTATGAACTCTCGTCTGTACCCGACCTGCCTTTTGCCTACCCCGTGTTTTATAATAAATATTGGAGCTCAACCATCTGCCTCCTGTGTCTGCATATGGGTTTCGCCTTATAGCTCTAGCATATGGAGCTGAGAAACTGAAATATGTGACAATTTGCCAAATTGAAAGGTAAGCTCCTTATATCCAATGATACATTTTTTTTGTCTAGACACAACAAGTGACAAGTCTATGAATAAATTACCCACTTTTAATTCTTTAGATTTCAATGAAATGTTTTTATTTTTTTTACACAGCAGTGTTTTTGTGGCTTGCATATAATTACACAGCATGTTCATTTGTGGAATAGTCTCTAGTAGTTTCTACTCTGTATTTAGGCTCATTGTAAACATATCCTACCGATGCCCTTATCCCACCCCCTGAGCTAAATGCAAATATGCTGTGGAGGTAGAGTACAGGACCCCAAGCAGAAACCATTTGGGCTGTTTCCAACACTGACATGTTCTTGTTGGTTCTTTTGTCAAAAGTAGACGTAAACAGATTTGAAACACAAACTGAAGTACACACACACTCCCTAAAGCACTCTCTCGCTCAACCGCACAGAATGCATGCACGCATGCACACACACGGATGCACGCACGTTGAGAAAAGGCCAACTCAATTCTTATTGGACCAAGATAAGCTTTGGTATTTGGTGTTTGCTTTCTGGTTTCCCTGTGGTATGCTGCATGATGAGATGGTGTGAACCTGGGTATGACCCTCTAGTCTAGTCAGTGTTACTACTTTCGTCTTCCCACCCAGTAGGTGATGTAGTGCACTCCATATCCTCCGCAGCCCAAACCCACAGGATAATTGCCGTCTAAGGGCTCTATTCAATCTGTAGATCTGCTTTATAGCGCGATTGACCAGTAAAGGCAACGTTCCCGTGTCACAGAGACTGCCTTCACAGTAAACGCTACATAAGTCGGACCAATCAAAAATTACCTTTACATTTTAATGCGCATCTTCCTCCATCAATTCGGCTTGAATCCAACCCTTAAGAAAAGATCAGCCAGTCCCGCCTACACCCGCCTGGGCAAACTGCTCTGCCAGAGTTCTGTAATAAGGGCTCCCACATAGAATATGTTGTTCTTCATCAAGTTGGGGCTGCTTTGCTTTCACTAGTTTAATTTTGCTATCCACCAAATCTAGTATAATTTAACTATCCACTAAATCTATGCTCAAGCTTATTAGCTTTCTAAATGGATTTTCCTTTCACAGCGTGTACAAATGTTTATTTCTTATGTTTATTTCTGTGTCCAGTAGTCTAGTCAGCTGCCAGTACAGCCTTGTGATGCTGTCACAGCCTTATTCCCAGTATACACAAATATATTTATAGTCACTTGAGAAAAGCAAATGTACTGTGAAGTTTCACACCACAACAGTGAAAAAACAGAACCGTTACACCGTAGGTTGGCAATACTTGTATTGTAACAGTCAGTGTGGTAACTGGCAAGGCATGCTTCTTTAATCATTTGATTGATGTTCCACTTTCAAAGACTAATTAATCCTCGCTTTCATTCATTTGTGCAGTACACCTGGCAAAAATGACCTCATTATTACTTTTCAAACTGTATCTGTGACACACTGTAATCGTGGTAAGAGAGAAAGCGAGAGAGAATGAAAGCAAGTGTGTGTGAGAGAGAGAGCGAGTTTGAGGGAGAGCAAAGAGTATGCTATGGTGCTCAAATATTAACTCCATGTGGCCTATCTTTGAAGGGGTCATGAAAACATAGTTGATTCCTTTCACCTGTAGCTAGTGGGTCAGGAGCCATGATCCCACCATGATACCATGACATTAAAGACAGTGACGGATCATAGATACGGCCACTACAAAATAAATACAACTGCTTGTAACGCTCGTCTGAAGAAGATGAACCAAAGCGCAGCGTGGTATGTGTTCATGATTATTTATTCAAACTGAACACCGAAACAAAATAACATAGTGGAACAAAACGAAACAGTTCTGCCTGGTGCAAACAAAACAGAAAAAACTACCCACAAAACACAGGTGGGAAAAAGCTGCCTAAGTATGATTTTCAATCAGAGACAATGATAGACAGCTGCCTCTGATTGAGAACCACACCAGGCCAAACAAAGAAATAGAAAACATAGAAATAAAGAAACTAGAATGCCCACCCTAGTCACACCCTGGCCTAACCAAAATAGAGAATAAAACCCACTCTATGGCCAGGGCTTGACAGTACACCCCCCCCCCCCCCCCAAAGGTGTGGACTCCGGCCGCAAAACCTGACTCTAAAGGGGAAGGTCCGGGTGGGCCTCCTTTACGGCAGCGGCTCTGTTGCGTGACGTGGACGCCCCTCCGCCTCTGGCTCCCCCCACTTTGGTGGCACCTCTGGTGCGGGAACCCTCGCCTCTGACCCCGGACTGGGCACCCTCGTTGCTGGAAGCTCCGGACTGGGCACCCTCGTTGCTGGAGGCTCCGGACTGGGCACCCTCGTTGCTGGAGGCTCCGGACTGGGCACCCTCGTTGCTGGAGGCTCCGGACTGGGCACCCTCGTTGCTGGAGGCTCCGGACTGGAGGCCGTTGTTGGAGGCTTCGTGCCATGACTCCTCGTTGGAGGCTTCGTGCCATGACTCCTCGTTGGAGGCTTCGTGCCATGACTCCTCGTTGGAGGCTTCGTGCCATGACTCCTCGTTGGAGGCTTCGTGCCATGACTCCTCGTTGGAGGCTTCGTGCCATGACTCCTCGTTGGAGGCTTCGTGCCATGACTCCTCGTTGGAGGCTTCGTGCCATGACTCCTCGTTGGAGGCTTCGTGCCATGGATCGTCGGAGGCTTCGTGCCATGGATCGTCACCGGAGGCTTCGTGCCATGGATCGTCACCGGAGGCTTCGTGCCATGGATCGTCACCGGAGGCTTCGTGCCATGGATCGTCACCGGAGGCTTCGTGCCATGGATCGTCACCGGAGGCTTCGTGCCATGGATCGTCACCGGAGGCTTCGTGCCATGGATCGTCACCGGAGGCTTCGTGCCATGGATCGTCACCGGAGGCTTCGTGCCATGGATCATCACTGGAGGGAGGAGACGCATGGGCAGTCTGGTACATGGAGCTGCCACAGGGTTCACCAGGCTGGGGAGACATACAGGAGGCCCTGTCCTTGGCAGAGGCACCGGATACACTGGGCCGTGGAGGCGCACTGGAGGTCTCGAGCTAAGAGTCTGCACAACCCATCCTGGCTGGATGGGGACTTTGGCCCGGCACGTGCGGGGTGCAGGCACAGGACGCACTGGGCTTTGCAGATGCACTGGAGACAAAGTGCGCAGAGCCTGCGCAGGATATCCTGGGCTGTAGAGACGTACTGGAGGTCTGGAGAGCAGGGCTGGCACAATCCGTCCTGGCTAGATGCTCACCCTAGCCCGGCAGATGCGGGGAGCTGGGATGTAGCGCACCGGGCTAAGAACGCGTACTGGAGACACCGTGCGCTCCACCGCATAACACGGTGCCTGACCAGTACGACGCCCACCACGGTAAGCACGGGGAGTTGGCTCAGGTCTCCAACCTGGCTCAGCCAATCTCCCCGTGTGCCCTCCAAACATTTTTTGGGGGAGTGGCCTCCTGGTCTTTAGTGCCAGCCTTGTCCCTGTGTAATCCTTGGCCCTTTTCCTAGCTGCCTCCGCCTTCCTTGCTGCTTCGACCTGCTCCCATGGAAGGCGATCTTTTCCGGCCAGGATCTCCTCCCACGTGTAGGATCCTTTGCCGTCCAGGATGTCCTCCCATGTCCAGTCCTCCTTACCACGCTGCTTGGTCCTTTGGTTATGGGTAGTTCTGTAACGCTCATCTGAAGAAGAGGACCAAAGCGCAGAGTGGTACATGTTCATGATTATTTATTCAAACTGAACACTGAAACAAAATAGTACAAAACGAGACAGTTCTGTCTGGTGCAAACACAAAACAGAAAACAACTACCCACAAAACACAGGTGGGAAAAAGCTGCCTAAGTATGATTCTCAATCAGAGACAACGATAGACAGCTGCCTCTGATTGAGAACCACACCCGGCTAAAGACAAAGAAATAGAAAACATAGAAATAAAGAAACTAGAATGCCCACCCTAGTCACACCCTGGCCTAACCAAAATAGAGAATAAAACCCTCTTTGGCCAGGGCGTGACACTGCTGACATTCTTCTGATGTCGGATCTTAATTTGAGACCGTTTGCTACAGTCGGAAAATAATCCTGCAGCAACAGGAAATTAGAATTATTATGTGGATTATAATTCATGTACATTTTTGTAAGGTTTGATACATTTTTCGAAAAGGGAAAATGGAAATTACAAAACTTCAGAAGCCTTTTTAAACCTCAAATACACTGCACGTTTTACAACTAAGATCCTACATCTGTACGTCAAGAAAGCCGTTGCAGGATGATCATATCTTCATCCAAAGAGAATTATAATATCTTTGTCTTAGGGGAATTGTTTCATCTTTGTCCAATAATATTCTTATAATGCAATAGGATTTCACCAACCTCTCAGGGGAATGTTTTTTTCCAACAGGTGTCTTAAAAATAACCAACATTTTGAAACCTTGAGGGACACGTGTGTGCTGTTTTATCATGTGGCTTTGTGCACCAGAGATCAATGAAGAGTAAGAAAGAGCAACAAATGCCATTAAAGGAAAAGAACCATAGGGGCTTCATTGAATGGCTTTGAATTCTATTATTTGTGATTGACAGTTATGTCAAAGGTTGTTCGGTAGGAGCTAATTTCCCAATCATGCTATTTTAAAACCCCTAGACTAGCAATTTGCGTTCTCTGCACCCTGCTACAGACTTTGCCTTCCCTACATTATGTATATGAGCTGGTTCAAACATACGAGTCGTTGAACATTGACTTTCTGATCCTGATTTTTCCCAATGGGAAGGGGACACTGTCACTATCACGCTTTCCATCAAAGAAGCATGAATTAAGGAGTAATCTGAAGTGAAGAGGAACAAAAATCTGATGAAGGTTAAGGGCCAAAACGTGTTGGTTTTACTTTTAACTATAAAGAAGCACTGTCCAAGTGTGGATTCATTTCCTCTTCTCTCCTGATTTTCCCAATTGCATGGAGGGAGAGTCACGCCCTGACCTTAGTTATCTTAGTTTTCTTTATTATTTTGGTTAGGTCAGGGTATGACAAGGGTAGTTGGCTTAGTTCTTGTATTGTCTAGGTGATTTTGTCCTGTCTAGGGTTTTGTATATCTATGGGGTTTTAGTATGTCTAGGTATATGTAGGTCTATGGTGAACTGAATTGGTTCCCAATCAGAGACAGCTGTTTATCGTTGTCTCTGATTGGGGATCCTATTTAGGTTGCCATTTCCCGTTTTGGTTTTGTGAGTTATTGTCTGTGTAGTTGCATGTCAGCACTCGTATTAGCGTCACGGTCGTTTTTGTTAGTTTGTTTAGTGGTCTTTGTTAATTAAAGAAGAGGTATTCATATCATGCTGCGTCTTGGTCTCCTCACTATGACGAACGTGACAGAGAGGACAACCGTTTAATGCAAGGATGGTACTATATCCTTATTGCAATATGAAAAGTTTGGTTACTCTAACTTTGTCACTCAAGTCCAGTAAATTTAGTTTTTTTGTTCTAATAAGAGCTCAATAACTGAATAGAGTTGAGTCACCACTGAGTGGCATCGATTCAAACAATTATGATTTGTTTATACAATGGATGGGTCTAATCCTGAATGCTGATTGGTTAAAACTGCATTCCAGCCGGTGTCTATTCCACAAGTTACCACCAGCTAAATCTGATGTTAAAATGCCTATTTACTCCATTCCATATGGCAGTTTTTTTGTTATGATAAGAGATCAATTACTGTGATTGGAGCTGATTCACCACTGAGTGGCATTGATTCAAACAATTATAATTTGAATAAACACAATCCATTGGCTGCCACAGTCCAGCAAGTGTAATCTCTAATCACTCAAATAGGAAAATTACAGTTGTCTTACTTCAACACAGGGATTTCAGCAACCCAAAACATGTAGCCTCCGATTCCACAAAGTGACACGCTTTAAGAATTCCAAGTTTCACCCAATCAATTGAAGGGTATCTGAAGGGAAAAAAGTACACATGGAATGTTTCAGGGAATCTGAACATCCATAGGTACTCTTGGAATAGGGGAATCTAAGTAGGAAAAAGGGGAAATTACATCTACAGTATGCATCCACGAAAGGTATTCAAGTACAAAAGATGGCACCGAAGAACATGGCTGACATGTTCCATTCTCCCAACTAATTGTGCTATTTTGTTATATTTTTTGCATTTTGTGTAACTTATTTTTGTACATATGTACATTCTGTTATGGCCGAAAATAACTTATGGACATCAGAACAGCGAATACTCTGGAAGAAACCTTTTCCTTTAATAACGATTCCGACGAGAAGGATATGCTGCTTCACTGGAACAGGCCCAGATCCCCGTCATTTGCTTGAAGAAAATATACAGGAAAAGGGGCCGCAGATCGGGCTGCCTTCTGGGAATCCATAGGAGAGCGAATAAACTACCACTGCCATCCGTTCTTCTTGCTAACGTGCAAACATTGGAAAATGTAATTGTTGACCTACGATTAAGATTATCCTACCAACGGGACATTAGAAACTATTATCTTATGTTTCACTGAGACGTGGCTGAACGACGATTCGGATAATATAGAGCTGGTGGGATTTTCCATGCACCGACAGAACAGAGAAGCTACGTCTCGTAAGACGAAGGGTGGGGGTGTCTATTTGTCAATATCTGGTGCGCAATGTCTAATATTAAAGAAGTCTCAAGGTATTGCTCGACTGAGGTAGAGTACCTTATGATAAGCTGTAAACCACACTATCTACCAAGAGAGTTCTCATCTATGTTATTGATAGCCACCTATTTACCACCACATAATGAATATGGCACTAAGACAGCTCTAAACCAACTCTATAGGCCATAAGCAAAGAAGAAAATGCTCACCCAGAAGCGGCACTCCTAGTGGCTGGGGACTTTAATGCAGAAACACTTAAATCAGTTTTACAACATTTTTACCAGCATGTCACATCTGCAACCAGAGGAAAAATAATCCTAGACCACATTTACTCCACACACAGAGATGCAGACAAAGCTCTCCCCCGCCCTCCATTTGGCAAATCTGACCATAATCTACCCTCCTGAATCCTGCTTACAAGCAAAAACTAAAGCAGGAAGTACCAGTGACTCGCTCAATACGGAAGTGGCCAGACGACACAGATGCTACACTACAGGACTGTTTTGCTAGCACAGACTGGGATATGTTAGGGATTCATCCAATGGCATTGAGGAGTACACCACCTTGATCATTGGCTTCATCAATAAGTGCATCGACAACGTCATCCCCACAGTGACCGTACATACATATCCCAAACAGAAGCCATGGATTATAGGCAAAATCCGCATCGCGCTAAAGGCTAGAGCTGCCGCTTTCAAGGAGCGGGAGACTAATCCGGACACTTATAGGAAATCCCACTATGCCCTCAGACGAACCATAAAACAAGCAAGGTGTCAATGCAGGATTAAGATTGAATCCTACTACACCGGCTCTGACGATCGTCGGATGTGGCAGGGCTTGAAAACTATTACGGACTACAAAGGGAAACCCAGACGCGAACTTCCCAGACCAGCTAAATGCCTTTTATGCTCGCTTCGAGGCAATCAACAATGAAGCATGCACGAGAGCAACAGCTGTTCTGGATGACTGTGTGATAAAGCTCTCGGTAGCCGATGTGAACAAAACCTTTAAACAGGTCAACATTCACAAAGCCGCTGGGCCAGATGGATTACCAGGACATGTACTCAAAGCATGCACGGACCAACTTTCAAGTGACTTCACTGACTTTTTCAACCTCTCCCTGACCGAGTCTGTAATACCTACATGTTTCATATACCGCCCCAACAGATCCACAGATGACTCCATCTCAGTCACACTCCACACTGCCCTTTACCACCTGGACAAAGGCAACACCTATGTGAGAATGCTATTCCTTGACTGCAGCTCAGCATTCAACACCATAGTGCCCACGAAAGACTCTGGGACTAAACACATCCCTCTGCAATTGGATCCTGGACTTCCTGACGGGCCGCGACCAGCTGCTAAGAGTTGGCAACATGTCTGCCATGCTAATCCTTAACACTGGGGCCCCTCAGGGGTGTGTACTTAGTCCCCTCCTGTACTCCCTGTTCACCCACGACTGTGTGGCAAAACATGACTTCAACACCATCATTAAGTTTGCTGATCACCGACAACGATGAGATGGCATATAGGGAGGAGGACTGAGAACTGGCAGTGTGGTGCCAGGACAACAACCTCTCCCTCAAAGTGAGCAAGACAAAGGAGCTGATCGTGGACTACAGGAAAAGGCAGACCGAACAGGCCCCCATTCTCATCGACTGGGCTGTGGTGGAGCGGGTCGAGAGTTAAGTACCTTGGTGTCCACATCACCAACGAACTATCATGGTCCAAACATACCAAGACAGTCGTGAAGAGGGCATGACAAAACCTCAAGAGACTGAAACGATGAGTCTGCAGATCCTCAAAAGATTCTACAGCTGCACCATCGAGAGCATCATGACCGGTTGCATCACCGCCTGGTATGGCAACTGCTCGGCATCTGACCGTAAGGCGCTACAGAGGGTAGTGCGTACGGCCCAGTACATCACTGGGGCCAAGCTTCCTGCCATCCATGACCTATTATATAGGTCATGGATGTCAGAGGAAAGTCCATAAAATTGTCAGAGACTCCAGTTACCCAAGTCATAGGCTGTTTCCTCTGCTACGGCACTGCAAGCGGTACCGGAGCGTGAATTCTAGGACCAAAAGGCACCTTAACAGCTTCTACCCCAAGCCATAAGACAGCTGAACAATTAATAAAATTGCCACAGGACTATTTACATTGACCCCCCCGCCCCCCTCTCTCGCCCCCCTCCCCCTCTTTTGTACACTGCTGCTACTCACTGTTTATTTTCTATGCACAGTCACTTCACCCCTACCTACAAATGACAAATGACCTCAACTAACCGGTACCCCCTATATATAGCCTTGTTATTGTGGTACTTACTTTTCATTATTATTATTATTGTTATTATTATTGGGGTGGCAGGGTAGCCTAGTGGTTAGAGCGTTGGCCTAGTAACCGGAAGGTTGCAAGTTCAAACCCCCGAGCTGACAAGGTACACATCTGTCGTTCTGAACAGGCAGTTATCCCACTGTTCCTAGGCCGTCATTGAAAATAAGAATTTGGTCTTAACTGACTTGCCTAGTTAAATAAAGGTAAAAATGAAATACAATTATTTTTTACTTTAGTGTATTTGGTTAAAATAATCTTAACTCTTCTTGAACTGCACTGTTGGTTAAGGGCTTGTCGGTAAGCATTTCACGGTCAGCTCTACACTTGTTGTTTGCGGCGCATGTGACAAATAAAGTTTGATTGTAATATATAATATATACGAATCTGTGTTCAGAAAGTCGACACTGAGTAATGACAAACCAAAGACTCCTAGATAAGTCATTTCATCACAGTTCCAACAGCTCAAACAACTTCACCACATTCCTCGCCAATTTGTTCACTGTGTGGAGAGCGCTGCTTTCCAATGATATATTGGTTGGTACCATCTTTAACCCATAACTGAGGTGTGATCAGTGGATTTGACAGGCTCCTATTAAAATGCACATGCCGTGGGGAAACATCATGATAATCACATGGGCAATTAGATAAGCGGCAGGCGATTGTAGTGTACTTGGTCCAATGGACAATTGAAGCACAGTACATTTGGCAAAATGCACGTATGGGTTACTAAATCTCCAGCCTTCTCTGGGTGATGTAACCACGTGAAAAAATACAACAGTTTACTATAGAATACTACAGTACTTACTATATAATTCTATAATAAACTGAAGTATACTGTAGATGTCACGACTTCCGCCAAAGTCGGCTCCTCTCCTTGTTCAGGTGGCGATCGACATCACCGGCTTTCTAGCCATCGCTGCTCCACAACCGGGGTTGTCTCCACCCATTCCATCCGGAGAGAATTCCGGAGGAATGTGTCTCTCCCTTCCCAGGGAGAATGATGGAACGGCAGCACAGTGCCAGGGATTCTTGCTACAACTGGACCTCTACCTGGCCACTGTGCACCCAGCACCCTCGGGAGGGGAGAGAGTGGCCGCTCTCGTCTCCTGCCTCACAGGAAGAGCGCTGGAGTAGTCAAACGCCAGTTGGAGAGAAGGAGACACGGCTTCAGACCACTTCGAGGATTTAACCCGTCGTTTCAGGGCCGTCTTCGACCATCCACCTGAGGGCAGAGCGGCGGGGAGAGGCTTTTCCATTTGAGGCAGGGGACGAGGAGCGCCCAGGACTTCGCCCTTGAATTCCGAACCTTGGCCCCTGGAGCAGGCTGGAATGACAGAGCTCTCATCGACCACTATAGATGCAGCCTAGGAGAGGATGTCCAATGTGAGCTGGTCTATCTTCCGGTAGTCCAACGCTCTAACCAATAGGCTACCCTGCCGCCCATATGCATACAGTCAAATCAGGATTTGCTCAACAAAAAACATTTTTTTACAGTATCAATACATTGACATGCATGATAAGTGCAGCTTTGACTGAATTGCAGCTGTCCGTAGTGTCAGTTTATATTTATATGTCATTATAAAATGTGATGGGAACTCAGTCTTGATAAACTGCAAGCTGCAAAGATTTGTTTGTTAATCATCTCCTACATGTCAGTCAGAGAGGTACTGGCTCTACGTTCACATCCCTTAGCCTCCCTCCCCTGTCTACAGATGTAGGATCTTAGTTTGAGCCAGTTTGCTACAGCAGGAAAATAATCCTGCAGCAACAGGAAATGTGAATTATTATGTGGATTGTAATTCATGTAAATTTTTGTAGGGGTCTGAAATTCAAAGTGGAAATTACAAACTTCAGAAGCCTTTTTTAAACCTCAAAACACTACAAATGTTAAATTGGGTGATCAAATTAAGATACTACATATATAAACCCTTGGATCTATCTTTAGAGAGCAATGATTCAGGCCATGATAACTAAATACACAGGTCTGAACATAGTGATCCAGCTCAGTGCACCACAGAAGTTGTGCGTCCAAAATGCCCCCATATTTCCTATATAGTACACTACTTTTGACCAGAGCTCTGGTAGTGCACTATATAGGGAATAGGGTGCCATTTGGGATGCACAGCAGTCTTCAGCTATCAGCTTCAACCAAACACATATTGTACAGCTAAGCTTCTTATCAGCAAGAGCTGACGGAAAGACACAATAGAGATCTATAAGTCCCATCTGGAGGACAGCTCACACCTGGATAATGGGAAACAAAATCTTCACACTTGTAAAGAATTGTTCTACACTGTCATCTTGGAATCCCTTTGTGCTGCATAATCGTCTTGTCCCTTAATTAAAGAAGTGGTTTCCAACCTTGTTCTGTTACTGTACCACCAACTGAATTTTGCTCTGCTCTGAGTACCCCTAAAGTACCCCCTGCATTTTAACAGCAGGTCTGTTGTCTCATGAGTCATCTCAAGTAAAGCCTGTTGATAGGCCAAGTACCCCCAGGGGTCCTAGTTCAACCCCTAGTTGGGAAGCACTGCCTTAAAGGACAAACTGTAACGTTAATGTTTCAATACCCCGTTTGTCTCGCCTTCAATGAACATAAAGAATAAGTGATTGTCAGTTTGTTATTTTCTTGAGCACCGGCTTCGATGCTGAGGGAACTAGCGATCAGCCGTGCTGCAATTTGTCTGCCATATATACAGTGCATATTTTCTCTTTGTTCCCGAAGTTCATACTGAAGCAAGTCAAGAAGATGCAGAAAAATTGCTGACAAAAAAAAGGGATGGGAGTCTTCAAAGGAAGTTTGTGTGGAGGAAAGTTGAGCTGCTTTGTGAGAAACAGACCTGTCAGGAAAAGCGGAAGCTGAACAAGACAACAGGGTTTAACATTCTGCCTCAAGATAAATAAGGTTTTCCCACACACAAACATGAAAATACACAGTGTCCGTAAAACGTATATGGGTTAAGAACTTGTGAAAGAGCACAGTTTGAAAGATATAGCAAATATAAATCAAACCGGATGGACATCAGAAAAACGGGGGGTAGGGGAAGGACAGGAGTAAAAGGAGTAAAAAACAAAATAGAACTATTGTGAAATAGACTGTGTCCATAAAATGTATATAGTAGAATCCTATGTGTTTTTGTTCACTAGTTTAATCCAATTAGGAGAGGGGTGGTAGGGTTAGAAAGTAAAATGAAGGAAAAATGATATGTATGTATGTATGTATGTGTGTATGTGTGTATGTGTGTCTGTGTGTCTGTGTGTGTGTGTGTGTGTGTGTGTGTGTGTGTGTGTGTGTGTGTGTGTGTGTGTGTGTGTGTGTGTGTGTACAGTGGGGCAAAAAGTATTTAGTCAGCCACCAATTGTGCAAGTTCTCCCATTTTTGAAAATAAATTCATTAAAAATCCTACAATGTGATTTTCTGGATTTTTTTCTCATTTTGTCTGTCATAGTTGAAGTGTACCTATGATGAAAATTACAGGCCTGTCTCATCTTTTTAACTTGCACAATTGGTGGCTGACTAAATACTTTTTTCCCCCATTGTATATATATATATAAACATTTGCAAAAAATATATATGGGGGATTGGAAGTGATGCAGACAATTACATTGATGGAAGCTACAATCTAGTTGCACTATTAAAGATGATCTACCCCACCACCCCACCAGTAAATTTTAAGCCATTAATATCAAGCAAAACCTCTGAAGTCGAGGACAAAGTTCATAGTATTGCAAACAAAAAAAAAGATAATTGAAGCAAAACAAACCCAAAAGTATTGATAGCAAAACAAAAAAAGGTGAGAACAAATGAATTGTAAATGGATGCAAAACATTTTTATTCAGCATTTTATTTTATCATAGCATGGTTAAATAAAACTCCTTCCTCTTTCCTGCAATTTTCCGCAGCTTTTTTTCCAGTTGCAAGTTGTGGTACTGTAACGCTCGTCTGTGGTGGAAGAATAGGAGGACCAATGCGCAGCGTGGTAAGTGTTCATATCTTTTAATAAAGTAATCGAACACTAAACAAAACAATAAATGACAAACAAACAGTCCCATAAGGTGAATGACAAGCACTAATCAGGAAATATAATCACCCACCACTCAAGGGTGAAAACAGGCTGCCTAAGTATGATTCTCAGTCAGGGACAATGATTGACAGCTGCCTCTGATTGAGAACCATACCAGGCCAAACACAGAAATACCAAATCATAGAAAAAATAACATAGACCTCCCACCCAACCCTGACCATACTAAAACAAAGACATCACAAAGGAACTAAGGTCAGAACGTGACCGGTACAAATAAATTCCAGCGATATAACACCCTGCATACCACTGCTGGTTTGCCTATAAAGCTAAGCATGGTCGGTACTTGTCAGTTCCTGGAAGGGAGACCAGATGTAACTGGAAGTGGTGAAAAATAAAACCTGTGGGAAAACAAATTTGCATGTGAAACTTCACACGTCTGAATGTGAAGATTTTTTACATGATTTGTTTACACGTTCCCGAAAACTGTTTTCTTCAAATATATATATATTTTTATATATGATTGTTTTGAAAGAGCACACACACATGCATACATGCACCAGCACACATACTCACACGTATATGCGCACACACCCATCTTGCCGAACCCGCTCAAAACCTCCAATTTGTGAAACATCATCCTGGAGTCCTTGAATTCGTGCTAAGGTAAAAGCCTTCACCAAAGCATGTCTTAGATCTAATCTTTTCTCTCCAGGTGCAATCTCCAGGTGCTCTCTCCCACTTTGATGGAATTGCATTGACGTAAGTGGAATGCATCCCTCAACAACAGAGCTATCCTTATTTTGGAGTCATCCTGGGTCTGTGGCGTAAAAGCTCTCACCAACCATAACTTTAATGGGATTGCACTGATGTAAGGCACAGCCCTCGAAGTCAACAGAGTCCATTCAATTCAGAGTCTCTCATCACATGGTTTTACCACCTAAGGAGACCCAGCCTCTGTCGAGTGGCTCTTAACCCACTAAAGTCGATGTCCAGGACCCCACGGAAATCCAATTAGCATAATAATAAAAAATCCCCTTAAAAATTGGATGAACCAGACTTGTGGAGGTCTACAATTTTTTTCTGAGGTCTTGGCTGATTTCTTTTGATTTTCTCATGATGTCAAGCACTGAGTTTGAAGGAAGGCCTTGAAATACATCCACAGGTACACCGCCAATTGACTCAAATGATGTCAATTAAGCTTCTAAAGTCATGACATCAGTTTCTGGGATTTTCCAAGCTGTTTAAAGGCACAGTCAAATTAGTGTATGTAAACTTCTTACCCACTGGAATTGTGATACAGTGAATTATAAGGGAAATAATCTGTCTGTAAACAATTGTTGGGAAAATGACTTGTGTCATGCACAAAGTAGATGTCCTAACCGACTTGCCAAAACTATAGTTTGTTAACAAGACATTTGTGGACTGGTTGAAAAACCAGTTTTAATGACTCCAACCTAAGTGTATGTAAACTTCTGACTTCAACTGTACATATAGAGGGCTATGTGTCTCACCACTTGGTTATTGCAAGGCTAACCCTCAGGGAAATCATGACTTGGCAGCAACAGATAAACACAGCCATTTTCACTGGACTATGTGGTGTAAATCTGAAAATTAGCAGCTGACATCTTAAGGTTTTTTAATTGAATGCATGAGAGACAGGTTCCATGTACAACAAGACAGGCAGATATGGAGAAATAGAACAAAGAACAGTTTAATTACCTCTGGTTATGGACACTTTTGCCAACAATAAAGCTTCCACGACCTGTTCCTCAGACAATAAATGTCTGGCAATATCTACATTTTCGACCCCTTGGTCAGCTCGCTCTGAGAGTAAAGAACAGCTTATTTTTTATAGATACGAAAACAATAACTGTCCTGTCCCCTTTTCAGAAAAGCAACCCCAAAGAGTGATGTTTCCACCTCCATGCTTCACGGTTGGGATGGTGTTCTTGGGGTTGTACTCATCCTTCTTCTTCCTCCAAACACGGTGAGCAGAGTTTGAACCAAAAAGTTGTTTTTTTTGCCACGGTGTTCAATCTAAAGCAGCAGATGTCATTTTTAGGATACGTCAATACAGCCCAGTGCTGCTTACCTGAGATGCCGTCTTCGTAGGTGTCAGATTTGACTTCCTTTGTCGGAAAAAAAGTTGCTTTCAGAACAATTATTTTTGATTGAAAATAAAAAGGTTTTGCTCTCGACAAAAAGACACAAATGTACCTCTATAGCATATAACAATTTGCCTGTGAATAACCACACCTTCATACAAACGTGCTACTGTATGCAGAATTGTTGACGCACAACCGAAGATGCTGCCATATCCTGCCAGCACGCCCACAAGCGAGCCACTCAGGAGCAGAATGACGCATGGAAGGGGGAAATCAATGAGAAGGGAAAAGCAATTTATTGCAAGTTGGGGAGGAGGGCTAATAGCTGAATAGACTATTCAACCTTTACTAAAGAATAGTCTAATAGCTGAGCTAGGTGTGAACCCCTGCCCCCCTCCTATCACAGACCAGATTTGCCCTAACTACCAAGGGGTAGCTTGCAACTCAATGTAAGAACTTTTCTAATAAGTTAACTTATACGTTATGTTGGCTGACAATTTGTTAACTACGCTGTCCTTACGAACCACATAGCATATCAATACAGCAGTATGTACCGGTATGTTAGCTAGCTACCTAGCGTTAGTAGTTATACATCAAACTTTCCAATATGTTAACTATAGGTTAACTACCCAACGTTTATTGACTTGATTATTCTCATCATTCTTAGCTTGGCTAAATGGTATAGTTGCTGTGCTTTCTCAATGGACATTTGGGTGCTTTCGTAAATTACCTCTGGCTATCTATAGGCTGGACAATAGAACTAGTCAAAATTCACCCAAGGCTGAAAAACTACTTAAGAACATTGGCTAAACTGGAATACTAGCGTGAGCCCTTAGAAAATTAATGGAGCCTATTTTGACTGGAGTGATGCTTAGAATTCCATTAAAAATGTATCCCTTTTTATTTTACCACTACAATCTGTCGGACAAAACTGGAAGAAAACTTGTGTAGGAAGTGAACATCCGCAACTCGATGCTGTCAACTGTGCTTATGTCTGCGTAATGAAAAAGTAGGGAAAAAATAAAAACGGACTATTTCTGGTCTAGTAATTGATGACAAACGAGCTCGCTGCCCAAACTTACATAATTACAAAGAGGAGATTCTCCTGATTAAAATGGTGCCCTTGTAACAGTTTTTCCTCCATCCCTCTCCTCACCCCTACCTGGGCTTGAACCAGGGACCCTCTGCACACAGACAACAGCCACCCTCGAAGTATTATTACCCATCACTCCACAAAAGCCACGGCCATTGCAAAGCAAGGGGAACAACTACTTCAAGGTCTAAGAGCGAGTGACGCCCCCAACTGAATCGCTATTACTGTGCACCCTACTAACTAGCTAGCCATTTCACACCGGTTACACCCGATTTAAAAAAAAAAAATCTAAATATACAAATTGCGAGATATTTGGCGAAATAGACTGCCTATATTTCCCCCATAGGAAACAATGGAAAGACCGCAGTCCAATATTATTTTAGTTTTTTGCATTTTGTTTTTTACCTTTTAACTATAACAACTATGTGAGCAGGTCTCATTGCCAACAATAGCAAAGCAGGCATTGTGACATTGAACAATACGCTGGGAATAGAACGGTCGGAAGGCGTGTTGGTGCCACGGTGCTCAATAGAACTAATAGGAGCTGGCAGGGTGAAAAATGCACTAAAATAAGGCCTGTTTTTACATGATTACTTCAAAACGACAGCAAGAAGCTGGGAAATATGGTCATATTATGAAACTGGGCTCCACGGCGCATGCAATGAACTAGTTTTTAATCAGAAAAGAACGTTGTTAAAATTTTTATGTGTCCAGCCTATGATCTACACGGATTTCAGAGCACTCTCGTCTGAGTGTACCAGAGTACAGAATAATTACTTTACGAGCGCCCAACACCGGTTGAATATGGCTGGTGTCAGTAAATGTCAGAAAAAAAAGCGTACTTAAATTGTTTCCAGGAGCACATTTGCAGTCACCAACGCTCTGGTTAACACGAAAACTGTCAGTTCTGCTAGGATGAGTAAAATGGTCAGAGTGGTCTCATTTTGTCTGGAAGTAGCTAGCCAACGTTAGCTTGGGTGCTTGACTGCCATTGAAAGGCCAGGACGCTCAAATCAAACCTACTCCTCGGACCGAACATCCAGTGTGCGCTCCAAGAGTGAAACGGTCTATAAAATGCTTCTCAAAGATGCCCTCTGGTGGTCAACTTGCAGTAACAGAAGAAATGGCTGAGAATTAAATGACTTGCCACAGAATGCTGCAGCAGCACGCAGGGTGTGCCGCAGTATGACGTAACTTTTAAAGGAGGAACTACTGTACATTCTTCCATATGTTTGGGGAGTCTCCCACATGCTTTTGGCGAACTCCGAACACCAAAATGTTTTTCTTTAAGCAATGGCATTTTTTTCTGGCCACTCCTCCGTAAAGCCCAGCTCTGTGGAGTGTACAGCTTAAAGTGATTCTATGGACAGATACTCCAATCTCCGCTGTGGAGCTTTGCAGCTCCTTTAGGGATGATCAGTGAGATACACCTGCTGGAGCGCGTGCTACGGATGGGTGTTGCCATCGTGACCAGTGAACTGAGATAAGGCGGAGCTTTACCTAGCATGGACTTGTAGATGACCTGGAGCCAGTGGGTCTGGCGACGAATATGTAGCGAGGGCCAGCCGACTAGAGCGTACAAGTCGCAGTGGTGGGTGGTATAAGGTGCTTTAGTGACAAAACGGATGGCACTGTGATAAACTGCATCCAGTTTGCTGAGTAGAGTGTTGGAAGCAATTTTGTAGATGACATCGCCGAAGTCGAGGATCGGTAGGATAGTCAGTTTTACTAGGGTGAGTTTGGCGGCGTGAGTGAAGGAGGCTTTGTTGCGGAATAGAAAGCCGGTTCTTGATTTGATTTTCGATTGGAGATGTTTGATATGAGTCTGGAAGGAGAGTTTACAGTCTAGCCAGACACCTAGGTACTTATAGATGTCCACATATTCAAGGTTGGAACCATCCAGGGTGGTGATGCTGGTCAGGCGTGCGGGTGCAGGCAGCGAACGGTTGAAAAGCATGCATTTGGTTTTACTAGCGTTTAAGAGCAGTTGGAGGCCACGGAAGGAGTGTTGTATGGCATTGAAGCTCATTTGGAGGTTAGATAGCACAGTGTCCAAGGACGGGCCGGAAGTATATAGAATGGTGTCGTCTGCGTAGAGGTGGATCAGGGAATCGCCCGCAGCAAGAGCAACATCATTGATATATACAGAAAAAAGAGTCGGCCCGAGAATTGAACCCTGTGGCACCCCCATAGAGACGTCCAGAGGACCGGACAGCATGCCCTCCGATTTGACACACTGAACTCTGTCTGCAAAGTAATTGGTGAACCAGGCAAGGCAGTCATCGGAAAAACCGAGGCTGCTGAGTCTGCCGATAAGAATATGGTGATTGACCGAGTCGAAAGCCTTGGCAAGGTCGATGAAGACGGCTGCACAGTACTGTCTTTTATCGATGGCAGTTATGATATCGTTTAGTACCTTGAGCGTGGCTGAGGTGCACCCGTGACCGGCTCGGAAACCAGATTGCACAGCGGAGAAGGTACGGTGGGATTCGAGATGGTCAGTGACCTGTTTGTTGACTTGGCTTTCGAAGACCTTAGATAGGCAGGGCAGGATGGATATAGGTCTGTAACAGTTTGGGTCCAGGGTGTCTCCCCCTTTGAAGAGGGGAATGACTGCGGCAGCTTTCCAGTCCTTGGGGATCTCAGACGATATGAAAGAGAGGTTGAACAGGCTGGTAATAGGGGTTGCGACAATGGCGGCGGATAGTTTCAGAAATAAAGGGTCCAGATTGTCAAGCCCAGCTGATTTGTACGGGTCCAGGTTTTGCAGCTCTTTCAGAACATCTGCTATCTGGATTTGGGTAAAGGAGAACCTGGAGAGGCTTGGGCGAGTAGCTGCGGGGGGGGCGGAGCTGTTGGCCGAGGTTGGAGTAGCCAGGCGGAAGGCATGGCCAGCCGTTGAGAAATGCTTGTTGAAGTTTTCGATAATCATGGATTTATCGGTGGTGACCGTGTTACCTAGCCTCAGTGCAGTGCGCAGCTGGGAGGAGGTGCTCTTGTTCTCCATGGACTTCACAGTGTCCCAGAACTTTTTGGAGTTGGAGCTACAGGATGCAAACTTCTGCCTGAAGAAGCTGGCCTTTGCTTTCCTGACTGACTGCGTGTATTGGTTCCTGACTTCCCTGAACAGTTGCATATCGCGGGGACTGTTCGATGCTATTGCAGTCCGCCACAGGATGTTTTTGTGCTGGTCGAGGGCAGTCAGGTCTGGAGTGAACCAAGGGCTATATCTGTTCTTGGTTCTGCATTTTTGAACGGAGCATGCTTATCTAAAATGGTGAGGAAGTTACTTTTAAAGAATGACCAGGCATGTTCAACTGATGGGATGAGTATGAGGATTCTATTGGGGGGATTTAGGTAGCACACATGAGAACATTTTTCTCTGTTGAGATAATTTCCTTATTCATTTCTAGCCAGATGTAAAATGTTCCTGTTTTGGCATACCCCCCTGAGTCTCTTCCCTGTTTCACACCTGGTAGTTTGGTGGATGGGACTACCAGCCCTCTGTAACCTAGAGGGCAACCAGTGGGTCCATCTCCTTTATATAATGTTCTTGTAGAATGACAATGTCTGTATTTCCAATTTCTTTGATGAAATCTGGGTTCCTGCTCTATAGGCCAAAGTCAGGTGACCTCAGATCTTGTATATTCCAGGATGAGATAGTAAAAGCTTTTTGTTCCATAGTGTCTAGTGTTCTCTCTCTCTATCTCTCTCTCTCTCTCTCTCCATCTTACAGTGCCTTCAAAAAGTATTCACAGATTTTCCAGTGCCTCGCATTAAAAAAAACTCAAGGGGTGTGAGTACTTTATGAAGGCACTGTACATCTCTCTTGGTTCCAACTCAATTTTTTAACCAATTAACATTTTGTGGCTTTGTCAAGTATACAGTAGGTATGGCAGACCACCAGTTTCGGTAATTAAGTGATTTGCACACAGTATGTTTTAAATGATTGTTGTTCGATATCAAAATGTTTTCCTTTGGGTAATAACTTGAATGAGTCAGAGATTCCAGGTGATTTATTCAAGCGTTTAGGAAGGTAAGTAAGACCATAGACTTCGACATAAAAAAAAAGGATATGGAATGGCCAGATTTGCGTGGTCAAAAGTAACACACTCACTCTTAAAGTACTGTGCACTGTATCCAACTTTAATCATTAAGTGGTATCTGCTAAACTTTAAACAAAGTTTTAATGGCTTTACTGGTTTTGAACTGTATGGCAAGAATCATTGGTTTCCATGAGAACACTGTGTCAACATTGTGTGATGATGTGTTGGTTGTGAAGCCGAGTCACACCATCGTATCTGCGGGTTTGGATTTGAATGTAATGCAGAACAGCAATTAAGGTAGAGCAATGAGGCTGTTCACAATATGAATGTATTCTGGCTTTGTGTGAATAATTGGGTCTGGGGAGATACACTGCTCATCATAAGTATTCACCCCCCATTGGATTCTTTCACATTTTGTTGTGTTACAAAGTGGTATTGAAATGGATTTAATTGTGATTTTTTTGTGTGTGTCACTGATCTATACAAAATACTCCATAATGTCAATGTAAAAAATAATGTAAAAAGTATTTTTACAAATGAATAACAAATAAGTAACTAAAATATATTGGTTGCATAAGTATTGACCCCTTTGTTATGGCAAGTTCAGGAGTAAATGTTTACTTAACAAATCACATAATAAGTTGCATGGATTCACTCTGTGTGCAATAAAGGTTGTCCTAACAGCAAACATTTCGGTAATGAGACAACTATCTTTGTAATGGTAAGTAAGTTAATACCACAATATTTTAACATTTCAATATTATCACTTTATTACACGTCATATTAATGGTTTTATAATCAAATAAAGAAGGCCGATATGGGAACTATATGCCGAGCAAAATTTGGTGAAGATTTTGTGCCTTCATGGGTGCAGTTCTCATCAGTATATCGAAAGCTAACAGCTAAAACCTCACTGTAGTAGTTATACTATCCTTTCTGATATTCCAAAGAAATTAGGATTCAAGGTATTCATTCTGTGACTTCTGACTGTCCAGCTTTTTTTTGCATACAACTCGATTACATAAATACCATCTCTGATTCAGCGGGGTTGGGTTAAATGCGGAAGACACATTTCAGTTGAATACATTCAGTTGGACAGCTGATTATATATCTCCTTTCCCTTTCCCTTTCCAATGAACTGTGTGTCTTAGGCAGTGGCCAACCTGTTTCAAGCTAACGTGTGCTGGCCTATGCTCCCACCTAGTGGTTAGAAGTTGGAGACACAAAAACATATTTGCATTAACCACCCTAACTCGGTCCTCCTTGAGTTTTTGCCCTAGCACTACACAACCTTCTCCCAGTCAATCATGATCCAGTTACGCATCAATCATGGAGTCCATCCTCAATCATAGAGTCCATCCTCACCTCTCCCATTACCGTCTGGTTCGAAATGCGTCTGCCGGCTCCAAGGGAAATTTGCAACGCATTGTCTGGTGTGCGGAGAGGGTCATCGGCTGTCACCTGCCCTCCATCAAGGACCTGTATGATTCCAGGGCAAGGAAGTGTGCAGGGAAAATACCCCCTCTCCCTAAAACTCTCCTCTGGCAAACGGTTCAGGTCAATGAAGACCAAAATCACCTGCCACTAGAACAGTTTCTTTCCCCCGTGCTGTGAGCATCACCAACCAGCCACCTGGACCAGAGACATTAAGAGACTATGCAGGCTATGCTGCACACAGATTGAAGCCATCTTTGAACTGTACGCACACTGCTATATACACAACATTAAGAGACTATGCAGGCTATGCTGCACACTGATTGAAGCCATCTTTGAACTGTACGCACACTGATATACACAACATTAAGAGCACCTGCTCTTTCCATGATACAGACTGACCAGATGGATCCAGGTCAAAACTATGATCCCTTATTGATGTCACTTGTTAAATCCACTTCAAATAGAGTAGATAAAGGGGAGGAGAGGTTAATGAAGGATTTTTAAGCCTTGAGACAATTGAGACAAATTGCGTACAGTATGTGTGCCTTTCAGAGGGTGAATGGACAAGACAACATATTGAAATGCCTTTGAACGGGGTATGCTAGTAGGGGCCAGTCGCACCGGTTTGTGTCAAGAACTGCAACGCTGCTGGGTTTTTCACGATCAACATTTTCCTGTGTGTATCAAGAATGGTCCGCCACCCAAAGGACATCCAGCAGACTTAGCACAACTGTGAACAGGCGGGCCACAAACAGACAAATAACACCACAGTACAACAGTAGTGGGCAGAACGGCATCTCGGAACGGACAACTTGTCGATCCTTGTCACGGATGGGCTATTGCAATAGATCAGGCAAGAAGATTAGTGGGCACGCAGTCACCAACAATGGACAATTGAGGAGTGGAAAAACATTGCCTGGAACATGGCACAGAGAGCTCAGTATACTTGAGTGGCCTGAGCAGGGCCCAGACATCAACCCAAAAGAGCATCTTTGGGATGAGATGGAACGGCTGTTCACAAAATGAATGTACCACTGTCCTGTCTGCAGCAACATGTGTGATGTCATCGCATCAGCATGGACCAACATCCCTGTGGAACATTTCCAACACCTTGTAGAATGCTCCGGAAATTCAGGCTGTTCTGGAGGCAAAGGGTGTCCGACCCGGTACTAGGTGGGTGTACCTAAAAACTGTCCAGTGAGTGTAGATATTACTATATTTATACTGTACATTTGTATATCCACTGTAAATTTGCTCATTCTCTTACTGCTCTATGTTCACTATATCTATTTTGTATATAATCTACCCTAAGCCTAACCATAACCCTAACACGAACCTAGCTTTGTGTCAGAGGAGGCTGGTGGGGGGAGCTGTAGGAGGGGCTCATTGTTAAGACTGGAATGGAATAAATATAATGGTATCAAACACATCAGACATATGGAAACCAAACGTTTGACTCTGTTCCATTTATTCCATTCCAGCCATTACAATACGCCTTTCCTCATATACCTCCTCCCACCAGCCTTCTCTGCTACATGTCCACAACCCGGTTCAACCCTAACCCTCAACCACAGCCCTAGACCTAACTTCATGTCCACACCCTGGTTCAACCGTAACCCGAGCCTCAACCCTAACATTAGCTTTATGTCCACACCCAGGCTAAACCCTAACTCCAGCCATAACTCAAATTTGATCCATAACCCCAACCCTAACTTCAAGAAAAAAAGCTAATCTACAAAAGCTGCTTTTAGAAGACTTGCAGCCCAATAATTGTATCAGCTTGTCTCTGCTGCCCCCTGTGTGGTTTACAATGGAAGTACAGGCAGCACAAACTCAACTGCATTTAAAAAAATATATATATATTTCACCTTTATTTAACCAGGTAGGCTAGTTGAGAACAAGTTCTCATTTGCAACTGCGACCTGGCCAAGATAAAGCATAGCAGTGTGAACAGACAACACAGAGTTACACATGTTACACATGGAGTAAACAATTAACAAGTCAATAACACAGTAGGAAAAAAATGGGCAGTCTATATACAATGTGTGCAAAAGGCATGAGGAGGTAGGCGAATAATACAATTTTGCAGATTAACACTGGAGTGATAAATGATCAGATGGTCATGTACAGGTAGAGATATTGGTGTGCAAAAGAGCAGAAAAGTAAATAAATAAAAAATAAAAAAAACAGTATAAAAACAGTATGGGAATGAGGTAGGTGAAAATGGGTGGGCTATTTACCAATAGACTATGTACAGCTGCAGCGATCGGTTAGCTGCTCGGATAGCTGATGTTTGAAGTTGGTGAGGGAGATAAGTCTCCAACTTCAGCGATTTTTGCAGTTCGTTCCAGTCACAGGCAGCAGAGTACTGGAACGAAAGGCGGCCAAATGAGGTGTTGGCTTTAGGGATGATCAGTGAGATACACCTGCTGGAGCGCGTGCTACGGATGGGTGTTGCCATCGTGACCAGTGAACTGAGATAAGGCGGAGCTTTACCTAGCATGGACTTGTAGATGACCTGGAGCCAGTGGGTCTGGCGACGAATCCACGAATCCATGACCTCATTGCCCGGAGTCTTCTCACTTGTCCATGGGGAGAAGAATTTGTATTATTATTATTATTATACTCCAGGTAATGCTTTAGCTTTTCTAACACCGGAGAGAATTTCCATATTTGTTTTGTATTATTTAATTATTTGTATATGTATTTATCATTTCATTTGTTTTATTGTATTATTTAATTAAAATGTAAAGTATGCAAAGGTAGGAAGAAAGGAGTGACTCAACATTTTTAATGAATGAGCAGGATAAAACTTTATTTTTCAATAAAACGTTTCCTCTGTGACAGAGGTCCACATTGTCATATATATAATGTATGTGTCCTACATAAATATACATAGTGTTTACATCATATGTAATACCATTGAAATATTTACAATCAGACACATAATTCTACCCTCAAACTCTTCACAGGCGTATTTTGCATTAAGATGTGTCAAGAAGAGAGAGAGAGAGTGAGAGAGAGAGAGAGAGAGAGCGAGAGTGTGTGAGTGTGTGTGTGTGTGTGTATGTGTGTGTGTGTGTGTGTGTGTGTGTGTGTGTGTGCATCTTAGAAAAGCTGAAAAGCATGTTACTTTTAAAGATGAGGTTTGTGTCAGTCCAAGCAAAGCTAAGCAGTGGCTTGTATTGCTATAGTATAATATAACTTCATTAAATGATTAGTAGAAGGCATCACTATGATTGCACACTGTCTGTGAGACTGTGCTTTTGTGTTTGTGTCTGCTTCCCCACCTTCCCAGTGTGTTTATTTGTATACCTGTGTCTGTCTTATTATGAAGTCAAACGCATGGGCCAATTCATTCAAAGAGAATTGCTGCCATTTACATCCTTAAACACATATCTAGAAATGATTTCACAGCTTTGAATCGGGACTTACTGTAACAGAGATGATTAGCAAGAATTCAGCTTTACGAGACATCATCTGGCAACATTTAGGAGAATACACATCCATACAGTGAAGTCAATACAAAATCAATATTGCTCCTATAGCATCAGTCAATCTATCACATCTACAGTATGTTCACCTTACAATATACACAGCACAACTCAGTTGTATGACATCATACACTGGAATTAATACACTGACTGGCATGAGAGTATACGTACCATTTTGATTTTCCAATCCTTTTCACCATCTATAAATTCAGCTGATGAGACAGTTTGTCAGTGTTATTGTGAGTGTTATACTACACTTCTAAGCAGTAAACACGGACAAAATGTAACAATGTAAGACCAGGAATGATACTAGTAGTATTATTATACATTATCAGAGCACAATCTAGTAAGTACACAATTTCTTTGTCTATTACAAATAATACGAAACACCTATTTATGTGCTTATTTGGATGGTCTGTGCTTTTGTCATTTTGAGTCATTAAAGACTTATGAGACTGTCATCTTGTGGGGGAAGGGACCATACAAATGCCTGTGCTGTTGGTGAGTTGAAAAGATGAGCTGTGAACAGATCACTCTCAATCCTTGATATACAGTACCAGTCAAAAGTTTGGACACACCTACTCAATCAAGGGTTTTTCTTAATTTTTACTATTTTCTACATTGTAGAATAATTGTGAAGACATCAAAACTATGAAATAGCACATATGGAATCATGTAGTAACCAAAAAAAGTGTTAAACAAATCAAAAATATATTTTATATTTGAGATTCTTCAAACTAGCCACCCTTTGCGTTGATAACAGCTTTGGCATTCTCTCAAACAGCTTCACGAGGTAGTCATTTCAATTAACAGGTGCGCCTTGTTCAAAGTTAATTTGTGGAATTTCTTTCCATCTTAATGGGTTTGACCCAATCAGTTATGTTGTGACAGGTTAGGGGTGGTATTCAGAAGATGGCCCTACTTAGTAAAATACCATATTATGGCAAGAACAGCTCAAATAAGCAAAGAGAAAAGAATTGTCCATCATTACTTTAAGACACGAAGGTCAGTCAAGCCGCAAAATTTGAAGAACTTTGAACATTTCTTCAAGTGCAGTCGCAAAAATCATCAAGCGCTATGGTGAAACTGGCTCTAAAGAGGACCACCACAGGAAAGGAAGACCCAGAGGTAAAAAAAAAGGCAAGTCAGTTAAGACCAAATTCCTATTTACAATGACGGCCTACCCCGGCCAAACCCTGGCGATGCTGGGTCAATTGTGCGCCGCCCTATGGGATTCCCAATCATGGCCCGATGTGTCTTTGTGAGACGTAGAGTAGGTGAACGGATGATCCCCGCATTTGTGTTTCCCACCGAGAAGCATGGAGGAGGAGGTGGGATGGTGTGGGGGTGCTTTGCTGGTGACACTGTCAGTGATTTATTTAGAATTCAAGGCACACTTAACCAGCATGGCTACCACAGCATTTTGCTGCGATACGCCATCCCATCTGGTTTGCGCTTAGTGGGACTACCATTTGTTTTTCAACAAGACAATGACCCAACACACCTCCAGGCTGTGTAAGAGCTATTTTACCAAGAAGGAGAGTGATAGAGGGCTGCATCAGATGACCTGGCCTCCACAATCACCCGACCTCAAACCAATAGAGATGGTTTGGGATGTGTTGGACCACAGAGTGAAGGAAAAGCAGCCAACAAGTGCTCAGCATATGTGGGAACCTTTTTGATTACAACATGATTCCATGTGTTATTTCATAGTTTTGATGTCTTCACTATTATTCCACAATGTAGAAAATAGTTTAAATAAATAAATAAAATGGAATTAGTAGGTGTGTCCAAATTTTTGAATGGTACTGTAGACATAAAGAAAATTATCACCTTACAAGTTTACAGTGTATCAACTCAAAGCGGAGCAGAATTACAGTGTAAATATAATCTAATAATAATATACCATTTAGAAAAGAACAAATAGCACTAGAACCATTCATCTGTCAAGTCTGGCTATTCCTATTGGTTTGCTACAGCTAGAAGCCTCTATCTAAATAGTGTATTAAACATTTGTACACATTTCATGTTTTGTATTTACAATCATTTACGTACAGTATACACGAAACGTGCTGGCATTACTGCTATGAGGTTTAAGCGAAGGTAAACAGTAAGAGAAAAGACATTGCCTTTAATGATGATCCAATATGCTGTGAAGCAGATCACTGGTGTGTATAAAGATCTATGGCGTCACATAATATTGAATCTCTATGTTGGTAATTGTCCATACTGTCAGGACAGGCAGATGAAGTGGGGATGTTTACATTTTTGCAAAAGAACTCGAATGTATCCCCATAGAATTAAGTGTAATTGTAAAACATGGCACATAATCACATCTATTGGCTACCACATGACATTAACGTTAATAATTCTAATTTTGCTTAAAAAATTATGAGTACAATTTTGCAATTCAGTATTCACTACATACGTACACTACACTACCTGAACCAGTTACTTCTGTCTCACAAAT
Source organism: Oncorhynchus nerka (assembly GCF_034236695.1). Lineage (NCBI taxonomy): Eukaryota > Metazoa > Chordata > Actinopteri > Salmoniformes > Salmonidae > Oncorhynchus > Oncorhynchus nerka. Next base: position 50,364,501 of record NC_088398.1, on the reverse strand, counting down.
AAGAGAAAACACCTTGCCCTCAGTCTTTCTCTCAACTTCTACCGACAGATAAATCTATAATTGTAAACACAAATATGGCATGCCAAGCAAATAAGCTGGCTAATAATGTTGTCTTAGTTTAGGAATCTGAGCATGTATGGCACTGAAACATATGACTATCAATTATATCGTCATGGTCATCCCAGACAAGGTAGTGGGGGGGATATAGTCATTATTATGACAAGATTGAACACTGTTAGAACAAAACAGTGTGGTAAGCCTATCTGGGACAAGCGTTATCACTGTAGCTTCCTAACCATTCTCTAGTTTAGATCACAGTGGAACAATAATTAGTGCTCCCATCTGGATAGTGATTGAAAAACATGTGCGCTTTGTTTTCAGCTTTTCAGTGTGACACTGTAATGTCATATATTTTTTTTTTACTGACACTGTACCAACAGTTTGCTTTTTGCACTCAACCCTGAAGTCAGCCTTGATTGTGAACTAGTCACTCCCTTGCATGACAGTCAAGGTCTGGTCTGCTCTGGTGTGCTTTGCTTTGTGCATGTACAATACAGTACTCTCTATCTTACCACTGCTCTATGGGCAGCCACACTTCTCCAGATACTGGCCTGGCCCTGCTGTTTGGGCCTCTCTCTCCTTTGTTTCTCTGTCAAGCCAGAGAGTGGATGACTGCAGGGGACTGACTAGACATAGTCCTCTACCATAGGGATAGATACATGTGTGATTTATCTCTGTGCCCTCTACTCCCACTTGGGTCGTGTCAGTGGAGAAGCAAGGAGAAGCACTGCAGAGGGCACATTCATTTACAATATATGACTCCAGCTGTGTGACCTGCTCACAGACCTACCTAGACTTCCACTCTGTATATCTTGCTTATGTACTATAGCTACATACAGTTGAAGTCTGAAGTTTACATACACCTTAGCAAATACATTTAAACTCAGTTTTTCACAATTCCTGACATTTAATTCTAGTAAAAATTCCCTGTTTTATGTCAGATAGGATCACCACTTTATTTTAAGAAAGTGAAATGTCGGAGAATTATTTATTACAGCTTTTATTTCTTTCATCACATTCCCAGTGGGTCAGAAGTTTACATACACTCAAATAGTATTTGGTAGCATTGCCTTCAAATGTTTTACTTGGGTCAAACATTTCGGGTAGCCTTCCAGAAGCTTCCCACAATAAGTTGGGTGAATTTTGGCCCATTCCTCCTGACAGAGCTGGTGTAACTGAGTCAGGTTTGTAAGCCTCCTTGCTCGCACCTGCTTTTCAGTTCTACCCACACATTTTTAATGGGATTGAGGATCAGGGCTTTGTGATGGCCACTCCAATACCTTGACTTTGTTGTCCTTAAGCCATTTTGCCACAAATTTGGAATTATACTTGTTGTCATTGTCCATTTGGAAGACCCATTTGCGACCTAGCATGAACTTCCTTACTGATGTCTTGAGATGTTGCTTCAATATATCCACATAATTGTCCCCACAACATGATGCTGCCACCCTCTTGCTTCACGGTCGGGATGGTGTTCTTCAGCCTGCAAGCTTCCCCCTTTTTCCAAACATAACGACGGTCATTATGGCCAAACGGTTCTATTTTTGTTTCATCAGACCAGAGGACATTTCTCCAAAAAGTATGATCTTTGTCCTCATGTGCAGTTGCAAACCGTAGTCTGGCTTTTTTATGGAGGTTTTGGAGCAGTGGCTTCTTTCTTGCTGAGCGGCCTTTCAGGTTATGTCGATATAGGACTCGTTTTTCTGTGGATATAGATACTTTTGTACCTGTTTCCTCCAGCATCTTCACAAGGTTCTTTGCTGTAGTTCTGGGATTGATTTGCACTTTTCACACCAAAGTACGTTCATCTCTAAAAGACAGACCATGTCTCCTTCCTGAGCGGTATGACGGCTGCGTGGTCCCATGGTGTTTTTACTTGCACACTATTGTTTGTACAGATGAATGTGGTACCTTCATGCTTTTGGAAATTGCTCCCAAGGATGAACCAGACTTGTGGAGGTGTACAGTTTTTTTTTCTGAGGTCTTGGCTGATTTATTTTGATTTTCCCATGATGTCAAGCAAAGAGGCACTGGGTTTGAAGGTAGGCCTTGAAATACATCCACAGGTACACCTCCAATTGACTCAAATGATGTCAATTAGCCTATCAGAAGCATCTAAAGTCATGACATTATTTTCTGGAATTTTCCAAGCTGTTTAAAGGCACAATCAACTTAGTGTATGTACATTTCTGACCCACTGGAATTGTGATACAGTGAATTATAAGTGAAAAAATCTGTCTGTAAACAATTGTTTGAAAAATTACTTGTGTCATGCACAAAGTAGATGTCCTAACCGATTTGCCAAAACTATAGTTTGTTAGCAAGAAATTTGTGGAGTGGTTGAAAAACGAGTTTTAATGACTCCAACCTAAGTGTATGTAAATTTAGGACTTCAACTGTAGCTTCTAATCTCAAAGAGCAATGGAGACTCACACACAGAACCATAGAGATCTGTGAAAACAGACAAGGGCAGAAAGTAGTGGCATGATTCCACCATTATAAATTATTCAGATTCTAACAATGCATAGGGATTTTGAAAGTCACAGAAGTTTATACTAATCAGGGTTGGAACATAAAAAAGGTTTGGGCAATATGAAAAGGATCTTGTGCCTCTCAAAATGCCAGGGGTTCTAGGTCGCTTAGCAACAGCAGTGGGTTCAGATACACATGGCAAACAAATGCTGATCTCTCTGGACCAGCCGTTAATGCCAGCCTCTTCGTAATCCTTTTTCTCACCTCTTCATTCCCTCTTTCTGGATAGTAATAATGATGGACAGGAGGTAAAGACAAATAGTTAGAAGGGGGTGGCTAGGTGGGAAAACCTTGATTGAGAGGTTGGCCAACACGCCAACAACATCATAATGTCTTTTACTATTTTGCCCTCAGAGTCTCTCCAGGCTAGGGCCTGTGTGTGTGTGTGTGTGTGTGTGTGTGTGTGTGTGTGTGTGTGTGTGTGTGTGTGTGTGTGTGTGTGTGTGTGTGTGTGTGTGTGTGTGTGTGTGTGCGTGCTTATGTGTGCGTGTGTGTGTGTGTGTGCGTGCTTATGTGTGCGTGCTTATGTGTGTGTGTGTGTGTGTGCTTATGTGTGTGTGTGTGTGTGTGTGTGTGTGTGTGTGTGTGTGTGTGTGTGTGTGTGTGTGTGAGATAGAAAGAGAGGAGGGGCGGGGAGGGGAAGGGGGTGCATCAGGTGTAACCCTGGTCCTAGGAGCGTTCACTCAAAGCGTTCGTAGTTCCTGGTTTGTCTCACCCGGGGTACCATGTCCAGGAGCAGTCTGAAGGGAGAGAAGACAGATATATTGTGGGATACAAGAGCAGACAAGATGTGTCATAAGACATTAGATGATTGACTGTGTATAATGTAAGATAAGATAAATACTTTATTTTCCCCATGGGGGAATGTGTGTGCATATGTGCACGTGTCAATATGTGTTCCTATTTATGGCTAATCAAATCAAATGTTATTGGTCATGTACACGTGTTTAGCAGATGTTATTGCGGGTGTCGCAAAATGCTTGTGTTTCTAGCTCCGACAGTGCAGTAATATCTAACAATTTCACAACAATACACACAATACACACACATTTAAGTAAAGGAATGGAATTAAGAATATATACAAATATGGATGAGCAATGTCAGTGTGGCATAGACTAAGATACAGTAGAATAGAATAGAATACAGTTTAAAATGAATAGAATAGAATACAGTATATAACGGGTATATAATAGAATAGAATAGAATACAGTTTATAATGGGTATATAACAGAATATAATAAAATACAGTATATAATGGATATATAATATAATAGAATACAGTATATAATGGGTATATAATAGAATAGAATACAGTATATAATGGGTATATAATAGAATATAATAGAATACAGTATATAATGGGTATATAATAGAATATAATAGAATACAGTATATAATAGAATATAATAGAATACAGTATATAATGGGTATATAATAGAATAGAATAGAATACAGTATATGATGGGTATATAATAGAATATAATAGAATACAGTTTTTAATGGGTATATAATAGAATAGAATAGAATACAGTATATAATGGGTATATAATGTAATAGAATAGAATACAGTATATAATGGGTATATAATGTAATATAATAGAATACAGTATATGATGGGTATATAATAGAATATAATAGAATACAGTTTTTAATGGGTATATAATAGAATAGAATAGAATAGAGTATATAATGGATATACAATAGAATATAATAGAATACAGTATATAATGGGTATGTGGGTGTCTGTGCATAATATGAGTGTGTGTACAGGTATGTCATGTGACTGTCTGACATGTGATTGTCTGTTTACATTTGTGAGCGTGTCTGTGCGTCTGTTTGCATTTGTATGTGTGTGTGTTTGTAGGCTACATGTCTCTTACTTGACACCGTAAGCGAGGATGATGAGTCCGATGATGACGCCGATGGATCCATCCAGGTACCAGACGTCAGGGTGGTGTCTGAACACCTCAGCACTGATGAGGATGGAGAAACCCATGATGCCCCCCACCATGGAGTTAAAAGCTACAGCCACAGAGAAGAACCACACCAATAACCACAAGAGGGAAAATGGAACATGTTGATTAGGCAAAGTAAAGGAGATGGGCTATAATAAATAACAACATCTACCTTTTCACATCTGATAAAACAAACCAGGTGTGTTCTCATTCAGCAGTCTGAGTTTATGTGCATGTGCATTTACCTGGCTATCATACAAATCTGTACAATGACGTTCCCTTTTCTTTCACTCTTTTAGAACTAAAATATATGAAGCTACTCTATTCTGAATATCTGACATGCAAAGCCAGTCAGTCAGAGTCAAAACTCTTTGATTATTCCAATGCCTGTGGTAACAGTGCAGGTGAGCTCCCCTGCACCCCCGAAACAGAGTGAAAGACAGGGACCCTTTCCTAACCAGTCAGTCATGTGCTTCGATCTAGCACCTGCCTCCATATTTGTCTAGTGGGAGATAAGTGGACGGTCTGAAAGCAGAACAGCAACATCAGGTTTATTGGATTGTTGCTGTGTGTGTTGTGAAGCCTGCCGGAGAGACAGGGTGGAGAGCATGAGACAGAGACAGAGACAAAAAACAATAAAGAGAGATAAAGAGAGGAAGGAGTCTAGAAGGGGAGGGGGAGGGAGGGAAGGGGCGGAGCGTCTACAGCTGAACCACGTACACCAGTCGCCTCCAGCTCTTATTTATTACCATCATTTGTTTTTCCGCCTCTCTTCCATTTCTCTCACCTCTCTGGCACCAGGCCTTATATCTCTACTTTAATTGGCTTCAGTTCAACAAGGCATGCTGTGCAAGCCCTCAGTATTTGTGAGTGCAAGTGTGTGTGTGTGTGTGTGTGTGTGTGTGTGTGTGTGTGTGTGTGTGTGTGTGTGTGTGTGTGTGTGCGCGCGCGCGCATGTGTGTTTGGAATTTGGACATGTGAGTCAGTCTTTCCCAGCCTACCGTCAGTGATGAGGGCTCTACTGGTCAGCACTCTCCCCAGCAGGAACTTGAACACAGCCAGGATGATACATACAATCCCACTGACAATAGACACACTGAAGAGGAAGTCATCCTGAGAGAGAGAAAGTGAGAGAGGGGAGAGAGAGGGGAGAGAATAAAAAGGGGAAAAAGTAGTAAATATAGAGTGATGAGTCAAAGGGTGCTCTTGTCCTCAGCAGTATCATTAATATTGCACAGCCAGGATCAGAGGCCTGATCAGGTGCCTCTCCTCTCCACAAGATCATTACATTTGTGAGGAGCCTGGTAGTAACACACTGCTTTACAAACACATGATACAGTATTAGAGTATTAGTAAAACAAAGAGATGACAATCAGCTTAGTGTAGACATGTTGTCTTGATGCAATATGCCACATATCTTGTTACTGTTAATAGGATGGTCAATTTCAGTGCCTTGTACATGGAGTAGGATTTCTTTTTTATTAGATATAAATGTTTATTCTCTGTAAAACTCAATAGTGTCAATCTTGTTTTTTAGATCCTTGTTTTGTCAATGCGTCATTCTTTACATCACAAGCCTTTACAGTATTGTTCAGTCTGGCATCAAAACTGAACAACACGTATTTTTGTTCCTCCCTCTAATGTGTAGATATCTTGTCTTCCCTTGACGTGTTCAGACTTAAACACCTACTGGCTGCGAGACTGTTGGGTGTGTGTGTGTGTGAGAGAGAGGGGGGGAGGGGGAAAGAGAGAGGGAGGGAAAGAGAGAGGGAGGGAAAGAGAAAGAGAGACAGAGAGGGAGATAGAGAAAGAAAGAGGGCAGGACAGAGAGAGAGAGGGAGAGATTGAGAGAGAAATGGAGAGCGAGACAGTGAGAGAGAAAGGGAGAAAGAGAGAAAGAGAGAGAGAGGGAGAGAGAGAGAGAGAGAGAGAGAGAGAGAGAAAGGGATAGAGAGAGAGAGAGAGAGAGGAAATACAGAAGGTGTCTTTCGTTCTCTTTCTTTCTGTTGTTTTCCCCTGGTTCAAATTAAAGGTCCTCTCCCACACAGCAGCTGGGAAACCAATATCCCTCCTCCATTTTTAATGAGGCTTCAAACTCACTGGGCACTCTGAGGGAGCAGTAGGGTGGACATGATAGGAATCACATCCATACACTGCTACACTGCAACACACACACACACACACACACACACACACACACACACACACACACACACACACACACACACACACATATATATATATATACACACCAAATGAGGCCATCTGCCTGATCACTCTCTACCCCCCAGTCCTCCCCAGTCTGAATTGGGAGCAATGGCCACCATACTTGGTGTCTAACTAGGACCCAGGCCAGTTAATCCTGTCCGGTTGATGGATAACCTCTCATTTCTTACAAAATTCAGGCGTACGTGGAGATTGTAGGATTTGCATGTGCCAAATTATTAGGATTTATCAAACTGTCAACATATATGCATGTTTTCATTGATAAACAAGAGCCATGTTACAACCCCGCCTGGGATTTTAACCTCGCCTGGGATTAAATAGTCTATAATGTCGCGCTCCGATCACCCAGCAATACTGTAGACTACACATACTGTCATAGGCTACCGGTCTATTTACTTTCAGGCATGGTTGGCTATTGAATGAACAATGGATAAATGGTAGCCTAATATTTATTATGTAGCAGAGGAGAGACATGACCTGCAATATGATCATGATTTAGGCCCATATAATAAAAGTAAAATAAATATATTAGTCAACATGCTGCTATGTGATCTTCTTACCAAAGGCAAATGCATCTGTTTTATCATTAGGCCTACATTTTAATGTTTTTATTAGCCTACCATCATTATATAATTCCTGTGCATCAAACATATCTATTTCCCCCAAAATAACTATATTTGCTTGATCAACCACTGGAAGTTGTATGTACGCATGGTCTGAGATTTGCGTGGAGATGCACACACTTTCTCTTCAAGTTCAAGATGTATAAATACCAACCTTTAGAGTTTAGGTTTAGAGTCTTTTTTGTGCACATGCCCCTTTGATAAATGAGGCGCCAAGGCAGATGTGTGTGTGTGGCTTAATGGAGACCCCAGGTGTAGGTTTGATTTGGCAACAGGCCCTGGTATAGTATAGTATAGTATAGTACAGTATTGATGAGCCTACTGAGGAGAGACATTGAAGACATTGAATGAATCGAAGCTTGTTAAACTCGCTCCCATCACACTCATCCATGTTTAGAGTCAATTGAAGGAGGATGGAGAGGGATATCAACACATAGACATAGACAGAGAGAGAGAGAGAGAGAGAGAGAGAGAGAGAGAGAGGGAGAGAGAGAGAGAGAGAGAGAGGGAGATGGAGAGAGATCTTTAAAAAGAGTTGGTGTGAGGGTGGATGTCTGTGTAAAGACAGATCTTTTGGATCAGTTCAGTCACTAAATTGTATTATACAGCACCAAATTAACTCACATTATTTCTTCTACTTCTCTTAAACTCTGCCGGAAGCTATGCCCTGAGTAACACATCTAACCAGACAGCTGAGGCTTACAAAGCTTAGACCACACAGGCCCTCTTCTACTGAAACAACCAGCCTACCAGCAGCTACCTAAACAGGAAGCAAGAGTATTCTGGGACCTTTATGGTTGTGAGGTCTGGGGTCCACTCCCAAACCAAGACTTCACAAAACGTGAAAAACACCTAATTGAGACTGCACGCAGAATTCGGCAAAAGTATCTTCAGTTTACAACCCAAAACCCCAAATAATGCATGCAGAGCAGTTAGGCTGATACCCGCTAATTAACCAAATCCAGAAAAGAGACGTTAAATTCTTCAACCACCTAAAAAGAAGCGATTCCCAAACCTTCCAAAACCAAGCAATCACCTACAGATAGATAAACCTGCAGAAGAGTCCCCTAAGCAAGCTGGTCCTGGGGCTCTGTTCACAAACACAAAATGACCCTGCAGAGCCCCAGGACAGCAACACAATTAGACCCAACCAAATCATGAGAAAACACATAAATAATTACTTGACACATTGCAAAGCATTAACAAAAAAACAGAGCACACTAGAATGCGATTTGGCCCTAAACATAGAGTACACAGTGGCAGAACACCTGACCACTGTGACGGACCCAAAATTAAGGAAATCTTTGACTATGTACAGACTCAGTGTGTCACGTCCTGACCATATTTATTCTCTATGTTGGTTAGGTCAGGGTGTGACTAGGGTGGGTAATCTAGGTTGTTTTATGTCTATGTTGGCCTGGTATGGTTCCCAATCAGAGGCAGCTGTTTATCGTTGTCTCTGATTGGGGATTATTTTTAGGCAGCCATTTCTCTACTGTTTTCTTGTTTTTGAGTCAGTGCATGTTGCACCTCAGTATGGTCGTTGTTTGCTTCTTGTTTTGAGTTTCACATAATAAAGATTTGGAACTCCATTCACGCTGCGCCTTGGTCCGAGTATGCTTCAAAAAATCGTGACACAGTGAGCATAGCCTTGCTATTGAGAGAGGACGCCGTAGGCAAACCTGGCCCTCAAGAGAAGACAGGCTATCTGCACACTGCCCACAAAATTAGGTGGAAACTGAGTTGCACTTCCTAACATCCTGACAATTTGTATAAATTCCCATGTCTATTTGGTGAAATACCACAGTGTGCCATCACAGCAGCAAGATTTGTGACCTGTTGCCACAAGAAAATGGCAACCAGTGAAGAAGAAACACCATTGTAAATACAACCCATATTTATGTTTAATTATTTTCCTTTTTGTACTTTAACTATTTGCACATTGTTACAACACTGTATATAGCCATAATATGACATTTGAAATGTCTCTATTCCTTTGGAACTTAGTGAGTGTAATGTTTACTCTTCATTCTTTATTGTTTGTTTCAATTTTGTGTATCTATTTAAAAATATATTTATATTTAATTTTATTTCGCCTTTATTTAACCAGGTAGGTCAGTTGAGAACAAGTTCTCATTTATAACTGCGACCTGGCCAAGATAAAGCAAAGCAGCGCGACAAAAACAACACAGCGTTACACATGGGATAAACAAACAGTCAATAACACAATAGAACAATCTGTATACAGTGTGTGCAAATGAAGTAAGGAGGTAAGGCAATAAATCAGCCAATAGTGGCAAAGTAATTACAATTTAACAATTGGCACTGGAGTGATATATGTGCAGATGAGGATGTGCAAGTAGAAATACTGGTGTGCAAAAAAAATATATATATATGGGGATGAGGTAGGTAGTTGGTTGGATGGGCTTTTTACAGATGTGCTGTGAACAGCTGCAGCGATCGGTAAGCTGCTCTGACAGCTGACACTTAAAGTTAGTGAGGGAGATATAAGTCTCCAACTTCAGTGATTTTTGCAATTCGTTCCAGTCATTGACAGCAGGGAACTGGAAGGAAAAGCGGCCAAAGGAGGTGTTGGCTTTGGGGATGACCAGTGAAATATACCTGCTGGAGCGTGTACTATGGGTGGGTGTTGCTATGGTGACCAGCGAGCTGAGATAAGGCGGAGCTTTACTTAGCAAAGACGTAAGGATGACCTGGAGCCAGTGGGTTTGGCGACGAATATGTAGCGAGGACCAGCCAACGGGAGCATATAGGTCACAGTGGTGGGTAGAATATTGGGCTTTGGTGACTAAACGGATGGCACTGTGATAGACTGCATCCAATTTGCTGAGTAGAATGTTGGAGGCTATTTTGTAAATGACATCGCCAAAGTCAAGGATCGGTAAGATAGTCAGTTTTATGAGGGTATGTTTGGCAGCATGAGTGAAGGAGGCTTTGTTGCGAAATAGGAAGGCAATTCTAGATTTAACTTTGGAGATGCTTAATGTGAGTCTGGAGGGAGAGTGAGTCTGGAGGGAGAGTTTACAGTCTAACCAGACATCGGTGTTCGCCTTAGCAATCTCACTAGGATAAAGACCTCCTCCATTCCTGCCATTATTGAAAGAGATCGTGATACCTCACATCTCAAAATAGGGCTACTTAATGCTAGATCCCTTACTTCAAAGGCAGTTATAGTCAATGAACTAATCACTGATCATAATCTTGATGTAATTGGCCTGACTGAAACATGGCTTAAGCCTGATGAATTTACTGTGTTAAATGAGGCCTCATCTCCTGGTTACACTAGTGACCATATCCCCCGTGCATCCCGCAAAGGCAGCGGTGTTGCTAACATTTACAATAGCAAATTTCAATTTACAAAAAAAGAGATGTTTTCGTCTTTTGAGCTTCTAGTCATGAAATCTATGCAGCCTACTCAATCACTTTTTATAGCTACTGTTTAAAGGCCTCCTGGGCCATATACAGCGTTCCTCATTGAGTTCCCTAAATTCCTATCGGACCTTGTAGTCATAGCAGATAATATTCACATTTTTGGTGACTTTAATATTCACATGGAAAAGTCCACAGACAAACTCCAAAAGGCTTTCGGAGCCATCATCGACTCAGTGGGTTTGGTCCAACATGTCTCCGGACCTACTCACTGTCACAGTCATACTCTGGACCTAGTTTTGTCCCATGCAATAAATGTTGTGGATCTTAATTCTACTTCCGGGTTGGAGCGAGCCGGTCGCATCCGCGCTTCGGTCTGCAGGTTGTATAACTTTTTCATTACATTTCATTATAGTACAACGGTCTGATTTGTCTAATCTTAGCAATTTCTTCTTAGCTAGCTACATAGTCGTCGTTGTATCAAAGATAATTGCGTAATTATCGTATTTCGTCGTCTCCTATCTGCCCAACACGTTCACCGTCTACCGTAGCACTGTAGTAACTATCACACTCAACTGAACGACTTGATTAGTGTAGTGTTAGCTAGCTACATAGTTGTCTTTGCTGTTTTCGTATCCAAGATAATTGTGTAGTTTAGAGTGTGGAGTCTTAGAGTGATAATTGCGTTATTATCGTATTTCGTCGTCCTCCTATCTGCCTAGCAGCTAGCCAGCTAGCATACGTTCACCGGCTACCGTAGCACTGTAGTAACTATCACACTCAACTGAACGACTTGATTAGTGTAGTATTAGCTAGCTACATAGTTGTCTTTGCTGTCTTCGTATCCAAGATAATTGTGTAGTCTTAGAGTGATTATCTTAATTCACCGAGGTTAGCTAGCCAGCTATTTTGTCGTCCTTAACGTAGGAGACACTCCTAGCTAGCCAATAGCCAGCCAACGTCTACTGAATAGAACTTTCGCATTCCGGTCGCATTCCGCTTCGCTCCACAGGTAGTATCACATTTTCATTTCATTTCATTACAGTCCCAACGGTGTGATTTGTTTGATCGTAGCTAGCTACATAGCTAGCTACATAGCCGTCTTTGTTTCAAAGATAATTGTGTAGTCTAGAGCGATTTTCTAGGTTAGCTAGCCAGCTATTGTCGTTCTCCTAACGCAACGTAACGTAACCAACACTGCTAGCTAGCCAGCTAGCTCCCGAAAAGCAGCATTGTAGAAACTTCACACTCAACGGTACGACTTGATTAGGGTAGTGTCAACAACGCAGCTAGCCTACCCCAGCAGTACTGTATCATTTTAATCATTTTAGTCAATTAGATTCTTGCTACGTAAGCTTAACTTTCTGAACATTCGAGACGTGTAGTCCACTTGTCATTCCAATCTCCTCTGCATTAGCGTAGCCTCTTCTCTAGCCTGTCAACTATGTGTCTGTCTATCCCTGTTCTCTCCTCTCTGCACAGACCATACAAACGCTCCACACCGCATGGCCGCGGCCACCCTAATCTGGTGGTCCCAGCGCGCACGACCCACGTGGAGTTCCAGGTCTCCGGTAGCCTCTGGAACTGCCGATCTGCGGCCAACAAGGCAGAGTTCATCTCAGCCTATGCCTCCCTCCAGTCCCTCGACTTCTTGGCTCTGACGGAAACATGGATCACCACAGACAACACCGCTACTCCTACTGCTCTCTCTTCGTCCGCCCACGTGCTCTCGCACACCCCGAGAGCTTCTGGTCAGCGGGGTGGTGGCACCGGGATCCTCATCTCTCCCAAGTGGTCATTCTCTCTTTCTCCCCTTACCCATCTGTCTATCGCCTCCTTTGAATTCCATGCTGTCACAGTTACCAGCCCTTTCAAGCTTAACATCCTTATCATTTATCGCCCTCCAGGTTCCCTCGGAGAGTTCATCAATGAGCTTGATGCCTTGATAAGCTCCTTTCCTGAGGACGGCTCACCTCTCACAGTTCTGGGCGACTTTAACCTCCCCACGTCTACCTTTGACTCATTCCTCTCTGCCTCCTTCTTTCCACTCCTCTCCTCTTTTGACCTCACCCTCTCACCTTCCCCCCCTACTCACAAGGCAGGCAATACGCTCGACCTCATCTTTACTAGATGCTGTTCCTCCACTAACCTCATTGCAACTGAGACTGCTCTTCTCTGTATCACAGAGGCGCTCCGCACTGCTAAAGCTAACTCTCTCTCCTCTGCTCTCATCCTTCTAGACCTATCGGCTGCCTTCGATACTGTGAACCATCAGATCCTCCTCTCCACCCTCTCCGAGTTGGGCATCTCCGGCGCGGCCCACGCTTGGATTGCGTCCTACCTGACAGGTCGCTCCTACCAGGTGGCGTGGCGAGAATCCGTCTCCTCACCACGTGCTCTCACCACTGGTGTCCCCCAGGGCTCTGTTCTAGGCCCTCTCCTATTCTCGCTATACACCAAGTCACTTGGCTCTGTCATAACCTCACATGGTCTCTCCTATCATTGCTATGCAGACGACACACAATTAATCTTCTCCTTTCCCCCTTCTGACGACCAGGTGGCGAATCGCATCTCTGCATGTCTGGCAGACATATCAGTGTGGATGACGGATCATCACCTCAAGCTGAACCTCGGCAAGACGGAGCTGCTCTTCCTCCCGGGAAGGACTGCCTGTTCCATGATCTCGCCATCACAGTTGACAACTCCATTGTGTCCTCGTCCCAGAGCGCTAAGAACCTTGGCGTGATCCTGGACAACACCCTGTCGTTCTCAAATAACATCAAGGCGGTGGCCCGTTCCTGTAGGTTCATGCTCTACAACATCCGCAGAGTACGACCCTGCCTCACACAGGAAGCGGCGCAGGTCCTAATCCAGGCACTTGTCATCTCCCGTCTGGATTACTGCAACTCGCTGTTGGCTGGGCTCCCTGCCTGTGCCATTAAACCCCTACAACTCATCCAGAACGCCGCAGCCCGTCTGGTGTTCAACCTTCCCAAGTTCTCTCACGTCACCCCGCTCCTCCGCTCTCTCCACTGGCTTCCAGTTGAAGCTCGCATCCGCTACAAGACCATGGTGCTTGCCTACGGAGCTGTGAGGGAACGGCACCTCAGTACCTCCAGGCTCTGATCAGGCCCTACACCCAAACAAGGGCACTGCGTTCATCCACCTCTGCCCTGCTCGCCTCCCTACCACTGAGGAAGTACAGTTCCCGCTCAGCCCAGTCAAAACTGTTCGCTGCGCTGGCCCCCCAATGGTGGAACAAACTCCCTCACGACGCCAGGACAGCGGAGTCAATCACCACCTTCCGGAGACACCTGAAACCCCACCTCTTTAAGGAATACCTAGGATAGGATAAAGTAATCCTTCTCCCCCCCCTTAAAAGACCTAGATGCACTATTGTAAAGTGGCTGTTCCACTGGATGTCATAAGGTGAAAGCACCAATTTGTAAGTCGCTCTGGATAAGAGCGTCTGCTAAATGACTTAAATGTAAATGTAAATGTTAATGTTTTTCCTCATAATCCTGGACTATCGGACCACCATTTTATTACATTTGCAATTGCTACAAATAATCTGCTCAGGCCCCAACCAAGGAGCATCAAAAGTTGTGCTATAAATTCCTAGACAACACAAAGATTCCTTGATGCCCTTCCAGACTCCCTCTGCCTACCCAAGGACGTCAGAAGACAAAAATCAGTTAACCTCTTGGTGTTAGGGGGCAGTATTGTCATTTTGGAAAAAAAACGTTCCCGTTTTAAACAGGATATTTTGTCAGGAAAAGATGCTAGAATATGCATATAATTGACAGCTTTGGATAGAAAACACTAACGTTTCCAAAACTGTAAAGATATTGTCTGTGAGTATAACAGAACTGATGTTGCAGGCGAAAGCCTGAGAAAAATCCAATCCGGAAGTGCCCCAGGTTTTGAAAGTGCTGCGTTCCAATGACTCCCTATTCAGCTGTGAATGTACCATCAACGAGCTTACACTTTCTACGTATTCCCCAAGATGTCTACAGCATTGTGACGTAGTTTTACGCATTTCTGTTGAAGAATAGCCGTAGGCAGCCACATTGCGTAAGTGGTCACATGGTAGCTCCGAGAGAGATTCTCGCGTAAAATACAGAGGTAGCCATTACTCCAATCGTTCCTAGTGAAAAACTAATTGTCCCGACGGATATATTATCGAATAGATATTAGAAAAACACCTTGAGGATGGATTCTAAACAACGTTTGCCATGTTTCTGTCGATACTATGAAGATAATTTGGAATATATTTCGGCGTTGTGGTGACCGCAATTTCCGGGCGATTTCTCAGCCAAACGTGAAGAACAAATGGAGCTATTTCGCCTACAAAAATAATCTTTTGGGAAAAAATGAACTTTGGCTGTCTACCTAGGAGTCTCGTGAGTGAAAACATCTGAAGTTCATCAAAGGTAAACGATTTAATTTGATTGCTTTTCTGATTTCCGTGACAAGGTTGCCTGCTGCTAGCAAGGCATAATGCTATGCTAGGCTATGATAAACTTACACAAATGCTTGTCTAGCGTTGGCTGTAAAGCATATTTTGAAAATCTGAGATGACAGGGTGATTAACAAAAGGCTAAGCTGTGTTCCAATATATTTCACTTGTGATTTTCATGAATAGGAAGATTTTCTAGGAAGATTTATGTCCGTTGCGTTATGCTAATTAGTGTCAGATGATGACAATGGTCCCGTTCACGGGATGGGGTGTCACTACAGGTTAAAAACTAAAAACATTTCTCATAAGAAACTAGCTCCCTGGTATACAGAAAATACCCGAGCCCTGAAGCAAGCTTCCAGAAAATTGAAACGGAAATGGCGCCACACCAAACTGGAAGTTTTCCGACTAGCTTGGAAAGACAGTACGTGCAGTATCGAAGAGCCCTCACTGCTGCTTGATCATCCTATTTTTCCAATTTAATTGAGGAAAATAAGAACAATCTGACATTTATTTTTGATACTGTCGCAAAGCTAACTAAAAAGCAGCATTCCCCAAGTGAGGATGGCTTTTACTTCAGCAGTAATAAATTCATGAACTTCTTTGAGTAAAAGATCATGATTATTAGAAAGCAAATTACGGACTCCTCTTTCAATCTGCGTATTCCATCAAAGCTCAGTTGTCCTGAGTCTGCACAACTCTGCCAGGACCTAGGATCAAGAGAGACCGTCAAGTGTTTTAGTACTATATCTCTTGACACAGATGAAAATAATCATGGCTTCTAAACCTTCAAGCTGGAAACTGGATCCTATTCCAACTAAACTACTGAAAGAGCTGCTTCCTGTGCTTGGCCCTCCTATGTTGAACATAATAAACGCCTCTCTTTCCACCGGATGTGTACCAAACTCACTAAAAGTGGCAGTAATAAAGCCTCTCTTGAAAAAGCCAAACCTTGACCCAGAAAACATAAAAAACTATCGGCCTATATTGAATCTTCCATTCCTCTCAAAATTTTTACAAAAAGCTGTTGCGCAGCAACTCACTGCCTTCTTGAAGACAAACAATGTATACAAAATGCTTCTGTCTGGTTTTAGACCCCATCATAGCATTGAGACTGCACTTGTAAAGGTGGTCAATTACCTTTTAATGGCATCAGACCGAGGCTCTGCATCTGTCCTCGTGTTCCTAGACCTTAGTGCTGCTTTTGATACCATCAATCACCACATTCTTTTGGAGAGATTGGAAACCCAAATTGGTCTACACGGACAGGTTCTGGCCTGGTTTAGATCTTATCTGTCGGAAAGACATCAGTTTGTCTCTGTGAATGGTTTGTCCTCTGACAAATCAACTGTCAATTTCGGTGTTCCCCAAGGTTCCGTTTTAGGACCACTATTGTTTTCACTATATATTTTACCTCTTGGGGATGTCATTCGAAAACATAATGTTAACTTTCACTGCTATGCGGATGACACACAGCTGTAAATTTCAATGAAACATGGTGAAGCCCCAAAATTGCCCTCGCTAGAAGCCTGTGTTTCAGACATAAGGAAGTGGATAGCTGCAAACATTCTACTTTTAAACTCGGACAAAACAGAGATGCTTGTTCTAGGTCCCAAGAAACAAAGAGATATTCTGTTGAATCTGACAATTAATCTTAATGGTTGTACAGTCGTCTCAAATAAAACTGTGAAGGACCTCGGCGTTACTCTGGACCGTGATCTCTCTTTTGACGAACATATCAAGACTGTTTCAAGGACAGCTTTTTCCCATCTACGTAACATTGCAAAAATCTGAAACTTTCTGTCCAAAAATGATGCAGAAAAATTAATCCATGCTTTTGTTACTTCTAGGTTAGACTACTGCAATGCTCTACTTTCCGGCTACCCGGATAAAGCACTAAATAAACTTCAGTTAGTGCTAAATATGGCTGCTAGAATCCTGACTAGAACCAAAAAAAATTATCATATTACTCCAGTGCTAGCCTCCCTACACTGGCTTCCTGTTAAGGCAAGGACTGATTTCAAGGTTTTACTGCTAACCTACAAAGCATTACATGGGATTGCTCCTAACTATTTCTCTGATTTGGTCCTGCCGTACATACCTACACGTACGTTAGGGTCACAAGACGCAGGCCTCCTAATTGTCCCTAGAATTTCTAAGCAAACAGCTGGAGGCAGGGCTTTCTCCTATAGAGCTCAATTTTTATGGTATGGTCTGCCTACCCATGTGAGAGACACAGATTCGGTCTCAACCTTTAAGTCTTTACTGAAGACTCATCTCTTCAGTAGGTCATATGATTGAGTGTATTCTGGCCCAGGAGTGTGAAGGTGAACGGAAAGGCTCTGGAGCAACGAACCGCCCTTGCTGTCTCTGCCTGGCCGGTTCCCCTCTTTCCACTGGGTTTCTCTGCCTCTAACCCTATTACAGGGGCTGAGTCACTGGCTTACTGGTGCTCTTTCATGCCGTCCCTAGGAGGGGTGCATCACTTGAGTGGGTTGAGTTACTGATGTGATCTTCCAGTCTTGGTTGGCGCCCCCCCCCCCCCCCCCTTGGGTTGTGCCGTGGCGGAGATGTTTGTGGGCTATACTCGGCCTTGTCTCAGGATGGTAAGTTGGTGGTTGAAAATATCCCTCTAGTGGTGTGGGGGCTGTGCTTTGGCAAAGTGGGTGGGGTTATATCCTTCCTGCTTGGCCCTGTCCGGGGATATCATCGGATGGGGCCACAGTGTCTCCTGACCCCTCCTTTCTCAGCCTCCAGTATTTATGCTGCAGTAGTTTATGTGTTGGGTGGCTAGGGTCAGTTTGTTATATGTGGAGTACTTCTCCTGTCTTATCCGGTGTCCTGTGTGAATTTAAGTATGCTCTCTCTAATTCTCTCTTTCTCTCTTTCTTTCTCTCTCTCGGAGGACCTGAGCCCTAGGACCATGCCTCAGGACTACCTGGCATGATGACTCCTTGTTGTCCCCAGTCCACCTGGCCGTGCTGCTGCTCCAGTTTCAACTGTTCTGCCTGCGGCTATGGAATCCTGACCTGTTCACGGGACATGCTACCTGTCCCAGACCTGCTGTTTTCAAATCTCTAGAGACAGCAGGAGTGGTAGAGATACTCTTAATGATCGGCTATGAAAAGCCAACCGACATTTACTCCTGAGGTGCTGACTTGCTGCACCCTCGACAACTACTGTGATTATTATTATTTGACCATGCTGGTCATTTATGAACATTTGAACATCTTGGCCATGTTCTGTTATAATCTCCACCTGGCACAGCCAGAAGAGGACTGGCCACCCCTCATAGCCTGGTTCCTCTCTAGGTTTCTTCCTAGGTTTTGGCCTTTCTAGGGAGTTTTTCCTAGCCACCGTGCTTCTACAACTGCATTGCTTGCTGTTTGTGGTTTTAGGCTGGGTTTCTGTACAGCACTTTGAGATATCAGCTGATGTACGAAGGGCTATATAAATACATTTGATTTGATTTGATCTAAGTATTTATAGTTGTCAACATATTTTAAGAACCGTCCAGAGTAGAGATGCTAGTCGGGCAGGCGGGTGCGGGCAGTGATCGGTTGAAGAGCATGCATTTCATTTTACTATTATTTAAGAGCAGTTGGAGGCCACGGAAGGAATGTTGTATGGCGTTGAAGCTTGTTTGGAGGTTTGTTAACGCATTGTCCAAAGAAGGGCCAGAATGAACAGGATAGGTGTGCAGTTGATATTTCACTTGCTTTGGCAATGTCAAAACGTATGTGTTTCCCTTGCCAATAAAGCCAATTGAATTTAATTGAATTGAATTAGAGAGAGAGAGAGAGAGAGAGAGAGAGAGAGAGAGAGAGAGAGACAGAGAGACAGAGAGACAGAGAGAGAGAGAGAGAGAGAGAGAGAGAGAGATGAAATACTGCAGATATTTTTAGATTGTGCTTGCATGCGCCAGAAGAAGAGCCAGTGATGGGCCCTCCCCGGACTTGCATATCCTCCTGAGCACAAGACTCACTGGCTTGATTAACATAGCAGAGCTGCTGGTTCAAACAGATATCCCCTCACAGGCACTCATCTCAAACTATCACTCCTCCCCTCGCTCTGATTCTGTCTCTCTCTACCTCTCATTTTCTCGCTCCTTCTCACTGCTTCCCTACCCCCCCTTCGCACACGATTTCCTCTATTCCCCAATTCACTCTCCCTCCCTCTATTCCCATCCACCCACTCTCTCTCGACCCATTTCCCTCTCTCCATCTCTGTCCTTACAACAGAGATCAAGGCTAGGCTGGGCTGTAGGTCTGTACTACCTGACGTGGTAATGTGCAGCTAATTGGTCATTTTCAGACCAGTGGGTACATCGCACAGCAGCTGTTGGCACTTTGTTGCCATGGAGCAGACTTAAAAGACTTATCAGTCCTTCTGCTCCACTGATTACAGGTGTCGGCTCCAAATCAGAGAGAGAAACCACTAATTTACAAACCAATACAGCAAATAAGGAAAAGAGAGAGAGAGTGGAAGTATATTTGCATTCATTCAAACATTGCAGTAACACATAGGATATGTGCAAATTGTGGACTTAATATATAAAGAAAGAAATTGTAAGAGCTAAATCTGAAAAAGTGCTAATTCTGCTCTCATATCTGCTAGTGCATAGTGTATCTAGTTGTCTACCTAGAATGGAAATCTCTGAACAGTTGTTTTGATTCGGTAACTTTAGTCCTGTTGATGTTTTTTATGTTTACTGCAGCATCAATCTACGGAGGTGTAGGAAAGGTTGCATTGCCTGGCAACAGCGAAATGAGACTATTCCGGGATTAGTGTCATAAACTAGTCACTATTTTCACTGCTTCCTTTTCCTCGCCTTAACTTCAGCAGCTCTTGCACTCCATTACATGGGCAGGAGAAACAGAGAGAGACAGAGGAACCGGCGGCATTCGTTGACGTCACAGGCACAAACTGGGGCTATAAAAAGCCACCTGCCAGTACATACAGTCTAAAACACGGGGAAGACTTTGAGAAAAGCTTCTGAAAATACAGGTTATGTATCGCCCTATGATTGTGTGTGTGTGTGTGTGTGTGTGTGTGTGTGTGTGTGTGTGTGTGTGTGTGTGTGTGTGTGTGTGTGTGTGTGTGTGTGTGTGTGTGTGTGTGTGTGTGTGTGTGTGTGTGTGTGTGTGTGTGTGTGTGCTTGCTTGCTTGCGTGCACATCTGTGTATGTGAGGGGGAGTCTCTCACCACTTCTGGAAGCAGCTTGGTGGCCAGGTCATGGATTGCTTTTCCTAGAATACACAGGGAGGACAAGATGAAGACCACCCCAAGGACCACGCACGCTCTGCGGACAGACAGAAATCAAGTCTTAGGGCTTCTTCCATTGTCATCCTCCAGTAAAATTGGAAGCAAAAATATTCACAAAAACATATTTTTAAGGTCTTTTTTTTTTTTTTGCTGCACCTCACCGTGGTACACTTAAATCCTGTAGATTATTGGTTCTCCAGGGAGCCATAACTGATTGTGAATGCTACTTTAACACAGGTGTAATCAGGCATAGAGAGGCAGAGGAGATCTGTTCCAATTAAATAAAAGTGAAACGCGTCTGTTCTCTGGGTTCCTGGCTACGGTTACAGCAGCAGCTTCACAGCTCAGTACTTTGGCGCCAGAGAAAGATGTTTGCTTCCTCTGCCATTTCTTCCCCATTTATCTCTCATTTTGACACTTCCACAAAGGAGGAATGAGAATGTCTCCATCCATCCCTCCCTCCCTCCACCTCCATCCCCCCTTACAGCAGGCGGGCATAAGATGGATGGTAGATGGGCGGCATTGTCCTTTATCATTGTAGCGCCTGCAGTGCTGAGGAAGTAGCTGTGACATGCCAGAACAAGGCCGTCAACCAGGAACAGGATGTAAACTGGGACGAACCCCTGTATTACTGTGGAAGATGTCCTGTATCATTGTACACTGGGAGAGATATACTGTGCCTGGATGTGGCTGCCTGGACTAGAAATACATTTAATGTCTCAACAGCTCAATAATGTAACGTATGAGACACACTGATATAGAGCCGAGCCAAAGGCAAAGTACAAGGCAGGTTTCTGAAGATAATAACCCAGTAGGCTACTAGAGGAGGGAGAACTGTTGCTACGGTGGTGTACATGGAATGTTCTAATAGGGAACACCATGCAACCTGTATGTTCAATGAGATGAATATGAATGTTGCGCCCGTTTCACTCACATGTACTCCCTATGGGCGGAGTGGACAGCTGCGGCATTGCTATAGCGCCACAGCACGATAATTGAAGATAGCACGTCCAACGTGGCGTCAAACTGCAAAGACAGACAACCTGCGATTAGGCCTCCAGTGAGGATACATCAAATAACAAAATATATAGTACATTCAGGAAAACACTCAACTAGCCTAGTCCCACCTCCCATTCCCCCCTATTTAAACTCCATATGCTCTACTAATAGACTAGGCTGGTTACTGGACAGTAGGATACAAATCCCCATTAAAATCTGTCAATTTAAAATAGAGATATCTGCCTCAAATAAACCCATCCGCCGATGTCGCACTTCCACACCTGTGGTGAAAAGTGACAGAGCTAGAGTGGTGTATGTCAGACCATGAGACAAGCAGAAAATCGGTCTTCTCACAAAATTGTCCGGAGTGTCCGAACGGTTTGGCCTACAAACTATTATGACCCCTCTATAGACATGGCCTTAACAGCTCCTCATTATCCTCCATCATCCAGCTCCTCATTATCATCCATTATCATCCATGTCTAATATGCAGACTCTCTCTAGTAACCTGTTCTCGTTTACCTGACATGACATGATAGCTTCTTTTATAGCATCCTAGAGCTTCCCACAGTATCTGTGGGGATATTTCTGTTATCACACAGTGTTCTGATGTGCTGTTACCAAGGAAACAATGGCAGACAACTTGCATCTGATCTCCACCAGAGTTAATAAATTAACACCATGACTTTATGACTAATTAATAAGTATAAATGGAACTCACTGCAAATCCAAATGCTGATGCGCTGTGT
Source organism: Oncorhynchus nerka (assembly GCF_034236695.1). Lineage (NCBI taxonomy): Eukaryota > Metazoa > Chordata > Actinopteri > Salmoniformes > Salmonidae > Oncorhynchus > Oncorhynchus nerka. The sequence continues at coordinate 50,342,243 of NC_088398.1, read as the reverse complement.
CTCATGAACGAAACAGCTAGAGAGAAGAGAGAGAGAGAGAGAGAGAGAGAGAGAGAGAGAGAGAGAGAGAGAGAGAGAGAGAGAGAGAATAAATGAATGCCTGAGGAACAAAATACAAAGGATTCTAACAGCAAAAGTAATGATAACAGCAACATCCGTGTAAATATTGCTATTTCAAACACAGACAAACACACACACACACACACACACACACACACACGCACACAGACACACACAGACACACATAAATCATTTTTGTTATGTAATAGTTTAGGATTTTTCAGGTTCAAAGATCAAAACACTGATAACCTATTCTGTTTGTCCATAATTCATTTTATCAGCACACCTTTTAAAGTGTAGCTTGAATTTGAGGAGAATTATTCCGAGATTAGCACTATACTGTAATAATCTCTGAGCAAAAATGGTATGGATTTAAACATGTCACGCCCTGGTCTAAGTATTTTGTGTTTTTCTTCATGTATTGGGTCAGGCCAGGGTGTGGCATGGAGTTTTTGTATTGTGGTGTGTTTTGTCTTGGGGTTTTGGTGTGTAGGTTAGTGGGATTGTAGCTTAGTGGGGTGTTCTAGGAAAGTCTATGGCTGTCTGAAGTGGTTCTCAATCAGAGGCAGGTGTTTATCGTTGTCTCTGATTGGGAACCATATTTAGGCAGCCATATTCTTTGGTTGGATTGTGGGTGATTGTCCTTAGAGTCTTGATGTCCTTGGTCCTGTCTAGGTTAGGTTACACCAGTATAGGCTGTTTCGGTTTTCATTTACGTTTATTGTTTTTTTGTAGATATTGTATTTAGATTCGTGTTACGTTTGTTTATTAAAACATGGATCGTAATATACACGCTGCATTTTGGTCCGACTCTCCTTCACCATTAGAAAACCGTTACAAAACAGCTATAATCCTACACAGGGAAGGTTTGAAAGGCATAGAGGATAAAGATCTGTTAACACGTTCCATTTGATTTCTCCTCAATACTGGATTGTTAGAGTTGAGAATGTAACAGAAGATTATCCATCAAAGCATCTTATACATTTGTAGCATTTGACTCATCAGGCACTTAATGGTTATAATAACAAGCTTGATTCATCTGATTCTGGCCCAAATTCTCCATATTCTCTCCATCCGTTTCTGTTCATTCCGTCCTTGTGAAGCTGGGGGCTTTTAAGTTTCCTGTGTGATGCGTTCCTTTTCAGGGCGGTAACAGTCCCACGGGGCGCCCTGTCGCTAGGCAGATCACCATGGAGACGAGCAATCTGAGTGCGAGCTGAGCTGGAGGAGAGTTTCAACAGGGCTTTTATCTCAGTTTCTCTATCTTTGATCCACCAATCAATGGCTGCCATGGAGGCTATGGTGTGACCTCTCTGGTCTAGGTCTTAAAAGGCTTAAAAAGGGTCTGTGGCGTAGGGGACCATGGTGACAGACAGACCCATGACGCGTGATGCTAAGATGCTCTGGCAGACTGGCACCATATTAGAACTACCAACTTCCTCTTATCCCCTCAGTCAACACCGTAGGCCGGGTCGATGCAAATAACACAAACAAAAAAGGGATCTGCAGGACAGTATGACAGTCCAACAGTCAAGTGAGAGAGAGGAACAAACAGGCTCACTCCTGGTGACAGCTGGTCTGCTAGCTGCGGCAGCAGTACAGCGTGAAGCAGGATGAGTGGATCTGCTGGCCGTACTGTCAGCATCCAGTCCTGTACAGGGAGCCCTTAGGTTCTTCCCAAGCCGTCTAGAGGCTGGATCAAGGCACCAGGACGACAGCCAACACAGCCTGCCAAGGGCTGCCAAAGCTCCGCATTCTCTTCTCCCAGACCAGGGATGCATCCCAAATGGCACCCTATTCCCTACATAGTGCCCAGAATGTTAGTCTGCCCTGCAAGCACAGCACCCACACTAACAGACAGACTCACTACTATTGGCACTGAACCATGCAGCCACATACATAAATGCACTCATTCAGAGTGAGTGCAGATACAGAACCCAGAACAAGACAAGCAATACAGCAGGTCACTACAGTGATGCTTATCATTAGCCTGGGCACTGACCAGCACAGTAGTTAGCCTATAACAAAAGCAAGAGTATATTTGTTTCAGCACAAAGTGGGATCATTAATCCATGCATTCATTTCCACAGAGAACACACTGTGTGGGGTAATGAGGAGGGGCAACAGGGATACAGAGACAAGAGTCGCTTCCATGCTGGTGAAATGGGTCAGGGACCAGGGTAAGCCTGGAAATGTGACTGTCTAGATTCCATTGCAATGACCACGGGTGAGGGAGGGATGGGGCTAGTGTGTTGGGTGATGGGGCGAAAAAGTATTGAATCACGCTAATAAGTGTAGCCTTTTATCCAGCCAAGGAGTCAAAGAAAAATACCTCAGTATTTATTGCGAAGTATAAGCAAAAACTTGAGCTGGATAAAAGGCAAAAAAAGTCTCACTTGACAGACTCATGAAAACACAAGGTAGATAGATCTCTGTTGTTGGTATTAATGCTAGTGATTAGTTTACCCAGCTTTGCTTTCAGAGGCGATTGGTGTGTCTGAAAATGTACCCGTTCCGTGTCAAAACAAAGAGAGACGGCAGTGCTACAAAGCTTTGGTGAAGAAGATCTCTTTGTGATTTATGAAAGGAGGCGCATGGAGGAGCACTCAGCACTCAGCTGATACCACACATTTATCAGGGAGCCAAACATGCCTGACAAGCAGCACTTTAGCTGGGGAGAACATAGATAGTATACAGACACAGATTAAGATGTTGTTATTGAAGATATAGGATGCTTCCGTTGTTGGCTTGACAACTGACATATTCACATCTGATGAACTACTCTTACACACAATACAGTATATAATCTTCTGTGGAAAACAGAATATGATGTACTGTATACAGGGTTTTGCATCTCATTTGCTCTTTTGTTCTGTTCTATGAATCTTGTAACAACAGTATTTTAACAGGGCTATGTTTAATTGGACTGTGACTCCTCACCTTAATGTCCCTTTCTTCTCCGTCTCCTCAGCATCAACTGTCCCCTCTCTAACTCACGGACAGCCTTCTCGTCTCTCTCTCTATCTTCATCACTGATCATAAAAGTGAGACTGGGTATTTCCATAAGTAAGACAAATCGCAGCGGAGCTCTGTGGCAACTAAACACATCTCATTTTTCTACCTCATTTCTCAACATGTCAGACACACATACAGTAATGTGCCATAACTAGAAATCTGGTGATATACCGCACACACACCCACACACACACACAGCGCATACTCAAGAATCAGTCAGCTTTTTCAGATATATTACTGCATATCGAGTCTCATTTTAGTACTGAAATGACAACCTTCGCTAAGAAATTGATTTGGGACCCTAAACACCTGCAAAGATCCTAAATTATCTGAGGTAGAGATACTAATGAACTTGGCAGGGTTTTAACTACAGCAGTAATGTCCTAATGCTGAGCCTGTTATATAAGGACTGGGTGAACGCCAAAGCAAAGTAGGGTCGTTTAGTTGGCAGGAGTGGCACTGCTGAGCCCAGGGTCGCAAGATGCTACACTACACTACAGCAACTGATCTCACATCAGTCCCCACCTCTTACTTCAAGACATTAAAGCAGGGAGAGGAGCTGTAGAGCTGAAAAGAAGTAGCTTGGTAGAAAGATGCCCTCATAAAGGCAGCTTGCTGTCAAATGTATTGTATCTGAGCAATATAGTGTGTAGCTCTCCTCTTTCTTTCTTGGAGGAAAGATAACCATGCTCCTCCTATTAGGAGCTGGTTGGGCTCCCAAGTGGCCCAACCACAGGATCTAAGGAACATCTCAGTGCTAGAGGCGTCACTACAGACCCTCAGTTCGATTCCAGGCTGTATCACAACAGGCCGTGATTGGGAGTCCCATATGGCGGCGCACAATTGGCCCAGCGTCATCCGGGTAAGGGTTTGGCTGGTGTAGGCCGTCATTGTAAATAGAATTTGTTCTTAACTGACTAATTAAATAAAGGTTCAATAAATAAAAAATAAAATAAAATAAAAATTGGCAGTGCTCTGCTTTCTAGAGAGTGTTTCTGGTTTGGAACCCAGTCCTAGTACTTTAAATTAACCCCAGATTCTGGCTAAATCCCTTCAGAGGATCAATACAAAATCTACTAGAACAAAATAAATTGCTGTCAGCCTTGTCCCAGGGGACAAGCATCACACCTCGCCATGAACTGTGATTCACGCCCCTTTAAACCCCAACTCCACTCCTCTTCATTAAAAAACCCATCATTCACCCTGCTATGACAAATAGCTCTGACAGACTCGCAGGAATCGTTGGCGGCTAACGAGAAATGTAATTATGTTCCCTCTTCCCTCTTCTTAGGGGCGAGACCCAGATTCTGGGTGTAGTCAATGATCTTGGGAGAATCCAAATGAATTGGGGAGGGTCATCTGCAATCATATAGCATCTCTTATATTAGATGGATGCAGTGTTAACCATTCAAATAAAATAATCTGCTTGGCAAAAACCTCTGTGCCAGTGATATTACACGGGTGAACACGAGCACTGCTTCCATGAATTCCTTCACTTTGCCATGCAGAGACTGTTAGCTAGCATGGTTGTTCCATCACTCAGACTAATGATGATGCTCTGAGGCTGATTACTATAGTATAGTCCTATTACACTGTATCTCACTGATGAGATACAGTGTACATCACTTTAATCTAGTTTAAATGGTCCATAGGTTGCTATTGATTAACTATGGAAATTCAAGGAATTTGAAGCCAGTCCTCTTAGTGATTAAGAGAAAACGTTCAAAGGAGACTGGATATTAGAGTTATACCACTCAGAATGTAACAAGCTTCACCACCGTGAGTGCAATTCTGATCCCAGGAAAACTCAGTGCGTTACCTGTCCTTTGAAATAATAAGAAGGGGAAACAGACTATCATCTTCTTCAGAGGCAGACTTTCAAACCTTCGTGGAAATGGGATGCTCTAGAAATCACTGGCAGATCACTGCAGGGTGTGTGTGTGCGTGTGTGTGTGCGTGTGTGTGTGTGTGAGTGTGCGTGTGCCTGTGCGTGTGTGTGTGTGTGTGTGTGTGTGTGTATGTGTGTGTGTGTGTGTGTGTGTGTGTGTCTGCATGTACTGTACATACTGTAAGAGTGAAGTTGAGAACAGTGTTGTTGAGAGAGGTTAGAAATGGTTTAGTACTTTATCTTGGTCCGTTAGCTAATTGTCTCTCAGCCCTTGGCTCCCGGATCTTTTCTTCTTAATTAACAGGCGCTTATACAATAAGACCTCTGAGGGGCTTCAGCCTCCCCTGCAAGACCACTCAGACCTCTCCCTTTCCTCCCAAATCACCCCCCTCTGTCCTCCGCTTCCTCCCAAAACACCCCCCTATGTCCTTCACAGAGCCTCAGAGCAGCGGCCCAGTTGAAAAGTAGACACATCCGACATGGCTTTCCCCCGCTGCTCAGCTGCAATATGTTGTGTTTAATAATTCAGGACCTACAGCACTGGCCCGCTCCACTCTGGCTGAGAGGACGGCTCCAGTCCACAGCTCCCCTGCAGAGCCAGGGGAGGAACCCACATCCCTCTCTCCCCCTTCCTCCCCCTCCCTCTCGCTCCAGTCCACACTGGCTCCCCCAGCCTCCCCTTTGTCTGCAGCACCTCTCAGGCCCTCTCCCAAATTGATTTCAATGCAAACGATCGATTCCTTCAGTAAGGGAAGTGCCACCTGGGATTCGGCTGCCTGCCTGCCACTGAGGCTTCTGTTGTTATGATGAGAGTTTGTGTCAAAAAAAGTGTGGTGCAGGCGCCTGGACTAAAGCATGGCACAAATACACATTACAGGAGAAAGTCCTCAGTGGTATCAACATTGACCCACAACAACAAAATAGACATGGAAAGTGTTAAAAATGTTATATTTTGAGGAAAAACGGTCTCCAGTGTGTCAGTATATTCATGTTCTTCACAGCTCTGAGACACATCGTGCTGTGTGCTGCTGAAGGACATCTCAGCACATTCTCTCACAAAACACCAGCTGAGTGTGAAAACACAGCATAGTAGCACCAAACAACAGCATCACTTTTCAAGGTCCACCAGGATGTTTGTTCACTAACTGTCTGCAAAGGCTTACTGCACCAAAATGACAATACATTTAAAAAACACTCGCCCGTTGATATTAAATCCTGTGGTACTGCATCTGCCAACTGTAGTCTACTGCATATACTACGTACATTTTACAGTATTACATTTAATTCTGGCTAACTGAAAATAACTGCTTTGTTTTCTCTTATTGCAAATCCATGGAGTAAGCTGGCAAATTACAATTATACACCTTTGAAAAGCATATTTGCACTACTGATGATTTGCTGGTGAAGAACTGAGGCCACTCTACAGAATCTGACTGATCTGATTTACGTTGAGCCGTGGGAGGGTGCAGCGAGAAGCCAACAGAGGAACAGCTTAATTGGGAGAATTCAGGACAAATATAATGGAGATAAATAATGTATGTGTGTTTTCTCAGACTGGTTTTAACATGTTGTGCTCGACCCACCAATTTTCCACCACAAAACACCAGAAATGTCCAAAATAGTAGAACCAGCTCACCTGCTATGATTTGACAATTAGATGTGCAATGTTTCCTTAAACAATATCTATACAATACCAGTCAAAAGTTTGGACACACCTACTCATTCAAGGGTTTTTCTTTATTTTTTTTACTATATGCTACATTGTAGAAGACATCAAAACTGTGAAATAACACATATGGAATCATGTAGTAACCAAAAAAGTGATAAAAAATGTGTCAAAGTAACCACACTTTGCCTTGATGACAGCTTTGCATACTTGTGGCATTCTCTCAACCAGCTTCAGGAGGTAGTCACCTGGAATGCATTTCAATTAACAGGTGTGACTTGTTAAAAGTTCATTTGTGGAATTTCTTTCCTTCTTAATGTGTTTGACCCAATCAGTTGTGTTGTAATTAGGTAAGGGTGGTATACAGAATATAGCCTTATATGGTAAAAAAAACAAGTCCATATTATGGCAAGAACAGCTCAAATAAGCAAAGAGAAATGACAGTCCATCATTACTTTAACACATGAAGGTCAGTCAATGCGGAAACGTTCAAGAACTTTCAAAGTTTCTTCAAGTGCAGTTGCAAAAACCATCAAGCGCTATGAAGAAACTGGAAAGTAAGACCCAGAGTTACCTCTGCTACAGAGGATAAATTCGTTAGAGATACCAGCCTCAGAAATCGGCAATTAACTGCACCTCAGATTGCAAAGACATATCTCAACATCAACTGTTCAGAGGAGACTGTATGAATCAGGCCTTTGTGGTCGAATTTCTGCAAAGAAACCACTACTAACGGACACCGATAAGAAGAAGAGACTTGCTTGGGCCAAGAAACGCAAGCAGTGAACATTAGACCGGTGGAAATCTGTCTTTTGGTGTGATAAATCCAAATTTGAGATTTTTGGTTTATGAGACGCAGAGTAGGTGAACGGATGATCTCTGACATCTCTGACATTTAAGACATTTAAACGTGTTAACCCTCGCAAGGCTGCAGGCCCAGACGGCATCCCCAGCCGCGCCCTCAGAGCATGCGCAGACCAGCTGGCCGGTGTGTTTACGGAAGTATTCAATCAATCCCTATACCAGTCTGCTGTTCCCACATGCTTCAAGAGGGCCACCATTGTTCCTGTTCCCAAGAAAGCTAAGGTAACTGAGCTAAACGACTACCGCCCCGTAGCACTCACTTCCGTCATCATGAAGTGCTTTGAGAGACTAGTCAAGGACCATATCACCTCCACCCTACCTGACACCCTAGACCCACTCCAATTTGCTTACCGCCCAAATAGGTCCACAGACGATGCAATCTCAACCACACTGCACACTGCCCTAACCCATCTGGACAAGAGGAATACCTATGTGAGAATGCTGTTCATCGACTACAGCTCGGCATTCAACACCATAGTACCCTCCAAGCTCGTCATCAAGCTCGAGACCCTGGGTCTCGACCCCGCCCTGTGCAACTGGGTACTGGACTTCCTGATGGGCCGCCCCCAGGTGGTGAGGGTAGGCAACAACATCTCCTCCCGCTGATCCTCAACATGGGGCCCCACAAGGGTGCGTTCTGAGCCCTCTCCTGTACTCCCTGTTCACCCACGACTGCGTGGCCACGCACGCTCCAACTCAATCATCAAGTTTGCGGACGACACAACAGTGGTAGGCTTGATTACCAACAACGACGAGACGGCCTACAGGGGAGGAGGTGAGGGCCCTCGGAGTGTGGTGTCAGGAAAATAACCTCACACTCAACGTCAACAAAACTAAAGAGATGATTGTGGACTTCAGGAAACAGCAGAGGGAACACCCCTATCCACATCGATGGAACAGTAGTGGAGAGGGTAGCAAGTTTTAAGTTCCTCGGCATACACATCACAGACAAACTGAATTGGTCCACTCACACAGACAGCATCGTGAAGAAGGCGCAGCAGCGCCTCTTCAACCTCAGGAGGCTGAAGAAATTCGGCTTGTCACCAAAAGCACTCACAAACTTCTACAGATGCACAATCGAGAGCATCCTGGCGGGCTGTATCACCGCCTGGTACGGCAACTGCTCCGCCCTCAACCGTAAGGCTCTCCAGAGGGTAGTGAGGTCTGCACAACGCATCACCGGGGGCAAACTACCTGCCCTCCAGGACACCTACACCACCCGATGTTACAGGAAGGCCATAAAGATCATCAAGGACATCAACCACCCGAGCCACTGCCTGTTCACCCCGCTATCATCCAGAAGGCGAGGTCAGTACAGGTGCATCAAAGCTGGGACCGAGAGACTGAAAAACAGCTTCTATCTCAAGGCCATCAGACTGTTAAACAGCCACCACTAACATTGAGTGGCTGCTGCCAACACACTGACATTGACACTGACTCAACTCCAGCCACTTTAATAATGGGAATTGGTGGGAAATTATGTAAATATATCACTAGCCACTTTAAACAATGCTACCTTATATAATGTTACTTACCCTACATTATTCATCTCATATGCATACGTATATACTGTACTCTATATCATCGACTGCATCCTTATGTAATACATGTATCACTAGCCACTTTAACTATGCCACTTTGTTTAATTTGTTTACATACTCATCTCATATGTATATACTGTACTCGATACCATCTACTGTATGCTGCCCTGTACCATCACTCATTCATATATCCTTATGTACATATTCTTTATCGACTTACACTGTGTATAAGACAGTAGTTTTGGAATTGTTAGTTAGATTACTTGTTGGTTATTACTGCATTGTCGGAACTAGAAGCACAAGCATTTCGCTACACTCGCATTAACATCTGCTAACCATGTGTATGTGACAAATAAAATTTGATTTGATGATTTTGATTTGATTTGCATGTGTGGTTCCCACCATGAAGCACTGAGGAGGAGGTGTGATGGTGTGGGGGTGCTTTGCTGGTGAGACTGTCAGTGATTTATTTAGAATTCAAGGCACACTTAACCAGCATGGCTACCACAGCATTCTGCAGCGATATACCATCCCATCTGGTTTGCGCTTCGTGGGACTATAATTTGTTTTTCAACAGGACAATGATCTAGAACACACCTCCAGGGTGTGCAAGGGCTATTTGACCAAGAAGGAGAGTGATGGAGTGCTGCATCAGATGACCTGGCCTCAACAATCACCCGACCTCAACCCAATTGAGATGGTTTGGGATTAGTTGGACCACAGAGTGAAGGAAAAGCAATCAACAAGTGCTCAGCATATGTGGGAATTCCTTCAAGAAATTCAACCATGAAGGCCTGATTCACATAGTCTCCTCTGAACAGTTGATGTGTCTGTTACTTGAACTCTATGAAGCATTTATTGGACAGCAATTTCGGAGACTGGTAACTCTAATGAACTTATCCTCTGTAGCAGAGGGAACTCTAGGTCTTCCATTCCTGTGGCGGTCCTCATGAGAGCCAATTTCATCATAGTGCTTGATGGTTTTTGCAACTGCACTTGAATAAACTGCACTTGACTGCACTTGAAGTTCTTGAAATGTTCCTGATTGACTGACCTTCATGTCTTAAAGTAATGATGGACTGTCATTTCTCTTTGCTCATTTGAGCTGCTCTTGCCATAATATGGACTTGGTCTTTTACCAAATACCCCCCCCCCCCCTCCCCACAACACAACTGATTGGCTCAAACGCATTAAGAAGGAAAGAAATTCCATGAATGAACTTTTAAGAAGGCACACCTGTTAATTGAAATGCATTCCAGGTGGCAAAGGGAGGCTACTTGAAGAATCTCAAATATAAAATATATTTAGATTTGTTTAACAGTTTTTTGGTTACTACATAATTCCATGTGTTATTTATTTCAAAATGTTGATGTCTTCACTATTATTCTACAATATAGAAAATAGTAAAAATAAAGAAAAACCCTTGAATGAGTAGGTGTTCTAAAACTTTTAGACCGGTAGTGTATATTCATATTTAAAGGAATACTTTCGCCATATTAAAATGAAGCAACGTCAGCACAAGAACTGTTCATCGGGAGCTTCATGCAATGGCTTTCCATGTCCGAGCATCTGGGTTTGGCAGATGCCAGGAGAACGCTACCTGTCTCCAATGCATACTGCCAACTGTAAAGTTGAATGGTGGAAGAATAATGGTCTGGGGCTGTTTTTAATGGTTTGGGCTAGGTCCCTTAGTTCCAGTGAAGGGAAATATTAACGCTACAGCATACAATGACGTTCTAGACAATTCTGTGCTTCCAATTTTGTGGAAAAAGTATGGGGAAGGCCCTTTTTCTTTTTCAGCATGACAATACCCCGTGCATAAAGTGAGGTCCATACAGAAATGGTCTGTCGAGATCGGTGTGGAAGAACTTGACTGGCTTGCACAGAGCCCTGACCTCAACCCCATCGTACACCTTTAGGATGAATTGGAACACCAACTGCGAGCCAGGCCTAGTCGCCTAACATCAGTACCCAACCTCACTAATGCTGTTGTGGCTGAATGGAAGCAAGTTTCCGCAGTAATGTTCCAACATCTTATGGAAAGGCTTCCCAGAAGAGTGGAGGCTGTTATAGCAGCAAAGGGAGGACCAACTCTATATTAATGCCCATGATTTTGGAATGAGAGCTTTGTCGAGCATACTTTTGGTCGTCTAGTGTATTTGTGCCCAAAGCATTAATTGGAGAGAAAAAAACACTTCAAACACCCCACCTCGAACTTTGATCTCCAACAGAACATTCTTGTTATTTCCTCATAGAGGAGGAGCTGGCCAATCAGCAGTCTACTCTCCTGAATATTTTTAATGGCCCGTATATACCCACAATATTCTGTTGTTGAGGTACGCCCATATCATCAAGGGAAACTATTTTACTCGCACTGTAAATAATTAGGTCCTATTTTATACAAAACTTGAAAAATTGGACGGTTTGTTAAAGTGATTTGTAGAGGCTTACAGAGCCATAGAAAGTCTATGATGTAATTTAGAGTAATTTCACGTGCACACACACACACACACACACACACACACACACACACACACACAAAACACATTTCTCTTGGGGCTAACTCAACTTACCCACCAACACATTAGAGGCCAAACAACATGTATACAATAAACATTAGTGTTTAATAAATCAATTCATTATCAGCTTTCAAATCCTTAAGGACTCTTATTCGCCAGTGGCAAGAATTGACACTGCCACAGCCTGATCTTAAACAGCTTATGATTCATTATCCTGGATAACTGTAGGGTAATTAAACATTATGGAGATAGATAGAGAAAAGCATGAGTGATGTTCACCTCTGAAGACTAGACAGTGTGAGAACAGGCTATATCTGTTTGGTTCCTATGTTGAGGCCATTGAGTGCAGAGTCTGGCAGCTGCCTGGTGCCTGCCTTGTTGTGGCTGATATGAAAAGGTACACTTTGTATCCAGTGCTACCTTGGCATGTCTAATCTGGGTTGATCTATTGAGGTCACTACAGCAGCCTAATGTTGTCTACTCCCAGCTCCGTGAAGGTTCCATGGTTCCACAGTGCCTCTTGAGACCAGGCTAACTAACTAGGACTGGCTGTGGATTCACCTGAACTCCTTTTTCATGAACAACATGATTCATCTAGGCTCTGATTACACACCAGGGCCAGCAGTAGTCCTCCACACTGCACCTGCTCCATCCTAACCCTCCCTTTACAGCCACACAAACAAACACACACACACACACACAGTCACACACACACACAAACGCACACACACATACACAAATGCAAACAGAAACTAACACCAATTTCCCTCTCAGCTCAGCTTCAGATGCATTAGGGCTACTAGCTAACTGGCAATAGGCTGTTTATTTAATTAGGTAATGAATCTGATGGAGAAAGATCTGTTTGTAACCAGTATCACTCTAAGCCTCTTTCTTACAGGGTTTTTCAGTCTCAAATTGATGACTGTCAGCAGTGCCACGGTTCTGGTCTCAGTCATCTTTCACCTTCTGCTGGGTTTGACACCTCTCTTTCCCTCACCCACTGGAGGGTCAATAGCAGCCCCTGGTTACCGGCTGGCTGACTGCCGCTGGCAGTTACATGGAGGGCAGCGGCCCTTGAAGAAGTTTAGACAGTTACTGTCTGCCAGCTCTCTGCAGTAGGGCTCCCCTTCACACAGAGACTTTCTAGTGAGTTTATTATTTATATAACAACACATGTAGGTTGTGGAACATCTCACAGAGAGCCCAGTGTGTGCTGTTCTCTCTCTCTCTCTCTCTCTCTCTCTCTCTAATGGCCTGATAACCAGGGCTGTGCACACCTGTCTTTTAATCTGATCCGGCTTGATTTGACTGGGTCTGTGTGTGAGTAGGAATCAAAGGCCGTGTCAGATACATGCAGTGCCTTTCGGAAAGTATTAGTATAATAAGAAGACTATCTAAATCATCACCAAGCAGCAGTACTTGGTCAGTCCTGAATTGATAGAGATGCATCCTGCCTGCCAGACAGGCTATGAACAAGATTTCTATAGCCTCATCCAGCTCGCTACATTCCGCAAAGTGTTTATTGACACAGCAAATTCTCTGTCTGGACTCTGTCCAAGTCCCTAGAATGTCCTGCGCGCCAATGGTGCTTTGCAATCCATCACCCTGGACAACTGAATAGCAGAAAGCTGCTTACAATTTCTTTCCTGGGGGCGATTAGGGAGATATGAGCAGTCAGTCCAACCCGTTGGGGATAGGAAGGGTGGGGGAAGAGGAGTGTTATTGATTTGCTGAAGAACAGAATCTTTTTGACAGGACACAGTCAGACTGACTGGTCCATGGTTTTAAAATGTTTTATTTAACCTTTATTTAACCTTCTTGGCAAGTCAGTTAAAAACCAATTCTTATTTAGAATGATGGCCTACCCTGGCCAAACCCTAACGACACTGGGCCAATTGAGCGCCGCCCTATGGGACTCCCAATCACAGCCAGTTGTGATACAGCCTGGAATTGAACCAGGGTCTGTAGTGACATCTCTAGCACTGAGATGCAGTGCCTTAGACCGCTGCGCCACTCGGGAGCCCAGAAGTAGATTCCCAAAGTGACTGTGTACTGATCAAACCAAGGTTCTAAAGTGATAGTTCACTCCAAGATCAAGGATTAGCAGATATTGGCAGACATTTTCGATTTTAAAAAGAAGATAACTATTGGTAATCCTGAATAGTCCCCAGACAACGTAATGAATCTCTCAGTAGAAACAATGTTTCGGGTCAATAGACCTTTTTCAGCATGCCAGTGTCGTTCCAGCCCCGGGAGCAGACAGTGCTGAGCCTCTCCTGAGAAGGGCTGTGTCTGGGTTGGTTGAGAAGCAGAGGAAAGCTGGACTGGTCCAAACTCGCTGGTCTACATCATCCTTTTATTTTTAGACTGAGGGGCTGCTGCTCTGGCTTTTAGTGGCAAGAAGCAGCGTTGGGAATACATTAAAGTGGTCAGTCATTGTGTTTCCATAGCAGCTAACCCAGCAGTGTTTCTCTACTGACGTGCATCAGGGCCTCGTTCTAAGGTGTAGCCTAAAATGGCCGCCGACATGTCTCTTGTTACCCCACAACCAGCGTTTTGAGGGAATATTGACGTAACATACATAGCTAAATCAACCGTATTTGATATATTGAGGTGTGTCATTTATTCAAAAGAGAGACACATGTCTAAGGGTGAGAAAAGTAAACTGTATTAGGAGGTATGATTCTAAACTGTATGAGGATTGATTGATTAATCGATAATAGAATGGCGGCCATCGTTGGAACTCCATAGCACACATTATCTTTCTACAGCCACCATCAAACCTCATTAATATCACATGTAGCAAAGTATGTTTAATGGATATCCTTGGTGGACATGTCTTAAAAGGTAACCAGACAAAAGGAGACTTCTTAAATGGTGAGGTACTTACAACCCACTGGACACACACTGGTTGAATCAACGTTGTTTCCACGTAATTTCAATGAGAAAATCAACATGGAACCAACGTGGAATAGATGTTAAATTGACGTCTATGCCCAGTTAGAGTGAGTCTCTCATAGAATGATTGGAATCATACAAAGTGGGGGCCTCATTGTTGTTGTCTTGCATTCTGATCGAGTCCAGCCAACCTTGTAGAGATGCTGATTCAGAATTACACTGGGTAAAATATGGGATTATAACTTCCTGTGTAAATTGAAGGTGGAGATCTGCATTTTGTTTTGGGTTTCACTTTAAATCAATTCACACACACACATAACACACACACATCTCAAAGAGGCTGAATCGATCAGCTTTGTAAGCAATGTGAAATTTTGACAACAAATGAGGTTTCAGTTAGTCTAATGCGTAACGAAATCGAAACACAGAATTAAAGTTGTTGAGATACATAGAATATATTTCAAGCAACTGTTTCAAGGACATAAACCTATGTTTTTATTTCCATTTACTGAGGTAAACATACACTGAGGTTACCAAGCATTAAAATTGAGTTGCACCCCTCCTTTTTTGCTCTCAGAACAGCCTCAATTTCTCAGGAAATTGACTCCACAATCTGTTGAAGTCGTTCCACAGGGATGCTAGCCCCTGTTGACTCCAATGCTGGCGAACAACACTTGTTTAGGGTTGCAAGGGGTCAGAAATATCCGGTAAATTTCTGACATTTTCAATGGGAAGTTAAGCCCGGGAATTTGGGGAATTTTGCTTAAATTCATCAAAAAATGCAGCTTATAACAGTGAACTTTTTTGTGGGATACACATCAGGCATAAGGTTAAACTATCCCCAATTCAATGGAATTGCAACCCTCTGCATGCACAATGCACTCTTCCATCACAAGTACAGCTTATTCTCAAGATCTTGCACACTAATGAGATGCTATTGAGCCCACACTACTACACCGTCTGAGCCAAGGACTACATGCTTTCTGGTAAGATTTGATTACAATACTGGGTAGGGTGAATATATTCTTTTGACACATGATTTGTTGTTAACTAGTAAATAGCAACCTATAGCAAAGTGTGTTTCAATCATTTCTAACGTGTTAACCATTTCTGCTAGTTAGTTTTTGTTACCATGTGGGTTTTAGCTTGCTTGAGCCTGCTAACTGAGGAGTATTAATTCACCTGTTTCCAGACATGTTTCATTTTTTTTTTTAATCTTACAAAGGAGTTGTTTAATCTAACTGCTTAACTATTTATCTGTGCATGTAACGGTTGTCATCGGGAGAAAGAGAGGACCAAGGTGCAGCGTGGTAAGTGTTCATCTTATTTAATGAAAAAACTGAACACTGAATAACAAACAACTAAGATCAGAACGTGACAGTACCCCCCACCCCAAAGGTGCGGACTCCGGCCCTCGCCGCCGACCTTGGACTGGAACCCTAGCAATGGGTCCCGAATGGACGGGAGATTCTGGCAGCACCGGACAGGCGGGAGACTCCGGCAGCGCCAGACAGGCGGGAGACTCCGGCAGCTCCTGGCGGACTGACGGCTCAGGACAGACTGGTGGCTCTGGCAGCTCAGGACAGACGGGAGACTCTGGCAGCTCAGGACAGACAGGAGACTCTGGCAGGTCAGGACAGACGGGAGACTCTGGCAGCGCTCGGCAGGAGGAAGGCTCTGGCAGCGCTGGACAGGCGGGAGCACCTGTAGGGAGGAGACTGAGAGACAGCCTGGTGCGGGGGGCTGCCACCGGAGGGCTGGTGCGTGGAGGTGGCACCGGATACACCGGACCCTGAAGGCGCACTGGAGCTCTTGAGCACCGAACCTGCCCAACCCTACCTGGCTGAATGCTCCCCGTAGCCAGGCCAGTGTGGCGAGGTGGAATAGCCCGGACTAGGCTGTGCTGGCGAACCCGAGACACCATGCGTAGGGCTGGTGCCATGTACACCGGCCCAAGGAGATGCACTGGAGACCAGATGCGCTGAGCCGGCTTTATGGCACCTGGCTCGATGCCCACTCTAGCCCGGCCTATACGAGGCGCTGCAATGTACTGCACCGGGCTATGCACACGCACCAGGGACACTGTGCACCTCACGGCATAACACGGTGCCTGCCCGGTCCCTCTCTCTCCACGGTAAGCATGGGGAGTTGGCTCAGGTCTCCTACCTGACTTAGCCACACTCCCCGTGTGCCCCCCCCAATACATTTTTGAGGCAGCCTCTCGGGCTTCCAGCCGCGCTGCCGTTTTTTCTCAAGGAAAAGCTGCGTACTTTTGCAAATACTGTGAAAAATCATTTGTGAAGAATGCAACGAAGATGCAGAATCATCTGGCCAAGTGCATAAAGTTCCCTCAGTGCTCACAACAAGCAACCTTGACAAACGTCCCTCTACTTATATTCGAGGTGAAAATTATGAATCAGATACCTTATCGATAGCAACAGCTCATAGTCCTCCTGGAATCAGAAGTTTTTTTGACTCAATGGATGAACATAGTCAGAGAAATGCTGATGACTGTCTTGCTCGAGCTGTGTATGCAACTGGTTCACCTCTGATGCTCACAAACAATGTGTATTGGAAGAGATTTCTGAATGTTCTTCGCCCAGCATACACCCCTCCAACCAGACATGCTTTATCTACTCATTTGCTGAATGCAGAGTTACACAGAGTTCAAGTGAAGGTAAAGCAAATCATAGAGAAAGCAGACTGTATTGCAATCCTCTCTGATGGATGGTCAAATGTCCGTGGGCAAGAAATAATTAACTACATCTCCACCCCTCAACCAGTATTCTGCAAGAGCACAGACACAAGGGACAACAGACACGCTGGTCTCTACATTGCAGATGAGCTGAAGGCAGTCATCAATGACCTTGGACCACAGAAGGTATTTGCACTGGTGACAGACAATGCTGTGATTATGAAGTGCTGCTTGGTCTAAAGTCGAGGAGTCCTACCCTCACATCACACCCATTGGCTGTGCTGCTCATGCATTGAATCTGCTACTCAAGGACATCATGGCACTGAAAACAATGGATACACTCTACAAGAGAGCCAATAAAATGTTTAGGTATGTGAAGGGTCATCAAGCTATAGCAGCAATCTACCTCACCAAGCAAAGTGAGAAGAATAAGCTTACCACATTGAAGCTGCCCAGCAACACCCGTTGGGGTGGTGTTGTCATCATGTTTGACAGTCTCCTGGAGGGGAAGGAGTCTCTCCGAGAACTGGCCATATCTTAGTCTGCCGATATGGACAGCCCCATCAAGAGGATCATCCTGGATGATGTATTTTGGGAGAGACTGGTATGCAGCCTGAAACCTATAGCAGTAGTCATTGCACGGATTGAGGGAGACAATGCCATCCTGTCTGATGTTCAGAGTCAGACTCTGCTTGCAGATGTAAGAAATCTGTACTGCCCTGCCCACTTCACTGTTAATCCAAGCAGAGGAAACTGCAGTTCTGATATACATGAAAAAGCATGAAGACATCTGCCTGAAGCCCATACAAGCCTCAGCGTACATGTTGGACCCCAAGTATGCTGGCAAGAGCATCCTGTCTGGTGCAGATATCAACAAGGCCTATGGTGTCATCACTACCGTGTCTCACCACATTGGCCTGGATGAGGGCAAGGTTCTTGGCAGTCTGGCGAAGTCCACCATTAGCCGCCTCAGAGCGCAACTGGTCCGTTTGGGAACACACACATCAAAGTTCGCAACAGGCTGACCAATACAAGGGTTTAATTTTTTTTTTAAATGTATTTAAAAATATATATATATATATATCACCTTTATTTAACCAGGTAGGCCAGTTGAGAACAAGTTCTCATTTACAACTGCGACCTGGCCAAAATAAAGCAAAGCAGAGTGACAAAAACAACAACACAGAGTTACACATGGGATAAACAAACATACAGTCAATAACACAATATAAAAATCTATGTACAGTGTGTGCAACTGTAGTAAGATTAGGAAGGTAAGGATTTAAATAGGCCATAGAGGCAAAATAATTACAATTTAGCATTAACACTGGATTGATAGATGTGCAGATGATGAACGTGCAAGTAGAGATACTGGGGTGCAGAAGAGCAAAAAAAATTGGTGATGACGTAGTTGGGTGTGCTATTTACAGATGGGCTGTGTACAGGCACAGCTATCACAACTGATGCTTAAAGTTAGAGAAGGAGATATAAGTCCCCAGCTTCAGTGATTTTTACCATTTGTTCCAGCTCGTTGGCAGCAGAGAACTGGAAAGAGGTGTTGGCTTTGTTGATGAACAGTGAAATATACCTGCTGGAACGCGTGCTACGGGTCGGTGTTGCTATGGTGACCAGTGAGCTGAGATAAGGCGAGGCTTTACCTAGCGAAGACTTAAGGATGACCTTATAGATGGTTTTGGCAACGAATATGAAGCGATGGCCAGCCAACGAGAGCATACAGGTCGCAGTGGTGGGTAGTATATGGGGCTTTGGTGACAAAAAGTATGGCACCGTGATAGACTACATCTAATTTGCTGAGTAGAGTGTTGGAGGCTATTTTGTAAATGACATCGCCGAAGTCAAGGATCGGTAGGATAGTCAGTTTTACGAGGGTATGTTTGGCAGCATGTGTGAAGGAGGCTTTGTTGCGAAATAGGAAGCCAATTCTAGATTTAATTTTGGATTGGAGATGCTTAATGTGCGTCTGGAAGGAGAGTTTACAGTCTAACCAGACACCTAGGTATTTGTTGTTGTCCACATATTCTAAGTCAGAACCATCCAGAGTAGTGATGCTAGTCAGGCGGGCGGGTGCGGGCAGCAATCGGTTGAAGAACATGCATTTAGTTTTACTAGCATTTAAAAGCAGTTGGAGGCCATGGAGGAGTGTTATATGATATTGAAGCTTGTTTGGAGGTTTGTTAACACAGTGTTCAAAGAAGGGCCAGATGTATACAGAATGGTGTCGTCTGCGTAGAGGTGGATCAGAGAATCACCAGCAGCAAGAGCGACATCAATGATGTATACAGAGAAAAGAGTCGGCCTGATAATTTAACCCTGTGGCACCCCCATAGAGACTGCCAGAGGTCCAGACAACAGGCCCTCTGATTTGACACACTGAACTCTATCTGAGAAGTAGTTGGTGAACCTGGTGAGGCAGTCATTTGAGAAACCAAGGCTATTGAGTCTGCTGGTAAGAATGCAGTGATTGACAGAGTCGAAAGCCTTGGCCAGGTCGAATGAAGACGGCTGCACAGTACTGTCTTTTATTGATGTGGGTTATGATATCGTTTAGGACCATGAGCATGGCTGAGGTGCACCCATGACCAGCTCAGAAACTAGATTGCATAGTGGAGAAGGTACAGTAGGATTCAAAATGGTCGGTGATCTGTTTGTCAACTTGGCTTTCGAAGATTTTAGAAAGGCAGGGCAGGATGGATAAAGGTCTATAACAGTTTGGGTCTAGAGTGTCTGATGACAGGGGCAGCTTTCCAATCTTTGGGGATCTCAGACGATACAAAAGATAGGTTGAACATGCTAGTAACAGGGGTTGCAACAATTTCGGTGGATCATTTTTAGAAAGAGAGGGTCCAGATTGTTAAGCCCAGCTGATTTGTAGGGATCCAGATTTTGCAGCTCTTTAAGAACATCAGCTGTCTGGATTTGGGTGAAGGATAAACAGGGGGTTGCTGTGGGGGGTGCAGTGCTGTTGACCGGGGTAGGGGTAGCCAGGTGCAAAGCATGGCCAGCCGTAGAAAAAGGCTTATTGAAATGTTAGTTTATCGTAGATTTATCGACTGTGACAGTGTTTCCTAGCCTCAGTGCAGTGGGCAGCTGGGAGGAGGTGCTCTTGTTCTCCATGGACTTTACAGTGTACCAAAACCTTTTGCAATTAGTGCTACAGGATGCAAATGTCTGTTTGAAAAAGCTAGCCTTAGCTTTCCTAACTGACTGTGTATTTTGGTCCCTGACTTCCCTGAAAAGCTGCATATCGCGGGGGCTATTCGATGCTAATGCAGTATGCCACAGGATGTTTTTGTGCTGGTCAAGGGCAGTCAAATCTGGTGTGAACCAAGGGCTATATCTATTTTTAGTTCTACATTTTTTGAATGGGGCATGCTTATTTAAGATGGTGAGGAAAGCACTTTTAAAGAGCAACCAGGCATCCTCTACTGACGGGATGAGGTCAATACCCTTCCAGGATACCCGGGCCAGGTCGATTAGAAAGGCCTGCTCGCTGAAGTGTTTTAGGGGGCGTTTGACAGTGATGAGGGGTTGTTTGTTTGACCGCGGACCCATTACAGACGCAGGCAATGAGGCAGTGATCACTGAGATCCTGGTTGAAGACATCAAAGGTGTATTTAGAGGGCAAGTTGGTCAGGATGATATCTATGAGGGTGCCCATGGTTACGGATTTAGAGTTGGTGGCGTTCCACCAAAGGTAAGTGAATATTTATGGTGCACACTGCCCTATCCCTTCTGGACAAGATGACTACAGCTCAGCCTTCAACACCATAATGATGAGCTTATAGGGCACTACGCTCAGAGCCCTGGGTCTGAACCCACCCCTGTGCAACTGGGTGCTGGACTTCCTGACAGGCCGACCCCAGGTGGAGAATGTAGGCAACAACACCTCCGGCACGCTGATCCTCAATGCAGGGAGCCACACAAAAGGGGTGTGCTCAGCCCCCTCCTGTACTCCCTGTTCACCCATGACTGCGTGGCCATGCAAGTCTCCAACTCAATCATCAAGTTTGCTGACGTCACAACAGTGAGAACAGGCCTGCAACTCAGGCCCAGAAGCTAGGATATGCATATATAAAACACTCTAAAGTTTCTTAAACTGTTAAAATAATGTCTGTGAGTAGGCCTGATTACTAACAACAACGAGACAGGGCTCTAACTCCTCTAGCTCCACAATGAAATCGGGTGCAGGCCAGGCAGCAGGCTGATAGCCAGCCTGCCAGCTTAGTGGAGTTTGCCACTAGCACAGTCAGTGTAGTCAGCTCAACTATCCCCATTGAGATTGTCTGTGCCTCGACCTAGGTTGGGCAAAACTAAACATGGCGGTGTTCGCCTTAGCAATCTCACTAGGATAAAGACCTCCTCCATTCCTGCCATTATTGAAAGAGACCGTGATACCTCACATCTCAAAATAGGGTTACTTAATGTTAGATCCCTCACTTCAAAGGCAGTTATAGTCAATGAACTAATCACTGATCATAATCTTGATGTGCTTGGCCTGACTGAAGCCTGATGAATTTACTGTGTTAAATGAGGCATCACCTCCTATTTACACTAGTGACCATATCCCCCCGTGCATCCCACAAAGGCAGTGTTGCTAACATTTTCAATTTACAAAAGAAAAATTACGTTTTCGTCTTTTGAGCTTCTAGTCATGAAATCTATGCAGCCTAGTCAATCACTTTTTATAGCTACTGTTTACAGGCCTCCTGGGACATATACAGTGTTCCTCACTGAGTCCCTGAATTCCTATCGGACCTTGTAGTCGTAGCAGATAATATACTAATTTTTGATGATTTTAATATTCACATGGAAAAGTCCACAGACCCACTCTAAAAGGCTTTCGGAGCCATCATCGACTCAGTGGGTTTGGTCCAACATGTCTCCGGACCTACTCACTGCCACAGTCATACTCTGGACCTAGTTTTGTCCCATGGAATAAATGTTGTGGATCTTAATGTTTTTCCTCATAATCCTGGACTATCGGACCACCATTTTATTACGTTTGCAATTGCAACAAATAATCTGCTCAGAACCCAAACAAGGAGCATCAAAAGTCGTGCTATACATTCTCAGACAACCCAACGATTCCTTGATGCCCTTCCAGACTCCCTCTACCTACCCAAGGACGTCAGAGGACAAAAATCAGTTAACCACCTAACTGAGGAACTCAATTTAACCTTGCGCAATACCCTAGATGCAGTTGCACCCCTAAAAACTAAAAACATTCGTCATAAGAAACTAGCTCCCTGGTATACAGAAAAAACCCGAGCTCTGAAGCAAGCTTCCAGAAAATTGGAACGGAAATGGCGCCACACCAAACGGGTAAATAAATACTTATTTTCCACCACAATTTGCAAATAATTTCAAAAAAATCCTACAATGTGATTTTCATGGATTTTTTTTTCTCATTTTGTCTGTCATAGTTGAAGTGTACCTATGATGAACATTATAGGCCTCTCTCATCTTTTTAAGTGGGAGAACTTGCACAATTTGCCCCACTGTACATATCGAAATAAAATAAAATATCTCAAATGAGTATGCAACCATTTAAACAACTACATTAGCATGAGAAGCAAAAAAATATTTTAAGGGAAAGGAAAGGGATCTAGGATATTTTCCTTCCAAAAAAATGTATTCCGTGCTGGAATCAAAACTGCGCTCACTCAGAGTCCTCATCCATTCGTTCAATGTCACTGTCCCGGTCAATTTCTGCAATACTCTCATCCAAATGTGTATACTTGGACTTAGATTTCGTTTTTACACTCTTAGTGGCTATGTTTTACTTTTTCAGTTTTGAGAAGAGTTTGTAAAAGAGAACGAAACGATGCGTAATGTAAACCACTGTGCGTCCTGTTTGCTTTCCCCTTGAGAATGAATACTGTTGCACACAGCTCTAGCATGATGGCTGTTTGCCGTACAAAGGGCATTCACATACTACTGTAAAGCCCATCTCATTGGCTATCTAGCTAGCTATGTTTCAAAATTATAGGTTTTCATTGGACCAAGACACTGACAATCAAGTGAACACTGCTCGTCTCATTGTGCGTAATGGCTGACCTTCATCGGCTAATTGTAGTGTTGTGTAGCCAAAACGTAATGTAGAATGACGAAACAA
This sequence comes from Oncorhynchus nerka, assembly GCF_034236695.1. Lineage (NCBI taxonomy): Eukaryota > Metazoa > Chordata > Actinopteri > Salmoniformes > Salmonidae > Oncorhynchus > Oncorhynchus nerka. The sequence goes on along the minus strand of NC_088398.1, from coordinate 50,318,961 downwards.
GTTTGGTTGCCTTCTAGAGCATCTGAGGATTGCACAGAAACCGAACTTGACCGGGTTAAACAAAGTTTTGCTAATTAGATTTCATAAATTGTTTTGTTGCAAGTTGAAAGAGTCGGAATTCATGCAAAATGCTGTAAACAACATGGAACGTGTTAGGATATAAAAATGTATTTTAACAAACAAAACTACGCTACATTTTATCTCCGGGACCCTCAGAATGACAAATCAGAACAAGATTACTGAATGTAGGGTTAGTTCATTACTTACCGTCAGAGGTGAATGTATCGAGCCAGTTGTCTTGATAAAAGTGTTTTGCTGTTGTGCACTATCCTCAAACAATAGCATGGTATTTTTTTGCTGTAATAGCAACTGTAAATTGGACACTGCATTTAGATTAACAATCATTTTACCTTTCTGACGATATAAGACATGTCTATGTCCCAGAAAGTTGGCTGTTGTTTACAATGACATTCTTGTCAAATATATTTTTTTTTTTTATTTTTTTTTTCACCTTTATTTAACCAGGTAGGCTAGTTGAGAACAGGTTCTCATTTGCAACTGCGACCTGGCCAAGATAAAGCATAGCAGAGTGAACAGACAACACAGAGTTACACATGGAGTAAACAATTAACAAGTCAATAACACAGTAGAGAAAAAAAAGGGGAGTCTATATACAATGTGTGCAAAAGGCATGAGGAGGTAGGCGAATAATTACAATATTGCAGATTAACACTGGAGTGATAAATGATCAGATGATCATGTACAGGTAGAGATATTTGTGTGCAAAAGAGCAGAAAGGTAAATAAATAAAAACTGTGGGGATGAGGTAGGTGAAAATGGGTGGGCTATTTACCAATAGATTATGTACAGCTGCAGCGATCGGTTAGCTGCTCAGATAGCTGATGTTTGAAGTTGGTGAGGGAGATAAAAGTCTCCAACTTCAGCGATTTTTGCAAATCGTTCCAGTCACAGGCAGCAGAGTACTGGAACGAAAGGCGGCCGAATGAGGTGTTGGCTTTGGGGATGCTCAATGAGATACACCTGCTGGAGCGCGTGCTACGGATGGGTGTTGCCATCGTGACCAGTGAGCTGAGATAAGGCGGAGCTTTGCCTAGCATGGCCTTGTAGATGACCTGGAGCCAGTGGGTCTGGCGACGAATATGTAGCGAGGGCCAGCCGACTAGAGCATACAAGTCGCAGTGGTGGGTAGTATAAGGTGCTTTAGTGACAAAACGGATGGCACTGTGATAAACTGCATCCAGTTTGCTGAGAAGAGTGTTGGAAGCCATTTTGTAGATGACATCGCCGAAGTCGAGGATCGGTAGGATAGTCAGTTTTACTAGGGTAAGCTTGGCAGCGTGAGTGAAGGAGGCTTTGTTGCGGAATAGAAAGCCGACTCTTGATTTGATTTTCGATTGGAGATGTTTGATATGGGTCTGGAAGGAGAGTTTGCAGTCTAGCCAGACACCTAGGTACTTATAGGTGTCCACATATTCAAGGTCGGAACCATCCAGTGTGGTGATGCTAGTCGGGCAAGCGGGTGCAGGCAGCGATCGGTTGAAAAGCATGCATTTGGTTTTACTAGCGTTTAAGAGCAGTTGGAGGCCACGGAAGGAGTGTTGTATGGCATTGAAGCTCGATTGGAGGTTAGATAGCACAGTGTCCAATGACGGGCCGAAAGTGTATAGAATGGTGTCGTCTGCGTAGAGGTGGATCAGGGACTCGCCCGCAGCAAGAGCAACATCATTGATATACACAGAGAAAAGAGTCGGCCCGAGAATTGAACCCTGTGGCACCCCCATAGAGACTGCCAGAGGACCGGACAACATGCCCTCCGATTTGACACACTGAACTCTGTCTGCAAAGTAATTGGTGAACCAGGCAAGGCAGTCATCCGAGAAGCCGAGGCTACTGAGTCTGCCGATAAGAATATGGTGATTGACAGAGTCGAAAGCCTTGGCAAGGTCGATGAAGACGGCTGCACAGTACTGTCTTTTATCGATGGCGGTTATGATGTCGTTTAGTACCTTGAGTGTGGCTGAGGTGCACCCGTGACCGGCTCGGAAACCAGATTGCATAGATGAGAAGGTACGGTGGGATTCGAGATGGTCAGTGACCTGTTTGTTGACTTGGCTTTCGAAGACCTTAGATAGGCAGGGCAGAATGGATATAGGTCTGTAACAGTTTGGGTCCAGGGTGTCTCCCCCTTTGAAGAGGGGGATGACTGCGGCAGCTTTCCAATCCTTGGGGATCTCAGACGATATGAAAGAGAGGTTGAACAGGCTGGTAATAGGGGTTGCGACAATGGCGGCGGATAGTTTCAGAAATAAAGGGTCCAGATTGTCAAGCCCAGCTGATTTATACGGGTCCAGGTTTTGCAGCTCTTTCAGAACATCTGCTATCTGGATTTGGGTAAAGGAGAACCTGGAGAGGCTTGGGCGAGGAGCTGCGGGGGGCCGGAGCTGTTGGCCGAGGTAGGAGTAGCCAGGCGGAAGGCATGGCCAGCCGTTGAGAAATGCTTGTTGAAGTTTTCGATAATCATGGATTTGTCGGTGGTGACCGTGTTCCCTAGCCTCAGTGCAGTGGGCAGCTGGGAGGAGGTGCTCTTGTTCTCCATGGACTTCACAGTGTCCCAGAACTTTTTGGAGTTGGAGCTACAGGATGCAAACTTCTGCCTGAAGAAGCTGGCCTTAGCTTTCCTGACTGACTGCGTGTATTGGTTCCTGACTTCCCTGAACAGTTGCATATCGCGGGGACTGTTCGATGCTATTGCAGTCCGCCACAGGATGTTTTTGTGCTGGTCGAGGGCAGGCAGGTCTGGAGTGAACCAAGGGCTGTATCTGTTCTTAGTTCTGCATTTTTTGAACGGAGCATGCTTATCTAATATGGTGAGGAAGTTACTCTTAAAGAATGACCAGGCATCCTCAACTGACGGGATGAGGTCAATGTCCTTCCAGGATACCCGGGCCAGGTCGATTAGAAAGGCCTGCTCACAGAAGTGTTTTAGGGAGCGTTTGACAGTGATGAGGGGTGGTCGTTTGACTGCGGCACCGTAGCGGATACAGGCAATGAGGCAGTGGTCGCTGAGATCCTGGTTGAAGACAGCGGAGGTGTATTTGGAGGGCCAGTTGGTCAGGATGACGTCTATGAGGGTGCCCTTGCTTACAGAGTTAGGGTTGTACCTGGTGGGTTCCTTGATGATTTGTGTGAGATTGAGGGCATCTAGCTTAGATTGTAGGACTGCCGGGGTGTTAAGCATATCCCAGTTTAGGTCACCTAACAGAACAAACTCAGAAGCTAGATGGGGGCAATCAATTCACAAATGGTGTCCAGGGCACAGCTGGGAGCTGAGGGGGTAGGTAGCAGGCGGCAACAGTGAGAGACTTATTTCTGGAGAGAGTAATTTTCAGAATTAGTAGTTCGAACTGTTTGGGTATGGACCTGGAAAGTATGACATTACTTTGCAGGCTATCTCTGCAGTAGACTGCGACTCCTCCCCCTTTGGCAGTTCTATCTTGACGGAAGATGTTATAGTTGGGTATGGAAATCTCTGAATTTTTGGTGGCCTTCCTGAGCCAGGATTCAGACACGGCAAGGACATCAGGGTTAGCAGAGTGTGCTAAAGCAGTGAGTAAAACAAACTTAGGGAGGAGGCTTCTAATGTTGACATGCATGAAACCAAGGCTTTTTCGATCACAGAAGTCAACAAATGAGGGTGCCTGGGGACATGCAGGGCCCGGGTTTGCCTCCACATCACCCGCGGAACAGAGAAGGAGTAGTATGAGGGTGCGGCTAAGGGCTATCAAAACTGGTCGCCTAGAGCGTTGGGGACAGAGAATAAGAGGAGCAGGTTTCTGGGCATGGTGCGAGTACGGCGGAGGTAAGCCCAGGCACTGGGTGATGATGAGAGAGGTTTTATCTCTGGACATGCTGGTTGTAATGGGTGAGGTCACCGCATATGTGGGAGGTGGGACAAAGGAGGTATCAGGGGTGTGAGGAATAGGACTAGGGGCTCCATTGTGAACTAAAACAATGATAACTAACCTGAGCAATAGTATACAAGGCATATTGACATTTGAGAGAGACATACAGCGATGCATACAGTGAACACAGGTGTTGAATTGGGAAAGCTAGCTAAAACAGTGGGTGAGACAACAGCTAATCAGCTAGCATAACAACAGCAGGTGAGATGGCATTGACTAGGCAACTCGGCCGACAGATAAAACAAACAAGCAGAATGGAGTACCGTGATTTATGGACAGTCCAGCGTGCATCAGCTATGTAGCCAAGTGATCAGAGTCCAGGGGGCAGCGGTGGATGGGGCAGGGGGCTGGGCTGGCGAGTGTTATCCAGGTTAAGAAAACTAACAATGACTAAATAGCTTGTAGCTAGCTAGCTGGTTAGCTTCTGGAGGTTCTTGAGTGTGTTCTAAAAATAAAGATAATAGCGATTCCGTATCACATTGGGTGAGGCAAGTTTCCGGAAGGTATAAACATTTTTATTTTTTTTAATCGGGAAGAGAGAGTACATATGGGCCACTGCGTTTTTGGGACGCGGCGGGACGGTTAGCAGGCCTGTGCTAACAAGCTAACAGATTAGCAGGCCGGGGTAAACAAGGTAGTAGTTAGCGGACCTGGGCTAAACAAGCTAGCAGTTAGCGTGCCGAACTAGCAAGCAAGGAGATAGCGAGGGCTAGAGAGTTAGCCTTTGGAGGACGTCGCGATGGGGTGAGTCTGTTTATTCCTCTTCATGCAGTGATATCGATAGACCGGTCGTAGTCAAGGTATTGTAGCTCAGGAGTATGCTAGGAGCTCTGGCCGGGCTAGCTTCAAGCTACGTGGGTGGAAACGCTAGCCAGGAGTAATCAACCAGGGTTGCTGTTTCGCTCGATAGCTAGTTGCGAGGATCCAGCTGAAGAATGTTCCGTTTGTGGTGGGAATCCGGGGGTAAAAAAAATTAATTAGGTCCGTTATGCTCTGGTTAGTTGATGACCGCTAGCATAGCTGGTAGTTAGCTGGCTAGCTTCAGTTGAGAGGGTCCGGTTACGAAGTAAATATAACTACTTTAGGAAAGTAGCTACATTGGCGGGTTGCAGAAGAGTATTTGGAAGCTTAGGTTTAGCAAAATGTTTTTAAGGATATGCGAAGAAAAAAATATCTAAAAAATATCTAAAACGAAAAAGAGACGATATTTACAGAGAGACGATACGACAGGACAACTACTGCTACGCCATCTTGGATATTGAGCAACAAATTTCCTGATTTCGGGACACTGATCCAGTATTATTAACGCAAGATGAAATAGTGCCAGCCTCAAATCAGGGCTAAATTCAAGGCTAAACCACTATTTATTGCTTTAGAGTGTACCAGGCAGACAGAGGCTCATTGGTTGAGCAGACACAGACAACATGGCTGTGTCCCAAATGGCACCCTATTCCCTATACACTGAGTGTACAAAACATAAAGAACACCTTCCTAATATTCGGGACGCAGACCATATTTCTACAGTGATATTATTAATGACTTGTATTGTACAACAGTAAGTGATCAAGTATATCTCAATGTTATGAAGCACAGCACAAATAAGGCAGGAGATGTGATTAATCAGAGGTAATGTTGTGACGTCAATGCAACTGTGACTCATACAGTAACAGTACATCACACGCACACACATCACAACATCGCTGTCTAAATGTCCTCCTACTGTTTGAAATGACAATTTAATATCCCTTTGGATGATAGTACCAGTAATTCTATAACACACCTATTTATCACTTAGTAAAGAACACACACAGGGAGTAGATAAATTAATATACTGTCATGAAATACTTTTCAGTCTCTTAAATCCAACGCTGAGGACAGGCTATGAAAATGCTAATATGCACATGACTAAGCGATAAGCGATGTTTGGTTGTTTCCCTGGCATTGCACATATCATATAGCCTGTCAAGAGAGTTACATTGAGTCCAAATTTCTTCCTCATATAGTTCTAGCTGTAATTAGATGGTCTAAATATCAGATCTGCAATATACCATATGTGATCCAGTCATGTTAGAGAGCATAAAAGAGTCTGATATCCTAAATGGCTGAGTCTGAACTATTCATTTTTCTGCCGCCAAAAACAACTGGACTGAAGTGGTGAAAGTGAAAGATTATTGCAGTGGAGGATGGAGGATGGGACTTCCATTTTGATACCAGAGCCACACCTATCCTGTCAGCCCAGGGCAGTTTCATTATCTCCCTAAGCAACACTGATTGGCTGTTCAACTAAATCACAGGTGTAAAGCAGCCATGTTTTTTTTATCACAAAGCCTTGTGTTCCACACACACATAAGGCTTTAATACAAACCTCTCACGAATAAACATTCAGTTGCACATTCATCACTGAACAATGCATGATGTCTAACTCATCATGAATTCTATTGTCACTTTTCAATACTCTACCCTTCATTTTGGGTGGGTTGAAAACTGAGAGACAGAGTGAATGAAAGTAGCCTTTGCCATTTCTTGTCTCTGCTGACTGGCAGTCTCTGTCTGATCTCAGATCTGAACAAGGCCCAGACAAGGAGGGAGGGATGAGAGCGAGATTCAGAGAGAAAGAGAAGACAGGGTCAGAGAAGTAAAATAAATAACAAATCAACATTGTCAAATATCATCAACACAAGCCCTGCATTTCAAAGAAGCTCAGTCAACAGCATGTGGTGAGCCATGGAGTAATCAGTAAGTATGGTTATTTAAAATGAACTGAAACCACAGGGCAGATAAATCACACCACAACAATGTCCTCATAACAACAGACAGCCACATGATCGTCTGCCTAGTCATGGTCTAATGTTGATCTGAAATCCATCTGATCATGGGCTTGTTATGATCTACATACGTCACTAAAAATATAGAGCTCAACTAATGCTATTTTCTGGAAAGGCTCTCTATGTAACATGCAAACACAGTGGTTGACCCCATATGCCCATGATGAGAGTCAAGAAAGTATTCACACCCCTTGACTTATTAAGCATTTTGTTGTGTTACAGCCTGAATTCAAAATGGATTAAATAGGGTTTTTTTTCACCCATCTACACACAATACCCCATAATGATAAAGTGAAAACATGTTTTCTGAAATTGTTGCAAATGTATTAAAAATGAAATACAGAAATATCTCATTTGCATGAGTATTCACACCCCTATGTCAGTATAGGTTAGAATCACCTCTGGGTAAGTCTCTAAAGGTGTCCACATGCTTCCCAGCCGAAACAGTTCGGAAGAGTTCATACATACATTTTGGACTTTGGTTTTATTTCGGCTGTTTTGGGGACACAACCTTTCTTATGGAGGAAAGCCGAAGTTCTAAAGTCTACACCCCCTCGTCGGTGATTGGTCAACAATAGGGGTTTTATTTAATAAAGTCTTTGTTATCATTCAACAAGAGACGACTAGTTTTCATGACATTTTTTGGGGGGAGAAATACTGCACCAAATATCTTAGTTAGATGTAAAAGTCAAAACGTCAATATTAATGACAGATTTCTTGAGATATGTTAGATTAATTCTGACTATTTTGAGGTGTATACTGGCTATGGCGTCTCAAAATGGGCCAATAGTACTATTGGCGCTTTTTACTCATTTTTCAATGGAGTATGTGAGCACACTCATTCGGTTCGGCTAGCCAAGTTCGGCTAGGTGGCAGCAGAACTGAAGCAAGCTGACTTCTTTAGAGCTTTGTACACCTGAATTGTACAATATTTGCTCATTACTATTTTTTTAATTCATCAAGCTCTGTCAAATTGGTTGTTCGCCATTGCTAGATAGCCATTTTCAAGTCTTGCCTATAGATTTTCAAGCCAATTTAAGATTCAATGTAATCTTGGTAAGCAACTCCAGTGTATATTTAGCCTTGTGTTTTTGCTTATTGTCCTGCTGAAAGGTGAATGTATCTCCCAGTGTCTGTTGGAAAGCAGAATAAACTGGGTTTTCCTCTAGGATTTTGCCTGTACTTAGCTCTATTATGTTTATTTTTACTTTAATGCCTTATTGCAAACAGGATGCATGTTTTGGAATATGTTTTATTCTTTATAGGCCTTCTTCTTTTCACTGTGTCATTTAGGTTAGTATTGTGGAGTAACTACAATGTTGATGACCCATCCTCAGTTTTCTCCTATCACAGCCATTAAACTCTGTAACTGTTTTAAAATCACCATTGACCTCATGGTGAAATCTCTGAGCGGTGTCCTTCCTCTCCGGCAACTGAGTTAGGAAGGACGCCTGTATCCTTGTATTGACTGGATGTATTGATAAGTTTAATTAATAACTTCACCATGCTCAAAGGGATATGCAATGTCTGCTATTTCAATAGGTACCCTTCTTTGCGAGGGATTGGAAAACCGCCCCTGGTCTTTGTGGCTGAATCTGTTATTGAAATTCACATAATTGTATGTGTGGGGTACATAGATGAGGTAGTCATAACAAACAAAATCATGTTAAACACTATTACTGCACACAGAATGTGTCCATGCAACTTATTATGTGACTTGTTTAGCACATTTTTACTCCTGAACATATTTAGGCTTGCCATAACAAAGGGGTTAAATACTTATTGAGACATTTCAGTTGTTCACTTTTTATTAATTGGTTAAAATGTCTAAAATCATAATTCCAATTTGACATTATGGATTATAGTGTGTAGGCCAGTGACACAAAATCTCAATTTCATCCATTTTAAATTCAGGCTGTCACACACGACAAAATGTGGAAAAAGTCAAGGGGTGTGAATAAGGCATTGTATCTATGCTTATTGTTTGTGTACATGCACAGAATATATCCACTTCCTTTGTGTAAAAAGCAAGACAGGGAGGTATCTGTCACAGCCCTGGTTGAAGGATTGAAGGACCCTTCACTCTATCTGGGAGAGAGGTGCCCAGTGATTGCCTTCAAATTGAGTGTAAATTACTCTGCTGTCTCGAGAGCAGTCTGTCTGTATGTCAGAGAAGGCCAGCGTCTCAAGGATTCAGACAGTGATCCTTTGTAGCTGAGTTGTTAGAGCATGGTGCTTGTAACACCAGGGTGGTGAGTTTGATTCCCAGGACCAAGGACAAGGATTCAGACAGTGATCCTTTGTAGCTGAGTTGTTAGAGCATGGTGCTTGTAACACCAGGGTGGTGAGTTTGATTCCCAGGACCAAGGACAAGGATTCAGACAGTGATCCTTTGTAGCTGAGTTGTTAGAGCATAGTGCTTGTAACACCAGGGTGGTGAGTTTGATTCCCAGGACCAAGGACAAGGATTCAGACAGTGATCCTTTGTAGCTGAGTTGTTAGAGCATGGTGCTTGTAACACCAGGGTGGTGAGTTTGATTCCCAGGACCACCTATATATAACATTTATTTAAGCATGACTGCAAGTTGCTTTGGATAGAAGCGTTTGATAAATGGCATATTTTATATTAGTTCTGAAAAACATTTGATTCCATTCTCTCACCTTGGATCTAGTTTCTACATAGCACTGAACTCTTCTTAATTATCTCAACCCATAGCAGGACACTTTTCTGAAAATGACATTTCCAAGCCACAAAATAACCAACTATAAGAATATAGCAGCTTAATTGATATTCTGGGCGCAATGTTTCCCAACCGTGGTCCTCGAGTACCTCCAACAGTACACATTTCTATTGTAACCCTGGACAAGCACCCTGATTCAACTTGTCAACTAATCATCAGGCCATCAATGAGTTGAATGAGGTGTGGTTGTCCAGGGCTACAATGAAAATGTGTACTGTAGGGGGTACACGAGGACCTGGGTACACAAGGACCTGGGTTGGGAAACACAGTGCTAGGGGACACTGAGTAAAGGACAGTAACCCAGCTTGGATGACCAACGATACCCCCGAAACCACCTTCCATTTGTACAGGAATTAATCCATCCTGTCAAGAAACTTGTCTCAAATCAGCCTTTGTCTTTTCATCCCAATATCACACATCGGAGCTTGAGAAATAGACAAGCAACTCCATGGCTCTTGAGGCAGGCTGGAAACTAAGGCACTGTTCAGCTTTTGAAGAAAGACTCCTGTCAAGACACCTTTCCTCACAAGCTTTCTCACAGACTGGCACCAAACAGAACTGAGAACGTGGTATAAAATAGATGCATCTATGCTTAAGGCCATCTCATGTGAGAATATATTTTTGTTCTGAAAAAGATGGCAGTATGTGGGAATCATTATGAAGTCAAGATATACCTTACCCCTGGCTGCCTGGTTTCTGTTTTCCATTACCTCCGCTATAGAACTGTGGGACTGTGGAAAGCAATTATATAGGAGGGTATATAACATACATACATTAAAGACAGCTAGGGAACAGTTTACTCCGGATGCCAAATTGGAGTACAGCTAAATGCGATTGCAGGTAACAAATAACCCTCTAATAAAAGGCCTGAAGCAGGCCTTTGGTAATGGATAACATATGCTGCTCACTTCCCTTTGATCATGATGCAAAGAAAGATAGCTCTATGCACTCTCAGCTTCTTCCCATAGGGAGCTCAAATATGCTTCATATTTACCACTTGATGAGATGCTTTAAGAGCAGGGGATGAGGGACATTTCATATGTGTGTAAAGAAAATGAGGACATTTATTATTGAAAAGTGTCACAAAGTGTGTCTGTGTAAAGGTGTTTCAGTGAGCTATATCTGTCCTCTGGGTTTGATTTAGTAGCACGGGCTTGTCTCGTACTGATATCATGATGCACGAGGTGGCTGCGGAGTTGAAAGGTGAGCCATGTCAAACAGAACATACTGTCATGATTGTTTGTAGAATTAACGGACCAAGTCCCAGCGTGCGTAGAGTTCCACATGTTTAATAAATGAAACTCACCAAAACAATACAGAACAAATGCAGTGCGAAGTAAATGCAGTGCTCAACAGCAACTACACAAAAACAAGATCCCACAAAACACCGTGGTGAAATGGTTGCCTAAATATGATCCCCAATCAGAGACAACAATAAACAGCTGCCTCTGATTGGGAACCATACCAGGCCAACATAGAAATAAATGCACTAGATCACCCACCCTAGTCACACCCCGACCTAACCAAAATAGAGAATAAAAAGGCTCTCTATGGTCAGGGCGTGACACATACGTAGCATCTGCTCACTGAATGACAGCAGCACGGATTAACTTGACAGGTTTGGAGTTGGAGAGGTGAGAGGGTCATAGCTCTAGCCCTAGTAATCGAGACAGCTAAAGTGGGTGTGAAATTCTGCACCTCCTCTTCGGGTTCGTGGGCCATCACAACCACGCTTAAAGGCCTCACTAGCCCCCCTTACCATTCCCTATGCCAGATCTCTTTCCTCACACCATGAAGTCTCACTTTCTCCTTTCAGACAGCAGAGGAGTGGTATACCGTATATATAGACTGTGGAAGATAGGAGGAAAATATGCTATGCTGATCCTATAATGTGTTAGACACATTATAACACTATTTATTATTACCTCCATTAGGTGCACTACCAAAAACATGGCAAAACTAGACTTTCCATCACCCATTAAATTGGTCTCAGAAGGTATAGGTCTTATGGTGGTCTCTATAGAACAGGGTTCCCCAACCAACTGCGGCGGGCCAAATCTGGCAATATTATTTGGCACCCCAAAATTAATTATGAATATTTTTTATTTGTTTTAAAATCTTATTTTCTAGCCCGCCGATTATTAGCTCATAAAAAAATTGCCCGAGGCCAAACCTAGTTTACCAAACCCGCTACAGAAGAAGGAACTCCACTAAACAGGGAATTCTATAAGTGACAGTGACTGATGCTGCTGTTGTAAGAGTACTGCTTTTTCTGTTGATGGAGCATTACTAGGGCCTAGTGGGGTCGCAGAGCTCGCCACTCATAAAACCTAATTGGGCGGAACAAACAACATGCCAGATCAGAGGTAAATCTGGTGTAATGCTCAAACAGCTTCCATCCACTCAGACAGGAGAGAGACAAGGCCAATTCCTGATGCTGAGGGATAGACAGCTTATCATCTCCTTGACAACTCCCTTTAAGCCCCGACTGCCCCTGCAGCTGCTATCAGAACAGGATGACCAGAGTACTCATCGAGAGAGAGAAAAGAGAGAGAGAGAGAGAGAGAGAGAGAGAGAGAGAGAGAGAGAGAGAGAGAGAGAGAGAGAGAGAGAGAGAGAGAGAGAGAGAGAAAGAGAGAGAGAGAGAGAGAGAGAGAAAGAGAGAGAGAGAGAGAGAGAGAAAGAGAGAGAGAGAGAGAGAGAGAAAAGAGAGAGAGAGAGAGAGAGAGAAAGAGAGAGAGAGAGAGAGAGAAAGAGGAGAGAGAGAGAGAGAGAGAGAGAGAGAGAGAGAGAGAGAGAAAGAGAGAGAGAGAGAGAGAGAGAGAGAGAGAGAGAGAGAGAGAGAGAGAAAGAGAGAGAGAGAGAGAGTATATCAGGATAGCCAGAATCCTGGACCAACTCACCTCACAGCAGCTGCCTGTACCTGTGATGTAAGAGGGGTTGGTCAACGACATGTACACCTGTGCCTTTGACTAAATGTACAGAACACACACTCCAAGCGGTCATACACAGATTAACTGGCATTAGCACACCAGCGAATATACCTTGTGTATGAACTACTGACTACATGGGGCACGGACAGACAGTTACATGTTGTAGGCCTATCTGAGGGAAATACAAGTGAACATTTATGCACTGATAACGACTTTGTCGTTTTGACAAGCCGAGAGAGAATACATCTATTTGTATCTGCTTTAAACTCTGAATAAAACATATATCAAGGTGTTATTTTTAGTGCCATGGGGAGATTAGCATTAGTTGGCAGGCTAGGCGGTCATAAAGAGGCACATTTTAGGCCTTTTGGCTGGCTGGGTTGGTCACTGGGCCTGTATGGATGTTTTCCCTTGGCACAACAGCCTGGCTGGATTAGTCGGATTTGTGGTGGGATTTTACACACAGTCCCATGAGAAGTGTCTGTGATCAGGGTGTGGCAGTGAGCACTATGTGACCCTAATCTCTCTCTTTGAGGGATGTTTACCTTGCACTTGGAAACATTTGTGCAAGCTATACACACTATGGTGCAACACATCAGCGTTTGTATCTAACCACAGTACAATAAGAATGTGACATATACTATACTGGTTATTTTATATACAGTATGTTGCATATTAATGCACAGTGTGAATAGGGTCTTTTAGACTCTGTGGTCAGACTGGTAAACAGAAAATCCCCCTTTCGTTCTTACATCCCTTTGGACTGGGATCAGTGAAGCACATATTGAAGCACACATCCCCTTTACATCCCCTTTGCATCCCATAAACAGCTAATGGCCTCAAGCCCATAAACAAACTGCTGTATCTAACCGGCACACTCAGTCCACTCAGTTGCCATGAGTGACTTTGGACTGCAGTGCGACATACATGCTTCAGTAGGCAGATTGGGTCAAACTATGAGTTATATGACTTACAGAAACTATAGGATTCATACAGATTCACCTGACCTGAACTTTACACTCCCATTACTTAGCCCACTGTCTGTCTCTATGAGCTGGCAGGTCCTATCAGAATGAAATCAAACATTTACTCCACATTTCAATTAATAGTAATAGACATTTACTGACGGAATTGTCAAAAGGTAAGCAGAAACAGACCCTCTGCCACTGTCTCTATGAGCTGGTACCCTAATAATTCCATGTAGCACTACAGTGAGCAGATGCTCTGTGTTGTATATATGACACCAGTAATGTCTATGTCCTGATGTCATCCTATGGAGGACATTTTGGTTGTGCCCTAGGGAAAGGACCAATAACTGGAAGTGTTGTTTTGTATTTATTTTCTGTAATTCTCTCTGAATTTGGCTCTAATCAATTGCATGGAATATTTTCTAACACTGCTTTCTATTCAATGAAACTGCACAAGGTATCAACATAAATCAAATTTCTGCTGAAAACGCTATCTTTTAGTCTGGGTTTGGCATAAATCGAAGCTCATTGAACAACGTCTAACTGTGAACTGTTGCAGCAGAATGACTGTGAATTATAAAGGCCAAATGCTTCATTAACTATATGTTGAAAGTGCCAAGGGCGACGAAGAGAAACAAAAACGGTGCAGTTTGAGGCCATGTAGCAGAGAGTGATGCGGGCGCTGGAGACGGGGGTGTGAGCAGGTGGGTCTGGGCAGGGGTAATGTTGACGATGTTGGTGTGCGTTTGTGTGTTGTTGTTTGTATGTGGATGTTTTATAATAAATAATAATGACTGAATTATAAAACCGATAATGAATAATCAGCGATTATTCATTGTGACTGTAGTGAGTGCATACTGGCGGCAGAGAAGCACGGACTGTGTTACAACGGCGCAGTTTAATAATAAAAATCACCGTGAACAAAAACAATAAATATATACAATGGGACAAAAACCCTTCGTACGCCAGACATAACGTGCACAAACACTTACAATAAACACTTCTGGACAAGGACATGGGGGAAACAGAGAGTTAAATACACAACATGTAATTCTGGAATTGGAACCAGGTGTGTGGGAAGACAAGACAAAACAAATGGAAAATGAAAGGTGGATCGGCAATGGCTAGAAGGAGAGGGACCGACTTCGGCGGAAATCGTGACAGTGACATTTCCATGGCTTTATAAAATATTTAATAACCACAGCTGAAGCAAAATTATCATAACCTCTCATAATATCCATAAAGAACACATTTCATAAATACATCACATGATAGGTACAAACACATATTTTGAGGGTAAGGAATATTTAGCAAAGAAAAAAATGTAAAAGAGGAGAATACCTCTGTGTTTGTGTTATCTAGAATCAGAAGGAGAGAGTCACAAGTCGACCACAACATTGTGTCATTAGGCGTGAAGAGAGGAAAGGGGGAACTGTGAAATGTTACATCTGGCATGTGACTTAAGAACTTCCTGTTGGAGGGCTCAGTCACTGCTGTGCAATGATGACCAGTTGAGAGGGAGTCTGTCTGTCTAATAATGATACAGCATTCTCCTATAGCCTGGTTAAACCAGACTGCTCATTCATGACATAGCATACCCCAAGAATCAGTCCTGGATTGTTGAGCTTCTAACAAGATTATTATACCATACCTCGTTTGATTAACAGAGTTTAGCTATAGGTTTAATTAATACAAACTTACTTACTACTTACTTACAAACCATTGCTGAGCTATTTGACCTATTAGGTTGCACTTTATCACTTTATTTTACGGTACTGTTTCCATTGATATTTACTAAGAAATGTTGTGGTATCAAATGGGTGCTTCCTGTTACTTACTTCAACTAATTCAACATAATTGGGTTACCATACCTTGTTTGATTAACAGACCGACTCCCTATCCGTTTACTTACAACAGGCATTGTAAACGTTTACAATGCAGGCCTAATGGGAGCAAATATACATGCCAAGGAATGTATCAGGAGACAGGGCATGTTGTGTCATTAATTCCCTGATGATTGAAAAAGCTGTATTCAGCATAGTTGGATGAACCTCACGGCACACAATAGATTCCCAATTCAATGTAAATCTCAACCATGTACATACCACCCCTCACATGAGATACTGTGCTTGTGTACTAAGTCATGCAGAAGCCAGAATCCAAGGCATTCAACACACCATAACCATTACATCAATGATTAAAAACAGCTCCAGCTGATCTGCCCATAGCCCGGTCATCTAGACACACGTAACAAAGATTTATTCATACCACCAGACCTCGGGAGACAGCGGAGAGGCACATTGCTACTTTTATTACAAAAATATTCTCTACCCTGTGGCAAGTGGCGGCCCTGATAATAAACAAGACAAATAGTCAGTGATACATCCCTACATACACACGTCCCACGCAAAACACAACACACACACGCACGCACGCACGCACGCACGCACGCACGCACGCACGCACGCACGCACGCACGCACACACACACACACACACACACACACACACACACACTATTGCTGCCACCATGGTGCCTGTGATACAAAGGCATTGTCCTAACAGATAATAAAGTATCTATCATCACACACAAACACTTCCCTGTGAGATCTTTCAGTCCACCACCCCAGTGTCTCTATCTCTCCACCTGATTACCTGCCGCAGTAAAGAGAGACTCCGAGAGATGCAGTCCACTCCAATGACTCCAATGCAAGAGATGGGTCGAAATCAGGCAGCGTTTATGTCTCACATCCAGTGAGTGGTTGTGACCATGTAGTCATGTGGGCAGCCTTGGTGAAAAAATACAATGTTATAACACAAGTCACTAGAATATCCTCTTAAGGATCGGACCCTTTTTTTCAATTTTCGCCTAAAATGACATACCCAAATCTAACCTCCTGTAGCTCAGGACCTGAAGCAAGGATATACATATTCTTGTTATCATTTGAAATGAAACACTTTGAAGTTTGTGGAAAGGTGATTCATGTAGGTTCAATTAATGTAGGAGAATATAACACATTAGTTCTGGTTAGAGATAATACAAAAAAAACATGCGTTTTCAAATGTTTTAAATGTAAGAGAAAGGCCATAATATAATATTGCAGTTTAGGTGCAATTCTGATTTTGCAGTGTGTGTGCAACGTTTCAGATTGATCCAGTGAAGCTGTCACACCCTGATCTGTTTCACCTGTCTTTGTGCTTGTCTCCACCCCCCTCCAGGTGTTGCCCATCTCCATATCCCCTGTGTATTTATACCTGTGTTCTTTGTTTGTCTGGGGCCAGTTTGTTTTGTTTCGTAGAACCTACTAGCGTTTTGTTTCCCTGCGCCCGCCTACTCCTTGCTCCTGTTTTCTAGTTTCCAGGTTCTGACCTTTCTGCCTGTCCTGAGCCTGCCTGTCATCCTGTACCTTTGGCCCACTACTCTGGATTACTGACCTCTGCCTGACCTGACCCTGAGCCCGCCTGCTGTTCTGGTGCCTTACACCCTCTCTGAATTATTGACCCCTGCATGCCTTGACCTGTTGTTTGCCTGCCCCTGTTTAAAAAAAATAACTTTTGTTTCTTCAACACTGTCTGCACCTGGATCATTCCTTAAAGCGTGATAGAAGCATTGCAATACGGAACAGTATTTTGTATCAAGTCTGCCCAAATGTGCGGAATTGGTCAATTGATACATTTTCAAGTACATACAGTAACTATAGAGAAAATACAAAAATGATATGGTAACAAAACATTTAAGTTTACACAGTCCCAGGAATGTCATACATGATGGATCATTAGCTTATACACTAACTTTCACACATCTAGATGGATGGGTGGGGTGGGTGTGGAGCCAGAGACAGTAGGGGTTCAAACTGTAAAACCCAGTTCCCTACATTTGAATATAAAAATTGATTTTATCAAACAAAACTATGCTACATTTTATCTCTGGGGCCCTCAGAATGACAAATCAGAGCAAGATTACTGAATGTAAGTACATAATTTACCTTCAGAGGTGAATGTATCAAACCAGTTGCTGTTATAAAAGTTTGTTGTTATGCACTTTCCTCAAACAATAGCATGGTCTTTTTTCACTGTGATAGCTAATGTGAATTGGACAGTGCAGTTAGATTAACAATAATTTGAGTGTTCTGCCCATATAAGACATGTCTATGTCCTGGAAGGTTTGTTGTTACTTACAACGTCATTCTAGTCACGTTAGTGCAAGTTAGCATCAACCATCCCGGTATAGGGACACCGATCCCGTAGACCAGAGGATATAAAAGCTGTGCAGCCTTGAACTCACTGGTCCTTGCTTTCCAGTAACACATTATTTTCCTATAGCAGTTCATACAAACAACACATTCCATAGATCACTGCTTTACTAAGTGTTTTAATCAATGTACTGTACCTGACAGTATATTGCCTTTATGTGGAGGAGGAAAACACAATTACATTGAAGAAAAATCTGTAAATGTCCCACAGTAAATGGGTCATTCTATAGTCTATTTCTTATAGTGGACCAACTGTTTGGAACTGTTACAAAGTCCTTCATAATAATTCACCTTTTTTAACGTTAATACATTAAGATATAAAGGGAGGAGGAACATAAATACACTCAATATAATTCATGAGTTGAATCAAAACCTAATGTTTTGATTTGGCAAAAATCATGTGACATAAAACACTACCTTTCTTTTCTTACATTTATGATGTTGCTGTTTGTCCTAATATCATACTAAGCATTTCACAATTTAATTACACAATGAGTTTGATCCTGTAAAATGTGTGGATATTGCTGTCCAGTAGGGGTGCCTTGGTAAAATCACTGGGGTGTCACACCATGATCTGTTTCACCTGTCCTTGTGATTATCTCCACCCCCTCCAGGTGTCGCTTATTTTCCCTGGTGTATTTATCCCTGTGTTTCCTGTCTCTCTGTGCCAGTTCGTCTTGTATGCCTTTCAAGTCAACCAGCGTGTTTTCCCGTACTCCTGCTTCTACTCTCTTTTTGCTAGTCCTCACGATTTTGACCCTTGCCTGTTTTCTGGACTAAGGTACACGCCTGCCTGAGCATTCTGCCTGCCCTGACCTCGAGCCTGCCTGCCACTCTGTACCTCCTGGACTCTGAACTGGTTTTGAACTTTTGCCTGTCCACAACCATTCTCTTGTCTGCCCCTTTTTGGATTGATTAATAAATATCAAAGATTCAAACCATCTGCCTCCCGTGTCTGCATCTGGGTCTCGCCTTGTGCCCTTATATGGGAAAGCGAAGCCAGGAAATAAAGCCATATTACAACCCACTGTATGTGTTGTGATAACTGTATTGTTTGCGCTATAACCTATTAGTTCATATGCCTTGCCACCACGATATATAGGCCTAAGGCCGAGACAATAAGAAGACACAGTGGCAGAATGAATTCAACCACACATGTGTTTCATCACAAAACCGGAGAGCAACATCTATCTAGTGAAGTCCACAAAGCATAGTGCACTTAACAAACAGTTACAAAACCTACAGAACAGTCAAGCAAGTCAATGTTTCCAACATATCCGGGCTACTAAACAACTAACATTGTTGATTTAAAACCACGGAGAGTTAGGCTACCTACCGCAAGTCACAAAGAAAACCGAAGCTGCCTGCACTATTCTAGCACCATTTCAACTTTAACATTTCAACATCATCAAATCACCTATGCTTAGTCTAACACAGTGACAAATAAAAGATACCAAAAACAATTTAGTCCAATCAACGTCAGCTGATGTGATATGTGTGATATGATGTGGCTGTCCATGGAACTGATTTCTGTGTCTGTGCGTGTGTGTGTGTGTGCTTTTAATTAGAACAAACATGTTGACTCACTCACCCTACTTGTAAAGAAATGACAATGCCATCCTCCTCTCTTTCATTTTGCTGAAATGGTCTATGACACTGTCATACAGTACATGCTAGGGTTGCCAACGTTCTCCCTACCAAATAAGGGACAAA
This sequence comes from Oncorhynchus nerka, assembly GCF_034236695.1. Classification (NCBI taxonomy): domain Eukaryota; kingdom Metazoa; phylum Chordata; class Actinopteri; order Salmoniformes; family Salmonidae; genus Oncorhynchus; species Oncorhynchus nerka. Next base: position 50,299,546 of record NC_088398.1, on the reverse strand, counting down.
AGGTTGCGTGCCAGTGCATTGTGCCACGGCGGTATGGTGTTGTGTGAATGAATATACAGTGTATATTCATATTCTTATTCAATTGGAAAGTAAAAACATTTGTATATTCCACTTAGTCTATAGCTTTACTAAAACTGTATCATTATGTAAACTTATGTGAATAAACCTCAAAATAAATTATCAAAGAAATCACAATTTGGACCTTTACAGCAAAAAAACTACTTTTCAAATGCAAAAGAGGAAAAGGGGAGCATGAGTCACTCACCAAGTCTACTTGTTTTTTTGCTGCTCTTGACTGATTCAAGCAGTCCTTTCTCCTTTTGCATAGCCAGAGAGAAGTCATTACATGACAAGTCACAGTTCACAGATATTTGAAGTTCATTTTTGATCAGCTCTGTGATGCATCTGTTTCTTGAGTCTGACCATTTAATGGTCATCAGAGAGAAAATCCTCTCTACGAAGGCATTTTAGTCTGGCACACTGAGGACAAATTAGAAAATCCTGAACATGTTGACCAAGTTGGCTTTCCCTAGGTTTTGGAAAACTGCCACCTACTTCTCATTGGTAGATTTTGTGGTATCCTGTCTGGCTTTCTGTATTTCCCCCCGGCTAGCACAAAACTCTTCATAGAGTTGGTCCATACTGACTGTCTCTGTCATTTTGAGGGCAACCACCACCTGCTCCAGGTCAGTGAAGGAGAGCTCCTCATAGAGTTGGTCCATACTGACTGCCTCTGTCATTTTGAGGGCAACCACCACCTGCTCCAGGTCAGTGAAGGAGAGCTCCTCATAGAGGCAGATCAGTTTCACCATTACATGTTCTGGTGAGGAATCAAACCACTTGTCAATGTATGTAATGACAGTGTCATACAACTTCACAAAGTCCTGTTGCTGCTTGGACCTTTGTGCTGACAATTGTTTGTCCATCAGCTGCTTGGTCTGGTATCGGGGAAAAAAACTGTCCTGTTTCAGCTGAAGCATCTTCATTTTGAACTTTTGGACTTCCTGGTAAACATCTGTGACGCAGAGCGTTGTTTCCTCCAGCTTTTTTACGAGTTGGTCAAAAACACATCCACTTTGTGGAAAAATCACATAAATCTCAGCAGCTTCCATTTTTTCTTCATACTCAAAAATACTCTTCAGTGCCACAGGACAGGTCTCCCCAAGGGACCTTTGCTGGAGACGATCGACAGCTGGATGAAGAGAGAGCCATCATGTGCAAACATGTCGCAGAATTTCACGCCACTCAATGTCAACAAAGGCAAAAAAATGCTGGCAATTCCTCTCTTCGGGAAGCAGATACTGATAAGTGGCTGTAGATCTGTAAAACAATTGGCTCAATATCCACTGACAGCTGATCGCAGGCGTGCTTGCAGGCATTATGAGCTATGTGGGCTGGGCAATTAGATTTCAGAATGCGATTGTTGGCACTGCTCAATAACTGGTAAACGGAGGTGTTTTCCAATTTTGTCAGTTTCTGCAGTAGACGTCACGAAGAATGCACCGATATTGCTAGAACCTTTAGCTAGCGTGGATTTGTGCCTTTCTGTGGATGCATGCTGAGTTAGGTCATTCTCCCCTTCATGGCCAATTGAGAATTCCCGATGAATAAAGTACTGACAGCTTTCGTTGAGTCACCACTGACGGGCTTAACCCACGTCTTTTTGCTTCACATTGTTTGTTGTAGCTGCACAGTGTTTTCTTTTTTGCATGTTTATCCATATTTCCTTGATATGCCAAACCGACCGAACATTAACAGAAATTACTTTGCAGGAATTGGCGAGTTTACTCTATACTGTGGTTAGATGAATATGCGGGAAAATGGAGGTCCCGTATGGGACAAACCAATTTAGCCCAATATAAGGGCATCCCGGCTAATACGGGACAGTTGGCAACCCTAGTACATGCTTTTTAGCTTGCTGGCTATCCTACCTTCCTTTCATTGGCAACAATGAGTCAGCTAGTTAACATTAGCCTAATACAGCTAGCTACATATTGAACTTTCATCCTTTCAGGCAAGGGGCATCATTGGCTAGTTCGGGGAATTAAGTGAAACTATATATAAATAATATATGGGGGATGGGAAATGATGCAGACAATTACATTGACAGAAGCCACAATCTATCTGCAATATTAAAGCTGATCTACCTCCCCCCAAAAAAATGTTTTAACAAAAAATGGCTAATTTAGGAAAGGGACACTGGAGTACAACACTACAAGATGCAACAATTCAAGTTTTTCTGTCAATGACATTTGGCTTTTGATGTGATGTGATTGGTGTAAAGTCAAATTGGCTTCCCTTGACGCTTTTTTTTGTGTGCCAGGACCATTCACAGTTGAGCTCGCTCAGTTTAGCTCAACGCTAACTGGCTATTATTTTATACATTTTTTATCACGGGAGGCCAAATGCTCGCTGGCTTCCCTTGCATTCAATGCTACGGGCGGCAACAATATCTTACTCTTTTTGACCAGACAGTATCAGATAGATGGGCTACACATACAGAGACAGAGGGGCGCTCGGATGCCATCTCAGGTGAGATGCATTCAACCTCTTGCGAATTGAAGAAAAATAAACACAGAGACGAAAGATAAAACATTTTTGGGGGGTGCCTGGTTTCCCTTGGCATCAATGAATGAATGCCAATGTTGCTGTCAGACTCTTTATTTCTATGGAGATCTCGGAAGAGCACTGTAACCTACTAACATTTCGTATCTCTCTATGTTAGTGTGACAATAGTTTTCATGGGCACACATATCCAAAATAATGTACGGCTTGCAAAATTGAATGTTTCTAACAGAAAGAGTAAGTTTAACAAGATGAATTAAACAAAAATCGATAGGGTCATTAATGGGGTTCTTCAATAATTGTGCGTAATAGTTGTTTGATGCGCATTTGATCTAGCTGTTTAGTTACGTGGGGAAATTAACGCGCAACATCAGCTAATTCAGGAAAGGATTTTCTGAATGACAGTCAAGTGATAAAGAGTGGGTGTAATACTGCACGCAATTGAACAACAGCCAAAGTGCGGGAATTAATGTTGATCTGGAGAATTGACAGAACATTTGTGTCTATGTTGTTATGGCGGTCAAGATAATTAGCCATGAACAACATTATGTCAAGATTCCTGAGGTAAGATTGTGGTCTGTGTACGTTTTGATTGTTTGTAAATACAGTGCATTCGGAAGGTATTCAGACTCCTTGACTTTTTCCCCCAAAGAAAACGTTTAAAGCCTTATTCTAAAATGGATTAAAAATGTTTTTTTCCCTCATCAATCTACACTCCATACAATACCCCATAATGACAAAGCAAAAACAGGTTTCTAGACATTTTTGCCGATTTATTTAAAAAACTTCTGAAATATCACATTTACATTTACTCAGTACTTTGTTGAAGCACCTTTAGCAGCGATTACAGCCTCGAGTCTTCTTGGGTATGAAGCTACAAGCTTGGCACACCTGCGTTTGGGGAGTTTCTCCCATTCATCTCTACATATCTTCTCAAGCTCTGTCAGGTTGTAAGGGGAGCGTCACTGCATAGCTATTTGCAGGTCTCTTCAGTGATGTTCCATCGGGTTCAAGTCCGGGCTCTGGCTGGGCCACTCAAGGACATTCAAAGACCTGTCCCGAAGCCACTCATGCGTAGGGTCATTTTCCTGTTGGAAGGTGAATCTTTGCCCCAGTCTGAGGTCCTGATCGCTCTGGAGCAGGTTATCATCAAGGATCTCTCTGTACTTTTCTCCATTCATCTTTCCCTCAATCCTGACTAGTCTCACAGTCCCTGCCGCTGAAAAACATCCCCACAGCATGATGCTGCCACCAAAATGTTCCACCGTAGGGATGGTGCCTGGTTTCCTCCAGACGTGACACTTGTCATTCAGGCCAAATAGATCAATCTTGGTTTCATCAGACCAGAGAATCTTGTTTCTCATGGTCTGAGAGTCCTTTAAGTGCCTTTTTTCAAACTCCAACCGGGTTGTCATGTGCCTTTTACTGAGGAGATGCTTCTGTCTGGCCACTCTACCATAAAGGCCTGATTGGTGGAGTGCTGCAGAGATGGTTGTCCTTCTGGAACGTCATGACGTCACAATGTGATCTGATTATAAAACACCAATGACTGTTCATCTGGGTAAGTGGGTAGGCTCTCTAGAACTCCTATCAGCAAATCAGGGCTGTGTATGTAAATATCTTCAAATTTGTTTCATAACACCCACACGATCAGACTGAGCATTTCAAGAGCCCAATATTTTGGAGGGATTTATTAGACATACAGTGATGATTTCTAAATACAATTAGAAATACTGCATGGGGGCTTTAATAGCTGTCAAATACTTACTTCCTCTGTGCTTGGTATAATGTTTTATTGTATTTCCCTGATTCGTCACATCCTCTTTCCTCAAAACTGATTGGATGAGAATGTTAGAGGTCCTTCCCCTCTCACCTTCTTATCCAATGGATTTTGAGAAGGAGGCGAGGAGAGAGGATGTAAGGCAGCAAGGAAATGCAATTGAGATTCTCCCCCTTTTTTCACCATTCCCCTCATCCCTCTCAAAGCACTTTGGGGGTGAGGAGTGAAGGTCCTTCTCCTCAGGCTACAATGCATTTTCAAGGAGAGACAAGGAGTGGAGGAAGGACAGAGGAAGAAATCATTTGATGGCTAGTTTTCAGACAGACTCACACACACACAATGCTTGAAGAGTTAACTTATTATAATGATTTCATTATTGGTTATAAGTGTTAATGATTTTGTTGACAAAACCCATTGTATTATATAATTGTATTATATTCCATTATTATATAATCTATTAAAACATATAGAAATAGTGTTATTTATCTTTTTCATTATTCAGGAATGTTTAGCATGGCTATAAATTATAGAGAAGTTTACTAAAGCACAGAATGACCTGGCAACTAGGCATGACAAGGAAACATGTTTCTTGTGACATTTTGAATGACATGTAGATGTTGTTGCTAGGTGGATTTATGGTCTCATTGTGCCTACCTAGAATTGTATTCATGTAACTGCACATGTGAAGCTGCAAGAAAATCATATTTAAATGTATATCAAACCATTTTGAAATGTTAACCCTGATGTCACACATTGATTGGCCCCTCTAATTATAGACACAAATGGATTCCATTTTTATTCACCATGCCTTGTTGTCCATCTCTCCTTGTTGTTTTGACATTTACCAACAGGAAAGAAAAACAAATGAATAAATAATCGTGTTTTCCACCAAGCAAAAGGCGACAAGATGAATGTCTGAGCCGGTGAGAATGTTTTCCTTTGCTGGGTGTTTTCAAAGCTACAAATTATTTATTGTATTCCCTCCAGACTCCTGTACATCTGTCTGTCTCTCTAAAAAAAATATTTTGAGTGAGTCCCAATAGGGACCCTATTCCCTACATGTATATAGTGCACTATTTTTGACCAGAGCCATATAGGAAAAGGGTACCATTTAGGACACAGATATTCACCAACAGTTTAGCAGAGCTTTCAGACGGAATGGGGGTGGACTGCCATCCATTGTAATGTGGCTTTTCCACCCATCTGTCATGTTCAGCTGCCCAGCAACTATAGTGAAGCTTTCCTTCCAAGTGTCACTCACATCCCAACGCCTTGTCCCAGATCTCTCTGTGCTGTTTTACCAACTCCTATGGTATTTGGCATGGAATCTGGGACCAGTCATTGTCAAATTCCTGAATACTGTGTGAGTAATGACCTCAGGTACATTTATGTTCAAACAAGGTTTAATCTTTTCACAACACCACATTGTAATTTCACCATGGAATGTACAGCTTTATTGTTGGAAACAAACCTAAATAACATTAGATTAAAACATACAGGACCTTCAGAAAGCATTCACACCCCTCAACTTTTTTCACATTTTGTTGAGTTACAGCCTGAATTTCAAATGGATTAAATTTAACTCTTGTGTCAGAGTGTGGATTGAGAGAAAAAGTGGGAGAGGGAGAGAGGGTGGTTGATTGAGAGAGAGTGTGATAGAGAGAGAGAGAGGGAGAGAGAGAGAGAGAGAAAGTGTGTGTGTGTGTGATTGAGAGAGAGAGAGAGAGAGAGAGAGAGAGAGAGAGAGAGACACACAATACCCCATCATGTCAAATGTTTTACATATTAATAAAAAATGAAAAGCTGAAGTGTCTTGAGTCAATAAGTATTCAAACTCTTTGTTATGGAAAACAAGTTCAGGAGTAAAAGTGTTGAGAACAAGTCACATAATAAGTTGCATGGACTAGCTCTGTGTGCAAAAATCATTTAACATGATTTTTGAATGACTACCTCATCTCTGTACTCCAGACATATAATTATATGTAAGGTCCCTCAGTCGAGCAGTGAATTTCAAACACAGATACAATCACAAAGACCAGGGAGGTTTTCCAATGCCTCGCAAAGAAGGGAACCAATTGGTATATGGGTAAAACAATTAAATCAGACATTAAATATGCCTTTGAACATAGTAAAGTTATTAATTACACTTTGGGTGGTGTATCAATATAGTCACTACAAAAATACAAGCGTCCTCCCTAACTCAGTTTCCAGAGAGGAAGGACACCACTCAGGGATTTCACCATGAGGTGAAAGGTGACCTTAAAACAGTTACAGAGTTTAATGGCTGTGATAGGAGAAACCTGATGATGGATCAACAACATTGTAGTTACTCCACAATACTAACATAAATAACAGAGTGAAAAGAAGGACGCCTGTACAGAATAAAAATATTCCAAAACATGTATCCTGTTTGCAACAAGGCACTAAAGTAATACTGCAAAAAATATGGCAAAGCAATTAACCTTTTCTCCTGAATACCAAGTGTTATGTTTGGGGCAAAACCAATACAACACATTACTGAGTACCACTCTCCATATTTTCAAGCATAGTGGTTGCTGCATCATGTTATTGTAATCAGGATAAAAAAGAAACGGAATGGAGTTAAGCACATACATTTTTATACAAATGTTAGATTTTTTCTTCCACTTTGACATGACAGAGTACTTTGTGTAGATTGTTCACAAAAAAATGACAATTAAATCCATTTTAATTCCACTTTGTAACACAACAAAATGTGGAAAAAGTCAAGGGGTGTGAATACTTTCTGAAGGCACTGTATGCCTCATCCACTTCAAAGAACAGAATATTATATGACAATATCATTTTATACGAATGGAATATGAACAGTATCTTCTAAAGATGTGAATGTATTCATTCCCTTATACTCCTGTGCTCTAAAAGCAATTTTGATGCTGCACTTTGGCTGAAATGATTAGATTTGAAGTTGATTCGAAAACAGAGGGAACGGAGAAGGAGGAAGCGAAGTGTACTAAGCCACAGCGGTTTGTGAAAGCCAGCTAATGTTTTATTTAAAACCAAGGGGAAAGCTGTAGGTCTAGGGGCAACATAGGAAAACACAGCACCAAGTCGAAGGCCAATGATTCTAGTTAAAGGGCTACCTCGACATAAGTGGTCTCAAATAAGATAATTAATTCTTCAGATCTGATGTCCAGTACACAATATATAGGTTCCTGTGAACATTTGCCTGCACTAGCTACCACATTTAACTGTTTTAGTACCTGCAAGATAATGTTATCTTAAAGACATGCTGGTATTTGGGGACTACTAAGTATTTTTTAAACCACTTTGGGGTGAATGTCTCAATGTGTAGTTCATACATGCATAATCTATGAGCAGAATTACTGTCTTACCTCAATTAGCCAAGACATCCCTAGTTTGAAAGCAACTGTTTTCTGGAAGAGGTGCTGCACCATTTCCCCTACATTTCCCCCTACATGGGCCAGCCCCCTAGCAATTCAAGTTCCAACCAAGAATCACACACGACAGAGGGAGAGAGAGAGCAATGACTTGGTGCACATTATTTGCACATATGTGATGTAGTACGCAATTTTAGGAGACCACTTTTGGCTTATGGGCACTACTTTCAGAACTACTGGCTAAAAAGTATATAAAAGTACCGGAGAATCTGTTTAATGTGAACTGGATAGCCAATTTAATTCAAACCTTACTTTACCAGGTATATTGACTGAGAAAACATTCATATTTACAGCAACGACCTGAGGAATAGTTCCAGGGGAGAGGAGGGGGGATGAATGAGCCAATTGGAAGCTGGGGATGATTAGGTGGCCATGATGATATGAGGGACAGATGGGGAATTTAGCCAGGACACCGGAGTTAACACCCCTACTCTTATGACAATTGTCATGGGATCTTTAGTGACCACAGAGAGTCAGAACAACCGTCTAACGTGGGACACCCTCTGTCCCCAATCACTGCCCAGGGGCATTGGGATATTTCTTTAGACCAGAGGAAAGTGTACTTCCTACTGGCTCTCCAACACCACTTCCAGCAGCATCTGGTATCCCATCCAGGGGCCGACCAGGACCATCCTTGCTTAGCTTCAGAGGAAAGTCAGCAGTGGGATGCAGGGTGGTATGATGCTGGCCCGATTCAATAGCCAGAATCATTGAGTGTTTATTTTTAACTTGTGTTCAGACTATAACTGGGTTAAAACCAAGCCAATTACTGCTGTGAGAGACGGTTAAGAGGAGGGAGCGACTGTTTTCTCAGCCAAATTAGCTCGCTCCACATTCAGATGGGAATAATTTGGACCACCCATAACAGAGATTGCCTGATGTGCTTTATTCATCCTCCTCTCTCTCTCTCCCCATCTCTCCCGCTTTCTCTCCCTCTATCCATCTCTCTCCATCCCTCCTCACATAGCATCAAATGGAACCAGACAGAGGGACAGATTAATCGAGCAGCACACCATTTGTCACCATCCAGAATCTTCAGACAATCCCTAACAGGGCTGTAGGCTTTCTGAAATCAGCTTGTTGTGAAGAAACACGTCTTTGAATATGAAGCAGCTTTGCTATTATACAGTGCTCTCTCAGCAGGCAGGCAGAACAGTAATACACCGTATTTAACCTTCGAAGACATTGACTACTGTAGATAGAGCAGGCACAATAATTAAAACACATTCAGGCATCAGGCATCACACAATCCCACAGAGATATGGTTATATACACTGAACAAAAATATAAACAAAAATATACATGCAACATGTAAAGTGTTGGTCCCATGTTTCATGAGCTAAAATAAAAGATTCCTTAGTTCTCCAAAATGTTGTGCACAAATCTGGTTACATCCCAGTTAGTGAGCATTTCTCCTTTGCCAAGATAATCCATCCACCTGACAAGTGTGGCATATCAAGAAGCTGATTAAACAGCATGATCATTAAACAGATGCACCTTGTTCTGGGAAAGCGGTTTGCTGATGTCAATGTTGTGAACAGAGTGCCCCATGGTGGCGGTGGGGTTATGGTATGGGCAGGAATAAACTACGGACAAAGAACACAGAGATACCGTGACGAGATCCTGAGGCCCTTTGTCGTGCCATTCATCCACCGCCATCACCTCATGTTTCAGCATGATAATGCACAGCCCCATGTCACAAGGATCTGTATACAATTCCTGGAAGCTGAAAATGTCCCAGTTCTTCCATGGCATGCATACTCAGCAGACATTTTAGCCATTGAGCATGTTTGGGGTGCTCTGGATCGATGTGTACAACAGCGTGTTCCAGTTCCTGCCAATATCCAACAACTTGGCAAAGCCATTGAAGAGGAGTGGAACAACATTCCCATAAGCTTTATGTGAAGAAGATGTGTCGTGCTGCATGAGGCAAATGGCCACACCAGATACTGACTGGTTTTGTGATCCACACCCCTACCTTTTTTTTGTAAAGATATCTGTGACTAACAGATGCATATCTGTATTCCCAGTCATGTGAAATCCATAGATTAGAGCCTAAAAAAATATTTCAATTGACTGATTTCCTTATATGAACTGTAACAGAGTAAAATCTTTGAAATTGTTGCATTTTTGTTCAGTATAAAACATGCCATTTAGCAGACACGTTTTTCCAAAGCGACTTACAGTTATGCGTGCATACAGTTCATATACAGGTGGTCCCTGGAACTGAAAGCCACTATCCTGGCATTGCAAGTGCCGTGCTCTACCAACTGAGGTACAGAGGACCACTACTACTAACAACCACAAATTGTCTAACAGATGAGACATTGCCTCATTTACATGTAATTGTCAAGTGTCATTCTGTTAACAAACCTCCAAACGAACTTCAATGCCATATAACATTCCTTCCATGGCCTCCAACAGTTCTTAAATTCTAGTAAAACTAAATGCATGCTCTTCACTGCCCGCACCTGCCCGCCCGACTAGCATCACTACTCTGGACGGTTCTGACTTAGAATATGTGGACAACTATAAATACCTAGGTGTCTGGGTAGACTGTAAACTGTCCCTCCAGACTCACAATAAGCATCTCCAATCCAAAATTAAATCTAGAATCGTCTTCCTATTTCGTAACAAAGTCTCCTTCACTCATGCTGCCAAACATACCCTCGTAAAACGAACTATCCTACCGATCCTTGACTTCGGCGATATAGCCTCCAACACTCTACTCAGCAAATTGGATGCAGTCACAGTGCCATCCGTTTTGTCACCAAAGCCCCATATACTACCCACCACTGCGACCTGTATGCTCTTGTTGGCTGATCCTCGCTACATATTCGTCGCAAAACCCACTGGCTCCAGGTCATCTATAAATCTTTGCTAGGTAAAGCGCCACCTTATCTCAGTTCACTGGGCACCATAGCAACACCCACCCATAGCATGCGCTCCAGCAGGTATATTTCACTGGTCATCCCCAAAGCCAACACACCCTTTGGCCGCCTTTCCTTCCAGTTTTCTGCTGCCAATGACTGGAACGAATTGCAAAAATCACTGAAGTTGGAGACTTATATCTCCCTCACTAACTTTAGGCATCAGCTGTCAGAGCAGCTTACCGATCGCTGCAACTCTCCACAGCTCATCTGTAAATAGCCCACGCACCTACCTACCTCATCCGCATAGTTCTTTTGGTTTTTCTGCTCTTTTGCACACCAGTATTTTCTGTGTTAATTGCTCAATTGTAATTACTTCGCCACTATTGACCTATTTATTGCCTTACCTCCTTACTTCATTTGGACACACTGTATACAGATTCTTCTATTGTGTTATTGACTGTTTATCCAATGTGTAACGCTGTGTTGTTGTTTTTGTCGCACTGCTTTGCGTTTATCTTGGCCAGGTCGCAGTTATAAATGAGAACTTTTTCTCAACTGGCCTACCTGGTTAAATGAAATAAAGGTGAAATAAAAATAAATAAATAAATAAAACAAACGCCACTATTCTGGAAGGTGCAACATTAGAATATACATTAAGTTTATTCCACTGTAGATACTCATTACCATGTGGACAATCAAGCTATTTGGATAGATCTGAATTTCCTATTAGAGTGAAGGGCCTTGCTCAAGGGCACATCGTCTGCTGTCCCCACTTACTTCAAGATGTCCACAATTGTTCCTGTACACAAGAAAGCAAAGGTAACTGAACTAAATGACTATCGCTCCGTAGCACTCACTTCTGTCATCATTAAGTGCTGCTGACCTATATACATAGACATGGAATCCCGGGTCACTTTAATAATGGCACACTAGTCGCTTTAATAATGTTTACATACTGCTTTACTAATTTCATATGTATATACTGTATTCTATTCTGAAGTATTTTAGTCCATGCAACTCCGACATTGATCATCCTAATATTTATATATTACTTTTATTTTATCTTTATTTAACTAGGCAAGGCAGGCTACCCTGCCGCCCCACTTAATACCAATCTTTTACTTTTAGATTGGTGTGTATTGTTGGGAATGACACTACTTCACTGTTGGAGCTAGGTACACAAGCATTTCGCAACACCCACAACATCTGCTAAATATGTGTATGTGACCAATACAATTTGATTTGATTTTGTCTACTCCAAACCTCCAACGCTTTATATTCTATTTTTCTGTTGAGTTTGCAGACAGATATGACTGAGCCAGTTTAAAGATGCTCCACTTTGTGCAACTACTTCGTACAATCAAAAGCTGGTTTATGAAAGGAAACTAAATGTTGATTCTGAGCCACAGCTGTTCGCAGCTAGCAACAGTAAGCTGTACTTTGAGTCACGCAAGGCCATTTAAGGCACTGCAACTGTAATTTAAAACACTGAGGTGAGAGACAGTTACACCTGAAAGAGGACAAAAGACATCCTCCTGGGATGAAAGCTTGAAAAGGTTACATGATGACACCGCTGCCTTTCACAGAGACATTTAAAAGTCAAACCTGCCAAGTGAATGCACCACACCATAAAGACAATCCTGGCCCCTTTTCATGGTGTCAAAGGTCACAGGAAAGTTCAAGGGCCCTAGAGTGACTTGTAACAGGGAGTTGGAATGGAATTCCCTAGTGTGCTTTGAACCTGAAGAGACAATCTCTCTCTTCTTTATCTCTTGAATTTAAACACCAAAAGACACCAAACGGAATGAGTCATCATGAAGTGAACTTTTTGACATGATGCGACTAGCAATTAATGGCAACATTGCAAGAGTATCTTCCCGAATTGTAGTTCATAGGTCTGCTTTCTTTTTTCACAGTGCATTGTGAAGGCTTCAAAATAATTATGTTCTACAATATTTATGAACAAGAGTTAGATTTGGTCTTCTGTTCTGTCTGATATCTGTCTGATATGTACTCACTGAAGGCTGCCACTGCCAGGATGAGTGTCACCACGATGGAGATCCAAGACACCCACAATGCCTTCTTCCTGTAGTTTTGAGCCTCGTGGGGCTTTAGTCGCATGCTGCTTTCCAGCAGGCCTGTAGAGAGGTGAGAAACTGGTGGTTAATGGCTGCACCCATGCACGTCAAACCAAAGGCAGGAGAAGAATACACTACAACAAGAGCTAATTAACACTGCTTCAAATCACAATTGAGTAGTTCTCCCTCTCCTCCTTTCCCAGCTAGCAAAGAAAGCACTGGGTCAGTGAATATGTAATTTGCTGGGTGTTGTAGGGAGGTAAAGGATGCATGACTCACTGAGAGCAAGGTACAACACAGCTACATTTAATTAGCTTGACTAAATTGTTTCTCAGGACACGGCAGGGCTCAATAATTTGTTGCTCTTTTTGATAAAGGATGAATTAAGTTAGCTGTTGCGAAGTTAAATATAGTGTGCTGACAAGTTGTGGTGTGATCATGGACCCATGAAGACAGACTCCTGAAAAGAAAAGGCACAGAGAGAGAGAATTACTAGATATTGGGATTGTGAATCTGGCATGTCTTCCTTCTCCATTGTCATGTGGCTTCGTGTGAATGAGCACTAAGACTTAACATTTTATACACACTGACTGATAGGAGATTGCAAAGTCATGTAGTGACATCAAAAGGGTGGAAAACAACATGGGAACCCCTCCTCTCATTTTATTCTGATCCTAACAGTCCCATGCTAGAGAACAAGGGCACTCTCTCTGAGAAATTGCCTGGGAAGACAATAGTGATAGAATATTCACAGAATATTCACAGCTCTTCTCCCAGTCCCTTCATTCATTGATTTGTATTCAGTGGGAGGCAGGAATAATGGCGCCGGAGGAGATGGCTGCCATTTTACGGATTTATTGTGTCTGTTTTTTAGCGTTATTTGTAACTTATTTTGCACATAATGTTTCTGCCACCGTCTCTTATGACCGAAAAGCGCTTCTAGATATCAGGACAGAGATTACTCACCCCGTACTGGGGTTTGACGAGTTGGATGTAAAGGATTTACTTCAGCCACCCGACAAGGAACCTCATCCCCGTCATTCGCAGGAGAAAGAGATGGAGATATCGGGGATGTAGGTCTGGGTGCTTTGTAAGGAACCGACGGCGAGTGTGTAATCTGCCTTTACCATCGGTCCTATTAGCCAACGTACAATGATTGGATAATAAAACAGATGAACTACGAGCACGTATATCCTACCAACTGAATATTAAAAAACGGTAATATCTTATGTTTCACCGAGTCATGGCTGAACGACAACATGAATAACATACAGCTGGCGGGTTTTAAGCTTTTTCGGCAGGATAGAACAGCTGCCTCTGGTAAGACAAGGGTGTAAGACAAGGGGTGGCGGTCTGTATATATTTGTAAACAACAGCTGGTGCACGAAATCCAAGGGAGTCTCGAGGTTTTGCTAGCCTGAGGTAGAGTAGACCACACTATTTACCAATCTATATTCTTCCTAGCTGTCTATTTACCACCACAAACTGATGCTGGCACTAGGACCACATTAAATGAGCTGTATACTGCCATAAGAAAACAGGAAAACGCTCACCCAGAGGTGGCACTCCTAGTGGCCAGGGACATTAATACACGGAAACTTAAATCAGTTCTACCTCATTTCTACCAGCATGTTAAATGTGCAACCAGAGGGAAGAAACCTCAAGACCAACTTTACACCACACACAGAGACGCGTACAAATCTCTCCCTCGCCCTCCATTTGGCAAATCTGACCATAATTCTATCCTCCTGATTCCTACTTACAAGCAAAAACGAAAACAGGAAGCACCAGTGACTAGGTCAATAAAAAAGTGGTCAGATGCTAAGCTATAGGACTATTTTTCTAGCACAGCCTGGAATAAGTTCCGGGATTCTTCTGATGGCATTGAGGAGTACACCACATTAGTCACTGGCTTTTTCAATAAGTGCATCAATGACGTCGTCCCCACAGTGACTGTACGTACATAACCCAACCAGAAGCCATGGATTACAGGCAACATCCGCATGGTGCTAAAGGGTAGAGCTGACACTTTCAAGGAGCGGGACTCTAAACCGGAAGCTTATAAGAAATCCCGGTATGACCTACGACGAACCATCAAACAGGCAAAGCGTCAATACAGGACTAATATTGAATCGTACTACACCGGCTCCGACGCTTGTCGGATGTGACAGGGCCTGCACACTATTACAGACTACAAAGGAAACACAGCCGCGAGCTGCCCAGTGACACAAGACTACCAGACAAGCTAAATTACTTCTATGCTCGCCTCGAGGAAAGTAACACTGAAACATACATGAGAGCCTCAGCTGTTCCGGACGACTGTGTGATCATGCTCTCCGCAGTCGATGTGAGTAAGACCTTTAAACAGGTCAACATTCACAAGGCCAGATTACCAGGAGGTACTTGCGCTGACCAACTGGCAAGTGTCTTCACTGACATTTTCAACCTGTCCCTGACCGAGTCTGTAATACCAACATGTTTCAAGCAGACCACCAGAGTCCCTGTGCCCAAGAACACTAAGGTAACCTGCCTAAATGACTACCGACCCGTAGCACTCACGTCTGTAGCCGTGCTTTGAAAGTGCTTTGAAAGGCTGGTCATAGCTCACAGCAACACCATCCCAGAAACCCTAGTCCCACTCCAATTTGCATACTGCCCCAACAGATCCACAGATGATCCAATCCCTATTGCACTCCACACTACCTTTTCCCACCTGAACAAAATAAACACCTATGTGAGAACGCTATTCATTGACTACAGCTCAACACCACAGTGCCCTCAAAGCTCATAAATAAGCTAAGGACCCTGGGACTAAACACCTCCCTCTGCAACTGGATCCTGGACTTCCTGACGGACTGCCCTCAGGTGGTAAGGGTAGGTAACAACACATCCGCCATTCTGATCCTCAACACGGGGGCCCCTCATGGGTGCGTGATCAGTCCCCTCCTGTACTCCCTGTTCACTCATGACTAGATGGCCAGGCATGACTCCCAACGCCATCATTAAGTTTGCCGATGACACAACAGTGGTAGGCCTGATCCGTGACAACGATGAGACAGCCTATATGGAAGAGGTCAGAGACCTGGCAGTGTGGTGCCAGGACAACACCCTCTCCCTCAATGTGATCAAGACAAAGGAGATGATTGTGGACTACAGGAAAAGGAGGACCAAGCACGCCCCCATTCTCATCGACAGGGCTGTAGTGGAGCAGGTTGAGGGCTTCAAGTTCCTTAGTGTCTACATCACCAACAAACTATCATGGTCCAAACACACCAAGACAGTTGTGAAGAGGGCACGACAAAGCCTATTCCCCCTCAGGAGACTGAAAAGAATTTGGCATGGGTCCTTAGCTCCTCAAAAAATTATACTGCTGCACCATCAAGAGCATGGTTGCATCACTGCCTGGTATGGCAACTGCTCGGCCTCCAACCACAAGGCACTAGAGAGGGTAGTGCATACGTCCCACTGGGGCCAAGCTTCCTGTCATCCAGGATCTCTATACCAGGCGATGTCAGAGAAAGGCCCTAAAAATTGTCAAAGACTCCAGCCACCCTAGCCATAGACTGTTCTCGCTGCTACCGCACGGCAAACGGTATTGGAGTGCCAAGTCTAGGTCCAAAAGGCTTCTTAAAACCTGTTAAGGATGTTGCGAATTTTCGCAGCTTTTTGTTAAAAATCGCGCAACATTTCAGCGCCCTGCTATTCATGCCAGGAATATAGTATATGCATATGATTAGTATGTGTGGATAGAAAACACTCAGACGTTTCCAAAACTGTTTAAATCACGGATGTGGCATTAGCAGAACGGGCGTTTCATCGAAAAGTGCATGGAAATCTGTTCACTGAAAATGGAAAAATATATCCTTCCGCGACTACAGGCCATTGTTCAAAGTGAACCGAATTAAATAGAGCCGACTTTACATTGCCTACAGCTTCCACAGGGTGTCTAGAGTCATGTCATTTGATTCGCAATTGATTCTTGGTCTAACCCAAACAAGGGAACTCCTTCCCTGCTGTCTCCGCCCGGATTTTTGGTCGACCTCTTTTCAGACATCTTTTTCTACACGGACAAGCTAAAGATTTAACATCGTCTCCTGATCAATTTTATCGCTTATTAACGTGTACTAAGACCTAAAGTTGCATTACAAAAGTATTTCGAAGTGTTTTGTGAAAGTTTATCTTCGACTTTTTGAATGTTAAAAAATGACGTTACGTTATGAAACGCTATTTTTTTCGTTAATCACACAGTATTCTTAGATCGATATCTAGGCTATATATGGACCGATTTAATCGAAAAAAGACCCTAAATGATGTTTATGGGACATCTAGGAGTGCCAAGAAAGAAGCTCGTCAAAGGTAATGAATGTTTTATATTTTATTTCAGCGTTTTGGTTTGCTACGGCTAACGCAAAATCTGTCGTTAGGTGACGTTGCAGTATTTTTGAGGGTGCATGGTATCAGATAATAGCTTCTCATGCTTTCACCGAAAAGCATTTTACAAATCTGACTTGGTGGATAGATTCACAACGAGTGTAGCTTTAATTCAGTATATTGTATGTCAATTTTAATGAAAGTTTGAGGTTTATCAACCTCTATAGGTGGCGCTCTTGAACATTTCCGCTGATTGTGGTCCCCACTTCGGTACCACGTCCTTAAGACTCCTGAACAGCTAATCAACTGGCTATCCAGACTATGTGCATTGCCCCCCCCCTCTTTTACGCTGCTGCTACACTCTGTTTATTATCCATGCATAGTCACCTTAACTCTACCTAACTGTACATATTACCTCAATTACCTCGACTAACACATTGCCTCTGCACCTTGAGGCGGTACTGGTATCCCCTGTATATAGCCTCGCTATTGTTATTTTACTGCTACTCTTGAATTATTTGTTACTTTTATTCATTTAATTTGTATCTATTTTTTAGTTAACACTTATTTTTCTTCAAACTGCATTGTTAGCTAAGGGCTTGTAAGTAACCATTTCACTGTAAGGTGTTGTATTCGGTGCATGTGACAAATATGATTTGACTTGATTTGATTTGAATGTCATCAGGACCCAACAGATCTTATCACTTGTTGAGCACTGACCTGCAATCAGCTGTGTGTGTGTGTGTTTAATGAGTGAGAGAGCAGCAGGGAAGGATGCAGCCTCGTTCAACTCACATGATCCACATCTAGGATCAGCAGTGGAAGCATGTGCCCAACAAACCCCTCTGTAGACACATGCACGCACAAACACACACACACACACACACACACACACACACACACACACACACACACACACACACATACACACACACATACACACACACACACACACACTACATTTGCCGTCATGATGATAAACAGCATACATTGGATGATTCACACTTTCCCTTTCCCAGAACTACGGAGGGTAAAGATCACTGTAGTGGCTAGTGTTTAATTCATCCCAGAGAAATACATAGATTTTCCATCCATGTTGGTTTTGTGGATTAAATAGATTCAGAATGTTCAACATACTCATATTGGCAGTAATTTAAAAAAAATCCCTCTAATGAATAGGTCATTAGATTCCCATGACACTCTAGGCTATGATTATAATCTCTCATAGAATGTTAATAAATTATATGAATAAAACCCATGGAATCCTCCCTTTCAAAAGGTAGATCCAACAGAATGTCAATTCACTCTGACATTCCACTCCTCCCCACAGTCTCCCATATTGCCAGCTGTCAATTAAAAACACTCATAAATGATTCAACGCACTGAATTGATTGGTTGGGGTGATTCCAAGTAACATATGATGGGGGTCTGAAGACTCTGAAACCTCAGCTTCAATCTATGAGGAGCAGAAAGGCACAGTAGTAGACACACAGACACAGATATGTTACATCTAACATGTACACTACCATTCAAAAGTTTGGGGCCACTTAGAAATGTCAATGTTTTTGAAAGAAAAGCACATTTTTTGTGCATTAAAATAACATCAAATTGATCCGAAATACAGTGTAGACATTGTTAATGTTGTAGATGACTATTGTAGCTGGAAACAGCATATTTGTTATGGAATATATATATAGGCGTACAGCGGCCCATTATCAGCAACCATCACTCCTTTGTTCCAATGGCATGTTATGTTAGCTAATCCAAGAAATCATTTTAAAAGGCTAACTGATCATTAGAAAACCCTTTTGCAATTATGTTAGCACATCTGAAAACTGTTGTACTGATTAAAGAAACAATAAAACTGGCCTTCTTTAGACTAGTTGAGTATCTGGAGCATCAACATTTGTGGGTTCGAATACAGGCTCAAAATGGTCAGAAACAAAGACCTTTCTTCTGACACTCTTCAGTCTATTCTTGTTCTGGGAAATGAAGGCTATTCCATGAGAGAAATTGCCAAGAAACTGAAGATCTCATGCAACGCTGTGTCCTACTCCCTTCACAGAACAGAGCAAACTGGCTCTAACCAGAATAGAAAGAGTGGGAGGCTCTGGTGCACAACTGAGCAAGAAGACAAGTACATTAGCGTGTCTAGTTTGAGAAACAGATGCCTCAAAAGTCCTCAACTGGCAGCTTCATTAAATAATACCCGCAAAACACCAGTCTCAATGTCAACAGTGAAGAGGTGACTCTGGGATGCTGGCCTTGTACTGTAGCACTAAGATCATCTTTCATCTATTTAGTTTAAATGGAATTTAGAGTATTTTAGAGCTACAATGCTTTTGGGAAACCCAGCCCTGGCCAGCCAGAGCTTCAGCACCGACAGTACTTCTATCTCTACATGGAGTCTCTTTAGGACTTTTTCAAATACTGGTTTCGATGTATCACTATGGGGTTCGCTAAGGACCACCTACTCTTAGAAGTACCTTTAAAAATCATCTGTTGGAGACAGACAGGTAGAGCGGTATATGTCGTGGCTGAATCAGAATTAGTTAGGTAACAAAGATAAATAAGATGTTTTATCTTATTTTTGTCATTAGAATGTCTTCTTTTGGATAATACTGTTGGCAGTTGCATTTTCCTCTCTCTTCTCCAGGGAAAAGTCACTTGGGGCCCAGAGAGGGGAGAGGTCAGGATTGTCTTCATATGTGAGGGTATCTGTTAAACCATGTGAAGGGCTCCACAATGTCTGTACACCAGTCACTCCCTACTTTTCCCATTGGGGGGGAGGAGTATGGCAGTGTCTGGAACCATTGTATGTCCCCTCTGAGGTTGCCCTTATCTTGACCTAGTATATGACCTAAGAGGCTCACTGTCTTTTCTGATCTTGTCCAGGAGGGGGTGAATTTGAGATGGGAGTATCTAGAATTGACAATTGATATATGCCATTTGATGAGGTAATGTTTTGGTCCTAAGTGGTACCAAGAAGGGCATTAGAATCTTGTCTAAAGAGACCAAACTGAACAATAATTTAAAGCTAATGCTGTCTGGCTAGGAGATACTCCTCTCTCTCTCAATTAATAGTCTTCCTTTGTAATGTTCCTAAGATCTGTTATTCGTCATGTGAGTTGAGAGGGGTGTGTCTTGGCTATAAATGATATTAAGAATTGTTTTGTAAGCACTCTCAGAGAATTCATTTATAGACACTGAATTGATCTGAGAGTCACAGAGCTATGGTGAAGCTCATATATAATTAAAGATGGACTTTATAATATAACTCTGACTTGTGTGTGGTTTGCTCTCTCAATGTTTAGTAATACAGGAAATTACCACGACATCCTTAAAGAGTGCCTGTCCCTAAAAAGCAACTTCTCATTTTGAAAATGGTCTATGTGTCACGCCCTGACCTTAGATATCCTTTTTATTCTCTATTTTGGTTAGGTCAAGGTGTGACTAGGGTGGGTAGTCTAGTTTTTAATTTCTATGTTGGCCTGGTATGGTTCCCAATCAGAGGCAGCTGTCTATCGTTGTCTCTTATTGGGGATCATATTTAGGCAGCCTTTTCCCACTGGGTTTTTGTGGGATCTTGTCTATGTATAGTTGCCTGCGAGCGCCTTGGTCCATTAATTCAACCAACGCTCGTGACACTATGCAGCATCGATATGAGCCAAAAACATTAATATAGTTTCAAAATGTTGCACAATATTAAACATATTGCTTCGTTTTACAACAGGAGTATAGCCTACTGGCATGAAATTGAAAGCGTCCTCCATTCGCTATTTTTGTGCAATCGCTATTTAGCATATGTAAAGACAAGATTAAATTAAGAATAGTTTGATGGAAGACAATATTAGCCTATCACTTGTGAATGATGCCCAGCGTGTGCAATACGGCAAGAAACAGAGCATTACTTTTTTGGGGGGCTTTTTCAAATCTCAGTCGCACAACTCATGTAGCCTAGACCATAGGCCTATATGTTTTGATAAGGTTTGTATCACAACTGACGTTGCCAAATAACTTCTTATAATTAAGCACGTTAATCTGCTTTACAACCGATGTAGAGCTGAACTCAGTCAGGTGAACAGTGTTTCCTCTGAAACATTGGTGCGGCTGACTTCCAGGTTAAGCGGGCGGGTGTTAAGAAGCGTGGTATGGCAGGTCATGTTTCAGAGGACACATGACTCGACCTTTGCTTCCCAAGACGGTTGGGGAGTTGCAGAAACGAAACAAGATCGAGAAAGGGGGTAAAAAAAACAATGCGAGTGGTTGTATTCATTTGGGATCTATCGCAGAGTTTGAAATATATATTTATTTCACAGAAGGACAAGTTCACCAATATAATACATCAACTTTGGGGGATAGTAGATTGGAATACAGACTGGAATATGTTCCGGGATTCCTCCGATGGCATTGAAGAGTACACCACATCAGTCACTTGCTTTATCAATAAGTGCATTGAGGACCTCGTCCCGACAGTGACTGTACGTACATACCCCAACCAGAAGCCATGGATTACAGGCAACATTCACACTGCCGCTTTCAAGGAGCAGGACTCTAGCCCGGAAGCTTATAAGAAATCGCGCTATGACCTCCGACGAACCATCAAACAGGCAAAGGGTCAATACAGGACTAAGATTGTATCGTACTACACCGGCTCCGATTCTCGTCGGATGTGGCAGGGCTTGCAAACCATTACAGACTACAAAGGGAAGCACAGCCGAGAGCTGCCCAGTGACACGAGTCTACCAGACAAGCTGAATAACTTCTATGCTCGCTTCGAGGCATATAACACTGAAGAATGCATGAGAGCATCAGCTGTTCCAGACGACTGTGTGATCATGCTCTAAGCAGCCGATGTGAGTAAGACCTTTAAACAGGTTAACATTCACAAGGACGCAGAGCCCAATTACCAGGTGCTGACCAACTGACAAGTGTCTTCACTGACATTTTCAACCTCTCCCTGTCCGAGTCTGTAATACCAACATGTTTTAAGCAGACCACCATAGTCTCTGTGCCCAAGAACACTAAGGTGGTCTGCCTAAGAACACTAAGGTAACCTCATGGCTGTAGCCATGAAGTGCTTTGAAAGGCTGGTCATGGCTCATATCAACACCACATCAAACCCTAGACCCACTCTAATTTGCATACCGCCCTAACAGATCCACAGATGATGCAATCTCTATTGCACTCCACACTGCCCTTTCCCACCTGGACAAAAGGAACACCTATGTAAGAATGCTATTCATTGGATACAGCGCAGCATTTAACACCACAGTGCCCTCAAAGCTCATCAATAATCTAAGGACCCTGGGACTAAACACCTCACTCTGCAACTGGATCCTGGACATCCTGATGAGCCGTCCCCAGGTGGTAAGGGTAGGTAACAACACATCAGCCACGCTGATCCTCAACACAGGGGACCCTCAGGGGTGTATGCTCAGTCCCTTCCTGTCCTCCCTGTTCACTCATGACTGCACAACCAGGCACGACTACAACACCATCATTAAGTTTGCCGATGACACAGTGGTAGGCTGCTACCACACGACAAGTGGTACCAGAGCGCCAAGTCTAGGTCTAAGAGGCTTTTAAATAGCTTCTACCCCCAAGCCATAAGACTCCTGAACATCTAATCAAATGGCTACCCAGACTATTTGCATTGCCCCCACCCCCCTCCGCCCTCGTTTACACTGCTGCTACTCTCTGTTGTTATCATCTATGCATAGTCACTTTAATAACTCTACCTACGTGTACATATTACCTCAATTACCTCGACTAACCGGTGCCCCCGCACATTGACTCTGTACCGGTACATCCCTGTATATAGTGTCGCTATTGTTATTTCACTGCTGTTCTTTAATTACTTGTTACTTTTATTTCTTATTCATATTTTTATTTTTTTAACTGCATTGTTGGTTAGAGGCTCGTAAGTAAGCATTTCACTGTAACGTCTACACCTGTTGTATTTGGTGCATGTGACTAATAAAGTTTGATTTCATTTGAAAGCGGCAGTTAGAAAATGTGTCATTGGCTTTGATATTCTGATTTGTTAGAGACAATCCAATCGCTGATGACTTTGTTTTGTACAACACCACCCGTGCCCCTCGTCACCATAAATGACTTCAATAGTGCCAGTCTCAGACTAAAGTATTTAGCAAGCAATAGAGCAGTGGAAGAGTTTAGTATAAGTCGTCAGGCTAGGACACTTTAGCCTTCGGGGATAGCCGATGAGAGAAAAAAAAGGGGGGAGTAGGAAAAGAGCCAGGCCCAAGACTCTTGGAAAAGAGTGCCAGCCCCTTATGCACGCTCTGTTTTACAGTTGTTACATTTTTTGTGGAGAAGTGGTGTGACTATACAGATTGTTCCTTCCTACACTCTGTTTTCCATGGTCCTATACTCCCTGTGGGATCTTTTGGATGGAGAGAAGGTTCATCTTTCTCTGCCTGCCAAGGTCTCGACAGTTATAGTTCATCCATAACTGTTGTGTCGTCTCTAAGGGGGGCATGTTGCTTACGCCCAGTCGCTAAGCTTTTAGCTCGTCCTGGGACATGTCTATTGTGCTTAAGCTTGGAGATATAATATTCCTCCAACTTTTGCTTTACTACTGCCCTAAGCGTATGTCTGGACTGTGCTCTACCAGCCACTGTTCGCGCCTGCAGTCTGCCCAGAGGTTTTTCAGGTTAATATACCTAACCCCATCTTTGGCTCAGGTCAATTGTTTTCTTCTCCCATTGTTGCACCTTAGGAGACTATGGCTTTTCACCTGTCACCTTCCCTAGAAAGGTGTCCATGTCGTTGTCCAGTACGTGCGGTTCGCATCTACTTGGATTGTAAGAGAGCTTGGGCAACCACCCTCAGAAGAGGGTGGACCCTTCTCTCTTGGGACAATATTCTGATGAGTTTACCTATTTGGAACTGTTTTGGAACATATCTCAGTTGGTATTTGGTATTTTATTAGGATCCCCATTTGCAAAAGCAACAGCAGCTACTCTTCCTGGGGTCCACACAAAACATGAAACATAATACAGAATGACATAATACAGAACATCAATTGGCAAGGACAGAACAACTCACAAACTATCTAGGTCAAATAGGGGAGAGGCGTTGTGTCGCGAGGTGTTGTGTCGCGAGGTGTTGCTTTATCTGTTTTTTTCAATCCAGGTTTGCTGTTTATTTGAGCAATATGAGAAGTTCCATGCAATAAGGGCTCTATATAATACTGTACGCTTTATTGAATTTGTTCTGGATGTGGGGACTGTGAAAAGACCCCTGGTGGCATGTCAGGTGGGGTAAGTGTGTGTGTCAGAGCTGTGTGTAAGTTGACAATGCAAACAATTAGGGATTTTCAACACATTAATGTTTCTTATAAAAAGAAGAAGTGATTAAGTCAGTCTCTACTCAACTCTTAGCCAAGAAAGACTCCATAGACATCCATAGTATTTATATCAGCTCTCTGATTACAATTAAGAGCTAAATGCACCGCTCTGTTCTGGGCCAGCTTAACTAGGTCTTTCCTTGCAGCACTGGACCACACGACTGAACAATAATCAAGATTAGACAAAACTAGAGCCTGCAGAACTTGCTTTTTGAAGTGTGGTATCAAAAAAATGTTTTTAAATAATTGGCAACATCAAATGGTTTTGTGATGAATAAGCCATCTGATTTGATGAAAGATGGATTTGAATTTGTCTTTCCCATAATTTCATTTAAAGTACTCAAAAAAAAATCATTATTTTACATCATTGATCTTGGCTTCATAATAAAGTTTATTCTTCTTTTTGTTGAGTTTAGTCACATAATTTCTCAATTTGCAGTAAGTCAGCCAGTCAGATGTGCAGCCAGACTTATTAGCCTCTCCTTTTGCCCCATCTCTTCCAACCATACAGTTTTTCAATTCCTCATCAATCCATGGTGCTTTAACAGTTCTAACAGTCAGTTTCTTGACAGGTGCATGTTTATCAATAATTGGAAGAAGCAATTGCATAAATTGTGTAAAGTGCAGCATCTGGATGCTCCTCATTAATCACATCAGACCAACACATATTTTTAACATCATCCACCTAAGAGTAACAACAAAATCTTTTGTATGATCTCTTATACACTATTTTAGGCCAAGCTGTTGGAACTTTGGCTTTCCTGGATATAGCCACTATATTGTGATCATTGCATCCAATGGGTACGGATACAGCTTTAGAACAAAGTTCTACAGCATTAGTAAAAATGTGATTGATACATGTAGATGATCTCGTTCCTGTAGTGTTTGTAAACACCCTGGTAGGTTGATTAATAACCCGAACAAAATTAAATGCACAGCTTGATGAAAACCAGTCAATATTCAGGTCCGCAAGAAAGTAGACCTCTCTGTTTACATCACATACACTATTAAGCATTTCACACATATTATTTAGATACTGACTGTTAGCACTTGGTGGCCTATAGCAATAACCTAAAAGAAAAGGCTTTAGATGTGCCAAGTGAACCTGCAACCACAACACTTCAATAACACTTGACATAAGATCTTATCTAAGCATTACAGGGATATGGCTCTGAATATATACAGCAACACCTCCCCAAAAATAATTTCTGTCTTCTATAGATGTTATATCCTTGTATTGCTACTGATGTATCACCAAATTAATTATCTAAGTGAGTCTCGTAAATGGCTAATATATGAATGTTATCTGATGTTAACAAGTTATGGATTTCATGAACCTTATTTCTAAGGCTACATATATTAATATGGGCTATTTTTAGCACTTTCCTGTGTAGCTTATCAGAGATAGACATAAAACTGAAAAGAGCAAACAAAGCAAGAGATAAACATACACCTTCAGCTGTCCATTAATCAATTGGTGTGTGTGTGTGTGTGTGTGTGTGTGTGTGTGTGTGTGTGTGTGTGTGTGTGTGTGTGTGTGTGTGTGTGTGTGTGTGTGTGTGTGTGTGTGTGTGTGCTGCAGGGCTGAAGCTCCAAAACCATAGGCTTGGCTCTCTCACCCCTTCCAGGCTTCTGGGAGGGAGGGTGGATAATGAGCCTGTCATAACAGATGCAAGCAATGTCTCCATGCACTCTGGCAGCTTTCATGGCTGGGATTAGTTCTTTCCTCTTCTGGCGCACAGCTTCAGGATAGTCCTCGTTGAGGAAGATATATGTTCCTCTCAAGTTCTTTGCTCTTTCCAGAACAGCTACCTTGTCCTTGAACCTCAGGAACTTGACCACTATCGGCCTGGGCCTATCACGGTGGTGGGTTTTCCAGTCCTGTGGGCGTGCTCCACCTCAATCTTCCTGTGGTCCATCTTCAATTTCTCAGAGATCATTTCCCTCACTTTGTCCTCAGAATCCATCCAGGTCTCATGTAGAGATTCTGCAATTCCGTCCACAACCATGTTGTTCCGCCTTGATTGTTCATTGCTATCATGGATTCATACACAGAACTGATGTCCTTTATCAATGACTTACAGATTGCTGTCTTCTTGCCGTTCTCCTGTTCCAACTCATCGAGCTGACCCTGAGAAAACGCAAACTGTTCTTCAGGTCCTGGATCTCTCTGGTCAGGTCGTCCATTCTTTTAGAACTAGAATCCATAAGTATTTGGACAAAACACTTGAAGCTATTTTCTTGTTGAGGCTGTATGCACCTTGTATTGGGCTTCCCCTCACTTTGTTATGAGGTTTTTCCTTAATGGGTTGTCTCTGCACCTTTTTGGGGCAGTACTCCCTTAGTTTCGGGACCTCTGAGGGTTGCTGATGTTGGGACTTCCCTGGCTTCGGGGAGTATGTTTTGCAATTCAGATGTTGGCCATATCCCCATAGTGATGCAGTGAAATTGGGGTGGCAGGTAGCCTAGCGTTTAGAGCATTGGGCAAGAAACACAAAGGTCGTTGGTTTGAATACATGCGCAAACAAGGTGAAAAATCTGTCGATGTGCACTTGAGCAAGGAATTTAACATTAATTTGCTCCAGGGGTGGCGTACTACTATGGCTGACCCTGTAAAAAACATTTTACTACACCTATCTGGTTTATGTGACTATATATATAAAAAATATTTTTTTAATTGTCAAGTATTTGAAAGAGAACTTAAGGTTACTTGCTTAACTCTTGTTCTCTAATAATATGAGTGAGATCTATCATCATATTCCTCTGCTTGCAAGACTGTGAGGAAGAGAAGCATGCTTGAGAATAACCAGAGGACAGGTGAGTGGCTCCTTTTAAGGAAGTTAGGGTTTCACCTCCTTCACCACTTTACCTGTCTGTCTTCAACAGACGCTTTTGATAGGTACTTACAGTACTAGAGTAGGCGGTCCTTGGCGGGGGGAGGGGGATAAATCAGCTATGAAATAAGCAGATAGAATTTAAATCTATCAAGTAACATTACTTGCATAATTTCCAATCCCCTTTTTTAAATATATACTGTATTGTTTTATTTATTATGCCGATACCCCCCTCTCCCCTGGTTGGAGGACTTAATGGAAAACATAAAAATGAAATTTAAGTTTATTTCCCAATTGCACTGGAATCCATGCACATCTGCCAATAAACCAATCACTCCCATCTTAATTCCAACCCTCAGATGTCCACAGACTAACCCATCTTTCCCAGTTCACTACCATTGTATTGTTTATTTTTGCAATACATCCTTCTATTTTACTGTGATGTTTTATGAGGGTCTTGAACCTCTCTATTTGTAAAATTTCTACTGAGATTGCCCTAAAAATAAATACTATAATTTTTGGGGCGTTTATATTACCACCTCATTACAACAGCTCTGGTCATCATATGGCCCAATTGGTAATGGATTTCCATTAAGCATAAATATAAATATTACAGCATAAAGCACAAAAAAAAGTGTTCATAATTTGGCATGGAAAGGGCCACCATGTCTAGTCTCACACTATTACAAAGATGAATGCCAAGTGGGGGTGGGAGTTATGATAAGCATAATTGGGGCCTTGGTCATATCCTTGGTCATATCCATGTCACGTTGGTATAAAGAGATTCGGGAGACAGACGCAGGAATGTGTAATAGGGGTATTTATTGCACCCAAATTACGGCATGCCGTGTAAAGGCACGGGGACGAAGACCAAACAAACACCATACAAAAACACAGAGTTGAAACCCAAACAAAAGAGAGAGGAGTACCTCGAATAAATCACACACTCTCACAATGATTAACACACGGGACAAGACCCGTAATCATCTGTGCAATCCACAAGGGCACGAAAACCCAAAACACACAGCACACAGGTACTCGCACGCACCAACGGACCTAGTAACAATAATCAACCCCACCATGGTGAACAAAGGGCACATATACACAAATACAATCAGTGAGAATAGGGGCCAGGTGTGCGCAATGAAAGTTCCAGAGGGATCCGTTACAATCCAGTAATATTTTTTACAATTTTCAAGTCTCCATGTGGATAACAAAGGGATTAAGATCAAACTTGTGAAAGAGATCATGTAAAGGATAATCAACGAGGGGCTATGCGTTCTATGGAAAATAATGAATGATGAATAATTAAGCAATAAGGCCCGAGGTGGTGTGGTATATGGCCAATATAACACGGCTAAGGGTTGTTCTTATGCATGAAGCAACGTGGTTGTCTCGTTCACTCTATGTATGGTACTACAGAAATAGAAATTCAAAAGTGAAACATTGTTTCCGAGGCTGGACAGGGTTATATTAATCACCGCTGTACCAAACTAAATACTAGGCTGGAAGCAAGGGGAAATAATGTGTGAGTTAGCATAAATACAAGATAAATACAAGAGATGATTCCAGTGGTATAGTGGTGTCTGGAGAAGTGGGTATACTGAAATTATTATTTTTTTTAATTCAAAACACATGAAGGAAAGGCGCCCTATGTGAAAAATTCTATGAGAAACAGTGACATACACTCTGAATTCCCTAAAATGATAAATCCCATATTGGTTTTTCACAGTCAGGCCAACCCAAGCTGTACTGTGCAAGTAGGCTACTAGTAATCCTACCATTGAAACAGATACTTGTAAAAATCAAAATCACAGGTTTCAGATTTTTGCACATTTTGTTCAGGTTTTCACTCTCAAAGTCACACGTTTTTTAAACAGAAACAAACAGAAAATGGAATGTTCTAAGTCAGTGTTTCCCAAATCTGGTCCTGGGGTACCTCCAACAGTACACTTTTTTGTGACCCTGGACAAGTACACCTGATTCAACTTGTCAACTAATCATCAAGCCCTCAACGAGTTGTATGAGGTGTGGTTTCCAGGGCTACAACAAAAATGTGTGCTGCTAGGCGTACACAAGGGCCAGGGTTGGAAAACACAGTTCTAAGTCCATAACCATGCCTAAACTACATCCGGAGACCACTTTTGAGGTCTTGGAAAAATCTAAGAAATGTATATTTTTAAGTGTAGTTACCCTTAATTAAAGTGTAGAAGCACCTAGCACTGTTGTTTGATTGGCAGTGTTTCTGTACCACATGAGTTGGAGTTTGCAAAAGAAATGGCTATTGGTTTGACGTAAATAATCATGATATTATTCTGACAGGTATACTACTTTGTAGCTACTGTAGTTAACATTTAATATAGAAGGTTTTGGGAAAGCTTTTCCATCTACCAGAAGATGGTTAGGCCTACCATTAGCATCGCTAGAAAACACATTCCTTATTTGTTTGAAACTTGGACGTTTTACTTCATATTATGAGGCATGTTTTAGGCCTACCATACTTGAAAGTAGCGCATAGCCAAAATCCCACGATAGAAACGTGGAGGCAATTATTTGTATGACTTACTCATATGCTTTCTAATGTTCTATTCATTTTCTTTCAACTGTCTTTCATTGTCTAGCAGCCAAAGGCATTATCCTAGTCATATTAGCAACCCACGATAATTGTCGCATGTTTAAATCCCCCTCTCTCTAAATTTCTAACGGATATGTCTATCTCTGTCAATGAATCCGCTCGCATGTGCGGTGCACGTTATTGAACGTTGTTTTCCAGCAAATTGCATTTTGGAACATTTAAGCGAAGGCCTACCGCCGTCTGTACATTGTCGCGACTAAAAAGTGAAGAAATAATAGTTTATCAACATTTTAAGCTAAACATGCTGATCTTTTCCATCAGCCTTCTTAATTGAAACGGCGTATACCTCCACTACACTACTTTGGTACATATCAATGGGGATTAAGAAGTGAGTATAGGGAACACCCACGGGAAAATAAGTGGGTATACCACTACACCACTGGATGATTCGGACAGCAACAATGAACACAGTAGTGATCATTTTCAGATGGAACTGTTAGCAGGCATAGGTGTGTCTGTGACTGCCAATACAGCACGGCTTGGAACGCTGCTTGTCCAATCAGCATCCAGGATCCAAACAAACAGTTTTATAAGTGTATATAAGTGTATAGAATTTATGTCAGTTATTGAGTTCAAATAAGTTATAGTAATCATGTATGACTATGTTGCATGTGACCATAAAGTAAAGATTAATGATGTACTCACCACCTTTCTGAGGACAATAGCACATTTTGTGGTTGTGAACACAATTCTTTCAAACAGGGACTTAAAACAAGAGTATGTGCTAACCAATTATTTCAAACGTGACTTAAAACAAGAGTATGTGCTAACCAATTATTTCAAACGGGACTTAAAACAAGAGTGTGTGTGTGTGTGTGTGTGTGTGTGTGTGTGTGTGTGTGTGTGTGTGAGTGAGTGAGTGAGTGAGTGAGTGACAAAACTTCTGAATATTGAGTGAATTTTCATAACCACTGCATCCCCAAAGACTCTCTTGCAGGACTGTTTTGTAAACTGTATCTTATTATCTCTGTTAAAATATATATATATGTGTTACAGACTGAGTTAAGGCTCAGAATGTACATTCATTGGTGTATTGTTTGATAACCTATACACATTCACATACGGGTTTATGTGATTCATCCAGAAAAAAATAGATGTCACACTCAATTAACACCTTGATAAATATAATGACAAGAAAAATGCTTGACTATTATTTGTCTCTCAAAGAAATGTGTGACATATTGCCATGTATTTGATAGGCTATTATGCACGTTGTAAATTATTAGAAGAACACATTAACAATTTACCAAATTCATAATTTATATATTTTAAAACCACTTTCAATAAAGTTTGTAATCCCTGCATTACTTACTACCTTGTCCCTCAACACTGTCCGTGATTTTCATCTCTTGGTCCCGGTCCATACTGAAAGGATCGCCCTGACTCGGTCTTTTGGATAGGTTCGCCTCCGGAGCGCATCCGCCGTTTCTTACAGCTGAAGGATCCACGATTGTGGGATCCGGGACCGGGAATGAATCTTGCGTCGTTGGGTCAGTCATGGTTTACTTATTGGTCAAAAATCGTCGGGAAAATAATCTCACAAAGGACTGCAAAGTGCAGCCATCTAGGGCGCGAATGCAGCCGGTGTTGACAAGCACGAAGTGAAGGCAGCGATGACTAGAAGAAAGATAAACGCAATATCCACACCACAGCATCAGCAGCAACAGACCCCAAACCCCTCCCTCTCAACTGACGTGAGCAGATTCCTAAATTAAGGTTTTGTTTCACTTGTGTAGGAGAGATCTGATTATCAGCACATGCATTTGCTAGACATAAGACTGTCATGTGATGCTCAATTGTCGATTTGAGACACAGCAACTTTTTCACCCCTCCCTCTAAATCCATGCACGCAACCATGCGCAAAATGCAAGAACCCCGCTCAAAAAAACAACTGTCAATATACAGTATCACTGGGTTTGGATTCCATACACTATTTCTCTAATTTCTTCCTGGAAAATAATAGCCTTTAGTGTTATCGATAGGCTACCTGGGGTTTGTAAATATATTTTCTAGTTTGATATTAATTATTTTAATAGGTTACTTTTCAACGTTGCCTACAGTTGATCTGGTTTTACAAGTAATAGATTAAACTTCAGTAATGGATTGAATGGTATGAGTGAATGCAACTCAATCAATAGTGGGGGTTTTCAGCAATTTGAAAGCATGAGTCCACAAGGTGGCGCAAACTGCACATAGCAGAAAACAGAACGCCGGATGCACCTGTTGTTTTATTATAATAAACAGTTATAAACATAAAGTATGTGTGTATTATAGCTTAATCTATGGTTCACATTACCAACCAAAACATAGTTTTAAGTTTTGCAACGTACACAATATATACAGTAGTATGTGGACTCCCCTTCAAATTAGTGGATTCGACTTTTTCAGCCACACTAGGCAATCTCTATAGACAAACATTGGCAGTAGAATAGCCTTACTGAAGAGCTCAGGGACTTTCAATGTGCCACTGTCTTAGGATGCCACCTTTCCAACAAGTCAGTTCGTCAAATTACTGCCCTGATAGAGCTGCCCCTGTCAACTGTAAGTGCTGTTATTTTGAAGTGGAAACAACTAAGAGCAGCAATGGCTAAGCAGTGAAGATCACAGAACTGGACTGCAGAGTGCTAAAGTGCGTAGCACGTAAAAATCGTCTATCCTCAGTTGCAACACTCACAATATAGTTCCAAACTGCCTCTGAAAACAACTTCAGCACAAGAACTGTTCATCGGGAGCTTCATGAAATGGGATTCCATAGCCGAGCAGCCTCACACAAGCCTAAGATCACCATGCACAATGCCAAGCGTCGGCTGGAGTGGTGTAAAGCTCGGCACCATTGGACTCTGGAGCAGTGGAAACGCATTCTCTGGAGTAATGAATCACGCTTCACCATCTGGCAGTCCGACGGACAAATCTGGGTTTGGCGGATGCCAGGAGATGCATAGTGCCAACTGTAAAGTTGGCAAGAATAATGGTCTGGGGCTGTTTTTCATGGTTCGGCCTAGGCCCCTTTGTTCCAGTGAAGTGAAATCTTAACGCTACAGCATGACATTCTATACAATTCTGGCAAAAGTTTGGGGAAGGCCCTTTCCTGTTTCAGCATGACAATGCCCCCGTGCATAAAGTGAGGTCCATACAGAAATGGTTTGTCGAGATCATTGTGGAAGAACTTGACTGGCCTGCACAGAGCCCTGACCTCAACCCCAACAAACACCATTGGGATGAATTGGAACGCCAACTGCGAGCCAGGCCTAATCGCCCAACATTAGTGGCCAACCTCACTAATGCTCTTGTGGCTGAATGGAAGCAAGTTCCTGCAGCAATGTTCCAGCATCTAGTGGAAAGCCTTCCCAGAAGAGTGGAGGCAGTTTTAGCAGCAACGGAACATTTCCATATTAATTCCCATGATTTTGGAATGAAATGTTCGATGAGCAGGTGTCCACATACTTTTGGTATTGTAGTGTACATTAATTTATTGTAGTATACATTGCAGTGTACATACAGTAAATTTGGCACATAACTTAGTCAATGGCTGAATTTTATTGACTTGCCGCATTTTCTGAGTTATGGGTGGAGTGTCTCTGAAAGTGATGTGTCAACAGAAGTGGGCGGATCAACCGAAGTGGGCATATTTCAAGCGAATAAGCTAATTGGGCAGATTTGTTATGCTGTGTTTCAAACTTTCAGTGAGTCTTCTTCATGGTCTTGGTTAGCAGAGATGATGGTAAGGAATTTAAGTTAGGCAAAAGATTTCGCCATTCACTATGAGCTGTGTCTTTGGTGTATGTGTACTAGGTTTGTATTGTTGTCTAACATTGACGTGGCTATAATATACCAAGCTAACATTAGCTAACCTAACCTGTTAAAGTAACGTTTGTATTTGTATGTATTATGGATCCCATTAGCGACTGCCTTGGCTACTCTTCCTGGGGTCCAGCTAAATGAAGGCAGTTATAAAAAACAAACATTTTAAAACATGACAATACATTCACAACAGATTTCACAACATATTAAGTGTGTGCCCTCAGGACCCTACTCTACTACCACATATCTACAACACAAAATCCATGTGTACGTGTGTATAGTGTATGTTATTGTGTGTTTGTGTAACAGGGTTGGTTATGTTTCCACTTGCCTCTAAAGAAATGTGTATTTAATGTTCAAGCATTCTTAATGGCAACTCTGACAATAAGGTGTGTTGTGATTGGCCCCACTTGCAGATAGGGAGAGATTGCGAACATCAGGTCTCCCCAGTATGAAAATGTGATGCAAGGGGTAGGTCACGTTCTGAATACTGTTTTGTATTTACTATGTGTACAAGTTTGCTGTACATTGCTGATTTATACATGTGTGGGTATATGGTACCTGTTAGGGATTGAGTTTTTTGGGGGGGATGTGCTTTGGGATATGATTGCAGTATATAAGTGTGTTAGCTGTTTTCATGCTACAGATTTGACCATCGACAGCCATCAACATCATCAAGCCCTGCACAACTAACGTGCTGTTTCCTATTTAACAACAGCAGATAATAAGTCATGCTGAACTGGGACCACAGGGTGGGGTGATTTATTTGGATAAAACACAACACAAGTAGAGTACGACTAACATCTGTTACATTTGTATGCATGTGTCTGTGCCGATGTTGCTTCAAAGTCCCCACTGTGCCATAAGGTGTCTTTTTTTTCCTGTTTTTAAATCAAATTTTACTGCTTGGATGAGTTACTTGATTCCATTTAGTCATGGCTCTGTCTATGTAGTACTGTGCGCCTCCCATAGTCTGTTCTAGACCTCTGGTGGCATCAAATAAAATGTTATTGGTCACATACACATGGTAAGCAGATGTTATTGTGAGTGTAGTGAAATGCTTGTGCTTCTAGTTCTGACAGTGCAGCAATATCTAACAAGTAATATCTAACAAATACCTAATACACACATCTAAGTAAGTAATGGAATAAGAATATATAACTATATGGATGAGCAATATCAGAGCGGCATAGGCTAAGATGCAATAGATAGTATATAATACAGTATATACATATGAGATGAGTAATGCAAGATATGTAAACATTTTTAAAGTGACTAGTGTTCCATTTATTAAAGTGGCCAGTGCTTACAAATCTGTATGTAGGCAGCAGCCTCACTGGAAGTCTGGTAACCACAGACCACAGTAAGGATGGCCACGTTTGCTCAATGTGTTCTACCTACCTACTCAAAGATGTGTGGAGAATGTGGAACAAATCATGTATATTCTAAAGGGAAAGGATTTGATCACATGATAGGTTGTTTTTTCTCTGTTTTTCTTCCATGTGAATACCAGGCTGCTGTGGTGTGGGCCTATGGGTGTCTGTCTATCAACTTCCAGCAACACCTGATATGCAAGACAAGCTTCTAAAAATCACATCAGGTGGTACGACAGACATATATTTATGTTAACGTTGTGCCACTTGATTATGTTATTTTTTATTGATTAGTCTCAATTATAACCCGTATGTTGCCTTCTTTTTTAGCACTATTAAAGATCTATTCCATTGGAATTCCTAAAATCACTGTGGTAAGTGCAACTCCAGTCAGTCAGTAAACGGTGACAAACAAACAAGGGGATCATCCTAATAGTCTTATTGGCTATGCTTTCTTGTCCTTCTTTTAATCGGGATAGAGTGTAGCCTGCTAAATATGTACATGTAATCCACACTAATAACTGGACCAGTAAAAGCATGTAAGAAAACATCCAGTGTAGATAGTCATTCTACTGTGTGTGTATATATATATATATATATATATATATATATATATACACACACACGTGTATATAAACTCAGTTGAAGTCAGAAGTTTACATACACCTTAGCCAAACGCATTTAAACTCAGATTTTCACAATTCCTGACATTGAATCCCAGTAAAAAAGGTCAGTTAGGCACACCACTTTATTTTAAGAATGTGAAATGTCAGAATAATAGTAGAGATAATTATTTATTTCAGCTTTTATTTCTTTCATCACATTCCCAGTGGGTCAGAGGTTTACATACACTCCATTAGTATTTGGTAGCATAGCCTTTAAATTGTTTAACTTGGGTCAAACGTTTCAGGTAGCCTTCCACAAGCTTCCCACAATAAGTTGGGTGAATTTTGGCCCATTCCTCCTGACAGAGATGGTGTAACTGAGTCAGGTTTCTAGGCCTCCTTGCTCGCACATGCTTTTTTAGTTCTGCCCACAAATTGTCTATAGATGAGGTCAGGGCTTCGTGATGGCCACTCCAATACCTTGACTTTGTTGTCCTTAAGCCATTTTGCCACAAATTTGGAAGTATGCTTGCGGTCATTGTCCATTTGGAAGACCCATTTGCGACCAAGCTTTAACTTCCCGACTGATGTCTTGATGTTGCTTCAATATATCCACATAATTTTCTTCCCTCATGATGCCATCTATTTTGTGAAGTGCACCAGTCCCTCCTACAGCAAAGCACCCTCACAACAGGATGCTGCTAGCCCTGTGCCTCATGGTTGGGATGGTGTTCTTCGACTTGCAAGCCTCCCCCCTTTTTCCTCCAAACATAACAATGGTCATTATGGCCAAACAGTTCTATGAAGCTGACTCTTCATATGGGATGATTTCACTGAACAACAAAAGGGAATATTGAAGGATCCCCAATGATCCATCGCATCTCCCAAAAACATTTCAACATACAGTACATCTGTAAAATTATAACCAAAGCTTCAGTTTCTAGACTGTCTTCCTCTCGGGCTTCCATGTCTTCTCCCTGGACCTCCTCAATGTCCAAGAACCAGTTGCGCTCTGAGGCGGCTGATGTTGGTGGGATTTGGAGGAGGATGGAGGCAACAGGGGAAAGAGCCTCATATCCACAAAGTCCCTCCCAGCAGGTGGCTGCTGAGATATGTTGGCACAACTGCCATATTGCATCACCATCCCAAAGCCCTTGTACTTTGCCAGACTGCAAAGAGCCTTTCCCTCATCCAGGCCAAGGTGGCAAGACATGGTAGTGATGACACCATAGGCCTTGTTGATCTCTGCACCAGACAGGATGCTCTTGTCAGCATACTTGGGGACCAACATGTACGCTGTGGTGTGTATGGACTTCAGGCAGAAGTCTTCACGCTTTTTGATGTATTTCAAAACTGTAGTTTCCACTGCTTGGAGCAACTGTGAAGTTGGGAGGGCAGTACCGGTTTCTTCTCTTACATGTTGTCGTGGAAATTTCCTCTATTTACCAAATCATGGGAGCAAACCACACACACACATCAGAGTTAGTTATAAAAGTCCATCTTTAATTATATGAGCTCTATCACAATCCTGTGACTATCAGATAAATTCAGTGTCTCCCAGTGAATTCTCTGAGAGCCCCCTTACAATGCAACTCAGTTCCTTTAATAGCAAAGACACACATAGTCAGACAGCATAGACATAATTCATCGTTCAGCTTTGTCTCCTTTCCCAAACCCCAGAACCATAAACCAAATCCTCCATATCAAATTGTCATTTAGATACAACCCACTCAAAATACAAACTCCTGGACAAACTCACGGAGAGAAAAAGGTTAGGCTATAGGTTAAGATAGAAACAACATTAGAGGGAGCATAGAATGATTCCAGACACTGCAACCCTTCTTTCCCCAGAATGGGAAAGGTAGGGAGTAAAAGACATGTTTACACATGATGACACTTTGACCTCTCCCCTCTCTGTGGCCCATGCAACTTAGTCCTGACATAGAACAGATAACTGCCAATGGCCACCACTATAGTACAACAAAATACATTCTTATGAGAAGTAACTTACACACATTTGATGAATATTAAACATCTTACAAATGTTACCAACACATTCTGATAATTCCACAACAATGTTCAAGCAGAGTTTGAACATCAGACAGGATGGCATTGTCTCCCTCAATCCATGCAACGGCTACTGCTATAGGTTTCAGGCTGCTGGAAAAGACATAATCCTAGAGGATCCTCTTGATAGGGCTGTCCATATCGGCAGACTGTGATATGGCCATTTCTTGGAGAGACTCCTTCCTCACCCCAACGGGTATTGCTGGGCAGCTTCAATGTGGTGCTCTTATTCTTCGCACTTTGCTTGGTGAGGTAGATTGCTGCTATAGCTTGATGACCCTTCACATACCTAACCATTTCCATTGCTCTCTTGTAGAGCGTATCCATTGTTTTCAGTGCCATGATGTCCTTGAGGAGCAGATTCAATTGCATGAGCAACACGGCCAATGGGTGTGATGTGAGGGTAGGACTCCTCCACTTTAGACCAAGCAGCCTTCATGTTCACAGCATTGTCTGACACCAGTGCAAATACCTTCTGTGGTCCAAGGTCATTGATGACAGCCATCAGCTCATCTCCAATGTAGAGACCGGCGTGTCTGTTGTCCCTTGTGTCTGTGCTCTTGTAGATTACCGGTTGAGGGGTGGAGATGTAGTTAATTATTCCTTGCCCATGAACATTCGACCACCCATCAGAGATGAGCAGTCTGCTTTCTCTATGATTTGCTTGACCTTCATTTGAACTCTGTTGAACTCTGCATCCAGCAAATGAGTAGATAAAGCATGTCTGGTTGGAGAGGTGTATGCTGGGCGAAGAACATTCAGAAATCTCTTCCAATACACATTGCCTGTGAGCATCAGAGGTGAACCAGTTGCATACATAGCTCGAGCAAGACGTTCATCAGCATTTCTCTGACTATGTTCCTCCATTGAGTCAAAAAACCTTCTGATTCCAGGAGGACTATGAGCTGTTGCTATCGATAAGGTGTCTGATTCATCATTTTTACCATACATATTAACCGGATGCAGAAAATATGTTTTTTTTGGGGACGTTGAAATCGGGTTAATTTTATGTTCTGAAAAAAAGTTGAAAAAACGTCAATTCCAGAAGTTGAAAATATGTATTTCTTTGGTAATTGATTCTATGGCCGAATGTAAACTGCACTTATAATGCTTACTTGAGAATGTATCACACTAATACTTTTTTATCCATTTAATAAAAGAGGAGCCAACTGAAGATTGCAACAGAAAATATTTGGTAACACTTTACTGTAGGTGTTTCTATGCATGCATTCATAAAGCTTTTAAACAAAAAGTACTGGTTTATATATATATATTTTTTACATTGAGCTCATTGAATTACTTCACCAATCAAGTGTGGATAGA
The DNA here is from genome assembly GCF_034236695.1 of Oncorhynchus nerka. Taxonomy (NCBI): domain Eukaryota; kingdom Metazoa; phylum Chordata; class Actinopteri; order Salmoniformes; family Salmonidae; genus Oncorhynchus; species Oncorhynchus nerka. The sequence goes on along the minus strand of NC_088398.1, from coordinate 50,260,432 downwards.
GTAGGCAAGCTAGTTATTTACATGCGTGATGGACAAAGTGTAGCCTATGGTGCAAGATGTGACTGATATTTTGCGGGTTGGGTGAGAGCTAGAGAGGGTTGAGGAGGCTTGAGACACTGGGCATCTTCTTGTGACATGCATAATCTAGCTAATTAAAAAATCTATCTTCTGAATCAAGCTTGTAATGTCAGTACAGTAGCTTATGCTTTGAAGGGGGAGGAGCAGGTAGCAAAAAAAAACATGCACAAGCAAAGATTTTCAGCTTGCAGGCAGACACTGGAATACGTTTCTGAGGGACAGAGTGAGGGCTTTGCATAGGTGTTTTGTTGTGGGACTAGAAAAAAATGCCTGATGCATTAAATAACTTTATTAACCGGTTCTCATGCATTTGTAATAATGGTTCTGTTACGGAACAGTATGGATCACTTTTGTTCCAGGTTCTGTTTCTGTTCCTTGAAAATATTCATTTTTTGGTTCTGGAAGAATTGAGGTTAGAAAAAGGGTTAGCTCAAATGCTCTCCTAACCTGCTGGCTGTACGCCATCTAGTCACAACCTTGCTGAGCCTCCATCGGCAGAGATCTCCTTTGCTCCTTTTTTTCTGGTTCATAAACAATCAATGAACTAAGAAGACCAGACCCAGTTGTTAATGCATTGGTGCATATGGGAGAGCCACCCCTTAAGCAGACCGGATCTGTTAACAATTGTTGTTCATTTACCCACTATCTTTGTCCATCAAGACATGTAGGTAGAGGGAAAGGGGCGTTGCTACTCCATATAGCCAACATTCGCCTCTTCCTCTCTATTGCTTTTATCGCCTGTAAACTAATTAAAACGAGCCTACTAATTTTTAAAAATTGCGCACTAAGCTACACATTAAAACAGATTCGTGAAGTTCACACTCCAGAAAGAATGGTGGCGATGATGCACTACCAGTTGGTTTGGCTGTGTCAAAAAAAGCTATCGAAGAAAAACTATTGTGGTTGCCGCGCATGCGTCCGTTCGGTCCTTGGTGTGCTGTGTGTAAGCTGGAGAGCTATGGCGGCGTGCCGGGGATCCTCTTCAAAATGGTTTTTCACCCGGGAGCAAATCGAAGCCACGCCGTCCCGCCGTTCGGGAGTGGATCCGGACAAGGAGCTATCTTACCGACAGCAGGCGGCTAACCTCATTCAAGATATGGGCCAGAGACTCAACGTGTATCCTTTATAAACAAGCTTGTAGTCATCAGATGTCGAAGGAAGGAGGATTTACATAGCGCTCTTTGTAGGCCCGTGTCTGGGGCACGCGCTAGAGGCAGTTTATGTTCGGCATTATTTTGTCATAGTAGAACATTTCAAATGTGCCAATGTGGTGTAGGTTATTATCCATCCAAGTTTAACTAGCAAACATCACCCAACATGAAGGGCATCTGTCTGGCGATAGTTAGCAAACTAGCCATGCTAGCAGCTAACTAGGGCATCTCTCTGGCTCTAGTTAGCAAACTAGCCATGCTAGCAGCTAACTAGGGCATCTCTCTGGCGATAGTTAGCAAACTAGCAGCAAACTAGCCCACTACTTGTTAGTTACCATAACTGAAATGTTACTTAGCTAACGCTGATGTTCAATGATGAATCATAGTTCCTTCGCTTAGACAAGTGATAGCTGCCCAGCATGCCAACACTAGTCAGCTAGCATTGAACGGTCCTGTCAAGCTAGCTTGTTCGTTGTGACTAAGTTGCTTAGCTAGTTAGCTCGAGCAAGTTCACTCAGGTAAAGCAGGACGTGCATTGTTGAATTTCTCAATTTAATTTGCTCGGTTGCCATGTTAGTACGTTGCTTACTGGATCAAATGTATCTAACTACTGTACCTTAACTAATAGTTCGCTAGTATCTATCCGGCATTGTCAACAACGTGGATCAAATGATTAGAAGTTGCCACATCTCATTGACTTGATTTAATTAAGTAACTAATGGCTTACTCGGTGGATAACAATGGCTGCGTTTATACAGGCAACCCAATTGTGATTGGTCAAAAGATAAATCAGTGGGGGAAAATGATCACATCAGATTTTAAAGCTTATCTGATTGGTCAAAGGACCAATTGGTGAGAAGAAAAAAAGATCACAATTGGACTGATTGTAAACGCAACTGTGATCTGTGGACTAAAATACATAATTTTAGTTAGTTGATGAAACATTGTAAGTTAAAATATATTTGAATTCCTTAACCCATTTTCTCCAGCTCACAACTTACAATAAATACAGCAATTGTTTACATGCATAGATTTTATATGTTCCACTCTTTCACCAAATTCCACAGAAATGTAAGTATTTTCTTTTCTTCATTATGTATAGTCAGCCTGACTCTGTTTTCTCCATACAGACCATTTGCAACATGTTTACTTACTAATATATTCAAATCCATTTATTTTGTTACAGATCATTTCTCCAACCACCTTATTCCTAGCTGCGAAAGTTGAAGAGCAACCTCGGAAACTTGAGCATGTTATTAAAGTTGCCCATGCTTGTCTAAACCCTCAAGAGACCCCGCTTGATACAAAGAGTAATGTAAGTATGGGTATTGTAGGTTTTATTTTCCCTTCCCACCTCCCTGCTTGTCCCATTTTGTCAATGGCTTGAACACTTTCTTTTGTGTGATTGTATTGAGGTTTGAGTGTAAAGGTTTATACAAAGTGTTAGTATACACTGAGTATTCAAAACAATAAGAATATCTGCTCTTTCCGTGAGACTGACTGACCAAGTGAATCCAGGTGAAAGCTATGGTCCCTTATTGATGTCAGCTCAATATTAGGTAGGTGTTCCTAATGTTGGGTATACTCAGTGTATATTCTCCTTTGTCACCAGAGGGCGAGTCTAGATTGACAATATTCAGGCTTTGTCAGACTGATGTCTCAGTCCAGTCTCAGCAAGATCTTCGTGCTCATATTATTCCTAGTAGCGAGACTGAGTTGAAACCACTGACACTAAGAAAACAATACTGTTATGGTTTGGAATTGGGCTTTGAAATAGAGGTATGGATAGACACATTACAAATGTCATGTAATGATTGTCTATTGAACAGGCATACCTCCAGCAAGCTCAAGAGCTGGTGATACTTGAAACCATAGTGCTGCAGACTTTAGGTAAGTGAAGTCTGACTGAGTGAGCATTTAGTGAGAGCTTGATCTTGTCTACAAAGTGTTTGAATATTATGTTTGACCATTCTGTTGGTTCATTGCTGCCAGGCATTGGTGAATTTCAATTTTTCAGACTGTTTAAATTGTTTGTCATGTTAACATGTTGATCATTCCTCAATGCCATAATTCTATTGTACCCGCGCAGGTCAAAATGTTCTTCTGTTATGATGAATTTCAGATCTTGGCAAACAGCAGTCCCAAGCATGTTCCAATCTGTGGTCTCTATGACTACGATATACTCTATGTGGCCACCATCTGTGGCCATTTTGATTATACAACACCAATATACTCACTCTTATTTGGATGGAAAGAAATGAGAACTCCCTTTCATAGTCCACATGTTATCCTAACTGTGCTCTTGTGATAAAGAATAGAGGGGAAGAACCATAGAACATTACTTTAATACATTTCATCTACAAACTGTTACTGTTGAAACTCACCTGTCATGTATTTTGTTCCAGGATTTGAAATAACTATTGAACATCCACACACTGATGTGGTGAAATGTTCCCAGCTAGTGAGAGGTAGAGGCTTCTTTCTTTGCTCTTTCATGCCCTCTAGTCCACCCAACCTCTAACGTGGGTGGGAGGGAAGATAATGCTGACATAATGATTGTGCAACAAGTCATTGTTGACCTTAGAGTTCACAAAACATGGTGTACAATTTGTGAACTTCTAATGATAACCCTTACCGGAGCTTACTGGTTGGCAAAGACTTACCCTCTTTTTCTTTCACTTGCAGCAAGCAAGGATCTGGCACAGACTTCCTATTTCATGGCTACCAACAGGTTGTTATCCTGACCCTCCTTTGTTGCACTGTGACTACTGCACACTATAGCTTCCTTTAATGCAGGGTACCCTTTCAGTGTCCAACGGCCCTCTATGCGCCGGTGGCTACTGGGACGCCAGCCCCCTCCTTGCCCCCCCGGGTTGGGGGCGTTTGGCGGTACCGGCCCCGGTTGCAGTGCGGTGTATTGTACAAGGGACCAGAGTTGGCACAGTGGGGTTGAATGCACAATGTGAAGTGTAGTGGTGCGCTAGAACCTCACGTTTGCTCGGTTACAAAAGTGCATATGTCTAAAAAGACACTTTGGTAGCCTGAATAGCAGCTAAAGATTACACAGATGTAAACATAACGTAGAAGTCATCCCGGTAAGTACCAATACCCTATTTTCTTTTTATTTGTATTTTTCCAATTTCACAAAATAGTTTTAAAGTATTTTCTTAAGTTTAAATTTTTTAAGTCAGTTAACCAAATACTTTTTCGTGGAATGATATCATATGCAGTGCATTCGGAATGTATGAAGACCCCTTGACTTTTCCCACATTTTGTTACGTTACAGCCTTATTCTAAAGTGGATGAAAAAAAATGTCCTCATCAATCTACACAATACTCCATAATGATAAAAGCTATTTAAAAAAAAAACGTTCTTTAGACATTTTTGCAAATGTGTATATATATTTTTTTAATTAGTTTATCACATTTACGTAAGTAATCAGACTCTTTACTCAGGACTTTGTTGAAGCACCTTTGGCAGCGATTACAGCCTCGAGTCTTGGGTATGATGCTACAAGCTTGGCACACCTGTATTTGGGGAGTTTCTCCAATTGTTCTCCGCAGATCCTCCCAAGCTATGTCAAGTTGGATGGGGAGCGTCGCTGCACATCTATTTTCATATCTCTCCAGAGATGTTTGATCAGGTTCAAGTCTGGGCTATGGCTGGGCCACTCAAGGACATTCAGAGATTTTTCCCGAAGCCACTCCTGCATTGTCTTGGCTGTGTGCTTAGGGTTGTTGTCCTGTTGGAAGGTGAACCTTCGCCCCCAGTCTGAATTCCTGAGCGCTCTGACGCAGGTTTTCAACAAGAATCTCTCTCTACTCCATTAATCTTTCCCTCGATCCTGACTAGTCTCCCTGCCGCTGAAAAACACCGCCACATCATGATGCTGCCCCCACCATGCTTCACTGTAGGAATGGTGCCAGGTTCCCTCCAGATGTGACGCTGTTTCTCATGGTCTGAGAGTTGTCATGCCTTTTACAGAGGAGTGGCTTCCGTCTGGCCACTCTACCATAAAGGCCTGATTGATGGGGTGCTGCAGAGATGGTTGTCCTTCTGGAAGGTTCTCCCATCACCACAGAGGAACTCTGTAGCTCTGTCAGAGTGACCATCGGGTTGTTGGTCACCTCCTTGACCAAGGCCCTTCTCCCCCAATTGCTCTGTTTGGCTGGGCGGCCAGCTCGGACGAGTCTTAGTGGTTCCAGACTAATTCCATTTTTTAAGAATGATTGAGGCCACTTTGTTCATGGGGACCTTCAATGATGCAGTAATTGTTTTGGAAACCCTTCCCCAGATCTGTGCCTCTGCACAATCCGATCTCTGAGCTCTTCGGACAATTCCTTCAACCTCATGGCTTGGTTTTTTTCTCAGACATGCACTGTCAGCTGTGGGACCTTTATATAGACAGGTGTGTGCCTTTATTATGTCCAATCAATTGAATTGACCGCAGGTGGTATCCAATCAAGTTGTAGAAACATCTCAAGGATGATCAATGGAAACAGGATGCACCTGAGCTCAATTTCACGTCTCATAGCAAAGGGTCTGAATACTTATGTAAATGAGGTATTTCTGTTTTAAATGAATGAATTTGCATTAATTTCTAAACCCGTTTTCACTTTGTCTTTGTGATATTGTGTGTAGATAGAGGGAAAACAACATGATTTAATCCATTTGAGGAAAAGTCTTAACGTAACAATGTGGAACGGGTCAAGTGGTCTGAATTCTTCCCGAATGCGCTGTTTTGTATATAAAACAGAAATGGAAGTGCCAATTTTACATTTCTGATGTTAACCCATTAAGGACCTGCTCAAATGGCAAGTTTTTATTTGCTTTGAAGAGAAGAATTCATGTTTTCATGCACCATTTCATTGCATTGTAAAATACTGATTTGGTGCCACATCTGCCCATTATCATACGTATTATTCTTGGTTTCTGGCTTTCCGCGTACAAACAACCTTTCACAGTTCATGGTCTGCAAATTCTCGTAGAACTAGGTCCTTAAAGGGTTACTTTTAACATGACATGTTGGGTTAGGATTTAAATATAGCCTTTTTGTTTCCAACTGTTGAATGCCCTCAAAACAAACTACAGTGTCTGGACGCAGATTTTGATAGTCACTTTTCTGTAAAGTGCTGTAATTCAGCAATTGTATGGATATATATATATATATATATATTTTTAATAGAAACAATTATCAAAGAGCCAAAGACAACGTTGTGTTCCAAAAGCGGCCTGTTCAGGCTGGGTTTGAGACGTTTGAACTGGAGAGGCTTATAGACAGTGAACAAGGAGAATAAGAGGTTGCCGCTGTGCCTGAGACATCACTCTAATTCGAGGATAAATGGCTTCTTAATGCCTTAACTGAATCCAATGACCAGCCACAGCAAGTAGGAGCATAGAAATGTAATTGACTTGAATGGGAATGTCTGTTTTAGAATCCAAACCATGGAAATACTAGTTGCCATGGTGAATTCTGGAACTTCTGATCTGTATGCGCACTAGTCTCAGGCTGTGCGGTCATACAGGAGATGGATATAAAAATGCATATTATGGATTTTTTTTACGTCTAGCGTCCAGACATTGTACTTGTTGTGACACAAGGTTACCATCCAGCTTTTACCACGGTCTTTCAAATGGTAGGATATCTAGCTCTCTGTGCTAGAAAATATTGTAAGGTTCAGTATTGTAGCTCGTTCTAGTTCTCTATTACTCTGGTTCTTTTAGAACTCAAACCAACTTGGACTAGAGTTGACCAGAAGAAGGCATTTCTATGCATGTCTCACCATAACCAGTTAGTCATGTGTGATGAATGCAGAATGAATGTCTGTTTGAATTAACTTGAGTTTACTTTGCCATAAAATGTTCACCTTGTGTGTTATTTATTGGTGGTTGATGTTTCAATAAAGGGTGAAATTCGGTCACTTTCCCCACACAAAAAAATGAATAAGTCATCTTTTTTTAAATAGAATTGAAGTTATTGCTATATCTGCAGCTCCTTGTGGTAAACACTAGGATGGTAGCCACAATGTGAAACTGACTCATGATCTATTCTGCATGTCAGTTGTTGTTTTATTTTGGTAAGTGTGCAACTGTGTCAATCTGGGTCTAACATTTCTGTTATAATGATTCTTATTCTTCTCTAATACTATGTTTTACCTCAGCCCTAAGCACCTGTTACTAACGTTGACCCCCCCCCCCCCCCTCTTTGTTTTTTCTTCCCTCTCGTCCATGTGACCCGTTGTGCTCCGGCCTCTCTTCACGCAGCCTCCACCTCACCACCTTCTGCCTGCAACACAAGCCCACAGTAATCGCCTGCGTCTGCATCCACCTGGCCTGTAAATGGTCCAACTGGGAGATCCCGGTCTCCACTGACGGGAAACACTGGTGGGAGTACGTGGACAACTCTGTCACACTGGAGCTTCTCGATGGTGAGGCTTTGATTTGATTTTGGTTTATGCTCATAGTCGAATAGCCACAGTTACAATGTGGTTTAGTTTAGAAGAGTAGTTTGTTTTCGTCAATGAGAAATGTTTGCGATATGTCATTGCTATGAATTAGGTGTTAACATTAAGTGTGATCTTTCCTTGCCTTCAGAACTGACGCATGAGTTCCTTCAGATTCTGGAGAAGACACCGAGCAGGTTGAAGAGGATACGAAATTGGAGGGTAAGCTTCTGTTTTTCACCAGTGAATCATTAAGACCTCTGACTCACGTTAAACACTGTAGAGCGTCTTGTCTGCTGATTTTAATTCAGTGTAGTACAGTTTTATTGCTGTACAGTTTTATATAATGCCCTTTGCAAAATCGCCTCCTCACGCCATCTTTCGCTCTTCTCCCACTCGCCAGACCACGCAAGCTGCCAAGAAGACCAAGGGGGATGGCTCTCAGGCAAACGACCCCTACCCAGGACCCTCCCTGATCCACGAACATTCCCTGGGAGATGCCATCCCTGGGGTCTCCAACTCAGCCTTCTCCAAAGCCGCTTCATCGTTCCCTGTCCCTCTGCCAGGGCACGCCAGTGGGCCCCTCTCCCTGGACTCTATCGCGTCCATGCAGGGCACCTCCTACACCTTCACAGCCCCCAGCGACTGGCCCCAGGATACGGGGGGTCGCTTGGAGGGAGGAAGCTATTCCCTCAAAACGGATGCACTTGGCCTCCAGCAGGGTCCTCCAATGAACCCGAACAGACCCGATAAGTCAGGAGAGTTCAACCCTACTAAACATGAACACAAGGTCGGGTCAGGGGGGGGTGTGGGGAAGCAACAACAGCCAATTTTCCCTCCACCGCCCCCACCGGCTCAGAAAATGTCCCTGGACAAGTATAGAGAGAAGCACGCTGCTGAGCTGGCGGTGCAGCATAAACGCAGGGCAGAGCAGCAGAGTTTCGAGCCTGAGGGCAGGGACTCATATATACCCTCTGTCCAATCAGACCACAGGAAACACATGCAGCTCCACCCTAACCCTGGGAGCAGCAGCACCACTGCCTCCCCTCTTAAAATGAAGCTCGCCACGCCAGGCCAGGACAAGGTCCCCTCTGACAAACGGGACAAGGGGGGCTCACTCAAACTCCGCCTTCCAATTCCTTCTCAGGGGGGCGTGGCCAGCAAAGAGGAGCTGAAGATGAAAATCAAGGTGTCCTCGGAGCGCCACAGCTCTTCTGATGAGGGCGGGGCCAAGAGCAAACATTCCAGCCCGCTAGTGAGCAAGGAGAAGCACCGAGAACACTCAACCCACCGCCACCACCACAAGCAGCACGGCCACTCTCACCTTCATGCAGCACAGCACAGTGGCAACGGCCGAGGGGTCCCGAGGGGCCAGCGGGGGCCGGGCCAGCCGTCCTCCGGAGACCCCTAGGGCTGGGGGGTGTTGAGGGGGTGGCGGGCATGGCCCCTAGCTCTGGTTCCAGCTCCTCCCGCAAGAGGGGGCACCCACACGTCGCAAGCCACAACCACCACTCCTCCAAAACGAGCAAAAGCTCCAAGGGCGGCGCAGGTAGTTCCTCCTCCTCTCATTGTTCCTCTGTTCAGCTGCAGTCACAGTGTGTGTCGTCTCAGTCACAGCTCTGGTTTTAACCTTCCCTCCCCCCCCCCCCCCCTCCTCCCCCTGTCACATACCAGGTGGGCTACGAACATCTCAACGCCCTAGTGAAACTGGACAAGAAGCCAGTGGAGAGCCGCAGTCTTGAGGGAGCCAGCCGGGCGTTTGCTGCCAACGGGCAGACTACAAACACTTCTGACATGCTCGATTCTCTCAAGTGCCCAAGGAATTAACTCATGAACCCTTTGTAGCAAAGCATAGGAAGGTAAAGTAAAAAATATAACGGAAAGTGTAGGACATCTCAACGTTTGAGGCAAAAAGAGAGAAAGGAATGCTTCCTGATCATCTGATATTTTGGCAGTGCTTGTATAGTCCTGCCCCTTTCAATGTGTAATTGCTGCTTTGTCCTCCATATTCTCAGGATGGGTCATGGAATGCGGACGTGTGTGAGTGTTAGGGGGTCATCCGAGTTTAAATCTCCCATGTTCGGAGGGGGAAAAAGTATAAATACTGAAAAGGCACGAAAGGTGCAATTTCTAACAGTCTCTTTTAAATAATAATTTAAACAGCATTGCCACAGTTGTTATCCATTCTGGTGAGAAAACATGTCAAGTAGCCCTCCGTTGTGGCAGGAGGGGGCTTAGCTCAGACAGAAGTAAAGGCAGGCCAAACATGGCTGCCAATGGAAGTTGGATTTTTAGTTGTTTATTTCTCTTGAATTATTTTTTCCTTTTTTATGCTGAATACTGTATGTAGGATCTGCATGCGATCATCAAAGGGATAACTCAGAAAGCTGACCGCTGTTTACAGAAAGTAAAGATAAATGTACATACATTTTTGTATGTTTAAAAAGCTATACCATAAATACTCAGGTTTGGAGCTGCTTGTAACTATAACAAGATATATATATTGGGAAAAAATACTATTGTAACTTGATGTAGGAGTCCTATCATCGGTGATTCTGACTGCCGCATTCCTGTGTTGTGCTTAGAGCCTGTACTACACATGGGTGGCTGCCAGGAGATGGCACTTGAACTTCGACCTTTCCAACTCAGCCAATCCAGACCCTACAAACAGTAACAACCACCTGGCATGTTGTCAGAGGCCATGCAATTTGTACACTTTTTTTTTTTGACTTCCAAGATTACCTTAAGCTGGATGCCAAAGGCTTTGCCTCACAAAAAAAACTAAAGACATACATGAGAAGAGGACAATAATAATAGTGCTATAACGTTTACATGCCTAACCTTTGCTGTGAAGAGCATTTACACAAAATTGTTACTTGGCTTGACGCTGTAGCCCATAGATACAAAGCTGTAGGTAAGTAATGTAGTATTGTTTATGTCTGGTGAAAGAAAACAACAGCATAAAAATAGCCTGGATGCCAGTCTCTCTTGCCAACTCCTTATGTAATTGATATGGCTTGACAATGGAGTAGGCAAGAGCACCAACCGTTCTGGGACCAGGCTAGCAGTAAAGGCTGTCAGTGTTGATACAGTACGGTGGCTTGTATGCTGTTCTCCAACGGGTCAGTTTCCTAATATATATGGAGTATATCGTTCTCAATTCTGGACACACAATAGTAACTGTTCTTTGACTGGTTAGTCCTTTATTTCAGTGTGCAGAGAGTTTGTATTGAGGCCAAGATGGTATATTTCCCCAGTACTGATAGTGATTATACTCTTGGGCACAGACATTATTACAGTGGTTTGGTCTCAACAAGAAGGCAAATGCAAACCTTGACATCCATTTTTTTGTTTTTTTTGTTCTACAAATAAATCTTACGGTTACCACTACCTTAAAACATTACCTATGTTGTATGGTTGGTATTTACTGTATGCTATATGAAAAGTATGGATGCAATATGTTTGACAAATGCTTGTTATTATTCAAGGAATTATTTGTGTAATAGCCTAGGGAAAGTATCTAAGTTTTAAGCAATACATTTGAAAGGGCATTTAAAAATACAATTTGGACATGTTATATAAATGATTGATAGGTGTTCCTGATTGGCACATCTGGCGTTATTTCCTAACAGCTTTGAGTGTAGGTCCTAAACTAAGATCACATTGTTAGGAATGAAAGGGTGGTCCAATAGTTGTTCTGCAGACGGGCGCTGTTTCTGGTCACTGCAAAGAGGACAGATTAATGTTATTCAACTTGGATGCCCTTTTATTATCATGATTTACTGACTGTTGGTGAGTTATCACATTTGTCTTTGACTTAGTAATTGGTAATCTAATTAAGTTACTGAAATGTTAATCCACACTGTTTTACTTCGTAGCATTCTATATAAACCCAGAGTAGATCCCAATCCTCATATTCGGAGACCAGGTTCAAGGTAAGGAAACATCCAGTCATTTAGTTGAACTATGCCTTTAAAAATATATGTAGGACAGAATTGTAAATCTATATGTAGGACAGAATTGTAAATCAACTCACTTGGTCAGACAGACTTGAACAAAATCCCTGGCGTCCTCTGAGAACCTGTCAGGCAGCGAGGGCATTAGGCCTCGCCTCGCCCCAATGTAGAACAGCGCTGCCATCTTGTCCATGTGTGACAGCGGCGGCTTCCCCGTGGCCATTTCAAACACTGTGCACCCCACGCTCCAGATGTCCGACTTCCTGCCGTGACCCGTCTCGTTGATTACCTCTGGCGCCATCCAATAGGGCGTGCCGTGCACCGATTTCAGGAGGTCACTATGACTGTACGTATGAGTGAGGCATCTCAAACGGCGGGCGCAGCCGAAGTCTATCAACTTGACTACTCCCGTAGGCATCAACATCACATTGTTCCCCTTCAGGTCCCTGTGGATGACCCTGTTGAGGTGCAGGTAGGACACGCCCTCCAGGATCTGGCGGGTGTACAGGGCCAGGACGCGCTCCGGAAGGGGACCAAAGCGGTGGAGCACGCTGGCAATGGAGCCTCCGGGGACATACTCCATGAAGATGCTGACCATGTGGTCCCGCAGAGAGGTGCCCAGAAATCCCACAATGTTGTCGTGATGGAGGTTCTTTAAGAGGTCTACTTCTTCCTGTAGACGGTTGTACTCCTTGTCTGCGGTTTCGAGGTCTGAGGCGTCCAGGGCCACCTGTTTTACGGCTATCAGCTGGCCTTGGTTGGTCAGTCCACAGTACACCTAAAAACAGCGTAAATATGAAGTTTTAAAATTCCTATTACAGGCATGCTCAGGAGCTAATTTGAGACCCTAGAGATAAGCTTGACTGTTTCATTTGAATATCTATATAATGAAGGTAGCCTTGTTTTGATATGGGATTATACAACTATAGCAAGGTTTGGGTGTTGGCATGATTGGTTCTCTTTACTGTGATGTGACTTTTCCTTTTCTACGAGGCAATTGAGAAGCAAACATGTATTCACAGTTCCATAAGCTCCTCTGCCCAGCACTTCTCCTTTCCTCCAGGTGATGGCATCATCCACTACTAACCCAGACCCACTGAGCACTTCTCCAGGTGATGTAAAATCCTAATGGACAACCGCACAGGGTGAGAAGTTACACACACAACCACACGTATGTGTGTGTATATATGATTAGCTGTAATTGGTGTAGGTACTCCAACTTACCCCCAGTAATGACTTCTCACATCTCAGCTCAGAATTGTTTCTGAATTCCCTCTGGTCTGAGTCACAGTTGTTTTCTGGACATACACCATCTCTCTCATCCAGTGATATCAGCTCTTCTGCCAGACAACGGAGCAGGTCATCGGTCAGTGGTCCCTCCCCCACATCATCCAGAAACTTCTGGAACACAGGGGACACTGTCCTGCTGTCACAGCTACCTGAGGTCCAGGTGTTGATCTTAGGCTGCACAGGGCAATTGGATGGGGTGGATGAATGGTCTAAATGATTTGCCTTGTTTTTCTCATTTTCTGACATGTTCGCCATGGGTCCCCTATTGTGCAGCACATGGTGGTGATCATCATCTAGGTCAGAATGAGATGTGAGTTTAGTCTTTGTCTGACTGGGGGAGGTTTCGTCTCTCGGCCAGTGGTGAGAGATTAGTGGGTTTGGCGTATGGCTGGACATAGACAGCACTTCTTCGATCACTGACAGTGACAACATATGGTCCCCCTCCTGAACCTCGGGTGTGCTGGGAGAGACGGTCTCTTCTCCATCTTTACCGAGGACCAGCTCAGTCTTAGTCTGGATGTGGATTTGCAAGTCAAGCCCAGAAATAACCACCACGTGGTCTTTGTCATGCGTGCTGGCGATAGGCGTCAGATGCGACTTTCCCCTGGATATAGGCCTAATAGCCCTGTTCTTCCTCTGCTTGGCCTTGTCCACAGGGCTTCGCCTCACTCTTCTGCTCTCCAGTGGTTTAGGGCATTTGTGTTTGGTCCTGTGGGTTTGGGTCTTCCTAGACGGGGCAGACAGGACCTGCCTCGTCCTCTCACTTGAACTGGAAACTCTTATGTTGTCAAACACCGGGCCGGCAAACATCTCATAGATGACTGGTCCCTCCTCATCCCCGGTGTTGATTTCCTGGAAGATATCACTATACGTGATGTAGTCCACGGCTGACTTGGCCCTCAGGGTCCCCAGTTGTGACCCAGTCTTGGCTTGTCTGGCACTTTTCGGTTCCCTCTGCTGAATATGTTTCTGACAAGGTACTTTTATTTTAAGTGCCTTTTTGTCGTTGTTCAGCTTTTTGCAGCTTGGATGTATGGGCTCTGTAACCCTCGTTCTGACAGAGGTTGAGTCTGTGCTTTTCTGACCAGTCTTTGTAGAGGTTATCCCATTGACGATGAGATCGGGAGGTTTTCTGACTTTGCCTTTGACTTGTGAAGGAATGGGTGAAGTCCTCAGGTTGCTTTTGGACTTGCTGTTCCCCCGAATGTGATCTTTGTGTGCCAAGACGTTGAAAGACTGATTGGTTTGGATGCTAGTGCTGCCTCTACTCTCCTTGTTCTTGGCAGGCTTGATAGGTTTGATCTTTTTCTCTGTAGGAGGGTTTAATTCAGGTAGTGTGACATTCACAGTAGAAGGAAGACATTGATACTCGGTGTCGTCCACAACACTAGTCTTTGCATTGTCATCAACTTGAATCTCTTTGTTTCCATTTCTTTTAGATGCAAAGGGACATGTGGTAGTTGGCTCAGTACTTGTAGTCTCTTTTGAGAGACCCCCTGAGCACATCACCTTCGTCCATTCCACTGCCACAACCTCACCCTCACAGTCCCTCTCAAAGCATGAAGTGCTGTTAACATCTTTGAAATTCGTCAAATCGGGGTTAAGTTGGTGACTCAACTCAATTATTGCTTTGTACCCTCTCCCTCCAGGGTCAGATTTGATAGATACTCCTTCCTTGTTATCCCTAGGAAAGGCACCCTGATGTCTTGTCGACTCCCTATTCCTATGGTCTGCATTATCCTGACTGTAATCTCCAACATTAAACTTTCCAGATGAGTCTAGATCCAACTGCAACCTTCCCTCTAAAGTCTCTCCAGCGTGTTGTTTTGCTGTAGTCTCTCTTAGGTCTCTTAAGTCTCTCTTATTGTCATCCACCTCTACCTCCAAGTCAATGGAGGATTGGCTACTGAAGCTGCTCTCCTCGCTGCCCCCTCTGGTGCCTGGGGACCCTCTGGGGCTCACCCTGGTCCTGGCCAGCCTCTCCCTCCTCAGCCTGGAGGTTATGGAGGACATGGAGGTCAGGGGCACAAGGCTGATGGGCTTTAGGGGAGAAGGGTGCTTCAGGCCGGGCAGCACTCCTCCGTTTCTATGCCTCCCCTCCAGAGGGGCTAACAGCTTGGGGGTCCTGATGGGGCCTGGAAGCAGGGCAGGGAAGGAGCCCTGGACAGAGATGATTGGAAAAGGCAACAGTGAATAAATAGCAGATTACAGATTTACAAACTAAGGAAGCTGTATGAAAATGTGATGTACGAATAAAACACGATTTATTTGCGTTGACCTACCTTTCGACCACTGCTTTTTTTCTCTGTTTCACCACATCCAAGCCCTGCAAGACAAGAACATGCCAAGCTTTACAAACACAAAATGACACAACTTTTTCCTCAACAAAGAGTACTTCTCTAAACACATTCATGAGCATGACCTTAACCTAAACAAATGAATCAACAACATGCTGACCTTTATACTGTCCTCTAAGCCTTTAGCAGATAGTAATGATTATATTACTAACTGTTCTGGATGTGAACTCTGGCCTGGACCAGAGAGTCCAGGAGAGGCTCCAATAGACCGGGGGCAGATTGGCTCAGCTGGGCTGGGTGAGGGGCCACCGGGCTGGGGGCCACAGCCTCCCATCTGAGCCTGGGGGGAACAGGCAGGCAGGATGAGCTTCCTGTGGTCTTCAATAGCCCCGGTGTAGGATCCAGTTTGTCTAAGTGTCTGGCTCTGAACCACAGACTGGGTAGAGATGAACATTGACTGGAGAGAGAACAAAGTAGATTTGAGAATAAATATTTTGCACCTCACAATGCTCTTCACAGGTAATCTTGGTAAAATAATTTGGTTCATTAAAATCATCTATAATTCACAAAACCTGGAGCTGAGACGTAGGGTAATCTTATATAATTTCCTAATAATGAAAACAGTGCAATTGAAAGGGATGGACATTCTCTGTTCTTTGTGGATGCAGGACAGAGGGCACAGCAGAAGGACGCTGGCTGTTGCTGTAAAGTGAGAACTTTTCAAAGGGGTTTATTCTCCCAGGATCCCTTTGGACCTCTTTCAGCAGTAAGAGCCCTACAGACAATGATCTGTTTCAGAAAGCAAAGTAGACTCTCCCTCAGTTTCTCCCTCCCTCCCTCTGTTTCTCTCGGTCTCCCTCTGTTCTCTGTTTGGGAAGATTGGCATGCCCTTGACATGATGACTGCTGGCCTGACTGTGTAACTGGACACTTCTTATTCTGTATTTATGTAAGTGAGGGAGGTGTGGGGGTGAAGTACACACAAGGAGGAGGGACTATCATACGGTGGATTTGTTTGTGTGTGAGAGAGCTTGTTAATAGCAAGGATGTGTGCATAAGTGTTTGTGTGTGTCTGTATGAACAGGTGTTGGTGTTTGGGTGTGTTCCTGACTCAATTTGCCCTGTGGTTACTGTATTGTTGTATTAATTTATAGCCGTTCTAATTAACATGGAGCGTGTGTGCGTGCCCACCTGCTACCCTTCCCCAGATCTTGGTAGGCTTGCCTCATGTCCATCAGGGTATCCATGGCGCTCTGGAAGGAGAGGGAGAGCCCCTTATCTACAGGACCCAACACAGCCCGAGGTCAGTAGGGGTTGATGTACCTTTCACACACAGCAGGGACATTACTGCTACTGTGTGTCAACAGCAAAAGTCCCAAGCCAACAGTGAATGGTTCCTCTGTTACACGTAGGATAGCATTCGGTATCACAACAGTCCACTGACAAATCAGATTATTTTTTTCTCCAGTTAACCATTATTTAACTAGGCAAGTCAGTTCAGAACAAATTCTTATTTACAATGACGGCCAAACGGGGACGACGCTGGGCCAATTGTGCTCCGCCCTATGGGACTCCCAATCACAGCCGGATGTGATACAGCCTGGATTCGAACCAGGGACTGTAGTGACGCCTCTTGCACTGAGATGCAGTGCATTAGACCGCTGCGCCACTCGGGAGTCCAGATGCTCCACCATGACACTGTTTATGTTCAGTAGAATTTCACCAAGATCCAACTGAACCAATAATATAATTTATTATCACTGCATAATACCAAACATTTTACACTATTTACATGTTGTTTTTACACACAACTATTTCTATACACAGCCTATGTGCAGAAAACTACAAATGACATTTAGCATTTACAGTACTTTCCAAACAAAGTGTTTGGAAAACAACATAAGAAACAATAGACGTTACCTGTTTCAGAGCCAGTTAGTCCAATCTACCCTCCTCTCAACCTACTCAGATTATATGACAGAATGAGATTGAGAGGGGCTGTTCACCTCTCGTTCGCTCGCTCTCGTTTTCGCTCTCTGAGCAACTCTGTTCTGTTGTGTGTGTCTGACAGGAGTCAGGAAGGTTTCCAGCTGGGAGTCTGTATTGTGTCTCCTTGAGGGGAGTGATTTAGCACACTGACCCAATCAGCTTGGGCCATGGCAGGGCTGGCCTTTGTGGCTGTCTCTTTGTGGGATAGGCCCAGTGTGTGAAGAGAGGGGAAGAGTGTGTTTGGGAGGAGGGGGTGGTCTTGTGTAGAGCCAACAGGGCACACAGACCAGGGACACAAGGAGTCACTGTCCAAGACCCTACCTACTGTAGGTGACAGTGCACAATAAGGAAATACAGCTTACCTTGATTGATGGCTTTATGATGGTCGGATAAAGGAACGCACTCTGGAGACTCCAGCAAATCCTACAATGGGAAAATAAGAATGGTCATAAGTAGCCTTAAACCCTGTGGCATTTGGCATGAAACCACAAAAATATCTATGATATCACTGTCCTAAGTGCAGTTAGGAGGACGATGGTGACTGTTGTTGTAGCTAGTGGTTGTTATGTTCAACTGACATTTATTTCAGAGCCTATAACGAATTAGATTGTTAAACATCTGATTAACAACTCCACCCCATTTAATTTCCCTGGGGGGGGGCCCTAAAATATTATATAGCTTCACGTTAGTGCCCAGTCTGCTATGTTTGTGTGCCCCTGGGATAGCCTCTTATAACCATCTGCCCTTCCGCTATTCAATAAGTGGGCTGGGTCATTAGACACCAGACAGTAGCCAGCTGCGCTCCCTGCCCTTGTCTCACCTGTTAAGGCCACTTCAAAGCAAAGTCAGGATATAGCTAAGAGTCGTCTAGTCAGAACACAGACTCCCCACCAGCCAATTACACTGATGTAACTCAGGTCTCTGGTGAATTGGGCCCCATTGCTTTAGGGGAAGAGCCACTATGGATTAAGCCTTTTAATTGATTAAGTTTATTTGGGCAAGTAATAAATAATGCATTTGAGACAGAAGCTATGTTGTAGTACATTTATTTTGATGCAATACAACTAACTTGTCTTGTAATATGTTTGATGATCTTAAAATGTGTTAACACATAGTGAACAAAATCACATGAGGAAGTAGGTCTCCACAAAATTACAGACTTGTACACTTCTTACATAACTGTACAACCGGAGGATCACTTACCTCTGTGCTGGCAGCAGTCTGAATGAGGACATTTTGGGTCAGATAGGGAGAGGAGCTTGGGGAGTTTGTTGCTCTCAGCTCATCGGTTAGAGAGGGAGAGGGGCTGGGGGAGTTTACTCTCAGCTCATCAGGGTGGAAGCACTGCAGGTCCAGGGGCGTGGGCGCTGTTTGTTGACCAGGGCAGAATGAGACGGAGGTGTGGAGTTAGTGGAGTCAGTGAGCACAATTAGGAAACAAGGCCCTCTCACACACTCAGCCCCTCAGGAATTCACCAGGATTTCCCATATGAGTGCTGGCTTTGACCCCTCCTCCAAGCTCAGGAAAACATTTGATTACGCAAGTACACACTGCACGGATCGACTAAATCAATACTATTCACCACAGGAGGTTTGTGGCACCTTAATTGGGCAGAAGGGGCTCATGATAATGGCTGGAGCGGAATACGTGGGATGGTATCAGAGATATGGTTTCCATGTGTTTAATGGCATTCCATTTGTGCTGTTTCTGCCATTATTATGAGCAGTTCTCCCCTCAGCAGCCTCCTGTGCTATACACTAAGCTAATAGATAAGTCAAATCTGTATTGCATTTCTGTCAGGATCGATTTGAAAACTTATAAGGCATCATGTTGTACATGACCTGAGTGCTGTGATGTCATAAGAACGAAATGCCACAAACAAGCAGATTTGGTGTGGTACTAGTATGTGTATAACCAACAGATCACATGGTTTGTACTTGGATAGAGAAGTATTTCCCTGGAATATCCTCAAAAGTAAACAGAATATATCAAACCATACCAAACATCTGAGTTGTGTTATGTTGGATTTGTCTGAACATCATGGTTGAAAGTCATGTCATGTAATTACACCGCAATAACTGTAGTAACAACATTGTCTGACCATCTTGGTTGAAAGTCATGTTATACCTGGCTGTCTGAGGGACTCAACCATCATGTGGATGAGTTCGTCTTTCAGGGGGCTCTCTATCTGTGCAGCATAGTGAAGAGCAGAACAGCCGTTGACATCACACACCCCCAGGTCACTGTTTGAAAGAGGGAGAAGAATTAACATAATTTATAGAGCGGAAGGCGGCGTATAGACCAATGAAAATGCAGGGGCAAGGTGAAAAAGTATTTGTGAGTGCTGTTATGGAACAAGGAAGTTGTTAGCTTGGGAGGTGGAATATATTATTATGTTGTAAGATTGTAATAAAATTGTATTGCAGTAATAATACGGTCATTTTGCAATAAGGTTCTGTAATAATGTAATGTTTTAGGCTGTTGTAATAACAAAACCAAAGTGATATTGTCATTGTTGCAGGTTTCCTTACGCTGAGAGAGCCAGCAGTTCCCTGACCACCTCCACAGGTCTGTATTCCCATGGCAACCGGACGTCCAGCTCCTCAAACAAGTCGACGTCCCTCACAGCCAGCATTAGAGGGGTCAGCCCGTCGCGGTTCTGAGTGTTCACGTCCACTGGGCCTGCAACACAGACATAGAGATATAGGCTCAGCATTGGTGCCTGCGAGTTACACATTACGAACAAAGAAAGGTCAAATGAGAAATATCCTGGAGATGATTACAGATGGAATGCTCATAGCTGCTTCGGCTGCATCCATACAATGCTGTCCTTTGTGCTAATCTAAACTCTAGCCTACCCTGTTGTTAGACAAGCACCTGATGCTGTGTGTCACATTTCCAGTTACACAATGTAAAGGGCGTTGGGAGTGATATCAGTGGCGGTGGCAGTGACTGTGTGCGCGATTGGTGTGTGCTTGTGCGCGTGTGTGTGTGTGGTCTATGGTGGGGCGTTGTAAAGGAGTTTTGGGGGAGGCGGACTTACCAGAAGGTGCTGCAGGGAGTGGAGGTCTCCCTGCCAAGCAGCCTGGAGGAGCTGGGTCTGGTGGGGCAGAGCCCTGAACATGGCTGATAACAGCACCCCCTGGAGGACTGGAAGACTCACATGCAGTGGTGTCTGGTTGCTATGGTTGCACAGAGTCACATCGGCTCCTCTTTTCAGAAGGAAGTGTACAACCTGACAACAAAATTTACATTAAAATACCCCCCCTCCTCCTATGTTTTATTGGTAGGGTAGGGTTAATAACATGCTTTGGTCCCCTATTTCAAAATGGCAAAGGTCAAGTAAATGACAGCCAGCATAATAGTATGGGGTTTATTGCATGTTTTCTCAGTGTACATCGTACAATGCCATGTTTTGCTTTGGCAACAGTGAAATCTGTGAAATCATACAGAGTCAAAACAAAAGCCAGAAAGACCCAACTCCTGGGACACATGCAAACAATTGTTTCCCTGTGGCCTTAGACACACTACTAACAAAGTAATGTGGTTGTTTTGATAGTGTATCTCCAGAGAATGATCATGGTTCTTCACCCCCCCTCCCTCAATGTCACATTGAGGGATAAAAAAAAAAAATAGTCTAGAATTTTTCATCGGTCAACACCTGTGTTTAAATGGATTGTTCACATCCTCACAGTATGTTAAACTGTTTTTGATTTAAATATTCCTTCATTCACACAGTGATGCTTTTGTTGAATATAGATTACAATGTGCAAGACTAATAGACATGCAACCACATAAACAGAACAAAGTCTGTATAAAGCATATCAGCCATGCTGTGTTTCCATTCAAATATATAGGCTTATTCACTAACAATAAGAATACTAATCACATCAGTTCAGTCAAAGGGTCACTGAAGCAGACTAACATACCAGACAGACCTCCCCCTAAACCAAATTCCCCTCCCCCAATGATGCTTACCTCAGTCAAGCCCTTCTGGCAGGCAGTGATAAGGGGAGTACAGCCCCCCTCCATGCGGGGAACATCCACCTCCTCCCAGGGACAATCTCCCAGCTCCTCCAGCCCCAGGTCTACCACCTCCAGCTCTCCCCTCAGCACCTCAATACCAGCCCCCAGAACCCTTCTCTCACTACTCTCCATCATCCACAAGGGTCCTGTTGACAAGTTGGCGAAAATAGAAGCCAGATGGATGAATGTAAGAGATAACAGTGAAGGTTGTTTTGTTGCTCTGTAGCTTGCTGCCTTTCAGCTTGGTTTGTTTGCTGTGGTTACTCTCCTCTTTCAAGATCTGGTACCTCCACGTATGGTGTGGGGCTTCAGCATGTTTGTGTTGAATGTTGATGCAAGCCTCTAGGGCTCTCCATCCCTGTTCCTTCAGAGCTACCGTTCAGTAGGTTTTCACGCCAACCCTAATCTAGCGCACCTGCTTATAATAATTACTATAATATCATAAGCTCCAGTAGGAGAGGTGGAGTGGAGGACATTTCCTCTCGTTACTGTATCATGTGTATCAGAGAATGACTGCCTCTCACATGGTGTCCTATATCCCCTATACCAGCGGTATTGAACGCTTACCCTACAAGGTCTAGAGCCTACTGGTTTTCTGTTCTACCTCATAATTAATTGCACACACCTAGAGTCCCCTCTAAATTAGAGGGGAACAATGGAGAAAAAGCAGTGGAACTGGCTTTGATGTCCAGAGTTGTGTTTGAGGGCCCTATACAGTGTAATACTTTTGATGCAAAAGTAATGCACTACGGTGCCTACACATAATACCCCATAGTGTTGAATTATGTTGTTAGACATGTTTACAAAAAAATGAAAAGCTGAAATGTCTATCTGCCTCACAAAGAAGGGTGCCTATTGATAGATGGGTAAAAAATAAAAAGCAATAATTGAATATCCATCTGAGCATGGTGAAGTTATTCATTACACTTTGGATGGTGTATCAATACACCCAGTCACTACATAAATACAGGCGTCCGTCCTAACAGTTGCCAGAGAGGAAGGAAACTTCTCAGGGATTTCACCATGAGGCCAATGGTGACTTTAAAACAGTTACAGAGTTTAATGGCTGTGATTGGAGAAAACTGAGGATGGATCAACATTTTTGTTACTCCACAATACTAACCTAAATGACAGAGTAAAAAGAAACAAGTCTGTACAGAATACAAATATTCCAAAACATGCATTGTTTGCAATAAACCACTGAAGTAAAAATGCAAAAAATGTGGCAAAGAAATTAACTTTATGTCCTGAATACAAAGTGTTATGTTTGGGTCAAATCCAAAACAACACATTACTGAATACCACTCTACATATGTTCAAGTGGTGGCTGTATCATGTTATGGGTATGCTTGTAATCATTAAGGACTGGGAAGTTTTTCACAATAAAAATGTTTACGGAATAGAGCTAAGCACAGGCAAAATCCCAGAGAAAAACCTGGATATCTGCTTTCCACCAGACACTGGGAGATGAATTAATCTTTCAACAGGACAATAACTTAAAACACAAGGCCAAATCTACACTGGAGTTGCTTACAAAGAGGACAGTGCATGTTCCTGAGTGGCCGAGTTACAGTTTTGACTTAAATATGCATGAAAATCTTAGGCAAGACCTGAAAATGGTCTTTCAATGATCAACAACCAATTTGACAGAGATTAAAGAATTTTGAAAAGAATAATGAGCAAATATTGCCCAATCCAGATGTGCAACGCTCTTGCCTTGTTCACACTACAGGCCTTAATGCTCAAATCAGTTCTGTTTTTCAAATCCGTTTTGGAATAATTACTGTCCAAACAGCAAGTTACAAGCAACCAAATTGGATTTGTGTGTGTTCAGAGTTCAGACAATAGTAATTTGGTGACATGGCTCAAATTTGACTTGTGTCACTTCAACCTGCTAATGTGAATAAGGCTTTAGAAACTTTCCCAGAAAGACTGACAGCTGTAATTGTTGGCAAAGGTGATTCTAACATGGGTGTGTGAATACTTATGTAAATTAGATATTTCTGTATTTCATTTCCAATAAATGTTCTAACATTTCTAAAAGCATGTTTTAACATTCATTGTTTGGTATAGTGGGTTGATGGTTGAGAAAAACCATTGGAATTCAGAATATAACACAACAAAATGTGGAATAAGTCAAGGGGTATGAATACTTTCTGAAGGCACTATATATATAGTACCCTCAACAGTACACATTTGGTTGTATCCCCAGACAAGCACGCCTGATTCAACTTGTCAACTAATCATCAAGCCATCAATGAGTTGAATTGGGTGAGTTTGTCCGGGGCAACAACAAAAATGTGCACTGTTGAGAATACTGGAGGACTGGAGTTGAGAAACACAAATGTAGGGGATAGGGTGCCATTAGGGACACAAACACCGACTCATGATGTGACTTAGACAATGACAACGAGTTAATGAGAGCTAATACAAACCACAGGCCTGACTGGCATCATAATAACAACAACTATTCATCCCTGGAACATTAACCAGCATCCTAGTGGATTCATGACTGACAACTAGTCATTTAAACCATTTTGGGAGTTCTTTACAGATTAGCATTCTAGAACCAATTAATGGAATAGTACTAAAAGTGTCAGTCAGAATGGACATAGTTAAAGCAAGAAGTCTTGAAAAAGAAAAG
This sequence comes from Oncorhynchus nerka, assembly GCF_034236695.1. Classification (NCBI taxonomy): domain Eukaryota; kingdom Metazoa; phylum Chordata; class Actinopteri; order Salmoniformes; family Salmonidae; genus Oncorhynchus; species Oncorhynchus nerka. Next base: position 50,236,558 of record NC_088398.1, on the reverse strand, counting down.
CAGTAGTTGAGTGAAATGAACAACTTTACTCACCTTCAGTATTCTTGGTCTCAAACTTTGAAATGTCTTACTCAATCCTTTGCCCAATTTTCATGCTTCACATTTACTCCAATGTTCTTTGACAAACAAATATAGTGTTCTGCATTTTAATAGCAGCTGTTTTATAAGAAAACCTCCTAGTTTAGCTTCTTCAGTGCATGTCTGCTCTCCTTCCTTGTGCAGTGTGCATGCCTCCCCTCCTAAGTAGCTTGAATGTTTACATTCTGTTACCAAGGAGATAGTCAGCCAGGCAGGCCAACAGTAGATTAATTGCCAGTCTGAATGGGCCTCTCAAACAAATAAAGGCAACACTGAGTGCATGCCTACAATTAGAAGTGAGATCTGTCAAAATGTTCCTTTTTCCTGTATGAATTAGCAGTTGTGGAAAAGTACCCATTTGTCATACTTGAGTAAAAGTAATGATATCTTAAAATAAAATGACTCAAGTAAAAGTGGAAGTCACCTAGTAAAATAATACTTGAGTAAAAATATTTGGCTTTAAATGTACTTACGTATCAAAAGTAAATGTAATCGCTAAAATATACTTAAGTATCAAAAGTGAAAGTATAAATCATTTGAAATTCCTTATTCTGGTTATAGCAAACCAGATGGCACTATTATCTTGATTTTTTAAAATTAACGGATAGCCAGGGGTACACTTCAACACTCAGACGTCATTTACAAATGAAGCGTTTGTGTTTAGTCAGTGCCAAATCAGAAGCAGTAGGGATGACCGGGATTTTCTCTTGATAAGTGTGTGAATTAGACAATTTTCCTGTCCTGCTAAGAATTCAAAATGTAACTCGTACTTTTGGGTGTCAGGGAAAATGTAAGGAGTAAAAAGTACATTATTTTGTTTAGGAACATAGTGGAGTAAAAGTAAAAGTTGTCAAATATAAATAGTAAAGTAAAGTAGATACCCCCCAAAAAACGACTTAAGTATTTTTTACTTAAGTACTTTACACCACTGTGAATTAGTCATCATAAATTACACCAAAAATATGTCGATTCAGTCACAACAAGCTGTTCTGACACTCAGCTCTGTAGTTAATCAGTATTACGCTCATATTTCACATGACATGTATGGGGTATAGCTTTGTCTTCAAAATAAAGCCTGTTATGCAGACCACCCCATGTACATGCTTTGGTCCATATGCCTGTCAGCATTTAAGTACCCTTTAATCTATTACTTTACATTCCCCTTAAACTAGTGGTTAGAGCGTTGGACTTGTAACCGAAAGGTAGCAAGTTCAAATCCCCGAGCTGACAAGGTACAAATCTGTCGTTCTGCCCCTAAACAGGCAGTTAACCCACTGTTCCTAGGCCGTCATTGAAAATAAGAATTTGTTCTTAACTGACTTGCCTAGTTAAATAAAGGTAAAATAAATAAAAACTTAAGAGAGCTGAGGCTTTATACAAATCATGTTTATTGTTTACAAAAACACATAACAGCGAAGGAACTTTGAGTTTCCCCCATGGTTGTTTGAAAACTGGTTTTACACATTTTATTTTGCAATATAGAATCATCTGTATTGGAAAATACAGTCCATTGTACAAAATATACAGTACCTTCAAGCTTACATGGAAACACAAACCTGTTTTATTTATGAATATAGAGTCAGTGTATAACTAACAAACTGCAGAAAGCTCCTATATGGAAGTATGCAGTTTATATTTGACCTATTACCTACCATAGCCATATTCCATATTTTGTGAAAAATTCCATCACATTATGTACAATGACTTAACACTTTTCTAGACCACTCTGTCATAACCCCAACACAGTCATAATAGTATTATGAAGACTTTAGAAACGGATGGTTCATGCCTAATCCAAACCAATGTTTTCTGTGATGATTAGTAGACAGTTTAAGAAACATCCTAGTTCATCTTGTTGAAGGCCATGTTGTCAGGTCAGAGGTCACAGAGCTTGGATGTGATGTCACAACGTCCTCCTATCCTATCTGAGAAGTCACCGGTAAAACCTGAAGATTGTGGGGAATATCTTCTTATGAAGGTATTGTACCCGTTCCTCTTGTGTTCTCAATTTCTCAAATTCAAAGTAAGGGATCTGGTGGGGAACATACAGACAAAGACCAATGTCAGATAGGTCTTCATGAGAAAATAAATACGCCTCGACAAATGTAACTCAGTCACAGAAAATGACACATTACATTGATTATAGAGATGAATTCAAAGCACATAGAGTACTAACACACATTCCACACACCTCACATTGTGTGTCTATTCTAGCCTGTAACCAGGAGCGGAGTTCCCCTACCTGAACCACTTCGTAGCCCATTCTGCAGAGGTGGCGTCTCTTTGTGGCCTCCTTTCCCAGAAGGTGATGGGTGTTGCTGCAGAAGCGGTCCTGAGCATCCAGGCACAAGGCAATCCTACATAGAGGAAAACAATTAACCTGTTATCTGACTGGCCATTTTATACAATGGGTGATAAGTCGTGAAATACAATAAGTATCATTCTGTCCGAGGATCTGCCTGAACAAGGTGCTGTGAAGATTTGCTCATTGGAATAAATTGTTGTATTTCAATTGAATATAATCTTTGGAAGCAAGGACCACTTATTGGGCACTTTGGAAAACAGGGTGATTGGTAGATCAGGGAATGAGTCTGTGCAGCGCCCTGTCAGACTGATCCTCTAACAAAGTTCCAATGGCTCTAACCTCCTATGAGTGTGGTCCCACTGTGAGAGAGGCAGGACAAACCCATCCTCATCCAGACAGATCTCCACGTCTATGGTGTATCCAGGCTGCGTGAAGACCCTGGTAGAGTAGTAGGTCTTTCCCTCTAGCAGCTTGTTAAGAGGGCCCTTCACCTGGTTGTACAGGTAGCTCTCTACAGGGCTCTCAAAGGAGTGGTCCATGGAGGAAAACTTCTTCACATGGAGATGGTAAGGTAATCTCGGGCCCTGTACGGAACACAGTATAATATACAGTATATACATCAGAATGAACTTAGTATTCAATCCAACTACTACAAAATAATATTTTTCATTCAGTGTGACACGTGAAGGCCCATTGTAAGAGTCAGAGGGCTTTAATTTGACATAATTATTGTATGATTTATTTGTTTATTTACAATGTTATTAGGGAGGTACTCACCCGGTAGTAGGTGCACTCTAGTGAGATAGAGAGGTTGAGTTGGGTTAGCTGGCCTAAGGCATGCTTGTCCAGGGGCTCCCCTTGTGCTGGGAAAGAATAGCAGCCGTCATCAGACACATACATAACATGACTCTGGCTATCTCAGCGGTGGACAGTGACAGAACTGTGCTGCTAGTATGATGTAACTTAAACCAAAGACTATTTCTGACCATCATCTGGAGGAATTTAATTTGCAACTGAATGGAAAGGACAAAACTGACCCTGTTACATAGACATATACACACCTGACATGAAATTGTGCACACATACTCACATGTAGCCCGTTTACTTTAGCTCTCACTTTTTTTTTTACACACACACACACACACACACACACCAAAACTGACTAGCCTACCTTGCAACCTCTGTAGGAAGTAGGGGCTGAAGACTTTGGACACAAAGTTGAGTGGAAACCTCTCCAGGTGAATACAGGAGTGGAGCACCTCAATCAGAGCCCTGGGCTGGAACTGGGAGAAGCGAGAGGACAGCACACTCTCCAGCTTCTTAAACATCTGACTGGAGCACTGGGGCAGGTAGCTCAGTCTCCCCATGGCAATGATCTGCCGGGCTATCTGGGGTGTGGTATACTTCTCTGAGTTGCAAATAAAGCTCTCAGCCACAGCTTCGAATATGGGCTCTGAGCGACACCTCATCTGAAGGCAAAACTCCATCACCACGCTTGTGAGTTCGGGGTCTGCGTCTACTATTTTCACTGGCAGGTGCTTTTCCATGGCTGTTATGAAGTCTTCACCATGCTGACCGAAATGCATTAAGGCACCTAGAACTTTGATGAGCTCTTCATCTTGGAACGATCTGAATACCCTAGAGGCCCGTCTGCTCAGCTTCACAATCAGTGCAATGGCCTGCCTCTGTTGTAATGCCACCAGGGAGTGGAAGATGTCACTGATGTTGATGGCTTGTAGTCTGTGTATCAATTTCTCTGTGTGTCTGTGTAGTCTTGACATGAGATCTTGGCAATGGTGTGGGTCCTCGAGTAGTGCAAGGAAGGAGTACACACGAGCGGTTTCATTTTGGGTGAGAGCATCAATTCTGATGCTCACGGAGTCGAGAACCTGCTCAACAATCTCTGACCTCTTCCCCTCCAGATTATAGGCTACTTCTCCAAGATGGCACAGGTGAATGACCCCAATGTCTGTTTTGGAGAGGTGTGTCCTCCACTCCTCTTTCAATCTAGAGACAATTGAACTTTGATAGTCCACACCAAACTCAACACATACTCCCAGTAAGGTTGCCAGACCCTCAGTTTTCTCATTGCTGGGAGCTTCTTTCAAACGTGTTAACAACTCAGGTAAAACCTCAACCTCGAAAAGGGATTTGACAGAAAGTGTCTCCACATTTACGTGCCCTAGTTTTGTTGGTGAAGCACTGGTTCCTAATTGGGTGTCAATGGAAGGCTGTCCAGCTGTTTTGGGCAAAAGGTGTTTCTCCGGATGAACCCTTAATTCGTAGTCTTTCTCTTCTGCAAATGGGAGGTTACTTAACTGTTGCGCCACCGCCCCCATCTCACGTGTGTTATGGAAGCAGCCTAAACTACTTTTTGGTTGTGCCATTCTGGCTTTAAAAGAAACGTCCGATTTCAATATTCTTCCAGATGAATCTGAGTGACGTATTAATCCCCGAGTACAAGTCACTAAATAGTTGGGAGAGTACTGACACACAGCCCTAACTGAGGAAGAAATGCTGACAACTGACTTCATGATTGAAATGATGTAATCCTCCTCTGAATTAAAGTGGAACCTAGAATAATAAGAACATGAAAGTGTGTTATTATGCATGCAGAAACATTATTATACTTCATTAATTACATTGCAGTCCAGTTTGTTAAAGTACCTTCTTTAGCAGTAACTTCCATGCACCAAAAACACAGCACTCTTTCACTTTTGGTAAAATGCCGAATGAAAATTCCAGTAAAAAACATTGCCTACCTTACATCATCATTAGTTTTTGAGCACCGTTAATATATTTTTCTTTAAGTGTGTAGTTTGCTTACCTCCTCGGTTCGAATACATTGGAAGAACTGACGAGTCACGGGCACTTACGGAACTGGCATTGTGTGTTCGGTAAATACCTTGTGTAATGTCACATGTGTCACTATTTGCTGCCCTCTGCTGGCAACATGTGTCCATGAAGGCATTTCACGTCTCCAATATGGCTTATTATATGAAGGCATTTCACGTCTCCAATATGGCTTATTATATGAAGGCATTTCACGTCTCCAATATGGCTTATTATATGAAGGCATTTCACGTCTCCAATAAAAGCTTATTATTATGCCATCATATCACCTTTAATAACAAATATATTACAATATGTATCAAAGCAATAATTGTATCTGCATAAACTGGTTAAGTAACTGCATTGTTGGTTAAGAGCTTGTAAGTAAGCATTTCACTGTAAGGGCTACACTTGTTGTATTCTGCGCATGTGATAAATAACATTTGATTTGATCTGATTTGAGTGTTTGACAATATGCAGACTGATATTAATTCCAAGACTAAGTTGTAAAAGTAAGATGTATTTTTCTACTACTGTTACTACTAGATGAACAAATGAAACTGCATTAAATAAAGGAATTTAAAACAAAGTACTCGAATGAAGGTAAATTGTCAAAGCACGAGCCTTGTGTCAAAAGCTTTGTTCGGTGTAAAATGTGTCAAATTCGGTGACGTCATTGCTTAATTGCGGAAGAGACTCCATCGACAAGAATCCCATAATGCAACGGACAGCAAAATTCATAAACAGGAATTCATGATGGCGGCTGACAGTGACGTGAGTACAGTACTGGTGTACAGTTTATAAAGTAAACATTGCATCATATTAAACATGTTTAGAAAATATTGGATGTTAACGTTATTTCCTTTACAGCCGGAGTCGGAGGTCTTCGAGATCACGGATTTTACCACCGCGTCGGAGTGGGAGAGGTAGGTGGATACTGGAGATCTCTGGCTAGCTAAATTAGCTTTAGCTAATAACAACAACAGTAACGTTAGTTGTGAATCATCATCAGACTAGCTAGAAGAATTGGATTAGAAGCTATTCATGGCTGGCCAAATATAGTTCGCCTGTTCCATATAGCTAGCATAATATGCTGAGTATATGACAGACAACGTTCTCGTCTCCTGTCTTGTGCTGTCAATCACTTTGCTCAATCAGCTAGCTATGCTGGTTTGCATTGCATTCCTCCACGAATAAATATTGCAGTACAACTGCAGTTACAGTGCAGCTATTCTGCAATTACTGCGTACAAAATACAACAGTCGACTGCAGTTACTTCACTTTTACTGCAGTTTCAAAACGGCAATATTTTTTGTAAGGGTTTTGTTAGTGGTTTACCCATAGGTTAGCTAACTGTCCTGTCACATCATAATTGCAAAAGAAAGCAACTGTTCTTACCAATGTTGACAGCTCAGCAGAGCCCTACATACACTACATGGCCAAAGGTGTGTGGACATACTTGAAATGAGTGGATTCTGTTATTTCAGCCACACCCTTTGCTGACAGGTGTATAACATTGAGCCCTACACCATGCAATCTCCAGAGACAAACATTGGCAGTAGAATGGCCCGTACTGAAGAGCTCAGGAACTTTCCATTATAGGATGCCACCTTTCCAACAAGTCAGTTCATCAAATTTCTGCCCTCCTAGAGCTGTCCCGGTCAACTGTAAGTGCTGTTATTGTGAAGTGGAAATGTCTAGGAGCAACAATTGCTCAGCCACAAAGTGGTAGGCCACACAATCTCACAGAATGGGAACGCTGAAGCTCGTAAAAATCGTATATCCTCTGTTGCAACACTAAACTGCCTCTGGAAGCAACGTCAGCACAAGAACTGTTAGTCGGGAGCTTCCTGAATTGAGTTTCCATGGCCAAGCAGCCGCACACAAGCCTAAGATCACCATGCTCAATGCCAAGCTGTGGCTGAAGTGGTGTAAAGCTCGCTACCATTGGACTCTGGAGCAGTGTAAACCCGTTCTCTGGAGTGATGAATCACACTTCACCATCTGTCGGTCCGACGGACGCATCTAGGTTTGGCGGATGCCAGGAGAATGCTACCTGCTCTAATCCGTAGTGCCAACTGTGAAGTTTGGTGGAGGGGGAATAATGGTCTGGGGTTGTTTTTCATGATTCGGGCTAGGCCCCTTAGTTCCAGTGAATGGAAACATCAATGCTACAGCATACAATGACATTCTAAATGGTTCTGTGCTTCCAACTTTGTGGCAACAGTTTGGGGAAGACACTTTCCTGTTTCAGCATGACAATGACCCTGTGCATAAAACAAGGTCCATACAGAAATGGTTTGTCGAGATCGGTGTGGAAGAACTTGACTGGCAGATTCCTGACCTCAACCCATTGAACACCTTTGGGATTAATTGGAACGCTGACTGCGAGCCAGGCCTAATTGCCCAACATCAGTGCCTGACCTCACTAATGCTCTTGTGGCTGAATGGAAGCAAGTTCCTGCAGTAATGTTCCAACATAAAGTTGGAAAGCCTTCCCAGAATAGTGGAGGCTGTTATAGCAGCAAAGTGGGACCAACTCCATATTAATGCCCATTATTTTGGAATGAGATGAGCAGGTGTCCACATACTTTTGACCTTGTAGTGTAGCTTGTCCTTCCTTATCAACAGTATTTCCCAGAGCCATTTATTTCGAGATTGTGCACGCCTGCTTGTGTGATCACTGCTCTCTGACTTCTGCTGGTATATGTTATGATCCCCATGTTGTTTGCTAGGTTTGTGTCCAGAGTAGAAGAGGTTCTGAATGACTGGAAGTTGATTGGGAACAATTCAAGCAAACCACCAGAGAAGGTAACAATAAACCCTCATTCAATCAGACCTTAATGTTATGTAAGAAGCACCACGCATTAATAAGCAGCGATCTGGTAAGCTTGTTGAATTCATTCATGGATGCCCTGATTGTCGTCTTGATCCAGGGTGAATACACCAGTGGTACCTGGGAGGAGAAGACCCAGGATATCAATTTTGCTGATTTTAAATTCTCCGTAACGCACCACTGCCTGAAGCAGGAGTCTGAGGAGGGCGAGGGGAAGGAGGAACCTGAGGAGGGTACATTGCTGCTGCGGCTTTTATTTATAATCCCTGTTATCATATCTGTCTCATAGGAATTGTCACTTGTTTCCCCTAGGATTTATTTCAGCAGTGGTAGCAAACTTAGTGTAGTGGGTGTGACCAATGAAGTCTCCAAGCTAAAATTTTAGAGGTCCCTTTCTTGGCTGCAGATAATTTCACTTTTAAAAGTAATTATTCTGTAAACTCATAAGAGCGTCTGCTAAATGACGTAAATGTAATACCCAAATAATGATGGTGACTTGTCCTATACATGTATTTATGGCCAAATCATAAATAGGACAAAAACACTTCAAAAACCCCACCTCAAATTTGTATCTCAAACAGACCATTTAAAAAGTCTTGCTATTTCCTCAGAGTATGGTATTCCCACACCATTATGTTCGGGTATTCCCACACCATTATGTTCGGGTATTCCCACACCATTATGTTCGGGTATTCCCACACCATTATGTTCGGGTATTCCCACACCATTATGTTCGGGTATTCCCACACCATTATGTTCGGGTATTCCCACACCATTATGTTCGGGTATTCCCACACCATTATGTTCGGGTATTCCCACACCATTATGTTCGGGTATTCCCACACCATTGTGTTAGGGTATTCCCACACCATTCGGTTAGGGTATTCCCACACCATTCGGTTAGGGTATTCCCACACCATTGTGTTAGGGTATTCCCACACCATTCGGTTAGGGTATTCCCACACCATTGTGTTAGGGTATTCCCACACCATTGTGTTAGGGTATTCCCACACCATTGTGTTAGGGTATTCCCACACCATTCCAACACAGAAACTATATGATGAGACTATATGGATGAACTCCACAGTTTTGTCTGGACCACTGCTCTGCTCTCCAGCAACAGAGAGAATCGTAGTGGATGTTAAAATATAAATGAAGATTCCCACTCTGCTCTCTCTCCAGATGCCTTCCCCACAGCCATGCAGGACCTGCTCTGCATGAACAATGACTTCCCTCCCAGGGCCCACTGCCTCGTCAGATGGTGAGTACAGTACTCCAGGTCTCCTAACCTCCGACCTCTAACCTTTACCTCTTACATTTATTTTAAGATGGGAATTAAAATGACTGAAGATAGACATTAACAACTGCTATTGATATTTGTTAACACTAAATCCAGCTGATGTCTGATCTTTTTGAGAAATATATTACAGAGTTTGGTTTGAATGAGACTTGATGGATAGATAGATGGTAGCTGTCTGCTCTCTTTAAAGTATTCCGTTTGTGTTTGCAGGTATGGCATGCGTGAGTTTGTGGTCATCTCCCCCGGGGCCAACTGTGAGGCGGTCATCAGTGAGTCCAAGTGCAACCTGCTACTTAGCTCCATCTCCATCTCTCTGGCCAACACAGGCTGGTAGGTGACAGTAACTCAGAGCAACAGTGAATAATATATTAACTAATACTCTTTGGGAACAGTATAATTGTTATAATTCAGTTACATTAGTATGCCACAACATCACTTTATGTTCTTATGGAAAATCAAGTTAATATTGGTAACATAATTTGCTTTGACAAAGAAAAGGGCTGATACTGCCAATGTGTTCTATTCATATTCATGAATCTACGCTAAGGGAAAACAGTGTTAGTTCTTACACATTCACACATCTAGTGGCAACCTGCCCTTTGTGTGTGTTTCTGTTTGATGACACAAGCATGTTTTAAAATAGCAACACTGTGGGTGGTGAGTACAGCTCTCTATGGCATCGTATTGCGGTAGATCAGCTGGTATCCATGGCAACACCGGGCTAAATGGGAGATGGTACCATTGTAGATGCTCTGAGTGCTGTGGCTCTGCAGCTCTGCTCTGTGGTAGCAGCAAGGTCACCTGGCCTCCCACTGTGTCTCTGGGAGTTTACTGTGAGGCAGAGTGACACTAATAACGCGGTTATAAGAGAAGGAAGCATGTAGCAGACCATCAGAACATACAGTACCTTCAGAAACTATTCAGACCCCTTTACTTTTTCCACATTTTGTTACGTTACAGCCTTATTCTAAAATTGATTCAATTGTATTTTTTCAATCTACACACAATAACCCATAATGACAAAGCAAAAACAGGTATTTAGAAATGTTTGCTAATTTTTATTTATTTTTTTAAACGGAAATATCACTTACATAAGTATTCAGACCCTTTACTCAATACTTTGTTGAAACAACTTTGGCAGCGATTACAGCCTCGAGTCTTCTTGGGTATGACGCTAGAAGCTTGGCACACCTGTATTAGGGGAATTTCTCCCATTCTTTTCTGCAGATCCCCTCAAGCTCTGTCAGGTCTTTCCAGAGATGTTCGATCGGGTTCAAGCCTGGGCTCTGGCTGGGCCACTCAAAGACAATCAGAGACAAGTCCCGAAGCCACTCCTGCGTTGTCTTGGCTCTATGCTTAGGGTCGTTGTCCTGTTGGAAGGTGAACCTTCGCCCCAGTCTGAGGTCCTGAGAGCTCTGAAGCAGGTTTTCATCAAGGAGCGCTCTGTCTTTGCTCCGTACATCTTTGCCTCGATCCTGATTAGTCTCCCAGTAACTGAAGCTGAAAAACATCCCACAGTATGATGCTGCCACCACCATGCTTCACCAAAGGGATGGTGCCAGGTTTCTTCCAGATGTGACTCTTAGCATTCAGGCCAAATAATTCAGTCTTGGTTTCATCACACCAGAGGATCTTGTGTCTCGTGGTCTGAGAGTCTTTAGGTGCCTTTTGGCAAACTCCAAGCGGGCTGGCACGTGCCTTTTACTGAGGAGTGGCTTCCGTCTGGCCACTCTAGCATTAAGGCCTGATTGGTGGAGTGCTGCGGAGATAATTATCCTTCTGAAAGATTCTCCCATCTCCACAGAGGAACTTTAGAGCTCTGTCGGAGTGACCATCGGGTTCTTGGTCACCTCCCTGACCAAAATCCCCGATTGCTCAGTTTGGCCAGCTCTATGAAGTGTCTTGATGTTTCTAAACTTCTTACATTTAAGAATTATGTAGGCCACTGTGTTCTTGGGGACCTTCAATGCTGCAGAAATGTTTTGGTGCCCTTCCCCAGATCTGTACCTTGACACAATCCACTCTCGGAGCTCTACGGACAATTCCTTCGACCTCATGGCTTGGTTTTTGCTCAGACATGCACTGTCAACTGTGGGACCTTATATAGACAGGTGTGTGCCTTTCCAAATCACGTCCAATTTTTATTTTATTTAATCCATTTTAGAATAAGGCTGTAATGTAACAAAATGTGGAAAAAGAGGTCTGAATACTTTCCGAAGGCACTGTATAGCTTCAAGTTCTTTTCTTGCACGAACACTTGTTCTATTACTAATGCATAGAGCATTTACTGCATTTTGTTTTGTGACTGGAAAAAAAATGAAAAGGAAAATAAATGAATCCATAGATATAACAAGGCTTATTATTTCAATTCCATACTTGTTCAATCCACTAGGTGGTGTATGTTTTGATTGTAATTTCTCTATTGTGCACCAGGTGCTGCTGTGTAGCTGTGGTATATCAGGGATGCTGAGGTAGTTACAGGATTTCAGTGTGTGCCTGCTCTTCCACATTGATACCAGAGATGCCTTGCATGTCTCTCAAAATCAAAGTTTTTCAAACATCACAATTTGTCTGTTGTGCAGCTCCAACTGAATGCCTCGATCCCAAACGAATGGGAAAGATGAGCAACATCTAAAATGATTTGACTAGATGGTGTTTATATATCTCATTAATTTGGTGAATGATGCGCATAGCTATGTCTTCACAACTGATGGCATAGGACATTACCTCATCTTGACACAAGAACAGGTGTAGTTAGAGTAGCAACAGGATTTCAATGTGTGGCTACCTTCCCACAAAACATCTGAATGAATTTGAAGTGACTTATCCCCATTAACGTCCTCTATCCCTGTGGATGCCATGCAGCCAGGTACCCATGTTTGTGCAGATCCAGCAGAAGTGGAGGAGGATGTACCATGGGGAGTGCCAGGGCCTGGGGGTGCGTACCGACTTTGAGATGGTCCACCTTCGCAAAGTGCCCAGCCAATACAACCATCTCTCAGGCCTACTGGACATCTTCAAGTCCAAAATAGTGAGTATGGAAGGACCAGGGCTTACTTATTGCCTTACATGGGCTTTTATGAGTAGTGCCTTTCACATGGGTCACCCATAAATAATTGTAAGACTGGTTTCCCAGGAATGAGAGTAAGCATAGTGGACTAGGATGTACTTAATGGTGAATCTCCATTGAGCATGCTTGTTCAGCCATGACTAGGGTTAATCTGGGTCCGGGCACTCAGTCCTACAATTAAATTCTATGATACAGTTGAACTCTAAAGTTTACATACACTTAGGTTGGAGTCACTAAAATTAATTTTTCAACCACTCCACCAATTTCTTGTTAACAAACTACAGTTTTGGCAAGTCGGTTAGGACATCTAATTTGTGCATGACACAAGTAATTATTCCAACAATTGTTTACAGACAGATTATTTAACTAATAATTCACTGTATCACAATTCCTGTGGGCCAGAAGTTTACATACACTAAGTTGACTGTGCCTTTAAACAGCTTTGAAACTTCCAGAAAATTATGTCATGGCTTTAGAAGCTTCTGATAGGCTAATTGACATCATTTGAGTCAATTGGAGGTGTACCTGTGGATGTATTTTCAAGGCCTTTCAAGGTTCATCCTTGGGAGCAATTTCCAAGCGTCTGAAGGTACCACGTTCATCTGTACAAACAATAGTACGCAAGTATAAAAACCACGCAGCCGTCATACCACTCAGGAAGGAGACACTTTCTGTCATCTAGAGGTGAACGTACTTTGTTGTGAAAAGTGCAAATCAATCCGAGAACAACAGCATAGGACCCTGTGAAGATGCTGGAGGAAACAGGCACAAAAGTATCTATATCCACAGTAAAACGAGTCCTATATTGCCATAACCTGAAAGGCCGCTCAGCAAGAAAGAAGCCACTGCTCCAAAAATGCCATAAAAAAGCCAGACTACGGTTTGCAACTGCACATGGGGACAAAGATCATACTTTTTGGAGAAATGTCCTCTGGTCTGATGAAACAAAAATAGAACTGTTTGGCCAAAATGACCATCGTTATGTTTGGAGGAAAAATTGGGACGCTTGCAAGCCAAGGAACACCATCCCAACCATGAAGCACGGGGTTGGCAGCATCATGTTGTGGGGGTGCTTTGCTGCAGGAGGGACTAGTGCATTTCCCAGAATTGATGGCATCACGAGGAAGGAAAATTATGTGGATATATTCAAGCAACATCTCAAGACATCAGTCAGGAAGTTAAAAGCTTGGTTGCAAATTGGTCTTCCAAATGGACAATTATTTTTACTAGGCAAGTCCGTTAAGAACAAATTCTTATTTTCAATGACTGCCTAGGAACAGTGGGTTAACTGCCTTGTTCAGGGGCAGAACGACAGATTTGTACCTTGTCAACTCAGGGATTCGATCTTCCAACCTTGCGGTTACTAGTCCAACGCTCTAACCACTAGGCTACGCTGCCACCCCAAATAGCCCCAAGCTTACTTCCAAAGTTGTGGCAAAATGGCTTAAGGACAACAAAGTCATGGTATTGGAGTGGCCATCACAAAGCCCTGACCTCAATGTGTGGGCAGAACTGAAAAAGCATGTGTGAGCAAGGAGGCCTACAAACCTGATTCAGTTACACCAGCTCTGTCTGGAGGAATCGGCCAAAATTCACCCAACTTATTGTGGGAAACTTGTGGAAGGCTACCAAATACCAAATGCAATGCTACCAAATACTAATTGAGTGTATGTGAACTTCTGACCCACTGGAAATGTGATGAAAGAAATAAAAGCTGAAATAGATCATTCTCTCTACTATTATTCTGACATTTCACATTTCTTAAAATAATGTGGTGATCCTAACTGACCTTAGACAGAGAATTTTTACTTGGATTAAATGTACATATGATGGATGGAACAAGATAATACATCATCTTGACTCTTTCTGTTTCTGCCCTTTTCCCTTTTTCTCTTCTCTGTCTTATGTTGTTCTCCAGGGTTGTCCCCTGACTCCTCTTCCTCCCATCAACATCGCTATCCGCTTCACGTATGTCCTGCAAGACTGGCAGCAGTACTCCTGGCCTCAGCAGCCCCCTGGTCAGTACCACCAACAACACAACCACACAGCCTACTAAACTGGAAGAAATGTATCTGGTTATTATGACCCCTTGACTTTTCCCACATTTTGTTACGTTACAGCCTTATTCGAAAATGGATTAAATAAATATGTCCTCTGCAATCTACACACTACCCCACGATGACAAAGCGACAACAGTTTATTTTTATTTTTTGCAAATGTATTAGAAATAAACTGATACCTTATTTACCTAAGTTTTCAGACCTTTTACTATGAGACTCGAAATTGAGCTCAGGTGCCTTGATCATTCTTGAGATGTTTTTACAACTTGATTGGAGTCCAACTGTGGTAAATTCAATTGATTGGACGTGATTTGGAAAGGCACACGCTTGTCTATATAAGGTCCCACCGTTGACCGTGCCTGTCCGAGCAAAAACCAAGCCATGAGGTTGAAGGAATTTTCCGTAGAGCCCAAAGACTGAATTGTGTCGAAGCATTGTGGATTGTGTCGATCTGGGGAAGGGCACCCAAAAATGTTGGCACCATTGAAGGTCCCCAAGAACACAGTGGCCTTAATCAGTCTTAAATGGAATAAGTTTAGAACCACCAAGACTCTTCCTAGACCTGGCAGCCTGGCCAAGCTGAGCAATCGGGGGAGAAGGGTCTTGGTCAGGGAGGTGACCAGGAACCCGATGGTCACTCTGACAGAGCTATAGAGTTCCTCTGTGGCGATGAGAGAAACTTCCAGAAGGACAACTATCTCTGTAGCACTCCACCAATCGGGCCTTTATGGTCGAATGACCAGATGGAAGCCACTCCTCAGTAAAAGGCACATGACAGCCTGCTTGGAGTTTGCCCAACGGCACCTAAAGACTTTCTGACAATGAGAGGCAAGATTCTCTGGTCTGATGACACCAAGATGGAACTCTTTGGCCTGAATGCCAAGTGTCACGTCTGGAGTAAACCTGGCACCATCCTTACTGTGAAGCATGGTGGTGGCAGCGTCATCCTGTGGGATGTTTTTTAGCGGCAGGAACTGGGAGACCAGTCAGGATTGAGGGAAAGATGAACGGAGCGAAGTCCAGAGAGATCCTTGATGAAAACCTGCTCAGGACCTCAGACTGGGGCGATGCTTCATCTTCCAACAGGACAATGACCCTAAGCACACAGCCAAGACAACGCAGGAGTGACTTCGGGAGAAGTCTCTGAATGTCCTTGAGTGGCCCAGCCAGAGCCCGGACTTGAACCCGATCGAACATCTCTGGAGAGACCTGAAAATAAATGTGCAGCAACTCTCCCCATCCAACCTGACAGAGCTTGAGGGGATCTGCAGAAAAGAATGGGAGACAATCCCCAAATACAGGTGTGCCAAGCTTGAAGCGTCATACCCAAGAGGACTCGAGGCTGTAATCGCTGCCAAAGGTGCTTCAACAAAGTACTGAGTAAAGGGTCTGAATAGTTATATACTTATTTAAATGTGATATTTCAGTTTATAATAAATTAGCAAAAATGTTTTAAATGTTTTGCCATTATGGGTAATTGTGTGTAGATTGATGAGGGGGAATTTAGAATACGTCACCCAGTGTCTGTTAGAAAGCAGGCCGAACCAGGTCTTCCTCTAGGATTTTGCCTGTACTTAGTTCTATTCCGTTTATTTTTACCCCCCCAAAAAACCTTGCTGATTACGAGCATACCTATAATATGATGCAGCCACCACCATGATTGATAATATGAAGAGTAGAACTCTGTGATCTGTTGTTGGATTTTCCTCAAACATAGCATTTTCTATTCAGGACATAAAGTTAGTTTCTTAGCCAAATGTTTTGTTGTTTTATTTAGACCCTTATTGCAAACAGGTTGCATGTTTTGGAATATGTTTTGTCTGTACAGGCTTCCTTCTTTTCACTGTGTCCTTTAGGTTAGTATTGTGGAGTAACTACAATGTTGTTGATCCATCCTCAGGTTTCTCCGATCATAGCCATTAAACTCTAACTGTTTTAAAGCGGCAGGGTAGCCTAGTGTTGGACTAGTAACCGGAAGGTTGCAAGTTCAAACCCCCGAGCTGACAAGGTACACATCTGTCGTTCTGCCCCTGAACAGGCAGTTAACCCATTGTTCCTAGGCCGTCATTGAAAATAAGAATTTGTTCTTAACTGACTTGCCTGGTTAAATAAAGGTAAAAAAAATCAAATAAAAAGCCACCATTGGCCTCATGTTGAAATCGCTGAGTGGTTTCCTTCCTCTCTGGCAACTGAGTTAGGGAGGACGCCTGTGTCTTTTGGAGTGAGTGGGTGTACCACCCAAAGTGTAATGAATAACTTCACCATGCTCAAAGGGATATTCAAAGTCAGCTTTTTATTTATTTATACCCATCTACCAATAGGTTCTCTTCTTTGCGAGGCATTGGAAAACCTCCCTGGTCTTTGTGGTTGAATCTGTTGGAAATCACTGCCCGACTGAAGAACCTTACAGATGATAATTGTATGTGTGGGGTACAGAGATGAGTTAGTCATTAAAAAATCATATTCAACCCTATTATTGAACACTGAGTCCATGAAACTTATGTGACTTATTATATTTTTACTCCTGAACTTGGTGCTAGGCCTATGTAGGTTAGACCATAGTGTATTGGAACCGGTCTTTCAACGCCTCCACGCGCATTGCCAACTTTTTTAGGAAACTGATATAATCCACTCAATCTCTATGCTCCAAATTCAATAGTGGATGATTCTTCCCACGGTCATGTTAAGTGCTGCTCCCTGGGGTACATTTTAGTGCTGCAAAGAGATGCTCAACTCTTTGAATGGTGCAGGGAAGGCGATAAAAGGTAAGAGCTCAGATTTTTAAACGGCTTACAAACAGTCACTATTTCTGCTCCTCTTGAATGGGGCTGGTGAGCTCTAGTTTGAGAGACCAGAGTATATTTGGACCTTTAGTTTTTATGGGATGAATTTGCCTGCCTTCAAGGCATTGAAGATGATAAAGCGTAAAAAGTGTTTACAGTTTGGGTTCTTCTTGCTACTTCTAAGTGGAAGTATTGTGTGCTGAATCAAAGTCATGTTTGAACAATGAAGGTAAGTGTTTTTTTTTGTTTTTTTGCTGCCTCCAGACTTCGACGCTCTCCTCGGAGGTGAGGTGGGAGGGGTGGAGTTCGGGAAGCTACCATTTGGAGCGTGTGAGGATCCAATCAGGTAGGATCGATGGTACTGTAGCCATGCCGATAAAACAATTCATGCTTAATTTAGCAATTTACATCATTGGTCATGTGTATTATTTGTGTCTTTTAATAAGAGCCTGTAATTAATTGTTTTATGTAATTAATTAATCTTGATTATGCGAAACAAACATATCTGTATTTAATTGTTGTTTAGTGAGCTTCACCTAGCGACCACCTGGCCCCACCTGACAGAAGGCATCGTGGTGGATAACGATGTGTACTCGTATGTATCCACCACCACCCTCCCTCTCTCTTCTGCCCTGCTGGTTGACACACACTGAAAAAACATCTCAACAACCTGAGCTATGATCTATCAACAACATTGTTTGTCCCCCCACAGAATGACAGGTATTTAGACAGGGAAGATGGAGGTGTCGTCTTTAATAAATAGAATCAGTAGCCAGCTTAAACTCATCAAGTAAGTGAGCATTGAGATAGACAGAGAGAGGGAACCTCCAGGTAGGTGATGCCAACAATGAAACAAGTTCCCTTTGAAACATTGGGAAAGATTGTTGCCCATAATAATTTCCTGTGTGCCAGACAGTGTAGGTGTTGAGGATGGATCTGGAGGAGTTGTGTGGGAGTTGATATAACAAGTACTTCAGCCCTAGCATCAGCACTCGCTTGTTCAACTGCATTAAAGCTGAATGACTTTACGCTTTTCAGTTTAGTGATAAAGTGGTGCTCAGTGAGCCAGCGCATCTTATTAACAGTGTTTGTGTTTTTCTTCGAGGCCCTTCATCCTAAATGTTCATGACATTCACTGTATAAAGACATCGAGACTAATCTCAGCCCTCTGAAGAGAATCGAAGACCGAGATTAGCCCAGCCTAAGATGGTCCTCCTCCAAATATGTTTTGGGTTTTATTTTGATGGTTGGATTTATTGTTGAATCCCCTTTGGGCATTCTGGGATAGAAATGTTATACATGGTGTTTTGGCGTTTAAAAAAAGAAGATATGAGTTGAAATGTAAATTCTACCTTCCCTGACTGAATGGGTAATATACCTGGGTAAGAACCCCTTTTTGCCCTCAGAACTGCCTCAATTTGTCAGGGCATGGACTCTATAAGGTGTCAAGTGTTCCATGGGGATTCTGGCCCATGTTGACTCCAATGAGTCCCACAGTTGTATCTAAATGGCTGGATGTCCTTTGGGTGGAGGACCAGTCTTGATACACACAGTAAACTGTTGTGTGTGAAAAACCCAGCAGCGTTGCAGTTCTTGACACAAACCGGTGAGCCTGGCATGTACTACCATACCCCGTTCAAGGACACTTAAATATTTATTTTGCCCATTCACCCTCTGAATGGCACACATACACAATCCATGTCTCGAGGCTTAAAAATAATTTAACCTGTTTCCTGCCCTTCATCTACACTGATTTGAAGTGGATTTATCAAGTGACATCATAGCTTTCACCTGGTCACTCTGTGTCATGGAAAGAGCAGGTGTTCTTAATGTTTTGTACACTCAGTGTAGATTATATGGCAAGTGATGTTTAGTGGTCCTTATTTCAAGGATCTCAAATTAACCAAAAGGTCAATAGATGATTATCATGTAATTACTCTTTCCACTATATAATCCCTATACTAACACCAGGACGTTCCAGGCTGTAAAATATACCACACTAACAAGGAACCTTTCCTCCTTTCAGAGCACCATGTTTTAATAGCCATTGTTCAGTCCTAACCTTGACTATAATGGTAAATGTGAACCACTGAAACGATCCAGGGCCAGTTTACCTTCCTCCCCTGTGTTGTCTGACTGTGTTCTCTGTGTGACCTTACAGTGATCTGGACCCGCTCCAGGCCCCTCATTGGT
Organism: Oncorhynchus nerka; assembly: GCF_034236695.1. NCBI lineage: Eukaryota > Metazoa > Chordata > Actinopteri > Salmoniformes > Salmonidae > Oncorhynchus > Oncorhynchus nerka. The sequence continues at coordinate 50,217,101 of NC_088398.1, read as the reverse complement.
CAGTCCGAGTCAGGAAAGCAGACAGCCCCACCTGTTTGCTCGGTAAGACCTTCACAAAAAGACTTACTGACCTTAAAGAAACATTATAAAATCCCATGGATACCCATGTAGAGCAGTGTGTATTTCCGTTGTCCTTCAGCTACCAGATATGTGTATAGTGGGGGTTTTGGGAACTACATGCAAAACACGTCTTTTGTAAGATTTGTTGGACAATAAAGTAGGGTTAGGTCGATGGTGACTAAATCATGTGACAGATGATGGTTTTAGCCTATTTGATCTTGACTGGCACCTCCCAGTAAAAAGACTGAGTGTCACAGGGCAGCACACAGGTGACATTCAGAGTAAGTTGCCTATTCCTATTTGTTATGGCCTATTTTATATCGGACACTGATTTAACTATCTTGTGTCGAGCTGTTTAAAAAAACATGTGTCCTATATTCCTTTCTCTCTCCATTCGATAGGCTATAAATATGATTGGCTTGTCTCCGATCAAGCAATGGACGTAACAGAGTTCCTTCTCAAATTTATTTGAATAGTCTAAAAACTTAAGGTAGCCAGAGTATTAATAATTAGAGAGAACAAACAATATCAATAGGAAAATAGAATGTCAAGTTAAATCAAGTTTAAGCTTTTAAGAAAGAAATGACTCGTGCTGGCCGGGAAAATCCTTCCATGCGAGGTTGAAAACCAAATGGCCAATAACCGATCCTCCTACTAGGCCGATCATAAAAGCTTTATGACTAGTTTAAAGTTATGAACCGTAGCTTATTTCCCAAATATAGTAGCCTACGAAGGTGTTGCTCTAAAGTTGTTGTGGCTTTCAAAAATAACCAGAATGGAAGTCTATGGTCTAGGCATAGGCTATTCTCAGTCACAGCTTTAGGAGCGAGAGAAAAATAAATAATATTGTTTGTTATATTATTTTATGATGCAAATACCGCTATTATTGGCCAGTTTTGAAGACTGATTCTATCCAGCCCGTGATGTAGGCCTATAACCTAGTTCACTACAGGAAGAAAGTCCGTTCCTCATCAGACAGTTACTGCTCCAGCATGTACGTGCCACACACACACACACACACACACACACAGACACACACACACACACACAAACCAGTTCTGCTCCTCCACCGGAATGTAAAATTAGAAAATATTTGCCATTGCCGGCACTTTGCCTCTTCCCAGGCTTTCAACAACATTTATCTTTTGTCATGGTTCTTCCAGTTGCATTCAATTTCGCACTATAGCGCAACTGTTTTAGCTGATTAAATGTTTTGGTGGCCAATAGAGAGAGCATCGTATATCACAATGTTTTATGGGTACCTAAGCACGATACGACAAAGGTTGCCATTGCCCAATCCTACAATAAAGCTTTTTTGACTTTGAATTGATTGTAATAAAACCTCATGTTGCCCATCCCAGGTGACTTCCTGACGGAGTTCTTCAAGCTGTGCTCTAAGAAAGAGTCAACAGAGGAGATCCTGGGACGGGGTCCAGTTGAGGAGGAAGGCAAAGGTAATAGGACTCCCTCTATTAGTGTCTGCTATGGCTACTGGGGTGTGTCTCAATAGTCTAACATCACTCACTCCCTCTCATTTTCCAATATGTTGTATGCCCAAAGGGGATTTGTGCAGAGCTCAGTGCTGATGGAGGAAAGGAAGAGTAGAACATGAAGCCACTTTGGACTATTGAGATGCACCCTTGGCTTGTGTCTTTCCATTTTTGTTTGTTTGCTGGTGCATGTGAAGGGAGCATATGCTCTCTCTGTCAGAGCCCACCCTCATTCCCTCCCTGTGTATAATTTTTCTCTCTCTCCCTCCCCTCCCCTGTGGTTACAGATGACATCAGCCATGCCCTGTCTAAGTTGACAGAGCCCACGGCCGTGCCCATCCCCAAGCTGTCTGTCTCTAACATGGTGCACAGCGCCCGCAAACGCATCCGCCGCCACCGCCGCGTCGACGAATCACCGCTCAGCAACGATGTACTCAACTCCATACTGCTGGTGAGAGCGGCAACGCATAGACACACACACACACAGTGAAACCCAATATAAACAATGCATCAGTTCTGATGGGTACGCTAGGCCATGTGTTTGGCCTGCTCAGATGTCTACCGCAGCCCTCTGAAGGATTTATGGGGATTTAGTCTTTCTGACATAGTACACAAGTGGCTCTGCCTCAGTGGCTGTGAGAGAGAGAGAGCTCCAGACATTCACTGAGAGGAGAGAAAGGGAGCCGAGTCTGCAGCCAGGCTCCACTGGCATTGCTGTGTGGAACAGTTTCTTAATCAGCCGTGAAGACACTTGGAGTCTCAATTGGCAAGCCCCTAAGGGCCTTTATGGGTCCTGGTCAAAAGTATTGGACTGAATAGTGAATAGGGTGCCATTTTGGAATACACACACTGCTAGAGGCTCAGTGGTGAGTCAGTGAGGTGAATAAAACATTTAAACCAGACTCCGTTAGTAGCATAATTGTTCCTTGAGGGTTTTTTTTTTGTTCAAAGGGTGAAATGGAATGGATGTTCCCTATGTAAGAGAATGGTTAAGCTCATATTTGTGTGTGTGTCTCTCAGTATCTCTTCCCAGACGCCGCCATAGACAAGTCATCATCAGAGAACAGCGAGAGCAAGGCTTCTCAATTGAATACTGATGGGAAACCAGAAGAGAAGGAGTCTGACGACTATGTATGTCTGCCCTCTATCTCTATCTCACTATTGTTCTCACAGACAGACATTGTACATCAGGGGTGTGTTCAGTAGGCATGACATTCCAAAAAAACATTTAAATACCTGAACTTGTCTGATAAAAGCACTCGTCTTTTTTCAGTGTGAACGAGATTGTTCCTTACTGAACGAAACTCACAAACACAATTTTCAATTGTCAAACTTACACATTCAGAAAATCCATGATTGATTAGTGTAATTGTCTGTAGTACCGCATCCTGATTGCATTCTCTTTGTCAACTGTCTCCATCCAGAACCTGTACAACCAGCTGAAGTCTGCGCCTAGTGACAGTCTGACATACCGCCTGGCTCTGTGTGTGTGTCTGGTTAACTTCTACCATGGAGGGGTCAGGGCGGTGGCTCACCTCTGGCAGGAGTTTGTCCTTGAGATGAGATACCGCTGGGAGAACAACTACCTCGTCTACGGGTGAGACCATTATCGTATTTATTACGCAACAAACTAAACTGCAAAAGAAGAAACGTCCTCTCACTGTCAACTGTGTTTATTTCCAGCAAACTTAACGTGTATATATTTGTATGAACATAAGATTCAACAACTGAGACATAAACTGAACAAGTTCCACAGACATGTGACAAACAGAAATGTCCCTGAACAAAGGTGGGGTCAAAATCAAAAGTAACAGTCAGTATTTGCCGTGGCCACCAGCTGCATTAAGTACTGCAGTGCATCTCCGCCTCATGGACTGCACCAGATTTGCCGGTTCTTGCTGAGATGTTACCCCACTCTTCCATCAAGGCACCTGCAGGTTCCCAGACTTTTCTTGGGGGAATGGCCCTAGCCCTCACCCTCCGATCCAACAGGTCCCAGACGTGCTCAATGGGATTGAGATCCGGGCTCTTCGCTGGCCATGGCAGAACACTGACATTCTTGTCTTGCAGGAAATCACGCACAGAACGAGCAGTATGGCTGGTGGCATTGTCATGCTGGAGGGTCATGTCAGGATGAGCCTGCAGTAAGGGTACCACATGAGGGAGGAGGATGTCTTCCCTGTAACACACAGCGTTGAGATTGCCTGCAATGATAATCAGCTCAGTCCGATAATGCTGCGACACACCGCCCCAAACCACGATGGACCCTCCACCTCCAAATCGATCTCGCTCCAGAGTATAGGCCTCTGTAACGCTCATTCCTTCTAACAATAAACGCGAATCCGACCATCACCCCCGCTGAGACAACCACGACTCGTCAGCGAAGAGCACTTTTTGCCAGTCCTGTCTGGTCCAGCGACAGTGGGTTTGTGCCCATAGGCGACGTTGTTGCCGGTGATGTCTGGTAAGGACCTGCCTTACAACAGGCCTACAAGCCCTCAGTCCAGCCTCTCTCAGCCTATTGCGGACAGTCTGAGCACTGATGGGATTGTGTGTTCCTGGTGTAACTCGGGCAGTTGTTGTTGCCATCCTGTACCTGTCCCGCAGGTGTGATGTTCGGATGTACCGATCCTGTGCAGGTGTTACACGTGGTCTGCTACTGCGAGGACGATCAGCTATCCGTCCTGTCTCCCTGTAGCGCTGTCTTAGGCGTCTCACAGTACAGACATTGCAATTTATTGCCCTGGTCACATCTGCAGTCCTCATGCTTCCTTGCAGCATGCCTAAGGCACGTTCACGCAGAAGAGCAGGTGTTTTTCAGAGTCAGTAGAAAGGCTTCTTTAGTATCCAAAGTTTTTATAGCTGTGACCTTAGTTGCCTACCGTCTGTAAGCTGTTAGTGTCTTAACGACCGTTCCACAGGTGCATGTTCATTAATTGTTTATGGTTCATTGAACAAGCATGGGAAACAATGAAGATCTTTGAAGTTATTTGGATTTTTACGAATTATCTTTGAAAGACAGGGTCCTGAAAAGGGATGTTTCTTTTTTTGCTGAGTCTATATATTAATTTAGCAGCAGTGTGCTTTTTTTTAAGGGATAGTTTGACATTTTGGCAACTAAGCCATTTCTTTACTTATCCAGAGTCAGATGAACTCATGGATACCATTTTTATGTCTCTGCGTGCAGTTTGAAGGAAGTTAGCTAACTATCATACGCGCAATGACTGCATGTCTATGGGAACATCTAGCATGCTAGCTGTGCCTGTAGACTACCAACGTGCTAGCTGTTCCCCTAGCCTTCAAGTCATTGCCCTAGTTAGCAATGGCTTGTGAAACTACCTTCAATTTTGTTCAAACTGCACGCAGAGACAAAAAATGGTAATTCCCAAAATCTCACACTATCCCTATAAGATCAGAGAAACAAGTTACATCATATATTTGTAGCAAGCAGAGCGAGCAGTGGCGCGATTCAGAACCATAAGCGCACAGCCACCGCTTGCTCATATCCCTACAAGTGCTCTGGCTCCCATCAATTATATTTAATATGGTGTCAACATCATTTAATTTTCATGCATTTTGGTGTCAAATGTTGTTTTTTTTGTCACCTTCTCAAAGTCGTTCTACAAGAAAATCTCCTGGGGGCATGCGCCCGGACCCCTGCAGCAAATACCCCCCACCCCTCCCGCTACCTTTCCCACCGCTGTTGAAAAAAATCCTAGGGGAAACACTGCACTTGATTACAGAGGGAATAGAAATAGAAATTGGATTGAACCCTCATCAAATTGGATTGAACCCAAACCGGAATCCCATCAATAATGATGTTGAGGGTATACACCGGGACTGTATACTGAATTATCCCCTTCCCTGTCTTTTATTTCAGACTGGCCAGTGGTCCTCCAGACCTTCGCTGCTGTCTCCTGCACCAGAAACTCCAGGTGACGAGCCCAGTCTATCAACTGTATACATATAGACCTCACTATGATTATTACTAAGACTGTTTACTCAGTCCTAATTAAAAAAAGAAAAAGCTTTGTCAGAGTTTTCCCTCTTTAAGGCCTGCAACAACAACAAAGCTCTCTGTAATGCCTTTGATAAAAACCACTGTAAGCCCCACACACCAACATAAACAATAGCTACATGAAAGCATTAATCCAGCACAAAGCAAACTATCTGCAGAAATGAATTGTTTAGGAATGATGGATTAAGATGGTGGTAGCAGCAACTTGTACACCAGGATCTCTATCTTTCTGTGTGTTTTGGTTTTGCATATTAGTCTGGTAGCGATAGCATGTAAAAACATTTTTATTGGTAGTACAAAAGGGGTACCTCTCTCCTCCGAGTGTTCACTCAATTGAGTCTAAATTTATCCTGGAGAGGATAGGATGAATAAGGTAGAACTGTTGATAATAATGCCTCTGCCTTAAGTTTATGATGGAGAGAGTGTGAGTGAGTGGACAGATAAGAGAGAGAGAGAGAGTGCGAGCCGACAGGTAGGAGAGAGTGCGAGCCGACGGGTAGGAGAGAGTGCGAGCCGACGGGTAGGAGAGAGAGAGTGCGAGCCGACGGGTAGGAGAGAGAGAGTGCGAGCCGACGGGTAGGAGAGAGAGAGTGCGAGCCGACGGGTAGGAGAGAGAGAGTGCGAGCCGACGGGTAGGAGAGAGAGAGTGCGAGCCGACGGGTAGGAGACAGAGAGTGCGAGCCGACGGGTAGGAGACAGAGAGTGCGAGCCGACGGGTAGGAGAGAGAGAGTGCGAGCCGACGGGTAGGAGAGAGAGAGTGCGAGCCGACGGGTAGGAGAGCGTGACAGGAGAGAGAGAGAGAGAGCGAGCCGACATGTAGGAGAGAAGGAGAGAGTGCGAGCCGGCGGGTAGGAGAGAAGGAGAGGGAGCGTGACTACAGGAGAGAGAGAGAGAGCGAGCCGACAGGTAGGAGAGAGAGAGAGCGAGCCGACATGTAGGAGAGAAGGAGAGAGAGCGAGCCGACAGGAGAGAGAAAGAGCCAACGGGTAGGCGAGAAGGAGAGAGAGACAGCCAGCCAGTCGACAGGTAGAAGAGAGACAGCTAGCCAGTCGACAGGTAGGAGAGAGACCGCAAGCCAGCCAGCTAGTCGACAGGTAGGAGAGAGAGACAGCTAGCCAACCAGCCAGTCGACAGGTAGGAGAGAGCGAGAGCGAGTCGACAGGTCGGAGAGAGACAGCTAGCCAGTCAGACAGTCGACAGGTAGGAGAGAGAGACAGCCGACGGGTAGGAGAGAGTGCGAGCCGACGGGTAGGAGAGAGTGCGAGCCGACGGGTAGGAGAGAGTGCGAGCCGACGGGTAGGAGAGAGTGCGAGCCGACGGGTAGGAGAGAGTGCGAGCCGACGGGTAGGAGAGAGTGCGAGCCGACGGGTAGGAGAGAGTGCGAGCCGACGGGTAGGAGAGAGTGCGAGCCGACGGGTAGGAGAGAGAGAGTGCGAGCCGACGGGTAGGAGAGAGAGAGTGCGAGCCGACGGGTAGGAGAGAGAGAGTGCGAGCCGACGGGTAGGAGAGAGAGAGTGCGAGCCGACGGGTAGGAGAGAGAGAGTGCGAGCCGACGGGTAGGAGAGAGAGAGTGCGAGCCGGGCGGGTAGGAGAGAGAGAGCGAGCCGGCGGGTAGGAGAGAGGAGTGCGAGCCGGCGGGTAGGAGAGAGGAGTGCGAGCCGGCGGGTAGGAGAGAGGGAGTGCGAGCCGGCGGGTAGGAGAGAGGGAGTGCGAGCCGGCGGGTAGGAGAGAGAGAGTGCGAGCCGGCGGGTAGGAGAGAGAGAGTGCGAGCCGGCGGGTAGGAGAGAGAGAGTGCGAGCCGGCGGGTAGGAGAGAGAGAGTGCGAGCCGGCGGGTAGGAGAGAGAGAGAGGAGCCGGCGGGTAGGAGAGAGAGAGTGCGAGCCGGCGGGTAGGAGAGAGGAGTGCGAGCCGGCGGGTAGGAGAGAGAGAGTGCGAGCCGGCGGGTAGGAGAGAGAGAGTGCGAGCCGGCGGGTAGGAGAGAGGGAGTGCGAGCCGGCGGGTAGGAGAGAGGGAGTGCGAGCCGGCGGGTAGGAGAGAGGGAGTGCGAGCCGGCGGGTAGGAGAGAGGGAGTGCGAGCCGGGCGGGTAGGAGAGAGGGAGTGCGAGCAGGCGGGTAGGAGAGAGGGAGTGCGAGCGTGACTACAGGAGAGGGAGAGAGAGCGTGACTACAGGAGAGGGAGAGAGAGCGAGCCGACAGGTAGGAGAGAGAGAGAGCGAGCCGACATGTAGGAGAGAAGGAGAGAGAGAGAGAGAGAGCGAGCCGACATGAAGGAGAGAGAGCGAGCCGACTGGAGAGAGAAAGAGCCAACGGGTAGGCGAGAAGGAGAGAGAGACAGCCAGCCAGTCGACAGGTAGAAGAGAGACCGCAAGCCAGCCAGCCAGTCGACAGGTAGGAGAGAGACCGCAAGCCAGCCAGCCAGTCGACAGGTAGGAGAGAGACAGCTAGCCAACCAGCCAGTCGACAGGTAGGAGAGAGCGAGAGCTTATCGACAGGTCGGAGAGAGACAGCTAGCCAACCAGCCAGTCGACAGGTAGGAGAGAGCGAGAGCGAGTCGACAGGTAGGAGAGAGAGACAGCTAGCCAACCAGCCAGTCGACAGGTAGGAGAGAGCGAGAGCGAGTCGACAGGTCGGAGAGAGACAGCTAGCCAGTCAGACAGTCGACAGGTAGGAGAGAGAGACAGCTAGCCAGTCAGACAGTCGACAGGTAGGAGAGAGAGACAGCTAGCCAACCAGCCAGTCGACAGGTAGGAGAGAGAGACAGTTAGCCAACCAGCCAGGCGACAAGTAGGAGAGAGCGAGAGCGAGTCGACAGGTAGGAGAGAGCGAGCGAGTCGACAGGTAGGAGAGAGCGAGCGAGTCGACAGGTAGGAGAGAGCGAGCGAGTCGACAGGTAGGAGGGAGCGAGAGCGAGTCGACAGGTAGGAGGGAGCGAGAGCGAGTCGACAGGTAGGAGGGAGCGAGAGCGAGTCGACAGGTAGGAGGGAGCGAGAGCGAGTCGACAGGTAGGAGGGAGCGAGTCGACAGGTAGGAGTCATAGCATTTTGGATGACAGTAGTTGGCCTGCCAAATGGCCGCGGTCACCGTAATAACTGTTTGAATAGCAAGAAAATAAATGTATACAGTGTTATTTGCAGTTGTTGTACTTCAATAACACAACCCCCAAAGCAAATCTGTGGAGAAAATAGAAAATACAATTAAAAATAAAATGTATTTGAGAAGGAAAAATCATAGCTGTTATGCTGGGAGGTAGAATAAAGTAATAGGATGCCATTTGTAACCCCCCCCCACCCTAGCCTGGAGTTGACCAATCAGAAGTCCTTACAGTACAACTTGGCCAATGGCCAAATAACAAGGATCCTGCTTCAGACTCAATGTACAGACCAATGAAAACGTAGCATACGTAGCTCTGAGTTCAGGACTGACATTCCACAGATTCCAAACAGCTGTTGAACTGAGACCCAACTATTTCCCTTGACAATTCCTTATTGACCATTAGTACTCTATTTAGTTTTTAGTACTCTCGTCCTCTGTGTTGTGTATTTATCTTCAAAATATTCTTAGAGTACCAGTCAAAAGTTTTGACACCTACTCATTCAAGGGTTTTTCTTTATTTTTTAAAACTATTTTCTACATTGTTGAATAAGAGTGAAGACATCAAAACTTTGAAAAAACACATGGAATCATGTAGTAACCAAAAAAGTGTTCCAACAAATCAAAATATATTTTATATTTGAGATTCTTCAAAGCAGCCACCCTTTGCCTTGATGACAGCTTTGCACACGCTTGGCATTCTCTCAACCAGCTTTACCTGGAATGCCAACAGTCTGCAGTCCAACTCATCCCAAACCATCTCAATTGGGTTGAGGTTGGGTGATTGTGGAGGTCAGGTCATCTAATGCAGCACTCCATCACTCTCCTTACACAGCCTTGAGGTTTATTTTCAGTCATTGTCCTGTTGAAAAACAAATTATAGTCCCACTAAGCGCCAACCAAATGGGATTGCGTATTGCTGCAGAATGCTGTGGTAGCCATGCCGGTTAACTTCTTGACGCACACATCCCTTTAACTGGATCATTTTCAACAACACCCTCTGAATTGCAGCGCGTCAAATTCAAATTAAATTACAAAAAATATTTCATTTTCATGAAATTACAAGTGCAATATAGCAAAACACAGTTTAGTTTGTTAATCCACCTGGCATGTCAGATTTCAATACAGCTTTTCGGCGAAAGCATAACAAGTGTTTATGTAAGAACATCTCTCTCAGTAGACAAAATATTACAAACTCTAGCAGCTAAGTAGATTGGTCACGAAAGTCTTCTGACTTATAGATTTACTCGCTTACCTTTGATCTTTGGATGTTTGCACTCACGAGACTCCCAGTTACACAATAAATGTTCCTTTTGTTCCATAAAGATTATTTCTATATCCAAAATACCTCTATTTGTTTGGCGCGTTATGTTCAGAAATCCACAGGCTCGAGCGGTCACGACATCGCAGACAAATTCCAAATAGTATCCGTAATGTCCACAGAAACATGTCAAATGTTTTTTATAATCAATCATCAGGTTGTTTTTTAAAATATATAATCGATAATATATCAACCAGGACTGTCCCTTTTTCAATAGGAGAGGCTGTCCCACTCTGTTTCTCAAGCAAAACTCTGCGAACACCCAGCTATCCACTGACGCAATGTGATCATTCTCGCTCATTTTCAAAATAAAAGCCTGAAACTATGTCTAAAGACCGTTGACACCTTGAGGAAGCCATAGGAAAAGGAATCTGGTTGATATCCCTTTAAATGGAGTCAAGGCATCCAATGGAACAGAGAGCTTTCAGGAAAAACAGCACTTCCTGGTTTGATTTTCCTCAGGTTTTCGCCTGCAATATCAGTTCTGTTATACTAGTTCTAGTTTCTGGGTCTGAGAAATAGGCAGTTTCAAAAGGGTATGTTTTTTTAGCCAAAACATGTCAATCCTGCCCCCTACACTCAAGAAGTTAAGTGTGCCTTGAATTCTAATTAAATCACTGACAGTGTCACCAGCAAAGAACCATCACCCCACCTCCTCCATGCTTCACGGTGGGAACCACACATGCAGAAATCATCCGTTCACCTACTCTGCGTCTCACAAAGACATGGCGGTTGGAACCAAAAATCTCCAATATGGACTCATCAGACCAAAAGACAGATTTCCACTGGTCTAATGTCCATTGCTCGTGTTTCTTGGCCCAAGCAAGTCTCTTCTTCTTATTGGTGTCCTTTAGTAGTGGTTTCTTTGCAGCAATTCGACCAAGAAGGCCTGACTCACACAGTCTCCTCTGAACAGTTGACGTTGAGCTGTGTCTGTTACTTGAACTTTGTGAAGCATTTATTTGGGCTGCAATCTGAGGTGCAGTTAACTCTAACTCTCTCTTATCCTCTGCAGCAGAGGTAACTCTGGGTCTTCCTGTGGTGGTCCTCGTGAGAGCCAGTTTCATCATAGCCCTTGATGGTTTTTGAAACTGCTCTTGAAGAAAATGGCAAAGTTCTTGAAATGTTCTTAAAGGAATGATGGATTGATTGGCTCAAACGCATTAATTAGGAATGAAATTCCACAAACTGAACTTTTAACAAGGCACACCTGTTAATTGAAATGCATTCCAGGTGACCTACCTCATGAAGCTGGTTGAGAGAATGCCAAGAGTGTACAAAGTTGTCATCAAGGCAAAGGGTAGCTACATTTTTTTGGTTGCTACATTATTCCATATTTGTTATTTCATAGTTTTGATGTCTTTGCTATTGTTTTACAATATAGAAAATAGTAAAAATAAAGAAAAACCCTGGAATTGAGTAGGTGTGTCCAAACTTTTGACTGGTATTGTATATTATAATTGTTGGGGTTGCTCTTGACACATTTTCTCCTCTCATCCGCTCCTGACTGCATGTGCTGCCATTGAAATAGAATGAATAGAACCCCCCCTCCCAGAAGAAAAAATCAGTTAACATCATTTGAATGAACATTCTACATTACTTTGGAAATCGTTTCAATACCAGGCAGTGGTTCCAGGCCTGTTCTATTAATTATTTTCTATGTGTCCTGCTGCTGCATTGTGGTCATCCAGTCAACTTTTGTGCCAGCCCTACTCCCCATGGCCCAGCCAGATGTCTGCAGAGGCCCCAGACAGAACCAGACCCATAAACAGTGTTGTTATTCAGCTGCCCACGCCTCACCTGGGGGAGGGAGGGATTGAGGAGAGTGAGAGGAAGAGATAAAAGGAAGTAGGGAGAAGTGGTAATAAAGATGTCCGGAGAGAGTGTGAGCGAGGATGAGAGGGAAGGAAGGAGAGGTAATATCTTTCTGGAAAGGCGGAGTGAGCCACTTTATCTGCAATCACTTTAATAAGAGGAAGAGGTGCCCAGGCTGCACTGGGCAGAGAGCTCCTGACTCATAAGCTGAGTCTGTCTCTGTATCGCTCTCTCCCTCTACCTACCTACCTCTCTGCTCTCTTTCCCCTTTCTCTCTCTTTGTTCTCTATTTCTCACACACGCACACACACCTAGGCTGGGCATGCATCAGTATTAGAGCAGGAAGTGACTCTATTCATAGTAATGAAGTGCCGCAGCCTGCACTAGGTAGACGTTTGGAGCTCAGTGTAGGAGGAAGAGAAGACTTTAGTGTGGGCACACAGGGACATGATGATGAGAAATGGCTCGATAAGGGGCAAAGGGATGGGGTTATACCGGATAGAATTACACACACACACACCGCCCAAAAGCTTGCCATCTGCTGCTGTTTCCCTGACTCCCTGCACTCATCACTCTTTGTCCATCTCTGCCCCCCAGATGCTCAACTGCTGCATTGAGAGGAAGAGAGCGAGGGATGATGGAAGGAAGACTGCTGAGGGAGGGAAGGAGAGGGAGAGAGGGAGGGAGAGGAAGGTTTCAGGGGCAACCGGGACTGAGAATGGGCGCCTGGGGCCGGAGAGTGCGGAGATGGGCAGAGAGGTGTCTCCTGGGAAGTCATGGGACTCGTGGAGTGACAGCGAGGGCGAGGACGAGTTCTTTGAGTGCCTGAGCGACACGGAGGAGATGAAGGAGGCTGGGTCCACAGACGGAGAGAAGGGCGGGGCCAAAGTGGCCAAGCCAGACGGTCGGCTCCACCCCCATGGGAAGTTGACCCTGCTCAACTCCCAGGAACCCCTGTACATCCCTGTTACTCAGGTCAGACACACAAGCACACACAGCCATTTCAATCTTCATGGTGGCTTCAAGCACCCTTTAATTGTTTAATGTTTGGTGTACAATGCATATCATTGTAAAATGATTCCTAGGACCAATATGTCCACATACTGACCATGTCATTAACAATGCCACAGGTCAGACAGACAGCCATGGCAGATGTACTGTACAATATGCACCACTAACTCATTGAACTATTCATTACTACATTGTAGTGACACTGTGACTCATTGAACTATTCATTACTACATTGTAGTGATACTGTGACTCATTGAACTATTCATTACTACATTGTAGTGATACTGTGACTCATTGTTACTATGATACCATAAATCACTATAACACAGTTACCCTGACGAATACACACTGCACACAGTGCCTAATTCATTATCACAGACTTTTAAGAAATTGTTGTAACATAAATCCAATAATTGGCTTTAAATGTCTGTGGGTTCATCTTAATAAGTATGGTAAAAGCCAAGAGCAGCATGATGTGGAACTTAGCCTGACAGACTCAACTCAGCAAAGGTTGTGCTCAGCCTCTTATTGTAGAAGGTATTTGGGGGCAGGTACAAAACATCTTGTTATAATTGGCTATATCCTCTTCCATTTGGTGATCAGCCTCTATGCCAGGGGTGTGAAACTCATTCCATGGTTGGCCTAGTGTCTGCTGGTTTATTTTTTTCCCCTTTCAATTAAGCCCTAGTCAACCAGGTAAGAGACACTCCTTATTAATTAGTGACCTTAATTCATCAATAAAGTACAAGGGACGAGCGAAGACCAGCAGACCGTTGGCCCTCCGTGGAACGAGTTTGGCACATGTGCTCTATGCTATGAGTCTCTCTGATAGTGCTACCTCCCTCCCTCTACATTCCCTGCTATGTGTGTGAGCCCAGAGCTAGCCTGGAGAGATGTGTAGCTCCTTTACCTCTCATCAATTATAGACTGGGATGAATAGTAGAGTTAATTAATGCACAGGGCTGAGGCTGACACTGTTCAATGATTAACACTAGGAGGTGAGACGCAGGAAGGGAGATGGTGGCCCGGGCTTTCTGAAGCCGCTATCTATCCATAAATACATAACACGCACACAAAGATGACACACAGTACACGGACATATACATGGTACACGCACACAAAGAAGACACACAGACCCAGTACACGGACACACACACAGCAGACGCTGCAGCTGGTGGGCGAGGACGGACGCCTTGCCGTGTTAAGAGAACGGATTTGACTGTGTGCTGCGTGGAGGAGAGATGGATGGAGTGTGTGAGTGTAAAATAAACTAGTGTCAGCACTTCTAGATGGGCCCAACGTGTTCACACAGCTTGTGTCTGCTAACACACAACACCGTCTCAGGCCGTGTCTACAATTGACACTTACATTTGACTTCTGCTATCAGAATACGAAGATCAGGTCTAGACGCGCTGAAGTGTCATTGTGGTCTGATTGTGTTCAGATCTGGCTGACCACCTTATCGAGCCATTTTCCTTCAGGAGGTTTGTAATAATAATTGGGTGTGGAACTTTCATTGTTGGACATAAAAGATTGTAAAAGTCCCCAGGAAATCAGCTCCAAGGGATTTTAATTGATGAAATCTGTTCCCAAGTATTCCCACGCATAATAAAGACAAGACGTGATCGTATACAAATGTAAGCAAGGTGTGAAATGATTATGTTTTAGTTAAACATGTCTGTTTGTGCTGCTTGCGGTCAATTTGCAATTATTTGTATTCATGTTCTGGCCCCCCGACCATCCGCTCAAGAAAGAATTGTCCCCCGGCTGAATCTCAATGATGATCCCTGGTGTATACAGAGTCCAGAACACTTTGGTTTTGGGAAAGAGCGGCACCTTTTCATTATAACATTTGCGGAAATACATTCCTAGCGTGTGAGGAACGTGTTTGCTGGCCTCATGAATTCTAGCCAGCTAACAACTATTTCTAGAGTTATTCTAACCCGTTTGCAATCCCATTAGCTTTGCTTGCTGGCTAGCCACTGAGGTTACCTGGCTTGTTAGCTACAGTAGTTAGCTACTACCATGAAGTTGTTGTGTTATAATATTTAGCTTATTCCACTGTTTGCAGACTACATACTGGCATTTGAATATAGTGCAGAAAATCCTGACAAAATGTGGACTAATTTGCCTTGCACCCCCCCTGTGCTTCTCTGCCTGTCTCTGAACCGTTGCAGTGACTTCTGTTGTACAGACAGCTTCTTTCACTCTTGTTTGCGGCAGAATTGATTGGGGAAAGTCGCAAGATGCTATTAAAATCAGAGAAATCCTCGCTGTCGAAACTCCCGAAAGCAGCCTGAAAAGTAGGGGAATTTGACACTATCCACTTTTACAAATAAAGTCACCGGAGGGGGCCTGAAAACTTGCTAAATATATCGACAAAGTCGCTAAATTGGCAACACTGACTGTGGACATGGTGGATACATTTAAATGTAGCTGTAGATGCATGATGTGTCCTTAAAGAATACAAAAACTGCATTCATTAACTGTCAAGTCTTAGACACGGCCTCAGTCTCCGGCTGTCTCGGTGTATCATGCGGGGATTTTTGCACTTGTCTTTTCTCTGTCTGCCTTTTTCCATCTCTCTCCCTCTTTATCCACACACCATTCTCCAAACTTTTGTGTCTCTGACTCTCATATATCACTCCCACTACCCCTCGGTCCTTTTCCATTTCCTCTCTCTTTTCTCTTTCTCTCGCTGTCTGTCCTCTCAATGACATGTTCTCTCTTTCTCTTTCTCTTCCTACATCCATCGATTATCTGTACGTCTGTTTGCTCTTCTGTGCTGCTCTGTCTCTGTCTGGATCTGTTGTCTCCATCTCTACTCGCCTGTCTGTTTTTTTTTCTTCTTTCTATTACCTTTCAACCATTTCCTCTCTGACACCCCTGTCAATCTCTCTCTCGCTATCTCGCGCTCTCTTTCTCTCTCTTTCTCTCCCGCACTCCCTCTTTTCTCTTTCTCCCTCTCTGTCGAACTTTTAAACAGCGTGGGCAGGGTAGAAGGGGGGGGACAGGCAGGGGTAGGCAGAGATGGGTGTTTTAGATTCATGGCATTGCCACTATTTGTAATGAGGTGGATGCCTCTGCTCCACTACTACTCATGCTCTGCTCGGCATTCTCACCTTCCTTCCCTAGTTTTAATTAGTCTGGATAAAGTGTTTTTTGATCGCCGCTCCTGTCTGCCCTGTTTGTATTCTCCACACTCTGGCTGCGTCTTAAATAGCATACTATACTGTATATGGTGCACTACTTTTGACAAGGGGCAAGGCCCGTAGGGCTCTGCTCAAAAGTAGTGCACTATATATGGGAATGGGGTGCAATTTAGGACGTGGGTCTCTCAAGAGCCGCAGCTAATGGTCCCCTCTGACTCAGGTCTTTCTTTATTTCATTAGAAACTTGCTCAGGAGGGGACAGGCTTTTAGTCTTTTCTTTCTCCCAGACCCGACTGTGCATTAGTCAGTCTGAGCCACTGGGTAGAATGCATTAGAGGCTGTGATGGTAAGGAAAGAAAGGCACAGTTGGATTCTGCCCCCCTTTTCCATTCATGATTGCATGGTGTGGCCTTTTGCATTTAGAGGTATGCGGTCGTTGTTTAAAAAGGTAGGTACAGCAGCCTTACATTGGGCTACTTCCGCTCAGAAATCCTTTGGGTGTTGTATGGAGCCCATTGTTATATAAGCCTGCTTTGTGCTGGAAAACAGTTGCATAATGCCAGCAATGAAAAAGGCAGGAATGGCCAATTAAAGCAGGTTATAGAATGTGTAAGTAATGGCTATTAGGGAGTTATTACAAGCCAAGGAGCAGAATCAGGATTCTATGAAATTAGGGACTTTTATTTAGCAGCTTTATCTGAACAATAGTGATTATTTTGTACATAACAAACCTACTGGGTAATCTATGTGACTCAAGACAATGTTAGTCCTCTGAGCTAAATCCCTGGCTTTAGTTTGGCCAACCACCACCTACTTCTACATGTCATCAGTCTTTCTTGTTCATTCAAATAGGTGCATAACCATTTTCGTTATGCACCTGATTGGCCGGTGATCATAACTGACTTTGCCAGTGGTGGAACCGAGTCCGACCTTAGCGAACATTATGCAGTGTTCAGTTGCCCTTCAGCAACTTGGACACTAGACAGGACTGTGGACATTGCTCTACAAGACAGAACCAGTGTTCATTAGCTGGAGCTGATGGGAGATTGGCAGGGCGTTGTGGGTGTTTTGGCATGGGGTTGTAGGTGCCCCAAGTGTTCCATTGTTCCACAGGTTGCTAATGAACATGACGAGCTGTCTCCTCTGTAGTGCTCAGAGTGAATGACCGGGCCAATCCCTGTCATGTCTCTCACACACTAATAAGTACTGTAACATACAGACCTTATGGATCAGCTTTAGGGGTCAGTTTCTGGCTTCCTTGTGTTTCGGAAACCAACCCCCACACACGCACTTCTTCATGCACACACCAAAACCCCTAAAACACAGAAACCCTGAGTGTCCTCCTCCCCACTCCCCAGGAGCCAGCGCCCATGACAGAAGACCTTCTAGAGGAGCAGTCGGAGGTATTGGCCAAACTGGGCACGTCAGCCGAGGGTGCCCACCTCCGCGCCCGCATGCAGAGTGCCTGTCTGCTCTCAGACATGGAATCTTTTAAGGTGAGGACACACACCCCATCCTGACATATATATTTTACACACACACACCCTGAAATGAATGCTGGCACACACACAAACACAGAGAAACACACACAGAGAGAGGCACACTCACTCTCACTGACACCCAGACTGGGTGAGTGGCACAGGAGCCTATTAGTGTTCTCCGTCCTCTCAGTCAGTCAATGTGTCAGACTGGGGGGCGTTTGATTTGATTCTCACAGTCTCTCTGCCTCCCTCGTCTCACACGGTGGCATAGTGGAGGGCATGCTAATTGTGTTATTAAGATCAATGAAAGGCTTCTTTCTTATTATAAAGCGTGAGGGGTGTGGATTTGGACATGTGAAGAGGTCTTTGAGAGCTGATTTTCTGTATAGATTTCTGTTTTAGTGCTTCAAATTTCCATTTAGAAAATAATCCTCCGTCGTGTTGAATTATTGAATACTAGTCGTTGATGTTATGCCTGTAAAAGTATTAGTTGATAGAAGGTTGAACACACATGCTTTTTAATGATTCATGTAGATTTCCTTCGTCATGCAGACAAATCTACAAAGCCGCTCTTTTTTAATAGTTGTCTCTTTAAAAAAAGAATGGACTCAGGCTAAAGAAAGCTTCATTAATCTCTATGGTCACCTTACTGTGCAATGAATACAGTGAAACATACCCCATTTTTCTGCTGAGTAGAATGAAGCCACACCTGCCAACTCCAAGCTGTTGGATTCAAGAGGTTCAGAACTTCAGGTCATTATCTTTAAACTTCTCTGATGGGACTTCAGGCTCAACCCCTTTGTTGCCAACAGTAACAAACGTTGACAAATAGTGTTCTTTCAGGGGGCACAGTTGCAACTTTCTGTTGCATTACCCCGGGCTGTTTTTAGCTGGCCCACTAAATGCTCTACTTTGGAGTTAGTTGTATGTTCTCGACCTCTTCTTCTGTTCTTTCTGAGCTCCGACAACAGCTGACGTGAGGAGGAGGGAGATGGGTTATAAACTAGAGGAAGAAGAATGTTGTGTATTCAACCAGAGCGGTAAATGGGGCCCTTAGTTGAGTTAGAATGGCCTCAAAATGTTTCATGGCCAGGGCCGACCTGCTCTGTATGTAATTGTGCTTAGCCAAGCATAATCTGGCATTTTAGCTTTAATTATCCCGGTCCTTGCGGGCGCAATGCCAAGGATGGACCACTGATGAATGGTGGGGACTTAGGAATATGACAGCCAAGCACTACGTAACCAGCCCCCGCCTCAACTGAATATGTCACACGCACGAATTCCGGTATGCGCGCACACACAAATTTCACACACACGCAAATACACATTTCACACACACACACCTTCTTTAGGGGGACTGCAGTAGAGAAGCCTCCTGTCCTGGCCTGGACCCCCAGGCTACGGAGGAGCTCCTGTCTCAGTTATTCACGCTTTATCCTCTTTCTCATCAATCCATCTACTGCCGCTGCACTGAAATGGAGCTATCTTCTCGCTACGAAACTTACCACGGAAAAAAAATAAAGGAAATGAAGTAAGGCAGGCTTCTAATTAATTATGGAGTGTGAATGAAGGAGAGAAATGACTGTGCTGAATCTCACTAACGCACATCAGCGAAAGGTCACACAAAAGTTCTTGTTCAATTGGTCAGTCGGTTGGTTTCCAGAGGAAGCAGGGAAGCAGTGAGACATTGATTTATTTCACAGCAGCAGGTACTCTGATTCAGACTCAGTCCCTCTGAGGGCCATTAACAGACTGATGCTGTCTGCTACACCTGAATCATCACCTGTCTTTGAGTCATGAGCTCACAGACAGCGAGCACTGCTCTGGAGGGGAGCTGAAGCACTAGAGGTGGTGATAACATCAGCCAGATGTATGTGTGTTTTCTGCTACTATCGCCAGGGTTTTTTAGAAGACTTTTGACTTCTCTTGACTGTGTATATATGCTTTGGAAGATTAGAATATAGTGGAAAACCTTGAACATCTGTGGGGTTTGAGAAACATGACTTTGCTGTGACAGTGACAAGCCTGTGTCTGTCCGTGTCCATATTAGGCAGCGAACCCTGGCTGTACCCTGGAGGACTTTGTGAGGTGGTACTCGCCCAGGGACTACGTTGAGGAGGAGGTGGTGGACGAGAACGGAGACACAGTGGTCAGGGGTGACTTGAGTGCCAGGATGAAGATCCCGGGAAACATGTGGATGGAGGCGTGGGCCACAGCCAAGACTACCCCCGCTCGCAGACAGAGACGCCTGTTTGACGACACCAAGGAGGCTGAGAAGGTACTGAGCTTTAAGAATTGTATTGTGCATTGCAGGGCCGCCATCATTTTTTACATTTTTTTTTTTGTCTGGTCAACTGTAGAATCCTAACAGCTGCATACAATCTACTTCACCCTATCCCTCTGTTCAGGGTAAACAAAGAGGTAACATTGTGTTTTTATAGCTAGCAAATTTGTTTGGTTTTGAAAATACTAAATATTCAATTTAGTTTATATTCAAACTTTGGGTGACTAGGCAACCTAGACTTTTTCAATCCAACTTTATTAACTGGAATTAAACAATGAACTCAATATCTGACATAGACTTTGAAGTCTTTTTTTGTATTAAGCCTATAGTTGCGTAGTGCAGGCCTACACGATGCAGACCTGCGTAAAGCAGACCTCAGCCCCGTGAGTTCTATCGTCCAATAATGTTGGTGTCTCTGTATATGTGTTGATGAAAACCCCCCCTTTAGTCTAGCTTTAAAATATAAAGGTTGCTGCAGTTTGACATGGTTTTCATCCTCCCAAAGGCCAGGAGTTTTTCCAGGAGTTTTTAAAACCATGTGACCTGATTTTTAGAAAAACTCTGGTCCCATCAGAGCCCTTATTAAACCTTTTTACAACTGATAAATCACATCATACCGTGTTAGTTCCAGAATCTTTGGTTACCAGACCAGGAATTACTAAAAGGGGGGAGAAGCTCAGTTTGGGGTTTTCCCCTCAAGTTAGGATTTGGGGAGGACAAGTTGTGCCTAAGAACAACTTTTACCCAGAGCCATTTTGCATTGTGATTCACTGACTGATTTAATATAACAAGCAGTTCAAACCCCCCCCCCCCCTTTGAACTGCTAGACTGAAACTCAGTGAATGACACCTCTACCTGTTCTGCAGCTCATTGCTGCCAGCCCAGAGATCGAAACACTGCCAGGTTCACTACACACTCTGCCTCTCTCTGTTTGTCCCTGTTTCAGCCAATCACCATGCAGCGCTGCTAGAAATAGGAAGTAGGTCAGAACACAAGGTGTCCCTGCTATGACACACACACACACACAAGGTGTCCCTCCCCTCCCTGACATGGGTCCCCTCCCTGAGAGTTTAAACTGAGTTCAGGAGAACCTTGCCGGGCCTTGAAGGTCGGTCATCTAGCCTATAGCACGGCGTCCTTCATCCGTATGGCTGCCGCCAGCCAGCCGGCTCTTTTGGGGAAATTCCAGGTGCACAATTTAGTTTGGAATTAATTTACTGCTGATTTATATACATTTTTTCTTTTTTTCTTCCTGCTCCAGTAAGTTGTCCTCTTAAGTAGGTAGATGACAGGTGTGCTTCTATAATCCACAGTCCTCTGTTTGCAGTCGAGACCATCGCCACAAGGTCACTCTGCGACAACTTAAGAGAGCTGTACTGTGCCTTTCCTTCTATCCCTGTGCTCTCCCTGTGCACGAGAGCCTGAAGGGTTGTGTGTTATTAAGGGATACCAAATCAGATTGAGCTTCTGGAATCTCATCAGTGACTCACTCAACATAACGAATGACCCTGTGTTGTATAAAGAGGAGGGTCATTAAAATGCAGCGCTGCCTCTCGCCAACACAATTGCGTTTATGCGGCAGACAGCCTCCATAAGTCAAAAGAAGCCGATGAACCAGTTTTGTAAAAGAACAATGCCTTTGGAAATGTCAAGTACCTTGCCGGGTCCCTGACAACCTCTGGAATCATAATTGCTGTAAGAGAGAGAGAGAATTTGCTTTTGATATTCTTCCCCTCCCCCAGGTGCTGCACTACTTGGCGGTACAGAAGCCAGCAGACCTGACCCGCCATCTCCTGCCCTGCATCCTCCATGCTGCCATCCTCAAGGAGAAGGAGGAGGGTTAGTGACCGCAGGGTCCTGTTGCTCGGTCTCTGTCTCTTTATCTATCCCTCTCTCATATCTCACCAACTTCCTCTCTTCTCTCCCATACAGAGTCAGTAGAGGACATCCTATCTGTTAGAAAGGCCATCCAGCAGGCCACCTCTCATGCCAGCAAGCTGCTGCGCCACCCCAGCCCAGACTACAAGAAACTAGAGGTGACTGGAAACAACTTTTTTTTCATCTAGCCTTTATCTTACCAGGATAAATCCTGTTTTTCAAGGGAGACCTGGCAAGATTTGACGATCTCTACCCAACAGTCTCTAATCCCTAACCTCTACCTCTAACCCATTGGTTGGACTGCAAGGTAGCCACAGTATACTTTTTTTCTACCCCCAATTCATCCACCCTAGTACTGTGTCTATGTGTCTGTCTCCTCCAACAGGACGTGATTACCCAGCTGATAGCGGTGGAGACGGTCATTGCCCGCTCCCGCTCTCTGAAGGCCAAGTTTGGCATCGGGAAGGCAGAGCAGGGCGACAACGCAGAGGATCTGGAGAGGTACAGTAGGACAAAAGCAGCACGCCCTGAAATAATACGAATATATTCCATTCAGCAGACACTTTTATCCAAAGCGTATTAGGCATGCATACATTCCTGGCATTGCAAGCACTGTGCGCTAAACGAAGTAATTTAATGTTAACCAGTAGGGCCAGATAGATCTGCGGAGATACAAAAATACCTATGGAGTTAAATGAAATCAATCCAACTGCTTCAAACCTATCTATTTCTATGCAGGTCTATTTCTATTGAGATAAAATCTCTTTTGCAAGTGAGACCAATCGAAACCATGAATAGTTTAAGTGTTATCGATTCGGTTTTCAGACAGTGCTTTTAACTTCCCTGTAGATTCTCTCCAGCCCTACTCCTGATGAAACCAGCAGGCACATTTGAACCAACCCTCCATGCCACTACTCCTCCTTCCCCACTGTTGTTCTTTTGTCCTCTCAAATCAAATAACTTTTTATTCATCACCTGCTTCGTAAACAACAGACGTAGGCCAACAGTGAAATGCTTCCTTACGGGCCCTTCGCAACTGCTGAGAGAAAGAAAATAATAGAAAAGTAATAACACGTTTGAGGGAGAGGTTGTTGTCCTCGCACCACCCTGCCTGGTCTCTGACGACCTCCTTATAGGGCAGGGGTTCCCAAACTCTCACGACCCCAACCATAGGCTATTAATGACCATTTGTTTCACATGGTTGGGTCGCGAGAATTTACGGATATCAAAATGGGGTCATGGGCTAAACAAGTTTGAGAACCCCTGACCTATAAGGAGGTCGTCAGAGACCTGGCAGGGTAGTGCGAGGACAACAACCTCTCCATCACCGTCAGCTAGACAAAGGAAATGGAAAACTATAGGAAATGGAGGGCTGAGCACACCCCCATTCACATCGACAGGGCAGTAGTGGAGCGGGTCGAGAGCTTCAAGTTCCTTGTATCCACATCACTAAGGATTTATCATGGCCCGCACACATCAACACAGTTGTGAAGAGGGCACGATAACGCCTCTTCCCCCTCAAAAGGCTGAAAAAATTGGGCATGGCCCCTTAGATCCTCAACGTTCTACAGCTGCGCTATTGAGAGCATCTTGACTGGCTACATCACCGCTTGGTATGACAACTGCTTGGCATTCGACCGCAAGACGCTACAGAGGTTAGCGCGTACGGACCAGTACATCACTGGGGCCGAGCTCCCTGCCATCCAGGACCTCTATACCAGGCGGTGTCCGAGGGAGTCCCTAAAAATTGTCATTAACAGCCTATGTTAACTTTTTATTTTTATTTGTGGCTATCGCAGTCAATTGAAAAACATTTCTAACATTCTGATTGTCTTAACTCACCATCATATACTTTGAATGTGGGGCTATGACAGTCAATTGCAAATTAGACTGACATAATGTCTTATCTCACCACCACTAATGAGAAGGGTATGCTTGATGCATGTCGCGTCGGAGCTTCTCAAAGTAAGGAACATTTTTGGTTTTAATGCAAACGAGAGCACTCAATCCAGCTTCACACAGATTTGAGCTGGCAAAGGGTACTAGGAGTTTTATGGTGCTTTCAAGATAACTGGGAACTCTGAAAAATTAGAGGTCAAATCATGACGTCAGTGATCTTCAGGTCGGAATGTCAGAGCTCTAGAAAGAGGCCCGAGTTGGATGACCGTTCAAAAGGATTTTTCCCAGTCAGAGCTCGTTTTTTTCCCTAGTTCCCAGTTCTCCTTAATGCACTGAAGTCAGAAGTCTGAGATTGCTTAGTTCCCAGTTCACTTACTGATGCTGTTTTCTGTTAGAAACATGCTCAGCGTTGGGAAGGGGGCATGGTTCGCTTTTGTAAGACTCTCCAATAAGTAAGACTTTTGTTAGACTCTCCAATAAGAATTCTTTCCTCTGAATCCACTGATGCGGTTACGCATCTGTAGAATGTTTTTCTTATTTCCCCAGCATGCTTGAATTCAGTTTCCCAAAGATGTCTATTGCATAGGCAAGGAGACATTTTCTTTTACTTTACACAGAAAGTTCTTTAAAAAAAAATGTTTTTTTTACATCCTTTGTGAATGACAGAAGTTCCACTGTCAATGTGAACATCTTTTCAACCCTCCCCCTTGCTAACCACCAATCCTCAGTGTGAAATAGAACATTGTCATGCTCTGATCACATATCACATAGTTTTGTGAACAGGCCTGCGTGCAGTGGATATGCTTTCATGTAGTTTACCATTGAAGTTACCTGCTGCAGTATATTTCAGTTCTGTGCTCAGCTCTTTTGCTGCCAGTTCCTCTCGGTGTATCATACAATGCTTCCATATGGCAGAGGGAGACGCAATCATAACTAGAGTGCAGAGGCCTGCCTGCCTGCCATCCCACCATAGATGGAGCCCCATCTGTGCAAGATCCCACCATTCCATCCCATGGAATCTGTTTTTCGTCAATATAGCCACGCAGCATACTGAACATCCTCTGTGCCGTTTCTTGCTCGGGAATCGTGAGACGGAACAATATGTCCTCGTGAATAGCATCCCCTGACGTACAAACGTCAACTCATGGGCATCTCGGCCCTCACGGCTAATGTACATTTGGAGTCATTCAGTTTGAGTCATTCAGTCAGAGTTTTCTCTTGATTACTAGCAATAGCATAATTTCTTCATTTAGCAGTGTTATCTGACAAAGGTATTGATGCGAGTGTCTGTACATCTCCCACCCCACGTTGTTGTCACCATATCTATTGCGGCCAGTAATATCAAAGTCTCTGTAATAGTGTGTGGTCTCATAGCATAGCGGGCCTAGCCATTCACCGTGGGAATGATTCAAGTGCAACAGTCAAGTGCAGCCTTTTCAAATGATCTAGAGTTGTGTCTTTTTAGATTTGAAAAATGTAGACGAAGGTTAACCACATTGCAATGATTTTGAGATACAAAGACGATATTATGGTCATTTTGGGAGGGTATATACAGTTGAAGTCGGAAGTTTACATACACTTAGGTTGGAGTCATTAACTTGTTTTTCAAACACTCCACAAATTTCTTGTTAAACTATAGTTTTGACAAGTCATGACACAAGTAATTTTTCCAACAGTTGTTTACAGACATTATTTCACTGTATCACAATTCCAGTGGTCAGAAGTTTACATACACTAAGTTGATTGTGCCTTTAAACAGCTTGGAAAATTCCATAAAATTATGTCATACTTTAGAAGCTTCTGATAGAATAATTGACATCATTTGAGTCAATTGGAGGTGTACCTGTGGATGTATATCAAGGCCTACCTTCAAACTCTGCGCCTCTTTGCTTGACATCATGGGAAAATCAAAAGACATCAGCCAAGACCTCAGTAAAAAATTGTAGACCTCCACAAGTCTGGTTCATCCTTGGGAGCAATTTCCAAACGTCTGAAGGTACCACGTTCATCTGTACAAACAATAGTACGCAAGTATAAACACCATGGGACCACGCAGCCATCATACCGCTCAGGAAGGAGACACGTTCTGTCTCCTAGAGATGAACGTACTTTGGTGCGAAAAGTGCAAATAAATCCCAGAACAACAGCAAAGGACCTTGTGACGATGCTGGAGGAAACAGGCACAAAAGTATCTATATCCACAGTAAAACGAGTCCTATATCGACATAACCTGAAAGGCCATTTAGCAAGGAAGAAGCCACTGCTCCAAAACCGCCATAAAAAAGCAAGACTACGGTTTGCAACTGCACATGGGGACAAAGATCGTACTTGTTGGAGAAATGTCCTCTGGTCTGATGAAACCGAAATATAACTGTTTGGCCATAATGACCATTGTTATGTTTGGAGAAAAAAGGGGGAGGCTTACAAGCAGAAGAACAATATCCCAACCGTGTAGCACGGGGGTGGCAGCATCCTGTTGTGGGGGTGCTTTATTGTAGGAGGGACTGGTGCACCTCACAAAATAGATGGCTTCGTGAGGGAGGAAAATTATGTGGATATATTGAAGCAACATCTCGAGACATCAGTCCGGAAGTTAAAGCTTGGTCGCAAATGGGTCTTCCAAATGGACAATGACCCCAAGCATACTTCCAAAGTTATGGCTTAAGGACAACAAAGTCAAGGTATTGGAGTGGCCATCACAAAGCCCTGACTTCCAGCCTGTAGAACATTTGTGGGCAGAACTGCAAAAGCAATGTGCGAGCAAGGAGGCCTACAAACCTGACTCAGTTATACCAGCTCTGTCAGGAGGAATGGGCCAAAATGCACCCAAGCTTGTGGAAGGCTACCCAAAATGTTTGAACCAAGTTAAACAATTTAAAGGCAATGCTACCAAATACTAATTGAGTGTCAACTTCTGAACCACTGGAAATGTGATGAAAGAAATAAAAGCTGAAATAAGTAATTCTCTCTACTATTATTCTGACATTTCACATTCTTAAAATAATGTGGTGATCCTAACTGACCTAAGACAGGGAATTTTTACTTTGATTAAATGGCAGGAATTTTGAAAAACGGAGTTTAAATCTATTTGGCTAAGGTGTATGTAAACTTCCGACTTCAACTGTATATATTTTTCTCAGGATTTTGGAAATGATCCACGACCCGTTTTCATATCAGGTGACCCCACGACCCCTAGTTTGGGAACCGCTGCTATAGGCTGCCTCATTGTGGTTGGTGATCAGGCCTACCACCGTCATATTGTCAGCAAACGTAATAATTGTGTTTGAGTCCACGCAGTTGTGTGTGAACAGGGAGTACAGGAGGGGACTGAGCATGCACCCCTGATGGGGACCCTGTGTTGAGTTTGGATATTTGCTAACAAATAGTCTGGGGAAAATGTTAGCTGTTGAGGTGAGTGCTAATGATCATATTTATTTTTACGTTTGCTCATATATTCACTCGTGATACAAGTCAGTATTCAACGTCCATCCATGTCTGGAGATGAAGTGGAAACCTGCCGCTAGGATCAACAGTGAGCGCTGTTACCTTTTTCAAGTTTGTTTGGTTTCGATTCGTTAGGGACGGCGGATGAGTTTAAGCATCTGCGTCTGATTCCAAAGGTTGCATGTAATTTTGGGGGGGGCAATCCCATTTTGGGGGGGCCAATCCCAAATGCCAATCCCAACATTTGGAATAATTTCCAAATTTGATGTTTGACAAACATGGATGAACGTCTAATTCTGACATGAGACCTATGAGAGCTGGTAGCATACAGTGCATTCGGAAAGTATTCAGCCCTCTTGACTTTTTCCACATTTTGTTACGTTTCAGCCTTAAATTGATTAAATTCATTTGTTTCCTTATAAATCTACCCACAATACCCCACAATGACAAAGCGAAAACAGTTCTGGGAACATTTTTGCAGAATAATCAAAAAGAAAAACAGATACCTTATTTACATAAGTATTCAGGCTCCAATTATCATCTTTGATGTTTCTACAACTTGATTGGAGTCCTCCTGTGGTAAATTGAATTGATTGGACATGATTTGGAAAGGCACACACCTGTCTATATACAGTGGGGCAAAAAAGTATTTAGTCAGCCACCAATTGTGCAAGTTCTCCCACTTAAAAAGATGAGAGGCCTGTAATGTTCATGATAGGTACACTTCAACTATGACAGACAAAATTAGAAGAAAAAAAATTATGAATTTATTTGCAAATTATGGTGGAAATAAGTATTTGGTTAATAACAAAAGTTTATCTCAATACTTTGTTATATACCCTTTGTTGGCAATGACGGAGGTCAAACGTTTTGTGTAAGTCTTCACAAGGTTTTCACACACTGTTGCTGGTATTTTGGCCCATTCCTCCATGCAGATCTCCTCTAGAGAAGTGATGTTTTGGGGCTGTTGCTGGGCAACACGGACTTTCAACTCCCTCCAAAGATTTTCTATGGGGTTGAGATCTGGAGACTGGCTAGGCCACTCCAGGACCTTGAAATGCTTCTTACGAAGCCACTCCTTCGTTGCCCGGGCGGTGTGTTTGGGATCATTGTCATGCTGAAAGACCCAGCCAAGTTTAATCTTCAATGCCCTTTCTGATGGAAGGAGGTTTTCACTCAAAATCTCACGATACATGGCCCCACACGGATCAGTCGTCCTGGTCCCTTTGCAGAAAAACAGCCCCAAAGCATGATGTTTCCACCCCCATTGCTTCACAGTAGGTATGGATGCAACTCAGCATTCTTTGTCCTCCAAACACGACGAGTTGAGTTTTTACGAAAAAGTTATATTTTGTTTTCATCTGATCATATGACATTCTCCCAATCTTCTTCTGGATCATCCAAATGCTCTCTAGCAAACTTCAGACGGGCCTGGACATGTGCCCCCCTGCTTAAGCCAGTACGTCTAGCACTGCAGGATTTGAGTCCCTGGCGGCGTAGTGTGTTACTGATGGTAGGCTTTGTTACTTTGGTCCCAGCTCTCTGCAGGTCATTCACTAGGTCCCCCCGTGTGGTTCTGGGATTTTTGCTCACCGTTCTTGTGATCATTTTGACCCCACGGGGTGAGATCTTGCGTGGAGCCCCAGATCGAGGGAGATTATCAGTGGTCTTGTATGTCTTCCATTTCCTAATAATTGCTCCCACAGTTGATTTCTTCAAACCAAGCTGCTTACCTATTGCAGATTCAGTCTTCCCAGCCTGGTGCAGGTCTACAGTTTTGTTTCTGGTGTCCTTTGACAGCTCTTTGGTCTTGGCCATAGTGGAGTTTGGAGTGTGACTATTTGAGGTTGTGGACCGGTGTCTTTTTTACCGATAACAAGTTCAAACAGGTGCCATTAATACAGGTAACGAGTGGAGGACAGAGGAGCCTCTTAAAGAAGTTACAGGTCTGTGAGAGCCAGAAATCTTGCTCGTTTGTAGGTGACCAAATACTTATTTTCCACCATAATTAGCAAATAAATTCATTCAAAATCCTACAATGTAATTTTCTGGATTTTTTTTTCTCATTTTGTCTGTCATAGTTGAAGTGTACCTATGATGAAAATTACAGGCCTCTCTCATCTTTTTAAGTGGGAGAACTTGCACAATTGGTGGCTGACTAAATACTTTTTTGCCCCACTGTATATATATTCTGGCATCCTCCAAGTTACCAACTAGTGAATAAATGATAGCTGGGAAGGTAAAGAACTTGAAAGGAACTTTGTTTCATGGGGAAGCTATTTGAAAGTTCCTCTGTGGTTGCTGAAATTGTAGGAAATGGTTTTAGGCAAGTGCAGACTCTAACGCTACACTTAAAGTGGAAATGTAAGATTTTGCTATTGTTACCATAAACAATCCATATTCATTCTGTGTGATTTGAATAGTATGCACATTCAATTCAGTTTGAAAGATGTAAATTGTGTGCTGTCACCTGTACTAGGGATTGAGACAATCTCACCAGGGATGTCAGTCGGCCTATGGATAAACATTCAGAACATTAAAACTTTGCTCACCAGAACCGGTATTATTCTGTTGCAGTGTGTAGCCTTGTAGAGAACTTTCTCATTTTTTCTGTCATAGTTGAAGTGTACCTATGATGAAAATTACAGGCCTCTCTCATATTTTTAAGTGGGAGAACTTGCACAATCGGTGGCTGACTAAATACTTTATTGCCCCACTGTAAGGTCCCACAGTTGACAGTGCATGTCAGAGCAAAAACCAAGCCATGATGTCAAAGGAAAAAAACAGAACTGTGTTGAGGCACATATCTGGGGAATGGTACCAAAAAATGTCTGCAACATTGAAGGTACCCAAGAACACAGTGGCCTCCATCATTCTTAAATGGAAGAAGTTTGGAAACACCAAGACTCTTCCTAGTGCTGGCTGCCCAGCCAAACTGAGTGATCGGAGGAGAAGGGCCTTGGTTAGGGAGGTGACCAAGATCCTGATGGTCACTCTGACAAAGCTCCAGAGATCCTCTGTGGTGATGGGAGAACCTTCCAGAAGGACAACCATCTCTGCAGCACTACACCAGCCAGGCCTTTATGGTAGAGTGGCCAGACGGAAGTCACTCCTTTGTAAATTCACGTGACAGCCTGCTTGGAGTTTGCCAAAAGGCACATAAAGGACTCTCAGACCATGAGAAGCAAGATTCTTATGAAGGTCTTATGAAACCAAAATTGAATGCCAAGTGTCTCTTTGGCCTGAATGCCAAGTGTCACGTCTGGAAGAAACCTGGCACCATCCCTACTGTGAAGCATGGTGGCGGCAGCATCATGCTTTTGTGATCTTTTTCAGCGGCAAGGACTGGGAGTCTAGTCAGGATCGAGGGAAAGATGAATGGAGAGCGCTCATGACCTCAGACTGGGGCGATGGTTCACCTTCCAACAGGACAATGATCCTAAGCACACAACCAAAAGAAAGTGACTTAGTGACTTAGGGACACGTCTCGGAATGTCCTTGACTCCTGTCTCGCTTGAAAATTCCTAACCTTATTCTGTAATCTATAGGTTGCATTATCAAAGCATGTCTCGCCTATGCATGTCAAAATACCGCTATAATACGTCTGCTCTGTCTTGTATTGCTGCCCATATGAGAGCTTCGGTAGAGAATGTGACCATCAAACGGTATGAGAGTAGATATGGATTTTGTTTTTTATAAATAGAGTTGGTCCCCGTTAAGATGCCTTGATATTTAAACAGTTCCCTCTCATCATCTCCCCGTTATTCATGAGCTGATCTGCTGTCTGTATAATCATCAACTTGACTTTGCCAAATAGGAGAGATTCTGTCATTCGTTGGAGGTTATCTAGCAAGCTTTCAACTTTGGTCATTTTACTTTTGTTTGACTGCCGTTACAAAGTTTGTATGATCCGACAACGCTATAGCCTACTCGGGGTCCGCTGTGTGTCAAGATACTGTAGCCTGGACCAACTGCTGAAATGCGCTGAATTAATTGAGGAACATGATAACACTCTGAATTTCTGAACGGCCTGTTTCTCAAGTCATTTACTCTATCATTACTAAATATCAGTTTCACTTTCTGTGAAATCTTTACATAGTGGCGCTGACAAGGTGGCGCAGCACCTCTCTTATTTGCGGAGAATCTTTACATAGTCACTATATCTTGGTTTTGAACACTTTAAATGGGCACATTTTTGCTGTATTTCCCCGGACTCTCTGGTTAGATTAATTATTCCCGGGTATTGAAACTGTCAATTTTATCTACTCTCACCACCTGGGTGGCGGCCCGTCAGGATGTCCAGGATCCAGTTGCAGAGGGATGTGTTCAGTCCCAGAGTCCTTAGCGTAGTGATGAGCTTGGAGGGCACTATGGTGTTGTAGTAGTCGTTGTAGTAGCTGTAGTCGATGAACAGTGTTCTCACATAGGTGTTCCTCTTGTCCAGATGGGAGAGGGCGGTGTGGAGTGCAGATTGTGTAATCTGTGGCTCTGTTGAGGCGGGATGTGAATTGTAGTGGGTACCTCTTGTGTGCCTTCCATCCCATCCTTCTCGCTTTATTAATATCACAAGCCGGCTCTTATTTCATCATACAACCTGCTCGGGGGGGTAGGAGTAGGAATGCTAATAAATGTTGGGCAAACACAAGTACTGTGTTGTGTGCTATATTAAAACTCCACCACCCTCTCCCCAGGCACACACTCTGCTCAAATTGTAATAAGGGAGCATATTATAGTGGGTGTGTTTGTGTGCCTATCTTGGGAGTGAATAAGTGAGTGTGTCTGGAGTGTGTAGATCTGTCTGTCTGTGTGTGTGTGTCTGTCTGTCTGTCTGTCTAGGTATTCACTTAGTGTCAGAGGTTCAGGTACATTGAGAGAGAGAAACATAGATATACAGACAGATGGGGTTATATTAGGGAGGCCCACCGTGTTCATTTGTCCCAGGGGCCTCTGATTGCCCAGCCATTCAGGCAGTAGAACCAGGCAGAGAGAGACTAATTTTGAGGACACTCAGAGCTGGCCTGGAACCATGCAGCCATTAACTTGTCCCTTTTCTCTCCAACAATGAAACTGCCTGTCCTGCCTTGTATCCGAGATGCTGTGTCAGGGGAGAGGGATGCGTTCCAGAAAGGCTGTAGTTTTCACATGTTGTGTACTGTACTGTAGCTAGTTTTTACAACCCCTTCTCGTTATTCTGTTGGTAAAAGTATAATTGCATGTCTTTTAAATATAAAAACCTGCATGTGTTTTCTGACTACGCTCACATGAACTGAACCTCTTCCCCCATCTCCTCTTCTTCTCGCTCTCAGGTTCGTGAGCTCTCTGCTAGAGGAGCCTGAGGTGTCTGTGATCGGAGCAGGGCGCGGCCCAGCCGGCAGCATCATCCATAAGCTGTTTGTCAGCGCTCAGAGGGTAAAGCACACCGTCTCACACTGTCACCACCATCCAGAACACACACGCACACGCTTGTACAAACATACACACCGTCCCCCACTGAGGCCTTTCCTAACTCCTTGGCGTCACAGGATATCCCGCCACCACTATCGGTTCACGTGCTGTTTGTCCAACAGCCCAGGCAGGAGATGTTATGTTCCCCCTGACTGATTCCCCTCCTACAACCCCACCCTTTTTCCAGGCCCTGAGGGGCTCCTGGGCATGCTGCCTGAGTAACAAAAAGCATGCTGCTGCTGGACTGTGTTCTAATGTGTTCACTTATCACTACTTTCTTCTTGCCGCTTTATTAAACCGTTTTACTTGCTTAAGTTAAGTCACTCTTCTTGCATATCACATAATGCAACTCATACCAAGTATGATAAAAACGTCTGTCAAAAAATGGCTTTGTGCAATCTGACAGACAAACATCTAGGCTCTGTAGTTCCCTCTGTTATGATTAGCAGAAGGACAATTAAACACATGTCTTGTTTTATTCAGTTTGATATGATTTGACAAGCAAGGAGAGAGACACCTGGACCAAATGACTGTCTATTCTGTGCTGCATGTCTTTGAGTATACTCCGACTGAATAGTCTGAGATGATCAGTTAAAAGGCACTTGCAATGATATATTACCTCTCGCATTGTACTGTACAGTTGCACCTGTATTGGTTATGAAAGTAAGTGTATGCTTTGCTGTAACACATTGAAATACAATGCCTGGTTTGGTCTTGGCACATCCAATGACACATACATTTGTTTGTTCAACGTGAAATTTAGTTCAAGCCAATAAATGTGTCTTCTTCCGGAGTTCATCAACAGATGCAGTCCCTGGTCCCAGATCTGTTCCTTAGAATAATTGCTAGTCAAATGCAAACAGGGAATGAATGCTTGTCTTGGCTCTCTCCCCTGTGCCTTGTGTTGGAGGATGAAATGGTGCGAAAAAATAGTTAGATTTCAGCAAACTCTCACTCCCTCAATCACTTTTTTTTTTTTACCCAGCAAGATGTCGGAGTGTTAAATTACAGCCTGTGTTTTGCCAAGCTCTCAAAAGAAAGCTTGTAATTATCCCAAGCACATGTAAATCAGATGAAATCATCAGCCAATCAAATGAGGTGAGTTTCTTGGGAACGAGGGAAAGAGAGACAGAGAAGAATAGAAGAGAGGAGAGATGTCCTGCCCCTCATCTTACCCATGTTACCAGTACAAGACTAGAGTACCAGTTTGATTGTTGTCTGATTGCAATGCCGCTTGCTCTGGCTTGAGTGCGTATGCTATGCATGGGATGCATTCGGTGGGATGAATGTCATGTCTTCTCAACCAGAACCTAATCACCTGACTTTGTGTCGGTTGTGTTGTTTGTTATTTTATGTTTTTTCGTTCTCTCCATCGTATTATGTGTTTTTTTTTGTCTCCTAACGCTGCTTGCCTCTCACCCATGTCAAGCTCGCTGACTACAGCAGTGATGAGGTAACCACTAGCAACCCTCCCTATCCCCCCTTTACACCCCTAGTTCACCCCCCACCCTAGCTGCCTCCACCCCCCATGCCCCTCTCCACGATGACTTCTCCCTCTTTCTACCTGCAAAGCAGTGCTGCAACTGAGGTTCAGGCCAGCTGAGGGAGGGATACAGACAAAGATTACAGTTATTTCTCTGGTAATGGTTTGGAAGAGTGAACCGCTGCAATTTCCAGACCTCCATAACACAATGGAGAAGCACAGGGTTCCTAAAGCGATGCCACTTACCGTGTTTTTAACCTCCCTCTGACCTTTTTACCTAACCACCTAGCCCCTCTTCTTCTCCTCCTCCCTTCCATCTTTTCTTCTAACCACCTATCTGTTAGTGTAGCTCTAATCAATTATTTTTTGTTGTATGTCCATTTGCTCTCATTCTCTGTTGATGGGTCTGCGTTGATAAACAAGTGTTTTCTGGTGGATGTGGAGGTTGGTTTATAGTAGACTAGTTTTAGCTGGTTTAGTATGTATACTAAGGAGTGGTATGTCGCTATACACTGAGTGCATAAAACCATTAGGAACACCTGCTCTTTCCATGACAGACAGTGAATCCAGCTCAAAGCTATGATCCCTTACTGATGTCACTTGTTAAATCCACTTCAATCAGTGTAGATGAAGGGGAGGAGACAGGTTAAAGAAGGCTTTTTAAGCCTTGAGACATGGATTGTAAAAAAAAAAGATTGAAGTGCCTTTTGAATGGGCTTTGATAGTAGGTGCCAAGCGCACCGATTTGTCAAGAACTACAACGCTGCTAGGTTTTTCATGCTCAACCGTTTCCCATGTATATCAAGAATTCTACCTATTCTTCAGATATACTACATATTCTATCCACATAATGTCTAAACATGCCATCACATACATATATAATTATACTCCGGACTCCGACATTGCTTGTCCTAATATTTCTATATTTCTTAATTCCATTCTTTTACTTTTAGATTTGTGTGTGTTGTTAGATATTAGTGTACTGTTGGAGCTAGTAACACAAGCATTTCGCTACACCCACAATAAACATCTACTAAATATGTGGATGCGACCAATAAGATTTGATTATGAATGGTCCACCACCTAAAGGACATCCAGCCAATTTGACACAACTGGGGGAAGCGTTGCCGTCAACAAGGTCCAGCATCTCTTTGGAACGCCTTCGACACCTTGTAGAGTCCATGCCCCGATGAATTCAGGCTGTTCTGAGGGCAAAATGGGGTGCAACTCAATATTAGGAATTTGTTCCTTTTAAGTTTCGTACACTCAGTGTATACATTACAGTAGGTTAGTGGTATCCTGCTGTTTAGTATGTACACTCAGGAGTGGTAGGTTGCTCTTTTCTGTCTGGTTAGTTATATACTAGTTTTAGCCTGCTAGTTTACTATGTAAGTATTGGAGGTTGCTGTGGTGTGTTTGATCCCTTTTGGCTTTAGATCTTAGCGTCACGTAGCTTTCTTGTGTTGCCATCCCTCTAGGGCTATGCTGTGCCCCACTGAAAACAAATGCATACATTGATCTGGAAGCACACACCGAATCGCTCCAATCCATTAAATGTGTTCTCCTTTCCTCGCCTTAGACAATAGTTTGGGAGATGTGGGAAGGCATTTGTTAATTTGTAATCAGCTTTCTAATTTATGTAATTTGTTCCTGCTCAGTAAAAATAGATTGTGTTAACATGCTGCTGTCGTTTCTCAGTCCAGACGCTTTCACTTGCGCCAGGTCTGATCACTGTCGAGGTTGTTTCATTCCCCCAACCACTTAGAATGAGTTGTATGTATGTTTTTCTCAGTCTCGCGTGTCACACTCTGTTATACTCACATTGTAAAAGTGTAGTATGTGTTAAGGTTCTGCTTAGACTGCCTAAAAATATATTGTGTTCTAGTTTCCACATTTTATTGGGCTTTTATAGAAAGTCTACTGTGTGTTGGGCCCTGCATTCTCCATTTTGTGCCGGCCTGAATGTTAGCCACTCAATTATGTGCCAACCTAAATTTTTGCCACTTTGCTTGCGTTTAGACAGGCAGCTAATTCTGGTCTTTTTTCCACTAATTGGTCTTTTGACCAATCCCATCAGATAATTTTCCGAGCTGATCGGATTGGTCAAAATACCAATTAGTGTTATTAGAATTGGGCTGTCTGTTTAAACGCAGCTGTTGACTCCTCCCATCTGTCTGCCTCGCCCCACACAGGCTGCCCTTTTGGCTCCATTGGATGAAGACACAGGACGTGGGGGTGGAGCTGATGACAAAAAGCCAATGGGAGGTGCCAGTGTGCCAGACTTCCCTCCCCCTGCAGGGCGTGAGATCTTGCTGCGTACGTGTGTCCCGCGGCCCGCGCCCTACTCCAAGGCTCTCCCCCAGCGTCTCTTCTGTGTCCTGATGAGAGAAGACTTCAGGCTGGCTGGGGCCTTCTCATCCGACACCTCCTTCTTCTGAGAGAGGGAGAGTGAGAGAGGGAGAGAAGGAGATGGAGAGCGAGAGAGGGGCTAGTCTGGAAGATGAACCAGGGAGTGTTGGTGGGAGGTCAGGAGGGCATTTGGGATCTCTGGTCAGTGACTCAATCAAGGCTGTATGCATCTCATCATGAGTGGAGCTATGGGCTAGTCTATGGTTTGTTCCAAAGCCACATGACGGAACGCTCCACCCATCTCGGGGCTGGCACCATCTTAAGTGTCTCGTGGGAGGATCGGAGAAACAGAACGGTGGGCTGGCAGGCAGCGCTTTCTTATGAAATCATCGCACTGTGCAACGACTCATATCAGACTGTTCGTTGGTTCCCGGAGGGCTACCAACGACTCTTTGTTGATTTAGACTATTCAGTTATTTGGGGTTTAAATGCAAAATAGACTGTTCTCAATTGGGAACTGAGCTTACTATGACTGTTGTAGTCAAATAAATCTCATGCTTTTTTGTTGCGTAGCTCTATAATAACCTAGGGAAAAATAAAAGTACCCTTGTGTGAAAATAATTTGTTTTTGGGGTGGGAATAAGAATATTCCCCTTGACCTATCTCCCTGAGTGGTAATATATTAGGACGCTAAATAGCATATCATGTATTTTTCCCTGTATTTTTCCCTCCTTGATTGTGATCGTTTGTGGCTCTCCAGTTGCCCAATCAGTCATTGGTTGAAGACCATCATCTCTTAGACGCTCACAATGCTCTGTCTGTTCTGTAGCCCCAGACACTCACGCTGCCCATCGCGCTCGTACTGTATGCAGCAATTAGTTACCACTTAAAGCATTTCTCACTATAATAATGCTTATTGATATACATGCAATCACCGTAGGTTTTCCCTAGTCATCTAAATGTATTGAATCCTAGTTGAAAGTGCAATTACATATTCTATATTGTAAAGACGTAGCCTTACATATAGCAGCAGAAAGAAAGGTGTCCTAGTTAATGTTGTTAGTGCTGTTTCTATGAAGAAGGATGTTAAGTGCTGTTAATTGTTAAATTGCTGAGTAATTTTACTTAAGTCAATGCAGACAACTTTTCTACTTTGTCAGTAATTAACTGAGGGGATGGATTCAAACTGTGGAGCTAGCCAAAGTCTGTACGTGTCAAGTGAGTCTTGGTTGTAAATGTCTCCTAGTTTAGTCCTGTTACATTGGTAAAAGAATAAACATTTTAATTCAACACTAAAATGTATAATATTGGTATCTGTTATTGGCATAACTATTTAACATTTTGTGCACTTATTTTCTTAATTGCGATTAATCATATTGTCTGAAAGCGTTCAAAATACACTGAAAACATCTCAAATACATAATCTACTGTATACAGCTAAAAACAACAATGCGATGTCAAAACAGGTTGACATTGAGGTAAAAGAAAGTGTGATTATCAATTTACCACATTTTGTTTAATGTTACTTTGGGCAAAATCAAGGCGTCAATATTCTCGTGATACAAAAAGCATTAATCTTAAAGGGTAGGTAGCATAAACGTAACATACTGTATGGATTTGCATTAGTGTACACAACAAAAGTCCCAATGCAAAGTTACACATCACTTTTTATCACATAGAACCGATCAGCAATCCGAATGTCATGTCAGAAAATGTTTCTCCGGGTTGTGGTGTAATATGGAGGACCCGGCAAGCCAGCCTATTCCCTATAATGTAAACTCCAACAGAGTTGCTAACAGAGTTGTTAGCACTGAATAAGTCAGCCAGTTGCTATCAACACCTACCTTATAGCTACATTAAAGTAAACCAACGTTTTGGAAATACATAACGCCATCTAACCAGTTATGAAAGAATGTTATATCTATGCAGTTATCTTAGCCAGACAGCTAATGTTCGCTTTTAAGCCAACTTACTATTAGCCTAGCCAACCACCAAGGTTATGGTCGGCAAGCTAGAGCCCCAACTACTGGAGACCAGCTAGAACACAACTAACACAACTAAAACATAACCACAAATAAAAGCAAAGGGCAAGCAGAGACTTACAGATTGATGACCGGGGCCCATCCGATGGTAGAGTGCAGACCCATCCTTTTAAAAAGAGTACAAGCTGAGAGCTACCAAAGTGAGGGGAGGCGGGCGCTTCACCGGACTGAGGAAGAGTCAGGGAAATCCAATAGCTATATAGCAAGAAAAATCCGAAATAGATAGATTCCAGATGTCAGTCAGCTAGGTGAAAGGTGGAAAAAGTTAGAAAAGTCCCGTAGCCAATTTCACAGCGAACATGAAAAAAGTTGACAAAACAAAAAGCAAAACAGACTAGGTACTACACAATTAGAGCAGGCAGGTAGGATTTTCTCTTTCATTTTGAGCTCACGACAAGAAGGCACCAGAACCTGCCATGCTAACGGGTTCCAATAAGGTTAACACAGCTACAAAGTCTGTGAAGAGCTTGAGCTACAGAGCTACAGAGCTAGCACACAAACTTGGTAGCACGGAGTAGATCCTCCATATGACGTTGAGAAATAGCGCATTGTGGGTAGTTTAGAAGATATCTGAATAAGTTAATAAATATGTAATAACCCAAAACATAACTGTTTACTTTGAAGTAGCCAGATCGTGACTACAATAAAGTCTTTGACCACACTGTGTTGTTACATTGGTGAGTAAATACTCATATTTCCTACCCTTCAAATTACAGCTAAATAAGTGCAAATTCAGAATTTGCAATTAATCACAGCAAATCTTTTGGCAGTTCTAGTTCCCTTTCAGTTAGTACTCTCAGTTCAACACATCACACATTCAACACATGTGGGATAGAAATGCAAAAAAAATTGAGAAAGTACTTTTTCTCTCATGGCTAACTACTAGAAGTTTGAAAAGACAGGCTGAGTTGGTGGGGAGCTTATATTCATAAAACACCTATTTCTAGAAACTTGGATGCAGTGTTGTAGCAAATTTGGTGATAAACAAAGCAACTCAAACAACTTTGAAATTGCAGGTATGATGTACTTTTTCTGTTTACGTCTCCCGTTTGGCATGTCGCTTGTGATGCAATTCACAGCAGCACATGACAACTGCATCAGAGTATTGAATGAACCACCCCCCTTTTGTTCCTTGCTTGTTGAAGATCTAGCTAGCCAGTAACTAGCTAACAGCTAGACACAGATGAAAGGGGAGACATATAAGTATCTTTGCCATAGAATTATTATTATTATTTGACCCTGCTGGTCATCTATGAACATTTGAACATCTTGGCCATGTTCTGTTATAATCTCTACCCGGCTCAGCCAGAAGAGGCCTGGTTCCTCTCCAGGTTTCTTCCTAAGTTCTGACCTTTCTAGGGAGTTTTTCCTAGCCACCATGCTTCTACACCTGCATTGCTTGGTGTTTGGGGTTTTAGGCTTGGTTTCTGTACAGTACTTTGACATCAGCTGATGTAAGAAGGGCTTTATAAATACATTTGATTGGTCATAACCTGTCATATGGTCATAAGACTGTCATGACCCATATATTTACACCTGTTGTGACATACAGTTGAAGTCGGAAGTTTACATACACTTAGGTTGGAGTCATTAAAACTTGTTTTTCAACCACTCCACAAATTTCTTGTTAACAAACTATAGTTTTGGCAAGTCGGTTAGGACATCTAATTTGTGCTTGACACAAGTAATTTTTCCAACATAATATTTCAGTTATAATTCACTGTATCACAATTCCAGTGGGTCAGAAATTTACATTGACTGTGCCTCTAAACAGCTTGGAAAATTCCAGAAAATGATGTCAAGGCTTTAAAAGTTTGGAGTGTAGCTTTGGATGTATTTCAAGGCCTACCTTCAAACTCAGTGCCTCTTGGCTTGACATCAAAATAAATTAGCCAAGACCACAGAAAAATTTGTAGACCATCTTGATGGTTCCATCTTGATTTCATCAGACCAGAGAATCTTGTTTTTCATGGTCTGAGAGTCCTTTAGGTGCCTTTTGGCAAACTCCAAGCGGGCTGTCAAGTGCCTTTTACTGAGGAGGGGCTTCCTTCTGGCCACTCTACCATAAAGGCCTGATTGGTGGAGTGCTGCAGAGATGGTTGTCCTTCTGGAAGGTTCTCCCATCGCCACAGAGGAATCTGGAGCTCTGTAAGGGTGACCATCGGTTCTTGGTCACCTCCCTGACCAAGGCCCTTCTCCACAGATTGCTAAGTTTGGCTGGGTAGCCAGCTCTAGAAGGAGTCTTGGTGGCTCCAAACTTCATCCGTTTAAGAATGATGGAGGCCACTGTATTCTTGGGGACCTTCAATGCTACAGACCTTTTTTCGTACCCTTCCCCAGATCTGTGCCTCGGCATAACCCTATCTCCGAGCTCTATGGATAATTTCTTCAACCTCATTGCTTGGTTTTTTCTCTGATATGCACTGTCAACTGTGGGACCTTATATAGACAGGTATGTGCAACAGGTGGACTCCAAGTTGTAGAAACATCTCAAGGATGATCAATGGAAACATGATCCACCTGAGCTCAATTTCGAGTCTAATAGTAAAGGGGATGACCAGTGAAATATACATGCTGGAGTGTGTGCTACGGGTGGGTGCTGCTATGGTGATCAGTGAGCTGAGATAAGGCGGGGCTTTACCAAGCAAAGACTTAGATGACCTGGAGCCAGTGGGTTTGGCGACGAGTATGAAGCGAGGGCCAGCCAACGAGAGCATACAGGTCGCAGTGGTTGGTAGTATATGGGGCATTGGTGACAAAACAGATGGCACTGTGATAGACTACATCCAATTTGCTGAGTAGAGTGTTGGAGGATATTTTGTAAATGACATCGCCGAAGTCAAGAATCAGTAGCATTCTCTGGAGATGCTTAATGTGCGTCTGGAAGGAGAGTTTACAGTCTAACCAGACACCTAGGTATTTGTAGTTGTCCACATACAGTTGAAGTCGGAAGTTTACATACACTTAGGTTGTAGTCATTAAAACTCGTTTTTCATCCACTCCACACATTCCTTGTTAACAAACTATAGTTTTGGCAAGTTGGTTAGGAGATCTACTTTATGCATGACACAAGTAATTATTCCAGCAATTTTTTACAGACAGATTATTTCACTGTATCACAATTCCAGTGGGTCAGAAGTTTACATACACTAAGTTGACTGTGCCTTTAAACAGCTTGGAAAATTCCAGAAAATTATGTCATGGCTTTAGAAGCTTCTAAAGCTAATTGACATCAATTGACTCAAATTGAGGTGTACCTGTGGATGTATTTCAAGGCCTACCTTCAAACTCCGTGTGTCTTTGCTTGACATCATTTGAAAATCAAAAGAAATCAGCCCAAAAATTGTAGCCCTCCACAAGTCTGGTTCAGCATTGGGAGCAATTTCCAAATGCCTGAAGGTACCACGTTCATCTGTACAAACAATAGTATACAAGTATAAACACCATGGGACCACACAGCCGTCATACCGCTCTGGAAGGAGACACGTTCTGCCTCCTAGAGATGAACGTACTTTGGTACAAAAAGTGCAAATCAATCCCAGAATAACAGCAAAGGACCTTGTGACGATGCTGGAGGAAACAGGCACAAAAATATCTATATCCACAGTAAAACGAGTCCTATATCGACATAACCTGAAAGGCCGCTCAGCAAGGAAGAAGCCACTGCTCCAAAACCGCCATAAAAAAGCAAGACTACGGTTTGCAACTGCACATGGGGACAAAGATCCTACTTTTTGGAGAAATGTCCTCTGGTCTGATGAAACAAAAATAGAACTGTTTGGCCATAATGATCATTGTTATGTTTGGAGGAAAAAGGGGGAGGCTTGGAAGCCGAAGAACACCATCCCAACCGTGTAGCACGGGGTGGCAGCATCATGTTGTGGGGGTGCTTTACTGTAGGCGGGACTGGTGCACCTCACAAAATAGATGGCATCATGAGGGAAGAAAATTATGTGGATATATTGAAGCAACATCTCAAGACATCAGTCAGGAAGTTAAAGCTTGGTCGCAAATGGGTCTTCCAAATGGACAATGACCCCAAGCATACTTCCAAAGTTGTGGCAAAATGGCTTAAGGACAACAAAGTCAAGGTATTGGAGTGGCCATTCCAAAGCCCTGACCTCAATCCTATAGAAAATCTGTGGGCAGAACTGAAAAAGCATGTGCGAACAAGGAGGGCTAAAAACCTGATTCAGTTACACCAGCTCTGTCAGGAGGAATGGGCCAAAATTAACCAAACTTATTGTGGGAAGCTTATGGAAGGCTTCCCGAAACGTTTGACCCAAGTTGAACAATTTAAAGGCAATGCTACCAAATACTAATTGAGTGTAAGTAAACTTCTGACCCACTGGGAATGTGATGAAATAAATCAAGCTGAAATAAACAATACTCTCTACTATTATTCTGACATTTCACATTCTTAAGATAAAGTGGTGATCCTAACTGACCAAAGACAGGGAATTCTTACTTGGATTAAATGTCAGGAATTGTGAAAAACTGAGTTTGTTTTATTTGGCTAAGGTGTATGTAAACTTCCGACTTCAACTGTACATTTTGGTGGGGTAAAAATAAATACATGTGGGATGCATGCCAGGAAAGCCACTACACAACACAACACTAAACAATGCTTTAATTGAACTATAACGGTGACAAACAGTGCCCACAAACTGTGAGGGCCTACATAAGCAGTCCCAACACCTTACCACTGTTACCCCTGGCTATCAGCGGAGCCTCATTTAGTGCCTTTAGATAAACATAGCTGATATGGCTGACCTGCAAATGTGGTTTCTACGGACAATTGAGATGTACAAGCTATGGCATAAGGGGACGACGAGAAGATAAGAGGCAATCCGTTATTTCGATTGACATTAATGAGCAAGCTAGGACGTAGTCAAAATAACTATTTGTTCAGCACTTTTGAAATGTACAGCAACAGAATTCAGAACATGGGCCATTCTTACAGTGTTCTCCCTGTATACCAAGTCTGAACTGTAAGATAAATAAAGGGGGCCTAATAGCAGACAATGAAAGCTCTTAGAATATTTGATGATTATATTTCTCAAAAACAGGTTAAAGGCTACATGTCAGAACAGTAGGCAAAATTAGGAGGTGAAAATAGACAAAATTATTAGGGTGAGGCACATGGGCTACTAACAGCTTACTACACAACATATACTTAGTATTACTTTCTTAGCTACAGTATACATATCTCCTTGGTATATTACATAATTTATTAAGCAGTATACAATACATTTTCGGACTCACCTTGTTGTGCTGTGCTCACTTGAACAGGAAGGTGGCGCGGCAGCCCTTCGTTGGCAAATTTTGTCATCAAACTGTCATCAAAGTGTGGCATTATCTAGATAGATGTATGGTGCTTTCAAAACAACTGGGAACTCAATGAAAAAAAAGTTGAATCATGATGACATCAGTGATCTTTAGGTCATAGCTCTAGAAAGAGGTCTGAGTTCTGAATTTACATTTCTGAGTTGGATGAATGTTCAAAACGTTTTTCCCAAGTTTCCAGTTGTCTTGAACTCACTAAAGTCCGATTTTGCTGTTCCAAGTTAAGTTGTTTTGAGCACGGCACAAATCATGCTTCATTTACAGCATGGCCAATGTTGAATGATTATCATTTTAAACTAGGAAAAGAGACCCTTCATCTTAGACTTGGGACCACACAGCCACTCCACTGAAAAGAAGGCTAATGATTGCTTTGCAATGCTTACAGTTAGCCATACTGACTCCTTCAGAACCACTCATTGTTGAATTTGTGATTTTCTACTTGTTGTGTAATG
The DNA here is from genome assembly GCF_034236695.1 of Oncorhynchus nerka. Lineage (NCBI taxonomy): Eukaryota > Metazoa > Chordata > Actinopteri > Salmoniformes > Salmonidae > Oncorhynchus > Oncorhynchus nerka. The sequence goes on along the minus strand of NC_088398.1, from coordinate 50,173,040 downwards.
TTTATATCCAATGGCCGATGAGCACCGATACATTGTATCTATAAATTCTCTTCATTATTTTTCTTCATATGACAAGGATTTAAAAGGATTTGCAAGTAGATTGTCGACTTGATTCATGATGATGACTGCTAGCTAAGATTTTGAAAGTATGATGTTGACATGATCAGTCCAATCAAGGCTACTGTAGATATAATGTGATTTGATGTAATTTTATCTGTGGCCAATGACCTTGAGCCTACTTGGATGGGAACTTCTAATGTAACTCTATGACAGCACCCAAGGCACTTGAATTTACTAGCTCTACCCTTAGACATGGCGGTGATGTTGAGTCCCCATGAGTAACAGAACACTGAGCCAATCACGGAGCAACGCTCCGTATTTTCTGCTGGCTTGCCCCACCACCACAGAAAGCACTGAGCTAGGCTGAAACACCTGCATATTGGAGCTGCCTTACTCAAGAAAACAAAAAGAGATCATGTTTGTATGCGGTTTTATTAACTCAATGATATATATATATATATATTTATATGTGACACTTATTAATGCCAAAATAACATGCAAAAACGAAATGCTCCCAATAAAAACATTCCAACTGGTCGCCACTGGTCTGAATACTTTCCCAATGCACCGTATTTTACCAAGCTACCAATTACTTCACACTGGAAGAAGTTAAGCTAAAGTTATCCTTAAGAAAAATATAGCTTTTAACTAAAGCTACTTTAAAAAAGTAGTTCACTACATCCAAACTACTTAGTGAAAAATTATCATATTTGAAATGTCATTGACTACTAATTGCATGAACAGAACACTCTCAGATGAGTCAGATGTTAACAGAATGTGCAATTTAGCCTATTAAACACAAAAACAAGGTTTTATCCGACTGGATAAATGAAGATAGAAATGTACCTCCGACTTCTTAAACCTAAATTAATGTAGTTTAATTACTAGTTGAACTACATGTAGTTCACTACTCCCCTACATTGCAGCCAAGTTTCAGCCCCCTGTCAATCAGGTTTTTGGCTACAATGTCCTGATACTGGGTAAAGTTCACGATGCCGTTGACCTTAACAAGGGCCCGGGCCAGTGGAAGCAAAATAGCCCATCACACCAGCCTTCACTTTGGCTCCTCCTCCTATCCAGCGCAGACATTCGGCGTCGCCGGCCTTCTAGCTGCTGCCAAACCTGCTATCAACCCCGGACTTGTCTCGTCATCATTACACACACCTGGTTCCAATCCCCACTCCATCACTGTATATATACTCCCTCTGTCATTTGTCTTTGTCGGTCATTGTAAATGTTGCTTGTTTTCCTGAGAGGAATCTTTATTACTTAAGTACTTTATTATTTTCCACTTTGAGTTTCGTCCCACTTTTATATACACTTCCTCTAGTCCTTTTACAACCCCCTATCCCAGTCCATGCCCTAAACAACTGTCCCCTAGGAATAGGACTGGTGAGCCAGACCACGATTTCCATTTTCCTCAGTTGCTCACAACCACCATTAACACATCACTGTCCTCATTTTAGACTCTCCTGCACACCCCATAGTTTTAGGTTTTCTCTGGTTACAGTTCCATAACCCCAGGATATTGTGGACAGAGAGGAGGTTGTTGGGTTGTTCGAAGGAGTGTCAGAGGAAGTGTCTCTCTGTGTCTATCAATGCCACCTCCTTGGAAAGTCCAGACCAGGTCACCCACGTCCCTATCCCGGAGGAGTACTGGAACCTACAGGTGGTTTTTTCAAAGATTCGTGCCACGTCCCTGCCCACCATCGCCCATGGGACTGCACTATCGACCTACTGCCTGGTTCTACCCTCCCGGGGGGCACATCTACCCTCTCTCGCATGCAGAAACCGAAGTCTACTTCCAGGAGGTGCTTGCCCTTGTCCACCTTTTCCGGCCTCCTCCAGCTTCTTTTTCGTAAAGAAAAATGACAGAGGTCTCCTCCCCTGTATCGATTACCAGACACTGAATAAGGAAACTGTTAAATTCAGTTATCCCCTGCCTCTCATACCCACTGTGATCGAACAGATGCACGGTGCTCAGTACTTTACCAAATAGGATTTACGCAGTATCTACAACCTGGTACGCATCAGAGAGGGGGATGAATGGAAGACCGCCTTCAGCACCAGCACTGGGCACTAAAAATACAACGTAATGCCCTATGGCCTGAAAAATGCACCCTCTGTGTTTCAATCCTTAATTAATGAAGTGTTTAGAGACATGTTGGGTCACTGTGTAGTGGTGTACATTGACAACATCTTAGTGTACTCCACTACACGTGAGCAACATGTCTCTCATGGCAGGTCCGTTTTGCAGAGGCTGATAGGGCATCACCTGTATGCCAAGGCGGAGAAGTGCCTTTTCTTTCAGCAGGCGGTCTCCTTCCTGGGCTATCGGATATCCACTGCAGGAGTGGAGATGGAAGAGCAGAGGGTCAGTGCAGTACAGTCGTGGCCTGTTCCATCCAACATAAAGGCGGTGCAACGCTTCCTAGGTTTTGCCAACTACTTCAGGCACTTCATTAGGGGGTTCAGCACCGCGGTGGCCCCTCTCACCTCCCTCCTAGACAGCTGCGCTGGACTGAGGAGGCCAACGAATCCTTCCTTTGCACTCAAGGAACGTTTTACGAACGCACCTGTTCTGACCCCTCTCTGCCCTTCATTGTGGATGTGGACGCCTCCGAAGTTGGAGTAGGGTCTGTTCTCTCCCAACGCACTGGATCGCACTCACGTCACTAGGCATGAAGATCTTTGAAAGGCTGGGAATGGCTCACATCAACAGTATCCTCCCAGATACCCTAGACCCACTCCAATTCGCATACCGCCCCAACAGATCCACAGATGACGCAATCTCAATCGCACTCCACACTGCCCTTTCCCACATGGATAAAATTAACACCTATGTGAGAATGCTGTTCATTGACTACAGCTCAGCGTTCAACACCATAGTGCCCACGAAGCTCATCACTAAGTTAAGGACTCACCACCATTACGTTTGCTGATGACACAAAGGTAGTAGATCTGATCACCAACAATGATGAGACAGCCTATATGTAGGAGGTCAGAGAACTGACAGTGTGGTGCCAGGACAACAAACTCTCCCTCAATGTGAGCAAGACAAAGGAGCTGATCGTGGACTACAGGAAAAGGCAGGCCGAACAGGCCCCCATTAACATAAACAGGGCTGTAGTGGAGCGGGTCGAGAGTTTCAAGTTCTTTGGTGTCCACATCACCAACAATCTATCATGGTCAAAACACACCAAGACAGTTGTGAAGAGGGTAGACAGTTTTCTCTGCTACCGCATGGCAAGCAGTACCAGAGCACCAAGTCTTGGACCAAAAGGCTCCTTAACAGCTTCTACCTCCAAGCCATAAGACTGCTGAACAATTAATCAAGTGGTCACCGGACTATTACATTGACCCCCCTCCATTTGTTTTGTACACTGCTGCAACTCATAGTTTATTATCTATGCATAGTCACTTCACCCCTACCTTCATGTACAAATTACCTCCAACCTGTACCACCGCACACTGACTCTGTACTGGTACCCCCTGTATATAGCCTCATTATTGTTATGTTATTGTGTTCATTTTTATAATTTTTTACTTTATTTTCTTTGGTAAATATTTTCTTAACTCTTCTTGAACTGCACTGTTGGTTAATGAATCTCAAAGAAACCAACTGTATTTATTAAGTAACAATTTTGCCATGCGGTTTGTAAGTACACCAAGTAAATAGCATACTCTATGTAAAAATGTTAGAGAGAACATCATTATCACATCAAAGCACTGCTAGTGCCACATTCAGTTTAGTTACTCTAGCCCCTCTGTAATGGCTTCCGTTCTGTCTCTTTAGTATGCCTAATGTCCTTTATCCAGCTAAAGTGTTTCCCTATTAATATGTTATTATTCCAGGCAACATGACTTCCTCTACATTAATGACAGTCCATGCTCTATTTGTAGCTGTTACACTGAAAAAATTACTTTTACTTTGAAGAAATTCTAGGCTATGAAGACAAAATATGAAGGATTCTTTCTTGTGAAATTGCGATTCATTGAATAACTTGAATAGATCAATGTCCTCGCCCCTGTGGAAATTGAATTAACATAATACCAAAGTCCTCATAAAAATCTGTTAGTTTAAACTAGAGAAATCTGTTTTTTTTCTTTGGATGCATCTCAATCCACCGCATCCACCTATGTCGCACTTCCGCATCTGCGGTGAAAGGTGACAGAGCTAGAGCAGTGTTTGTCAGACCATAAGACATCCCAAAAGTCAGTCTTCTCACAAAATCGTCTGTAGCTCGTCTGTAGCGTCCGAACGGTTTGGCCTACAAACTATTATGACCCCTCTATGGAGAGATGAAACTCTCACGAAAATGTATAGTACAGTGTTGGTTGTTTTGCTCTATGACACCCAAAGGCTTCACAAGACTCATCTGAAGGTCCCCCGGTACCAGTTGAATGGAAGTATACAGTGCCTGCGGAAAGTATTCAGACCCCTTGACTTTTTTCCTATTTTGTTATGTTACAGCCTTAATCTAAAATGTATTTTAAAAAATGACCCTCAGCAATCTACACACAATAACCCATAATGCAAACATTTCAAAAAAACTGTTTTGCCAAGCCATGAGGTCGAAGGAATTGTCCATAGAGCTCTGAGACAGGATTGTGTCAAGGTACAAAGATCTGGGTACCGACAAATGTCTGCAGCATTGAAGGTCCCCAAGAACACAGTGGCCTCCATCATTCTTAGACTGAAAAAGTTTGGAACCACCAAAAATCTTCCTAGAGCTGGCCCCCAGTCCAAACTGATTAATCGGGGGAGAAAGGACCTTGGTCAGGGAGGTGACCAAGAACCTGATGGTTACTCACCAAGAACCTGATGGTCACTCTGACAGAGCTCTAGAGTTCCTCTGTGGAGATGGGAGAACCTTCCAGAAGGACAACCATCTCTGCAGCACCCCACCAATCAGGCCTTTATGGCAGAGCGGCCAGACGGAAGCCCCTCCTCAGTAAATGGCACATGACAGCCTGCTTGGAGTTTGCCAAAAAGCACCTAAGGAAACCAACATTAAACTCTTTGGCCTGAATGCTAAGCGTCACGTCTGGAGGAAACCTGGCACCATTCCTACGGTGAAGCATGATGGTGGCAGCATCATACTGTGGGGATGTTTTTCAGCGGCAAGGACTGTGAGACTAGTCAGGATCGAGGCAATGATGTACAGAGCAAAAACAGAGAGATCCTTGATGAAAACGTGCTCCAGAGCTCTCAGTACCTCAGACTGGGGCAAATGTTCACCTTCCAGCAGGACAATGACCCTAAGCACAGAGCCAAGACAACGCAGGGGTGGTTTTAGGACAAGTCTCTGATTGTCCTTGAGTGGCCCAGCCAGAGCCCGGACTTAAATCTAATCTAACATCTCTGGAGAGATTATAAAATAGCTGTGCAGCAACGCTCGCCATCCAACCTGACAGAGTTTGAGAGGATCTGCAGAGAAGAATTGGAGAAACTTCCCAAATACAGGTGTGCCAAGCTTGTAGCATCATACCCAAGAAGACTCGAGGCTGTAATCGCTGCAAAGGGTGCTTCAACAAAGTACTGAGTAGAGGGTCTGAATACTTATGTAAATGTAATATATATATACACTGCTCAAAAAAATAAAGGGAACACTAAAATAACACATCCTAGATCTGAATGAATGAAATATTCTTATTAAATACTTTTTCTTTACATAGTTGAATGTGCTGACAACAAAATCACACAAAAATTATCAATGGAAATCAAATTTATCAACCCATGGAGGTCTGGATTTGGAGTCACACTCAAAATTAAAGTGGAAATCCACACTACAGGCTGATCCAACTTTGTAATGTCCTTAAAACAAGTCAAAATGAGGCTCAGTAGTGTGTGTGGCCTCCACGTGCCTGTATGACCTCCCTACAACGCCTGGGCATGCTCCTGATGAGGTGGCGGATGGTCTCCTGAGGGATCTCCTCCCAGATCTGGACTAAAGCAAGACATGATGTCCCAGATGTGCTCAATTGGATTCAGGTCTGGGGAACGGGCGGGCCAGTCCATAGCATCAATGCCTTCCTCTTGCAGGAACTGCTGACACACTCCAGCCACATGAGGTCTAGCATGGTCTTGCATTAGGAGGAACCCAGGGCCAACCGCACCAGCATATGGTCTCACAAGGGGTCTGAGGATCTCATCTCGGTACCTAATGGCAGTCAGGCTACCTCTGGCGAGCCCATGGAGGGCTGTGCGGCCCCCCCAAGAAATGCTACCCCACACCATGACTGACCCACCGCCAAACCGGTCATGCTGGAGGATGTTGCAGGCAGCAGAACGTTCTCCACGGCGTCTCCAGACTGTCACGTCTGTCACATGTGCTCAGTGTGAACTTTCTTTCATCTGTGAAGAGCACAGGGCGCCAGTGGCGATTTTTACCAATCTTGGTGTTCTCTGGCAAATGCCAAACGTACTGCACGGTGTTGGGCTGTAAGCACAACCCCCACCTGTGGACGTCGGGCCCTCATACCACCCTCATGGAGTCTGTTTCTGACCGTTTGAGCAGACACATGCACATTTGTGGCCTGCTGGAGGTCATTTTGCAGGGCTCTGGCAGTGCTCCTCCTGCTCCTCCTTGCACAAAGGCGGAGGTAGCGGTCCTACTGCTGGGTTGTTGCCCTCCCACGCCTCCTCCACATCTCCTGATGTACTGGCCTGTCTCCTGGTAGCGCCTCCATGCTCTGGACACTACGCTGACAGACACAGCAAACCTTGCCACAGCTCGCATTGATGTGCCATCCTGGATGAGCTGCACTACCTGAGCCACTTGTGTGGGTTGTAGACTCCGTCTCATGCTACCACTAGAGTGAAAGCACCGCCAGCATTCAAAGTGACCAAAACATCAGCCAGGAAGCATAGGAACTGAGACGTGGTCTGTGATTATCACCTGCAGAACCACTCCTTTATTGGGGGTGTCTTGCTAATTGCCTATCATTTCCACCTGTTGTCTATTCCATTTGCACAACAGCATGTGAAATTTATTATCAATCAGTGTTGCTTCCTAAGTGGACAGTTTGATTTCACAGAAGTGTGATTGACTTGGAGTTACATTGTGTTGTTTAAGTGTTCCCTTAATTTTTTTGAGCAGTGTATACTGTATATATTAGAAAACATTTCTAAATAACTGTTTTTGCTTTTTCATTATGGGGTTTTGTTTGTAGATTGATGAGGAATTTAAAAAACATTTTTTTTAAGTAAGCCTGTGATCTAACGAAATGTTGAAAAAGTCAAGAGATTTGAATACTTTCCTAAGGCACTGTATATGGAGACTGTTTAGTGCCAGAAATAAGGGGTTAAGCACATATAAGAAAGATTTTTTTTTTTTTTAAATTTTTTTTTACATCTCTCAGATATAGGACATACACTTCAGAACAAACATCCTTTTGTAATGATCATCGTATGAAGGAGTGGACCAAAACGCAGTGTGGTAAGTGTTCATGATAAATTTAATACTCAAAACACACAAAACAAAACAACAAAGAGGGGAAACCGAAACAGTCCTGTCAGGTACAGACACTAGACAGAAAACAACTACCCACAAAACCCATACGAAAAAGGACAACTATATGATCCCCAATCAGAGACAACGATAGACAGCTGCCTCTGATTGGGAACCACACCAACATAGAAATAAAGAAACTAGAATGCCCACACTAGTCACACCCTGTCCTAACCAAAATAGAGAATAAAAACCTCTCTATGGCGAGACACCTTTAGATTTTTTTTGTGGGATTATCTCTTGTTCCATGTAGTGAATCTGTTATTCAATGTGTTTGTATGGGCTAATAAAAGGTCAAATAAAACATTTTATCAAAGATTTTTAAATTTTGGGATACTTCAAGGGGTCTTGAAATTCAAATAAAATAGCAAAATGATCCTTGGTATGACCCTCTTAAAACAATTCCATATAGCTTAGTAGAACCCCCCCTCTCCAGCTTAGACATGCTTTAGACTCTATGCCATATAATGGTATGGCGTTGATAACTGTTTCAGGGAGTTCCATTTTTCTTCACATATTCAGGATAATGACATCTCCTTTCTGTGAACTTTTAGCTTGTCAATTGTTCAATAGCCTCATCACTGACTGACTGAAATAAAAGCCACAAAACTTTCTTTCTCAGCAGTTTATCAATCAAGTTTATCGTCTCATTATTGCTAGGCCAAATGTGTGAGCATGTGAGACAGATTGAGATATGGTTCTCCTGGCACAATGTGATCAGTTCAGTGGTAGAGCTGTTCACAGCTTGATCAATGGCTCCTAGCTGGTCCCGTAGCGTTTCCATAAACAGAAATATGGCTGTAAAGCGCTTCAACACTCTAAGTGCGGCTTATCGCTCAGCCTCTGTTTCCATGGCGACGCGCAGCACTTTTGTTCCAGCCCCTCCGCCCCCAACTTCGCCTTACTCCTCTTGTATTACAGCCACAAACATAGAAGTACAGTTGGATGGGTTGTTATGTGGGCAGCGATACACAAACACACACACGCACAGGGACGCATGCGTACACACACCACACACACTTATGTCTCTTCGAGAACTTAACAACATGTTTTACTAAGGCCGGAGAATTCCGGTGCTCCTTTGTTGTTTTTCAATGGCAGCTCGATGAAGCACATACCCCTGGTATGAATACTGTATGTTGTGTTGTGAAGTTCAGAAGCTCAATTAGCACTGATAAAAGAGTCGGCTGGAGCGCAGAAAAGAAGACAAGGAACTTTTGGGTGTGTTAAAAGCGAGGGCTGCTTTCCTTCCTTCCCTTTCCTTCCCTTCACACAAATGTGACAAAACCTAACAGACATGATGTTAGGAGAACTTTGTGAAACTTGAAAACACACTGGAATATGCAGCGAGAAGGCATCGCAAATGCCATTTTTCATGAAGTTTTGCACCACTTAAAAATAGCTGTGACACTTTTAACCGTACCCTCCTTTCCCAACTGTCTCATTCCCCTCCTTCCCTCGCTATTCCCTCTTAACCCCCCCCCCCCCCCTTGAGCCAGATAAGCTTGTCATAAATCAAACCTGACATGAATCCGCTGCATAGGATACAGTTCTGGGAGAACTTAAATACATGGCAGATAACTGTAGATTACTCCAGTCCTCGCCCATGATGCAGTACTTTTGGGGAACTTGCTTCTCTTTCTTGATATTACCTCTATGGTGGAGGGCATGTAGCTAGAACTGGTATACTGTATTTACAGCTGCCTAGCGCCTTTGTTTAGATCAACTGTGTTTAAGAGACTGCAGCTTGACTGCCGGTCGCGGTGAAAAGCAGACAGCCAGATTAGTGTCTCTGTGCTGTGTGGCTGGCTGATCAGGATTAAAGTGATTCCTGAATGGGTAGAGATAGGACAGAGTGGGTGGTGGATGCTCCTTCTGCACAGGGAAAGCAAGCAATGCTATGGATTTTGCTACAACACCTCCAGCGAAATAGGATTGTGTCGAACTGAGGAGCAAAATGCTTCGTTATACAACTGCTGTTAAAATGAAACTATTATACAACCCCTCTATGAGAGGATGGTGTGTTGGGCTCCTCAAACACGGGTTATTTTTGTCTTGCCAAAGTTTGCTGATCAATCCATCAAAACAGTTTCTACGTAAAGAAAACCGTAACGTGTGATGAAATATGTTCCCTTGTTTGTTCATCATAAGGACACTTTAATAGAATCTGATTGTATTTCTCTGTGAAGCTTGCTTGAAATTCTGTGTCAAGCCAATGGAAACATGGATAGTGTTTCTTCATGTACTCACTCAGCCCACATGATTCTTGATGTACTCATCTTTGACAAGGGCTGCCCATCCTCTAATGTGTTAACTACTTCTGACAGTCTTGCTATTAATATGCTGTCCACCTATCAGAGAGACTATTGTCTTCAGTCGTGAGGATAAGGCCTCAGACCAGTAATCTCTGTTATTTCAGAGAACAAATCAATGCAAGGAGCTGTATTTGTCACCTGAATACAACAGGTGTAGACCTCATAGTGAAATGCTTACTTTACAAGCCCAACAATTCTTTAAGAAGTTAAGAAGAAAAGTGTTAATGATAAGTGTTAGTGCTTTGATTAGCTGTTCAGGAGACTTGGGAGTAGAAGCCTTTTGGACCTCAACTTTTGTCTCTGTGCGTACACAACATTTTTGTGTCCTTAGCTAATCTGTCTTCCTTCTCTGTTTAGGGCGACATTCTATTCCGACATTCTATTTCAGAGCTGTTGGAGATCTGTCTAAGGGCTAACCCATTAGTGATGACTGCCTTGATTGTTTATGATGCATTGCAGATGTTGTGTGGTCTGAAGTGAAGACCTACTTTCTTTCTTTCTGAAGGGCAGTGTTGACTTGGCTAAACAAATAATGTCCCCAGCACACTAATAATGAATTCAATAAAATGCCATTTAAAATGTCAGTGAGGGAGGGTACAAAATGGAACCGCAGTTGCATATTAGAGAGAGAGAGAGGCCCAAATCACAGACTTTACCTTGAGGGCTCTTTAGGCAGAGACACCCACAGGAGGAGTCCGGCCCCAGAAATCGATCCCCATTTCAGAGTGTGTAATAAGCTTGATCTGGGCTGAGCAGCACAAGAGAACCACCAGAGGACCTTAAAGGAGCACTTAGTGGGAGTGACAAACCACCTGAAAACATACATGCACAATCTCACTCAAACACACACTTGCACGTAGGACATGCACCCGCGCACACACTCACACACACCCTCCTCCGAAACACAGACCAATACTACCACATCTGGGCATTCCCCTTCCTGTACACACCTCTATAGGGAGAAGAGGTCTGAACCTCCACTGTATTGGACTAATCATGTTGACTGCTGATAGTATTTATTGTCCTGACTATTTCCTCTCTGACATGGCGGAGGTCTAGCCAGCCAAAAAGGCTACCATTGATTTTTGAGAAGCAGTCTTTGGGGGCTCTTGTGGGAAAATGGCAAAGAGTATCAGAGGGCCGTTGGGCTGGGGATCGGTGAGCTGAGCTGACGCTGAGCTGCAGGGAGAAATCAATGCCTTTTCCACCGGACCCCGGAATCTATTTCCTGTAAGCGTCTCACAGGCATCTGCACATCCCTTAAACACCTACCCCTCCCTCACCACCCCTCTCCTCCAACCTCATCTCACCCTCTCTACTTCCCCCATCTCCTTCCTTCCCTCAAACTCTCTCCCTCGCTCCCCCACCACCATCCCTCCGTCGGCATCTTGGCATTGTTGCTCTCTTCCAGGGGGAGGGCATCCCACGCAGCTCCAAATCGTTTATCTTCTCCCGGCACAAAGCCGCAGATCATAGGGGAAGAAAGAGAGAGAGAATGTGTTGGTGTTTCATCCCCCTTTCCTTCTCTCCCCCCCCCCCCCCACCGCCTCCCCATGGCACTGTTTGACAGCTTCAGAGACGCCTCTCTCTTTTTCCCGGAGCTTTATGAGGTAGCGGAGCCATGGACAGAGAAGCTACAGGAGAACTGGGGGGTTGGAACATGTTCTTACCCTTTCACCCCAGTTCTTGTAAGGTATTGTAAAGGCTTTAGTGGAATGGTAGAAAAGTGCTGTAGCTTTATGTAGTTCACTCTGAAACATTTATCCCTAGTAGTCCACAATGATTCACACTAGCTGTTCCATAACGTCCACAGTCTTGGACGGATATACTGTCCTGTATGAATATACAGTATTTTACTCCAGTTATTGGATTGGTTTGCGTAATACTTATGTAAACCTGAGTTTTCATCGGTTGTACAACAGATTTTTTTTTTTTTGTACACTACTTCAGAAGCTCATATATGACTTCTCGTATGTTTTGTCAGGCAGTAGTTTGGATAGTGTTAGAGATTTCTAGTCATTTATAACATATGTACATATATGCAATTTAACAGATGCTTTTATCCAAAGCAACTTACTTTTTTTGGGATCTATTAATAACACAACAGCTAAGTAATTCAATACTGTGACTTAACATGATCAATAATAATTAGCAAAATCATCATCATTAAAAGCAAAATATGGATTTTCAATGATCTTGTGAGCATTTCTAACATCTTGTTTCAATAGAATCATGTTTTCGTCATTATCCAGTCAAATGGATCTAAAAGAGGCTTTAAGCTTTGCAAGCAGATCATTGGGACACAGAGACAGAGAGGAGAGCAGTGTGTTTCTATCTGAGCACTACCCCAGGGTTCATGTTCTGTCTGAAGGTTATCCTCTCCTCCACCTCTTTCAAAACACACACTAACTCCATGCTCCTCCAGCCTAACAGACCTCGTCAAAACTACACAGAGTTCAGATGTTGACGTTGAAGCCGACATAATGTAGCTTTATCTGCATGGCTCTCTCTGCTTTATTTCTCTGTGGAGGGGTGAACATATCCCATGGTGCACCAGTGAGAGCCTGTTGATCTGTGCCTCGCCCGCTGAGGGTTCCTGCTCTACCCAGAAGCCCCAGCCTTCACAGAGACCTTCTTTGCTCGATATAAAGCCCACCGCTGTTCCCAAGGCAACATCCACACCAACCAGCCAATGGGGTTCCAGCTCCACCTGCCTCAGGTCTTAGACAATGGATTAAGTTCCCCGCATAGCCAAACATTCACTCGTTCCTCTTCCAGGAGCCGCCCGACGTTGTTTTTGTAGACGCCGCAGGGCTCAGCAGAGCAAACAGTCTGTGGGCGATATCTCATCCTCTGCTTTGAGTCCTAACCTCATATCGAGCCCCATCTGAACAGGCCCCTGAGAGAGGGAGCCAGGGGGAGAGGAGGGGGGAATCGCTTCAGCAAACACTGTGATATTGGAGGAGGGAGCGTTGGTTTCACATTTCATTATTATTACAATATATCTATTCTCTGGTGGTGATATTGGAGGGGGTTGATTTTGTTTTGATTTGACACCAGAGCCACTCTATGTGTGCAGATCCCAGATGGGGTCATCGCTCTCTCTTCATCAGGTCTATTCTTAGTTCTTTGCATATTGGTGCCATCTGACCACTACTTCTGTCTCCATGACCACCAGTGTTTACCTTCCATTATTAGAGAGTACCTTGTACGCCACAGGATACAAATGTGGGCTCTGGTATGGTAGGACCTTGGTTTGTCTTCTTCAATGATTGTTCTCTGTAAAGATACTATATGTTATTTGACTTCTGTTAATCCGCCGTAGTTCATGTTCTGTCGAGAATACGGTTAACATATATTGTGCGTTAATATCTCAAAAGGTTAGATACTCTCTGTGCTCCGCCTCAGTAATAGCTTGGTTAAACCATGGCTAAACACATTGCACCCCCCCCCCCCCCCCATAACCAAGAAAATGAACAAAAGAGAAAAAAGACAAAGGAAAACAGAAAACAACAATGCAAATAACAAAAGACATCCAGGACAACAAAAATCATAACAGCAAGGCCAACTGAATATGTTTGAGTGCATGTCTGCCACTATTTATATGTGTGTGTGTCCGTGTATGTGCACATGTGTGCATTTGAATGAGAGTGTGTGTATATGCATGTGTACAAACACCTGCATGGCATCAGCCTCAGGAAAACCAGCATTAGCTGTAAAAACACTGCCCCTCAGTGTCATTCAAACTTTACTTTTTGTTATGTTTTATTTTGACTTTATTTTTTATACTTTATCTTTGGCCGTTATTCTATCCCCTCCCAACAACTCCACTCCCTCTTGTCTCCAATTCCACATCCCAACCCTCAGCTTCCCTCAGCCCATCCCACGTATCTCTCCTGACCACCTTCTTCGGTTAGATATTATCTGTGCTCCGCCTCAGTAATAGCTTGGTTAAACCATGGCTAAACCCTTCACTCTGGTTGTTTCACTTCCGTCTTGTTTAACCAGGCTACCTCAGTGATGCCATGTTAAGATCTGTGATGAAACTTGATGCCAAACACAGATAAATCACAGTTACGTTGTTGGTTTCAGTGAAATCAAAGCTCACCGTAGACAGACATGCGACACACCTCTCCTTTACTTGATGATAACAGTTAACTTCAGCGTAAATTACAGCCCAAGAGTGATTTCTATTTTTGATCTTTTCCCGTGCTGCAGTGACACTAACACGTCAACCCCATCTCCACGTCACGTCACCCCTGTTTAGAGAGGCAATACTTTGATTAACTCCTCTGAGACGTGGATCTTGAAGCAAGTGGGTTGATTTTGGACATTGGGTGGATTTTACTAAGCAGTGAAGCAGCTCCATTATTCCTCCCTTTCAGTCCTATCCCAGCTAGCACATTTGGTTCCTTGGATGTTGTGGGAATGTATGTTTTTGGTTTCACATTGGCTGACCGGTAAAACTGAACTTTATACGTTCCAAGGACACAAGTGAAAGGTTCTGAGAATGTTTTATTATTTTCCCTTGAAAGTTTTCCTGAAAGATTGTATTATCTGAGAAGTGTGCATGTGTGTGCGTGTGTGTGTGCGCGTGTGTGTGCGTGTGCGTGCGTGCGTGTGTGTGTGTGTGTGGCAAATAGCAGCGGAGAGCAGTAGAAATTAGGGATGGAGGAGTGGAGGGGGGAATGAAAAGGATCACATGAAAGGTGCATCCCATCCTGACAGGGTTCGGATCAGGTCATAGGAGTAGGTGTGCTTGCGCTTGGGCGCGTGTGTCTGTGCCCTGGGACAGTAGTGGGCTGAGGGGTGATCTCACTGGGGGTTTGTATATGGAACTAGTTCCTCCATAGGATTCTCACCTTTTAATTATCATGTTTTCTCCCTCAATGGTGCCGCTAATGGAGTGAAGAAACACTGGTGCCTCCTTTTATTGTCTTCTACCTAGAAGGAGTTACAGTACTGTACCTAACAGAAATAGTGTGAAACCAATCATAGGGTTGTCCCAGTTGACACATAATGTTCTGAGAACCATATGTTTCTTAGAGCTCGGTGTGAGTGTTGTGGTCCTATGGTTATTTTGCATACAACCTTCCCACAAAGTTCTGGTGCAGGATATTTGCTTGGCTTTGGAACATTCTGAGCACATTTAAGGAACTTTACAAGATTAAATGTTCTTGGTATTTCCTTACTTTAACAGAATGTTTCCTAAAAGCTCAGACATGGTTACATTTAATACATTTTTTGGTAAATGTCCTAGGACTGTTCTCCTACTGCTTTGGCATTGGGAATGTTCTCAAATTGTTCAGAGAATGTGAAGGAAAGGTTCTTCTGTGGGAATTTCAATACTTCAGCATGACGTTTCCTACAGGTTTCCTCACGGTCATGTTCTCAGAACATTAAGAGAACTTTCCATAAAAACCACAAAAAAACATTCAAAGAATCAAATAAAATTGTATTTGTCACATGCCGAATACAACAGGTGTAGATTTTCCCGTGAAATGCTTACTTACGAGGCCTTTCCCAACAATGCAAAGGTAAAAAGTATGAAAAATGTGCAAAAAAATAAATATTAAGACAAAAATTAACAATAAAGAGAATATATACAAGGACTACCGTTACCGAGTCAATAATCTAAGAATGTTATTGAAAAACATATGCATTTTGTTCTCAGCGTAATTGTTATTTTTTTGTTATCCTTTATCTTGTTAAATGTGTTCAGGTGTGTTGGCCGCACCCATTAATGGGTTCTGTTTGAATAGACAAAAATGAACAGCTTCGTATGAGTAAAAAAGAATGCTATGCTAGCTTCATCCTGGTGGCTCGGTGGACTAAAACCATTCATATTGATCCAAGGTTCAAATCTCACTGATGCCATGCCACAATACATTTTTTGTGTGTGTTTTGATGATTAATGCCTAACCAAATCCATTTCCATGTGTCCTATCTGTGCTTGGAATTCGAAACAGTTAACCTCAGCTAGCATTTTTATTAAAAGTCCTACTGGACTGGTAACAGGCATCAGTGTTGGTAAAGATGAATATAAACTACATTTATTTGCAGATTACAGCAATCCTTTAAGTGGACCACAAAAAATATTAGATACTTAATAAGTGACAAAAAAACAACAAATATATAAAAATAACTAATCCATTGCTCAACAATGTGAAAACAGAACTAATTAAATGGAACAGTATTATCATAAATCTTACCGGTAGAATAAAACTCTTTAGAATGGCTTAGCTCCCAAAGTTTTGGGATTTATTTTCGGTAATACCAATTACACCACCGCAGACATTCTTTTAAAAAGTATACTTGGCATAACAGACTTTATATGGGCAAATAAAATGAATAGAATAAAAAGTCTGAGAATGGTTTAAACCTTCCAGACTTGAAATTGTATCAACTCGCTACCCATACTGTATAGTTAAATGCACTAACAAGGAACTAGGGGTACATATTGAAGATGCTCATCCCCAGAATATTTGTACGTGTCTATTTTCAAAGGATAAACCTAAGAACATGAACAACTTCATAGTTTAAGAACACTATAACAACATGGAAGAAGATGAAACGTATTCTACAAGAACCAATATCCCTCCCTAAAAACACAACCCTATGGAACAATCCTTGGAAAAGCTTTTCAGAATTCACCAATAAATTGGTCCAAATGGAAGACGAAAGGAATAGAAACCATAATTAACTTGGTAACAGGAAGTACATTTATTGGGGTGTGAGTAAAGACAGCTAAAGTCACTCAACTCTGCTGAACTGCTTAAGAACATATTTAAAATACATAAATATCACGTACTGTACAAGTGTACAAATGTTACCTTTGAGTCTCCTAAGCAAATGAAAAGAGTGTAAACTTTAGAGCTCTTTCTAACAGTCTTCACTCATTTATTGTAAGGTTCCCCGTTATTTCCTGCAGTTGTTTTTGTGTTAAGCCAAAGCTGAAAGAGGTCCAGTGTGGAAACTGAAGCCATTGTGTTGCATAACACTGTACAGCCTTGGGTGTAACTGTGACCTCTGTCCTCCTCGTGTAAGTTGTGAGCGCACTCTCTCTTTACACACACACACACACACACACACACACACACACACACAAATCACACACACAACACACAAACACACGCACACATTGCATCACTATGAACTCTCATTCTCCACTTCATGTGCATGTCGGACTTCTCTCTCTCTGTGTGCTTCAAACACCACAGTGCTTGCCGTCTTGTTCACAGCAGCCTGGTTCCTCTCTCTTTTTCCTCTCTTCCTTTATGCACTCCA
The DNA here is from genome assembly GCF_034236695.1 of Oncorhynchus nerka. Classification (NCBI taxonomy): domain Eukaryota; kingdom Metazoa; phylum Chordata; class Actinopteri; order Salmoniformes; family Salmonidae; genus Oncorhynchus; species Oncorhynchus nerka. Next base: position 50,155,864 of record NC_088398.1, on the reverse strand, counting down.
TCCTCTCTCCATCCTCCCACCATGCATCTACCGGCTCATCCATAGGGATGAAAGCTCTGCTCAGACGCTCCGCTCTCCCCTTCAGCGTGTGGGCGGGCGAGGAGAAAGAGTGAGCCCTCTAATGACACACACACTCCCACACAGAAGCCAAAACCAATTCCATCCTGACAGGAATAAAAGCTATTCTCCATTCTATCACTTACAAATGGCCAATCGATGGATGGATGTCACTGACTCACTGGGGTTATCCACCCACCAGGTTTTTACGCTTTAAAAAAATCTTAACTCAAGTCAGTTGAAACTGAAAGAAACAGAGAGAGCAGGAGCAGGCATTTTGACTAGAGACAGGAATCAGGATGAGAACGCATGGCGGCTTGTTGGCGATCGATACAGCCAAGTGACGGCAGTTGACATGATTGACTGGGGGAAGAGGACAGACATTGATACACTTCTCTCTCTCTCTTCTCCTTCGCCAGACCCCATCCCGGCATAATCTTCCTTTCCATTCAGCAGCCCTAATCTCATTACAGATTTAAACAGATCCCCTCAGAAAACATAAACCCTGACTGAGAGGGGGCTTGAACAATACCCCTGGGTTTAAAATAATCTGACACAGTGTAAATCAGGTCTCCTCTCTTCTGAGTTGAGCTGAGTGGCTTGTTTCAGTTTCAGCTATGTGCTTTGGCTAGACGACCATGTCCCCTCTCTTCTTCTCCTCTATCTGCAGGGCGTCAGGTAAGGACAGACACAGAATCAAATGAAGTTGATTGGATGCAAGAGATTGTAAATAACTCTTCTTACTGCATCTGTCCGTCTTTTCAACAATGCACTTGATGATGGTTTTGTGTAGGCGTGTGTTGAGAGTACGCAACGTGTTTATGTCAGCACCTGCATGTGTGTGTGTATGCTCACTGCATGTGTGTGTAGGTAAACTGGTGATTGCAATGGGTGAGTGTTTGTTCATGCCTGTGTGTCAGCTCACACACACACACACACACACACACACACACACAGAGACCCTATCCACCATCTCGTTCGTCACCACCTTGCTATTCTGAAGACAGATCCTGTCAGGTTTTCTGCTGGCATAAGAGCCTGTGGCGAATGAAGGAAGGAAGGGTGGCATCAGCAGAATCGCACCACTACCCGCCACCCGTCTCCCGCCACCCGCTCCCTGTCAACGCGGCAGAGGAAAGTAGTGCTGATGGAATGGGGGTGGTGTTCATTAATGTCTGTCACAGAGCCTCAAAATAATAACGCCAGGAGCTGTGAGAGAAAAGGCCAGCAGGTGACAGCGAAAGCTGTGAAGATCACTCTCTTTCTCTCTACTGTAGTTTGGTCATGTTGCTGCGTCCTTCACCCACCGCCACTGTTGTCTGTCTATAGCGCCTATTAACTTTCAACAATCAATGTCCATGAGACCGTACTGAGTGAATGTGATTATAACCTGGTTATACAACCCATTGACTCCTGAATAATAGAACAGAGACGTTTTTGAATGCGGGAAGAAATGTCATGGTTCGTTTTCTAAATTGCATCCTATTCCTTATATAGAGTGCATTAGTTTGACCTAAGCCCTCTAGGCCCTGGTCCAAAAGCAGTGCACTACATAGGAAATGGGCATGGAAGGAACAGACACAACGGGCGAGGAACCTTTAGGATCAATCAGCACCTTGAGAAAGCATCCAGCAAGCTGCCATGCCACGTTGGCGTTGCTAGGTTGCTAAAAAAGGAAGACGTGTTGCTAACGCTCCTTTTTTCATGGAGAGAGTTTTTTGTGTCCCTGGTCGAATGAGTGAACAAGCAAGCGTTTCGCTTGGTGCTGAGCATCAGATCCATGCAGGTCCAACCTAACTGACCCACCACTGTGCCCCGAAATTTAACCCCCTGACATGCCACCGCTGGCGAGCAAAGACTCATCCAATGAGAACGTAGCATTGGTACTGACAATCTATGAGAATGAAGCACTGGTACAAGAGAGCAGAGGTAGCCTATAGGAACACAGCACTGCCTCAGTAATCACACAGCCCCATTAACAGCCATTAAGAGCTGCTCTCTGGGGTCATGGCAACGTCTTTCTCCAGGGAGATGGAGTGGAGGCGGGCGGAAAAATGAAAGAAATAAACAAGCCTTTGCCATTTCAATGATCTCTGTTTGATTGTTGGCAGTTTTTTGTATCCTTTCAAGGATCTAAAACATCCAGAAATAAATCCTTGGACAGGTTTCAGAGGGCATCCAGAGGAAGAGGGGTTGAGGGGGTGTTGATTGGTGTGTTATACTGCCTCTCTCTCTCTTTCTCTCTCTCTCTCTCTCGCTCGCTCTTCTCTCTCTCTCTCTCTCTCTCACTCTCTCTCTCTCTCTCTCTCTCTGCTTCCAAGATGGACGGCCCTTGTTCTCAACGTAATCTGCCCATGTTTGCATTCGCCATTTCGTGGCCCGTCTTCTGCTTTACAGAGTTGATAACGCCGCACTAGGACTCAGTGCGCACTGGAGCAAGCAGCGATGACATCATCACGTCATCCAGAAATATGGCAGACATCGGATTAATATTATACGTTAATATCTTTAGCTGTGAGTCATGGAAAAGAATGGACATTTTTGGTGCTAAAGTGATATAGAAAGTGTCTTGGAATTGGAATTCTCAATGGAGCCATCTATATTGTCCTTTTGGGCTCGGTTTTAGCTAAACTGAAGTACCGAATGTGCCTTCTGAAGAGGGTGCTTCTAGACCGGAACCCTGGTCCCCTGGTTGACACTGGGTCTTTGATGGTGGTTGGTGTATGTATGAGGCTGACTTGATGGTTCACTGCCAACTCATTTTCCTCAACCTTCCCTGACCTCGAGCTGCTGTGATGTAGCGAGCAGCATATGGTTCCCATCCCCTCAGCACAGTATGTATGAAGAGACTCTGGAGTATCTATTTTTTCTCCTTCATTTGCATCCAATTTTACTTACCATGTAGATGTGGAGTAAATTACTAATGCACCATCATTTATTTTGTACTGTATTGTTTACTGTGTTCATTTAGAAATGGGATTATGGTATTGATGAGTAGTTTGATGGATATTTTGGTACCATTTTTAATATATGTACAAATTAATGGAGAATCAAGATTCTCCCTCCTCAAATGGAAAATAAGCAGGTGTAATAAATGGTGTCATTTGTGGCCTGTTGCTCCACAGGGAGCAGTAGTAGGGATCAGTGATTAAGGAGTGAAATATGCCTCAGAAGGTGTGATTGTGAATTAAACACTAGCCTGGCCATAGCTCGTAGGCCAATCCATAAACCCATCAGGACACCTCTCTGGTCAATGGCATCAAATGATAAAATAAAACCGCTGACGTCATGGTTCCAGACCAGTCAGGCGCTGTGTCCTAAATGGCACCCTATTCCCTATATCGTGTACTACTTTTGACCAGGGCTCTGGTCAAACGTAATGCACTGTGTTAGGAATAGGGTAACATTTGGGACACAAGACAGGAACTGACTGCATGGATGGAATGCATAAAAATAGATGTATGCTCTGAACATTCTAGATATCCCATTTTATTAGCAAGTAGTGATTAAACCCTGCAGTAACCTTCAGATGAAATGAAAGAGAAGGGGTGGAATACTCAGGATACAGATGTAGGATCTTAATTTGAGCCAGTTTGCTACAGCAGAAAAATAATCCTACAGCAACAGGAAATAAATTATTATGTGGTTTGTAGTTAATGGACATTTTTTTGTAGGGGTTGATATATTTTGTGTTAGGGCAAATCAAGTCTGACATTTTAAAGTGGAAATTACAAACTTTAGAAGCCTTTTTAAAAGTTTTACAATTCTCAGCAACAAAATAAATAAAATTAATATCCTACATCTGTAAATAAGAGAAGGGGCCCGCGGAAATCCATATTTGAAGATATCTGTACTTTTTGGGTCTGCAGGGAGAGCGAGATGAGGAATCGGCGATATCCTTCGGAAGATAAAGATCCAGAATGTAATGGAATATTGACGGTTATCCTCATTGAGGAGTGACAGCAATGTTAGAATTCACCATGGATGGATAAAACATTCCCACAACATAGGTCTTTACACAGTCGTGCAAATGTGAGCTTTATGTAACATATACAGGAAGACAAACAGACAGTAGAGTTGGCTGTCATAGACCTTTTCACTACATGGAGGATTGAGATAATGACATAACCCAGGTAAAAAAAAGGAAGTTAAATGCTTTATGTGCAAATGTGTGTGTATATATAAAAATATACAGCTTTCATGATTTTACAATATGGGCCTTAAGTGGGGACTTCTCATGGTAGGTGTTCCTAGAAAAGCAGGCCTGCGTGACCGACAACGACCCATGTAATGTGCTACATGCTTTAACCGCTGCCAGTACCCCTTTTAAGTGGCTGTAGACACCTTCCCCCACAGGTCGATGTGAAAACAAAAGACGCATGCCGTGCCTTTTTCCTCTGCTGCGCCTCAGAAAGGCTGCTAATTGTTTTTCCACCCCGAGAAGCTGTTTCTTGGCATCTCTCAAAAGGCCAGGGACTCTTATTGATTTTATGAAATGTCATCTGAGTTTTGGGTCCCACCCCCACTAAATTCCCCTCCATTCCCTAGTGCCAGCCAAAACCTCCAAAGACATGCCTTTTAACAACACATTGAAATCTAAGCTTCGTATTCTTGAGACAACACTTCATTACTTATTCATGCAGTATATCAAATGGTTCTATTTTCAACACTAATACTTCTCATATCTGTGGATGTATAGGTACTAGCTGTATGATTGCTAATGCCTGGGATGTGTAGTACTAATCTATTGTCTATTATTGTGAGAAACTGGAGACACGTAGCCTGTGACTACTAATTAATTCAAGGCAGGTGGAAATCTAGGAGATAGTAAGAATGTCTTGATTAATGATTAGTGATGAATCTAAACACCACCTTTTGTGAACAATACCACGTCCTCTTGCACCTATGAAAATAAGCATATCATTTGGTTAACACCTGATTATTTACACAAAGTGATGATGCCTACCTCTATGAGCCACCTGGCGTCTTTCGTTTCTCTCTATCGTCGTGCCAACGCACATCAGACCTGTGAATCATGGGTGATATGTGTTTTGTGATCACGTTGAGCTGGGGTGTACAGTAGGCCTAAGTGTGTGTCCCAAATGGCACCCTATTCCATATTTAGTGCACTACCTTTGACCAGGGTGCATAGGGCTCTGGTCAAAAGTAGTGCACTATATAAGGAATAGGGTGCCATTTGAGACGTGACACCCTCTCAGCCCCCTGACCCACACACACGGTGTAGTTGAGAAGAGCATTGCCGTTGAGAGCTGTGTCTGTGGAGTGTAACAGCTGGCTGCCAGCTCTGCTGTACCGCTGTGTCTTCTTCTTCAGCGACATGAAGGCAGTTTCCCATCCTAGCGTTACATCTGCTGGCGCTTGCTGCCGCGGCAACACCGACATGTGTTGAGAGTGTGTGAATGGATGCTTGTCCTCAGAACCAATCTAGCATGAAACACATTCTGATGGAGTGTTGGGAAGAAACAGAGTAAATTAGAATGTGTTCTCAGTCTTACCTGGTAAAATAAAGATAAAATGAAATAGAAAATAAGAAAAAACATGTTTTAGTTATGAACAGTACAATAATATGATGACTGCACCTGTTTATCAGTATACAATTTGGAGATAATTTGCTCGAATTTCAATGTTTAAAAAAAAATCATTGGCAGCAATCTGTTTACTTAACTGTAAATGTCTGAAGCAATCAGAATCTCCCTCATTGTAGCTTAACTCATTGTGGAAGCAGCATATTTGTGAAACTTAAGCCACCAGTTATCAATGAATTATTCATTTGGTAATTTATTCATATAATAAGAAACAATACAATATGTATCCCTATTGTCACTATTGCTCATGTAAATTACATCAGTGTAAATGATGTATTCATATTTTCTGTGTTTTATTGATTAGAATCATTTTAAAAATTCCCTTAGTTCTACTTTTGTTCTATGCTTAGGCCTGTGGGCTTAACATTCCAATAGAATTCCGAAACTTTAACCTCTGTAATGGCTTTTTGACATTGCCATTAAGTGACCAGTTTAGTTTGTAGATCCATTTTAACATATATTTGAAGCTTTTTTTATAGAGCTTAAAAAGACGGACCAGCTGACGGCAGTATCAATTCTAATCTATTCTGTTCTGTTGTATTATATTCTAGTCTATTTTATTATGTTCAATTCTGTTCTATTCTATTCTACATATGTACCATCCATACTTGAAAACCTTGCATTCCCCAGTCTACTATAGTCTAATGAGATAGATAGCCAGCCGCATTTCACAGATATCAGAACATGGAGATATATATGTAGTACTTGTATGAACACCACGGATATCAGAACATGGAGATATATATGTAGTACTTGTATTAACACCACAGATATCAGAACATGGAGATATATATGTAGTACTTGTATTAACACCACAGATATCAGAACATGGAGATATATATGTAGTACTTTTATTAACACCACAGATATCAGAACATGGAGATATATATGTAGTACTTGTATTAACACCACGGATATCAGAACATGGAGATATATATGTAGTACTTGTATTAACACCACAGATAGGTGTTCACCGGATGTTAATAAGATATGTAAGTTCACGTAGGGGATAGCCTTGTGTGAGATCCTGTTTCAGATGGAAGCACCCAGGAGGTCTGTCTTTAAACTGGAGACATCCTCCCCATGTTCAGCCTCACACATAGTCTGCTGCCCAAATGGCTCTCTATTCCCAGATAGTGCACTACGTTTGACCAGAGCCACCGCTAAATAGGGAACAGGGTGCCATTTCATACGCACCCGCAGATAACATTTTAACTGGGCCAGGCCCGCTTTCCATTCCATTATTCATTCGCCTAAGCCAAGGTGACTTACATTTTAGTACTAGTATAGCCCTCTCTTACAGCTGTTTGAGTAAGCTTCTGGGAGGGAGACATGTATGGCATCGCCCCTCACTCACTTTATACAGTGTCTAAATAAGTCTTGTCATTTTCTGTCGGCCGACATGCCTTGGGGCCTTTCCAAGCTGGGTTGTATTAAAGGTGGGAGAATAGTTCCGCACAGGGATGTCTTCTAGTGGAAGTTCAATTGAAACTTTTCGCTACATTGGGCCTCACTGTCTCGTTGTAGTATACGTGTCAAGGGGTAGTGGTGGCTTCGATTTATTTTTGTCAGGTCACATTGCATGGAAAAACTTCAGGTCCAATCATAAGGGTTGACTTTAGGTGTTGGTCTCACTTCTGTACCCTTGTGTCAGGGAGAAGAAGGGAAGCCTTCACCAGTGGCAGACAGTAAAGTGTTGCTCATTAGGGTGTGTCATGATAGGGTTGCTGGTGTGACAGAGAGACAATGTTAGAACCTCATCACACCTCTACAGGGGAACATTTGGGAATGACACACACTTGGGTTCCTTCTCGTTGTCTGAACACCGCGCAGGTAGGGAAAAATATGCCACAGCTGCAGTGTCGCCACAGCGATAAGGACTGTCCAATCAGATGTCTCTCAGCTGCCAGGTTGTGAAGGAACAGATGAAGAAAAACTTTAAGGACTTTATAACATCGTTGTGAATGTAACTCTTTAGGGAGAAAGTATGCTTTATGTCTCTCCATTCCAACATGGTCTCATTAGAATATGTCAAAATTGTGACATTTAACCATTGTAGTTATATGTCACTTTGGCCGACATATTAGTTATATCGCCGATATGAAAATGAGACTACAGTATGTCTGCACGCCAACATGTAAAAAATGGCTTAGTTCTCAAAATTCTAACACTGTAGTGATTATATATCCTAGCTCAAATTGAGAAAGTTTCCCAATGGTGGAACCAGCTTCCGCCCGAAGCCTGGACAGTAGAGTCCCTGCCTATCTTCTGAATACGTCTGAAACCCTACCTCTTCAAAGAGTATGTTAAATTCATCCCAGAAAAAATTGTTTCTTTCTACTAGCACTGACGTTGCTGATAACTACTTTATTGAGGGAAAATGTACTTGATTTGACTGTGATATGTGGATTTCTGACCCATCTATCTTAAGATGAATGCACAAATTTTAAGTGACTCTGGATAAGTGTGTCTGCTAAATTACTAAAATGTAAATGTAGAAAGTATAACATTTCTGACTTTCTGACTAATATTTCCTACTAAAACATTTCTGATTCTGACAATAAACCAACCAGGAAAGTCGACGTATTAAATCATCATGTTGATGTAGCCCATTTTTGTCTCGCTGAACACAAGCAGGAAGTAGGACATTGAATGCATCTGTTAGAGCCAATTCAACAGCATATGTTTCAGAGAAGGAACAATGGGAAATCACACACTAGGAGAGCCAGCAACGCAAATACCATCGCTAATGGGCCTCTTTTAGTAATGTACTCCCTTTATATAAGTTATGAAACAAAACGCCTGCTACATCGGTTCAATCACAAAACCATAATTGAAAAAGGAGAGACACAACAGACACTCGTGTGTGTTCTCTTTGTTTTCAGTGTGGCGGTCGGTAGATTCATTAAGACAAGGGTAGCGAGGTCAACACATCTTTCCAGCTACTCAGCTCTGCCAGAGCTGAATTAATGTCATTCCCTCCCGTTAGTTAACGTGTTCTAGTCAATCTCCTCTCCTCTTTCCTCTCTACACTCCACATTCATCACGCCATATGGTGGTGGAGAGATAGAATAGAATGGCGGAGGTGCTATTCTGAGCAGCACAGGTGACGGAGGTCCTTAATGTGAGGGGAAAGTGATGGAACTGACCTTTCTTCTGTTTAATCTAATCTTCCAACTGAGAGGCTGACTTACCGTGCTCCTCTCCTGGGAGGAGGGGTACAAAGAGGTGCCTGACCATAAATACTGACAAACTGAAAATGTCTCTGTATCAGGAGTCATGGCACTGGCAGGGTCAATCTACCAAGCAAAAACAGGAGGCTTTTAAAAAGCCCTTCATAAAGAATGTCCTTTCATTTACTGTTTACACTTTCTATATTTTTATGCTTTTCTGTTATGGTGTTGTCATTGTATGATTAATTCTTATACCAAAATAAGAGATTCTGTTATAATGGGATAATATTGATCAAAAATTATAGTGTGATTCAAGACTGATATGAATATAAGTGACAACCAGATGGCTGGTGGGCATAATTTTTGTCTGACTTTCAAATTGTTATCTTACTTTTACTGAGCACCAGAAAAATATAGCAATATGAAGCCTGAGATTAGGACATAACTTGGTAGGCAGCTAGACATATTCAATTTGATAGCTCTTTTATTAGAGATAAAACAGAACAGCTAGCTTGTGTTAATTGCATTGAGGATGAGCGAGCGAGAGAGAGCAAGAAATGGGCCTATTAACATCTGTGTACACAGATATCAAACAGGAGATGACATAGAATGTCAGAATCTGCATTTTTTAACATTATAGCCAGTGTGCTGTCTCCAATGGTAAATCAGAAAGGTATCTGATGGCGGAAAATCTGCTTTCTCTTCTAATGATCATTCTCTGCCTACACAATAATTCCTACTGATAGTTAACATTTTCACCCCGCCATACCGTTTGTCTGAAAATAAGGGGATGAAAGGTAGATGAAAGCAGCATGATTTTCATGATAGCAATAAAGTGAGATCTAGCAGAATGCACCCTGTACCCTGAAATAACACAGAGATATTTGGAAACACCGCCAATTAAGAAGATACACCAATGGAATGGAATCGTTAAATCTGTGGAGCCTGGCTCCTGCTGTTGCTAGGTTTCCGGAGGATTTGTGGGTATGCTGTGATTGATGAAACGTACGGCGGGCAGCAGGTTTCTGTTGTATGTTGTTGTGAGCACTTAAATTCTTTGTTCAAAGAGTGACTTGGGGTCAAATATAACAACTTGAGGACGTAGAAAGAAACCAACAATAAAACAAATCTGAATGCACAAATAAAATCTATTTGCTTTCAACAATTTGATTAAAAACAGGTTGGGCAAGATGATAAGGGTTTTCTTAACCTTATAAATCAAGGTAAAGTTCATTTCTAACCCTGTTAATTTATACCCCTTTTCTTTCTCTCTGTTGTTTTTTGGGAGCTCACCCACTCTGTTACATACGTGGCGTGGCATTCTCTGTTGTGCACTGTGTGGTCATGTATGTGTGTGCGCATGTGTTTGTGTATGTTTGGTGTGTACTGTATGTGTTATTCTGTGTGGAGAGAATGGCAAGGCAGACAGATGTCCTCTCACCAGTGGCACGGGGGTCTAACTGAGATCACCTGCCTCCTCATCCGCTTCACCCGGCTGGGGTGCTGGCAGGGTCACTGGGTTGAGGGACGAGTGGCCGAGGACAAGGTGCGTGTGTGTCATCTTCTGACATAGTTCACACACACTCACACATGCAAACACAAGCACACACAGCTCAGTGACGTACATGCCTTAGAAGTGAGATGTCATTACTGTACACAGCATACCACCCAAAACGGTGGAAAGAACCACATTGAGTTGATTGATTTAATATAACAGAAGATCAAATTTAGCACTTTGACACAAGAAAGACTTGTCCGTTTTGCAACAGCATGTCTTCCATAATAGTGGTACTACATCACTATGAGAATGCAGCAGTCCAAAAAAGTTCTCATCTCATATCAACCACAAAAAGTGTATTTTGAGCTCTTTTATTACATACAATAGAATACATAATACCCCTTGTGCCCATTCTCTACATAACCTCATTTACACAATTGTATCTGTTTTCAATCACCCCCCTCATCCCACTACCCCAACCCCATCTCCATGTTATGCCAATCCCTCTGAGGGCCAACCTGGATTTGTCACCTTGAGTGGGGCTGCTGTGGGGATATGAGGGGGAAGGAGAAGGACATCCTCTCCTCCTGGCTCTCCTCTCTTGTCATTGGCCAGTTAACGTTTCGGTGGAGAGAGAGTTGCAGAGGCCCCTTCTCCTGTACTCTGGGGCCTCTGAGTGTGAGTCCATCTCTTAATTACTGACACACTCCCACTGTTGGGATGGGACTGGGAGAGATGGGGGGACTGGGAGAGATATGGGGGAATGGGAGAGATGGGGGGATGGGAGAGATGGAGGGAATGGGGAAGATTGAAAGGGGAGAAATGTGGGGAACAGGAGAAATGGGAGAGAGATGGGGGGGGGACTGGGAGAAATTAGAGAGTTTGGTGGGGGGATGACGGATTTGGCCTCAAACCAATAGAAGAACGTGATTGGGACTTGCTACTTGTAAGTGGTAAGAAAATGAGGTTGCTCACTGGGCTAGGACTATAGGCCTGGAGGATGGTGTTTTTAGATTGAGCTGTATGACCCCCAGTCGTGGGCCAGAGAGGTTGGTTCAGGACTTTATTACTAGGGCCATTACGGAATATTGGCCCCTTTCGTCTGCCATAATGATGATATGTCACAAGGCCTGCAGCAGATTTCTGCAGTGGATTCGCCACGGCCAGTGGAGGCAGGACAGGACAGAACGCTTCCATCTTCATGGATTAACCCCTGTTCCATAGACAACAACAGGGCCCAGGGGGGTGTAGCCAACTAGCTGTGTAGCTGTGCATGTCTTAGGATGCTCCATCCCTATCCTGAGGCGAGAGTCCAATGAGATGGCTCACTAGCTTTCGAATTGACCTTTACTCTGAGGGCTTGCATGCAGACACTGAGCCGCAGACACTGAACTCTTAAGGCATTAGCATGCTCCAAACTCGGCTAGGCGAACTGAGCGAGTGTGCTCGCATACTCTCTTAAAATACCTTCGCTTGAAAAATGAGAATGTGGCAGTAGTACTGTTCGTACATCTTGAGACACCGTAGCCAGTATACACTTCCTCAAAATAGTCAGAATTAATATAAGTTAACTCAAAAATCGGTCATTCATTTTGACGTTTTTTGTATCAGTATTACTCAAGTGAAAAGATTTGCATGAAAACAAGTCGTCACTTGTTGAATTACAACAAACACTTCATTAAAGAATCCTTACTATTGACCAATCACCAACAAAGGGGTGTAAACTTCGGCTGATGACTTCGACTTGCCTCGGGGAACATTTTTATGTGCACGAACAGTCGGAAAAAAACTTTGCAGAAGACCAAAACTAACAAAAAAGTCACAAAATGTCATCATAATATATGCACAAACTGCTAAGAACTGTTTTGGATGTGAAGCATGCGGAAACCTTTATACATAGATGAAACAGTAAAGCGATTTCAGTCGAAGGCCATTCCTTTTGTGATAAGATAAATAGGGATGTCTTACTGGGCTACTATTGTATTGTCTTATCATGTCATACCGGTCTATTCAAGTGCTACATTCCATTCACAGTGTGATACATTGTCGTCATTAGGAAAATGCATCATTAGGAAAAGAGCCTGATTGAAAGGGGACAATAATACCACCCACTGTATGGCGGACAGACACTGCCACGCATAGCACTCAACCCATGCCATACCCTAAGCCAGATTGTCAACAGCACAATAGTTAATCATTTCCTTCGTTCTACAATTCTAGAACACAAAGTTCTCCAAAGCCCTCTTTGATTGTCTCCCACCGAGAGCTGCTGATGAGATTGGTGGAAGGCACTGCTGGCCACACCACAGGGCGCCAGTCATCCAGCAACCCAGCTATTCAGCTAACTAACTTTACCTCCTTCTCACCAGGGCTTCATTCCGTCAGCTAACTGTAATCACGTTCATTTGAGATGTGTCCCAAACGGCAACCTTCTCCCTACATAGTTCACTACTTTTGAACAGGGCCCATCGGACTCTGGTCAAAACTATTGCACCATATAGGCAATAGGGTGCCATTTGTGATACAGATTTGCTCTTGGGGTCTCTTACCAACCATGTGTTGTGATCAGATTGAGTGTCTTCTGGGAGATCTAAATTCAGCCTCCATTTCCTTGCTTATTGGAGGTGAGGAATCTGAACGTGTGAAAATGTTCGCATGGGGAGGTGAAATTGCGTACTTTACGGTAGACGTTTTGTTTCCTGCTGTCGTCTTCTCCTCTCGTCTTCTCCTTTTTCTTTTTCACACCTTTTCCTGGCGTGCTATTGAGAGCGTGTGGAGAAGATTAGTTTCCTGAGTTGCGGAGAGCGCTCTCTCAGAGGAGCACAGCGCAACACAACAGCAATAAAACATCTAATTTTCTTCCTTATTTTAAGACTAGCTTTTCACAGTCCCCTGACAACACAGAGACATTCAGGCCAAAGTTCATAATAGCCGAGCTGAAAGTAAAGTAAGAAATCAAAACAACATTCCTTAAACTGAAGCGTGTTTAAGAGATGTACTACTCTTGTTTAATGGTAATTGCTGTCTATTGTTCCCTGGCAACGGGCAGAAATACAAAGGTGCTATGTAATAGTATGCTTTAACATATGCTTTTCCTATGCTCTAGTTGGTCATAAAATTATAATACCCTGTATTACCTTACAATGCTAACTTCATCCAACTGCACAGGTCATCCAACTGCATAACAGAGCACTGATAGAAACTTTCTCAACAAAGCAGGGAAAGTATAGACGCTTTCCATGGTGCTGAAACTCTCAAGCCCTCTAGTGGCGCTGAATGAACAGCTAGGGATGACAAGGATTCTCAACTTCCAATGTGTTTCCAGCAACAAACCCACAAAGCACCCCAGACATACACTATATATACAAAGTTATGTGGACACCCCTTCAAATGAGTGGATTTGGCTAGTTCAGCCACACCCGTTGCTGACAGGTGTATAAAATTGAGCACACAGCCATGCAATCTCCATAGACAAATATTAGCAGTAGAATGGCTTTACTCAAGAGCTCAGTGACTTTCAACGTGGCACCATCATAGGATGCCACCTTTCCAACAAGTCAGTTCATCAAATATATGCCCTCCTAGAGCTGCCCCGGGTCAACTGTAAGTTCTGTTATTGTAAAATGCAAATGTCTAGGAGCAAGAATGTCTCAGCAGCAAAGTGGTAGTCCACACATGCTCACAGAACAAGACTACTGAGTGCCGAAGTACGTAGCTCGTAAAAATCGTCTGTCCTCGGTTGCAACACTCACTACTGAGTCACACTGCCTCTGGAAGCAATGTCAGCACAAAAACTGTTAATCGGGAGCTTCAAGAAATGGGTTTCCATGGCCAAGCAGCCACACACAAGCCTAAGATCACCATGCGCAATGCCAAGCGTCGACTGGAGTGGTGTAAAGCTCACCTCCATTGGACTCTGGAGCAGTGGAAACTCGTTCTCTGGAGTGATGAATCCTGCTTCGCCATCTGGTAGTCCAACGGATGAATCTGGGTTTGGCATATGCCAGGAGAATGCTACGTGTCTGAATACATAGTGTAAACTGTAAAGTTTGGTGGAGGAGGAATGATGGTGTGGGGCTGTTTTTCATGGTTCAGGCCCCTTAGTTCCAGTGAAGGGAAATCTTAACACCACAGAATACAATGACATTCTAGACAATTCTGTGCTTCCAACTTTGTGGCAACAGTTTGGGGAAGGCCCTTTCCTGTTTAGCATGACAATTCCCCTGTGCACAAAACGAGGTTCGTACAGAAATGGTTTGTCGAGATTGGTGTGGAAGAACTTGACTGGCCTGCACAGATCCCTCACCTCAACTCCATCGAACACCTTTGGGATGAATTGGAACACCGACAGCGAGCCAGGCCTAATCACTCAACATCAGTGCCCAACCTCACGAATGCTCTTGTGGCTGAATGGAAGCAAGTCCCTGCAGCAATGTTCCAACATCTAGTGGAAAGCCTTCCCAGAAGAGTGGAGGCGGTTATATCAGCAAAGGGGGTACCAACTCCATATTAATGCCCATGATTTTGAAATGAGATGTTTGACAAGCCGGTGTCCACATACTTTGGTCATGCAGTGTACTTTCCTTCTTTCTCTCAATCCATTACTCCTGGTCTCTCTCTCTCTCCCTTCCACTCCCCTTCCTCACGACGGGTCAGAAAGGTCTTGCAAATTTAAGACAATGGGATTTTCTGAGCAGAATGAGCAGAGCATGTGAGATCAGTAATTGCATGGCGAGAGAGTGAGAGAGAGAGAGGCAGGTGGGGAGGTCATGTGATGATGGCTCTGACAGGTGATGCCCATGCTACACATCTGTGTTCTGCCTCATGAAGGGGTTGGGGATGGACCTGCATCCCCTCCTCTTCCATTGCTCCCCCACCCTGCCCCTGGTCTAATAAGCAGACAACAGAACCTATGACAGCCACCATGATGGGGAGGGTAAGGTGGCAGTATAATTGCAGGTAGCATTGATTGCTCCTGGCCCAGGTGAACGAACGCCTCAACTGAGCTGGGATGACAGGTGAAGTCCGAAAAATTGTAGTTTGGTGTGTGTGTGTGTGTGTGTGGGTGTGTCTGCGCATGTATGTGTGTGTCTGTGTGCGTACGTGCATGCGTGTGTGTGTGCTGCATGTGTGTGTGTGTGAGTGCTTTTGAGCACCTTACATTCCCCAAGTGTCACACTGCACAGACCTGAAATTCCCTTTGTAACAAGCTGATGTGCTAGCTACCTGCTGTGAAGCTGCCTGTCAATATACACACATCATCTGGCTCAGGCTTCCTCTCACAGGTGGCTGCTGCAAAAGTGCAGAGCCACTAAATATCAAAGGGTTTGAGTGTGGGTGGGGGGAACAAAGGTACCCACACACAAACTTGAAGTCTTTCGTGATGTGCGATACAGGAGCTCTTACCACCACCTGCTTTTGTACTTGCTCCGATGCTTAATTGGAGCGTTGAGCTCCCAATCTGTTCCTTGCAAAATGTCTGCCTTGTAGAACAGACCCGCCGCCGTTAAGAGTCAAGCAAAATATGTTAGCTACATCACACGTTCACTGGGTTCTCTCAGTTGCAGAGAGCCAGTAGATAGAATATCGTGTGTGTGTTTGTGTGTGTTTGCGTGTGTGGGTCCGGCATGTATGTGTGTGTGGAGGGGAATTGCAGATGTGCTCCTCACAATGTCCTATTTCACCCTTCTGGTTAACTGGCAGTGTGGTTAATGTTAAGAAAGTGGAGAAGGAATGAAACACGGTTGGTATCTGCATTGGTGAACAACAGTGGGAGAATAGGACTTAAAGAGGATAAGGCAAACTGCAGTGAAATTCATCAACTGCCTGGTGACTTCAAATCTGAAAATGACAAATTAAGAAAGCACATTTTCTGGTAGGAGTCTAGTAAGCCTTGCCATGGCAGCCACTCTCTTATTGGGGGTGTCTCATCACAATAGACAATGTCTTCGTGCCTGACGCCTATCACTTTCCACTCATTAGAGACCACTTCATGACTCCTCGTGGCAAAGAGAGAGAAGGGTTGGGAGTTGGTAATAATACCATCCGTCTCCAAGCCGCTCCCTCCCTGCTTTGTTTTTCTGCATATTTAGTGCTCCTCTTCATGTCACCTGTAGCTAAAGCACCTCTGTGACTCCCGTAGCACCCGACTTTCTAGAAGTGAAACTTTCCTGCGAGCTGAGCTCCCGAGGTTGTCATGGAAACCACTGCTTCAGAGAGGAGGACTGGAAGAGGAAGGTTGGTTTCTGCAGCTCGGGCTCCAGGGTGGTATCAGGAACAGAGCCCAAATGGCAGGGGGTCGACAGAGCCTGTCCACAACTTTACTGCTGGTTGGTCCACACCTTTAATACTGGTGGCTACACACCTTTTATTAGCAGATAATCAAGGAGATGCTAATCAACCATGTTCCTGTTATAGGCAACACATTTCCTCAAAGATGAAACACTGACACTATAACATAGAGATACTGGCCTCAAGGGAAATCCTTGTCTTATAAGCACAGTCCTTTCAAAACACCTTCACAGTACTTCCCCGTCCTATAAGATACAGGGAGTTTAAACTATTGTTCTGTGTCAGTGTTGTTTTGTTCAGCTACACCCACTTTTTTTTGTTTAATGTTGATCCTCTTGTTCAGACATAAAAGAAGCATGAGTAATTAGCAGAAATACATTGTTGTCTTCCTGGTTAATTGGTCTGTTCTTCCCCTGGGAGACATAGTTACTCACCCATGACCCGGGATGCCTCTCCATTTCCATTGGGATCCATGCATTAATAAGTGATGCCCAACACATAGACATAGCCTATAAAGGTAAATATTGCTTTACATAAGCTCTGTGTGTTGACTGTCTACAGTGAAAGGAAATGAGGGGTGGAGTTGGTGAGAAACAAACTGGCCTGCCTGGCTGGAAGCAGACTTCCTCCCCTGACAGAGACATACACAGCTATGGGAGAAAAGGGGGAGAGATGGGAGAGGTAGAGGGGAGAGATCGATGGTTTCCACCCCAGCTTCCTAGAGGTCCTCTCAGCCAGGTAAAAAAAAGAGGGATGACACGTTGAGGTTGGAAGGATGGAAGGAGGTCAGGATGGTTGGAGGATGCAGGAGACATAACAGGGTCACAGGGGCAAATTACATTTTGAGGCCAGTCATAGGGGTCAGGTCAAGTCCAGAGCCTGTAGCAGCATCCCCCCTTGAACCGGGAACAGTGAGGGAGACAGAGCACCATCATTATGACTTTCTCAAAGGGCGAGCAGGAGCGAGCTGCCTCCACCTCCCTCCAGCTCACAGCATACAACAGCCTCATTAATTTGACCCATTCCTCAAAGCTGGGTCCAGCACTGGCTGCGGTTCTTTATTTCTTTTTTCGCATGTTTGTTGCTTTCCTTTCACTTCGTCACTTTTATAGGGGGTTGTTTTGTGGTTGAGCTAGAAAGGGCAGAGCAATTAATGAAGGAGACGCAAATGGCGTCCTACTTTCACTCTCTGTTGGTGAAAAAGGAAACGAAAGAAGACAAGGGAGGGAGAAAGGGAGGTAATCTCCCAAAGAAAGACAGCGTCGGTGCTGGCGCTAGCTATCGCGTGGCTGAAGCATCAACACTGGCTAGGTCGGTCATGCGGCTCGCCCAATTATAGAACAGCAGTGACAACCCAGGGGCGAAGATGGAAACTCAGTGCTTCACCGTAATAAATCATAGATGGATAGCTCCTCTTAAGGTGAAGAGCCATCCACATTTAGGGAAGTTGGAAAGTCAGACAATTACATTACGGAAGGAGAATCAGGGATTTCTAGAGCGTTGGAGAGAGAAGGAAGAACAGAAGTTCTGAAATCACTGAATGGATGAGAGTTTATTGACCGTTACACGTCTCACGTACAGTGAAACTCTTACAGTGAAAAGGAAACACCTACAGTAGAATATGGTTGACGTGAATAATTGCATGGTGTAAGTTCCCATCATTTTGTCCTGAACAGTTTGTGCCACAAATTATTAGAATTTTTCTTAATTGGAATAGCAATACTCTCATTCTGCCCCAAATCCAGCTTGTTCTCAATTAATATACAGTGCCAGTCAAAAGTTTGGACACACTACTAATTTAAGGGTTTTTCTTTATTTCTACTATTATTGACATTGTATAATAGTGAAGACATCAAAACCATGAAATAACAAATATGGAATCATGTAGTAACCAAAAAAGTGAGATTCTTCAAAGTAGCCACCCTTTGCCTCGATGACAGCTTTGCACACTCTTGGCATTCTCTCATCCAGCTACACATGGAATGCTTTTCCAACAGTCTTGAAGGAGTTCCCACATATGCTGAGCACTTGTTGGCTGCCTTTCCTACACTCTGCTGTCCAACTCATCCCAAACCATCTCAATTGGGTTGAGGTTGGGTGATTGTGGAGGCCAGGTCATCTGATGCAGCACTCCATCACCCTCCTTCTTGGTCAAATAGCCCTTACACCGCCTGGAGGTGTGTTGGGTCATTGTCCTGTTGAAAACAAATGATAGTCCCAGTAAGCACAAACCAGATGGGATGGCGTATCGCTGCAGAATACTGTGGTAGCCATGCTGGTTAAGTGTGCCTTGAATTCTAAATAAATCACAACAGTGTCACTAGCAAAGCACCCCCACACCTCCTTCTCCATGCTTCACGGTGGGAACCACACATGCGGAGATCATCCGTTCACCTACTCTGCGTCACACAGGCACGGCGGTTGGAGAAAAAAAATCTCAAATTTGTACTCATGACACCAAAGGACATGTTTTCACCGGTCTAATCTCTATCGCTCGTGTTTCTTGGCCCAAGCAAGTCTCTTCTTATTATTTTTATTTTCTTTATTTTTATTTCACCTTTATTTAACCAGGTAGGCTAGTTGAGAACAAGTTCTCATTTGCAACTGCGACCTGGCCAAGATAAAGCATAGCAGTGTGAACAGACAACAACACAGAGTTACACATGGAGTAAACAATAAACAAGTCAGTAACATAGTAGAAAAAAAGGCAATAAATAGGCCATAGGAGTGAATAATTACAATTTAGCAGATTAACACTGGAGTGATAAATGATCAGATGAACATGTGCAGGTAGAGATACTGGTGTGCAAAAGAGCAGAAAAGTGAATAAAATAAAAACAGTATGGGGATGAGGTAGGTAAATTGGGTGGGCTATATACCAATGGACTATGTACAGCTGCAGCGATCGGTTAGCTGCTCAGATAGCAGATGTTTGAAGTTGGTGAGGGAGATAAAAGTCTCCGACTTCAGAGATTTTTGCAATTCGTTCCAGTCGCAGGCAGCAGAGAACTGGAAGGAAAGGCGGCCAAATTAGGTTTTGGCTTTAGGGAGGATCAGTGAGATACACCTGCTGGAGCGTGTGCTACGGGTGGGTGTTGCCATCGTGACCAGTGAACTGAGATAAGGCGGAGCTTTACCTAGCATAGACTTGTAGATGACCTGGAGCCAGTGGGTCTAGCGACGAACATGTAGCGAGGGCCAGCCGATTAGAGCATACAGGTCGCAGTGGTGGGTGGTATAAGGTGATTTAGTAACAAAACGGATGGCACTGTGATAAACTGCATCCAGTTTGGTGAGTAGAGTATTGGAAGCTATTTTGTAGATGACATCGCCGAAGTCGAGGATCGGTAGGATAGTCAGTTTTACGAGGGTAAGTTTTGCGGCATGAGTGAAGGAGGCTTTGTTGCGAAATAGAAAGCCGACTCTAGATTTGATTTTGGATTGGACATGTTTGATATGAGTCTGAAAGGAGAGTTTGCAGTCTAGCCAGACACCTAGGTACTTATAGATGTCCACATATTCTAGGTCGGAACCATCCAGGGTAGTGATGCTAGTCGGGCGTGCGGGTGCAGGCAGCGAACGGTTGAAAAGCATGCATTTGGTTTTACTAGCGTTTAAGAGCAGTTGGAGGCCACGGAAGGAGTGTTGTATGGCATTGAAGCTCGTTTGGAGGTTAGATAGCACAGTGTCCCAGGAAGGGCCAGAAGTATACAGAATGGTGTCGTCTGCGTAGAGGTGGATCAGGGAATCGCCCGCAGCAAGAGCAACATCATTGATATATACAGAGAAAGGAGTCGGCCCAAGAATTGAACCCTGTGGTACCCCCATAGAGACTGCCAGAGGACCGGACCACATGCCCTCCGTGTGTTGGTGTTGGTGTCCTTTAGTAGTGGTTTCTTTGCAGCAATTCAACCATGAAGGCCTGATTCACACAGTCTCCTCTGAACAGTTGATGTTGAGATATGTCTGTTACTTGAACTCTGAGAAGCATTTATTTGGGCTGCAAGTTCTGAGGCTGGTAACTCTAGTGAACTTATCTTCTGCAGCAGAGGTAACTCTGGGTCTTCCTTTCCTGTGGCGGTCCTCATGAGAGCCAGTTTCATCATAGCGCTTGATGGTTTATGCGACTGCACTTGAAGAAACTTTCAAAGTTCTTGGAATTTTCCGCATTGACTGATCTTCATGTCTTAAAGTAATGATGACTGTCGTTTCTGTTTGCTTATTTGAGCTGTTCTTGCCATAATATGGACTTGGTCTTTTACCAAATAGGGCTATCTTCTGTATACCACCCATACCTTGTGACAGCACAACTGATTGGTTGAAACGCACCAAGAAGGAAAGAAATTCCACAAATTAACAAGGCACACCTGTTATTTGAAATACATTCCAGGTGACTACCTCATGAAGCTGGCTGAGAGAATGCCAAGAGTGTGCAAAGCTGTCAACAAGGCAAAGGGTGGCTATTTTGATGAATCTCAAATATATTTAGATGTAACACTTTTGTGGTTACTACATGATTCCATAATTATGTTATTTCATAGTTTTGATGTCTTCACTATTCTACAATATCAAAAATAGTACAAATAAAGAAAAACCCTTGAATGAGTAGGCGTCTCTAAACTTTTGACTGGTACTGTACATATACAGATAGCCACATTATATTTCAGGAAATGTAGACCTTACATATGCATAATGTTATATTTATTATGTTATATTTATTATGTTCTTCCATGTTAAATGTAGGGGAAAATAAGTGCATTTTCCTCCTCCTAATTGCCTTAACTGCAGGAGGCTAGTGTGAAATGACATTGTGATTTATGGGCTGTTGAGGTGTTTGAACAGTGTCTGTTGCTGGAAGGTGTGTATGTGTGTACGTGCGTGCATGCGTGCATCTACATTTTCTGGCAAATCTGTCTTTGTGTTGTTGTATGTGCATGTGCATGTGTTATGTATGCATGTATGTGCATGTGTTACTTGTTTGCCTCTCTGAAGTGTATTTGTGTGTGCTCGTGCATGTGTGTTTGTGCGCATCTGTGTGTGGGCTTTTTGCACAACGCCTGCATTCTTCACCCTGACAGGAAAGATGGGCTCTGTTCCTATGGAAGCTCTCATTACTGCCAGCATAGAGAAACAATGGGCAGGTCTGGAAGAATGCTGTGTGCCCCCGAGCTGTGGCCTACACGGGTGCCAGAGATCCACAGGAATAAATCACTATGACTAGGGTGAGCAGCAGGATTCTCTTTTTAACACAAAAACACAGCTTACATTACATACATCTCCCATTCTAGTTCCTAAGCAGGAAAACTAATTTCCAAAGAACAGAGGAGGATCTCCGTGTGCAGGTGGAACGTTTTTTCATTTTTTTTGTCAGTCCTCTGGATGGGTTCCGTCTCAGAGAAAAACCTGCAGTCAGCGTACATTATTAGCTTACTGTAGGTTCTGGGATGTTACGTAAGGGTTTATGTAAGGGTTTTCTTATGACGAAGAGGAGTAGTATGAAACATCGGAGGACCAAAACGCAGCGTGGTAAGTGTTCATGTTTTTTAATGAATAAACAACACTGAACAAAACAATAAACGTGATGTAAATCAAACCGAAACAGTCCCGTGTGGCACAGACACTAACACAGAAAATAAACACCCACAACTCAAAAGTGAAACCAGGCTACCTAAGTATGATTCTCAATCAGGGACAACGATTGACAGCTGCCTCTGATTGAGAACCATACCAGGCCAAACACAGAAATAGAAAATCATAGACAAACTAACATAGACAACCCACCCAACTCACACCCTGACCATACTAAAACAAAAGACAAAACAAAGGAACTAAGGTCAACTGTTCAGAGGAGACTGTGTGAATCAGGCATTCATGGTTGAATTGCTGCAAAGAAACCACTACTAAAGGACACCAAAAAGAAGAATAGACTTGCTTGGGCCAAGAAACACGAGTAATGAACATTAGACCTGTGTAAATCTGTCCTTTGGTCTGATAAGTCCAAATTTGAGATGTTTTGTTCCAACCACCGTGTCTTTGTGAGACACAGAGTAGGTGAACGGATGATCTCTGCATGTGTGATTTCCACCGTGAAGCATGGAGGAGGAGGTGTTTTGGGGTGTGGTGCACTGCTGGTGACACTGTCTGTGATTTATTTAGAATTCCTGTCAAACTTAACCAGCATGGCTACCACAGCATTCTGCAGCGATACGCCATCCCATCTGGTTTGCGCTTATTGGGACTATCATTTGTTAGACATTGACCCAACACACCTCCAGGCTATGTAAGGGCTATATGACCAAGAAAGAGAGTGATGGAGTGCTGCATCAGATGACCTGGCCTCCACAGTCACCCGACCTCAACCCAATTGAGATGGTTTGGAATGATTGGGCCGCAGAGCGAAAGAAAAGCAGCCAACAAGTGCTCAACATATGTGGGAAGTCCTTCAAGACGGTTAGAAAAGCATTCCATGTGAAGCTGGTTGAGAGAATGCCAAGAGTGTACAAAGCCGCCAACAAGGCAAAGGGTGGCTACTTTGAAGAATCAAAAATGTCAAATATATTTAGATTAGGTTAACACTTTTTTGATTACTACATGATTCCATGTGTAATATTTCCTCATTTTCATGTCTTCACTATTATTCTACAATGTAGAAAATAGTAAAAATAAAGAAAAATCCTTGAATTAGTAGGTGTGTCCAAACTTTTGACTAGTACTGTACATTTGGTTTAGTTGTCAACCATCGTGCATTCAACATGAAATCAATAACAAATGTCACGATGTCATTGGATTTAACAGTTGGGTGAAAAAAAAGATTAAATGCCATTGATTTCACATTGACAACTTTTTGCCAGTCCAATCAATTTTCTATGTTAATTCAACATCATCAAATAGATTTTTTGTGTTGAAATGATGTGGAAACAAGGTTGATTTAACTAGTTTTTGCCCAGTGGGTTACCTTGAATTGAGGTATTCCAGACAAACAGATGAAGACAATTGTATTACTCTCTGGATTCTGCTCGTGTCCTGCACTTCCCAAACTAGATATATCAGTGGTGTTTTAATGTGATGTGACAAATGACTGATATTTATGAAAGGGACTAACGTTATATCAGCCCTTCACCAATATTGGATCCCTCTAATTTATTATTTTCTCACAATATCAGAAAATGAAATGCTTCCGAATGGAAATATCTTAATGTGAATTCCTAAAGTAACTCCTCAGTGCAAATGATCAAAATCACAGTTTCAGCTTTACAGCAGAGAGAGAGAGAGAGAGAGAGAGAGAGAGAGAGAGAGAGAGAGTAAAAAAAGAAAAAAACGACAGGGGAAAGAAAAGTGTGATAAAATGATAATTAGTGTTAATCTGATACCATTGCCTAGCAACAGACAATGGGCTGCAATAATGGAGTAATGAGGCTCTATTTTTATCTCCTCCGTCTCTCCCTCTGCCCCCACCCTCAGTACCGGATAAAGGATTTGGCCGTGCCAGTACCTCTCAGGCGAACCACAGGCGGATTCAAAGAGTAATGAAGAGGTTTGCAGAACTGCCTTTAAGCTGTGGGTCAATCAGACCCAATCAGAGGTGGATTTTATTATTTAATTCAGGTGCAGCTCAAAACTTTTATGAGGGGAGGCAAAGGAAGAGGAGACAATGCCAGTCACCTGTCATCCCATAGCCAGGCTCGGGCGGACCAGGAAAGGCCAGAGTGGCAGTACTACCGCCTCCCTGTGTGTGTGTGTGTGTGTGTGTGTGTGTGTGTGTGTGTGTGTGTGTGTGTGTGTGTGTGTGTGTGTGTGTGTGTGTGTGTGCATGTGTGACAGACAGGGCTGCTGCCTCAGATCTCGTTCTAAAAGGGAATCCACGCCTCATTTACATTTTTTTTTACCCCAAAGCCATATTATCACATCAAAAGAATCTGTATGGACTCAGAACATTTTGTTCTTTCACAAAGTAACAGCTATATTTTGATTCGGAAACCCTGATGTCAGCAGCACTCATCGTAGTGACGTTCCATAAATATGTAGAGAAATATAAAAAGCTCAGCTGCCTATCGTTTTCTAAATGACACTAACATGGATTACTAATGTGTAATCCACACCGGGTTATTAGAAAAACACACTTTGGAGCTGAGGATAATCATTTCTTAATTTTGGCTCAATAGAAGGGTCTGATTTCCATAAATTGCTGTGCATGTTCGCAAGGCAGTTGAGTATTACATAAATTAAAATGTGATTCTCCATTTCCATAGAGATTGAATTAGGAAGCATGTGTGCTTGTTGAAGAGCCATTAAAGTACTTAGAAGAACAAAACAGATTGTCTCTCTCCATGCAGCCACATTCAACAACTGCTTTGAAGGAGGGAGCCATCGTACGTGGGTTCAGAATTATGCTGATATTGAAGTGCTGGTAATGTTGAAAATAATATTTTTTGCTAAAGTAGTATCATCTCTGCTAGCAGGTTTTGGTGAAAATGCTGATGCACAGGTGAATTTATGTGGGCAGCAGGCAACTCACGCGTTCTCTTTTCTGTTGTGCCGTGCACATACCTGCAATTAAAATGGTCGATCCCTTCGGAGAGACTCTAATTCCCACAAAAAAATGTTGCTGATGAATCATAAAGCATCCAATTTAATCACAGATGATGAAACACGTTCATTAATACTGTGAGGTGCCAAGTATGATATGTCAATTGGGTCATCTGGAACAGGGAGGAGGGAGGGAGGCGATTAGTTGGCCATTTGGTCAAAGACACGGGCTGTGTCCCAAATGGCACCCTATTCCCCATAGGGCTCTGGTAAAAAGTAGTGAACTATGTATGGAATATGCGGCCATTGGGATGCCATCACTCGCTCCACTTGGTTAGTCAGATGGAAGTACTGTACGCAAATCCACTGCAGGGCTCTGAGACGGATGAAATAACTCTCTCTTTAATCATTCCATATAAAAAGGAGAGACCCAACCACATTAAACACTTCCCAAAGACAACATTACCAAATCAATTATCCTAGCTGTAACTTATTTGATAATGAATTATAAATCAATAATGAATAGAAAGCCATCAGTGTGTGATGTTGTATGGTCGTTAGCAAACTCAATAAATGCAATGGAACTAAATCATTTTAATCTGTATTGTAACAGTCTAATATAACAACAACAAAAACATTCTTAGCATATTATTGCCACTCTTTCTCTGAGAAATGGTACTAGTATAAAATAATATCATTTTCAAATTTTGTGGAGAACAATATAGTATTTGTATTATTTATTTGATACAGTATTCTTTCGCTCCTTTCTCAAGGGTGCCAATAACGTTGGACCTGACTGTATATCAGAGGGAATGTTGCAGAAAATGCCCAGAAATGTTGCAAACATAAATATTCTGTAGTGATGGGCAAAGTTCTCTACAAGGCTACACACTGCAACAGAATAATACCGGTTCTGGTGAGCAAAGTTCTGAATGTTTATCCATAGGCCGACTGACATCCCTGGTGAGATTGTCTCAATCCCTAGTACAGGTGACAGCACACAATTTACATCTTTCAAATTGAATTGAATGTGCATACTATTCAAATCACACAGAATGAATATGGATTGTTTACGGTAACAGTAGCAAAATTTCCACTTTAAGTGTAGCGTTAGAGTCTGCACTTGCCTAAAACCATTTCCTACAATTTCAGCAACCACAGAGGAACTTTCAAATAGCTTCCCCATGAAACAAAGTTCCTTTCAAGTTCTTTACCTTCCCAGCTATCATTTATTCACTAGTTGGTAACTTGGAGGATGCAAGAATACAGTGCCTTGCGAAAGTATTCGGCCCCCTTGAACTTTGTGACCTTTTGCCACATTTCAGGCTTCAAACATAAAGATATAAAACTATATTTTTTTGTGAAGAATCAACAACAAGTGGGACACAATCATGAAGTGGAACGACGTTTATTGGATATTTCAAACTTTTTTAACAAATCCAAAACTGAAAAATTGGGCGTGCAAAATTATTCAGCCCCTTTACTTTCAGTGCAGCAAACTCTCTCCAGAAGTTCAGTGAGGATCTCTGAATGATCCAATGTTGACCTAAATGACTAATGATGATAAATACAATCCACCTGTGTGTAATCAAGTCTCCGTATAAATGCACCTGCACTGTGATAGTCTCAGAGGTCCGTTAAAAGCGCAGAGAGCATCATGAAGAACAAGGAACACACCAGGCAGGTCCGAGATACTGTTGTGAAGAAGTTTAAAGCCGGATTTGGATACAAAAAGATTTCCCAAGCTTTAAACATCCCAAGGAGCACTGTGCAAGCGATAATATTGAAATGGAAGGAGTATCAGACCACTGCAAATCTACCAAGACCTGGCCGTCCCTCTAAACTTTCAGCTCATACAAGGAGAAGACTGATCAGAGATGCAGCCAAGAGGCCCATGATCACTCTGGATGAACTGCAGAGATCTACAGCTGAGGTGGGAGACTCTGTCCATAGGACAACAAAGTCGTATATTGCACAAATCTGGCCTTTATGGAAGAGTGGCAAGAAGAAAGCCATTTCTTAAAGATATCCATAAAAAGTGTTGTTTAAAGTTTGCCACAAGCCACCTGGGAGACACACCAAACATGTGGAAGAAGGTGCTCTGGTCAGATGAAACCAAAATTGAACTTTTTGGCAACAATGCAAAACGTTATGTTTGGCGTAAAAGCAACACAGCTCATCACCCTGAACCTACCATCCCCACTGTCAAACATGTTGGTGGCAGCATCATGGTTTGGGCCTGCTTTTCTTCAGCAGGGACAGGGAAGATGGTTAAAATTGGATGGAGCCAAATACAGGACCATTCTGGAAGAAAACCTGATGGAGTCTGCAAAAGACCTAGGACTGGGACGGAGATTTGTCTTCCAACAAGACAATGATCCAAAACATAAAGCAAAATCTACAATGGAATGGTTCAAAAATAAACATATCCAGGTGTTAGAATGGCCAAGTCAAAGTCCAGACCTGAATCCAATCGAGAATCTGTGGAAAGAACTGAAAACTGCTGTTCACAAATGCTCTCCATCCAACCTCACTGAGCTCGAGCTGTTTTGCAAGGAGGAATGGGAAAAAATTTCAGTCTCTCGATGTGCAAAACTGATAGAGACATACCCCAAGCGACTTACAGCTGTAATCGCAGCAAAAGGTGGCGCTACAAAGTATTAACTTAAGGGGGCTGAATAATTTTGCACGCCCAATTTTTCCGTTTTTGATTTGTTAAAAAAGTTTGAAATATCCAATAAATGTCGTTCCACTTCATGATTGTGTCCCACTTGTTGTTGATTCTTCACAAAACAATACAGTTTTATATATTTATGTTTGAAGCCTGAAATGTGGCAAAAGGTCGCAAAGTTCAAGGGGGCCGAATACTTTCGCAAGGCACTGTATATATATATATAATATGAGTATGTGTGTCCAAACTTTTGACTTGTACTTGTCACATTCTGACCCTAGTTCTTGTGTTTTTAAATATTTTTTTTAACCTTTTTTTAACTAGGCAAGTCAGTTAAGAACAAATTCTTATTTTCAATGATGGCCTAGGAACAGTGGGTTAACTGCCTGTTCAGGGGCAGAACGACAGATTTGTACCTTGTCAGCTCGGGGGTTTGAACTCGCAACCTTCCGGTTATTAGTCCAACGCTCTAACCACTAGTTGGTCAGGACGTGAGTTGGGTGGGCATTCTATGTTTTGTGTTTCTAGGTTGTATTTCTATGTTTGGCCTGATATGGTTCATCAGAGGCAGGTGTTAGTCATTGTCTCTGATTGGGAACCAAATTTAGGTAGCCTGTTTTGTGTTGGGATTTGTGGGTGGTTGTCTTCTGTCTATGCACCAGGTAGGACTGTTTTGGTATTGTCCACATTTGTAGGTTTGGTATTTTCCACATTTGTAGGTTTGGTATTTTCCACATTTGTAGGTTGGTATTTTCCACATTTGTAGGTTTGGTATTTTCCACATTTGTAGGTTTGGTATTTTGTAGGTTTGGTATTTTCCACATTTGTAGGTTTGGTATTTTCCACATTTGTAGGTTTGGTATTTTCCACATTTGTAGGTTTGGTATTTTCCACATTTGTAGGTTTGGTATTTTCCACATTTGTAGGTTTGGTATTTTCCACATTTGTAGATTCACGTTTGTCTTTATTAAACATGTTGAACTCTAACCACGCTTTGGTCCGATCCTTCGTCCACAGAAGAAAACAAATAATTTGGGATGATAAACCGTTTTTGGTATAAACTAAAACCAGATAAAGTACACAAAGCTAATGCTGATAAAAAAATAATGCATTAAGGAAAGAAATTCCACAAATGATCTTTTAACAACGCACACCTGTTAATTGAAATGCATTCCAGGTGACTACCTCATGAATCTGGTTGAGAGAATGCCAAGAGTGCTAAGCTGTCATCAAGGCAAAGGGTGGCTACTTTGAAGAATCTCAAATATAAAATATATTTTGATTTGTTTAACACTTTTCTGGTTACTACATGATTTGATGTGTTAATTCATAGTTATGATGTCTTTACCATAGTTCTACAATGTAGAAAATATAAACAATGAAATCCCTTAAATGAGTAGGTGTCCAAACTCAAATTTGTTTTTTGATTTCTCTCCTTTCTGAGAGGAATAAAACATACCATTCCTAGAGCCATATAAGCATTTTCAGCTTTATCTGTGTGGGTGTCTATATATACAGTGCCTTCAGAAAGTATTCAAACTCCTTGACTTTTTCCACAATTTGTTACATTACAGCCATAATCTAAAATGGATTAAATAAATACAAATCCTCAGCAATCTACACACAATACCCCATAATGACAAAGCAAAAACAAGTTTAGAATTTTTTTGGGCAAAAAAAAAAAAAAAAACTTTATATACATAAGTATTCAGAACCTTTTGCTAAGAGACTTTGAGCACAGGTGCATCCTGTTTCCATTGCTCATCCTTGAGATGTTTATACAATTTGATTGGAGTCCACCTGTGGTAAATTCAATTGATTGGACATGATTTGGATTTGCAAAGGCTATAAATGTCCCACAAGATTGTGTCAAGGCACAGATCTGGGGAAAGGTACAAACAGAATTCTGCAGCATTGAAGGTCCCCAAGAACACAGTGGCCTCCAATTTTTGTTGTTGTACTTCTCTCCCCAATTGGAAGTTAAAGTCTTGTCTCATCGCTGCAACTCCCCTACGGACTCAGGAGAGGCGACGGTCGAGCGCCACGTGTCCTCAAACACGACCCTGCCAAGCCGCAATGCTTCTTGACACACTGCCCGCTAAACCCGGAAGCCAGCCGCACCAATGTGTCGGGAAACACCATTCAGCTGGCGACCAAGTCAGCTTGAAGGTGCCTGACCCGCTTGAGCGAGATGGGACAAGAAAATCCCGGATGGCCAAACCCTCCCCTAACCTGGACGACGCTGGGCCAATTTTGTGCCCCCTCATGGGTTTCCCAGTCACGGCTGGCTGTGCCACAGCATGGGATAGAACCCGGGTCTGTAGTGATGCTTCAAGCAGTGTGATGCAGTGCCTTAGACCTCTGCGCCACTCTGGAGACCCCCAGTTCATGTTTAAACGGAAGAAGTTTGGAAACACCAAGACTCTTCCTAGAGCTGGCCGCCTGGCCAAACTGAGCAATCGGGGGAGAGGGGCCTTTGTCAGGAAGGTGACCAAGAAGCCAATGGTCACTCTGACAGAGCTCTAGAGTTCCTCTGTTGAGCTGGGAGAACCTTCCAGAAGGACAACCATCTCTGCAGCACTCCACCAATCAGGCCTTTATGGTAGAACGGCCAGATGGAAGCCACTACTCAATAAAAGGCACATGACAGAAAACATGGAGTTTGCCAAAAGGCACCTAAAGACTCTCAGACCATGAGAAACAAGATTCTCTGGTCTGATGAAACCAAATCAAACTATTTGGCCTGAATGTCAAGTGTCACGCCTGGAGAGAACCTGGCACCATCCCTACGGGGAAGCATGGTAGTGGCAGCATCATTGTTTTTCAACAGCAGGGACTGGGCGACTAATCAGGATCGAGTCAAAGATGAACCGAGCAAAGTACAGAAAGGTCCTCTGACTGGGGGGGGTGACGGTTCACTTTTCAACAGGACAATGACCCTAAGCACACAGCCAAGACAACACAGGAGTGGCTTCAGGACAAGTCTCTGAATGCCCTTGAGAGGCCCAGTCAGAGCCCAGATTTGACCCTGCTCAAACATCTCTGGAGAGACCTGAAAATAGCTGTGCAGCAACGCTCCCCATTCAACCTGACACAGCTTGAGAGGATCTGCAGAGTGGGAGAATGGGAGAAACTCCCCAAATACAGGTGTGCCAAGTGTCATACCTGTCATGACTGTCCTGTGAGGATGCGAATGGGTCAGATCAACTTGGCAATGGATGACAGTAAAAATACCCTCCCTCACCCACAGCGGGGAGGAGGGAGCTGCTGGGGGGTTGACAGTTCACACCCTGTTTAGAGAAATGTGCTTTGTTTCCCGAGTGAGGTCAGAGAGTGTGTCAGCCTGATGGAACCGTCCCCTTCTACCAGAGTGCATAAAAGGATCCGTAAATAAATGAACATTTAGACCAGGAAAGACTGGGAGTTGCGGCCCACGACCAAAGTGGTTTGAACTCTGAATCTCATAGACTAGGAAGGCGTCGAGCTGCAGCTCAAATACAAAGAGGTTTGAACCCTGAATACCAACACGATTTGTAGAAAACTCTCCCTCTCAGACAATCACTGGTACAGCTGCTTAGCTGTCCCAAGGTACGTATGTAGAAAACCACATTTAAGTGGGACCACTGTACTATTCTTCTCAAATCACCGTATTACGCTACTCTCATCGACCCATGGGAACCACCAGCATGGCTGGCTAGCCTATCTTCAAATGAGTGTAATGGGAATTTTAATGTTTGTTTTTCTTATAACTCATGTCTGTGTTCTATTCATGTGCTGTTCTATAAATCAATGTCTGTGTTCATGCAAGTGGTTGACTGTCCAAATCCTCACTATCAGTAGTGTAGCTGCAATTTGGCAGTACGCCCAGACCTTGTTTTGAGAACGAACGAAAGATGGGTCTCAGCTTAGAGAGAAGAAGCCTCGTGAGGTATTAGTCTGTCACATGTTATGAACCAGCATTGGTCTTTCACACAACTGAAACAAAACGGTAATGATTCATTAATGATGCTAAATCATGCAAATATAACTTGTCTGTGTATAGCTGTATATAAGACAACTGCTGGGACAGCCAGGCAGAGCTCCTGATTAACATCTGTACTATGGTGCATTGAGTTGGTTGGAACCTCTCCAGCGCTGACAATAAACAAGGATTCATTTAAGATTGACTTTGAGTGTCCCTGTGTAAGAATTTCCATGACAGGAGCATCGTCCACAGTGAACAACAGTAGAAGAGGTGGGTCTGGACCTTTTCGGACAATCGGAGCCTTACGCATGCCGCTAAAAGGCCCATCACCCTTCCTAAGGAGGGCTGGTTCCGACAGAGATAAACGGTGAACGAAGGCATTCGCATGTAAATACATGAATGATTTCTTACTCCTAACGGACGGTGGTTCATGTGCAAAGTATTTGATTACTGTGAGAATAGTTTTAAAAATGTATCAATGATAAGTGTCTCTCTCTCTATTCCCTCCATGTAGTTGTGTAAAAAGCCACCATTTTGTGTCAGTCCGCTTGGGACTTTTTCCTAATGTATTAAGTGTGCATGCTATCCTGTGTTATCATTTAGTTAGCTAGTAAATAAATAATTAAACCAATTTGTGTAGTACTGAATCACCAGTAAGACGGATTTTGCAGTTGCAGGAGGTTACGACTGTTCAAAATGATATGATAAGAAGTTATGATGAATGCTTTGACAGTTTTATGGATGTGATAGTTAAACATTTACATTTACATTTAAGTCATTTAGCAGACGCTCTTATCCAGAGCGACTTACAAATTGGTGCATTCACCTTAAAGACCTTTGGAGTTTAATTCAGGAGATTGTAACTCTAAACAACTTCTCTTGTGGTGCCCCAAATTCCTAATGAGTTAATTGTTACATGATTCAATTAAATCGGGTAACAATTAAACATAGTTGATTCAATAAATAACAGTCATCAGATGAATGAAAGTAAAGTCACGACACACCCAAGAAGACTAAAGGCTGTAATCGCTGCAAAATGTGCCTAATCAATGTACTGAGTAAAGGGTCTGAAAACTTATGCAAATGTTATATTTCAGTTATTTGTATTTTATAAATTCGCAAACATTTCTAAACGTAACAAAATGTGGAAAAAGTCTAGATCTGAATACTTTCCGAAGGCACTGTATGTCTTACAGCACTAGAATTTCTATATGGAATATCATTTGGAATAACAAGGTAAAGAGGTAATTTCCCTAATGCGGTACTCCATCTCTGAAGACCCCACTGAAGTCCCCATTTGGTGAGTAAATGACAGTCGATCACAACAGTCGTTGTGGTTCTGAGAAACTGTTTTAAGTTTAATTCTCACACGACCGCACTCCCTATGTTTTCACCCCCATACTGTACGTATGCATGAGGGCTTTTCACATCCTCAGAGATAGGTCCATCAACGATGGTCATTATACTTCATTGCACACCGGGGCTGATTATCAGCTTTAATAACTAGCAATTACTGAGATGCTACTTTTGTGTTGCCCACGTGCAGAACAGAGAGACCTGATTGCACTCATCAAAGGATCCCAGCATCACCACACATACCCACTGCCTGTCACTAATATTACAGCTCTATTAGAAACTCCATCTATAAGTGGGGGTGATAGTCAGAGATATACTATATTTACAAAAGTATGTGGACATCCTTTCAAATGAGTGGATTTGGCTATTTCAGCCACACCCATTGCTGACAGGTGTATAAAATCGAGCACACAGCAATGCAATCTTCATAGACAAACATTGGTAGTAGAATGGCGTTACTGAAGAACTCAGTGACTTTCAATGAGGCACCGTCATAGGATGCAACCTTTCCAACAAGTCAGTTCGTCAAATTTCTGCCCTGCTATAGCTGCCCAGGTCAACTATAAGTGCTGTTGTGAAGTGCAAACGTTTAAGTGCAACAATGGCTCAGCCGCAAAGTGGTAGACCACACAAGCTCACAGACCGTGAACGCTGAAGCGTGTAGCTCGTAAAAATCATCTGTCCTCTGGTTGCAACACTCACTACTGAGTTCCAAACTGCCTCTGGAAGCAACGTCAGCACAGGAACTGTTCATCGGGAGCTTAATGAAATGGGTTTCCATGGCCAAGCAGCCGCACACAAGCCTAAGATCAGAAAGCACAATGCCAAGCGTCGGCTGGAGTGGTGTGAAGCTCGCCCCCATTAGACTCTGAATAAGTGGAAACACATTCTCCGGAGTGATGAATAATGCTTCACCATCTGGGTTTGGTCGATGCAAGGAGATCGCTACCTGCCCCAATGCATAGTGTCAAAAGTTTGGTGGAGGAGTAATAATGGCCTGGAGCTGTTTTTCATGGTTCAGGCCCCTTTGTTCCAGTTAAGGGAAATCTTAATGCTACAGCTTACAATGACATTATAGATGATTCTGTGCTTCCAACTTTGTGGCAAAAGTTTGGGGAAGGCCCTTTCCCGTTTCAGCATAACAATGCCCCTGTGTACAAAGTGAGGTCCATACAGAAACGATTTGTCGAGATCGGTGTGAAAGAACTTGACTGGCCTGCACAGAGCCCTGACCTCAACTCTATCGAACACCTTTGGGATGAATTGGAATGCCGACTGCAAGCCAGGTCTAATTGCCCAATATCAGTGCCTGACCACCCTAATGCTCGTGGCTGAACGGAACCAAGTCCTTGCAGCAATGTTCCAACATCTAGTGGAAAGCCTTCCCAGAAGAGTGGAGGCTGTTGTAGCAGCAAAGGGGGTACCAATTCCATATTAATGCCCATGATTCTGGAATGAGATGTTCGACAACCACAGTTTCCCGTGTGTATCAATAATGGTCCACCACCCAAAGGACATCTAGCCAACTTGACACAACTGTGGGAAGCATTGGCATCAACATAGGCCAGCACTCTTTCGACACCTTGTAGACTACACACCACGTTGACTTGAGGCTGTTTTGAGGACAAAAGGGGGTACAACTCAATATTAGGAATGTGTTCCTAATGTTTTGTCTACTCAGTTCACACGTACCTGTAACCCCCCTTCTGAATAAATGACAAACTAAATAAAAAGTTGGTCACAAAATGGCTTGTTTTGGTCCTATAGGATCCTACCATGCAACATTTTTTTATTATTTTGAAAACCGTACATTACCGTAAGTACATTGCATTTTTTTTTAAATCATACTGTAAAAGCCCATGAACACCTCTAGATTGTGACATTGCAGTAGGAGGGTAAAGGTTAAAGGAATATGTGCTCATAAAATATAAAAGTTTGGAAATAAAGTCAGACATAAGGCAATCTGACAAAGCCGGAGCTATTCTCAGAGCTGTTCTTCTCACCTCAGCTTAGTGTGGGAGTTCATTTAAACAGTCTGTGAACACTTTTAAGGTGTGAGATTGTTTTAATTTGTACATGATCATTTGATTGTGAATGTTCCCGAATGAGAACTCGAGAAGTATCCAACACACCATAGCACAGCTTATGGCAATCAAGTAACATTATACTTTAGATTTTGTTGCTGTGTTGTTGTGTATGTGCCTTTTTTGTTGTTGTAATTAAAGCTATAACGTATGCGCTGTTAATTATGAAAAAAGAGTGTGTAGCAAGAAGCATAACCAATAAATGTGAGAAAATCAACACTGTGAATGGTGTCTTTGACAGACTCTTGCTTGTTATTAATTATGGTTGCTATGTTTGTTTCAGAAAGTGACAGCTCGTCAGTAGAAGTCAACTCAAACATCAAATGATTAGAAAAAAAGATGGGTATTAAAGTTAATAATCAAAAGGAACACAACAATGACAATCTTGGATGCACAATATATCCTGATGAAGAGACTAACAGGGTAGCTTGTGACTATTTTAAATAAGCAAAGATTATTCACATTTTCACATCAAGAACACTTAGTATGAGTAAAGCTCTCTATACACAACCTTAAGTAGAGAGTTAGTCTTCAGGTGACGTAACAAAGAGAGACACATATTTCTGTCCAAACTAAATTGAGTCAATAAAATGTTGAATTTACTTCCAATGATTTAAGATAATTTCTTTGCACATATGTAGGTAGCGTGCGATGCACAGTGGGGGTTCTTTAAAATCTCATTGTGTGTAATTGACATGTTTTAATGTTTTTATTTTCTCTTGAAGGAGAAAAACATCCTGTTCTTGGAAGAGGTTAATAGTTTAACATAAGGTATGGAGACATACAATATAAATAACATCGATCTGTATCACAACCGGCCGTGATCGGGAGCCCCATAGGGCATTTGTTATGCATGCATACTGCCTGAGAGGCAACATCAGAGATGTATTCTAAATGTTACCATGGCAGCAACACAAGTCCACCTAAACTGGTGCTGCTGGAATTCTCAGGGAGGGTTTACTGCCAGAACAACAAGAACTCATTAATTTGTGAGAATCTTTCTTTAGCAACATAAATTCATCCTCTCGTGAACAAAGAAACTTGTCACATTTACTGTTCTTTGCTATTTCAGGACAGACAGTCCACCAAAACTTGACAAAATAACTTCCCAACAGCATTTTCCCACTTTTGAATGAAACATTATGACAATTATTTCTGTTATATGCCTGTCATGAACTATATGAATTGGTTATGTCAATGTATAGAAACATTTGTTATAGTTATGAATCATTCATTGTTAGCAGGGTCCAATTGTTAACATCTTAAATGAATAAGTGTGAGACAGTAGGCTACTCTTGTTCAAATCCAATTGTATTTGTTCAATGCGTCAAATACAACAGGTGTAGACCTTACCATGAAATGCTTACTTATGAGCCCTTAACCAACAATGCAGTTCAAGAAATAGAGTTAAACTAAAGTAAAAAATTTAAAGTAACACAAAAAAATAACAATAACAAGGCTACATACAGGTGGTACCGGTACAGAGTCAATGTGCAAGCAAGCTTTTGTGTCACAGAAATTGAGAAACAGAAGAAACACAGAAGTGGCTGCTGTCTCTTGTCTTTTTCTGGCATCTCTTTCATGATTCCCTTTTCGTCCCATGGGGCAACACAAGACAATTTCCTGAAGTAGCCAAACGTCGCAGCACCTCTGTCCCGATGCACCCCGGAGTCATAAAACATTCAGCATGCCAGATATCACATGGGGATTGTACCTGGTTGTTTCCTTGCCGACAAACAACACAGAAAGTGTGCAAGGCTGGGAGGCATCACATCAATCTTTTATAAACCTGAGTGTCAGCGGTTTCAGAGCCGATTCTGTTTTTGCTCCCTGACAACCCAAGCTTATAGCTTATAGCCATCAGTCGCAGGGAAGGGAAGGACAATGATGAGGTACAAGAGATGGTGCGGTATCAGCCCTCACCTTATTGCCAATTATGGTTAGTACAATGCAAGCAGTTACCGTAGCTGTATGGTTTCACTAGCCTAAATTGCTTCCGACACATCCACCTGGTCTGTCTATTCCCAGGCACATCCTGGCAATCATGATATCAGGAGATGTGGCGCTACACAAATCACAATAAACCCACTTTATAGGCCTGTGAATCCTGTAGCTGAATCATCTCTACCGTAGCCTCTGCCATCCTCTCTCATGGGTGATAAACATGGTAGAAAAATGAAATGTTCTAATAAAAAAAATCAGTTGGATGAGGGTTTGTTACACCCTTCAGTATCGAAACTCTTTCGGACACACAAGCCGATATTGGTATTGTATTACAGATGTGTAACAAATGCGTTTGACACAGTAATAAAGGGATTTCTTGTAAGTTTGCAAATTGGCTGGATAACTTCTCACCTTATCAGCTTGTCATTTGGAGGCTCCCGAGTTGCGCAGCGTTCTAAAGCACTGCATCTCAGTGATAGAGGCGTCACTACAGACCCTGGATCGATCTGTATCACAACCGGCCGTGATCGGGAGCCCCATAGGGCAGCACACAATTGGCCCAGGATTGTCCGGGTTAGGGGAGGGTTTGGCCGTGGTAGGCCGTCATTGTAAAATAAGAATTTGTTCTTAACTGACTTGCCTAGTTAAATAAAGGTTCAATTACAAAACTTGAATTATGTCGATGGATCTTTTCTGAAAACAGTATGAATTCCTGAATGATTAAACATAATATAGTTCAGGTTTGATAGTACCTAACTGCTTTGACTACGCTTCTTCATTACGACATATGAGAAAAATCACTGCATGAGGTCTTTAAGAAGCAATAGTCATTTTCATCAGAACATCCTCATGCATATTAGTACATTTGTGTAGTACTTTTAATAAACCTACATCAGTTTCGGATTTGAATGTGTAGTGAACAGCATGACAACCAAGCATTGTTGCATTGATTTTCCTCTTATCCTGTGGGACTTTCTTCCCACACATTATGATGACAATTGGCCCATTCAGATGTGCCAGTGTTGCATAGACCACGCGATGGGAGCAGGAGAGAAACAACAGGCAGTGAGTGGCCTTACGATCAGAAGCTGAGTTGTTTAATCTAGCCCCAGTGATTTGTTACAGGGCTGCCATGCCAATCGGCTGGCTTCTGAAGAGACAGACCAGCCAACCTGTTCACTCTCCTTTTCATCGCCCAATGATAATTCCTCCGAATATCAAAGCACATATTATGCCTAGTATCCCTAGTGTGCAGGGAATAGATTGCGGCGAACCGAACATCTCACTTCATATAGGCTTAAAACTCAGCAAGAAGCTGTTCTTTGCACCCTCTGCTTTCAGATAACACCGGATAACATTTTAATCTGCGCAAAGGTTAATTAAATGACAGAGAGGAGGAGACAGGAGTCAAGGATGGCTCTGTTACTAGAGCTATTAAGTAGGAGAGAATAAATGTCACCTTGCTCGCGTACCCTCTGCCAATCTCCCGACATTTCAGATACTCATTAACGAGAATCACTTGTTCTTGATCTTTACTTAAAACTAACATGACAATTTTTACTCTGTCCCTTGGAAGCTGTTTCTTTCTGATTCTTTATGCTTTCCCGCTCCTGTGGAATTCGATACAGTACCGTTTTTTTCTGAAAAGGATAAGTTCAAGCGAGTTGGGTTTACTATTCCTCACAGAGTCCCAGGACAATTTTCCAAGAGATGGGTCCTTCCACCACCACCCTTCAGATGTATATTGATAGTCAGTGTATGAGAACAAAATCAAATGTTTTCTCAAATGATTTGTCCTCTACAATGTGGTGGGATTGACAAAATACACAATAGAGGCAAGAAAGAGAACACCTTGTCTCCAGGCAGTGTTTCAAGCCAAACGTCAGAACAAAATCTTTGAAAAGCAATAAGCAATAAATTGCAAGAAGAAGAAAGTTAGAAGGAGCAGGAGCTGTATTGTCGACACAATAGATCCATGATGGCGCTTAAACTTCCAAGACGCTGTACTTTTCAGGGATCTTTATGAGGTAATGGAAGAAGACACCGCTGACAGCTGAAAACGTCCACGTTCATGAGACTCACACTCTGATGGTGAGCGAATATTAATGAATGATTTTACTTAATTACAGAGAATACGGCAACCTGTCAAATGAGGATTAATCAGTTTGGATTGCGAACAGATTAGGCCTGGGTTGCGTTAAACTATTTCTGGATGCGGTGCTTCTATTGTTTCCTCAGAGGCGAGCGACGCCTCCGAAATTAATCAAACAAACGACAGCAGGACAACTACAGAATGTGGGCCTGTGAAGGAATGATTATTAACATATGACAGCCAACTCCACTGACACTTGCTCATCATTAAAGACGGCAGAAACGGATATAAATTGATCAGCTACAAAAGTTGACAGCTGAGGACGTGTCTTCAAGTCTAAATTAGACGGAATTTCTTGCTTCATTTTCAACATATAATTCTAACAATTGAAACGTATTCAGTCAGGGAAACAGTGTGGGACGTAACAACTAAATTAACTCAGAAATACCGGCCTGTATGAGGCAGACATGCAATTTGACTATAATCCATATGAACCTAATGAGAAAACGACAAGTTTCTGTAATGAATACGATGGAAGATAGAGAGCTGGTTTCAAGCACAGGGCACAGCAGGTGTATATTTGTAAAGGACCACAGGAGGAGGCAGGTAACTGGGTCCAGGGGCAGGCAGAAGGTCATACACAGGGGGTCCAAAAAGGCAACAGTACAGGCAGGGAAAAGACTAGTAACGTACTCCAGGAGATTAGGCAAGAGGTTGATAACAGGAAATCCAATTGGCAAAAGTACAGGCAGGGAATAGGCAAAAAGGTGTCGTTAGTGAGGCAGGCCAAACTATGATACACAGGAGGACTAATACGGGAAAACCAGCACACCGAATAGAAATGTGTATCAAAACAAACAATACCTCACAATGATAGGGTGCAAAGAACTGAACTAAATAGTGTGTGTAAATGACATACAGCTATGTGAACAGTAGATCAGAATTCAGGTGATTGGGATCTGGAGAGTGAGCTGCGTTCAGGGGATCTATGTGTTTGAGAGTGTGAGTTGGAAGCAGACATTACAGTTTATTACCAACTCCAGCCTCAAAACAATGGTGCCCTGATTACAAACAACTCACAACATGATTATTAAATAAATCAATAAAACAGAAAGAACTGTATTAACTACAGGATACAGCAGATACAGGCACACAACATCTCAACAACCCTAATAAAGCACCACAATCAACCAAAACCCTAATAAAGCACTACAATCAACCAAAACACTTGCAAACCTCAGTGAATTATTCAAATAAAAAAATATAAATAAAAACAAAACATTATTTATAAAAAACTATTTTGTGGGGTATTTTTCTTAACTGCATTGTTGGTTAAGGACTTGTAAGTAAGCATTTCACTAAGGTCTACTACACCTGTTGTATTTGGTGCATGTGACAAATATACTTTTGTTTTGATTTGAATTCATCCCTCATCAGTGTTCTAAACTGCCCTATTGGCACCAGGGATGGGGTGGGAGGGGCATTACAACTGAAGGCTGATTTACCTAGGTTGGTAGTAGAGAGACCAGGGACCTCAAGAATTAACCAACCCTGTGAGGGGGTTTGGTGCCCCTTATTTTTATGGAGAAGTGAGATATGTTGGAAGCTTCTGCAGAAAAGCTTGGAAACAAAAAGGGAGAAGTGAAGTGATCTAGATGCAATATGTAGAAATCACTCTGCCATTTCCTGGTTGCTAAAATTCGAATAGTTCGCTTGATTTTAGTTTGTGACAAAACAAACAAGTATAGTGTAGAGAATCATTGTACCATCTATGTGAAACATATTTTCCATAACCAAAAGTATTGTATTTGTCTATTTGAAGCTGGTGTACAAAATCAAAAGTAAAAGACTCAAAAACAAAACTTAAGAACGGGAGCATAGAAATAGCGCACATAGAACATATCTACCGTTTCTTAGACTTGCTTTCAATGAGAATGACATATCTATAACTCACATTTCTATGTGACTTTGGTCAGCTCGACAAAAAAGTGACATATTGCAGCTTTAAGAAAGGTCCAGCCAACCTTCTGACAATGCCTCTACCAAACACAAACTCCAAAACAGCAGTCAGAGACAGACATAACAGTGAGCTGCTGGGCATGTTCTCAACTCATCTCCAAACAAATGATTGATGATAAGAATTGTGTTTTCTTTGAAACACCCCCATCCCTTTTCCCCTCCTCTCTCGGTTGCATCCTGACACCATTAAGAAAAGCAAGAGATCTCTTAATTATCACTTCCTCTTCAGTGTAACAATTAACACTTTGAATACACCATGAGATACGTGCGTCAATTGAAATATCTGACCTGATTGCTCATCAAAGAACCATCTGCGGATGGATGTATAATGTGATGCTTGGCTCCAACAGTTTGAGCCCGGGGTATCAAATTAAAATCAACACTTTGCCGTTCATGAAAATCTCTCTGCAAACTATAGATGATAATTTTCATCATTATTTGCTCCTAACCCTATATTTTCCCCCTTACAGCGCTGCAATTATGTATCTGGCAGAGCTGTGCAAATCGATGCTGATGGTGTTGTTGACTTCTGTTGTCTAGGTTATAACGATGGTCTATTTTATTATCCTCTTATCCACCAATTGTGTCTCTAAGACTGCGTTTAGACAGGCAGCCCAATTCTGATCTTTTTTTCCCACTAATTGGTCTTTTGACCAATCACATCAGATCTTTTCAGAGGTCATCTGATTATTTAAAAGACTACTGAATTGTGTCGCCTTTATAAACAAAGCCGAAAACACAACTGGCATTACTGCTGATTTGGTGAATAAGAAAGGCCTAATCAGAGTTGTTATCTATCGCAGACACTGGGGTTTATTTGAAGTTAGTTGAAGCTATTTGAGTAATATCATCATAGCCAGTGGTGTCCTTTTTTAATTGCTGGGGCTCCCTCTTGGCCTGTCTCCACACACAATGGATAAGACTCATGCAGGTGCCTGCTGCCTCGCCGAGCATTAATCATCTGTGTCTACTCAGGGGCTCACGCTCCAAACAGCACGGCATCCTAGGTGAAGGTTGCCTGACAGCAACATGCAGAACTCCAAAATGTTATCTTCCAAATCCACAAGGGCCTGGAGCACAAGCAGCCCCGAAAG
Organism: Oncorhynchus nerka; assembly: GCF_034236695.1. NCBI lineage: Eukaryota > Metazoa > Chordata > Actinopteri > Salmoniformes > Salmonidae > Oncorhynchus > Oncorhynchus nerka. The sequence goes on along the minus strand of NC_088398.1, from coordinate 50,113,489 downwards.
GACGACAGAGGATCCCATCTGGTGACAATGACATAATTGAACTATACAAGATAATCGTGCCTCCTCTCCTCAGTAGAGAATTTATTAAAGGGGTATAATTAATTCCCCAGCTTCTTTTCAGGTCCAAAATGTCATATTTCATATTATATATTTTCTTCTTTTCAGATTTTCTTCTGCAGTATTCCTTGGTCAGATGATACAAATCAGTTTCTGTATATGCTCTTGGTTCTGTTTGTTTTATCATGATTCATGCCCTATTGAAGAAGGGAAGATGCATGATGAATTCCTGTGGTGTATTTATGGCTTTAAACTGTATCTCTTATTCCTTCCGATACAGAGCTCTGTAAGAGACAGTGCTTTAGTAGTTGGCTGCTGAGTAATGATGCTAAATGAAAAGTGGCACCAGCATCAACTGTGGTCCGCCCCTGGTGCCAGTCTTTGCTTCTTTATTAGCCTTTTACATAGGATTTGGTGCACCGCTGTGACAGGCCTGACAGGGAACAAGGACAGGGGAAATAAGATAAACACACAATTCATCACGCACACATTTTTGTCTGATATATGATGAGGGGCCGTCTTGATGTCTTAACGTGAAACGTTACAATCCATTAGCTCTCGTAACAAAGATAGCCATCAATGCCACGGCAACTCCAGCTTGCGACATGGGTTAATTATCTGCCTTAATTGTTACTGACCCTCCCTCCCTCCCCTTCCCTTGCATCCCCTACCGGGTACGTGATCTGCATGCATTACCACACTAACCACTGATGATTTTGTGAATGCAGCGTGCACCAATTTGCATTCAGTGTGCATTTCATTACCTTGTGGTGTGAGGAGCTAAACAAAATGTTGCATTTGCACGCTCATCCATAATTGCCACCTGCCGCGCCTCAATTTCCACCTGATTGGCCTTCACAAATGTAACTTTATCTTTACTGTGAACACAGCTGTGCATTACCTCCACTTCCTTGTGCCTTTCAGGTTCAATGACGCCTCATGTCATGTTTGTTACAGTGGTCTTATTACGAGCTTTGATTGTGCTGGTTAATATTTGTTGGAGTGGAGAAAGGTGTCTGAAACATGTAGCTACTGTCGGTCTTGTTTGTTGGAAGAATTAGAAACGAGTGTGTGCCTCTTTGCCTTTGTGCCTGGGACAAGAAACTATAGTCTCATTCAGGTAGGGTAAAAGGCCAAAGAACACAGTATTGGGGACTTCTCTCCCTCCTGTAATTGCCTTCCAATACAGACCCCCTGGGAAGCTGGTTTGCTATAGGCCTATCTCTGGAAAAGAAAAATCTATGCCACATGAAAGCCAACATCCACTTGTGTTCCTGGTGTGCTGGTAGGATGAAAGCTGGCTGGGGTTAGGCAATATTACTGAAAATGTCATTTCCAATTCCCTGGCACAGCTTCTCCACACAGTTGAATTGCATCCAGTTGGGGCTGAGATTGTAATCTGTCAGGGGGATGAGTATGGTGACAACCAGCAAGTTTCAAAACACAGATCGCAAATCACAAAGGTGGATCTCATCTGTTTGACTGTTGTGCCTCAGATTACAATGCAGAAGAACCAGCAAAGCGAGCAGACTAAGGGTGGAGGTCACTTGCAAGCCACAACGTTCTTTTCTTAGAACTTTTCCTTTAGGCTTTTTTCCTTCAGGTGTATGATATAACAGGAAGAAAGACCATCAGCCAAAGTTTTTTCATGGCCAGGACACCGTTGTCTATTTCAGACCCTGATGTTTATTTCAAAGACCGCTCCTTTCAGTCAGTGTCCACTAATAATCTGCAGTTTAGGTCTGGTACTTTACCCACGCACCTATGATCCCCACAGCATCCGAAGGAAAACATACATAACATTGATGACTGGACTATTAATAGTTTAAAAGGAGATATGTATTTCTTATTTTCTTCATTTCTGTCCTCCCCCTCCCTCTGTGTTCTTCAGCTTCCAGGGCAGTAGCAGTAGAACGCTGAGCTGTGGGGAGTGTGGGCTGAGGGCGTGGGTGTCCTATGTTCTCCTGGCCCTCACCCACTGGGGTGAGTCAGAGCGGAGCTTGAAGTGGAGCTCATACACACACACCACCGCTCAACTCCCTTACACACACTCACTCACTCACCACAAAGCAGAGCCACCTTCTTCCTCAAACTCTTCCTCGCCTATGGGGGGTCTTCAAAAAAACAATCTTACAATTATAAAACATTTTCTGGATGTTTTTTCCTCTCCTTAAATGCTAGGCTGTTGCTCTTTTTCTTCATATAGTATGACTCACGCACTGTTCAGATCTGACTTTCCCAAAGGCCCAACACAGCTTGGCATCATCATCTGATGCATTTTTCTAGCAAATCCTTTTAACATGGTTTGCCATGTGTGTTTTCAGATACAACCCATCATACAACTAGTTCCAATAATGATGATTAAAATGTGCAGGAGTGATGCCGATTAGCATGAGCAACAAAACCTCAGCAAACCCACACAAATGTGCAGGCATCATTCAGACTAAATGGATCATCAACCGCAGCATAAATGCAATCTCAATACTTCAATGAAACACCTTATTTTCCTGAATTCGGAAGAAAAAAAACCTTTAAGTTAAGGTCTAACTGCCCTGGAGAAAAATAAAATCGAAACCACTCAGGCAATACGGGATGATATAGGAGCCCATCAACACTGGGATAAATATGAATGAGGCAGGGTCAACTGGCCAGTAAAGTGTAGTCTCAGGGAGCCAATACAGCAATGAATACTATGGCAAGAGCCCATCTGGGGGTTGGTGGTGGATATTCAGAGGGGAGCAGATTGCTCCATTATACCAGGCTAAAGTTGGGCTAAATAAGAGCAGGGCTAAAGCCTATACCCCCCCAATTTAAACCAGGGAGACAGCGGCAAACACCTCCCAGGGAAACAGGGTTTGCGATCAATTTACAGATTAATAACCAGGTCGGAGAGTGGTGAGGAGGGTTACACTCTATCCACAGTAAAAACCCTGAAAAATGTGACACAAAACCCCCCAGGGAGCAGCCATATTTAAGGAGATGGAGCATCCGAAATCCGCTCTGTCTGGTTTTGTTGTGGGATCCGAGGGACACTGCCTGCTGCCTCGACATAGAGTGCGTTCCAAATGGCACCCTATTCCCAATGTAGTGCACAACTTTGAGCAGGGCCCATAGAGCCCGAGTCAAAAGTAGTGCACTACATAGTGAATGGGGTGCCATTTGGGACATAACTGTGGATTTGCACTGTCAGTGGAGGATCAGGGGGAAATAACCTCCGCATGCACCTGGGGAGTCAGTCTATTGGTCTGCAGCTGTAAAGCCAGCCAGCACAGCCATCAACATGGGGCAGGGAGATAAGCCAAAAGCTGTCACGTCTTGTTGAGGACTGTATTGTTCTGGCCACTAAAGGGATTTCTCACTGAATGGCCAATGTAGAATACAATCTTCAGCTATCTTGCATTGAGGCAACAATTCCTTAATTGTAATTCTGATCCTGTCCTCTGTTGGTTGGTTAATTACAATAGTAGCTTATCTTTCAAAGGGAAAATTTAAATAGTTATTTACTGATATTAATGTCAAAATTGCATCTTTATAGGCCTTGGCTATGTCTCACTTTTCACCAGTTGAGCATTATTTAATTCATAATCTTAATTCATAAATGTTCTCAGGCTAATTAAATCTGCTAAATATAAGATTGTTTGCTAAAGCTACAGTATATTACCGGCAGGAATGTTCTTCATGAACCATACAGCAAAGATTGAAAATGCATAACTACTCCATAATATCCTTTTTGATTGCAAATGAAACCCCACTTTGTTTATTCAAAGTCATAGAGTCCGTTTCTATTCCCGGTTTGTCTTATGAGTTCATTGGAGTGTTTTACATAATTTCATTTTTAGTTCTCCCCCCAGTAAGCCAGATTCCAGTTTGAGGGTGCCTGCCTACACATCTCAACAGCTACAAACAGAGCTCTCCTTTCTCAGCTGCATATGCAGGGCTGTGGCACTGGCCCTCCTCTTGATGAACGCTGCCTGTCCTCCCACACAGCAGTTATGTAAAGATAACAGGGTATCAGAAAACCTGTCACTTCACAGAAGTAGGCAACATGAACGTCAGTAACTGGCTTCTGTAAAGTATCAATCAGTCTGGGGCTACAGGGAGAGGGTTTGCTTTACCTGAACCTAGCCATTCTCTCTGTTGCATTGACGCCATTGAGGTTTACAAGCAATTCCCCACATAAACGAATCAGACAGCGACAAACAGAGAGATATTATGCAGGTAAATAAAGATACAGTGCATATGGAAAATATTCAGATCCCTTCCTTTTTCCACATTGTGTTACCTTACATTCTTATTCTAAAATGGACTTTAAAAAATCCTCATCAAAGCAAAAATCAATAAAAAAAAATGTTGACAAATGTACTAAAAATAAAAACAGAAATACCCTTTTTACATAAGTATTCAGACCGTTATGAGACTTGAAATCAGGTGCATCCTGTTTAAAAAAAAAACTAGGCAGGTCAGTTAAGAACAAATTCTTATTTACAATCACAGCTTACCAGGGAACAATGGGTTAACGGTCTTGTTCAGGAGCAGAACGACAGATTTTTACCTTGTCATCTCAGGGATTTGATCCAGCAACCTTTCGGTTACTGGCCCAACACTCTAATCACTAGGCTACCTGCCTCCCCTGTTTCCATTGATCATCCTTGAGATGTTTCTACAACTTGATTGGAGTTCACTTGTGGTAAATTCAATTGATTGGACATGATTTGGAAAGGTACACCCAAGTCTATATAAGGTCCCACGGTTGACAGTCAGAGCAAAAACCAAGCCATGAGGTTTGGGAATTGTACAAAAGGAATTGTCCGTAGAGCGCCAAGACTGGCTTTTGTCGATGCACAGATCTGGGGAAGCGTACCAAAAAATGTTTGCAGCATTGAAGGTCCCCAAGAACACCGTGGCCTCCATCATCCTTAAATGGAAGAAGTTTGGAATCACCAAGACTCTTCCTAGAGCTGGCCGCCCGGCCAAGTGGAGCAATCGGGGGACAAGCTCCAGAGTTCCTCATCAAGGCAAAGGGTGGCTACTTATATTTTGATTTGTTGAACACTTTTTTTGGTTACTACATGATTCCATATATGTTATTTAATAGTTTTGATGCCTTCTATTATTCTACAATGTAGAATGGAATGAGTAGCTGTGTCCAAACTTTTGACTGGTACTGTATGTAAATGTGATATTTCCGTTTATTTTTTATACATTTGCAAACAATTCAAAAACTTGTGGGGAAGTGTGTGTAGATTGAGGAGGGGGGAAAAACGATTTATTCAATTTTAGAATAAGTGTAACGTAAAAAAATGTGGAAAAAGTAGAGGGGTCTGAATACTTCCATGTAGATACTATGTACATGGAAAGAGGGAGAGAGAGGGGTGGAAAAACTGTTTGATTGAATATGAGCATACTGTACTCGGCACATAACGAGGTGCTTTAAAGTTCACTTGTTTGAGTATTGCTTTGTTTGGGGGGGGGTGTTGAGGTTGAAAATAGTCACGGGCAAGAGCAATGAGTGGTGCTCTAAAGCTGGGTAATTTATGTATTTGCTCTTGTTTATCATGAATATACTGTACATTTGGAGATCACTAATATCCAGGCACTCAATAAAACATTGGATTATTTTATTGGCTCAGAAGGTAAAGTCAGAGAGGACATCAACAAATTTGCAGTAAGGAAGGGCATTGTTTGAGTGCTCAGCCTCAAATCGATACCCCTTGCTAGGCTTTAGCTAACCTGATCTTTACTAACGCACTGAGAAGCCAGCAGGGAAAAAAGAAGACCATTGGAACGCAGGCCCTTGTTTCCCATGTTGCTCTCTCAATTGACTGACTGACCTAACCAGAGCAGCGACTGTTACATCCCAGGGAATTGATTTTACTCCACCAACTCTGTTTGTTCCAAAGGGCACCCTATACCCTTTATAGTACCTTACTTTTGACCAATGCCCTGGTCAAAACTATTGCATAGGGAATAGGCTGCCATTTGGGATACCTACTGTGTCCCTGGGCAGACTTACAACCCCACAAGAATTAGAATCAGCTGAGGCTAACTTTGAAGAAACTTGTCTTATCTGTAACCCTGAAAACAGCCCTGGCTAGAACAGATGTAAAATGTTTTTCAAAAGTTTTCGCGTTTCACAAAGGAAGTAATCTAAGGATGGTGATAAGAATGTGAAATTAAAGTATGCGTACTCTTTTCAAATTGTCCAAATGCTTGCCACCACCTGTCCTGTCAAAATACTGTGTTCTACTTTTCATTATCTGTATGCAAAACATTACATTTTATCTGTAATTTAAAAACAACAAATTATAGAAACACACAGATTTTTACCTGGGTGGTTTTAATTCTTGGCATCTTCTCCCAGGCCTGCTCTTGACTGCACTCACCTTACATTGACTATCTGACTTCAGCATGGCTGCCTCTCCATAGATTCCAGAGAGCAACTGACTAGTTACTTTTTCAACAAAAAAGTTTCAAATAATTGACTTCCCATGACAGCATCAATTTATAATAGTTTAAAAAAAAATCCCACACCTTGTGGCAAGCTAGTTAGTGATAGGACAAGATTCAGTGGCATTCATTTGTTCCACTCTGCATCCCAAAAGTCCCAAATGTGGCAATGCCTTCTGTCTCAACTGTTGAATACAATTATATTTGAAAGTACTCTGCTGATTTTCCATGGGGTTGATCCTTCAGCTGGTTGAAATCTAAGACAAAAATATCCACAGCACAGTATTATTAAAAGGCCCAGTGCAGTCAAAATGTGACTTTCCTGTATTTTATATGTATTTCCAGACTATGAGGTTGAAATAATACTGTGAAAATTATGATGCCCTTATAGTGTAAGAGCTATTTGAAAAGACTGCCTGAAATGTCAGCCTCTTTTGGTGGGATGGTCACATAAGGTAAAATAGTTTATAGACCAATAAAAAAGTGAACTCCAAACCTCTGTGCCAATAACAGCTAGTTTTCAGTTTCCCCCTCCCCGCTCAGACCATTCGCAGCAAAATCCTTGCTTGAGAAATTTATTTTTGACCATTTTAATTGAAAACAATCACAGCAAGGTACGTAATTGTCACCTAACAATTATTTGATATTGAGAAAAAAAACGGTTGCATTGGACCATTAAACCGATTCAAAAAATAGGTCTCTGTGTATGCCAATCAAGATGTATTTGCTCATGACCTAAAGTACGTGTACAAGACAGAAAAGCACATGCACGCAATGAATGCATGCCAACGAAGTCTTACAGGTGTTCACGTGGTTTTGCACATGTGCCAGGTGAAATTTCAATTGCACCACTGGCACTCTAAAAACTCGGGTAAATAATACTTTCCTGTGGATAAATTGTTTCAAATGTTGCCCAGCTGAAAGACCAACCGGTACATTCACATGAAATGTTATTCAACATTCTGGCAGAGTTTTGTTTGACTTTAACAATAATTTGTATCATAGTCTGTCTGATTAGGCAACCTCCCCCTATCTGTCAGTCAGTTGCAGACGCGCTGCCTCCCCCTCATGTTGCCGACTGACTGGAAATAGAAACATAAATATACACACCGATAACTAACAACCTAACGCAGCCGGTAAGGACAATTTAATGGTTTATAAATATAACGTTAACAATTTTCTTGAATATTCTATGAATGTAATTAGCGCATCCAAGGTAGCTAGCTAAACGGCTTCCAATGGCAAGAAAGGCAACGTTGACGAAGCTTTGGCCTAGCTGAAAGACTAGCTAATTATAGCCATCTAGCTAACCTAACGAATAAAAACAAGGGATTCTCCCTGACAAGTTTTTTTGTAAGCACGTGTCATGCGAGCATAGTCGTTATTTAAAATTTAAAAAAAGTATACATACATATATGGATTTTGTTAAACTGGTGACTAACCTTTGTAACTTAGTCAGCTAACTCAACTGTTATTTTACAGAAGTAGTTAGCTAGCTTATGTGGCTAGCAAATGCTCGCTAACCATGTGAGGCCTGCCATAATCGCGTTCTGTGGCGCTAAGGCAAGGGGGCGGTAACGTTAGGTGACTAGGTTTGGGAGCTTGTCACCAGTTTGCACATTTTTCTTGCTAGTGTCAGTGCACAATGGCCTAACGAGTTAGTTAACTAGCCAGCTAGTTGCATACAGTAATACTGTATATGAATAAACATTCGAGGTAGATGTGACCTGGTCGAGTTACTAGCAAAGTACATTTTTAACAAGTTCATGCTCTTTGAAACTGACTCGCGCAAGCTAGCCGGTGAGGTTGGATTTTGTATTGCGTTGAAAGATAGCTAAGTGTAGCTAAACTTTCATGTTTGGCGGAGAGCTTTGCGGTGCTAGCCGAGTTTAGGCAGATGCAACATTGACTGGGTGATTCTCATGAAACCAGTTTTAATCATGGCATTAACCAATTGAGTTAGAAAACCATGATGCAACTATCATTCTGAAGATTAAGATGCCTAGTTTATTAAAGGGGGTGTGGTATATGACCATTTTATACCACAGCTAAGGGCTGTTTTTATGCACAGCGGAGTGCCTTGATATAGCCCTTAGCCTTGGTATCCAAGGTGTCTTATTGCTATTATAAACTGGTTACCAACGTAATTTTAGAGAGAAAATAAATGCTTTGTAATACCAATGGTATATGGTCTGATGTACCACGGTTGTCAGCCAATCAGAATTCAAATCACCCAGTTTATAAAGCACATTATACGGGTGGGTCTAATCCTGAATGCTGAACTTCGAGTGAAACTGGAGGGTGTGCAATTCAAGTAAATAATCATAAAATGATGGATATTAAACATTTAGGTACATTCTAAACTTGATCTCTACTACAAAAAGCATCTAGACATTATCACATTTCTCTTAGACTAACATTTTAGTTTTCAACAGAGGAGATTTGAATAAACCATCCTGTCTGTCTCTGACATTTGCAACATTGTTTCAATATTCAAATTCCATCTCCAGCTGTCCCATAGTAATGAAGGTGTCAGGACCAGGCAGGCAGCGCTTCTCAACCAGTCTAAATAATGTATCAGCTGGCATCATTTTTATGGATATACTGTATCAGTCAAAAGTTTGGACACACCTATTCATTCAAGGGTTTTCCTGTATTTTTTAAACTATTGTCTACATTGTAAAATAATAGTGTAGACATGATAACTATGAAATAACATGGAATCATATAGTAACCAAAAATGTGTTAAACAAATCAAAATATATTTTATAGTCGAGATTCTTCAAAGTAGCCACACTTTGCCTTGATGATAGCTTTACACACTTGGCATTCTCTCAACCAGCTTCACCTGGAATGCTTTTCCAACAGTCTTGAAGGAGTTCCCACATATGGTGAACACTTATTGGCTGCTTTTCCTTCACTCTGGTGGCCAACTCATCCCAAACCATCTCAATTGGGTTGAGGTCGGGTGATTGTGGAGACCAGGTCATCTGATGCAGCACTTCATCACTCCCCTTCTTGGTCAAATAGCCCTTACACAGCCTGGAGGTGTGTTGGATCATTGTTCTGTTGAAAAATAAATGATAGTCCCAGTAAGCGCAAACCAGATGGGATGGTGTATCGCTGCTGAATGCTGTGGTAGCCATGCTGGTTAAGTGTGCCTTGAATTCTAAATAAATCACTGACAGTATCACCAGTGAAGCACACCCACACTATCATATCTCCATGCTTCACGGTAGGAACCACACATGCGGAGATCATTCGTTCACCTGCTCTGCGTCTCACGAAGACACGGTGGTTGGAACCAAAAATAAAACATTTGGACTTATCAGACCAAAGGACAGATTTCCTGCAAGTCTAATGTCAATTGCTCATGTTTCTTGGCCCAAGCAAGTCTCTTCTTCTTTTTGGTGTCCTTTAGTGGTTTCTTTGCAGCAATTTGCCCATGAAGGCCTGATTCACACAGTATCATCTGAACAGTCGATGTTGACGTGTCTGTTACTTGAACACTGTGAGCAAACATGTACATTTATTTGTTTTACTTTTTGGGACTTTCAAAACTATTGTGGTAATGATATTGTTTTGTATTGGTAGTCGTGGAAATGATCTAAAATGCATTCTGATCAATATTACATAACAATTATGAAATGGATAACTAAAGATTCTAATTTTAGTAATCCAAGAGGATTTATGGAAAGTGTTTTTTTGTCAAGTGCCAGTTTAGTGAGAACTAGCTATCACCCAACTGGATATCCATGTGCAGTAGCTAGATACACTTTTGTCACTACTAGCATAATGACAATATAGTTTAACTACTTTGGGGATCCCCCAATTTTGGAAATAGAATTCTTTAGGCTGACAACTTGCTGACTCGCAGCCTAAAACGTACCCTGCTAATAGCTACTGGTGGGCATGCAGGTTTTTGTATCAGCCCAGCACTAAACACCTGTTTCAACAATCAAGTTTTTGTATTAGTTTTTAATTGTAGGTGATGGTCAATGTTGGGGAGAGGTGTCAGTCAAACTCATTCCACGGAGGGCCAATTGTCTGCAGGTTTTTGTTTTTTCCCTTTAAATTAAGACCTAGACAACCAGGTGAGGGGAGTTCCTTACTAATTAGTGACCTTAATTCAACAATCAAGGATGGAGCGAAAACCCACAGACACTCAACCCTCCGTGGAATGAGTTGGACACGATGTAGGGTATCTGGTAATTCTATAGCTACAGATTGTAACACCAGATAATGGAATTTTATCAACATTTTTGGTATCCATTATACTGGGAGTTGCAGGTTAGGTACTGTTTGCTGTAGCACAGAACATTTTCGAACCAACCTTAGCTTGGGCGATACTGTCTTTGTCCTCGATTTGTGGAAACAGGGGTCATATAAAATGTCCTTGTCCGTTTTGAATTTAGAAAATGCTCAGTTATTAAAATATACACTACCATTCAAAAGTTTGGGGTCACTTAGACATTTCCTTGTTTTGGAAAGAAAATAATTTTTTGGGGTCATTAAAATAACACCAAATTGATCAGAAATACAGTGTAGACATTGTTCATGTTGTAAATGACTATTGTAGCTGGAAATGGCAGATTTTTAATGGAATGTCTACATAGGCGTACAGATCAGATGCCCATTATTAGCGGCCATCCTGTGTTCATATGACACGTTGTGTTAGCTAATCCAAGTCTATCATTTTAAAAGGCTAATTGATCATTAGAAAACCCGTTTGCAATATGTTAGCACAGTTGAAAACTGTTGTTCTGGTTAAAGAAGCACAAGAAGCAATAAAACGGTCCTTTAGACTATTTGAGTATCTGGAGCATCAGCATTTGTGGGTTTGATTACATGTTCAAAATGGCCAGAAACAAAGAACTTACTTCTGAACCTCGTCAGTCTATTCTTGTTCTGAGAAATGAAGGCCATTCCTTGTGAGAAATTGCCAAGAAACTGAAGTTCTCATGGAACTCTGTGTAAAGAAAAGGCCATATCTCAGACTGGCCAATAAAAATAAAAGAATAAGATGGGCAAAAGAACACAAACACTGGACAGAGGAACTCTGCCTAGAAGGTCAGCATCCCGGAGTCGCCTCTTCACTGTTGACGTTGCAACTGGTGTTTTGCGGGTACTATTTAATGAAGCTGCCAGTTGAGGACATGTGAGGCGTCTGTTTCTCAAACTAGACACTGTTGTCTTAATCAGTTGTGCATTGGGCCCTCCCACTCCTATTCTGGTTAGAGCCAGTTGGTGCTGTTCTGTGAAGGGAGTAGTACACAGCAAGTCAGTTAAAAACTAAATCTTGTTTACAATGACAGCCTACCCCGACCAAACCCAGATGTCGCTGGGCCGCTGACGATCAATAATAATATACTCTTAGCGAAATATTTTATTTTACAATCTGTAGAAACTACAAGACTAGAAAGGTTCAGAACTTTTGTAAAACATCACTGCACAGTCTCAAAATATATGGCAAACTGGGTGGTGTTCAGAGATTGATCGGGGGGGTTGAGGGTAGCTGAACGATGGAACTGAAAACAAACAAAAGATAACTATTATAAAATATACTTTATCTGTAAAATGTGTATATTATGTATTAGCTGGAAGTAGAAGCTTAGTTTTTTTTTTGCCATTTGGTTTACACCAATTAGGGGAGTGGTGGTAGGGTTAGGGGAAAATAATAAAGGAGAATATATTAAAAAATATATAGATATATTTACGAAAAATATATTGCATTCGGAAAGTTTTCAGACCCCTTTTTCCTCATTTTTTTATATTACAGCTTTGTTCTAAAATTGATTTAAATAATCAATCATAAAAAAAAAACATTTTTGCAAATGTATAAAACAGAAATACCCGATTTACATACGTATTCAGAACTGTTTGCTATGAGACTTGAAATTGAGCTCCGGTGGATCCTCTTTCCATTTCTCATCCTTCAGATGTTTCTAAAACTTTATTGGAGTCCACCTGTGGTAAATTCAATTGATTGGACATGATTTGGAAAGGCACACCCGTGTCTATATAAGGTCCCACTGTTGACAGTGCATGTCAGAGCAAAAACCAAGCCATGAGGTCAAAGGAATTGTCTGTAAAGCTCTGAGACAGGATTGTGTCGAGGCACAGATCTGGGGAAGACAGAACATTTCTGCAGCATTGAAGGTCCCCAAGAACACAGTGGCCTCCATAAGAAGCTTGGAACCACCATGACTCTTCCTAGAGCTGGCTGCCCGGCCGAACTGAGCAATCGTGGGAGAAGGGCCTTGGTCAGCGAGGTGAACAAGAATACAAAGGTCACTCTTACAGAGCTCCAGAGTTCCTTTGGAGATGGAAGAACCTTCCAGAAGGAAAACTATCTCTGCAGCACTCCACCAATTAGGCCTTTAAGGTAGAGTGGCCAAATGGAAACCACTCCTCAGTAAAGGCACAAATCAAAGTTTATTTGTCATTTGTGCCGAATACTTCAGCTGTAGACCTTACAGTGAAATGCTTACTTACATGCTCTAACCAATAGTGCAGCCCACTTTCAGTTTGCCAAACGCCACTTAAAGACTCTGACCATGAGAATCATGATTCTTTGATCTGATAAAACCAAGATTGAACTTTTTGGCCTGAATGTCAAGCGTCACGTCTGGAGGAAACGTAGCACCATCCCTACGGTCAAGCATGGTGGTGGCAGCATCATGCTGTGGGGATGTTTTTCAGCGGTAGGGGCTAGTCAGGATCGGGGGAAAGATGAACAGAGCAAAGTACAGAGAGATCCTTGGTGAAAACCTGCTCCAGAGCACTCAGGCCCTTAGAATGAGACACTGGTTCACCTTCCAATAGGACAACGACCTTAAGCACACAGCCAAGACCAGGTCGGATTTGCTTCGAGACAAGTCTCTGAATGTTCTTGAGTGGCCCAGCCCGAGCTCGGACTTGATCCCGATCGAACATCTGTGGAGAGACCTGAAAATAGCTGTGCAGCAACACTTCCCATCCAACCTGGCAGAGCTTGATAGGATCTGCAGAATGGGAGAAACTCCCCAAATACAGTTGTGCCAAGCTTGAAGTGTCATACCCAAGAACACTCAAGGCTCTAAAAGCTGCCAAAGGTGCTTCAACAAAGTAAAGGGTCTTGTGTGGAGATTGAGGATAAAAAATATATATAATAAGGATGGAATGTAACAAAATGTGGATAAAGTCAAGGGGTCTGAATACTTTCCAAATGTACTGGAAATGGGGGACTGGAAATGATTCAGACAATTGCATTGATGGAAGCCACAATCCTATTTGCAATATTAAAGCTTATTTACCCCCCCAAAAATAAGAATACAACTTCTGTTTCCATCACAGTTGTCATTATTTTTTTATACTGTATGACTTTACTCGCATAAAAATTGGGGGTGGGAACGTGGTTACAGAATGATATTACACATGATGGGAAATGGCACATGCTCCAAAGCAATAAATAGTTGATCACCTGAGGGAAGATCTTCCTCTTCTCCGGGTCCTGCAACTACTGCAATTTTCCAAACCACATTATTGGCTCGTTTTAATCAGGGCTGCCCAGCGGCACCTCAGTGTTAATACACCTGTCTGCCTTTGAGTGGTTCATAATAGATACATGTGGGTTTTCAGCAATGCTACACTCACGGACTGTCAAACTGCTGAACCGTTTCTGCCTGTTTCTCAGGGTTAGGTCACACATACTAATCCACCAGGACATCCATTTACTCGAGGGCATTATGCCAATTTGCAAAGCACTCCACCAAGACAAGGTGTTCAAACAAATGTGATCATAAGTCGGTCCTCTAGTGGCAACTGAAGTGAAGCTGGACAAAGCACAGAGCAGCCGCTTTGCCGTGTGCCATGCGGTCAGGACGATGCCTTGCCTTATCGAGAGAACATGATTATCTGTCAGGTGAAAAAAAAACACTGAAAGGAGAAAGAACCACCCGATGAGTCTCACCTTCCTCCAGATAGGCTACGTCCCTGACTGTAATGTTCTCTGGGCGAGGTTTGTCAGGCTGTCTAATTGCATTACAGCTAATGTCAGTCTCAGTATTGTTTGGCAATGGTCTCTTTTTCCCTGGCCTGTATCTGTCAGGGGGATATTAATGGGACTGAGGGGATGTGATGCATGAGTTGCTTGCTTCAGGGCCTGGTCCAAAAGAGTGCACTACATAGGGAATAGGGTGCCATTTGCGACTTAGCCCATATGGGCTCCTGCGGAATGAGAAACAGAAACAAACGTCAGTCTCCATTAGGCCCCAGGAGGCTCCCACCTGACTAACTGCCTGGCTTTGCACAGCTCGTGTTTGGAAACACAGCAATAAGGTAGCGTTGCCCAACTTCAAACAAACACACTTTAGGATGCATTATCCTTGTTGTTTTAGCATACAGCCTGCCTTTTTATTGACCTGCATGTTGTGAATGACCTCATAATTTCACTTTCCCCACTGATCATCTGGAAGCTAAACGTGTATTTTATATATCTTATATAGTACATAAAATGTCATGTTCTCTAATCATGTTGTTTTGAAAAGCTTTAAGTGGTATTATGGGCGAGGCAAGTAGGCTCTGTGGTGTTGAATGGAGTAGTTTACCTGCGACACATACTGCTAAGTTGCAAGTCAAGAGTTAGTCCATCTGTTTGGTGGCTGCCCTTTGGGTCCCTATGCATGCCTTAAAGAGATCAATGGAACACAGACTGTGGGGGAAAGAACAAGGACACTGTCATTGGCACACATGCAAAAAATATGATCTTGCAAAGTGGATATTCGTCAAATC
The DNA here is from genome assembly GCF_034236695.1 of Oncorhynchus nerka. Taxonomy (NCBI): domain Eukaryota; kingdom Metazoa; phylum Chordata; class Actinopteri; order Salmoniformes; family Salmonidae; genus Oncorhynchus; species Oncorhynchus nerka. The sequence continues at coordinate 50,098,213 of NC_088398.1, read as the reverse complement.
CGTCATGATTTTTGTGTTCTAATAGGCCCACACATTTCCTTACTAAAATCAAATTTGGATACATTTGGCTGTTTTTGCTGCATAATATTTACAAATTGGCCTTTTTGTGCTTAGAAAACATTTATGGTAAATTCTAACTCTCGTCTATATAAGCTGGTAGCATAGCTAGCATATATAGAAATTGGTGGTGTAATATGTTTGATTGGTGATGACATGAACAAGTATTGGGCTTGACATCCCATACAAGCATTATACTCAGATTTTTACCCCAAAATAGTGTGGAATATTAGTAATTAAACTTTTTTAGCACTATTCATTACATAAATAAATTTGTGAAGCAACAACAACAACAACAAACAACATTAATCATCATGGGTAGATCGACAGTCAAGATACTGAAGGTGAAGGAAGTTCATTGCTTGAGTGAGGTCAGAGGATGGAGGAGGTGGTCAAAGGGGAGATACTACGGTAGTCACGGGCACCAGAAAGCGCACACACACTAAAATAGTAGTTCAGGAGTAGCCTTATAACATAGTCTTCCATACAGTCATAATAGATCATATAAATACACATATAAACAATAGCCTAAATGTAGGTTAATTTTGATGGGGGGCAATGTGGAGATTCTGAATCTTGTCCCCTTCGGTGGGACGCTTGAGTGGTGTTGCCATGGCATTTCCATTGTTTTGTTTGAGTTCGATTTATCTCTTTACCACACCTATGGTGCTGTCCTAGTCACGGGTGCTGCAGCTAAATTACACTTCCTTGTGATGAGAATGGAGCACTGAGGTAACAAGGCCCCAGGTTCTAGAAGGATGACAAAACTCCCATCCCCTCTGGGATGAGACTAGGACAGAGGGACTGATGAATAGTGTCCTTGCTTTTGAGCTCTAGCCTAGGCTATCATCATTGTGTGACTGACTGGCTAATTGAATCGTATTTTGTAATTTGTACTCGTTCATTAATCATACAAATAGAGTAGCTGACTAATTTGTCCCTTTTGGTTTATTGATATGGTTTATGGAAATGGTACAGCTCAAATGTTTGGCATGGATTATTGCTAGTTTAATTCTCCTAGGGAAACTGCTGCATTGCAGGGACCTGTAAACCCAGAATAAAGAGAAATGGAGCTTGTACCTGCACTTAGACAGGAAAACATGTCAGTGATTTTTGTTAAGCTCATAAAGTCCTAACTTTTTATTCTCTTTCTGTTGTCTTGAAACTTATCTTATTTTTTTTGCCATTTATTTTCCTATCCCCCTCTCTCTGTCTTCTTTTCCAACACATTTTTTATGGAAATGTGAATGGTAGAATTCTGAATTTTCAATACCTTGTGTAAAAGTTAAAGCACCGTATCCCTAGTTTACCTTCACCCTTTTCATGTGGCTTTCATCAAAAGTCTTCCCATCTCCAATCTAGTGGCTTAGGCAGCGATCTGTTGATGGCAAAAATGTAGGTGTGCCAAAATGTGGGTATTCAAATCATCACTCAATTATCATAAATGCCTACCCTATACCCTAATGTAATCAATCGCACACAACTAACCATCTAAAGTGATTTCGCATTACTGACCAAATAGTCTTGTAGGCCTACATAAAATCCGTGACTCTTGCATTTAAAATGTGATTCACACAGGGCTACACATAATAAATCATAGGCCTATAATTAGACTGAGACTAGGACATAATGCCCTAATATAACAGTAATATATCACAATAGGCAGCCATAGCCTATATAGACTAGAACAGTGGTCACCAACCTTTTTTTAGTCAAAATCACTGAGTCAAAATGCAAGCCGAGTTCCATTCTCTGCTGGGCGCGGGAGTTCAACTGCGCCTAGAATGTATTGTGGGATATCAATTAAATGATCAATAGCCTATAGGGCCCAACTATAGTGCATGGGCAAAGAAGCACAGGGCAAAGTTCTATATCCAATAAAATTAAATTCTCGAAAGTTATAGGATCGTGTATTTACTGTCAATGTAAATACCCTATTTTCATATACAGTGTATTCAGACTAGTGATGCACCGATATGACATTTTTGGTCGATAGCGATAACTGATATTTTCCTTGCCCAAAAAAAAGCAATAGCGATATTTAAATTTTTGCGGCATTTTAAGCATTATAGTACAGTTAACATACACACATGGATGCAGAGGTCTAAGGCACTGCATCGCAGTGCAAGAAGTGTAACAACATTCCCTGGTTCGAATCCAGGCTGTATCACATCCAGCTGTGATTGGGAGTCCAATAGGGCACACAATTGGCCCAGCGTTGTCCGGGCCGTCATTGTAAATAATATTTTTTTCATAAATGACTTTCCTAGTTAAATAAAGGTTACACACCACACTGACCAAAAAGTTATTTTGTTGGCATTTACGTTTGTCCCCATTACCAGAAAAACATAACCAAATCATATTTCTTCTACTTACTTGCTGTTCTGTTTTGTTGTTCATTTGTTCAGTCGTTTAATTCTCAACCAGGATTTCTATGGAACACCGTTTGGATCTTTTGCGTGTCAAAAAAGATACATGTCAAATAACACTATTTGACGTGTCAAATAAGCTTGTTGACCAATCAGGACGTGACAATAATTTAACGCGTTCCTTCATTTTTTAAGCCTAGGCCTAAATTAAATATTTTTTTGAACAACACTTTATTTAAGATCTCCTTGAGTGACCTGAAATACATCTGCCAAATAAAATTAAAATTATTAAAAGTTAAAATTATTATTGTCAGTGTACACTATATTTACAAAAGTCATGGCAACGTCTAGGAGCAACAACAGATCACCTGTGAAGTGGTAGGTCACACAAGCTGACAGAATGGGACCAGCAAGTGATGTAGCGCGTAAAAATCATCTGTCCTCAGTTGTATTTTACCATATTAATGACCTAAGGCTCATATTTCTGTGTTTTTATTATAATTAAGTATATGATTTGATATTTGATAGAGCAGTCTGATTGAGCAGTGGTAGGCAGCAGCAGGCTCGTTAAGCATTCATTCAAACAGCACTTTACTGCTTTCGCCTGCAGCTCTTAGCAATGCTTGAAGCACAGCGCTGTTTGTCTTCAAGCTGTTTAATGGCACAGTCAACTTAGTGTATGTAATCTTTTGACCCACTGGACTTGTGATACAGTGAAATAATCTGTCTGTAAACAACTGTTGGAGAAATTACTTGTGTCCTGCACAAAGTAGATGTCCTAACCGACTTGACAACACTATAGTTTGTTATTAACAAGAAATTTGTGGAGTGGTATGTAAACTTCCACTTCAACTGTATTGCACTTTTACTTTCTTCTCCAACACTGTTTTTACATGATTTATTTGAGACTAAATTGATTTTATTTATGTTTTATATTAAGTTAAAAATTATAATCGGTCAACCTCTACTCCAGACCACCGCAAGGGGGAGTTAGAGCTCTCATTATGCATTTGGCTCCCAAGGTTTTTATATGACCAATCATATCGAGTGGTTTCAATGACAAATTTGACATGAGCCACCAGTCCCTTGTGACTTTCTTCAGCAAAGATGACTGACAAAACATTACAGTGAAGCTAATTGAAGTAATTATAATGTCATAACGAGTCAAGCAAAAAATTTGGGGCGGCAGGGTAGCCTAGTGGTTAGAGCGTTGGACTAGTAACCGGAAGGTTGCATGTTCAAACCCCCGAGCTGACAAGGTACAAATCTGTCGTTCTGCCTGCCCCTGAACAGGCAGTTAACCCACTGTTCCTAGGCCGTCATTGAAAATAAGAATTTGTTCTTAACTGACTTGCCTAGTTAAATAAAGGTATAAAAAAAAAAGCAAAAACATTGTTAATGTAGAGATAAATGATTGCATATTTTTTTGTCATAAAGTTCATTTATGAAAATCGCTATTTAGCAAGATTTTTTTTGTCATTTCCAATACCAGGTTTATCAAACTCCATTCTTTGAAAAATATATATATATACATACAGACTGGCTAGGCCACTCCAGGACCTTGAGATGCTTCTTACGGAGCCACTCCTTAGTTGCCCTGCCTGTGTGTTTCGGGTTGTTGCCATGCTGGAAGAACCAGCCACGACCCATCTTCAATGCTCTTACTGAGGGAAGGAGGTTGTTGGCCAAGATCTCACGATACATGGCCCCATCCATCCTCCCCTCAATACGGTGCAGTCGTCCTGTCCCCGTTGCAGAAATGCATCCCCAAAGAATTATGTTTCCACCTCCATGCTTCACGGTTGGGATGGTGTTCTTGGGGTTGTACTCATCCTTCTTCCTCCAAACACGGCGAGTGGAGTTTAGACCAAAAAGCTCTATTTTTGTCTCATCAGACCACATGACCTTCTCCCATTCCTCCTCTGGATCATCCAGATGGTCATTGGCAAACTTCAGACGGGCCTGAACATGCGCTGGCTTGAGCAGGGGGACCTTGCGTGCGCTGCAGGATTTTAATCCATGATGGCGTAGTGTGTTACTAATGGTTTTCTTTGAGACTGTGGTCCCAGCTCTCTTCAGGTCATTGACCACATCCTGCCGTGTAGTACTGGGCTGATCTCTCACCTTCCTCATGATCATTGATGCCCCACGAGGTGAGATCTTGCATGGAGCCCCAGACCGAGGGTGATTGACCGTCATCTTGAACTTCTTACATTTTCTAATAATTGCGCCATCAGTTGTTGCCTTCTCACCAAGCTGCTTGCCTATTGTCCTGTAGCCCATCCCAGCCTTGTGCAGGTCTACAATTTTATCCCTGATGTCCTTACACAGCTCTCTGGTCTTGGCCATTGTGCAGAGGTTGGAGTCTGTTTGATTGAGTGTGTGGACAGGTGTCTTTTATACAGGTAACGAGTTCAAACAGGTGCAGTTAATACAGGTAATGAGTGGAGAACAGGAGGGTTTCTTAAAGAAAAACTAACATGTCTGTGAGAGCCGGAATTCTTACTGGTTGGTAGGTGATCCAATACTTATGTCATGTAATAAAATGCAAATTAATTACTTAAAAATCATACAATGTGATTTTCTGGATTTTTGTTTTAGATTCCGTCTCTCACAGTTGACGTGTACCTATGATTAAAAAAAATACAGACCTCTACATGCTTTGTAAGTGGGAAAACCTGCAAAATCGGCAGTGTAGCAAATACTTGTTCTCCCCACTGTACATACATACATACATATATACATAATTGGTCATGGTTCCCATGTGGAGCAGCGGTCTAAGGCACTGCATCTCGGTGCAAGAGGCTTTACTACCGTCCCTGGGTCGAATTTAGGCTGTATCACATCTGACCATGATTGGGAGTGCCATGTGGGGGCGCACAATTGGCCCAGCGTTATCCGTGTTTGGCCAGGGTATGCCTTCATTCTAAATAAGAATTTGTTCTTATCGGACTTGCCTAGTTAAATAAATAAAGGTTTAATAAAAATAAAAAAACAGGCGGCAACCATAGCGCAATAAATAGGAGCTGAACAGTGGCTGGTGCTGAAAAATATAGCGAACTTTTTATGCGAGTGTTGTACACCAACAAAGGGAGAACCTACACCAGTCAAGCAATTCATTTCAACATTAATCTTAATTTTAATTTGACTTTACAATCAACAAGAGGGCTTAATTGGAGTCTTTCTTCGGAGCCTAGACATATATAAAATAACTTTTCCTACCTCATCCAGTTATGAGTCTTAACGGCCTAATAGAAGTCAGATTTTTTTATTTATTAGGCCTACTTACAATTACAACTGGTCTCCCGTCCGCACGACACAGGGATTCTTTAGCTAAATAGCCCAGTACTTTACTTTTAACTTTCACGTTGTACCGCGCCATATTTTCCATTCCATCCTAACAGAAACCGAGGGTTTTTCGTGTTACATGGAATATAAACACCATGATATTAATCTAATCTAATTAATTAATTACCAGTCAAACGTTTGGGGACATCTACTCATTCCAGGATTTTTCTATATGTTTACTATTTTCTACATTGTAGAATAATAGTGAAGACATCACAACTGTAGCAGGTGTAGCCCATCATGCAAATGTTTCCTATTAGCAGGACAATATACTTTTTTTATAACCCGGCTACTGTTTTGGAAGTCCCTCAACTCGTAATTTATTCGATGCTTAAGTACTCTAAAGTGTTACATTTCTAACTCAAAACAGAAGTACAGTATTTCTTCAACATCTTTATGCTTTCGTTAATAAAATAAAGAGAAAAAAGACATCCAAATGCAGATGTTTAATTAACTACATTTTAGTCGCACTTCCACCCAGCTCCACGACCACAGGTAAAACCTTGCTGAGATGATCAATGTATTTGTTCCATTGTTGTATCGTCAATTTCTCTAGCCAAAACATCTTGATGGCTTTGACCAGTTCATCTTTTCCTGTTGGTTTGGCAGAGTTACGGATTAATGTTTTCAGTTGATGCCAAACAAGTTAGATCGGGTTTAAATCATGAGACCGAAGGTGTTTTAGGTATTTTTTATTTTATTTTGCTGGCATCTTGACCCAGTTTATGCCCTCTTTTGCAATGAAAACCCGGGTGGTAGTGTGTTTTGGGTCATTGTCTGCATTTGGAGAAGAAAAAAATACATTTAGCCTAACAACCAAAATGAGGTACAATAATATAATTATACATGTAAATAGGCCTAAACCTAACAAAATATTGCTATAATTCTACCTTGAAATAAACGGTGTGTACCCAGAAACACTTATGCTGGACCCCATGTCAGAGATCTCTTGATTTCTTCCTCAAAGAAATCTCAAGGATGATACCTGAAAAAGGAGGCAAGAGTGAATTATTGTGGAACACATAACAGTCCGTGAGGTGTATGCTACAGTATTTTATGTCAAAAAATCAAATATGGGCCTGGTCCCTGGCGAGACATTACCCCCCCACACATGGAGTTTGAGCAGATGCTTGGGACTCGGCTTGCTTGATCTTTTTTCTTTTTTTTCTGTAGCGATTTTGAGCAAATTGCTCAAGGGCCATGTTTGTCAGATTAATTATTGGTTCGAAACTACAGAACAGTTCCAAACAAGTGAACACACGGTTAGTGTTCTGATAATTAAAGAATATATACAATTTCTTACTGAGCCTTTCCATGCTAGTTTCTTCAACTGTCTTCTGACTGTAATTAGAGCGACGTCATGCCGTGATGTTAGCAGATTAGATTGCCTTTATCATCTTCATGAATATAAGCAAGTGATGTCTGCAAAATAATCTAGTTTGGTTTCTAAATAAATAAAACATTCTAAATAACAAACTGACTTTATTTACAAATGAGTGCGAAACCCCATGTTCAAGAATAGCCTTTTTCTCGCTCTAAGTTAAATGAAAAACAAAATTTCAAATATTGTTCATTTTTAAACAAAGCTATTATTATTAATTAATTAATAATTTTATAAAAGCCCCGTGGGATCTGTGAGAATATCTGAGAATATCTCATGGAAAATGCCCCTTAGATATTAATTTAGAGTCCTCCAATCCTCTAAATGTAATTATTAATTATAAGTGAAAAAAATATTTTTCGATATACTGTAGGCCTACCATAGGCGAAATGAGTCTCACAAGTGTTGAGTTAATGTGATGTTAAAAATGGTGGGGGTCTTATTTATTTAAAGAGCATATTGAGGTTAGAAGCAAAAGCCTACAACTATTTTAGCACTGTTTCGCGCTGCTCTGAGGCAAGCATAGGGAAAATTAGGGTGCAGAAATGTTATGCTCTTAGTGTAACCTTTTATTTAACGAGACAAGTCAGTTAACCGCGGAACCCCTCGACAACAGCCAGTGAAATTGCAGGGCGCCAAATACAAATCAACAGAAATCTCATAAATCAAATTTCTCAAACATACAAGTATTAGGCACCATTTGAAAGATACAATTCTCGTTAATCCAGCCACAGTGTCTGATAAAAAAAAATGCTTTACAGTGAAAGCTCCACAAACAATTATGTTAGGTCACCACAAACTCCCAGAAAAACCCAGCCATTTTTACAGCCAAAGAGAGGAGTCACAAAAAGCACAAATAGAGATAAAATGAATCACTAACCTTTGATGATCTTCATCAGATGACACTCATAGGACTTCATGTTACACAATACATGTATGTTTTGTTCGGTAAAGTTCCTATTTATATCCAAATATCTTATTTTACATTGGCATGTTATGTTCAGTAGTTCCAAAACATGCAGTGATATTGCAGAGAGCCACATGAATTCACAGAAATACTCATTATAAATGTTGATGAAAATTAAAGTGTTATGCATGGAACTTTAGATAAACTTCTCCTTAATGCAACCGCTGTTTCAGAATTCAAAAAAACTTTACGGAAAAAGCATAATCTGAGAACGGCTCCTTGAGCCCAAACCAGCCAAAATAAATATCTGCCATGTTGCGCAGTCAGCATTAGTCTTAAATAGCATTACAAATATTCACTTACCTTTGATGATCTTCATCAGAATGCACTCACAGGAATCACAGTTCCACAATAAATGTTTGTTTTGTTCGATAATGTCCATCATTTATGTCCAAATATCTTCTTTTGTTAGGGCGTTTGGTAAACAAATCCAAAATCGCGTTCGTCCAGTCGGACGAAAAGTCAAAAAGTTATATTACAGGTTGAAGAAACTTGTCAAACTAAGTATAGAATCAATCTTTAGGATGTTTTTATAAAAAAAATTCAATAATGTTCCAACCGGAGAATTCCATTGTCTGTAGAAAAGCAATGGAACGAGAGATCCCTCTCATGTGAAATGTACGTGACTGAGAACGAGGCTGCTGGCAGACCCCTTAGTCAAACAGCTCCCATCCGGCCCCCTTCACACGAAAAGCCTGAAACAACATTCTGAAGACGGTTGACATCTAGTGGAAGCCTTAGTATGTGCAAAATAACCCATATCCCACTGTGAATTCGATTGGGGCTGAGTTCAAAAACTACAAACCTCAGATTTTCCACTTCCTGTTTGGATTTTTTCTCAAGTTTTTGCCTGCCGTACTCACAGACATCATTCAAACAGTTTTAGAAACTTCAGAGTGTTTTCTATCCAATACTAATAATAATATGCATATATTAGCATCTGGGACTGAGTAGGAGGCAGTTCACTCTGGGCACACTATTCATCCAAAAGTGAAAATGCTGCCCCCTATCCCAAAGAAGTTAATATCCCAAATTGTTTGCATAGTCAATTTACACACAACTCTGACACACACACTTATCCCACCAGACATGCCACCAGGGGTCTTTTCATAGTTTCAAATCCAAAACTAATTCAAGAACACATACAGTATTATATAGAGCCCTTATTGCATGGAACTTCCTTCCATCTCATATTTCTCAAATTAACTGCAAACCTGATTTTCAAAAAACAGATAAAGCAACACCTCGTGGCACAACACCTCACCCCTATTTGACCTAGATAGTTTGTGTGTATGCATTGATATGTAGGCTACATGTGCCTTTTTAGAAATGTATGGTGAGCTGTTCTTGTCTAATGATGTTCTGTATTATGTCATTCTGTATTATGTTTTGTGTGGACCCCAGGAAGAGTAGCTGCTGATTTTGTGACAGCTAATGGGGATCCTAATAAAATACCAAAATGCCAAATACGGAAGACTATCAAATGCTTCTCAAAGATGCGGTCAAACTAGCAATAACTTGCATTAACAAAAAAAAATGGCTGACAAATAGATAACGTGCCACATTAACCGTTACTCTCTTGCGGGAATTCCACTAACGGTCCATATGTAGCCAAACGTAGCTGCTGCTTATGTTGTTATCTGTACTGATGGCGTAAAAGCCATGACAGGGAGACATAGTGGAGTGGTAACTCGCGTGCAAGCAGTTGCTCCCGACGTCACTTGGGTATACTGCAGCATCCACCGAGAGGCTCTTGCTGCCAAGTGAATGCCTGACAGCTTGAAATAAGTTTTGGACACTACAGTGAAAATGGTTAACTTGGTTAAAGCAAGGCCCCCGAACTCTTGTATATTTTCTGCACTATGCAACGATATGGGTAGCGACCATGTACCGCTTTTACAACATACAGAAGTGCGCTGATGCCTTCTGGGTGGCACATCGCAATGCCACCAGAGATTCTGGGTTCGAGCCCAGGCTCTGTCGCACCCGGCCGCGACCGGGAGGTCCATGGGGCGATGCAGAATTGGCCCAGCATCGTCCGGGTCAGGGAGGGTTTGGCCGGCAAGGATATCCTTGTCTCATTGCGCGACTCCTGTGACGGGCTGGGTGCAGTGCACGCTGACCAGGTCGCTAGGTGTACGGTGTTTCCTCCGACACATTGGTGCGGCTGGCTTCCGGGTTGGATGTGCGTTGTTTCAAGAAGCAGTGCGGCTAGGTTGGGTTGTGTTTCGGAGGACGCATGGCTCTTGAACTTCTCCTCTCCCGAGTCCGTACGGGAGTTGCAGCGATGAGACAAGACTGTATCTACTACCAATTGGATTCCACGAAATTGGGGAGAAAAAAGGGGGTAAAAAAAAGAAAAGTGTGCTGATTATCAAGGGGCAAAGTATTGACACATTTTGTTTTAATTGAGAGATGAGCTTAGTTTTCTTTACTGACCATAATTTTCACTTGTCTGACCGCTTGCATGATGACGAGTTTCTCACGCGACTGACCTATCTGGGTGATGTTTTTTCTCGCCTGAATGATCTGAATCTAGGATTACAGGGACTCTTCACAACTATATTCATTGTGCGGGACACAATTGAGGCTATGATTAAGAAGTTGGAGCTCTTGTGTCTGCATTAACAAGGACAACACACAGGTATTTCCATTATTGTATGATTTATTTGTGTGCAAATGAACTCAAGCTTTCGGACAATATCAAATGTGATATAGCGAAGCACCTGCATGAGCTGGGTGCGCAATTACGCAGGTACTTTCCCGAAACGGATGACACAAACACCTGGATTCTTATCCCTTTCATGCCCTGCCTCCAGTCCACTTACCGATATCTGAACAAGAGAGCCTCATCGAAATTGCAACAAGCGGTTCTGTGAAATTTTTTATTTAATCAGAAGCTGCTGACAGATTTCTGGATCAGGTTGCGCTCCGAGTATTCTGCATTGGCAAATCGCGCTGTTAATACACTGATTCCCTTTGCAACCACGATTAATTAATTTAGATTAATAAATAAGGTTTTATATGTAAGATGGTTATATAAAGAGCAGAATTATTGATTATTTTAATTTGTGTCCTGGTCCTATAAGAGCTCTTTGTCACAACCTGGCTCGTGGGAAGTGACAAACTCACACTCGTTCTTATGTTTAATAAATGTATCATATAGTGTGTGGGTGGCAGGCTTACAATGATGGCAAAAACCAACATTTGAGATTGCTTTGACCCTGGTGCTAGAGGGGGTACGCAGCTGGAGGTTGAATGTTTGAAGGGGTGCGGGACTATAAAAAGTTTGGGAACCACTGATCTAGTGCAATCTTCTTCCCAGAAGAGTGGAGGCTGTTATAGCAGCAAAGGGGGACCAACTCCATATTAATGCCAATGAATTTTGAATGAGATGTTCGACGAGCAGGTGTCCACATATTGTTCGTCATGTAGTGTATATACCTTTCGTCCCACTCCCTCCCTACTGCTTGCTATGAATTCTATTTGATAGTGTATGCATGTCTAGGCCAGTGGTTGACTTTGTGTGCAGGAACTCAATAATTTTGAGCTAATATTCTATGGCGATGCAGTAGCGCAAGCAGAAGACAATTTGAGGTGCCGGTACTCCTGCCCAAAAAGACATGTCCTATTTGGGAAATACCCAAATGTGAAATACCTGACTCTCAAGATTTGTTGGAGCTTTTCCTTTGAGGCAGGCAGATAGCAGTTTCATCTATCCACCTTTGCAGTGACCCAAGTGCTTTCTTATTAGACTCTGATCAGTCTTTCTCATTGTTTGAATGCTCTCCAAATCCGGAGTTGTCCGTCGTCAGAAAAGTGTCCCAGAGCCAATTAAATTGCCACAAAATTATGGAATAACCTGCGATGGCTGGCTAGCGATGTATATCATTCTACACAGCATGAGGACATCTCTCGGACAATGTCAGGTATTTATATTGCATTCAAATATTGTTCATTTTTAAACAAAGCTATTATTATTAATTAATTAATAATTTTATAAAAGCCCCGTGGGATCTGTGAGAATATCTGAGAATATCTCATGGAAAATGCCCCTTAGATATTAATTTAGAGTCCTCCAATCCTCTAAATGTAATTATTAATTATAAGTGAAAAAAATATTTTTCGATATACTGTAGGCCTACCATAGGCGAAATGAGTCTCACAAGTGTTGAGTTAATGTGATGTTAAAAATGGTGGGGGTCTTATTTATTTAAAGAGCATATTGAGGTTAGAAGCAAAAGCCTACAACTATTTTAGCACTGTTTCGCGCTGCTCTGAGGCAAGCATAGGGAAAATTAGGGTGCAGAAATGTTATGCTCTTAGTGTAACCTTTTATTTAACGAGACAAGTCAGTTAACCGCGGAACCCCTCGACAACAGCCAGTGAAATTGCAGGGCGCCAAATACAAATCAACAGAAATCTCATAAATCAAATTTCTCAAACATACAAGTATTAGGCACCATTTGAAAGATACAATTCTCGTTAATCCAGCCACAGTGTCTGATAAAAAAAATGCTTTACAGTGAAAGCTCCACAAACAATTATGTTAGGTCACCACAAACTCCCAGAAAAACCCAGCCATTTTTACAGCCAAAGAGAGGAGTCACAAAAAGCACAAATAGAGATAAAATGAATCACTAACCTTTGATGATCTTCATCAGATGACACTCATAGGACTTCATGTTACACAATACATGTATGTTTTGTTCGGTAAAGTTCCTATTTATATCCAAATATCTTATTTTACATTGGCATGTTATGTTCAGTAGTTCCAAAACATGCAGTGATATTGCAGAGAGCCACATGAATTCACAGAAATACTCATTATAAATGTTGATGAAAATTAAAGTGTTATGCATGGAACTTTAGATAAACTTCTCCTTAATGCAACCGCTGTTTCAGAATTCAAAAAAACTTTACGGAAAAAGCATAATCTGAGAACGGCTCCTTGAGCCCAAACCAGCCAAAATAAATATCTGCCATGTTGCGCAGTCAGCATTAGTCTTAAATAGCATTACAAATATTCACTTACCTTTGATGATCTTCATCAGAATGCACTCACAGGAATCACAGTTCCACAATAAATGTTTGTTTTGTTCGATAATGTCCATCATTTATGTCCAAATATCTTCTTTTGTTAGGGCGTTTGGTAAACAAATCCAAAATCGCGTTCGTCAGTCGGACGAAAAGTCAAAAAAGTTATATTACAGGTTGAAGAAACTTGTCAAACTAAGTATAGAATCAATCTTTAGGATGTTTTTATAAAAAAAATTCAATAATGTTCCAACCGGAGAATTCCATTGTCTGTAGAAAAGCAATGGAACGAGAGATCCCTCTCATGTGAAATGTACGTGACTGAGAACGAGGCTGCTGGCAGACCCCTTAGTCAAACAGCTCCCATCCGGCCCCCTTCACACGAAAAGCCTGAAACAACATTCTGAAGACGGTTGACATCTAGTGGAAGCCTTAGTATGTGCAAAATAACCCATATCCCACTGTGAATTCGATTGGGGCTGAGTTCAAAAACTACAAACCTCAGATTTTCCACTTCCTGTTTGGATTTTTCTCAAGTTTTTGCCTGCCGTACTCACAGACATCATTCAAACAGTTTTAGAAACTTCAGAGTGTTTTCTATCCAATACTAATAATAATATGCATATATTAGCATCTGGGACTGAGTAGGAGGCAGTTCACTCTGGGCACACTATTCATCCAAAAGTGAAAATGCTGCCCCCTATCCCAAAGAAGTTAATATCCCAAATTGTTTGCATAGTCAATTTACACACAACTCTGACACACACACTTATCCCACCAGACATGCCACCAGGGTCTTTTCATAGTTTCAAATCCAAAACTAATTCAAGAACACATACAGTATTATATAGAGCCCTTATTGCATGGAACTTCCTTCCATCTCATATTTCTCAAATTAACTGCAAACCTGATTTTCAAAAAACAGATAAAGCAACACCTCGTGGCACAACACCTCACCCCTATTTGACCTAGATAGTTTGTGTGTATGCATTGATATGTAGGCTACATGTGCCTTTTTAGAAATGTATGGTGAGCTGTTCTTGTCTAATGATGTTCTGTATTATGTCATTCTGTATTATGTTTTGTGTGGACCCCAGGAAGAGTAGCTGCTGATTTTGTGACAGCTAATGGGGATCCTAATAAAATACCAAAATGCCAAATACGGAAGACTATCAAATGCTTCTCAAAGATGCGGTCAAACTAGCAATAACTTGCATTAACAAAAAAAAATGGCTGACAAATAGATAACGTGCCACATTAACCGTTACTCTCTTGCGGGAATTCCACTAACGGTCCATATGTAGCCAAACGTAGCTGCTGCTTATGTTGTTATCTGTACTGATGGCGTAAAAGCCATGACAGGGAGACATAGTGGAGTGGTAACTCGCGTGCAAGCAGTTGCTCCCGACGTCACTTGGGTATACTGCAGCATCCACCGAGAGGCTCTTGCTGCCAAGTGAATGCCTGACAGCTTGAAATAAGTTTTGGACACTACAGTGAAAATGGTTAACTTGGTTAAAGCAAGGCCCCCGAACTCTTGTATATTTTCTGCACTATGCAACGATATGGGTAGCGACCATGTACCGCTTTTACAACATACAGAAGTGCGCTGATGCCTTCTGGGTGGCACATCGCAATGCCACCAGAGATTCTGGGTTCGAGCCCAGGCTCTGTCGCACCCGGCCGCGACCGGGAGGTCCATGGGGCGATGCAGAATTGGCCCAGCATCGTCCGGGTCAGGGAGGGTTTGGCCGGCAAGGATATCCTTGTCTCATTGCGCGACTCCTGTGACGGGCTGGGTGCAGTGCACGCTGACCAGGTCGCTAGGTGTACGGTGTTTCCTCCGACACATTGGTGCGGCTGGCTTCCGGGTTGGATGTGCGTTGTTTCAAGAAGCAGTGCGGCTAGGTTGGGTTGTGTTTCGGAGGACGCATGGCTCTTGAACTTCTCCTCTCCCGAGTCCGTACGGGAGTTGCAGCGATGAGACAAGACTGTATCTACTACCAATTGGATTCCACGAAATTGGGGAGAAAAAAGGGGGTAAAAAAAAGAAAAGTGTGCTGATTATCAAGGGGCAAAGTATTGACACATTTTGTTTTAATTGAGAGATGAGCTTAGTTTTCTTTACTGACCATAATTTTCACTTGTCTGACCGCTTGCATGATGACGAGTTTCTCACGCGACTGACCTATCTGGGTGATGTTTTTTCGCCTGAATGATCTGAATCTAGGATTACAGGGACTCTTCACAACTATATTCATTGTGCGGGACACAATTGAGGCTATGATTAAGAAGTTGGAGCTCTTGTGTCTGCATTAACAAGGACAACACACAGGTATTTCCATTATTGTATGATTTATTTGTGTGCAAATGAACTCAAGCTTTCGGACAATATCAAATGTGATATAGCGAAGCACCTGCATGAGCTGGGTGCGCAATTACGCAGGTACTTTCCCGAAACGGATGACACAAACACCTGGATTCTTATCCCTTTCATGCCCTGCCTCCAGTCCACTTACCGATATCTGAACAAGAGAGCCTCATCGAAATTGCAACAAGCGGTTCTGTGAAATTTTTTATTTAATCAGAAGCTGCTGACAGATTTCTGGATCAGGTTGCGCTCCGAGTATTCTGCATTGGCAAATCGCTGTTAATACACTGATTCCCTTTGCAACCACGATTAATTAATTTAGATTAATAAATAAGGTTTTATATGTAAGATGGTTATATAAAGAGCAGAATTATTGATTATTTTAATTTGTGTCCTGGTCCTATAAGAGCTCTTTGTCACAACCTGGCTCGTGGGAAGTGACAAACTCACACTCGTTCTTATGTTTAATAAATGTATCATATAGTGTGTGGGTGGCAGGCTTACAATGATGGCAAAAACCAACATTTGAGATTGCTTTGACCCTGGTGCTAGAGGGGGGTACGCAGCTGGAGGTTGAATGTTTGAAGGGTGCGGGACTATAAAAGTTTGGGAACCACTGATCTAGTGCAATCTTCTTCCCAGAAGAGTGGAGGCTGTTATAGCAGCAAAGGGGACCAACTCCATATTAATGCCAATGAATTTTGAATGAGATGTTCGACGAGCAGGTGTCCACATATTGTTCGTCATGTAGTGTATATACCTTTCGTCCCACTCCCTCCCTACTGCTTGCTATGAATTCTATTTGATAGTGTATGCATGTCTAGGCCAGTGGTTGACTTTGTGTGCAGGAACTCAATAATTTTGAGCTAATATTCTATGGCGATGCAGTAGCGCAAGCAGAAGACAATTTGAGGTGCCGGTACTCCTGCCCAAAAAGACATGTCCTATTTGGGAAATACCCAAATGTGAAATACCTGACTCTCAAGATTTGTTGGAGCTTTTCCTTTGAGGCAGGCAGATAGCAGTTTCATCTATCCACCTTTGCAGTGACCCAAGTGCTTTCTTATTAGACTCTGATCAGTCTTTCTCATTGTTTGAATGCTCTCCAAATCCGGAGTTGTCCGTCGTCAGAAAAGTGTCCCAGAGCCAATTAAATTGCCACAAAATTATGGAATAACCTGCGATGGCTGGCTAGCGATGTATATCATTCTACACAGCATGAGGACATCTCTCGGACAATGTCAGGTATTTATATTGCATTCAGTTCCCTGTAAGCAAGCTTGCAAGTGCAACATACAAGCGATAAAGCACTGAAAGCCAGGGTGGAAACCCGTTTTTGTAAACTTTTGCTCTCGCCAGACGGTAATCTATTTTTGTTTTGCCGTCTGGTAGTCCTTCGCCTGGGCTTGAACGATACCCTCCCCTTTGATGTTTCTCCCTCCCTCTAATCCCTCCCCCTGCAGTCTGCGAGCCAGGCGGGGGTTCACCAGCACCTGGTTCTGTAAAATCAAGGTAGAGGTCGACTAGTAGGACGAGTGTTGACCTAGGAAGAACATATGCCCGTTGAAACCCCGCTTATCCGCTTTTTCTTCCGAAACCCCCCGGAGAAATGTTCTGTGGTTGCCCGTAGTCCTGCATATTTTCCACCGACGCTCAGGGCCGCCAGAGAGCAGGGAAGAAAGGGATAGAGGGAGATCAGGCGGGCAGACAGAGCGTCAGTTGTGCTGAGAGCTCACCCTGTCATCTCTGCACGGCAGAGCTGCAGAGCCACTGTTGCAAGTAGAGGTTCACAGCTGACGAGCTCCCCTCTAATTGCTACGGATCTGTCCCGTGTGTTTCTAATGAGTTTTTTCTCCCCTAGCAATTTTTCTCACACATATTTGCAGATTGTGGATAGAGCAGGAGCGATGTAGAGAAACGTTGCGGTTTGGTCCGTATAGGGATTTAATATTGCTCTACAAACACTGTTGCCCTTTCCCTGGAGTGATTCTCTGCTGCTCTGTATACCTATTCAATAGAAAAGGTCAATCACTAGGGGGGGTTGCATGGAGATTATTACCTTAAGTAACTGTGGAGGAGACTGACGCTCTGCACTGTGTGTGTATGAAGATGCCAATCTGGATATGTGCATCATACTGCCTGCCTGCCTGCCGCTCTGGGAATCAATAAATGTGAGCAGTGATCTGTCGCCTCATGCATTAATATGCTGTGTTTGTTTATGAAGTCTGGGCTTGGGAAACTGTCTGGAGTCGCATAATCATTTTAGGGCTTTGCTCCGACGGCTTGGGTAAAGAAAAACAATGATGTAACGGTTGCTAAGAAACACGGTGTCCTATAAAAAGCCCAGAGGAAACCGTGCTCTTCAGATCAATAGATGTGTACCAGAGGTCGTCATTTGAGGATCAAGGTTTGCCATCACAAACCACCCCAGACCTGTGTTCTGCAAACACAGAATTGTCATTGTTTAAAGCAATTTACAACTTTGCAGTTGTATGCCGTTGTTGACATGCAATAATTGCGAGTTGCCTGAATTGACCCAGCCAATCAAAGTTTAGACCAATATTATTCTATTGGCTAGAGCGCACTGGAAATCTAATGTACGCTAACGTTGGTTTGGGCTGTCAGAATCCATTACGTGCTCACACTGCTGCCCCTCCATCACCACCAGCCCTCTTGTTTCGGCACAAGCATTTCACGGTGTGAGGACGTGTCACCGTCTGACATATGCGGAACCTATAGTGTCTGTGCAGCCCCGGTTTCTGCCTGTGCTCTAAGGATAGAACCGTGTCCACAGGAGGTCTGTCACGTTAGAGAGGGGGAGAAAGAAGGAATGAGAGAGAGGGAGGAGAGAAAGCGGGAGAGCGGGAAGGCTCTCCCTACACGCCAAGGGACCTCATTAGAAAGTTTTTTTTTTTTTGCCTTCCTAGAATGTGCAGGAATCAGTAGGTCCTTGAGGAAAAATTTTAATAAACGCATTTGTCACTTCTATCTCCTCCCTCTTATTTTTTTCTCCCTCGTCCTCTTTCTTGGGAGCAAATTGCAATTTGAGGCTTAATTAGTAAACGCTGCCATTACGCTTTCTTTATTATGCAAATGAATTGGTCGAGCGGTTTGGAAGTGTTGTCTCACAAGCCTCGTGCCAGGTGTTTCCAAGCTGAATGCTGGGGTCTATTTTTTGCATGTGAAAGAATCAAAAAGACAACTGCACTGTGAAATCATAGGACAAGCTATAATTATTTGACAGATTAGTTTTTCCTCAGTTTTTCCAGCTATAGTACTGGAAATACATGAGTGACGGGCTACTTTAGTATCCTTTGTTACAGTTTGGGTGCATAGTGGTGGCTGTCGAGTGCCTATTGGACAGACTGCTGTTCAGCATTCAGTTATTCAGGAACCCTCTCGCTCTCTGCCCTTTTCCCGGGAAACCATCTTTGCCAAACGTGGAAATTGATACTCATAAATCCAGAGTGCAATGTGCCTGAAAACTGCAGTGCTGAATAGCCTGCAGGTGTTATCAGTCGTTTAATATTGAAACCTTTTTTATAGGGAGATTAGGGCTCCCTGACACGCCTTCTCCAGTTCCTCTCCTCCTTTTCATAAACCCACAAACCTCCACCACCTGACCAGGCCAGCCACAAACCTCCACATCTGATGGTGGATCCATTGCATGGGCAGTGGAAGAATGGACCTGCGAACAGCTTATTAAACTACAGAAGGCAGGCAGGAATATAGTTGGCTGGTGGTCTGTCCTCATTAAATGTTTTGGATGGAGTCAAATGATAAAATGTTGGATTTTACTGCTTTGTATTGAGAATACCATCTGTTAATGGCTCAATCTCAAAATCTCTGTGAAAAGGAGACACTGGGAATAGTGGGTGTGACAACATTGTTAGATCTGCCTCTCCGTTTGCTCTCCTTTCCCAAGCTGAGCCAGCGCATTCAGCTCTGCCAAGTCACTTAAAGTGCATTTATTGCTTAGAAGAACCCCCTCATTCCAAAACTCATACTTGAAATGGCTTGATGTTGAAGACCCACTCCCCTGTGTAATTTGGATTGACGTCAATTGGGAGGATTTTGATCTAGTCACTTCAATGAGACCTCTTTTCTGTTTTTGATTGGGCTTTTCACTGTGAAAGTATACAGAATAATGGCCAGCAGCATATCACTGTGGGGAGCAATGTAATATAATAGATATACAATGCATTTTATAACTGTACAAATAGGCATGAAAAACCCTGCCATTGGAATCTGATTCTAGTCTGGTTGGCAAAAGGTATGCTCTTCTTAACATTGTAAATCACTGCAAAGTAATGCAAGCTATTTTGCCTCGGAACGACCATCAAAGAAAAATGTATATATCCTGCTGAGCCAATAACCCAAGGTAATCTCGACTTGATTCAGCTGTGGGACATTTTCTTTCTTTTCTTGAGGGCATGGTCAGGAGGCCGGAACATAAAAACAAATAATTTGTTGACTGCAAGAAGACCAAACTGATTTTAATTTAAACTTGTATATGATCACATACAGTATCTCTTTATTATGCATTTGAATATTTTTTTAACCCAATTTCCAAAAATGTAAATCATTTTTCCAACTGGGTTGGAACCAGTTCAGGGAACGGTAGCGAAAACTGGAAAATATATTTTTGTGAGGAACCGAACCGAGAACGAAAGTGGACTATAATGTTCTGGAACAGCACTGCTATTTTTAAAGCATGGAAACCAGTTAATAACTTTCTTTAACGTTCTTGGATTTTTCAGTCCCACAAAAAAATGCAACAAAGCCCTCACTGTCTCTCAAACTTATTCCAGAGACTACCAGCCTAACATCTTTGCCTGTGTGTGTGTATAGGCCACCTGCCCCTCCCTCCGAAGCATGCATATTCTACTGTAGCTACTGATGTTACAGGTGTGATTCAGAGAGAGAGATTTTAATTGGAGAACAATCAAGTAACTTTTTCAATGCTAGTTGATCACGTTTCACATTGGATTTATTAACTACAGAAAGGCAAGACGTCTGCTATTTAAGTGTTGGGTTGGCATTTGAGAGATGAGGTTTCTATCACTTTGATTGTGTGTGTGTGTGTGTGAATGCACGCCTGAATATTATTCAATTTATTTTGTTGGACCTCAAAACACCCAGTTGTCACTGTAGACATCTTGGGAAATGGGTTGATTGGTCGGGGTCCAGGAAGCATTGTGATTGTGTTACTGTTGGCCATTATAAGCGACCCTCTGTCAAGAATGACTCACGATTTTCCAGACGTTTAATTCCCCCAAATGTTCTTGTTCTTTCCATGGGATTATAGAATCCTGATGAACCAGTGAGTGTGCATAGTGTCCGTCCATTAATTATTTTGAGGTAGGGTGGCACGGTGTGGTTGACTCTCCGAACCTCTGGAGTGTCTGTAATTAGCAGTGCAGTGACGCTACTTCTGATTTATGGTCAGAAGGATTATAATTTGCCAATGCTGAGTTGCCCGTGACATATGTTCTTTCTAATTGAATAACGGAGAGGGATAATTTTCATCTGGGTGAAAGAAGGCGAGGGGCAATTAGATGGCGGAGCCTGGATGAAGAAATGGCATTTGTTTTGTCTATTTCTTCCACTTATTGTCTCTCTGGTCAACTCCAAGGCTGTGTCTGAAAACTTTACTTGCTGGCGTCAAGTCCTTGCTTCTTCCATCCATGTTTCACTCCCAAAATGAGATTTGAAAAGAATTGATAGAAACAAGAACGAAAGCAAGGATTTGACCTCAAGTAACTTCGTCAGACACAGCCGAAGTGAAGGAGCCTGTAACGTGTACGCTGCGAATTGGGAAGCAAGTACAGAGAGTGATGTTAATAATAAATAACACAAGGAACAAAACAAGAAACTCGAGTAGCGTACAGACATGAAACGCTGAAACAGAAATCATAACGTCTAGGGAAATATATATATATACACAGTGGGGCAAAAAAGTATTGTCAGCCACCAATTGTGCAAGTTCTTCCACTTAAAAAGATGAGAGGCTTGTAATTTTCATCATAGGTACACTTCAACTATGACAGACAAAATTAGAAAGAAAGAATTCCAGAAAATCACATTGTAGGATTTTTAATGAATTTATTTGCTAATTATGGTGAAAAATAAGTATTTGGTCACCTACAAACAAACAAGATTTCTGGCTCTCACAGACCTGTAACTTCTTCTTTAAGAGGCTCCTCTGTCCTCCACTCATTACCTGTATTAATGGCACCTGTTTGAACTTGTTATCAGTATAAAAGACACCTGTCCACAACCTCAAACAGTCACACTCCAAACTCCACTATGGCCAAGACCAAAGAGCTGTCAAAGGACACCAGAAACAAAATTGTAGACCTGCACCAGGCTGGGAAGACTGAATCTGCAATAGGTAAGTAGCTTGGTTTGAAGAAATCAACTGTGGGAGCAATTATTAGGAAATGGAAGACATACAAGACCACTGATAATCTCTCTCGGTCTGGGGCTCCACGCAAGATCTCACCCCGTGGGGTCAAAATGATCACAAAAACGATGAGCAAAAATCCCAGAACCACACCTAGTGAATGACCTGCAGAGAGCTGGGACCAAAGTAACAAAGCCTACCATCAGTAACACACTACGCCGCCAGGGACTCAAATCCTGCAGTGCCAGACGTGTCCCCCTGCTTAAGTACATGTCCAGGCCCGTCTGAAGTTTCTAGAGAGCATTTGGATGATCCAGAAGATTGGGAGAATGTCATATGGTCAGATGAAACCAAAATATAACTTTTTGGTAAAAACTCAACTCGTCGTGTTTGGAGGACAAAGAATGCTGAGTTGCATCCAAAGTACACCATACCTACCGTGAAGCATGGGGGTGGAAACATCATGCTTTGGGGCTGTTTTTCTGCAAAGGGACCAGGACGACTGATCCGTGTAAAGGAAAGAATGAATGGGGCCATGTATCGTGAGATTTTGAGTGAAATCCTCCTTCCATCAGCAAGGGCATTGAAGATGAAACGTGGCTGGGTCTTTCAGCATGACAATGAACCCAAACACACCGCCGGGCAACGAAGGAGTGGCTTCGTAAGAAACATTTCAAGGTCCTGGAGTGGCCTAGCCAGTCTCCAGATCTCAACCCCATAGAATATCTTTGGAGGGAGTTGAAAGTCCGTGTTGCCCAGCAAAAGCCCCAAAACATCACTGCTCTAGAGGAGATCTGCATGGAGGAATGGGCCAAAATACCAGCAACAGTGTGTGAAAACCTTGTGAAGACTTACAGAAAATATTTGACCTCTGTCATTGCCAACAAAGGGTATATAACAAAGTATTGAGATAAACTTTTGTTATTGACCAAATACTTATTTTCCACCATAATTTGCAAATAAATTCATTAAAAATCCTACAATGTGATTTTCTGGAATTTTTTCTTTCTAATTTTGTCTGTCATTTTTGAAGTGTACCTATGATGAAAATTACAGGCCTCATCTTTTTAAGTGGGAGAACTTGCACAATTGGTGGCTGACTAAATACTTTTTTGCCCCACTGTATATACACTGCTCAAAAAAATAAAGGGAACACTAAAATAACACAGCCTAGATCTGAATGAATGAAATAATCTTAGTCAATACTTTTTTCTTTACATAGTTGAATGTGCTGACAACAAAATCACACAAAAATTATCAATGGAAATCAAATTGATCAACCCATGGAGGTCTGGATTTGGAGTCACACTCAACATTAAAGTGGAAAACCACACTACAGGCTGATCCAACGTTGATGTAATGTCCTTAAAACAAGTCAAAATGAGGCTCAGTAGTGTGTGTGGCCTCCACGTGCCTGTATGACCTCCCTACAACGCCTGGGCATGCTCCTGATGAGGTGGCGGATGGTCTCCTGAGGGATCTCCTCCCAGACCCGGACTAAAGCATTCGCCAACTCCTGGACAGTCTGTGGTACAACGTGGCGTTGGTGGATGGAGCGAGACATGATGTGCTCAATTGGATTCAGGTCCGGGGAACGGGCGAGCCAATCCATAGCATCAATGCCTTCGTCTTGCAGGAACTGCTGACACACTCCAGCCACATTGTCTTGCATTAGGAGGAACCCAGGGTCTCACAAGGGGTCTGAGGATCATCTCATCTCGGTACCTAATGGCAGTCAGGCTACCTCTGGCGAGCACATGGAGGACTGTGCGACCCCCCCCAAAGAAATGCCACCCCACACCATGACTGACCCACCGCCAAACCGGTCATGCTAGAGGACGTTGCAGGCAGCAGAGCGTTCTCCACGGCGTCTCCAGACTGTCACGTCTGTCACATGTGCTCATTGTGAACTTGCTTTCATTTGTGAAGAGCACAGGGCGCCAGTGGCGAATTTTCCAATCTTGGTGTTCTCTGGCAAATGCCAAACGTCCTGCACTGTGTTGGGCTGTAAGCACAACCCCCACCTGTGGACGTCGGGCCCTCATACCACCCTCATGGAGTCTGTTTCTGACCATTTGAACAGACACATGCACATTTGTGGCCTGCTGGAGGTCATTTTGCAGGGCTCTGGCAGTGCTCCTCCTTGCACAAAGGCAGAGGTAGCGGTGGTGCTGCTGCTGGGTTGTTGCCCTCCTACGGCCTCCTCCACGTCTCCTGATGTACTGGCCTGTCTCCTGGTAGCGCCTCCATGCTCTGGACACTACGCTGACAGACACAGCAAACCTTCTTGCCACAGCTCGCATTGATGTGCTATCCTGGATGAGCTTCACTACCTGAGCCAGTTGTGTGGGTTGTAGACTCCGTCTCATGCTACCACTAGAGTGAAAGCACCGCCAGCATTCAAAAGTGACCAAAACATCAGCCAGGAAGCATAGGAACTGAGAAGTGGTCTGTGGTTATCACCTGCAGAACCACTCCTTTATTGGGGGTGTCTTGCTAATTGCCTATAATTTCCACCTGTTGTCTATTCCATTTGCACAACAGCATGTGAAATTTATTGTCAATCAGTGTTGCTTCCTAAGTGGACAGTTTGATTTCACTGAGGCGCTGGTGAGCGTAACGATGGTGACAGGTGTGCGTAATAAATAATGAGCAGCCTGGTGACCTCGAGTCCCAGAGAGGGAGTGCGTATACGTGACGGCACCGTCGCCTCGTAGACCGTATTTTTGTCATATTTGCTACCGCTACATGTACAGGTAACGGCCTCAATAATGGAACCCCTTGAATAAATAAGGGATACAAAGTATGCTGAAAGCAGTTTCTTAAACACAGATGTGGTTAATTAAGCGATTAACACCTCATCATGCTTATAGCCATGTATAAAAATGTTGGGCAGGTGTGAGAAAGCTAGTTGTGCTTTCTCACTGGTCCCATTTCACAGTATACACAGTGATATATATATAATTGCTTCATCTCACCAAACATTCATTTTGGTTAAGTTACATGTTTCATGTGTTTTGATCTAGTCCAAATAATTTAAAAACTTTAAATTAGATAACTAATAAACTTTATGTTGCTAGTCTGAAGCATTACTTACACATTTTTGCGTGTGAGATTTGTCTCCACAAATGTTTGGCGTGGCCATGGTCTGCTCATTAAGAAGGAACACTCCATTACTAATTGGGGGGGGGGGGGGGGGGGTTTCTGCTCTAGTCCAGCTCTTTAAAAGTATTCTATATATATTTCTGTATCGTACAGGTTATAGTATCTCAACTGTTACTGTAGAGTTGTTTGATCTTCCGTCTTCATATTCATTTGACTAGTTTCAGTTTATTATTTACTTTGAGCCTGGTACACCATCTTGTTGGATGATTTATAGATTTTGTAAATACCTGCACCTGCTCCAAGAGCCTTAAATAAATACGATGCACGGGATCTTCTGCTTCTTGCCTCTCCTTGCTCACCAGATTAAGTAAGGGGCCTACCATCCACCCTTACAGCAGGCCATTATTTTGGCTATTGATTTGGCTCCCATGGCTATCCCTGCATAGGTATTACAATGCCCCCATCCACCACCATCAACAAAACATAAAATTAGGGAATTTATTGAATTTATTGAAAAAATGGTGTCCCATCCCTCCAATAGAGTTGCAGACACTTGTAGAATTTATGCCAAAGTGCATTGATGCTGTTCTGGCTCATGAAGGCCCAGTGCCCATTAAGACACTTATGTTGGTGTTTCCTTAAAGTTCACAGTTACCTGTATGTTCCTCAAGTTAAATTGACTGCAGGATGTATTTCACTACTAGAATTAGTCACTCATGGGTTGGTTGCTCTTTGTAAATACATTGTCTCCACTACCACTACCACACTTGTCAGTTTGAACTAAATCAGTGCTAATCTGAATTAGGGCTGGGAGGTATACCATTTTTGACTATATACCGGTATTGATGCAAGGACCGGTTTAGGTTTTTACTTTACCTTCTATAACCTTATTTCAATGTTTGGTTTGTTTAAATGTGATGCGCTACTCAGCCGCGTGTAATGTCCATTTTTATAGTTTACTTTGCTACTTGAGTCGTCTCTCTCCTCTCCCTGCCACTTTCCACACAGACCTAGCCCGTCCCCTGTCACTCAAGCTCAAGGATCGCAGATGTTACTCGACCACGAGAACACTTGCGTTCAGTCTGCATGGTCAATGGGGCACATGCAACAAAATGATGACGACGATGCTGTTTCCACTTTGCTCCTTAATTTAAATCCACAAGCATTCTATAATTGCACTGTTTGTTTCTTACTGTCTATAAACAGCTAGTTTGTGGCCAAATGATGTAAACCGCTAATGCTAATCTCACGTTAGGTGGTGCCCACTTATTAGAATAATCGTTCTATTTCCATGATTCCAACAGTTTCCAACAGCTTAAGTGTTTTGATCTAAATCACAAGTCAAATTGCAATATTTAGTTAAAATAAGGTCTAGATTTTTTGCCCATCTGTACAGCTCTAAGTGGCAGTGTGGTCTGAAATGAGTGCAGGAAATTGATAATGCTGAAAAACATTTTTGGTTGAAGTTTAATTGAACAGTATAAAACTGAATAATATAAATCAGAATAGAAAGCCCCATTTTGAAATCACTTAGAATGTATGTGTTGCCACCCTAGGGACAAGCGCTACTCATAAAGCAAACTTTTATTATTCAAAAACATAAAATACTGTAAAAAATGTGAGAAATATTGTAATATGATATTTTGGTCATATCGCCAGCCCTAATCTGAATCCATTTCCAACCCCAGCTTGCTTTGCAATGCATTCAGTTAATTAGTATGAGTGAATATTCTCCAATTACAGTGGCGAAAGGAACTACCTTATTTGCCAGGGGTGTGTTGTGTAGTGCACCGGGTGGATTTTATCTTCCAGAGGTATTTTGTTAACCAATCTATTCAGCTGAAGGGCTGGGAATTGCCAGATACTCACAATACGATATCACAATTCTTAGGTGCCAAAACGATGTGTTGAGATTCTATATGTATTAAGATTTGATATTACAAACATATTGCTCACTATATGTCGGCTACAGAAAGACGAGAGAGCATGAGGAAATAGTATCAAAAATATCAATATAATATTGCCAAAAATAATATTGCGGTATGTAACTCAATTTCTTCCAATCACTGGTGAAGTATGAAATGCTGAGGGCACCAGCACCTGTGTGCCTAGATGTTTCCTTCACCACCGCACCATGCTGTGAGCGTGTGTGCCTGTTTGTGCGTAAGTATAGCTTGTGTGTGTACTTGTGTAGCCTGTTGGTGTGTATGCAAATAGCCCTGTGAGCTTGTCACAGTTCGCCCAACCAGACCTGCTCTAGCACTCAAGAGCGATGACAACTATATTCCTCGCAGCTCCACTTATAGTCGTCCACCCAGAGGTGACAGTGAAACTTTGCAGCTCAATGGTGTGATGCTTAAAAAAACAGGCTCTTTGACCAATTTAGTTAATTATACCTCATGTCATTATTTCTCTGAAATAATTGTTTGTCCGCACAGGTTTCAGGGGTGCAGTTTTCTTCAACTACAGAGTAAAGTCTAATAGGTTGGATATACAGGAGTAGCCTCTCTTTCAGCAGAATTTATCTTTCAAGATAATTTAAGCCATAGCCAAATTATATTTTTCCTACAGTTTAGAGAAGGTGTGTGCACTTGCAGTTTCAATCTTTTCAGGAGCCATCATCAAATATGAATATTGTCAGGGACACCCAGGGACATGTTTTAATCTAGGACTCGAGCCTGCCAGGGATAATGCAACAAGGTTTCAGGGAAATGCTTGCAAAAACAAACACTTGGTTACATTTTGTTTTACTAACTTTCCCTCTCCCTCCAATTGTCTCAAACTTTCTCATCTGCTTCTTACTGAGGCATTCAAAGCGTCTGTTATTGCCGAACACCATCACTTTGGGCTCAACTCCCCACGTCGTTGCAGTATAATGTAAACACATTTAATGAACACACAGACTCCTGATGGTTGCTTGACAGGGATCTGTAGTATATTATTGGGGGAGGATGGAGGAAGTAAGCATTCATTCCCTACTAGAACTGTATAATTCTGAAGGTGTGAGAATCACATTTGTTTACAGTAGAGGCAGGGTGCCGCACTCATGTGCAGTAATTGTTTATTGGATGTTTTTTTTTAGGTGTCGGTGTGTTTTCCCGGGGGGGGTTGTGAGGACCCCACGTAGATCAATGGCAGAGGGGTAAGAAAGGATTTCGCTGCCTGTGCCCTATCCTTGAGAGAAATGCTATTGTTTATTTTAATACCCATCTAGATTTTAATTACTTGTTTAGTAGGTATGTAAAGGTTCCCCAAACCCACGGTTCAGTAGTATTGTTGTTTTAGGGTAACTGTTCGGTTTTGGTACTGTAGTTAATTTTTGTTTATTTCAGAAAATACAAAGTGTTGGTATTCCTGATTCCATATATGATCATGAGTCATATAATGCCTGATGAGAGCACAATCAGGAATACCAACACTTTGTATTTTCTGAAATGAATACACGATTACTATGTAACATTAAAACAAAGTGCATTATGTATATAAAATCAATATGTAAAAATGGCTCAGACATTATATAGGCCTATGCCATGTTTTCTTACAAAGAGAAAAACATGCGCACCAATGTCTGTAGCAGGTTACTTCTAATTTCCCACTCCAAGGTAATGTGATGGGCTATCTCTGTAGCCCTTGAGCTCCTTCCATCTGTTGTCATTGCAACACAGGGTGCATTGGCCAGTTCATTGACAACTTTGGCTTTAGCTTGCTTATATAGAGCTGGTACTAACCATTTTCTCAAATGGGTTGGAGAGGGCAAAGTTAATAACGTAGCTATAGCACTTTCACAAGGTGCTGAAATCCGTTATTCTTTTCAACCACTGAGAATGGGCGCATATCCCCAGCTATTAACATAACTATCGTTCTTGTTATTTCTTTGGCCTGGTCAGAATCCCCTGCAAACGGCTGCTTGAATGCAGAGGTGTGGGAGAGTTTTTTTTTTGTGCCTTTACCGTCTTGCTTGGCTGGTAGGAATACTCAAATCGAATTTTATTTGTCAATTTTTTTGGTCTTTTAATTTTTTTTAACCTTTTATTTAACTAGGCAAGTCAGTTAAGAACAAATTCTTATTTTCAATGATGGCCTAGGAATAGTGGGTTAACTGCCTTGTTCATGGGCAGAACAACAGATTTTTTTTTATCTTGTCAGATTAAATCTTGCAACCTTTCGGTTACTAGTCCAACGCTCTAACCAGTAGGCTATCTGCCGCCACATGCGCCGAATACAACAGAAATGCTTACTTACAAGCCCTTAACTTCTTAGGGCTGCAATCCCGTTAACGGAATGATATGACAACAGCCAGTGAAAGTGCAGGGCGCAAATTCAAAACAGAAATCTCATAATTAAAATACATAATACAAAATACATGTACCTCAAACATACATGTATCCTATACCGTTTTAAAGGTAATCTTGTTGTTAATCCCACCACAGTGTCCGATTTCAAATAGGCTTTACAGCGAAAGCACCACAAACGATTATGTTAGGTCACCACCAAGCCACAAAAAAACACAGCCATTTTTCCAGCCAAAGAGAGGAGTCACAAAAAGCACAAATAGAGATAAAATGAATCACAAACCTTTGATGATCTTCATCAGATGACACTCATAGGACTTCATGTTACACAATACATGTATGTTTTGTTTGATAAAGTTCATATTTATATAAAACAATCTGAGTTTACATTGGCGTGTTACGTTCACTAGTTCCAAAAACATCCAGTGATTTTGCATAGTCACATCGATTCAACAGAAATACTCATCATAAATGTAGATGATAATACAAGTTATACACATGGAATTATAGCTATACCGCTCCTTAATGCAACCGCTGTGTCAGATTTAAAAAAAAACTTGACGGAAAAAGTAAACCATGCAATAATCTGAGACAGCGCTCAGAAAATAAATAAAATGTTCTGCCATGTCGGAGTCAACAGAAACCAGAAATCACATTATAAATATTCCCTTACCTTTGATCTTCATCAGTATGCACTCCCATGAATCCTAGTTCCACAGTAAATGCTTGATATGTTCGATAATGTCCATTATTTATGTCCAAGTTGCTACTTTTGTTAGCGCGTTAGGTACACATATCCAAACGCTCGTGCAGGTCCAGCCGAACGTCGGTCAAAAACTTCAAGAAGTTATATTACAGGTCGAAAAAACATTTCAAACTAAGTATAGAATCAATCTTTAGGGTGTTGTTATCATATATATTCAATAAAGTTCCAACCGGAGAATTCCTTTGTGTCTAGAGAAGCAATGGAACGCAGGTCGATATCATGTGGAATGCGTCTGACCAGGAAATGGCTCTCTGGCAGTAACCTGACTCATTCAGCTCTTATTCAGGCCCACAACACAGTAGAAGCCTCATTCCAGTTTCTAAAGACGGTTGACATCTAGTGGAAGCCCTAGAAAGTGCAACTTCATCCATATCCCAATGTGAATTCAATAGGGCCTGGGTTGAAAATCGACCAACCTCAGATTTCTCACTTCCTGTTTGGATTTCTTCTCAGGTTTTTGCCTGCCATATGCGTTTTGTTATACTCGCATACATCATTCAAACAGTTTTAGAAACTTCAGAGTGTTTTCTATCCAATACTACAAATAATATGCATATATCAGCAACTGAGACTGAGGAGCAGGCCGTTTACTCTGGGCACCTCTGGGCACCTTTCATCCAAGCTACTCAATACTGCCTCTGCAGCCATAAGAAGTTTTAACCAACAATGCAGTTTTAAGAAAATATCCCCCCCCCCTCAAAAAAATGTTTAAGTAAGAGATAAGTAACAAATAGTTAAAGAACAGCAGTAAATATCAATAGCGGGGCTATATACATTGCGTACCGGTACAGAGTCAATGTGCGGGGGGCACCGATGTTGAGGTACAATGTACACGTGGGTGATGTTGGTGTAAATGTGTCAACATGTTTGAGGTGTTGGCAGCTGCGTAGGCTATTCTCATTGAGAACTGGCAACATACCCACTCTTTCCATCGCCGTTGCAGTCTACTGTGAAGCCAAAATGTTCCCTAACTGGAGATTTAAACTTTGGAGAATCGTCCTGGTTTATCGACTCCACCACTCGCCATCGTACAGAACTATACTGAACAGGAATATAACCGCAATAGCCAACAATTTCAATGATTTTACTGCGTTACAGTTCATATAAGGAAATAAGTCCATTTAAATTAATTAATTAGGCCCTAATCTTTGGATTTCACATGACTGGGCAGGGGCGCAGCCATGGGTAAGCCTGAGCATCTGTATGTTGTCCTATTTGGTTGATTAGGCCAAGCATTCCTTACATTTACATTTACATTTAAGTCATTTAGCAGACGCTCTTATCCAGAGCGACTTACAAATTGGTGCATTCACCTTATGACATCCAGTGGAGCAGACACTTTACAATAGTGCATCTAAATCTTTTAAGGGGGGAGAAGGATTACTTTATCCTATCCTAGGTATTCCTTAAAGAGGTGGGGTTTCAGGTGTCTCCGGAAGGTGGTGATTGACTCCGCTGTCCTGGCGTCGTGAGGGAGTTTGTTCCACCATTGGGGGGCCAGAGCAGCGAACAGTTTTGACTGGGCTGAGCGGGAACTGTACTTCCTCAGTGGTAGGGAGGCGAGCAGGCCAGAGGTGGATGAACGCAGTGCCCTTGTTTGGGTGTAGGGCCTGATCAGAGCCTGGAGGTACTGAGGTGCCGTTCCCCTCACAGCTCCGTAGGCAAGCACCATGGTCTTGTAGCGGATGCGAGCTTCAACTGGAAGCCAGTGGAGAGAGCGGAGGAGCGGGGTGACGTGAGAGAACTTGGGAAGGTTGAACACCAGACGGGCTGCGGCGTTCTGGATGAGTTGTAGGGGTTTAATGGCACAGGCAGGGAGCCCAGCCAACAGCGAGTTGCAGTAATCCAGACGGGAGATGACAAGTGCCTGGATTAGGACCTGCGCCGCTTCCTGTGTGAGGCAGGGTCGTACTCTGCGGATGTTGTAGAGCATGAACCTACAGGAACGGGCCACCGCCTTGATGTTAGTTGAGAACGACAGGGTGTTGTCCAGGATCACGCCAAGGTTCTTAGCGCTCTGGGAGGAGGACACAATGGAGTTGTCAACCGTGATGGCGAGATCATGGAACGGGCAGTCCTTCCCCGGGAGGAAGAGCAGCTCCGTCTTGCCGAGGTTCAGCTTGAGGTGGTGATCCGTCATCCACACTGATATGTCTGCCAGACATGCAGAGATGCGATTCGCCACCTGGTCATCAGAAGGGGGAAAGGAGAAGATTAATTGTGTGTCGTCTGCATAGCAATGATAGGAGAGACCATGTGAGGTTATGACAGAGCCAAGTGACTTGGTGTATAGCGAGAATAGGAGAGGGCCTAGAACAGAGCCCTGGGGGACACCAGTGGTGAGAGCACGTGGTGAGGAGACGGATTCTCGCCACGCCACCTGGTAGGAGCGACCTGTCAGGTAGGACGCAATCCAAGCGTGGGCCGCGCCGGAGATGCCCAACTCGGAGAGGGTGGAGAGGAGGATCTGATGGTTCACAGTATCGAAGGCAGCCGATAGGTCTAGAAGGATGAGAGCAGAGGAGAGAGAGTTAATAATAAATAAACAATTCTTCATCACTAATGCATAATGCATCAAATATTTTATCTTGTCGTAACTATCTCTTTAGAAACACGTTTTGTTCACTAAAAGACTTGTAGAAGAGAAGTGTCAAAACCTTTATTCAAATGAGATGTTTCTCCCCCTTAATTGACTGCTACGGTCAATCAATCAAATACACCTAGACAGTAGAATTATCTCAAGCTTTCTTTACATCGCACTACCTCTTTACACTATTCCTCTGTAAGGCATATACTGTGGTCCAACATACCCCCACCTTTCACACACACACTCACTCCTACACAAACACCTACACACACACTCTGGTTGGGTTGTGATTTTATTGCGGGGAGGGTGGTTGGTTATGAAGTGGGAGGGATGGGTGAGGTAGGTAAACATCCCATGGCTCCTCTCAACGCCGTGGGCTCGGGCTGTATCGCTAATAAAGAGCTCAATTTAGCCAGTGACGTGCCGCGAGCTCAGCCGAGCCACCTGAGTGGCTGAGCCCGGCTCTGACATCATACAGCCCAGTCGTTGATTTGGCTCTGTCTCCGAGGCTTCGGAGTGAGAGTCTCAACCCAACCATGGGCTCTGGCACTTAGGCAGCCCGGCACAGACAGAGCGAGATAGCGCTGCAAAGAGAGAAAGAAAGGAAGAAAGAAGGGGGCTGTCTCGGGGACAATTCTCTGAGCAGCAACTTTCACAGCCAATGCAGCCTCTGGTACTATGGAAACTAAACCTCTGACCAATGGAAATAATCGTGGCTACAATGTGGCAGGTGAGTGATATGTGCTGTGCACGCTCCACTCGAGAGGTGCAAGTACCTACCAGAACAAGGTCCAATATATGAGCACCCTGTGTAAGTGGATCTTGTCTTTGTACATAGAGAAATAAACCTGAGACTGTTTGAGCGTGGCTTTAGTATTCAGCAATTTGCAGTGAGGGAGCAGAGTTTGCTGGGGAAATGCTGCAGCTTTTCTAGAAGTTCACAAGCTTTGCGTTCGAAAAAGGAGGAATATGATTAGCTGTCTGGAGCTTTGTGAGTTTTTTGCACCAAGGTTGTCTTTGGCCATAGTCCCATTAACTTCCCCTTTGAAAATATTGTTATTTGCGCTGCTGCGACGTTGTTTCTTTCCCAAAGGGCTTTTCCCCTTAGGATGGAGAGGGGGAAGGAAGCGGTGCGCTTGAACCCCTGCTGAGATCTTTTGATGTGTGCTGAATAGCACCACGACACTCGGACCCAAGCTGCTCAGTCCCTCTCTAAAACCTTACTCGCTGTGCCATGCTTGGACCAGGAGGGAAATGCATGCAACAGTAAGACAGTCTCCATCTCTCTCCTTCAATGGCGTTGTCAATTTGTGACACTGTGGCTTTTTTCACACTGGAAAAGTTGTTGAGTCTAATGGGGTGCGGAATATGCAGATCTTTTGCAACTCTGAATATTATTACATTGTCTGGTAGGAGTGCGCTTGCTATTGTTCTTTTGTCATTTTTGCAATTCTACTAGTAAGTGCTCAATCAGCTCATAAGCAATTTAGAAGTGTAGAGGTTTGCTGTTTTTGTCTTGTGCCTCTGTCAGCATTTTTATGCTCATTTCTGTGTCTCCAGGTGTGTTTGTTTCCTCAATCGTCCTCTGGCTGGCTGATGAATTGGTTATTATCCCTGTCATAGATTATTCTATAGCGTTACGAGCTTGGCTTTATTTGCTAATAGTTCACTGGTAATTGCGCCTATTCCATTTCCCCATATGATACCTTAGGGGACTGTTAGCAAATTATTTTTATGCTAAGTGTGTGCGAACTGTGTCGTAATTGGTAGAGTGGGGCCACTTGTATTTAGTTTCCCTGAATACTATGCATCTAATTTCTGTTAAATGGGGCAATCAGAGTTCTGGTAAAGTGGGACAAGGTTATGATGGGAATGGAGTCCGTCAGACCACCACTGTCAGCGCACACCTAACGGCTACTCTGAATCAGCCATTCTCATCAATTCCCCTCCAGTCTTCAACTCATATCCTTTTATCTCTACTAATCGGACATCTAATGAAGGGGACAAGTGAAGGATTCTAATTTGATGCCTAGCCCAAATGTCACTTGCCATCAGTGAGCTTTGGCTCCCATCACAGTCCCAGACGGCCGGAGCGAGGTGACAAGGGTCGTTTTCAGAGTCTGGCTAATGATTCAGTTCAGTCTCCTCCAGCCTCACTCTAAGAGGGGGTTGAAATTAATAACATAACGGGACCCAATGCTACTGCAAGCCACAATGCCCCAGAGATGCACTCCAGAGATGGCGTTTAACATTGCCCAGGAACCTGGCGTAATTGCATTATGATTGGGGCAAAAGGCAGGGGAATATCTGGCCCATGAAGGCAATTAAGTGGTGTAATTGCTATATGGATGTAGCCGGGGAGGGAGCGTAGCCCGGCGCACTGCGCTCTAACCTCCGCAGGAAGTCCTCATTAGTGAAAAGTAGCGCTCCTTTGTGTGCTGAGTGTCGGCTGCTGCCGTCCAGCAAAGGAAAGAACTGCACCAAGATTTTGATCCTTATCCATCCTTCCTTCCCTTATATGTTTCATTCATTCTTTCTCCTCTTTCTCCCCCGTTGGTAATTGAAAGGAAGCTAGAG
Organism: Oncorhynchus nerka; assembly: GCF_034236695.1. NCBI lineage: Eukaryota > Metazoa > Chordata > Actinopteri > Salmoniformes > Salmonidae > Oncorhynchus > Oncorhynchus nerka. The sequence goes on along the minus strand of NC_088398.1, from coordinate 50,062,950 downwards.
GTAGCCTCACCTCTGACGGCAGCCCTGAAGTCACCTGGCCCATCTATTAGGAAACTCACACAGCAGGTGAGAGATTCACCATGTCTCCTCTCTCTGCTGGATGAGATGATGGATAGTGGATATTGTGATTTGCTATTGAAGTCATTAGTGTAGCTCGATGTACTGTGAATTAGAGCTGGGACGATCAATCAAAATGTATCAATACCGACCATTTATCGAGGGCATTTTTACTGATATTAATAAGAACGATAAGTAGCCTTTACTAGAGGAATGTGAAGTTTGAAATAAAATAAGGCTGCTAAAATGGGCTATTGCTAACAGGACAATGATAGACATATTTAAAGTAGTAGTTTTAAGGGTAATATAATAAAAAGTACACATTGGTGCACATTAATGTTCAATGTATCGTTATCGTGGTAATTTCATTGCATTTATGGTGATATGGATTTTTGTCCATATTGCCCCGCACTACTGGGAATTCTCCCATCTCATTTTTGATAGCCCTGGCTCGGACATAGATATAGACTTCTTTATTCCTGCATTCAATAAAAAAAAAACGTTTTGTCCGCAAGACTCTACTTTTGATCACGGCTTTGTGTTTAAGCAGATGGAAATGAACAGCACCACTGGGGTCTGAGAGTTGAACCTTCCGCCTCAGGGGCATTTAAAAAAAAATCTCCCCTAACTCAGAGAGCGTCATTAAAGAAAGCACCCTGGGGCTAGAGGTGGACTGTCTTTTGAGCCTTCTGAGTGTTGAATGCACCGGAATCTTAGTCTGTCAATGGAACGGTGTACTTCTTGGCGCAGTTCCAAACTGAAGCCAGGGAATTACATATTTCAGATGGTGCTGTATGTAAGGGAAGGGGGCATGGTGGGAGCAAAAAGGGGCAGTTACGGAGCTGGCATCATATGGTATTTTTCATTTTGTGTTTTAAATGTGTGTGTGTGTAGTTAAGGCACAGTTGTGTCAGCTTCAGAGCACCCCCCTCTTCTTGCAATTTATATTCCGTTCTGACGTCAGCCAACTGTCAATCATCCGTAAATATAATTGGCTATGAAAAAATAGTTCACCCAGTGCTGATGGGGATTATTAATAAGGACGCCATCCCCCTGTGTGTGGGTGGTTAAAAAAAGAGAAAAAAAGAGAAACTCTCTCCAGGTCTATGTGCTTAAAAGATAACAAAGGTTGAAAGGAAGGAATTTAATTAAAGTTTTCATCTCCCTCAGTTCTTATTTCAATATCACAAAGTATTCTAATCTTGCAGAATTATATAAATTTACTATTTTATTCTTGACCCCAAAAAATGTTTCTTGTTGCATTGTCATAAAAGCTTTCCCCACAGATAAAGAGTAAAATTATTTTTGGTGAGTCACATGCTTTCATAAGAAGGAAATATTGTTTACCTAGTTTATATTCTGGAAAATAAAATTGTATGTTCATGGTTAGTTAACACATGATTGGACTGTCACAGACAGATCAGTCCATTTGTCTCTGTGGTTTATTCCGGTGTCAACTTGCAGATCGACCGTAGCGGACTGCTCCCGCTTTCCTCTCCTCCTGCCCATGTTCGTGCCATGCTTCCTCACTATTTAAGTCTATAGGACACCTCCCTGCATGGGTCCCAAATGGCACCCTATTCCCTATATTAGTGCACTACTTTGGACAGGCCCTGGTCAGAAGTAGTGCACTATACAGGAGTAAGGTGCCATTTGGGGTGCTACCCTGCCTCTTGTTTTGTACACAGCAGGGATGAGGAAGCAGCAAACAGCTTATTTATCCAGCCTGACAAAATCAATGCCTTTTCCACTCTTAGCTGTCACTCGTTGACACCAACACAGATCTCATTTGTATCTCCAACATCCATTCGCCGACTGGATGACCGATCGGAAAGAGAGAGGCACGCACACACACACAAACACGCGTTACAATCACTCACAAACTCGCCACTTCCAACCTTATTTGTACTCTTAGTTTTCCCTCTGCTCACTGGTCGGCCACAGTTGGTTGAGCAGCTCGATGTAAATCCTTAACCACCTAAGCATTCCTCGAGTCAACTGTGAGGAGAAGAGATGGCCGGTGCTGTCTCTGTCTGGCTCCGGCTAGCCGCTCGGATAGAGCACCCTGACCAATTAGTGTGAAATGTGGACTCAGACCCCCCCCATTGAAGAGGAAAGAAGGAAAAGTAACAAAATTACAAGCCCCTGGAGGAAGATCCATGAAGCTCCATGAATTGGACTTTTGCGTCACCAGGGGGGGATGCCCTTTGCCTCTTTAATATTGTCCATCTGTCATCCACAAAAGCATTTGTGTGAACCAAGTCACCTTGTGAGGTGAACGAGCATCTGCCGTAGAAATGATGCACTCATAAATTCATAAGAAAACACAAACCACAAGCATATGGACAGACACCGAAAATTCTACGGAACGTCCAGTCAGTGCTCCGGCTGAGACCAGAAGTCCCAGAAGAGTCATGTGACTACAAGGCTCAACATCCAGGGTCAAGAAAGACCTGCTTCTTAGATGTTCCACTGCACGCACCACAAACTTGTTTAATGGAGGTTGATCCTCATGGGGCCTCAGTCAGGCAGCACTGGTCCTCCCACTAGAAGAGACGGCACTGTACTCTCCTCTCTACCACCAGCCCTCCACCACCAGCCAACCCCTTCTCTCAGCCCGGGGGAGCCTCCATCTGTGGCCACTCCAAAGCGGGGGCGTGGGAGGGAAAAGGTTGGCCAGGCATGGGCGTCCTTACTCTCCTGACGCTGGATGTGCTGCGGAAAAAACGGGAGGGGGTGGGGTGGTGAACTACTGAGCTCTCATGAATTCCAGAACTGCTCTTGTCTGGTCGCATTAAAAGCATAATTGTCCTTGAGTGTGAGTCCGCCTAGAGAAGAGGTGGGAAAATATGCAGAGTGTCTCGTTCAGCCCCTCGCCGACGTCTGGTCCCTGTGACCCCCCGCCCCCACAGCGCAGCTTGCGTAGTTGAGATGTGGAGGGCTTATGGCAGGCTGTCACTCCCAAAAAGCACAGGGCAGGCAGCCCAGACAGCAGGAGGCCTGGGGAAAGAGACTGAGCAGAGGGACTTGTGACAGACACCACACGCCCTGTTGACAGACAGGAGGCTGCCGCACACCGACAGACGGGGGTGTGTGTGTGTTGACAAGCATTTGTGTGACCGTAAGTGTGTGTGTGAGACACTAAAAGCCAACCAGACACGCGCACACACCTGTCCTCTCTACTGACAGCCCCCCACCAGCCCTGGGCTACAGATCTCATGAATCCCAATCAGGCGAGGCCATCGGAGGATTAAATAATGCAGCAGCCCCTGCTTCAGCTCTGCGCCACCTCCATTAGCCTGATAAATGTGCTACGTTGTCAGTCAGGTACACAGCAAGTGTTTGCTTAGCTGTACCCTGCCATTCGCAAGTCAACACGTCCCAATGATCTCAGGCCTCTATTTGGACTGGTATTTCCACTGCTGAATTCTGCTAAAAATGTGAATTGAGAAGCACCAACACAGTCATCCTGGCCAGTGTAGAGCAGATCAGATAACTGTTCAGTAAACTGGACTGAAGAGAGAGAATAGATTTAGGATGAACTAGCTACCATGACGCCATGCTTCTTGGTGCCCATGGCAACCTCTACGAGGTGACACAGTGCCCGGTTACCTGGGGCTCCGTAGGGCTAAGAGGTGAGTTGGAGCCATTGTTAACTGGATTATGGAGCGAGCTGGAAATCCACTTGACCTCCTGGCCAACCCCTCTGACTGGGACTTCCTCCACACAGCTTCTTAACCCAGAAGAGAGCAGAGTTTAGCGGGGTTAGAGCGTGGCGGAGCTCTGAGGAAGCTGAGAGATGGAAACGTTAGCTCTCTGTGACAGCCTCCTGCACTGCAGTTTGGCCTCCAACTACAGGAGAGTAAAGAATCAGAGAAGCAACAAATCCACGTCTTCTCAGCTAGACAGTGGCTGTTCGGTCAGCCAAATAGAGTTGATTCAAAATTATTGTTTTAGTATCACTCCTACTCTGTGAGTGTATGCAACTGATAACTTCAACACCCTGTTGTACAAATATGTTAAAGATGAGTTTACATTTAAATACATAAATCACCAGTGAATACACATACTAACAAACCATTCTCTCTCTTCCTCCCTCCACCACCTCTCTCCCCAGGTCACTGAGGGGCATGAGAGCCTTGTCGGAGGCCAGCGCTGTTGCTTGCCGGACCCAGTGCTGGTGACGGGGACATGGGCCTCTTCCTCAGGGCTTCCAGCACGACCCAGCTCCACACAAGCCAGAGCCTCAGCCACCAACTGGTCCAGCACCACCCAGACACCAACGGCAGCAGCACGCAGAGGGACCCCGCCTCAGTGGGTCTCGCCCTTCTCTTCGGCGCTACCACTGACCTGCAGGCCAAGCACCGCAGCCGGTAAATACACACACACACACACACACACACACACACACACACACACACACACACACACACACAATCAGACATCACTCGCATCACAGACATTACAGCCTCTGCAGTAATAGTCACAGCCCATGTCTCAGGACAAAGCATTAAAAAGGCAGTCCATTTCAGACAAGAGATGGCAGACTGGATAGGCAGGGTAGAGCGGGCAGTGACAGCCAGAGAGACTGGGTGGGAGAGAATAGGATGCCAGTGTGGTGACAGGTTGCCAGATAGGAGATAATGCAGGGAGATTGCTTCTCCCGTTTTCACGATAAGGAAGATCGGGATCCCTGGAGGCCTCAGTGCTGCTTGCTACAGCGTCTACAGGCCCGCATATGGGAGTGTCACCACCACCGTGTCTTTTCTCCCTGCGAGGCAGGCAGCCTGGCAGGCAGAGCAGTCACAGCTCGTTGCACCATCTGGCCATGCTGACGTCCGCCCTGGCACCAGACACGCACTGTCAGGCAGGACCACGGTGTGAGTAGAGGAGCGTCACACACACAGGAGTAGAGCACATCTCACCCTCTAAAGTGTTAATGGAAGCGCTTCAGAAGCCACTGATTCTCATTAGCACCTTTGAGCTGGCTGGGCTCTCCTGAGGGCCAGGTGCTGCTCACACTCTCAGGGACACGGTTTTCATCAATTTAGATCGAGGGAGGGGTGTAGGGAAAGGAAAGGGGGAGAGGTTAAGAGTTTAAAATTATGCACTATTACACAGTTGGCTATAATATTGGGTGATTTGTCATTGAGGAAACTTCATTGATCTGTTAGTAGCCTCGGGGAGGACAGGCAGTGGCTGAGGCTGACCGAAGCAACCGTGTCGTGTGTTGTCCATCTCTTTCTGCTCTCTAGGTCTCGAGCTCTTGGTAGACGAAGCTCCAAGTAGCCTTCTCTAATGAGGATGTCTGATACTGTCACTGTAAAGGAGACTAGCGCCACTATGAGAGGTGTGGAGGCGGAGGAGAGCCACCATGCCAGTGCCACACCGACACCAGCGGGGGGAGAAGAACCAAGCCCGACCAAGACAAACGGCAGGGAGCAGGCAGAGACCCCGCCACAGGCCAAAGCTCAAACCCAGCTCCAACCCGAGATTCAACCAGAGAGCTTCTGCCAAGACAAGAACGAAACTCAGGTAAATCTCCTCACAGAGCAGGGTTGTATTTTACCACCTGGGCCCCACACCGTCCCGTACCAGTCAGCCTTTTTTAACCAATGCCTGCAACCCCCCCTCCCCACAAAATCAACCATCATTACCCACACAATTTCCGTATCAAAGTATGGCATGTCCGTTGACGGGGTTGGGTTATGTACCAGAGGACTACACTAAAGGTATATGCAGCGAGAAATGGTAGGGGACTAGTGAGACAGACGTGTGAGGGTTGGGGGTATCGGTGGGCTTTGTAATGGTTAGCAGAGCGGGGAGAAATAATTGCTTTCTGATACAGCACAGGCTCAGGGGCCCTGGGGAGTCCCTGGCAAAGCACAACCAATCAATTGTCAGATAATTGAGTTGTGAGAACCCGCAGAAGCGGTGTACCGCAAAACCACTACTCAGTTATCATACGCTTGAAGGTTAACCTTGTGGAGGTTTTATATGGCAGGCGGCCTATATCGTTTTTTCTCTCCCATCCTCTGACAGGTAGTGCGTGAAAGATTTGAACAGCTAGGCTAGTCTCCTTTCATGTTGTAACATTTCCCTCATGCTATCCCCCTTTCTGAAAAGCCTTGACCCTTTTCATATCTCAGCACCACCAGTCTTCTCTCAACCTGGCTCCATGTGTATTGGTGGTTATATATGGTATTACAGCAGTCAGAGGAGAGCTGCGTTTGAAATGGCACCCTATTTACTATATAGTGCACTATTTTCGATTAGGGCCTATAGGGCTCTGGTCAAAAGTAGTGCACTTTATATGGAAAAGATTGCCACTTCAGTTGTATCTTAGCCTGGCTGCCCCCCCTTGTAAAGGTGGTTGTATAGTACTAAAGGCAGTTGAGATAGGGGGGGGGGCATATACCTGTAAGGGAATGGAAAGGCCAGGAGCCATGCAGTCAGTCTGCTGAGGAGATCCATGCAAGAGCGGAAAAGCAGATAATCTCGATCTCAAATCCCAGTTTATCCACAAACTTCTCCTGTATCACCCCTAGGGGGATGAGGAGGCGGAACAAATGCCTTTACTGCCATCTGTCTCCTCCACTTTGCAGATCGAGGCGCCTCACTGCACACAAGGTGCTGTTTTAGATGTGTGTGCAGGAGAGAACAGTTATTTTACAATTCCCCGCGGCCGTTCTTCCGAGTCTAGAATTCAGAGTAGCATGGAGGGCAAGGAACTCTTTCTTTCCAAATCCTCTACTACAGTGACTTATTTAGACTTGGGTATAATTTAGCCTGATGCATTAGGGCAAACATTAGGGCAAACAAATTAAAATGTTATTGTGCATCAACCATTAATAAATAAGGGTTAGAATCTGTTGGATATTTAGGCAAAAGAAAAGGTTAATAATATATTTCTTCATTACAAAAACATTTAATGGATCTGTTTTTGTAGAGATGGACTAAATGGTTTCAAGAGCAGATTCCCATCTTTACTATGTAATTGTCCTCAGTCATTTTGTTATTAAGGGGACTCATCCCAGGGCTTACAGACAATGAGACCCTTGTCTCATGTGATCCATTTTGTCTCATTGCCTACTGTACAGCGGCAAACACCGGGACAGATGGGAAAAAGGCCCAAGGTACAGTGGCAAGAGGCATGTCTGTAACAGTGTTTGCTTGATGAACCCCACCATCTAATAGCTGACAATGAGTTGTTTTTCCCTTTTAATTTACACTGCCTCCATTTTGTGTAGTATATATTTTTTACGCTTTTTTTAAGCTTGTGATTTTCAGTTATTCAAGTGTAAATTCTAATGCATCAGAATCATGACGAGTGATCTAACCAGTGACCAGTTAATGGTCAATCTAACCTAGGTGACCGTGTGCATGGTGTCTTGAGCTTGGGTTGCCATGCCAGTGTGTGCTGTGCTTGCATGGGAATTCTGGATTCTTTTTCAATTTTCCTTCTGATATTTTCCTTCTGATTTTCCTTCTGATATATACATTTCCCTCCCTTCATGCGCTTGGTTTGTGGTGTTTTTTCAAACTCTGCCTGCACCGTATTTGTCCCATCCTGACTCTCTTCTTAACCCTCACCACTCTCCAATCCCCAGTCTAACTCAAAGTTAAAGTTAGTTCGGAGCCTGGCTGTTTGCGAAGAGTCCTCTCCTCCTCCCCCTATTACCACTGATCTGCCTCGAGAACACAAGGTAAACCGCAAATCCCCCACGCCCCTCCTATGACAATTCACCGCCCCTCCCCAAACCATCAGCTGGTGTCAAACCATCATTTCATTGCATATTTATACCCCACAAGTGCATCTCTTTTAATAGTGAAACGTCAAGAAAGAGGTTTACAAGAAATTCCTGTAGTTTCCACACCTCACCAACTGTTCCCCTCTTTGGTTATCTTCAGCTTCCAGAACAGCATTTTCCCCGCAACAAAAGCTTCAGAAAGGAATTTGTTTGAATAACACGACGTTTCCAGTTGCTTGAAAGGATTTGTGACTATTGAAGCACCTACCTTGTTTCAGGTCACTCACCACATGATTCATATTTAGCTTTACATGCTGACCAGACCGGACACGTGGCGCAAGCATCGCAAAATAAATGTAGAAATCAATGTTATTCAATTATTGCACCCACACTGCTAGCGCGCGCCAACGAGTGTCTGCGTTGCCAAGGGGTAAAATAGAACTCCTTTCTATTTCTGACGCAGATCGTGCTGCAAGTCCTGCCTCTCCCATTTCCTCATTGGTTTATAGAAGCAGGTACCCACGTGCCATCTCCTCATTGGTTAAACCCACGTGGGTGATTGAAAGACTAAATGTTTTGCCGGCTTTCGTGGTAGTATTATGAAAGTGTAGATGCCAATCACCATTTAAGTTCAAAGATGAAAAAGCCTGGAAGGAGGAGAGATGACTAGAAACGATTCGGTTGGCCGTTTTATGTGTGGATTAATTGTCGGAGTAGAGGACCTTGTGCATTTCAGGTAAAATAACAACTCAATGTTTATATCCCAGGACAAATTAGCTAGCAACAGCAAGCTAGCTAAATAGGACAAATTAGCTAGCAAGTGCAAGCTAACTAGTTAAATTGCCATACATGTTTAATGCTTTTTGACCTGTTCCCAAATTAATGTCATTGGTTCAGAGTTTGTTTTGATATTTTAACCTGCGTGTCGTGATCGCGTTTGGTGTAGGGGGACAAAATACATTTATGCACGATAGCGCATGATGGCGCACGTGCGCAGCCGGTTTGGGTTCCGTGTTAGCTGTGGTCTAGATTCTCACATTTTTTTGTTCAACATGAAATCAGATTTTTTTCTTAAGATCCAAAAGGTCATACTAGAATTAGCCTATTAAAATAATTTGTTTTAATCTGACAGCAGGGGTTCAAATCTGTTGAATTATTTGAATGCAAGCTTCTGTAGAACACGTTTGTTTTATTAGGTGTTAGGCCAACTTTCTTTCATTCCACCCATTCCATAGTAGAAATAGTGTCTCGTTTAACTGGTTTACTGTATAAAAACCCTAAATCAGGAGCAGTATGGAAACTCCCTGACTGTGTGAGTGAATTAAACAAATGCTTGTCAAATTATCTTCCACCTCATGAAAGAATACGCTTGGCAGGGTGTCACGAAGACTCATTCAGTCAGATGTATGCCCTTGAACTGGTGTGTGATTGAGATTTCCTTTCCCAGGAGTTTTTCCCCCCACTCTATTCACTATCCTTCGCTCTCTCGCTTTTACTCAGTCTGTGCAGCATCAAAGCGTTGTTAGCAAGCTGCAACTCCCCTAGGCTAGTACTTTTTACAGGGGTGGTGCAATGTTTTTTTTTCTTCCAATGTAAACATAGCAGATTTCCCCAAAAAAAAAACAACAACAAAAAAAAAACATTTGCTGTCCCTCTGCCTCATTGTGTGCTTGTTTTACTTCTACTTTTGTATTGACCAAAAGATTAAATGAAAGCCTTTCTGGGTGCTTCAGATTCTTAATCAGAGAAAGAGTAGGCTGGGCTACTCTGTAGGGTGTGAATGCTCAAGATCATAGCATTAAACTGATAACCCTTAGTACACATGGGCTTTCCTACCATGCCACCCCACTAGCTACATAATCTGTACATTTGGAAAGTTGGTGGGGTCGTCATCATTATCCTGATGGATAGCTCCTTAAGTAAGAGAAATCATCTTATCCCATTTGTTTCATTATAAAAGGTGACTCCAACAGTATTTTATTTTGCAGGATGAAGTTGAGATCCAGGTCTCCCAGTCATTTGACAAAGAGGAGGTGTCACCCATCAAGGATGAGGAGGACAAAGGTGTGGAGAAGCTGCTAGAGAAGACTGAGAGGATGCCCAGGAAGATGCTGTCCAGAGGTAGGCATTATCTGCGTCCCCTATGGGCCTTGGTCCAAAGAAGTGCACTAAATACAAAATAGGTTTCCATTTGGGACACAGCCATCCTGTGTGGGTAAGCACCGGCTATTGTCTGGAATCAGAGGTTTCTCAGATGTAAAGTTGATTTAAAATAAACCACAACAATGGATGGTCTTATGTCCTACAAGTTTAGCTTACTTATAAAAAAAAATCTTTCTTGCTCATTAATGCTCTAACTTTTGCGAAGTTTCTGCGAAATGAGGAGACACAATAGAAAAGTTTTTCTTTAATGCCTATTTTTCCCCTCCAGATTCCAGTCAGGAGTACACAGATTCTACCGGGATCGATATCCATGAATTCTTAGTAAACACATTGAAAAACAACCCCAGGTGTGTACCCATGCCAGTCATTTGAAAATATTTAGTCTGTTCCCACAAGCCCAGCTGTTGTTTTCTTTCACTGGTGAATAAGCAAAGACTCATTCTCTAAAAGGTTTGAACACTTGGCATCTTCATCAGTCATCAGTTGCAGTTTTTTTCATACCCTGAGGTAATGAGATGGATGCTCAAATGACTAAACAGACTCCAAACTAATTATCTCCATGTTCAATCCATTATATTCACAGGGACAGAATGATGCTGCTGAAGTTGGAACAGGACATTCTCGACTTTATCAGTAATAACGAGTGAGTAGCTCAGCTGAGTCGAGTTTTTTTTTTGTGCATTTCAACTGAATTTACGAGTCTCTTGTGTCTCGATTTGTTGAGGATTTTGGGGGGTTTCATTTAAACAGAATAAGCTGTTTCTGTTCATTTATTAAGCCTCATGCATAATTTCGTGTGATGTCTCTCTCTGCCTGGGGAGAACTAATGAGATTTCACTCCAGGCTATGTTGGACCGTTTTGCACAGAACGACTGTTCCTAATTGTCCTGTAGTCCCTCTTTAAATTATTGATTTGGTCCCCTGTACTCGCCCCCCATCCTCTTCTCCATGCTCCTCTCCCTGTCCTCTCCCACTCTCATCCCATCCTCTCCCACCTCCCCATGTCCTCTCCTCCATCCTCCTCTCTCCCTGTCCTCTCCCACTCTTTTCCCATCCTCTCCCACCTCCTGTCCTCTCCCTCTGTCATCTATCCTCCTCTCCTCCCTGTCCTGTCCTCTCCTCATCCACCTCCTCAGAAGCCAGAAGAGAAAGTTCCCTCCAATGACCTCCTACCACAGAATGCTGCTGCACCGCGTCGCCGCCTACTTCGGCCTAGACCACAACGTCGACCAAACCGGGAAATCTGTAATCATCAACAAAACTAGCAATACAAGAATGTGAGTAATCTCTCTCGTCCCTCTCTGCCACAACCAATAATTTAAATGTTCATCCCTACTCTTAATTCAAATGGCTAAGCCTGCAGAAATGTTCTGCCAAGGCAAAAGAGATTTTCCTTTGCAGCCCTCGAAATGAGTTTTGGGGGAAACGTAATTATCTGCGTTTTCAATATTGGGTGATGAAAGTTGGGAGGAGAGCAACAGCGTTTGAGGCGGAAGGGAGATGGTGTAAACATCTCAGGTTTCTTGGAACGAATTAGTACTACAACTCAAGTTTCCTCATTTTTTTTCTCTTCCCCCCCCCCATATCTCTCTCTCTGTAGACCTGATCAAAAGTTTTCAGAACACATCAAAGACGACAAAACTGACGACTTCCAAAAGCGCTACATTCTCAAAAGGGACAACTCCGGCTCAGACAAGGATGACAACATGGTAAGATAGTCATTTGATGTGAGGCTCCCCAATACTAGACCTCATTATGATCAATTAGCTTCCAAGAAAGAAAGTTAAAATGTGAAAATAAATTATTCACTTTTCTCCATGAAAGCCAGTAAAGTTTTAAAAAGACAACACCCTATTTTGAAAAGTGTATTTCCTTGATGCGCCAAGCGTAGTCAATGGCCAAATGGTATTAATGGTGTCTTCACTACTAGCACAGCTCAGAATGTTTTTCCTCCATGCACAAAGTAAAAGCAGTAGTCAATGGACAAATGGTATTAATGGTGATTTGTTCAGTGTTTCCTAGAGTATATTCCCTTAGCCTTTTGTTACTATTAACTAACAAACCATTGCTAAAGGAGACAGTGGATGTATGTGTCAGATGTTAGTGCTAAAGCATTGTGTTGACGTGTCTAGATGCGGATGCGGCTGAAGGACGACCGTAGGAGTAAGTCTATAGAGGAACGAGAGGAGGAGTACCAGAGGGCCAGAGACAGGATATTTGCTCAAGATGTAAGAACCATCCCATAGAAGTCCCTTAATATATAGTTTGAGTCAGTAAATACAAGTAGCGAACAGAGCTTATTTTATTCCAGGGTCCAGATGGCTTGGCTCTTGAAAAAAGAAAACAGGAGGATGATGCTTGTAACAGTACACAGCAAAGGCGGCAAATGTTTAGGTAATTATCTCTCACCGTAACATAGCCATGACAAATTCACCAATCTCTTACTCTCTGCTTAGGAAATGGTTATGTGATTAATTAGTTTATATCTGTTATAATAGCTAATAAATGTATAATCCCATAATGGTTTAAAATGGCTCCTTCCTCAGGTTAAAAGATGGCCACCCGGCCAACAGTCGCCAGAGCAGCTCTGAGAACGAACCCAAGTACTCTGACCCTCGGCCGTGGAGCAGCACAGACTCTGACAGCTCCAACCGTAACCTGAGGCCAGCCATGACCAAGGCCAGCAGCTTCAGCGGGATCTCTGTCCTCATCAGGGGAGACAGCTCGAGCAGCAGCAAGAGCATGGGTCGCCTCTCTAAGACTGGTAAATAAATAACCACTACTTCCACTATCAACTAGCCTGGTTAAACCAGACTGAATGCCACCCTCCATGGTGAGTGCAGTGTTCAGTCTGGTTTAACCAAACTAACCACCAACCACAGTTCACTTCACTCTAAATCTCCACCTTTATATTGGCCAATCAGCAGTGCAGCACCTGTCAAAACTGCCTGTCCATTTAGAGGAGCGTCCAATCAGAGAAGCCATGTGACATGACAAAGGCAGATTCTAGAATAATGCCCATCATTCTATCAAATGCTTTTAGTCTTTAAAGAGACAAATTCCCTATGACGACTCCTGCCAGGTGAAATGGGTGCTTCACTGTGTGGTCTTGTGCTGTAGGTGTATTCTCAAACAGATGTCGGCAGATGAGGAAAACCAAACCATGCACATTTCATCTCCTGTCTCCTTGCGTTGATATAGGATGCTTTTTGTGTGTCGTCGTCCCCCCCATTTGATTTGATCAAGATATTGACGGAGCACTTTTCTATTTGGCAACATTGATGCAGGTCTTAGTGCATTGTCACACCTTGCTGGCACTTAACATACCACTCACATATTGACAGTGTGTACATTTTTGACAGTGTGCTTTCTAATGCGTGCCTTTCCAGCATACTTTCTCCTCTTATTACATTTGCCGCTCCTCCTCTCTCATTTTATTACAACCATTTGTTATCTGGAGTGTGAATTCATTGGTTATTACGTTCACAAAAAGAAGAGCCCCATCTCAAACATACAATGGTCAGTTTAATAGGGGAAGTAGCTAGCCAATTCAACAAAGCATTATTTTAGCATTTATGCATTTTCTCTTTCTTTGAACCATAGTTCTACAAATATTATGGTAATATGCTATCAGTGGTTTGCCATTCTTTTAGAATTGTAGTAGAATGTCTTAGTCAATCATGTTTTATTTTGTTTACCTGACAGTGATTAGATTCCAGTCTTAATGATCTAATTATGTACAGTTCAAAAATCTATTAGTTTCATTAAGTGTTGTGTTGTGTTCTGCCCACCATGGACATGGTGGTGGTGCTTGGACACACAAAGTGAATAGCTAAATGAAGACGTTAATCAAGAAATTAATTAAATTGTCATTTAGAGCTGCTGACGATATCATCATCCTATTTCTATTTTATGACCGCATCAGTCCCACAGGTAATTAGAATAGATCATTGGTTGTGTAGGTTTGGAATTTCAAAACTGACCTTTCAAAGTCGTGCATTTCTTAATGAAAAACATTAGATTTCTAACTTGGGTCAACTAAAGGTTTTTATGGCAATGGTCTCAACCATTGATGCATTATACAGTTAAAGGTGATTGTCTAAGCCAGACTAATATAACTATCCAATGAATTCAAGCAGCTTCTCCAGTAGATACCATCAGTATCTCCTTTGACCCTTGGCATGCATCTTACGACTCTCCCTTTCCAACCCCATATAACAACTCTAAGCATGGTGTGTTAACTCTGCTGTGTCTGTAGGTTAAGGCTTTCCTTCCTTCCTTCCTTCCTTCCTTCCTTCCTTCCTTCCTTCCTTCCTTCCTTCCTTCCTTCCTTCCTTCCTTAGGTTCACTAGAGTCTTCTAGTAGTGTAGGGTCCTCCACGGGTTCGCTCTCTCGCTCCCAGCTGCCCCTCACCGTCCCAGCTCTAACCCAGGCTGGCCAACCTCACAACCACGCCGTGCCCTCCTGCCCAGTGGCTTACCCAGCCACCTGCACTAGTAGTACTGTGACTTATGAGGCGGGAGGCAGGAGCGGCCCGGTGCCGCCACCACTAGCAAATGCAGCTAACACTAGCTACTATTTGCTTCCCCTGGAAGCCACAGGGATACCGCCAGGGAGTATCCTGGTCAACCCACACACAGGTTGGTACCCTCTAACCCTACCATCGGACCAGGTTGGTTAGGAATAAGTTAGTTGTACAGTACGGGGGCTTGCATGGGGGATGTAAAATGTGTTTCTTTCACAAACCGATATCTTCTCCTTCAAACTAACACGACTCACAAACTCTCACAACTTGCTGCTTATTCCTTGACTGCTTTCTTCTTCTTGTGGTGCATAGAGAGACAGACAGCGTACTGTAGTTTGTAACGTTGGAGCCAGCTGGGAGGGTGATGTATCTCGGGTGGGGGGTATCTGGAAGAAAAGTGGTGGAACGCCACAGCAGAACACAAGGCATTTCTTCATGCATTATTTATGATGTATTTGAGTTCTGAGTATTTTGGGGGAGGTGAAAATTAGAACTTGCTTTGATTGTCCTTTTAAATAGTAAACCCAACCGACAGAATGTGTATCACTGTCCTCAAATTATTTAGATTTGACACGGGAGTTGCTGTCTGAGGCGGCTTGCATTCAAATGAGGATCCGTCTCTCTGCTGCCCGCAGATGAGGTCAGAACAGAAGCACTTTGAAAAACGATAGTGCGCTCGCAAGATCAATATTTCCCGACGTTGGTAAAAACAAATTCCCTAAAGTGTTGCTGAGACAAGGGATAATGGAGCCACACTGTATGGTGTTGAATATAGAAAAACTAAAGAGTAAGTCGGAGCTCTGATGTATAATGCATTCTTCTTCAGTCTGCTCGTTCAGAGGCCGACATAGAGAAGGTTAGTTCTTAAATATGCATGGGTCTGGCTGATAAGCCCGGGTATATGGAGCTGGCACTAATATGTTTTTCAAGAGCCAGTCAGGGGTGTGTAATTGCTTATTGACCTTTCTTAAGGACTTGGAAATGTCTTGTGTAGTACCCAGGAATTAATTTAGCCACCTGATAGTTCAAAACTCAAGAGGAGTTATTTTCAGGTCCATGTGTGCGTCACACGTGCCAAAAGTTGAGGAAAACCCATCCTCTCACCACTGGCAAATGAGCCCAGAGTGCAAATGTATAGCCTATATATTTTCTTCTCAATAATTTATTATGACTCCAAATGTGTAGGAAAAATGCTAACTATAGTAGATACTCACCGATATTAGATTTAGTAAAATAAGAGCATGGCCCAAACCCTCTCTAATCCTCTTAGTATATGAGTAACTGTAGAGCTCACAAAGCAAACATGTCTGTGGAGTGTGAAACCTTGTCCCTATGGCAATGTATATTACCAACAGGCACTTCATTAGACGTGTGTAGAATACAAATGTAAGGAAAAAACACCCAAGATTTGACCAGGTAATGTGATATATAAGCCATACACTGGAGCTGAGTGTCTCTGCACTGCTCCGTGGCAATAACCTCCTTTCTGCATTAAAAAATACCTTCACAAAAGGATATTCGGCATTCGGAGCCAGCCTATTTCACAGTGAACCCTCAGAACCATCAATGCATTTTTCACCTGCGATTCAGAGGAGAAATGAGCCCTAGGAAAGAATGAGGGCAGAAATCTATCCTAGATGTTTCTTTCATATTCTCTCTACACAAGGTGCCTCCGCACACAATATTCTTAGTCTTTTTCCTGCTCATGCAAAGGTACACATTTATTATAAATATTTACTCACTTCACTGTGTGAATTCAGAAATAGGCTATGTAAATGAAGCCCTTTGGACACTATACTGTCTACAACTGCTGTAAGGATAATGCTAGCCAAATTACATTTCTGGATACCTAACAATTTGGCAAATTCGTATCAAAGCGTTGAAGAATATGTTTAATGTTGATAATGGGGCCAATATCAATAGGGATGAAGAGAATGTTGACAATAATGGTTGATGTGATTTGAAAAGATGGTTTGTGTTGATTATAATGCTGGAAATTATGATCATTAATGTGTTAATAGAGATACCAGTGCTGGTGGTTTTCCAGTGCGTTTCAGCCCTTCCTCTCTACCTACAGGCCAGCCCTTTGTGAACCCGGATGGCAGTGCTGTGGTATACAACCCCAACCACAGCATGGCTCCTCAGCATCAACATCATCAGCATCATAATCAGCAGGGCAGGACCCAGCAGCCCATGCTTCCTCCTCCACACCCTCCTGGCCGCCACCAACACCAGCCCACCAATCACAACCACGTACTCTCACAGGTCCGCTAACACCCTTTAGCAGGGCACTGAATTTAATTTAAGATTTAACTCAATTCAATTGAAGCATAGGAGAAAATGTAGATGTCATTGGCTTATTCATAACATCTACACATTGCAAACCATAACGTGCTTGTTTAATCCCTAGCAGGGCAAGGGAAAGTAGGAAAACAACTGATGTACATGTTCAATTCTTACTCAGTCATCCTAAAACACCCTGGTGATTGACATGGTCCCCATTGCAAAACATTACCATGGCGGTGCTTGACATTGGTACGGTGTAATTCATTGAGGAAATTTTGCAACCTGCCGTTCTCCTTAGTCGCCACCCCTGTCAGAGTAAATGAATTGAGTTCAGAGTGTCGGCTAAACACTGTGACCCTGGTGCAGCACACAGCCCAAACGGTAATCATTAGAATTTATACAGGCCCTCGGTGGTAGGAATAGCAATCTCTAATAGCAAGATCCCCATCAACACAACCTGTCATGGAGAGGTCCTTTAAAAAAATAAACCGGAGCCAGAGGGGTTGAGCTTCATTAGTGAAAATACCAGGGCAGGAAAATGAGTTGACCTCTGATAGTGTGGGTGCACAACCCAGGAGTCGGACAAGGATGCCTTTCCAATGACGGGAAGCAGCAATGTCCCTTTCTAATAAAGACATCATTATAGACACAGGGGATGAGGCTGATGAGGGGTTTGCAAATTGGAGGATATTTATGTTGAACTAAGAGCTGTCCCATGGTGTTCATATTTATGTCTTGTAATTGATTTCCACCAGTCAACCTTGGTAGAAGACAGAGGATATTCATATCCATGGTCATCTATTGACTGAGCTCTTTGTCTTAATTAACTTCATTACTGTTTAGTTGTATTTCCCCAGGAGCTAGCACTAAACTAATATCCTTTTCCCCTACTGTAATTATTTTGTTTATGAGATGGCAATGCTTTCTCCTCTTGCAGTGTTTGCATCTTCTGCCTAATGTCTTTGACTAAACCCATTGCCCTCTACCACTTCTCCTCCTCTTCTTCTCTCCTGTACTTCTCTCCTCCTACCTCTCCTCTTCACCTTCTACGCCTACTTCTCTCCTTTAATCTTCCTCTTGTCTTTTCTGCCTCTTCTCTACCTCTTCTTCTCTCCTCCTCTACCTCTTCTTCTCCTCTACCTATTTTCCTCTCCTCTACCTCTTCTTCTCCTCTACCTCTTTTACTCTCCTCCTCTATCTCTTTTACTCTCCTCCTCTTCTCAGTCTGTTCTATCCCTTCCTCAGCAGGTCCGGCCCCTCCAGCCTTCTGCTCAGCCTGTCCAGTACTCATCTGTCTCTTACCCACCTCAGCTGCTCTCCGTCTCCCCTAACCAACAATACACTGTGGTACTTGACTTTCATCTCTTTACTCTTCCTTCATTCACCTCCTCTTTCAACCTCAATATTTGGGTTCTATCCCATCTTCCCTCTTATGGCTTGTTTAAAAAAATATGTAAATGTGTAGTGAACTTATTACAGAGCCAAATAATCTGTTGATACTTTTTGTAAATACACAGTGAACTTAGTACAGAGCCAAACTGGTGTTTGCTACTGTAGGTGCCTGAGACTGCTAAATGGGAATATTATAGGGTCATTTTCCAGCTATATGATAGATGACTGATTAATAAATATATAAATTCTCCACAGCAAAATGAATGGAGCTAATGTTCTGTTCTTGCTATATGCCCACATTAAGATCTGAATGTAACATGTAGGCTAATATTCATGAAATAATACACACAAGGACAGAATTTCAAACAAGACTTGCAAAAGTTCCTTAATGAACTTATATTCACTAGTGTCAGGCATTGCTTAGCGTTACTTCTCGAGGCTAATCGAATGCAGTTAGTCAATGGTTAGTGTTTTTCCCCCTTAGTAAGACTTAATATGCCAATTAATGCTAAATGGAATCAGTTTTATTTTCATGTGTTGTGTATTTCTACCCCACTCCATCCATTGATGCAAATCATGTGTTCCGTTAACCTCTTTCCTGACCTCCCTCTACCAATAAACATCCCTTAATAACTAATTACATTTTTACATTTGTGGAAGGCTGCTTTGAATAATTAATTTCACAGCAGATGATGGAATTTGATGTTCTATGAATAGCAATGCTGAAAGTCCCTAACCACCCGCCATCCTGTAAAGTAAACCAAACCACACTTAAACAGGTCAGGAGGAATTCAGTTTTAGGGCCTTCAGATTTTTGATTTGCATGGGTGGCTGTATCCAGCAGTAGTCGTTCGTTAGTACTAGCCTATAGTTTTCTATAGAAGTCTTTGGGTTTCAGAAAATCGCTATATAAAAGTACGATGTATTATTAATTATATACAATGTTCTGTTGTAGAGCCATTACTGAACTCCCATTATATTAATAAATATATAAAAGACATGTAATAATGTAATGTATCAATTTAACACGTTTCTGTGTGCTCCCACAGCAAAACAACCTGGGAGCCCAGTTCAGCCACATGAGCTTGGCCCGGCAGGTCTCTGGAGAGGGCCCAGGTCGGGACACCCACATTGCCATGTACCCCTCCTCCATCGTGCTCCAGACCCCCCCTCAGCAGCAGGGCTACATGGTGGCCCCTCCAGTCCAGCCCGTCCCGGCACCCCAGGCCTACAACACCCCCGCCCCTCCGCCTGTCAACCAGCCGGTCATGCAGCAACAGGGCTACATGCAGCAGCAGGTAGTTTCTGTACATCCGAGCCTAACCTGGTTTACTCCTCTTAGTCTTTACACTATTCTGTTACATTAGTACTAATATACTTTTGTTCCATCTAACTGACTATCTTAATTAATGCCTGGCCAGTATCTTTGTTCCCTCAACTACATGATTGTAATGTTCCATCAATACTATCTGAGAGAGACATGTACAATACATTTGTTCATAAATACTTTCTCTCTCTAATTAAAATAGCATTTAAATGGCACTTGGTAACTATATACCACACATCAGCAGAGGTACTGTACTGTATGTTCAGAGACCTCAGAGAGATGGATAGCTGTGTTGGTATTAATGGTATGCCATTTTAGACTGCTCTATCTCTGCCTACAGATGCCAGCATGTTACTGTGCGCCAGGCCAGTACCCCCTGTCCAACCAGCAGTACAGGCCTGTGGGCACAGTGCAGTTCAGCGCCCCACAGAGTCAGCCAATGCCCCCGCCCACACAACAGACAGGTAGGTATCTAGCACAGGCTGAACCAGTAACTCAACCATCCATCTCAGCTGCCAAGTTCTTCTATTAAAAACAGGTGTTACTTTCAGGTGTGTTATTTCTCTGGTGTAATATATGTAATACCATCAGTGGAGTGGTTTGCATTGAAGGTATCTACATGGGGGGTAAAATACCCCATACCACACCTCCTTGTGTGTTTATTTTAAGACAGTTAATATCAAGCTGCGGGGAGATGGCTGTTACTGCTCCTCCCTCCCTTTTCACACTTCTTTTCTATTATACTCAGCACTTTCTTCTCTCCGGTTATCTGCTTTTATGGCGGGTACACAATAGGCTAATTTAAGTAAACTGCAGAGGGGAAATTAGACAGTGCCCCTGGGGCAGAGCGAAAAGCTACTGTGTTGGAATGCTTTTCTCTGCAGTTTTGGCCATTGTTTTGCCTTACCCTTTTACCCCATAATAACAATTCCCAATCAAATACACTATTAGCATTGTTTCCCTCCCCCCTCTGTGTATCGCTGAGGCATTATTCACTGGCCTGTCTAGAGAAACAGATGCTCCGCTGCACCACTGAAATCCAGAAGCCAATCTGATCTCTGAAAGGAAATGGGGAATTTTGTTTTAATTACCTGCCAGCCTTTGTACATGCATCTGTCATGCAGGTTGGCAGTGGAGAAAAGGATGGGGATTTCAAATGGGAAAATGATTAAATGATGGTGAATTCCAGCAGGGAAATGTCAGAACGTTTATATGCCTGTGGGTCCAAAGTCAGGTGTTTAGATGGGTTTCCTACCTGGATATCAGCCCTCCAGACTGGGTTAGAACCAAAAGGCCTGTCCTGGATACTGGTGGATCTAGACCCTCCATGGGTGGAACCAGGTATTGGCCCTCCATGGTAAAACCAGAGGCTCAGGATACGGGGCCGGGGCACTGTCTGAGAGGCCTATGATTCTCACAGTGAACCGGTCTCTTTTCCAGCCCCTCACTCTCACCTCTTCAGACAGAACTGTTCGCCAACCACATCCTACCACTAGTAGTGCTGAGCGATCGATCAGTGCTTTTTGCGGTCGGTTTCAGTTTACATAATTTTTGTAGACATTTTTAATGAAAGGCAGCAGAAGCACACTGCATTATGCTGTAACACAGAATAAAATAATTAATAAAAGTCCCATGATGCTAGTGACTACCAATTACTGCTTATCACATCTTTTATTCACTTTAATTTAATATTTCAGTTGTGTATATTACATTTGTTTTATTTGATTACTTTATTTATTTCCTAGTCATCTCATCTCTAGAGTGGCTGTCTATGCTGTCTGACAAAATCTCAATTTTATTTGTTCATCAAAGTGATCATGTATTTTCAGGTAGAGATACAGTGCCTCGCAAAGCAACTGCTCTTTATCCCTCCATCATGCGTTGTGTCCGGACAAGTAGGCGTGCAATGGATTATGGTCATTGTAGTTCATTGCTATGTTTTCTGCGCTAAACCAGTGTTTCTCAACCCTGGTCCTCAAGCACACCTTGTCAACTAATCATCAGGCTCCCAAGTGGCACAATGGTCTAAGGCACTGCATCTCAGTGCTAGAGGTGTCACTACAGACCCTGGTTCGATTCCAAGCTGTATCGTAACCGCCCGTGATTGGGAGTCCCATAGGGCGGTGCACAATTGGCCCAGTGTCATCCGGGTTAGGGTTTGGCCGGGGTAGGCCGTCATTGTAAATAAGAATTTGTTCTTACCTGACTTGCCTAGTTAAATAAAATTAAAAGTAAGGCCCTTAATGAGTTGAATGAGGTGTGTCTGTCAAGGGTTACAACGAAATTGTGTACTGTTGGGGGTACTCGAGGACCAGGATTGGGAAACACTGCGCTAAACTATAGAATATTGGCCTGTTGAGAATTATAACTCCCTACTACATCGCACAGTTCAGGGTTGATCTGATTTGTCTTTAGAGAATCTGCAGTGATATAATTTGCATTGAGCTCACAAAAAAACACTGAATGAAATGGAATCCAAATAATTGAACCAATGTTGGACAATAGTTGTTTTAAAAAATGAAAAATAACAGAAATGTTGTTTAATCGCTCGGCACGAACGATTACGCAATAAATCAAACTGCTGTAAAACTCGCATGTTAAAGCCCTCCTGTCTTCTGGGCATTCTTGATTATTGACGGTCAAATCAGAAGGCCTTCTGACTTGACTGAGACTTTAAATGCATCTCGCTGTGAATATTTGTGAAGACTCAAGTGTATTTTTGTTTTTATCCTCAATGTTCCTGCCATAAAAAGTGTCCTCATTTTGGTTTTGACTTCTACATCAGGCTTCGACTTTTTTGTGTGCTCCACTTCTATAATTATTTCATAATAAAATCAGATTCTGTTAACATATATTATACTGCTCATTATTAGCTGATTCTGTTAACTATAAAAGGCTTGTGCAAGAGTCTCAACTGCAATTATGAAGACAAAGTATTATATTCATAATTGTGCAATTGTTGTCATCATAAAATATCAGCAGAATTCTTAATGTCAGCTGAAACTGGACATTGTCTGTGAACATGTACTATACTTCTCCACATGTGGTCAAATAAAGCTGAAGGAAAATGTTTTTTGGTGAAAAGAGGGAGGAAGACAAATGTTGTGGTAGATCTGAGTTGAAGGACACCAGTACCGTCTGAACTCCTTTCCCCAGGCGTCTGAGAAAGCCTAGTCCTTTCCCTTATTCTTGTAAGCAAAGATTAAGCTTTTGAACTTGAGAAAGGCAGCGGAAGCCTCAGTTTATCTGCTGTAACAAGGAGAGGGGTGGCGTGCCCGTTTCATCTTATCTGCTATAGCCGCCTGACAGTCAGTACCTTTTTAACCAGGCAGGCAAAACTGTCTGCAAGCAGCAAGCGATTCAAGCCTTTTGAGTCCCTATGTCCAGGTTCAGAGTCTGGGTGGTACCATAGTGCAACGCGTCTCCTTTCTCCTCACCTTCCTCTGCTCAGTCAGCCGAAGCAGAGAGTGTTTAATATTATATTCGCTTCATGCTCAGTTTGTAAGTGGAGGCGAGAGAATGGCACTAAAAATAGCGACCAGCCTCTCTCGTCGCTTGCCTCTCCTTCATTCCCCGCCGGGGGCCATCCATTCCTTTTGTCCCACTTCTCTTCTCATCTGGACCAAATTGATTGCTGTCGCTCTGGCCAAAAGCCAGGAGAAATTGAAAATTGCCCAGCCCCCCACCTCACTCCTTTCCTCCTTTTTACCTCCTGCAGTTTTCTCCCCTCCATCCCCCCATACCTCTCCTCAGGGCGCCTGCTTTGGAGGGTTTTTCAATGGTGTTCTCAGAGCTTTACACGCACTCTGGTAACCTTGACACTGATGTATTTTACCCAGTGAAAAAAAAGAGGATAATTTCTCTAACATACTCTATGAAAAGTTTTTTTTCTCTCTCTCTTCTCGTCTCCCATAATCTTACCAGCGGAGGATAAATCCTATTGAAATGACTTTGGCTCTTAAAGGTTGTTTATTCACCGAGCCATTTTAATGTTGACTTTGAATCATTGATCACTTTTCAAATAAATAAGCACACAGCCTGCCTGTCCTGTGCCAAGGAACTTTGCATTTCATTTCAATGCAAGTCTGCTGAAATCTAAGATCCTCAAGTCATTTGTGTCCACTTTTTGATTGTATCAACTTCAACTTGCTCTCTTTATTTCTCCAGGTTACCAAACTGTGATGCCAAATCAGCCACAGAGCTATCAGAGTATGATTGGAGTGCCACAGAGTCAGAACACTGTCAGTGGCCTGCATAGCAATATGGGAAATCAGATGCAAGGCATGATGGTCCAGTATCCCTCCATGCCATCTTATCAGGTGGGTACTTGGCATTTCACCAACACTAAGTCAGTGTAAGTCTATAATGTCAAAACACAATTGTCAATGATGAACATTATTAAGACGTTAAAAAAAGTATATTTATTTAAACCTTTATTTAGCCAAGTACCTTGGTCGTTAAGAACCATTCTCTTTTACAATAACGATCTTGTATATTTTTTGGCATCCCATGTTGACAATGTGTAATTTGGGTCTGTCTTGGCAGGTATCCATGCAGCCCCAAGTCTCCCAGGGTGTGCCACAGCAGACATATCAGCAGCCTATCATCATCCCCAACCACAACCAGTCCAACCAGGGGCCCATGCCTGGCTCTGGTGTCCAGGTCTACTACAGTGTTATCACACCCAATCAACAGAACACCATGAGGTTGGACATCGTCACCACACTGTTTTAACATGGAAATACCTATACCCATTATTACGCTTATTGTAGACCCATTACATTGTTGAATACCGGTTCTAAATGTATTCCCAGTTTAACAAAACACTGTGTAGTAGGAAATCACAATGTTTTAATGTGAACATACTCTGATTATAGACGAATTACAATATTACAGACCGTTAATATATTCCTTATTTTACAGTGAGATGTTTTTAGTTTTAACCGATAACTAGCCCGTCTCTGTGATGCTTCACACTGGGCTATGCATGGCAAAGAAAGGGGTCACTTTCCACCCCCCTCTTCCCTCCCCCTCATGGGGCCTCTTCTTTAGTAGGCCATGTTCAAGATGATTTATAAGGCCAGATATCTACTGAGTCTTAATATAACATTGCTGGTCCCATGTGGTGAGCTGCTCTCTCTACACCATCCTTCATGCCAGCCCTCTGGTCCGCTGTGCAGACGCACACTATTCCTCAGGGTGCAGAGCGGAGCGAAGAGCCGACTGTCTCCAGCAGCAGCTGCCTGCCTCTGTGCTTTGGGCTGACGCATCACCCTGCCTCCTGCCTGCCTTCGCTTTGCGTTTTATCCT
The DNA here is from genome assembly GCF_034236695.1 of Oncorhynchus nerka. Lineage (NCBI taxonomy): Eukaryota > Metazoa > Chordata > Actinopteri > Salmoniformes > Salmonidae > Oncorhynchus > Oncorhynchus nerka. Next base: position 50,038,139 of record NC_088398.1, on the reverse strand, counting down.
TATTAAATCACAACTGAAATGAGCGAAAGAAGAGCCTGGAAAGCAGAAAACCCAAAGTTGCACACAGCAACTGCAATTTGGTTACGGAGACACAGTAAAAAAATGATGATTGCCCTTGATTTGTTTTGATTTGGTAGAAAATGAGGTCCGTAGCGATTCCCAGCCTTTACTCTTTTCCGATTGAGGATATTAGTGGTAGTTCTAATGCCCCTGTGTACAGTGTTCCACTTCAGTAATTTAGCCCATTTTAAACTGATGAGCCAAATTCTGATTACATTGAGTGAAGCGCTGCCAGAGCTTTTTCTCTCTGCTGCTCAGATTTAAAAAGTGTGTGTGTGTGTGTTTCTCTCTCTGCAGCTCCTCTGTTGGGTTCTTGCCTCCTCCTGGATCAGAGCAGATGCAGTTCCCTCGGCCGTCCTCCCCCTGCAGCTCCCAGCAGCCCCTCCATCAGGCACAGCAGTGCTCAGGTACACAGCCCAGTCACAGCACAGATCCAGCCTGAGCAACAGCATCCATTACAACCAGGTCTCAACTAGGAATGAAATATCAATCACTGTCAATAAAATTAGCTGCCGTATAGGTCGTCTCTAGAACAAAACCCACAGATCACTAGCTTCCATGTACGACTTTCTCTTCGCACCCTGTTTTAAACCTTTCTGCTACCTGTACTTTTTTGTTCTTTAATACTCTCTTCAATCCAGTCCCCCCTCTGCGAAACACTGGAGTGTAATAGCCTAAAATAACCTTTCCCCAAACCCTGGAATTAGAACCCCACTTAACAGAGGCAAGTGTCATCAGGAGAAATGACTTCAGACTGAATTCTCTGGCAATTCAAAATTGATTGAATCGATTCTAAAAGGGGTGAGGGGGCACAGACAGGCAGGCAGCATTCTCATCTCCCAGGGCCAAAGCTATAATTATACGACGTGGCAACAACAAAAGAAAGGTAGTCATGTAGACGCCTTAACACCCTGCCAGCCCCCCCCCTCCCCTTGATTGTTAGCTGTGAAGCGTTAAGGTGCTAATTGAAATGACACTCCAAGTCTTAACGATCTAATTATTGAACAGATATAGGCTGGTAATTAAAAAGTAATTCCTCTGCTGCTTTGTTCCCAGTTATGGCCATCTTTAAAAAGTAAGGGCTTTCATGGGTGTTCTAATTTCAGTTAATGTTAATTTCCTCTCTGTGGCGAAGCCCCTGTGAATCAGTATAGCCATCGTCAGTCACCCCATCTCTCTCTCTCTCCTTTCCATCTCTCCCTCTCTTTTTGTCTTTTCTCCTTGAATATCTAATTAAAATGGAAAGGGAAATGTTCTTTCAAATCCTGAAATTAGATTTCGCTCCGTTCAGAAGTGAGGTGGTAAATGTTTTAATTTCATGCAGGGATTACCAAGTGAAAAATAATTCCCTTCATTTTTTTGTGGCAAATACTATCAAATTAACATATGTATTTTGTTGCGTTCTGTTTCTTTTTTTTAATCAAATGTTTTTTAAATTGAGTAATAATAGTCAGCAAACATGAATACATACATACAAAATGAAGTTACACCTCCCTCCTCCCCCCATCCCAATCCCATCCGAGGACCTAAAGTATCAAATTAAATAAACATACATGGATCAAAATAAATGATAGGAAAAGAGAAACTCAAAGCAACACATCACAAAGTGTTTCAGCGGAAAGAACCATTGGTTCAAAGTGACTTCTTTAGCTCCATGAATGCCTCCATATAAATTACATCCAAAAAAGTGAGGATCCATTGCCAGATAGTGTGTGGAGGCTTCCATCATACGGCAATCATTTTCTTTGCAGCCGTTAGGCCAGCAAGAAGAATGTGCCACTGACAAAGAAATGAAGTACAGAGAAATCATTTAAAAGTAAAACGAAAGGAGTTGCAGGAATATTTTCGGACATCAGTGGACAAGATCAAAGCTACTTCATCCCAGAATATATACTAAACCAAAATATAAAACGCAACATGTAAAGTGTTGGTCCCATGTTCAATGAGCTGAAATAAAAGATCCCAGAAATTTCTCTCAAATTCTGTGCACAAATTTGTTTTGGGCCTAATTTATTTATTTCAATTGACTGATTTCCTTCCATTAACAAACTCAGTAAAATCTTAAATTGTTACATGTTGCGTTTATATTTTTGTTCAGTAGAGATACGAGGGAATTCCTAAACCATGTGTATAAAGGTAACAGGTTCATTAAGAGGGCACCGTGTACAGGATGCATCATTCAAAATGTTCATATGAAAGCTTACGAGGAGTTAGATAAGTCCTTAGTACAAAATTATAATGGCATTCTCTTTCTTTAAATGTGGAATTGTGTTTTGGTCCTTAAGCTTCTTCATTTGCAATTAAATCCCAATAAACTGCATCATATTGCACCAAGACAGGCCTAAATATTTTATATTTTGCCTGGTTTTCTATTACAAGTACAGCTTTTTTGGCACACTTTGTTTGAAGACTTGTTTTCTTCAAGCATGAGTTAGCTATATACAGTGGTTTACATCCTGTCAGGATAAGAGCATTATATAGACACTGTTTACTTTTAAACCACCGCTAAAAATCATTAGACAGGCTAAGTGCAGTCAGAACTCTTCTTTTAATAAGGCCAAGTGCAGGTCTAGTAAATGTCCTAACCCCTCATTGTTGGGCAAACAACTTTAAATGGATGCTTGACGGCTGAAGGTTTTAGATATGATTATGTATTAGTGGTTGGCGCTGTCCTTGGAAAGAAGACAAGAATAATACGCATATCAACAAACACTTTGTTCAAACATGGAATTTAGTTACTATTAACCTCCACTCATTTGATGTAATATGTTAACGTCACACAAATAGATTACAAAGGATTCTAACGGTGAGACAGTGAACGTGGACATTTTTATTTTTTCTAATGCACTAATGAAATAATAATTTAAGTCACACTGACGTATGCTGATCCTATTGAACTTGATAAATATTTTTAAGGTAAACCTGCTACACACAGGATGAACATAATGGAATTCCCACGTTAACAGGCGGACAAGATGTTTATACACATTAACTCTTTAATTGCCCCTGAGGGGATGAATAAACGTTTATTTAATATGAGATTCTAATGTCTGTCCTTGATGTCTTTGTGCCCCCCTAGGCGTTCCCCCTCCCCCAGGCGGTGGGATGGTGATGATGCAGCTGACGTTGCCCCCCGGCCAGCAACCACGGCCTCACTCGCCCCCGCAGTGGAAACACAGCAAGTACTACAGTCTGGACCACACGAGAGGACAGAAGTCCACAGAGCTCTCCACCCTAGACACCTCACAGGTGAGTGCAGGGTCCCAGCTGAGCCTAGAGAGAACCTGCAGATTAAAAAATATATATATATGAAAAAAAAAAAAATTGGAATTAAAAAATATATATATTTATCAGTATCACATGCGGAGTGTAAATGTAGTAATGAGGTTTGGTTTGATGATATGGACAGTCGTGACCATGGTCTGTAATTTTCTAAGAAGGGAGTATCCCTGAGACTAAATGTAATGGTGTCTGTGAGCTCCGTGTTCACTCACTAACTCTCCCCTGTCCTCTCCAACTGTCCGTACAGAGCATTCCCCAGCTGGGCAGTCCCTCAACTTCCCCCGCCCAGTCGCCAACACCCTCCCACCCACACCACCTAACCAATGTGAAGAGCATCCGTCCAGGCCTCGCCCCCGTACCCATGATGCCCCAGTTCTCCAGACCCTTTATGCCAGGGCAAGGTGAGGGAGACACCCAGTGTTTTTCTACCCAGTCCTGGTGGACCTTCAACCAGATATTTCTACATATTTAATCTATTCCAATTTTATAGGAATATGATATCCCAAGGGCTTGCTGTCATTAGTTGACTAGAAGAATCAGGTGTGCTAGTACTAAATTCAACAAATGTGTGGAATGCTCAGGGTCCCTGAGGACAGCTCAGTTGCTCCAAAATTGTAACCCTAATGAAATTGAGCCAAACTAAGTGTGTTGTCATCTCTGTGTTTCCCAGGAGATGCGCGGTACCCGTTACTAGGGCAGGCCCTCCAGTACAACCCCCAGATCCGTCCTCCTCTCCACGCTCCACCCATGGTCCCCAACCATCAGGTGAGTCTACACAAGACAGATCATCCACTTAAGTTGAAGCTACCTATTGTTTATAGGAGGAATTATGTGGGGATTTCGATATACCCTTCTGAAATGCTTGGCAAAGCCTGGAAACATCTTTTTAGTACTGTGCAAATAAAACAAAAGACGTCAAACATTGGTCTCTAATTCTTTTGTTCCTCATTTGTCTTCCAATTGAATCAATATCATTCCGATACCTTAAGCTGGAGTCCAAAGAAAGTATAGTTGCGAGAGATGGTAATCTGAACATGCTCTTGTCCTTCTTTCTGCACCCAGGTACACATGGGGATGCGGCACAGCGGTGGAGGGGGCAGAGGGAGGAAGCAGACAAGGAAAGCTCTGTCTACAGATCTCAGTGTAGGTGATCCAGGTAATGGTAGGGAACACCCTCTGTCTGTTAGAGGACAGAGATGTGGACCTCCAAGCCTAAAAAAACTCCCTCATATCTCACTCTTAGATCTATATTGTATTTTTCTTTGATTTGAATTCCCACAGATTTGTACATAGAACAAAACTGATTGCAAAGGACGCTAGGGTTAGTCTGTACCAGTAAAACTAATTAGGTCATGGGCCTAAGGTTGTCTCCAAGTTGGTTTTGACAGTTTCTCTCTTGCTCCCCCCCTCCCGCTGCTCTGTCTCTCGCTGCTCTGTCTGTGACAGTGAGTGGGCAAGTCCTGGAGGTGACTGACCTGCCGGGAGAGATCAGCAGGACCGAGGTGGACTCTCTGCTAGGTGAGCTCTCCAGAGCCCGGGCTGTAGTCGGAGGGCTCCCAGAGCACCACAGCCTCCGAGATTGGCAGTCGGGGGGCTAACGGTGTCCCCGACCCAAACCCACGGTCAAGCCCCTTGCTGACCCAGCCTTCGTCTACACCATCCTGGCCATGTTCCCTTCCGGATACACTGCGCAGGACTCCCTCCTCCACCACAATGGCCCCCAAGCCTCCTTCAGACTCACTGTGAGCAGGGGCCACAGACACCCCCTGGAGAGGGCCAGCTCCCAGTAGAGGGCGCTAAGGACCCCTGGCTTGACCTTTCACCCCTCATCAGCACCGCCAGTCACCTCCTGTTGCCATCACTCCCCCCAGCCCCACTCCTCACTACGTTGGCTTGTTGTTAAGGGTTGTTTTTCCACTAGAGACTTGCTTAGGGGGATTGTGTTGTACTTTGTAATGTTCTTACTAACGATTTGATGAAAAGGAACAAAAGAGCGAAACGTAACACTGATCCGACGTGAACGAACATTTAAAAACCACGATTATTGAAGTTCCAAATATTATAAACCCGTCTGCTCTCTGTTTTGAGAACCGGCCGGAACATATCAAAAGGGCAGTCTGTATTTTTGTTTTGTTTTATTTTTTAATTTGTTTTATAGTTGTTGAAATCTTGAGTCAGACCCAAAGCTCATTATTATTCCCCAGCCCAGTTGCAGTGTCTGTCCTGGTTCCGTTTAACTCAACCAAAGCCTCCCCACACCCCAAGGGTAGCTGATTATCTGCCACCCTGCCACCTTGCCCCATATTGTGGCCAGTACATCATGGAGTCGCCCTTAGCTACACAATGGGTCTCTTGTGCCTTTCTCTTGAGAGTCTACTGATTTATTCTCCAAGAAACACAAAATGACACCCCAGTCAGTCTATTGTTAAATGAAAAGACCTGCACCTTGTAAATAATTTATATAGGATTGGTAATTAAATATCTCAATCACTTGTCATTTCACAGTGAATGGTCTGGTCTGTATGTGTTGGTCACAGGCGGGCACAGATGAGTGCATCCAAGAAAGGCTTTTGTTTGACACGCCTAGTTTTTAACTTAATTTAAAAGTTGAGATAAAAATGACACTCCTCCACTGCAACTGCATATTTTTAGCAATCCTCTGCTTGGAGGGCCTCTCCACCACACTGTTCTCCCTCTTTCTCCTCTCCTCCTACAAGGCCAATGGTTTAAAATGTTTCATTAGGTCTTTTTAAATTATATACCTACTGGGTCACTGGGGAAAAAAGACAGTTTGCACATTTATACAACTGAATACACAGTACCTGTCAAAAGTTTGGACACCTACTCATTCAAGGGTTTTACTTTAATTTATTTTTATAAATATTTTCTACATTGTAGAATAATATTGAAGACATCAAAACTATTAAATAATACATGGAATCATGTAGTAACCAAAAAAGTGTTAAACAAATCAAAATATATTTTAGTTTCTTCAAAGTAGCCAACCTTTGCCTTGATGACAGCTTTGCATTCTCTCAACGAGTTTCACCTGGATTGCTTTTCCAACAGTTTGAGTTTCCACACATGCTGAGCACTTATTGCTTTTCCTTCACTCTGTGGTCCAACTCATCCCAAATCATCTCAATTGGGTTGAGGTCGGGTGATTGTGGAGGCCAGGTCATCTGATGCAGCAATCCATCACTCTCCTTGGTCAATTAGCCCTTACACAGCCGGGAGGTGTGTTGGGTCATTGTCCTGTTGAAAAACAAATGATAGTTCCATTAAGCACAAAACCAGATGGGATGGTGTATTGCTGCAGAATGCTGTGGTAGCCATGCTGGTTAAGTGTGCCTTGAATTCTAAATAAATCACCAACAGTGTCACCAGCAAAGCACCCCCACACCATCACACCACCTCCGTGCATCACGGTGGGAACCACACATGCGGAGATCATTCGTTCACCTACTTTGTGTTTCACAAAGACACGGCGTTTGGAACCAAAAATCTCAACTTTTGACTCCAGACCAAAGGACAGCTTTCCATCAGTCTAATGTCCATTGCTTGTGTTTCTTGGCCCAAGCGAGTCTCTTCTTATTGGTGTCCTTTAGTAGTGGTTTCTTTGCAGCAATTCAACCATGAAGGCCTGATTTATACAGTCTCCTCTGAACAGTTGATGTTGAGATGTCTGTTACTTGAACTCTGACGCATTTATTTGGGCTGCAATTTCTGAGGCTGGTAACTCTAGTGAACGTATCTCCTGCAGTAGAGGTAACTGTGGGTCTTCCTTTCCTGTGGCGGTCCTCATGAGAGCCAGTTTCATCATAGCGCTTGATGATTTTTGCGACTGCACTTGAAGGAAATGTTCTGTATTGACTGACTTTCATGTCTTAAAGTAATGGAGTGTCGTTTCTCTTTGCTTATTTGAGTTGTTCTTGACATAATATGGACTTGGTCTTTTACCAAAGAGGTTTATCTTCTGTATACTACCCCTGACCTGTCACAACACAACTGATTGGCTCAGAAGCATTACGAGGGAAAGAAATTCCACAAATTAAGGCACGCCTGTTAATTGAAATGCATTCCAGGTACCTAACTCATGAAGCTGGTTGAGAGAATGCCAAGAGTGTGCAAAGCTGTCAAGGCAAAGTGTGGCTACTTTGAATAATCTCAATCTATTTTGATTTGTTTAATGCTTTTTTTGGTTACATGATTCCATATGTTATTTCATAGTTTGTCTTCACTATTATTCTACTATGTAGAAAATAACACAAATAAAGAAAAACATTGGAATGAGTGTGTCCAAACTTTTGACTGGTACCATACCTTTTGACTGGTACGAGATATATATATATATATATATATCCTTTTTATTTCTCTCGAAAGATAAAAATGTGTGGATTCTGAAAGGCTGTTCAGTGCTGGTGCAAGTCATTTTTATTTCAGTTTGAAACCAATAAATGTTTACACCAAAATATGTGCTTTTTCAGATCACAAGAAGTCCTTTGAAATGGATGAGGGTCCTCTGGGTTTCTCTTTCTCTGTCCATCATCACGAACCGCTTTGAATGGCCTCTTTCATGATGTTTAAACTTATGATAAAATTATTATTTTTCATCAACACTATGTATAGTCCTACCTCAGATGTCAGTGTAAGCAGATAGTGGTTTATTTTGCTATTGGTGGGGATGTGGGTTTTATGCTTGGCATTATCTAATTTGGTCTTTGGTTGGTGCTATTCATCTCAATCCAGGTTTTATAGGGTAATTTGTCTGCTACATTAACCTCCCACCAACCTCATCTCACCCAATGCCACACAGTTCCTTCCTCCACTGTCATATTTTTCCTTTCCAATAACAATAAAGCAATTTACCGCAAGAAAAATCGAACCACCTGCCCCATGTCTCATCTAGAGCCTGGGGAAGCTAGTGTTGCCAGAAACCGTTTTAAATGGATGGCTTAATATCTGCGTTATCTGTTATGCGAAGGAGCCTGTTAGGTGTCCGGTCATGGCATTAAGGATCTCCATACTGACAGTGAGATTATTAACAGATAATTAAGCCAACATCTGGAGGACCTAGCTCAGTGTTGCAGCCAAGGCTGGTGAAATGGAGCCTTATTGAGGAAATTCTCTCAGCAATAAATTACCCTCTTTTCTTCTGCCGAAGGGTTGACGTCTAGCACAGGGATTGATATCAAGCATATTAATGCATTCTGAAGTTATTTCAAGCAGCAAATATAATATTAATAAATGTTGCTCTATAATGTATACATGCACTGAAGACCATGGAGAATTGATGGTAAGTCCGTACAAAACCAATTGAACAAAGCTGCACTCACTATCACCTCCAGTATAGTCCCAGACATGCATAAATCATTGAATGAAAGCTGTGAGCAGGGGTATGTTTTCCATGAAAGGAAATGACATACAACCCTGTTCTCTGTGAAAGGTGCTCATAGTTCTTACTGAGAATGGTCCTTTTCCTGATGTGTAGTGAAGCACCCGGCGCATACTGTATGCACTAGCCTATGAAACAGCCCTTCCCACTGTTAGAAGGGTGATAACCTGCTGCCATTACCCTCTCCACTGTTGTATGACTTGGTCAGCTCAGACACAGTAGGAGTAAAGCTAAAATTAGGGCAGGTTGGAAAGGGCTCCATAGACAGTAGATAAGGTTACAGACGGCTTTAATAGCTGTGCCAATTCGGTTGTATTCCTACTATTAAAATGGGGTGGTGGAGGTTTTCACGCCTTTATTAAACTAAACACAGAGGGCTTGTTTCCTTGACAGATGAGTCCTAGTCCTGGGCTAAAAAGCACTTTAAATGGATAATTGCCATTGAACAAGCTTTTTAAGTCCAGGACTAGGCTTTTGGGACAGGAAACTGGCCCTAAGGCCTTGACAGTACAGGTGGTCGTTTTGATTGTTTTAAAACTGATGGTTCAGCAATAAGATAGGGAAAGCATTGTGACCATAGGAATAGGTGCTTGGATAGAGAGGGGTATGCTGAATCTAGGTTGATGTGGGTCAATATCTGGTGTTTGTTCAGGATTCACTTGTTTGGGTATCTGGCATCTGGGGACCACAACCACCCTAAGGAAGAACAAGGTTAGATTGAATTCTCATCTGTCGTTTTGAAAGTCATAAAGACATGGTGACTATCAAATAAGATTTTCTTTATCAACCTGATAAAGAATGCATGTCTCTGAAATGCTAATCTTATTGATAGAGAAAGCAAACTAGTGGTGAAATTGTATAGTCTCCCCCCTGCGACACATTGGTCTCGGACTGCAATCGAAGCTAGTGAATTGTTATCAGTAGCTCCGCATTGACATGAGTGGGGGACGCTAGGTGGGGGCGGGAGGTCCTGCATAAACACAAACTCACTTGATTGACAACAGCGCTGCTCTGCTCCACGAATTGCAAGAAGTATGAATGCGTTGACTTCTGCAGAGACTGTATCACAGTAACCATACAGAGCCTTCTAGAGTGTGGGGTAATGATCAATAGGAAAAGCACTGGGATGCTAAGACAGACATTTTGTGACTATTTGCCTTGTGATTTTTTTTCTTCCCATAAAGAGTAAGAATACAAATAGTGCACTTATGTTAACCCATACTATCTTAATATGGCATTACAAAGTAATGTAGTGGAGGCTGATCTATTAGCACAGTAATAAAATGCAATGTTCTATTATGTGTTGTGTTGTGAGCTACCACACCCGTGTATTTTTTAGAGGGTCTTGTTATTAATCAAAGCTCCATAGTTACAAGGCAACAGTAAACATGTCGTCCCCCACAAATGATGCGGAGGGCTCTATATACATGTAGCTCCGCATTGAGATCATTGTTTGACCGTAGGTGGAGGCGATACGTCCTGTATAAACAGAAAATCCCTTCCTTGATAACTTCCTTCACGACAGATAGGGGTATGCTGAAAATACCTCAACGAGTCGCAATAAGTATGATTTACCTGACTTCTGCAAAGGATGCATCTCCGTAAATGCTGTAGGGCCAATACAGAAGCCATATTGACCATAAAATACTATTTATGCTTGATCCGACAGTGTGAAAAAAATATAATAATAAAAAAATGGTCACCGAAAAATAATATGTTTGGTGCGGGACAAAACTAGTAATTTGCCTAACATCTAATGGGCGTAGTTTATGTCCTTATGGGAAACATGTAGCTCATGAGGGGCTGCATATACAACAGTGGTGTAAAGTACTTAAGTCAAAATACTTTAAAGTACTTAGTAGTATCTGTACTTTATGGTTGATATTTTTGACAACTTTTACTTCACAACATTCCTAAAGAAAATAATGTACTTTTTACTCCATACATTTTCCCTGACACCCAAAAGTACTGTTACATGTAGTGTGCCCCTGGCTATCTGTTATATACACTGCTCAAAAAAATAAAGGGAACACTTAAACAACACAATGTAACTCCAAGCCAATCAAACTGTCCACTTAGGAAGCAACAGTGATTGACAATACATTTCACATGCTGTTGTGCAAATGGAATAGACAACAGGTGGAAATTATAGGCAATTAGCAAGACACCCCCAATAAAGGAGTGGTTCTGCAGGTGGTGACCACAGACCACTTCTCAGTTCCTATGCTTCCTGGCTGATGTTTTGGTCACTTTTGAATGCTGGCGGTGCTTTCACTCTAGTGGTAGCATGAGACGGAGTCTACAACCCACACAAGTGGCTCAGGTAGTGCAGCTCATGGTGTGGGGTGGCATTTCTTTGGGGGGCCGCACAGCCCTCCATGTGCTCGCCAGAGGTAGCCTGACTGCCATTAGGTACCGAGATGATATCCTCAGACCCCTTGTGAGACCATATGCTGGTGTGGTTGGTCCTGGGTTCCTCCTAATGCAAGACAATGTTAGACCTCATGTGGCTGGAGTGTGTCAGCAGTTCCTGCAAGAGGAAGGCATTGATGCTATGGACTGGCCCGCCCGTTCCCCAGACCTGAATCCAATTGAGCACATCTGGGACATCATGTCTCGCTCCATCCACCAACGCCACGTTGCACCACAGACTGTCCAGGAGTTGGCGGATGCTTTAGTCCAGGTCTGGGAGGAGATCCCTCAGGAGACCATCCGTCACCTCATCAGGAGCATGCCCATGCGTTGTAGGGAGGTCATACAGGCACGTGGAGGTCATACACACTACTAAGCCTAATATAGACTTGTTTTAAGGACATTACACCAAAGTTGGATCAGCCTGTAGTGTGGTTTTCCACTTTAATTTTGAGTGTGACTCCAAATCCAGACCTCCATGGGTTGATACATTTGATTTCCATTGATAATTTTTGTGTGATTTTGTTGTCAGCACATTCAACTATGTAAAGAAAAAAGTATTGAATAAGAATATTTCATTCATTCAGATCTAGGATGTGTTATTTTAGTGTTCCCTTTATTTTTTTGAGCAGTGTATATATATATATATATATATATATTAAATGGTGCTGTCTGGTTTGCTTAATATAAGCACATTGAAATAATTTATACTTTTACTTTTGATACTTAAGTATATTTTTGCAATTACATTTAGTTTTGATACTTAAGTATATTTAAAACCAAATACTTTTAGACTTTTATTCAAGTAGTACTTTTACTGGAGGACTTTCTCTTACTTGAGTCACAGTATTTCTAGGTATCTTTACTCAAGTATGACCATTGGGTACTTTTTCCACCACTGATATACAGTGCCCTCCGTAATTACTGGGACAGTGAAGCATTTGTTCTTCTTTTGGGTCTATACTCCAAGTTTGGATTTTTAATCCAAAATGACAGTACATTATTTACCATTTATTTCTACTGGACACAAAATCTGAAACACAACCAAAACAAACAGCAAATGCATCCAACAAATTTGTTGAGTCACAAGCTTGATGTAGTCATTGCATGCTACCGGAACAAATACCTAACTTTTGAATACTTAAATACACATAAATTAATTTGTCCCAATACTTTTGCTCCCCTAAAATGTGGGGGACTATGTACAAAACGTGCTGTAAATTCTAAACAGTTTGCCCGATATGGATGGAAATACCCTTATTAAATTCAAGCTGACAGTCTGCACTTTAACCTCATATTTGATTTCAAATCCAAATGGACAATGCCATTGAGGGCTTCCACCATTTTAAAGTAGTCCACTCGATGGGGATTTCTACAAGTTGGGAGCAATCAGCCAACGAAGAAGAAAATGTACTACTTTAAAATGGAGATAGCCTTAATGGCACTGCCCATGTGTTACAGACGCTATAATGGCACAGATACAAAAATGAGTCCTCTATCGCTATGGCATGTTCACACACGTATCTGCCCTCTCATGGGCTAGAATGGTCCCACCTGATCTCGCCTCCCGCCTGCCTTCCATCTTTGAGGACATGTATAGAGCACCACATAATAAACATAATAAACCCCTTGGGTTGTGCCGTGGCGGAGATCTTTGTGGGCTATACTCAGCCTTGTCTCAGGATGGTAAGTTGGTTGAAGATATCCCTCTAGTGGTGTGGGGGCTGTGCTTTGGCAAAGTGGGTGGGGTTATATCCTTCCTGTTTGGCTCTGTCCGGGGGTGTCCTCGGATGGGGCCACAGTGTCTCCTGACCCCTCCTGTCTCAGCCTCCAGTATTTATGCTGCAGTAGTTTATGTGTCGGGGGGCTAGGGTCAGTTTGTTATATCTGGAGTACTTCTCCTGTCCTATTCGGTGTCCTGTGTGAATTTAAGTGTGCTCTCTCTAATTCTCTCTTTCTTTCTCTCTCTCGGAGGACCTGAGCCCTAGGACCATGCCTCAGGACTACCTGACATGATGACTCCTTGCTGTCCCCAGTCCACCTGGCCGTGCTGCTGCTCCAGTTTCAACTGTTCTGCCTTATTATTATTGGACCATGCTGGTCATTTATGAACATTTGAACATCTTGGCCATGTTCTGTTATAATCTCCACCCGGCACAGCCAGAAGAGGACTGGCCACCCCACATAGCCTGGTTCCTCTCTAGGTTTCTTCCTAGGTTTTGGCCTTTCTAGGGAGTTTTTCCTAGCCACCGTGCTTCTACACCTGCATTGCTTGCTGTTTGGGGTTTTAGGCTGGGTTTCTGTACAGCACTTTGAGATATCAGCTGATGTACGAAGGGCTATATAAATACATTTGATTTGATTCATAATACCCATAAAACCTAGCGGCCAAACAGGGAAATGGTTCCAATCATTTTTCCAACATTCATTCTACCCATAGTTTTTTATTTAGAAACACTTAAAATAAGGGCTGTGTTTCTTGTAGGCTTACCCTGGTGTGACGTTTTGATAACCATGTACATTTATGTCGGACAAGGTGACATCAATATATTCGGCTATATTTACTGTCAGATTCAAAAATATTAATTAGCATCAAAACAAACATCATGCAAATGCCTGCAGGCTCCTGCGCATCATCTCTAATTGACACCTTTGCTAACAGGTATTTTGTCCATTTAAAACTTGCACAAGACACAGTTCACAGAATTGCCCGTTTAAAGAGATGTAGCCAATCTATTAATTACTACATTTATCTAACATTAGTTCATTTCAGAGATTCTTACCTTTGCCTCGATTCGGCAGTCTTGTAAAGATTATCATGGCATTTCTAGTTCTTTAAAATAGCCACATTATCAGCAGATTAGCGTTTATTTTTTTGTGGCATAAATAAAGGTGAATATATTGATAAAAGTCCTAGAGAGATTTACACAGTTATCAAAACGTCACGCCAGGGTAAGCCTACACGAAACACAGCCCTTATTTTAAGTCTATTTAAGAACCCCTATGGGAAGAATGAATGGTGCAAAACGATTGGAACCATTTCCCTGTTTGACCTCTAGGTTTTAAGGGGATTATGACTAATACTGTGGTACTTTATTTCCATTGTTTTAGTGGTCATGTGACTATCTTGTTCAAATATATAGTCTTTCATTTTGTAAATGCCGGATCTCTATGGCAAGACGCATCATTCACCAACATTTCGTCAAAATCGTACCTGTGGTGACAGAGATCTCGTGTGACTATGTACAAACGGACTGAGCGAGATCCAGTCCCCCCCTCAGAGTTCATCGTGGTGGACAGTTAGTTATCTGCACCAATTACTTTCAGTACCACAGCGCCATCTACTGTTAATTTGGTGACATAATGAACGGACTTCAAGTCCCATAAGCACGATACGTATCTATGGACTACAACTTCCATCATTCTCCGTTAGTTCCTGTGACGAGCTTGAACGTTCTAGGCATTTACAGAATTGAAACGATTAAACAGGAAAAGCCAACACATTTTATAAAAATGATTTGGTTTGAAGGCTCTATTCCAGCAGCCATCATCTCCGCAAAACAACAGAGCTCCATCTTCGTCGTCGTAATAACAGGTATTGTTTTGTAGATTAGCTAGCGCAGTATTGTATGCTAGCTAAGCTAACCTTAACCAGTCGAAAGATTCGCCATAGTAGCGAATAAAACTGTGTCAAGCTCGGCTGAGCAAACGAGCCCTGTCATTGTCAGTCAGCTATTTAGCTAGCTATGCATGTCAACAACATGAAACTCGAAGTGTCGATGTAGCCAATGCTAACTTGTCAAAACGAAAAGGAATGACAGCTGTCAAATCGCAGCTAACTAACGTTCGTTAGCTCTGGCTAGCTTCCTACTAACGTTAGTGTGTTAATCGTTAGATGACGAGTCGCAATTATTCTGGATGGCGACTGTCACCACCAACACTAGCGGACTAAACTCCTTCCTTCACCATGGAATGGAGTTTAGTCCGCTACACAACACCACAGACTTGTATTGTGGGAACTGGGCATTGAGTGTCGTAGGACTTGTGATTCACCACTTCTGAATCTGTCATTCTTGTTCTCTACTAGGCGACGATGAGGTGTCAGGACAAATGATGTCCAGTTGGGAGGACGACAGAGTGGCTGAGGCCTCCTATAACTGCTGTGTTGCAATCAGGGTTGATTCCAAGAGGTAGCCTTTATAATGGAATCCTCCTACACTTGTGTGGATATGATCTATGCTTTCTGTACAGCACTATCAAAATGGAAATACTAACAAATGTGATGCATTTTATGTTTAATGTTTTTCTTTTCTTGCAGTGAGACATGCACACAGTTCTCCCAAATCTGTATCCTTCTTCTCCAAAGGGTTCTTATCCTTATCTTAAAGTTAGACTGTTGTGTTTGTGGTCCCGTAGGCTTGATTTCCTTTAGATTATTCACCAAGCTTTGTCTTTCAGACATATTCTAGATCAGTGGTTCCCAAAGTGTTTATAGTCTGTACTCCTTCAAACATTCAACCTCCAGCTGCGTATCCCCTCTAGCACCAGGGTTGGCGCAATCTCAAATGTTGTTTTTTGCCATCGTTGTAAGCCTGCTACACACACACACACACACACTATACAATACATTTATTAAAGATAAGAATGAGTGTACGTTTTTGTCACAACCTGGCTCGTGGGAAGTGACGACAAAGCCCTTATAGGACCGGGGCCCAAATAATAATCAATCATTTTGCTCTTTTGTTTAGCCATCTTACATATAAAACCCATTGTTCATACGAAATTGAATAACTCACCACAGGTTATTTTTTTAAATGTTTTATTTATTTCACCTTTATTTAACCAGATAGGCTAGTTGAGAACAAGTTCTCATTTACAACTGCGACCTGGCCAAGAAAGCAAAACAGTGTGACACAGACAACAACACAGAGGTACACATGGAATAAACAAGCCAATAACACAATAAACAAGTCAATGACACAGTAGGAAAAAAAAGTCTATATACAGTGTGTGCAAAAGGCATGAGGAGGTAGGCAATAAATAGGCCATGAGAAGGGTGTGCTTGAAAGGATGCACATAACTCTGCAATGTTGGTTTGTATTGGAGATTCTCAGTCTTAAATCATTTCCCACACGGTCTCTGCCTGTATTTAGTTTTCATGCTAGTGAGGGCCGAGAATCCACTCTCACATAGGTACGTGGTTGCAGAGGGCATCGGTGTCTTAACAGCGCAATTTGCCAAGACAAGAAACTCTGAGCGCAGCCCTATCCAGAAATCTGTCAGTGGCTTCTGATTAAATTACATTTTCACAGAACCGCAATATCGCTAAGTGGACTGGAGGCAGGGCATGAAAGGGATAACAAATCCAGTTGTTGTCCGTTTCGGGAAAGTACCTGCGTAACCCAGCTCACTCAGATACTTCGTTATCACATTTGATATTGTTCGTACGGTTGAGTTAATTTGTACACAAAAAATCATACAATGATGGAAAAACCTGTGTGTTGTCCTTAATGCAGACAGAAAATATCTCCAACTTCTTAATCATATCCTCAATTTTGTACCGCACATTGAATATAGTTGCGGAGAGTCCCTGTAATCCTAGATTCCGATCATTCAGGCGAGAAAAAACATCACCCAGGTAGGCCAGTTGTGTGAGAAACTCGTCATCATGCAAGAGGACAGACACGTGAAAATTATGGTCAGTCAAGAAAACTTTAAGCTCGTCTCTCAATAAAAAAAAAAACATGTCAATACTTTGCCTCTTGATAACCATCGCACTTCTGTATGTTGTAAAAGTGTTACATGGTCGCTGCCCATATCATTTCATAATGCAGAAAATACACCGGAGTTCAGGGCCATTGCTTTAACAATTTTCACTGTAGTGTCCAAAACGTCTTTCAAGATGTCAGACATTCCCCTTGCAGCAAGAGCCTCTCGGTGGATGCTGCAGTGTACCCAAGTGGCGTCAGAGCGAGCAACTGCTTGCACGCACGTTACCACTCCACTATGTCTTCCTGTCATGGCTTTTGCGCCATCAGTACAGCTACCAAAGTCCATTTGATGTCACAAAGCTGTTCAGTACTTTACAAATATCCTCTCATGTTGTCCTGGTTTCCATTGGTTTGCAGAAGAGGATGTCTTCCTTAATTGACCCCACATAAACGTAACATACATATACCAGGAGCTGTGTAATGCACTGTCTTGTATGCGAAGCAGTAATTGTTTCAAAACATTTCCTGCCGTGTCACTGATGCGTCATGAAACAGTGTTGTTTGATGAAGGCATTGTCTGTGTAGTTTTTTTTTGCCTTTTCCCCCAGCATTGTCCCAGACAAGTCTGTGGCAGCAGGAAGAGTAAAGTCCTCCACAATAGTATGGCGCTCGCCTGTCCTAGCCACTTGGTAGCTCACCATATAAGATGCTTCTATCTTATTAATGGTATCTGTTGCTTTTATACATATTACTTCTCGAAAGTCGTCTTTATTCTTGCTCCAAAAACTCCCATTGCTTATTTTTTTAAATTGTCATGTTTCTAAATGTCTGCTCAAGAGTGAAGGTTTCCCGTGAGAGAGTAACGGTTAATGTGATTGCATGTTAATTATTTGACTAGGCTACCTGTATTTGACATTGTGTAATTTCAATGAACAATAGATGGTTTAATTAAACTGCCAAAAATGAGTTGAGACTACTCAGGCAAGGGGGAAAAAACCCACCCAAATGTATCGCCCCGTTGGAAAATATAAATGTACTGATGGCAATGTGAAGAAGAAGAAATGGTTATTTAAAATAAATGTGAATCACATTTTTATTTGGCGTACCCCAGTTTGGGAATACCTGTTCTAGATCATGCAATTAAGTCCAATCCCATTTTTAAAATGATTTTTATGAGCATGGTTGGTTTGCCTTTAACTTTCTGAAAAAGACCCAGTGGTGTGCATCCCGTCCAGTTTCTTTATCGGAGAGAATGGAATCCCCCTCGAAGTTGTTGCTGGGACTGTCTCTGCAGAGGAACTCATGAAAAGAATCAACAAAGTCAAACAGGTATGATAGCCAAATATAACACAGAAAACACTTAAACGACATCAGTAAATGGTCTCCAAGAGCACTGAGATAGATGTAAGGTAGAGGGTATCTAGTTTGCCTGACACCTGCTCTCGAAGTCTCCAGCTCGCTGTGTAGTCATGTGCATTGCGCATCAGCCAGCCTATAGCGTGTCACACTTAACATGCATTTCTTGTGCCTAACAGATGCACGCTCAGCAGATGGCAGGTGAGGGAGCGGATGCAGGGGCTCCCATGGAGGGGCTCCCACGAGCCACGGTAGCCTCAGAGCCAGCCCCAGCACAGACCCCCTCGACCTCACAGGAGCTCCAACCCAGCCACACACCACCAGCAGACACAGACAGTGCAGCAGCACCAGCAATGTCTAAAGGTATGCTTGTGTGAGGGGTCACTTTGGAATGTTGATGAAAAGTAATTTTACTGAAAAGCAATGCAACAAAATTACAAGTACTTGCGCTATATGTAAATGCATGTCTGTGCGTGTTATTTGATATGTGTCCTGTTGATTGAGAGATTGAAGTTGAGACACTGTCATGATTGCTTTGATGTGGTCCAACCCAGAATCCCTGTCCAGGCCAGCAGAAGAAGGCGGCCCCTCGGCCTCAGAGGTTGTGACCCTTGGGGATGACAGGAGCGCATCATCAGAGGACGTGTCAACCAGCTCTCAGCCGAACGAAGGCCTCGATGCCAAGGTGGAGAGGTAGGACCTATATACACACACAACGGAGGTGGGATAAAAGGTTGAAAATGGCTTTCTTTTCAAACTGAAACCTTTCCTTCTGTAGGTTAACAAAGAAACTGGAGGAAAGACGGGAGCAGAAAAAGAAAGGAGAGGAGGAGGTAAAGAATAACTGTAGACATTGGTGTCCCATATTGACACCACAGTAATAATAATAATAATAGAATCGCCTGGCCTTTCAGCCTATATGTATCCATTAGAGAACGTTGTCTTGCGGCTCCATAAGCATATGCCTGGCCTCGTTGGATCCCCCTCCCAAACAATGATGGTTCAACATTCTAACAGTCTAATAAATACATTTCATATATGCTATGGGAAGAATAATCATGTGGTTGTGTTTATGAAGGTCTTAGTTTTTTTCATATTCTAATGTTACCTATTTCGAAGAACATAATGCAATTTTCATTAGTTTGTTACTCTAGGCTATAAGTAAAAATGAAAAACCACTAGTTCAAGAGTTAAATCCATCACAAAGAAAACTTTTTTTTTTTTTTTTGGCAGGCCCCAAAAAACATTGTGGAAATAATAACATTTATATAAAAATAGACAGAATAGCATATTTTATGTTTATTATGTTACTAGTCTTTGCTTAGCATCCTGAGCAATGCTGCCCCAAGGAAAGTGCGGTTATGCTTTGAAAAAGTAATATTTGGAAATAGAGCTGCAGGTCTTGAATTGAGTTATTTGACAAAAGTGTCTTAGAAACTGCAGAATATGCTATTGCTGATACAATCAGAGTTTTACCTGAATGTGACTGAAGGAAAATTTGATAAAGTGGTGCTCCTTTTTCTGTCAACTTCATGTACAATTTGACAACTGATAATATTGTCACTCATCATACTATTGTCAATTTAGTCTTGTCTTTAGGCTAACTCTTATGTGTGAAATTAGTTACTGATTGTATCGGATTCTGTATTGTTCCCCAACCGTGCCTTTACGCATGAATCAATCTCGTCTTCTCTACTCTATGCTCTCGATTTCAGTCACAATGGCCACAATTCTTCATTACACACAATTAAATCACCCTCTTCTCCCTCATCATTCAGTTAGGCCTAATTTAAATACATTTGTGAAGTAATGTGCACAATTATCAGTTTCTATCAACCATTCATCCATTTAGCCTATGTAATTAATTCAGTGAGGAGAGAGACGCACATGGCTGGGTACTAACGTCCTACCACACATTTGCCCTGGCCGTTAAGGCGGGAATAGGTGTGTGTGTGTGTGTGTGTGGTGGGGGGGGGGGGGGGGGGGCAGGGCAGGGCAGGGCAGGTGAAAAAAAGGCCCTTAATTAATACTTTACTATTTGTGATTAGAAAATTCTGACAACAGCAATGTAAAAGACAAACATTTTAAGAAAATTCGAGGAGCAGGACGTTGCTTCTTTTTTGGGCCGATTCCTTTTACTTTTACTTGGGGCGGCAGGGTAGCCTAGTGGTTAGAGCGTTGGACTAGTAATCGAAAGGTTGCAAGTTCGAATCCCCGAGCTGACAAGGTACAAATCTGTCGTTCTGCCCCTGAACAGGCAGTTAACCCACTGTTCCTAGGCCGTCATTGAAAATAAGAATTTGTTCTTAACTGACTTGCCTAGTAAAATAAAGAAAAAGAAAAAAAACGTACAAAATCAAACGTCAGTGACGATTCTGGTGTTAATGCTTGTGTGCGCCTGTATCTATTTCTGTGTGATGATGGTCAGGGTGAAATAAAGAAGGAGATGGAGAGAAGGAAGATGGGGAAGGAGATGCTTGACTTCAAGAGGAAGAATGAGGATGAGAAGACCAAACGCATTATGGATGAGCGAAACAGGGATAAGGCAGAGGAGAAGGCTGCCAGGGAGCGTGTCAAAGCACAGATCGCCCTGGTAAACAAACACATCACACTTTCACTCATAACTAATCCCTGGTTGGGCCTCTCTGATTGAACTTTCTCTCATAACTCCCTCGAGTGGCCTAAATGAGCACTGCAGTTTGATGAAATAGCCATTGTGGGAGGAGGGTAGTGGCTGGCTGATGCACCTTTATCCCCACAGGACCGTGCTGACAGAGCTGCCCGCTATGCCAACAACAAGGATGAGGTGGAGGCAGCCCGGCTGGCAGCACTGCAGGCCAGACAGGCAGAGACAGAGGCCAAGAAGGAGAATGCACAAAGGGAGAGGAGGTATGGAGCTATTCTACAGTCACAGGGCTGGGGGGGCTTATATCTATGAGGAAGTTTTAAACCAGTCACTTTCAATAAAAAGTTTAAACTATTTTTAAAGTTTTATATTGTACGTCACTACTAATGTAATTCTAGATTGTCATCAAACTGTGTGTTACTGTCCTCCAGCGCCATAGCCAGAATACAGTTCCGTCTACCAGATGGGTCATTCTTCACCAACCAGTTCCCCTCAGAGGCCAGACTGCAGGAAGCTCGGCAGTTCGCTGTCAATGTAAGATACTTTTTCTAACTCAATATAATTCAAGAGTTGGACAAGTGACTATTAAGAACACGTTCATCCTCTTTGTTGGAATATGATATTAAATATCATAATGCTGGCTGTCACTTAAGAGTTCATTTTTCCTCTCAGGAAGTGGGAAATAGGTATGGCAACTTCTCCCTGGCAACCGTGTTCCCTCGCAGAGAGTTTACTGCTGACGACCTAGACAAGACTCTTCTGGCGCTTGAGCTGGCCCCCAGTGCCTCAATAGTGCTGCTGCCTGTGAGTGAGCTCCCTATTTCTCTCTGTAAACTTCTGCTAATATTGATGACTACTGGTAGCTATGGACTCTAGATACATCTCCCATTTTGAGAATTCACAACAAGACAGTGTCATCGAATCGCAGCACAGTTATATTTACGCCTCTTAGGTTTCTTTGTGTACAGTGCATTCGGAAAGTATTCAGACCCCTTGACTTTTTCCACATTTTATTACATTAGCCTTATTCTAAAATGCATGAAATTGTTTTTTTCCCCCTCATCAACCTACAAACAATATCCCATAATGACGAAGCAAAAACAGTTGTTGAAATTTTTGCTAATGTATTAAAAAAATATATATATCACATCCACATAGGTATTCAGACACTTTACTCAGTACTTTGTTAAATCATCTTTGGCAGCGATTTCAGCATCGAGTCTTCTCCGGTATGACGCTACAAGTTTGGCACACCTGTATTTGGGGAGTTTCTCCCAGTCTTCTCTCTCAAGGTCTGTCAAGTTGGATGGGGAGCGTTGGTGCACCGCTATTTTCAGGTCTCTCCAGAGATGTTCGATCAGGTTCAAGTCCGGGCTTTTGCTGGGCCACTCAAGGACATTCAGAGACTTGCCCCAAAACCACTTCTGCGTTGTCCTGGCTGTGTGCTTAGGGTTATTGTCCTGTTGGAAGGTGAAGCTTCGCCCCCAGTCTGAGGTCCTGAGTGCTCTGGAGCAGGTTTTCATCAATGATCTCTCTGCTGTACTTTGCTCCGTTCATATTTCCCTCGTTCCTGATTAGACTCACATTCGCTGCCGCTAAAAAACATCCCCACATCATGATGCTGCCACCACCATGCTTCACCGTAGGGATGGTGCCAGGTTTCCTCCAGATGTGACGCTTGGCATTCAGGCCAAAGAGTTCAATCCTTGTTTCATCAGACCAGAGAATCTTGTTTCTCATGGTCTCCAAGTGGGCTGTCGTGCCTTTTAGTGAAGAGTGGCTTCCGCCTGGCCACTACCATAAAAGCCTGATTGGTGGAGTGCTGCAGAGATGGGAGAAACTTCCTGAAGGACAACCATCTCCACAGAGGAACTCTCGAGCTTTGTCAGAGTGACCATTGTGTTCTTGGTCACCTCCCTGACCAAGGCCATTCTTCCCCTATTGCTCAGTTTTGGCCGGGTGGTCAGCTCTAGGAAGTTCACAACTTCCATTTAAGAATGATGGAGGACACTGTGTTCTTGGGGACCTTCAATGCTGCAGACATTGTTTGGTACCCTTCCCCAGATCTGTGCCTTGACACAATCCTGTCTCGGAGCTCTAGCTTTTTTTTGCTCTGACATGCATTGTCAACTGTGGGACTTTATATAGACAGGTGTATGCCTTTCCAGATCATGTCCAATCAATTGAATTTACCACAGGTGGACTCCAATCAAGTTGCAGAAACATGTCAAGGATGATCAATGGAAACGGGATGCACCTGAGCTCAATTTCAAGTCTCATACATAGCAAAGGGTCTCGATACTTATGTAAATTATTTATTTATTTTTTGCAAAAATGTCTAAACCTGTTTTCGCTTTGTCATTATGGGGTATTGTGTGTAGATTGAGGGGAAGAAAGTAATTTAATCTATTTCAGAATAAGGCTGTAGCGTAACAAAATGTGGAAAAAGGGAAGGGGTCTGAATACTTTCTGAATGTTATCTAGCTCCCAATGTTTGTTTTGGGGACTTTTTGCTTGTTTTCCCATCTTTTTCTCTGGTTTCCCCAGTAGAATGATGGCATTGAGAATACAGCGTTTATCTCCTTCTAAATCCTTCCAGCAAACGGGACGGCCAAGCAACATGGTAGTCCAGTCAACCTCTGGAGGGGGTATCTGGGCTGTACTGGGTACCATCCTCTACCCTCTGCTGGCTGTGTGGAGGTTCCTGAGTGGCTTCCTCTTCACCAGCCCCCCTATCCCTGGAGCAGCAGGCCCCAGAGGCTCAGCCCAGCGGCCCAACACTGCCTCTGGCTCCTCATCCTCATCTGGTGAACCAAAGAGGTGAGGCCCCATCCAGCAGAGTCTTCTATGTACTCATGGTGTACAGGCATATTTTTAAGAGTAGCTGAGATTGTTGTGGTACATTATGGTTAGGAGTTAGTAACACGGCGTTGCCAGATTGTTACAATGTAATTGAATGGTTAAGCTGGTCTACTGGTCCAGGTTAATTGTTGTCAGGGCTCATAACAGCCACATTTAACATGATTTGTTGTAACCAGAGTGCAAAGAATTTGGAGAATGAATCTAGGGTTTGATTGAGCAGTGTGGCTGGGTGCTCTAAAGCCTACTTACTTACTGACTTTATTGTCCCCATGGGGAAATTTTGTTGCAGTGTCATGTACACGTTTAAAGTGGCGTTTTAATTACAACTTTCATAAGGTACATACCAATAAAACATTTTTAAGGCCTAGTTGGGTTATTTCACATCCATTTCCACTTTCTCAGAGAAACCCTTCGCAAACGCACACTGGAGAAGCAACCAGCAGACTTCAAACAAGACGGAAAAATCCACAGGCTACGGAATCACGAGGACAGTGAGGATGAGAATAACACTTGGAACGGCAACTCTACCCAGCAGATGTAGTGCAATAACACTGTCTCACTCTGTCCTGCCTATCTGACCTGGTGAGTTTCCTGAGTGCGTGTCAGTCGGTCTAACGGAGGATAATGCTGATATTAGGGCTATGATGTTTGTTTCTCTTGTCCAAGCCTGTACTCTGCTCCTCCCTTGCATGGGTAGATGTAATCAAGTTAACCTCCTGACCGTTGGGCTTGGAACAGACATGATTTGTGTTGAAACTGTTATTTGATTAATTCAGCCTCTTAGAATACGACTGGCCAGGGGTTCCTTCAGTATTCTAAACATGTCTACTGTGTTGAAGGGTTGAGACTGAGGTGTTGATTGAAGTCCTTGTCTTAAGGATATGTTGACAGCTGCATTATTAACAACCTTTTTGTGTTTTCTTTAACAGTCAGTAACCCAGATGACAAAACTCTTAATGAAAATGTATGAGGGCTCTCTCTGGTCTGGTAGAAGGGGCTGTGTGTAGCTGTGTGTTTTTATACCAAGGCTGTGGCCCCCTTGGCATAAACTGCCTCCTTCGGCAGTAGAATGAGTTGTTTCTACTACTAGTTGAACATGGGAAACCACTGTACCGCTCTCATTTAACTATGGGAATAAAAATACATGTTTTTCAATAAACAAGCATTTGGCTGGCTCTATACCTTTGTGATTTTGTGCCTTAAGTGGAAGCCAGGTCTTTTGTCATGCAGTGATATCACAGTGAACCAAAGATCTTTGTTGCTTGTACATTAGTAAGTACTCCTGCAGTGCATTAAGAAAGAAAAAAATTGAATAAATAACAATTATATACACACACAACACCCCATAATGACAAAGCAGAAACAGGTTTTAGAAATGTTTGCCAATGTACAAAAATGAAATCTTATTTACATAAGTATTCAGACCCTTTGCTCTGAGACTCGAACTTGAGCTCAGGTGCATCTTGTTAGTGGCCAGACAGAAGCTACTCCTCAGTAAAAGGCACCTAAAGAATCAGAAACAACATTCTCTGCTCTGATGAAACTATGATTGAACTCTGGCCTGAATGCCAAGCGTCATGTCTGGAGGAAACCTGGCACCATCCCTACGGTGAAGCATGGTGGTGGCATTATCATGTGTGGAAATATTATTCAGTGGCAGGGAGTGGGAGATGAGTCAGGATCGAGGGAAAGGTGATCAGAGCAAAGTACAGAGAGATCCTTGATGAAATCCTCCTCAGGACCTCAGACTGGGGAGAAGGTTCACCTTCCAGCAGGACTAAAACCCCAAGCACACAACACAGAAGTGGCTTTGGGACAAGTCTCTGATTGTCCTTGAGTGGCCCTGCCAGAGCCCGGACTTGAAACCGATCTAACATCTCCGGAGAGACCTGAAAATAGCTGTGCAGCGACGCTCCCCAACCAACTTGACAGAGCTTGAGAGTATCTGCGAGAAACTCTCCAAATACAAGTGTGCCAAGCTTGCAGCGTGATACCAAAGGTTCTTCAACAAAGTACTGAGTAAAGGGTCTGAATACTTGTGAGTTTATAATACATTTGCTACAGTAAAATGTTTTTTTGCTTTGTCATTATGGGTTGTGTGTAGATTGATGAAAGAAAAAAAAACAATTTAATACATTTTAGAATAAGGCTGTAACGTTAAAAAAAATGTGTAAAAGGTCAAGGGAGTCTGAATACTTCCCAAATGCACATACCCCTTGACTTATTCCATGTTTTGTTACAGCCTGAATTCAACATTTAACTCTTATTTTTCTCAGTCATCGATACACAATACCCCATAATGACAGTGAAAACCTGTTTTTAGTGATTTTTGCAAATGTATTAAACTAAATACAGAAATATATCATTTAAATAACTATTCACACCCCTGAGTCAATACATGTTAGAATCACCTTTGAAGGTGCATAATGAGCTTTGCAGGCGTGGGTCCCTTGTGCACGCATACATGGAATTCAACTGTTGAACCCTCCTACTTCCCGGCCCACAGATTTGCTCATGGAGTTTATTACATTTATCTTAAGCCATCCCTTTAAATATGGTATACCTTTAATTAGATGTTTGTCGACAGACTAGAATACATTGAGAGAAGGGGTTCAGAAAATAGGGATCAATGAAAGAATGCCATCTATGCACCTTCGTCTCCATTTCAGCGCCAATTGGTAGAATTAAACATACTCCAAACTTGTAGATTATTTAGGCACATTTTAGGGTTAGGAAAGTATGAATCATAAAAAAACAACCTAGAGAGCCTTTACACACTAAATATATTGATACATAAAACAAATCTGAGTAATGGTGCAGCAATATATAGCCTATTTCACAGTGGAAAAGGGTCCACAATACATGTCATGTTGATATGATTTTCAGTTTGCCTTCATATGATATGGCTGGTTTCACAATCATCTCCACTCACCAGGGATCATAAGGAAAAAATCACCTAAAACAATTGCTATGTGTATTTACAATCCCCTTCTCCAAACGGATTACTCATTTACCTAGCTCTTATCAATAGCTCTTACACATTCAGAAATTACAGTGCATGGAGAATGCTGTTATTTCTATAATAAATATATAAAAAGCAGATGTTTTTCCCACTTGGAACTGGTAGGTTGGATAGCATTTATTCATGGTTTCCTTGTTAAAGGTGGTGGAATTATTAGGGAATGAAGTCAAGGTCAGAATACGGTATCTGTAGACACACCTCTGCCACACCTTCATTTCTTAGATCTCCACTTCGAACGAATGGCGGGGTGACCAGCATGCTATTCTTCATGCTTAAATTAAATTCAAGGTCAGAATACACATTTTACTACCAGAGTTTCTAGCACTTATGGGGCATTCCTACATCTTCTGCTTCACATAGCAGAGCTGTTGTCAAGGGAAGTGAGTTTGTGTTAATACAGGACCTCCCGCCCCACCTACCATCAACCAATCATATCAATGTGGAGCTATAAGGAGCTTTCCGCATTGATACATTTGGGAGGAGCTCGGCATAACTCTGGAGGCTCCACAATTGCGTCACACACTCCTTACGGCGCCTCCGACTACGTTTTCAGATCAAGCTTTTTAAAATTTTGATATATATATATTTTTTTATTATTAACAACAAATCAATACATAAAGCACATGAGGGAACACGAGCATACATAGATGACAAACAATGGACAATCGAGCTAGGGGGTACAATATCACACTACAATTACACAAGGACCTTAATTATAATATCCTGTTGTGACTAGGGGGCAGTATTTTCATTTTTGGAAAAATAACGTTCCCATATTAAACGGGATATTTTGTCAGGACAAGATGCTAGAATATGCATATAATTGACTTAGGATAGAAAACACTAAAGTTTCCAAAACTGTAAAAATATTGTCTGAGTATATCAGAACTGATATTGCAGGCGAAAGCCTGAGAAAAATCCAATCCGGAAGTGACTCACCTTCCCCAAGGTGTCTACAGCATCGTGACGTAGTTTTACGCATTTATGTTGAAGAATACCCGTAAGCGGCTACATTGCGCAAGTGGTCAGCTGCACACTCCTGCCTGCAGATGATATTCCGCTGAAACTAGGCTATATGAGCAGCACGCATGTGCATTTATTTCACTGCTTTGCGATTGTGTAGGCTACTTTGTGCATGATTTCTCTATTGTACTATATAATTGATAAATCGTACCTCCTCTACAAGAGGTGGTTATATGGTTTATACCTGTGTATACCCTCCACTACACTACTGATCCTTAGTGTTTTACAAAAAGTGCACTCTCCTACATGAATGTGCTGTTATTACGGTTGCTAGCCTTTCAGAATCACAAACTGGTCACACACTGAAGGCCTGCCAAAAGGTTCACCACTGTGCAAACATGTCTATAATATATGATGTTAAGATATTAAAGTTTCAAGAAAGGTGTGTATATATTTGGCCTGGCGATGCGCTTTTATGTGCTGACTGAATGGAAGCTGATAATGAGCTTTTTACTCCCCTTACAAAAAAAGATAGCAGTTTTGAAACTGCAGTCGACTGGTATTTCGGACACAGTAATTGCAGAATTACTGCAGTTATACTGCACTGTAACTGCAGTCACACTGCAAAATTACTGCAGTAAATTTGGATGCAGTATACTGGAGTTATACTGCACTCTGACTGCAAACATTTTTCTGGTCTGGAGAAGAAATGACTAGTCCTCACTGTCTGAGACAAGACCAAGACACTCAATATGTGATCTCCAGACCGGACTCAAGACTGAGACAGGTCTTGAGTAAGACAACACTGGGCATTAATATGGAGTTGGTCCTCCCTTGCTGCTATAACAGCCTCCACTCTTCTGGGAAGGATTTCCACTAGACGTTGGGATATTGCTGCAGGGACTTGCTTCCATTCAGCCAAAAGAGCATTAGTGTGGTCAGGCACTGATGTTGGGCAATTAGGCCTGGCTCGCAGTCACGTTCCAATTCATCCCAAACGTGTTCAATGGAGTTGAGGTCAGGGCTTTGTTCAGGCCAGTCAAGTTCTTCCACACCGATCTCAACAAGCCATTTCTGTTATGGACCTCACTTTGTGCACAGGGGCATTGTCATGCCGAAAAAGGTAATGGCCTTCCCCAAACTGTTACCACAAAGTTGGAAGTATAGAATTGTCTAAAATGTCATTGTATGCTGTAGCGTTAAGATTTCCCTTAACTGTAACAAATGGGCTTAGCCTAGCATAAAAAAAGCCCCAGACCATTATTTCTCCTCCACCAAACTTTACAGTTGTCACTATGCATTGGGGCAGGTAGCATTCTCCTGGCATCCGCCAAACCCAGATTCGTCCATCGGACTGCCAGTTGGTGAAGCGTGATTCATCACTTCAGATAATGCATTTCCACTGCTCCAGAGACCAATGGCGGCGAGCTTAACACCACTCCAGCTGATGCTTGGCATTGAGCATGGTGATCTTAGGCTTGTGTGCGGCCATGGAAACCCATTTCATGAAGCTCCCAACAAACAGTTATTGTGCTGACATTGCTTCCAAATGCAGTTTGGAACTCGGTAGTGAGTGTTGCTACCAAGGACAGACTATTTTTGCGTGCTACGCGCTTCAGCGCTCGGTGGTCCCGTTATGCCAACTCGTTTGGCCTTGATTGTTTGGCGGCTGAGCCGTTGTTCCTCCTAGATGTTTTCACTTCACAATAAGCAGCACTAACAGTTGACCGGAACAGCTCTAGCAGGGCAGCAATGTGACTAACTGACTTGTTGGAAAGGTGGCATCCTATGACGGTGCCACATTGAAAGTCACTGAGCTCTTGAATAAAGCCATTCTACTGCCAATGTTTGTCTATGGAGATTGCATGGCGGTGTTCTCGATTTTATACACCTGTCAGCAATGGGTGTGGCTGAAAGTGCAAATCTACTAATTTCAAGGGGTGTCCACATACTTTTTTTAGTGTAGTTTCTACAGTTTATAGAGTGCAAATGTTACATTTTGCAGTATTGACGTTTCAGTTCTGTATTCTTAAAAAAAAAGGCCAACAGGCGCCTCACTGTCTCTCTCAGACAGTCTTGAAGCTGATGAGGTAGTCGGGGTAGGCCCCTGCATCACAGAACACCACATAGATAAAGGGATTCTGCAGGTCATTGACAGCACAGTCATGCAGGCCCTGATGGAGATCAGTAGGGTTCAGAGGGTTCGGCTCCTTCATGCCTCCCACCCCTAGGCAGGGATTACCCACTAGCACCCTGGCACGGTACATGTACTTTAGCCCACTGGCGTCTGGGTTGGAGTAGGCATCCTGGCACGAGTACCACGTCTCTTTGGCAAAGTAGGTCCCATCCCCGTAAACAGTAGCTGAAACCAAAGAAAATCCAAAAGATTTGAGAAACCGAATGATTCAAGAAGTTAAAAATGAAATGAAATGGAGGGGTTCACTACAGGAATCTATAATGACGAGACAGTTTTTTAAGTGATAATTTGTTTGAATCTTTGTTTGATTAAGCTCTACAGAGCATTACTGTTATGATAATGGAGAGGACAGTGTATGAGTTGATAAAGAATGTTCTTTACCGTTTCTCCCACAGAAGCTCCTATTGAAACCACAGGCATTGATTTTCTGACAGATGTCTTTGGTGGTGCCATGGTAAAGGTTCAGCTCATTCTTGTTTTTAGGATACTTCTTATCCAATGCCTGTTTCTTCACTGCGTACCTCTGCCACTGGTCCTTGCTCTGAATCCTCTGGATCTGTAGATAAAGCATTATAGATATTGTCAGTGATACAAGCACTACATTCCTCTCCTGGTTGTATATAATCTACACTGAACACAAATATAAAAGCAATATGTATAGTGTTGGTCACGTTTCATGAGGTGAAATATAAGATCCCAGAAATGTTCCATACAAAAAGCTTATTCCTCTAAAATGTTGTGCACAAATTTGATTACACCTGTTAGTGAGCATTTCTCCTTTGCCAAGATTATCCATGGATCTGACATGTGTGGCATATCAAGAAGCTGATTAAACACATGATCATTACAAAGGTGCACCTTGTGCTGGGAACAATAAAAGGCCACTCTAAAATGTGCAGTTTTGTCACACAACACAATGTCACCGATGTCTCAAGTTTTGAGGGAGCGTACAATTGGCATGCTGACTGCAGGAACATCCACCAGAGCCGTTGCCTAATAATTGAATGTTAATTTCTCTATCATAAGCCGCCTCCAACACCATTTTAGAGAATTTGGCAGTAAGTACAACCGGCCTCACAACCGCAGACCAGGTGTAACTACGCCAGCCCAGCCAGGACCTCCACATCTGGCTTTTTCACCTGCGGGATCGTCTGAGAACAGCCACCCGGACAGCTGATGAAACTGTGGGTTTTGCAAAAGGTCAAAAATCCTCTCAGGGAAGCTCATCTGCGTGCTTGTAGTCCTCAACAGGGTCTTGACCGGACTGCAGTTCGGCGTCGTAACCGGCTTCATTGTGCAAATGCTCACCTTCGATGGCCACTGGCACGCTGGAGAAGTGTGCTCTTCACTGATTAATCCAGATTTCAACTATACCGGGCAGATAGGGTGTATGGCGTGGTGTGGGTGAGCGGTTTGCTGATGTCAACGTTGTGAACAGAGTGCCCAATGGTGGGGTTATGGTATGGGGAGGCATAAGCTATGGAAAACAAACACTATTACATTTTATCCATGGCAATTTGAATGCAGAGATTCCGTGACGAGATCCTGAGGCCCATTGTCGTGCCATTCATCCGCTGCCATCACCTCATGTTTCAGCATGATAATGCACGGTCCCATGTCGCAAGGATCTGTACACAATTCCAGGAAGCTAAAAATGTCCTAGTTCTTAAATGGCCTGCATACCCCCCAGACATGTCACCCATTGAGCATGTTTTGGATGCTCCGGATTGACATGTATGACAGCGTGTTCCAGTTCCTGCCAATATCCAGCTTCTTCGCACAGCCATTGAAGAGGATTAGGACAACATTCCACAGGCCACAATCAACAGCCTGATCAACTGTATGTGAAGATGTGTCGCACTGCTTTAGGCAAATGTTGATCACACCAGATCCTGACTGCTTTGTTTGATCCACCCCCCTACCTTTTTAAAAGGTATCTGTGACCAACAAGGTATCTGTATTCCCTAATCCATAGTTTAGGGCCTCATTTATTTATTTAAATTGACTGATTACCTTATATGAACTGTAACTCAGCAAAATCTTTGAAATTGTTGCATGTTGCGTTTATACTTTTGTTCAGTGTATATCATCTCAGTAATAGTTCATTTACCTGGACAATCTGAATGGTTGATTGTGTTTTAGTATTTGGTTTCTTGGAGGTTGCAACAAATTCCTTCTCTATGCTCTGGTACTCCCCTGAGTTAGGAGCCAGTGTGACTATCTCCAGATCCTTGCCGTCCATTCTGGTCCAGCTACGTGGGAACTGAATGACAGCTGAAAAACAGAAGCACAGAGGAAACCATTGAACAGATCCTCAATGTAAAAACTCAGGATCAATTAGTTATTATCAAATACATTTTTATTATTTCAATTCATATTATTTTGATGTTCTGTATTATACACTTTTGATAAACTATACATTTGTATGAACTATAAATGATGCTTGACTATAAAGCTTTTTCCTAAACATATAACCAAGGTATTACCTGTGTCAGAATCTGCCACAAGGCTCCTTTTGACCCTGGTGATGGTCCCTTTGCTGTCAGTCTGCTGCATTCGGCTCAGATCAACAGTGAATGTCTCCCCCTGGTGGTTATATTTAAAACTCTTGTCTTTCCTGTGGCAGGCCAGCTCCAGGTCATAGTTGAGACTCTGATCCAGCTCTCCCCAGACCTCTTCCTCCCCGGCCTCCCAGCGCACCGTCTCCCTCATCCTCTTCTCCTCTCCCTCCCGGTTATCCCTGTCCCTCGCCCCCAGCAGATAGTCCCTAATCTGGAGGACAGCGGAAAAAACGTTCTCTTTCTTCCCAGAGACAGTGACTTTGTTTGGGGATGCTACCAGGACACGGACCTGGTTATTCTGGCTCAGGGCCACGATGGCCTGTTTCTGCGGCTCCAGCAGCAGGGGCAAGTGGCTGGTGGGCAGGTCCTGGCTAACACACTCCTCAGAGACCAGCTCGTCCAGAAGTTTCTTCACCTGAGCCAGGCTGGCAGGGGAGGACCCGTACACCTCAGCCTCCATACTGGGGAAGACCACCGCTGCTGTGGCGCTGGCCAAACACAAGGCTGGTTTGGTAGGAGCAGGCTGGGCTGGTGTGGTTTGTTGGACCGTTTTTGGACCGTTTTTGGCTGTTGTAGAAGTAAATAAATACAGAAATAATACATGAGAAACATGCATAGTAATACTTGTGGAAAATATGAAACACTTGGAAAGGCTTAAGCACTTGTGAAGAAACTATTTTAAAGGCTTATATAGTCATATTTCTGATGACGATTAGGTTACTACTAACCAGCAGTCTTGGGTGTCACCTTTTTGAACCTTTTCATAACCTCATCAAAGTCCTTCATCATCTTGGATTGGAATATAACAATGTGAATCGTTTTAACTGATGGGTTTCCGATGGTTTTCTGTAGCTCAGTTATTGCGTGCAACATTGCATTACCAACCTCCACTGCTCCCAAGTTACCAGCACCTGTACAGGAGCATAAACATTTGTGTTTTTGGTGCCTGTATTTCTTTATCATTACAGTACATGCAAAGCAAATAATAAATGCCACTTTTAGGTTTTTAACAATGATACTACAATGTTATTACGCCTACCTGTTCCAAGTGCTGGGATGGAGACCGACTGGATTTGATTGTCTTCACACATCTTCAACACCTTGAGCATGGAGCTGGTGATCTCCTCTTCCTTGCTCTGCCCCACCATGTGAATGATGTGCTTGGCCTGGATGTTTCCAGGTTTGGTCATGACAACACCATCATTGGGTTGGGTCCCTGGGGTCAGAAAAGAAAGGCATTAGCATGTCTAACTTCTTACACAAACACCACTTTTTTTTATCCCAGCTACCCATATTTCAATTCTCGTTTACTTTGTTTGTATTTATGGAAGAAATGGAAGACTCATGCCTAAAGCTTTGCACTCGTCCACAACCGACTGTCCAGCAGCTTTTAGAATGGCTCCTGAAACACCTACACAGTGAGGAACAACATGAGTGTAAATATCTTCACTTGAAGACCTTTCTGATGAAATATCAGATATGTTCAGCTGATCTGAAAGTTGGAATAGGGATCTTGCCTGAGTTCAGATCGAGGCTTGAGTTTGTACTGCTGACGATGGCGTCGGTTTTCTCCTTAGTGATGTCCCCGCATACCACCTTGACCTTCACTGGCCCAATTACTGCTTCAATGGTGTTTCCTGGATAAAGGGAAAAGGTTACAGAGGAAGAATAAGTAGCAGACATCAACTGTCGCATAACATCACATGCCGTAATACATTGGAACTGTACAAACCTGTCTGGCCACTGCTGCCCTCTCCTTCCCCAGAGCTGATGTCATCATCATAAATATCATCCTCAGAGTCACTGTCTTCATCATCATCACTACAAAGATCATCTTTATCCTGGTTGAGAATCCAAAGAATGGGTTTAAAAACAATAACTATACACAGTAATGTACACTGAGTGTACAAAACATTAGGAACACATTCCTAATATTTAGTTGCACCCCCCATCCCCGTGGAAAGCGTTCCACAGGGATGCTGGCCCATGTTGACTGCAATGCTTCCCCCAGTTGTGTCAAATTAGTTGGATGTCCTTTGGGTGGTGGACCATTCTTGATACACACACAGGAAACTGTTGAGCACGAATAACTCAGCAGTGTTGCAGTTCTCGACACACTCAAACCGGTGTGCCTGGCACCTACTACCATACCCTATTAAAAGACACTTCAAATCTTTGTCTTGCCCCTTCACCCTCTGAATGGCACACATACACAATCCATGTCACAATTGTCTCAAGGCTTAAAAATCCTTCTTTAACCTGTCTTCTCCCCTTCATCTATACTGATTGAAGTGGATTTAACATGTGACATCAGTAAGGGTTCATTGCTTTCACATGGATCCACCTGGTCAGTCTGTCATGGAAAGAGCAGGTGTTCCAAATGTTTTGTACACTAAGTGTACGTATACTATACATCCACAGTATGTCTGAAGTTAAGTTCTATTAACAATGGCAGTTATGACATTATTATTACAAAGTTAGTACATGTTCAATATTTCTTTAAAGCTAGAATCCTTAGCTACATACATTTTTGGACTTATAAAATGAATGATATGTACCCATTGATTCTTGAAGAATATATCTTATAAATGCCTCATGAGCTTAGTTGAAATGTTGTACCCCACCAGAACCCAAATTATAAGCTTGTTTTACTCCAATGTTTAGAAACAACATAAACAAACACTATCCTCAAAACATGTTTAAAACTATCATTTGAATCATGGATGGCCAGTCCTTGCATCCATAGCTCTGTCTATAGATCTGAGAGTGGTTCTCCAGCCCTACCCCTTAGCTTTTTAGCGAAACGGGGGCTTTGTTATTGTTTCAATTAAGGATTCTAGCTTTAACATACCATCTGTCTAGTCTTCCACTGGTTGAGCCCCAGCTGACATTCCTGCAGGACCTTGTCCTCGTAGATGACAATGTAGATCAGTTTGATGATGGTAGGAACGAGGCACTGTGATAGATGATCCTGGATGCCCTGGAGGATGGCACCAATGGAGTCGGCACCATTAAGGCCGCCACCTCCTACAATGAGAACGTTTTTTTTTTTATTTTTTTAAATCACTGCATTAGCTGTAGCTGAAAAATAGGACAATAGCTGTGGATAACTCAACAAATTAAAATGCCTGCATGTTTGGAGCCTACAACTGTTTATAATAACCTGTAATAACACTGAACCACTAATAAACCATTGCCTACCAGTGCCCACAGCAGGGAAGGACACGGTTGTGATCTGTTTGTCCTCACAGCACTTCAGCACCTTGGTGACTCGTAGTGTAGTGTCAGCCACAGAGTGGGGCCCCAGCATGTGGAGGATGAAGTCACACTGCAGGGCCCCTCCACTGGTCACCCCTGCTGCATCAGCCCTCAGAGGGCCTGGAGAAATAAAGCAGATGACACACGGCAGAGAGACAGAGAGAGAGAAAAGAGTCAGACTGAATGGCTGTGATACACCACAGGTTACATTTGTCCTTAGATGGGAGACACTCACAGATGGTTTTGCACTCCTGTTCAACTGCGCTCCCAGCTGCTTTGAGAATCGCAGCACTAACTCCTGAAGAGAACATGTTTCAAATGAGGTTGTATCCAGTAGGTAGGAAGAAAGTTATATTAACAGAATAAATCATATTTTCCGGAGTGCGCTAACAATGTAACATTTTATGCCGTTTTTTTTCAGTATACAGACCTTTTGTTAAGCTTATTCTTGAGTTGGTGGTATTCACGATACCTCTGACAGTTTCTTGAGTGATGTCGCCTCTCCTCACTTCAATTCTGACACCATGGATTTTAACTAGGGGAGGGAAAAGGTCAACATTTCACCCACATATTGTGATAATGATACCAATGCACATTTTAAAATAGGACACCATGAATTAATTTCAAATGTAAACAAATATGAATTAATTTCAAACAAAGTATCAAAGTCACACCTTGATTTGGGGGAAGACTGGACTGAGAAGGTGTAGATGGTGATGCAGCCTTTGCCTAAATAAAACCCATAACCTCTAGTCATCACACTCATCAACAAAACATTTTCAAATGAGCCTTAGGTGAATTAAATATACCTGCTCGATTTTGTGTGGGCCCAGGTTCCTTTCGTTAAAGTAATCTCTCAAGAGGTCAAAGATCTTTTGCTCAAAGGCCACTATGAAGATGATTTTGATGCTGGATGAAGGCATCTGTGATATGTGACTCTCCAGTCCTTTTAGTATGGCCTTGATGGAATCTTTGGGCTCAATGCCACCTTTCCCTGAAGCACAAGGCATCAGCATCCAAAGTGAGAAATAGATCAATTGAAACAAATAAATTGATTGATTAATCAGTACAAGTGACACTGGAATGGAACATCTAGTTTTATAATATATTTCAGTTGAATCACCTGTGCCAATAGTAGGAATGGACATTGTGATTGCCTTCCTGTGTTCACACAGATTAAGGACATTCTCTATGGAGGTAGTGATATTTGCAGCATTCTTGGGCCCAACTATCTGAGCTATGTTCTTACAGTTCAGTTTCCCACCACATGAGAACACAACATCATTGTCCTTCAGGACACCTGGGGAAATTGGGACAAAACAAATCAGTATTCTGTGATTAAGGTTCAACACTAATGGTCTGGTAGCAAGCTGAATACTATATTATTTCTGGAAATATTGATTTTATTACCTAATCTTATCATATCAAGTATTATCGCTTGACTTAGTCCTCTTGTAAATGGGACTTCCTGGATAAATTAAGGTTGAATAAAAAAGTATGCCTTACCAAGTGATTGTACCATTCTTCTGCATTCATCCACTACTGATTTCCCAGCTTCCTTTAGGATGGCTCCAGACACACCTGTTGAGATAAGACATACAGTAAGTTAGAGACTTACCGTACACCGTCAAATGAAACCAAACTGAAAACAAACTGTGTGAACATGTCATTAAAAACAATTAAACACACTTGCCAGAATTAAGATTCAGATGATGGTTGTTGGAATTCACTATGACATCCACTGTCTCTTTGGTGATGTCTCCCTTCTTCAGGAACACTGACACTCCACTAATAATCACTGTTAATAGAAGAAAAATTAAGAAAGCAGATCTAATTCAAATGGAACAATTACCCCACCGAAGACATTCTTCAAAAAGTAGGCAGCAACAATAAATACATTACAGAATTAAAACACACAACATTATCCAGTCTAAAAAAGCATTTCCACTCCTCCGTAAGAGTCTCCCATCAATATTTTAAATTAATTCAGTGGCACTAACATATCTAGATGAAGCATGGATTGTAGACTAGTCCATGCATCTGGTGTACAAGAAGAGAAGGCAGTCTTGCCTAATACTGTGAATGTCCTGGGGACTTTACCTTACAGAACGGGTATGGTAACTGCTGGTGGTGAAAGAAACCAGACTGCAGAGGTAAAGAGGGAGTTTACCCAAAAGGGCTTTGTAGATGAACACATACAAATGTAGCTTCCTGCGCATATAAAGTGAGGTCCAACCTACCATTCGGTACAAGGTGCAATGGTGGGTGAGTGACTTGGCATTTGTAATAACGTGCAAGGATGCATGATAAACAGAGTCCAGTCTCTGTAAGACAGAGGAGGTTGCATGCATATACAACAAGTCACCATAATCAATTACAAAGAGAAAAATGGCCTGAACAAGCTTCTTTCTAGCCATAAGCGGGAAGCAAGCCTTATTACGAAAATAAAGACCTAATTTCAATTGAAGCTTCCTCACAAGATTATCTAAATGAACTTTAAAGGACAACTTGTCATCCAACCATATACCTAGGTATTTGTAGGATGACACTCTTTCAATGGATAAGCCACCAGATGTGACGATGCTAACCTTCTCTGGCAGAGTTCGAGCTCTGGTAAAGGTCATGAATTTTGTTTCTTGTACATTCAAGACCAGTTTGAGACCACAAAGGGAGGACCGCAGAGACTGAAAAGCAGTCTGGAGCTCTTGAACAACCTGAACCAGGGAAGGAGAACATGAGTATATGACTGTATCATCTACATTTAGATGTAACTTTGCTGGTTGCATCCCATTTCCCAAATCATTAATAGAAATTGAGGACACAGGAGCTAAAATGGAACCCTGGGGCACACCTTTATTCATCTCAAGAAAGCTATACTTGTGATTGTCAGTATGTACACATTGTGTTCTGTCAGAAAAATAGTTCCTAAACCAATTTACTGCCCCTTCACTGAGACCGATGTTACTGAGTCATCCTAGCAACAATATATGATCAACTGAATGAAATGCCTTTGATAAATCAACAAACAGAGCAGCGCAATGTTGCTTTTTATTAAGTGCATTAATGATGTAATTTGCCACTGCCATAGCTGCAGTTGTGGTGCTGTGCCCCGATCTAAAGCCAGACTAAACTCTGCTCAGTATGTTATTTTTAATGAGGATGTTAAAAAAAAAAATTTTTTTTTAAACTGAGTTCACTAGAGATTCATAGACTTCAGTAATAACACCAGCTGCTATTATTAAGAGGTAGGGATCCAGCTTGTCTGGACCTGCAGACATTTTAGTGTCTATTGCCTTCAATGCTTTATAGACCTCAGCATAAGAAACAGGCTCAAGCCTGCTCAAGCCTGAGGGTGGTTTTAATCTTCTAGACGATGAATTGTATCAACTCGCTACCCAATGTTTTTACTTGCGAAATATACTGAGTACACCAGACATTAGCAACACCAAACCTTGTTCCATACCAAACTGTATGGAACAATCCTTGGATAGCTTTTTAGAATTCACCGATAAATTGGTCCAACTGGAAAATTAAAGGCACAGAAACTGTAATTATTTGGTAACAGGAAATACATTTAGTTTTGTACTGACCAATGAAGATATTTTCAAACTTAAAAGTTAGATATCACAACATTTGATTTAAAATCTTTTGGACATTGAGTCAGAAAATGATGCTCATATGATAGGTAAGATATACAAAACCTTGCAGAGAACATATCCAACTGACAATCTCAGAAAAAATAAATAAACTATTGGAACCAAGACTTAAAAAGAATTGATGTTGGCACAATATGGAGGGAATGTTGGAGCATAACTAATGAAATTAAAAGTAACTAAAATGTATGCTTAATTCAGTATAAACTAATGTATATAATTTATTATACAAAAGACAAAATTCACAAATTCTACAGCATTAACGGTCATAATGTCTTAAGTGTAAAACTAACAATTACCCAATTATCCATGCTTTCTGGGAATGCTATAAAGTCCAAAAGTTATGGGCAGAGCTAGAAAGTTGGCTGTCAGAAAAATTTCAAGGAAAACATACTTTTAATCCATCTGTCTGCATATTTCATAAGGTGGTGTATGAGATAAGCAATGGGCTGGATGATTCTCTTCTCATCACTCATCTTGAAAAACCTTATACTAAAAACTTCAAACACTTCAAACACAAATCAATTTGTGAGGACAGGGCACGCTATAGGTTTCCTGCAGTATTCAATCATATGGTATGATTATACAAAAAGTATGGTTGAAGGAACTAACCTTTGATGTCTGCGCCTGGCTTAGCCACTAGGGGTGGTGGTGGATGTGTGTTATGTGGGGCAGTGGCTGCAGAGGGAGCAGTTGGAGTTGTGCCTGTTGCTGTTTTGTTGGTTATTTGTTGTCGACGATAACCCTGTTGAATGAAGTAGGACAAGAAGAGGTTTGACTTTCAACGGGAATACTTGACCCCATTTACAATAACACTGCACATTTCCTCCTTAAATCAAACCTAAGCATGTACCAAGGTTTGACATGGTATGTTAATCACAGATATAGCCAGGTGGCATTATAAAAGGAACACTAAACATCGAATGGAATGTTGAGAAGCGGACTTACCTCTCCTTCAATGGCTGACTGGAACTCCCCCACTGTCTTGGCATCGGAGTCTATCACAAATATGTTCCTCAGGTGTTGGGGTTTCTGTTTAATGAAACCGAGGACTCCCTTGATAACTGCTGCACAGCTCTCTGTGACGGGAAAACCAAAGGTACCGCACCCCATCGCTGGCATCCATATGGAGACGCACTTCTTGATGTCTGCTTTCAGTAAACTGTCCTGGACCGTCGACTGTAGATTGATATTTCTAAGAGTTGAGGTGTCCTTCCCCCATACTGGAAGCACTGCATAGATGAGGTGCTGAGCTCCAAGGGTGCCTGGGTTGGACAAGACCACATCTCCTGGCTGTAGAGTCTGCCTCTCCTTCAGGAACTTGTCAAACACCTTCCTGATATCAGGCCCACCAATCTGAAGGAACTGCTTAGCGATCGGAGTATCAAAGGACAGACTGCTGCTCAGAGGGCAGATCAAAGCATCTGCAGCATGTTGGGAGATGTTACCCTGACCAACAGTTAAAGTGATGCAACCTTCAATGTTGTATCTGTATTTCTGACAGTGGGTAATCACTGGTGATAGGTAGAGTTTGCACCCTAAATCCTTGAACTTGGCCTGCAGATCCGCTTGGTTTTTCTCTAGGACTTTGGACTCCCCGGCCTTGGAGTATGTGTACCTCTCCGTTGTAATTGTACTGACCTGCTGTTTCACTGCATCTACGGCCTTTTTGATTTTATCACTCGCTGCCGTGATCTTCAGACAAGGAGATCCTAGTGTTTTGCATGGCAGTATAGTCACACCCAGAGCCTTGATTTCAGGGACCTCTGAGAGGTTCATGCAAGAGGCCACAAACTCTACTTCCTGGACTGATTTGAGAGAGACATCCACTGTTTCTGGCTTCTTGTTGTCCAGGTATCCCCTCAACTTCCCTGCCACATCTGCCACCACACTGGAGAATCCACAGACTCCAATCTTCTCCCGTGTTACGGAGATGCTGACATTGTGGTTGTTCTTTGTGAATTTGAGGTCTCCATTAAGTATGGCAAAGAACTGTGCCCATTGTTCGCCATTGGTCACATGGGCTTGGTCTGGTGTGAGTTTGATGACTTCCTCTTTGATGACCTTGTGTAATGTGTCTTCAGCTCTCTGGATGTCAGCTCTTTCTGCAAGGATCTGGATGGAACCATCACTAAGGAGGAATACAGACGATATGTGGTTCTGGGCAAAATGCTTCCTCTCAAACCTTTTCAGGTCCAGAGATTTCAAGAACTCCATCAAAGGCACTGATACATTATTAAGCAGTCTGGTTTCAACATTCCCCATTGCCTCATGGACAACACCTTCTGCGGTACTCACCTTGTTCTCCAAACCCTTTAGACATATGATGAAGCTTTCTTCATCTTTGGAAAACTCCACGTCCACTAGTTTGCCAGAGACAAGATCCCAGATGATCTCAAACTTCTCTTTGGAGTCCAGTGAGATTTTTCTTACTATTGTGTTCCTCTCCATCTGAAGCTCATCACTGACCTTCTTCACCATGTGCTCAATCTTCTCCACAAGGGTCTTCACCTCATTCTGCACTCCTACCACCACAATCTCACCATTGCTCTTCTTGTAAGAGATGCTGGCATCAGAGGATTTGAGACCAAGACAACTATTCTCAACCCTTTCCCAGACCTCCACCGCTGTGGGCAGCTGAACCTCTTTGTATTTCTCTAGCAAGGCCAGAGCCTCTCTCTGGGCTATTCTTCCCCATTTAGGGCCCAGTCTGAGCATGCCCAAGGACTCCTTCTCCATGGTCATATCCAGCTCCATCTGTGGGGGTTCTGTGATCATATTGAAGGAGACGCTAGCATTGACCTTACGTAGTCCAGTTGTTAAATCCTGCTTGCGGGCTTCATCACATTTAATGAAGTCGAAAAGTGCTGAACTGAGACAAAGGGCTATGTTAGAAGGGATGTCTGATTGGAGGGCTGTTTGCCCTGTTAACGCCTTCTGCAGACTGGAGTAGAATAGCTGAGCTATGAGGTCCACCCCACCGAAATGATGCTTGTGTTCCGCAACCTGATAGGCAACTGAAATAAGGTGAACAGAGGGCAGAATTATTTACTGAACAGTTTAGCTTAAAACGTCATCCTATTTCTAGAGGATAATGTAATTGAAAAGGGGCCTACCATGACAGTCTTCAAAGGTGATGACCATGCTCTTGCCCTTGGTAACCCAGATCTGGGACTTGATATCTCCTCCTTTGCTCCTTTTACTGGAGAAGTAGAGATTGAGGGCCTCCTCCACTCCTCCTTTGATTTGGCTCATGTCCCCCTGGACAAGCACAGAGTCTGTCAGCTCTAAACGACACGCCCCGATCTCCATGCCCTGGTACTTCTTTGATGAACATTTCCTAAGGAAGGACTTTATGTCTGCGTAACATAAAATGTTAATAGTTAGATTAGTATTGTATGCCGTTTTTTGGTCACTTAATGGCGTAATATTAGAGATATTGTGTATACATCTTTTTGATGTATCTGTGGACCCACCAATGTTCTGTTTGAAGCTGACCACTACTCTGTCTCCATCGTCCAGGGTCTCCCAGGCATGCTCAGCCCCTTGGCTGCAGCTGCCGATGAACAGAGAGATGATGTCGCACTTGCAGCTCTCATTAAACCCAGTCAGGACGAAGCGCCTGTTGTCCAGTTTCCCTTCCACAGCAGTCTCATTGTACACCTCCACAGAAATGCCATACTGATGCTCCTTCTTGGCAAGGACTTTCTCTGCATCTGACAGGAGGTAAAGAATTCATTGTTGGGCATGATTGTCCAAACATACTCAAGAAATAAACTCATATGATGTTCACCTGTGGATATAAGTAGATGACATGTAATGTAACAATGTAAATTCTCTAAAATGCAAAGACTCAAATAGCAGCCATTGTGTTCTTGTGACTGGGAGGGAAGCATTTCCTCATGACCCCTATTCCCAGCTGTGATGAGACATTCCATTTGACAGTCATAGCAAAGTAACTTCTGAATGATAATCAAGTATGGCAGATCTAATTACAGTGTTTATTCCAACAGGTACAAAGTGGAAATGTACACTGATTACAGTAAAATAAATCCAAGTGTGTGGTTAATAATACAGTAAATCATACAATATTAATATGAGGAAAGAATATTTAAATGATATAAGTCTATGTAAAAAAAACTCCTTACCTGACTGAAAGGACAGTTTGAGGATCCAGCTATTCTTGCCATGTCTTGTAATGCTGGCCCCTTCTTCATCCGATGCAAACTGGTCAAAATACAATTTAAGGAGCTCCTTTTCAAGTTCCTTTGTGGTTCTAACAAGCAGTGTATGTGTGTTTGCTTTAATATCCTTATCCTCCACTGAATCTGAAAAATAAACAGAAACACACAGAGAGAGAGCATTAACATGAATATAATTCCCATACTGATGTTATATATTGATGAATAAGTGTCTTTATGAATATCAGTCTTACCTGCTTGACTGTCTGACACTGGCTGCTACATCACAGATAAAGACAAGCACAGAAAAACACATGTCAAAATATTGTAATATGGCAAACTTGATACAATATAACAAATAAACAAAGAATCACCTTCTCTTCGGTGTTGAGTGCAGATTTTCCCACAGGAGTCAGATTGTCTCTTTTTGGTAAGAGAGGTGGTTTAACATTCTTCACTTTTGTTTCACCGCCATTCTCCTTCAGTTTCACTTGAAGCTCAACCACCCCAATGGGTTTTTTAAAATCTATGTTATGATCTCTTTTAGCCAACACTTTCTGCAGAGCTGGGGAAATGATAAAATACCATCATTAGGTACAGTATATGTAGTCTCTGCCTAATTAACCCTTTGTACAAAACCATATTCTGATGTTTTGGCTCCTAAGACATTACATTACTGAACACAATCTTGGTGCCTCAGATGTTTGTCAAAATACTTTACATTAACTGTTTATCACAATACTTCAGATATAGGCCTGAGCACAATAGATAAACTGTATAATTAGGCAAATTTATTCACAATCAGATTTTGTGTCTAAATTGACAGTATGTAAATATTTTGATTTCAAAATATTTTGATAATTACATGCATCTTCGAGGTAAACGAGCAGAGCCTTCTTCTTGTCCCCAGGATAGTCTTGAATTTGTAATACCTCTCCTCCAGACCTCCTTTTGTTTTTGAAGTACAAATCCAATTTGGATCTAATTTTGTCTAGGTCGTCTGGCAGACCCTCCAAAATCAGTGTTTTTTCCGTCATTATTCAGAAAATTATGTCGACCTATATTGATTGAAGCGTGATCATACTTGTATGACTCTTATTTCAGAAACTTTGATTGCTCACCTGTCCTTTTGAAGTGACAGTTCGTGTCTCAGGGGAACGAGGATTCTGAGATTCCACACTCTGAAATCGTGCTACAGTGTATTTTTTTATTTCGGTTATTATGGAAAATCTGTGCTAATATGTTGTGTTGAGCCCAAATGGTTGCGCCCTGTATAGTGCATAAAATAACTTTCACTTTTGATTTTAACCTCGTGACTTCAAGGAACTTGAAGTATTAGTGAACAAGAAAGTTAATCGGTTCTCCACCGAGTTAAAGCCAGTTTTAAA
Organism: Oncorhynchus nerka; assembly: GCF_034236695.1. Taxonomy (NCBI): domain Eukaryota; kingdom Metazoa; phylum Chordata; class Actinopteri; order Salmoniformes; family Salmonidae; genus Oncorhynchus; species Oncorhynchus nerka. Next base: position 49,993,212 of record NC_088398.1, on the reverse strand, counting down.
TAGGATATTCGACGGATATTCGCGCTTTCAAACCACTTGAGCCACAGACTCCAAATAAGTGTCATGATTTTGGACAAATTGCGCACAACATTGCACACGTCTTATTTTCACGATTAGGACATTCATTCGCGTTCCAAAACTAATAAACATGTGGAAATGTGAGCAAGCAACATTTTGTATTCCTAGATTAATTAGTTAGGAAGCGTAAACAAAGTTTAAACTTTTTCTACATTCGAATTTCAATAGCTCCTTGGTCATGTGACCTATTTGACTCAAACAAGGTTCAGAATGTCCACTCAGTGGGTCTACACATTGCACACCCTTTAGTTTGTCCATTTTCATCTCACATGGTTTTACATAAATGTTTTAAAATTCAAAATTTCAATAGCTCCTTGGTCATACTGACTTTAAAGAATGTACACTTAGCGGCCCTACACATTGCAGACCCTTTAGTTAGTCTATTTTCATCTCATGCAATTTTTCAATGTTTTTCAATGTTTCTAATTTCAATAGCTCCTTGGTCATGTGACCTACTGACCTCAAACAAGGTTCAGAATGTCCACCCCTCTGTCAATTTGACCGGCAGGCTGTAACAACAGATTGCTTTGATATGAACTTAATATGAGGGAACTAAAAAGAAACAAACACCTACAGTATTGACTCTGCTAGCTTCAGATCTATGCCCAGATCCCTGAGAAGAATGTGAAGTTTACCAGTAAGGAGAACGAGGGCAGTGATGACAGCGGTCAGTGCATCAAGGAAAAAGGTACAGGAATCAGGGCGGCCACATATGAACAGACAAAGGGACCATGTCTTCTCATTTTGGATTAGCCTTTGATATATAATAGGATAGATCACTTACTTTTGTGGCTTGATAAAGGACGAATGAATGTATAGTAATGTACGGTACAAATCAGATTTGATCCTATTCCAGAGTTATCTATGTTCATTGTATGTGTAATACTGGGATTCCCCTTTTTTCCCTAGTGGCAGCACAGATCCTGAAGATGGCCAAGTGCACCGTGTCCTGTGACAAAGACAAGGTGTATGTGAAGCCTAAAAGCCTTACACTTGACCCCTCTGTGAAGTTTGAGGTACAGTAGTTCACACAATTAATGTTATAATTAAGTACCTTGAAGACATTAAAGAGTGACTGCCTTTAAAAAGCAACAAATCCCTTTGAAAATGGACTATGTGGCATCGATTCAAGTAAGAAACAGTTATTCTACTGTCAAAATTGACTACAAAGTGTAAATAGGTTAATTTTGGTCATAAAGTCAGTCTCTTCTAAAACGGAGTTTGGAACATCGGTGCATCACAACGGGTAAATTTGATTTGATGATGTCCATTTGCACACTAACATGGGGTGAACAGCTGCAGTGATTGCTCTTTATCCAATAGCATAGACAGTGAGACACACCTGACCAGCACCTCCAACTTTGTTTTCATAAGACAAAACATTGCACATTTTCTTACTTGAGAAATAATGCACCAAACACCTTAGTTAGATGTAAAACTAAAACATCCTTGGCAAAAACATCATGGTTATATTATTCTGTGCCTACAGTGTCTCATGGGGACAAACGTCAAAAACCAAACGGGGATGAAACACACCTCCAAGACTGAAATCTTGTTTTTCTAATGAGCAACAGAAAAACACACGTGCCAATCGGTGTGTTTAGTGGCCCTTAAAAGACAATCTCCTACACCTGATAATGATTTAATTTACCAAGGAGTCTGTGTGTGTGCTAGGCTAGGGAATAACCGTCTTTACTACAAAGTCTAAAGGCATGTTCCAATCTATTTTGAGTTAGGAGTTGGGGTACGTTCAAGAAAATGATGCCATTCGCCTGGCACTTGTCCACCACTACTTATTTTATGGCTGATTTAGTGCTGTGCTGTACTGTTGACAAGGTGACACATTGTGAACAAGGTTTGTGGCTGTCGCTGTGCAGGTGCACCTTGATGTCTCCACAAAGACAGTCAACTTCTCCAATGCCCAGCCCCCAATGCCTGAGGAGCAAATGAGAGATTGTCTGGAGATTAGCTTCTCCAAGCCCAGTTGAGAGGGAGGAGAGGTGGAGAGGTTGGACTATGACATGTACTCTGGGAAATGAAAAATCACCTTCCTCAACACTGGAGGTACAGTAGATCTATTCTATTAATCATTAGTGTGTGTGTGTGTGTGTGTGTGCATGTTCACTCACACTGCACACTGTCCTAACCCATCTGGACAAGAGGAATACCTATGTAAGAATGCTGTTCATCGACTAAAGCTCAGCATTTAACACCATAGTACCCTCCAAACTTGTCATTAAGCTCGAGACCCTGGGTCTCGACCCCGCCCTGTGCAACTGGGTCCTGGACTTCCTGTAGAAGTTGTTGTTTTCCTGTAGAAAACTGATCCACTGATCCACTGATCCTCAACACTAGGGCCCCACAAGGGTGCATTCTCAGCCCTCTCCTGTACTCCCTGTTCACCCATGACTGCATGGCCATGCACGCCTCCAACTCAATCATCAAATTTGCAGACGACACTACAATGGTAGGCTTGATTACCAACAACGACAAGACTGCCTACAGGGAGGAGGTGAGGGCCCTCGGAGTGTGGTGTCAGTAAAATAACCTCACACTCAATGTCAACAAAACAAAGGAGATGATCGTGGATTTCAGGAAACAGCCGAGGGAGCAGCCCCCAATCCACATCGACGGGACAGTAGTGGAGAAGGTGGAAAGTTTTAAGTTCCTCGCCGTGCACATCACGGACAAACTGAAATGGTCCACCCACACAGACAGTGTTTACTACATCACTACACCCTGGTTACACCTCCACACCTGGTGACATTCATTTACTACATTACTACATCCTGGTTACACCTCCTTCACACCTGGTGACATTCATTTACTACAGCACTACACCCTGGTTAATGTCACCAGGTGTGGAGGTGTAACTAGGGTGTAGTGATGTAGCACATTAATGTCACCAGGTGTGGAAGGGGACCTACTGACAGTGCGAAATAATAATGTGATGTCTGTGGTTGACACCAACTAGAAGTACTGAGGGACTAAAATTGGGATGCAGAGCTGACGTCCTGTCTTCATGAGGCCTCTTTCTAACTACCAAAACGTCAGTGAAGTTCTACAAGCAATGCATTTTTGGAGCAAACATATTATACAAGAAGAATAGTTGGAAAATATCCCTACAATTCATCCATAACAATTGGCTTATTTCTCTTTACTTTTGTATGTCTCACCAGCTACACTAAAACTTGGTGTTTCCACAGTGGTCTCTACTGGCATGTCAACAGCACTGGTGTGGTTAAATTTCACAGCAGCGTACTGGACATCCTCCTCCTGTTTCTGGGGTTGAGACGGTTGGGCAGTGGGTATTCAGGCACTTCCTGGTTTCTGTGTTGAATGCTGGCGTATTGAACGTTATCCTGGTTGTCTGTGTCCACTGTCGGTGCTGCAGTATGGGTCATGCCTGAGATGTTGTCATACACGGGACTAGAGTCTTGCTGATGAGGAGAGAGGACAGACAACATGAGGGTTGAAAAATAAAGTAATACCACAGTCATTGAGTCCATCTCTTCAAAGACCACTTTAGTTCTCAGTCAACTGATTCCAACACTCACCTGTCCATTGTCTACTGTGTCTCTTGTGTCGGAGGTGGATTTGGAGGCCTTCGTCCTGTTTTGTAAATTAAAGAATGAATGAACATATGAATGGATGAATCAATTCAAATCAATCAAGATCAATTATAAAAAACACAATGTAAAAAAAGAGGTAAATTATTCACTCACCTGAACCACATAAGGACAGAGAGACAGAGGATGAGAACCAGAACAACCACTATGATTCCTATAGATGCATTCTTCACAGAAGCTTGTTTCTCTAAAGCATAAAGAATGATATGAATGTTATCTGATAGTGTAACTTCAAATTTAAAATAAAAACACAATCTTACCGGCTACAATGATCAATTGAGGTGTAGATATGTGGGCTCCAATTGTATTCTCAGCCTCACAGTACAATTCTCCACTGTCCTCAGAGCTGATGTTAGTGATGCTGTAACTCTGTCCTGATGCTTTTGGTGAGGTTACGTTCTTCTTGTACCAGGTGTATTTGTCCACAGGTGGGTTGGCATCACTGCTGCAGGTCAGAGTCACTGAACTTCCCTCCACTATTTTACCAGAAGGACTGACTGATACTGACACTCTCTTTGGGCCATCTAGTGTTGGGAATGACATACAAATGAACACACAGTGTAACCAAAGTATAATACTAGAATTAAATTGGTTAGATTATATATATTTATTGTACTCACATCTGACAGTGAGAGTCTCTTCAGCAGAGGGGAGATTCTCATGGCCGTTTACAGCACAGGAGTATCTGCCTGTATCCTCACTGCTGACTGGGTCTAGGTACAGGTAGTTACTTTTGGTCTTTGGGTTTGTGAGACGTTGTCTGTTCTTCTTCCAGATGTAGGTGGGGTTGGGGTTGTCAGTCAGAGTACAGGTGGTGCTACAGGTCAGTGTCACAGGCTGTCCCTCTGTCACTATAGTTTGAAATTTTGCCTCCAGGCCTGTGATTAAAAACAAACATTATAACCTTATCAACTTACCCAACAACCATTGTAAGCAAATTACACAAGACGTCCATATTATATACAGACTGTCATTCCTAATGTACTGTATAATATCAAATTAAAACAGATTTCCAAAGACTTGAATGTAACTGATAAAGTATTACAAAATAGTGTACCTGTGACGGACAGCCTGACTCCAGGACTGCCAGAATAGCTCTCACTTCTCACACTTTGAAAGACATGACCTTGTATGATCTGAGTACTAAATGTAAACCAGTACTCAGCTGAGTCACTCTCTCTCAGGTCTGTGATTCTCAGGGTGCAGTCGTTCACTCTGTCCCTATAGTACTCCACACGATCATCATTCTGAGGTTTCACAACAGACCATCTATAGAACCATGATGTCCCTGTGACTGTATGACCTCTGGGATATGTATAAGAGCAGGACAGATCCACTGTTGACCTCTTCAAGGCACAGATACTCTGAGGGTTGTAAGTCACCCTCCAGCCATTCTGACCCAGTACCACTGCAACACAGTCACACATCACAGGGCAACTAAAGAACCATTAAAGAAACCCCTGGCCCACACCCAATTTTTTTCACCAGTTGAGGAGAGATAAGCGAATGGAAACCACAATCATATACTATATGTGAGGTGTGAGGAGCAAATCTAAATATTAACAAGGAAATTAATAATTTACAACAAATGAACATTGAGAAGCAACTTATTGTGAATTGTTAGAATTGTTTAGAAATGTCTATAGATTGAATAGCAAAGGATAGGAAAAGGATGGTTACTGAAAGGTTAGGAATGAGACCATACCTGTCTGAGACCAGATAAAGACCATCAACACACTTCCTGCTGTTCTCAATGCCATTGTTGCATCTCCATGCAGTCTTACAAAGAGAACGGTAGACAACTAAAAAACACTTTATAACTGGTGAATAACTGCACTTGATACTTAGCACACAACGGTATTATATATATATTGCTCTAAATACATTTCCCCCTCTAATTCTGACCATAGCGTTAAGGCCAACGATCCTATCATTATCACAATATGGTTTATTACTAAAAACATCAAATTAAATACAATATTATTAGATATTGTTACACGTACTTACAGAGTGAAGTGGAAAGGACTTGTACAGTAAATCAACTGACTAGCAGTGTGTGGAAACAGGAACTAACAGTGTGGTTGGCACATATTGAAAGTAGCTGATACAGAGCTGTCCTTCCACTTTAGACATTAACATAGATGATGCTGTTATGAGGAGCGAAGGGGGGGAACCCAAGAGCGGACTCAGAAGAGGAAGTCGGGATGAATGTGTTTATTGAACACAGAGAAATATGAAGTGCAGAACCGGGGTAGCTCAGATGAGTGCAAAAAAACAGGAGTGTAGAATGAGGTTGGAGTTGCCTGAGCAGGACAGGGAAACAGGTCCTGAGGGGAATCCAAGGTAATGGTGGGGAGTGAAATCCAGAGCAAGGTGGTGAGATGTCGAACAGGAGACAGGAGCCAGAAACAGAGCGGTACTGTAAGGAGAGGACAAAAAATAGTTTAAGGCAGGGAAACAAGCACAGCAGAGCAACAGGATCTTGAGAAAAGACAAAAGGCTAGATAAATAACTGATTGAGCAGAGATTACATTCTGGCAGAGTGGAAGTGGCAGGAATGGGTATATGTAGAGATCTTAATTTATGGATGAGTTGCAGCTGGTAGGGATCTGCTCTGACTCCAGCACACCTGTCTCCAATCACACAATTAAACAGAGAGGGAGAGGGCGAGAGAGAACACAGGGAAAGAACTGTAGGTAAAGGAGACACCGGACAACCACCAGAGGGCGTAGCAGGAGCAGATGTGACAGATGCATTCTACCTAATAATGATAATTACAATCATCCTCATTATGATCATTATAATAATCAGAACACCACAACAGACTTATATGGCACTTTTCAAAGACCCAGAGACGCTAGAAGCAGAACAACTGATGATGTCACCTAGGCCTACAGATCTGTTAACAGAGCAGATTGAATAGAACATGATAGAAGAAATATGGTTACTATGATGACGAATAGATTGCACCTGACACGACAATTAGGAGGTATCAGGCAATGAGACTAATGTTGTATTACATGCTAGTACATAACACATATGGAAACAGTAATGCAAAACAAAACATTTTACAATGAGATTCATATGCAGAACAAATCATCAAATGCAGTACAATCACATGGAACAAGCTATTATCAAGTTGCAAAAAGGAAGCAAGCCTAAATATCCTTTATTGACTGATAATTACTTTTTTTCTTGTTTTTTTCTTAACAAGCTAAAGCTATGTTACCTTGATAAGACGATTAAAGTAAAATAATAACAGTAATATAATGTAGATAATCTGATAGAAAACAAATACTATTTGATCTGAACTCACCTGTCCGTTGTCTGCTGTCCTTTGTTGCATCTCCCCCCCTGCAGTCTTAGAAACACAAAAGGTAGACAACTTAAACACACCTTATAACTGGTGAATAACTAAGCCTGATGCATATAAAAATGCAGAATACTGTTGTTTACATCTTTTTTTTGTGCCAAGCATCTTTGGTATGAATCAAGGACACATTTTTTTATGCTCAACTTCAAACCAAGGATTTTAAATCTGTCATCATGAAATTAGTCATCAATGTATTTGATGGGTAACTTTATTGATCAGTATTAAAACCGTGATACAATTGAGAATTGTATTGTCTAAGGCAGTGGTTCCCAAATTTTTTATAGTCCGGTACCCCTTCAAACATTCATCCTCCAGCTGCGTACCCCCTCTAGCATCAGGGTCAGTGCAATCTCAAATGTTGCTTTTTTGCCATCATTGTAAGCCTGCCACATACACACTATACGATACATTTATTAAACATAAGAATGAGTGTGATTTTGTCACAACCTGGCTCGTGGGAAGTGACAAAGAGCTCTAATTAGGACCAGGGCACAAATAATAAAAGAATTATAATCAATAATTTTGCTCTTTATTTAGCCATCTTACATATAAAACTTGATTTGTTCATCAAAATTGTGAAAAAATCTCCACAGGTTAATGAGAAGGGTGTGCTTGAAAGGATGCACATAAGTTTGCAATGTTGGGTTGTATTGGATAGAGTCTCAGTATTAAGTCATTTTCCACATTGTCTCTGCATGCATTTCGTTATCATGCTAGTGAGGGCTCAGAATCCACACTCACATACTGTAGGTACGTGGTTGCAAAGGGCATCCGTGTCTTAACAGCTCGATTTGCCAAGGCAGGATATACTGAGCGCAGCCCTATCCAGAAATCTGGCAGTGGCTTTCGATGAGGCTCTCTTGTTCAGATATTAGTAAGTGGACTGGAGGCAGGGCATGAAAGGGATAATGAATCCAGTTGTTTATGTCATCCGTTACGGGAAAGTACCTGCGTAATTGCGCACCCAACTCACTCAGGTGCTTCGCTATATCACGTTTGACATTGTCCTTAAGCTTCAGTTAATTTGCACACAAAAAAATCATACAATGATGGAAAGACCTGTGTGTTGTCCTTGTTAATGCAGATAGAGAAGAGCTCCAACTTCTTAATCATAGCCTCAATTTTGTCCAGCACACTGAATATAGTTGTGGAAAGTCCCTCTAATCCTAGATTCAGATCATTCAGGCGGGAAAAAACATCACCCATATAGGCCAGTTGTGTGAGAAACTCGTCATCATGCAAGCGGACAGACAAGTGAAAATTATAGACAGTAAAGAAAACTTTAAGCTCGTCTCTCAATAAAAAAAACATGTCAATACTTTGCCCCTTGATAATCATGTTAAATGAGCGTTACATGGTCGCTGCCCATATCATTGCATAGTGCAGAAAATACATGAGAGTTCAGGGGCCTTGCTTTAACAAAGTTAACCATTTTCACTGTAGTGTCGAAAACATATTTCAAGCTGTCAGGCATTCCCTTGGCAGCAAGAGCCTCTCGGTGGATGCTGCAGTGTACCCAAGTGGCGTCGGAGCAACTGCTTGCACGCATGTCTCCCTGTCATGGCTTTTGTGTCATCAGTACAGACACCAACATGATCAGCAGCTACGTTTGGCTACATGCGGACCTTAAGTGGAATTCCCGTGAGAGAGTAACGGTTAATGTGATTGGATGTTAATTATTTGACTAGGATACCTGTATTTGACATTGTGTTGTTATTTCGCTGAACACTAGATGGTTTAATTTTATTTTTGGCAGTGAAACGAGGCTACTCAGGAGAGAGAAAAACCTCACACAAATGTATAGGCCCTTTGGAAAATGTAAATGGACTGTTTGAAAATGTGAAGATTATTTATATATATATATATAGAAAAAAAACGTGAATCACATTTTTATTTGGCGTACCCCAGATGGCATTGCGTGTACCCCAGTTTGGGAATACCTGGTCTAAGGTACTGTACCGCTCAGCTCATAATGACTGCTGAAGGCCACTAGATGGCAGTGCCTTGTCATTATTCCAACCTTCATCAAACACGAGATTACAAATCTTTTCCAATTTAGCCATGCATCATAAACTGACCTTGAATGGGCTATTTCAGGCAATAAGCTATTTGTTATGTCAGCATAGGAGGGCTACAAACATCCCAAAATGCTGATAATTTGATTAGAAATGGCATCATCAGAAATGCAAAGCATCTAGGAAACATGTAGGATACATTGAACACATCCCAAATGGCACTCTATTCCACATATAGTGCCCCTTTTACAGTGCTCTGGTCTAAAGGAGACCACTATTTAAATTGAATAGGGTGCTATTTATTCTCTGTTATGGACACTCATACATCTCACAGTGGCCATTCAAGGTTTTTTTCATAATTGAAAGCCCTACAACTGCCGTTATTGCCTCCAATCACAGCATGCCATGTCATAAGTCAAGAAGTATGGCTATTCGTAATATTTTTAGATTTTCCCTGACTTAACCCTGACTGTAAATCAATCCCTGATGTGAATGTGGAGGTATTAAAGCACCGCCGCTTCTAAATCGTGGCCGCCACTGCGACAAAACACAAATTCACCAAAATATAAAAACTAGACGGTCAGGGAGAATCCAAATGTTAAAAAAGGACATGGGGACCACATTCATTTTGTTATTTTTGAGTCACTCAGATAGCATAAGTCATGGCTAGTTGTGTTGAATTGCAGGAACTTAGCTTTGAAACTTATATTTTCATCTTAGACCCATGACCAAATGTGTAGAATTGCAGAAAATCTGCTTTACAACTGTAACTGTTTTCTCCGCCCCATGGCAACGTGTAGAATTGGAGGAAATTAGCTTCGAAACAGCAACATTTTACCTCTGTGGCCAAGAAGGCCTCTGAAACCTCTCCCCCACCCAACTTTGTCACTGCTGAAAAAAATCCTAGGGGAAACACTGTTATGGCAGTCTAAGCTTTCGTGTGTGCTGTTCCATTGAATTGAACACCATTGAGGACCCAAAACAATGCCCAGTATAACCTTACACCCTGGCAAGATCATTAGTCACTTTAAATCTATCTTCCAGCCCTGGCTGACTCTGAGGGAGGTACAGTAATGAACATCTACAGTACGAGACATTGAGGTTGTGTATGTACTGTGAGACGGTAGTAAGTCATGCTAGGGAGACTGTCTTGTACCATAATTGGAAAGTGAAATGGGGAGGAAAGATCCCTTCATGATTTAACCCGTCTGTCACTGCAGGCAGGCAGGTGCCTCAGAGAGAGAGAGAGAGAGAGACTCCTCCCTCTTGCTCACCTCCGCCTGCCTCCCCTCTCCTGCCTCCCCCCGACCCCCCTGCCTGCCTCAGTGCCTCCTTCTGCCTCCCCCAGCCTCTCCTCTACACCCCTGGATTCTATATAGTATGATCCATGTCGCATGCCAGTGTGAGTTAAGAATGTCAGAATAGATGCATTTGTCCAAATCTCTACAGGGGATATCTTGGGGGATAGGAAGGATGAAGCCGGACCTTCATAGCCCAGAGTGTGACATTTTTATTCTTCCCTTTGGGGGCTCCCGAGTGGCGCAGCAGTCTAAGACACTGCATCTCAGTGCTCGAGTGCAAGAGGCGTCACTACAGTCATTGGTTCTACAGGCGGTATCACATCTGGCCGTGATTGGGAGTCCCATAGGGTGGCACACAATTGGCACGGGTTTGTCCGGGGAAAGCCCTCATTGTAAATTTGAATTTTTTCTTAGCTGATTTGTCTAGTTTATAAAAAGGTCAAAATTACCCTTTTTTGCCCCTTTATCAAACATTTTAGGTGGTGATGTGATTGATGCCCTCTAGTTGAATTTAAGAGAGATTTGCACTGTTGACAGGGTAAGATGCTGAAAAGTGTGAAACAGGGAGAGAAATTGAAAGACAGTGTGACAATTGAAGTTCTTCCAAACAGCACATCACCAACCCTGATTAGATTCCCCTTGTTTGGGTTGTAAAGGATATTCCTCATTAAAACGTTTGTTATCTCAGTTTGCCAAGACAAGCCGCTGGCACCCTGAATGGAGCCAAAATAAGCCAAATAAATTTCCTGCCGTGGATTATTTAGCCTCCACTCAGTCATTCAAATAAGATTAATGTCTCCCCATAGTGAATAATGTATGACTGAAGTGGTCTGCAGGGCCAATTTAGCTGGGCCAACCGGCTGATACAAAACCACTTACTGGCCCATTTGATGCATACATCTTTGGAGTCCGGGGACTGATGAGGATTGGAAAACAGGACTTAACCAGATCAATTACTCCACCAGTGTCATGGCAACATATTGGGCGCCCTAAAATAGGGAGCTATCTAATCTAGCTCCCTCGGCTCAGACTGTGTTGTTCTTTACCCAGCAAATGAGCTGATGGATGCACAAATGAAGGGAGAGCGAAGGGCCCAAGAAGGGAGACACTGTCTGAGCAGTGCAGTCTGTTAGGACGACAGAGGGATGTGATTGAATGAGTAGAGAACCCCAATGTGCTGGGGTCAGCTACTAATTCCTCTAAGGTCACAGATAGGGATTCGGCTGAACATCAGATGGATTTATGATTCTTTGAGGCCCACTTATTCTCACAAGTCAGTCACCACACTGGACACAGGTGTAGGGGTCCTCTTAACGACAGATTGTGACAGAGGGTGAACAACTCCGACCTTCAGAGATCTAGGTGACATCCATCCCTCTGTGACAGAACAGTCACATTCATCCCTTCCATATCCATCTTCTGTCTCGTTTCTGTCTGGCGCTGTCACATTGTGTACAGACTACTCAGAGTATTGATTAGTGATATACCCACTGTAGCCTGAATACCCATCCACATCGCTCTGGCCAAAAGCCACACCCACTAGTGTTTCTTCTCCACGTTGAGTCTGCATTTGCTTTCCTCCCCGACTCTTTTAGAATGCAAACACATTCTGACCGTTCTGATTTGAAACAAGCTATACAAAACATACAGATGTTATGGGGGAGAGCATTGCGCAAGACATAAATACTTTACACTTCAATACGTTTTAAGGAGAGCATAGACAATTGATCTAACCAGGTCTCTCCTTCCTTTCCCTCTCTCTTATTGCTCTCTGAGTTCCGTTCATTACTCATAAGGCCTTTTAACACCGATCTGTCCTTCTGTTTTATGTCCATATTCCAGGGCCAAGGCTACAGTCAGACTAATAGAACCAATCTCTCTCTCTCTCTCTCTCTCTCTCTCTCTCATACTGCTGTTCTAGTTTATCCTCTTAGGAATGACTGTAATCTAAGAAAACAAAAATAAATGATATTTTTAAAGAGCTCTTGAGAGAGGAGAGGTATTAGATATCGATCCCGCCTCAAGTATTCTTAGGTGCGTAGACATACAGCATATTGCAGTGAGAAAGAACATTGCCAAGTCTGTCAATATGTTTAGCCAGCAGCATACCACACTGCATCCCACTGCTGGCTTCCCTATGAAGCTATGGACTGGATGGGAGACCAGATGCTGCTGGAAAAACTGTTGGAGGTCCAGTAGGGGGCACTCTGGTCTCAGGAGATCCCAGGGTAGTTAGGGAGACATTATCCTGCGTAGTGTGTTGTCTTTTGGGTGGGACGGTAAAATGGGTGTCCCATGGCACTTATCGTAAGAGTAGGTGTGCTAATCTCCGTGTCCTGGCCACCACCTAATCATCCACAGCTTCCAGTTGAATCATTCCTCCCCCCTGCAACTCTTTCCCAGCTTGTTGCTGTAAAAGAGAATTTGTTCCCAGTCAACTTACCTGTCGAAATAAATGGTAAAAATGTAATACATGGCTTCTAGAAATCCATCCTGTTTAAATATGCTTTGGTGATATGCCAGGATTTGTCCGATAGGGGTAAAGGTTGCTGTGCTCTGAGGTGATGATGTTTTGTAGATGGTGGATGCCATCATGCCAGTCCCTGGGGGAATATCTAGAGTCACACGTAATATCCTCATTCCTTTTGATCTTCATTATAACAGTCCTAGTACTGAAGAGACTGGCTATGTTGGACAGGCTTGAATGATTTATAAATTGATAGACAGAAATGATAAAAAAGGATTACAAAATTGTCTCTAGTGACCAGACACTGTCATTCTGTTTGTTTCACACAGACTCTGCACTTCAAATGTTTCCCAATTTTTTTACAATGTGAGTTGAGATGTAGAAAGACGGTAGTCTAGCACTGCGACACTGAAATGAATGAGATTGGACATCAAAAATGTCAAGTAATGAGCATCTCTTTTGGATAAACCGCTGAGCCACACACACTGATTAAGCTATCTATTTTTAGACAACTTTTCAGTTGAATACTATAGTTTTCCCCAAGAATAGGATCATTCTTTTGAATGCACGATTAAGATTTTAAGATTTCAAACTGCTGACATGTGGTGGAGAAAGACTAGCGCTTTGTGACATTTAGAAAATTGGATCCCGTGTTAAAAATCAGCTATGGTGAAATTATATTTTAATGAAGAGTTTAATGCTAAAATCTAATCCTAAAAAGCATTGCCTCATTGGCGTTATATGAGTATTTGCAGCTTCATAGCCCTCCTAAGGCTCCTCCAAAATAAATATACTCCATTCCTTCAAGTTTAATATGGAATCTGACTCCTCTTCACCTACTAGCACTGATGCTCCATCTAGCCGCCACCCTATCCAGGGCTCTGGTCAAACGTAGTGCACTTTATAAGGAAAGTGTGCAATTTGGGACGTAGAAATAATGTGTTGGCTTATCAGACACTCATTGTATGTGACTGCTCCATCTCATTAGTTCAGGTCTGGATGGTAGGCCTGGAGGCTCCAGAGTTGATTTTGGAATAACAGTGACTTCACTGCATGGACCGCCACCGACCAGCAAGGAGACAGGAGAGGGCCTCGTTAGAGGAAACTTTTCAAACGCAATCAAGGTTTGAAAAATGAGGGACCCAAAAGTTTTAGTGTGGGGAACTTTTGGCCCTTTGGTGCGCTGCATAGAATGATAATTATGATTATGCAGATAATCAGATAGAACCTAAAGCTTGGTGCTTGGTTAGCTGATTCATGAGACAAATGGCAGAGGTACAGATGTATGAAGTGTCTGAAAACAATAGACTCTCGCTGCTGTTTCTTTTATCTGAAATCTTCATTTCTGTCCACTTCGTTTCCATTCTATGCCTCGTTTCATTGGTTGCCCTGGCAGTGTCACAGTGTATGTTAATAAAGCGTTTCAGCCGCTGACTGCTCAGAGATAAAGAGGATTCATCTGCTATGGTACGTTGTTTAAATGTCCCTAGCGGGAAGGGACAGGTCACTTTGGAGACCCCGAGCGTCAGTGCTGTGTCATCCATGTGTCATCCCTGTATTTGGCAGCATATCTGCCCTGAGCGTCCCTTCCTCTGTTGTACAAAGTGCAGACGTCTCCTCCTGTCTTAGAAATTGGGGATAAACTATTGTGAAAGTTAATTAGGCAAATGGCAATGAGTTATTGAAGCACAAGACCAACAGGTTGATCTGTGCTTGCTCTATAACATGGATGACTATTTACCCATGCCTGAAACCTCACACTTAGATACATAAAGATATGAACATGCATATTTTTCACCACTTACATCTCATATACAAGCTCATTCATATTTCATACATGTTCTGTTCTATTAATTAATACATACCCACATGCACACAGTTATAGACATCTGGAGAGTGGGAGGAGATGGTGAGGGCTGTGGTATTCCAAACACTTAGAGAGGGTGTAGTGTTTACAGCAACACCTGGAGCCAGTGACGGGTGTAACAGGGCACACTAGCACAGACAGAACTGCTGCGGTAATTGCGCTCACACTACATTAAACATTGTCAGACCATCTAACTGAATCTTAGACCGCGTAAACACACGCACGCACGCACGCACGCACGCACGCACGCACGCACGCACGCACACACACACACACACACACACACACACACACACACACACACACACACGCTATTTCAAGCAATGGTGCCTAGAGAGAAAAAAAACAGACACATTCAGTAGAAGGATACATCGTTCTCTTGAGCATGGTGTTTTGCTCATTAAAAAGCAACAGGCATCAAAGATCCACATTGCGTTTCAGATGTGTGTATTAAATCTCTCCTTTATTTTATGCCAGGGTTATGATATTGAAGCTGTCTGATAAGAGCCAGGGTAATGGTTTGCATATGGACTGCTTCCTGTTTCGCTCCCCCCTCTGCACCATTGCGCCTCCCCTGATTTCCTTCTTCAACAGTAATGGCTACCAAATGGTACCCCTGACAAATACCCCTCCCCCCCGTACTAAATAGTAAAGGAGCAAATGTGCCAATGGGTTTTCTGATGCTGTTGCAGATGTCTGTCTGGCTGGCTCTGACCTTCAGGGCTAGCTAAGTCAGTCATTTATGTTGGTTTCCTGAAATCAGACGTAGCTCAAGGAAAGTGAATTGCATGCCTCTGTTTTATAAATGTGCAGAGCAGAGTAAATGATGTGTTGATACATTAGAATCAGATTGACTCTATAAACACACCTTGTCTGGAAATGTAAGCTCATGTAAGCTCATGGAAGGATTCTGCATTTAACCAGAACTCTTTGCCTAACCAGCCCATAATAGAGAAAATCAATGAAATTATTAGAATGACATGGCATACTTCCTCTGTATACTTTCTTTGTAAACACACACCATTTTTTCACATGCTGTGTTGTTTCACATGCATTATAGTTTTTGGCTGAATGGAAATTAAAAGCATTTGCAGCCTGTGATCAGGGGCTTTAATTTGTCATGAGGAAATTTCAGGTCAGTTGGAAAACCCACCAAATGGCAGTCAATGTCACCAGCAGCCAGGGCTCTGTGACCTTGGCATGCCAAATCTGTACTACGTCCCAAATGGCACCCTATTCTCTATATAGTGCACTCCTTTAGACCAAAGGCCTATGGATGGGTCCTGATCAAATGTAGTGTACTAAATTGGGAATAGGATGCAATTTGGGCAGACCAGACCTGGGCCTAGCTGTGGAGGGCGGAAGCTCCAGGCCTCAGACACAATGGTGGCCCAGCCCAGCCAGTCCCCCTGTTAGCTGGATGACAGATGGTGCTAGGCCGTCCCTGGGTCCTGGAATGCATATCCGGTCCAGCCAGACAGGACCCCATGGCAGCCCTAAAACAGGCCCCGGAGGAAAGGGGGGAATAGGGGGGTTGTGATGGAGGGGTTAGTAGGGTTGGGGGGTCCAAGGTCCTGGGGGAGAAGTTGGGGGCTCTATCACCTGTGCTGAACTTGATGGATGTCCTCTCCTTCCCCCCCACCCTGGTTTGAGGTATAGAGTGGATGGAGGTGGATTGAGGTGGATGGTGGAACGGGAATGTCAAGGTATTTTCAGAATGAGTGAGCGTATCAACTAGTGATGTGCAGATTCGTTCTTTTTTAACAACTTTTTTTACCGACTCCAGAGTCATAATTGTTTTTTTCTGAATTCATTAGGGATTTGTTTTTAGTGGTTCGACCTGCTGGCCGCATTGAGTCCTACAGCAGCATTGATACATGCAATTAAATTATTATTGAATGTTATGATGAGCTTTATAGAACTAAAACATACAAAGCCTCTGCTCAACAAACTCAAACTCGAGAACGAATTGTTTGGGGGGCTGCAGTTCACGAACCAAGCAATGCATTTCGCCAAGAATTGGTGACTATCTAGTCCGGTTGCGGCCACAACTGCCTAGAGCAGGTTGACAGTTATTGTCATGATCTAGGCTGCATCACAGCCAGCCGTGATTGGGAGTCCCATACGGCAGTGCACAATTGGCCCAATGTCGTCCGGGTTTGGCCAGGGTAGGCCGTCATTGTAAATAAGAATTTGTTCTTGACTGACTTGCCTAGTTAAATGAAGGTTAAATTATAAAAATACAACAAAATATAAACTAATCTTGCTCTGGAGGCAAAACTGAGTTATTTCTGCTAGATGTGCCAGCTGCAAAGTCAAAATTGGCTGTATTGTAACAATTCATTTAAAAAAAATGCTATTTAGCCTTAATTTAAGGTTAGGATTAGGCATTAGGGTTAACAGTGTGGTTAAGGTTAGGGTTAGCTCTAAAATCTGTTTTTATGACTGTGGCTGTTCCAGCTATTGACCACTGCAGAGATGCCTCAAGCGCAAGATTCATGACAATACATTCCAACCTGCACAACTTGACCTCGTTTCAAATGTATCAAGAAATGCTTATTTGTATGCCAAGCAATCAACAAATGTACATTGTTTAAAGCACACATCTCAGTCACA
This sequence comes from Oncorhynchus nerka, assembly GCF_034236695.1. Lineage (NCBI taxonomy): Eukaryota > Metazoa > Chordata > Actinopteri > Salmoniformes > Salmonidae > Oncorhynchus > Oncorhynchus nerka. The sequence goes on along the minus strand of NC_088398.1, from coordinate 49,975,866 downwards.
AATTATAGCACCAATAAAGCACTCCATGGTGAACGAGAGGCTTGTAGAATCATGACTCTTGAGTTTTCAGTTCATCGTTCACCGGTAGGGGGTCGTGCATGCTCTGGGCATTACTGAATCACATTGTCGTCAGGACACCATTGTAAATGAGACACTGGTCTCAATTTGGGTTCCCCTGAATAAATATAAGTTAATAAAAAATTCACGAAATGAGTCGAAAGATTTGTTCTTTTGATTGAACGAGTCGAAATGATCGGGGTCAGTAAAAAGAGCCGAACTTCCCATCACTAGTGTCGACTCCTGACAAGGCACCTTATCACATGCATGGACCCCATGGACCTGCTCACACTGCCTGGTCCCTGAGTCCCTGAGATGTTCTAACTACCATAGCAAACGAGGGTTGGGACTACGTTTCCACCATTGTAAGGACACAGGGCAGGGCATGACTTGTAAGGATGTCAGCAAGGGCATATTGGGCTGTGTGGGCTGTGTGGGTGGGCTTGAAGCTCAGTGGAAGCGGTGCAGACAGATTGATGTTGTTATTCTGTCACACCTCAGTGTCTCACACCTTGGTGACACAGTGTAATCTTTATGTATCACTTTCACATTGCTGCTCATGCCATAAGACTGCTACTGGAGATGTATTCTTCACATGTATGATTGTGAGCATGTATTGAACTCATTGGTGTGTACATACACATTGCATGTAGTTGGGGGTAAATCCATCTGTTGTAATTGAGGGCTTTGGGGATAGACTCATTTCTACATTCCATTCACGTTGACATTTGGAGGCAGGTCACGCAGTCCCTCACATGGCTGACACTTTGTTTGGATTGGCCGCAGGAGGGGAGGGGGGCTTCCTGATTGGTCTTTGACCCTTTCCTGTCAGTTCAGGTGAAGGCAATAATTGGACACAGGAAAAATAAACACGATCCAGATGAAAGACCCAGACAAGACGTGCCCGATGGAGGAAAGCGAGAAAGAAAACACAGTCCATCATTAGTAGATGATTTCTACTGTTGACACACATGCAAAGGTCACAGCTCCGATTAGCCCCTGGCTAAACCTAAATATCAGATCATAGATATTATTGGTAGATCGATAATGGTCTGTCTGTATGACAGGAAGCAATGAAGGTAGAGGATTAGCTTGAGATGTGCTGGTGAATAAACAATGTCGACTGCTTTGTCTTCCCCAAAGCCATTCCATTGACATGAAGTGCAAGGTTGATGTATGCTTTCACCTTTTGTTTTGACCCTATGGCACTGAGTGGATCGGGAGGAGTATGACCTAGCCCAGGGTTTACCAAGCTTTGTCCTGGAGCCGATAACCTCCACAGTTATGGTTTGCAGCCATTTCCATATACTAGCTTGTGAAGGCCGTCTTTGGTTCGTACAATAGTTGCTAAAAGTTATTTCATTGTATAATTTGAACCAACTCTAATTTTAATGTTCTCTCGACCATCCAAACCCTCCAGAAATACTCAAAATAAATGAATACCGGATTTAGCAACATGACTCAGCCAGTAGTTAAAACCACAGGACTATTCTAGAAGAAAGATTAACTTCCCATCACATTCTTCTGAGCAGACCAGACAATCTTTTGAAATAGTGCAATTTCCATCGCACACCCTATAATTTCAACACACAAAACCAAAACACTGGAAACCTTTTTCTTCAAAGATAAGTAGTGTGCTTTAAATTCCATCCGTCTGAGTCTCTACTGTGACAGAAAAAAACTGACTATGGCACTTAAATATACACAATGCAAAAATATGATCCTAAACATGACCCTGAAGAAATACACAATGCATTCGCTAAATATATTTGGACAAGGTTCTGATGAAGTCAGTGGTGGTACAGTATGGTTGCATCCCAAATGGTACCCTATTCCCAATATAGTGCACTACTTTTGTCCAGGGCTCTATACAGGGAATAAGTTGCCATTTGGGACGCAAGCAGTGTCTCCTCTCATCTGGCCAACGCCGTATCACCGTCCTCAGCATGAATATTTTAAATAGTGATTTAGATGCAAATGAGGTGTGCAATGCATTACCTGGCAACTTCCCTTCTTTTTCCACCCTGAAGCTGCCTCCTTGCGCCCCATTGCACCAACATCGCACAGTTACAAAACAATGTTTTTGTCAGCTACTCCCTCTCTTAATGAGAGAATGACATGAGATTGGTTAAGGTCTGTCTGTGGCCGTCTCTGATGATTGAGTTTGGGCTACATATTGACGTCTTTGCCAGCAGTATCAATTTGGCATGAATTTTTCTTGTGGAATGGGACAATAAAAAGTTTATGTTGCACATGCACAGCTGACGTCATCATGCCAAGGATGTCCTTTAAACACACAAATTATGTTTGACTGAGAAATATTTCTGATTTAGGCACAATACTCTTTGGCGAGTCATCACTTGCTTACGTATTCTGTGTTATTGTCCGTTATTGGCCTGCGGGATGAAATGTCTCTGCTTACAGTAAGTGACCATTCAGACAGCATAACCACAATACTTCAACACTGCTTTTTTCTTGTCAGCCTAAGAAGATAAACTACTCTGTAACCAATGGGTAATTGGCGTCTAATTGAAGGGTAAGACTCTGATCTTTTCCAGTGGAATGAAGTGAAACATCATACTTGTAAACAACAAATAGTGCTGTTTGACACGTGCCTGGTTGGTCAGAAACAGAGAGGAGACTAAGGAGGAGGTAGAATGAGGAGCACTCCTCTCCTAGAGGAGGGTCTGGTCTGGTGGTTTGTTGACTGAGGTCTTGGCCTGGGTCTCTGTCTGTGTCTCTGTCTCTCTGTGAAATCACTCTCTGAGCTCCTCTGTGGCCTGTGGCCCCCGTCCCAGAAGCCTTGACTGACTGGGCACCCACTGAGTATAAAAAGCCTCCTCCTGGGTAGCTAACATCAGATCCGGGCCAGGGGTTGGGGCAAGAGGATAGGCTGATTGGACCAATGCATTCCACAACTCGCACAGACTGCTGCAGGAAGCTGCCAAATCAGACGATCAGTGAGAGGAGCTTTGGGACTGTCTGTGAGGAACATTGAGCATGAATGGAAAAGGAAAGCCTGTTTGAGAACTTCTATTTTACTTCTATCATTAGGAAATATCATACAGCCGGTCTACATGTTTGTCTGATGATGGTTGTACAAGCTGAAATGGGGAGTAAGTGAATAAAGATTGATCTAACAACCGAACCCTCACATTTACACTTAGCTTTTACCAAGTCCCCCATACTCAGAGGAAAATGTATATGCAATCAGTAGGGTTGCAACGATTCATCAATATGCATCAGTCCCAGATTAAAATGTTTAAGATTCAAGTGCATAGGTCCGCAGACCCCAAACCGATCCAAATGCAGCATGCATTGGTCAGAAAATCGATTCAACGAATCACAGATTCACTCAAATGTTTAGCTCATATTATTTCTATCTTCCAGAAACACTGCTCGTCTTTTGTGACAACTGATATATCCTCTCCTTCAGTGTCGAACTGCATGCAACTGTGTTTACAGTCATTGATCTACAAGTCATTTTGCATGCCGAACAATATCAGTGGCCTAGTCAAAATGCGCACTGTGCCCAGCTTCACGTGCTGACCAACGCAAGGTATGCGTCCTGTTCCTGATCTTGCACATCTGTGAGGCATTGTCAGCATTCAAATGCTAAAATAGCCCGCATGATATTATGCTTTATTAGTTGAGTGACAAAGCATGTAATTTGTTAGGCTATTGTTATCTATGCGCTGTTGTTATCTATGCGCTGTTTTACTGGAATAAAAGCAAGTTACCGGAGACAACTTACATCTGGCTATACCTGCTTAACGGGGGAATACAATTTATTTTATTGTGATTGTTCAGGTTCAACCTCTATTTTTTATTGAACCTTTATTTAACTAGGCAAGTCAGTTAAAGAACAAATTCTTATTTACAATGACGGCCTACCCCGGCCAAACACTAACCCGGACGACGCTGGGCTAATTGTGTGATGCCCTCCTGGACTCCCAATTACAGCCGGTTGTGATACAGCCTGGAATCAAACCACGGTCTGTAGTGACGCCTCTAGCACTGAGATACAGTGCCTCAGACCGCTGCGCCATTTGGGAGCCCAAAACCGCAGCAATAGTTTTGGTAGTTTTGCTTTAAATAATCCGTGTAAATTGTCATTTTTTGATATACACGGGGTAAAGTTGATCATTTCAAGACAAATAAAATAGTAAAAATAAAGAAAAACCCTTAAAAGACAGATCCAGCTCAGAAAGACCCAACTCATGAGCTTCATCAGCAGCAGATTTTAATCTAGAATGGAAAATAAGATTTGGCATGGTTCCCCAGGTCCTCAAAAGGTTCTACAGCTGCACCATCGAGAGCTTCCTGACCGGTTGAATCACCGCCTGGTATGGAAACTGCTCGGAATCTGACTGTAAGGCGCTACAGAGGGTAGTGCGAACGGCCCAGCACACTGGGGCCAAGCTCCCTGCCATCCATGACCTATACAATAGGTGGTGTCAGGGGAAAGCCCATAAAATTGTCAGAGACTCCAGTCACCCAAGTTATAGACTGTTTTCTCTGCTACTGCGGTACCGGAGCGCCAAGTCTAGGACCAAAAGGCTCCTCAACAGCTTTTACCCCCAAGCCATAAGACTGCTGAACAATTAATAAAATCGCCACTGGACAATTTACATTGACCCACCCCACCTTTGCCCTGCCCTCCCTCTCCCTCCCTTTTGTACACTGCTGCTACTCGTTGTTTATTATCTATGCATATTCACTTTACCCCCATCTACATGTAAAAATGACCTCAAATAACCTGTACCCCTGCACACTGATTTGGTACTGGTGCCCCCAGTATATAGCCTCTTTATTGTTATTCTTATTGTGTTACTTTTTATTATTACTTTTAATTTGAGTCTACTTGGTAAATATTTTCTTAACTCTTCTTGAACTGCACTGTTGGTTAAGGGCTTGTAAGTAAGCATTCCACGGTAAATACTTGTTGTATTCAGCACGTGTGACAAATAAAGTTTGATTTGATTTGAATGTGTTTATGCAACAGATGTTAGTGCATAGAATTGTATTGCATCGAACCGAATCGCAGCAATTTATTCTCTAATCAAACGGAATCTTACCGAATCGTTTAAAACTATAACGTATCATTTCTGTATCGTATCGGTGCCCATGTACAGTATCTAGATACGTATCGAATAGTCTTGAAATGGAAAGATGCACATCCCTAGCAATCAGAAATCTATCTATCATACAGCCTAGGAGACTTCAAAACCTCCAATGATAATTTCCTTATCCATTAGTGAATAGATAGCAGGCTATTGGAACTGCTCGTTATACCTCATATGTTTGACATCTAGCGGATAGGGCTGAAAATGAAATGGATATTTCCTCAGGGCGAAGGGCTTAAGTCAGAACACTATATACTGTTGCCTCAGTAACTGTTGTCTGGTGCTTTTGGCAGACCTACCTTTTCGCGTTCCCATTTTCAAACACACACACACACACACACACACACACACACACACACACACACACACACACACACACACACACAGATAATCTGTTTAGAGTTTCTGTTCATCAGGCAGGGTAGAGAGAGGACTGTAAGTCATGCATGTCGTACATTATAAAAAGGACCTCTGCACCATAAATCTCCACGCTGGAGGATTTTACGAGCAACAGAAACCGGAGTCTGACTTCAACGATTCTCATGGGGTAGCTGCATTCCCAGGCAGTAGGATGGTGTGTGTGTGAGTGCAGAAGTGTGTGGACTTGGTTGTTGGGGTATTAGTAGTGGGTAGTCAGTGTTCACTACTCTCATATCTGACATAAGGCTTTATCTACCATTGATTTATCTGAGCTGTCAAACATGCTTGAAACACAGTATGTGCAACATAGTGTGTCTACATGTGTGCAGGAGTTGGTAGCTCCTAACCTATTGGCTAGTGCTCTGTGGTGCTGTTTGATTAAAACACATGCCATAGAAAATCAAATCAAATCAAATTTTATTTGTCACATACACATGGTTAGCAGATGTTAATGCGAGTGTAGCGAAATGCTTGTGCCAAGAGACGGGAGGACACTGAACTTGGGGATGTTGACGGCCAAAATATTGATCTCCAACCTGCAGGGCCAGGAAACTCATCAGACCGTCAGCTGCAGACTTTGACATCCCACTGAGCGGTATCTAAAAAGGCATCTGCAGAAACTTTTTGACAACAAAACTGGTGCACTGGAGGAGAGGGACCTTTACCAAATGGGAAAGGTGTCTGGGTTCGCTGCTGTCTGACGACACACCGGATGGGACCTGTCAACCTGAAACTATTTTGCCACGGATACTAATGGTGTATGTTTACTTCATCAGTGTCCCCCTCATCCTGGTTCCTTCATTAGGGTGGGGGTTGTTCCACAAAATTAGTCCCTTTTGGGTGGTGTAACTTGGTGAAAATAAACTTGATTTCCCCTAATTGTAACATTGTCATGAAGGGCACATGTTCAATAAAAATGTTCTCAAGAGGTTCATTTAAAAAAATACTATAGTAAGTGCCTATTAAGTGCAAAAGAAAATAAAGGAGCAGGGATGCTGATTTCACCATAAATCCCTTTGTGACAGAGGGAATGGAAGCTGGTTGTGTGAAACAGGGAGGAGCAATTGAATTCAGGCTTCACACACATTTGTTTAACATTTCTAACCTGTCTATCTATGGGTAACAGGCCCAACCCACTCTGTTTGACATCACAAAACACCAGAACATGGCCAAGAAGAGTTGAACCACCTCACCCACTTTTACACTATGATTTGACTATAAGATGTTCAATGATTCGTTTGAAAAAAATAAAAAGGAATAGTTTCACCATGTTAAAACAAGTTCACGTAACAGGGTTGACCTTAAAAATGAGATTTTTTTTTCTCTTCTTTTTACCTTAAAATGAATCACTAATAACATGACACAAGTACTAATGTTCAGAAATGACTGTCAAAGAAACAAAATAACAAGAGCTTTATTATGGTGGTGAAAACTTGTTAAGTTGGTAAATGTTAAGTGGGTAAAAAATAACACAGAGTGACATGTCAAAAGGCTGTATTTGGGCACTTTAGCAAGTCTTTATTAATATCAGATTTATTGAATTAATCATGTGGTCTATATTAAATGCCACTTCATTAAATATAACAGACTTTTAAAATGCAATATTGGTGCACCATTTCATTTCATGGAAGAACTACAGGCAAAGCTATGGCCCAGCTCCAATCTATGGTCTAACACAGGACCATTATGACATATTTATTCAAATGACAATGGCATCAATGAATACAAACCACTTCATAACGGTATGAATCACAATATGGCCTGATATAAAAAAAGGTTTTGTGTCATCTGGAGAGTGTCCTATCATTCTGAGAGTAAAATATATATATATATTTTGGGAAAGGAAAGGCTAGAATGGAATGGCAGCGTTCCTATGAATAGTTGCTTGTGACCGTCTTTGGAGATTAATTTCTTGTTGATCAATGGCGGGGTGTTAAAATAGTTGTGCCTGAGCTGTAAACAGCCAGGGTGAGGAAATATGGCCTGTGACTGACAGGAAATGAGGGGCCATGTGGCGTGAACAGGCATTCTTCAACTGCCACTCTGTCAACATCCACCAGGAGCTTGTATGTTTATTTTGATCTTGCTTGCGTGAGGTCTGGTGAATGTCTTGTGGGAAGCAAGACACAATTTTACTAGATTTGATTTATTTATAAAACCACAAGACAAACACAAAAGCTTTCAGCTCAAGCTAGGGAAGAATACATATGTGTTTATACTCATTCATATAATCAAATCTACTATCAAGCCTAACTAATGTGAATGGAAGGATGGGATAATACTCCAATGTAAAGGTCAAGTTAAGTACAGTAAGAGGAATCAGTGAACAACAAGGTTGTTGGAGTGACTCTTAAATGTCATCTGATGCAACTTTGTAGGTACTTCACCGGAGTTCCTCCATAGAAACCAACCCCAGTGAGAGACCAGAGGTTTCTTCACAGCACAGCGGCCCTCTTTAAAGAACACATTCCTGTTTTGTTTTCCACTGGGATGGGAAGCTGCCCTGTGGAGTGTCTGTCTGAGCCCGCTGGGCAAGGATGGACCGCGCTATTTCACTCACAGCAGTTTATTGTGGAAAAGTCTCTGGGTTTCTCCCCACCACATCAGGCCAATAGTGACGCGGTGTGTTAGTGATGGGCCTCAATAACCACTTATGCCAGCTAGGTCTGTGCACGCTCTCAAGCACCAGGAGCCTCTGAGGTTTCTGAGCTTCGCTCAGGGCCAGGCGTATGGTATGGGCCAATAAAAAGGCATTAATTAACTTCCACATTCTTAAACAACTGCCATTACCGTGTTTACACGTAATGCCTCTAAATGAAAACAACAACCCTACCTCCCCTCCCTGTACATTGTTGATGTATTGATGGTTCCTTAGGTGAGGAGGACTAGCCTCTACAACCAACAATTAATAAAAGCCCCATGATGGCTGTTCTGTTCTCTCCCACTGAATGGGTAACAGCCTTGTCCAGTTGATTAAAGATTGATCAACTCTGCTAGAAGTGAGAGGAGCCAGATGAGAACTTGGCATAGTTTAAAAAAAATAAAAAATAATATTTCACCTTTATTTAACCAGGTAGGCTAGTTGAGAACAAGTTATCATTTGCAACTGCGACCTGGCCAAGATAAAGCATAGCAGTGTGAACAGACAACACAGAGTTACACATGGAGTAAACAATTAACAAGTCAATAACACAGTAGAAAAAAAGGGGAGTCTATATACAATGTGTGCAAAAGGCATGAGGAGGTAGGCGAATAATTAAAATTTTTCAGATTAACACTGGAGTGATAAATGATCAGATGGTCATGTACAGGTAGAGATATTGGTGTGCAAAAGAGCAGAAAAGTAAATAAATAAAAACAGTATGGGGATGAGGTAGGTGAAAATGGGTGGGCTATTTACCAATAGACTATGTACAGCTGCAGCGATCGGTTAGCTGCTCAGATAGCTGATGTTTGAAGTTGGTGAGGGAGATAAAAGTCTCCAACTTCAGCGATTTTTGCAATTCGTTCCAGTCACAGGCAGCAGAGTACTGGAACGAAAGGCGGCCAAATGAGGTGTTGGCTTTAGGGATGATCAGTGAGATACACCTGCTGGAGCGCGTGCTACGGATGGGTGTTGCCATCGTGACCAGTGAACTGAGATAAGGTGGAGCTTTACCTAGCATGGACTTGTAGATGACCTGGAGCCAGTGGGTCTGGCGACGAATATGTAGCGAGGGCCAGCCGACTAGAGCATACAAGTCGCAGTGGTGGGTGGTATAAGGTGCTTTAGTGACAAAACGGATGGCACTGTGATAAACTGCATCCAGTTTGCTGAGTAGAGTGTTGGAAGCAATTTTGTAGATGACATCGCCGAAGTCGAGGATCGGTAGGATAGTCAGTTTTACTAGGGTAAGCTTGGCGGCGTGAGTGAAGGAGGCTTTGTTGCGGAATAGAAAGCCGACTCTTGATTTGATTTTCGATTGGAGATGTTTGATAGTGCCCTTGATAGAGGAAACACATAGGGCTACAGTACATGTCAGCACCTGCTCTTTCCATGACAGACTGACCAGGTGAATCCAGGTGAAAACTCTGATCCCTTATTGATGTCGCTTGCTAAATCCACTTCAAATCACTGTAGATGAAGGGGAGGAGACAGGTTAAAGAAGGAATTTCAAGTCTTCAATCTATTGAGACATGGATTGTGTATGTGTGCCATTCAGAAGGTGAATGAGCAAGACTTAAAAACCTCTTAGGGCTAGGGGCAGTATCCTGAAATCCAGAAAATTTTTTGAGGTCACAGGCCTTTTCAATGCTATCCTATAGGATATACAAAGAAAATAGGACCCAGATTGCAGTTTCTATGGGTTGCAGGCTTGTTTCTTGAAAACTAACAAGTAGTTGTTCTCATCAGGGCAGGTAGACTTTTGGTTCGCTCTTCATTATTTTACTTTTCTATTGAACACCATTCTTTCCGTCTGAAATATTATCATTTATTTACATATTAGGGTACCTGAGGATTATTAGAAACATTGTTTGACTTGTTTGAACAAAGTTTACCGGTAGCTTTTTAGATTCCTTTGTATGCATGTTGAAGGACTGGATTACTGAAATCAATGGCACCAACTAAACAAACTTTTTGGATATAAAGAAGGATGTTATCGAACAAAATGAACATTCATTGTGTAGCTGGGACCCTTGGGATTGCAAACAGAAGAAGATCTTCAAAGGTATGTGATTTATTTTATCGATATTTGTGATTTTTGTGAACCCGCCCTCAGATAATCGCATGGTATTCTATCGCCGTAAAGCCTTTTTGAAATCTGACAACGTGGTTGGATTAACAAGAAGTTACGCTTTTAAATGATGTAAGACACTTGTATAGAAGGTGCCAGGCACACCGGTTTGAGTGTGTCAAGAACTGCAACACTGCTGGGTTTTTCATGCTCAAAAGTTTCCTGTGTGTATCAAGAATAGTCCACCACCCAACAGACATCCAGTCAACTTGATACAACAATGGGAAGCATTTGAGTCAACATGGGCCAGCATCCCTGTGAAACGCTTTCAACACCTTGTAGAGTCCATGCTCCAACGAATTGAGGCTGTTCCCTAGGGCAAAAATGGGTGCAACTAAATATTAGGAAGGTGTTCGTAATGTTTTTTTCTACTCAGTGTATATGCTAGCGTACTGTAAACTTAAGAACAACACTTTAGATAACTTTTACTGATGTGTTACTCAGTGAGGTGCATATCTTATCTTATCTGTCACTTAGCGCTGGCTGTCCAGATGACTGAGTGGAGGAACATCTGACTTGTATTGTTTGAGTCATCCGTGCTGCTGTGGAAGGGAAGTGTATGCTGTAGCTCAGCTGTGGTCCTCAGATTCTTCTGCTCTGAGTTTTTACTTGTTTAGTGTCAGTGCTGGGTGCCATATTCAGTGTGTACTTAACACTGGAACATAGGGGATCAGTAGGCTTTGGACTCGAGTGACAGTTCATTACCTTGTCTTTTGGTTAGTCACTACTGTATGACACCCATACCGTATGACACCCATACCGTATGTGTCACATTGAGCTCATAGCGGTGATGATGGCAAATGGAATGTCAGCAACGAATGTCAGCCTATAGAAGCCTATTAAGTGTTTTAACATAGTTCACAAGGCAAACTACCCAACAAAATATTCACAAGAGATGTCGAGAGGACTAGCCCACACACGGACACAGTTTATTTTGAAGGGGGTTCAAGTTTGCGACGACACAAGCCAGCACCTAAAACTAGCACTAATTGCACCATGCGAGGGGCTTGTTTGTGTGTCTTTGGTTAGCTAAATGTCAGCCGAAACTATCACTTTATTGCCCCTCCTGGATCAAAGACATTCCCAGAGTTATTATAAAGTTGTGTTGGCATCTGCACTGCACCTTGTTTTTTTTTATGGGAGCCGTGCAGCGTTGTGGAGAGAGGAGGGGTGCATTACTGCATTTGTTAATGTCTACTGTGCCCCCCAAAACCCCTCTAGCATAGCTGTCCTAGTGTCACACAGCTGCCATAAGCCTTGGCTAATATGGTGGGGCATTTCAAATGATAGGGTTAATATCAGCAAGTCTTGGTAAAATGGCTTTGGTTTTATATACAGTACCTGGAATGCTTTTCAACGGTCTGGAAGGAGTTTCCACATATACTGAGCACTTGTTGGCTGCGGTCCAACATCCCAAACCATCTCAATTGGGTTGAGGTTGGGTGATTGTGGAGGCCAGGTCATCTGATGCAGCACTCCATCACTCTCCTTCTTGGTCAAATAGCCACTACATAGCCTGGAGGTGTGTTGGGTCATTGTCCTGTTGAAAAACAGATGATAGTCCCACTAAGCACAAACTACAAGGATGGCGTATCGCTGCAGAATTCTGTGGTAGCCATGCTGGGTTAACTGTTCCTTGAATTCTAAATATATCATAGACAGTGTCACCAACAAAGCACCCCCACACCATCACACCTCCTCCTTCTCCTTGCTTCACGGTGGGAACCACACATGCAGAGATCTTCCATTCACCTACTCTGAGTCTCACAAAGACACAGCGATTGGAACCCAAAATCTCTCATTTGGACTCATCAGACCAAAGTACAGATTTCCACGGGGCTAATGTATATTGCTTGTGTTTCTTGGCCCAAGCAAGTCTCTTAATATTATTGGTGTCCTTTAGTAGTGGTTTCTTTTGCAGCAATTTGACAATGAAGGCCTGATTCATGCAGTCTCCTCTGAACAGTTCATGTTGAGATGTGTCTGTTACTTGAACTCTGAAGCATTTATTTGGGCTGCTATTTCTGAGGCTGGTAACTAATGAACTTATCCTATGCAGCAGAGGTAACTCTGGGTCTTCTTTTCCTTTTGGCGGTCCTCATGAAAGCCAGTTTCATCATAGCACTTGATGGTTTTTGCGACTGCACTTGAAGAAAATGTCAAAGTTCTTGAAATGTTGCGCATTGACTGACCTTCATGTCTTAAAGTAATGATGGACTGTCATTTCTGTTTGCTTATTTGAGCTGTTCTTGGCATAATATGGACTTGGTCTTTTACCAAATAGGTAAAACTGATTGGCTCAAACACATTAAGGAGGAAAGAAATTCCACAAATGAACTTTTAACAAGGCACACCTGTTAATTGTAATGCATTCCAGGTGCTACCTCGTGAAGCTGGTTGAGAGAATGCCAAGTGTGTGCAAAGCTGTCAAAGGCAAAGGGTGGCTATTTGAAGAATCTCAAATTTATTTTGATTTGTTTAACACTTTTTTTGGTTACTACATGATTCCATATGTGATATTTTATAGTTTTGATGTCTTCATTATTCTGCAATGTAGAAAATAGAAAACTAAAGAAATCCTTGAATGAGTAGGTGTGTCCAAACCTTTGACTGGTACTGTATATCGCTCTGGTTGTAACCGTACCCGAAATTAAAACTAGGCACTATTTCTGTGGAAGAGCTGTGACATGAGTGTTCTGGCATGCTCTTTGCTCTGCATGAATTCCCCCAGATCCATTCTACTCCAGTCCCTTCCAATGGCAGTTTGCTCCAGTCTATTCCCTCACTGTGCAGACACACCGGCTGTGTCAAAATTCCCATACTTGTATCAGAAATAGCAGGTCTTTTGAGTGTGACATTTTGAACATCGAGTATACTTTAAATGCCCGGATGTCATACTAATTTCAGCTTTGATAATCAGCTGTCTATTAGATATGTGGATGCACTACCGAAATGAACCAATAGCAGAAAACACAATCGCCCACATAATGCATCCTCAGTATCCAAAAATATAAAGTTTATTAGTATGTGAATTTTGGAAAATAGAGTGTAGTAAATGCCAGGATGTTATACTCATGTCTGCTTTCTTCTAGTACCATTCGCTGTCGCATTTTCTGGAATTTCACAGCCACAATGCATTGGAAGGGGGGCTGCAAGTTTTGATTCCTAGATCTCTTCAAGTAAACAACAAACAACAAGATGGTGAATAGCAAAGCTTTTGCAGTGGTGCTCAAATGTAAAATTCATTTTTGTTCTTCTTAAAAGTATTACAACTATTTCATCATATATTTGAAAAGCCCTCTCCACGTGGCTCAAACCCAGGCAGTGCATACACTAGGTATGTGGATCCCCAGGGGGATGCCACTGTCACACTTGTCACAAAGGGAAGCCATAAGCTCAGCCAAGCCAACAAGGCCACGGAGCAGGGGTCCGATGCCCTGGGAGAGCTTATGTCGTGACCTGTTTGGAGGAATAGGTACCCGGTGAGGAATAAATTACCCAGTACCTCTGCAAAAAAACAGGGAAGACCTGTGTGTGAATAACAGGCAGACAAAAAAACGCAACTAGGTAATAGATTTGATTTATTTGTTTTTGTTTTTGGCCAACTGCAATATTACCTAGCCGGTTTAATATTCAAGCAGTAAAAACAGTCATATGATGGAGTAACTCCGTTAAGGAACTTCAAAGTTAATGTCTCAACGTAGTGGAAAGCCCATACACTCTGCAGGGGAAAGAACATGAAAAGAACCCAGCAGGTAATTAGAAGAGAACCCGAGCCTGTCGCGGGGAGCAGCATGTTAAAGCAATTCACAACACACACACATAGAACAAGCAAGTCGGCAAGTGTGTAAGGTAAATTAGTTTGTGGCAGCAAGAGCCACTATACTAATGGATGCACACGGAGTCGCAGTGTAACGCTAACAAAACACAAGTACGTCAAACCACGGGTGGAAGATACAGATCAACCGTGCTCAGTGAGTGATGCACTCAAGAGGAGGGCTGGTCATGTGGCCAACTGCTCCAGGCTGCAAACAGCCAGTGAGCATACTTCCACGCAAGATATTACACTTACCAAGCGAACTTCAGAAAGTTTGTACTTCAAACCATACGGACGTCCACAGAGAAAAGGAAATAACGTGTGTCACGGACATTCAAAAGCCCATCTATATAGGGGCGGACTCCAGCCGTGCCACAGGTGTACACAGGAGTGAATCTGTAAATCCTCACCTCGGATGTATCCCTCCGCCGTGGAGTGATACCAATCTATTGGAGTGATCCAATATAGTGAAACATAACCAAGTGTTTATCATATTTTTCATTCGCAAAGATATAGTCACTCGGTGGACATTCGCTGTTGCCATTAAGTCATACATCATCAGATAACATTGGTAATAGGCTAGATTTGTTCCTACCAACATAATGATTAATTTCATACCCCCCATGTAGCTATAGCTCAAACACAGACAAAATGGAAGCTTACCTTGTAAGATGTTTGGTGAAAACCTTCAAATTAACATTTTGACTCTAAGGGCTGCTGATCAATAACGGTAGGTCACAGACAGACAAATAAGACACCAGTGTGAATCAACGTATTCCGTGTTTATTTACTTTATGTTTCACAACGCTAACCGGAATGTAGGTAGTTGCCATCATGAAATGAGGTCATCGGCCTGCCCTTATACACTCGTATGCCCATATATGGTAGTAAGTCACACCAATAGCCAAGATACTCAGCTTTCCGCAGACACCTTATTTTTGCAGATATGGGCTACCGTTCTTATTACAGACAAAATTGAAACAGAAAAATCGGGTCCCCAAACATGGTGATTTTGCAAAATTGAACGTTTTGCAACTGTTTGGAGCATACACCCTTGTTATAGTGAAAGTAATGGTAAACTGCAGTCCTTACGGTTTCATCCTGGCAATTTTTTTTGTTTAATGTTGTACATCATCTTATGGCTTTTCAGGATCTACATGAAGGAGTGTGAGCTGCAAGGGTAGCTGTAGGATCCACTCCCAGAACGGTCCAGATGTGGAGGCGGGAGCTAGGAGGTGACTGCCAGGGTGGCACGCCTTATGGCCATTTTAGAGGCCAAGGATAAGAATTAGTTTGATATATTTTGTATGTATGTAATTTATAGCTATTAATGTATTCATTTTCTACTGTTTTTTTGTGAAGTCCTTTATTGAACCAAAATTGTATTTCTGTTTTTTGTTTGCAATTAACATTTGTATTTGATACCAGTACAACTACTGTTGGTGTGTTTTACTTTCAACATTGAAAAAATGCACTTGCACATCAGTGCTATCTTGTTGCCCGTGCATGGTAACGTTGCAGGTGCATGGTGATGTTGCAGCTGCATGATAACGTTGCAGGTGCATGGTAACGTTGCAGGTGCATGGTGATGTTGCAGCTGCATGATAACGTTGCAGGTGCATGGTAACGTTGCATGTGCATGGTGATGTTGCAGCTGCATGGTAACGTTGCAGGTGCATGGTTACGTTGCAGGTGCATGGTGATGTTGCAGCTGCATGATAACGTTGCAGCTGCATGATAACGTTGCAGGTGCATGGTAACGTTGCAGGTGCATGGTGATGTTGCAGCTGCATGATAACGTTGCAGGTGCATGGTAACGTTGCAGGTGCATGGTTACGTTGCAGGTGCATGGTGATGTTGCAGCTGCATGATAACGTTGCAGGTGCATGGTAACGTTGCAGGTGCATGGTGATGTTGCAGCTGCATGATAACGTTGCAGGTGCATGGTAACGTTGCAGGTGCATGGTGATGTTGCAGCTGCATGATAACGTTGCAGGTGCATGGTAACGTTGCAGCTGCATGATAACGTTGCAGGTGCATGGTAACGTTGCAGGTGCATGGTAAGTTGAAAGAAAAAAGAAACTCGCACACTGCTTTTGCTAGTATCCCTTTTGTATTGAAGCTTACATGTCGGCCTCTTGGCCTTCATCAGAGGTTTTTTCTCTACTAAACTAAATAAACCATCTTTGGTATAATGATAATACTACATGATTACATTTCTATAGTGCTTTTCGTAACAATCTTAAAGCGCATAAAAAAATAAAATAAAAAAAAGCAATATGCTACATGACCAAAAGTATGTGGCCTTCTGCTCGTCGAAAATCTCATTCCAAAATCATGGGCATTTATATGGAGTTGGTCCCCCCTTTGCTGCTATAACAGCCTCCACTCTTCTGGGAAGGCTTTCCACTAGAAGTTAGAACATTGCTGCGGGGACTTGCTTCCATTCAGCCAAAAGAGCATTAGTGAGGTCGATCACTGATGTTGGGTGATGAGGCATGGCTTGCAGTCGGTGTACCAATTCATCCCAAACGTGTTTGATGGGGTTGAGGTCAGGGCTCTGTGCAGGCCAGTCAAGTTCTGCCCCACCAATCTTGACAAACCATTTCTGTACGGACCTCGCTTTGTGCATAGGGGCTTTGTGCACTTAATCATAATGTCATTGTATGCTGTAGCATTAAGATTTCCCTTTACTGGAACAAAGGGGCCTAGCCCGAACCATGAAAACAGCCCCAGACAAAAAGAGAAAAAACATCACATAAATAATTGAATTTAAGAATTTTTACAGACTAAGATTACAGAAATCTATGTGTGCCCTGAAGTGCAGGGTAGTCGGTTTGATTCCCCCATCTGATTGCTGCGATATCAAGGCCTTGACAATGAGTTACTGTCCAGAAACCAACCCTTTGTAGTTTTGAATTTGTTCCAGTACATCACAACGTATAAGACCACTCTAGTTGTTATTGTGTTTCCACTTCACAATAAGAACACTTAATGTTGACTGGAAAATAACCTCAAATTAAAGGTGAAACATTTTACATTTCTCCAATACCAAACTTTATATTACTATGCATTGGGGCAGGTAGCATTCTCCTGTCAACCGCCAAACCCAGAGTCGCCCATCGGACTGAGAGATGGTGAACCGTGATTTATCACTCCAGACTCCAATGGCGGTGAGCTTTACCTTAAATAATGAATTTAATAATTGTGCCAACAGTTGTTGCCTTCTCACCAAGCTGCTTGTCTATTGTCCTGTAGCCCATCCCAGCCTTGTACAGGTCTACAATTTTATCCCTGATGTCCTTACACAGCTCCATGGTCTTGACCATTGTGGAGAGGTTGGAGTCTGTTTGATTGAGTGTGTGGACAGGTGTCTTTTATACAGGTAACGAGTTCAAACAGGTGCAGTTAATACAGGTAATGAGTGGAGAACAGGATGGCTTCTGAAAGAAAAACTAACAGGTCTGTGAGAGCCAGAATTCTTACTGGTTGGTAGGTGATCAAATACTTATGTCATGCAATAAAATGCAAATGAATTACTTAAAAATCATACAATGTGATTTTATGGATTTTTGTTTTAGATTCCATCTCTCACAGTTGAAGTGTACCTATGATAAAAATTACAGACCTCTACATGCTTTGTAAGTAGGAAAACCTGCAAAATAGGCAGTGTATCAAATACTTGTTCTCCCCACTGTGTGTGTATATATATATGTATACACTGCTCAAAAAAATAAAGGGAACACTAAAACAACACAATGTAACTCCAAGTCAATCACACTTCTGTGAAATCAAACTGTCCACTTAGGAAGAAACACTGATTGACAATAAATTTCACATGCTGTTGTGCAAATGGAATAGACAGGTGGAACAGGTGGAAATTATAGGCACAACCCATACAAGTGGCTCAGGTAGTGCAGCTCATCCAGGATGGCACATCAATGCGAGCTGTGGCAAGAAGGTTTGCTGTGTCTGTCAGCGTAGTGTCCAGAGCATGGAGGCGCTACCAGGAGACAAGCCAGTACATCAGGAGACGTGTAGGAGGCCGTAGGAGGGCAACAACCCAGCAGCAGGACCGCTACCTCCTCCTCCGCAGGAGGAGCACTGCCAGAGCCCTACAAAATGACCTCCAGCGGGCCACAAATGTGCATGTGTCTGCTCAAACGGTCAGAAACAGACTCCATGAGGGTGGTATGAGGGCCCGACGTCCACAGGTGGGGGTTGTGCTTACAGCCCAACACCGTGCAGGGTGTTTGGCATTTGCCAGAGAACACCAAGATTGGCAAATTCGCCACTGGCGCCCTGTGCTCTTCACAGATGAAAGCAGGTTCACACTGAGCACATGTGACAGACGTGACAGAGTCTGGAGACGCCGTGGAGAACGTTCTGCTGCCTGCAACATCCTCCAGCATGACCGGTTTGGCAGTGGGTCAGTCATGGTGTGGGGTGTCATTTCTTTGGGGGGCCGCACAGCCCTCCATGTGCTTGCCAGAGATAGACTGACTGCCATTAGGTACCGAGATGAGATCCTCAGACCCCTTGTGAGACCATATGCTGGTGCAGTTGGCCCTGGGTTCCTCCTAATGCAAGACAATGCTAGACCTCATGTGGCTGGAGTGTGTCAGCAGTTCCTGCAAGAGGACGGCATTGATGCTATGGACTGGCCCGCCCGTTCCCCAGACCGGAATCCGATTGAGCACATCTGGGACATCATGTCTCGCTCTATCCACCAACGCCACGTTGCACCACAGACTGTCCAGGAGTTGGCGGATGCTTTAGTCCTGGTCTGGGAGGAGATCCCTAAGGAGGCCATCCGCCACCTCATCAGGAGCATGCCCAGGCATTGTAGGGAGGTCATACAGGCACGTGGAGGCCACACACACTACTGAGCCTCATTTTGACTTGTTTAAGGACATTACATCAAAGTTGGATCAGCCTGTAGTGTAGTTTTCCACTATAATTTTGAGTGTGACTCCAAATCCAGACCTCCATGGGTTGATAAATTAGATTTCCATTGATCATTTTTGTGTGATTTTGTTGTCAGCACATTCATCTATGTAAAGAAAAAATGATTTAATAAGAATATTTCATTCATTCAGATCTAGGATGTGTTATTTTAGTGTTCCCTTTATTTTTTTGAGCAGTGTATATATATATATATATATATATATATATAGTGTATCATGAGTAGCCTAGCTGTAGTTGGCTAGGTCAACCAATAGAAGCCAATTCTTTGAGTGCAGAATCCTCCAAAGATGGAGAGGGACAGTTCATGGCTTGTGCAACTAGAGACAAAAAAACTCTTGATCACTTTACGCCTCGATCACACCGACAACGTCATTGCATTTTGGTACACCAGAAGTACATTTATTTCCAATGGAACGTTGCAGAGGCAGTTGCAATGGGTTGTGTGTGGTGCATACGTTGGATTTATCGAACGTGTGCATCAAACTTTATGCATAGACGGCTTGACATAGATGGTAGCAGAAGGTGAATGTGGAACTTTTGTTGCACACATATCCAGATGATGCTGCGTTCCATTTTGCACTATGATGCTATAGGTGTGATGGGGGCGTTACTCCACACACAGAAACTCATACAACGCTCTACCTAAGTGCCATTTGGTAAATCTGACCAAAACTATATCTACAAACAAAAACTCAAACAGGAAGTACTAGTGATGTGCCCAATACAGAAGTGCTCAGATGAAGCGGATGCTAAACTAGAGGACTGTTTCGCTAGCACAGACTGGAATATGTTCCGTGATTCATATGATGAGGAGCTTACCACATCAGTCACCGGCTTCATTAATAAGTGCATCGACGATGTCATCCCCACTGTGACTGTACATACATATCCCAACCAGAAGACATGAATTACAGGAAGTATCCTCACTGAGCTAAAGGATAGAGCTGCCGCTATGACCTCTGACAAGCCATGAAACAGTTAAAGCGTCAATATAGGACTAAGATCAGATGTTACTACACTGGCTGTGATGTTTATCGGATGTGGCAGTACTTGAAAACTGTCACGGTTTACAAAGGGAAACCAGCCACAAGGTGCCCAGTGACGTGAGCCTACCAGACGAGCTAAATGTATTTTATGTGCAACATTGAACCATGATTGAGAGCACCAGCTGTTCCGGACGACTGTGTGATCACACAGTCAAATAGGTTAACATTCAGATTGCCTCGGGGCCAGACCAATTACCAGGACACGTACTCAGAGCATGCGCTGACCAGCTGGCAACTGTCTTCACTGACATTTTCAAGCTCTCCCTAACCCAGTCTGTAATACCTACATCTTTCAAGCAGACCACCATAGTCCCTGTGCCCAAGAACGCCGGGGTAACCTGTCTAAATTACTATTGCCCTGTAGTTCTCACATCTGTAGCCATGAAATGCTTTGAAAGGCTGGTCATGACTCACATAAACACCATCATCCCAGATTCCCTGGACCCACTCCAATTTGCATACCGCTCCAACAGATCCACCGATGACGCAATCTGTATTGCGCTCCACACTACCCTCTCTCACCTGGACAAGAGGAACACTTACTGTATGTGAGAATGCTGTTCATTAACTACAACTCAGTGTTCAACACCATGGTGCCCTCCAAATTCATCAGTAAGCTAAAGAGCCTGGGACTGAACACCTTCCTCTGTAACTGGATCCTGGACTTCCTGATGAGACGCCCCTAGGGGTGAGGGTAGGCAACAACACATCTGGCACACTGACCCTCAACACTGGGACCTCTTTATTTTCTATCTCTGTTGTGAAGGGCCCATAAGTCAGAATTTCACTGTTAGTCTACGCTGGTTGTTTACAAAGCATGTGACAATATACATTTGATTTGAGGAAGCTCGTGAGGGATATGGTTGATGAAGATAGAGTCTGGTGACGCTCTTGTAGAGGGCTACTCTGGGAACCAGCCTGAGTTATGTATGACACCCACTTGGGTGATGCTTCAGCAGCTCTGGGCGACAGAAAGCTCACCACACATGGTTCAGAATAGTAGCCAGTCGTTCTCACTACGAGCCCTCTGCCTCAGCAACTCTATTGCATCTCCCATTTGTCTCAAGCTTCAGGTGACTCTTCAATTGATACATGCATATGTAACGGGATTCGTCCTCCTCTGACGAGATGTATGAGAGATCGGACCAATATGCAGCGTGGTATGTGTTCGTCATATTTGAATGAACAAAATCACTGAACATGAAAATACAAAATAACAAATAGAAAGACAGAAACGAAAACCGAAACAGTTCCGTGTGGAACACACAGACAGAAAACAATCACCCACGAAACACCGGTGGGAAAAGGCTACCTAAGTATGATTCTCAATCAGAGACAACTAACGACACCTGCCTCTGATTGAGAACCATACCAGGCCAAACGCAAAACACAACACAGACAAACAAACATAGACTGCCCACCCCAACTCACGCACTGACCATACTAAAACAAAGACAAAACAAAGGAACTAAGGTCAGAACGTGACAGTACACCCCCCCCAAAGTCGCAGACTCTCAAAACCTGAACCTATAGGGGAGGGTCTGGGTGGGCGACTGTCCGCGGTGGTGGCTCTGGTGCGGGACGTGGACCCCACTTCACCATAGTTTTTCTCCACCTCTCTATCCGCTCCGTGGGCTCTTAAAAACGGCGACCCTCGCCGCCGATCTCGGACTGAATGGTCCCGAATGGACGGGAGATTCCAGCAGCACCGGACGGAAGGGAGACTCCGGCAGCTCCCGAGTGAAGGGCGATTCTGGCATCGCCGGCGTGATGGACGGCTCTGGCAGCTCCTGGCTGACTGACGGCTCTGGCAGCTCAGGATAGACAGGAGACTCTGGCAGTGCTGGGCAGGAGGAAGGCTCTGGCAGGGCTGGACAGGCGGGAGCACCTGTAGGAAGGAGACGGAGAGACAGCCTGGTGCGGGGGGCTGCCCCATGTACCCCGGCCCGAGGAGACGCACTGGAGACCAGATGCGCTGAGTCGGCTTCATGGCACCTGGCTCGATGCCCACTCTAGCCCGGCCGATACGAGGCACTGCTATGTATCGCACCGGGCTATGCCTGCGCACCAGGGACTCCGTGCACCTCATGGCATAACACAGTGCCTGCCCGGTCCACCTCTCTCCATGGTAAGCACGGGGAGTTGGCTCAGGTCTCCTACCTGACTTTGGCACACTCCCCGTGTGTCCCCCTCCCAATACATTTTTGAGGCTGCCTCTCGAGCTTCCTTGCCAGCCGTGTTCCCCCAAAGCGCTGGCTCCCTTACCTGTAAAGTCCATGGAGAATAAGAGCACCTCCTCCCAGCTGCCCACTGTTCTGAGGCTAGGAAACACTGTCACCACCAATAAATCCACTATAATTGAGGATTTCAATAAGCATTTCTCTACGGCTGGCCATGCTTTCCACATGTCTACTCCTACCCCGGTCAACTGCCCGGCACCCTCCACAGCAACCCGCCAAAGCCCCCACCATTTCTCCTTTACCCAAATCCAGATAGCTGATGTTCTGAAAGAGCTACAAAATCTGGACCCCTACAAATCAGCCGGGCTAGACAATCTGGACCCTCTCTTTCTAAAATTATCTGCCGAAATTGTTGCAACCCCTATTACTAGCCTGTTCAACCTCTCTTTCGTATCGTCTGAGATTCCCAAAGATTGGAAAGCTGACGCGGTCATCCCCCTCTTCAAAGGGGGTGACACTCTAGACCCAAACTGCTACAGACCTATATCTATCCTACCCTGTCTTTGAAAGCCAAGTTAACAAACAGATTACTGACCATTTTGAAACTCACCATACCTTCTCCGCTATGCAATCTGGTTTCAGAGCTGGTCATGGGTGCACCTCAGCCACCCTCAAGGTTCTAAACAACATCATAACCTCCATCAATAAGAGACATTACTGTGCAGCCGTATTCATCAACCTGGCCAAGGCTTTCAACTCTGTCAATCACAACATTCTTATTGGCAGACTCGACAGCCTTGGTTTCTCAAATGATTGCCTCGCCTGGTTTACCAACTACTTCTCTGATAGAGATCAGTGTGTCAAATCAGAGGGCCTGTTGTCCGGACCTCTGGTAGTCTCTATGGGGGTGCCACAGGTTTAAATTCTCGGGCCGACTCTCTTTTCTGTATACATCAATGATGTTGCTCTTGCTGCTGGTGATTCTCTGATCCACCTCTAAGCAGACGACACCATTCTGTATACTTCTGGCCCCTCCTTGGACACTGTGTTAATTAAGCTCCAGACGAGCTTCAATGCCATACAACTCTCCTTCCGTGGCCTCCAACTGCTCTTAAACGCAACTAAAACTAAATGCATGCTATTCAATCGATCACTGCCCACACCTGCTCGCCCGTCCAGCATCACTACTCTGGACGGCTCTGACTTAGAATACGTGGACAACTACAAATACCTTGGTGTCTGGTTAGACAGTAAACTCTCCTTCCAGACTCACATTAAGCATCTCCAATCCAATCCAATCTAGAATTGGATACCTATATCGCAACAAAGCATCCTTCACTCATGCTGCCAAACATACCCTCGTAAAACTGACCATTCTACCGATCCTTGACTTCGGTGATGTCATCTATAAAATAGCCTCCAACACTCTACTCAACAAACTGGATGCAGTCTATCACATTGCCATCCGTTTTGTCACCAAAGCCAAAGTCTCGTTGGTTGGCCCTCGCTTCATACTCGTCGCCAAACCCACTGGCTACAGGTTATCTACAAGTCTCTGCTAGGTAAAGCCCCGCCTTATCTCAGCTCACTGGTCACCATAGCAGCACCCACTCGTAGCACGCACTCCAGCAGGCATATCTCACTGGTCACTCCTTCCAGTTCTCTGCTGCCCATGACTGGAACGAATTGCAAAAACCTCTGAAGCTGGAGACTCACATCTCCCTCACTAGCTTTAAGCACCAGCTGTCAGAGCAGCTTTCAGATCACTGCACCTGTACATAGCCTATCTGTAAACAGCCCATCTATCTAGCTTCATCCCCATACTGGTATTTATTTATTTATTTATTTTGCTCCTTTGCACCCCACATTCATCTTCTGCCGATCTACCATTTCAGTGTTTAATTGCTATATTGTAATTACTTCGCCACCATGGCCTATTTATTTCCTTAACTTACCTCATTTGCACTCACTGTATATAGACTTTTTGTTTTATTTTGTTCTACTGTATTATTGACTGTATGTTTTATTTATTCCATGTGTAACTCTGTGTTGTTGTATGTGTCGAATTTCTACACTTTATCTTGGCCAGGTCGCAGTTACAAATGAGAACTTGTTCTCAACTAGCCTACCTGGTTAAATAAAGGTGAAATAAAAATGCATTTAAAAAACCTGTGCCTCCGCTCTCCTGGCTGCCTCCACCTGTTCCCATGGGAGGATCTCCTCCCATGTGTAGCAACCCTTGCCGTCCAGAATGTCCTCCCATGTCCATTCCTCCTTATAGCGCTGCTCCTGCTGCTGCTGCCTGTTACCACGCTGCTTGGTCCTTTGGTGGTGGGTGATTCTGTAACGGCCGTCGTGGGTGGAAGAAGGGGAGGACCAAGGTGCAGTGTGGTATGTGCCCATATTTATTAAATTAACACAGAAATAACAAAACTAACAAAGAGAACGACCGAAAACAGTTCTGGCTGGTGCAGACACACAACAGAAAACAGAAAACAATCACCCACGAAACACCGGTGGGAAAAGGCTACCTAAGTATGATTCAACTAACGACACCTGCCTCTGATTGAGAACCATACCGGGCCAAACGCAAAACACAACACAGAAAAACAAACATAGACTTCCCACCTCAACTCACGCCCTGACCATACTAAAACAAAGACAAAACAAAGGAACTAAGGTCAGAACGTGACAGCGTAGGCCTACGTTAGTCAAGTTTACTCCAAATACGTAATTCCAAATGCTAGATACTTAGTCATTGTTAGCCCAAAACAACAACATGAAAGGTCACCGGAGAAGGCTACAGATGCTTATTTCAAGTTCATATGGGAAGGCGACAACAGGGAACAAAAAAAAACTTTCTCTGACTTCTGACTTGTAATTCCAACTCGGAATTCCACTCGCTTGTACGCACACACACACACATGCATGAGATTCACAAAAATCCTCCACAGCCATTCCACACCCAAGCAATCTCCAGACTCTGAACCAGGTCAGATGGGGCCTACATCCCTGGAAGAAGCAGCTCATCTGGGCCACATTAGTTACTGTACCTGGAAATAGTCCAAACTGGCAGGACACTCAGTTTACTAAGCTCCACAATACTTCCAATCTCCCACACCCACGTTCCCCTATCTTCCACACACGTATATTTACTCAAGACAAGGACAGGCAGCTGTGGAGGGAATAAAATGTTTTAAAACTGTATCGAAATTCATAAATCTACAATGAGTTGCTACAGTAACATATGGCAGCCAGTCACAGGGGAATTTATATTATTTCGAAATCACTAAGATGCCCATACTATGTATCAAGTTTGTAGGTAAGCTATCTGACCAAAGCGGAATGTAAAAGTAAACCCCCATGTGTGACTGTTGGAAAGTCCAGGACTTAATGCGTTACCTTCGAAAACGTTGATGTTGCAGGCGCTTTTAAATCATACTGTAGTGGGGAACTTTCCCTGAGCGAGAAGTCAGGCTGAACAACAAGTGATGCATTGGCCTGTGAGTTACTGCCAGAGTTGGAGAGTTTATACAAGTTAAATTGAGGGACTCACTGCCAAGGTTTTCTGGTAATGAGATCTAAGCGATGGAGCAATTTCCTGTTTTCTGGGTTACTGCTTGATTTCACATCGGCAGGTCAAAACACTATCTCTGTAGAGGATATAAATCTACACTGTAGAATATCACCACGTATCAAGGGGGAAGCCTTTGTTTTTCTTCTATGGGTATATTTGAGGTATATTTGTCCTCAATAATACAGTAGAGGTCAAGCATATACTGAAAAACGATTTAATATTGTGTAGTATTAAATTAACATTGTGTAGTATTCTAGAGCAAGCGATCATAACCAGGGGTAATTTGACAGAACACCACAATTCAAGTTGTTTAATACTGTTCCCTATACTGGGTGTATACAGTAGACATTCGAAAGCCCACCTTTGTTCCGTTGATTTATGACAGACAGGCACTATGCACATAACTTATTACATCATTACTCGACTTCAGATCTACCATACAGTCTTGTCAACACCTTTTTATATGATGTTTGCAGAATATTTAAGATTCATATAACCATACCACTGTTTGCAAGAGATTTTTCTGGATGGACAGGAGCCTCTTCACCTGATGGCATTTTCCCCTAAACACTCTGGACTCAGTCCCGATGAATCATATACATTGAGTTTCATGTAAAAAAAAAAAAAAGATTCACAGAGGTTATCACATCACTCTACAGTCACGGTACTATTCTGCTGTGGTGGGTCCTATTGGGCGATCCAGTACACAGAAATAAGAACAGAAAGTCACTAGGGAACAGATACTATATTCCTTTTTACTTCCATTACTTTCACACATCACATAACATACCTTTTGCATGTTGGAATAGCCTGTTTGTGCAAACAGTTGCAAACAGTTCCAAAAAGCTTTGCAATAGAAACCGTTTACTCCAAACAGTTTTGCAACGAAAACAAGAGTATCTATTGGACCAATTCAGGTAGGTTCCTCTCGGTTTTGTTCTGTTTGCTTCTTTTGGCTTCCGTTTGGTGCGTAGTGAATACACCCCTGGTGTTGGAATGCTGTGACTCCGTAATGATTCCGTAATGCTCCTACTCCCGTGGTAATCCTGTTGTGGGCTAATGGATATTGAAGGCCCTCAATCCCCGGAGGGATGCAATCAGTGGCTTTCAAAGCTGTCGTTCCAGAGCTCCCAGGAGCGTCAGGACACTTAAAGATTCTACTCTCCAGCAATAATTCCAGCCTATTAGAACCATTCATATTACTCCCTTAGGACCTTCATTAACCACCATTTCAATAAACGTGGGCTAGAATTAGTTAAAGGAAGGAGAAGGTTTATGGAAAATTGTATTAAAATGGAACACTATTGTCAGTAAAATAGAAGCCTTTCAAAGGAAAGGAGTTCTCTCTACTTCATCACCCCCCTCCTTCTTCTCTCTTTCATCGTCCTGTGGCGATGCACATACTATGATACAGAGACTAAGGGTCAAATACTAAACATGATTCTTCACTCCGAGGAGCGTTATTGATACATTGAGGGGGACAAACAATCATTCAAATACACAGGGGCCCATAATGGCGCCGTAGTGAGGGCCCAGGTTGGCAGAGCTGAGGTCATGTGTTATTTAATGTGTGAAGTGGTCCTGTCCCATTGGAGGGCTCATGCTTCAATTATGACATGACAGTTTGATTTATGCCTCACTTCCTGTTGCCAGGGTTGATCGCGAATGTTCCAAGGGACAGGTTAATGTAAGTTGAATCTATCGCTCTTGCTGAGACTCAATGCTAATCTACGGGTGTTTGATATCAGTGGAGGCTCTTCAGAGGACGAAAGGAAGGACCATCCTCAGTGAATTTCATAAAAATAAAAATAGTGAAACATTAAAAAAGTTATCCAATGAAGGTCTACAGTAGCCTCAGCAGCACTCTGTAGGGTAGCACCATGGTGTAGCCAGAGGACAAATAGCTTCTGTCCTCCTCTGGGTACATAGACTTCAATATAAAACCTAGGAGACTCATGGTTCTCACCCCATTCCATAGACTTGCAGAGTAATTATGACAGGATGGAGGATCTCCTCCAGAACTTATCAGAGCTCTTGCAGCATGAACTGACATGTTATTAATCTAGTACTGAAAGGAATTAATCTAGTACTGAAAGGATAAGCTACAGCTAGCTAGCATGGCTGTGCATAAAATGGTGTGAGTATTTGACTCAGAGAGAGAGAAAGACAATAGTTGGACAGTTTTGAACAAATTTGAACAAATTAATTTGTTTCAAAATGAAGGAGAAGCAAGAGCTTGTAGTATTTTTCCCACTTTCACTTACTTAGCTAGCATCGAATGCAGCTTGCTAGTTTAGCCTAGTTTAACACCTGGCTCAAACAGAGAGGGATGCTATGTTAGCTAGCTGCCTATGTCTATCCACACTGTAACTCTTCCAAGTCAAGTTAAGATTGAGTTTTTATTAATTTATTGCCACCGGGGTCCGCCGGTGTAACTGCTAAACTGTTTACTGCTGTTTAGCAGTAAATGTAAGATGGCGCCGGAACAGAAGGCAGACGTTTTACGTGCCCCCAACCGATTGTGTTTTTTTGTTTGTTTATCTGCGTTGTTTGTAACTCATTATTTTACTCTTTTTGTACATAATGTTGCCGCTACCGTCTCTTATGATGAAAATAATTTCTAGACATCAGGACTGTGATTACTCATCATGGACTAGCAGAATCATTTTTCTTCTATCACGACTCTGACGAGCCCGAAGCGGAGGATATACGGCTCCCTCAGGAACAGGCCTCGAAGCACCGTGATCTGCATGAAGAGGAGGCAGAGAAAGAGAGGCCGGAGAGTGTGCTGCCTGCTGAGAAGTCGGTGGCAATCGAATAAACCCACACTTCCCCCAACTCTGCTAGCAAACATGCAATCTTTGGACAATAAAATGGACGAGTTATTGGGAAGATGAAACTACCAACGGGACATTAAGTCATGGCTGGACTACGACAATACCAACATACAGCTGGCTGGTTATACGATGTACCGGCAGGATAAAACAGCGGCGTCTGGTAAGACAAGGGAATGCGGTCTATGTATTTTTGTAAACAACAGCTGGTGCACGATATCTAAGGAAGTCTCGAGCTATTGCTCGCCTGAGGTAGAGTTTCTCATGATAAGCTGCAGACCACATTACCTACCGAGGGAGTTTAAATCTATATTCCTTGTAGCTGTTTACATACCAGCAGGAGTAAGAGGCTGGCACTAAGATAGCATTGACTGGGCTGTATTCTGCCATAAGCAAACTAGAAAATGCTCACCCAGGGGCGGTGCTTCAAGTAGCCGGGGACTTTAAAGCAGGGAAACTTAAATCAGTTTTACCAAATTTCTATCAGCATGTTAAACGTGCAACCAGAGGGAAAATAACTCTGGACCACCTATACTCCACACACAGAGATGCATACAAAGCTCTCCCTCACCCTCCATTTGGCAAATCTGACCATAATTCCATCCTCCTGATTCCTGCTTACAAGCAAAAATTTAAACAGGAAGCACCAGTGACTAGAACAATAAAAAAGTGGTCAGATGAAGCAGATGCTTAGCTACAGGACTGTTTAGCATGGAATATGTTCCGGGACTCCTCCAATGGCATTGAGGAGTACGCCACATCTGTCATTGGCTTCATCAATAAGTGCGTCGATGATGTCATCCCCACAGTGACCGTACGTACATACCCCAACCAGAAGCCATTGATTACAGGCAGCATCCACACTGAGCTTAAGGCTAGCGCTGCTGCTTTCAAGGAGTGGGACTCTAACCCGGAAGCTTATGAGAAATCCCGCTATGCCCTCCGACGAACCATCAAACAGGCAAAGCGTCAATACAGGACTAAGTTCGAGTCGTACTACACCGGCTCTGACGCTCGTCGGATGTAGCAGGGCCGGCAAACCATTACAGACTACAAAGGGAAGCACAGCCGAGAGCTGCCCAGTGACACAAGCCTACCGGATGAGCTAAATGACTTCTATGCTTGCTTTGAGGCAAATAACACTGAAACATGCATGAGAGCACCAGCTGTACCGGAAGACTGTGTGATCACCCTCTCCGCAGCCGATGTGAGTAAGACCTTTAGACAGGTCAACATTCACAAGGCCGCAGGGCCAGACGGATGACCAGGACATGTACTGCGAGCATGCACTGACAACACTAGCAAGTGTCTTTACTGACATTTTCAACCTCTTCCTATCCGAGTCTGTAATACCAACATGTTTTAAGCAGACCACCATAGTACCTGTGCCCAAGAACACTAAGGTAACCTGCCTAAATGACTACCAACCCGTAGCACTCACATCTGTAGCCATGAAGTGCTTTGAAAGGCTAGTCATGGCTCACATCAGCACCATCATCCCAGAAACCCTAGACCCACTCCAATTTGCATACCGCCCCAGCAGATCCACAGATGATGCAGTCTCTATTGCACTCCACACTGGCCTTTCCCACCGGGACAAAAGGAACACCTATTTGAGAATGCTATTCATTGACAGTAGCTCAGCATTCAACACCATAGTGCCCTCAAAGCTCATCAATAATCTATGGACCCTGGGACTAAACACCTCCCTTTGCAAGTGGATCCTGGAATTCCTGATGTGCCGCCCCCAGGTGGTAAGGGTAGGTAACAACACATCTGCCACGCTGATCCTCAACACAGGGGCTCAGTCCCTCCTGTACTCCCTGTTCACTCATGACTGCATGGCCAGGCACGACTCCAACACTATCATTAAATTTGCCGATGACACAACAGTGGTAGGTGGTATCACCGACAACAACGAGACAGCCTTAAGGGAGGAGGTCAGAGACCTGGCCGTGTGGTGCCAGGACAACAACCTCTCCCTCAACGTGATCAAGACAAAGGAGATGATTGTGGACTACAGGAAAAAGAGGACCGAGCATGCCCCCATTCTCATTGACGCGGCTGCAGTGGAGCAGGTTGAGAGCTTCAAGTTTCTTGGTGTCCCCATCACCAACAAACTAACATGGCCCAAGAACACCATGACTGTCATGAAGCGGGCATGACAAAACCTATTCCCCTCAGGAGATTTGGCATGGGTCCTCAGATCCTCAACAGGTTCTACAGCTGCATCAATGTGAGCATCCTGACTGATTGCATCACTGCCTGGTATGGCAACTGCTTGGCCAAGCTGGGGCCAAGCTTCCTGCTATCCAGGACCTCTATACCAGGCGGTGTCAGAGAAAGGCCCTAAAAATTGTCAAGGACTCCAGCCACAATAGTCATAGATTGTTCTCTCTGCTACCACACAGCAAGCGGTACCGGAGCTCCAAGTCTAGGTCCAAGAGGCTTCTAAACAGCTTCTACCCCCAAGCCCCCAAGCCATAAGACTCCTGAGCATCTAGTCAAATGGCTACCCAGACTATTTGCATTGCCCCCCCCCCCCCGCTCTCCACACCACTGCCAGTCTCTGTTGTCATCTATGCAGAGACACTTAACTCTAATTAACTCTAGAGTCTAATTAACTCTACCTACATGTACATACTACCCCAACTAAACAGCACCCACACACATTGACTCTGTACCGGCACCCCCTGTAGATATGGTTATTTTTTACTGCTAATCTTTAATTACTTGATACTTTTATCTCTTATATTTATCTGTGTTTTTTTAAACTGCACTGTTGGTTAGGGGCTCGTAAGTAAGCATTTCACTGTAAGGTCTACATCTGTTGTATTCGGTCCATGCTCTAGTGCATGATTGTATTGGGTTTACTAACTCGTTAGTTCTAAAAGAAATGTTGACTATGACGTGACAAATATGTAGGCTGTGTGCGGTTATTGGTTATGATATGAAGGTTTGGCTTGGAAAGGTTTTTTCGCCTGCTGATGTTTTGTGCACTGAAGTCCACGTGCGAAGGAAAAAGGTGAAGGGAGGAGATCACGTCGACAGATGCGATAAGGAATCACATATACGATAAGGAATTACATATACAACGAGCTGTTTGTATGTGGCTGCTATGAAAGTGAACTGTGTTTGCGTGTGATCAGGTCTATATTCTGTTGAAAAACGTTTCTTAAACGGAAGCAAACGGAACGAAATGGGGATCAAACATACCTGAATTTGTCCAATAGAAACTCTCGTTTGCAACTGTTGGACTAATGATTACACTCTAGATCAGCTAGATGAAGACAAGAGTGTGCAATGTGGTAATGAATGTGTCACAGTCTGTCACTGCTCAAAATTGTCACTGCTCAAAATTCCTACGTTGTAAACTTTCATTCATAGGCTAGGTTGTAGCAACCTCGTGATCAGTACAGAGGAAATTAGAGCATCATGTAGTAGCCTCAACTTATTGATGTTACATTGAGCTGGGTGAATGGAATATGAATGATGATGTAATAGAAATAAGGCCATGTTCTTAAACATCACCGATCAACACTGGTTGATATCTAGATTTTGAATATCAATTAAATGTCTCAAAGACATAGTTTTTAATTGAATGTGAAATCCCTGCAATTACTTCAATGCTATACAGTTTTACATTAACCATGAGCAAGAAATCAAAACATTATCTAAAACTTGCTAGTGTAACTGACCATAACCAGCTTTCATCAACCTCTAATTTTCCTACAGTAGATACGTTAACCGCAGCCATTTTCAATACCAGTAAGCCCATTTCAGCATATTGGAAACCCAGCAGATAATGAAAGGAGAAGGTAGATACCGACCATGGTCAACCAGGTTGACACCTATGGATGGTTAATGATTCTTTGAGAATCCTAAAGATAATTACCTTTTAATGATTCTCTCAGCTAGTGGGGAGTGAAAACGATCAAAACACTCTCATTACAGGCCTCCCGACTGGCGCAGCGGTCTAAGGCACTGCAGTGCTAGAGGCGGTTCAATCCTCGGCCTTGATCGGGAGTCCTATAGGGTGGGGCACAATTGGCCCAGCGTCGTCCAGGTTAGGGGAGGGTTTGGCTGGGGGGGCTTTGCTTGGCTCATTGCACTCTAGCGACTCCTTGTGGTGGGCAGGGTGACTGCAGGGTGACTGCAGGCTGACTTCAGTAGCCAGTTGAACTGTGTTTCCTCTGACACATTGGTACGGCTGGCTTCCATGTTAAGTAGGTGGGTGTTAAGAAGCAAAGTTTTGCGGGTCATGGCTCGAAGGACGCATGACTAGTCCTTCGCCTCCTGAGCCCTTTGGGGAGTTGCAGTGATGAGACAAGGTCGAAAAAGGGGGTAAAAAAAATATATATATATATATCATTACCTGATTTGGCAGACTGGAGTCACTGGACAGATGTTGGCTATTTTACGGAAATACGTCCATTAGGTATGATATGCTACATGTTACAAATGCAATAATGGTATGGTACTTAAGACACTAACGAAAGTAGGGAGGTTGGTTGGGGAGGATGGGTGGGTGTACAGTATACCGCGACCATCAAGCAATCCGAAGGTTGCGTGTTCGAGTCATGTCGGGACAACTGTCATATTTTAGCTAACCATTCCCATTCCCTTTTCCTAACCTTAACCTAATTCCCCTAACCTGATAAATAAATGATCCTAACTTTGTTGTTAGTTATTACCTTTTACATACATTTTCCTTACCTTTGTCATTAATTCCCCTAGCCAACAATGTAAATTCTCCTTGTAATTCTCCTTTTTGTTATGACGCAACAAGAAGCCTGGTCTCAGAGAAAGACATATAATACTGTATAATAAGTTACATTATGCAATTCATATGATGTTGTATGACCGCTATTCCATTCATAACGTAAACTAACGTAAGGTAATATATCATACCCAATTCAGGGAAACATATTCACGTACCAAATCCTACAAATTGCCATGAGGCCAGGTTGGGTTTCTACCGCAGTAATTGACAGAGGAGATTACTATCCTGTGCAGGAGGCTGAAGATGATGATACAGGCAGCCGTATGAACTATATCCACTGGTCTTGTACCCCTCCCATTATCCCTGATCTAATGGTTGAATAGATATACAGTATGCTACATGACAATGGAAATAAACAGTAGAGCAATGGTATTCAAAGTGGGGGTCGCCACCTCTAGTGGGGTCGCAGGGGTACTGCAGTGGGGTCATACGTTCATATGATCATATGACCCATATGTTCACTTGGCTACGCATGCCTCTCTCTAATATCAATATGCCTCGTCCATTACTGTCCTGGTTAGTGATTACTGTCTTATTTCACTGTAGAGCCTCTAGCCATGCTCAATATGCCTTAACCAACCATGTTGTTCCACCTCCTACATATGCGATAACATCACCTGGTTTAAATGTCTCTAGAGACTATATCTCTCTCATCATTACTCAATGCCTAGGTTTACCTCCAATGTACTCACATCCTACCTTACCTTTGTCTGTACACTATGCCTTGAATCTATGCTATCGTGCCCAGAAACCTGCTCTTTTTACTCTCTGTCCCGAACGTGCTAGACGGCCAGTTCGTATAGCATTTAGCCGTACCCTTATCCTACTTCTCCTCTGTTCCTCTGGTGATGTAGAGGTTAATCCAGGTCCTGCAGTGCCTAGCTCCACTCCCACTCTCCAGGTGCTCTCATTTGTTGACTTCTGTAACCGTAAAAGCCTTGGTTTCATGCATGTTAACATTAGAAGCCTACTCCCTAAGTTTGTTTTACTCACTGCTTTAGCACACTCTGCCAACCCGGATGTCTTAGTCGTGTCTGAATCCTGGCTTAGGAAAACCACCAAAAACTTTGAAATCTCCATCGCCAACTATAAAAATTTCCGCCAAGATAGAACTGCCAACGGGGGCGGTGTTGCAATCTACTGCAAAGATAGCCTGCAGAGTTCTGTATTACTATCCAAGTCTGTACCCAAACAATTCGAGCTTCTACTTCTAAAAATTCACCTTTCCAGAAACAAGTCTCTCACTGTTGTCGCTTGCTATAGACCTCCCTCTGCCCCCAGCTGTGCCCTCGATACCATATGTGAATTGATTGACCCCCATCTATCTTCTGAGCTCGTGCTACTAGGTGACCTAAACTGGGACAGGCTTAACACCCTGGCCATCCTACAATCCAAGCTTGATGCCTTCAATCTCACACAAATTATCAATGAACCTACCAGGTACAACTCCAAATCCGTAAACACGGGCACCCTCATAGAAGTCATCCTAACTAACTCGCCCTCCAAATACACCTCTGCTGTTTTCAATAAAGATCTCAGCGATCACTGCCTCATTGCCAAATGACCACCCCTCATCACTGTCAAACGCTCCCTAAAACACTTCTGCGAGCAGGCCTTTCTAATTGACCATGCCGGGGTATCCTGGAATGACATTGACCTCATCCAGTCAGTAGATGATGCCTGGCTGTTCTTTAAAAGTGCCTTCCTCACCATCTTAAATAAGCATGCCCCATTCAAAAAATTTAGAACTAGGCATAGATATAGTCCTTGGTTCACTCCAGACCTGTCTGCCCTTGACCAGCACAAAAACATTCTGTGGCGTTCTGCATTAGCATTGAATAGCCCCCGTGATATGCAACTTTTCAGGGAAGTTAGGAACAAATATACATAGGCAGTTGGGAAAGCTAAGGCTAGCTTTTTCAAACAGAAATTTGCATCTTGTAGTACTAACTCAAAAATGTTCTGGCCACTGCTCTGAGGCCAGGAAACACTGTCACCACTGATAAATCCACTATAATTGACAATTTCAATAAGCATTTCCCTACGGCTGGCCATGCTTTCCACCTGGCTATGCCTACCCCGGTCAACTGCCCGGCACCCGCCAAAGCCCCCACCATTTCTCCTTTACCCAAATCCAGATAGCTGATGTTCTGAAAGAGCTGCAAAATCTGGACCCCTACAAATCAGCCGGGCAAGACAATCTGGACCCTCTCTTTCTAAAATGATCTGCCGAAATTGTTGCAACCCCTATTACTAGCCTGTTCAATCTCTCTTTCGTATCGTCTGAGATTCCCAAAGATTGGAAAGCTGCCGCGGTCATCCCCCTCTTCAAAGGGGGTGACACTCTAGACTCAAACTGCTACAGACTTATATCTATCCTACCCTGTCTTTGAAAGCCAAGTTAACAAACAGATTACAGACCATTTCGAATCCCACCGTACCTTCTCCGCTATGCAATCTGGTCTCAGAGCTGGTCATGGGTGCATCTCAGCCACGCTCAAGGTCCTAAACGTCATCATAACTGCCATCAATAAGAGACATTACTGCTGTGCAGCCGTATTCATCGACCTGGCCAAGGCTTTCGACTCTGTCAATCACCACAT
Organism: Oncorhynchus nerka; assembly: GCF_034236695.1. Taxonomy (NCBI): domain Eukaryota; kingdom Metazoa; phylum Chordata; class Actinopteri; order Salmoniformes; family Salmonidae; genus Oncorhynchus; species Oncorhynchus nerka. The sequence goes on along the minus strand of NC_088398.1, from coordinate 49,939,680 downwards.
TCTTATTGGCAGACTTGACAGCCTTGGTTGCTCAAATGATTGCCTCGCCTGGTTTACCAACTACTTCTCTGATAGAGATCAGTGTGTCAAATCGGAGGGCCCTTTGTCCGGAACCTCTGGCAGTCTCTATGGGGGTGCCACACGGTTCAATCCTCGGGCCGACTCTTGCTGCTGGTGATTCTCTGGTACACCTCTACGCAGAAGACACCATTCTGTATACTTCTGGCCCATCTTTGGACACTGTGTTAACTAACCTCCAGACGAGCTTCAATGCCATACAACTCTCCTTCTGTGGCCTCCAACTGCTCTTAAATTCAGGGAAAACTAAATGCATGCTATTCAACCCATCACTGCCCGCACCTGCTCGCCCGTTCAGCATCACCACTCTGGACGCCTCTGACTTAGAATACGTGGACAACTACAAATACCTAGGTGTCTGGTTAGACTGTAAACTCTCCTTCCAGACTCACATTAAGCATCTCCAATCCAAAATTAAATCTAGAATTGGCTTCATATATCGCAACAAAGCATCCTTCACTCGTGCTGCCAAACATACCCTCGTAAAACTGACCATCCTACCGATCCTCGACTTTGGTGATGTCATCTATAAAATAGCCTCCAACACTCTACTCAACAAACTGGATGCAGTCTATCACATTGCCATCCGTTTTGTCACCAAAGCCCCATACACTACCCACCATTGCGACCTGTACGCTCTCGTTGGTTGGCCCTCGCTTCATACTCGTCGCAAAACCCACTGGCTACAGGTTATCTACAAGTCTCTGCTAGGTAAAGCCCCACCTGTAAATAGCCCATCTATCTACCTACCTCATCCCCATACAGTATTTATTTATTTATCTTGCTCCTTTGCACCCCAGTATCTCTACTTGCACATTAATCTTCTGCACATCTATCATTCCAGTGTTTAATTGCTATATTGTAATTACTTCGCCACCATGGCCTATTTATTGCCGTAACTCCCTTATCTTCCCTCATTTGCACTCACTGTATATAGACTTTTTGTTTTCTTTTGTTCTACTGTATTATTGACTATGTTTTGTTTATTCCATGTGTAACTCTGTGTTGTTCTATGTGTCAAATTGCTATGCTTTATCTTGGCCAGGTCACAGTTGCCAATGAGAACTTGTTCTCAACTTGCCTACCTGGTTCAATAAATGTGAAAAAAATATATATATATTTTGGGGGAGAACATAAAATGAAGAGCATAGATTATTGTTTTTGAGAAAGGTAATTTGAAACACAATTGTATTTAGTAAATGTATCTATTGGTTTCTTTTAATTTTGATGAACAATTTAGATGAAAATTGAATGAATTGCAGGATATTTGTTCATTTAAAAATATAAATGTATCACTTGTAAGGTTGTCATTAGATCTGGGGTGAGGTGGGCTCGCGAGAAAATGTTTCAAAAAAAATTGGGTCCACTGAAAATGTTTGAATACCACTGCAATATCATAATGTTTGGTTGAACGATTCTGATGGCAATCTAGATCTTTGAGTCTAGTGGTATTTTTGGATTGATCCACAGGGTCACGTGTTTGTGTGCTCTGTTCTTTTTCTGTGATAGACTGTTGTCTTTGGGAGGTCAGCGGAGGGGTCAGTGCCAGGGTTCAGAAGTCAAAGGTCAGGCTACTGCAGGGGACGATTTCCTCTGGGCTAGACGATGGGGACTTTGAACTCAGTGAATAGTCTTGTGATTTTTATATAAATATTATATAACCTATTTGGTGGTTGTTATATCAATCATATTCAAACAAATTGAAAGCCATCTGAAATGTAATGCTCATGATGTTCTTTCTAATAATTTTAGTGCTCCTCATACAACGCTCTGGAGACATTGTAACAGTAGATGTTCCTCCAATCCAGACAGCTCTGAAAAGAGCATCTGCAATCAGGGAGGTTTAGCTAGTGGGTAATTATGGGATGGCTATGGGCCTGGATCTCTCTGTGAAACGTCTTCATAGACAGGGCATTCCTCCCTGTAGCAGAGATCCAATTAGGACTGAGGACTGAGGTTAGGCCGATGCACCTGGCCCCTCATTATGAGGGAAGTCATTAGCAAACCAATCCTATTCATTTTATTTTTTAATATGGTAAATGGCCCTATTCTCTACTCACTACTCTTGCTAAAAGCATTAAGCGATGGAGAGAGATTTTATTTTCTAAAGGTGTTACGTAAATGGGGAGAAGATGGTAATCGTGCAGTTAGCAGACATAATATGGCTTTTAGCATACTTTTTACCGTCTTAAGGGAAATAATTATTTGTGGGAGAAACTATTTCTGACAGGCCTTAGCCTGAAACTTTACTGCTATGGAGGTCATTTTCTGTCTGAGTGTCTTCTGTGTTTTGTTCAGTTTAGCTCCACTCATTATCTCTATTAAAAGACCAAAGAGTTCCAAAAAGGATATTGTCGCAAATCCCTAGTATTTTTACTGCCATAGACTCACTTCCTAGTGTCTTTATTCTTAAACCAAATAACTTGGTTACACTGTAGGTTACATAATTGTGTGGCTGGTAGTGGTTACCTGTGTATGTATCAGGTCACTTTGCAACCTGAAGCCTTGTAACCTAAAGGTCCTAACACTGTTAGTCTGCAGATTTTAGGATTAGTGAGGTCGGTTACAGGCAACAAGCTAGGTGAGGTAAGGGCGAGGGAATAAGGCGAAGGACATATTTATCCTCTGTTCTGTACAGGGTCCTATTTCAATGAATCCAAAGATAATCCTTTATTTTTATTTACAACACAAAGAATTGCCACACAAACTCCCTTGCTTCCAGTCTCTGATGTAAAATCAGTGGAAATGTCTAAAATCTTTTGTCCCTTTTTCCTCTATAAAAGCAAACAAACGATAGGCAAATGCTACGTTGGAGAACAAAAGGGAAAATGTGTGGCTAGCCAGGCCATATCTCAGACAGTGGTGAATGTCAGTGCACCTCTCTGACTCACTGAGCTCTGACGTTACCACGGTGTGGGGTGGAGGCAGGCACATGGGGCTCAACTAGTGCCCGAGCAACACCTGCCTTTTTGCCCTCCTATGACAAAGTGCCCTCGCAGCTTGGTGGATTTTTTTTTATTTCATGAATTTATTTTCATTAAAATGTTAAGTCTCTTTTCAATGTTTTAATATTAAATGTAATGAATTGCACATCAAACTAGCTTATTTCATAAGCTGTTGAACCTCGGTAAATTCCCCCTCCCTCCTGCCCCAAGCGTAGACACGTCTGGTTGCTCCATGCAGTGTGGCGGAGAGTTTGAATACTGGTAGGTAGGCCTAGCTAGTTGGCAATTTTTTTTGTTATATCTGTTATGTTTGTCTCTCACTGTTAAGGACAGAGAAGGGGGCAATTTGACTATTATTAAGAGGCAGATGTCAGCAGCAGAACAAACTCAAATCAAGTAAAAACGAGTTTGTTTTGAAAGCGTAGCTAAGTAGCTAGCTAAAAGATTTACGCTATCAGCTGATAGCCACTTTTCCTGAAGTCAATTGTCTTTAGTTTGTTCAAGTTAAAGGCATAGAAGTCACTGGCACTTGCTTGCTTACAATGTGTCATGAGTGAATGTGTCATTGGAGAGAATAAATAGGCCTGTACACATCGACATTGGCTACAGTGGCAGTTGGTATGGTATGACCTCACAGCAGCTTTTTAAGTCTGAGTAGATATGTCCATGTGATTAACTGATTGATATAAAATGAGAATGTTGATATATAGGATTGTAGAGCAAGAGAAATAGATTATGTTTAATATTATCTGGAATAAATTCCTATGGGATGTTATTGTCATTACACTGGGAGCAACTACACAATGTACAATTCAGTATAATTATGTGGCAGAATTTTAAGAATGTCTTGCCATTCTGAATCAGACTGAATAGTTGGCCTTGCCTATTATTTCAGAATTTCATTTAAACATCCGGGCTCTCGCATTATCTCATATTTGAGTTTCTCAGTCTCCAAATATAATGTATGCATGGCTCCTTTTCAAATTATTTCCTGAGATGCTCCACTAATTCTGAATTGTCTATTTTCATAACTGCCTTAGCGTTCTGAGTTGGCTGATCAAAGACTCTGTGCACCCAGGGGGAAAGATTTAGCCTCCCAGCAAAAAAATGGCACTTCGTATTAATATGTTAATGTGGTCCACAGGCAGATTGTATTGCCCTAATACACTTTGCAGCCCCATAACTGAATAGTTCACTTGTACAGTATAATATTGTACTTCCTTTGGCTGAGAAGATTGTCATTTATAATTTTAAAGTTGTCTTGAGGTTGAAATGAGCTTAAACTGACATACGCTTTCTTTCCGATCTTATTTATCTAATGCCTATGGAAATAAACAAAAATGGCTGCCATCGGAGATACTCATCTGCGAGTTCTCTCTTGACTCCTTCCTCCATGATGACCACATGAACAAAAACAAAACATTGTGTCCCTCTATACCTGACTTGACACTACCATTCCTTAGCAAGAACAGCACTATTTGCACTTGATGGAACTTTGTTAAACAACGATGAGATGGTGGTGAGTTCTATGTGTGAAGAAAAGTGTAGTGAAGACATAGGAAGACAGCCAGAATAATTTGTCTATTCATTCTCTCAACTTCCCTTCCTTCCACATGGATTCCTTTGTAATACCAGCGATTTGCTATCTATTCCACTGATGTAATTCATCAAACCTGGCATGAAATTGCATATCTCTTTTCATAACTTTGTTATGCAAAATATGCTGTTTTTCATATTCATGCCCACGGCTGATGAATATCATGGCACATGAGTCAAATAGAGTGGGATATGTAAGAAAACGGTTTTATCTGGTCAGTTCGACCAGGGCTGTAGCCCCATCCAACAAACTTTAAGAAAGTTGAAGCTCCTTTACTGCATTTCTATACCATTTAAACCTCTAAAATGCTCTTTGGAGAAAATCAAAACAAGCAAAAAATTACCCAAGACATTATCACTTTTGTTGCTGTAGCTTCATTCACCTCAGTCGATCTACAAACACATAGCCTATTAGCAATACAATTTGCCGCTACACATTAACTCACATTAACTCAGCACCAGGATTCAAAACTATAATTGAATACGTACAGAGGGATCTGTTAGCAGAAAAAGTATTTCATTAACAAAAGGTAATCCAATACATTTGCTTGACAGAACCTTTTTTGTTGCAGTTTTACAGCTATTTCCTGCAATTCTACACTTTTTCATGACTTATGCCATATTAATATGTTATCTGAGTGAGTGACTAACAAAATCAATGCGGGCCCGCAGGTGGTCAGTGCTCCTGGGAACGTGCCCTGCATGCCCGGTCGGTAATTCTGCCATGATTACAACTAGTTTAGATAGCTGGCTAGACTAACTAGACAAATTCACCAATCAAAAATGTTTTTACTGACATGGGCTAATTGAGTGACTGTCAGTGAGTGACATATAACAAGAGGAAAACTGCTGATGCACAAACAAGTGTCAACATTGCACCTGATGTATTCTACTATTTCGACTGAGTTCCAGAAAAAGATGTTAAACAATGCCTTCAGAAAGTACTCACATCCCTTGACTTTTTCCAAATGTTGTTGTGTTACAGCCTGAATTTAAAACGGACTGAATTGAGATTTTGTGTCACTGGCCTACACACAATACCCCATAATGTCAAAGTGGAATTGTTTTTATAAATTATAAAAACATTTCAATCTGAAATGTCTTGAGTCAATAAGTATTCAAGCCCTTTGTTATGGCAAGCGTAAACAAGTTCAGGAGTAAAAATGTGCTTATCAAATCACATAAGTCAGACACAGTTATATAAATAAAAGCTGTGAAGACAGCTGGATAGGGGTGGCCATATAGGGAAGCACATTCACCCCTATCCCCAAAATGTTCACCTACGGTATTGAAAATGGGTAAATTCACTGTGAGGTCTCTCTCACCTGCTCCACTACAGCCCTGTTGATGTGAAGGGGGCGTGTTCGGCCCTCCTTTTCCTGTAGTCCACGATCAGCTCCTTTGCTATTCATTGTCTACAGCTCAGCGTTTAACACCATAGTGCCCTCAAAGCTCATCAGTAAGCTAAGGACCCTGGGACTAAACACCTCCCTCTGCAACTGGATCTTGGACTTGCTGACGGGCCACCCTAGGTGGTAAGGGTAGGTACCAACACATCTTCCACGCTGATCCTCAACATGGGGACCCCTCATGGGTGCGTACTCAGTCCCCTCCTGTACTCCCTGTTCACCGATGACTGCATGGCCAAACACGACTCCAACACAATCATTAAGTTTGCTGACGTGATCAAGACAAAGGAGATGATTGTGGACTATCGTAGACATTGAGAACATCCTGACTAGTTGCATCACCGCCTGGTATGGCAACTGCTTGGCCTCCAACCACAAGGCACTACAGAGGGTCATGCATACAGCCCAGTACATCACTGGGGCCAAGCTTCCTGCCATCCAGGACCTCTATACCAGGCGGTGTCAGAGGATGGCCCTAAGAATTGCCAAAGACGCCAGCCACCCTAGTCATAGACCGATCTCTCTGCTACCGTATGGCAAGAGTTACCGGAGCGCCAAGTCTAGGTCCAAGAGGCTTCTTAACACTTTCTACCCCCAAGCCATAAGACTCCTGAACTGCTAATCAAATGGCTACCCGGACTATTTGCATTGACCCTAACACCCCCCCCCCCTCAATTACCTCGACTAACCTGTGCCCCCGCACATTGACTCTGCACCGGTACCCCCTGTATATAGCATCGAAACTGTTGTTTTATTGTTGTCCTTTAATCATTTTTATTATTTATTTTTTACTTAGTAAATACTTTAACATTTATTTTTCAAAAAACTGCATTGTTGGTAAAGTGCATGTAAGTAAGCATTTTCCTGTAAGGTTTATACCTGTTGTATTCAGTGCATGTGACAAATACAATTGGATTTGATTCATAGATTTATTTTTTTACTGGTATGGAATATCCCTATCCCTTTGAGCAATACACCCAGTCACTACAAAGATAGACTTACCCAGAAACACTCACAGTTATAATTGCTGGCAAAGATGATTCTAACATGGATTGACTCAGGGCAGTGAATACTTATGTAAATTATATATTTCTGCATTTCATTTTCAATAAATGCGCTAACATTTCTAAAAACATATATTCACATTGTCATTATGAGGTATTGTGTGTAGATGGGTGAGAACAAAATCATTTTAGATCCATTTTGAATTCAGGTTGTAACAAAATAAGTCAAGGGGTATGAATACTTTCCGAAGGCACTGTATATAGCAACACTGGAAAGCTAGGATTAATGGACAGTTTAGAGGAAATCAATCAATGTAGCTCCTACCCTTTAGCCAGAGGCACCAAATATATCATGCCAACACATTGTAGGCCTGATTACCAGACCTGGAATCCTAGTCTAAATGTGACATATGCTTATCCTCTACACCAACTGTACCTATATTGGCCAAACCCATAGAGCGTCTTAGGTCGTGATATGGTTTAGTGCATCTCCATTTTTTTCTGTAAAATCCAAATGTTTTAGTTTTTTCTTTATTTTGTCAAATTACAAATAACTGAGACGGGGTGTGTTCATAAGTAGACTACAGACTGGTGTACTGAAAAACATAATGACTAGGCATCTGTTTAAAGGTCAACCCTGAGATGGTAAATAGCATCTAAAAAATCCTCATTTTCTGAATCTAAAATAATCCCATGACCTTGATCTCATTCTGCATGTTGTGTGTATTTAACATGGCTGGAGCCAGACACGCAGGCCAGGGATTAATGCCCCAAAAATGTCCTCCATCTCTCAGAGTTAAAATCCCAGGGCAGGTGGATGCATTTGTTCAGCCTCCCTTTAAAGGATACCTGTTGTGTGTGTGTGTGTGTGTGTGTGTGTGTGTGTGTGTGTGTGTGTGCGTGTGTGTGCGTGTGTGTGTGTGTGTGTGCAGTGGTGGAAAAAGTCAATACTTGAGCAAAAGTAAAGATACCATAATAGAAAAATCAGTCAAGTCAAAGTGAAAGTCACCCAGTAAAATAGTACTTGAGTGAAAGTATCTGGTTTTAAATGTACTTACTGTAAGTACAGTGGTGGAAAAAGTACTCAAAAGAAAAAATACAATTAAATGCTATACATCAAGTTGCTCATATTAAGCAAACCAGATGGCATGATTATTATTATATATATATTTTTAATGTATTTAAGGACAGCCAGGGGCACTCTCCACTATGTACTCACTATGCCTGTGACATGTGGCTGTCCCACCTACAGTAGCCATCTTAAAATGAAAGCACAAACTGTAAGTTTACATTTGAGTCATCTGCTAAATGACTCAAATGTAAATGTAAAATGTCTGTAGTGATTGTTGTAGCAAAAGTACCTGTGTGTCTCACTGGTATAACTTCGCAAAGGCACTGGGGCCAGTACTGGCACTTGTTATTGTGTGATATTTCATACTCACTTGTTGAGAGGTGAAATGTCACAAAGCTGTGGCCTTGAATGGAGGGAAAGATGTAAGGAACAAGGTGCACATCAGGGTCATAGTAATTTTTTCTATATCTAAATACACACACACACACGTACATACATACATACATAATTACACATATACAGTATCAGTCAAAAGTTGACACACCTACTCATTCCAGGGTTTTTCTTTAATTGTATTATTTTCTGCATTGTAGAATAATAGTGAAGACATCAAAACTTTGAAATAACACATATAGGATCATGTAGTAACCAAAAAATTGTTAAACAAATCAAAATATATTTTATATTTGAGATTCTTCAAAGTAGCTACCCTTTGCCTTGATGACAGCTTTGCACACTCTTGGCATTCTCTCAACCAGCTTCATGGGGTAGTCACCTGGAATGCATTTCAATTAACAGGTGTGTCTTGTTAAAAGTACATTTGTGGAATTTAATGCGTTTGAGCCGATCAGTTCTGTTGTGATATGGTAGGGGTGGTATACAGAAGATGGACTTATTTGGTAAAATACCAAGTCCATATTATGTCAAGAAAAGCTCAAATAAGCAAAGAGAAAAACAAAAGTCCATAATTTCTTTAAGACATGAAGGTCAGTCAAACCGGAACATTTCAAGAACTTTGAAAGTTTCTTCAAGTGCAGTCGCAAAAACCATCAAGCGTTATGATGAACAATGCTCTCATGAGGACCGTCAAAAGGAAAGGAAGACCCAGAGTTACCTCTGCCGCATAGGATAAGTTCATTAGAGTTACCAGCCTCAGAAATTGCAGCCCAAATAAATGCTTCACAGAGTTCAAGTAACAGACACATCTCAACATCAATATTCAGAGGAGACTGTGTGAATCAGGCCTTCATGGTTGAATTTCTGCAAAGAAACCACTACTAAAGGACACCAGTAAGAAGAGACTTGCTTGAGCCAAGAAACACGAGCAATGGACATTAGACTGGTGGAAACCTGTCCTTTGCTCTGATAAGTCCAAACTTTAGATTTTTACTTCCAACCGCTGTATCTTTGTGAGACGCAGAGAAGGTGAACAGATGATCTCCGCATGTGTGATCCCTACCATGAAGCATGGAGGAGGAGGTGTGATGGTGTGGTGGTACTTTCTGGTGACACTGTCTGTGATTTATTTAGAATTCGAGGCACACTTAACCAACATGGCTACCAGAGCATTCTGCAGCGATACACCATCCCACCTGGTTTTCGCTTACTGGAACTATAATTTGTTTTTCAACAGGACAATGACCCAAAACACACCTCCAGGCTGTGTAAGGGCTATTTTTACCAAGAAGGAGAGTGGTGGAGTGCTGCATCAGATGACCTGGCCTCCACAATCACCCGACCTTAACCCAATTGAGATGATTTGGGATGAGTTTGACCGCAGAGCGAAGGAAAAGCAGCCAACAAGTGCTCAGCATATGTGGTAACTCCTTCAAGACTGTTGGAAAAGCATTCCAGGTGAAGCTGGTTGAGAGAATGCCAAGAGTGTTTAAAACTGTCATCAAGGCAAAGGGTGGATACTGAAAAAAAACTAGATAAGTGAGTTAAGAACAAATTCTTATTTACAATGACATCCTACCCCGGGCCAATTGTGCGCCACCCTATGGGACTCCCAATCACAGCCTGATGTGACGCAACCTGGAATCAAACCAGGGACTGCAGTGACCCCTGTTGCAATGAGATGCAGTGCCTTAGACCACTGCGCCACTTGGAACCCTGATTCCATGTGTTATTTCAAAGTTTTGATGTCTTCACTATTATTCTACAATGTAGAAAACAGTAAAGTTATTAAAAACCCTTTTATTCTGTTTCTTTTTTTAAACTTTAGTTTATTTAATAACTTTATTTCTTGAACTGCATTGTTGGTTAAGGGCCTGATTTGATATTATTGTGAGTCCATGCAAATTATTGTGTGACTTGTTAAGCAAATTGTTTTATGTGTGTAGACCAGTGACACAACATTTCAATTTAATCTATTTTAATTCAGGCTGTAACAATAAAATTGAGAGAAAGTCAAAGGGGTTGAATACTTTCTGAAGGCATTGTACTGTATTGAGGATCAACCAACCAACTTACTGAATTTTACCCTCCAGTTGGCTCCTGGGACTCCTGCAGTCATGGATAGCTTCACTCTGAGATTGGGTTGGTAGGGTCTGTAGCATATTCACAAACTTCTCCTCAGTGAGCCTCATCCATCTATCTACTGTGCCCCGGCCCTAGACTGTAGAAAGTGGTATTCCACAGACAGTGGAAGATTTGGTGTGATTGATTTAGAGAGAAATAGCACTTGCTTGAGATGACTGTTCATAATAGAGCCGTTTCATCAAAATAATGTAACTTGACATTTTTTTGGAAGCAAAAGTCTAGTGTAAAAGAAATCAGACCTATGACGGTATTATGTTTGAATATGTGTCTTCTCTACCCCCCCTCTATTCTCCCATATCATCCCATTCTCCCTCTTATAACACAGACATGTGTGGGCATGTTCTTTCCTTTCTGTATTCAAGTCACTCCAGGGGCATATGAGGTCCCATTGAGATTTCAGTCAACAATAGGAGTGCAAATCTGCACCATGTTCAACCTTAGCCATGAAAACTGCTCTGCTGTCCAGAAAGTTAACTACTGATAATTTTGTGCACTTGGCTGTCCCACTCACCCCTCCTTCACTGTGAGAGAGACCTCACAGTGAATTTACCCATTTTCAATATCGCAGGTGAACATTTTGTGAAGAGGGGGAATGTGCTCCCCTTTTTGGCCACCCTTATTCATCTGGCTTCAAGGTTTTTATCTATGTAACTGTGTCAGTGCCAGTGGTCATTAGCAGTATCTTCCTGAAATCAGCTAAAAGAGAGACGTTTTACGCGTCTTTGGAACAATGAAAAGCTCTATATAAAATCCATGTATTAATACATTATTATGAAATCTTGCCACTTTCTCAATTTTCTTAAATTCTCTATGTAGTATTCTCACACTTTAACTAAGATAGACTAAACATAGTTATTATGGTGGACGGGATGGGGTGACCTAGGAATAATGTGCGGGCAGACTGGGGTCACCTGGCGGGTGAGGCAACTGCCAGGTCAAAAGGTCATGAGGTCAAGTCCTCAAAGCACAATAGGCATTAACCTGTGGGTTACGTTATTCACTGTAGGGTTTTCTCTCACGTTTACCTTTACCCTAGTCTCTGGAGAAGTCAGAATACAGATGGGATTTATTTTAACATTAAAAGCCACACAACAAAGGGAAAATTATCACAAATGTTCTCGTCCAGTTTAATCTGGTTAATGTATATGCATCAGTGTCACTAGTGTTATTATAATAGTTATTGGGCTTATAACTGAATAAATCCTTGTTCCTCTCCTGACACACTGACTAGAGTCTAGACTGAACGTTAGCTACACCAATATGCCTTGCACACATATCTGAGGAGAGCCAGCATCCCGGAGCAGCCTCTTCACTGTTGACCTTATGACTGGTGTTTTGAGGGTACTATTTAATGAAGCTACCTGTTGAGGACATGTGAGGCATCTGTTTCTAAAACTAGACACTCTAATGTACTTATCCTCTTGCTCAGTTGTGCACCGGGGCCTCCCACTCCTCTTTCTATTCTGGTTAGAGCCAGTTTGCGCTGTTCTGTGAAGGGAGTAGCACACAGTGTTGTACGAGATCTTCAGTTTCTTGGCAATTTCTCGCATGGGATAGCCTTAATTTCTCAGAACAAGAATAGACTGACAAGTTTCAGAAGAAAGTTATTTGTTTCTGGCCATTTTGAGCCTGTCATCGAACCCACAAATGCTGATGCTCCAGATACTCAACTAGTCTAAAGAAGGACAGTTTTTTTGCTTCTTTAATCAGTGCAACAGTTTTCAGCTGTGCTTACATAACTGCAAAATGGTTTTCTAATGATCAATTAGCCTTTTAAAATGATCCAATTGGATTAGCTAGGTGAAGTTTACAGTCCTATTTATATAACAACCATGAAAGGGTAGGCTATCTCTCCCTCAGTTATGCACATCAACAACAACAAAATCAACAAGTAATGCTAGCCAGAGTGAGTTGAGCTAAAATCTAACAAGGGAACATTAGATAAACCCTCTAAAACGTTTTCAGCTTGTTGGCCGTCAAAATTGCACTGATAAACAATGGGGAATAGCAGCTTGCCTGACCATTCATGCTTGTCCCAACTCACGTTTTGACAACTGAACAGGAATTGCCTGCCTGCCCGCCCACCCATTTGATCAATACCAAATACATTTGACTGACAACTAAGGGTGCGCTCGTAAATTGCCTCCAGTGTGTCAGAGTGTGCTCTGGGTCGTTCGTAAAGTCAGAGCGTTGTCAGATTGTTGCTCTCTGAGTCTTCAGAGTGCACACACTGCACTACTGACACTGGATGCTCTGGCCGAGGAGTAGGGTTAATCCTAGTGTTCCTCATAACGGCAGTCAAGCACCCAAGCAGGCTTGCTAGATACTTCAAGAGACAAATGAGAGAACACCTCACTCTGAACATTTTACTCGCCCTATCAGAGCTGGTTAGGCATGTTATATAAAGCATTAGGGACTAAATGTGCTGCTGGCAACAATTGTATTACTTTTTTTTTTAAACATTTACTGAAACCGGTCATATTCAGCAGGTGTTACGCGATCTTCTATTATGCAATCAGAGTAGATAGCTAGAGTGAATTTATGATATGCTAACATATTTCTTGCTAGCTAACCAAATGACACCTGCATCTCTAGCTGTAGACACCGAAAAACAATATGAGGGGGAAAAGACTGTCACTCACCCACTCCTCCAATGAACTGACATCCTCCTAGCAGCTAGCTAGCCAACATTAGGCTGCGTGTTTTTAGCTTGCTAAATAAATAAATACATAAATATATAAGCTAGCCTATTAGCCACATTATGACGGACTTGTGGTCATTACCCTTGCTAGCTTGATTGTTTTGACATTCCCAGGATTAGTTACTGTACATTAGTCTGTTTTTGTCCAAAAATATTGAGCCATTAAAACTGAAACAGTGCATCCCGAATGGGTGGAGTCAGCAAACAATGTAACAAGCCAGCTGTGATTTACAACCTGATAGAAATATTCTTTGGACTACCAAGAAATGTATTGGTGGATGATATTAATCATGCATTGAACTGTATTCATCTATTCTGCCAAAAACAGTTTGTCATATAATTTTTTGTCAAGTAGAACCTATTTTTAAAACCTCTTAAAAAGTTGGTTTTGTAGCATAAACTGTGAATTTGATATTTTTGACTGATATTATGATTGTCTGTTTGTTTCAAAGTAGTTCAAACGCGGTCAATTCCTTTTTAAATACAGAACCAAACTATGCCATCGATATTCAAACCTATACCAGTGATCACCATTTTGATTATATATTGCAGGAAAACATCATAATAACCAATGACCTTGATAATAATTTACACTCTACTTGAACTCTCCGTAATTAGGGCTACGTAACACTGTCATGACTGTTTATGACATCTGCTATGCCATTATCATGACAATGTTACGTAGCTCTGATGATCAAGGGTTCAAGTTAAGTGTTACCAAACAAGGAAAGGCTGATATGACCACATACGGCCCAGATGTTGGACTGCACAACAGTCTAGTGTGTTCTTCCCTTTATTGAGCTATCTTCACCAGAGCACTGGGAAAATCGAGCTCTGATTCGGCTCTAATTTAGCACCTAAGCTTTAAAGTGAGGTGGGTTAGAGTAGAGAGAGGAAGGAAGAGAAGCTTCCAGAGCAGTGCTTCTTTTGAATGGGAAGGAAAGGAAACAAGAGTTGAGTTTTCCATTGCTCACCACTCCCAGATCGGAGCCCCGTCTAGAACAGGAGAGCAACAAACATGTGGTTGATGTGGTTACTACTGAGAACAGGAAATTCCCCACTACCTCAATACAGACATGTTGGGCTGCATTGCCAAACTGTTCCATTGTCACCAATAGAAACATGTTCAGATCACATTTGAATTCCATATGATTTGTCTGTACACCATGCCTATGTTACTTGGTCTTTCGAAAAGCCCAAACTCAACAAGGCCATACAGAACTGTCCATTCGGTTCAAATCCAGGCTACTTCTACCACCGGTGACCATCAGTCAATTTTAATTACGTTTTTTAGTAATCCAATCACCTCAAGCAACACACCCTGTTTGATAAGTAAAATTACACGTTCATTGTTGATAATGGGCCATGCTATAGAAGAGTTGTTGACTCTACTGACCTGTCAGCCGTAATGGCTTGAGAACCATCCCACACATTCCAGGAAGAGTGAGTCAGAGCAGCTGACACACTAGGAGGAATCATAGGAATTACCTCACACTGAACCCAGCCCAAGATAAAAAAAAAAGGTGTTTGTGTATTTACGTGTGTTCTTCTTACATACTTCTGAAGTGACTTGCCAACTGGACTTCATAGCCTGACAAATCAAATCCCCACACCCTTCTCCCCCATGTCCTTAACCATCCATTTGTTGTTTGTTGAGGATGAAGCTCCCTGGCAGTCCATTAATGGAGGTTACCACCAGACTGTGAATTGAGGCGGGGGAAACTCTGGGACCATTGAAGCCTGCTGGTTGAGTTTAATTAGCCACACACAGGGCTGGGACGTGACGACACACACACAGACACACCAACCCTCTGGAGAGCTGAGCCACAGATGTTCACACCTCTCCTCCCATCCTCTCATTTTCTTAGCTTCTGACCTTTCCGTACCCCACCCTCCTGCCCTCTGTTCCTCTTTATTTGTTCTTCCTCTCATTATCTTTTCCTCCTTCCCTTTACATGGCTTTGTTTGTTTCTATCCCATTCTTTACGCCATTTTCTTCCAAGCCCTCTACCAATTCCTAACTCCCCTCCCCCACACCATCTCTCTTAGGTGTGGGTGTTGGTGGGGTTGGTTCTTCTATCCTTGTGAGGACCTAAAATCCCCCAAAGTCCCCACAAGGATATTAAAACAAGAAACATTTCCCCTCATGGCCTTGTGGTTAGAGTGTTTGGAAGGTTGTGAGTTCAATCCCTGGCTGAGTCATAACAAAGATTGTAAAATTGGGACCTGATGCATCTTTGCTTGGGACTCAGTATTAAGGAGATAGATTGGGGGTAAGGCCCTGTGTCAGACTAGCATCTTGTCCAGGGGGTGTGCTTGTACATCAAGCTGCCTCGTATTACAGGAACAGGAGATAGGCTCCTGCCCTATGAGCTGTCCTGGCTTACTCTCATGAGGACAAAGGCTGTTGAGGTTAGGAATTAGGGTAAGGGTTAGGAAAAATAGGAATTTTAATGGAAATCAATTTTAGGTCCCCACGAAGATAGAAGAACAAAACGTGTGTGTGCAAGTATGTGTTTGCTTGCATGCTCGCAAAGTGCCTGCAGACATCCATATTCTAATCTGTGGTCACTTGCTAAAAGGCAGTGATGGCCCAACCAGGACACCGCAGGGGGTCTCTCATTGGAGGCTGACTAGTGGCTGACAGTACTAGCTGGACCCTGCGGATGCAGCCTTTAAGCTTGTTCCACCAACACATCAAGTGTAAAAGAAAAAGTATATTAGGTGTGAAAATAACAGGCTACCAAGTTAATGTGGTTTAACGACACAACCACAGAACGTAGATTTGGGTTACGGTAATGATATGGCAGCAGTAGGCAGGGAAGTGGGGTTAGTTTTCCTTGAAGTGGTTCATTTAACATTGGACAGTGGCTTAAAGAGTGCTTGCTCAGTCTATATACAGATTGGAACAAAAACACAGAAGTTTAAGGTGGATTATTGTTGTGAAAAAAGAAAAAGCAAGTCTATAAATCTAAACCTCTTTAAAATAGATGCATTCTCAAGAATCTTGAACTTACCAAAATGCAGATATCCTACTCTTCCACATCTAAGACAAAGGGGGAGCCGATGATGACAGCATCTGTCTGTCATTTCTTGTCCATGTGATGCCTGTATTCAGCCGGGGCATGCCACTGCACAATGTCAGGACTTATTACATCACTTTGAACTGTTGTGGAGCTGTCTGACAAGGGGGATGGGCTCACAATATACTGCTTTTGTTTCTTTGCTCTTTCCCTCTCTGCCACACCAATTCAAATGTACTTGCACTGCTTTTCTCAAATCAATAGCATCACACAATGCAGTGCAATGGATCATGTATTTTTCTCACAGTTTTTTTGTGCAGTATGTTCAGTTCATGTTCACCAGTTATTTGGTGGTGGTGGTGGTGAATGTTCCCAGCTGTCAGCATCTAATCACTCACAGATAATATTTCTTCATATTTATATAATGTTTATAATGATTAGCATATTCGGAAATTATAGTATGTGACACCACATGGTGAACATCATTAGCAGCAATCAACAACATTAGTGGCTCATTTGGGTGAATGAGGGGGGGGGGGCAACATTTCAGGGCCCTGGGCCCTGGAGCAAGGTTGCAGAATGAAGTGCTTCCCTTCACACGAAGCAGGGATCCTCTCTCTCAGGAGGGCCTCATTATGCGTTTACTATGACGAACAGCTGCAGGGCAAAGTCCGGGAACTCATCAAGATGTTTCACTGTAAGTGCTGCTGAGAGAGAGGGAGAGTGTGTGTGTGTGAATGGGTTTTCTCCACTTGCTACAGTATAGGACACACAGACCGACCTGGTCCTGATTCTCCTAGGTTAGGTGAGAGACGGCAGATGTTGCCTATGGGCTCTGTCATCATTCATATTAATCAAACTCTGAGGGAAATTGGGGGTTTCACACAATCAGTGATATATTTTTGGCAAGATAGAGGTTTTGAGTGACAGAGAAATATTAATTCTCTGTTGTAATGATGCTGTTTTGGCTGGTCTTCCAGGAGGAAAACATAGCACAATATAGCAATCTTCCGCATGTTATTTGAATGTTGTGTCTTTTCATAGAAGTGTTTTTCCCCATTCTTAAATCATATTCATCAAATTAAATTTTATTTGCCACATGCTTCGTAAACAAATCAAAGCAAATCATTGGTCACATACAGGTGATTAACAGATGATATTGCGGGTGTAGCGAAATGCTTGTGCTTCAAGCTCCGACAATGCAGCAATATCTAACAAGAACTATCTAACAAATTACACAACATATACCCAATACACACAAATATAAGTAAAGGAATGAATTAAGACAATATACATACGGACAAGCGATGTCAGAGCGGAACGGACTACGATATAGAATAGAAAAACAGTATATGCACATGAGATGAGTAATGCCAGATACGTAAACATTAAATGACTAAGATACCGTAGAATAGTATAGAATACAGTATATACAATACACCCCAGTTTAAAATTATCAATTTTAAATAACATAAAATTGATCAGAAATATAGTGTAGACATTGTTAATGTTGTAAATGACTATTGCAGCTGTATTGCATGTAATGTAAACGGCAGATTTTTTATGTAATATTTACATAGGCGTACAGAGGCCCATTATCAGCAACCATCACTCCTGTTTTCCAATGGCACGTTGTATAACATAATCCAAGTTTATAATTTTAAAAGGCTAATTGATCATTAGAACACCCTTTTGCAATTATATTAGCACAGCTGAAAACTGTTTTACTAATTAGAGAAGCAATAAAACTGTCCTTCTTTAGACTGGTTGAGTATCTGGAGCGTCAGCATTTGTGGGTTTGATTACAGGCTCAAAAGGGCCAGAAACAAATAACTTTCTTCTGAAACTTGTCAGTCTACTCTTGTTCCGAGAAATTAAGGCAATTCCATGTGAGAAATTGCCAAGAAACTAGATCTCATGCAACTCTGTGTACTACTCCCTTCATAGAACAGAGCAAACTGGCTCTAACCAGAATATAAAGAGGAGTGGGAGGCCCCGGTGCACAACTGAGCAAGAGGACAAGCACATTAGAATGTCTAGTTTGAGAAACAGATGCCTCACAAGTCCTCAACAGGCAGCTTCATTAAACATTACCTGCAAAACACCAGTCTCAACGTCAATAGTGAAGAGGCGACTCCGGGATGCTGGCCTTCTAGGCAGAGTTCCTCTGTCCAGTGTTTGTGTTATTTTGCCCATCTTAATCTTTTATTTTTATTGGCCTGTCTGAGATATGGCTTTTTCTTTGCAACTCTGCCTAGAAGATACAGGCCAGTTTTATTGCTTCTTTAATCAGAACAACGGTTTTCAGCTGTGCTAACATGATTGCCAAAGGGGTTTCTAATGATAAATTAGCCTTTTAAAATGATAATCTTGGATTAGCTAACACAATGTGCCATTGGAACATAGGAGTGATGGTTGCTGATAATGGGCATCTGTACGCCTATGTAGATATTCCATAAAAAATCAGCCGACGCTTGTTCAATGAACCATAAACAATTAATGAACATGCACCTGTGGAACGGTCGCTATCACTCTGACAGGCGGTAGGCAATTAAGGTCTCAGTTATGAAAACTTAGGACACTAAAGAGGCCTTTCTACTGACTCTGAAAAACACCCAAGTAAAATCGCCCATGGTCCCTGCTCATCTGCGTGAATGTGCCTTAGGCATGATGCAAGGAGGCATGAGGACTGCAGATGTGGCCAGGGCAATAAATTGCAACGTCCTTACTGTGAGACGCCTAAGACAGTGCTACAGGGAGACAGAGAGCCGATCGTCCTCGCAGTGGCAGACCACGTGTAACAACACCTGCACAGGATCGGTACATCTGAACACCACACCTGCGGGACAGGTACAGGATGGCAACAACAACAACTGCCCGAGTTACACCAGGAACGCACAATCCCTCCATCAGTGCTCAGACTGTCCACAATAGGCTTGAGAGAGGCTGGACTCACCAGGCATCACCGGCAACAGTGTCGCCTATGGACACAAACCCAGCGTTGCTGGACCAGACAGGACTGGCAAAAAGTGCTCATCGCTGACGAGTCACGTTTTTTTTTTTCTCACCAGGGGTGATGGTCGGATTCACATTTATCGTCGAAGGAATGAGCGTTACACCGAGGTCTGTACTCTGGAGCGGGATCGATTTGGAGGTGGAGGGTCCGTCATGGTCTTGGGTGGTGTATCACAGCATCATCAGGCTGAGCTTGTTGTGATTGCAAGAGTGGGGTAACATCTCACAGCAAGAACTGGCAAATCTGGTGCAGTCCACGAGGAGGAGATGCGTTGCAGTACTTAATGCAGCTGGTGGCCACACCAGATACTGACTGTTACTTTTGATTTTGACCCCCCCCATTTCTGTTAGTCACATGTCTGTGGAACTTGTTCAGTTTATGTCTCAGTTGTGAAATCTTGTTATGTTCATACAAATATGATGATATACGTGTTAAGTTTGCTGAAAATAATCGCAGTTGACAGTGAGAGGACATTTTCTTTTTTGCAGTTTAGATATTCCATTAAAAATCAGCTGTTTCTAGTTACAATAGTCATTTACAACATTAACAATGTCTACAATGGACAAAATTGTTGCTTTTCTTTCAAAAACAAGGACATTTCTGACCCCAAACTTTTGAACGGTAGTGTAGTGAGTAATGCCAGATATGTAAACATTATTTAAGTGACTAGTGTTCCATTCCTTAAAGTGGCCAGTGGTTCCTAGTCTATGCCTATAGACAGCAGCCTCTAATGCGCTAGTGATGGCTGTTTAACAGTCTGATGGCCTTGAGATAGAAGGTGTAAGCAGTGAAATACTTTAAGCGTCCCTAAAAAAATGTAATAAAAAATAGAAATAGTGACATGACGAATAAATACACATTGAATAACAATAATGAGTAAAAGTAACATGGCTATATGCAAGGGAGTACCAGTGCTGAGTCGTTGTACAGGGGTATGAGGTAATTGAGGCAGCTATGTACATATAGGTAAGGGTGACTAGGCAACCGTATAGATAAGACAGTAGCAGCAGCAAACGTGGTGTGTGTGTGTGTGTCGCGTCAGGATGCATGTGTGAGTGTGTGTCCCGTCAGGATGCATGTGCGAGCATGCTGTGTGTATGTATTCGGTGAGGTGGCAGAGTGAGTGTGTAGGTAGAGTCAGTGCAAGAGAGTTAGTGCAAAACAAGGGTCAATGCAGGTAGTCCGAGTAGCCAATTGGTTTGCTATTTAGTGATCTTATGGCTTGGAGTAGAAGCTGTTCAGGGTCCTGTTGGTTACAGACTTGGTGCACTAGTACCGCTTGCCGTGCGGTAGCGAAGAGAACAGTCTATGGCTTGGGTGGCTGGAGTCTTCGACCATTTTTTGGGGCCTTCCTCTGACACTGCCTGATGGAGAGGGCCTGGATGGCAGTGATCCCCCATCACAACACTGATGAATAGCCCTACTTAATAATCTAAATCAAATGTAATTTCCATCCCTCATAATCTTGAACCATTCCAGTGTCCTTCATCCGTTAATTCCAAAGTTAATTAAATGAATCTCTTTGTCCTCCCTCCCTTGACATTTGACTAAGACACAACAGAGGGGTTTGGCCCTCCTCTCTGTTACCAGATGTAGAAGCAGACCTACCAGAAGTAAAAGAAAAATAATAATAATAATTTAATCACCACTCTCCAATCATGTGGGGTTTCCAGTTACCACAGCCACAAACTCAGAAATTATGAAAACAAAAATGTGCTTTTTGGTCTTAATTTAAAGTTGGGGTTAGGCATAAGGTTGTAGAAATAGACAGGGTTTATGACTTTGTGGCTGTGGTAACTAGTGATGACAATCCATGTGCTGCCAGTGCTGTGTTTCGCCCTGAGGGAACATCACGTAGTTGTTGCATCAGCCACAAGTTTCTGAACATGAGTTATGTGCTTTTTAGTTCACCAGATGTTCAGCACATGTTGTGCCAGCCTTCTAGGTATTTCTGAATTACATAATGGACCGTTAAGTAACTGTATTATTACCTTATCTTGAGGTATCCCACTTAATCAGCCACAATGATAATGACTCTTTTGTTCGTTTTTTACTATGGACATTTGCTAGCTTCTTTACACATCTGAACACATCTTGCTTGTCCTCTCCTCTGAGAGCATGGTAGGGAATACCAACAAATAGAGGGCGCTGTTCACGTGGTAATGTTGACGTCTCCACGAGGGAGAAAGGGGCGGACCACTACTTCATCAAATGACAGAGGCAGCGGATTGGTTTAGCGCCTCGTATATAAACCCCCTGTGTTCGTCGCTTTGCACGATCAACAGTAGTTTACAGGGTAGTTTACCGGTGTGTATAGGACGTTGCTGACAATATCAACAGTAGTTTACTGGTGAATGGGGGACGCAGCTAACAATATCACAGGACAGTAGTGATTGTTATGGGGATCTGATTTTGGTGCGGAGCTTATCTATATACATTTAGAAAAATCAATGAAGGATACAGGATCTGTTCAAAAGCTTTCACCGAAATCCGAGATGGATCCTAACCAGAGCGTGAAGTGTAAAATCGTTGTCGTTGGGGACAGCCAGTGTGGAAAAACTGCTCTACTTCACGTCTTTGCAAAAGATTGCTTTCCAGAGGTAGGACTGTTGCATGAGTTAACTAATTTGCGTGTTTTGTGCTATTTACGAGTCGTTACCCGAGGGGTAGTGTTGGAAAATGATATATTCTGAACTTTTGTGCACTTTTACACACAGACCAAGTGAATCAAAGTGACTGCTTGCAGAGTTACAGATTAAATTACGATGGATAATGTGTTAGTGTTTTGAGTATAGCTCATCTTGGTATATTGGTTAACGTGTATGATCAACGTAATGATGTATTGCAAATTATTTATTTTATAGAACTATGTCCCAACTGTGTTTGAGAACTACACAGCCAGTTTTGAAATCGACACGCAAAGAATAGAACTCAGTCTCTGGGACACTTCAGGTGAGAACTTTTTGAATTATACTATTTTAGCAGTATTCTATCCTGAACAAAAATATAAAGGCAACGATTTTACTCACTTACAGTTCATATGAGGAAATCGGTCAATTAAAATAAATTCATTTGGTCCTAATCTATGGATTTCACATGACTGGGAATAGATGCATTTGTTGGTTAAATGTCTACAAAAAAAATGTGTCTTCACAATGGGCCTCAGGATTTCTTCGTTGTGTTTTTGGAAATTCATATTGCCAATAGATCAAATGCAATTGTGTTTAACTTATGCCTGCCCATACCATAAACCCACAGCCACCACCACTCTGTTCACAATGTTGAGATCAACAAGCCATACACATTTATTTAACTAGGCAAGTCAGGTAAGAACACGTTCTTGTTTAGAATGAATGCCTAACCTGGACGACGCTGGGCCAATTGTGCACCGCCCGTTGGGATTCCCAATCACGTCTGGATGTGATACAGCTTGGATACAAACCAGGGACTGTAGTGACACCCCTTGCACTGAGATGCAGTGCCTTAGACTGCTGCACCACTCGGGAGCCCAAATGGTCTGCGGTTGTGAGGGCAGTTGGCTGTACTGCCAAATTCTCTAAAATTACATTGGAAGCGGCTTATGGTAGAGGAATACAAATTGAATTATCTGGCAACATCTCAGGTGGACATTCCTGCAGTCACCATGCCTGCAGTCACCAATTGCACACTCCCTCAACTTGAGATCTGAAGCGTTGACATTTTAGTGGCCTTTTATTGTCCTAAGCACAAGGTGCACCTGTATAAGATCAAACTCTTTAGTCAGCTTCTTGATATGCCACCTGTAAGGTGGCTGGATTGTCTTGGCAAAGGAGAAATGCTTACTAACAGGGATGTAAACAAATGTATAATTTGTTGAAAAAGTATTTTGTGCATATGGAGAACTTCTTGGATCTTTTATTTCAGCTCATGAAACATGGGACCAACACTTTGCATGTTGCGTTTTATACTTTTGTTTGGTGTACATGGGCATAAGAGCCTACTAATACTGCACTACAGGGCACGAGCCCGAATATGGCCTGGCACGGTGGAATGTGAGCGTTGCCATGAATTAGAGTAAACATTTCTCCACCACATTTAAAAGCTTGTGAAAAATCAGACTGTGCCTAGCTTAATATTAATTTGACGGGTCATCAATACATTAAACTAGCCCAGTAGGTGGCAAGGAATATCCAGAGTTTAAACTGACACTGCATCCTTGGAATGTTATGGACCACTCTAGTGTGAGGATGTATTGAACACATTTAAATTGAAATGACAGATTGAATTTCTCTAGTTGGCTTTGAATGACGGAAAGGCCAGGAGTTGAGGTAGTTTGGCTTGGGAATGCAGTGGAGGTGTCATTGTTACAGCCAATAAGAAACCAAGACGAACAGGCCTGGAGCTCTTCATCAGTGCCTCACACCTGTTTTTGACTGTCAGTTCCTCCAAACGTCGCTCCTCCGTAGGTAGGGTACTGGTCTTCCATTGCCGACCATGTAGCACCCACCTGGGTGCTAGTGAAAGCGCACAAATTGACAGTTAAGAACAGTCCCTGAGCCTCAACAGCCATCTCTGGACACTGCATGCAGTCCTTGTTGTATTTATTCCGAACAGCTTAAACTGAAAAAGCATGGGCTGCGTTATTTAAATCCGAACAGTCGTATAGCTAGCTTTAATGTGTAAGCCAAAAATAGACTTTCCATCACAATTCTTGAAATCTCAGCGTCAAGACCACAAGATGTGAGTGATCAAACCCCAGAGCAATAAAATGCCAAAAAGGTCAAAAGCAATGCTTAACACTTCAAAATAACAGTCTGCAATATTTACAGAGCTCTCTTGGTGACCTTGTGGTGCCATGGCAACCACTGATTCAGTGTGCCGTGTCCACATCCTCTCTCTCCACTCAGAGATGCGTAACAGATGAACGCATTTGGTGCACTCAGTGGAGGCACCAGCTAAGAAAAGATGAAGAAATGGTTATTAAATAAACACCCTCAAAATGTATATGTAACATCTTTTTTCTTTTATAAAATCATAATTTCGAGACTTGACTGCAGTAGTGGTGCATGGGTAAATTAACTGGGGAAGCCAAAAAAGCCATATTACAACCTGTTTTGTGATCATTGCATTGCTTGCTCCATGACCTGTTAGTTCATATGCCATGTGACTATAGGCCCAAAGGCCGAGACCTTAAGACAGTGGCAGAATAAATTCAAACTTTTGTTTTGTCACGACTGAAGAGCGACTGTCTGAAGTCCACCCAAAAAAATATTGCATGTAACAACCAGTTACATGACCTACAGCATGGTCAAGCCAGTTATTGTTTCGGACATTTGCGGACCACTAAACAATTATTGATTTAGAACCACAGTTTCAAAGAAAATATGAGCTGCCTCCACTATTCCAGCACCCTTTCAACTTCAACATCGTCAGTCTAATACAGTGACAACTAAAAGATACCAAAATAATTGTCCAATCAACGTAAGCTAAATATGGCTTTCCATGGTTTTGTTTTCTCTGTGTGCATGTGTTCCTGCAAGTAGAAAAAACATGCAGCCTCACCCTACTTGTAGAGAAACACCAATGCCGTGCTTTTTAATGTTCAGGAAACGGTCTGTCACACAGTACACGCTTTCATTTTTTTGTTGTCCTAGGCTACCTGGCTAAAAGCTAAAATGCTTGCTCGCTAGCCTAATTTCCATTTAATGGGCAACGTTACCTGGATAACATTAGCCTTCTACATCTAGGTACAGTGCCTTCAGTATTCAGTCCCCTTGACTTTTTCTACATTTGGTTACATTACAGCCTCATTTTAAAATGTATTTCTTTTTTTCTCAGCCATCTACAAATAATACCCCATAATGACAAAGCGAAAACCGTTATTTGTGTGGATCTCATTCCTCATTTACATAAGTGATCAGACCCTTTGCTATAATACTTCAAATTGAGCTGCGGTGTATCCTGTTTCTATTGATCATCCTTGATGTTTCTTCAACTTGAATGAAGTCCACCTTTGCTAAATTCAATTGATTGGACATGAGTTGGAAAGGCGCACATGTCTATATAAGGTCTCGGTTGACAGTGCAGGTCAGAGCAAAAAAAAGCCATGAGGTCTAAGGAATTGTCCGTAGAGCTCCGAGACAAGATTGTGTTGAGGCACAGATCTGGAGAAGGGACTTAAAGGATTCTGACCATGAAACAAGATTGAACTCTTTGGCATGAATGCCAAGTGTCACATCTGGAAGAAGCCTGGCATCATCCCTACGGTTAAGCGTGGTGGCAGCATGCTGTGGGGATATTTTTTTAGCGTCTGGGACTGGGAGACTAGTCCGGATTGAAGGAAAGATGAACGGCGCAAAGTACAGGGGGATCCTTGATGAACACCTGCTCCAGAGTGTTCAGGACCTCACTGGGGTGACTGTTCACCTTCCAACAGGACAATGATCCTAAGCACACAGACAAGGCAGGATTGGCTTCGGGACAAGTCTGAATGTCCTTGAGTGGCCCAGCCAGAGCCCGAACTCGATCGAACATCTCTGGAGAAACCTTAAAATGGCTGTGTTGCTACACTCCCCATCCAACCTGACAGCTTGAGAGGATCTGCAAAGAAAGTGCGAAACCCCCCCCAAATACCCATATACCAAGAATGTTCTTGGGCATGTCACAACAAGCAAGGCTGTAACTGCTGCCAAAGTTGTTTCAACTGAGTAAAGGGTCTGAATACTTATGTAGCTTATACATTTTTGCAAGTGTATTAAAAAAAATACAAACGCCAGTTTGCTTTGTCATTATGGGAGTATTGGGGGGGGACTACTTAATCAATTTTAGAGTAAGGCTGTAATGTAACAATGTTGCCGTCAAGGTCTGAATACACTCTGAATGGACTGTACATGTTGAACTTCCATCCTCTCAGACCAGGGGCATAATGTATGAGTTAATGGTTGGCTCAGAATCACCATTTTATAATCATTGGCCAGTACAGAGAATTAATCCCTATCTCCATCCATAGCTAATTTAGGAAAGGGTGAATTTTATCTAGCTATCCACCGGAGGACAATGCAACCAGATGCAACAATTCTAGTCTGTCGCAGTGACGCCAAATCCAAACTGGCTTCCCTTTATTGCCTTTATTTTTCTGTTTTTTAAATTATTTTTCTGTTTTTATACTTTTTTATTTGATCAAGGGAGGCCAAATGCTCATTGGCTTCCCTTGTGTCCAATGCTACAGGCGTCAACAATGTCATACTCTTTTGGACCAGACAGCATCAGATGGCCGACACGTACAGAGGGGAGCTGTTTCGCTTGCTCTGATGCTTTCTCCGGTGACATTCATTCAGCCTGGCTTCCATGAATACATGCCACTGCTGGACTGTCAGCTCACTCCAAATTAAACACACCTTCCCCAGTTCAAGTACTGTTTTTCCTGAGTAAATAAATGCTGACACATTGCTTACGTTACATTTCTTGGTACAAAATGCCCACATCTAGTGGTCCCTGGGGTATCTAACCCAGCCACAGATCAGAAGGTAATTACCTCCTATACAACAGCCTCTGAGTCCTCCAGCCTGTCTGGATGATTGGGCTGTTGTAGAGGGAGGGGTACTACAGCTGCACCATTGAGAGCATTTTGACTGGCTGCATCACTGCTTGGTATGACAACTGGTTGACATCTGACTGCAAAGCACGATGTACAGCCCAGTACATCACTGGTGCCAAGCTTGCCATCAGGACCTCTATCAGATGTTAGAGGGAGGCCTTAGAAATGGTCAAATACTCCAGCTACTCAAGTCCGACTGTTCTCAAATACTGCACAGCAAGCGGTACCATGCAAGTCTGGAATCAAAAGGACCCTGAACAGCTTCAACACCCAAGCCATGAGACTGCTGAATAGTTCACCAAATAGCTACCCGGACTATTTGCACAAACTTTTTTTTAAATCCTCACGTACTGCTTCTACTATTTATCGATCACATCAATGTGGCCTTTGATACACCAGGGAATGTTTGTTTTACAAAATTATAGAAAATGTTTATTTTTAGCAGAAACCATTTAATGAGGAATGTTTCTGTCCAGCATTACAAGCGGCCAGATATTTATTATTCTGTCGTTGGTGTTGCATTAGTGCCCCAGTAGGTTTTATTGTTGTGACATATCACAGGGCTGCAGACCTTTTGAAGAAAGCTTGGTGTGAGATTTGCTATGCGAATTTCATTGCCTTCTGGCACAACCCCCTAGAAGGGGAATTTGGGGTCCTCCTCCAGGAAAATGTTACTTAAAAAAATAAAAAAATAAAATTGTAACAGGACAGACAGCTGATCATCCTCGCAGTGGCAGACCATGTGTAACAACACCTGCACAGGATCGGCACATCCGAACGTCACACCTGCGGGACCGGTACAGGATGGCAACAACTGGCCAAGTTACACCAGGAACGCACAGACTGTCTGCAATCGGCTGAGCGAGGCTGGACTGAGTGCTTGTAGGTCTCTTGTCTGGTGAGGACCTGCCTTACATCACCGGCAACAGCGTCCCTATGGGAACAAACCCACCGTCGCTGGACCAGACAGGACTGGCAAAAAGTGCTCTCCACTGACAAGTTGCGGTTTGTCTCACCAGGTGTGATGGTTGGATATGTGTTTATTGTCGAAGGAATGCGCGTTACACCGAGGCCTGTACTCTGGAACGGGATTGATTTGGGGGTGGAGGGTCTGTCATTAGTCTGGGGCAGTGTGTCGCAGCATCGGACTGCGCTTGTTGGCATTGCAGGCAATCTCAACGATATGCGTTACAGAGAAGACATCCTCCTCCCTCATGTGGTACCCTTCCTGCAGTCTCATCCTGACATGACCCTCCAGCATGACAATGCCACCAGCCATACTGCTCGTTCTGTGCGTGATTTTTTTGCAAGATAGAATGTCAGTGTTCTGCCATGGCCAGTGACGAGCCCAGGTCTCAATCCCTTTGATTTCGTCTGGGACCTGTTGGCTCGGTGGTTGAGGGCTAGGCCCCCCCCCCCAGAGAAATGTCCGGGAACTTGCAGATGCCTTGGTGGAGGACTGGTGTAACATCTCACAGCAAGAACTGGCAAATCTGGTGCAGTCTGAGGTGATGCACTGCAGTACTTAATGCAGTTGGTGGCCACACCAGATACGGACTTTTCATTTTGATCCCCCCCCTTTGTTCGGGGACACGTGACCAACAGAAATGGAATAATGCCTGTGGAACTTGTTCAGTTTGTCTCAGTTGAATCTTATGTTCATGCAAATATTTACACAGGTTAAAAATTAATGCAGTTGACAGTGGGGGCCATGCCGTCATCTTACCCAACATGGATAATGTGATGTTTGAGTTGTGATTTTTCTCCCCCCCCCAACAGTTCTGCCTAGACTGTGCATAATACTAAAATGTCCCATTTAAACTGACTCATTTTAATATCCAATGCTTTATTTGTGTCACTTATTTAAAACTGTCCATGAATGGCTGCGAAATACGTAGCCTCTTATAAATAATTAAGACACCAGATTTCAAATATGTGATTTGTACTTGGAAGAAGTGTAATAATAAAATAAGTGGGGAATAACAGTTCTTGCGAACAAGCACACTCATTACCCTATTTTTAGCCCCTTAATAATTAGAATTGTTCCACTGATCAAACAAAGTAAATAGGTCAGGTAACTATTTGCCCCTACACCCTAATGTGTCATGGTTCAGTGCTGTGGCAAGACGGGATAGTGGTTTCAACCGGGAGATTAAATTACGGCTACGCACTTCAAATCAATTTGGAGCACAGTTAAAATGAACATGCTGACATTCTAATGGACTAATTAAACATAGTATTTTTCATTGTGGAGGGGGGGTCAAATGCGAGTCTCACAGCCAATGCGTGAGTTGGCAGCT
The DNA here is from genome assembly GCF_034236695.1 of Oncorhynchus nerka. Lineage (NCBI taxonomy): Eukaryota > Metazoa > Chordata > Actinopteri > Salmoniformes > Salmonidae > Oncorhynchus > Oncorhynchus nerka. The sequence continues at coordinate 49,910,419 of NC_088398.1, read as the reverse complement.
CTACATCACCTGGGTCGTCACTATACTGTATATCAATGGCTCTGGGCCTAGCTATTAGTATGTAGCGCAGATGGTTGTGCAGGTTTCTCCCCACTGTCTAGGTTGTCTAGCAGCCTCCGGCTCACCCCTACACTGTTCCAACCTGTACATATTAAATTGGGTCATGTTTGATATGAACCCATCTTCTCACCCTGTGCTATGAATGTGACTAGAGCCCTACAGTGGACGTGTCCATAAGACCTAGCGGTCAAACACGCAAATTGTTCCAATTGTTTTTCCACCATTTTTATCAGTTTATCAAATAAGGGCTGTGTTTTGTGTTTACCCTAGTGAGACGTTTTGACTTTTATGAATATATTCGTCTCTGTTTAATCTCAGATTCAGAAATGCTAATTAGCATCGAAGTACAGGTCATGCCAGACGACAAATCCCTGCACGGCTTCTCTAGCTTTGCTGTCAACTAGCTCGCTACCTTGATCCAAAACTAAATATGTATTGAGAAAATGTAACTGTTCCATATTTTATTTTGATTTAACGCTTGTTTTTATGCATTTGGTCTTGTACAGAGTACTATCCTAGTATCAGTCAGATATTTATAATGTGCCATGAATACGAGGCTAGTTCTTGCAAGGAAGCTAGCTACCTACGTAGATATTAGAAACTTACCCTTATTTTCACCAGATCCTCTTCTGTTTCAGCCAGTGGAGGTCTATTTAATCCCTTATTTCTGCCAACTATATGAACAAGGTGAAGTCTATTTCAATTCATCAGAATGCTGTACTGTATTCAAGCAATTCAGAATTCACTTTGACATGTTCAAAGCCAGATTAACTCATTGCAGAATGTATCCATAATCATGAATATGCATATTTATTTGACAAATACACCTGGTCATCCATCAATCACGTCAAACACCTGAACTCCAACATTTACATTGTTTACTAGTTTGATGTCTTTAAAACGATGCATACACAACAAACATCTGCATTTCAAGTAAACATTATTTTATCCATACCATTTAACCTGGGACATCGAAGAGCACCATATGAACCATTATTTCTCTGAGGGCAGAATTCCATTTTAGGAATTAGACTAGCAATAACACAATGTAGAACAGCATATTGTGATTTTTGGGTGGATGAGTTCAATGGCAACAGGATGCGTAAAGTAGGTTTTATATAAAATACTAGGTAAACTCCAGCAGAATGAGACTCAAATCAAGGAAGCCATGCCTAAAAGCAGCTATATCAGCACCCTTTTCAATGTAACAGGTCCATGTTGCTGCTGCATTCAGTCTGAACCTGACTAGGGACAGCATTACAATGGGGGGGGGGGGAAACAGCTCAACATAGCAGCATAGGGAAAATGGGTGAAGGTAGGTTTTATAGAGAAGATGGACAGTTCCAAAGTGTCCGAAGTTGTGTGAACAATGGGGCATAAACTGCATAGTGTGGAATAAGGGGTAGCTAGAGCTGGTTGTCCATGGAATAAACATAAAATTGGATGCTAGTGTGCTTCTGCACTTTAGGATGTTACAAATATCCTGTCCATGTCCAGTCATTCTCGGCGTGTGTCCCTTGACATCATTCCATCTCAGTTACAGCATTCAAATTGTGCTCATCCTGTGTCTGAATCACAACATTTTAAGACTGGGCAATCACAGTATTTCCACAATTTTGAGCCACAAACAAAACTTAAGCATTGAGGACAGCTTTTTATATATTTTTTGGGGGGGATAACGTGGTGGTTTACACCATCTACTGTGAATGATTGAAGTATCCTACCCCAGCTGTAGGTCCATTTGTGTGTGTGTGTGGTCACTTAGGCCTACACATCAACCAGTACTGGGACCAGTAGAGACTTTGGGTGCTTTCTCTCAAAGTGCTGCTTGAATGTCTTTGGGTTAACGGTCCCTAATGGCGGAAGATGATCTGTGGCTTAGATATACATAAGTTGACATATTATGAACTAAGCAATACGATGCCACAAACTACACACACACACACACACATGACCAAAGGTATGTGGACACCTGCTCGTCGAACATCTCAATCCAAAGTCATGGGTGTTTATTAAGTTGGTCTCCTCCTTTTGCTGTAACTGCCTCTACTTTTCTGAGAAGGCTTTTCACTAAATATTGGGATATTGCTGCAGGGCATTGCCTCCATTCAGCCACAAGCATTAGTGAGGTCAGGCACTGATGCTGGGCGATTAGGCATGGCTCGCAGTCGGCGTTCCAATTCATCCCAGAGGTGTTCGATGGGGTTGAAGTCCGGGCTCTGTGCAGGCCAGTCAAGTTCATTCTGTATGGACTTTGCTTTGTGCACAGGGGCATTGTCATGCTGAAACAGGAAAGGGCCTTTGCTAAATGGTTGCCACAAAGATGGAACCACAGAATTGTCTAGAATGTCATTGTATGCTGTATCAAGCCCAAACGATGAAACAGCCCCCATTATTCCACCTATCTTCCATCAAACTTTACAGTTGGCACTATGCATTGGGGTAGGTAGCGTTCTCCTGGCATCCACCAAACCCAGATTTGTTCAGACTGCCAGATGATGAAGCGTGAGTCATGATTTCCCCTGCTCCAATTAAGGTGTGCTTTACACCACTCCAGCTGACGCTTGGCATTGTGCATGGTGGCGTTAGGCTATTGCGGCTGCTCGGTCAAGGAATCCCATTTCATGAAACTCCCGACGAACGATTATTGTGCTGACGTGGCTTCGAGGCAGTTTGGCTTCGAGGACAGATTTTTATACGCTTCAGAACTCTGGTCTCGTTCTGTGAGCTTGTGGCCTACTACTTTGAGGCTGAGCCGTTGTTGCTCCTAGACATTTCCACTTCACAATGACAGCACTTAGTTGATCATGCAGCTCTAGCATGGCAGAAAGGCCATTCTACTGCCAATTTTTGTCTATGGAGACTGCATGGCTGTGTGCTTAGGGTTGTTATCCTGTTGAAGTTGAACCTTCGTCCCTGTCGGAGTAACCTGCTCTAGAGGACTCCGGACTCATCAAGGATCTCTCTATGCTTCGTTCATTTTTCCCTCAATCCTGAAAAACATGCCCACAGCATGATGCTGCCACCACCATGCTTCACCGTAGGGATAGTGCAGGTTTCCTCAAGATGTGACGCTTGGTATTCAGGCCAAAGAGTTCAGTCTTGGTAACATCAGACCAGAATCTATTTTTTTCTCATGGTCAGAGAGCCCTTTCGGTGCCTCTTGACAGTCTTTGAGTTTGCCATGTGGCTTCTGTCTGGCTACTCTTCCATAAAGGCCTGATTGGTGGCGTGCTGCAGAGATGGTTCTCTATCTCCACAGAGGAGCTCTGTCAGTGACCACTGGGTTCTTGGTCACCTCTCTGACCAGGGCCCTCCTTCCCCAATTGCTCAGTTTGGCTGGGCGGCCAGCTCTAGGAAGAGTCATGGTGGTTCCAAGCTTCATATGGAGGCCACTGTGTTCTTGGGGACCTTCAATGCTGCAGAAATATTTTCTGTGCCTTGCCACAATCCTGTCTCTGGTTTTTCTCTGACATGTACCGTCAAATGTGGGGCCTTAGACGTGTGCCTTTCCAAATCATGTCCAATCAATTGAATTTTAGTTCAATTTCGAGTCTCATAGCAAAGGGTTTGGATACTTATTTACAAAATATTTTTTCAGTTTAATTTCCAAAAATGTCTAAACCGGGGGGGAATAAGGCTGTAACAAAGTCAAGGGGTCTGCATACTTTCCGAATGCACTGTTTGTCTTTTCCAGACATTCTGAAGGGTAAAAATATCTGTTTTTAAAATGTATATTTTCCAGGACACTGAAATACCATATTTTCCCAACATTGAAATCTGGTTCTGAATGTGAAAATACTTCTGTTTTGGTCAAGGCTGGACTGGACAAAATCTGAACCGTATGTAGACTTCTATGATTTGGTCTGGTCCGGACCAAAAACCAATGTCCGTTGATGTGGAAATCAAGGAAATCCGAACTGCACCAAAAAGGCATCTGTCGTTCTGGGCTTACTGAGGTGTTGCCTGAAGTTTAATTTTATGAATACCCATCTGTGGTCAGCCTGCAGTTTTATAAAACACTCAACAAACTTCTGGACAGGACCAAAAATATTGAAACCACTTAACATGAGATGCAACTCCTGGACAACACTCGTGATTATCCATTTTACTTTGACCTGTTCTGTTTTTAGGTTAACATGACAGCACTTTTATTTATTGGGCACCTTTTTAGGTTAGTCTAGTTTACTGCATAATGTAAAGTGTCAGTCTCATTACATTGTCATTTATCTCCAGCCTGTAGGCTACATACTCTTTCTACCACATCCTATATTTTCTAGACAATTTACTGCTGTTGGAGAGATGCAGCGACGCAAAATATGTTGCGCCCCTGCCTTTGTCAGTGGTCATTGCTTATCACAGGTTGGCATCAACGCTCTCATAAAAAGCCCTTCCAGCCACTGGTTGGCTGAGTCATTGTTCTGAGCAGAATTGTGATCTTTTATATGTTGGAGGTGCGTTGGTCTGTTTAGCTCAGAAAATGCTGCCCCTTTGTCAGTCTGTCACCATAGGCAGCTGCCCAATGAGCATGCCGGCCATGCACAGGGCAGGTGTGGACCAGCGCTGCCTTGGCTGCAGTCTTCTGGTTCGCAGCTGCTCCTTCCTTAGCAGCTGCCGTCATGGCATCAGTTAAGTTCAACTTCAAATTGAGAGTAGCATGTGTTATCAATACCCCCTCAATTCTCTCATGTGTGCATACTAGAGGTCGACCGATTTTATGATTTTTTTTTTTTAGATACCGATATTTTTATTTTTTTTATTCAATTTTAAAAAAAATTTATTGTTGTAATTGTCATTACAATTACAACAATACTGAACACTTATTTTAACTTAATATAATACATCAATAAAAATCTATTTAGCCTCAAACAAATGAAACGTGTTCAATTTGGTTTAAATAATGCAAAAACTAAGTGTTGGAGAAGTAAAGGTGCAATATGTGTCATGTAAGAAAGCTAACGTTTAAGTTCCTTGCTCAGAACATATGAAAGCTGATGGTTCCTTTTAACATGGGACTTCAATATTCCCAGGTAAGAGGTTTTAAGTTGTAGTTAATATAGTATTTATAGGACTATTTCTCTCTATACCATTTGTATTCCATATACCTTTGCCTATTGGATGTTCTTATAGGCACTTTATTGCCAGTGTAACAGTATAGCTTCCATCCCTCTCCTCGCCGCTACCTGGGCTCGAACCAGGAACACATCAACAGCCACCCTCGAAGCATTGTTACCCATGCAGAGCAAGGGGAACAACTACTAGAAGTCTCAGAGCGAGTGACGTTTAAAATGCTATTAGCGCGCACCCCACTAACTAGCTAGCCATTTCACTTCGGTTACACCAGCCTAATCTCGGGAGTTGATGGGCTTGAAGTCATAAACAGCGCAATGCTTGAAGCACAGTGAAGAGCTTCTGGCAAACAGGAATACAAGCCGTAGGTCATTAATATGGTCGAATCCGGAAACTATCAGATCTAAAACAATTTTCGCATATACTCTGCGTGCAATGAAAGCAAGAGAAGTGACACAATTTCACCTGGTTAATATCGCCTGCTAACCTAGACTTCTTTTAGCTAAATATGCAGGTTTAAAAATATATACTTCGGTGTATTGATTTTAAGAAAGGCATTTGTGTTTATGGGTAGGTACACGTTGGAGCAACGACAGTCCTTTTTCCGCGAATGCACACCGCATCGATTATATGCAATGCAGGACACTCTAGAAAACTACACATGGTTGATGATATTACTAGTTTAATGCTAGCTAGCAACTTACCTTGGCTTCTTACTGCATTCGCGTAACAGGTAGGCTCCTCGTGGAGTGCAATGAGGCAGGTGGTTAGAGCGTTGGACTAGTTAACTAAGTTTGCAAGATTGAATCCCCAAGCTGACAAGGTCAAAATCTGTCGTTCTGCCCCCTGAACAAGGCAGTTAACCCACCGTTCCTAGGCCGTCATTGAAAATAAGAGCGTGTTCAGACTTGCCTAGTTAAATAAAGGTGTAAAAAAATAAATCTGCCAAATCAGTGTAAAAAAATTCAGATTGTTATGAACTTGAAATCGGCCCTAATTAATTGGCCATTCCGATTTAATCGGTCGACCTCTGTTGCATGCCGATTACTATAAAACGCACCCTAACAGGTAGGACTAAATAAGGTTTCATAACCTTGCCTATTAGCTATAATAATTTGCTTGTACAGAGGGTGACAGCAAACCTATCAATGTTCTCCCGCAGTAATGTAAGCACACTTGACTCAAGAGGATGCTAATCAGTCCATCTCTGAAACCTAAAATAAAATAATACAGCTAGGGTAGCTAGCTACAAGTCAAGTAGTACTTGAAGTAGGCTACCTACCCCCTCACCAACAGACACATTATCAAGAATGCCAAGCCCTAGCTTCACCACCTGTTAGCTAGCTAGTTAACGAGCAAGCTACAATGGTTACTCCTTTAAAATTTGAGAGCTTACACCGGGACTTAGAGGTACCCAGCGTCACGGCTTCATTGCTTCAGAGCACCACAAGGGGAGGTTAGAGCTCTCATGCATTTGGGTCCCAAGGTTTTTTTTGACAATCATATTGAGTTGTTCCAATGATGAATTTGACGTGGAGCCACCCCTCCCTTGTGGCTTTCTTCAGCAAAGATGGCTGACAAAACATTACGGGGAGGCAAATGTAAGTTATATCGAGTCAAGCAAAAAATGTGTTAATGTGGAGGCAAGCGTTTGTGCATATTTTGTCAGTTAATTTACGGGGGGAAATAAATCTGTCATCCAATACCATGTATCAAACTCCATTCTGTGACTGGTTTCCTGTGTCTGAATGTATGTATTACTGTACCTGTTCATTTTCCTGGCCTTTCGAGTTCGGTGTAAAACAGGCGTCCTTTAGTGTTTTTCCGAGTAGCACTGTCCGTGACCAAAATCCCCAAGTCTACCAGTATTTTTGAAATGTCTCCAGTAGATTTTTCCGTTCCTCCTGAATGCCCTAATCTGCTCACTTAAATTAATAAAAATCATGGTGCTACAATATAATCAAAGTAAGGGCAATCTGCTGTATACTTTATAGCCTATTGTAACCTGAAAGTCACGCCTTTCCTCACTCCTCCCTTAACAGTTACCATTTCAAAAACGAGCTCTTAATTTTAAAAAATCACATTGCGACCAAAGAGAACAGACAAAATGGACAATGTTTTCATCAAACCAGCTTCTTTCTATGGTGCTACCCGTTCCAGGGTTAGGACTGTAACCACCAGCTTCTTTCTATGGTGCTACCCGTTCCAGGGTTAGGACTGTAACCACCAGCTTCTTTCTATGGTGCTACCCGTTCCAGGGTTAGGACTGTAACCACCAGCTTCTTTCTATGGTGCTACCCGTTCCAGGGTAAGGACTGTAACCACCAGAGGACTTAAATGAGCCGGAGCTGAGAGGACCACAAAGGTATTTTGGTTTCAGAGCATTTTTTTTATTAAAAAAGAGGCAGTATGCCTTAAACTCTATAATTGTGTACTAAAAACGAATGTGTTTTTGCAGAGCTTACAACATGTGGAGATCCGTGGATAAAGGGTTGGACAACGGGCCGCACCGAAAAAACACATGGTTGCCAAGAAGGCTATTAGTTAAGCTAGATTCTTAACATGTGTGTTGGAGTCACTTTTTTAATTCTTAATTGATCTACCTTTTCTATCATAGGCCACTGTAATGGATGGGGGCTCAGGGCGGTACCATTCTGCTCATCTGAAGAAGGCGCTCATGGGTGAGATTCAAACTTTGAAGATTGTGTCATTGAAAGCTGAAAGAGAAACATTCTCTGAGGGCAGAGATATGGGCGACAGCTGATGTATTGGTCCAGAGCCAGGCGGTATTGGCGGAGAGTCACTCCTCATTAGCTGAGAATCAGGTGACGGAAGTGTTGAAAAGGGTGAGGAAGGAAATGGCGTCACAATCCATGCCAGGCACACCTGTGAGCTCTGGAACTCCACCTCCGACAGGCAGTCAACCTGCATGGTGGGTTTGTCAGGTCGTTGGTTCACCCTGACATTTCCATTCCTCTGACAACAGAACTTGACCAACTGCACAGCAAGGGCCGCCCGGACCGTTATCCTGTTCTGCTATTCCAAGGATGTGTAACCGAAGAGATACCACGAGTGGGTTCGGAATACAAACTGGGATGGATCCCGAGGCAAATGTGGCTTACCAGTGAACCTCCGGGTGTTCATCATTAATACTGTGTCTCAGACGTTTCCGTCCATGCAACTTGAAAAAGCATTAAAGACCGCGTTAATGAGTACTTGAGGTCACCGAGAAAGTCTGGACGTGGCCTGCTCTCCCTTATGTAAGGAATTAGGCACTTTCCCATGCAGTATGTACTATATGCCATGTTTACTTGTCACTGCACAGTAGCCTAAACAAATGCAGGTGGCTTATCTTCTAAATGCTTTATTATCCATATGTAAAAGCATATGCTGTACTGCATTCCTTCATCAGCATCTTTATGCTTTCGATAATAAAGTAATGATAAATACTCTTTCAAAATGTCCATAACGAATTACTTGTACGCTATGATATTCTTAATGTGTTGACAATATAAGCAAGTGATGCCTGTTTTGTTGTTGCCCTTTTCATGCTCACTCGAGGTTAAATAAAAACAAATATTATTACTTTTTTTAATTAACTATTAATTTAGAATTATATCAAAGCCACTTATGATCTAAGAATATCTAACGGGAAATGGCCCTTAGAGGATTGGAGGACTCTAAATTAATATCTGTAATTGTTGGCGGAGAGTCACACCATTGAGAAATATTTTTCAATATACTGTCGGCCTACTATAGGCAAAATGAGTCTCACTAGTGTTGAGTAATGTCTAATTCTGTAGTAGACATCACAACTATGAAATAACATTGTACAGCACCATATTTTCTGTTCCAGTCTAGCAAACCCAGAGGGTTTTTCCATGGAATAGAAACACCATGATATTAATTAAGCAAGTACCAAGTTTGGACACCTACTCATTCCAGGATTTCTTTTACTTTTTTCTACATTAATACTTTTTCTAGGTTAATAGTGAAGACGTCACCACTATGAAATAACACATGGAATCGGTGAAGAACAAATTCTTATTTACAAGGACAGCCTTCTCCTTCCTCGCCAACTGGGATTTGAACCCTGGTCTCCCACTTGCCATGCATTCTGTAGTACCGACATGGCCTGCTAAAATACACTTTCAAAATGCAGATGTTTTAGTTATGGATCCATAACTAATTACTATGGGAATAAATATCACAGATATTGGAACAAAGCCCATATTTTCCATTTGTTTTTCATGGAATAGAAACATATTATTCTAAGCAAGTATCAGCCAAAAGATTGGATTCCTCATTCCAGGTTTACTTTATTTTCTACATTGTAGAAAATAGTAAGACATCACAACTATGACATAACACATGCCCTGCATTCTGTAGTACAGACATGGCCTGCTCGCCCTTATGTAAGGAATTAGGCACCATCCCATGTTTACTACAATATTTATTGTAAACTGCACAGTAGCCTTTTAAACACATTTTCGCTAATAACGTGATACTCTTTCAAAATGCAGATGTTGATTTAGTTATGGATTCATAAATTACCATGGGAATAAATGGCACTGATTTACAGAAATATTGGAACAAAGTTTTTCAATGAAGGCAAATTTAGAATCCTCAGATCCTGTAGCCTACTCCTGAGGTCACGTTGTACAGTGCCATAGAAAACCAGAGGGTTTCATTTTTCCATTTTTCTCTGAATAGAAACACCATATTAATTAGGCCAAATTTCTTAAACAATCCCATATACTGTTATTACCAAGGTTTTAAATTCTCTGGTATTGCCAATACGGAATACTTTCAAATGCTTCTCTAAGATACCATCTGGTGGTCAAACTAGCATTAACTTGCAGTAACAGAAAAAATGGCTGAGAATTCAACTATGGGGCGGGGGGCGGCAAGATTGTGCCGCTGCCACGGGGCGGCAAGTAGCCTAGTGGTTAGAGCGTTGGACTAGTAACCGAAAGGTTGCAAGATCGAATCCCCAAGCTGACAAGGTAAAAATGTCGTTCTGCCTCTGAACAGGGCAGTTAACCCATGGTTCCCAGGCCGTCATTTAAAATAAGAATTTGTTCTTAACTGACTTGCCTAGTTAAATAAAGGTAAAATAAAAATGCTGTGGCAGCATGCAAGGTGTGCTGCTGTATGACGACTTTTAAAGGAGGAACCACTAGACTGTTGGTTTATAAAAGCCAAAGAGAACTAAACCCATTTTTATGAATTTCTCATGTGTTTAAATGGCGAGTCATCTAACCAGGCTAATGTTGCGAACATAAACTCACCATCTAGATAACAAGCATTTTCAATTTAACTTAGGGTTCTTTCCTTCAATTCTGTAAATTCTTACAAGGAGCAGAGGGAATTTAGCAATTTTAATGTACTTAATTCTGCAAATCTTCCCATGGAGTTGACAATGTTGCAGTGTAAAGATTCCTGCAATTTGAAGAATTATCATGGCTAATTCTCTGTGTTGCTCAAACATAACAATCAATGGAGGCCCCTGGGCATGTGCCCGGTCAATAATTCAGCCATGCCAAAAGTACTTGTAAATTAATTTGTTTTATTTATTGGTTTAATCATTTTTAGCTTTTATTTTGGACATTTCTAGTTCTCAAATTGTATTATAAAAAATATATAGGTATATTTTCTACAAACTTAGGATTTGGTTTAAGTTTACACTGAAAGGGTTTTTCCATGAGTACAGGGGGAACACTTCTTTAGTGCTATGGGTTTTGTTTAGGTGCTCATTACAAACGGTAATTTTTTAAGGTGTCTCCTTAGCCCCCCACAGACATTCACCACATTTTTTTCATGTAGATGCCCCTCAGGCTGGTCATTTACTTATTGGTGGATGAGGTCCGAGGCAGTGCCTGAGGGATAGGCAAGGAGAGAGCTGTTGCTCTTTGTTCAGGTAAGGTATAGCAGATAGTGTCTGTCAATGCTCCCACTTGCTTGCAGCTTCTTGAGGTCTCTGAAGAAATGTACCACTTTTTAGGCCTGTCGGTCTTCCTGTCTTAAGTGACTTTTTTTTTATTGTGACTTCATTGTTTTGGTAGTTAAGCCCTTGACTGATGTGGCTGGACTGCCCTCTGCTATAGTGGCACTGGCAGAGCTCATGCTTCTCGGTTGAGAGAATTTGAGCAGCATGCCATTCACAAGACTACATTTTAATCCTCACAAAGACCCCATTGTTCACAATGCAGAGTTATAAAAATTTTTAAAAGCTTGTTTTGAAAACTGTATTTTGAGCAAAACATTCTCACATTTTGAAACCAGACTGAAGTTGATTCAATGCACCAACAGTTTTTCATCAATGATTTAGTTACTTTTCCATTCTCTCGGATTTGTTTTGAATATGTTAAACAAGGCAGTTCCACGCGGAAGCCAAGAATATGGTGGGGTTCTTTTAGAGGTATTCCCACAGTGAAAGGTGTCTCCATATCACCGGTCAAGGACAAAGTTACCTTTTAGTGTTTTAGAGTTCCCTGGAGACCCCTCTCACCGTTTGAAAACAAGTCCTCTGTCTGTAGATGAATGTACAGTTTCATTCTAGTGGTATGAGGGGGGGGAAAGGTGCTCTCTATTCCATACTCTCTATGCTCTCTATTCTATACACACAGACTGCGCTGTAGCCCTTGATCTTATTCGCTCAAGTACATGGGATATGACACAAATGATGGTGACGCTGTCCTTTTTGTGGGGGGAGTAGTGGTTCTGTTTTGAGCTGGTTACTGCTCTGTCAGGAATGGGTAGAATAAAAATGTCCCCTTGTCTCTCTGCTTGTCAGATGCATTGTGGTAGCCTGTCTTTTATGGACTCCAACTGGGATCTCCTTTTAAGCCCTCAGAATGGTTCCATCAGAATGGCTCCTTCAGTCTGATAGCGGGGGTGTTTACTCACAGTAGGGGGTAGAGGGATGGGTGTGGGTGTCTGGCTGGCTCTGGGGACTGAACAAGGCCTTAGGGCTGCAGTGAAATGGGGCAAATGAGCTGTCAGTCCATCGGCATGGCTTTCCTTTTCCTGGGCTCTTGTATAACGGTCTGGATCCCCAAAGTGAGTGCTAGTCGATTCGGTAGCAGAATCGTAAAAAAGCAGTACCTTCTTTGGGCTCCTCCCCTTTCCCAGTGTCATCACTACGCTGGTTGTCTGTGTTCAATTGACTGAGGAAAGTCTCCAGGAGGCAATGTATACTCTTTTGGGCGACTATTTACTGTTAAATATTTGTCTTCATTCTCTACCTGGTCCCAGTCCCATCGTTCAGTAGGTCAGAATGTTTAAAGCCAGAGAAGGGCCGCCAGTCGTCGCTCAGTTTGTCAGCTTGGTCAGACCGATCCACAAAGACCATTTTAAAGTTTTACAAAAGCAAACCTTAATCACTGGACTAGAGCGGCCCACCAGGCATAGATCAAACGCATAACAAGAAGATTATGAACCTTGCCCACCAGACATGAGAAATTACATTTGTCTTGTCAGTGCAGATTTGGTCATGGAAACTTGAAAGCAATGGGAGATTGGTAAAGCACCACCATATGCTGGCGTAGTTCTTAGGCCTACTCGTTACAAACAAGCTCTTCCCTCTGTCTCCAAAATACAATTTTGGCATTACTTGCTGTTCAGGGAAATTTAAGTTTAAATTGGATGTAACATTCCGGCCATATGTTCTCCATGGAACATGAGGATGTCATTAGTGTACAAAGTTTTTATTTTATTTTTTTGGTATCAAGTTTAGAATTCATGTTTGAGGGGGAGACAAGCTGTCAATGCATGAAATGATTTAATCTACATTCCTTTTTCAGAATAAGGCTTCACTCCTACCCCCCCCCATCGCTGGGAACCATTCCTTGAGCTGTCCTCGTTGAATACCGAAATGTCAGTGTAGCTGAAAGAATCTCCCAGACATAATCTGGAGAGAAAAAACACAATTCCTGGCATAGCATTCCGAAGGTGGAAGCGCAGATGTTCCGCTGCCAGTCATCAGACTGCAAATGTGTCGGGTTTCAATGTGATAGTTAGTCAGTACATGCTCTGTGTGCTTTTCCAAATTCAGTTTGCGAAATCTCATGCATCTTGCTTTTTACATGTCGTTAATCAGATTCCTAGTTTACGAGATTAGCATACCACCTCCTTTCTTGACTTTGGCGACTAATCCGGACAATTATATTAGCATGCACTGTGTAATAGAATTTAGGAAATTAAAATGCATGTGGAAAGATGCTTCAAAGACTTGCTAAAAATATATCATTCCAAAATTTAGAACTCAAATTAGATTGAATCCAAGCTGCTCCTAATCACAGTTGCCCAGCCGCGTACTATGTAGCAAGACAGTCTAGGGATTGACACTGTGTTGGATATGCGATGTACATATTACAGAGTTCTCCTATCCTAGTTCTGGGCTGGGTATGAATGGAGGGCAGGGAGTGAGCAGCCCCACGGGCAGTGCAGCTGAAATGATGACACAAGCGTAATAATTTATGGATGTGCTGGCTCACAGTGAAATGGTGTTAGGGAGGAATTTTGCTTCCCTGTGTTCTAACATTTACAGTAAAGTCTGTTGGGTACTAAATACATTTGAGTTATCTGAGCTAAACTAATGTTAGTTGATGTAAGGAATAGTGCAGAGCTGGGATGTGATTTCTTAGTTCTTTATTTGGCCTAATTTGCATATTTTTGACCAGGTTTTTACTATTGTGTTTTTGCAGGATCTCCGTACTATGACAATGTGCGACCACTCTCCTACCCAGACTCTGATGCAGTCCTCATCTGCTTTGACATTAGCAGACCAGACACCTTGGACAGTGTACTGAAGAAGGTGAGCATTTCATATGTCCTGTAAGTTTCTTCTGATTTGCCCCTGAATTAAGTGACCTGTCCCACAGGCATTTTCACTCTGTCCCCTTGGACCCTCTTGGAAAAGGCTTGTTTGTGTTGCTGGGTGAAGTGGCTTGTGAAAAACCTCATGGATGAAAATTACTGCACTGGGCACATGAGTCTGAGAAGTAGTCCAACAGGCCTTGTTCACGTGTGGTATCCCAGGGATGGCTACTCTGGGTCTCAGTGCCCTTTGACCTGTGATGACACAGGGCTCGGTATTGTGCCAGCTGAGAGGAGTTTGGTCCAGTGAGTGGGAGTGATCCCTCCTTTGGAGAGAACATAATCACTTGGCTGGGCCGCAGTATCTGGATCACACACTGATCATTGGGCATTGTTGTGGGGGGAAATGAGAGAGCTCGAGGACAGTTGTTCAAGGCACAGAATAAGCCTGGGAAAGTGGAAGAGGATGTTTTCCATTACTTAAATTGTGCGATACAGAGCTGGCGCTGTCAGTGACTGTTTTCAAAGATGACAGCACGATATGAAGAGAATGTGTGGGTGGTTAACTCTCTGGAAAAACTCCAGTGCCCATTAATGCAGCCCTTTTGGCACTTGTCTAACTATTTTGGCCCCAAATCTAAACCTGAGGTCTGGGTGCATAACTTTATTTTATTTTATAGACCTTGCGGAAGTCTAGATTTGCATGCATAACTCTTATGTTTGGATGTCTGACACTGAATATTAGCCAAACCTGTAAAAGCACATGTGTACTAGAAGTGTTAATGATTTTTCTATTTTCTGAATTGTTTTCTCTATAGTGGCGAGTAGAGATCCAGGAGTTTTGTCCCAACACCAAGATTCTGCTGGTAGGATGCAAGTCAGACCTCCGCACAGACCTCACCACACTGGTGGAACTGTCCAATCACAGACAGACACCCGTGTCATATGATCAGGTAGGTGGTACATGCATTTTGCTCGTACTTTAACACTCACTATGATGATGTGGACATAAGTTATTTGTATTATTGGTCTAGTACTATATGCCTTAATGTGGTACCTGTAAACCTCAACAGCTATGAATACCAATAAGACTGATCTACTGGTGTTATTTTCTCTCAGGGCTCCAACATGGCCAAGCAGATCAGTGCTCCCTACATCGAGTGTTCATCCCTGCAGTCTGAGAACAGCGTCAGAGACATCTTCCACGTGGCCACGCTTGCGTGCGTCAACAAGAGCAACAAGAACGTCAAACGCAACAAATCCTCCAGGGGCACCAAGAGGATCTCGCACATGCCCAGTAGGCCCGAACTCACCGCTGTCACATCAGACCTGCGTAAAGACAAGGTCAAGAGCTGTACAATAATGTGATTGGTTGGGGTAGGGAGATGGACTGTGGGAGGAGCAGGCATGTGATGGGGACTGGACACTGCATAGAGCCCCTCCCATTAGACTCACACGCAAAGGAGTGAGAAGGCGAGTTAGTGCTGCACTTTAAATCAGCTTCTCCACTGGTTTGTATTGACGCAAAACGTACAAACTTACATCAAGCTGCCCTAGTCTGCGCCAGAGGAGAAGTTCACCAGGGAGACTGAAGGAAACCGGACACTGGAGCCCATCTGAGGCTTCAGAATTGGGTTTTGGTTTATTTTTAAGGCCAAGATGGTCAACAACCCTTTGACATAAACTACAAGAAAGAGATGGAAGACATGCTGACTTCTGTCGGTCCTCTCAAGCTTTCTTTACCCCAGGAAATGTTTTTGTTCCAGCAATTACACCATAACCTTTTGGTCTGGGATCTGGACAGGAAAAGAGCTAAAGTGGTATCAGGTTTTAATTTTATCTTCAGAAAGATATGAGAAGTGGTATGGTGGTGGATTCACCACTGAGTGACAAGATTGTTGTTTAGAAGCAAGAGACTGCCGCTGTGTTCTGCTACAGTAAAATGGATCAAGAAGACAAATGGATCTCTGGCACCTGGGTCTGGCACTTACAGACAAAGAAGTTACTAAAGGACAGAAACACTGGTTTGTTCACATTGCCCATCTTCTCCCCCTTTCTCTTTTGTTACTGCCTTTATGAGTTTGCCAAATGGGATGTTTGTTATAAGCTGTTGCACACTGTTACGAAAGATCTGAAAGCCTTTTTACTATGTTTTGCTCCTTTGCATATCGTTCTAGTGCTGTTTTTAAACCTCAGCATAGTCTGAACCCTTTGTTTTGCTGTTTATCATTTACAACCAAAAAAGCTTGACAGAGCGTTGAAATCGCTCACAAAGTAGCTCTCTGGCAACGACTAATGTGATAAGCTGTGTAACGACCATGACCAATGATTTTGAAGGATGTGCTACAGTATCTCTGAGGACATATCCTACACCCCTGCTCTTCTGTCACACTTCTGTCACTGGGATGACTGCGCTCCCTGGCATCGCAAGAGTTACGGGCAGCACAGCTGCCCAGTACATGTGGTGCACAGTGCACACCCATGCCGAGCTTAATTAAGGGCTTAAACATGGCCAGTGCTGATCAAGCCACTGCGCTTCGGTTATCGGCCCAGAAGACCATTGCACAGATCTTTTCAAGGATGTCCTCGGCTATGCAATGTGAGGATTCTTATCGAACTCCAAGAAGGACAATGGTCTGTAAAGACAAGTCTAGTTATCAATGTTTGCTGGTTCATGACCTCTACAGTGCTGTTATTGATTTGGGGCGGCAGTGGTTAGCCTAGCGGTTAGAGCATTGGACTAGTAACCGAAAGGTTGCAAGTTCAAATCCCTGAGCTGACAAGGTACAAATCTGTTGTTCTGCCCCAGAACAGGCAGTTAACCCACTGTTCCTAGGCAGTCATTGAAAATAATTTGTTCTTAACTGACTTGCCTAGTTAAATAAAGGTAAAATAAAAAATAAATACATTTCTGTGTGGAGCGCTAGGGCAGACTACATATTACTCACACTGTTCATCTCTGGTACAGAGGCACCACATTCGTAGCCTACTCTTGATTCAAATACAACTGTTATTTGATAATGAATGTGACCAGCACACTGGGGCATTAGGCTAAGTCCAGTAGCTAAGTAGAACTAGCCTGTAGCTATAGCTCATGGCGGCAGGTAACCTTGCGGTTAAGAGCGTTGGGCCAGTAACCGAAAGGTCGTTGGTTCGACTCCCCAAGGTGGGGAAAAATCTGGCCTTCTGCCCTTGAGCAAGACGGTTAACCATCTGCGCCTGGGGAACAGTTGGGGATGTGGATGTCGATTTAAGGCAGCCGCTCCCCCATACCACCTCTGAGGGGTTTGGTTAAATGCAGAAGACGCATGATTGTTGAATGCGTTGTTGTGCAACTGAGAGGTATCCCCCTTTCTCTCCACCCTCTCCAAGCAGTTGCTGTTAAACTAGATTTAAATCTTTCACATCTAACAGTTACAATTTCAGTCTTCAGTTGTCTCCGCAGCATAGTAAGTACTTGGGTGTTGTTGGTGTTGAAGTCTGTTGAGCTGATTTCAGAACAGCCCCCCCAAGGCAGTATATCAGCTAGCGGGTGTAGCCTTAGCTCTCAGTAGGAAAAAATTGTAAATTAAAGTTCAGAATGTGTTAGCTGTAGAATATCAACCCTTTTTTAAAATGTTTAGTCCATTTGTATGTATGATGTTTCGACAGTATTTATTGAAGTTATATATTTTACCTTTTTTGAAAATAAAGTTCAATGTACAGTACAACGTCTTGAGACTTAATCTTGACATGGGTATTTTGTCAAACTGTTTGGAATACCACTGTCTGGAAATCGTAGCAGAACACATTATGAACCATTTTTTGTTTTGCTACAACCTACTCAGACTCCTTGCAGTAAAATAATCGCTTGGGATGAATAATATTCAATTAAGTGTCTTATCCCTCTGGCACATTAATCTGTGAACATCATGACATGGTAACCACATTTCTATTCCTGACTAGAGGGCTGCTTGATTAAATTAGTGTTTTCTCATCTACATGGCCAGCTTGCATTTTCTCACCGTGCTTAAATCTTTATTCAATACAGTAGGATTGCTTTCGCTCACCATGAACAACATGGAGGAAAGACTGTTCCGGTTCGATTGTTCAGGCATTCCACTATGCTGTATCAATCTGCTTCTAGATTGTGTATAATCTTCTAGGTTAGGAGACTATTCCATCAATGTCCCAGCAAACATACACAGGACATGGTTACCATGTTCTCAGAATATGATATTTTACTGTGACCATTATCGTCTTCTAAATGTAATTTATGGTTCATATCTGACAACTTTCGCTGCAAGTGGACTGAGACGAGAATGCCTGAAATGCATTGTGAATGTGATTTAGACGTTCTACAGAACCGTATAACAACAGTGGCTGGCTGGCTGCTCAGAGATGGAAACATTTATGCCCCGCTGATCATTTGTGCGTGTCTCTGAAGAATGCATAGCATCATCCAACTCTTTATGATGGATTACATGCTGATATTGCAGTCCCCCCCCCGCTTTCCTTCCTTTCCTCCCCAGTGAGCAGTTTGTCAGGCAGAACTCCAGGTAAATCTGGGACAAGTATAACAAACTTTTTTTTATTTTTATCAGCAGTCGGGAATTAACTGCAGACAATTTGCCAAGTGCATGTATAGTAATTATATCTAGGGGTATTGTCACATCCACTAGTTCCTTAAATTTCACCCTAACCATGTAATGCTTTCAATTGCAAGTTAAGGTTACAGCTAACTGGCCCTCTCTACCGACAGCCCCAGGAGTCCCTAAAGGACTAGTCTACCTAGGCAAACAGGTTACCTCCCACAATGTAAACGATGTGTCTTAGGTCTGGGATTTCCAAAACTACTAAACGACCACTGTCCTTGAACCCTAGAACATGTGCTCTACAGTCATTGGCCTATCCCTTAGCATACCACAAGGTATAGGGAAGCACCCAGCTAACAAACATTTCCACAACTTTAGAAAATGTACCCTTAAGTCTAGTTAGGTCATTAACTAACTTTTTCATAGGAATGATCCTGTGACATGCCAGGAATGTTTCAAGAGAAGCCATTCCCTTAATGTTAAATAACTTACCCAGAATGTGGTTACCACGTTATCAGAACACCACGTATTATTGTTCTTGACAGATTTCATGGGAACGTGGCACAGAACGGTGTCTAATGTTCTGTGGGTTAGGAGAATATTCCATCAACGTCCCACCAAACATACACAGAACGGTGTCTAATGTTCTGTGGGTTAGGAGAATATTCCATCAACGTCCCACCAAACATACACAGAACGGTGTCTAATGTTCTGTGGGTTAGGAGAATATTCCATCAACGTCCCACCAAACATACACAGAACGGTGTCTAATGTTCTGTGGGTTAGGAGAATATTCCATCTACGTCCCACCAAACATACACAGAACGGTGTCTAATGTTCTGTGGGTTAGGAGAATATTCCATCAACGTCCCACCAAACATACACAAAACGGTGTCTAATGTTCTGTGGGTTAGGAGAATATTCCATCAACGTCCCACCAAACATACACAGAACGTGGTTGCCAAGTTTTCAAAAGTTAAGATATTGTTCTAGACACTTCATGGGATTGTTTAAAGAACATTAGTGTGCAAAGAAATCCATTACACATCACGCCCAGTTACTGTTGCCAAGCCAATCAAGGCCCTAATTGGCGAACCACTGATCCATTGATGGCTCTTTGTCTGTTGGCAAGGTCAGGGATGCTCACTCATTTTAACAGTGTTTTCAACTTACGTATTTGACACACTTTGCATACATTATTACGTTGTGCATGTTCATTTATACAATCATGTACTAGATACTAGACAGTGGTTAGGGCGTTTGCCATTGGTACTGGTGACCTGTGTTTGAAAACTGCTAGGGGAGTCACCCTGCTCTCATATCCCCAAGCACGTCTCCAACACAGGCCACTTTTAACAGAGCTGAGATTTACTCCAGTGCATTCACTTTATTGCTTTACATCTATCAAGTTGTTTCTAATCTACACAAGTGAAACCCTTAGCCCTCTTCCCTAGGCACTTCTGTAGATATGAACTTGATAGGTGTAAGAAATAGGGTGAATGCACTTTGTAGTAAATCTTAGCTCTGTACAAATACACAAGAAAACTTTGATTTCAGGAGTATCATTAAGCCAAGATGTTGTGAGATCAAATTGTATTAGTCACATGTACCGAATACAACAGTGCAGTTTAATAAGAATAAGAAATAAAAGTAACACGTCATTAAAGATCAGCAGTAAAATAACAATAGTGAGATTATATACAAGGGGGTACCGGTACAGTCAATGTGCCGGGGGCATTGGTTAGTTGAGGTAATATGTACATGTAGGTAGAGTTATTGAAGTGACTATGCATAGATGATAACAATGGAGTAGCAGCGGTGCAAAAGAGAGAAGGGTGCAATGCCAATAGTCTGGGTAGCCATTTGATTAGGTGTTCAGGAGTCTTAGGAAGCCTCTTGGACCTAGACTTGGTGCTCCGGTACCACTTGCCGTGCGGTAGCAGAGAGAACAGTCCACTAGGGTGGCTGGAGACTGACAATTTTTAGGGCCTTCCTGACACCGCCTTGTATAGAGGTCCTGGATGGCAGGAAGCTTGGCCCCAGTGATGGGCTGGGCCTTTCACACTACCCTCTGTAGTACCTTGTGGTCAGAGGCAGAGCAGTTGCCATACCAGGCAGTGATGTAACCACCGGTGCTCTCGATGGTGCAGATGTAGAACCTTTTTGAAGATCTGGGGAACCAGGCCAAATCTTTTCAGTCTCCTGAGGGGGAATAGGTTTTGTTGTGCCCTTGTCACGGCTGTCTTGATGTGCTTGGACCATGTTAGGTTGTTAATGTGGACACCAAGGAACTTGATGCTCTCAACCTGCTCCACTGCAGCCCCGTCGATGAGAATGGGAGCATGCTCGGTCGTCTTTTTCTTGTAGACCACAATCATCTCCTTTTGTATTGATCATGTTGAGGGAGAGGTTGTTGTCCTGGCACCCCACGGCCAGGTCTCTGACTTCCTCCCTATAGGTGGTCTCATCGTTGTCGGTGATCAGGCCCACCACTGTTGTCATCAGCAAATTTAATGATGGTGTTGGAGTCGTGCCTGACCGTGCAGTCATGAGTGAACAGGGAGTACAGGAGGGGACTGAGCATGCACCCCTGAGGGGCACCTGTGTTGAGGATCAGCATGGCGGATGTGTTGTCACCTACCCTTACCACCTGGTGGCTGCTCGTCAGGAATTCCAGGATCCAGTTGCAGAGGGAGGTGTTTAGTCCAGGGTCCTTAGCTCATTGATGAGCTTTGTGGGCACTATGGTGTTGAACGATGAGCTGTATACAATGAATAGCATTCTCACATAGGTGTTCCTTTTGTCCAAGTGGAAAAGGGCAGTATGGAGTGCAATAGAGATTGGATCTGTTGGGGCGGTATGCAAATTGGAGTGGGTGTAGGGTTCCTGGGATGATGTGAGCCATTACCAGCCTTTCAAAGCACTTCATGGCTACAGACGTGAGTGCTACGGGTTTGTAGTCATTTAGGCAGGTTACCTTAGTGTTCTTGGGCACAGGGACTATGGTGGTCTGCTTAAAACATGTTGGTTTTACAGACTTGGACAGGGAGAGGTTGAAAATGTCAGTGAAGACAGTTGCCAGTTGGTCAGTGCATGCTTGCAGTACGCGTCCTGGTAATTCATCTGGTCCTGCGGCCTTGTGAATGTTGACCTGTCTAAAGCTCTTACATCTGCTGCGGAGACATGATCAGACAAGCTAATGACTAATGTGGTGTACTCTTCAATGCCATCGGAGGAATCCCGGAACATATTCCAGTCTGTGTTAGCAAAACAGTCCTGTAGCTTAGCATCTGCTTCATCTGACCACTTTTTTTATTGATCTAGTCACTGGTGCTTCCTGCTCTGAGAACATGGCAACCATGTTCTGTATATATTTGGTGGAAGGTTGATGGAATATTATCCTTACCTTCAGAAAACTGGACACAAGAATGTTGTTGTTTCTGCTTTAACACAAAAAAAAATCTAAAACGGTTCTCAGAAGGTTTTTGCTAACAAATAATGTTCTCTTAACTAACAGAAAACTGGACATTCAAACATTAGGGTAACATTACCAAAACATTCTCTCTCCTTAGATCTGTTAGCTGGTGCATGACAGTTTCTCAAGTAGTATGAGCTACACTACAGCAATCCCCCTTCTACATTACCTTCTGCACCTGATGATCTTTTGTCAATTCAACCCAATACACTTTTTCAGGTTGTGTGAAAACTGTTTGGGGATGAAGAATGTCTTGGTCTGGCCATACAGGGAAATTGGTGTAGTAATAAAAATAGCAAATATTTACACTACCGGTCAAAAGTTTTGGAACACCAACTCATTCAAGGGTTTATCTTTTTATCTTTTTACTATTTTCTACATTGTAAAATAATAGTGAAGACATCAAAACAATAAAATAACACATATGGAATAATGTAGTAACAAAAAAAGTGTTAAACAAATCATAATTTTTTTATATTTGAGATTCTTCAAGGTAGCCACCCTTTGCTTTGATGACAGCTTTGCACACTCATGGCATTCTCTCAACCAGCTTCACCTGGAATGCTTTTCCAACAGTCTTGAAGGAGTTCCCACATATGCTGAGCACTTGTTTGCTGCTTTTCCTTCACTCTGGGATCTGACTCATCCCAAACCAGCTCAATATGGTTGAGGTCGGGGGATTGTGGAGGGCAGTTCATCTGATGTAGCACTCCATCACTCTCCTTCTTGGTAGAATAGCCCGTACACAACCTGGAGGTGTGGTGGGTCATTGTCCTGTTGAAAAACAAATGTGTCTCAGCACAAACCAGATGGGATGGCGTATCGCTGCAGAATGCTGTGGTAGCCATGCTGGTTAAGTGTGCCTAGAATTCTAAATAATTCAGACTGTGTCACCATTAAAGCACCCCTACACTATCACACCTCCTCCATGCTTCACAGTGGGAAATTCATATGCGAAGATAATCCGTTCACCTACACTGCGTCTCACAAAGAGAAGGCATTTGAAACCAAAAATGCCAAATTTGGACAAACGTCCACTGGTCTAATGTCCATTGCTCGTGTTTCTTGGCCCAAGCAAGTCTCTTATTCTTAATAGTGTCCTTTTGTAGTGGTTTCTTTGCAGAAATTTAACCATGAAGGCCTGATTCACAGTCTCCTCTGAACAGATGTGTCTGTTACTTGAACTCTGTGAAGTATTTATTTGGGCTGCAATTTCTGTGGCTGGTAATAAACTTATCCTCTGCAGCAGAGGTAACTCTGGGTCGTCATTTCCTGTGGCGGTCCTCACGAGAGCCAGTTTTATCATAGCGCTTGATGGTTTATGCGACTGCACTTGAAGAAACTTTCAAAGTTCTTGAAATTTTCCGTTTTGACTGACCTTCATGTCTTAGTCATGATGGACTGTAGTTTCTCTTTGCTTATTTGAGCTGTTCTTGCATTAATATGGACTTGTTCTTTTACCAAATAGGGCTATCTTCTGTATACTGCTCCTACCTTGTCACAACACAACTGATTGGCTCAAACGCATTAAGAAGGAAAGAAATTCCTCAAGTTAACTTCTAAGAAGCTATACCTGTTAAGTGAAATGCGTTCCAGGTGACTACCTCATGAAGCTGGTTGGGAGACTGTCAAGAGTGTGCAAAGCTGTCATCAAGGCAAAGCGTGGCTATTTGAAGAATCTCAAATGTAAAATATATTTTGATTGTTTAAACTTCTTTGGGATCGGTGTCCCTACCAGGGGACTGTTGAGCTAACGTAGGCTAATGCGATTAGCATGAGCTTGTAAGTAACAAGAGAATTTCCCAGGACATAGACATATCTGATATTGGCAGAAAGATTAACAAGAATTTAAGCTATCTGCACTGTCCACTGCTATTCACTAGCTATTACAGTGAAAGAATACCATGCTATTGTTTGAGGAGTACACCATTTTTAACAAATTAGGCATATTTGGGCAGTCTTGATACATTTTGAACATAAATGCAATGGTTCATTTGATCAGTCTAAAAAAAGTTGAGCACACACTGCTGCCGTCTAGTCGCCAAAATGTATATGGCACCTGGGCTGGAATAATACATTATGGCCTTTCTCTTGCATTTCAAAAATGCAAAAGAACGATAGGTTTGGTCTTTGTATAGTCTTTTACCAGATCTATTGTGTTATATTATCCTACATTCCTTTAACATTTCCACAAACCTCAGTGTTTCCTTTCAAATGCTACCAAGAATATGCATATCCTTGCTTCAGGTCCTGAGCTACAGGCAGTTAGATTTAATTTAAGGTGAAAATTGAAGAGAAAAAAAGGGGTGGATCCTTACATGATTCTATATGTGTTATTTCATAGTGTTGATGTCTTCACTATTATTCTACAAAGTAGACAATAGTACAAATAAAGAAAAACCCTTGAATGAGTAGGTGTAGTGTATGCCCGGCTTTCCCTCCAACTACTTAATAAACGATCACAGCCACTACAGTAACTATGTCCCAGGAATCCTTTAGAGAAAATGTATTTCCATTTTATTTTGGTGTGGATGTGTGTGCCTGTGAATAGCTTGAGACATTTAAGCGGCCCCCTCTTGACTATAGAGAGAGGAGTGGAGGAGGGGAATAGAAGAATAGGCTTTAGTGAACATTCTAATCCCCAGAAACAATTGTCCAGATTGTGAAGACAGCTACACATCAGCTCAAGTAAAGGATATTAACAGCCATCGAAAGTGCTTATTTTATAAAGAGACAGTGAATTCAAAAGTGTATTCTTCCCTTGTTCCAGATTCTACTTGATGGGATGATGTAATTTCATGCATTTTTTTCTTTCAGGGTTCAGAGAGCCTATTCAATGTGCCTTTTCAATGTGTCTGTATATCAGCTTTGATCGTTTAGTTCACTTCACAAAGTCAAGGATGGCTGTGTGCTTGATTTTATACACTTGTCTGTGAAATAGTAAAATCCACTAATTTGAAGGGGCACACACTTTGTATATATATTACTCTTCAATGTTATTGCTGTTATGGGATTTTGATGAATAAACGTGTATGCTAGCTTGAATATAAGAAAGGATATATTTATTTTAAGAGTAACGGACTTTGCGTGCGCACTGCTCAATGTGCGCACTACACTGGTAAATAATGCCCAATGTGAGACTCTTTAAGCTGTGGTGAGTTGCGTTAGAAATGCTACAAACTAAACAGTGTTTTTTAGGCAAATGTAAGCAACGTAATGACTTCTAAGGATTCATGTAAAGAAGTGCTATTGCTCACACATACAGTAGGCCTACAAACACAAGCTCTGATTCTGAACATGAGGGAGATCAGTACAGAGGAACTGATGATGTCTTCTGGATGCAGCTGCAGGAAGGAGAGTCACAGAGTTGGGAAATACACAAATAGAAATAGAAAGTGAGTGAATTTCTGGGTAGATGACAATTTACTTCAAATGTACCCACTTACACACACACATGCACGTTGGCACGCATGCCACGCACACACACATACTTATGCATACATACATACAAAGCAAGCAAGAACTTTGAAGCAAATTCCTGACTGAAGTTGCCTCCATCCTGTTTGCCAGCCTGTTTCATATAAGCAGGGGAGGCAGGTAGCCTACTGGTTAGAGTGTTGGTCCAGAAGACTGGCCCTGAGGAAGACAGTTAACCCGCTGTTCCCCGGGCGCCGTGGATGTTGATTTAAGGCAGCCCCCCGCACCTCTCTGATTCAGAGGGGTTGTGTTAAATGTGGAAGATGCATTCAGTTGTACAACTGACTAGATATCCCCCTTTCCCTAATATTTCCCTGATGTCATAAACCAAAGGGGCTGTTAGTGATTATATTCCATTATAATATCGAGTCATTTGGTTCCTGGATGCTGATTGGCTGAAAGCTGTGGTATATCAGACAATATACCACAAGTATTATGGAAAATTACTTGTTTACTGTTCTAATTACATTGGTAACCATTTTGTAATAACACCTCAGGGGTTTGTGGTATATGGCCAATATACCATAGCTCAGGTCTGTATCCAGGCACTCTGCGTTTCCCAAGAATAGCCCTTAGCCGTGGTATATTTATTTCTTAATTATCTCTCTGTAGGGAGATAATCCTCCTCCTTTACTCTGTGGAAATGAACCGCAACACTAAAAGCTAACAGAAGCTCACTGCAGCCATCGGCAGGCAAGACACAAAGTGTCTCCTTATACCACCAGCAGAGCCAACAGATATCACATAATCTATGGCTGTGAAGTATAATATAAGTGTTGTTGGCAATACTAAGATTATTCTCTTCGTCAGTGAGGTTGTGCTCAGATGAGAGAGCTTGTGAGTTGTGGGCCAGGGTCGAGAATATCTTTGTCTTTGTTTATGTTTTTTGACTTAATATAAGTCGATAAATTGTTGTGTCTGAAATGTAAGATACAGTATGCCTGTGTTGACAGTTTTTGATGGTTATCTAATGAATATATTTTTAACTACCGTCTTGTGGAGACGGAGACAGATGGAGGCAGATTGCTTAAAATGTATGCATTCAAACTGAACCGATATAGAAGATGGAGAACGTAGCAGCCAACCCCTGGAGCAAATACAGTCATTTACATACCCTTATTCTAGAGCTAACCCTCTCCCATACAGGAAATGAGCTAGGAGATCAAACCCGTTTTGAAGGAGAATCTGCCTTTTATTAATGTTGCAAGCAGACTGAGCACTCGAGGAATGCCCATCCCAAACCATGACTACGTTCCAAATGGCACCCTATTACCTATTTAGTTTGAATGAAGATCTCTGGATCTGGAGCTCATTCAAATCATTTCCTATAATGCCCTGCATTGGGCAGACAGAGAAGCTATGTCCCAAATGGCACCATATTCAATATATAGGGCACTACTTTTGACCAGAGTACCATGGGCCCTGGTCAAAAGTAGTGCACAATGAAGGGAATAGGGCGCCATTTGGGACACATTCAAAGAGTCTCACCAGGCCTGGAAGTGAGATATTATCAACATGGACAGTGCAGCTGTGCATCAGCCTGTATCGATATCACCCCAGGACCTAACGGGATAGGGTTAAAGTAAAGGACAGAGAGAGCTACACTGAACAGATATATAAACGCAACATGTAAAGTATTGGTCCCGTGTTTCATGAGCTGAAATACAAGATCCCAGAAATTTTCCATACGAACAAAACGCTTATTTCTCTGAAATCAGATCAAATCAAACTTTATTTGTCACATGCACCGAAGTTTAGACCTTACCGTGAAATGCTTACTTACAAGCTCTTAACCAACAGTGCAATTCAAGAAGAGTTAAGAAAATATTTACCAAATAAACTAAAGTAAAAAATTATAAAAAGTAACACAATAATATAACAATAAAGAAGCTATATACGGAGTGGTACCAAGTCAGTGTTTGGGGGTACAGGTTAGAGGTCATTTGTACATGTAGGTAGGGGTGAAGTGACTATGCATAGATAATAAACAGCGAGTAGCAGCAGTGTACAAAACAAATGGGGGGGGGCTCAATGTAATAGTCCGGTGGCCAAATGTTGTGCTCTCTGTTAGTAAACATTTCTCCTTTGCCAAGATAATCCATCTACCTGACAGCTGTAGCATATAACGAAGCTGATTAAACAGCATGATCATTAAACAGGTGCACCTTGTGCTGGGGACAATAAGAGGCCAATCTAAAATGTGAGGTTTTGTCACACAACACAATGCCACAGATGTCTCAAATTTTGAGGGAGAGTTCAATTTGCATACTGACTTTAGGAATGTCCACCAGAGCTGTTTCCAGTTAATTTAATGTTAATTTCTCTACCATAAGCCGCCTCCAACGTCATTTAGAGAATTTGGTAGTACAGCCAACCAGCCTCACAATCGCAGACCACGTGTATGGCGTCATGTGGGTGATCGGTTTGCTGATGTCAACGGTGTGAATAGAGTGGCCCATGGTGGAGGTGGGGTTATGGTATGGGCTGGCATAAACTATGGACAATAAACACAATTGCATTTTTTATCTATGGCAATTTGAATGCACAGCGATACCGTGACGAGATCCTGAGGCCCATTGTCGTGCCATTCATCCGCCACCATCACCTCATGTTTCAGCATGATAATGCATGGCCTCATGTCGCAGGGATCTGTACACAATTCTTGGAAGCTGAAAACGTTCCAGTTCTTCCATGGCCTGCTTACTCACCTGACATGTCACCCATTGAGCATGTTTGGGATGTTTTGATTTGACGTGTACAACAGCGTGTTCCAGTTCCCACCAATATCCTGCAACTTTGCACAGCTATTGAAGAGGAGTGGGACAACATTCCACAGGCCACAATCAAAAGCCTAGTCAACTCTATGCGAAGGAAATGTGTCGAGCGGTATCAGGCAAATAGTGTTCACAGCAGATTCTGTATGGTTTTCTGATCCACGCCTCTAATTTTTGACCAATAGATACACATGTCTTCCCAGTCATGTGAAATCCACAGGTTAGGGCCTAATGCATTTATTTCAATTGACTGATTTCCTTAAATGAGTTGCAGCTCAATGAAATATGTGAAATTGTTGCATGTCTCAAGGCCTAAAAATCCTCCCCTTCATCTACACGGATTTGAGGTGGATTTAACAAGTGACATCAATAAGGGATCATAGCTTTCACTTGGATTCACCTGGTCAGTCTATGTCATGGAAAGAGCAGGTGTTCCTAATGTTTTGTATGCTCAGTGTATATTAGAGATTTACTAAGTAAACATTATCTATCCAGCCTGGGCCCAGAGGGCAGGGTTATTAAACTCCAAAGTATCAGGAAGAGAACGGACAGCTACAAGGCTGTGGTAAGCAGTTCATGTCAAACAGGTCCATGTAGTTGTTTCCTTTTGTCCTGTGTGTCAGTGTTGTTTCACAAGGCTGATGAGCCCTGCCGGGGGTGACTGACTCAGTGGTGGTGACATCAGCTGTGGATGAGAGTGTGAGAGCAACATGAATCACTTCTTACACACCCTCACTCTAGTCTTGACTGTCTTGTTTAGACATGGAGCTTCACACCACTCTCTCACTTGAGTTTTTTACCTAGTTATTTACAGATTAACTCATTTTCTCTTTTTTTGTCAACTATGTGTGTGTTTTCTATACCTGTTCACACCTCTCTCTGTAGGCTTTACAGACGCTCTCCACCCCTTGGCTGCAATCCTTCTAATTTAGTGTGCCCTCTGCGCACAACCCATGTCGAATTCCGGGTCTCTGGCAGCATTTGAAACAGCCAATCTGCGGTCAAGAACACTGAGTTCATCTCCGCCTATGCTATCCTTCAGTCCCTTTACTTTTTGGTCCTGACGGAGACATGGCTCACCCCAGAGAACACTACTACTCCAGCTGCTCTTTCTTCATCTGACTATGTTTTCTCTCATAGTCCGAGAGCATCTGGTCATCGCGTGGTGGCACAGGTCTACTCATTTTTCCTAAGTGGAGATTTTCTCTTTTCTCCCTCTGTCCATCTCCTCATTTGAATTCCATGCTGCCACTGTCACTTGTCCACTCAAGCTTAACATTATTGCCATCTATCGCCCACCAGGTGTCCTTGGAGAATTCTTCAATGAGCTTGACACTTTGATAAGCTCATTTCCTGACGATGGCTTACCGCTCTTCATACTTGGCGACTTCAACCTCTCAATGCATGCCTTAGATTAATTTCTTTCCAACTCTCTCTTTCCCCTCCTTGCCTCTTTGACCTCACCCTTTCCCAATCCCTCCAACTCACATGGCAGGCAATATGCTTGACCTCATCTTTACTAGAGGCTGCTCGCCTACTAATCTCACTGCAACCCCCCTCCAGGCCTTTGATCACTACTTTGTTTTCTTTTCTGTCTCCCTTTCCTCCAACCCTAACCACTCAGCCCCTACCCAGATGGTGATGCGCCGTCGCAATCTTTGCTCTCTCCCTCCCACTACTCTCTCCTCTTCGATCCTATCATCTCTCCCTTCTGCTAAATCCTTCTCCCTCCTATCTCATTTTCTCCTCCCTTTCTCGATGACGCGCACTATCCCCTTTCCTCCAGGCCCGGCCCGGCTCCACCTCCAGATCCATGACTGAGTGACTCATTGCGAGTTTACAGAACAGCTGAGTAAAAATGGAGGAAAACTACATTTCTGGAGGACCTATCATCCTTTCACTCCCTCCTCTCTACCTCCTATTCCTCTGTATCTGCTGCTAAAGCCACTTTCTACCTCTTTAAATTTCGAGCTTCTGCCTAGGAAACCCTAGGAAACTCTTTTCCACCTCCCCCTCCCTCCTCCCTCTCTGCGGTTGACAAACATCCGCTAAGCATTCACTTAGCCTATTGAGTTCACTGGTCCCACTCACACAAAACTACCCTATGCCTTGACCTCTTTCTCCCCTCTCTCTCCAGATGACATCCTGCGACTAGTGAGGTCTGGCCACCCGGCAACCTGCCTGCTCGACCCCATCCTCTCCTCCCTTCTCCAGACCACCTCTGGAGGCCTTCTCCCATTCCTCTCTTCCAGGACCACTGGCTGTGGCTTTCAAATGGCTCGAGTTGCTCCCCTCCTCAAGAAACCAACACTCGATTCATCTGATGTCAAAAACTATAGACCTATATCATTTCTTTCTTTTCTTTCCTAAACACTTGAGCGTGCTGTTTCTGATATACTTTTTTGTTATCTCTCTCAGAACAATGTTAATTAATATTAACCTAACCAGCCAGGACGCGTCACTCAACCGAGACTGCTCTTCTCTGTGTCACAGAGGCTCTCCGCACTGCCAAAGTTGACTCTCTCTCCTCTGTTCTCATCCTCCTAGATCTATCCGCTGTCTTTGACACCATGAACCATCAGATCCTCCTCTCCACCCTCTCAGGGCTGGGTGTTTCAGGCGATGTGATGTGGAGAGGATCTACGACCAGGTGATGTGGAGAGGATCTATGTCTGAACCACACACTCTCACTACTGGTGTCCCTAGGCCCTCTTCTCTCTATACACCAAGTCACTTGGCCTCGTCATATCCTCCCATGGTTTCTCCTATCATTGCTATGCGGATGACACTCAACTACTTTTCTCCTTCCCCCCTTCTGACACCCAGGTGGCGACACGCATCTCTGCGTGCCTGACAGATATCTCAACGTGGATGTCGGCCCACCACCTCAAGCTCAAGCTCGACAAGACGGAACTGCTCTTTCTCCCGGGGGAGGCCTGCCCGCTCAAAGACATCTCCATCACGGTTGAAAACTCCACAGTCTTACCCTCCTAGAGTGCAAAGAATCTTGGTGTGACCCTGGACAACACCCTGTTGTCCTCTGCAAACATCAAAGCAGTGACCTGCTCCTGTAGGTTCATGCTCTACAACATCGGTAGAGTACGACCCTACCTCACACAGGAAGCGGCGCAGGACCTAATCCAGGCACTTGTCCTCTCCTGTCTGGACTACTGCAACTTGCTGTTGGCTGGGCTCCCTGCTTGTGCCTTCAAACCCCTGCAACTTATCCAGAATGCAGCAGCCCACATGGTTTTTAACCTTCCCAAGTTCTCTCATGTCACCCCTCTCCTCCGTCAACTCCACTGGCTTCCAGTTGAAGCTCACATCCACTACAATACCATGGTACTTACCTATAGAACAGCAAGAGGAACTGCACTTCCTTACCTTCAGGCTATGCTCAAACTCTACACCCCTACCCGAGCACTCTGTTCTGCCACCTCAGGTCTCTTGGCTCTCCTACCCCTATGGGTGGGCAGCTCCCACTCAGCCCAGTCCAAGCTCTTATCTGTCCTGGCACCCCAATAGTGAAACCAGCTTCCCCCTGAAACTAGGCCAGGAGAGTCCCTGCCCATCTTCTGAAAATATCTGAAACCCTACCTTCAAACAGTATCTTAAATAATCCTCCTCCTCCTCACCTCGATCCTCCTAACCTCGACCCCCCCCCCCCTCCCCCCCCACACACAGCTAGGTTATTGAGGAAGATTGTACTTTCTATGCCTGTGATATGTGGTTGTCACCCTGTCACGTCCTGACCTTAGTTCCTTTTTTTTGTCTCTATTTTAGTTCGGTCAGGGCGTGAGTTGGGGTGGGCATTCTATGTGTTGTTCTATGTTTTTGTATTTCTGTGTTTGGCCTGGTATGGTTCCCAATCAGAGGCAGCTGTTTATCGTTGTCTCCGATTGAGAACCATACTTAGGCAGCCTGTTTTCCCACTATGATTTGTGGGTAGTAGTTTTCTGTCTCTGTGTCTGCACCAGACAGAACTGTTTCATTTTCGTTTGTTCTCTTGTTATTTTGTTTTGTGTTCAGTTAAAAAAAATATTAACATGGACACGTACCACGCTGCATTTTGGTCCTCTTCTCCTTCTCCCGACGACAATCGTTACACACACCTAAATGACTAAAATGTAAATGTAAAAATGTACATAGCCTACTGTTAATTCAGACTGGGTCTGTGCACTATTTCATGTCGGCATCAGACCTACAGTACAACCCTCCAGTGTACTCTTCATTGTTATCACAAAGAAGCCCCCACAAGTTCATCCTTGTTTCATGGATTCACCCCACCCCACCATTCATTGACTATCCTCCCTGACCTCCCCACCTCCTTCCACTTGAATTAGCATCACATTTGACCCATGTCATTTGCAATGATGAACCACCAGACTGTTTGTAATCTGGGAGTGGGGAGTTAATTGAAAGGCTGGTCAGAGGGGTCACAGTGTTTTAGAGTAATGGTCATTATCAGGGGAGAGAGGTTCCACTGAGGACATACAGGGTGGGGGTGGGGGGTATAGAGTGAGTCAGATGGAGAGAGTGAGGGGTATCCAACCTGTGACTGACTTGTCCAGATTAACCCCCTGACCTTGATGCTGGCCCTCCCTCACAGCAGGGGGTGTTGTCATTAAAGCCAGACATCACGCTGGGGGTCAGTGCTCTCTCTCATCTCAGAGCGTCCCCACGGACAATTAACCTGACATGGTGTCACTGAGGAGTATCAGTCCTTACTGTGGACCGATCAGCTTCTCTGTGAGAGATAGCATGTCCACTTGTGGCCAGCTGTCCGTAGGTCCTTATAGGAGTTCATCCAACTCTAACGAATGAAGGGAAGGATGTCCTTGGTTTGTATTAATGGGGGTACAAAGGTCAGGTCATCTTGAATAAAAAAGAAAACACTGTCTTGTGGCCCTCCCATCCACCTTTTAACCTCCTCTAACAGACTCTATAATGGGTAGTCTAGAATGGAGAGAGAAGGGAAAGGGAAGTCTGGATTATTATCAATGCGTTGGATCTCCCAGTATGGCCATCTAGAGGGAGTCAGATCCTTCATTTCTTCCCTGGTGTTCTTCTCTCATTTGTCACTGAGCCTTGTCTCTGGCATGTACACGTCCATTATTCATCTCCTCGACATAGCTAG
This sequence comes from Oncorhynchus nerka, assembly GCF_034236695.1. Classification (NCBI taxonomy): domain Eukaryota; kingdom Metazoa; phylum Chordata; class Actinopteri; order Salmoniformes; family Salmonidae; genus Oncorhynchus; species Oncorhynchus nerka. The sequence goes on along the minus strand of NC_088398.1, from coordinate 49,877,032 downwards.
GGGGGCCCCAGGAGAGCGGGAGGGTTTGGTGGTTCCTGGTTCCCGCTCTAACACACACTCACACATACACACATATGGATATCGTTGCCATGACAACAGGTACAACAGGCGCTCTTTACATTTGCAAGAGCATGAATGTGAATTGTGAGTGCGTCCCCCTTTTACCTCAGATCGAATGGGTTTGTTGGTTGAAGGATAGTAAATGAATGAATGACTCACTTAGGAAGAAAAGCTCTTTGGTCTTGTTGTCCTGTTTTGGCTCCCTGTTTTCTGTGCTTTTACCAACAATATGTACAGTATACCTCATCAAGGACTCCAAATTGCCCCCCCCCCCATCATTGTTGTGGCCCCAGTGTGTATTTTAGAGTAAAGAGCTGTACTGTAGAATATATGTCAGGGTGTGGAGCTACAGTTACTGTGTGAGCACCCAAACTACTGTAGGCCTACTGAGTGCCTGGGAGGGTTCTCTCCATGCTCTACTGTCATAATTGTACATAATTGTGACTGGGAACAAAGAGGAGATGCTCTTTTGTATGTCTCTGCCATTGAGAGTCCCCCTTCTATGCTAACTATAGCCTATGGCTACTGCGTGAAGAGGAGCAACCCTCCCATCACTCCTTATGGGAACACATTTAATACTGTATGAGACATTAGGCAATATCACATTACCAAAACTCTGGATGATTTTTTGATAGATTTGATATGCACATCAATATGTTTGGTGTTACCAAGGGAATAGAATTAACATGTGAAAGATTTAAAAAATGTAATTGAAGATACGGTTTTACCCAAGGGGCAGATTTAGCCCATCAGCGATGTTTAAATGAAGTCTGAGTACAGTACATGATGTCTTATAAGAAATGTATGTAAACGTAATTTAGGACACATTAGATAATTAGATCATGTTAGCCTTAACATGTGGCAGAAATCAGTCTTCACAACATGTGTAATTAAATCCCACCTTATGTTAATATATTACATGTGATGAAATACAATTATAGTTGGATGTTTACATACACTTAGGTTGGAGTCATTAAAACTACATTTTCAACCACAAACTTCTTGTCAACAAACTATAGTTTTGGCAAGTCAGTTAGGACATCTACTTTCTGCATGACACAAGTAATTTTTCCAACAATTGTTTACAGACAGATAATTTCACTTTTAACTCACTGTGTCACAATTCTAGTGGGTCAGAAGTTTACATACACTAAGTTGACAGTCCCCTTAAACAGCTTGGAAAATTCCAGAAAATGATGTCATGGTTTTAGAAGCTTCTGATAGGCTAACTGACGTAATTTGAGTCAATTGGAGGTGTACCTGTGGATGTATTTCAAGGCCTACTTTCAAACTCACTGCGTCTTTGCTTGACATCATGGGAAAATCAAAAGAAATCAGCCAAGACCTCTGATTTTTTTTTTGACTTCCACAAGTCTTGTTCATCCTTAGGGGCAATTTCCAAACGCCTGAAGGTACCACGTTCATCTGTACAAACAATAGTGCACAAGTATTAACACCATGGGACCACGCAGCTGTCATACCACTCAGGGAGGAGACGCGTTCTGTCTCCTAGAGATGAACGTACTTTGGTGCGAAAAGTGTAAGTCAATCCCAGAGGAGGAAACAGGTACAAAAGTATCTATATCCACAGTAAAACGAGTCCTATATTGACATAACCTGAAAGGCCGCTCAACAAGGAAGAAGCCACTGCTCCAAAACCGCCATAAAAAGCCAGACTATGGTTTGCAACTGCACATGAGGACAAAGATCATACTTTTTGGAGAAATCTCCTCTGATCTGATGAAACAAAAATAGAACTGTTTGGCCATAATGACCATCGTTATGTTTGGAGAAAAAGGGGGAGTCTTGCAAGCCGAAAAACACCATCCCAACCGTGAAGCACGGAGGTGGCACTATTGTAAAGTGGCTGCTCCACTGGATGTCATAAGGTGAATGCACCAATTTGTAAGTCGCTCTGGATAAGAGCGTCTGCTAAATGACTTAAATGTAAATGTTAAATGTGGCAGCATCATGTTGTGGGGGAGCTTTGCTGCAGGAGGGACTGGTGCACTTCACAAAATAGATGACATCATGAGGTAGGAAAATTATGTGGATTTATTGAAGCAACATCTCAAGACATCAGTCAGGAAGTTAAAGCTTGGTCACAAATGGGTCTTCCAAATGGACAATGACCCTAAGCATACTTCCAAAATTGTGGAAAAATTGCTTAAGAACAGCAAAGTCATGGTATTGGAGTGGCCATCACGAAGTCCCGACCTCAATCCTATAGAAAATGTGTGGGCAGAACTGAAAAAGCGTGTGCGAGCAAGGAGGCCTACAAACATGACTCAGTTACACCAGCTCTGTCAGGAGGAATGGGCCAAAAATCACCCAACTTATTGTGGGAAGCTTGGGGAAGGCTACCTGAAACGTTTGACCCAAGTTAAACAATTTGAATGGCAATGCTACCAAATACTAATTGAGTGTATGTAAACTTCTGACCCACTGGGAATGTGATGAAAGAAATAAAAGCTGAAATCATTAATTCTCTACTATCATTCTGACATTTCACATTCTTTAAATAAGTGGTGATCCTAACTGACCTAAGGCAGGGAATTTATACTAGGATTAAATGTCAGGAATTGTGAAAAACTGAGTTTAAATGTATTTGTCTGGGGTGTATGTAAACTTCCGACTTCAACTGTATGTGAATGAGGGCTGTGCAAACAGATAAGAACGACTCTGGACATGATAACATATCTCCTAGATTCAGTTCCTTCATAAAGTATTCACATCCCTTTACTTTTTCTGCATTTTGTTCTGTTATAGCCTGGTTTCAAAATGTGTTAAATTTAGATTTTGTGTCACTGGCCTACACACAATAACCCATGTCAAAGTGAAAGTATGTTTTTTTTGTTTGGTTTCTTACAACTGAATTACAAATGAAAAGCTGAAATGTATTGAGTCAATAAGTATTCAACAACTTTGTTATGGTGAACCTAAATTAGTTCAGGAGTAAAAATGTGCTTAAGAAGTCACATAATAAGTTGCACGGACTCACTCTGTTTGGAATAATAGTGTTTAACATGATTTTTGAATGATTACCTCATCTCTGTACCCACCACAATTATCTGTAAGGTCCCTCAGTCGAGCAGTGAATTTCAAACACAGATTCATCCACAAAGACCCGGGAGGTTTTGGTAGATGGGTAAAAATAAATGTAAAAAAGCAGACATTGAAACACACTTTGAGCATGGTGAAGTTATTAATTACACTTTGGATGGTGTATCAACACACCCAGTCACTACAGAGATACAGGCATCCATTCTAACTCAGTTCCCGGAGAGGAAGGAAACCGAACAGTGTATTTAATCCCTGTGTGTATTTAATTGTGTACTTAATCCCTGTGTTATTATTTTTCTATTTATTCCTTGTGTTATTAATTGTGTATAATAACAAAAAGAGACAAATCCACCTTTCAGCAGGACAATAACCTAGAACACAAAGTCAAATATACACTGGAGTTTTTAACCAATACAACATTGAATAATTTGCAAATATTGTACATTCCAGGTGTACTCTTAGAGACTTATCCAGAAAGACTCACAGCTGTCATCTCTGCCAACGGTGATTCATTCTAACATGTATTAACTCGCCGACTGAGATGGCCGCCTCGCTTCGCGTTCCTAGGAAACTATGCAGTTTTTTGTTTTTTTACGTGTTATTTCTTACATTAGTACCCCAGGTCATCTTAGGTTTCATTACATACAGTCGAGAAGAACTACTGAATATAAGATCAGCGCCAACTCACCATCAGTACGACCAAGAATATGTTTTCCGCGACGCGGATCCGGTGTTCTGCCTTACAAACAGGACAACGGAATGGATCGCATGCAGCGACCCAAGGAAACGACTCCGAAAAAGAGGGAAACGAGGCGGTGTTCTGGTCAGACTCCGAAAAAGGGCACATCGCGCACCACTCCCCAGCATTCTTCTTGCCAATGTCCAGTCTCTTGACAACAAGGTTGACGAAATCCGAGCAAGGGTAGCATTCCAGAGGGACATCAGAGACTGCAACGTTCTCTGCTTCACAGAAACATGGCTTACTGGGATGACGCTATCCGTTGCGGTGCAGCCAACGGGTTTCTCCACGCATCGCGCCGACAGAAACAAACATCTTTCTGGTAAGAAGAGTGGCGGGGCGTATGCCTCATGACTAACGAGACATGGTGTGATGAAGGAAACATACAGGAACTCAAATCCTTCTGTTCACCTGATTTAGAATTCCTCACAATCAAATGTAGACCGCATTATCTTCCAAGAGAATTCTCCTCGATTATAATCACAGCCGTATATATCCCCCCCAAGCAGACACATCGATGGCTCTGAACGAACTTTATTTAACTCTTTGCAAACTGGAAACCATTTATCCGGAGGCTGCATTCATTGTAGCTGGGGATTTTAACAAAGCTAATCTGAAAACAAGACTCCCTAAATTTTACCAGCATATCGATTGCGCAACCAGGGGTGGTAAAACCTTGGATCATTGTTACTCTAACTTCCGCGACGCATATAAGGCCCTGCCCCGCCCCCTTTCGGAAAAGCTGACCACGACTCCATTTTGCTGATCCCTGCCTACAGGCAGAAACTAAAACAAGAGGCTCCCACGCTGAAGGTCTGTCCAACGCTGGTCAGACCAAGCTGACTCCACACTCCAAGACTGCTTCCATCACGTGGACTGGGACATGTTTCGTATTGCGTCAGATGGAAATATTGACGAATACGCTGATTCGGTGTGCGAGTTCATTAGAACGCGTCGCCGAAGATGTCGTTCCCATAGCAACGATAAAAACATTCCCAAACCAGAAACCGTGGATTGATGGCAGCATTCGCGTGAAACTGAAAGCGCGAACCACTGCTTTTAATCAGGGCAAGGTGTCTGGTAACATGTCCGAATATAAACAATGCAGCTATTCCTCCGCAAGGCTATTAAACAAGCTAAGCGTCAGTACAGAGACAAAGTGGAATCTCAATTCAATGGCTCAGACACAAGAGGCATGTGGCAGGGTCTACAGTCAATCACGGACTACAAGAAGAAACCCAGCCCAGTCACGGACCAGGATGTCTTGCTCCCAGGCAGACTAAATAACTTTTTGCCCGCTTTGAGGACAATACAGTGCCACTGACACGGCCTGCAACGAAAACATGCGGTCTCTCCTTCACTGCAGCCGAGGTGAGTAAGACATTTAAACGTGTTAACCCTCGCAAGGCTGCAGGCCCAGACGGCATCCCCAGCCGCGCCCTCAGAGCATGCGCAGACCAGCTGGCCGGTGTGTTTACGGACATATTCAATCAATCCCTATACCAGTCTGCTGTTCCCACATGCTTCAAGAGGGCCACCATTGTTCCTGTTCCCAAGAAAGCTAAGGTAACTGAGCTAAACGACTACCGCCCCGTAGCACTCACTTCCGTCATCATGAAGTGCTTTGAGAGACTAGTCAAGGACCATATCACCTCCACCCTACCTGACACCCTAGACCCACTCCAATTTGCTTACCGCCCAAATAGGTCCACAGACGATGCAATCTCAACCACACTGCACACTGCCCTAACCCACCTGGACAAGAGGAATACCTATGTGAGAATGCTGTTCATCGACTACAGCTCGGCATTCAATACCATAGTACCCTCCAAGCTCGTCATCAAGCTCGAGACCCTGGGTCTCGACCCCGCCCTGTGCAACTGGGTACTGGACTTCCTGACGGGCCGCCCCCAGGTGGTGAGGGTAGGCAACAACATCTCCTCCCCGCTGATCCTCAACACGGGGCCCCACAAGGGTGCGTTCTGAGCCCTCTCCTGTACTCCCTGTTCACCCACGACTGCGTGGCCACGCACGCCTCCAACTCAATCATCAAGTTTGCGGACGACACAACAGTGGTAGGCTTGATTACCAACAACGACGAGACGGCCTACAGGGAGGAGGTGAGGGCCCTCGGAGTGTGGTGTCAGGAAAATAACCTCACACTCAACGTCAACAAAACTAAGGAGATGATTGTGGACTTCAGGAAACAGCAGAGGGAACACCCCTATCCACATCGATGGATCAGTAGTGGAGAGGGTAGCAAGTTTTAAGTTCCTCGGCATACACATCACAGACAAACTGAATTGGTCCACTCACACTGACAGCGTCGTGAAGAAGGCGCAGCAGCGCCTCTTCAACCTCAGGAGGCTGAAGAAATTCGGCTTGTCACCAAAAGCACTCACAAACTTCTACAGATGCACAATCGAGAGCATCCTGGCGGGCTGTATCACCGCCTGGTACGGCAACTGCTCCGCCCTCAACCGTAAGGCTCTCCAGAGGGTAGTGAGGTCTGCACAACGCATCACCGGGGGCAAACTACCTGCCCTCCAGGACACCTACACCACCCGATGTTACAGGAAGGCCATAAAGATCATCAAGGACATCAACCACCCGAACCACTGCCTGTTCACCCCGCTATCATCCAGAAGGCGAGGTCAGTACAGGTGCATCAAAGCTGGGACCGAGAGACTGAAAAACAGCTTCTATCTCAAGGCCATCAGACTGTTAAACAGCCACCACTAACATTGAGTGGCTGCTGCCAACACACTGTCATTGACACTGACCCAACTCCAGCCACTTTAATAATGGGAATTGATGGGAAATGATGTAAATATATCACTAGCCACTTTAAACAATGCTACCTTATATAATGTTACTTAACCTACATTATTCATCTCATATGCATATGTATATACTGTACTCTAGATCATCGACTGCATTCTTATGTCACTAGCCACTTTAACTATGCCACTTTGTTTACTTTGTCTACATACTCATCTCATATGTATATACTGTACTCGATACCATCTACTGTATGCTGCTCTGTACCATCACTCATTCATATATCCTTATGTACATATTCCTTATCCCCTTACACTGTGTACAAGACAGTAGTTTTGGAATTGTTAGTTAGATTACTTGTTGGTTATCACTGCATTGTCGGAACTAGAAGCACAAGCATTTCGCTACACTCGCATTAACATCTGCTAACCATGTGTATGTGACAAATAAAATTTGATTTGATTTGATTTGAATACTTGTGCAAACATTTATAAAAACATGTTTTCAATTTGTCATTATGTGGTATTTTGTGTTGACAGTCAGATTTTATTTTATTTGATCAATTTGGAATTCAGTCTGTAACACAACACAATTTGGAATATGTCAAGGTGTATGAATACTTTCTGAAGGCACTGAATATAATATAACTGCGATAGTATCGTCACATTATCATGCATCAGTTAAGACCATAGTGCCAGTCTAATATTGACCACTATTGTCTCTGCTGCTACAGGGATTCTCTGGGATTACTGAATCAATAGTCTTGTTCAGGGTTTAATTCCTGGCCTGATGAACCCATTATCAAAAGGGTGCCAGAATCAGATTTAGTTGTTGACCTTCAGAACGATACTGGAAGTAATTAAAAAGAGAGAGAGAGAGAGAGAGAGATTTCCCATACATTGTCTAATAGGACCTTACATTCTTAATGGTGTGGAATGTTCACTTCTTTATCTGTCTCATTGCTCATTCATAGTGTCTGACGTAGTCGGTTTTCACCTTGAGACACAGGGACAGTGTGTGTTTTGCTCAGTAATTACACTATGTGTGATGGATGTGTGAGAAATGAATGGGACTGGATAGTGAATGTACACCTAATTGGTTGCCATATTTCCTTTAGGAATGTCATTGTGCACAGTGATGTTCAGTTTATGGATATGCCTTTTGTCATATTTTAATATAATTACTGTGACAGTTATTTGACAATAAATAACCCTGAAGTATAGTGGAATTTGCCTCTGAAAATAAGGGTCTTATTTACATCTAAAGATGACACAAAGAATTTAACATCATTAACCATGAATACATCTTAAAAGTCAACGTCTTACATTTATAATAAAGAAATGAACTTCTGAGAGTGGGTACAGTATCTCACAGGGGCTGATTGGCCATCTGGCAATTCTGGAAAATTCCAGATGGGCTGCACAATGTTTTTGTTGGGTAAGCTGGTAGAAATTGACACCGACAAAAATATGTTTTTATATAAAAATAAAATATATGAAAAAGGTGACATGGCGGGCGGCCCTTGGGCATGTTAAGCATTGTTTTTTTGTTATATAGTTATACTAATCTATAATGAGCCTTTGGCAGATCAATGGGCAATGGCCAACCCCCCTACCAAGGTGGGCGACCCTGGTTTTCTGATAGGCTGAGGTCACACAAACTCACATTCAAAGTCAGATGCTGCATCAGCAAGGAGACCTGCTCTGACTCTGTCATCAGTTAGACAGTCAAGATCATGGATCTTAAAAAAACAGAAAGGGAGTTGAGAAACCCAGCTAGCCCTGTGCCTGTGCCTGTGCCTGTGCCTGTGCCTGTGCCTGTGCCTGTGCCTGTGCCTGTGCCTGTGCCTGTGCCATCGCTGGGACCTGCTGCTTTGATGAGTGAGCCACTCTCCTCTCCCCCCATGCGCTCGAGAGAAGAATGCGTTCGGATCTTATAACAAAATGAAATTGCGTGTAAAACTTAGCTTTGGATACTTCGCCCCCTTGTCCTTCTTGCTTGATAGCAACTATTTTAGAACCAATATATTTGATATGGCTTTGAGATATGGAGCGGCGGGCGGGCGGGCGCACAAGGACATAGGCCTAAAGGTCTCATGTAGCCTACAACTGAAAAGTTTTTTTAGGACATTCAATTCACTGTTGGATGAATACATGGCTACTAGCAGTGGGTATTATCTTTAGAGTTAGTGATCTAGTTCATGTATTTTGAGTTTCCATTTCCTCAGGTGTTTAACCCCAAATGATTTAGCCTATGATATTAGTTAGTGAACATAAAGATGTATGTAATTCATCTTGGTGGTGCGTGCATTGATGTGGGCTGGTGTAGATAAAATGCCAGGGCTAAATTCTTGTCCCAGTCCTCCCCTTGTATCTCAGCTGAGGTAATGTTGAACAGACCTGTTTTGTCTGACTTGCCTAAATGTTTTGGGATCAGTATAGCACTCACAGTCCCCTCCCTTGGACATCCACACACAGACAGGGGCCAAACCCACATCCTCCTCCTTGCTGTTGAACCATGACAATGAATGACATTTGGCTCATGGACCAGCCAGCCGCCCAGCCACCCCAAGCTGACCTCCATTGTACCGGTGACCAATGGCTGCTCACTGGTCTTTACTTCCTACTTCCTGTGCCAACCTATACTTCCTGTCCTGGCCCACTGGGGTTAAAGGTCACATCTCTGGAGGTCTTGAGGGGTGTGCCGTCCCTTGTCACCCGTGCCAAAGATCACTTCCTGTTGGATTGTATCACCGCCTCGCCATTTGACCACTTCTACCCCTCTCCTCTGTTCCCGTCAGTGGTCTCATAGTCTATGGTGTAACTGGGTGAGATCATCTCCCTTGGCTCTGAGTCCTATACCACAGCCCTGGGCGTGTGTCCTTTATGTATGTAGTTTGTCTTTCTCACTAGGATACTCTGGTGGTAAATAAAGACTGAGATATAAACCAGAGAAGTATAATATGTCTCTAAGGATGAATGAAATATGAACACCAGCATACTGTTGAATGCTCCCACAGTTTTATTGAGTGCAACGTTTCAACCCAAAGGTCTTCATCAGGCCTCTAAGTATGCACTAGGGAAGTCCAGTCTTACTGTTGTCTCAGTCTCCACCTCTCTCCAATGTCCACATTTCACCCAGGCTCTACGTGTGCAGCTTGGCTCTGTCCCTCGGCTCTCCTCTCTCATCTCTCTCTCCATATGTTGGGTCCTCAGGCTGCACTGTGCTCATACCTAAAGGCTCTGTCTATCTCTAGACTCATCTGGTCCACTGCTTACCCTTCTCTCTCTCTGGTGGCTCTCCCCTTGGGGACAGCACCAATACCTCTGGCACCCTAGCTAGCCCCCTGGCACTTAGCCTTAGGTACTGTGCAGACTAGCCCCTAACAGCGATGATCATCTTATGTGTTTTTGTCATGTGCCTTAGTATTAAATATGGTCAGCTGAATTGCATCCTAAGTTTAGGGGAATGTGTGGTACTCACACTAGCCACAAAACCAGCAGCCCGCAAAAAGAGCATCTCTGAGCCCTAATACTTCCTGCTCAGAGGATAATGTTTTTCTTCTCCTTCTAGGAGGAGCTCCGGTTCCTTGCGGTCCTCCAAAGAAATGGAAATGAATCCAGGAAAGTCAAAACCATGGGAAACCCACAGCCTTCGACACGTCACACTGTGTCTGTTAATGTGTCTGTATACAATCCTCCCTATAAACCACACCACAAAGACATTACTGTGTATGTGGGCACTGTGCTCATTCCACAGACTCCCACCCACCCTTACCCACCAGGCAAAGTCTTATCATGAGACCATAAGGTAACAGGGAAAATCTATCCCTCTCAGCCAGCTGGAGTAAGAGTGAAAAATGCCTCTCATCTTTCGGTAATGGCCCCGATGACAGTCACTAGCAGAGCTTTATCTCTCTCTCATCCATCTTTACATGTTTCTATAAAAATACACCCCTACTGTGAGTCTTTCCCCGCAGACTGTATTTATTTAAATGTATTTGTAGGACAAATAGCCAGCCAGCACCCAGATCCCCACAAGCAATAAGAGGCAGATAGCTGGGATGAGTGGTGTGGTGTTGAGGGGGTTGAGTAGATACTATTATACGGATTAGCCCCCAGGGAAGCACGGCTGGGGTGGAGGGGTGTGGGAGGGGTGTGAGCGCTGCATGTGACGGTGGTGCAGTGGCAAACCCATTATGCAGAATTGCAGGGGTGATCCCCATGCATCTCCGTGCATCCAGAAGTATAATTACACTTCCCACCCAGCTGCAGTATCTGTGTTTTAATAAGCAATTACAGCCGGACTAGTACCGTGTAAATTGTCAATTTGTCTGGTGTGATTAATAGAGCCAGTCTGTTTATGTTGCAGTTGTATAGGATCCTACCACACTACTACATTACATTTACATTTAAGTCATTTAGCAGACGCTCTTATCCAGAGCGACTTACAAATTGGTGCATTCACCTTATGACATCCAGTGGAACAGTAGTGCATCTAAATCTTTTAAGGGGGGGGGGGGGGGGTGAGAGGGATTACTTTAGGATAGGATAGGATAGGTCCTAGGTATTCCTTAAAGAGGTGGGGTTTCAGGTGTCTCCGGAAGGTGGTGATTGACTCCGCTGTCCTGGCGTCGTGAGGGAGTTTGTTCCACCATTGGGGGGCCAGAGCAGCGAACAGTTTTGACTGGGCTGAGCGGGAACTGTACTTCCTCAGTGGTAGGGAGGCGAGCAGGCCAGAGGTGGATGAACGCAGTGCCCTTGTTTGGGTGTAGGGCCTGATCAGAGCCTGGAGGTACTGAGGTGCCGTTCCCCTCACAGCTCCGTAGGCAAGCACCATGGTCTTGTAGCGGATGCGAGCTTCAACTGGAAGCCAGTGGAGAGAGCGGAGGAGCGGGGTGACGTGAGAGAACTTGGGAAGGTTGAACACCAGACGGGCTGCGGCGTTCTGGATGAGTTGTAGGGGTTTAATGGCACAGGCAGGGAGCCCAGCCAGCAGCGAGTTGCAGTAATCCAGACGGGAGATGACAAGTGCCTGGATTAGGACCTGCGCCGCTTCCTGTGTGAGGCAGGGTCGTACTCTGCGGATGTTGTAGAGCATGAACCTACAAGAACGGGCCACCGCCTTGATGTTAGTTGAGAACGACAGGGTGTTGTCCAGGATCACGCCAAGGTTCTTAGCGCTCTGGGAGGAGGACACAATGGAGTTGTCAACCGTGATGGCGAGATCATGGAACGGGCAGTCCTTCCCCGGGAGGAAGAGCAGCTCCGTCTTGCCGAGGTTCAGCTTGAGGTGGTGATCCGTCATCCACACTGATATGTCTGCCAGACATGCAGAGATGCGATTCGCCACCTGGTCATCAGAAGGGGGAAAGGAGAAGATTAATTGTGTGTCGTCTGCATAGCAATGATAGGAGAGACCATGTGAGGTTATGACAGAGCCAAGTGACTTGGTGTATAGCGAGAATAGGAGAGGGCCTAGAACAGAGCCCTGGGGGACACCAGTGGTGAGAGCACGTGGTGTGGAGACGGATTCTCGCCACGCCACCTGGTAGGAGCGACCTGTCAGGTAGGACGCAATCCAAGCGTGGGCCGCGCCGGAGATGCCCAACTCGGAGAGGGTGGAGAGGAGGATCTGATGGTTCACAGTATCGAAGGCAGCCGATAGGTCTAGAAGGATGAGAGCAGAGGAGAGAGAGTTAGCTTTAGCAGTGCGGAGCGCCTCCGTGATACAGAGAAGAGCAGTCTCAGTTGAATGACTAGTCTTGAAACCTGACTGATTTGGATCAAGAAGGTCATTCTGAGAGAGATAGCGGGAGAGCTGGCCAAGGACGGCACGTTCAAGAGTTTTGGAGAGAAAAGAAAGAAGGGATACTGGTCTGTAGTTGTTGACATCGGAGGGATCGAGTGTAGGTTTTTTCAGAAGGGGTGCAACTCTCGCTCTCTTGAAGACGGAAGGGACGTAGCCAGCGGTCAGGGATGAGTTGATGAGCGAGGTGAGGTAAGGGAGAAGGTCTCCGGAAATGGTCTGGAGAAGAGAGGAGGGGATAGGGTCAAGCGGGCAGGTTGTTGGGCGGCCGGCCGTCACAAGACGCGAGATTTCATCTGGAGAGAGAGGGAGAAAGAGGTCAGAGCACAGGGTAGGGCAGTGTGAGCAGAACCAGCGGTGTCGTTTGACTTAGCAAACGAGGATCGGATGTCGTCGACCTTCTTTTCAAAATGGTTGACGAAGTCATCTGCAGAGAGGGGGGGGGGAGGAGGATTCAGGATGGAGGAGAAGGTGGCAAAGAACTTCCTAGGGTTAGAGGCAGATGCTTGGAATTTAGAGTGGTAGAAAAGTGGCTTTAGCAGCAGAGAGAGAAGAGGAAAATGTAGAGAGGAGGGAGTGAAAGGATGCCAGTTCCGCAGGGAGGCGAGTTTTCCTCCATTTCCGCTCGGCTGCCCGGAGCCCTGTTCTGTGAGCTCGCAATGAGTCGTCGAGCCACGGAGCGGGAGGGGAGGACCGAGCCGGCCTGGAGGATAGGGGACATAGAGAGTCAAAGGATGCAGAAAGGGAGGAGAGGAGGGTTGAGGAGGCAGAATCAGGAGATAGGTTGGAGAAGGTTTGAGCAGAGGGAAGAGATGATAGGATGGAAGAGGAGAGAGTAGCGGGGAGAGAGAGCGAAGGTTGGGACGGCGCGATACCATCCGAGTAGGGGCAGTGTGGGAAGTGTTGGATGAGAGCGAGAGGGAAAAGGATACAAGGTAGTGGTCGGAGACTTGGAGGGGAGTTGCAATGAGGTTAGTGGAAGAACAGCATCTAGTAAAGATGAGGTCGAGCGTATTTCCTGCCTTGTGAGTAGGGGGGGAAGGTGAGAGGGTGAGGTCAAAAGAGGAGAGGAGTGGAAAGAAGGAGGCAGAGAGGAATGAGTCAAAGGTAGACGTGGGGAGGTTAAAGTCGCCCAGAACTGTGAGAGGTGAGCCGTCCTCAGGAAAGGAGCTTATCAAGGCATCAAGCTCATTGATGAACTCTCCGGGGGGAACCTGGAGGGCGATAAATGATAAATGATAAAGGATGTTAAGCTTGAAAGGGCTGGTAACTGTGACAGCATGGAATTCAAAGGAGGCGATAGACAGATGGGTAAGGGGAGAAAGAGAGAATGACCACTTGGGAGAGATGAGGATCCCGGTGCCACCACCCCGCTGACCAGAAGCTCTCGGGGTGTGCGAGAACACGTGGGCAGACGAAGAGAGAGCAGTAGGAGTAGCAGTGTTGTCTGTGGTGATCCATGTTTCCGTCAGTGCCAAGAAGTCGAGGGACTGGAGGGAGGCATAGGCTGAGATGAACTCTGCCTTGTTGGCCGCAGATCGGCAGTTCCAGAGGCTACCGGAGACCTGGAACTCCACGTGGGTCGTGCGCGCTGGGACCACCAGATTAGGGTGGCCGCGGCCACGCGGTGTGGAGCGTTTGTATGGTCTGTGCAGAGAGGAGAGAACAGGGATAGACAGACACATAGTTGACAGGCTACACAAGAGGCTACGCTAATGCAAAGGAGATTGGAATGACAAGTGGACTACACGTCTCGAGTGTTCAGAAAGTTAAGCTTACGTAGCAAGAATCTTATTGACTAAAATGATTAAAATGATACAGTACTGCTGAAGTAGGCTAGCTGGCAGAGGCTGCGTTTTTGACTATGTAGGCTAGCTGGCAGTGGCTGCGTTGTTGACACTACACTAATCAAGTCGTTCCGTTGAGTGTAATAGTTTCTACTGTGCTGCTATTCGGGGCTAGCTGGCTAGCTAGCAGTGTTGATTACGTTACGTTGCGTTAAAAGAACGACAATAGCTGGCTAGCTAACCTAGGAAATCGCTCTAGACTACACAATTATCTTTGATACAAAGACGGCTATGTAGCTAGCTATGTAGCTAGCTACGATCAAACAAATCAAGCCGTTGTACTGTAATGAAATGAAATGAAAAATGTGATACTACCTGTGGAGCGAAGCGAAATGCGACCGGATTGTTGAGTGCGGAAGTTCTGTTCGGTAGACGTTGGCTGGCTGTTGACTAGCTAGCAGTGTCTCCTACGTTAAGGACGACAAATAGCTGGCTAGCTAACCTCGGTAAATTAAGATAATCACTCTAAAACTACACACTCTAAACTACACAATTATCTTGGATACGAAGACAGCAAAGACAACTATGTAGCTAGCTAACACTACACTCATCAAGTCGTTCAGTTGAGTGTAATAGTTGTGCTGCTAATCGGTAGACGGTGGACGTTAGCTAGCTGGCTAGCTGCAGGGCAGATGGCAGTGTAGACTGCGTTAGGACGACGAAATACGATAATTACGCAATTATCTATGATACAAAGACGGCTATGTAGCTAGCTAAGAAGAAATTGCTAAGATTAGACAAATCAAACCGTTGTACTATAATGAAATGTAATGAAATGTAATACTACCTGCGGACCGAGTGCAGATGCGACCGCTTGCTCCAACCCAATGTTCCATACTGGTTGGTTCCCATTATCCATGTGCACTAATGTTTAGGGACCAGGAGGGAGATACCTTTTGTTTGGTATTCAATTACAAAAAGCAAAGAGTATACATAAAAGATGAGGAAATCGTTTGTGGCATGTTGAGATAAAACTGATTTATCTAAATGGGTGATTTCTGTGTTGGAATAATGCAGTGCTGATCAGATCTTCTACATCTTTAGAATGCCTATTGATTTGAAATATAAACTTGTTTTAGCTGTTAGAACATGTAACAGACTGACCCCATCGCTCAATCCCTGGCTATATACACCTGAATTGATCCTGAGGTAGAAGGAATTACATGTGATTGTTGTGGTCAGTGTCTTCATATAGATCGGTTGGGACTTGACTGGGACTTTCCCTAAAGAGATAGGGACAACTTACAAAGCAATCAATCACCATTAACTCTGCTCTATTGAGAGGCCTTTTACTATTTTATCCCATAACCCAGGAAAAGGTCATGCATTAGCCAAGATCTACATTGACCAACCGCAGTGATGCCATCACATACAATCTACATTGTCTAAGAAGACAGTCCATCATAGCCTAGACCCAGATCTGTTTATGCTGTTTTGCCAACTGTTTGGCATGACAATGTCCGTAGGAGTTGGCAAGACAACACAAACAAATCTGGGACTAGGGCTGTTGAGGTGACAATATTACCACCACATCGGCAGTCATTACCACAGTCAAATTCCACATGACCGTTGAGTCATGGTAATCTCCTGTTATCCACGCAGGACGTGTTGGCCGCACCCAACTTGCTAAAGACCGTCAGGTCACTAATGGCCTGGTAATCAGTGCTCTATTGTAAAATAATGATTGTGCCGTTATACAATACATAGCCTAATAGCCTACCGCATATTACGCACAACAGAAAAATATATTTTTTAAATTACAAAGATTTAAGATGTCTTTGGTACATAATTGGTCTGGCCTATACAAAAATCCTCTTTGATTGTGTGTTACTATTATTATGCATACCAGATGGACTGGTTAACTTATGCTACATTCCAAACTTTCTATCCATGAGTCTGGGAGAGAAAATATAGGCCTAGGCGATGCTGTTGGTTCATTGATTGTGCAGGGTGGCTTACAGATTTAGGGGGGACAACAGATAGGCCCCCCAAAAAATCAAAAGGAAGTTTGTTCTGATGTGTCTGTCCTATATCTGAGAGATATAAGAAAGATCAGGAAACATTTGTTATATATACAGTACCAGTCAAAAGTTTGGACACACCTACTCATTCAAGGGTTTTTCTTTATTTTTATTATTTTCTACATTGTAGAATAACAGTGAAGACATCAAAACTATAAAATAACACATACAGTTGAAGTCGGAAGTTTACATACACCTTAGCCAAATACATTTAAACTCAGTTTTTCACAATTCCTGAAATTTAATCTGAGTGAAAATTCCCTGTCGTAGGTCAGTTAGGAATACCATTTTATTTTAATAATGTGAAATGTCAGAATAATAGTGGAGGGAATTATTTCTTTCAGCTTTTATTTCTTTCATCACATTCCCAGTGTGTCAGAAGTTTACATACACACAATTAGTATTTGGTAGCTTTGCCTTTAAATTGTTTAACTTGGGTCAAATGTTTCAGGTAGCCTTCCACAAGTTTCCCACAATAAGTTGGGTGAATTTTGGCCCATTCCTCCTGACAGAGCTGCAGTAACTGATTCAAGTTTGTAGGCCTCCTTGCTCGCACACGCTTTTTCAGTTCTGCCCACATATTTTCTATAGGATCGAAGTCAGGGTTGTGATGGCCACTCCAGTACCTTGACTTTGTTGTCCGTAAGCCATTTTGCCACAACTTTGGAAGTATGCTTGGGGTCATTGTCCATTTGGAAGACTTGTTTGCGACCAAGCTTTAACTTCCTGACTGATGTCTTGAGATGTTGCTTCAATATATCCACATCATTTTCCATCCTCATGATGCCTTCTACAGTGGGGAGAACAAGTATTTGATACACTGCCGAATTTGCAGGTTTTCCCACTTACAAAGCATGTAGAGATCTGTAATTTTATCATAGGTCCACTTCAACTGTGAGAGACGGAATCTAAAACAAAAATCCAGAAAATCATATTGTATGATTTGTAAGTAATTAATTTGCATTTTATTGCATGACATACGTATTTGATACATCAGAAAAGCTGAACTTAATATTTGGTACAGAAGCCTTTGTTTGCAATTACAGCGATCATACGTTTTCTGTAGTTCTTGACCAGGTTTGCACACACTGCAGCAGGGATTTTGGCCCACTCCTCCATACAGACCTTCTCCAGATCCTTCAGGTTCAGGCTGTCGCTGGGCAATACGGACTTTCAGCTCCCTCCAAAGATTTTCTATTGGGTTCAGGTCTGGAGACTGGCTAGGCCACTCCAGGACCTTGAGATGCTTCTTACGGAGCCACTCCTTAGTTGCCCTGGCTGTGTGTTTCGGGTCATTGTCATGCTGGAAGAACCAGCCACGACCCATCTTCAATGCTCTTACTGAGGGATGGAGGTTGTTGGCCAAGATCTCGCGATACATGGCCCCATCCATACTCCCCTCAATACGGTGCAGTCGTCCTGTCCCCATTGCAGAAAAGCATCCCCAAAGAATGATGTTTCCACCTCCATGCTTCACGGTTGGGATGGTAATCTTGGGGTTGTACTCATCCTTCTTCTTCCTCCAAACACGGCGAGTGGAGTTTAGACCTAAAAGCTCTATTTTTGTCTCATCAGACCAAATTACCTTCTCCCATTCCTGCTCTGGATCATCCAGATGGTCATTGGCAAACTTCAGACGGGCCTGGACATGCGCTGGCTTGAGCAGCGGGATGTACATGCAGGGGACCTTGTGTGCGCTGCAGGATTTTAATCCATGATGGCGTAGTGTGTTACTAATGGTTTTCTTTGAGACTGTGGTCCCAGCTCTCTTCAGGTCATTGACCAGGTCCTGCCGTGTAGTTCTGGGCTGATCTCTCACCTTCCTCATGATCATTGATGTCCCACGAGGTGAGATCTTGCATGGAGCCCCAGACCGAGGGTGATTGACCGTCATCTTTAACTTCTTCCATTTTCTAATAATTGCACCAACAGTTGTTGCCTTCTCACCAAGCTGCTTGCCTATTGTCCTGTAGCCCATCCCAGCCTTGTGTAGGTCTACAATTTTATCCCTGATGTCCTTACACAGCTCTCTGGTCTTGGCCATTGTGCAGAGGTTGGAATCTGTTTGATTGAGTGTGTGGACAGGTGTCTTTTATACAGGTAACGAGTTCAAACAGGTGCAGTTAACTTCTTGCGTCGAGCCAACCCGGATCCGGTATCATGACTACAGCCTCAAGCCCATTACCATAACGCAACGTTAACTATTCATGAAAATCGCAAATGAAATTAAATCAATATGCTAGCTCTCATGCTTAGCCTTTTGTTAACAACACTGTCATCTCAGATTTTCAAAAATATGCTTCTCTACCATAGCAAACTAGCATTTAGCATTTAGCGTTAGCATTTAGCATTAGAATTTAGCGTTAGCATTAGCAGGCAACATTTTCACAAAAACCAGCAAAAACATTCAATAAATCATTTACCTTTGAAGAACTTCGGATGTTTTCAATGAGGAGACTCTCAGTTAGATAGCAAATGTTCAGTTTTCCTGAAAGATTATTTGTGCAGGAGAAATCGGGCCGTTTTCTGCGTCATGTTTGGCTACCAAAAAAACCCGAAAATTCAATAATAAAAACGCCGAACTTTTTCCATAATAACTCTATAATATCGACTGAGACATGGCAAACGTTGTTTAGAATCAATCCTCAAGATGTTTTTCTACATATCTCTTCAATGATGTATCGTTCCTGGAAGTGTGCTTCTCTGTCTGTATCGCATGGTAAAATGATTGCCACTGGGAATTACGCACCAATTTAGACAAAGGACACCGGACGGCCCCCTGGCAAATGTAGTCTCTTATGGCCAATATTCCAATGCTATGCCTACAAATACGTCACAATGCTGCAGACATCTTGGACGAACGGCAGAGCGCATAAGCTCGTTCACAGCATATTCACAGCCATATAAGGAGACAATAGTAAAACAGAGCGTCAAAAATCCTGCTCATTTCCTGCTTGATGTTTCATCTTGGTTTCGCCTGTAAGATCAGTTCTGGGGCACTCACAGATAATATCTTTGCAGTTTTGAAAACGTCAGAGTGTTTTCTTTCCAAAGCTGGCAATTATATGCATAGTCGAGCATCTTTTCGTGACAAAATATTGCGCTTAAAACGAGCACGTTTTTTATCCAATAATGACATAGCGCCCCCATAGGTTGAAGAGGTTAATACAGGTAATGAGTGGAGAACAGGAGGGCTTCTTAAAGAAAAACTAACAAGTCTGTGAGAGACGGAATTCTTACTGGTTGGTAGGTGATCAAATACTTACTGTATGTCATGCAATAAAATGCAAATGAATTACATAGAAATCATACAATGTGATTTTCTGGATTTTTGTTTTAGATTCCGTCTCTCACAGTTGAAGTGTACCTATGATAAAAATGACAGACCTCTACATGCTTTGTAAGTAGGAAAACCTGCATATTCGGCAGTGTATCAAATACTTGTTCTCCCCACTGTATTTTGTGAAGTGCACCAGTCCCTCTTGCAGCAAAGCAACCCCATAACATGATGCTGCCACCCCTGTGCTTCGTGGTTAGGATGGTGTTCTTCGGCTTGCAGGCCTCCCCCTTTTTCCTCCAAACATAACAATGGTCATTATGACCAAACAGTTCTATTTTTGTTTCATCAGACCAGAGGACATTTCTTCAACAAGTACGATCTTTGTCCCCATGTGCAGTTGCAAACCGTAGTCTGGCTTTTTATGTCGGTTTTGGAGCAGTAGCTTCTTCCTTGCTGAGCGGCCTTTCAGGTTATGTCGATATAGGGCTCGTCTTACTGTGGATATAGATACATTTGTACCTGTTTCTTCCAGCATCTTCACAAGGTCCTTTGCTGTTGTTCTGGGATTGATTTGCACTTTTCGTACTAAAGTACGTTCATTTCTAGGAGACAGAACTCGTCTCCTTCCTGAGCGGTATGACGGCTGCGTGGTCCCATGGTGTTTATACGTGCGTGCTATTGTTTGTACAGATGAACGTGGTACCTTCAGGTGTTTGGAAATTTCTTCCAAGGATGAACCAGACTTGTGGAGGTCTACAATTTGGCCGATTTTTTTATATTTTCCAATGATGTCAAGCAAAGAGGCAGTGAGTTTGAAGGTAGACCTTGAAATACATCCACAGGTACACCTCCAATTGACTCAAATGATGTCAATTAGCCTATCAGAAGCTTCTATAGCCATAACATAATTTTCTGGAATTTTCCAAGCGTTTTAAAGGAAATACTGTGTCTGTAAACAATTGTTGAAAAATGTCTTGTGTCATGCACAAAGTAGATGTCCTAACCGACTAGCCAAAACTATAGTTTGTTAACAACAAATTTGGGGAGTGATTGAAAAATGAGTTTTAATGACTCCAACCTAAGTGTATGTAAACTTCCACCTTCAACTGTATTAAATCATATATTACCCACAAAAGTGTTAAACAAATCAAAATATATTTTGTATTTGAGATTCTGTAGCCACCCTTTGCCTTGATGACAGCTTTGAATCTGGCGGGGTTGTAATCTGAATAAAGGGAAAAAGCACATTCTTGAACATGGGGTGAGACATTCGTATTAATTTCCTAGAATCAGTGAGAGGTCTAATGCTTTAATTTTCAATAATTTCTGCCCCTCCGAATTCATATTCATTATTTAAATTGGCCCAAATAAAGTGGATTTTTTTTCTCATATAATTGAAACAACAGTTCACTAGGTGTAGGCAAGACCATAAGCAAATATATAAACTGGGATATGACTTAAGAGGCTGTGGAGGGATCCAAATTGTGGATTTAAAAGAAAACATGAATCATTAGCATACAATGACACCTTTGTTTTTAATCCCTAGATTTCTAACTCCTTGATATTATTGTTGGATATGATTTTAATTGCAAACATTTCGATGGCCATAATAAATGTATATGCCGATAGAGAACAACCTTGTTTTACTCCTTTTGACAGTTTAAAACTTTCTAGGAAGTAGCCATTATTTACAATTTTACACCTAGGGTTACTATACATGACTTTAACCCATTTTATAAGATATTCTCCAAAATGGTAGTGTTCCAGGCATTTATATACAAACTCCAGTTGTACTTTATAATTATTTTGTATTCTTAACTCTTACTTTTTTAGGTATTTTCTTAAAACGGCATTGTTGGGCTTGTAAGTAAGCATTTCACTGTGAGGTCTACACCTGTTGTATTCGGCGCATGTGACAAATAACAATGGATTTGATTTGATCGAAAGCCTTTTCAAAGTCAGCTTTGAATAGCAGGCCTGGTTTCCCAGATTTTTCATAGTGTTCTATTATTTCCAGTACTTGTCTTATATTATCTCCAATGTATCGTCTATGTAAAAAACCTGTCTGATTAGAATGAATAATATCCGACAATACCTTTTCAATTCTATGCGCTATATGTTTTACTAGAATTTTGGATCACAATTTTTTCAATGAACTGGATCTTTATATTTCCAACTTGTATCCTGTTTCAGTAATAATGAAATCAGACATTGTTGTTGAGTGTCCAATAATCTACCATTTACATAGGAGTGGATGAAACATGTTAATAATGGTCCTCTGAGTATTTCTAAAAAAAGTTTGGTATACATGTATCTCAACTGGTATGCCATCCAGCCCTGACATTTTCCTGGACTTAAAGGCTTTAATTGCATCAATAAGTTCCTCCTCTGTAATTTTGCCTTCACATGAGTCTTTCTGTACAGCTGTTAATTTGACAATATTAATAGAAACAAAATCCATACAATTAGCTTTGGTTATAGGAGATGGAGGAAACTGAAAGTACTTTGCTTCCTCTTTCAAAATGTAATTTGGTGAATCATGGGTGAATGTCATTTGTAACAAGTTTCAGTAAATTATTTTTGGTAGCATTTCTATGTTGAATTTAAAAAAAAACAGATCTCTAGCTTAAACTGACTGATTTTTATGGGCATTTTTTTATTATGGTAATTCCATTTCTGCGGGGGTAGGGAAGTATGCAGTATGTTAAGAAATACACATAAATAAGTAGCCTATTCTTATAAACCCAGACATTTCTGTATCCAATCCCGTGTGAAAGCAGATGCCACTAAAAAGAGGCGGATCCCAGCTGCTACTATATTTATTTCTCAGATGTACTATAAAACCGGAGTAGCCTACCTTACATGATTGAAAACGAACCTCGGAAAAGCGGCTTCCATTCTCTATTTGAGTGCATATGGATGTTATGTATTTTTCCCCCTGTTCCTGTTCCTGCCCATTTGATCATGGGCCATTCTAAATCAAAACAAATTTTTACATAAATTAAGAACAGAGTGATGGGTGAAAATATGATCACTTGATGAGAGAACAGGGTGTGAGGCAAGGAACAGATTTGAGCTTTTTTTGTGACTTTTTAAAATCTTCATAGCCTGTAGTTGCATGATTTATTAGTCACATACACATGGTTAGCAGATGTTATTGTGAGTGTAGCGAAATGCTTGTGCTTCTAGTTCCTACAGTGCAGTAATATCTAACAGTAATCTAACAATTCCACAACAACTACCTAACACACACAAATCTAAGTAAATGGATGGAATAAGAATATTTGAATATCAATACATGGATGAGCGATGACCGAGCGGCATAGGCAAGATGCAATAGATGGTATAAAACATAGTATATACATATGTTATGAGTAATGCAAGATATGTAAACATTATTAAAGTGGCCAATGATTTCAAGTTTGTATGTAGGCAGCAGCCTCTCTGTGTTAGTGATGGCTGTTTAACAGTCTGATGGCCTTGAGATAGAAGCTGTTTTTCAGTCTCTCGGTCCCAGCTTTGATGCACCTGTACTGACCTCGCCTTCTGGATGATAGCGGGGTGAACAGGCAGGGGATCGGGTGGTTGTTGTCCTTGATGATCTTTTCAGCCTTCCTGTAACATCAGGTGCAACCCACATACTGTATGTTTGAATTTCTAAGACATTCTAAGGTTTCTATCATTCACAACTAAAAAGTTGCCATATAACTCTAAATCGAACATGTTTCAAATTATACTTTTTTTAAACTCTCAACATAGCCGCCTCATATGCGATCTCGCTCCGGAATGGGAATATCCTTTCTATTTTATTCAGCTGAGTTCAATTGTATTCTTCTTACTTTAAAATCATATGATATAAAATAATGGCACGGGACTTATAAGCATATTTTGTCAGCTAAATGAACTAGCCTACAGCATATGGCATGGTGCATGGCCAGATAACATACAGTAGGCTGACTCATATTCTGTTCTACTGAAATACATCTTCTTCATATCAAAATGTTTCTTAAAACCATACCTTAAGTAAATAATGGATTTATTGTGATGGTGTATATTAAATGGATTCATTAGACTTTTTAAAATGTACATGTTCCAAAGGCCCGCATCAGTTGCTTGTATACTGGAGGCCTAGAGATGCTAAACGTGTTTATGGTAATTAACCGGTCAATTACCAGATAGTCAGTCCACCACACCTCTTAAACAATGACATCAGTGATGTCTGGCCAACACCATCTAGTGTCTACCCTGGTGATTATGTACAGTACAATTTCGTGGTGAAAAAAAGCTAAGGAAATGTCTTGATTAAAAAATATTTTTCCACTTACAATATGTCGAGGTTAAGAAGGTCCTTTTCAGTTCAATCACTGCTTAACATACTGTATCAACTATTGACACTGTCTATATTGTTTACAAAATCAACATATTTTCACTGGATGTAGTGGACTAGTCTTTGCTCTTTTAGTGTCCTGACTCCACTTTGTCATTTCCTCCATTGTGTGCCAGTGGTAAAGTTAACGAATCCACTCTCTAAGGGAATCTGTCTTTCCATTCACATTTAACACAGAATTCCTCTTCGTCTCGTTCTGTTTCTGTGTCCCATCTAATGTCTTTCATCCTTAGTGAGCTCAAAGAGAGCGGAAGAATATGCAAACCTGCCACAAGGCATTGAATTCCATTACCAAGAAGCCTTTGTTTATCAGTTCAATCAATGGCTGTAGACGATTCAATGGACACGTAGCCTACCATAGCTACAGGGGCTCTCT
The DNA here is from genome assembly GCF_034236695.1 of Oncorhynchus nerka. NCBI lineage: Eukaryota > Metazoa > Chordata > Actinopteri > Salmoniformes > Salmonidae > Oncorhynchus > Oncorhynchus nerka. The sequence continues at coordinate 49,852,670 of NC_088398.1, read as the reverse complement.
CACTCTGACAATGACCACAAGAACAGCAGAACCACTGTGACAGCCATGTTGTCACTAATGGACTGTGTTCACTGTTGTTTAATGGTAACAGAGGCTTTCTCTAGCCTCAGGGTTAGGTAGAGATGCTCTTACTGCTGCTCTTGGACTTGCTGTTTGGAAGAGATTTCATGGTAAATGCTTTTTGGGGTCAGCTTCGTGTAGGAAAGCAGGTATACGAGTATTATAAAGATTCTATTCAGCTTAACCAGGCCTGGCCTAAGGATAGATTGTCCACTCTGGCTACATCTGACCAGTAAAGTGAATATTTGGTTTTACCTCGGTTGCCTGTGTGCTGTGGATGTGTTTTTCTTCTTCTCCCAATGTTTGTTATCATGCATTGCAGACTACAGAACACCATCCAGTTACTGTGGATGTCTCCAGAGATGGTTAAATGATGTTGTTCTCTTTTCGGTCCATTCTCACTGAGCCTGTCTCTCCTCTGTCTGGCTATGCCAGGAAAGAGGAGGAGAGGAGGGGGAAGGGGAGACAGAGAAGACAGAGAGGAGTATGGTATCTCTTCCTGAAACAGGACATACCTCAAGACTCCCAGAGGTTCAACCAAACTCTCCTTTTCCAGCACACAACATCAGAGACTGTGTTGAATGAAAATGTATTTGCATAGCAGATGTCACACTCTATACTGTACAGTCAGCAGAAATCCTCATCTAGGCCTTCAGTATTTTGAGAATCTTTTGATATGTCATGTAGACCTGCGGTTGTTAATATATATTTTCTTCCAGGTTGTGATTGGGTGTGAAAATGCAGCTTTATACACACTAAAATATCCTGCTCTTTCATCTCCAAATAAGACAGCTGCTGCAGGGGGAAAGGACTTACATGGATTAAACTAAGTTGTTCCTGTAAAAAAAGGGAAGTTATTTATAGAGCAGCACTGGACCCCCATGGTAGCACATCGGAAAATGGTTCAGCACATGTGGTGTGCTCTATAAATATACTATTGCATTGTCTAGGCTATGACTGCGATTCTCCTCATGTATTTCCACTTCATGGGTTGGAGACATGGAAATGTATATTTTTATTTACACATTTATAAAGGGTGGTTCAAAGAATTCCAGAGCAGTACTTTTTCTTTGCTGAACATTTCAAGTCGCTCAGTTTTTGTGGCTAGAAAACTGTTTTGTTAAGAGTTTACTTTGTTTATCTCTGCTTACACAACATTGCAATGGCTCAACAAATAATTTGTTCTTCCAGTGAAAATTGAACATTTCATGTGTCAAAAATGCTGGTTCACAAGAGGGACATTTTGTTTTTGTTTACATAGCTTACACTTCAGAAAGATGTTTTTCCATGATTGGTTTGAAAGACCCAAATCGCAAAGGATCCATCTACTGCTGTACCAGTAGAAAAAAATGAAAACAGAACAAACATACCGACTGCATGCCCCAGTTAGTTCTGTTGATGAGAGATGGTTAGGAGTGCTGCTGTAAAACTTGACAGCCTAAGGTTGGCTTATGTACCCAGACACTCAGCTAAAGGCTTCGTGATCTGCTCCAGCAAAGATTTTTCAGAGTGGGAGCAATGTGTGTGTGTGCACGTGTTTCAACCTCAGTGAGAAAGATTGCTTAAAAAGGACCGTAGGCTCGATCTATGTGCTCTCTGTCACCTTCGGCGTCATGGCAAATGGCTCAACAAAACACAAAGGACGATGCCCAAGGACCATTTACCCCTTACCCCTCTTACAGGCTAAAATGTATCTCTCTCTACTGACTATTGAATGTGAGATAGAATAATACTATAGTATCTATGTCTGGTATCTATCTGGAACTTGTCCCCTAAAGAGGATTCCGATGCCATCTATATGGATATATGATCTCTGTGTTAACTTGTACTGTATCTGCACAGGGTGAAGGGGTTTTATTGTCTGTTTACATTGGTCTCATTTATGATCAATATTACCCCACTACAGGCCCTCTGACAGTTGTGTGTTGATCAGTTGTGTGTTGATATTTGTGGATATGGGATGAAAAGGATGCTTGCTGCGACGTGTGTTTCACACATAGCATTGAATTATACGTGGAATGTGAAGTATAGAACACCCAAAGAGCTACAGTATCACTATAGCCTCATAGTAATGTCATGTAAATAGAGTGGCTAAAGTGAGACCATCATCTCATTTCCTACTGGCCGGTGTGGGGTCCTAGATCAGATTTCTCAATGACCCCAATTATTCAAACACTGAATTGCCACAGTGTCGTGTTGTGACATTAATTGCATTTTGGAGGGAAATCAAGGTCACGGTTGACACAGAGTTCATAAAACACCCATTAACGTGTGGCTGTTATCTAGCACAGTGCAGGCACATTTTATTGTTATGACAGATGACACCTTTGAGGATTATTGTAATGGAGCTGGGTAATCTGACGTAGTTTGAATTTGGAAGAGGGTTTATTTTAGGGAAAGGCTTGACATTTCAGAATGACAGCTGCACTGAGCTCCTGTCAAGGGTCTGGCATCCATCTAAACCCAACCACCACAATTTCCCAGTGATTTCACGTCAATGAGAGTTTTGTTTGGAGGAGAAAGGTTTTGAATCATAACAAGCCCAGACACTTTATTGGACCTCTGGGTCAAGGGTCAGTGTCTGACATAACTTTGTGGAGAGAAGACTGCTGATAGGTGGACAGAGGGTCATTCAGTTCTACAAATATTTGAGTTCCTCTTCCTGTGTCTGCATGAAGCATAACATTTAGGTTGGAGAGGAGAGAAGTTGACGGTCACTTAGAGTTTAGATCACAGACAGTGTTTTGGGAACAGTGCAGATACCAGGAGGCAGATCCAAGGTTAGCCCAACATCTAGCTGTACTGTAATGCTGTTTTCCCAACTTGATCACTAATAATCAGAATAATTAGTGTGCTTTTTTTTATATTGATGGCCTGATAAATCCTATCCCTTGAATTTTCCTCCACATCTAAATGTAATGAGTTTGTGGCATATTTCAGAGATAAGATAACAAACATTAGCCTGGGTATCAGTCAAGCAAGACCTGACTAGAATTTTGATAATATGTGCCCTACCCTACCATACAAAGGCACTATGGATTTATTTTCCCTGGTTGACACAGACAGACATGCTCAGGAAAGTGATATCACAACTTAAGCCTTCTACCTGCCTTCTGGATCCTATCCACATGACCTTCTTCAAAACTGTTTTTCATTGCATATCTGAAGAAGTGAAAGCTATTGTTAATCACTCCCTGTTCACAGGCACTTTCCCCACTGCACTAAAAACTGCTATGGTGAAACCCCTTCTGAAGAAAAGTCATCTAGATTCTTCAGCTCTTAACAATTTTCAGCCGATCTCCAACCTTTCATTCTTAAGCAACATTCAGGAGAAATTGGTTTTCAAACAGCTAAATGATTTTTTAAGCGGCAACTGTAGAAAAATTACAATCTGGTTTTAGTGCCCACCACAGCACAGAGACAGCCTTAGACAAAGTGGTAAATTGTCTTATAGCCAACACTGATGACAAACAGCTCTCTGTTCTAAGTTCTGCATTCGACACTGTGGACCTTGATGTCCTTTTGGACAGACTGAAGATGTGGTTTGGCCTCCCTGGTCCATTTCTAAATTGTTTTCTGACCTATTTAACCAGCCAATCGTTTTTTGTCACCCTTGGTGAACATAACTCAGAGATAAAACATTTCACAAGTGGCGTTCCACAAGGTTCGATTTTGGGTCCGGTATTGTTCCGTTTATATATGTTACCCCTTGGCAACGTTATCGGAAAGCACAGCATTGATTTTCACTACTACGCACTAATACACAACTTTACATTTCTGTGTCACCAGAGGATTTTTAGCTCCATGGATAAATGATTTGACTGTATTAGTGATTTACATACTTGGATGGCTCACAACTTCCTGCAGCTAAATCAAGACGAGACCGAGGTAATTATTGTTGGCGCACAGAGGGAGAATCTGGCCACAGGTTTTAATTCACAAGCAATAAAGATACAACACCAGGTAAAAAAAAAACCTAGGTGACATTTTAGATTCTGAACAAAATGTTTAATCACACGTTAGGAATGTGACCAAAATAGCTTTTTACCACCTGAGGAACATTGCCACAGGGCGGCCATTTCTTTTATTACAAGCAGGTTTGACTACTGTAATGCCCTCCTATCTGGTCTACCCAAGAAAGCCATTGGTCAACTGCAAAACACACAGAGCACTCATTACATCAGTTTTAAGGTCCCTGCACTGGGTTTTAGAAATCAGTTATTGGTTTTTAAATCAATCCACAATTGTGCACCCCAATACATGTCAGATATGCTTTTACGTTCTGTACACAGTAGGTCCTTCAGGTCCTCTGGCACTGGCCTTTTAACTATCCCAAAGCCCAGGACCATGATGCAGGCTTAAGTTATTATGCCCCCAGCCTCTGGAATAGCCTGCCAGAGAACCTGAGGGGGACCGAAACTGTGGACAGATTGAAAAGGGATCTTAAAACACACCTTTTTAGCTGTCACATGTGCTCCCTCTCCAGCCATTAGGTCACCAGGCTGCTTGTTATGGCACACACCTGTCACCATCGTTACGTGCAACAGTGCATTATGACACTCACCTGGATTACCTGCCCTATATGTGTCACTCCATTTGGTTCCTTCCCCAGGCATTATTGTTTCTGTTTCATGTCTGAACGTTGTTCGTGTTTCTTGTTTTCTATTATGTTTCGTTTATTGATTAAGTCACTCCCTCCCTGAACTTGCTTCCCGACTCTCAGCGCACCTGGGTACAGAATGACTCGACGGGTTCCCCTGCCTCATTTCCATACCTCAGCGGGTTCGATAGGCTCCCATATCTCAGCTGGCTCAACAAGCTGCCATGCATCAGCGGGTTCGATAGGCTCCCATATCTCAGCTGGCTCAACAAGCTGCCATGCATCAGCGGGTTCGATAGGCTCCCATATCTCAGCTGGCTCAACAAGCTGCCATGCATCAGCGGGTTCGATAGGCTCCCATATCTCAGCGGGTTCGATAGGCTCCCATATCTCAGCTGGCTCAACAAGCTGCCATGCATCAGCCGGTTCGATAGGCACCCATATCTCAGCGGGTTTGATAGGCTCCCATATCTCAGCTGGCTCAACAAGCTGCCATGCATCAGCCGGTTCGATAGGCTCCCATGCCTCAGCGGGTTCGATAGGCTCCCATATCTCAGCTGGCTCAACAAGCTGCCATGCATCAGCCGGTTCGATAGGCTCCCATATCTCAGCGGGTTCGATAGGCTCCCATATCTCAGCTGGCTCAACAAGCTGCCATGCATCAGCGGGTTCGATAGGCTCCCATATCTCAGCTGGCTCAACAAGCTGCCATGCATCAGCGGGTTCGATAGGCTCCCATATCTCAGCTGGCTCAACAAGCTGCCATGCATCAGCGGGTTCGATAGGCTCCCATATCTCAGCTGGCTCAACAAGCTGCCATGCATCAGCGGGTTCGATAGGCTCCCATATCTCAGCGGGTTTGATAGGCTCCCATATCTCAGCTGGCTCAACAAGCTGCCATGCATCAGCCGGTTCGATAGGCTCCCATGCCTCAGCGGGTTCGATAGGCTCCCATATCTCAGCTGGCTCAACAAGCTGCCATGCATCAGCTCCCATATCTCAGCGGGTTCGATAGGCTCCGTATCTCATCTCAGCTGGCTCAACAAGCTGCCATGCATCAGCGGGTTCGATAGGCTCCCATATCTCAGCTGGCTCAACAAGCTGCCATGCATCAGCGGGTTCGATAGGCTCCCATATCTCAGCTGGCTCAACAAGCTGCCATGCATCAGCGGGTTCGATAGGCTCCCATATCTCAGCGGGTTCGATAGGCTCCCATATCTCAGCTGGCTCAACAAGCTGCCATGCATAAGCCGGTTCGATAGGCTCCCATGCCTCAGCGGGTTCGATAGGCTCCCATATCTCAGCTGGCTCAACAAGCTGCCATGCATCAGCCGGTTCGATAGGCTCCCATGCCTCAGCGGGTTCGATAGGCTCCCGTATCTCAGCTGGCTCAACAAGCTGCCATGCATCAGCCAGTTCGATAGGCTCCCATATCTCAGCGGGTTCGATAGGCTCCCATATCTCAGCTGGCTCAACAAGCTGCCATGCATCAGCCGGTTCGATAGGCTGCCATGCATCAGCGGGTTCGATAGGCTCCCATGCCTCAGCGGGTTCGATAGGCTCCCATATCTCAGCTGGCTCAACAAGCTGCCATGCATCAGCCGGTTCGATAGGCTCCCATATCTCAGCGGGATCGATAGGCTCCCATATCTCAGCTGGCTCAACAAGCTGCCATGCATCAGCGGGTTCGATAGGCTCCCATATCTCAGCTGGCTCAACAAGCTGCCATGCATCAGCGGGTTCGATAGGCTCCCATATCTCAGCTGGCTCAACAAGCTGCCATACCTCAGCGGGTTCGATAGGCTCCCATATCTCAGCTGGCTCAAGAAGCTGCCATGCATCAGCGGGTTCGATAGGCTCCCATACCTCAGCGGGTTCGATAGGCTCCCATACCTCAGCGGGTTCGATAGGCTCCCATACCTCAGCGGGTTCGATAGGCTCCCATACCTCAGCGGGTTCGATAGGCTCCCATACCTCAGCGGGTTCGATAGGCTCCCATATCTCAGCTGGTTCAACAGGCTCCCATACCTCAGCGGGTTCGATAGGCTCCCATACCTCAGCGGGTTCGATAGGCTCCCATACCTCAGCGGGTTCGATAGGCTCCCATATCTCAGCTGGTTCAACAGGCTGCCATACCTCAGCGGGTTCGGTAGGCTCCCATATCTCAGCTGGCTCAACAAGCTCCCATACCTCAGCGGGTTCGATAGGCTCCCATACCTCAGCGGGTTCGATAGGCTCCCATACCTCAGCGGGTTCGATAGGCTCCCATATCTCAGCTGGCTCAACAAGCTGCCATGCATCAGCCGGTTCGATAGGCTCCCATGCCTCAGCTGGTTCGATAGGCTCCCATGCCTAAGCTGGGTGAACAGGTTCCCGTGGGGAGGTCTCAGCCAGCTCATCAGGCTCTCACGCCTCAGCTGGTTCGACAGGTTTCTTAAAATAAAGTGGCCTGAAACAGGACATTTTTACTAGGATTAAATGTCAGGAATTGTGAAACTGAGTTTAAATGTACTTGGCTAAGGTGTATGTAATCTTCCGACTTGAACTGTATGTCTGAACTGTGACAGTTTTAAATGTTGAGGTGGAATTCACTCGTGTTACCAAAGCACAAGGAAATGATTAGTGCCTGGAAGTTAGCGGCCTTTGATTTTCCCTGAAACATGCCGCTTTCAGCATTTAAAAATCTGAACGTTCCCCGCAAGCACATTTTTCATAGGCCACTGCGCACATGCACAATGACGGCCCACACTGTGATAAGTGCCATTAAAACAACGAAAGCGTCTCAGGCTCTGGTTTTATGGGTCGTTAAAGCTGTTTCAAGTCTGTCTCTAATCACCTTGTGTGGCCAAAAGAGCTATGAACTTAAACGTAATGTCCCCTTTCAAACACACAATCAGTCCCATTAATGCAGAGTGATCCGAAATATGATCATGTGGACGTACTATATGATACACAACCACATGCTTTCCATCATCTTTTGAGAGTTATTTTTGTAATCGTGTTGGCTTTTTTGGTCGTTGAAAGTCTTTATGCCATCACAAGACAAACATGTATTGATCTGGCTGCCCTGGGGTCCTCATATGAAAAGGGATCTGCTAATCCTCCAACAGTGTACCAGCCCAGTGGAGCAGCTCAGGGATCTCAGGGAGGCTGCCACACCATGGGCCCAGGCAGCAGGAGCATGACCAGCATTTCTCTGTGGTGCCAGGCAGTTGTATTTGTTGAGAATGTGAGACAGAAGTAAGATGAGCTGACAAGCGAGGTGGTGTTAGATGCCGAATTTTGACAGTGTATTATCAATACAGTGTGTTTATGAGCTGTCTGTGGGGCAGGGTCCAACATGTCCTGACCTGTATGTGTTTTCCTGGTATTGTTTATGGATGGTATCGTGCACCATTTTTTTCCTTCAATAGCAAAGGCTTTTGGCTTGATGCAAGGCATTCATATAATGCTTTCATTGTCTTATTCTTGGACTAGAACAGTACTCTATACCGTGTACTATGTACATTATTGTTTCCCCTTCCTTAGCATTGGATAAGGTCCAGAGTTTTTCCTAGAGTTAGGGCACAGAGTCAGGAAAATCTAAAGGGCCCTAAAAATGGATGATAAACTCCTCCTTATTGTAGATTAAATTAACTTCAGTTGGGTTGCAACTTTAGCTACAGTACCAGGTCAACCCATTTCCAGACAGCATATTTCCAGCTGCCATCAATAGGATGGGATAGTTTGTTATGTTTGACTTCCTGTCCTTCCTCCACACTTTGAACACCAAACACAAAACACACTCACTCCGGCTGCAGCCCTGAGGGTGGCATGTCAACACCTCTCCTCTGTTAAAAAAAAGTACAGCATACAGCAACCTACACACTGCATAGAATGCTTTAATGAGAAACTAATGACAAACTACAGTAAATCATAGTTAATCCTTATAGGTCTCTGCAAGCGTTCTCCTCCCCTCCCACTGTGCTGGAGTCATTATCAACTGAGAGTGACCTCTTAGGTCTTTAACTACAGCCAACAGATTAGTTATTTTGTACTAGTGGTAAGGAGATATTATGGGAAGGGTTCTAGTAGGGTTATGCAACCTCCTAACCCTAACCCTAGCTTCATGTCCACACCCCGGTTCAACTCTAACCCTCAACACTAACCCTAACTCAGGAGACTTTTTCAATGGGACCATCTTTTCGGAGACACCGGCTGATGAAAACAATGGAATTGGTCCATCAGCAATGCAATGGCCTTTCTTCTAAACAGTCACATCTAAATGCAAATGACAAAGTGAAACGGCAGCATTTAGAAATGTTAATTCTTTCAGTGGGTTAGCACATAAATTGAGCACCATGTTATTGAGGGTGTCATTCCTTAGAAAGATATTATTAAACACCAGTGAGTTGTAGCTCAGAACACCACAATGCTGGACCATGCAACGATAGACACACACACACATGTGCGTGCACACACACACACACACACACGCACACACACACACAGGGCCGACTCACTTAATTTGTATTCCTGCAGCCCCACACGCACCTCAGAAAACCCATTAACAAAATGCCCGTTTTATACCAGGTGTTTGCCATCTGCGGTGGATGATATGCCCATCCACCTGATCATACTGTATGTCCGTCTGCCAACCTGTCAACCTGCCAACCTGGATACAATGTACTTTTAGCGGTGGTGGATAAAGTACCCAATTGTCATACTTGAGTAAAAGTATAGATACTGTACCTTAATAGAAAGTTACTAGTAAAAGTGAAAGTCACCCAGTAAAATACTACTTGAGTAAAAGTATCAAAAGTAAATGTAATTGCTAAATTATGCTTAAGTATTAAAAGTAAAAGTATAAATCATTTCAAATTCCTTATATTAAGCAAAGCAGACGGCACCATTTTCTTGTTTTTAAAATGTACAGATAGCCAGGGGTACACTCCAACACTCAGACATAATTTACAAACAATGCATGTGTGTTTAGTGAGTCTGCCAAATCAGAAGCAATAGGGATGACCATGTGTTCTCTTCATAAGTGTGTGAATTTGACCATTTTCCTGTCCTGCTAAGCATTAAAAATATAACTTTTGTGTGTCAGGGAAAATATATGGAGTAAAAAGTACATTATTTTCTTTAAGAATGTAGTGAAGTAAAAGCAAAAGTTGTAAAAAATCTAAATAGTAAAGGAAAGTACAGATACCCCAAAAACCTACTTAAGTAGTAGTTACATTTGACATTTTAGTAATTTAGCAGACGCTCTTATGCAGAGTAACTTACAGTAGTGAGTACATACATTTTAATACGTTTTCGTTACTTTAAAATATTTTTACTTAAGTATTGTAGCGTCTGCTTCCAACTCACACCCTCAAACACGTAGATCCCCTGAACGCAGCTCACTTTCCAGCCCACTTTCCAGCTCTCACTCTCAAACTCCTAGATCTCCTGAATGCAGCTCAATCTCCAGATCCCAATCACCTGAATTCTAATCACCTGTTCACACACCTGTATGTCATTATCACACACTATTTAGTTCAGTTCTTTTAGATTAGAACATTGGTAGACCTATAGGCAATTGTTGGGCACTATTGCCATAGATTTTGGGACATGCAAAGTGCAATTAAGTGCTATTTTCTTGCCTTAAGCCAAACATTATATTGAAATTCTCTACAGTATCTCATCCAAATGAAAACACATTTCTCCCGGTTCCTTGCATGCAAATGATGTAATGAATATGCATATTGGGTATTTATTAATGCGTCTGCACCGCCCCCTAGATAGCCTGTTGGGTATGTGTTTCACTGTCTTAGAGATTAACTCCTTTTACTTCACCCTAGCAGTCTATACTTTTAATAGGAAGATGTATGCACTCTATTTGATCATGTGTAAAGTATTTTTGAGTTACTAAAGTCATTGCAAATAGTTTTTCAGCTGTTCTGCTGATACGTGATATCATTAGTTCAGTTCCAGGAACACTAGATTTGAATGGGCCCAATATGACTGCCTGTGGCTACAACTGATGCTGAAATTGGTCAAATACGCATGACAGCAGATCAGTCCAGGTGTTCCATTTCCTAGAAATCTGCAGACCTATTGATGCATATCAGTAACTGTAAGGCAACAAGTATAGTTCCCATGAGAAAAAGCCCTACTCATATGCTTACGCTTAAGTCCCTATGCTGATGGTCTCCATGTTTCTGCTCCAACCTGTATCTTGGTTCTGATAAGTCCCACGTGAACCTGGTAATGATAAGGAACTGGGCGTTACCAGGGGACCGGCCATTTACCAGAACAATATGTTGCCACTGACACAACATGAACCTGCCTTCCCTGGAAGGCTGAGGTTACATCCCAAATGGCACCCTTTTCCCTCTATAGTGCCCTATTGGTCTTGGTCAAAGGTAGTGCACTGCATAGGGAATAGGGTGCCGTTTGGGATGATACATGAGGGAAAAGCTCTCTGATGTGCCGCTCCACCGTGTGAAAGTCTAGAGCTCCATGATTCTTGAATGACATTTTTATGTTCTGGTGGTTCAGGCACAGGTGGTTTCCATTTCTGAAGACCTTGGTCAAGGTGTTTACAGACGGGCAACATGTGCTGACTGTATTTTACTACTAGAGGTGACTTGGCCAAACCGATCGAATGATACAAAGTTCTGTCCGAATGTCTTTGATGAATGCTGAAATATGTGTCTTAGCTTTCTGGTTAATGACCCTTGAGTTGAGAAGTTTGCTCTTATGAAAAGAGTTAGTCGGTTGGGTACTCAGTGTGTCTCCAGAACTGAGTGTAAAGGCTGTTGAATGGCCGATTGACCGAATGCACTAATCCCAGTTAATCCTGGACACAGATCAGTTGCTTGAGTCAAAGTTGAGAGAATACTATCTACACACAGACAAGGCAATTAGATCAGATTTCCTAACTCATCATGGACATTGTGGGTCAGTGGCATTGGCTTTGAAATGAGGCAGTGATGTGAATATGTGGAATGCTCAATAATGACAGGCTGATTGTAATTTGATTATCAGACAGGTATGTCTGTCTCCTTTCAGCTTTGAAAACAACAACCAGCTCAATGATGTAACACTCAAACATTTCAATTTTGACTTTATCCATTCATTCATCCCTAAAAGAGACTATGAGGCATGGAGAGCATGATAGGCCAAGTTGTTAGCTAAGCCTTATGGCAGAAGTTTGTATGATTGAGTGGACTGTACCTTCAACCCTTAAAACACCGCCGTTTGAATAATTCAGATGAGCTCACTTAATCCTGTGCTCCTAATGTCCTCATTATTTCAGAAACACAGAACATGGACAGCCACAGAGTCAGCCATGTTATTAGTATGGCGAGTAACGAAATAGGAGGTATGAGAGGTGTGTTAATTAAGACAGGAAGGAGAGAGAGAGAGAGAAATGTAATACATTGCATTAAATATTTCAATAGAGCGTTCACACAGACCATGATATAGTTTTGTGGCGTAAAGTTTTATCATTCCCATATGTCTTTCTATTTTTCATGTAAATATAATAGACAGATTTAATACTCTGAGTGAATTATAGGAACTTTTGAGTACTTCAACCCATGTGGTGGAGTCGTAACTGTCGTGAGTTATTATGACAGTTGTTATGACCTTGCTAGTACACTGCTAGAAATGTTGTACACTAGGCCGCTAAGGGTTAAGTATTACCAGTTGTCGCTCATTCCTAACCAGTCAGTCGAGGTTTGCCTTATTTCCCAATTCTGATTATTCTCCCAGTCTGTGTGTGTGTGTGTGTGTGTGTGTGTGTGTGTGTGTGTGTGTGTCAATGCATCTCTCTATGTGTGTGCATGTGTGTTCATGCTTGTGTGCATTACCTTCTCCTTAATTTGTTTGGCTCGTTGACAGCACAGCTGCTCCACATGCAGTCTCACAGTGAGATGTCATTACGTTTCTCCATCAGTGACAAGGAAAGAAAGACCCCGACAGGGATAATTATGTAAATACTCAAACAGACACAGTTGAATATCTCTACCACAGTACCTTGAGTCTGATCATGCCCTTTAGTCACAAGAGTGTAACAACATGAAAGTCTGGTTTAAAATCGCACACACACAAACACACACACACACACACACACACAAGCACACACATATGTGAATGTCACATCTGAGCCACAGGATTCTGCAGGCTGCTCTGGTCAGAATACGGGTCACTCCTCTTTGTCAGGCCGTGGTGACATAAATGTCATTCAGTTCAGTTTTTGTCACATTAATACCAGAACACTTCCAGTAAGTTCTAAACCATACCTTCTGATCTGGTTTGGCTGGGACTAAACCTGGCTGGGGAGGTCACCTTTGCCCTGGTTGAAAGGCAGAGAAGAGCCAAGCTCTGCCCTGTTACAGCTCACAATATGACAGCAATGAAATACTTTGGTACTCGCTGGATATACTAGACTGACAAATAAAACAAGCAACACAGACAGTGTTCCACCATAGACAGGCTGTGGGGTTGAGTAAACATATGGTTTGAGATGTTATATAAAATCATGTTGAATCAAATGCCATGTATTTTATACTACCCAAATGTACAGTATAGCGCTTTGGGTACAGTAAAGTGCTTTGAGTACAGTAAAATAGCCTGAAACTTCAATACTCCTCTTTTATGCTTCTGTTTTACCCATTTGGCCCAATTACTGTAGATTTGGATCATCGGATACAGAAAAGCTTCGGTTTCTATTTTAAAGTTCATTAACCACCCTTGACAATTAACTTGAGGGCTTTTTGTGTCAAGGTCCCTTGAGAAGCAACGATATAACCGCTCTCTGAATTTAGCTTCATCATCAGAAGAGGATAATAAGAGTTTCATGATGAAAAGTTAGTTATTTTCATTTCCTTTTGGTCATTTGGGGTTCTGAGAATTGTTTAGGATTAACTGTCTCAAGACAATATTTCCCTGTCAACATTCATTAACACATTCTGCTTTCTCATTTTCTTCATCAATTGCCCATTTTTGTACACATTTTGTAAGGTGTTACAAAGCACGTAGACATGTAGAGGGAAGCCGTGAGGCTGAAATGGTTCCTGACAGACTCATTTGGCTCAGATGGACAGAGTTCACCTCTATTTCTGGCAAGGTCACCCAACAGTCCCCTGGGTAATGCTATGAATTTAGCCCCACTGCGTTTCAAATGGGAAAATACATGTCTGTCTCGACTGTATGGCTGTGGTCCAGAGATGTGTTAATGGTTAGTGGAGAATCTTTCACCTTGACTAATTGCCTTGGACTGTGATAGTGAAGTCGGACGCCTGTATTAACCTTTTACTGTGATCCTGAGTAGGATGTAAATGTTTGTACTAGTGAGATAACCATTTATGCTGGTAGACTGCCCCAAAAAATGAATTGCATGTTATTTTCCACGATTATAGCCATGATTACACAGTACGGTGAAGGACGGGTGAGACAAGTGATGTAAACAAACAAATGCCTGATATTTTGGGGGGTTTTGAGGATTGCAGAATAATTCTCACCCTCTCGAAATGTTGTTTTTCTTTTGAATATAAAACAAACACATGCCACTAAACCATGCTGAAACTGACTCATGTCACATAGAACAATGACGTTGTCTGCATCAGTGATCAAACAGAGTCTTACTGGAATAACTGTTTAATCTCAGCAGGGAGGTGTGGAGTGGTAAACGAACGTACGTGGAGATGGCAATGTCATTCTGCCCTCTGTGTTGAAGATGAAAGCTGGGGCTGTGCATCCCAAATGGCACCCTATTACCTACGTATATAATGCACACCTTTTGACCAGGGCCCATAGGCTTCTGGTCAAGAGCTGTGCACTGTGTAGGAAATAGGTTGCCATTCGGGACACAGTCCAGGGCTGGTTTTGTCATCCTTGTCCTCCCCCGTTACCTGTCTGTCAGCCTCTCTGTCTGCCTCAGACTTTAAACAGTCATTTCCACTGCTGTCACCCTCACAGTCCTTATCTCTGTCTGTCCCCATAACAGGAGTTTAATTAAATCAGCAACCGTATCATCTCACATATGTTTTATAATTTTACTTCATTTTTCTATGCCACAAATCACAATACCACATTGTATGCGTGCTTAATTTGCTGTGCGTCACTGATCATTAAAAAAAAATGTTTTACTGTCTAGACTAATGTCTAGACCAATTTTAAGAATTGTTTTTAACTGATTTGACATTCTACATGCAACTGCCTGTATGACAGGCCATTATAATAACAATGAAAGGACCACCCAGTGTAACGCAGTAATCAATTCAATCCTGTTTACAGAGTGTCTTCACTGATGGGAGTAACTTCAAGTACAGTTTAGGCATCCGACCACAAAGGAAAGGTGGGTCTAGCTAAAGTAGCAAGACTAGGTTCATATTTTTTATTTATTTTTTATTTTTATTTAACCTTTATTTAACCTTTATTTAACCAGGTTGAACAAGTTCTCATTTGCAACTGCGACCTGGCCAAGATAAAGCATAGCAATTCGACACATACAACAACACAGAGTTACACATGAAATAAACAAAACATAGTCAATAATACAGTAGAACAAAAGAAAACAAAAAGTCTATACACAGTGAGTGCAAATGAGGTAAGATAAGGGAGTTAAGCCAATAAATAGGCCATGGTGGTGAAGTAATTACAATATAGCAAGTAAACATTGGAATGGTAGATGTGCAGAAGATGAATGTGCATCTAGAGATACTGGGGTGCAAAGGAGCACGATAAATAAATAAATACTGTATGGGGATGAGGTAGGTAGATAGATGGGCTGTTTACAGATGGGCTGTGTACAGGTGCAGTGATCTGTGAGCTGCTCTGACAGCTGGTACTTAAAGCTAGTAAGGCAGATATGAGTCTCCAGCATCAGAGATTTTTGCAGTTCGTTCCAGTCATTGGCAGCAGAGAACTGTAAGGAAAGACGACCAAAGGAGGAATTAGAAGGCAATTGTTGGATCCAAACCAATAAGAATGTCTAGGGCTGGGGGTGGGGGCTGATGATGACCAGTGAGCTGAGATAAGGTGGAGCTTTACCAGCATGGACTTGTAGATAACCTGTAGCTAGTGGGTTTGAGTATGAAGCAAGGGCCAAAGATGCGAGCAAAGTGTATGGGGCTTTGGTGACAAAATGGATGGCACAGTGTTGGAGGCTATTTTATAGATGACATCACCAAACAGAAAGTGAAGGATGCTTTGTTGGGATATAGGAAGCCAATTCATTTGGATTGGAGATGCTTAGTGTGAGTCTGGAAGGTGTTGGACGGGCGAGCAGGTGCGGGCAGTGATCGGTTGAATAGCGTGCATTTAGTTTTACTTACGTTTAAACTTTGAGGCCCTCCGATTTGACACACTGAACTCTATAAAGAAGTAGTTGGTAAACCAGGCGAGGCAATTGTTTGAGGATCCAAGGCTGTTGAGTCTGCCAATAAGAATGTGGTGATTGACAGAGTCAAAAGC
Source organism: Oncorhynchus nerka (assembly GCF_034236695.1). Lineage (NCBI taxonomy): Eukaryota > Metazoa > Chordata > Actinopteri > Salmoniformes > Salmonidae > Oncorhynchus > Oncorhynchus nerka. The sequence continues at coordinate 49,836,562 of NC_088398.1, read as the reverse complement.
CTTGGCCCGGTTGATGAATACGGCTGCACAGTAATGTCTCTTATCGATGGCGGTTATGATGTCGTTTAGGACCATGAGATAACCCATGACCAACTCTGAAACCAGATTGCATAGCGATGAAATACATCGACGACCTTAGAAAGACAGGGTAGGATAGATTTGACTAAGGGGGAGAGCTTTATCTTTAATCTCAGATGATACGAAAGAGAGGTTGAACAGGCTAGTAAAAAGGGGTTGCATCAATTTCGGCAGATAATTTTAAAAAGATACACTGGTTCTTAATGCAACCAGATTTTGCAACTCTTTCAGAACATTTTTTTTAACGTTATTCAGGTGGAAAAAGCCTAACATTGCAATAATCTGAGACAGTGCTAGCCTCAGAGTGGGCAGCTGGGAGGAGGTGCTCATTCTCCATGGACTTTCTCCCAGAACATGTTGAGTTAGTCACATGAGAAATACAAAATTACAACATTAATATTCCCTTACCTTTGATGATCTTCCATCAGAATGTAGTGGTCAAGGGGAGTCCTAGTTCAACAATACATCGTTTTGTTTCATAATGTTCAATTCTAGTGTCCAAGTAGCAGCATTTGCTACCACTTTCAGCTCAAATGCCCAAAAATGACTTCTGGTCCAGGATGTTTTGCATCAAAACTTCCAAATTACATATTACAGGTCGACGAAACTGGTCAAACTAAGTGCAGAATCAATCTTCAGGATGTTATAATCATATAGATCCAATAGCTTCTAATGTTAAAATTTGTTATAGTCATTTAGGCTCTTATCCAGAGTACAAATTTGCGCATTGGACCATTCATTTTCATCTGGGGCTGATTGGAACGAGCTCAGAAGATAGAGACCAGGTGAATTTTAGAAGTCATTGTTTGGGTACATCTCAAATCTTTGCACACCTCTCCCTTTGGCAGCTATCTATGGAAAATGTTATAGTTAGCGATGGAGATTTCAAGGTTTTTGATGGTTTTCTTCAACAAAATGGAAACCGTGTTAAAGCAGTGAGTAAAACAAACACTTCTAATGTTAACACATTTACTTTCCATCCCATTAGGTCAAAGTTCACAGCAAATGCTCCATTACACTTTCTACTGAATGAGGACATCTAGTGGAAGACATAGGAAGTGTTTCCAGATCCATAACTTGTTGGGAAGGGAGTGGGGCGATCACACCAAAGACGTCAGGCAAAGTGTTGAAAGATTTGCCCAGGCAAAACTTTCAGGATTCAACCAAAACTAGTTTGGAAGATTGCCTGCCCTGTGAGTTCTGTTATACTCACAGACATAATTCAAACGGTTTTAGAAACTTCAGAGTGTTTTCTATCCAATAATAATAACAATATGTTTGCATATATTAGCAATTTAGGACAGATTTTGATGCAGTTCACTATGGGCACCTCTGAATATTCCCCAAAATTCATCAACAAAGAAAGGGAAATACTGACCCCCTATCTCTAACAGGTTTTAAGGCATATTGAGCAGGGCTAGAGGCAAAATAGTAATAAAATCAATAAAAAAATTCAAAAGACAAAGGACTAAATGAAAATCAATCAGGACCTTTTGTTTCACGAATGTTCAATTCTAGTATCTACATTGAAATAAGACAGTAATCACTAACTAGGACAGTAATGGACAGAGGCATATTGATATTAGAGAGAGGCATGCGTAGCAGACAAGTGAACATATGAGTCCAGTGAGTGGTTGGGCTGACTGGGAACACGGCAAGGTACAAATTCAGACAGTTAGCAGGGCCGATGCTAACACGCTAACAGTTGGTAGGCCGGAGCTAAACAAGCTTAGCAGTTAGCAGACCAGGGCTGGCAAACTAGCAGTTAACAGACCGGATTTTGTTCAAGCACTAAGAAAATCTTAATCAGATGACAGTCAGTTAGCAGGTTTTGCTAATATGCATTTATATCCATAAAGTTAGCAGACCGGAGGGAAAGCAGGCAGAAAGCTATCAGTTACAGTTCTACAGACACTGGGGCTAGCCTAACATGTTAACCTTTGGAGGACTTACCTTTGATGATCTTCCATGATAGGGGGTAAGTCTGTTTTTGCCTCTTCAAAAATGACTTCTGGCAGGTGACGTCGATAGACTAGTCGGATGGATCCAATAGTTAGTATGGTTCCAAGTAGCTCCAGGTAGCTAGCAGGCTTTCAGAATGGGCTTTCAGCGGGCGTCGTGCCTGAGTTTGGAAGGGCCTGTTGGAATCCTCGGGTTAGTTGGAGGCCAGCTAATGGACTTCCTCGGGCGATTATGTCGGTATTCCAGTCGTAGAGGATCGGCGGGGTTCCGTGCCATATGAGTCCAGTGACCGGCAGTAGAAGGGGTCCAGATATTGTTAGCAGCCCAGGAGTGGGCAGTTAGCAGGTGTGTTAGCACAGGAGCCCTGGCCGGGCTTTGGAGACTTCAGGCTAATTTGTGCTTGCTCCGGGATGGAAACGCTAGCCAGGAGTGTTCACCCGGGATTGCGGTTAGCTAGTTGCGAAGATCCAGATGAAAATGTTCAGAGTTTGCGGTAGGAATCCGGGGATATGGAGAGAAACAGGTCCATTATGCTCTGGTATGAGTCATGTTGTTCGAACAGGCGAGAGCTTTCCGAGCTAAAGGTTAGCTGATGACCGCTAGCAATGGTTTGCTAACTGATAGCTGCTAGGTAGTTAGCTGGCTAGTTTCAGTTGAGGGATTCCAGATCCAAATTAAATAGAAATACTTTAGAAAAAAGCAGATCCACGCCACATTGGGTGAGGCGGGTTGCAGGAGAGTATTTAGAAGTTGAGGTTTAGGAAAATATTTAAAAAATATATGCGAAGAAAAAGATGTAAAAAGATATATACAAGGGACACGACAGGACAAAAGTCAAAGACACCTGACTGCTACGCCATCTTGGAATATGGGATTGATTATATTGTATATTATATTATTATATTATATTGATTATCCCCTTAGGAAACCATGCCCAGGTTAAAACACACCGCCTCACTGGTCTCTGCTCATTCTATTGATAATGGAGACTGATGGAATTATCACATTTTGGTTTTAGTGATAGCTGACCTCAATCTGATAAAACGGCCTGCTCAGCTTAATGTAGAAGTGCCGACACTTAGCTCGTATACAGGTTCAGTAAAGTCTATGAACTACTAGAGTTAGCTTTATCAATTTATGGTTGGTTTCTATTATATTTCACCGTCTTCTCACAATTCACTCGTTGTAGCTAAATTGGTTTCCCGCCCATTGGCCAATAGCTTGCTGCATCAAATAAAGAGTTGTATAGTAGTGTTTTTGTATGACAAACCAGGCCTTTTGTAAGGCAAGGAGTCGTCCGATTTAAGCCCAGTTCCGTCTCCTTTCTGGAGAGATAATACCACTGCACTTGCTGTCTGTATCCCATTACGAGGAGAAAGAAGATTGGGGAGGCTTGAAAAAAGTCAGAGCTGCTTAACTTTCACCACTGGTATTTTGTTCTGTCTGTAGACTTTGGTATTTTGCCTCAGAACTTCCCAGAAAGCTGGTGGTGCATAATTTGAATAATCTTCAGTCCTTCTCGCCATTATAATAAAATCATAATGACAGGTGCGAACGCTGGGCTATTACGGAATGAGCAATATGCTATTTGTGTGTGTGTGTGTGTGAGTGTGAGAGAGAGAGAGAGATCTGTGGATGACAAAAAATAGCCTCCCAGTCTAAGCCCCTGTAAGCCCCCCTCTTATCTTCTCTCCATCCCAGTCAGAGTGGCTGCACATTTTCACCCAATCTATCTAAACTTCCTCTCTCTGCCGCATGGAGAATACCCACCACAGTAACACATCAACAGACACCAGTCCTGTGACTGAGGTGACAGACAAGACAGAGTCAGACACTCTCAGACTGATGTCTGTTGATGTGTTTCTGTTGTGTATCTTCCTCGTCTGCAGAGCTGTTTTACCACATTCCGTGACCGTTGTCTATTGTCAGGGGGAATGCAACCTCTGTACTGAACTCTTCATTGATAACCAAAGGCAGGCCGCAGACAATGTAAAAACTGCTACTGATCGTTGCTAAAGGGCAGGTGATTGGAATAGATAGAAGCAGTTGCCTCATGTTTGACCTGCATTGCCACCCAGGTTGGTCAATGTGGTATGGATCTACCAGCAGGATCATTCATCAATGTCTTGAACAATGACAAGATCAGCCCGATGGGACTCAGCAGCACTTGCTTTATGAAATCCTAGACTACCACACAGTTGGTTAAAATAACTTATTGGCAATTAACAGTAATTTCTATACCACTTTAACAATAGGACATTTGGTCACTTCCAGACTACACAAACAGCATAATGGAGACAGCATTTAAGTTTTCGAGAGATAAGAGTACATTCATAATTTCAAGTGATACAACTCTACAAGAGGATGTAGTATGTATCTTATTGCAGCATAGCCATTTATAATGGCCAAACCTTTGTTACACCCTCTGATTCATTGGCTGTGTAAAAATGGCTTTGGCATTGGCAATTACCAGCAAACACAGAGGTCCCTGTTTCTCTTTGCTTGGGAATGGAGATGTAAGGTGTGATATCCTATGATGACACACATTCAACCGAGAACAAGTCTGTTTGTTCTATAGTTGCTGTGTTCTGCAGTGCATCCAATATGAATCTGAACCCAGGGTCACCTGCTATTTACACACACTGCAAATTAATGCTGCGGCTAGCGAATGAGCTGAGGGAAGGCACTTTAGATAAGATAACAACAAGAAAAGAGACAACGTTATTTTTGAGTTTTAATGGAGTTTTTTCTTATGTGTAGTTATTGTCTATGGCTTTATGGCCTATAGCCTTTGATGTATATTATTACAACGGTAATGTCCAGGTATGTGGTCCCTGGCCCCATAGTGACTTCCCAGACAAGCAGTCTTTCATGGCTAATGCATAGTCCAAACAAATAATGTTCTATTACAAGACCTCCCTGGACCTTGGGGCCTATGTTCTGGATGTGACCTGTAACAGCGGGCCTGTTGAAACGTTCTAATGTCTAGCCTGGCTCTCTCTGTGTGTGTGTGTGTGTGTTCGTTCAAACATGCGTGTGTGTGTGACCCTTAGCATCTGGGCCTGTTGAAACGTTCTAATGTCTAGCCTGGCTCTCTCTGTGTGTGTGTGTGTTCGTTCAAACATGCGTGTGTGTGTGACCCTTAGCATCTGGGCCTGTTGAAACGTTCTAATGTCTAGCCTGGCTCTCTCTGTGTGTGTGTGTGTTCGTTCAAACATGCGTGTGTGTGTGACCCTTAGCATCTGGGCCTGTTGAAACATTCTAAAGGCTACCCTCTTAGAAAAAGGGTCCTACATTGAACCAAAGGGGGTTCTACCTGGAACCAAAAAGGGTTCTACCTGGAACCAAAAAGGGTTCTACCTGGAACCAAAAAGCGTTCTTCAAAGGATTCTCCTATGGGGACAGCCGAAGAACCCTTTTTAGATTCTAGATAGAAAACAAGGGGCTAAGAGTGTAGCCTATAGGTCTCAGTGGGGGACTTCCCCTGTGTCCACGCAGCAGGAATGTCTTCAGTATACTGGAAATTGACATGTTTTGGTTTTTAACCAACCAAACCTTCATTTAGGACATGGGGACAGGGGCCTCCGCTCTTCTTTAACTGATGAGATGGACGCAATGGGGCATTTGAATTGTCTTTCTCTCTGGGGAAGCAGCTGGGTGATGTTTAGCAGCTGTGCTTTATATGCAGTGATTAATCTGGTCCGTTCCAGGCAAATGAAGGGCAAATGGTTTCGCCCCAGAGGTGATCTGTAGATTAATGTGTGGCCGTGTTGACTGCACCACGTGGACTCGTGTGCAGAATGTATACACAAGTGTGTATTCACATATACAGAACAGAGACACAGAGACACACACATCAAAGTCATGTTCAACAGTGTTAGTCTTTGTCCATGTCCAACAGTGAAATCAGACTTACAATTCAGTCTTTATTCGCCCACAAGCAAAATACTGTACAGGCTAAGTGAGACAACAGATGTCAGAACTCTTATTTATCTCTCATGGAATGGAATGTGGAGAGAGTAGGCTATAATCTTCATACGGTGAAGAATGGATCCTCCAGCTGATGATAAGACAATGTAAAGAGATATGGCAGAGTTTTCCAATAGCGCTCCTGTATTAGTACAGTAACAAAGACAACTGCAGCACAGCGATTCCCAAACTCAGTCCTGGGGACCCTCACTGCATTGTTTTGCTCTATACTATCTAGTTATGCTGCTACAACAGCGTTTGCCCTAGCACTAAACAGCTGATTCAACAATCAACTCATCAAGCGTTGATTATTTTAGTAAGCTGTATGGAGCTAGGGCAAAAAACAAAATGTGCACCCCTTGGGGTCTGCCCAGGACATAGTTTGGCAAACGCCGCTGTAGCAGAACTAGATAGTATAGTGTAAAACAATGCAGTGTTTTCAGAGTAGGTTGGATCGCCCTTAGGCATCCTTCTTAGCACTGCCTCCACCTGCTTAATGAACTGAGTCATGTTTTGAACACAAACACCTCCTATCAGCAGCTCTGTGAATATCAATGGGCTGTGTTTGAACAGCACAACTTAGGGACCACACTAGGCCTCTCTGTGACAATGGTCCCTGTCTTATCATAACGTTTGCCTGCCTTACAGCTGAGTCTCGTCACACCTGGGGATGTATGCCCTGAAGATCTCTAACTGGGTGTGGTTTTCTTTGGGCAGGGATGGTTTATCATGATTACATAGACAGACACCCATTCACACCTGTTCGCTTGATAGTTGCGTTGATTGAGGTGTCAACAGTGACACTCAAAAGTCAAACAGCTGCTTCTCTGACCCCGTATATTTAAATAACACTACTAAAAGTGGATCTAAATCGACATATCGCATGTCTCAAGTACATTTACTTCAATAACTATTCGATCATCCCATCTGAAATAAGCTTGTATGGACTAACACAATGTCTATTAGGGTCTCTAAATGTAGTACAGTATCTGGTATAGATAGCTCTCTGTTGGTGGTAACCTAGGAACATACAGTAACAGCTCACAGATCTAGCCGTTGGTTGTGGTGGAGCTCCCTGGAGCACATGCTGGAGGAATATGCATCCAAGAATAGCACCTTAACCCAGTTAGCCTGCAGGCCATCTGGAACGCATGTGGATCATGATGCATCCTCATTGGGTCACCGGCCTGGAGGGGGAAGCCCTCTAATAAGACCAACTCTATGGCATTATCTTTTTGATTTCTCTCTCACACAATATATCTGTCCTAATTGTGTGTCTCTCTCTCTCTGTTTCTCATCTACTTCTCTCATTCCAGTTATAGCAACACAGAGAGAGAAAGAGTAGTGAAAACAAAAAACAACATTTTAAATGTTAAGTACTCATTGGTCTGGAAATTTACATGAGCATCACAATGCCTACTCCACCCATGGTCTACCAAGGTTTCCCAGCACACAGCATTGAACTGTGGACAATATAGGAATAAGGTGGAGTCATGCTACACAGGCTCTGACATCCACCCCATGTGGCAGGGGCTACAGTCCATTACAGATTACAAAGGAAGACCCAGACATGATCTGTTCCAGACGAACTCAATGCATTTTATGCACGCTCGACAATAACAACACCATACTGTGCGTGAGTGCTGGGTGATCCAGAGGATTGGGTGATCTCGCTCTCCGAGGCCGACGTGAGTAAGGTCTTTAGTCAGGTCAACACTCGCAAGGTCGCGGGAACGGACGGTATTACAGGCCGTGTACTCAGAGCATGAGCAGATCATCTGGCAGGCATTTTCACTGTAATTTTCAACTCCTCCTTGTCCCAGTCGGTAATCCCCACATGTTTTAAGATGACCACCATCATTCCTGTTCCCAAGGAACATTCCTCTAAGGCTTCATGCCACAATGACTACCTCCCTTTAGCACTCACATCTGCAACCATGAAATGCCTTGAAAGGCTGGTTATGGCACACATCATCTCAGACACCCTAGACCCATTCCAATTTGCATACCACCCCAACAGATCCATAGATGATGCAATAGCAATTGCGATCCACACTGCCCTCACCCACCTAGATAAGATAAATACCTATGTGAGAATGCTTTATATTGACTACAGGTCAGCATTCAACACCATTGTCCCCTCCACTCTTGTCACCAAGCTTAGGACCCTGGAACTGAACACCTCCCTCTGCAACTATATCCTGGACTTCCTGAAGGGCCAACCCCAGGTGGTGAGGAAGGCAACATCCCCTCTGCCACGTTGACCCACAACACAGGGGCCCCACAGGGGTGTGTGCTTAGTCCCCTCCTGTACTCCCTGTTCACCCACGACTCTAACACCATCATCAACTTTGGTGACGAACCGACGGTGGTAGGCCTGATCACCGGCAATGATGAGACTGCCTACAGGGAGGAGGTCAGTGACCTGGCTGTGTGGTGCCGGGACAACAACCTCTCCCTCAACATCAATCAGACCAAGGAGCTGATCGTGGACTACAGAAAACGGGGTGGCGAGCACACCTCAGTCCACATCAAAAGGGCTGCAGTGGAGCAGTTTGAGAGCTTTGAGTTCCTCATGTCCAAATCACTAAGGACTTAAAATGGTCTACTCACACATCCACAGTCATGAAGAAGACGTGACAGAGCCTCTTACCTCTCAGGAAGTTGAAAAGGTTTGGCATGGGACCTAAAATCCTCAAAAAATTCTACAGCTGCAGCATTGGTATGGCAAACACCACCGCCTTCGATCACATGGCGCTACAGAGGATGCTAAACAGCTAACAGAATGGCTACACAGACTATCTGAGTTGACCATTTAAATATAAATTATATTTGTCCACTGTCTCTATGCACAGTCACAGGACTCTTCACACTCACACACACTGACACTCCAACACACACATTTATACTGACTCTACACACACAGGAGCACACTCATGTACAAGCCTGCCTGTCCAAACAATGTTTCTCCCCCCCTGGCTGGACCATCGACACCACCTTCACTCAAGCTACTCCTGTACTGAACGCCATCATCATCCAGCTGTGGAAGACCATCTCCCATGAACTGACAGCTCCCTGAATTTGTTTTTGTTTGTTTTTCTAAAGCGATTTTGAGATTCTGTTTGCAAAGCACTATATGAAATAAAGTGATTATTATTATAGGATAATGTGTTAATAGAACATGACGGGGGATACATACGATCCTTGCATGGTATAATCTGTCAAACGGTTCTATAGAACATGAACTCCTCAACCCAGGATTTTTTTTTAAAATTAGTCTGCAAGACATGAAAATAATGTTGTCATTCCCTTTACAAAATGAGAATCGCAGATCTGTAGTCTCTAGCTGTCTCGGTGTCCTGTCTTCCATCTTCTCTCTGGTAAATAGCCGTCTACTGTATGAATGACAGCTGCCTTTCAACTCCCCTGTTTCACTCAAAGGCCTTATGGGTACCAGCTGAGTCCCTGCCCTCCCAGTATGATCACAAGTCAATCCCTCCATTCTGCCCAAGGCCCTCTGCTACTGGAATCTCACTGGAGACCAGTAAATAATGGTGGATTTCCATTTGAAGTCGATGATATAAAGATCCAACACAGTCTTTGATCTGTGATCCCCTCGCCCCAGTCCAGCTAGAATCCTAGATTTATATTAATAAAGGCTTGGTGGGACATCCATCATATTGAAAATGTTGGTGGAGACATGCATCCCCGCTGTTGTCCAATATTGTGCATAGTGGCTGTTTAATGAAGTATAGATGCTTTGGGGAATCTTTCAGGGAGAAGGAATAGCGTATTGTCTTGGGGTGGGAATGGGATTAGGACCACATTCTTTTAGGACATGTGAATGGATTCTTTTAAAATGGCCATACAGAGCCCAGTGAATGGAGAAGAAATTCCAGGAAAGAATAATGAAAAAGAATCTCCCAATGAAACACCTGGATGTTCAAGATATTAAAGCACGCTAGAAATGATTAAAATGCATCAAGCAAAAACATTGTAAAGTGAATAAGGACTTTGCATTTCACATTATTGCATTGATGGTAACATATTAATGCCTACCTCTTCACCATTTTTTATCTTTATGTCCTGAATAAAAAAAAACACAAATATGAATGCAACTTGTAACAGATTTTATTGAGCCACAGTTAACATAAGGACATTCATTTGTCCCTAATCTATGGATTACACATGACTGGGAATACAGATATGCATCTGTTTGTCACAGATACCATAAAAACATAGGTAGTGGCACGAATTAGAAAACCAGTCAGCATCTGTTGTGAGCACCATTTGCCTCATGCAGCACGACACACCTCCTTCACATTGAGTTGATCAGGCTGTTGATTGTGTCCTGTGGAATGTTGTCCCACTCCTCTTCAATGGCTGTGCAAAGTTGTTGGATATTGGAGGGAACTGGAACACACTGTCGTACACGTCGATTCAGAACATCCCAAACCCGCTCAATGGGTGACATGTCTGTTTAGTATGCAGGCCATGGAAGAACTGGGCCACAACAAATTGCAATTTGTAGCACATCATACGTTTTGCAAATTGGTAACATATTGTACGAATTGCAATTCTTAACATATCATACTAAATGGATGATGGACATCCTCAAATTAATACATATCATGCTAATTGGAGAGTCCTGGATTTAACTTTACCACGTTACGTCTACCCCTGTATCCAGGTTCATCTCTCAGGATGCTCCACTGCAGGCTAAATTGGGCTGCAGGCTCCTCTGCCTCTGTCTGGGAAACTGGAGTTTAATCAGACTGCACCCGCAGAGATGCTACAAATCTAAACGCACAGACAGAAACATATACACACCCCTGTGTAAAAGGGGAACAATGTTTGCCGTATTAGAGGTGATATGTAAACAGAAATAAGGGATGTTTATGCCATATTTAAATGTGAAGGATTACATTTCCTTTCATCCCTTATGAGCAAACCCACTCACATATTCTGCATATTACCACCATGACACATTGTTATAAACATTTGAATGTGGAATCTTTTTTTGACAAATGGGGTGGTTGAACAGTTAACTCAATAGCAGGTAATCATTCTTAGAAAATGTCATTCTCCATTTCTCCATATCTGGTGGTTTGACGGGTCCTCACAGGATGTGAGTTAGAGGTCAGGCTCGTTTAAAGGCAATCTGCTTTGTATGAAGGTTGTAGTGGAAAGTGGGAATAGTACTGGAGAAACTCTCCTGACCCGGTCAAGTCCTTAGACAGGACAGCGCGGCATATCCCATATTCTCCAGGGCTAGGTGGGTCCTCTGGCCCTAGACTCACTCTGGCAGATAGAGGAGCTCTGGTCTGGAGCCCAGTCAAGTCATGTCATATAATGTCCTGCATTATGCAGACAAAGCAGTTATGTAAGGTAATGTAAGATATGGAGTGAGATAATGGAGTGAGATAATGAGTCCAGTGCAGCTGTGAGGGCCTGAAGGGTATTGTAAACCGTGAAGAACTCTGAGGAATACACACAGAATACACACAGATTCACTGAGTCAGCAGATACCACTAGTTGAGCTAGCCAAGTCTGTCCAGAGGTTAAAGAGAAGGCAAGAGAGATGTGTTTACACACAGCCACAAAGTATTCATGTTTTAGTGTATGACAGCAGTACTGCTGGCTTTTTTTAAATGTCATTTTCTTTGAAATGTTCACTCAAAGTACTTTACTTTTAATGAAGACTGTCAGGGAATCATAACAGACTCCTAATGGTTTCGCTAAAAAGAGTGAGGAGGGGGGAAAAGAGAGGAAAGAAAAGCAAAGAAACATTCAAAGAGGGGAAATTGGTTATTTCTATATTTCAAAACAAGCTGTGGACAGAAAGAGAACATTTTTCTTGGAGCAGCATCACTCAACTGAAAATAATATCTGTAATCGGTCTTTTTAGTGTGTTGAAAATTGCAGCCTGTATGAGTACTGTATGTGTGTTGATCTGGAAACAATCTTTTCAACTTTTAACTAAATGCAAATTATTACAGTAGTATTTCATTACTAAATTCTTAATTAGTGTAAAGGTCCCAATGGCTAAAATTAAAGATTCAACTTTTTACTCCTAGGAAAAATTACTTTTCTCGTTTTCATAAAAATTGAAATATAGAAGGTTTCCAAAGATCAAAGACAGCAGACACAAATCAGCATTTCCTGAGGCCAAAAGGTTACTAATATCCCCTGAGAGGTGGACATTAATATTTCAAGGTTCACAACGCTCTCACTACCTGATGCTCTGTAGTGTATGCTTCCTGTATTTTGCCTGGAAGACCAATGGCACACTCTAATTTCCCATGAGCCTTAGCAGCCCTCAGACAGACTCCTGTCTTGCTCTCGGCCAATCCTCTACACATGATCCAGAGGATGCCTCAGAGAGGTTCACAAAGATCACACACACACACACACACACACACGCACATGCACACATGCACACGCACATGCACACGCACACGCACACACACACACGCACACACACACACTGACGGAGGAACATGACTAATTGGCTTATAATGTAACTGCAGTTAATGTGTTCCCTCTTCCTTTGAATAATTAAAGGAATATGCAGATAAGAGCCAAACTGATTATGGAGATTTCTTCTTCTGGTCTGTTGGTCACAAATTAACCTTATTTAGATAATGGCACACTATACACACATGCTGATAACTTCATTGGGCATACATCAACTAACGCAGTCTGAGGAATGTGACATGGCTGCACATTTTTTGTAACCAGATAAGGCCCTAGGGAGCTAAAATTATTATGTTACTCAAGCAATGATATGAATCAAACCTTAGATTGAATTTGGGTTTAATTATGCTGACTATTGTCCATGTCAATACTTCCATTCTACACACGTTAGATTGAACATGGCCTCGCTAGAGATGTTGCTCATAAGACAGATTAACCTGTTTGTACCATGGAGGAAAGCCGTAATCGTCATTTGACAGAGTGGTGGTGAGCGATGTCATTACAGTAGTCCTGATGGAAAAAGCCCATTGTCTTGTCTTGCTTCCTAATGTAACAGCACAGAGGATGTTCTTATTGTTCTCTGTGGGACATGAATCAAACCATCGAAGCGCAGATCAGATGTCCCCAATGTCTCCCTGATAGTAGATAGTTGACGGAACAATAGGATACTTCATAACATGGGAAGCTATTCACGTCTAACCTTCAACCCCCACCCTGCAATTGACCCTCATAATTCTTGATTTTCTCTTTGTGTTGCCATTGAGTATCTGTTTCCTGGTACGACATATAGATGCTATGGTATTGGAATACATAGCTTGTATAAGCCAAATGTCTTGTCAAATACATTACAACATGCTATGCACAGGAATTAAATGCCTTTCGAAATGGTTGTTCATCCAACAATTAATTCAAACACATAGGCAATTTATTTGTCGTTTTATATAGTCAAAACACACAATCTCACTCTGAGTAATTGTTGTGATGGTGGAAGGGCGTTATGTTACAGTAACCTCGTATTGGATTTCACTATTGATGCCATAAAACATTTGACCTTATGGAAAATGTCATAGCTCTGCTCTGTAGAAATTCACAGTTGACTGACCCTATCTATTTACTCAGCCTGAATAGATCATGTAGGGGAATGTTGATTTCTCTACCATAATTGCCTCCTCCCCCTCTTAATAAACATTCAATTGGTACTTTTGTGGGTGGGCATGTGCTTGACATGTGCAGTTTGAACACCCCTTTCGGCCAAATGTGTTTTCTTGAATCAATGCACAACATGCCATGGTAACACTATAATTGCAATGCATATTTACTTTCGATAGCATCTGTGTGCTGTCATGTATTGAAAATCCATAATGCTGTGCACCTTTGTCTGAGAGTGGACAAGGGGTTATGGGATTAATGAATCAATAGTCTTTCTCTGGGGTTAATCCCTGATTTGATGAACCTATTATACAAGCTGTGTGTTTTAAATGTAGCTGTCGACCTCTAAAAGTGTCACTGACTCGTTTATATTTAAGCAGGCAATTTAGAATGGTAGTCTAGGGAAGAATCAAAAGCAAACATGTTACTGTAGGTCTCTGTTTAAGGATGGTGTTAGTCAATGTTTAGTCTGAAATCATACACCGGCTCCGACGCTCGTCGGATGTGGCTGGGCTTGCAAACTATTACAGACTACAAAGGGAAGCACAGCCGCGAGCTGCCCATTGACACGAGCCTACCAGGCGAGCTAAATCGCTTCTATGCTCTCTTCGAGGCAAGCAACACTGAGGCATGCATGAGAGATCAGCTGTTCCGGACGACTTTTTGATCACACTCTCCGTAGCCATTGTCAGTAAGACCTTTAAACAGGTCAACATACACAAGGCTGCGGGGCCAGAAGGATTACCAGGACGTGTGCTCCGGGCATGTGCTGACCAACTGGCAGGTGTCTTCACTGACATTTTCAACATGTCCCTGATTGAGTTTGTAATACCAACATGCTTCAAGCAGACCACCATAGTCCCTGTGCCCAAGAACACATTTACATTTACATTTAAGTCATTTAGCAGACGCTCTTATCCAGAGCGACTTACAAAGGAAACCTGCCTAAATGACTACAGACCTTAGCCATGAAGTGCTTTGAAAGGCTGGTAATGACTCACATCAACACCATTATCCCAGAAACGCTAGACCGACTCCAATTTGCATAGCGCCCAAACAGATCCACAGATGATGCAATCTCTATTGCACTCCACATTGCCCTTTCCCACCTGGACAAAAGGAACACCTATGTGAGAATGCTGTTCATTGACTACAGCTCAGCGTTCAACACTATAGTACCCTCAATGCTCATCATCAAGCTAAGGATCCTGGGACTAAACACCTCCCACTGCAACTTGATCCTGGACCTCCTGACAGGCCGCCCCCAGGTGGTGAGGGTAGGTAGCAACACATCTGCTACACTGATCCTCAACACTGGAGCTCCCCATGGGTGCGTGCTCAGTCCCCTCCTGTACTCCCTGTTCACCCACGACTGCATGGCCAGGCATGACTCCAACACCATCATTAAGTTTGCTGACGACACAACAATGGTAAGCCTGATCACCGACAACGACGAGACAGCATATAGGGAGGGGGTCAGAGACCTGGCCGGGTGGTGCCAGAATAACAACCTATCCCTCAACGTAACCAAGACTAAGGAGATGATTGTGGACTACAGGAAAAGGAGCACCGAGCACGTCCCCATTCTCATCGACGGGGCTGTAGTGGAGCAGGTTGAGAGCTTCAAATTCCTTGGTGTCCACATCAACAACAAACTAGATTGGTCCAAACACACCAAGACAGTCGTGAAGAGGGCACGACAAAGCCTATTCTCCCTCAGGAAACGAAGATGTGGCATGGGTCCTGAGATCCTCAAAAGGTTCTACAGCTGCAACATCGAGAGCATCCTGACCGGTTGTATCACTGCCTGGTACGGCAATTGCTCGGCCTCCGACCGCAAGGCACTTCAGAGGTTAGTACATCACTGGGGCAAAGCTGCCTGCCATCCAGGACCTCTACACCAGGCGGTGTCAGAGGAAGGCCCTAAAAATTGTCAAAGACCCCAGCCACCCCAGTCATAGACTGTTCTCTCTACTACCGCATGGCAAGCGATACCGGAGTGCCAAGTCTAGGGCAAAAAGGCTTCTCAACAGTTTTTACCCCCAAGCCATAAGACTCCTGAACAGGTAACCAAATGGTTACCTGGACTATTTGCATTGTGTGCCCCCACGCTGCTGCTACTCTCAGTTAATCTCATATACATAGTCACTTTAACTATACATTCATGTACATACTACCTAAATCGGCCCGACCAACCAGTGCTCCCGCACATTGGCTAACCGGTCTATCTGCATTGTCTCCCACCACCCACCAAACCCTCTTTTTACTCTTCTGCTACTCTCTGTTCATCATATATGCATAGTCACTTTAACGATACCTACATGTACATACTACCTCAATAAGCCTGACTAACCGGTGTCTGTATATAGCCTTGCTACTCTCTTTTCATTTGTCTTTTTACTGTTGTTTTATTTCTTTACTTACCTACCTACACACACACACACACACACACACACACACACACACACACACACACACACACACACACACACACACACACACACACACACACACACACACACACACACACACACATACCTTTATTTTTCCCGCTCCATTGGTTTGAGCCTGTAAGTAACCATTTCACTGTAAGGTCTACACCTGTTGTATTCGGCGCACGTGACAAATAAACTTTGATTTGATTTGATTGATTTGATTCTTATCAAAACTCTCATGGCTTGATTTTGATAGAGAGATCTAATTACATAATCTATGAAAATGTTGATGATAAGGATTTATTTTTAATACCTTTCACATCTGCAAAATAGGATCTGTTATCCACAAGTCTGTTAGATTCTCGATCTGAAGAGCCTTTCAACTATAAACCATCTCAAACATCTTGTTTCACAGAATTGTGCACTGCTTTTGATCAAGCGAGATTTCTAGATCTTGTCTGTTGGAGAGTAGGGGCGTCATGCACCCTAAACATCTGAGGGGCACAAAGTATGTGAGGATAGCTAGAGGGTGGTCTGTATTGTGGATTTTTCAAACCGCTGAAACAGCTTTTCCCTGCAGTCTAGAGCCATAACCATTATGCTTAATTCTATGTACAAATATGTATTTTTTTCTTCTTTTTTTTTTTTTACATATCTAAGCATAACAATTGACCTGTCCCACTGACTGGTGGTTATTTTTTATTTTTATAAACTAAATATGCTTCTCTGCTAAAATCTGCATAAAAGATTGAAAGGAATGGGATTCTTATTCAGGACATTTAATAATAAGAATAATTTATTACATTCCCATACCACTTTTTGTAGAATCTCAAAGCGCTTCAAGAGCAAATAAACTAACAAGCAATATATCATGACAGGTCAACCAATAGAGGCCCAAACTTTTGAAAGCTGCGTCCTCCGAAGATGGAGAGGGTCAGTTCGTGGCTTGAGAGAAGGGAACTGTTCAGAGGATGGTAGATGATGGTGATGGAGTCTGCTGATGATCTTCTAGAGTCTTAAATCCACTGGACTTCTCCTCTGCCTCTCTGTGTAGCAGCCACTTGGGTGATGCCTCAGCAGCTCGGGCCATCAGAAAGCCCATCACACAAAGTTCAGAATAGTAGCCAGTCGTCCTCTCTACGAGCCCTCTGACTCAGCACTGCTGTATCCTCCATCTGCCATTCCTCTCACGCTTCAGGCGACTTCTCAAATGATGTTTTGTAAAGATCTGGAATTGGCAGCCAGGTGAAACAAAAAAGATGGTACTGTGTCCAGATGCCAAAAACGGTTCATCTGTCAGTCAATCTTCAAATCCGTGGCTCAAAAACGTGAGAAGTATGCAATATAAAGTAAATGTTACCAAAAACCAAAAGAGCTGATTAAAAAACAGCAATTGAAAACACCTCAAATATTACCGAATATGTACACATTTGCAGGAGCTCTGTGCTTAGGCTGCTACTTTTTTATTTATTTATCTATGGAAGTCAATTAAGAACAAATTCTTATTTACAATGACGGCCTAGGAACAATGGGTTAACTGCCTTGTTCAAGATTTTTGCCTTGTTAGCTCAGGTATTTGATCTAGCAACCGTTCAGTTACTGGCCCAAAGCTCTAACCACTAGGCTGCCTGCCACCCCCTACTAGGGTGCCATGGAAACTATATAACTATTTAGTTATTGCTTGCTTTTCTAAAGTCTACCAACCTTGCCAGCAGGCATGCCAGCTAAGATAATTAGACAAGCTAGTTACTCTAACTTGATATCCTGAAATTGCTTTTTGGTAGCTAGTTATAAGGTTGGGAGATTGGGAATCTATCTGGGCTAGCTAAAGCCAACTTCATAAAATTGCTATGTGACTAGTAGTATTTATGTTTCATTTTTTAAACAGGACAAATTTGAGGGGGCATGTGCTCCTCTGCCCCCTATGGGCATGATGCCTCTGTGGAGAGGCATGGGGTGCTCAATGAAAAATTAATGGCTCTTGACTGACTTATGATTGTAGTGGGTATTATCATGGAGTGCAGCAGTAGCCTATAGCAAAGCTTTTCAAACAGACTGCTAATGACATGGGAATGGCAGGTTTTATTGTTTGAGAGGGGCGGGAGATCGTGACCAGAATTTCAACACCCTGTCTGTCAACACATATATTATCATGCACTGAGTGTACAAAACATTAAGAACACCTGCTCTTTCCGTGACATAGACTGACCAGGTGAATATAGGTGAAAGCTGTGATCCCTTCACTTTTTAAATCCACTTCAATCAGTGTAGATGATGGAGAGAAGGATGTTTAAGCCTAGAGACAATTCTTACATGGGTTGTGTATGTGTGCCAATCAGAGGGTGAATGGGCAAGACAAAATATTTAAGTGCCTTTGAACGGGTATGGTAGTAGGTGCCAGGCGCACCGGTTTGAGTGTGTCAAGAACTGCAACGCTGTTGGGTTTTTCATGCTCAACAATTTACCTTATGCTTCAGGAATTGTCCACCACCCAAAGGACATCCAGCCAACTTGACATAACTGTGGGAAGCATTGGAGTAAACATGGGTCAGCATCAATGTTCCCTATAATTAATTTCAGGTCTGCTGAGCACAAACTTGAATGTTGTGAAAATTCGGTGGTGACTGTACCCGCTATAAGCTACAGTTTTATCAGTGGCCATGTAGGCTACTGTGGCTATTTGATCATATTGTAGGCCTACGAGAGTGGCCTACCATCAAAAATAATGGAGAAAATGCATCTCATAACATTTTAACAGGGAAATATATGTTCTCTCATTCAGCCTACAGTAGAAGCAAATGTGGGGTGTTCAATGTAGACCTACATTTCATGAGACTTTTGAAAAACAAATGCAGGGCTTGACATTGACCTGTTTATCCACTTGTCCTTCAGACATGGACGTGACTGAACATGTTGTGTTTGATGCAAGAAGCCACTTTACAAAATAAAATGCATTATACCATTATTACAGAGAATCTGAAAAATTATTCTACCCTCTGCTTATTGTCTACTTAGATTATTCAAGCCTGTCTCAAAATACAGCATTGCCCCTTTAAGACAAAACAAAGCTCTCTACCTGACTTGTTTTTCAGAGATGTATAGACATGTACACATGTTGTGCTCTTGTAGGAAGCAATCACTCCCCTATTGCTGACTACAAATTATCTATAACTGGGCTAATAACTCACTAACTAGCAAAGGATATGAACAAAATGTGCACATGTGGCTGCATGCAGCTCTTGCTTTGATCTCAAAACAAGCACACATACTCAAGTCCACAGCTGTAAACACAGTCCAGTTCAAAGTAAATGGCGCAGATCCATATATGGCAATGATCTATTTGCATGTAGGCCTACTGCAGCTCTGATTGGTTATGCTGTGCTGGTCTGTGTAGAGTACGGGCTGAGTCATGCAATAGAATCCTGCTCTGATGCCTTCTGCCTTCAACAAAATATCTTGCATAGTTTGCTTTGTTTCGGTATGTTGCATTTAACATTTAAACGGGCTAATATTGGGTTGATTCCATTACAATTACCACAGTAAAGGGAAACATTGATAGTGCTAACTTACAGGGAAAACTCTAAAAAGTTGAGTGATGTTCAATCTTGTGCTTCTCTCCTTGGGCTGATATTTCTTCTGCGCTCTGCATTGCGGTCCTGGGGGCAGCTAGGCTACTGCTGTGCCTAGCTTAGAGGGAACATGGGATTGAGGCTGTAGAAAGGTTTTCCTAATGTTTTGTACACTCAGTGAATATAAACTTCATCCACACAGTTTAAAAATGATCAGATAAAGTTTGACATGATGATATTTGATTGTACTACATCAAATGAGTGAGTTATTAAAACGTACTTATCATGAAACATCATTCATTCATATGGCAACAATAGACACCATCCACTGATAAAATCCAAAAAGTAAAAAAATATATATTTCAGTCATTAGTACATAAAAACATACACAAACATACCCGTGTGTGGTTTATCCCAAGGTGCATTTCCATGTCACTGTGTTATTTATCTACACCTCCCAGGTCTCCTTTAGCCTGGTCCCAGACCTGTACTGTATGAGCTTTAGCCAACTCCCATAAATATTATTGTCATGTCATACAGCACCTACAGATCTGGGACCAGGCTGGAAGACTTCAGAGAACCTCAGAGCATTCAGTAAAAGCTGAATGTCTTTATGTTACAGAATGTGACAAGCAATTAGACAGAGCACCAACCAGGGAGAAATAGCCTGTTACTGTGCTGGAATTCTAATGCTGTCCAGTCAGAAAAATCGTATTTTCTCCAACAGATCATGTTTATATGACATATCTGGGTCTCCACTGTGGAAAAATGTCAGAATCGTCAACCCCACTACATTGCTACTGCAAATCTTTATTATAAAACCACCAAACATCAACTCGATTGATGTGCTTTGAGATGTTTTAAGTTTAGGCCTTTTTCACAGAGATTTAGTTATTGTGCTCATATTTTGATATACAAACAGTCAAAAGTTTAGTATTGACAAAAACAGTGAATAGGATCATTTAAAAAGGATAATTTAAAAAGATGTATCAGATTTTTCAGGTTCACAATATCCATATGTATTATTATTCATTTTTTTGCCTGTATAAATTAACTACACAATTTTTTTCATGCCAGTGAATCTCAATTTCCTCCTAGATCCTCCTAAGACATGTTGATGACGGCAAACAAACTAAGTGGCCATTGACTGTTTGCACTTAAAGATCAGGAACCAAGGGAGCCTACAATGGTTTCACTTAGTGACAGACAGGCAGCCCCATTTATTCTGCCAGGGTGAATGGTGATGGGATCTGGCTTGTCCTTTTGATCCCCCAAGCAAGCATCCCATTTCCCCTATAATAGGGTCAGTCATTATAGGCAAACAAAGGGTTTACCTCCAATTTGGGTGGCGAGTCAAATAAAGAGAGTTCATTATTTTATGTCAACAGAGATGGGAAAACAACCTGCCATGGTCAACTATTTCAGACAACCTATTTTATTTCAGTGTCTTGGCTCAATCTTTTAAACAAAGGAAATCAATATTTATGCATTCTGGCAAGGACTTTTGTGAGCTAACAAAGCCAATAATGGAGGATAGGGGGAGCAAGGTGGCAGGTTCTCTAGGCAATGGATTTAATTGTGTTGTCTCTAAATAGATGAGATAAAACACTTACTTACTTAAGAGATCCTTTATTCCCCCCTTTGCATTCCAGACTGAATCATACAGAATAAATACTCACTGTATCAAAATTACTGCAACCATTTTTGCTGAATTGGCAAAAGAAAATTCTAAATCCGACCTGTGACGGTTGGTGGTTGGACCCACATTGTCAACAATAGTTAGATACATTTTATCACTATCTAATTCACCAAAAGCATCCCAGACCTTAGAGGAATGTGTTCTGTTCACCGTAGATGGAGGTCATTGCATTTGCCTGACCAAGCAAACACACATTCAGGGCATGGATGGCACCCAGCATTCTTTATCATATGAAATGTCACTGGAGGGACTATTTAACTGGAATTTTCCTTGCTGTGTTCTAGATACAAATATTATTACAATATGTTACTTCAACTCTAGCGTGCAATTGAGTACTAACTGAAAAAAGTGCAGATATTATGCACAGAACATGCATATACAGGTCAATAATGTACACAAGTGTAAGAGGAAGTTACTCCAGGATCGGTGTAGCAGCTACCAGTAAAGCAACCGATAAACAACATACACTCTTAGAAAATAGGGTTCCAAAAGGGTTCTTCAGCTGTCCCCACAGGATAACCCGTTTTGGTTCCAGGTATAACCCTGTTTGGTTCCAGCAAGAACCCTTTTGGGTTCCATATAGAACCTCCTATAGAAAGGGCTCTACATGGAACAAAAAAGTATTCTTCAAATTATTCTCCTATGGGGACAGCCGAAGAACCCCTTTAGGTTCTACACAGCATTTTTTTTGTAAGAGTATAACACTGTAGCTTAACTTCTTCGAGATAGGGGGCGCTCTTTTAATTTTTGGATAAAAAACGTTCCCGTTTTAAACAAGATATTTTGTCACGAAAAGATGCTCGACTATGCATGTAATTGACAGCTTTGGAAAGAAAAAACTCTGACGTTTCCAAAACTGCAAAGATATTATCTGTGAGTGCCCCAGAACTAATGCTACAGGCGAAACCAAGATGAAGTTTCATAGAGGAAATGCCCCAGATTCTGAAGGCGCTGTGTTCCAATGTCTCCTTATATGGCTGTGAATGCGCCAGGAATGAGCCTGCCCTTTCTGTCATTTCCCCAAGGTGTCTGCAGCATTGTGACGTATTTGTAGGCATATCATTGGAAGATTGACCATAAGAGACTACATTTACCAGGTGTCCGCCCGGTGTCCTGCGTCGAAATTATTGCGTAATCTCCAGGTCCATGCGCGTTCCATTTCTTCAGAGGAGAAACTAAACTGCCACGAATGACTTATCATTGAATAGATATGTGAAAAACACCTTGAGGATTGATTCTAAACAACATTTGCCATGTTTCTGTCGATATTATGGAGTTAATTTGGAAAAAAGTTCGCGTTTTAATGACTTAATTTTCGGGGGTTTTCTTACCCAAACGCGATGAAGAAAACGGAGCGATTTGTCTACACAAATAATCTTTTTGTAAAAACTGAACATTTGCTATCTAACTGAGAGTCTCCTCATTGAAAACATCTGAAGTTCTTCAAAGGTAAATTATTTTATTTGAATGCTTTTCTTGTTTTTGTGAAAATGTTGCATGCTGAATGCTAGGCTAAATGCTATGCTAGGCTATCAATATTCTTACACAAATGCTTGTTTAGCTATGGTTCAAAAGCATATTTTGAAAATCTGAGATGACAGTGTTGTTAACAAAAGGCTAAGCTTGAGAGAAAATGTATTTATTTCATTTCATTTGCGATTTTCATGAATAGTTATTAATGTAACACTCCTCCGTACTGGTGTTAACTTGACACGACATTCGCTGAGAGCTATTATACAGTTCTTGAGGGTATTAGACAACTCGTATGGTATGTCCTGAAGCTGATTTCAGCTCTCACTGACAGTTAATATACACCCTCACTAGATTTACAGGTCAATAGAATACAGCACAATGTCCTGAAGTAGTTTTGGAATTGTTAGCTAGATTACTTGTTGGTTGTTACTGCATTGTCGGAACTAGAAGCACAAGCATTTCGATACACTCGCACTAACATCTGCTAACCATGTGTATGTGACAAATACATTTTGATTTGATTTGATTTGAACCCACACAAACACACTGTTTTATTTCAAGTTATGACAACTCATGTCTACCGGTTTTATACCGTCAGCAGAGCTGGTTTTCAGAAATGCCTCTTCGTTCAGGCAGTTATTATGGTCTTGTATGTCAGGTAGTTACTGTATGTTGTGAATTATTTTTTATTTTATTTCTTTATTTTAACAGGGGGTCAGCATTGATGTCACACCCTGACCATAGAGAGCCCTTGGTTCTCTATTGAGTGGTAAGTCAGGGCATGACTAGGGGGTGTTCTAGTTCAATATTTCTATGTTGGTGTTTTGTATGGTTCCCAATTAGAGGCTGCTGGTAATCGTTGCCTCTAATTGGGGATCATATTTAGGTAGCCATTTTCCCACCTGTGTTTGTGGGATATTATTTGTGTATGTGCTTGTAGCACCACTGAGGTTACGTTTCGTTGTTGGTTTATTGTTTTTTTTGAGAAGTTTCACTGCAAATAAAGAACTCAACACATGCTGCACCTTGGTCCCATCCTTATTACGAACATGACAATTGAGACCAGGGTCTCTTTTGCAAGGTAGCCTTGCACATACAAAACAAACACATTTCTCAGCAAATAGTTCCCCAATCAATATTTGAAATCCAATTGCAGTGTGCTATGGCTATCAAATGCATAGCAGCAAATGCATAACACCTGGGGGATCTATGTGTGTTTGCCCACTATTGACTTTCTCTCTTATTGATTATGACAGTCATTTCTGATTCATGCCACCTTTATGGTCAAGGCTTAGCTTGCTGGTCCCAAAATGCTGTAGCCAACTCTTTTATTGTTGCTACTTATCATGCTGCAGATGACAGCAAATGACCACAGAGAACAGTTCAAACAGGCTGAAGCACAAACAGACTGGACCACCAGGCTTGTCAAGGTTATCTGATGCCCAAATTTGTGATATAATTAAATGTGCCTTAATAATAACAAAATAATAACACAGAATGATAATGTGTACCAGTAAGTAATATGCTATTAATTTATCTGAATGTTGATAATAATCTGTGTTGTCTATTGATGTCTGATCTGAGTTTGATTGGTTATACCTAGGAATTCCTAAAAGAGTGCACGGCTCACAAGACATTCTGATCTACGAACTGAAACCTAAACAAGGAAAAGGACAGTCCAGAAACGTGCATTTCAACCTGCTCTTACCGTGTGACCACCTGCCTCTGGAAGTTTAAACACAGCAAAACTCCAAGCCAAAGAAAAGCGGAACAAACCAAAGTAACGGACAAATGAAAGAACTTTGAACAGGACAACGACGACAACGATGATAAAAACTACAGATATGAAATACCATCTTGGGCGTACCCAGAAAGAAGCAATAGTACTGCTGTAGAACCTGCAGAACACGCAGTTGACCTGAACAAGACACACATGTGGACCACCCAATGCCTCTGCCAGAAGAGATTGATGAAGTGGAACAATCAATGGACTTACCTGTGGATGAAGAAATTCCAGCTCCTTTGTCATAAGCTCAAAGTGACCGCAACAGTGAAGTAGAGCAAAAGTCTCAGTTGCGTAGGAGAGAACGCAGAACGCCAAAGTTCTTCATGTATGACAAGCTTGGAACTCCAACCTATTACAATACAGGACCAACAAACAATGTCCTGTAACAGTACCAGCCTGTGCACTATGCAAACTCCTGTTCAACCATACCATTACCAGCAGTATATCTATAGAATCTAAAAGAGATAAGTATTGGCTAATACAGAAATAGGCTGTTTAGCATGTAAAGCATATGAAAGTGCTCATGGACTTATATTAGGACCGAGTACAGAAACAAATATATGATATAGTTGAGTACTACTGTAACTCCTTTATAAAAAAAGTTCCTGTTGCTATGCGAGAGAGAGAGAGAGAGAGAAAAAAGTTCCTGCTGATATGTTAGGTTAAGAGCCATACAAGACATAAGAATGTCTAAAGAGGCATATATAAGGAAAAATACTTTTTAAAGAGCCATATACGGTCAAATACTTACAAAAGAGCCATACAAAGAATGTAAATTCAAAGAATGTCAAAAAACAGTTCCTGAATGTAATGCATTCATACAGAACTTAAGGTCAATGGTGTTGTTATTGAGACGATAGCTAATTTTGAAGGGGAGTGTGTGACAGAATTAAATGTGTCTTAATAAATAACGAAATAATAATACAGAATCATAATGTGTACCAGTAAGTAATATACTATTCATTTATCGGATTGCTATAATACGATCTGTGTACTCTAATGATGTCTGATCTGAGTTTGATTGGTTATACCTAGGAATTCCTAGGTATAACCTACTCACTACAAGTGACTTGAAGCTGAAGCTACTGTACGTCTCTGTGTGATGTATTCATATATTTCCCCTTTAAGGGGTATAACACACACAGGTGATTCACATTCTTCTCACACAATGACTTCCCTGTTGTTTTAGCTTCCAGTCAATATGGCTGCAGTGAGTGGCGGGTCGCCCATACCAGAAGGAGGAAAGCGCGCCAGAGGCTCTCTGTGTCCTATTCAATACACATTCTCAAGGTTATTGATTCATCTGCTGTAATGAACAATGTGCTATGCTTATTATGATGATTATGGTTTAACAGGGTTGATACTCACAATGATCATGGTCATGTTATTTCCACAGTGTTTTGAACACAATTAGCAACTGTCAGTCTTTGTTTTGTTAGTTTCTTCCCTTGACCTGGTAAAATGGTTATTTGTGTTGTGCTCACAGTTTCTCCCCTGTCACAAAGAGATGCCTCAATATTGATTGTATTTTTATGAGCTGAAGTTTCTTATAAGGATGCACTCCTTGTCTTACCTGCCGACGGCTGCAGGGAGATTCTGCTCCTCTGTGGTGTTGCTGTTCATTCCCTCAGAGTGGAGGAGGATTCCCTACTGAAGTATAATCACTAACAGTCTCTTCGGTTTATGACATCAAACCTGCTTATATGAAACAGGGGGAAGGGAGGCAACTTCAGTCAGGAATTTGTGGCAAAGTTTCAACACAGAAGAAGACCCTTAGCAATTTAATGTACAGATATTTTGTATAATGCCAATTCCATGGTAACGGAATTGAGCTGAGGCTGTTTTTCACTTCAAATGTATACAAAACAAAAACCATTGATTTCATAGTTTAACAAACCATATGCACAAGGACTACTTTTAACAATTTACACTGCACATTTGACAAAAACACATTTACTGGAAGTATTGTGCAGATGCAAAGTTTGGTAACAGAATTTCGGTAAAATCGTAAAAGTGTTTTATGTCAAAACAAATGGTCTAACATTGTCACATAGGTGTTCCTTTTGTCCAGGTGGGAAAGGACAGTGTGGAGTGCAATAGAGGTTGCGTCATCTGTGGATCTGTTAGGGCGGTATGCAAATTGGAATGGGTCTAGGATGATGGTGTTGATACAGACTTGAATGCAATGAGTCGACAGTCCATCATGGAGATTACCTTGGTGTTCTTGGGCACAGGGACTATGGTGGTCTGCTTGAAACAGGTATTACAGACTCGTCATGGAGAGGTTTAAAATGTAGGTGAAGACACTTGCCAGTTGGTCAGCGCTGGCTCTGAGTACACATCCTGGTAATCCGTCTTGCCCTGCGGCCTTGTGAATGTTGACCTGTTTAAAGGTCTTACTCACATCGGCTACAGAGAGCGTGATCACACAGTCATCCGGAACAGTTGGTGCTCTCATGAATACTTCAGTGTTGCTTGCCTCGAAGTGTGCATAGAAGTAATTTAGCTCGTCTGGTAGGTTCGTGTCACTGGGCAGCTCGCGGCTGTGCTTCCCTATGTAATCCTTAATAGTTTGCAAGCCCTGCCACATCCGACGAGCATCAATCTTAGACCTGTATTGACGCTTTGCCTGTTTGATGGTTCGTTGGAGGGCATAGCAGGATTTCTTATAAGCGTCCGGATTAGTGTCCCGCTCCTTGAAAGCAGCAGCTGTAGCCTTTAGCTCAGTGCAGATGTTGCCTGTAATTCATGGCTTCTGGTTGGGATATGTACGTACGTACAGTCACTGTGGAGATGAAGTCATCGATGCACTTATTGATGAAGCCGGTGACTGATGTGATATACTCCTCACTGCAATCGGATGAATCCCGGAACATTTGTACGCGTATCTGTGTGTGGAGTAAAGATAGTTTAGAGTTTTTTCCCCTCTGGGTGTACATGTGACATGCTGGTAAAAATGTGGTAAAATGGATTTAAGTTTTAAAGTCTCGGCGATTGGTAGCACCGCTTCTGGATGCGCATTTTCTTATTTGCTTATGGCCTTATACAGCTCTTTGAGTGTGGTCTTAGTGCCAGCATCGGTTTGTGGTGGTAAATAGACAGCTAAGAAAAAATATAGATGAAAACTGTCTTGGTAAATTGTGTGGTCAACAGCTTATCATGAGATTCTCTACCTCAGGCGAGCAAAACCTTGAGACTTCCTAAATATTAGAGATCGGGCACCAGCGGTTATTGACAATTAGACACAGACCACCACCCCTTGTCTTACCGGAGGCAACTGTTCTGTCTTGCCGATCCACGGAAAACCCAGCCAACA
Source organism: Oncorhynchus nerka (assembly GCF_034236695.1). NCBI lineage: Eukaryota > Metazoa > Chordata > Actinopteri > Salmoniformes > Salmonidae > Oncorhynchus > Oncorhynchus nerka. The sequence goes on along the minus strand of NC_088398.1, from coordinate 49,808,649 downwards.
GTATATTATCCATGTCATCATTCAGCCACGACTCGGTGAAGCATAAGATATTACAGTTTTTAATGTCCTGTTGGTAGGATAATCTCAAATGGAGCTCATCCAGTTTATTCTGTAATGATTGTACGTTGGCCAAGAGGACGGATGGTAAAAGCTGGTAACACACTCGCCGACGAATTCTCACAAGGCACCCGGATCTGTGTCCCCTGTATCGGCGTCTCCTCTTCATGTGAATGACAGGGATTTGGGCCTGGTCTGGGAGCAGCAGCATATCCTTCGCATCTGACTCATTAAAGAAAAAATCGGTGTCCACTCCGAGGTGAGTAATCGTTGTTCTGAAAACCAGAAGCTCTTTTTGGTCATAAGAGATGGTGGCCGAAACATTATGTACAAAAGAAGTATTAAATATCTGCTTCGAATTAAGATTCTAAGATGTTTGCAGAAAGAATGGGGTGTTGGCTATAACATGGTATCTTGAGTTTGAAAACATCTCCTTTGGTTATTGCACTACAGTAAGTGGAGTGGATTTACACCCGGTAACAGAATTGTGATAACGGAATTTCATCATTGGTTCCTGATCTGTACTACACAGAAATGCATAATTATGGATATGAATCTTCATGGTGATGTATTCCTAAATAGGAATGCAAAGGTAGAAATATCCAATATCCTGCTTTGTATATTTGGGTATTATTCTACACACTATTTTAATGAGCTCTGCCACCAAACAAGACCAAATTTGGTTGGTCCGGACCAGACCAAATCTGAACCAATCATAGACATCTATGTTTCACAAGTTTGAACATCAAAGTACAGCACAGAAGAGCTCAGTAGAGTACAGAACAGTATCATATAGTTCTGTACAGTACAGTAGAGTACAGTACAGTAAAGTATAGTTCAGTACAGTACATTATACTGTACTCTATTCTAGTTTGCTCTACTGTGTACTGTACTGAACTATACTCCACTCTACTCTACTCTACTGTACAGTACAGGACTGTACTGTACAGTACTGAACTATACTCTACTTTTCTTTACTGTACTACAGGTATTTATTGTGCTCTACTGCACTGTAATATGCTGTACTGTGCTATCCAAACCTGTGAAACATAGACGTCTGTGATTGGTTCAGATTTGGTCCAATAATGTTGAAATCAAGGCTGGTGGACCGGACCAAAAAACAACTTATGTGGACGTTGATTTCAAGGCCAGCATGTACCAAATTTAAACTTTCAACGTCCATGGACGTCCGGTGTTGGTCGGTGCTCAGTGGGTGAGGATGGTGGTTACAGTAAATGGAAAGAGAGGGGGCTCATTGGTAGGTGTCAGCTAAGAGTCGGGAGAGGAGACATCAATGAGTGAGAGAGAAAAGAGAGAGAGTGGGAGAGAGAGGGAGAGGTTGTCCAGGCTTTTCACACCGGCTTTGACCACAAGACAACAGAAAGATAAAGAAAACAGTTATGAGCTGAACATAACAGAATGCCAATGGACAGGAGGACAGTCGCAGGTGACCCAACTGTGGTTTGTGGCTACTATGTTTTCCCATTGTAGCCCATTCAATTGCCAAAATTGCATTTCAGATTTTTCCCAGAAATTATGTTACCAATTTGGTAACAGAATTTCAAGTTTTAATCACTTAATAATTAATAAACAAAATTGATATCAGTAAAAACACAAACTAATTGATAGGTCTACCTTGTTACTTCTGTGAACTTTCATTTTCCTCCCTCCTCATGAGGGAGAGAAATGAGAAAATATCTTAAAAATATGTGGGTTTTTGGTGACTGAATTTCAAGGCACAAAACAATGTTTCTTAAAATGACATAAGGCAGAAATGTTTTTCCTAAGCTAAAATATAAGTGTTGACATTAGTTCACAGGGGGTCTTCAACATTCTTGTGTTTTGATGTATTGCTTACACATTTTAAGAGCTTCTCTGGTAGATGTTATCTAAGACCCCTTTTCCATCTGTTTGACATTAAATACGTTGCTTATTCCCAATTCGTAGGATAGTTTTGTTGTTGTTGAAAAATGTATATTACTGCCTTAATATAAAATCAAAAAAGAGACTCAGGTTTCATTTGACACCAAATTTGATGTGCTTCTACGAACTTCACATGTTGGTGCTCATGGGTCCTTTACATGGAAATGTCCATAGTGTTTTCTTTGACTCTTCTTCCTGCAGTTGCATCCGTAAGACAGCAGCAGTTTCACTCCTACAGTCTCTTTCTGAAGCTGCCTAAGGTACTGTAATGCCTGTGTATGCTTGTGTGTGTATGCTTGCGTGTGTGTATGTGTGCGCGCGCACGTGTGTGTGTGTGTGTGTGTGTGTGTGTGTGTGTGTGTGTGTGTGTGTGTGTGTGTGTGTGTGTGTGTGTGTGTGTGTGTGTGTGTGTGTGTGTGTGTGTGTGTGTGTGTGTGTGTGTGTGTGTGGAGACACTATTTTAATGAGCTCTGCCACCAAACAAGACCAAATTTGGTTGGTCCGGACCAGACCAAATCTGAACCAATCATAGACATCTATGTTTCACAAGTTTGAACATCAAAGTACAGCACAGAAGAGCTCAGTAGAGTACAGAACAGTATCATATAGTTCTGTACAGTACAGTAGAGTACAGTACAGTAAAGTATAGTTCAGTACAGTACATTATACTGTACTCTATTCTAGTTTGCTCTACTGTGTACTGTGTGTGTGTGTGTGTGTGGAGATAGCCTCTCTGCTGGTGCAGTCTGATTAAACTCCAGTTTCCCAGCCAGAGGAAGAGGAGCCTTCAGCCCTGCAGTGCAGGATCCTAGGAGATTTCACCAAAGCAGGGCAGTAAGGAAGAGAAAAGGTCCGGAGGGGTACAGTGAAGTGGAAATGTGTATTGGGTGGAATATCGCTGCATCCGTGCAAAATGCAGTTCAAATAAGATTATCTTTTCTCACATTACTGCTTTAATCATAGAATATATTATGGTTACTGCCAAGTGCCGGAGGCGGATGTTGTTGGGGAAAGCTGCTATAGTTACCAATTACTGAGAAGTGGCTGTGAAATTATGTACCCCCTGATCTGATTGACAGATTTATATGGCAACAGGAATTTGACACTAAGATGAGCTGGACTGTGTAAACTGCAAAAAGTAAAGTTTCTCATATAAATCAAATCCACTGTGATCTTTCACACCGTCAAACTTTTCCAAGCAGATTATTAAATATAATTCTGGCACCAGAAATATTTGCACCATACCAGGTAAAGAATTAGCTTGTTACATAACATTTTTCCACGTTGAAACAAACAAACAAGAAATGAATTTGAGAATTCAGGCTATATCCTATCCCAACAGCCATCTTGGTTGTGTCTTGAGAAATCTGGGTGTGTCTGTGGGGGATTATTTTCTCTTCAGCCCAAACGGAATATTTCCCCATTCACTCAGCCAAGCCTATTCAGAGGAGAGCTCTCTTTTGTCCGAATCCATTCATACATCTCCCTTGATGGAATTTGAGCAGAGCGCTAGGTCTGACCGTCCGTTCTTCCATTTCGCTGACATGGGCCAAATCTTTATGAGATGTGGTGTTGCTGTGTGAAACATCTGCTCACCAAATCTGAGTGCGTGGTAGGTGGGCTGTGAAGCCAGATGCGTTTATAAGGTTATGCGGTATAAGGTCATCATCACAAAACACTGGTGCAGCTTGTGAAGGACGCACCGTACCAGAACAAACGGCAAACCCAGGGTGTTACCAATGTATCTTCATCTAGTCATTATAACACACTATCGATACCTTTGTAGAGGGATCAATTTGTAAATACAATTGAATTAGGGGGTACAAATATCTGCAAACAAGCATTTTGTTTTTAAGAGGCTAATAAGCATTTTATCAGTAGGTCAAAATCGTGGTCTAGTGTTTTAATGAATCCTGCAATGGGGCGTGAAATTGCAAGCTGGCAGCCAATATATTTTTTTAATCACAAATACCTCTCGGTGATGATTCAGGTTCCATATTATTACTTTTCAAAGTAGGCCTACCATTTATAATAATAGGAAATAAGGAAGATTCATGAGCATTCATTTAAACTTTCACTTGCTTTTAACGGACATTTTTATGTGGTTTAATCTCTCCAAGGCTGAGAAATGAATTGAACAGATACAAACCATAGCCATAGGTTTTATATGGCAACTCTATCATGTCAAGCAACCAAATGTTCTTCAGTTTATGTTATGGCACAAGTTAAAAGTTGGAATTCTGAAAAAACTGTCAAATTAACTCATTTGAATAAAGCTTTTAAAGATAGGCTATTTCACAATACTACTACAAGTATTGGAGTGTTGAAATAAAGCTTGCAATTTAAATCGGTGTGAGACAATCTCTTGCTATTACCCTGAATCTAACTGCAATGAATACAAAAGTGAGCATAAATGTCTTTTCACCATAATCTCCATAGCATTAAGGGGGATACCTAGTCAGTTGCCCAACTGTGTCTTCCACATTTAACCCAACCTCTCTGAATCTGAGAGGTGTGAGGGGCTGGGCAGAACGACAGTTTTTTACCTTGTCAGCTCGGGGATTCAATCCAGCAACCTTCCCGTTACTGGCCCAACACTCTAACCACTAGTCTACCTGCTGGCCCAACACTCTAACCACTAGGCTACCTGCTGGCCCAACACTCTAACCACTAGGCTACCTGCTGGCCCAACACTCTAACCACTAGGCTACCTGCTGGCCCAACACTCTAACCACTAGGCTACCTGCTGGCCCAACACTCTAACCACTAGGCTACCTGCTGGCCCAACACTCTAACCACTAGGCTACCTGCAGCCCCATAGAATGGATCTTTACGCTCACAAAAGCCAAATGGGCCATTATATTTCAATGAAGCTGAAACGCTATACTCCATTAGGTATGCTGTAGCATAAAAATGGCCATCTCCTCCATATTACGCAGCACAGATTTCCCTAGGTCACCTTTCGTATCAGTGAATGGGGCACTATTAGGGAGGTGGTCACACAAAGTACCACCACACCAGACCAATCCTGCCAAAATGCAGCGGCTCTGTGATGATGGAAGAACCAGTCTTGCATGTTACATGCTGAGCAATATGTTCCTTTTGTCCTGGTTATTGTAAACTGCTGTTCTGACGAATAACAGCAATACATTGTTTGTAAAAAAAAAAATAGCTAAGCTAAGGATCTCCCCATAATGACATCTTAATATGTCACATCTCAGAAGTCACCTGGATTCATATCCTAATGTATCATTGTGGCAGCCACACTGAGTGTACAAAACATTAGGAACACCTGCTCTTTCCATGACATAGACTGACCAGGTGAATCCAGGTGAAAGTTATGATCCATTATTGATATCACCTGTTAAATCCACTTCAATCAGTGTAGATGAAGGGGAGAAGACAGGTTAAAGAAGGATTTTCAAGCCTTGAGACAATTGACACATGGATTGTGTATGGGCTCCATTCAGAAGGTGAAGGGGCAAGACAAATGATTTAATTGCCTTTGAACGACGTATGGTAGTAGGTGCCAGGCGCACCGGTTTGAGTATGTCAAGAACTGCAAAACTGCTGGGTTTTTCACGCTCATTTAGTTTCCAGTGTGCATCAAGAATGGTCCACCACCCAAAGGACATCCAGCCAATGTGGCACAACTGTGGGAAGCATTGGAGTCAACATGGGCCAGCATCTCTGTAGAACGCTTTCGACACCTTGTAGAGTCCATGCCACGATGAATTGAGACTGTTCTGAGGGCAAAAGGGTGTGCAACTCAATATTAGGAAGGTGTTCCTAATGTGTTGTACACTCTGTGTATATTGTATTGTTGGGGAAGATTGGCCCATATTTTGGCAGCTTCACCACAGGTCACATTTGATGTGATCAAGGTAATTGTTTCTCATTCATGTATATATTGTTTGTGTGTTTTCTCAGATTTCTCTTTGGAAGCAACAATAATATTATTCATAATTAACATACAAATATAGTCCAAACTACATGTTTGTTCTGGCATGGTGAGGGGTTTCTGAAGTAAAACTATTTTTTTTAAAAAGACCCAAATGTCAATGCAAAGCAGAAAAAAAGCGGAGACCAACTCTTAATGCCCCTAAAAGATGAATTATCCCTAAGAAGATGAGACAGTGTCTATGGAAACCTCCATCAAAAGAACTGTCATCAAAAGGGAATGGGTTGATAGGACAGAGAGACAGCTGAGCTGAGGGATAGTTATGGTTCACCCAGAGTGTGTCATCATGTGACCAGACCTCCCACAGCGTGTGAACAGAGGAGAGGAGAGCGTGAAAGCCTTCAGCAAAGTCACAGCTCTGATAACAAGGATGGCGTGACAGGCAGAAAGAGCAGGATGTCACTCCCAGTAGATGTCTCTCTTCACTAACTAAATGACAAATCCTATCTTGTAACGTATTTCACAGGAAAAAAACATGATCCAGAGAGTTCAACACTCTCTGGATCATGTTTGTCTACCGGAATTGACTGGGCTTCCATGGGCCTACATGTTCTTAACCCCTAGAACTCGATATCCGCGCCCCTATGTAAATCCAAGTACCATAAAAAAAAACTCCATAAAAATATGTCAATTTAAGCTAGAAATATCTGTTTTTTGGGGGATTTGATGCAACTCAATCCATCCATTTGCCAATGTCTCACTTCACAATGGTGTTCTCCGTTTTGGGACTCGTCTGAAGTCGACACAGCCGATCTGCAAACTTTTGTCTGTAGCGTCCGAACAGTTTGGGGTACACACTAATATGACCCCTCTGTGGAAGGGTGAGACTCTCACGAATACATATATTTGCAAAAGGATGCCAACAGGCCTCACAAGACTCGTCTGAAGGTCCCCCGGTACCATTTGAAAACATTTATGGAAGTATATAGTTGTTGTCGGAAGTTTACATACACTTAGGTTGGGGTCATTAAAACTAGTTTTCAACCACTCCACAAATTTCTTGTTAACACACTATAGTTTTGGCAAGTCGGTTAGGACATCTACTTTGTGCATGACACAAGTCATTTTTCCAACAATTGTTTACAGACATAATATTTCGGTTATAATTCACTGTATTACAACTCCAGTGGGTCAGAAGTGTACATACACTAAGTTGACTGTGCCTTTAAACAGCTTGGAAAATTCCAGAAAATTATGTCATGGCTTTAGAAGCTAGGCTAATTGATATAATTTGAGTCAATTGGAGTTGGACCTGTGGATGTATTTCAAGGCCTACTTTTAAACTCAGTGTCTCTTTGTTTGACATCATGGGAAAATCAAAAGAAATCAGCCAAGTCCTCCAAAAAAAATTGTAGACCTCCACAAATCTGGTTCATCCATAGGAGCAATTTCCAAATGCAATGAAGGTACCACGTTCATCTGTACAAACAATAGTATGCAAGTATAAACACCATGGGACCACTCAACCATCATACCGCTCAGGAAGGAGATGCGTTCTGTCTCCTAGAGATGAACGTACTTTGGTGTGAAAAGTGCAAATCAATCCCAGAACAACAGCAAAGGACCTTGTGAAGATGCTGGAGGAAGCAGGTACAGAAGTATCTATATCCACAGTAAAACGTGTCCGATATCGACATAACCTGAAAGGCCGCTCAGCAAGGAAGAAGCCACTGCTCCAAAACCGCCATAAAAAAGCCAGACTACGGTTTGCAATTGCACATGGGGACAAAGATCGTACTTTTTGGAGAAATTTCCTCTGGTCTGATGAAACTGTTTGGCCATAATGACCATGGTTATGTTTGGAGGAAAAAGGTGGAGGCTTGCAAGCCGAAGAACACCATCCCAACCGTGAAGCACGGGGGTGGCAGCATCATGTTGTGAGGGTGCTTTGCTGCAGGAGGGACTGGTGCACTTCACAAAATAGATGGCATCTTGAGGAAAGAAAATTATGTGGATATATTGAAGCAACATCTCAAGACATTAGTCAGGAAGTTAAAGCATGGTCGCAAATGGGTCTTCCAAATGGACAATGACCCCAAGCATACTTCCAAAGTTGTGGCAAAATGGCTTAAGGACAACAAAGTCAAGGTATTGGAGTGGCCATCACAAAGCCCTGACCTCAACACTATAGACAATTTGTGGGCATAACTGAAAAAGCATGTGTGAGCAAGAAGGCCTACAAACCTGACCCAGTTACACCAGCTCTGTCAGGAGGAATGGGCCAAAATTCACCCAACTTATTGTGGGAAGCTTGTGGAAGGCTACCCGACACGTTTGATCCAAGTTAAACAATTTAAAGGCAATGCTACCAAATACTAATTGAGTGTATGTAAACTTCTGACCCACTGGGAATGTAATGAAAGAAATATAAGCTGAAATAAATCATTCTCTCTACTATTATTCTGACATTTCACATTCTTAAAATAAAGTGGTGATCCTAACTGACCTAAAACAGGGAATATTTACTAGGATTAAATGTCAGGAATTGTGAAAAACTGAGTTTAAATGTATTTGGCTAAGGTGTATGTAAACTTCCGACTTCAACTGTATATGCCGACTGTTTGAGTGACAACAATACATGTACATTTTTATATAATAACAAATATTTCCTGATCTGTCTTATATCTCTCAGATATAGGACAGACACTTCAGAACAAACTTCTTTTAGATTTTCAGGGGGGGAACTATCTGTTCCATGTAGTGAATCTGTTATTCAATGCGTTTGTATGGGCTAATAGCAGTAAGGCCAAATACACACTACCGTTCAAAAGGGGTCACTTAAAAATGTCCCTGTTTTTGAAAGAAAAGCACATTTCTTTGTCCGTTAAAATAACATCAAATTAATCAGAAATACAGTGTAGACATTATTAATGTTGTAAATGACTATTGTAGCTTGAAACGGCAAATCTTTTATGGAATATCTACATAGGTGTACGGAGTGCCATTATCAGCAACCATCACTCCTGTGTTCCAATGGCACGTTATGTTAGCTAATCCAAGTTTATAATTTTAAAAGGCTAATTGATCATTAGAAAACCTTTTTACAATAATGTTAGCACAGCTGAAAACTCTTGTTCTGATTAAAGAAGCAAAAAAACTGGCCTTCTTTAGACTAGTTGAGTATCTGGAGCATCAGCATTTGTGGATTCAATTACAGGCTCAAAATGGCCAGAAACTTTTTTCTGAAACTCATCAGTCTATTCTTTTTCTGAGAAATGAAGGCTATTCCATGCAAGAAATTGCCAAGAAACTGAAGATCTCGTAAAACACTGTGTACTACTCCCTTCACAGAACAACTCAAACTGGCTCTAGCCAGAATAGAAAGGGGAGTGGGAGGCCCCGGTGCACAACTGAGCAAGAGGTCATTACATTAGAGTGTCTAGTTTGAGAAACAGATGCCTCACAATTCCTCAACTGGCAGCTTCATTAAATAGTACCCCCAAAACGTCAACAGTGAAGAGGTGACTCCGGATGCTGGCCTTTTAGGCAGAGTTGCAAAGAAAAGCCATATCTCAGACTGGCCAATAAAAATAAAAGATTAAGATGGGCAATAGAACACAGACACTGGACAGAGGAACTCTGCCTTGAAGGCCAGCATCCCGGAGTCGCCTCTTCACAGGTTTTTCATTCAAATGCAGGAAATCCCTCTACACTCCATGGCAAAATGTGTAGAATTGCAGGAAATAACATTTAAAGCTGTAATATGTAACTTTTTGGGCGACCCAACCAAATTCACATAGAAATGTGAGTTACAGATCAAGAGAGGGGCACTAAAACATTAGGCAAGGTGGGGGGGGGGGGGGCTCCCAACCAAATTTCACTTATTGCCCCTATAATCTTGCACAGTAGTAGTTCTCATAAGCCTAAATAGGAGAATTTAGTTTGAATATGTCTACTTCCCATAAGTCAATAAAAGCTGCATTGAGGCATCAATGATGGGCTTATACATTTATAAGCATCAAATCTAACCTTTACTACATTTGCATGACTACAGTACATTTAAACATAGGAAATTGACAGTTCTGAAATGAATTATTTTGTCATTGTTTTAGAATAAATCTCAGAGTAACTTAGAATGAACAGATTTAGAAAACAAATGATGAGAAAGGAAGGAGTAGCCTAAAGGGTGACACACGACACATGACATTCAGGAGCCTTCAACAGCATGGAGTGGAGAATGGGTAACAGTATCCTGGTTATCATCTGTGCTTCTCAGAACATTACACACAAACTTATCTCATATCGTTCACTGTCTCTCCCCCAAACTATTTTGCTTGCTTTTAAGAACATAAGATCCGAAACACTGCTACCTAGAACACTTCTGAAAATGAAGCTTTTCAATCATCGGGATTCTACAACCCTGCCTGCACTCTCCACCAATGGTATTCCAGTTCAAACTGAGAATTTAAGTACAGCTCTTTTGTGTCATTTCAGTGGAATTCCCCAGAGAGTTCATGAACAAAGTCCAAGATACATTTTCTCAGATTCTGTGGCATCAAGTCACTAACACCAGTCAGTTCTTAGTTCTGACTGATAAATCCCAGTTAACTCCAGGTGAATATATCCAGTTCGTGTAAGTACATTGACTACTTGGTGTTATGCCTCATTTTACTTGTAAAAAGGCAGGGTACAACCACAGATAACGTACATGACATACCACAGCATAGTTGCTGCCGCTACCTAAACGCCATCTCTCATTCAGTTGGCAATAGCTGTGGAGATCGATAGTCTTCTAATAGTGCACAAAGCCCTTCATAGTTATCCAAAGATTATATGCTCATTATAATGTCCTTCAACATTGTCCTTCAATCCAAGATTCCAATCACAGCCCATGCAGTCACATAACAGCACAGGTCTTGGCTTTGGTCTTCTGGAAGTCTGACACCACTGTGGGCAGGTCAGGTCTGCTGTGTGAGATCCTCTTGGTGCTCCTGGAGGGCTTGTTGCATTTGACGTTCTTGTTGCTCTTGTTGACGCAGGCCAACGTAGCCACGTGGAAGATGTCTCTGACGCTGTTCTCAGACTGCAGGGATGAACACTCGATATAGGGAGCACTGATCTGCTTGGCCATGTTGGAGCCCTGATTTGGAGAGAGAAAGAGAGAATAACACAAAGATATCAGTCTGGAGAGCTGTCTAGTACGAATTGTTCTCAGCACTTTTAACACATGATTATGTTTAAGCTCATGATTTTAAATAAAATGTAGAAAGACACGACACCCACCTGATCATAGGACACTGGCGTATGTCCACTGTTAGATTTGGTAAAGAGGTCTGTGCGGAGGTCTGACTTGCATCCCACCAGCAGCATCTTGGTGTTGGGACAGAATTCCTGAATCTCTCCTTTCCACTATATGGGTGAAAGAAAAGGGAGAGATCAACATTAGTCTAGAATTGGAACCCTATGGAGGGGGATTAAAGAGAGAAAAAGCCTGGTGATTATGCTCTCTCCAGAGGAAGGATCACTCCCCCTCTCACTGGACCACACTCCTCTCAGCTGGCACAATACTGAGCCTAAGTGACATCCCAGGTCAAAGGGCACTGAGTCACACAATGGCCATGTCTTGGAGACCACATGTGAACAAGGCCTGTTAGACTACTTCTGAGCCTCACGTGAGTTTGTTTTCACAATCGTCCCCCGCTCTCATTGGTGCTGCCCTAGTATTAGACCCCTCTCTCATTGATACAAGCTTAGTTTTCAGCAGAATAGGGATTTTCAAAGGCCACTTCCCCCAGAAACACAAATGGAGGCCTTTTCAGAAAGGGTCATGGGTCAAGGGGACTGAGTGAAAATGCCATTGGGACAGGCCACTATAGCTTCACGGACAAGAGTAGGCTATATCACCACATAACACTCACCTTCTTCAGTACACTGTCCAGGGTGTCTGGTCTGCTGATGTCAAAACAGATGAGGACTGCATCAGCATCAGGGTAGGAGAGAGGCCTCACATTGTCATAGTATGCAGAGCCTGCAAAAAAACATCACCATGTTGTTGTCAAGTGAAAGTGGATCTTTGTGGTAAGTGAGTCACAGTTCTTCCTCAAATCCCTGCAACTTACTGTAAGTTAACAGACATTTCCCATTCCACAGATGCATTGACTCAAACAATGACAAGGTTATTTGCAGAGCAGGGTCAGATTGCAGTGGTTTCCATTCCAAACAGGATAAGTGAAAATTATTTTATAATATAAACTTGTGACATACTTAGTGTACACTAAACATCTTAAACATAACTCTATGGCAGTGATCATTTTGGCACTCTTTGTTTTAGATTTAGTCTAGTCTTAGTCACATTTTTGTCTTTTGAATAATGATTTTGTCTAGTTATTGTGAAAATGACGAAAATAGTGGGCCCTTTTAGTTAACTACATGTTCTCTTACTTTAGTCACATTACATTTGTATTGCCTCATTAACCTATAGTAAACATGTATCACTGACTTCCATGTGCACAAACATACATTGCCTTGTCTTACCAACATAGTTTTCTGCATAACATCACATTCTCTTCCCAACAGCAGAAACATGACAAACATATGTAAAAAATAATAAATGACTAATTCCATGTAAATTCCATAATCAGCCTAGATGGATATTGTATATCACATACAAGACAAACCTACAACACACAAGCAGAGAGAGAGAGAGAGAGAGAGAAACACAATCCACAAATGATTGGCAAAGCAGTATGGGTTGAACCTCCATCACTCAGTCACGTCATTGCCATTGTTATCAACGTTCCACAGACGCAGCAGCCACATTGATGTCCAAAAGTACAACGGGGGCTAATGACTTTGACTGTTTCGCCGAGTGATGTAGTCGAGTCACTACACCTCAAGTCCACTACACCGAATTAAGTCCACGGTGCTCGAGTCCAAGTCACCAATAGTCGAGTCACGAGTCCCTTTGGCTGGAGTCCGAGTCCCAGTGCTCGAGTCCTGGTCCAAGTCCTCAAGTCTGAGTCACTGTGTCCACTTTAACTCAAAATAAAGTTAGATATAGCATAATGGCAAGACGAATTTAGTCAATCAATTGTTTTCTATCCCTTTTCCTTTCTTTCCAAATGTTTGCATATGTTTGCATATAGGTACCTGTAATGTTACCAGGGCCACGTTCAGTTGGAAAAACGTTATCGGACGTTGCAGAAAGAAATCCCTGAATAGAGCCGACGTTATTCCTTATTCAACATGTCAGAGAGGTATGTTTGTTCTACACTGAACAAACATATAAACTCAACGTGCAACAATTTTAAAGATTTGACTGAGTTACAGTTAATATAAGGAAATCAGTCAGTTGAAATAAATTAATTAGGCCCTACTCTATGGATTTCACATGACTGAAAATACAGATATGCATCTTTTGGTCACAGATACCTTTAAAAAAAAATAGGGGAATGGATCAGAGAACCAGTCAGTATCTGGTGTAACATGTCTGGTGAGTATGCAGGCCATAGAAGTTCTGGGACATTTTCAGCTTCCAGGAATTGTATACAGATCCTTGCGACATGGGGCTGTGCATTATCATGCTGAAATGTGAGGTGATGGCGGTGAATGAATGGCACGACATGGCACGACATGGGCCTCAGGATCAAAAATGCAATTGTGTTCGTTGTACGTAGATAAATGCCTGCCCATACCATAACCCCACTGCCACCATGGGGCACTCTGTTCAAAACGTTGACATCAGCAAACCGCTCGGCACACACAATGCCATACATGCTGTCTGCCATCTGCTCACTGAAATCGGTTACGACGCCAAACTGCAGTCAGGTCAAGACTCTGGTGAGGACGACGAGCACGCAGATGAGCTTCCCTGAGACGGTTTCTGACAGTTTATGCAGAAATTCTCAGTTTGTGCAAACCCAGTTTCATCGGATCCCGCAGGTGAAGAACCCAAATGTGGAGGTCCTGGGCTGGCATGGTTACACATAGTCTGCGGTAGAGGCCAGTTGGACGTACTGCCAAATTTTCTAAAACTACTTTTGGAGGCGGCTTATGGTAGAGAAATTAACATTCAATTCTCTGGCAACAGCTCTGGTGGACATTCCTGCAGTCAGCATTCCAATTGCACTCTCCCTCAAAACTTGAGACATCTGTGGCATTGTGTTGTGTGACAAAACTGCACATTTTAGAGTGGCCTTTTATTGTCCCCAACACAAGGTGCCTGTGGAATATTCATGCTGTTATATCAGTTTCTTGATATGCCACACCTGTCAAGTGGATGGATTATCTTGGCAAGGGAGAAATACTCACTAACACGGATGTAAACAAATTTGTGCACAACTTTTGCCAGAAATAAGCTTTTTGTGAGCATGAAACATTTCTGGGATTGTTTATTTCAGCTCATGAAACATGGGACTAACACTTTACACATTGAGTTTATATTTTTGTTTAGTATCCATAACCTGTTTCTATCTGAACGTTCTAAAATGTTTCGTCCTGCTGAACAAGGTGTGGCCTAAACAAATGGTTAATGGTCCGGTCTGCAAGTAGTCTAGTTTTAGACCGGCCCTCAATATGCTTTATAAAAGTAAAATATGGCCCGCCTATGCAAAATATAAAGAAAAAAACGTAGCGCCGTTATTATGGGTCATGTCTTTTGAACAGTAGCCAAAGGTGTCAGAGTCTATCTAGAGGATAGCGAAAGGAGTCAGGCGCAGGACACAGGTAAGAGTAAAACCACTGTATTTACTCCATCCGAGAACGGAACAAAAATCCTGTTATAAAACAAACACAAAACAAGATACGAACTCCAACACACGAAAGACAATCACGCACAAAACAGAAAGGGAAACCAGAGGGTTAAATAAGGAACATAATCACGAGATGGGAACCAGGTGTGTAACACAGACAAAACAAAAGGAAAGCCGGTGACGTCGACCGCCGAACACCGCCCAAACAAGGAGAGGGAACAACTTCGGTGGAAGTCGTGACAAAAGGGCTAGATTCAAGATGTTTTCTCTATAGAAAAGAGGGAGACTTGGCTACAATGGCTGCAGAACCTGTATATGAAATGCAGTGGGAGGGTTGAGCGAGACTACAAATTCCAAGTCAGACTACTTTTCTATAGCCTACTCAACAGAGAGAAAAACACAGCGAGACTGTTGTTTTACTATTAAACTCAATGCTGCTATTGTTATTAATTTGGAAAATCAGCTTGTGTCAAAGGGTAGCTAACTAGAAGGCTGGAGTCGCCTGCGCAATATGTATAATCGGAGGCGGAGACGGAGGGGACCCTGTCTGCACACATTCATCACCTGCTCCCCCGCAGGTCACCAGCTGACGTAGGCTGTGTTTGTCAGGTGTGACGAGTCCTTCCCACTGCTGAACAGAACTGTGCTGTGCATCTGTGCTGCTAATATTAATTGTGCTTAACACTGAAACACTCTCAATCTCTCCAAAAACTCTTGTCCAGTCCACTTAGTAGTCCAATTTTAGTCACAGAGATAATTTAGTTATAGTTTTTTCTTGGGTATATTTAGTCAGCTATAGTCTCGTTAATTGGCACTGAAAAAATAGGTTTTTGACTAATATTTTAGTCACTATTTTTGTTGACGACATTAACACTGCTGTACGGTGACCTCAGTGTTTTCTTTGGTAGTAGTGGGTGTACTATGGAATACAGAGAAGCCTTGGGGCCGTTATGTGGTGGACTGGGTCACGTTGCATCCAGGTAAAGAAACCAAACCAACACCAATGTCAGGAAACTCCCCTCTCCCCATTGTCCCTCTGTGAGAAATGGGGAGGATTTTCTAGTTTCCCAAGGTACAGTGGTCTACAGTGGGAGGGGTCTTCCCTCACCCACGTTAAATACTGTTTAAATACTGTCTTTAATCCCTACTGTCTAGGGAGGAAACCGTCATATCTCACACATACTTCAAACAGCATATGTGCTTTCCAGAATCCTTGGGATGTCCCTACCCCATTCAGGTTGAAATGTAAAATGGTTATGGTTAGGGTTATGGTTAGGTAAGGGTTATGGTTATGCTTATGTTAGCATAGGGATTAAGGTTAGGGTTTAGGGTAGGGATGTTGCAAGGATTCCGGATATCATAGACCTTTCAAACAGTCTCCATTGTAGGAAACAGTTCCTCATTCTGAAGAGATATTTGTGTCATTCTCTATAAGCTCCATGCCAAAGGGACTTTACTTTAGAATACAAAGCAGTGTAGAATAACTTGGTTCTTGAATTGTGCCATTGAATTCTAAAGAATGTAGCGGCAATTATGCTATTTCACATCATGACAAGAAATCATAACAATCCCTCAAAACCGGATCCACTACTTCTGAAGCTGGCTTTACAATGAACGACCCCACCCAAACCAGAAATATGTTTTGATTCACAAATGGAATCCAGATGATCTCAATGTGGACAAGTATAAGGACTAAAACACCAATGACACCATCACCATCTGTCTTTTTTTAAGTTGAACTTTTAATTGACCTAAACACAATTATACCCAGTTTGAATTCTCAGGAGTAAACTTCTATACATTTGGATATTTGAGTAGAATGCCTATGAAGCATACGCTGTGGTCTGTCACAGACTACCACTTCCCTGAATGATTTTCACAAACAAATCCACACCAGCAGATGTAAACAATTATGAAATATTTTCATGTATTGCGAAGCAGATCCTGTAGGTTTAACAAACAGTCACAAGAGCCCTATTTTCATAGCCTATACTTCAAGTCTTATAAACGGCTCGACCAGGATGCGTGAGAGATGTGGAATGTCTACCTTCTGGTATGAATGATTTTCTATGGAAACATTAAAATAGCGTTGTAGGATTGAGCTGATGGAAATGGGGGATTTACAGTTACACAGTAACCTACTACACAGACTGTTAGAAATGGGCATTTCAGAGCTGGAGGAAAGTATACAAAGAGATACTGTTGTATCTGTCACTGTGAGACAAATAATGAACAGTGTAACAATGGCAATCAACGTAACGAAGACACCTCTCGTCATTCAACATACGGCTTATCTATCAGTGAGGTGGGTTAGGGGGGATATACTTTAGTACCTATCTAATAGAACACTGCCTTCGGAAAGTATTCAGACCCCTTGACTTTTTCCACATTTTGTTAAGTTACAGCCTTACTCCAAAACGGATAAAACATTTTCCTCAGCAATCTATACACAACACCCCATAATGACAAACCGAAAACAGAAATTCCTTATTTACATAAGTATTCAGACCCTTTGCTATGAGACTCGAAATTGAGCTCAGGTGCATCCTGTTTCCATTGATCATCCTTGAGATGTTTCTACAACTTGATTGGAGTCCACCTGTGGTAAATTCAATTGATTGGACATGATTTGGAAAGGCACACACCTGTCTACATAAGGTCCCACAGTTGACAGCGCATTGTCAGAGTAAAAACCAAGCCATGAGGTTGAAGGAATTGTCTGCAGAGCTCCGAGACAGGATTGTGTCAAGGCACAGATCTGGGGAAGATTACCAAAAAATGTCTGCAGCATTGAAGGTCCCCAAGAACACAGTGGCCTCCATCATTCTTAAATGGAAGAAGTTTGGAACCTCCAGGACTGTTCCTAGAACTGGCCGCCCGGCCAAACTGAGCAATCGGGGGAGAAGGGCCTCGGTCAGGGAGGTGACCAAGAACCCGATGGTCACTCTGAAAAAAGCTCCAGAGTTCCTCTGTGGAGATGGGAGAACCTTCAAGAAGGATAACCATCTCTGATGCACTCCACCAATCAGGTTTTTATAGTACAGTGGCCAGACGGAAGCCACTCCTCAGTAAAAGGCACAGTTTCGTCAAGGTGCCCGCACGTCGGCCTCTCATATGCCGTCTTTTCCTTTTCCAAGTCTCTGGGATTAGGGCCTGGTCTGGGGTGAGCAGTATGTCCTGCCCCGGCGACTCATTGAAATAGAAATCTTCATCCAAATAGAGGTTAGTGATCCCTGTTCTGATGTATTTTCGGTCATAGGAAACGATGGCGGCAACATTATGTACAAAATAAGTTAAGATCAGTGCACAAAAACACAAAATAGCCAGGAGCCAGTAAAATGTCAGCTATCCATTGCAGCGCCATATACAGTACTTGTGGTACTCCAATTTCCACATGAGACTCATTTGTGATAACAATAAACAACATTATCATATAGCTCAAAGCGTGCCACGCTATCCACAAGGTTATCAAAACAATTCCAACAAATCAACATTATCACACCATCATGTTGTGACTAGAGAGGGGGCTGCCGGTTCAGTGGAAGTCCTTAGAGGTGTGTCAGCCCTGGTGTATGTGGTGAGGTCTGGTTTGTGTGTGTGTAATGCAACCTTCCCTGGTGTATCCAAGGTGGTCTCCAACAGGAACAATAGATGAGTGTGTCAGTCAGCCCTGGTGTGTGTGGTGAGCTCAGCTTTTCTTGAAGCTGTGGTGTAATCACTGAGTCGTGTCCTGGACAAACCCAAGGGATGCGCCACAATCAGCTGGAAGTCACAGAGCAGATGAGAGGCATCCCAGAACAGTCTCTCACTCTCCCCTTTTACACCACACTGCACAGAGGCAGCCCAAAACACTCCCTCATCCCACCGCTACCCCCTCTCTAGACCCCCCTCTCCACCCTACAGAGGCAGCTTAAAGCACTCCCTCATCCCACCGCTACCCCCTCTCTAGACCCCCTCTCCACCCTACAGAGGCAGCTTAAAGCACTCCCTCATCCCACCGCTACCCCCTCTCTAGACCCCCTCTTCACCCTTCGACCCCTCTCCACCCTACAGAGGCAGCCCAAAGCACTCCCTCATCCCACCGCTACCCCTCTCTAGACCCCCTCTCCACCCTACAGAGGCAGCTTAAAGCACTCCCTCATCCCACCGCTACCCCCTCTCTAGACCCCGCTCTTCACCCTTTGACCCCTCTCCACCCTACAGAGGCAGCCCAAAGCACTCCCTCATCCCACCGCTACCCCCTCTCTAGACCCCCTCTCCACCCTAAAGAGGCAGCCCAAAACACTCCCTCATCCCACCGCTACCCCCTCCCTAGACCCCCCTCTCCACCCTACAGAGGCAGCCCAAAGCACTACCTCACCCTTTACTAACCACTCTCCACCCCACTGGAGCCACACAATCACCCAGCCAGACTGGAGGGCTTTGAGGCTGTAGTATAGAAGGTAATTACCTCCAGACCTGGGGCTGGAAGGAGATCCCACAGGGACCTCTATATGGGATTCCTGTTGTGTGTCAGGCTGTGAGGGGGAGCGGCTTTATTAAACAAGTAATGCAAGATCTCGGATTGAAAATCTGTGTATGTTGGCCAGAGGAAAATAAGTGTCTTGTTTTGTTACCGCCCTTTAGCTTCAGCTTTTCTCCTAATAGACAGCTGAAAGAATATATCACAAATCTACCCATATAGTAGCATACAAAACAGGCGCCAATGCAAGGTTTGCCATTACCTCGGAGTGCAGATGACAAAAATAAATGTCAGAAAGTAGCCTAATAGATGGTGATTTCCCAAGACTGATGTACAATTTTATACAGTCAACATCCGTGTCTGAGTTCCCACATTATCAGTCTTACATGTTCAAGGGTGTGAGGGTGGGTGGTTTCAGATGTAGGCTACAGAATGCTGGTGGTGTACACACGGTTTCCATAACTGTTATCTGACTCCCTATCTAACCCTCTCCCTCACATTCCAGAAAGGCAGCATCGGACTGTTCCCCTCAGAGTGAATGACAGTTACTGTAAAGCATATAATGTGGCCAGTACTGCATATCAGGATTTCATGCTTGTCTTCTGATGTCGAAAACTCGATTTTTCATGGTATTTAGTAGCTACAGCAGGAATGACAGTGACGCACGTTTTCAGAACGCGAATAATGCGCAAAGGGTCCTTACCTGAAGTGTCCCACAGACGGAGTTCAACTCTCTGCGTATCGATTTCAAAACTGGCCGTGTAGTTCTCAAACACCGTGGGAATGTAGCCCTACAAATGAAAGACAATATCCATTGTCAACATCAATGCAGTTTAGACATGTTAAAAAGTTGCGAGCTGATTGATAACGCGCAATTATCATGCCAATAAATAGAAAAATATGTCATATAAAACTCACCTCTGGAAAGGAATCTTTTGCAAACACATTTAGTAGAGCGGTTTTTCCACATTCACTATCCCCAACGACCACTATTTTGCATTTTATGCTTGGATTTAAATCCATTTTGGAACGGTGTGGGATATGGCTCGCCTTCTTTCCATAAAATATAAAGAAGAATGAAGTCGGGATCAATAGAAAATCCGAAGGTTGTATGATTCCCAAAATGTATGAGCGGACTGCATCAGTCAGCTGCGCAGAAGAATCTATTCTGAAATGAGAACGTCTCGACGGCACAGTAATTTAAAAATTGTCAAAATAGAAAACCTTTAAATAATTAACATGATCCCGTAGGAGAGTGAAATACTGCGAATTCCAAGGGTCGTAGCCAGTCCGGTATACGAGAGCTCCAGACCAGTTATGAGACGCAACGGTCCACAGACAGTGTAAGTTTGAAGGAGTTTGAGGAGAGTCATTCCTATTTCAAGTCAGGGAGGGCGTTGCGCAAGTAAGCTATTTAGCCCATTATGCATCAGACCAAGTCTCTCATGTATTTCAGATGAGAAGCTAACGCAGCTGCAGTGGTGGGAAAAGTACGCAAATGTCATACTTGAGTAAAAGTAAAGATACCTTAATAGGAAATGACGATATATACTAAAGTATCAAAAGTAAATGTAATTGCTAAAATATACTTAAGTATCAAAAGTAAAAGTATAAATTATTTAAAATTACTTATATTAAGCAAACCAGACGGAAACATTTGGGTGTTTTTTATTTAAGGATAGCCAGAGGCACACTCCAAGACATAATTTACAAACGAAGCATTTGTGTTTAGTGAGTCTGCCAGATCAGAGGCAGTAGAGATGACCATGAATGTTCTCTTTAAAAAGCAGGTGTGAATTTGAGCATTTTCCTGTCATGCTAAGCTAAAAAAAAATGTAATGGGTACTTTTGGGTGTCAGGGAATAGGTATGGAGTAAAAAGTACATTATTGTCTTTAGGGATGTAGTAAAGTAAGAGTAAAAGTTGTCAAAAGTATAAATAGTGAAGTGAAGTACCCAAAAACGACTTAAGTAGTAATTGAAAGTATTTTTACTTAAGTACTTTGCACCATTTATGAGAAATAATATTAAAGGACCTATTGTAATTGCAATGTTTTTTTGTGTGTTTTTTTTAACAGTAAATCAAAGGATAATCTAAAATGTTAAAAAATAATATAATTTTGGGATCCTTTGGAACTTATAATGTATTCCTGTTAGTTTTATTTGTGTTCATTGGACTTTGAATGAGCTGTCTGGATTAGCCTCAATACTTTTATTTCTTATCTTTTTATGTTTATAACCCCTTTAAAGGGGTTGAAGGGTTGCACTTTCTTTCACTGACTGTAGTACTGAAGCCACTGTGACGTTTGCCTGCAATGCATATCAATAACCTTGAGAGTGATGAATACAGCTGAAGTTGTGCATGCCTGCTGAGAGAGGAGCGCCTCCCTCACTATGCTCCCATATTGTCCTGAAGCAAACACAACAGGAGACTCAGCAGACTCATCTTAATCCCGACCTGAAAGGAATTATAATCAGCGCTGGGGTATCTGTGGTAGCAGGTATTAAAGATGATGTCTCTCCTTGAAGAAGTGCAACATGTAGGGCAAGTACACTAGAGTACACTGTGTACAGTAGCTACATAATGCTATGTTATGAGTCCTTTATGATAATACAGTATCTCGAAATAACAAATATCACTCAATAACATTATTCAGGTGTGGTGATGGAGTGTTGCTGTATTAGCGAATGTATTAGCGAAGGGCCCGATGCTGTAATAGTTTCTTTCTATGGCGGTCTTCACTGTAAAGAAACATGGTCTTGCATAGTAATGGGGTGACTTCAAACACAGTCAGCTAGATAAGAGTGAGTTAAACTGTTTCTTTCTCTGAGGAAAGCTATGACTCAAGCTTCTTTCACACTCTGATTGCTTTTCTGTCAGGCTACATAGTAGGCCTTGCCAAAAAATCAGAACCTTTCAATTACAGATTCTTGCAGTTTCTTCCTCCCCGAGAGCCTCCATTGTGGTCGGAACACATTCTGTGGAACACACAGGGATTCTGACACAGAATAGTCTTTGTTGTCATCTGTAACCTAGCTAGAAGGTGGCCGTTTGAGACAGCATCTCGGGGCCTACCAAGATAGAGGACACCATTGTAGTTTATGGAAACAATGGGTAATTCTCTCTCACTCTAATAACACAGATTCAGTGCAGTTTTA
The DNA here is from genome assembly GCF_034236695.1 of Oncorhynchus nerka. Classification (NCBI taxonomy): domain Eukaryota; kingdom Metazoa; phylum Chordata; class Actinopteri; order Salmoniformes; family Salmonidae; genus Oncorhynchus; species Oncorhynchus nerka. The sequence goes on along the minus strand of NC_088398.1, from coordinate 49,786,398 downwards.
ATGAGTCAAGCATTTACATATTGTTAGTCACATGGTACACTATATTTATAAAAGTTTGTGGACACCCCATCAAAATAATGTGTGTGCGTGTGTGTGTGTGCATATATTTGTGTGTGTGTGTCTGTGTGTGCGCGTGTAAGCATATGTAGTGTATGTGAATCTGTATGGGTTTTGTGTGAGAGTGCAAATGTAGTGTGTGCGTCAGTGTGTATATATAGTCTTGTGCATAGAATCAGTGCAAGATCGGCTAACCATTAATCAACTATTTAGCAGTCTTACGGCTATTTAGCAGTCTTATGGCTTGAGGATAGACGCTGTCTCTGAGCCTGTTGGTCTGATAGCTGATGCTCCGGGAACGTTTTCCAGATGGTAGCAGAGTGAACAGTCTATGGATTGGGTGGCTGGAGTCTTTGGCAACATGACTGTAGTGTAGTATTTACTGTACTGTTTTTGCGCATATTACTGTTGTATACTATAGTATTTACTGTAGTATTTTGCTGACATTACTGTAGTATTTACTGTAGTGTTTTTGTTTTATTATCTTTGACATACTGGGCATAGCGGGTCTTTCTCCTTGAGGAAACGTACTGCACAAATATAAAAATAGCACATTTTCCATAACCTGTAGGTAGGTAGGACCAGACTCTGAATGGATACTGAAAGATCCTATAGTAAGCACTACATAATCAAGGGATACTACAGTGTATAATATAGTATTCCACAGTATACTACAAAATGCTATAGTAAGCAATACACGATCGAGAGATACTACATTGTGGAGTTTAGTATTCTACAGTACACTCATAGAAACAATACTATCTGGGACCTAAAAGGGTTCTTCAGCTGTCCCTGTAGGATAAACCTTTTTGGTTCCAGGCAGAACCCTTTTGGTTCCATGTAGAACCCTTTACACAGAGGGTTCTACATGGAACCCAAAATAGTTCTACCCGGAACCAAAAAGGGTTCTCCTATGGGAACAGCCGAAGAAGCCTTTTCGAGTGTATACTGCAATATTCTAAAGTAAGCACTACATAATCAATGGATACTACAGTGTGTAGTATAGTATTCTACAGTATACACTGTAGAATATATATATATATTCTACAGTAAGCACTACACGGTCAAGGGATAATATTCTACAGTATACTGCAAGATTCTATAGTAAGCACTACACGGTCAAGGGATACAAAAAAATTCTACTATACAAGTACTACACATGATCTCGGGCTACTAGAGTGTGGATTATAGTATTCTATAGTATACTACAGTTTACTGCAGAATTCTATAGTAACTGTAAAAAAAATGACGTGGGCTATGGTACAATTTTGTACAAATTTTGCTTTGAAGTTGATAAACCAGTGGATTCTGTGTTTTATTAAGGGATGCAGTGTGACTTTGTTAAGTTTCATAAAGGTTTTGTTCCCAGCTGGAGTGAGTTATTCCCAACATCTTTCTGTTTTCCATTTTCAATTGAAAGTGTGACAATGGGAGAGGCTGCTCACTCACAGATAAATGTTTTATTTAAAAAAAAATTAACTAGGCAAGACAGTTAAGAACCCATTCCTATTTACAATAATGGCATACACCGGCCAAACCCGGACAGCGCTGGGCCAGTTGGGTGCCACCCTATGGGACTCCCAATCACGGCCGTTTGTGATACAGCCTGGAATCAAACCCGGGTGTCTGTAATGACATCTCTAGCACTGAGATGCAGTGCCTTAGACCACTGCACCACTCAGGAGCCCAACAGATACACATGGCTTTGATAACACTGGCACCAGGAATTATTCCCAACCTGTATTAAAGCCGACCTGCTACCAATGTCAGCCACCTAAATTTGCAATAATATAGCCGCAAAGGCAGAAAAATATCAAAGGAAAAGTCGTTTGTGAGCACGTGCCTCCTTTGTGGGCAGACCTTTCTTCACATTAAAAAACTGCTGTCAGTTTGGATTTTGCAGGTGAGCAGCATCGGGTATCTGCTTAGTTGATTTCCCAGCAATCACTTCCTCAGACGAGTGAGATCCTTTCTTTGTCTTTGCCCCAAATGGCACTATATTCTCTATGTAGTGCACTACTTCCAACCAGAGCCCAATGGGCCTTGGTCAAAAGTAATGCACTATACAGGGAATAGGGTGCCATTGAGGACAAATACTTTTTTTGTCTTGGTTCTCTGTTTGATGCCAGGACCAGGCTAGGAAGCAGCTCAATATGGGGGACCCACCTTCAACAGGCACCTAGCTGACTCCATACAAAGCAGCCTGTGCTGACACCCCCCAGACAAAGAGAAAAATATGATTTCCTGTTTAACCTGTGTGCAAACAGAGATGCTGGATGCTGACTACAGCTTGTACTTCCACCGAAATGGCCCTGGGAAGGTTGCTCTGATACAGACAATCACAGTTCGGTTTGTACAATGTCATGTTTATTTTCCTCAACAGGCATCGTTGATTGGGGGTAAATACAGACTTCGTAATGAAGGTTTGGCTCCACTGACTTGAAATGTTTGGCTTAAAATGAAAAGTCACAGCCAGCTAAGGGATCCTACCTAGTATATATGATAATTGTGTATTCATTTGAATTAAATAACGATGGATTTTTTCCCAAAGTTTTGCAAGCTCTTCATGCCATATTGTTGAAGAAAGAAAATGTCAGAACCAGACTCAGAAGTTATTCTTTACACGACAGTGTTCTTGCGCTTGTATAACACCCAACTCACAGTCATCTATTCTACTGACAGAGAGTGTTGGGTGTTAGAGTGTTGAAGAGACATCAGTGGAAGCTGATATAGTGTATTTTCTCGCTTACATTTGACTTGTGAAACACCTCAAGAACACAATCTCACTGGACTGTGGTTTCATAAGTTTTTACAGTTGTTGTAGAGCATTTAATTTAAGAATGTCAGACTAATAAGAATGTTACACCACACATTTTCCATTTACATTTGAGTAATTTAGCAGACGCTCTCATCCAGAGTGACTTACAGTAGCGATTTTGTTGTTGTTGTTGTTGACACTCAAACTGCTCAGTCCACATGAGTTCACCCAGCTACAGAACCATGAAAACAACATTTCAGAAACCTAATGGGCAACGTGTTCTTATGGTCATGCATTCTAATTGGTGAATTAAACATTACCTTGTGTTTGGATGCAATGACTCTGTTGTGAGAAAAGGAGAACAACGCTCTGGCTTTCCTTTTTTCTCTATCATTCAAAGAGAGAAGGTGGGCCTCCCGAGTGCACAGCGGTCTAAGGCACTGCATCGCAGTGTTTGAGGCGTCACTACAGACCCGGGTTTGATCCAAGGCTGTGTCACAGCCGGCCCTGACTGGGAGACCCATGAGGCGGTGCACAATTGGTCCAGCGTCGTCTGGGTTAGGGGAGGGTTTGGCCGGCCGGGGATTTCCTTGTCCCATTGTGCTCTAGTGACTCCTTGTGGTGGGCCTGGCGCCTGCAAGCTGACTCCGGTTGCCAGCTGGATGGTGTTTCCTCCGACACATTGGTGCAGCTGGCTTCTGTGTTAAGTGAGCAGTGTGTCAAGAAGCAATGAGGCTTGGCAGGGTTGTGTTTCTGAGGATGCATGGCTCTCGACATCCGCCTCTCCTGAGTCCGTAGGGGAGTTGCAGTGTCGGGACAAGTCTGTAACTACCAATTGGGGAGAAAAAAGGGGTAAGAGTAAAAAAAATCTATAGAGAAATGGAACCACTGCAAATGTAGGTAATTACAATGTACCAACATCCTGACCTGATAGTCAGAGCATTTCATTTTCACAGTATGACATTCAATGATCTTTACCTTGTTCTAAAGACTACCACACAGTTATACAGTTAAACCACCACTGTCACCCCTCACCACCACAGTGGCACGCTATGTCAGCTGACCAGCCTAGCTGCCGGCCAACCCAAGCAAGGCTGTGCTGGGCTGTTAAATAAAAATGGGCTGAAAAAGAAAAATGACATTTCTGTGGGCACCAATTCTAGGATTCCCACCATGCTGTCAGGCTGCATCTCCGTCACTCAGCCCCAGTTAAGGTTGTGAAGTCACAGTATACTGTAGAGGTGCTGGGGGGCGGGCACAGCGAGACTTTACAGGCGTAACTTCTGTCACCTCGTGTGCCCCAAGCCTGTGCTCCTGTGGTGGATTCACAGCCAGAGAGTATTCTGGTGGAAGGGGAATGAACACTGAATGCTTAAAATCATCGGGAGGTGGACCTCCTTTGATTGATAGTCTGAATTTGTGGGGGGTTTTGTGGCATTTGAATGTTGTTTCATGTTATCACAAGTGCACGTGTTGTTGTCTATGTTCACACCGTTAATCCTCACATCCTTAATATTTTCCCTTTTTCTCCTGTTTCTTTTTGGTTCAGGTATTGCAATCTTATCTAACTCGAATGAACTATTTTGGATTCCCTTTTGTGAGCAATTTACCTTGAAACTCATTAATATTCAGTATTTCCAGCTCAGTTCACTTGGTTATTAGGCTAATGCTCATGTTGTACTGGTTGTACACTGATGGACTACTTTACCATGATTAGCATTCATAACGAAATACTAAGCAATAATAATTGTATATTTCCCCCTTCTGTAACCATTGTACTTTGTGCCACAAAAGTAGCAAACCTGGAACTGGAAGGTGAAATAGCAAAGCAACAGTTTCAATAACAACATGTAAGCACAAATCTAAATGTGTGAACAGATATAACAAAAGTGAACAGGTACATTATTTGATGATGCCAGCTTGCATTTACTGTACAAATCTCTGAGGTGATGAATTTCTGTGTTACTCCATGACTCCCTATGGACCTAGCGTGATGTTGATGTTGTGCCATGTAATGTGGCAGGTCCTGAGACACCGTCACTGATGGGAGAGTCATGCAGACATGGGGATCTGCAAGTGTTGTGTGTCTTGACAAGTACCCGTGTGCTCATGTTATCTCGCACCTCAGCTGTGGGTCACTATCCAGTGAATAAGCCGACCTACACCGTTACCTTCCTAACACCAATCTGTACCCAACACTGCTAAGTGTCTGTAAAAATGTTTCTGTGGTACTGGTGACATTTGTATTTAAGTCAGAAGAAACGTCTGAGGTTTTACCAGCTGCTTTTACAGTAGCATTAAAAAAAACATAGCTGCATGCATACACAGCCAATAAAATATTATACATACAAGCATGGGCTAATTAACACGTTATTTTAAAAATCAACTATATATACATTTTGTGGTGGCTGCTTATCACTGGCCACATAGCCATTTCGTTCTCCATATACCACGTTTCGCAGTCTTCTCGTGAATTGTTTATTTCCAGTACCCCTAATCATTTTTGCTTCTTTCAGGAAGCAGAGACGACTTGTTTAGTTGAAATACGGCTTCCCCATTCTAAGGAGAGTAAAGAATACACTCCGAGGAGTCGTTTCTTCGTCCACTTATTACCCAGGGTTTCAGGTTAAACAGCAGACCTGCTCCTCTAATTCCCCAAACAGCAATTACCTATCGAACGACAACCATGTTTCTATTTCTGGAAAGCTTTACAGCTCTATTCATCCCTTACTCATTTATGGGATAATGAGGTGATGATTCAGCCAATTCCGTTCAACCACAGCAGCACATCTGGAGTCACTTCCATTCACTTGCATCTAGTTCTGTGGAATAAAGTCACACAGTATTTCTTTGTTTAAAAAAAAATTGAATGAGGAAAAGATCCTTCATAATGATCACATAAGAAGGATCGTTCTTCAATTCAGTAAATGTTTTGATGCTGACAGAAAAATCAATTAGTTCACTATATCAAAACATTACAGCACCAAACCCCAGTCAATGCATAACCTCCAGTGGCAACCTGTGACCTTGTCAGTCTTTGAGGAGACAGGAGAGAACACAGCCAGGTTCATAGTCAGCAGTGCTGCTCCTTCAGCCTTGATCCTGTACCACAGAGGCCATGAAAGAGAATCTCTAAGCAACACTCTTAGTTCTCTTGCTCTCTCATTCTCTGTCACACTCATAGACATGAATTCTTGATTGGGATATTTCACTTTTTCCACTGATTTCTAATTCTGAAGGGGGAAAAAACATTGTCAGAGCTCGTGGTACCGCAGACATTGGCTCCAGTCCTGCCACGTCAAAGCCTTGATTCAGCCTCAGGTCACTCAGAGGGAAAATAATGTCATAAATCAACAGGGAGAGAAATCCTCAAAACAAAATGGTTGACAGAAACTCACTCTAGGGTTGCCTCCATGGCAACCAATCACGATCCCTCCCATTGCTGTGGGTAATCAAACATGAACGTTACTACTGATAGGGAGCTGGAACTACCCTGTCATTAGTAAAATCCTGGGTTGTTCCCCTTTTAATTTGATTTTAGATGACAACAGAGTGTTCTGTGTGGGGCACACAACACATTTCAGACATGTCATATCCTCAGACGTACCAGAGGAAACATACCAGAAAGTGGTCTAACATACCCCACTCTCAGTCCAGCTGATTGCCAGCTGTAAGTGTATAATAGTTAGCATCAGATAGGCCCGTTGTGATGGACCCCTTTCGTATCCTGCCAAGAATAACCTGGAAGTATGGTCAATTACAACACAGCGGTCAGCCTTTTGGACTGCTGGGCGAACCCAGATGAATGCTACAGTACCACTACACTCAATTTGTAGCAACATTACCGAGACAAAGCACCATCTCTCTCTCCACATTGATACAAAGTTGGCTAGCCTATCTAGACAGGCCAAATATAAATGTTCAATCATGGGACAATGTAATAATGCTGTAGAGTAGGCCTCCAGTAAATCAATGCCAAGGCTAACAGAGTTATCACAGGCCTTCCAGACTAGCTTTATCACCACCATGGGTCCTTCCCAAATGGCACCCTGTTCGCTATATAGTGCACTACTTTTGACCAGCGCCCTGTACCCTATATAGTGCACTACTTTTCAGTCGGAAGCATAGGGACCTGGTCAAATGTAGTGTACTATATAGGGAACAGGGTGCCAGGAACAGGGTGTCATTTGTGAGTCAACCTGAATGTCAGCACATTCCCATCAAGCTGAGGCTGCTGTTCTATCAAACACAGGGGCCAGGCTATCGGATGTGGTTAAAATGAAATTACTCTGGTGATGATTGTCTATTGAATGGGAGCATACATTTAGAGATGTAAAGATAAATCGGTAGGCTAGGCTACCTCGGCCTTCTCAATGTCTTTCTATTCCTGAAATAATACTCTATGTTTCTGAGACGAATGAAGCTTAGCAAGGGACTAACATAGAGACCTTGAACTGGTTTGTCCAGAAATCTTACATGAAGTCTAGATGAATACACAATACATGAATTAAACACTCAGCTGATGCAGTAAATTACAACACATAATTAGGTTAGACATAGACATGCAGCATCTATAAAACCTTCACACAAATGTTCCTTTAATTAAACTGCTGTCACAGTGACAGAGATTGGCCTGAATAAATATGCATTAGAAACAGAGCTTTACAGCAGAAGAGATGGCAAGTGACAGGAAATGAGAAAAGATGGCAACAAAACCCGTCTGTTATGTCTACAAGCAGATGTTTTATCACCAGCTGGGCCAAGTGAAGTAATATTCCTCTATTCATCTCATCCCCCACTTGTCTCTATCTATCCACAGACAAATCACAGATCAGTTATGATATGCTGAGAGTCAGGGAATGACAGTCATCGTATATCAGCAACACTTTGAAGTTACACTAAAACACCATTCAGAAATGCTGTTATGTCGTACAAACACTACAGATCCAGTGGAGCATGTAAACACAAATCATACTGACTGTGATTTTCAGAAGTGTTTGTGTCCCTGTCCGCCCGTCATTGTAAATGATATTGCAGGTGTGTGTGGAGCCTTGAGAAATGGTGGTTGAGCATCTCTAAGGATGCAAAATGTCTGTCTGAAGTGTACATGAACGTTCTTTTGTTTTCAAACACGGTTAGTGATACGGTATCAAAGAGGGTGCCTGGTACATTAACACACTTCCATTTTTCTCCTCCTCTCTGGCTCTCTACTGTGAGCTTTCTGTTGTTGTCATCTGTTCAATAACATCTGAAACTTTCATCAGGAAGATAGTGAGGTAAGACCGACAATAGTTACTCTACAGGACATGTACTCTCGTGACAGCCTTGCTGTGGTGAGAAACGTTTGACTAATTTGAGGTGACCAGTCTCACTGTTTCTACATTTGCTGTGTGAATAAGAAGATATTGAATGTTCCTTTGTTGCTTAAGTATCACCTTGCCACGGTCTCTTCTTGCCTCCAGAGAGAGAGAGAATGAAAGAAAGAGAGAGAATGAATGAATGAAAGAAAGAGAGAATGAAAGAGAGAGAGAGCGCTTAAACAAGTTAGTTAATGTGGGTTCCATGCATGTAGTTGTTTGTTTTGGGTCTTAGACCATTCCCAGTGCCCGTGAGGTTTCTTTGATCATTTATTTTACAGTAAGCTGACTTGGAACCAGTTAGCCAGCCAGATAAGTCATCAAGGAAGTGTTAAAGTTGTTGCTCTCATTGCAGTTCTTTCATGCGGTTGGCCAACTTTAGCAGCCACACACACAAAAAAAGGCTTGTTCTAATGGTCGGCAGCTCACAGTCTTGGGAAACCAAAGCGAAACTTTGGAGTCTAGACTGCTCAGAGACGCTTTCAACTTTATTATGAGCTCACAGTGGAGACTGCAGTAGCTTTGACATAACTTGTTCCAGGGAAAATGTACAGGATTTAAATCATTTTTAGAGAAAACCAGGCAGTGCAACGCGCCGTGAAAAAAATCAATTCCATCAATCCCTGTGAAACAAGTCAGAACTGATCTCGTATGCTGCAGCTGATAAATGTATAGAATTTCAGCACTTTAAAGTGATGTTCCCTTTGGTGAGTTAAATCAAACGCACTTGCATATAGAATGGAATTTGCAGGAGTGCTGTGAAGATTAAGCCTGTGATAACAGTTGAGTGAAACATATGGTTAGCCATCAGCAGAATCACAAACTAGAAAGAACTAAAAAAAATCATGTTCTTTCAATTTTAATTGAATGCTAGACTAGAGTAAAGCTGTACCCAGATAGCACACATACAGTGCATTCAGAAGGTATTCAGGCCGCTTGACTTTTTCCACATTTTGTTACATTACAGCCTTATTCTAAAATGGATTAACTTGTTTTTATTTTATCATCCATCTACACACAATGCCCCATTATGACAAAGCAAAAACAGTTTTCTTAAATTTTTTGCACAATTAAACAAAATAAAAAACAGAAATATCACACTTACATAAGTATTCAGACCCTTAACTCAGTACTTTGTTGAAGTACCTTTGGCAGCGATTACAGCCTTGGGTATGACGCTACAAGCTTGGCACACCGGTATTTGGGGAATTTATCCCATTCTTCTCTGCAGATCCTCTCAAGCTCTGTCAGGTTGGTTAGGGAGTGTCGCTGCACAGCTTTTTTCAGGTCTCTCCAGAGATGTTTGATCGGGTTCAAGTTCAGGCTCTGGCTGGGCCACTCAAGGACATTCAGAGACTTGTCCCGAAGTCTCTCCTGCATTGTCTTGGCTGTGTGCTTAGGGTCTTTGTCCTGTTGGAAGGTGAACCTTTGCCCCCAGTCTGAGGTCCTGAGTGCTCTGGAGCAGGTTTTCATCAAGGATCTCTCTGTACTTTGCTCCGTTCATCTTTCCTTCGATCCTGACTGATCCCTGCCGCTGAAAAACATCCCCACAGCACGATGCTGCTACCACCATGCTTCACCATAGGGAAGGTGCCAGGCTTCCTCCAGATGTGATGCTTGGCATTTAGGCCAAAGTGTTCAATCTTGGTTTCATCAGACCAGAGAATCTTGTTTCTCATGGTCTGAGAGCCTTTTGGCAAACTCCAAGTGGGCTGTCATGTGCCTTCTGTCTGGCCACTCCACCATAAAGGACTGATTGCGGGAGTGCTACAGAGATGATTGTTCTTCTGGAAGGTTCTCCCATCTCCACAGAGGAACTCTGGAGCTCTGTCAGAGTGACCATCGGGTTCTTGGTCACCTCCCTGACGAAGGCCCTTCTCCCCTGATTGCTCAGTTTGGCCGGGCGACCAGCTCTAGGAAAAGTCTTGGTGGTTCCAAACTTCAATTTAAGAATGATGGAGGCCACTGTGTTCTTGGGGCACTTCAATGCTGCAGACATTGTTTGGTAACCTTCCCCAGATCTGTGCCTCGACACAATCCTGTCTCGGACCTCTACAGACAATTCCTTCGACCTCATGGCTTGATTTTTGCTCTGACATGCATTATCAACTGTGGGACCTTACATATACAGTGGGGCAAAAAAGTATTTAGTCAGCCACCAATTGTGCAAGTTCTCCCACTTAAAAAGATGAGAGAGGCCTGTAATTTTCATCATAGGTACACTTCAACTATGACAGACAAAACGAGGGGAAAAAAATCCAGGAAATCACATTGTAGGATTTTTAATGAATTTATTTGCAAATTATGGTGGAAAATAAGTATTTGGTCACCTACAAACAAGCAAGATTTCTGGCTCTCACAGACCTGTGACTTCGTCTTTAAGAGGCTCCTCTGTCCTCCACTCATTACCTGTATTAATGGCACCTTTTTGAACTTGTTATCAGTATAAAAGACACCTGTCCACAACCTCAAACAGTCACACTCCAAACTCCACTATGGCCAAGACCAAAGAGCTGTCAAAGGACACCAGAAACAAAATTGTAGACATGCACCAGGCTGAGAAGACTGAATCTGCAATAGGTAAGCAGCTTGGTTTGAAGAAATCAACTGTAGGAGCAATTATTAGGAAATGGAAGACATACAAGACCACTGATAATCTCCCCTGATCTGGGGCTCCACGCAAGATCTCACCCCGTGGGGTCAAAATGATCACAAGAACGGTGAGCAAAAATCCCAGAACCACACGGAGGGACCTAGTGAATGACCTGCAGAGAGCTGGGACCAAAGTAACAAAGCCTACCATCAGTAACACACTTCGCCCCCAGGGACTCAAATCCTGCAGTGCCAGACATGTCCCCCTGCTTAAGCCAGTACATGTCCAGGCCCGTCTGAAGTTTGCTAGAGAGCATTTGGATGATCCAGAAGAAGATTGGGAGAATGTCATATGGTCAGATGAAACCAAAATATAACTTTTTGGTAAAAACTCAACTCGTCGTGTTTGGAGGACAAAGAATGCTGAGTTGCATCCAAAGAACACCATACCTACTGTGAAGCATGGGGGTGGAAACATCATGCTTTGGGGCTGTTTTTCTGCAAAGGGACCAGGTCGACTGATCCGTGTAAAGGAAAGAATGAATGGGGCCATGTATTGTGAGATTTTGAGTGAAAACCTCCTTCCATCAGCAAGGGCATTGAAGATGAAACGTGGCTGGGTCTTTCAGCATGACAATGATCCCAAACACACCGCCCGGGCAACGAAGGAGTGGCTTCGTAAGAAGCATTTCAAGGTCCTGGAGTGGCCTAGCCAGTCTCCAGATCTCAACCCCATAGAAAATCATTGGAGGGAGTTGGAAGTCCGTGTTGCCCAGCAACAGCCCCAAAACATAACTGCTCTAGAGGAGATCTGCATGGAGGAATGGGCCAAAATACCAGCAACAGTGTGTGAAAACCTTGTGAAGACTTACAGAAAACGTTTGACCTCTGTCATTGCCAACAAAGGGTATATAACAAAGTATTGAGATAAACTTTTGTTATTGACCAAATACTTATTTTCCACCATAATTTGCAAATAAATTCATTAAAAATCCTACAATGTGATTTTCTGGATTTTTTTTCTTCTCATTTTGTCTGTCATAGTTGAAGTGTAGCTATGATGAAAATTACAGGCCTCTCTCATCTTTTTAAGTGGGAGAACTTGCACAATTGGTGGCTGACTAAATACTTTTTTGCCCCACTGGACTCCAATCAAGTTGTGGAAACATCTCAAGGATGATCAATGGAAACTCGATGCACCTGAGCTCGATTTCACGTATCATAGCAGAGGGTCTGAATACTTATGTAAATAAGGCATTTCTGTTTTTTGTTTTTAATAGATCTGCAAACATTTTTTTTTTTAAGTACGCTTCGTCATTATTGTGTTTTGTGTGATGAGGATTTGTATTTATGTAATCCATTTTAGAATAAGGCTGTAACTTAACAAAATGTGGAAAAAGTCAAAGGGTCTGAATGCTTTCCAAATGCACTGTACATTGTGTCGATGTCAGCCCTATCTTTACATGATACATCAGGCTGATTTAGTATGGAGAATGTTTGTACATTGGCAAGATGTCGCCGAGATGTCGGCATTAGATCCCATTCGCCCTTCAGTCGCTGTTTGGACGATGCATGTCAAAGCTGCATGCTGCCTAGTCGCTCTAGAGACAAAATAAAATGTTTATGGCCAATCAGTTTCATGGTTTTGAAAGCCTAAACATTTATTTAGATCATTTAAATTGGCATGGGACAAGTACTGGTTTCAGAAAATGCGATTTTATTCATTTATTTAAGCCTATAGGCTTTAAACATATTTTCTGATCAAAATTATTGCCAACCAATTTTTTTTTTTACCAGGTAAGTTGACTGAGAACACGTTCTCATTTACAGCAACGACCTGGGGAATAGTTACAGGGGAGAGGAGGGGGATGAATGAGCCAATTGTAAGCTGGGGATGATTAGGTGACCATGATGGTATGAGGGACAGCTTGGGAATTTAGTCAGGACACCGGGGTTAACACCCCTACTATTACGATAAGTGCCATGGGATCTTTAATGAGCTCAGAGAGTCAGGACACCCTTTTTGATCCGAAAGACCGCACCCTACACAGAGCAGTGTCCCCAATCACTGCCCTGGGGCATTGGAATATGTTTTAGACCAGAGGAAAGAGTGCCTCCTACTGGCCCTCCAACACCACTTCCCACAGCATCTGGTCTCCCATCCAGGGACCAACCAGGACCAACCCTGCTTAGCTTCAAAAGCAAGCCAGTGATGCAGGGTGGTAATGCTGCTGGCTAAACCAAGCTGAAAATGTTTGACGATCCATTGGTAGGCCATGCCTAAAATATGTGAAACATGCCCCTGCGGGTGAGGAATGATTATGCATCGAGAGAAGGCAACTATTCAAGCGTTGTGACACTCGTCCCAATGTCGATGTCTACACCATCTAAGGCCGACTGTGATGCTGAGCGGCCATGTGACAACGCAGCGCGCATGCATTTCGACCTCCCACACTCACAGCCAACCTCCCGCCGACGTTCTAAATGGAACACGGTATGTGTGCTGTCTGGGTATACATGTAGGCCCAGCTTTATTTCATTTGAAATCTTTTCATTGGGATTCAATGCATCTTTTTCTGCCGCTGACATTAATTTTCCCTAAAGAGGAATGAAGTCATAGACAATTAGTCTGCAGCTTTTTATACTCACAGGGGTGTTCAGCAGCGGTAGACCTTGAGCTCTGTGAAAGTGACCTCCCTACGGTGACACTCCTTACCCATTCCTCTCCACACCTCCCGCCCTCCGGCCCTCTCTTCTCTTCCTCCCTCTCTCTCTATATCGGTGTGTGAAATGCCACAGACTCCCTCAGGGTTGCTTTACACACGCAACCACATCTACGCACACATACACAGACACACACTCCCCAACACACAAACACTCAACACCAACTACACAGAGTAACACACAGAACAGAGGTCATCTGCCACCAAATTCAAGCAAGAGCCCCAAACCCCCATTGACTCTTCCTCCTCAACCCCCCTATACCCCGGGTGGATGTGAGTCTGGGCTAAGACATGCTCCGGGCTCCAGGGAGCAGAGCAGCTCTGACTCGACCCTCGCTGCTGACCTCTCCTTCTGTGTTATTCACCAGCTCCCAGAGAGAACCGGAGAGGAGAGCAAACATCATTAATCCTGAGACACCCACCATGTCTGTGCAGGATCTTTAGAAGATCTCTCTTCTCTCTCTGTCCAAGAGAGAATTAGTTGGAGGAGAGGGGGGCAAACTTGTTTGCGTTTAATGGCTGCGGAGAAGGACTGCTTTGAATACTCGTGGCGCATTCTATAGATTGTGTTAGCAGGGCAGTACTGTGAGTCAAACTTTCTATACTGTACGTTCTGTAACTCCATCCATTGGTGGTGTTTTATTATTTGCTGCCTCAAAAACATGGCTGACATTGTTTCCGACAAGGGGTGAAATAGCATGTTACAAAACAGGAACAAAGAATCAGATCTGTTGCTAACAAAGGAATGTCCTTGATGATGTTGTCAACATGTCATCATCAATTCCAGCAGATAAAAAGGCGGTTTCCTTTGTTATGATCATGCCAACGTGGGATAGCTGAGTTCAGTAGTACTTCCATGATAACAGAAACTGCCTTTATACTCCTTCGCCAGGGTATATGCTCACCCAATGAATACATTTACATTAATGAATGCTGCCATACCTCTATAGAGATGAAAGATATAGGGCACCTTTCTGAAATGCCAACTGCTGTCATGCTAAATGTCATCCAATTGTTGTGGAGTCATTTCCCAGTGATAATATTTGCCTAGAGAGTCACGGTTAGCAGCTATGGTTGGTGCATATTTGCATTTATATTACATACAGGTTGACTTGGCAGGCTAAATCAGACCATCTTTTTACTTCATAGATCTGGTTTGTCAACCTATTCACCTGACTCAACCCTGCTGTATTTGACAGCATCAGCAGTTGGATGATAAAGTTATTTGGATTAGATTCAAATAAATAAGACATTGAAGAGACTGAAGAGAATGCTAACGTTAAGTAAAACATGCAAATGTGCTTGTTGTACACATTTATGGTCACACAGAGCATCTTGTGGTTAAAGTGCAGACAGACCATCAAGCCAATTAAGTGATTATGAAAACTCCCCCGTGTTGGCAACATGCCAAGTGCCTACACAACTGTTTGTCTCGTCTCCACCTTATTTCAAGCCCAGACATGCTTTTTCAACACACCATACCCGAGACTATGCCAAGAGAAACTTAGTCAAACAATGTTATTTTCACATACTTTCATACTTTTGAATGTGACTCATTCTCCATTCTATTGGAGTTTGTACTACACTGAGGAAAGTTTTGTTGTTGCATTTTTTTTTACTCTAAGTTAACTCTTGCTCACACAGGAATGAGGAAGGTGGGTGGTTAAATTACAGTTTGACAGAAATTTAAAATAATGTTTGGTTACTTTATAAAAGTGTTTGTTTCAACAGGGTCCCTGTTCCCAAGCTTTTGTGAATAATGACTACCAGTATTTCTCCACAGCAGAGACCCAGATATGTCAAGTACTGTCAATGTGAGCCATTGACCAAAAGTTAATTTTCTCGTAGCAGAATTCTCTCTCATTTCTCCCTGGGTGATTCTAAGGGACTTGTCACATTGTGTAGGCATGAAGGATGTTTTCCCCTGGAGTCTGGTGCCTCTGTGGTGCCAGGACAGGGAGGTTTCCTAGGAGGGGCTGGATGCTGATAATGTCACAGCGACACAGGAGTGTATCAAGGGTGTCGAGGGACACGAGGTGAAGTCATCTAAAAGTGTCTGACACACTGGGATGCCTGACACCTCCCAGTTCTATGTTGGTTGAAAAATACGAATGAAAGAACGAATAAACAAATGATTTAAAAATCATCTGATCCACCTCTATAATGGATGAACCAAGCAAGTAGGCCTTATTCTTAGATGTGTATCCTTTTGCCCCAGTTGCTCCAGACAGATACTGCTGCAGTGTTTAAGCCTGGGCTGGGAGAATACAGTGGTGTTGTTTGTGAATCTAATAATATATTTTGGACTGCCCTTGAAGTTTTGTTCTGTTTTTCTGCCAACGTACAGGCAATAAGACCAGAACCAGAAGAGGTTGTGTGTGTGTGTGTGTGTGTGTGTGTGTGTGTGTGTGTGTGTGTGTGTGTGTGTGTGTGTGTGTGTGTGTGTGTGTGTGTGTGTGTGTGTGTGTGTGTGTGTGTGTGTGTGTGTGTGTGTGTGTGTGTGTGTGTGTGTGTGTGTGTGTTTTTCCTCTCCGACAGCTTGCAAGTCTTATAACTGAGTAAACAAGGTTTTCAATGTAATTTTTTTTTCACTCTTCTTATCACCTCAAACAGGTTTGAATAGGACATAGTGTACTGTCTGAACATGTGACATGAGAGGAAAACAAGGGAGGTATATGTGGTATGGATATGGTATGGATATATGTGTGGTAAGACATGGAAAACTAATCGACGCAATCTTAGGTCAATCTTTTCACGGTCAATTTCAGAATTACTCAGAATGTATTCAAAAGTGTGCCAAAGTCTTTCAGATTTTAATCTAAAACACCTGACTGAGTAGCAAATAAGACAAGACCTGTGAGAAGGCAAAATAGAATGCAAAAATACCCATGATTTTGCTACTGAAATCTGTGAGCCATAGACCTACTTTAGCAGCTTGGAAAATAAGAAAACATTTCCTGTCTTGTGTTGTGGTTTTCCTTCATACATATTTTGGGATTAACATTGATGAATAAGTGTATATTTTTCCAGTCCAGTAATATTCTTGGAACGTTTCAAGGACCAGTTTTTTGAGCTGTGTTCAAGTGCTTTGAGGCAGCAGGGATTTAAGGAAAAGTTTCTCAGTGTTACCGAGTTGAAATGTAAACAATGCCTCGGGACAAGAAACACAGCAGGTGGATTTTTACCGACGTGCACTGACTCCCACCCCAGGTCTTATTGTGAGCCTGCTAATTGACAGTTGCAAACAGTTCTCTTCTCATTTATTCACACACTATCCAGTGTGAACTAACCTAAGCCTTTGTAGTCTTTTCAAGTAAGACTTTCCTTTTGTTCAACACATGGTTGACCTATTAACAACGCATTTGTTTCGTTTTTTTAAAGAACAGGTGACAAGATCGCCAGAGAAAATGGGTCATTGCGTACTGATATGAAGGCAAAACAAATCTTTATAGATGCTATCGCAGCCCAACACCAATGTCACACATTTATCCGATTTTTTTATAGAGCACACCACACGTGCTGAACCCTTTGCCAATGTGCGCCACGGGGGTCCAGTGCTGCTCTAGGAATAACCTTTTTTTTTACAGCAGCAACATCATTTAATCCATGTGAGTCCTTTCCCCCTGAAGCAGCTGTCTTATCTGGAGATGAAAGACCAGTATCAGTGTAGACACTGCAGTGCTATCAAACGCATCAGACAGACACCACAAACAATAATTATGCGCTTTGCTGAAGTCAAATGTCCATTCCTTGTTTATGTGGAGGCAGGAACTCACTTTGGAAGCTCAGAAAGCAGGTAATGCCCACCGAGTGTGTCATCAGGCTAACCAGTTCAATGAGTGAAACACACCCTCAGGTGTTGATGCACCTGCGGTCAACACTGTCTGTCGTGACACACACTAACACACACAACACAGTTTTCATATACTTGGAAACAAACGTACCTCAAAGCTCTTGGGGCTGTCCTGGCAAACAGTACATATCACCATCCAAGCAGTGCATTCGGAAAGTATTCAGACCCAGGAAAGGGCTGAAAATAACCCTGCTTAGCCTTAGAAATAAGGTGCATGAAATCAATAACTTGTTAACATCAGATAATATTAATGTTTTAGCCATTTCTGAGACTAACTTAGATAATTCATTTGTTGAAAGAGCAGTAGCAATACAAATATATAACATCTATAGAAAAGACAGAAATGCTTATGGGGGAGGTGTTGCTGTATATATTCAGAGCCATATCCCTGTAATGCTTAGAGAATATCTTATGTCAAGTGTTGTGGTTGCAGGTTCACTTGGCACATCTAAAGCCTTTTCTTTTGGGGTGTTGCTATAGGCCACCAAATGCGAACAATCAGTATCTAAATAATATGTGAGAAATGCTTAATAGTGTATGTGATGTAAACGGAGAGTTCTACTTTCTTGGGGGCCTGAATATTGACTGGTTTTCATCAAGCTGTCTGCCCAAGAGGAAGTTTCTTACTGTAAACAGTGCCTGTAATCTGGTTCTGGTTATTAATCAACCTACCAGGGTGTTTACAAACACTACAGGAACAAATTTACAGAAACATTTAAATAAAGGTTAAATCCAAAATACATTTTTTTTAAACAAGATCATCCACATTTTTACTAATACTGTAGAACTTTGTTCCTAAGCTGTATCCGTACCCATTGGATGCAGTGATCACAATATAGTGGCTATATCCAGGAAAGCCAAAGTTCCAACAGCTGGGCCTAAAGTAGTGTATAAGAGATCATACAAAAGATTTTTGCTGTGACTCTTATGTGGATGATTTTAAAAAGATTTATCGGTCTGATGTGATTAATGAGGAGCATCCAGATGCTGCACTTGATGAATTTATGAAATGGCTTCTTCCAGTTATTGATAAACATGCACCTGTCAAGAAACGGACTGTTAGAACTGTTAAGGCTCCATGGATTGATGAGGAATGTAAAAACTGCATGGTTGAAAGAGATGGGGGCAAAAGGAGTCTGGCTGTACATCTGACTGGATTACTTACTGCAAATTGAGAAATGATGTGACTAAACTCAACAAAAAGAAGAAGAAACTGTTATGAAGCCAAGATCAATGATATAAAGAATGATGGAAAAAGACTTTGGAGTACTTCAAATGGAATTATGGGCAGAAAGACTAATTCAACTCCATCTTTCATCGAATCAGGTGGCTTATTCATCGCAAAACTATTTGATGTTGCCAATTATTTTAATGATTACTTCATTGGCAAAGTGGGTAAACTTAGGCAGGAAATTACAACAACGAACAGTGAGCCATCGTATTCAGGCATAAAAAAACTAATAATGAAAGAAAAGCATTGCACGTTTGAATTCTGTAAAGTTAGTGTGGGAGAGGTGGAAAAATTGTTGTTCAAATTATTGACAAACCTCCTAGCATTGACAACTTAGATGGAAAGCTACTGAGGATGGTAGCTGACTATATAGCCACTCCTATCTGTCATATCTTTAATCTGAGCCTAGAGGAAAGTCTTTGTCCTCAGGCCTGGAGGGAAGCCAATTAATTTTGATACCCAAGAGTGGTAAAGCGACCTTTATTGGTTCTAACAGCAGACCTATAAGCTTGCTGTCAGCGCTTAGCAAACTGTTGTAAAAAAATGGTGTTTGGCCAAATTCAATGCTGTTTCTCTGTAAATAAATTAACAACAGACTTTCAGAATGCTTATAGAGAAGGGCAGTCAACATGTACTGCACTGATACAAATGACTGATGGTTGGTTGAAAGAAATTGATAATAAGATGGGATTGTGGGAGCTGTACTGTTAGATTTCAGTGCATCCTTTGATATCATTGACCATAACCTGTTGTTGAAAAAATGTATGTGTAATGGCTTTTCAACCTCTGCCATATCGTGGATTCAGAGCTATCTATCTAATAGAACTAAAAGGGTTTTCTTTAATGGAAGCTTCTTTAATGTCAAACATATCAAGTGTGATGTACCATAGGGCAGCTCTCTAGGCCCTCTACTCTTTTCTATTTTCACCAATGACCTGCCACTGGCATTAAACAAAGCATGATGATTCAACCATATACGCATCAGCAACCACAGCTAATGAAGACACTGAAACCCTTAAAGTTGCAGTCTGTTTTGGAATGGGTGGCCAGTAATAAACTGATCCTGAACATCTCTAAAACTAAGAACAATTCATCCCTTAAGTTCTAGACCTCAGCTGAATCTGCTAATGAATGGTGGGGCTGTTGAATAAGTTGAGGAGGCTAAATGACTTGGTGTTACCTTAGATTGTAAATGGTCATGGTCAAAACATATAGATTCAATGGTTGTAAACATTGGGAGAGGTCTGTCTGTAATAAAGAGATGGTCTGCTTTTTTTACACCACATTCCAAAAAGCAAGTTCTGCAGGCTCTAGTTTTGTCTAATCTTGATTATTGTCCAGTCGTGTGGTCCAGTGTTGCAAGGGAAAAAATGGTTAAGCTGCAGCTGGCCGAGAAAAGAGCGGCACGTCGTGTTCTTCACTGAAATCAGAAGGCTGATTTAAATACTATGCATGCCAGTCTTTCTTGGCTAAGAGTTGAGTAGAGACTGATTGCATCACTTCTTTTTTTATAAGAAACATGAATGTGTTGAAAATCCCAAATTGTTTGCATAGTCAACGTACACACAGCTCTGACACACACACTTACCCCACCAGACATGCCACCAGGGGTCTTTTCACAGTCCTCAAATCCAGAACAAATTCAAGAAAGCGTACAGTATTATACAGAGCCATTATTGCATGGAACTCCATTTCATCTCATATTGCTCAAATAAATGGCAAACCTGGTTTAAAAAAAATAGATAAAGCAACACCTCACGGCACAACGCCGCTCCCCTATTTGACCAATATAGGTTGTGTGTATGCATTGATATGTAGGCTACGTGTGTAGTTCTGTCCTTGAGCTGTTCTTGTCTATTAATGTTCTGTATTATGTCATGTTTCATGTTTTGTGTGGATCACAGGAAGAGTAGCTGCTGCTTTTGCAACAGCTAATGGGGATCCTAATAAAATACCAAATACCCTTTCACTTTTTCCAAACTTTGTTACGTTACAGCCGTATTCTACAATGGATTAAATCAAATGTTTTGCTCGTTAATTTACACACTATACCCAATAATGACAAAGTAAAAACAGGTTGACATTTCTTTTGCAAGTATAATACAATTTTAAAACAGAAATACCTTATTTGCGTAAGTTATGAGACTCGATATTGAGCTCAGGTGCATCCTGTTTCCATTGACCATCCTTGAGATGTTTCTACAACTTGATTGGAGTCCATCTGTGGTTAACCTTGGTCAGGGAGGTGACCAAGTTCGCAATAATCACTCTGACAGAGCTCCAGAGGTCCTCTTTAGAGATGAGAGAAACTTCCAGAAGGGCAACCATCTCTGCAGCACTCCACCAATCAAAAAGGCCACTCCTCAGTAAAAGGCACATTACAGCCCATTTGGAGGACTCTCAGACCATGAGAAACAGATTCTCTGGTCTGATGAAACCAAGATTGAACACTTTGGCCTGAATGCCAAACGTCTGAAACCTGACACCATCCCTACGTTGATCCATGGTGGTGACAGCATCATGCTGTGGGGATGCTTTCAGAGCTAGGGACTGGGAGAATAGTCAGGATCGAGGGAAAGATGAATGGAGCAAAGTACAGAGAGATCCTTAATGAAAACCTGCTCCATAGCGCTCAGGACCTCAGACTGGGGCGAAGGTTCACCTTCCAACAGGACAACGACCCTAAGCACACAGCAAAGACAACACAGGGGTGGCTTCGGGACAAGTCTCTGAATGTCCTTGAGTGGCCCAGCCAGAGCCCGAGCTTGAAACCGATCTAACATCTCTGGAGATACCTGAAAACAGCTGTGCAGCGACGCTCCCCATCAAACCTTACAGAACTTGAGAGGATCTGCAGAGATGAATGGGAGAAACTCCCCAAATACAGTTGTGCCAAGCTTGTAGCATCATACCCAAGAAGACCCAAGGCTGCAATCACTGCCAAAGGTGCTTCAACAAAGAACTAGCAAAGTGTCTGAATACTTATGTGAATATAATTTTTCAGTTTTTTGTGTGCAAAAATGTAGAAAAACATGTTTTTGCTTGGTCATTATTGAGTGTTGTGTGTAGATTGATGATAATTATCTTTTTTTTATCCATTTAAATGTGGAAAAAGTCAAGGGGTCTGAATACATTCTGAATGCACTGTACCTACAGTAAGTTTTCCCTCTCTTAGGTTTTGACGTTTTGAGAGAGGAATGCTTCTCTGGCAGGTCTAAAAAGAAGCTTGCATAACCAACAGTCATTCACAGTCAACTTTAAAGATGCTAAGTGCTACGTTGGCTTCAGAGATCCACAGGTCCTTCAGAACCTCTATTATATTTCCAGAGTGGATGGGGGAAGGAGGGAAGGAATTGGCTTGAAGTAATATTTATATCAAAGAGCTCATTAACAGAAAGCATAATTCCAGGAAACCCATAAGACACATAATGCCATATTTAAAACCAATGTGGGGTAAGTGACTGAGTCTCAACCATGCAAGGTTATTTATATCCCCTTAAAGTCAGATGAGTTGAATCCTCTCTGTCTAAGAGTAAGAAGTGGTTTCCTCTCTCTGGAGCTGCTGATTTGTCAGGATCTGGCACGTCCTATGAGGTCATGGGGACCAAATATTAAAGGAAGTAAGAAAGGAAGTGGAGCTTCATCACTTCCTGTCATTACCCTGGTCATACGTGCGATGAGACACAGTCTGTCCGTTGTCGCTCGCTAGAAGGGATGTCCTCCCTGTCCGGGACCACCTCTACTCTCTGATTAAACTGTAATCTAGCAATTCCTCTGTGTATAGCATGAAGCCAGAAAACATACCTTAATTTAAACAACGTTTCCATAATAACCCTCAGCAGTACCAAAATAGCCTGGAAGGAAATGACAACCAATTTTGTCCACCCATAAGCCACACACAGTATAAAGGTACTTACATAAGAAGGCATGGGAACTAATGGAGAGTGTTACGGGTTGCTGTGATGTGATGACCCGTCACACAGACATACCCTCGCTCTCTCCCTAACCTTAGTACCCTCTGTTTGGAACCGCTCAGCATGGGAGTGATGCTTCACAATAACAGAGTGAGCAGAGTGAGCGTGCTCCACAGCGACTGCTGTGACTTTGACCCTGGGAGGTCATTATTTCCAACACATCTGAATAACTGAGGATACCCGGGCTAGGCCGCTGCGAGAAACTCTGCTCTGAAGGCGTGGAGTAGAATTAGAATAGTTCTTTATGACCCATTCTTTAACGTGAGATTTGGGGGTCATTGTGTTTTATTTGGAATTGGTTGAAGTCACAGGCCTAAATGGATGTGGCTCTTCTGTTGCTGTGACTAAAATAGTATGCTGTGTAGTGTTCTCTATTATTGTTAGAGGTGCTGTCAGTGTTAGTTTGAGGTCAGTTACAGACTACTCTCATTATATCATCCCCCTGGCATCTTGGTGCTGTGTGTGATGCTATGATGGCTTCATTTTAAGGGGAACATTGGGTTTGCAACTCTGATAGCCTTGTCAACCACTTTAGACTATAGCTTTTTGGATCTCTTTCATCTGTGTTTGGACATTTCCATAGTTACATCACAGAATAAGTACTGTAAGTCTCAGTGTCAGACCCAATGTATCTGTAGAGGGGACACCCCCCCCTCCCACTCCCAAAAATGATATGGTTATAACTTGGAATATTATCCAAAGTGATCCACTTAAACATTGTTTTCCTCCAAAAAGTTGGATTTGAATTCCAAGTCAATTATGTTTTTGTGGCATAAAGAAAAATTTGACTGTGTATGTTAATTTTTTTTATTAGGCCCATGTAGACTGTTTAAACAAGCTGACTCTCATTTGGAGCCATACGCAAAGTTATGAAATCCTCTTATTATTCATTCATGTTGCTATTATAATGAATAGGTTATTTGGACTAAATAAGAAACCAAACCTCGCTGGATTGCTGGCTTGCGAGTTCATTTTAATGGTACATCCATCATATCTTCCAAAAACACATTTTAGTCACACTCTTTAATCCATCTTAGTGCAAATTCCTGAAAATGTCAAGTGCAGCAACTTAATAAAAAAATGCAAGAATAGGCAGCAAATGCAAAAATATCACTGAACACACCCGAGGGAGAATCTCAATTGCATACTCCTCGTGTCCTTTCTCCTCGCCTCATCAAAACCCATAGGTTATTGAGAAGGAGGCGAGGAGAGAGGATGTGAGGAGTATGCAATTGAGATTCTCCTCCAATCGCCTCTTCACTGTATGAAAGGTTGGTGTACAGTATCCTGGCCCGGAACAATACAGTACAGTGCTACATTTACCTCAGAAAGAACAAAGAAGGACACGATGAGGTGACATGATGTTAAAGGTTATTCAAATGTAGGCTTAACAGATCAAAGGTGAAAAAGACAAAAAACATCTCCATTTGTATGGTTTGCAATACAATTCTCTCAATTCTGAATCAGAAAAGAGCAGGGGTTTTTTTTCCCCCCACAAGTTGCATTGTCAACTGGGGTGGAAAACATTCTCCTGACTGGCTTCTTGAGTGTAATTCATCATGATTTTCCCTGCCTGAAACAGACCTGTTGGCATCATAGAGTACTACTATTCTTTGAAGAGCATCTTCAACCACAAGCAAGCACATCTCCAACATCACTACTACATCACAAGATGGCTGCCAACAATATGTCAGAGTGCTGAAAAAAAGAGCACTGGGAACTCATCCCCGGGGTATTGTCATTGCCAGAGTCTTTGTGTACAACAGCCAGCTAGCATGCTCCATTAGTAGTTGTATTGTCTCTGTCCCTGGATTTTGTTGTCGGGGCTGTTGTCACAGATGAGAGCCCCTGTAGCTATGGTACATATGAGTCTTGTTGACATGAAGTCTTGAGGCCATTGATTGACTTGATGAACACTGTCTTGGTAATGGGATTCAGAGCCTCTGGGCAGGCTTCAATGTTCTGTTCTGAGTGTTTTTACCAGTCACGTCAAGCTTTAAGTGGATATAAGAGCATTTATTGGTCAAATGGTACATTACCTTAAGCACATATTGTGTGCTTAAAGGTGTAAGGCCTTTGTCTCAGGTCTTCTACTATTATTAGAGAATCTGAGACAAAGGTCTTACAACAGAAGAACATTTAATTGTGAAGACTAAAGCCACTCAGATGGCATGTAATACGTGTTTTATTCCCATACTGTAACAATCTGGTTGCCACTTCTGTATTCCATTTCCGTACAGTCTTTGCCAGACATGACTGATGTCGTTGTTTAAGGGGTGTGGTGGACTGACTATCTGCTTGTTTGGTGGCTCTCACACCATTCAGTGGTTTCTACTGTTGACTTTGTGGGTAGGGCTCATGGGTAAACATGTCTACATTGAAAACACAACCAGATGCTCCACCACTGAATGACATACAACCTATTCATGTAGGAGTTCGCTTCTTGACTCACGCAAGGAGGAGAACATAATGGAAGTGTAAATAGTCTCCGCTGACCTCAGGTTTTTTTGAATGTCAGTAAAGATCAGTTGTGAAATGGTAAATATGCTTTTCTGATTACACTCATTTGGTGTTGTTTCCTTTGAGTTGTTACACCAATGTCCCTTCTGTGTCCCACCAACCAGTCGTCATACTCATACCCCTTCATTATAGATACTGTATAGTTTCATCCTCAGATAAAATACAGATTTAGTATGTTCTCAGGAAAGATAGGATTATTGTCAGTGTTAGACAACCAGAGAGATCACAAAGAATAAATGGACCAAAAACGAAGGCAAAAGTATGTAAAATAGTACAGTGAGTTAGCAGGAAATAAGGGCACCAGTGGAGGCTCCTCTGAGGAGGAAGGGGAGGACCATCCTCCACAGTGAATTTAATAAAAAATAATTAAACATTAAATAATTATCATTTTTAGATAAAACTATACTAAATATATTCACGTCACCAAATACCTGAATAAAACAGACTTGGAATTCTCCTCTGGGTACATTGGCTTCAATACAAAACCTAGGAAGCTCATGTTTCTCAGCCCCTTCCATAAACTTACACAGTAATTATGACAGCTCTTATCAGAGCTCTTGTTTCATGAACTGACATGTTGTCCACCCAATCAAAGGATCAAAGAATAAATCTAGTATTGAAACCATAAACTATAGCTAGCTAGTACTGAAGTGCATAAAATGTGTTGAGTAGTTGACTCAAAGAGAGAGAAAGACAATAGTTGAACAGTTTTAAATAAATACATTTTTTCAGAAATAAAGGAGAAGCAAGCAAGAGAGAGAGAGAGAGAGAGAGAGAGAGAGAGAGAGAGAGAGAGAGAGAGAGAGAGAGAGAGAGAGAGAGAGAGAGAGAGAGAGAGAGAGAGAGAGAGAGAGAGAGAAAGACTATATATGGATTATAGAGGTATATTTTGTTGATTTTTTTCCCACTTCACTTTCACTTTCACTTACTTAGCTAGTGAATGCACATAGCTAGTTTAGCATACTCAAACACCCGGCTCAAACAGAGAGGGATGCTATGTTAGCTATCTGGCAATGGCTATCCAACACTGAAACTCTTCCAAGTCAAGGTAAGCTTTTGGTTTTATTAATTTATTGCCACCAGGGCCCACTGGTGTAACTGCTAAACTGCTTGCTGACTGTACACTGCACTGCATGATTGTAGCGGATTTATACTACCGCATTAGTTATAGTAGCTATGTTGACTATGACGTTAGCAAATATGGTGACAACGATGTAGGCTGTGTGTAGCAGTTAGCGGTTAAGATGGTTTGGATTGGAAAGGTTTTTTCACCTGGTCACAGACAGCTGATGTGTTGTGCAATGAGGTCCACATGTGAAGGAAAAAGGTGAGAGGAGGAGAGCTTGTAGATGCGAAAAAGAATACAACGAGCAAAGTGATTATGCTGTTTGTATGTGGCTGCTATGAAAGTGAACTGTGTTTGCGTGTGATCAGAGGTGTATTCATTCTGTTGAAAAACGTTTTTTTTAACATAACGAAATGAGGATAAACTTACCTGAATTTGTCCAATAGAAACTGAATTTGTTCAATACACCCTAGATCAGCTGGAGTTTGCAAGGCAGTATTGAATGTGTCACTGTCTGTCACCTTGATTACAAAAAAATATCTCTACGTTGTAAACTTTCATTCATAGTCTAGGTTGTAGCAACCTCGTGATGGGTATAGGGAAAATTTGAGTATCATGTAGTAGCCTAAACTTATCAATGTAACATTGAGCTGGGTGAATGGAATATGAATGACAGTCATCTAATATGTTTTAATAGAAATAAAAATAATCGTACTCCCTCATCTTAAATGGCACCGACCGCCACTGAAGTGCACTCACTCACAGACACATTACGATAGGTCATGCTAAGCCGCTGGGTATCCCTGCCCTATATTGTTGAGGAGAGAGAAATATACACACTCTTTGGGGGTTGGCTGGTCATGGTTGTGGTTTTACATTCCCTGCTTCTTGAGGCAATGCCAACCATGTAGGTCAGTGGTGCCAACACTATTGGCAACAAACAAAGGCCATTAAAAATATAGACAATGATACCATCGATTGGCATTCACAGCTTCCAGACAAGAGTTAAGAGACAGGAAGATGGACTGCCAGACACTGGGTGCCAACCAGGGGAGGTGTTGGCATGGTCCCCAACTGAAGGACCACTAGGGAGAGAGGGGAAACAGGGGACCAGATGGGTCTAGAGAAAGAAGACAGAGCCTTTAGGTATGAGCACAGTGCAGCCTGAGGACCCAGCATATGGAGAGAGGAGATGAGAGAACAGAGCAGAGGGACAGAGTGACAGAGCCAAGCTACACACATAGAGCATGGATGAGATGTGGAAACTGCTCGACAGAGGTGAACAGACAACTGAAAAGACTACTTGGGGCTCACTGTTTGTGACTCGGTAGGCAGGTTTTCATTGGAAAATTTCACTAGCAAAGGTTCTGAACTTTGGTGACCCACCACATCGTAGAAGCTTCGTGAAGTGTCTCCATCACATGTTCTGTTTATAGAGTGATAAATGTGCAATCAACTTCAAATTAGCACCTCCAGTTTAGGCTACAGGAAGTGCAGGTAATCACAAGAAGAAAATCACATTAAAGACCGATCATACTTGGTCCTCTAGTGTAAAGTGATTGCTACTTAAAGAGCTCAACAGAACAATGTTTCACCTCACTAGACATGCTTATATTCATGCCGTTCTAGAGTATACCTCAAGTGTCTCATGCAATTACAGTCAAGCTGTACTCTAATGTTTAAAAGGGAAATATGCTCTCAGTACAGTCCGAGCAATATACAAAACATAATTCCTGCTCTCTAGCTTAGACCAAATGTCAGATTCAATTATGACTGAATTAAACAATGGAAAGAACAACATGCCTGAGGTTTTAGTCAGTATTCACATTCCAAAACAAAGTGTTTACTTGACTAGGATTTTCTCTGTACAGGGAATTGTGTAACATGTCACAAACATGTCACTTGTGCTGAGTTGAAATGACAATTCAGAGGACGGAGACAGTTGAAAATATTTCCATTATATTTCTGATTAACATGACCTTATTGTTTGTAATGTATACAAAGGGAGTCAGGAAACAGGTGCAGAAGGTGAGTTTAATAATAATCATCATCATCATCATCATTGTCGTGACGTTGTATTAGTTAATGTGACGACTGATGTTCATCGAATTATTAAACGTTTCTAATTGCGTGATTAACTGAATCAAGCAATTATTAACTCATTAACCTGGGGCACCATGGAAAAGGTAGTTTTTTATTGAGTTTCTATTTCCCAAATTAACTCAAAGAATATCATTAACCAGTTACCTCTACAATCTCGTTCTGAACGTCGTATAGTCCGTGAATCTGCACGGACCCGGGTCTCACCAGTGAGTTCGTACCACACCAATCTTAGTTGAATATTTATTTACTAGAAAGCTAAAATGATGATAGAAGATACACATAGACAAAACACATTATAGGTTATTGATTAGAACTTAGTATAATGGGCCAACAAACTATGGCGCGTGTTACCCAAAATGGGGATTTCAAAGAGAGAGTACATGAGAGAAATATACATTTGGGTGAATTTGTCAGCTATGCTATTCTAACCCTAACCTTGCCCCAAACTGCCGCTCTTATGGGTCAGAATATAATGATGTAAT
Organism: Oncorhynchus nerka; assembly: GCF_034236695.1. Lineage (NCBI taxonomy): Eukaryota > Metazoa > Chordata > Actinopteri > Salmoniformes > Salmonidae > Oncorhynchus > Oncorhynchus nerka. The sequence goes on along the minus strand of NC_088398.1, from coordinate 49,757,682 downwards.
TACGTGGGGAAGATCTCTGAGAATTCTCTGCGTGGACCGTTCAGGCTGCTCGATGACGCACTTCTCCGGCGCACCTTTCTGGTCATCCTCACGATGTCAGTGTCCTTTTGGCTTAGGAGTCTGTTCCCTCAACCTTGCTCTGGAAGGGGTCTTCTGAGGACAGACAGCTCTGTAGCTCAGAGCTCACAGCATAGGAATGAAACCTTTTATATATATATACCGGGGTCCGGCTTGAATTCACCCGCTTAGACACAGCTACTCATCCGTAGCTTGGGTAGAAAAATATTTATATGTCTTCAAACTTGTGTTGCGTTCTGGGTTCGTTGACTTTTTAGACCTTGGCTGCAGCTTGGGTCACGTAGTCTCCTCTGTAAATTCTTTACTCACAGATTTTATACCCTCGTGTCAGAAGTGGGCGTAACCGCCTTTAGGGCAATTCTCTGGGCGTACCAAGTTAAGAGCAAGGTCTAGGTTTTTCTCAAATCCAATTTTAGACAACTAACTTCACACATAACTTCAAACATTCCCTTTGATTTGGACATTTTCCACACAACGTATATATAATGTATAAACATCAAACATATACTTGGAAAACTCTTCACATTACAATGTTTTCGTAATAATGTAATCTATTAACCTTTAATAACAAAACAAAAATGACATACATTTTCATATTCCATCTATCGTCATGACCACCATTGTGGTTGACGGAAACCATTGTTCCAAAGTCCCTTTATTTCATGTTTAATGTTCTGAGGCTGGTTCTCCATAGTAACAGGACAAAGGAATTTGTCTGTGGCCTGAGATTTACCAGGAGCGTGAGGGGTCATAAAACCCCCACATCTTCAGACCCCTAGATCTCTCCTCCTCTGTTGGGGTTGAGAGATAATCTTTAAGGTTGTGGTCTCCTGTAACCTGACCTGATCAGGACAGTCATGACATCATCATCATCATCATGCATGGAGCCACGTACTGAACGTAACCAAAACCAATACTGCCTGATGGCTGAGGCTTACTGAGGCCTATATAGCCTCAGTAGTGATGGTGATGAAGTCCAGGTGTGCTTAACGATGTGGAGCAGGTGTGCGCAATGTTGGTTGCAAGATGTGCACAATGTGGGTTGCCAGGACCGGTGGTTAATAGACCGGAAACGTTGAGCGCCGGAATGGGGGAGCAGGAGTAGAGGTGACATTTTTTTAAGACCAACTACCTGTCATGCACTTTTAACCTGTTGCGACGAGCAATCCCATATCCGGGATCCTATTTATAGCCTCAAGCTCATTACCATAATGCAACGTTAACTATTCATGAAACTCGCAAATGAAATGAAATAAATATATTTGCTCTCAAGCTTAGCCTTTTGTTAACAACACTGTCATCTCAGATTTTCAAAATATGCTTTTGAACCATAGCTAAACAAGCATTTGTGTAAGAGTATTGAGCATTAAGCCTAGCATTCAGCATGCAACATTTTCACAAAAACAAGAAAAGCATTCAAATAAAATAATTTACCTTTGAAGAACTTCAGATGTTTTCAATGAGGAGACTCTCAGTTAGATAGCAAATGTTCAGTTTTTCCAAAAATATTATTTGTGTAGGACAAATCGCTCCGTTTTGTTCATCACGTTTGGCTACGAAAAAAATCTGTATCCAGGAGTGTAATTATCGCCGCAAGCTCATTAGCATAACGCAACGTTAACTATTCATGAAAATCGCAAATGAAATTAAATAAATATATTAGCTCTCAAGCTTAGCCTTTTGTTAACAACACTGTCATCTCAGATTTTCAAAATATGCTTTTGAACCATAGCTAAACAAGCATTTGTGTAAGAGTATTGATAGCCTAGCATAGCATTAAGCCTAGCATTCAGCATGCAACATTTTCACAAAAACAAGAAAAGCATTCAAATAAAATCATTTACCTTTGAAGAACTTCAGATGTTTTCAATGAGGAGACTCTCAGTTAGATAGCAAATGTTCAGTTTTTCCAAAAATATTATTTGTGTAGGACAAATTGCTCCGAAAATTAAGTCATTACAACGCAAACTTTTTTCCAAATTAACTCCATAATATCGACAGAAACATGACAAACGTTGTTTAGAATCAATCCTCAAGGTGTTTTTCACATATCTATCGATGATAAATCATTCGTGGCAGTTTGGTTTCTCCTCTGAAGAAAACGGAACGCGCATGGACCTGGAGATTACGCAATAATTTCGACAGAGGACACCGGGCGGACACCTGGTAAATGTAGTCTCTTATGGTCAATCTTCCAATGATATGCCTACAAATACGTCACAATGCTGCAGACACCTTGGGGAAACGACAGAAAGTGCAGACTCATTCCTGGCGCATTCACAGCCATATAAGGAGACATTGGAACACAGGGCATTCAAAATCTGGACCATTTCCTGTATGAAATTTCATCTTGGTTTCGCCTGTAGCATTAGTTCTGGGGCACTCACAGATAATATCTTTGCAGTTTTGGAAACGTCAGAGTTTTTTCTTTCCAAAGCTGTCAATTACGTGCATAGTCGAGCATCTTTTCATGACAAAATATCTTGTTTAAAACGGGAACGTTTTTTATCCAAAAATTAAAAGAGCGCCCCCTATCTCGAAGAAGTTAAAGCTCTTAACACTGAGCAACTGGTATCTTTAAAGTCAACAATTGTTTTGTAATCTATTATTGTATTAAATATCCTTCAAACAGACAGTTGAGAAGGTTGGGGATAGCAGAGGTGTCATGCCCATAGGGGGCACAAGGGTACGTGCCCCCTCAGATTTGTCCTGTTAAAAACAAAATGACACAAAAAAGTGTTTGTTTTTGTTGTTTCTCTGTAATATTACTAGTCATCTAGCAATTTCATGAAGTTGTCTTTCGCTAGTCCAGTTAGGTTCCCAGCCTGCCAGCCTAGCTACCAAGACGTCATTTCAGGCTAGCGTGTCTAACTATCTTAAAAGTTCAGACACACGATAAAGTGTTGGAGGAAACACCGTGCACCTGGCGACCGTGTCAGCTTGCACTGCACCCGGCCCGCCACAGGAGTCGCTAGTGCGCGATGGGACAAGGACATCCCTGCCGGCCAAACCACTGCGCCACTCAGGAGGCCAGTCTTAGCACGTCTGAACAGTGTCGGCAGTAAATCTCTTTTGTGTTCACACAGCAAAGATCTTGGAAGTACTCCAAACCAGAAGGTGGCAGTAGCGTTGTTTGTCAATGCATCTCCGTGGTTATTGCTTATGGTCTAGATTCCAAGCTATCTCCGCTAATGTTACTATTTTGTTAAAAGCTCTTGTTAATACTAGCCAGAGGGCCACAGCTAGATAACTACCTAGAAAGATGACGTAGAAACCATTTAATTCACTCTTCATAATCCCATAGTGCCAGTGCCACCCCATAGCCAAATGTTTAGCTAGCTACCTAATGTTAGCATATTCGTTAGCTAGCACAACATAGCTAGCTAGCTAAGAACACTGCACTAACTCAGCAGCTAAACCAGGCAGCTGTTTTATGGAAACTAGCTAATCCATTGTGATTAAAAGTCCATAAAAGTCTATATCTAATTGACATCATTAAAAAATCCCCATCAAAATCTGTCAGTTTAAGCATCTGCCTATGCCTGTCTTCAAGGTATATTCTTGGAGGTGCTTGTTACCATGGGGAGAACCCAATTGAAAATGCCTTCAGGAAAGGTTATTGTTCTAGAAGCCATAATAATTATTTGATGAATCATACCTCAAAGGAACAGCTACACATTGATGGGAAAATGATCCAAACACGGGCACAGACGTCAGTTCAATGTCTATTTTTTATATGCGTTTGGTTGAGTTTGAGTGAATTTCACGTGAAATCAACATAAAATGTTACCATGTCATTGGATTTATGTTAAAAGTTTGGTGAAAAAGAGACATTTCCTTATGTTGATGACAGTTTTCTATGCTGATTCAAAGTCATCACGTTGATATTTTTTTGTTGAAATTACATGGAAACAATGTTGATTCAACCAGTTTATGCCCAGTAGGAATTCTCTCATGGGCAAAAACAACAACATATTCCCCTGGAGGGATTTAGTATGTCAACACGCATCTATTGACATAATTGTGAAACAGAGAAAATGTCTCAGAATGTGCTGCTGTGGTAAAACTCAAATAAATAGGAACATGTTTGGGATAAATAAGGGAGTGCCAGTTACAATTGGCAGAGGGGGTGATGAGTTATGGAGAAATTTCCACCTGAGAAGCAAAAGATTAAATATTAGATGTTGGGCACTGGCAGTGGAGCAATCAATGCTTATTGCTTACAGTAAATGTTACATATTAGAGCACCCTCAACAGGCCAGAGAAAAAAGAGCCTCTGCCTATACAAAGAGGTTTCCTGTAATTGAAGGTCACGTTGTAATCCTATGGACTTCAATGTATGGAAATGACTCATAGATTAATTGTGTTTCAAATTGCAATTGCAGCCATTGCTATACAATGCTAATGAACCAATTAACCTCAGCAGTTTCCACATTGTGTCAAAGCAAACCAAACAATTGGATGCATGCCAATTGAAAATTGCTTTGAATTGATTCCTATTTTGCTTGTATGATCTTTATTCATTCATTTTAAAATAATGAGGTCCATTGTCACATGGGTTGAGTGTTTTGTTTAATGTGTACTCTCTCTGTTTTTCTCTTCTGATATATCAGGCCTATTTCCTATCTTAATTACTTTTACCAATACTTTGGAGGTCATCAATGAAATCTAAATGCAGGCCCATCAAATCAGGAATTAAACCCAGACACAGACTATTGATTCAGTTAATCCCACCAGAATCTCCAGAGCTAATATTCTGGGTTTTATTCTTAGCTGATTGATGTGTGTTAATAGTGCAATCCTATCAGCCATGGAGAGATATACTGTGTTATCTGCTTAATTTCCTGTGGCTTTTACAGCCATCTATTTTCTAATTGCCTGGAATAGCAAATCCATTCCAGTGACTATCTGGTATATGACTAACTGGTTTTCAAACCATCTTTCCATCTGAATATTATTGACCTTGGAAAATTACCCATGACTGAAAGACATAGATTTTTAACATCTCTTCAAATACCTTTTGTATTCTCATACATTTCATGTCAACGCAGTTTTACCCTGTGTGTGTTCTGACGAACTGGTGACAGCCATTAATGTCACACTCCTATCCAGTGTAATGGATGACACATGTTCCTCCTTCATGAATACATCCATGTGGGGTTTTTCATTCCCCAGCAACAAGCCAGACCAGTCATTTCCCCGTCATGCCTCACGGATCCCAAATGAGCCTATCAAAATAATTACAACAGGTATGGGCCTAAAGAGAGCTGTTGAGTGAGAGGTTAGATAAGACATCACTCAGTCAAAAGCACATCTGCTGTTCTGAGGGGATTTTTCTCCCACAGCATGGAAAAACACTGAACTGATAACTGGTTGCCTTTCAAAAGAAAGGTCCAGAAGGAAAGTATTTTCCAACTTTCTGTTAGATCTAGACATGGTTTTTCCAATTCATGTAATCTCTCTAGATGCTTAGAGACAGGGGCCTACAGTTCTGTTGTATATTATCAGAGTCACTGAAGCATGATCATTTTGAACTACTGAGCTTCAATTCAAATGTGTGCAAATGCAGCTGTCATTAATAATATGAAACCAGTTATTTAGCATAAAGATTAAGCTTGCATGTAGGAGCAACGGGACTTACTATAAAATAACCCACCAAGTCCTCAAAGAGACATCAGAATGCTCACAGCATTTTGGAATCTTTTTACAAGCTCTTTCTTAGCTTACCTAAAAAAAAAAATCATAGCAACAGCACCTGCTAGGCAACTCCATCCATCATTGTTGTAAATGTGCTGAGATGTTAGTCTTGAGCTTCAACAGCCTTCTCTGACTGCCTCCCTCATCTGTGTGTTCCAGAGTGTTAAATGTCGGTCAGTGTGAGACGAGAGAACTTACTCATTTGAAATAAAAAGCGATCAACTGGCTAAAAAGGGAATGCGCTGGAATGTTTAGAAATACTTCAAGGCATGCTGCTGTAGGCCCTACTACAACATAAACTCAGCAAAAAAAGAAACGTCCATTTTTCAAGACCCTGTCTTTCAAAGATCATTTGTAAAAATCCAAATAACTCCACAGATCTTCAATGTAAAGGGTTTAGACACTGTTTCCCATGCTTGTTTAATGAACCATAAACAATTCATGAACATGCACCTGTGGAATGGTTGTTAAGACACTAACAGATTACAGACGGTAGGCAATTAAGGTCACAGTTAAGAAAACTTAGGACACTAAAGAGGCCGTTCTACTGACTCTGAAAAACACAAAAATAAAGATGCCCAGGGCTCCTTCTCATCTGCATGAACATGCCTTAGGCATGCCGCAAGGAGGCATGAGGACTGCAGATGTGGCCAGGGCAATAAATTGCAATGTCCGTACTGTGAGACGCCTAAGACAGCGCTACAGGGAGACAGGACGGACAGATGATCGTCCTCGCCGTGGCAGACCACATGTAACAACACCTGCACAGGATCAGTCATCCGAACATCCCACCTGCGGGACAGGTACAGGATGGCAACAACAACTGCCCGAGTTACACCAGGAAAGCACAATCCCACCATTAGTGCTCAGACTGTCCGGAAATAGGCTGAGAGAGGCTGGATTGAGGGCTTGTAGGTCTGTTGTAAGGCAGGTCCTCACCAGAAATCACTGGCAACAATGTCGCCTATGGGCACAAACCCAGCGTCGCTGGACCAGACAGGACTGGCAAAAAGTGCTCTTCACTGACGAAGCGTGGTTTTGTCTCACCAGGGGTTATGGTCAGATTCGCGTTTATCGTCAAAGGAATGAGCGTTACACCGAGGCCTGTACTCTGGAGCGGGATCAATTTGGAGGTGGAGGGTCCGTCATGGTCTGGGGCGGTGTGTCACAGCATCATCGGACTGAACTTGTTGTCATTGCAGACAATCTCAACGCTGTGCGTTACAGAGAAGACATCCTCCTCCCTCATGTGGTACCCTTCCTGCAGGCTTATCCTGACATGACCCTCCAGCATGACAATGCCACCAGCCATACTGCTCGTTCTGTGCATGATTTCCTGCAAGACAGGAATGTCTGTGTTCTGCCATGGCCAGCGAAGAGCCCGGATCTCAAACCCATTGAGCACGTCTGGGACCTGTTGGATCGGAGGGTGAGGGCTAGGGCCATTCCGCCCAGAAATGTCCGGGAACTTGCAGGTGCCTTGAAGGAAGAGTGGGATAACATCTCACAGCAAGAACTGGCAAATCTGGTGCAGTCCATGAGGACGAGATGCACTGCAGTACTTAATGCAGCTGGTGGCCACACCAGATACTGACTGTTACTTTTGATTTTGACCCCCCTTGTTCGGGGACACATTATTAGTCACATGTCTGTGGAACTTGTTCAGTTTATGTCTCAGTTGTTGAATCTTGTTATGTTCATACAAATATTTACACATGTTAAGTTTGCTGAAAATAAATGCAGTTGACAGTGAGATGACTTTTTTAAATGAGTTTATATGAGCAGTCAGGAATATGTTTAATTTCAAGAAATTAAAAAAAGGTTTATGAAGATTCTTTAATAGTAACAGATTGTAAAGCATCTTTTGGGATGGAGTGAGTTTCACACCTCCTGCGAAACACCTAGTTTAACATTTACAAACACCATCTTTTTATCACTCCATTGAGCTGAATAAAGGTACAAAAGCATCTTGCTGCTGCGATTCAGGCTTTAATGGTGACATTCAGCAAAGGCCAATAAAGTGTAATTGTGTGAACAGAGAGACGTAATAAGCGGAGCATTTTCACTACATACTCTCTTGCATGCAGTTTGCCTGGTGTTCAGCTGATAAGTCTCAAATGGAAATTATACTGAGCTTATATACAGTTGAAGTCGGAAGTTTGCAAACACTTAGGTTGGAGTCATTAAAACTTGATTTTCAACCACTCCACAAATTTCTTGCTAACAAACTATAGTTTTGGAAAGTCGGTTAGGACATCTACTAATTTTTCCAACAATTGTTTACAGGCAGAATATTTCACTTATAATTCACTGTATCACAATTCCAGTGGGTCAGAAATGTACATACACTAAGTTGACTGTGCCTTTAACAGCTTGGAAAATTCCAGAAAATGATGTCATGGCTTTAGAAGCTTTTGATGGGCTAATTGACATCATTTGAGTCAATTGGAGGTGTACCTGTGGATGTATTTCAAGGCATACCTTCAAATTCACTGCCTCTTTGCTTGACATCATGGGAAAATCAAAAGAAATCAGCCAAGACCTCAGAAAAACATTGTAGACCTCCACAAGTCTGGTTCATCCATAGGAGCAATTTCCAAACGCCTGAAGGTACCACGTTCATCTATACAAACAATAGTGCACAATTATAAACACCATGGGACCACGCAGCCGTCATACCGCTCAGGAAGGAGACGCGTTCTGTCTCCAAGAGATGAACGTACTTTGGTGCGAAAAGTGTAAGTCAATCCCAGAACAAAAGCAAAGGACCTTGTGAAGATGCTGGAGGAAACAGGTACAAAAGTATCTATATCCACAGTAAAACGAGTCCGATATTGACATAACCTGAAAGGCCGCTCAGCAAGGAATTAGCCACTGCTCCAAAACCGCCATAAAAAAGCCAGACTACGGTTTGCAACTGCACATGGGGACAAAGAAGGGGAGGACCATCCTCCTCAGTGAATTTCATAAAAATAGTGAAACATTCAAAAAGTTGTCCTTTTTGGATAAAATTATACTAAATATATTCACCAAATAATTTAATTAAAACGCACTGCTTTGCAATTAAGGTCTACAGTAGCCTCAACAGCACTCTGTAGGGTAGCACCATGGTGTAGCCGGAGGGCAGCTAGTTTCCGTCCTCCATTAACTTCAATACAAAACTTTGGAGGCTCATGAATCTAGTACTGAAAGCATACACTACAGCTAGCTACAGTATCACTGCAGTGCATAAAATGTGGTAAGTAGTTGACTCAAAGACAGAGAAAGACAATAGTTTAACAGTTTTGAACAAATTCATTTCTTTAAACAATTAAGGAGAAGCAAGAGAGAGAGAGCTAGCTAGCTATAATTCATTGTATTTTTTCCCCCTTTCTCACTTTCACGTAGCTAGCTACTTAGCTAGCAAATGCAGCTAGCTGGTTTAGCCTACTCAAAAACCAGGCTCACACAGTGAGGGATGCCATTTTAGCTAGCTGGCTATGGCTATCCAACACTGGAACTTTTCCAAGTCAAGGTAAGCTTTTGGTTGTGTTAAATTATTGCTACCAGGGCCCGCCAGTGTAACTACTAAACTGCTTGCTGTCTGTACACTGCACTGCATGATTGTAGTGGGTTTATACTACCGCGTTAGTTATTGTAGCTATGGTGACAATTACGTTAGCAAATATGGTGACAATTATGTAGGCTGTGTATAGAGGTTAGCGGTTATGATATGAAGGTTTGGCTTCAAAAGGTTTTTTAGCCTGGTCACAGACAGCTGATGTGTTGTGCACTGAAGTACACAAGCGAAGGGAAAAGGTGAGGAGGTGAGTGAGTAGATGCAAGAAGGAATTAACGAGCAAAGTGATCCTGCTCTTTGTATGTGGCTGCTATGAAAGTGAACTGGGTTTGCATGTGATCAGGGGTGTATTCATTCTGCCGATTCTGTTGAAAGCATTTCTTAAAAGAAAGCAAACGGATCAAAACTGGGATAAACATGTTTGTTTTTTTCCAATAGAAACTCTCGTTTGCAACTGTTGAACTAATGATTACACCCTAGATCACCTAGATGCAGACAAGAGTGTGCATGGCGCTATTGAATGTGTCACTGTCTGTCACCTTGATTATTCCTAATTTTCTCTGGACCTGTGCATCTACGTTGTAAACTTTAATTCATAGGCTAGGTTGTGGCTGGTTTAGGGAACATTTTAGTATCATGTAACCTAAACATATAGATGTTTAATTTAGGGGGGTAAGTCTTACTCAGTCTCAGTAAGTCTTACTGAAACATGATTTAATTACCTTCAAATTACCTATAATTTTCATTCTCACAAAGTTGATAAAAACCTCACAGGAAACATTAAGGGGACCATAGTAAAACGTTCTCAGAACTGTCCAGCAACCTAAACATTTACATTCCCAGAACAGGGATTCCCAGAATTTTCACTTCCATTCTCCGAATGTTTAACAAACTTTCTGTTTTACCGGTCAGGAATCTTAAAAATATTTCTACTACATATTCATCATCCCCAGAACCAACCCAACATCGACATATGTGAAAATGGCGCATTTCTGTTTTTTTGTAAAAAATATAGAGGAAGATAAGTGTTTCCAATGACATCATTAACCAAACAGCACACAATTAGTAGGCAATTTAACTGTAAAACATAGAAACGCACACATTTTCACATATGTTGACGTGGGTGGTGCTGGAGTTGATGAACATTAAAAAAATGGCCCTTTAATGCTTTGTTTCCAGAACCAATGGGGAGCCAAAAATGTACATTCCCACAACTTCCAAGGAACCAAATGTGCAAGCTGGGTTCCCTCAAACAGAAAGCTGCAGCAGACTGAATGTTAAAGTTGGCTGGGCTCCTATAGGGACCTATAGAGACCTATAGGTCCACAGTGAAGACTTATGCTCCTCAGAGTGACAACCTGTCAGGTTAATTGTCCATGGGGACGCTCTGAGATAAGAGAGAGCACTGACCCCCAGCGTGACTCCTGGCTTTAATGACAATGCCCCTGCTGTGGAGGGGGCCAGCGTCAAGGTTATGGGGTTAATCTGGACAGGCCAGTCACAGATTGGTTACCTCTCTCTCTCTCTCTCTCTCTCTCTCTCTCTCTCTCTCTCTCTCTCTCTCTCCCCTCTCTCTCTCTATCTCTCCTGTCTCTGTCCTCAGTGGAACCTCTTTCACCTAATAATGACCATTACTCCATAACATCGTGACCCCTCTGACACAGAGGGAGGAGACCAGCCTTTCAATTAACTTCCAACTCTTCAGCGGCAGAATGACAAGCAAGTTAATTTCACAGTGCAGCTGGTTATGGTTTCAGAGGACGTGGGGGACAGGGTGAGGGGTTAGAGGTCAGCTTTGGCATCATGCAGCAGTTTTGTTTCAGTTTACTTCATATCAAGCTCTTGATATCTGTTATAAACGTTCTTGCACAATGTGAATAATATTCTCAGATGCAAACGGCTTAATCTTCCAGGCTGATGTAACAGTATAACTTTAGTCCGTCCCAGCGCCGGGCTCGAATCAGGGACCCTCTGCACACATAGACAACTGACACCTACGAAGCATTGTTACCCATCGCTCCACAAAAGCCGCGGCCCTTGCAGAGCAAGGGGAACCACTACTTCAAGGTCTCAGAGCGAGTGACGTCACCGATTGAAACGCTATTAGCGCGCACCACCGCTAACTAGCTAGCCATTTCACATCGGTTACACTGAGTTAGAATAGAAAGGAAAAATATGTCCTGGTTTTTTTTTTTTTTTTACCCCCTTTTGTTTTCCCAGTTTCGTGGTATCCAATTTGTAGTAGTTACAGTCTTGTCTCATCGCTGCATTTCCCGTACGGACTCGGGAGAGGCAAAGGTCGAGAGCCGTGCATCCTCCGAAACACAACCCAACTGCACTGCTTCTTGACACAACGCATATCCAACCCGGAAGCCAATGTGTCGGAGGAAACACCATACACCTGGTCAGTGTGCACTGCGCCCAGCCCGACACAGGAGTCGCTAGTGCGCGATGTGACAAGAATATACTTGCTGGCCAAACCCTCCCTAACCCGGACAACGCTAGGCCAATTGTGTGTCGCCCCATGGACCTCCCGGTCACAGCCGGCAGCAACATAGCCTGGGCTCGAACCCAGAACCTCTGGTGGCACAGGTAGCACTTAGACCACTGCACCACCCAGGAGTTCGGGTCATTGTCCTGTTGAAAATCAAATGATAGTCCCACTAAGCACAAAACCAGATAGGATGGCATATCGCTGCAGAATGCTGTGGTAGCCATGCTGGTTAAGTGTGCCTTGAATTCTAAATAAATCACTGAGAGTGTCACCAGCAAAGCACCCCCACACCATCACACCTCCTCCTCCATGCTTCACGGTGGGAACCACACACGTGGAGATCATTACATTTACATTTAAGTCATTTAGCAGACGCTCTTATCCAGAGCGACTTACAAATTGGTGCATTCACCTTATGACATCCAGTGGAACAGTAGTGCATCTAAATCTTTTAAGGGGGGTGAGAGGGATTACTTTATCCTATCCTAGGTATTCCTTAAAGAGGTGGGGTTTCAGGTGTCTCCGGAAGGTGGTGATTGACTCCGCTGTCCTGGCGTCGTGAGGGAGTTTGTTCCACCATTGGGGGCCAGAGCAGCGAACAGTTTTGACTGGGCTGAGCGGGAACTGTACTTCCTCAGTGGTAGGGAGGCGAGCAGGCCAGAGGTGGATGAACGCAGTGCCCTTGTTTGGGTGTAGGGCCTGATCAGAGCCTGGAGGTACTGAGGTGCCGTTCCCTCACAGCTCCGTAGGCAAGCACCATGGTCTTGTAGCGGATGCGAGCTTCAACTGGAAGCCAGTGGAGAGAGCGGAGGAGCGGGGTGACGTGAGAGAACTTGGGAAGGTTGAACACCAGACGGGCTGCGGCGTTCTGGATGAGTTGTAGGGGTTTAATGGCACAGGCAGGGAGCCCAGCCAACAGCGAGTTGCAGTAATCCAGACGGGAGATGACGAGTGCCTGGATTAGGACCTGCGCCGCTTCCTGTGTGAGGCAGGGTCGTACTCTGCGGATGTTGTAGAGCATGAACCTACAGGAACGGGCCACCGCCTTGATGTTAGTTGAGAACGACAGGGTGTTGTCCAGGATCACGCCAAGGTTCTTAGCGCTCTGGGAGGAGGACACAATGGAGTTGTCAACCGTGATGGCGTGATGATCATCCGTTCACCTACTCTGCGTCTCACAAAGACACAGCGGTTGGAACCAAAAATCTCAAATTTGGACCATAGGACAGATTTCCACTGTTCTAATGTCCATTGCTCATGTTTCTTGGCCCAAGGATGTCTGTTATTATTATTTGTGTCCTTTAGTAGTGGTTTCATTGCAGCAATTCGACCATGAATGTCTTATTCATGCAGTCTTCTCTGAACAGTTGATGTTGAAATGTGTCTGTACTTGATCTCTGTGAAGCATTTATTTGGGCTGCAATCTGAGGTGCAGTTATTCTAATGAATGTATCCTCTGCAGCAGAGGTAACTCTGGGTCTTCCTATCCTGTGGCGGTCCTCATGAGAGCCAGTTTCATAATAGCGCTTGAAGGTTTATGCGACTACACTTGAAGAACAAACATTTGTTCTCAACAGACTCGTCCACAGAACGGTTACACTCAAATAAATACATTGAGGGAGTTTGATTAACGGGCGTGAACGGGTAAAAGCGGTGAGAGACCGCCCTTCTCAAATCAGAACGTTCCAAAGTTAACCCTGTTCATTAATCAAATGCCCTCATTAGCACAGCAACCTCTATTTAACTAGGCAGGTCAGTTAAGAACAAATTCTTATTTACAATGACAGCCTACCCCAGCCAAAACCTAACCTGCACGACACTGGGCCAATTGTGCGCCACCCTATGGTACTCCCAATCACAGACCGTTGTGATACAATTGGAATCAAACCAGGGTCAGTAGACACACCCCTAGCACTGAGATGCAGTGCCTTATACTGCTGCATCACTCATGAGGTACACTGCTCTTCAGGTACAAAGCTCTCATCTGAACGGGAGTTTGAGTATTATTTTATACGATATACAGGTTAGCCACTAATTACAGTGCCACAAGAAACACTGACGAAAACTTTCACATTCATTTTTTGTCTGAAACTCTCCTTAGAATTGCCTTTGCTGGCATCAATATGTAGGTACATACTGCCACTCATGGATAGGGATATAACGACATCTAGTGTGCAAATATGATTCTGCATTTTGATGTTATTTCTTTTTTTGCAACCTTGTTTACGTCAAGCCATTTATGTTGCTCGTAGGGTTCCGTCATTTAACCACGTAAGCGCGCATGTGCACAACGAAAGGTGAAGCAGATAGACGGCATTCGAGCTAAAGTTATGTCAAGGATAAACACAGATAAGACCTATTGATCTTTTCAACGTATTTTATTGATTCATGTTTGCAAGAAGGGGATATTCTTCAACGAATTTATTTGAGGTAAATATATTACATTTATTGTCAGAGCCTAAACTACTATAAATCGGCCAACGTAGAGCTAGCTAGTATGTTAGCTGTGTGGTCTTGCCCCTCAGTAAATTTGTTTTTACTTTCGATATTCAGAGTTTGCTCGTCAATAGCTCTCAGACGGAGTCATGGGATGATGATAGGATATATTGAGAATCAGATGATGTTAGAGAGCACTTTCCTTAACAGAGAAGGAGGCATTATGCTGATTTCTGGCGCTCAGGTGTTTTAGGGACAGTCGTAAAAGTGCAATATTGGGGATTGAATGTAAACAAAATATACGTTTTTACATTCCCTTTCAGGAGGGTTAGCCCTATATGTAGATTACACACTACATATGGCCTCATTTGAATGACTTAGCTCTAACTACTAAGAGTGCTATATTTGACCCATTTTTAAAATGTATTTAAGCTTTATTTAACTAGGTAAGTCAGTTAAGAACAAATTCTTATTTACAATGACGGCCTATCGGGGAACACTGGGTTAACTGCTTTGTTCAGGGGCAGAAGGACAGATTTGTACTTTGTCAGCTCTAACCACTAGGCTACCTGCCGTCTCTATGTAAACTGAAAATAAATTAACTGCAGTTTGGCGAGCAGGGGTGTATTCATTAGTTGGATTCTGTTGCAAAACATTTGGTCTGTTGGGAAACATAGCTGGAAGAGGGTGGAAGGAACCATGTGGACTTCACTCCACTTTAGAGCATGGAAGAATTGATCATTTATAGTTGTGAAGCTTGTGCCAAACACTTTACAGACTATTCAGATTGGAATGGTCAGGAAACCATACAGTACTTACTGTCTTTGCCATAACATTAAAATGAACCACAAATTCCATTTAAGAACCCAACTTATTTTACGTCATGTTGCAAGAGCATTTGGAGTAAACTGTTTCTGTTGCAAAACATTTTGCAACAGAATCTGACCAATGAATACACCACAGTTCTCACTTTTTAGTTAGCTAACATTAGCTGTCTAGCTAGCTAACATTCCCTACAGTCCTGCTGTACCCTGTTATGTAATGTTGTGGCAGCTATGTCGTCTGAAATAGTTGTCAATGAGCACTAAGTGACGGTACTACGGGCTAAGGTAGATACAGGATATTCTGAATTGTTTGTAGCCAGCTAGTTAGCCTGTTGACAGTCAACTGCTGTTAGTTTTGAGATATTTAGCTTGATGAAGATCAGTTTATGCACCCACTTTCAGTGTTTTGTGTCTAATGAGATTTATCTCAATGAGATTTATGCAGTTGGTTAATTTATTACTTTGTCCTTTGCAGTTTTGCAAGTGAATAACAGAAGAGGGAGAGGCCCAACAGGATGGCCAGTGTAAGTCTATTTGATATAGACTTCGAGATTTGATCAGAATCCAATGTCACACACACACACACACACTTAATGCTTGTGTTGTGTGTGTCCTGATGGGGATGTTCCTACTCTGTTCCTCAGGTGCTCTGTAGCAGAGCCAGGCTGGTGACTTACCTGCCAGGGCTTCATGTACTGGTCCGACGGATTGCTGGAACCAACCAGAGAACATTCTCTGGTGCTGGATCATCTGGCTCTGATGAGCCTCGTGTAGCCATCACACCCCCTGACCTTGGTAAGTGCAGACCTCTAATCACAATGATGATACTGAAGTTGCCTGAATGTGAACGTCATATACCATCTGTCTGTTATTCAGAACGTGTGTGAATCAATTGGCTCAATAATTGGATCAACTTCTTGTTAAATTATGTCTCATTGTCAGGACCCAGGACAGTTTGGCCAGATGATAGTATGGGTCCGTTCGGGCCTCAGGACCAGCGCTTCCAACTGCCAGGTAACTCAGGCTTTGACTGCCACCTGGAAGGCACAGCAGAACAGAAGATTAATGGCCCAGTCCACCGGACAGTCCCTGACTTGCTGACTGCTCCCTCCAGCGGCGAGAGGCATGAGTTCATTCTTGCCCAATTTGTCGGCGAGTTCCAAGTAAGTGTGGTTGGTTTCACAATTGACATACATTTCTTCTGGTGATAATGTTTTTGGTTTTCTGAGCAACGTTCCATGATTGTTTGTCTTAGGGGAAAGAGGCTGATCCCCCGGAACAAATAGTCAACAGAGCAGAACAGTACTTTGATAACTCCAATGTAGAGTGTGCGATACAGTCTTGCCCTGAGCTGCTGAAGAAAGGTATATATATGATTGTTTTCCTTTCACCTAACAGATATAGCCCTATGTGAGCAGTCTTACTTTCTGTAAAAATGCACAACATACAGTGCATTCAGAAAGTATTCAGACCCATTCCCCACATGTTATCCTCATTCTAAAATTGATTAAATGCATGTTTTTCCTCCTCAATCTACACACAATACCCCATAATGACAAAGCAAAAACAGTTTTTAGAAATGATTGAAAATGGATTAAAACGAATAAAAACAGAAATACCTTATTTACATAAGTATTCAGACCCTTTGCTATGAGACTCGACATTGTGCTCAGGTGCAGTTGTTTCCATTGATCATTCTTGAGATGTTTCTTCAACTTGATTGGAGTCCACCTGTGGTAAATTCAATTGATTGAAAATGTTTTGGAAAGGCACACACCTGACTATATAAGATCCCACAGTTGACAGAGCATGTCAGAGCAAAAACGAGCCATGAGGTCAAAGGAATTGTCCGTAGAGCTCCGAGATAGTATTTTATTAAGGCACAGATCTGTGGAAGGGTACCAAAAAATGTCAGCAGCGTTGAAGGTCCCCAAGAACAGTGGCCTCCGTCATCCTTAAATTGAAGAAATTTGGAACCACCAAGACTCTTCCTAGAGCTGGCATCCCGGCCAAACTGAGCAATCGGGAGAGAAGGGCCTTAGTCAGGGAGGTGACCAAGAACCCGATGATAATTTTGACAGTTTCCAGAAGGACAACCATCTCTGCAGCACTCCACCAATCAGGCCTTTATGGTAGAGTGGCCAGACCTCAATTAAAGGCACATTCCAGCCCGCTTGGAGTTTGCCAAAAGGCACCTAAAGGACTCTGACCATGAAAACAAGATTGGCTGGTCTAATGAAGCCAAGATTGAACTCTTTGGCCTGAATGCCAAACGCCATGCCTGGAAGAAACCTGGCAATGGTGGTGGCAGCATCATACTGTGGGGATGTTTTTCAGCGGCAGGGACTGGGAGACTAGTCAGGATAGAGGGAAAGATGAATGGAGCAAAGTACAGAGAAAAATACAGCTGTGCAAGATATGGAAAAAGTCAAGGGGTCTGAATACTTTCCAAATGCACTGTAAAAGCAGACACTCTGATTATGCTACACACAATATCTGGCACATTGTTATACTTTCAAACTTGTTGATATACTTTGTCTATGTGTTTACTATGTCCACATCTTAAATGGGGAATGGCTAGGGAAAAAGAGGTGAAAGCGTTTACTTACCTCTTCATGTGTTTGTGAGATTGATGTTGAGATTCTACATGTATCCAGTAGAGGGGGCTCAAACACTAAAGGAATGTACATCATGTATGAGCATAACTCTTGGTGTGATGGTCATGTATAGTTTTTGACCATGCATGTTCTCCCCATGTGTTTGCAGATTTTGAGTCAATGTTCCCTGAGGCCCCTAACAACGGCATGACGGTTGTCACGGTGACCCAGAAAACTCAGAACGACATGACAGCGTGGTGTGTGGAGGTGGACAAAGAGAGGGAGTTGATGCTAGACAAAGTGAGTTGGTGTCACAACACCGTGGGTAGTTTTACCCATAGCATATGAACAACATGAACTGTCTGTCAGAACCACTGAAGAAAATTCCTTTTTTTCACCCTTTTTTTTCTTCTTTTTTGAACTGTCTGAAGTTGTAAGGAGTTATGGGTTGCTGGTGTATGGCACATGTATATTTTAACCCAGTCTGTTTTCCTCTGAGAACTACATTTAAGGAATTGAAAGGATTCAACTGTACATAGTCTTTCAGACTCAATGCCTCTAAGTATTAGCAAGTACCTATTTTGTTTATGATAATGGGGTTGTGCATTACATATTCCCAATCCCAGCATTACAATAGAAGACTTCTGTTAGTAGTCTTGAGTGTGTGTGTGAGGGCATTGCGTGTTAGAGCAGGGCTTGTTTGTGACATTGTGCGTTATTCACCGTCTGGTTAACATGCCCTTGGTTGAGAATCGCTCTAATTGTACCGCTGACCCCCTTGACTGCACACATTTACTACACCCTGACACGCACCCTCCCATCCCAGCAATAGGCTAGATCTCTACAAAAGCATTTTTTGCGTGTTGCCATCTTTGATGGTGACATGATTACCAATAACAATGTGTTTGAACAGATGGTCTCTTTTGTATCTGAAAAAATATATATACATATAGCAAGCAGGAACCTCCACACGTTTGCAGTTAACAACACAATCAGAATGTTGGTCACTATTACACATGTTTGTATCAGTACACAATTGGAATGCTTGAATGGAAAATAAAAATTGAATCAATTGTCGAAGGTAAATTTATTGTTGCGTTGTTCTGTTGCAGTTTGTTGCCGGTGCCAAGGAAATCTGTTATGCCTTGAGGACAGAAGGCTTCTGGGCTGACTTCATAGACCCATCCTCAGGCCTGGCAGTAAGAAGTGACTAAAATGGCTGCTTAAGGATTAGTACTATGCGACAGGAATAGTTATTTCTGTAATATTTTATGAACAGTACATACAGTTGTGAGACAGGGATGGCAGTTGTGTGGTCTTCTTGACGATTTTAAATGGATTTATATTTGTTCAACTTAAATCTTATCAAAAACAAGCAGTATTCTGATCTTTTCCCATGTGTTTGTTTCCTCCAGTTCTTTGGGTCGTACACCAACAACACACTGTTTGAGACCGACGAGAGGTACCGTAACCTGGGCTTCAGCATCGAGGACTTGGGCTGCTGCAAAGTCATCCGCCATGCATTGTGGGGGACGCATGTTTTCGTGGGGACAGTTTTCACCAGCGCACCTCCCCATAGCCTTATCATGAAGAAGCTGCAAGGGAACTACACCTGAATGATGGGAGAGTGTCTGGTATGTGGTTGCTATTCAACTTTGACGTGTCAAGGCTCTTTACACAGCCCTTAACTACTATTTGCTTTTTCTTTGTACTTCACATTTGTATAGAAACCTTCAAAATAGTATGGTACACCGATATTGTGAAATACCCACAACCATGATCCCCGACAGTTTTACCATGATAATATATTTATTTTCAGCATCTCTATCTGTTCCTTTAGTGTATTGTGGTTGGCCTGATTTAAAAGGGTCTCTCTTGCGAAATAGATTTTATCTCAATGAGATTTAGCTGTATAAATAAAAGTTAAATTGAATGTAAAATAGAAGGTGGATGAAAAATCCACTCACATTGTCTTTGGGTATTTTTTTCTTTTCATGATGTGGTAAGTGACACTGCTTCTTCAAAGTCCAATATCTTGGACTTGACTGCTGACATATAAAATATATTGTGACTGTATTAACAATGGACAAAAAAATATATATAGTTTGAGTGGATTTCCCCATTAAGGGTGGATTGACTCTGCCCAGATGAGATTTTCATAGTAGAATCAATCCTGCAGCTAGATAAGAAAAACATGGGGACCTGCTGCTGCCCTTGACTTGGGTTGAGAAACCCCCATTTTTATCAAAAGGTAAGAATGTAGCTTTTCTGATTTCATGAGGTTAATCTCAAAAGCTCTTATTTGATCCGCGTTGCCTTCAGAATAGAGACCTCATGTCTTGTTCACAGGTCCTGAGATCCAGTTAACCCTTGAATCCTTGAATATTGTACTTGTGACTAATCAATGCACGTGTCTAGAAGAGAAGGGCAGCACTTGTCTCTGTCACATTACAATATTAACTGTTTTTAAAAGGGTCTGTGATTCTTGTGGCAGCTTTTGTCCTGAGGTCCACACATTAAATGCAATAAAACACATCACCTTGTCAGTGGTCAGTTCTTTCTGGGAGAAGGGAAGCAGGGATTGTTGAAGTGACCTTCATTTAAATGGATAAATTGTTGTTGAGGGGAGATATGAAATAAATGTGTAAAAAAAAAAAAAAAAATACATATGAAATGATTTGACCTAATGACCCACATCTCTCCTTGACTGTAGCAGGCACATGTTTGAACTTGATAAGCTAAAATGAGCATGTCTCAGTTCAGGCTATTGTATAGGGAGTCACCAGTGGTAGAAGTGAATGTCTCTGGGGTACTGTTTAACATGTATTGTATTATCCTCTACTGTGCCGGGTAAAGCACTGCAGATGGGTCCGCTGTCACAGTAACTCAAATGAATTGTAGTTGTACCTTCTGGAAATGATGCTGATAGATTCTCTATCCTCATTCTTGGAGTACAAATGTTGTGCCAGGAAACCAAACCCTACCAAACAGGCTGTTCCACAAAATGCACTTGATCATCTTTTTAGGGATATTTACAAACACTCAACATGGGCGTGACCAAGTAAGTAGGCCTAAGATGAGTGAACATGACCTAGTTCAACTGAATTCTCACACTTCCTCGACAATGATGAGGTCACACAGGGTTTAGAGTTCACCAGCTTCTCTTTACACTGAGCATGTAGATACATGGAGGAGACCATTCATTCCTGCTCCACTTAGCCCTACTGCTGTACCTTTCCATGCAGTGATATAGTGCCTATTTATTCAGTTTGTCCTGTAGAGACCGTGTCTTAGTGAAAAGTATGGTACCTATCAGATAAAGACCCATAACAGAAGCTCTAACATGTCTAATCATTTAAATATTTCCCACTCACTTTCCTCAGCAGCACTTTTAGATAAATGGTGGTAAAAAAAAGAAGTTGTAAATCTGTTACACAGTAAGCTATTCTCTGATGAGCTGGCAAGCAAGATAAGATTATCTCAACATCAACTCAGTAACTGGGAAGCACATATTTAGTGCAGTTTACAATGTCCTTAGAGAGGACTTAAATAGGACCAGTGTACTAATAGTGCCAAGGCATGCAAGAGTGGTTGAGATTGAATAAGAGTGCACTGCTCCAACCAGTGGTCTCTGTGGTGTTTATCACAGCAGGCTACAACCTCTGTTGGCCAACACCCGGTGTTCTTATAAGACCGACAAGGTCAAGGGTTGCGGTGCTGTGACCTGGACATAATGTACTTGTCACATGGGTTAACATAATAGACTAGATTTCCTATTGTTCTATAGTAAGTTAAAGATTTGTTTTTTTAAGGAACTGGGCGTTTATAACAAAATCGCTATGTTTTATTTAACTCTTATTGTCTCCCAGATACAGTACTTAGTGATTTCACAGAGTGTTTGTTGTCTGGAAAGCTCAGGGGTGAATGTTCATAGAGTTTGCGTGTGTTGTAAAATGAGTTCAAACAGATGTTAATGTAAACAGGCTCTGTGAACACAATGTACCGCCATGAAACAGCAAGGGGAATATTAGTGTCTAACTAATAATGTAAGCAGAAGAAAGATTCAAGACTAAACATTTAGAAAAGGCTGAGAAAATGTGTGCAATGTAGGTTTATAAATCACTTTAAAGTCCCATATTTCCCAGCCAGTTTAATCTAACCAAATCAAACCATTCACTCCAAAGACAAGCACCATATGCATTGCATTACCACAAAGGTCATTGAATAGTCACAATGTCTACTGAACTCAGATACTTAGAAACCCCAGTATAGTGTGTTGTGTGACCTAACCAGGGTAGATGTGATTGTGTGTTTGAGATATGGTTCCAGAACAAGGGGCTTTACTAATCAGGCTATCCAGGCTAGACATCGTGGCAGGGGGGCTGCCTCAGCATCAAACAACTGTGCGTGTGACCGTCACGAGTGGAGAGAGACCAGACAACAGCCTGGAAGCATTGAGTCTGTCTGGAATCTGGTTCCATGTTGGAGGTATCATTTGAGCCTCTTTACATGTTTGGGATCTTGGGTCATGCCTCAGTGACCGCTGATTGACATGGCTCTCTATTGGCTCTAATTGGATCTGAATGAGCAAGATGTTTTTCTGTGTTACATTTACATGGTCGCTACAGACAATTGTTGAAACTTCTGCAACAAAGGACCCTTTTGTTAGATTTTTCTCCTTGGAGAAAAGGGATGTCTATCCCAAATTATTGCATCTTCTTCTGTGGATACAGATGATTTGTTTGTATATGAAATAGAAAAATATTGGAATGATATTGTTGATATTTCTTGGGACCCCTGCACCCCGGCTAATGGTTAAAATGTGGTAAACTTAGAAACACACAGTCAACTTATTGTCTCTGTAACAGGTGTTACATTCTGGGTTTTCAAAGCCACGCCTGGGTGTGCACCCCAGACTCCACACAATTGTGAAAAGGATTACAGAAGAACATCCTAAAAACTGCAGAAATGTTCTGGAACTGATTCCAGTACTAATTCCAGAATTATGGAAGTAACCATCACCTTATGGGCCGAGTTCTTGGGTTGGTTTATCTCAAATCAGCCAGTGAGGGGTTAACTGTTGAAGCAGGGCCCTATGCTGCTGACAGATAAGGCTGTACACAACAATTAGGTAACATCCCAGGCAGGCTGCAAGACAAAGATGTGGAGATGGCAGGCCAGCGTCAGACAGCAAACAAGTTAATCTAGTTGTACAATTCACATCACTCAACTCATAAAAAGTCTGTTGCTTTTGGAAGGTCTCAAACCAACACCTCAGAGGTTTTTCTCTCGTATTCTCATCCCTATGTCGGCCTACCCACTGAGGTTTGTGTCTGTCAGTTTAACAGATCAGTCTAGGTTCAAATACATGTATTGTCCACCTTCTGCTTTCAGCTCCAATGCTAGCCAAGGTTTTGCATGTGTCAACCTTTATTTTCTCTCCCTTTTTTGTCGTTTTGAGGACTGCTGCTATTGTCTTGAAGGAATATTGCTGATAAAGTCTTTGAGGTATAGTGAGTCAGTCATTGTGTTTTTACATTACCTTTCCCCACCACTGAGACTCACTCACAGTAACCATGGGGTCAGTGTAAATATTCTACATGTGGATGAGAACGTTTTGAAGGTTTTGGTCTCAGTTTCCTGTCTGAAGAATGGAGGTTGAGTTGTGAGTGATGAGGGGGTGTTATTATAATTTCCTAAAGTTTGACTCCCTCCTTAGAATGACATTATTAAGTAAATATGAATGGCAGACAGGACCAACCGACCGACCTACCTACCTACCAGTCTTGTTGTCGACAGGAGCAATTCAGATCAGCTCATATCACCGACAGACAGGGAAAAGCTGTCTGTCGGTGATATGAGCTGATCTGAATTGCTCCTGTCGACAACAAGACTGATCTGAAACTGTTTATATGTGGGGGTTTAAGCACATGCAGGCAGAATGTATCACAATAATTAATATTGTAAGGGGGAAATTAGCAGCATTAATATTTAATTAAGGTTGATATCTAGGTCAGACTGGTTACTTGTTAGTTTGCATAAAGAATGAATAATTAACATCAAACCTGACTCCAAAAGAAATGGTCCTTTCTTCAAGGAATTTCATTCATTCAATTCCGACATTCAATTGAAATGATCACAGAAATCTTTAGCTTATTTAGGAGACACCATTAATCAACTCTATCACACAAACTAAAATTCAACACATGGGCTCTGTACACACAGATTGTACAACTGATCTACAAGGTATTGGCACAACGGTTGTGATAGAAAATATTTGGTCTTCAAAATAATTACACAAACATTGTGGAAATAACATAGGCTGTGTAACCATTTTTGTGTGGACAAACTCTCTGTTGTATCAAAAACATATCAGTTGTATCCAGAGATTGACACTGGTTCAAGGAACAGAACCGAAATTCAGAAAGTAACGCAATTTTTAGAGAAACAGAACCCCGAACGAGCATGGGAACCAGTTAATAACATTCTTTTTACATTCCAGGCATTTTTTTTTGTCCCACAAAAAAATGCAACAAAGCGCCTATGCAAAGTCCTGACTCAGAAGCGTATCCCAGTGCCTGCCAGCCTGCCTGCTGAAAGTCTTCCAGTGTGTATGTATGCTACCTGCCCCTTCCCCTCTCAAGTATAGTTTACTGTAGCCTACTGACATTATGATTCCGAAATAAAATATGGGACAAAGATGTTTGATTAGAAATGAATGGATTACATTTTTTTATGCTATTTAAGGATACTATAGTTATCACGTTTCATATTGGATTTGTTAACTACAATGAGACATGTTTTATTTAAATTCTGGTGCCGCTGTGCACACACAAGCTTGTTAGCGAGCTAGATAGCTAACTCTGGTCTATTCAAAAGGACTTTTCACACGGCATTGTTCTTAGCCCCAGGCTATCTTATCCCTAGGCTAAGACTGGCCTTGGTCTAGTTTATCCTGTGTTCACACAAGCATTTGTTAACCCTGGGCTAAAGTGCGGTGTGAACGCGCCTAAAATTCCTTCGTAGAAGTTGCTCCTCTGTAGGTATAATTATGTGTGGGCCTAATTCAGATAATGCATGTCATAACAACAATATGCCCAGTGCTGCAAGCCAATACTCCTCCTACACCCTCTCTACCTCTCTCCCCACCCGCAAAATAGTGACAAACAGGCGCCAAGGACCAGCTGCAAAAACATACAGCATGCAGTCAGTCGTAAGACATCAGCTAAATGTATTGTTTACTGAGTCAGGGTGAGTGCTCAGCCAGGTCAGGAGGATGTACCTGATTGCAGGGAGTGGGAAAGCTGTGTCACAAAGTCTGTCCACTTAAAACAACAATGGAGAACAAAACTATCCATAACTCATCATTTCCTGTTTTATTAACTGTCTTTACTCGACTGTATTCATTCAAATTGTCCTGAATCCATTTTAAAAGCTATGTCGGTACCTCATCTGCATTATACTAATGTACAATAGCAGATCTTTCATTCACATCCCCAGAAACAGTAATCCTGTTCCAGGTTTCAAACCCTAACCCCACGACATGCCCATGCTACGCCACGCCCACAGGCGTTCATTTCTTCTCTGCAATGAGTCTGGATCTGAGTACCTCCTCAACCCTTCACCGAATGCAAACACATTCGGCGCCGTCTGATTGATCCAGAAACCGATGGGTTGGGCCAGAGCCAGAACACACGTGGGTAAAGCTACAGTTTGAAAATGTGTCATTGGCTTTGATACTCTGATTGGTTAGAGACGATCCAATCGACTATTGTTTTGTGCAACACCCCCCGTGTCCGTCGTCACCACAAACAACTTCAATGATGGCAGTCTCAGACTAAAGTATGTAGCGAACGATAGAGCAGCGGAACAATTTAGTGTGAGTCATCAGGCTACCTAACCCTAGCTTCATGTCCACATCGCAACTCTATCCTAACCCTAGCTTCATGTCCACATCCCAACTCTATCCTAACCCTAGCTTCATGTCCACATCCCAACCCTATCCTAACCCTAGCTTCATGTCCACATCGCAACTCTATCCTAACCCTAGCTTCATGTCCACATCCCAACTCTATCCTAACCCTAGCTTCATGTCCACATCCCAACTCTATCCTAACCCTAGCTTCATGTCCACATCGCAACTCTATCCTAACCCTAGCTTCATGTCCACATCCCAACTCTATCCTAACCCTAGCTTCACGTCCACATCCCAACTCTATCCTAACCCTAGCTTCATGTCCACATCCCAACTCTATCCTAACCCTAGCTTCATGTCCACATCCCAACTCTATCCTAACCCTAGCTTCATGTCCACATCGCAACTCTATCCTAACCCTAGCTTCATGTCCACATCCCAACTCTATCCTAACCCTAGCTTCATGTCCACATCGCAACTCTATCCTAACCCTAGCTTCATGTCCACATCCCAACTCTATCCTAACCCTAGCTTCATGTCCACATCGCAACTCTATCCTAACCCTGGCCTCAACCCTAACCCCAGTCCAAATTCCAGATAGAGACCTACTAGTGGTCCCAGTCAAACAAAGTGAAGCCAGTGAGAGAAACCTGCTTACTACCCTCAATCAGCCACATTGTAGCCAGAGCAATCCCAGAGCTGACCAAGGCCAGGACTGGTGCTCTGTCTTTTCATTCACATCACCACAACCACTTAATCATGTTAGTCCTACACGCCTGGATTTTCATGAAGACACAGATTAGCACAGGGTTTTGTAATGAACATGACTTTGTCTTGGGCAGACAAAAGCAAACACAACTTACACAACATACAGAAAGGGTGCTTCTGGGAAAGCTGCGGTGCGGGAGTCGTGGGTCTAGACTAGAGTGCTTTGCTCCATGGAACATAGTTGGATCAGTAGAGCAAAGGTGTGTGTTGCCAAATGGGAGGATAGGCATTAAAAGTACATCTATTTTTGTGATTCCCTTCCATGCCAACCAGTCTTCTCTTTTTCTTTTCTGAGAATCAGGTGTTGAAAGTTAGCTCTGTCCTTTCCCTTTACTGTAAAGGGGCCCGGGAACCCCATCCATCTTTCAGGCTAGCTCTTCGACAACTTGTCATGACTCAGAATCCCCATAACGCGTCTAAAACAGTTACACCTCCTGGATCACCTCCAAACCAGAAACAACTTCCATAAATATGTTGGGGTTTTGCACAACATGCTTCCTTATTGTCAGTGTCTTCCTCTGGAGAAGAGCTCACACTTACATCAATATCCACTGATTGTTTCCGCGGTTACGCCCAGCAACATCTATTGCTGTCCTCTTTTACCCTGTTCCCACGGTTATGTCTCTGTTTATAGAAGTTCTTATCTTCAAAACGGTCAATCTTTTGACATCTTATACCTTACACTGGTGGCCTACACTACACTAATGCTTCCTATATGGTAAGTAGTATTCACAGGGACAAATCAGGGTGGTATATCTTTAGGGCCTGGGCTGTTCACTGATAATTCTAACATGCACCACATTCATTATTTGATTTAAACATTCGATGAGCCAGACTCTTGTGAAACAATTCATGGTTTTCATTTACCTTTTTATGTTCCTTTTATCAGTGGTCTGATCTGGCGTTACTACAGACCAGGGTTCATTCCCGGGCTGTGCCAAACCCGCCCGTGGCCAGGAGTCCTATAGGACGGCGCACAATTGGCCCAGCGTCGTCCGGGTTAGAGGAGGCTTTGGCGGGGGGGTTCCTTGGCTAATCACGCCCTAGCGACTTCTTGTGGCAGGCGGGGTGCCTGCAGGCTGACCCCATCGTCAGTTGAACAGTGTTTCCTCTGACACATTGGTGCGGCTGGCATCCGGGTTAAGCTGGTGGGTGTTAAGGAGCGCGGTTAGGCGGTCATATTTCGGAGGACGCATGACTCCACCTTCGCCTCTCCCGAGCCCGAGGAGTTGCAGCGATGACACAAGATCGAAATTGGGGAGAGAATAAATAAGATGTCAGATTGAGCTGGTCATGACATCAACTATATAAATATGAGAAGGAGTTGGAGGAAAACCTGTGGTGACCTAGGAGCATGTCAATCACTGCTGGTGGTGTTTGCTTTGATAAATGTTTCCTTTAATGCAATGCGGTCCTCTGATGCTTCATGAGTAGACCACAGAACACACACAGATCACACTTTTTTTTCTATATAAAACAATGTCTGCAGAAAAGCTAACACACACTCACAAACGCACGCCCACACATGCATAGCAATTGGATCAAATGAACATTCATACAAGGTAGTATCCTAAAACTCTGTCCATTTTCAGAGTCACAAGCACTGTGCCTAGCTCCACTATCACCCTCTTACCAGGTTATGCCATGTGTAGGCTACTTTATCAGTGACCATTGCCAATGGCAACCACTTGTTTCAATGTACAGGAATCCACAGAGAGCCTATGCTGGGTTGTGTTTCCTGCAGTGAGAGGACTTGATGTGTTTGCAGATAATGTACCTCTTCCCTGAGAATCCTCTGTAAGGGTAATTACAATCTCAGCCGGTCGAAGCTGAACAGGATATGCAGCCATGCCCTCATACAATGAGGGTCATTCTTCAAACCCTGCCTTCACCAACCAGGCATTCAACAACCAGGCCTGAAACTGCACTCAATCGCAATCACTAAAAACATGTTACGGCTCATCTGCAAAGTTAGCTTTGCTGGTGATGACAGGTTACTTTTTCTGGTCATTGTTTTGATATGTTTGAGCTGTGGTTTGAGCTATGTTTTGAGGATTAACATATTCTAGGTTTTTTCCTGTTGTTGCACAACAAGCATCTTCAATCTAAGAGTTCAACCTCTCTGAAGGACACGTATATCTGAGTACTGAAAAATAGAGAAACGCCTTTCCCACACCCTCTCTTTCCCACACTCTCTCTCACAGGTCACCTTTAAATTACCACCCCGCAGATCCTGAGGTAAAAGAGAGAGGCTAATCCCTTTGGATGAAAAGGATTGGAAATTACACTGTAGGGTCTAAAGCCTGAGAATGCTATTGCTGTTTTGGCTGCCCTGAGAGGAGAAGCCAAAAAGGCAAAAAAGAACAAGACATTTTTCTCCCACTGACTGCCATGCATTAGGTTGTTTCAAGATTTTTCCTATGAATCCAGCTACCACAGACGCCACTTCTGAGTGAAACCGAAAACCTTTACAACTCCAACAAAGTCGACTTCATTTTCACTGCAGAGTCCATCTGTGACACAGAGCGGACAAACGGCCCAGGATATTAACCTCTGACCTTCCTAGAGTTCTATCCAACTGGGGTCATGTTCCCAATTTACGTCCCGCTATGGGAGCGGTCTGAGGCCACTGGAACCAAACCATAAATTACCATGAAGGACATCACACAGTCCAAACAGACTTTATTGTTGTATTGTATTTGGGCTCTTGTTTAGACTGTTTGCTCAAGTGATCTGAATTTGAACAGAGCACCAGACACTTTATTGTTTATAGCTAGACTGTGATTTGTCATTTGTTTTAGAATAGGGTGTTACAATGCTTCAAAGAATGTCTTCTCTTGACTGATGCGTTTTTACAAAGCCAACGGTCCAATCCTATTACTTCTCAGTGCAATACATCAGACACTTGCTGCCAGTGGCTGTAACCCACCAGTACCTTGGCCTGAGGATCAACATAATGGTCATTCCTCAAGAAGTGGGCATAAACGCTGTCCAGACTGAAGGGTCCTTTGTTTGCTTTTCCACCCTGAAGTATTAGAACAGGGCATCAAGGGCCCCTACAACAACTCTCCAAGGATGGCTTATCAGGAACCGCGGCTGATTCTACAGATGACACAGGTCTGCTCAGTTCAGATGAGTCATCCTCAGACGTCACCGCCTCTGAAAGGTCGAGGGGTAGAAAAACACAGCAGATTTATAGGCGTCACGCCAGGGCTTGGGCTGCAGTGGCTGGAAACTCTGCAATCTGTGGAAAAAGGACGAGTGGAAAACAAGGGAATAACGGTGAACTGTTTTTGTGGGACCTAAATAGTAATGGCATGCAGAAGCATTATATAAAATGTAACACCTATCAAATGACCCTGACAAAGGTATCACCCACTGATTTCTACTATGGTGAGAGCGAAGCATTCAACTGTTTAACTTCAGTGAAATAGCGTGCTGATTTTCTTGTCTGATAGTATAAACAAAAATGGGTATTCAGGCCTAGTTTGGTCAGACCATTGGTTGAATATGGTATCCAGCATCACAGTAGTATTTTTGAGTCACTCAAATAACACTTATCTCATACACCATTGGCTAAGTGGTCATGTCTTCATCTTTAATATGAAGTTACAAAGTCCTTCACATCTATATATACAATTATGTACAAAGACATTGCATATACAAACAGAGATGATATTTACATAACGTCAATTGGCACAACATGACTAGATAAGATCATGCACCAGCACTTCTTCCATGAACTGTACAGCATTTATTTAAGGCAACATCTGGCATGATATGTTGGCATTCAGGTCACAGTACAAAAGTCCTGGCAAAATATTTAAAAGGGAAAATCTAGTATTGCCTGATTGGTTTAAAGGGACACAACATGTTTTAGCCCTTATGTTACCCCATAAAAAATGAAATGTAATTTATAAAATGTTAACAGAGCAAACTACAGTAGGTAAAAATGTTTGCTTTCTGTAAATCATGCTTCACTGTTTTCCTTTTGCTGCTTGGCTGGAGTCCTACTGAACAGACAGTGTGGTAGGGAGGGAGGAGGGCAGACCTGGGTTCAGATACTATTTGAAATCTTTCAAATACTTTGATCGTTTGCTTTAGTCTGCCTGAAGTACTATATGAGCATGGTTTGCCATTTTGGGACTATTCTATTGGTCCATTGAGCCAAACGATGATTTAAAATAGTAAATGAACCCAGGTCTGGAGAGGGGAAGTGACCAGTCTCCTTTATGTCTCGGGCGGTCAGCCTAAATAAATCAGAAATCCTGGAGAACAATAACACTGTATTTGCTAACTCTGCATTTTTCCCGCCTGGACAGGCGACCACACCGCCAACAGAGAGTGATGGATGAGAAACATATCACAGAACAGAGCACAGTACAAACATCAGAGGGACATGTCACAAGAACGTACAAAAACATTAAAACACTTGTGAGAAAAAGTCTCCTGAAGAACACGTAGTGTCAGTAATTAATTGTGTGCGCACAAAGCAAGTCATTTATTGTTGCCTCTCGCTAAAACTGAAATGACGAGACATAAAAACATGCTATTTGTCCTACAGTTACAGCACAGCTTCCAAAGCCTAGGCCAAACAAAGTGCTGCACTGAGGTATGTGGGTAGCTGTATCATGTGGAAAGTCAGATTCATTTTTCATCATCGGTCAATTTTGAAGCTAAAATAGACCTGTAATTAACTTTGATCCTTTTTTTTTTTTTAGGTTTTGAGGAAATAGTCTTCCCACAACAGAAACACCAAAGGGTTAAGTGTTTGTTTGATAAGCGCCCGGCTCTCTTTCCATGTCGGTAAAAATACTTTCTGCATACTAGACGTAAAAGGATGCGCAGCGCCTATGTCACCTGTTCCTGCTGGAAAATAAAAGATGTAGTCTACACTTACATGCTATTATATAAACCTACCGGCGTAACGTTTCACACAGACATATTCACCTTCTAACAACAATGTTCCATAAAAAAATAAATACTATGTATATGTACATATGTGTCAAACATACAACATGGGGCATGGACTCACAAATGTGAAAATGTAAAAACATAAAAACGTTAAACCAGACAAATCCTCATAGAAGCTGAAGCTGTTCTTCAATTCTTCCTCATCGCTGGAACATGTTGAAACTCTTACAGTATATAGCCTACTGTCGAATCCAAACATGCCACAACACATTTCAAGGTTTACAGTTTCCCCTCCTTCTGTCCCGGTGCAGAAGACTAGTAGGGGGAGAATTATGTCATTTCATACTCGGATGTTTATTATGTTTTATCCTTCAAGATTGACAGCCATATGGCCTGTGTTTTAGAAGCAGTATCAGTGTCCAGTTCTAAATGCACATTTTATTGAAACCAAGCATAATGATAAAAGGGAATCAAAACTGGATTCCTTTTGAATTAAAAGGAAAATAAACTGTCAAAAACTGCAGTGAGTACTATTTCCATAGGGTGTAGATTGAATCGATTAACAGTTGGATCGGAATACATTAACAGTTGGGTCAGGCCTTCAACTGGTAAAGACAATTGTATATGTCAGTATCTCTCTCCACTTCTCAAACATAGCTGGAGATGACGAGGGTGAGGAAAAGGAGGCAGGATATTAGTCTGTAGCTCTGTGGGATTCCTGTGGTGCCGCTGAGAGGTGAGGTGGTGGCGAACACGGCCTCCGTCTCATTCCAGGGGAGAGGAAGGTTACAGATATTGCCCTCACAGCACGCCGTACAGACCTAAAGGAGAAAAGTTGAAACGTTAGATACAACACTCGCTTGCGTCTTCTCTGGTCTCTCCCTCTCTATCTCTCTCCCTCCCTCTCTCTATGTCTCTCTCTCTCTCTCTGTGTGTGTGTCTCTCAATGGGGAATAATGCAGACTTCCGAGGTAGTGAAGACACACACCTTTCACCGGGGATTAGAATGACAGCCTACTGAGAGAGAGCAGTTTCAACCCTTCTCTTTATCTTATCTGGAGCGAGCACTTTGGAGGATCTCCGGATTAACTCAAAAGCACAGTTAAGTGGTGGTGACTGGGACAGGGCCATAATACAAAGCACCATGTTCACGTTGCCTGACCCTGGCTCTGACCCCAGTCAAGATTTGACCACCACCATAGCCTGAGATCCAACCATAAACTTTACCCTGTTGGCGGCAGTTTGGCTACAACACCATCTACCTCGGTCTATGTCATGACTGAAAAATTCCAAGTCAGAAAAATGCCATGCCCAAAGTCAACTAGAATAATTACGACCAGAAAAACCCTTGCCCCACGTCATGCCATTCTAACCTCCCAACACTAGGCTCAACACTCTTCCCCTTGTTCCCACTCCTCACCTTGTTTCCTTCGTGGTCTTCTTCAGAGCATCCAGTAGAGAGGCAGTCCTCCAGAGCCACGCAACGCTTTGTCACGGAAACACTGTCCCCCTCCACCTCCATCTTGTGAAGCGTATAACAATATCTGGTCTCTGTTGAGAATAAAGATAGTAAATAAGACATATTGACCTCTTGCTGTAGATACCACATTTTGGTTAGCATGGAGTTAAGTTAGAATTGAGAGAAAAGCTGTGCTTTTCTGCTCATAGGTCGTGGGGAAATACACTATAGGCTATCTACATCTGACCCTTTCCTGCATTGAATCCACTGCCATACGGTATCTGATATACTCCAAAGCTATACATGACAGTATGTCACTTTTACTATCAAACCCATAAAACCTGGAGGAAAGCCAATCATACCACGTCACAGAGAGCATTCCAGGGAGTTTTGTTCAAGTAGTGCATGTCTCTATCCAACGATCTATGAGGCTATTATTTATACATGCACTGTCACACACATGCACCAGTCTCCCACTAACATTGACTCCCTTTTTGTTTGGGCCTCTGCAACCATGGAAAGACAGACAAACGTGCACAGAGCCTCTGCCTGTATGCGTGTATGTTTTGAGACCGGGGCAGGAATGTATTTGAGTCTGCTCCAGTAGGAAGGGAAGTCAGTGTGACCTCAGGCTCAGCTCACTGGTGCTTCTTCCAGTTTTGGCAGCAAATACTAGTCTTGAAGCTGGTGCTCTGGAGGTGTAAGTCGCTCTGGATAAGAGCGTCTGCTAAATGACTTAAATGTAAATACAAAGAACGTGTATTTTTTTGGGCTAGGCCAAGAGTAACTTATTAGTCTTTAAGAGCGAGCTGTAAATCAGTCGGATAGAGGTCAAACCAAGCTAACTCACTAGCTATTTATGAGCTAAACATGTCAACAGCAGGGTGACATATACTCAATAATACACCGAGGCCTCCATTGAAGGAACAGAGCAGTAATTTACAACTTTGTGGCAGTCCTCAGAGAAGGAAAGAATGCCTAATTTAAATACAAAGTAAGAGTAGGTCCTATCTGAAAGCAGAAGGAGTAAAGAATTAACATATTATTATTACTTAATGAGTAGGGCTTGAAATCATACTGTTGTTATCAACGGTGCTGAAAAGAAAATTGGTTTGCCCTAGTGGTTTGACTCACCTTGTGGGCAGTACAGGTCTGGCGCCCAGCGATTACACTCGTAGTTGTCAGGTGCCTCCTCACATGTGAAGCACTTGAACCCGCCTGGGAATGGAGTGGCTGTAGAAACATACACACACACACTTATTCCACACACTGATTAAGAGTCATGCCCAGGGCACTGGAACATGCATAGCCAGTCACACAGCCATAGCCAACAAACACTTAGCCTAAGTGAACAGAAGTCCTGAAACATTGAATAAGATTAGCAGGCTTATACTAAAAGCTGGGTTAATAATAGTATTAGTTTATGAAATCTGTCCAGAAAAAGATTGAACTTTTTGATAAATAAGTTTGGAATGCATGTAACGCGTTATTTTGGATTAGTAAAACAAAAATCACTCTTATAACATGGACTTTAGGGAGGGGAACTTGCACCAACATACTGTACATAGTTTATGACTAGTAGTAATCTATATCTCGCTCACACACACTTGTTCTGATAAAGACTTAAATTGCCAAATGCAGTTTACCCCATGCACTCTGTTAATTCAGTGAAACACTAAGACTAATACCATGCAGCTCAGTTGCTGCCTCCCTTCTCAATGCATTGTCCCCAGAGGATGGAAAATGTCCATGGTGGGCCATCTGTTGTGATCAAACGGACGAAGAAGCTGTTAGTCTTTCCAGTTTCACACCATTACATTAATCTGATTGGCCACTCCTCCACAGCGTTCCCCAATGATAGCTGCAGGTCTGCAGGTCAGGCAAATTTAATTCAGAACACAAAGCTTGTTGCCAATCACCATGGCTATGTCTCAAATGGCACCCTATTCCCTATACAGTACACTATGTAGGCCATAGGACACTGGTCAAAAGTTGTGCAGTATATCAGGAATAGGGTGCGATTTAGGACGCAGACCATGATCCCGCCTTGCCTCGTCACTGCTAGCTAGACCATGACCCCTCCCTCCATCTCCCAGGATGTCTGGTTAGTTACCACTCCCTAGGAGCCCTCCCACACCCACACACAAAGACAGACACACAACTACGCAAACACCCTGTCACATGCTCACATATGTACATAGACACGGACACATGCGCGTACACGCGAACACACACACATATACACACACACACAATCTACCAAATCCCCACGGGGACTAGAGGGGTGGCCTCGAGCTGACACAGATATCTCCCGCAGTATCCCGGAAAGCCGGCACGGTGTTAACCTGATCCCGGGAGTTCTGCCTCTCTGTGATGAAAGAGTCACAGATCTTAAGAGATTTTCTCTCTGGCTACACAGGGACCTGTTTCTGAGACGTGGGAGGGCTGACCTCTAACATGCCCGCTTCCTGGGGAGAGTTGGGGTTGTTTCAGACCCTAATCTGAGAGTTTATACCTAGCATATGCCCCTCTACAGAAGCCTATAGTGACCCAGTCTGTTTGTTGCACACTGACTGGAGTAAGTGGTCCTGCAGGGGGTCTGAAAAAGGGGGAAAGACTGTTGTACAGAGGCCATGTCGAGGCAACTTAGCTTATCTACTGACCTAACAAACTAGGAAAAAGGCCTGTAAGAGGACTTGAGATGTGGAGCAGCAATTTACCAGCTGTAATGTGACTTACATGACTTGTATCTATTTACCATTTGCCCTATACTGGCACGGGTGCACATTGAGTTAAGACAGGGAGGAAAGGTGGGAGAGAGAGAAGGGGGGAGGAGAGAGAGAACAAGTTGAGAGTACTATGTTATGGAAAGCAACCATTCCTGTGGCTCGGGAACATGATCTAATTGACACTGAGGACCAATTAGTGAGAGACATTCTGTCTCGAGTCACAGGGACAGCCAGAGGACAGCAATCAATCAGTTACCCTCAGCTGAGTCTTGTTGGTCGTCACTGTCACGACTTGGCTCAGACCACTCGAATTCTAATTAAGATAACAGTCTCTATAAGCATTCCTTTGATTTATTGATAATGTGTTTCATTGTTTCAATCTGAACTGATTCAGGAAATATTGAATAAACGTTAATAAGATGTCTATGCCATTTGCAGTTGGTCTTACAGTTAAGGTGTAGTGTAGTGTCTCTATTGGGGGGGGCTGAGTGTAAATATTGCTGGGCTAATGTGTGGATGAGACAAAAGAGGGCAGACGGCAGAAGGCAGTGACAACATGGGTGACTGTGGGGGCGGCTGACTGTGCCGGGTAGCTATGCGTGGAGTCACATGACCCCATACCTCAGATCAAAGAGCCTAGCCTGGTGGTGGAGAGGGGAGGGAGCAGGCAGTTGCTGTGCCAGCTGTAGATCTGTCTGGTTTGGCTTGGGATCACAACCTCACTGGATATACACCCCTAACAGCTATTCCTGAGTAGCATAGCCTTTGACTGACTTTTTCATAACTCTTAAGGGTCAGTCAAAATTGGAATAGAGCAGTCTATTAAGGTTTAAGCCGCAGTTATGAGGGATGTAATAAGCAAAGGGGGCTCATCTAACGAAGTAGTCTCATCACAAGACGGTAAAAGTGTGTGTGTGAGTGTGTGTGTGTGAGAAAGAGAAAGGGAGAGACATAGAGAAAGAGAGCGAGAGAAAGACAGAGAGACAGAGGGGCCTCTCCTCCATTAGAGATGGCCTGTAATAACAGACTCAGTCTATTGACAGCTTTACAGGGGACTGAGGGGCTGAAGGTCTCCCCCTAGCCTAGTTTATAAGGCTTACACGTTCTCAGAGAGAAAGGGCTGTGCTACATGAATACATGGACGTGGCTTGGCCAGTTGATTAACAGTTAAAGCCGACAGCGGTGACTGACTGACCGTCTCGATTTTATATCACCCAGTCACTGGGATAATAGCAGTCCGGTCACATCATTGACGATGTTAGCAGAAGTGGGATCTCTGAGTGCAATAACAGCTGCTGACTGATCTACAAGGCATCCAAATCGCATCAGACCAAACCCTGGGCATTTTCTTAGCTTGTCGGAATAATTTAATACATTTCGTCCAACACAAAAGCCAATTCCGTGCAAGTCAGCTGCATTTTGGACATAGTGAATTAGGTCTGTAAATTACTTGTAACCTTTCACGCTATTAGTATTGGATGTCTAGAAGCATATCACTCTCATCTGGGAAATTGGGACACCATCACTCTATTAAATACTTTTGGTCATTAAATAATAAAGTCTGATTCTTACTTGAGGGATGGAGGTAGATGATGTCCTGTTCTGTAAAGTCCTTTGATTGGGCTGTTTTCAGCCAATCAGCGATGACCGTCAGCAGTAGGACCCAGGCCACTGCAGGCCAGGGTTCCATTGCTGGCCGCGGCTTCACACATGCAGGTCTCTGATTGGACAATCACACGAGGACACCTGCAGCGGAAAGAGAGCACACATTTAACCCAACTCTTAGTTATATTCCTTTTTTTAGCCAATGCGATAGCATGTTCCACTTTGCACAATTTACTTTGTTTCATTTCAAAGAAAAAAAAAGCATATTTAAAAAAAAAACAATCGATTTGGATTTCTGATCAAAGCATCCTGACTGCCTATCCTAACTATATGGTACAGTGACCATGGGAGTCACCAGCCCTTTTGGAAAAGACAGAGGAAAACCCTGAAGCCCTGGACATCCTCCAATCAGCCACCAGACCAGAGACAACAGAGCAGTGTTCATCATTAGGGTTGCATCCTAAATGGCACCCTATGTGGTGCACTACTTTTGACCCGGTCAGGCAATGTTCCCATTTGGGACACAGCCTGCATCTATTATCCCCCAGTCAAACATCTCCTCATTAGATCAATGACACCAGTCAGTCTGCCAGGGACCAGACTCTCATGCATCATCAACCTTCATGCTGTCTTGATTCTGGTCCAGCTCAGTCTTTATGCAGTGAGAAACCAGTAACAGAGTTAGGCATAAAAAAAACAGTTGGGATCGTAATAAACAGTTACTTCTGTGTGAAGCATCCAAATCAATAGAATAATTACATCCAAATGTATATGTTGGTGGTCTTACCTGCTCACAAAATGATTCTCGAACGGCTCTCAGCTCTAACTGTAATCATACTCTATCCTGGTTGCGTAGATCAAAAAAAGACTGTTCAAGGGTACAATGTCATATTGGACAAATCTACTATGTTTGAAGATCGACCAATACTTGAGGATTGAACGCCCAAATAAATGCTCTTCAACCATACATCTATCTAGTCCTCTCTAACCTGTCAGTGGAAGAGAGCGGAGAGTACTACTGTATTGTTTAGTCATAGCTGAAGGGGTTAATAAAAGGCTGTGTGTACCAATTAGGCCCTCGGACCTTTGTAATTCATGAGGAGAAAGACCGCTTTGGCATAGATGACTATTTCTACAGTATACAGTGTATTCTTCATTGATGGGCTGTGGCCTGCTGGGGATGGTCTGTGTTGTGAATGCTGTTAAATTGAAGACCAGGAGAAGAGGCCAGGCTCCTCAGAAGACCAGGAGGGTAGCAGCCCAGCCTCCTGGACAACAGAACAGCAGAGTCGAGAGTGGCTGCATGTCGGTGAGGAATGACTCAAAACTCAAACATGTAGTGCCTGTAAAGTGTTATGTTTCTAACTACGTAATGGATATTAGAGTCCATTTTCTTTCAATCATTTACATGTTCCTTTTTGACTGTTTTTGTCATTTTGTGTGGGAAGGGTGGGTGGAAACTGGAAAGGTGTGGTATTTTTTGTTGTTTTACAAGTGTGTCATGTTGTTTATGATATAAAAAATAAGAAAATAATAAGTATATCTTCATTATATTATTATTATTTACTTATTGATTAGTTGAATTTATTATTTATAAGAATATATCATTTTTTACCAATGTATCAATTTCTCCAGGGCTCTATAAGTGAAAAACATATGCAGTAAATTATAATAGGTATTTTCTGTTAACTCTGCTTTTACCACAAATAAAGAAACAGTCTTCACTGAAATGTTATTCATGATTTAATCAGAAGTTATTCAGGATCACTTATAGAATCACTGTGGCTGTCTGTCTTCAAAGCCTGAGGGATAGTGATGTTGGGTGACTGCCATTGGATTGATGTGTCACCATCACCATCACAACAAAGGGAATTACGCTTAGCCTACAGTTTCAGACTTAACAGTGACAAAACATAGGATTCCCTGGCAACATTAGAGGGGGAAGGGTGAAATGATGACATTAATATTGTACTCGTATGCCTTTAATGGAATGCCTGTGTCCTTGTGTGTCTGTGTGAGCTAGGTTAAGACATTTACATGTGAGCAAGGTTGTTTTACCATTACGTGAGGATCTCCCTTGACTTTCCCAGACAAGATTGCTTAACGGTCTGACCAATTCTCTCTGAAGAAATACCCAGTAACCCACAACATGTCCAATACAGACAAACCAGCCTTACCCAGACATAATATTGTGACATTCATTAGGTTCAGGAATTCCTCAGCAGAAGGAAGCAGTGGTCTAGTCTAGTCTCACCACCAAGGCCCATGTTGTTGACCCACTTAGTGATTCTGGGTAGATGTTGACTTCTCTGAAAGTCTGAATAACCACAGTCACATTGGAGGAGAGTTCCAAATACTATTGTTTTCACCAAAGTATGGTGAAATGGCCCTGACCTTCCAGAGAATGGTAGAATGGCCTGACTTCCATTCAGTGTCCTTTTCCTAGTCTCCCAAACAGGTCCGAGGTAGCCAGGGTAGATGGGGGCCTCTGTCCCTTGGGAAATCCCATTCCAGAGCCTAGAGCACGGGACACAGCCTGAGAGCTGGGAGACAAGGCTCGTCCATCAACCCTGGGAGAAATGTAGGGGTTGGCTATCGTGTAATTGCGTTCTCCTCACCCTGAGAAAGACCTTGGCCCATTCTGTCAGAGCGAGCTGACAGGGATACAGAAGAGTGCCTGGCCACGGGACAAGGGATAGCCCTGTGGTTGGTTGTTGTATTCTTTACAGAAAAATTTGAGCCGTTTACACATTTGTCACATACACCTGAATCAAGCAATTTGTGTGGCACAACAAGACACAAAGAAGGGTGCAAAGCAAACTGATTAAGGAATTGCATTTGAGTAAGATGTCTCACTCCTAAGATCAATGCAAGCAAGAAACAACAACAAATTCCTCCAAAGTTCACACTTAGTTCATTTTCATCTGGTAATATCTGACACCCCCAGTCAAACTGATACTTATTGGCATTAGAGGATTTACCTCTGAGCCTCACTAAGTAATTTTAGGATTAGCTCTCAAAGTCAGCTGACTCAAACTGATTAGTGTGAATGTAATCACAGTGCTCCATCAAACCAAATCAAATATTGCTCACAAATAGCAGCATCGCCTTGAGACTTTAAACTTTGAAGTCTCCTGTAAGCCATCTTTTGTACGGACTGTTGCCTCTTAAATCCGCCCGGTGATGTCTTTAAAGGTCCAATGCAGCCATTTTTATCTCAATATCAAATCATTTCTGGGTAACAATTAAGTACCTTAATGTGATTGTTTTCAATTAAAATGGTCAAAAAGAAACAAAAATAGCTTCTTAGCAAAGAGCAATTTCTCAAGCAAGAATTTTGCTAGGACTGTCTGAGGGGTCTGAGTGGGGAGAGAGAACTGAAAACTAGCTGTTATTGGCAGAGAGGTTTGGAACTTTCTTTCT
Organism: Oncorhynchus nerka; assembly: GCF_034236695.1. Taxonomy (NCBI): domain Eukaryota; kingdom Metazoa; phylum Chordata; class Actinopteri; order Salmoniformes; family Salmonidae; genus Oncorhynchus; species Oncorhynchus nerka. The sequence goes on along the minus strand of NC_088398.1, from coordinate 49,717,184 downwards.
TATTGGTCTATTAACTAATTTACCGCCTGGTGATGTCACCAGACAGGTCAAAACTCCATCCCACCATAACAGGCTGGTCTTTTCAAACAGCTCTTACACTAAAAGGGGGTTATCATAATTTTCACAATTTCACAGTATTATTCCAATCTCATAGTGTGGAAATATATACGTTTTTGACTGCACTGTGCCTTTAAGGACAGGTGTACAAGGCCATTAGAGTTCTGTCACCCTGGTTGGGGAGTGATAAAGCACTTTAATGTATTTAACCAACCAGCAATATCTCAGACCACAGCCACACCACAACCTTTTACTCTGAATTTCCACACCTTCATTATCAAACAAAGCTGCTCTTCCATGTGTAGTGGTGATTGGGATTTGTGTTGTTTATGAACCTTGAGGCAGGTAGCTAAAGGTATTGTAACATGGGCCAAAGAAATCTAAAAGACTGAGCAAATAATCTTTATCTCAGGGTGTGGCTACACTGACACACTGTTGGATTTTCAGTGCACCAAAACAAAACAGCTTTCATTTTCTGGGCTCTGGCTCATACAGTAAGTACTGTGTGTATGCTTTCTCTTCTTTGCTTCACACTGCTGTTGAAGAGATAAACACAATTATCTTATCATGTTAAGTCAGCTTCTTTTGTTAACTAATGACCCTGAGCAAATATTTTCAGTCACTATAGTCTGAGGTATTAGCAGGGTACCTGATTTATGAAAATAATATAATTGTTTGGTGTGGGGATTGTTCTGTGATATAATCGATAGGACGGTGTTGTGATTGTGCTCTAGCTTTGCATATGAAATGAAGTAAAACCATCAGGGCATGATGAAACCATCTTAATACTCAATGTAAGTCTGCGACTTTAAGATTTGATTTGAATAGAATAAGCAATAACGAAGAGTACAACACGCTGCAACAGAGCCATCGTGACGAGAACGAGTGTGTTCAGTCAACTGATATAGACAAAGTACAGATATGTTTTTACTTTTCCTGTTGAAAAATTATATTTCACAAGTATAGAGCAGAATAGGCACAATTGCAAAATTCAAGGGTTTGGCAAATCAAAGAGTTGTCTGATGGTTCACTCTGATGTCATCTGCCTCCCCCCTTGCTTGCTGGAACAATATAGGAGCAATAGAGGACAAAAGAGAAAAGCCCTCCCCCCTCCACTTGTGCCATGTCATGAGGATACCTGAACCGCCTAATTGAGATGTGCCTTTTGTTAAGTAAATCAGGTGATAAATGAGGTGCTAGGGAGCTGGAGTGGATATTTAATACTACACGACAAAACTCTAACATAGGTTGTCAAAGCTGTCAGGAAAAAAAGAGAATTCAAAAAATGTGCTGAATTTGCTGAACTGTGAAAATCGAAGCCTGAACTTCACTCTTGACCTAATCTCTACAACCACACTCTCCCCTTAAGCAGCACACTAACCTGTGGATGACTGGAGTGAACCCTTCAAGGTCCAGACCATAACATCCCATCCGGTTTGGCCATAATAATGCATCTAAAACACGTTGATGGCTGTGTTACAGTAACTGTAAATAGGATAACATGAACATTGGCAACGCTCCACTGCAAAGTGCAAAGGGAAATCACGAGGGATTCGTCACGGTTAGGGGGATTGTTTTATTATAATTTGTTATATTCAACACCTGAATCAGTGTCTCTCAACTTCTTTCAAGTACACTTGTTCATTACAGCTCTCATGTACACACATAATACTTGCAATTTCTACCTTCAATGTGAATCCAGGAAAACCACAACCACCAACACAAAACACAACATATGCCCAGAAGCTGTGCAGAGTCATGGCCCCTTGTAATGCTCTACCTTCTGACCCCCTGGACAAGGCGCTGTGGCACTCTGTAGCCACAGTGGACTGCATTGAGTTTCCTCCCAGAGATTGTTATCATGGCAAAAGGTCCACAGTGTATTCAGGGAGAGACCAAAAGAGAGAGGTGTACATATCAACCAGCAGGAACACTGACCCATTTCCTGTTTCCTTTTCCTGCTACTGTAACAGGTAGAGAGACAAATACATGAAACAGACAAATACTATTCTTGGATGGACCAAGAATGATAATCTGCAATGCTAGGATAACTTTGACAGGCCTGTTGTATAAAACACTGCACTAATGCAAAATGTATAAACAGGTAAAACAGGCATCCTTTACACAAATACTTTTAGACCATTTATTTAGAAAAATTCCGCAATTCCAGGATTCACCAGTTTTGGAGTGTTCAGTCATTTATTAATTCCATTATTTTCACAGATGGAACCACTTTCTCAGTAGCACAATAAGTCCTTTAGAGGACTGTTGAACTGCTAAAACCAGCCGCAAAAACTATTGACTGATCACAGGGCTGATGAGGCAGATCAGATGAGTGTTTCTGATATTCAGCAGATTAACCTCTGCCTCAACCTTTACTCTGGGGATTGCAAAATAATACCTTGTGTATGAATGGGGAGAAAGCTAAAGGACACAAACAGACAGGTATCCCATTGACATTGGGAGTGGGGACAACGGTCTTATTTCAACTCTGCAGGTGTCAACACAGAAGCTAAAGGACATCTTATTGGCCTTAATATCTCTGTGACGATTCATATTTAACATGCTAAGGTACCTCTATCTCTCTGCGAGGAGTCTAGTATTACATGTTACACGCTAAGCCATGTGTCAGCAGGTGCCTCACTTGACTTTGGAGGAAACTAAATGACAAGGCTGACAGAAATGGAGGATGATCGAGAAAGAGTGCGACTGCTCCAAAATAGTTTATCTACAGACGTCAAACGGATAATCAAATTACAAAGGAATCGCCTACAAGATCAGGGCCAAATTTAACACTAGCCAAAAACTTCTCACAACTTGTGCCATGATTCAAGGAAATAGATTTCACATGACATTTCTCCCCATGTCTTCATCTGTGTTGGAATAAGCGCTTGGAATTTCTTTCCAGTGACAGTTTCCTCTTTGATTCATGCATTAATAATGTGAGATAAGCATCAATCCTTGGTCCAGACAGAGTTCATAGAAAAACGTTATTTTTTTTGTCATAAGACAATAATGAATGGGTGGTTCAGAAAGGCAACCTTCCAGTGCATGTCAACCTTTCAGTCAGGAAATGCTTGGAGTGGAACAACTTCAATCGTACCAGCCTCTCTAAACCTCTGCCAGGATGCCTGCCATAAGCTACACCTGTCGTCAAAGCCTTCATGCCTTTTGGCGCGCTGTGCAAAATGGAAGCTGTGGTCTTTTGTTTGTATTTAGAATCTTCTCTTTTGTTTAACAGGTCTGAAGGGAGGGCTGATAGACTGTTGTTTGGCAGTTGGCACAGCCATAGAGGTAATCACTGTTGAAGGAGAAGAGGAGGAACCTAGACACAATCCATCGTTTCTCTTTTTCTAACACCACGTGACTGTTTCATTCTTTTGTTTGTCTCTCCTTACTTATTTGTCTGTGTAATATTTTTCACTCTCTCTTGCTATCAATTCCACAAGCTGGGGAGTCTCACTCTGAGGTGACAGGTTAAATGGAAAAGCATCACTCCAGCCTTTAATGAATTTGAAAGTGGTCCCATTTTCCAAACCCCTCCCTTTCAGTTTGACAAAATAGCAGGTCGTGGCAACCGACCACTGATTTAGGATTGTGGCTTTAAATGCAAACGCAAAGGGTGTGTGTCTGGGTGTGCTTCAGTTTAATTAGCCAGGAAGTGCCTGTGTGTGTGTGCCTGCTGTGAGAGAGGTCAATGGGGTAGTAATGAAGAAAAGCAGCATTTATTACTCTTAAGATCCCTTTCAGTGCCCCACATGGCCCCAGGTGAGTAATGAATAGCTCCACATGGTTGTGGATATCGGAGGAGGGAAAATGATTACCATTCATAAACCCTATCCATTATACTGTACAACGGCACTGCTTCAACTGGATATTGGAGGAGGGAAAACGAATCCCATTCATCACACAACAACACTGCTTCAACTGGATATCGGAGGGGGGAAAACGAACCCCATTCATTACACAACAACACTGCTTCAACTGGATATCGGAAGGGGGGGGGGGACGAATCCCATTCATCACACAACAACACTGCTTCAACTGGATATCGGAGGGGGGGAACGAATCCCATTCATCACACAACAACACTGCTTCAACTGGATATCGGAGGGGGGAAAACGAACCCCATTCATCACACAACAACACTGCTTCAACTGGATATCGGAACTGCTTCAACTGGATATCGGGGGGAAAACGAATCCCATTCATCACACAACAACACTGCTTCAACTGGATATCGGACAGGGGAAAACTAATCCCATTCATCACACAACAACACTGCTTCAACTGGATATCGGACGGGGGAAAACGAATCCCATTCATCACACAACAACACTGCTTCAACTGGATATCGGAGGGGGGAAACGAATCCCATTCATCACACAACAACACTGCTTCAACTGGATATCGGAGGGGGGAAACAAATCCCATTCATCACACAACAACACTGCTTCAACTGGATATCGGACGGGGGGAAAACAAACCCCATTCATCACACAACAACACCCCATGCATCACACAACAACACTGCTTCATCTGGATATCGGAGGGGGGAAACAAATCCCATTCATCACACAACAACACTGCTTCAGCTGGATATCGGAGGAGGGAAAACAAACCCCATTCATCACACAACAACACTGCTTCAGCTGGATATCGGAGGAGGGAAAACAAACCCCATTCATCACACAACGACACTGCTTCAGCTGGATATCGGAGGAGGGAAAACAAACCCCATTCATCACACAACGACACTGCTTCAGCTGGATATCGGAGGAGGGAAAACAAACCCCATTCATCACACAACAACACTGCTTCAAACCTCTCCACGTGTGACTCTCAACGAATCAAATACCTAGTGGTTCTTACTACTAGCATGTTTATCATCCTTTACCAAATTCTATAAAGTTGGTGACATATTATCCAGTCTACAGAAAAGTTTGTGGTCATACACACATCCTTAAAAACATAGGTGCTGGGCTAATAAAGAAGACTAGAAACAACAATATTATCCAGTCTTACCAATGTTTCATTTCATTACAGATGCACATAAATTAAGAACAGAATTAAATCTGCCTTGCCTCTCTACAACTGGCTGCATAGTATACCTTGTTGTCTCGAGAGAGAGAGAGAGAGAGAGGATGACGCAAAGTCATCCCATCCCAATCTTCTTTCAGGTCAGTGCCAAAGTCAGACCTAATGTTCATATTACTCTAAAGCCCAACCCAAAATGCTTGGGCCTGAGCCTCCTTGTGGGTGAGAGCAGCAGGAGTGTCTCTTGGAGAGGATGCCAGCAGGGTAAGGCAATCTGTGGCCCGCAACACAATCTCCTGGGCTGAGCAATGACCTGTGAATAATGGTTCCTCCCTTCTGAGAGGGAGAGAAATGCAAATCACCAGCAGTCTAGTGACTCTGAGAACTGGTCTGACCAGATTCAGAAAAAGAGGGAGGGAGAATTGGTTGGACAGGGGGGAAGAGAGGTAGGGAGGGGAGAGTGGTGTGCAGGGTTGGATAGGTTATTATCTAAATGTTACCTGTTACAGTTACTAGTTAGTGTCCAAAATTGTAGTCAGCAATGTAATTTTTGGATTACCCAAACTCAATAACGTTAATAACTTTCAGTTACTTTTGGATTACATTCCCTTAAGAGGCATTAGAAGAAGACAAAACTGATTCATTAAACACATTTGGTGTGTCATCATAGTGGTCACTGACTTGTGGTCAGACTCAGGTGGAACTAATGTACACTTGCACCTTTTTTCCAACACTGAATTGAATGTCATTGAAAAAAACTAAAGATGTCATAATGTATTTATTTTTTCTGAATTTAAAAGTAATCATTTCGTTTTTCAAAAGTACCAGTAATATGACTACAATATTTTTAGCTGGTAATGTAACTAATGTAAAAACATTTTTATATATATATATATATATATAATCATATTGAGGTTCTTGGTGCAAGCTTTTCTTTCTGTGCTGCAGGCCTTTAACAGTTGTGCACATTTCAACAGCGTTGTACCTGGGTAGCAGAGTGGTATAAAATATTATACTAGCTATTATAAACTGGGTGGTTCGAGCCCTGAATGCTGATTGGCTGACAGCCGTGGTATATCACGTGTATGACAAAACAGTTATTTTTACTGATCTAATTACATTGGTAAACAGTTTATAATAGCAATAAAGCACCTCAGGGATTTGTGATAAAGGACCAATATACCACGGCTAAGGGCTGTGTCCAGGCACTCCGCATTTGCCTGATTATGAACAGCCCTTAGCCGTAGTTTATTGGACATATACCACACCCCCTCTGGCCTTATTGCTTAAATATAAAATAGAAAGCTACAGTATGCTACAGTAGGAGAGGTTTGTCGGAACTTGCCTGCACAACTGAAAAAAAGCTTGACAAATCTATACAGTATGCATACCTTTTGTCCCTTAACAAATCCAATTATGCCATTCTTTCAGGACGATTCAGAGAAACAAAGTCAAGCTGATTAAATGCAGGGCTGACAACCGCAGTCGAGACAAAGCCCAAGCCTCCCATTGATTCAAAAGTGCCAAAACAAAACGAGACAATGCTTCATCAACATGGACTGTCCGCTCTTGTTATTTGCCATATGGCAGCAGCCAACGATGCCCCTGGCCTCTGGTAGTCTATCCCACAAAACCTGTGGTTACATCTCAAATGGCACCCTACTCCCTATATAGTGAACTACTTTTGACCAGGGCCCACAGTGCACGGGTCAAAAGTAGTGCACTATGTAGAGAATAGGGTATCATTTGGGACTTTGACTGGGACTTGGGAGTCGGAGTCAAATCGGATCAGAATCACTGGCTGGCTAATTGAAATCCTACATGCGACCAGCACAACCCTAATCCAGCAGTTTTCTTTTGAAGTGCTCCAAGTCAGCTGTATAATTTTTAAATCCCCAATCTCGAAGGTTTGGCGCATACGAAGATCCAGAGGATTAACCATGTAGCTGGTACTCACGGGGGGAACAGGCTGCTGGCTACTGATAGAAAATGCCATGGTCAGGAATAAAAGGGTGCCCACTGTACAATAATAAAGCATTGGAATGTTGCCTGTGTAGATAAAACATGTATTGTACTTTGCCTTGGCCTTAACATGACACGGGATCCGGCTATTAGTCCATTTTGAGGTTGCTTTGGTTCGATTACTAAACAATAATCAGTTTTCGATTTCAGTTTTGATTATTTGGGTTGAATGTTGTAGCAAAACAGAATAAAACAATTAATAAAAGTCACATGATGGTAGTGACTGCCCATTACTGCTTATCACTTATTAACCATCATTTATTCACATTATTACATTTGCTTCATTTGAGGATTGTATTACTTCATTCCATGTCATCATCTCGTCTCTATAGAGCTGCTGCTTATGCCGTCTGACAAAATCACTATAGTTTTTCAAAGTAAATAAGGCATACTTTTATGACTGCTGAACACCAACTATCAATCACTTAGATCATGTATTTTCAGGTAGAGATACATTGCGAAGCAACAGCTCCTCTCTATATCCCTTCACAATCACACATTCTTCTGTCTTTTCAGTAGCAGGCATAAAAGAAACACAAGACTGGACAAGTAGATGCGCAATGGATTATGGTCATTGTAGTTAATTACCACGCTTTATGCACTAAACTATGTGGAATATTGGCCTGTTAGAAACTAAAACTCCCTACTACATCACACAGCTCAGGCTGGATCTGATTTGTCTTTAGAGAAACTGTGCAATGTGTGCATTGAGTTCACAGAAGAAAAACGTACGAAATGGAATTTAAATAATTAAACCGATGTCAGTCAATTCGTTTTTTTTGTGTTTTTTTTACACTACCTCAGACTGCATGTACACTTATGATAGACATAAACGACGGGATAGCGCAGATTTGCAGAGTAGTTTGAAATAGTCTGGGACTGTAACAATATAACAGCAGGAAGGAGAAGCTGGATCAAATGAAGACTCAATGGACTGTATGCCTCAACAGTTACAGTCATTATAGTCCGTGTTTATTTGTGTGGCTGTATTTGCCACTATGTGTCATTCAATTGTTAGTGAGTAGGCTAGTCATTTACTTTAGATATAGGACACCACTCTATTTAAAGGAGCAGGGAACATTCAAATGTGTCCCAAAGTTATAGTCTTACTGCAAGGGATTGGTCCAAGTGCAATGTGATTAAAGCTTCATTTCCTTTCAACTTTATCCCATTAAAATGAATGCATTAAAGTATTTAGGCCTACATAAATCACATTAACTCAAACCCTGTCATGACATCATGTAACAAATACCAAGCGAGCAATTGTCATAATTACAGTGTAATTTTCCACATTTCAGAATAATTACCTTTCTCCCAACATTCTGTGGTTTCTGGCCTGTAGCTGTAGTTTTTTTTTTTTTTCAAACAAAGCTTTTAATTATTTTTTTTGCCTGCATTTATTCACAGCAAAACATGGCTTGTGTTGAGTCCAAGTAAAAATAAATGTGGGTGTGCTTTAGTATTGAATTATGTCTACGACATACACATAGCCTATAAATATGAATACAATAAATAAAAGATCATAAAGTGATCACCAAAAAAAGCCTTTTATTTCAAAGCAAATATGAGCAGAATTAAACAAAAGTTTATAGGAATGCCAACATTGAAACAGAAGCCGTCATAACACCTCACGTGGTACATGTTGTTTGTGTACCGTAAACCACACAATGTAGGGTGGCTACCAAGCAAACAGGAAAAGCTCCCTGGGAGGTCAATACAACTCACAATGGAGTTCTCCATCTACTGTACAAACCGGACCACTTGACTTTCACTGTACCACTTTAAGGATCACAATGAGACCTTTTTTCTCTCTCTCTCAACTCCCCCTCTCTTACCACAGTGTACATGTACATGGGCCTTGCCTATCGATCAGTCAGTGAGACAGGCATCCATGTTTGCGTCCCAGTGTGATGTGATGTACAAATGCTCCTATTCTACACATAATGCTTTAGCAGGGGGCTTAGGAGAGGCGCAGTCAGACCGTCGCCCCCCTCCTCTGGGACATACCAGCTCTCCCACATTGTTTGGCTGGCCTGTGAAGGGGCTAAAGCCCCTGCATGAGAAACAGAGGGCGCAGTACACCAAATCTCTTTGAAGGGTGGCTAAGATGTGTGAAGTTTTTGATATGGGACCGGGCCCACGAGGAGAGGAGGGGTGACTGTGACTGAGGTATGACTGGGATCAGAGGGGCTGACGGGGTATAATGTACCCTGTGACAGCTGCAGAGGGGTCAGACTCAGAGAGAGGGGCTGCAGGGGTGGATCTGATTCCCTTGTACTTGAGGGTGACATGAAGCCGTGGGTCCAGTTGAAAGGCAACATGGAAGCTAATTGGGATTTTGGAGGTGACTTTTTCTTTTTTCTTCATTTTGTCTTAATAGAGGCACTAGGGACGGCACAAACCACCCTGGCTCAAGATTTTTCACACCACATACACAGGGAGGGCATGGACTGCTGACTTTAAAGGTTGAATTAGGTACCCCAGGAGAATGAAGAAACGTACAGCACTCCATTTAAGAATGAGTTAAACTATGAGAAGTTGGTTTTGATTGTCTACGTTTGAGCTTGATTGAACTTTAGAGACCAACAATGGTAAGACTGGGTCTGGTAGGAAGACTAGATAGAAGACAGGACCAGCATAAAAAACCAGTCAACGGTCAATAAAAGACAGGAAGGCTGAACCTTCCCAACCAGAACTCAACAAGTCTCCGGTTCTCTGATTTACTCCCCAGCAAGCTGTTGAAAGTGACCGTGTACGTAGTTACAGGAGACCTTACATCGCTGATCTGACCAGTCTTATCTTACAGAGAACTCATTTCCCTCAGGAAATATGAGTGGTTTAGGACCACATTTTTGTCCTTTCTTCCCAACACCAAAGTCTGTCAAAAGAAACCACACAATTAGACACGGTGCATAAAGCTTTAAATGCTCTGCTCTGTAAAGACCTGACTTCAAAGTCAGAATGACTGGCCGCTTCGTTTTGAAGACAACGACCATGTCACCTGAGGTAAATTGGACTGATCGATTCACAGTCAGGAAAAACAGCTTCAAGCAGTCAATTGAAGATGGGCTTAAGTTTAAGAGATTGAAATCCCCTAAAATTGGACCTTTGGTTATTGGCAATACTGAGGTCATGGAAGGGAATTAGTATTTTACTCCAGAGATACATAACTGTGATTATTGAAGTATATGTAGGCTTAGGAATGTATTAAACAGAATATAATACAGTCAATTGTTTATAGAAAGGAAATGAATGATAATCGTAATTATTTGATTTTACTGCCCTTTGTGTGGCAGAACATTTTTACAGTTACGTTGCAGAAGAAATAAAACATGGATTTTACTACTACAAAGCATGAATTATGCATAAGACACTATCCAATCACATTCATGGACTAAAAGTGCTGAACTTCAAAGAAAGATCATCAAAAGACATGATCTCAAGGGACGTGGTAAGTGTATCTCTGGTTGTAGATAGTAAAACCGTGCCCCTTTACGCTCTCGATCCATTCAAAGTGTTGAGCAGGGTGACGACGTTGCCTGCATACTAAAATAGAGGTTAACCAACCATAGCACTAGCCTAGATGCTGTCTCTGTTCAGCTATTACATACCACTCCTCATTTACTAGAGACTGGCCTATCATTAATGAGCTCGAGGAGATCAGAGGATTTCATCCTAATTCTTTGGCAAATGACAGGAAGTGAAATGTTCGCTCAAAAGACTGGTAACCAGACTACCATAGCCCCATAACATGGGAGGGACTACAGTATATATGTCACAATGTGTGAATCAAAGAAGGTGAATGTGACAATGGATTTTTCTGCTTTCCTCAAGAAGCTCTGATTTATTTTGTAGGCTACATTAGAGTCTCAGATTTCCTTGGGGAAAACATTTAGTTCAAAGTGTTCCCCAAATGAAACATTTTGCCCTGTTCTCTTCTCCGCGTGTAGAAATGCTATTCTCCCTCTTTGCTTTCATCTGTATTTTTAGTCCTTGAAATCTCAGCCATGAGTGCTTCTTCTTCATATTTCACTGCAATTTAATTGCACTTTTTCTATCTACAGTCTTTGATTAGAAAATGAACAGCATGAAATCCAAACACAGAAAATGTACATCAATTGAAAATGTAGGATGTGTCACTCACAGTTGCAGCAGATTATGGTAATCAAGCACTTAACCCCAATATAACAGGACAAAAAAGAGACAGCAGGTTCACCCCAGGATGCAAGCTTCTTCCAGGCACACATTGGTGTGAGGGAGGCTAGAAGGAGGCAGCGTGGACAAGTCGAATACATCTGATCACTAAACCATTGGGAAAGATACCAAGGGGTGATTAGAATCCAAATAAATCTGAAACTGAACTGAATTCTGCAAGGCCACACCCCTTTGCAGCCATGGAAAATCATTCCAGTAGTTTCCTACCTCCTACCGGGGAACATTGGGTTAACTGCCTTGTTCAGGGGAAGAACGACAGATTTTTACCTAGTCAGCTCGGGGATTCGATCCAGCAACCTTTCGGTTACAGGCCCAACGCTCTAACCACTGCCGCCCCAGGGACTATAAAAGTTTGGGAACCACTACTCTAGGTTAGAAGGGTGTCTGACTTAGACAACTCAGTGGTGCAGTCACCGAACATAAAGGTCTGGTAGTAAAAGTCATCCATGCGTTTAAGCTTCCACAAACTTTGCTGAATAATTCACAGAGAGCAGCACTAGCAGTATGTCAGAGACGGGGATATACGGTAGCAAGAGGGAACCACATAACCTACAGTAACCTTTGTTTAACACATTTCCAGGCTACAAGTATTGTCCTTGAAAAGACAATACTCAAATGTTATGTACTTGAAATTAACATTACAGTATACATAAGGGACTCCCGAGTGGCGCAGAGGTCTAAGGCACTGCATCTCAGTGCTAGAGTTGTCACTACAGACAACCTGGTTTGAATCCAGGCTGTGTCACAACCGGCTGCGATTGGGAGTCCCATAGTTTGGCGCAAGATTGGCCGAGCGTTGTCTGGGTTTGGCCGGTATAGGCCGTCATTGTAAATAAGAATGCCTAGTTAAATTTAAAAAATACATCATTTGGAATTGGCACAATAAGAAAAAAGCCCCTTTGAACACTATTAAACTAATTTGTGAATGATCTGGCTACGACGGGTGCCCTGGAGGAAAACTAACCCGGGCCTGGCCTAGCTATGGAGCAAGCCTTCTCATCTCTGACCCTGTCCCTGATCCATCCCTGTCCCTGATCCTATTGACAGCTACTCCTCAGTGACACCCTGACTAGAGAGTGGAGAGAGTACCCTGCTACAGGCCCAGTCTCTGAGATACTGGAGACAGAAAGCCACTCTCTGCTGTGCAAAGGCTGGCTGAAGGGTTAATACTGGTTTAAACATCCCTATCATAGCTCAGAACTAGTCCACCACTGACCTCTTCTATGCTGTGACCCACTTGAACATCACGGCGATGACAAGCGTGCAATAGTGATTTGCGAGGGCAGCTGAGAAGTTCCTACGTCTCCTTATGAAAATGTGGAGTATTTCCGTTTAATGTCTTTAACAGTGGGACAGAGAGGGAGAGAGAGAGAGAGGAGAGAGAAAAACAGAGTAGTCTAAAACAGGAAGAGATAGAGATTGACCCTTATATAAAATGTGGACATTAACCCCAAAAAGGATGCGTGACCAAGGAGTTCTCTTCATGAAGTGAAATACAAATATCAAAGGCCACATGTCTGTCAGTAAAAATCACAGGAAACATTTTCTCACAAAAAGCTCTTTCTTTATCTACATGCTCTGGTCTGGCATCCAGGTCTACACCGGGAAACAGGGGTGGCATGTTCCACAATGACTCCCTGTGTGTGTGTGTGTGTGTGTGTGTGTGTGTGTGTGTGTGTGTGTGTGTGTGTGTGTGTGTGTGTGTGTGTGTGTGTGTGTGTGTGTGTGTGTGTGTGTGTGTGTGTGTGTGTGTGTGTGCACTATCACCATTCTTCACCTGTTTTTTTCCCAACAGCATTTTGCCACTGAGGGTAAATTACTGCAGGCAACTCAGATACTGTAAATGGTAGGGAGAGATAATTTACCACTGAGAAAACAGCCAACAGCGCATTCTGGCAAGACCAACACAGAGTTGAGCGCACCTTGACAGGCCTTATTTGTCATGTGTTCGCATGCAAAAAAGGACGGACCAAGGACCAAAGGCACGTTACACAAGCCATCCATCAACCTAGTGGGGAGGCTCAGCAGTAGGGCTGGCTGTACCAGTACATGACTGAGTGAGGGTTCCCATAGCAGCCCATTACCATTCACCTCCACCATACCTGTATTATCCAGGTAACAACCCCCATACTCTGTCTGCACCTACCGAGGATAATGACCCATATACCTGCATCCTCTGTCTCCACATCCTTGTTATTACCCACATCTCAAATTATACCCGTGTGTCTCCCCATACCCCCATCCCCACACCACTATGTCCCCTGCAGGTGTCCCTACCTACATCTGTATTTGCCCAGCCGTAGAGCCACATCACTAGTACCGGTGGTGTCACTCAGGATCATTGGACCAGCGGCAGTCACAGATCTGACCGGGAGCACTTTCAATCAGAACAACACATAATGGATTGTGTCCAAACTAATGAGGAGGAACAGAGCGTTCCCCACCAGACATGATGACAGTACATTTCTCAACCTAGTCAGGGGATACCTCACTAATCCATCACACAACAGGGTCGATCGGGTTGTAGATCTATCCATCAATGACACAGAGGTAGTGCAATGTTAATATACATTTTAATGATGGTGCATATATAAGCTGTAGGAGAGAGTGCATTAAACTGACCCAAAATGTAGATGTCCTGTGTGATAGATGGACTGTTAAACAAATCAATCTGAGACATTTTGATCCTATAAGTCTTGCTAAATGTATTGATCCTAACATCTAACATCACAGTAAGTAGTACACTGAATCTCATCATATATTTAACAATTGCATTCCTGAAAAGTACACACACCAAAAATCTAAGTTATTATGCTCTTTCAATACATTTGTGTTTCTCAGTCATGATTTAAAAATGAATATTAATCTCAATCCGGCGAGTGTACCTCAGCTCCAGCAAGTGATTTCTGTTGAGAGCAAGGCCCATACATACAATCCCCCTGAAATGGGGCCCAGGGGACCCCATGCTTGCTCTTGCCACGCGTGGGCATCAGGCATCAGCCTCGTGCTGCAGAGCAGAGCAGCCCACAGAAACACACAGTTTATGGGAAGACTAAATTCTTTCACCTCAAAAACTAATTTCTCATGCTCTATTGTTATGCTGATGTCCTCCTTACAAAAGCATGCATTGCCCCAACTCACACGCCGCACGATTATCAATGAGCCGGACTACAGATGGAGCTTCACACCAAATCAAATAAAAAATAAAACACAAAGTTACTGGTCACATACACATGGTTAGCAGATGTTATTGTTAGTGTAGCGAAATGCTTATAGCAAAATGCTTAAATTAACCAACTCTTCCCTTATTTCAGATCAAATATCAGTTTCCTCCTTTATTTTGATCACATACAGCATATGCATCAGTTCATAAGAAAGGTCGTCAGTGATGATGTGCTATGGCACAGATTGGTAAGGATAGCTTTTACAGTTTGTCCTTCTATCTGTGTCGTTAGCTAATATACTGGACACAAATATTTCTGTCTGTAATAAAAGGAAAAACCCATTCTGATTGGCTGGCCCTGGTTCCCCAGTGGGTGGACCTGGCTCCAAGTGGGTGGGCCTCTGCCCAGTCATGTGAAATCCATAGATTAGGACCTAATTTATTTCAGTTGACTGATTTCCTCCTATGAACTGTAACACAGTAAAATCTCTTAAATTGTTGCAGGTTGCGTTTATATTTTTGTTCAGTATAGTTGACACACAGAGGTGGCAGAAAACACAGTGAATGCCTTGTTGCATAAGGATCAAAACAGGGTGATAACTATGTCTATGTAACAGTAGGGTGGAACCTCTGGTCATCACCAGTTATTTTCTCTGACCACCAGATTTTAGTGGCACCCATACATGGAATATGAAGGGGTAGAGCACAGCAAGGTGATCTAAGCCAAACTGACAGAGCTACCACAGAGAGGAGCAGCCTAGCAGGAGGGAGCAGAGCAGGAGACTAGGGCAAGTCTTTGCCCCCCAGCAACCTCTGCTCTACAGAATATGGAGCAATGAGAGAGACCACTCCCAAACAGATGCACTAAAATCCACATAGCAACAGCAGCAAGCCCCCCGTGAACAATGCCCCCACCTCTCCACTACTGAGGCAGTTACAGCCAACCTCAAACCTCTGGCTTCCATAGATGCGTCTGTCCGGGGGTAGGGAAAACACTGTACATGGACAAGACAAGGGTATGGGAGCCTCAATGCACCTGCTAGTCTACATTCACATCCATTGCAATACTGAGTTCCTTTTCCACAGTGGATCTGGACCCTGGTCTGTAATACAGTCCAAATGTGTGAAATTAAACCTGCATGGCATTTAGTACAATCTGGCAGAGGTGTGGTCCAAATGGAGCTCATAGTTTCTATTCCTTGAATACACCAACCTCTTGATTTAGTAACATAAAATGTGCAAAATGTTATTGGTTTCAATAGAAACTAGGTAATAATTGTGTAATAATAACGTAACTAATCTGTAGCCTAGCAACTATATTGTGGACAATCAGACAGTCCTTTGTTGTTCTGGGGGTATAATTTATTAATGTCAAACAAACAAAAACAGCCTTTCAAATATATTTCATGTTAGTCAAATAGAATTTGTCACATTTATATTTTACTCAAATGACAGGATACATTTCCTCCATCCATAAAGTAAGTATTATTCATGCATGGATAATATTTTTCTCTATTCTGGTCATCATGTTATGGTCTTGACACAGGAGAATGGGGGTCAAAGTGGGTCTGCAAGAAGAGCTTAGATACAACACAAAAACAGTGTGTACTGGATACAGTTTCATAGTCTATTGCACTTGGCTTTTCTATTATTTTCCATTATTGTTATATTCATTTTCTTTGTCAAATAATAAATAATGTATCCATTTCTTTCTTGGGGGGCTCTGTTTACCCATGTCACCGCACAGACACTCTATTGTCGCGTATTGATCCCATTGAGTATTTGTAGTTACTAAATAAACAAAACACTTCACTTACTAGGAATTCCTCCTGTAGCAGTCAAACTTCACCCCAGGTCCCAGCTTTTGAATAGTCCACGGCTCTAAAACCAAATGTACACTTCTCCGTGTGTTGCCTTTGCGGATTATTGCACGTCGGTAGGTCGGTGTATTGGCTCTGTGACTCTTTGACGTCTTGGAAATGGAATACATTAGTTGACGACGGGTGGCGGGAGGCGTGTTCAATACCGACTGGGACAGTCCCAATAGGCTGCGCATCTCGATAGTAGGTTCACATTCAAATTAGGAACACAGACAGACACCACACTTTCACTTAGCCTTTCCCTTATTCCTCCATTTGATTAGAAATAATATTGCAGTTGTCCTTTGAATGCAAAAAATATTAATCCTTAAAACTAGAGACGGATAATCAATATTCCATATTTTTCTAGGCACCGTCAGAGCTGGAGTCTGTTCTGAAATGGTTCCAATGTTAAGGCTACATAGCGTTAATTTTAGTTCATATTCTTTATTTTAATAATGAATAGCTTAAAACGTCTGATGACTCATTATTTTGCAGATCAACGCCCTCCACTGGTCACACTTTAATTACTAGGGGTGCAAACAAACAAAACATTCATGCATTACTTATTACACAGTATGTATACGTATTTCGTGTGTGTTGTGTGTATGTTAACTGTTGAATGACATTATATAATCACAGTAAACTACAGTACCAAAATGTAGTCCTGCATGTGTATTATCTCTCTGTATCTCTTGTACAAATCTAGCACACCTCACTGACACTATAACACTATATTTTGCAGAAACTAAGGGGGAGTGTGCTTGCTCTTGGTAAATAAATAAACAAATCAGTCAATCAAGGACACATACAAATTATCTGCCTAAAGATACACGTTAGAAGAATTATGCCGCAGTTGTATTTTAAGTCTGGATGTTGAGTTTGATTTGTGTTGTGTGGATGTAAGAGTCAGAAGAACGAAACTGCTTGTGTATGAAAGTTATGTTATTTGAAGTGTAGATAGATAGATAGATAGATAGATAGATAGATAGAGAGAGAGAGAGAGAGAGAGAGAGAGTTGTTAATAAGATATGGTTGGGATTCAGATCTTAAAGCTATTGAAATGGTCTTTTAACCCAAACTGCTTATTCACCTTTTATAAAGGACAAATATTACATAAGTAGTTAATTCATTAATATTAATGAATGTATGTTTTTGTTTCTCATTGCAGTTAAAAACAAACTATTCTGAAGGTTTGATGTGACATACATCACCTTTCAGAGCTATTTATTGGAGTTGAGAATAAAACTATTTCCAGCAAGTAAACTGAATTAGGCTCTGTTAAGGAACCACAATGTGTCACATGCTAAACATGTTACGCTAGTGAGTTTGCATGATAGCAGTGAATTCATGAGATCATGTTGTTAAATTCATAACCAAGAGACCTCACATTCCTCTTCACAGTTTAGTGTACAGTTTGAATAATGTAGGAAATAGACATGTATAGAGGGGCTGTAGCCTACATCAAATGTCATTGAGACACTTATTTCATCATGTAAGCCTATCACTGATCAAATTAAGCTGTCAATTTTGACATTATCATTTTTGGATCTTAGTACAGGAAATAGCTTAACATGAACGAGACTCTCAATAACAAACACCCAGAATTGAGTTGATTGAAATAAGTTATGTCTTGTGAACACATTTTTACTGCATAAATCAAGTAAAGTTATAGTTCCTAATCACACGCATAATCACTCGTTTTTCCCTCCTGACATTGCCTCCTATCCATGGAATTCAATTGTCGTGAAAAGATCATTGGTTCCATGTACAGCATTTCAAGCATGACTGGATTCCACTTGGAGTTAAGATCTAAAAAACTGTAATTTGCCAAAATTACAACCTCCTCACCAAGGATCAGGTGTCTTGTAATGGTGAGGACTGCAGAGGGCCCAGCCTCAAGATAAGGATTATTTAACTTCAGGATAAAAGAAGAGAAAAAAAAAAGAGAGAGAGAGAGAGAGAGAGAGAGAGAGAGAGAGAGAGAGATATTGTTTATTTCACTTTTGTATATTATCTACCTCACTTGCTTTGGAAATGTTAACATATGTTTCCCATGCCCATAAAGCACATTGAATTGAATTGAATTGAATTGAGAGAGAGAGAGAGAGAGAGAGAGAGAGAAGATGAATGGAAGGTGTAGAAGGAGGGGATTTGTATGAAGGAGAAGAGACATGGTACCTGAGGAATGTGGGAGATTAAAATATTAGCTCAAAAAAAGGATGAAAGACAGAAGGGGTGGAGAGAGAGAGATAGAGAGATAGAGAGCACACACACTTCCACTAATTGAATCAAATCCTATGGACTAATGACATCACCATGTCCAGGCCATATTTTGTTCATTCCATTTTTTTCTGAAAAATAACAACTGAGTAAAGTTATAGGACTTATACCTCTTCCTCTTGACCAGGGACGCTGCTCTGCATGCAATGCAGTCTGGGATATCACATCCATTAACATTATCAAAGGCAGGCCTGTCAATCAGAAGAGACAATGGGGATAGTGAAGAGGACACCTCTACAGACAGAAGCCTATTCATATAGCGGGGAACATCAACTCTGCAGTCATAGAGCAGAGGCCAGGGCTCTACCCCTCCACTTAAAGACTCGAGACCTGGATGACTACATATAGGCATTACACCCATTATCAGTAGATCGGACACTAGAGCTGGGCTCATCCCATCTCATCCGCCTGTTTAAAGTGCACTTTGGAAATGGCCTCATGATAAAAGAAAACTGAAGCTGTAACTTGACCTTTTCTCTAGAACTCTCTGGTATTTGTCATGTGGATATAAAGTAAGCAAATTCTGACTGCAAAATGTATTTGTGACATTGTCTTTGAAGAGCCCTTACAAGTGAGTTTTACTGTATCTTCTGTTTGATTTCCACACCTTTCTAATGCATTTGTAAACCCAACTAAATAGCCTTTAGCCCAGAGCGGTGTGGGACTGTATGTTCATGTCGAGTCTGTAAGTGTTTTGTCCACACATCAGAGCAGAGCTGTAGAGACAAGGCTGCCAACAACCCCTCGTCTTCTCCGTCAACACCTCAGACAGGGTAGCATGTTGGGACTAAATGCAACCATCTATATCCTAAACAGTGAAAGACACACGCCTGCTGTCATGCACCATAGCCATGCATGATCAATCAAATAATCACATTTACTGAAATCATCATCTCGACACCCAAACCAAATCTGATACTCGATGTCACGACTCACGAGAGACTACTCTGAACACAAATGCAAATGTTTTATAAACTCCAACCCTTGGGGGACTTAATGGAAATTACCTTACCTGCTCTGACTTGTGACCCTGTCCTGATACAGCATTGCTACAATACACAGTGAACAATCTACTTTGGTCCCACTAAAATACCATTAGTGTACATCTTTTAGGCAACAGTTATCAACAATCTAGTCTGTATATAGAGATTCCAGACATTTACATCTGTGTAATAGAGCACCTTTACTTCAAACACCCTGAAGATCTAAAGAGCCTTAACAAGTCACCCTCTCCAAACTTGTGAATGGTAGGATCCACCTGTCTTGTGACCTGGATCAGAGGCAGGGTCATGCCACCCTGTGGTCCCTACAGGGGGAGCTTAGTCTGTGGCCACCCTACGCCCGGTCCATGGACATCAAAGGACATATCCAAAAACATGGGGAAGATAGACAGAGACAGAAAGATAGTGACTTAAACAGAACCTCTGTCTTATGCTATGTTTGTTGATGTTTATCCACAGAAAAATAATAATTTATACATAATTGAGGCTGATGATAACAGAAAACAAATTTGATTGAATTAATAAAATATTCCGCAAACTGCCCGAGGTCAAGAGGCGGGAAACAACTAGTGAGAAGATCTTTGACGTTAGATCCATAAGCACAAGACACAGCCAACCTCTGACTGTTGATAATTGGACATATCTTCTCAGCTCAGTCAACCTGAGAGACTAAATACAGGTATTTAATTAATTGCTCTGATGGGTTTCAGCTTATGTTCTGTTGAGGCTTGACAGCATCTCATCTTAAAGTGCTAAGATGATGTTGAGGAGTTGCCCCCTGCAGGGTCTTAGTTACTGTACCTGGACATTCCCGTCAACTGTGCTTTAGATTTAACAGGGTCCGTACAACACACACTGAGATGAAGAGGTTGGAGTAAATAGTCCATGAGCCACTTAAGGCTGAATTAAAGGGTTGGCTTTGATGGGATACTATGAGGAAAATAAGAAAAATGATAAAGTCTCAGGATATGATCTATCCATCAACAACTGTTTCTTTAAAAAATATACTGGCCACGTTCGGAAGTCATTCATACCTTTTATATAAAAGATGGACTGCCAAGACCATCTGCAATAGAGCATTCAGGAAAGCTTGTTTCTCACTTTCCCACCTTCCTTTTCAATTATCAGCTCCTCCTGTTTTAACCTTTATCGTAGTCAAGTCTTCAGAAGTCACCCTTATTGGTATAGCAGAAGTTCTGGATATCCAGGACCAGGCTTCACCAACAATCTCTTTGAAGAGAGAAAGAGATGCCTGTGAACTGTAGAGGAGCTGCCACCGTCTCTCTTTTCACACCTGCAGCAACAGCCACCTATCCAGTTCCGAATGGAGCCCTAGTAGCATAACCAGTCTTATGTAAACAGGAGGTGTGAGATCCCAGCAGGTTCTTTGGCATCACAGGGCCTCTCCTGCTGTGACTGAGTAATGGGATGTGGAAAGCAGATCACAGGGCTGGTCTGAGGAGCCTTGAGATCAGTGTTTTCACTACACTACATGGGAGGAGGGCCTCCATACCTACTCCAAGGCTAGAGCCTGACCTGCCGTTACCACCCTAGACATGAAGGCGTGTCTTTGGGGTGGTCTGGAGGGCCACGACCCTCTCTGCTGGACCTCCCTGGGCTTCAGATCTGAGAGGGCATAATGACTAACTCAGACAACATGTGTCGACGGCTGGTAGGTTTATGAGGCGGGTGACACATGATGAGAGGACCTGTAGAACCAGATTAAACATGCCAGCCTAGCCATTCAGTTTAACTGATGTTGAGAGCTAACTCAAACCCTAAGCAATGACAACATTGTGGGAGCCAAAGGTTTCAATTCTTCCCATGTTACTGTACATGAATCATTGAGCATAACAGCTACATGTTACAAACCATTTCACTGTACTTGAGCTATGAGAAATCATAGGAAATCTTACATATACTTCATGTACACATTTATATCAGTGCACAGTAGTAAATTGAGTCTCACCAGAATATGTACTGTAAGGGAAAATCAACGAAAATACTGGAAAATATTGAAAGACTTGGAAGGTGTGTTCAACGACGCGCTAACGGAGTGGAACTAACTTTCCACGGAGTTTAATTATTTTCCAGAAAACGCATAAAGCCCTGAGTTGATTAATCCCTTTTATACCATAGCTATAATTTAACACATTTACCACTATAAATGTGTTCATTTGCCGGTAGAAATGTGTTCAAAATCCACTGAAGTATCTAGCAAGTTTACTAGATAGCAACAGTAGTTGCCTTGGTAACCAAACAAACAGACTTGCTAGTTTAGCTAACCAAACCATCAGTCCTAGCTGGATATTATGAAAATCGTATTCAACAATGTCAATAATGTTTTTAATTTGACTTTTGCTTTCAAAAGCAACTCAAACATATAACAAGTAAGAACTATAGCCATTGAATTATACCGTGCTGGTATACAGTGTGTTATAGGGAAAAACGCACGCTCTAGAAGTCCCTTCAAGCTAATCAGAAATGAGTATTCAACAATGCCATGGTATACAACTGGACACATAATATAGTCAAAAGGTGTGTGTAACCTGTCAACATTTGTACCTGAGACATACAGTATCACCTGAGACATTTTTAGGATTGGGGAGACAGTAATAGTTTAACCTGGGGATGTCCCCATCCACACACCCTGATCAAACATTGAATGGTTTAAAAAGACACTGGGTTGAAAGAGAATTGACCCTCCCGGCACAATTACTATGCATAAGACATTCCAAGGGTACTAGGATGGCATATTAGAATACTACTGGCCCAGTTTTACTTGAAACTAGTCTGGCGATCCAAATCTCCCAGGCTGCACAGACAATTTGAAGTTGATATAGTCTACTCAAAGGGTTCTTCTTAGAACATGTAACCTATGAAATGGAAAGATTTGTCCAGAGTCAACAAGAAAAACAAAAGAGTACAGTTTTAAATAACTTTCATTCACTTTCAACACTAATCTCCTTAGTTGAAAAAACTAGCCAGCCACACCACCTCGATCTATCAGCAGACCCTTTCCTTTGAGTCACTAGAGTTCCTGTCTCTCCTTTGGTAAGAGTCTCACTGGGGTTTGGCCAACCCTTCGAGACTCAGCTTAACCTTGTATCAAGGGGCTAAGATCCCCATAGCAGAATAAAGTGCTGGGATTTCTCCCTCTGAAATACTGTCAGCCAATTAGCATTGTGAACTCTGCCCTCACATCGGAATGTTAATCCCCGATTGGCCGTCGCCGTGTAAACATACCCGGACAAAGACTCATGTTAGGTAACCAAAACCCACCACCAACCAATACTGTGACTGTAAGAGAAGGACAACTAGGGGCCTGGGGAGGAAACAAAAATTGTTCACAGAGGTGAAATGGTCAGATTTGCTATTAAACATGAGAAAGAGGTAAGTGATATCCCCTTTTAGAGGCCTACCTGCAACATCAGAGGAAGAGTATACAGTTGAGAGAGAGAAGGAAGGAAGGAAGGAAGGAAGGAAGGAAGGAAGGAAGGAAGGAAGGAAGGAAGGAAGGAAGGAAGGAAGGAAGGAAGGAAGGAAGGAAGGAAGGAAAGAAAGAAAGAAAGAAAGGGGGACAAGAGGTGAATATGATTGGCATGCATACTGCTGGTCAACCAAGCATAGCAGAAAGTCTTGACCGTACTTAGTTGATCATTGGCGTCTTGGCTCAACCATTTCATTACAGAAGCATTATGGGATTGGCCTAAATCAGTTATAAATGTGGTTTGGTTACCTAATTGCCCAGACCACTTCAAATGTGCCCATTGATAGAAGTCATGAGTCCCAATACTAAACTAATGCTTTTCTATTTTCAATCCATCAATTTATTTTTAATAACTTAAAAGTGACATATAATCTAATACTGTGCTTCAGTGGATGATAATGTCAGAATTGGATTAAGTTTAATTCAATAGAAGATTGCATAAAGACAATTGTTATGGCATAGTAAAGCAGGGGCTAAATGCGGTCCATGTGACGCATTACAATGCAACTTCATCCAGTATTAATCCCATACAGTCACAGAATTGTATCCTGTGGATCTAACATATCTATCAAT
Organism: Oncorhynchus nerka; assembly: GCF_034236695.1. Classification (NCBI taxonomy): domain Eukaryota; kingdom Metazoa; phylum Chordata; class Actinopteri; order Salmoniformes; family Salmonidae; genus Oncorhynchus; species Oncorhynchus nerka. The sequence continues at coordinate 49,693,484 of NC_088398.1, read as the reverse complement.
AGCATTTAGTTAAGATGTATTCCAGTGCATCAGAATGTCTTGATCAAGCAATACATTTTGCAATCTGCTCCAACCACTGACAGTAAACGGCTGAGACACAAAGCAGCCATCGGGGGCCAATCTGAGGGGGGTATGTGGGGTGGCTCGAGAGCGTCACTGGGTCTTTGTGAGACCGATGACTCCAGAGAGGGTGGAAAGTAACAGGCTGCAGCTCCATGCCTAATAAAGCCAGAACAAAGCGAGCAGCGGCCAGAGCAAACAGCGTGCGCACACACACACACACACACACACAGTCCCAAGTCAACGGCTGTCCAGTGAGGCCTCTTCTGTGAAGCCAAAACAGCCAAACACACACTTTCACTGGTCTTGGACAATGGAAACCCATCCCCCAACGTATCGTGCCTCCTTGCGCACACGCACGCACACACCCTGACTGTTCTAGATGACCTGTACTGTTTTTAGAGCATGTTTATCTCTGTAATAGTCTGGTTTTAAAAAAACAACACATGACAAGGCAGAAATGAGAATTTTCCCCCAGGGTCTAATTTCAGGAAGTGAGTGTCTGTTTTGACAGTCCCTTCAACACCCTCCTTCATGGTGCACCCAAGGGCTAGGTGCAGGTGAGGCCCCTACTGCCTATACTCTCACTGGATAGGGGTGTTATGGTAGCTCACAACCAACCATGCTAATCTATCATGCATCAGGCTGCAAGCCGAGTGGCTTTCTTAAAACACACTCCTGAGAAAACAAGGTAAACAAAAGAGCTTCTGATAATGACCCCCCAGCTCCCATGACCACTATCACAGCAAATACAGATGACCTCTCTGATCATTAGGAAATTGGTAATTGTACAATATGAACCCTGTAAGGTGGAGATTCTGCAAATGTGAACTGCCCTTTACGATTCTTCATAAAACTAATTGCGTTAGTTTGAAACATTTGAGAGTTTACCATTTAAATGGAGACAGGCAGTCATGGTCACCAAGCGCCGAGAAATAAAGGAACAAACATTGTATGGCAATTCATAGGAAAAGTTATTACTTAAGTGATAATGCCCAAGAAGCCGGTGCTTGGAGGATATATTGGCACGAGTGTTGTTGTTAGCAAACCGTGCCAATATATCCTCCAAACACCGGCTTCGAGGGCATTATCCCTTTTATACAAGGGGTTACCAACATATTAACCTGTCTCACACAGGTTATAACCCTGTCTCACACAGGAAGCAGCGCAGGTCCTAATCCAGGCACTTGTCATCTCCCGTCTGGATTACTGCAACTCGCTGTTGGCTGGGCTCCCTGCCTGTGCCATTAAACCCCTACAACTCATCCAGAACGCCGCAGCCCGTCTGGTGTTCAACCTTCCCAAGTTCTCTCACGTCACCCCGCTCCTCCGCTCTCTCCACTGGCTTCCAGTTGAAGCTCGCATCCGCTACAAGACCATGGTGCTTGCCTACGGAGCTGTGAGGGGAACGGCACCTCAGTACCTCCAGGCTCTGATCAGGCCCTACACCCAAACAAGGGCACTGCGTTCATCCACCTCTGGCCTGCTCGCCTCCCTACCACTGAGGAAGTACAGTTCCCGCTCAGCCCAGTCAAAACTGTTCGCTGCTCTGGCCCCCCAATGGTGGAACAAACTCCCTCACGACGCCAGGACAGCGGAGTCAATCACCACCTTCCGGAGACACCTGAAACCCCACCTCTTTCAGGAATACCTAGGATAGGATAAAGTAATCCTTCTCACCCCCCTTGAAAGATTTAGATGCACTATTGTAAAGTGGCTGTTCCACTGGATGTCTTAAGGTGAACGCACCAATTTGTAAGTCGCTCTGGATAAGAGCGTCTGCTAAATGACTTAAATGTAAATGTATATTCAAATAATGATTGACATATTTTCATAAAAACATCATTTGGATGAATATATTCATACTATTTCATGCTTCCACAAAATATAGCCCTGACGCAAATCTAGGGTTGCAACCCTAGCCGGCTGGCCGTTCATTCTATCGGTTAGGTTGCCAGAGACCCAGTAGTTTAGTCTTTTTGTTCGATATCTATGGACGCGAGCCAGTCGTTCGTTCGAAATGTTCCATCGCCATGCTGTCTGGCAAACATTCTTATCCCTTGCTTGCTAGCTAACTTCCACTAACACAGTCGTCACATCAAACAGTACAGCCAGAATAACAGAAATGAACTGCATTTGCATTTGTTTAAGCTGTTTTCTAGTGACATTTATTTGGATACATCCATAACAATGAGCTAATGATACACGATTTTGCCCGGCATAGACAATTTGATCTCTTGCCAGGACACGGTTGTCACTAGTTACCACAAACACAAAGTCATAAACTCTGACTATTTCTACTCGTTCTTTTCTTCTTAAAATCTGATTTTAAACCAAACCTCAGTCATAGCCTTAACAACACTGCTAACTGTATGCCTTACCCTAACCTTAAATTATGACCAAAAAGCTTTTTGTTCCAATAATTATTTATGAAATAGCCAAGTGTTACTTTGTGGCTGTGGTAACAAGTGACAACTCCAGGACACAGTTCAGAGGAGCTAGACAACTACACTAACGCAATCACTTGAAACGGCATCTGGAAAAACAGCAAACTAGCTGTGTTTCATTTTGTTTGACCTGTTTTTCTATTGAAATGTATTGGTATGTATCCATAAACATTATGCCGATTCATGATTTCAACTGGCTGAGAAAAGTTGCCTGCCTGTCCATCTCTTCCCAGCACTTTCAAACTATGAAACAGTTGGAGATCGAATGTCCATATTGAAACAACGTTACAGATGTCAGAGAGACAGACAGCACTTTTTTTACAAGCCGCCACAGTTGAAAACAAAATGCTAGTCTAAAAGAAAATGGGAGATAATGTCTAGATGCTTTTTACAGTAGAGATCAAGTTCCTAAATTGCCTGGCTGGGCTGATGCGATGGTGGATTGAGCAGTGAGGTGGAACAGTAAATAGGCATTTCAATGTATCCTTAGTGGGTGGTAACATGGGGATTAGACACCGGCTGGAACTCGGTTTTAACCAATCAGCATCCAGGATTAGACCCACCCTATAATATGCCATAAATAACTGAACATTCCATGGTTTCTTGACATATTCATTAAATATCAATAAAACACGATAAGAAGGTTAACCTTTAAAAAGGTCAACTTTTTCATGTTGCTGACATGGAAAGTCATAAAATCCTTTGTTGTTAATCTCTCACAACTTCCTGGCAATGATAGTTTATGCCATATTACATCACCAGACATTGCAACTATTTATGTAAATAAATATCATATTCCATCTTTTTCTGAGATTTCCAGATCGAAGAACAGATGTGATAAGACCTCTTCACAACATGCGGCAGAAACAGGGCCAGCACACAGCTTGGTGAATCAGTCTCACATGCTAGGAACTACATAACGGTCAAAATGAGCACCATGTTGTCATATGGCCACAGACATGGGACGTCTGCAAAGAGATAATACATTCTGGTAAAAGTAACACTGTAATGTCATTAAGGCATGTTGTCGAGAAAAGCTAAATATATAGAAAAGTACATCTTTCCAAAAGTATAGTTCTTTCCATTTTATTTAAGGATATTCACAAGTTATGCTAACAAAAATACAAGTAACAATATTTCTTAACAAAACATTCAAGTGCAAAATGCTTTCATTTTGTGCCATACTATGGATCAAGTACTAATACATTTACGCCAGATTCCATGTCTATCATCATCTCCCAAAGTTCTCCCTGATCCAATGGGCATGGGGCATGCCTATGTGTCCAGTCATTCCTGGGCCATGTGTGCACTGCAGTGCTGCAAAATCCCACAGAGAACACACGATTAACATTCCCAGGACCATGAATAATCCTAGGGAATGTTCTGTGGAACATTTAAAGTCTCCAGGTTCCAGCCTCTCATTCGGCATGCTCCGTATAGTAGTTTTGGGCTCTGGCCAGGGCTGATTGAAGGATCGGTCACTGGGCATCCATCTTTGAATCAGCAATGGACATTAGACTTATGATGGGCATGATCCTCCTTGAACCCTTCCGGCTAACTCCTCTGCTTGCCAACTCCACTAGCTGGCAAGCTACATCCAATTCTATAGATCAACTGACCATTGGTCTTTGTCCAATTATATTGATTCCATGGATGCTTTCTCCAGTCCCATTGGCTTATGTAGATGAAACCAATGTTAACAAACCAAGCATCATTCATTAGGACACTGCTGTAGTCCTTCGTGATTGTTCGATTGATCTATGTGACATCTTTAACACAGATTACCACCACACTTGTAACAACACACATCCTCCATGTTCAGAGGAACATGCTGGTCTGGTATAGTCTGGTCCCCTCTATAGGGACATGCTCTGAGGGACAGCAGTGTCACAGTAGGACCAGTCTGGTCAACCCCAGGCCCAGGGTGTTGAGTAATGTCATCCAGCAGCAGCCCCACGCTGTCCTCACAGGGGCCTGGGGTGGGGCTGAGTTGTAAGCCTGCTGCCTCATGGCAAACACAGCATTGGTGTGGTTGGTGGGGACCTCCACGTTGCAGATCATACCCTCACAGCACGACACACACTCCTACAAGAGGGAGAGGAGACAGAGGAGACAGAGCGGAGGAGTGAGCGACAACAAAATCAAAACACAAAGGCAGCAGTAATGACAATACTTTTCAGCTGATTCTACAAGTTCCTGAGGAGACAGATGATGGTGGGTTATTGTGGATGGGTTTTGGTGTATGGACTTACTGTGTGACCCATGTCCCTGTGATGTCTACAGCCTGAAGCGTGACACACCTCCCTGGCAGCACACTTTTTGGTCACAAACTTGGTCTTGCCATGACTGGTGAAGTGGTGCACTGTCATACAGAACTGTGTATCTGAGGAAAGGATAACAAAGAAATATACATTACTCAACTGGTTAGCTGGCTTGACATGGGCCGGAGCTGTCCGGAGCGCCATATTTTTGGGGAACTGCATACCGGCTCTGCTATACCACAAAGTGGCCTATCACGGCCCAGATTCAGACACAGAGTCAAAAAAGGTTGATCAAAGCAGAATGAAAGCGGGATCTGCATTGAATAGCAATGGGGAGTGGGCATTCATATCCAAAATCAAAAGTAACAGTCGATGCAGCTGGTGGCCACACCAGATACTAAGTACTGCAGTGCATCTCCTCCTCATGGACTGCACCAGATTTGCCAGTTATTGCTGTGAGATGTTACCCCACTCTTCCACCAAGGCACCTACAAGTTCCCGGCCATTTTTGGGGGGAATGACCCTAGCCCTCACCCTCCGATCCAACAGGACCCAAAACCGAGACTCGTCAGTGAAGAGCACTTTTTGCCAGTCATGTCTGGTCCAGTGAAGGTGGGTTTGTGCCTATAGGTGATGTTGTTGTCAGTGATGTCTGGTGAGGACCTGCCTTACAACATGCCTACAAGCCCTCAGTCCAGCCTAACTGTGACCTTAATTGCCTATCGTCTGTAATCTGTTTTAACGACTGTTCCACAGGTGCATGCTCATTAATTGTTTATGGTTCATTGAACAAGCAGGGGGAACAGTGTATAAACCCTTCACAATTAAGATCTGTGAAGTTAATGTTGTTGCCTCTGTTGCCTTTCCACCAGCACCGTTGAGAAAATAAATTGACACGGTTGGGATTCCCCTCTAGACATTTAGGCCTATATCTGACAAATCTAATTATAATTATCTCTATATATTTTTTAAAATATCTTTATTGGCATTTTTTATTTTTATTTTTACAATTTAACAATCATTAGCAAAATATGACAATTAGATAATGCCATGTGCTTTCTTCCTGTCCTACAGTTTCAAATAACAACATCTCCATTCAGATTATTTAAATGTTTTAAATAATTAGGGGGTAGATCAGCTTTAATATTGCAGATAGATTGCAATGTAATCGTCTGCATAATTTACAATCCCACATATATTTTTTGTTGGTAAATATATAAAGATATACACATTGTAAACTAATAGCGAAGACATCAAAACTATGAAATAACACATATGGAATCATGTATTAACCAAAAAAGTGTTAAACAAAACCAAATATATTTGATATTTGAAACTCTTCAAAGTAGCCACCCTTTGCCTTGATGACAGCTTTGCACACTCTTGGCATTCTCTCAACCAGCTTCATGAGGTAGTCACCTGGAATGCATTTCAATTAACAGGTGTGCCTTGTTAAAAGTAAATTTGTGGAATTTCTTTCCTTCTTAATGTGTTTGAGCCAATCAGTTGTGTTCTGACAATGTAGGGGTGGTATACAGAAGATAGCCCTATTTGGTAAAAGACCAAGTCCATAACATGGCAAGAATAGCTCAAATAAGCGAAGAGAAATGACAGCCTATCATTACGTTAAGACATGATGGTCAGTCATTTCGGAAAATTTCAAGAACTTTAAAAGTTTCCTCAGTTGCAGTTGCAAAAACCATCAAGCGCTATGATGAAACTGGCTCTCATGAGGACTGCCACAGGAAGAGTGCTGCATCAGATGACCTGGCCTCCACATTCACCCAACCTCAACCCAATTGGGATGGTTTGGGATAAGTTGGACTGCAGAGTAAAGGAAAAGCATCCAACAAGTGCTCAGCACATGTGGGAACTCCTTCAAACTGTTGGAAAAGCATTCCAGGTGAAGTTGGTTGAGAGAATGCCAAGTGTGTGCAAAACTGTCAATGTAAAATAGATTTTGAATTGTTTTAACACTTTTGGTTACAAGATTATTCCATATGTGTTTATTTAATAGGTTTGATGTCTTCTCTATTATTATACAATGTATAAATAGTCAAAATAAAGAAAAACCCTTGAATAAGTAGCTGTGTCCAATTTATTTATTTATTTTTTTACCACTTTTTCTCCCCAATTTCATGGTATCTAATTGTTTTTAGTAGCTACTATCTTGTCTCATCGCTACAACTCCCGTACGGGCTCGGGAGAGACGAAGGTTGAAAGTCATGCGTCATCCGATACACAACCCAACCAAGCGCGCATCCAACCTGGAAGCCAGCCGCACCAATGTGTCGGAGGAAACACCGTGCACCTGGCAACCTTGGTTAGCGCTCACTGCGCCCGGCCCGCCACAGGAGTCGCTGGTGCGCGATGAGACAAGGACATCCCTACCGGCCAAGCCATCCCTAACCCGGATGACGCTAGGCCAATTGTGCGTCGACCCACGGACCTGCTGGTCGCGGCCGGTTATGACAGAGCCTGGGCGCGAACCCAGAGTCTCTGATGGCACAGCTGGCGCTGCAGTTTGACTGGTACTGTATATATACAGTATATCACAAAAGTGATATTTTTGTAAATATTTGAGTTATCTTTTCATGTGACAACACTGAAGAAATGACACTTTGCTACAATGTAAAGTAGTGAGTGTAAAGCTTGTATAACAGTGTAAATTTGCTGTCCCCTCAAAATAACTCAACACAGCCATTAATGTCTAAACCGCTGGCAACAAAAGTGAATACACCCCTAAGTGAAAATGTCCAAATTGGGCCCAATTAGCCATTTTCCCTCCCCGGTGTCATGTGACTCGTTAGTGTTACAATGTCTCAGGTGTGAATGGGGAGCAGGTGTGTTAAATTTGGTGTCATCGCTCTCACACTCCCTCATACTGACTGGTCACTGGAAGTTCAACATGGTACCTCATGGCAAAGAACTCTCTGAGGATCTGAAAAAAAGAATTGCTGCTCTACATAAAGATGGCCTGGGCTATAAGAAGATTGCCAAGACCCTGAAACTGAGCTGCAGCACGGTGGCCAAGACCATACAGCGGTTTAACTAGACAGGTTCCACTCAGAACAGGCCTCGCCATGGTCGACCAAAGAAGTTGAGTGCACGTGCTCAGCATCATATCCAGAGGTTGTCTTTGGGAAATAGACGTATGAGTGCTGCCAGCATTGCTGCAGAGGTTGAAGGGGTGGGGGGTCAGCCTGTCAGTGCTCAGACCATAAGCCGTACACTGCATCAAATTGGTCTGCATCGCTGTCGTCCCAGAAGGAAGCCTCTTCTAAAGATGATGCACAAGAAAGCCCGCAAACAGTTTGCTGAAGACAAGCAGACTAAGGACATGGATTACTGGAAACATGTCCTGTGGTCTGATGAGACCAAGATAAACTTATTTGGTTCAGATGGTGTCAAGCGTGTGTGGCGGCAACCAGGTGAGGAGTACAAAGACAAGTGTGTCTTGCCTACAGTCAAGCATGGTGGTGGGAGTGTCATGGTCTGGGGCTGCATGAGTGCTGCTGGCACCGGGGAGCTACAGTTCATTGAGGGAACCATGAATGCCAACATGTACTGTGACATACTGAAGCAGAGCATGATCCCCTCCCTTGATCCCCTACAGTGGCAACCTGTGAAGCTCTGGTAAACTCCATGCCCAAGAGGGTTAAGGCAGTGCTGGAAAATGATGGTGGCCACACAACATATGGACACTTTGGGCCCAATTTGGACATTTTCACTTAGGGGTGTACTCACTTTTGTTGCCAGCGGTTTAGACATTAATGGCTGTGTGTTGAGTTATTTTGAGGGGACAGCAAATTTACACTGTTATACAAGCTGTGCACTCACTACTTTACACTGTAGCAAAGTGTAATTTCTTCAGTGTTGTCACATGAAAAGATATACTCAAATATTTACAAAAATGTGAGGGGTGTACTCACTTTTGTGATATACTGTACACATACATATACAGTGCCTTCGGAAAGTATTCAGACCCCTTAACTGTTTCCACATAACCCGTTTTTGCTTTGTCATTATGGGGTATTGTGTGTAGATTAATGCATATTTTTTACATTTTTAGAAAAAGGCTGTAATGTAATAAAATGTGGAAGAAGTCAAGGGGTCTGAATACTTTCCGAATGCACAGCATACTTCCTATGGCTTCTCAAAATGGACAAACAGTACTATTGCTGCTTATTTCTTGTTTTTCAAGTGAAGGTCTTTGACCGGAGCATGCTGTTCGGTTCGCCTAGCCGACTTCGGCTAGCCGCCAGTCGAACTGAAGCATGCTGACTGAACAGTGCAGTTATTCTACTTTGTGGGGGGTTAAGTGCCTCCCAGTTAGCACATACGTTCTGAGAACCATATGTTTTTAAGGAAAAGGGATACCTAGTCAGTTGCATAACTGAATGCATTCAACTGAAATGTGTCTTCCGCATTTAACCCAAACCCGCTGAATCAGAGCTGCGGGGACTGCCTTAATCGCTGTCCACGTCATCGGCGCCCGAGGAGCAGTTCTTGTTGTGGGTTAACTGCCTTGGTCAAGGGCAAAACAGCAGATATTTCCACCTTGCCAAAGCTCTTAACCGCTAAGCTACCTGCTGCCTGGTGCGTGGTTGTCCTATGGTTATTTTGCATACAACCTTCCCACAACTTTCTGGGAATGGTGCAAGATGGCTGCTTGGCTTTGGAACATTATTAGCACATTTAAGGAACTTGAAAAAATGATTTTCTTGGTATTTCATAACTTCAACTTAACGTTTCCTAAAAGTAAATTTTTTTTTTTTTACATTGGCAGGAGATAGTAGCCCAAATGGGATCAGAATGCAGCTTTATAATAAAGCATTTCATGCATCATCGCATTTGCAGACTTATGTAAGATGTAAACCCTGCTATTCATAATGTGACGAGTAGATTCGCTAGTCATAATTTAGGCTAATAATATAACTCAATCACTGCTCTCAAAAAATACTGTTCAACGCATGGCTGAGAGCTTATTTTGTAGAGGCCTGGGATTTAGGCTATATCAGGTTTCTTCTTCCCTTGCACAGGAAAAACACATTTCATGCAATTCTACTTTATGACACTTTATATGACTGGAGACATTAGCAGAATCTATTTTAATATGACAAATTACAGGGTAGCCTACTCTGCTGACACTGACAAACAATCAATAAAAACCACACTGTCCATATAATAGGCCTACAAGAAGGGGAGACACAAAGAGAATATGTGTCACTTAAACAAACGTCTAAGTGACACAGACCCAACAATGATTAAGAGTGAATATGTGCAGTGGTGAATATGCGTAGTGCGTATTCACTGGGGCCGATGCTCTCCGCTAGTGCCAATAAGATAACTTAATAGCCTAAGTTGAGACTTTAGATAACTAAAAGACAGATCTCTCTTTACAGCAATAGCCATTTGCTTTCCAAACTATGTCTTCCCAGGATGAATTTTTAAATATTGTGATATACCTGGCTGGGCTCTCTACTTTCACTGACAGCCTGAACTCAAAAATCATCTATTTGGTATTTGCAGCGCGTGCTGCCGAAATTGCACATTTGCAATTTTAAAACAATCTAGAATTTTTTTTTTTACATGATCCTATGTGGCCAAATCATGCTTTAGTAGTCTATTTTTATTTTTATTTTTTTATTTTTGTTTAGACAGGAATAGGCTGTCAATCTACTATAATAAATAGCCCAAACAGACTCTGGGACAGTTGTGGGACGAAAAATCCCAAATTTATACAACCAGTAGGCCTAGGCTACATAAAAAATGTACAGTTGAAGTTGGAAGTTTACGTACATTTAAACTCAGTTTTTCACAATTCCTCACATTTAATCATAGTAAAAATTCCCTATTTTTTCAGTTAGGATCACCACTTTATTTTAAGAATGTGAAATGTCGGAAAAATTGTAGAGAGAATGATTTATTTCAGCTTTTATTTCTTTCATCACATTCCCAGTGGGTCAGAAGTTTACATACAGTCTTGGCCAAAAGTTTTGAGAATGACACAAATATACATTTTCACAAAGTCTGCTGCCTCAGTGTCTTTAGATATTTTTTGTCTGATGTTACTATGGAATACTGAAGTATAATTACAAGCATTTCATAAGTGTTAAAGGCTTTTATTGACTATTACATGAAGTTGATGCAAAGAGTCAATATTTGCAGTGTTGACCCTTCTTTTTCAAGACTCCGTCCTGGCATGCTGTCAATTAACTTCTGGGCCACATCCTGACTGATGGCAGCCCATTCTTGCATAATCAATGCTTGGAGTATGTCAGAATTTGTGGGTTTTTGTTTGTTCACCTGCCTCTTGAGGATTGACCACAAGTTCTCAATGGGATAAGGTCTGGGGAGTTTCCTGGCCATGGACCCAAAATCGACGTTTTGTTCCCCGAGCCACTTAGATATCACTTTTTCCTTATGGCAAGGTGCTCCATCATGCTGGAAAAGGCATTGTTCGTCACCAAACTGTTCCTGGATGATTGGTAGAAGTTGCTCTCGGAGGATGTGTTGGTACCATTCTTTAATCATGGCTGTGTTCTTAGGTAAAATTGTGAGTGAGCCCACTGCTTTGGCTGAAAAGCAACCCCACACATGAATGGTCTCATGATGCTTTATTGTTGGCATGACACAGGACTGATGGTAGCGCTCACATTGTCTTCTCCGGACAAGCTTTTTTCCTGATGCCCCAAACCATCGGAAAATGGATTCATCAGAGAAAATTACTTTACCCCAGTCCTCAGCAGTCCAAACCCTCTACCTTTTGCAGAATATCAGTCTGTCCCTAATGTTTTTCCTGGAGAGAAGACACCAGGCCATCCTCCAAAACTCTCCGCCTCACTGTGCGTGCAGATGCACTCACACTTGCCTGCTGCCATTCCTGAGCTAGCTCTGTACTGGTGGTGCCCCGATCCCGCAGCTGAATCAGCTTGGTCCTGGCGCTTGCTGGACTTTCTAGGGCGCCCTGAAGCCTTCTTCACAACAATTGAACCGCTCTCCTTGAAGTTCTTGATGATCCGATAAATGGTTGATTTAGGTGCAATCTTACTGGCAGCAATAATCCTTGCCTGTGAAGCCCTTTTTGTGCAAAGCAATGATGATGGCACGTGTTTCCTTGCAGGTAACCATGATTGACAGAGGAAGAACATGATTCCAAGCACCACCCTCTTTTTGAAGCTTCCAGTCTGTTATTCAAACTCAATCAGCATTACAGAGTGATCTCCAGCCCTGTCCTCGTCAACACTCACACCTGTGTTAACAAGAGAATCACTGACATGATGTCAGCTGGTCCTTTTGTGGCAGGGCTAAATTGCAGTGGAAATGTTTCCTGGGGATTCAGTTAATTTACATGGCAAAGAGGGACTTGCAGGGACTAATTGCAATTCATCTGATCACTCTTCATAACATTCTGGTGTATATACAAATTGCCATCATACAAACTGAGGCAGCAGACTTTGTGAAAATTAGTATGTGTGTCATTCTCAAAAGTTTTGGCCATGACTGTACACTCAATTAGTATTTGGTAGCATTGCCTTTAAATGGTTTCGGGTAGCTTTCCACAAGCTTCCCACAATAAGTTGCATGAATTTTGGCACATTCCTGCTGACAGAGCTGGTGTAGCTGAGGCAGGATTGTAGGCCTCCTTGCTCTCACACGTTTTTTCAGTTATGCACACACATTTTCTATAGATTGAGGTCAAGGCTTTGTGATGGCCACTCCAATACCTTAACTTTTTTTGTCTTTATGCCATTTTGCCACAACTTTGGAAGTATGCTTGGAGTCATTGTCCATTTGGAAGACCCATTTGCAACCAAGATGTAACTTCCTGACTGATGCCTTGAGATGTTGCTTCAATATATCCACATAATTTTTCTACCTCATGATGCCATCTATTTTGTGAAGTGCACCAGCCCCTCCTGCAGCAAAGCACCCCCACAACATGATGTTGCCACCCCCGTGCTTCACAGTTGGGATGGTGTTCTTCAGCTTGCAAGCCTCCCCCTTTTCCCTCCAAACGTAACGATGGTCATTATGGCCAAACAGTTCAATTTTTGTTTCATCAGACCAGAGGACATTTCTCCAAAAAGTACAATCTTTGTCCCCATGTGCAGTTGCAAACCGTAGTCTGGCTTTTTTTACGGCGGTTTTGGAGCAGTGGCTTCTTCCTTGCTGAGCGGCCTTTCAGGTTATGACGATATAGGACTCGTTTTACTGTGGATATGGAAACTTTTGTACCCGTTTCCTCCAGCATCTTCACAGGGTACTTTGCTGTTGTTCTGGGATTGATTTGCACTTTTCGCACCAAAGTACGTTCATCTCTAGGAGACAGAACGAGTCTCCTTCCAGAGCGCTATGACGGCTGTGTGGTCCCATGGTGTTTATGCTTGCGTACTATTGTTTGTACAGATGAACGTGGTACCTTCAGGCGTTTGGAAATTGCTCCCAAGGATGAACCAGACTTGTGGAGGTCAATTTTTGTTTTATGAGGTTTTGGCTGATTTATTTTGATTTTCCCATGATGTCAAGCAAAGAGGCACTGAGTTTGAAGGTAGACCTTGAAATACATCCACAGGTACACCTTCAATTGACTCAAATTATGTCAATTAGACTATCAGAAGCTTCTAAAGCCATGACATAATTTTCTGGAATTTTCCAAGCTGTTTGAAGGCACAGTCAACTTAGTGTATGTAAACTTCTGACCCACTGGAATTGTGATAAAGTGAATTATAAGTTAAATAATCTGTCTGTAAACAATTGTTGGAAAAATTACTTGTGTCATGCAAAAAATAGATGTCCTAACCAATTTGCCAAAACTATAGTTTGTTAACAAGAAATTTGTGGAGTGGTTGAAAAACGAGTTTTAATGACTAATCTTCCGACTTCAACTGTACCTGATGCAACAGATCAGAACATTTAGCTTAAAATGTTGCTAAACTATTATTTCTTAACATTATTAGTCCAGCAGTACGCACAAGGCTCGAATGTTCATTTGGCTACCGGACAATGAAAGAAAGTTGAAAACCAATAAAACATGAGAGAAATAGGCTACTGGTTTCATGGCATGTATAAAATAATTCCCTCTCCGAATATGGTCCGATTTTGCCTAGGCTACTTTGAAGCAAGGTCAAATGTATGTAGTAAAATGTTCAGGATTCAAACAATTAAGTAGCTTTATGTTTTCAAAATGGATACTGACTCCAGCTCATTGCAAAGATGTGTGACGGTCTGATGAAGCCTGCCTTCAAGCGCGCATGAATTACCAGTTGAGAAATAAAAATACTTGCTATTTTTAATCGTGGCCCAAAATCTATTTTTAACACAGGATTGCATTTAGAATTGTTGCGCAATGATTGGGTTTATAAAAGTTCTGTCTGACAGATTTTCCACAAAAAGGCTCTGTATGCTGTGCATGTGATAAATAAGAAACAACAAATATACCTACGTGCCAATTCAATTGTTTTTCTTCTCCTGGACAATTGGCCGGAGCCAATTTTATTTAATCGGCTTTTCTTTTTTCCCCGGCTAACAGAAACTCTGCTACATAGAGATTCCACCAATTATTGGTCATGTAAATTTGGTTAAAAGTCACGGAGAAGTCATGGAAGTCATGAAATCAAAATGTGTATGAACCCTTAACAGTGAATAATCAGAGGTTTCTATAGCATAATGTCATTTGGGAATTTCTGTGAAAAATGACTGCTCCTGCACCTCTTTCAAGCACTGGCTATAACAGCATAATCATGAGGTATTATAACAGTGTAACAGCAATAATAACAATGATTATTAAGTACTGGTTAACCCTATCAGTCATGCCAATGAGAAACACTAATATCTGACAGTATCTGTGTGAAACAACAGAGGGTACTACTCACTCTGTGGACACCACTTGTCCTCAGCCCAGCGGTTACAGTTGTAGTTGTCTGCAGCTTGCTCGCAGGTGAAGCACTTGAAGCTCTTAGGGAATGGAGTGGCTGTGAAGACATTCCCACACTGTGTGTGAATCTATGTTTTCGCTCACATTGCTTCTGTCATAACTTTTGTTATGATGGATTCAAGTATAAAAAGTTCACGACATTGTTGAAGACATGACATAATTTCAACGAGTAAGCAGAATGTACCTTCCACAGGTGGTTTGACGTTGTAGAAGTTGATACGATCAGCTGTAACCTGGTCACATATGGCCACCAGCGCCAGGAGTTGGATAACAGCGGTGAGGTGCAGGGCCATGGAGAATGACATCATCACAGTCTTTCAGCAACCTGAACCACAGTAACAGAAAGAATCAGGAATGGACATATAATCAAGTATCATTTTAGCCTTTGCAAGCTCATGTAACATAGAACCAAGTGAATGGGAAAGGAGAAGATGAGGAAAAGAATAATAAACTAAAGTGGATATTGAGAACGAGAAGAAGGAACAGGTTGGCCCTCTTTGGGACATTGAGAATTTGTATTATCATGGAATTGAGTCACTCCATGCCCTGCCCTGACCACGTTTACCTGATCCTGAGGGGGAGGACCTCAGAGAGCTGCTGAATGGTTCTGGTCTCTATCAGATCTTTGAACCTTGACTTCTGACCCTTGGCCAGATGGGGCGGGGTAAATCAGAGAGTCACGGCTGAGAGAGCAAACTGGCTCACTGGGGTCCAGAGGAGTCCATAGAGGGGCTAAAGAGACTGATCCTTCCCTGTCTAAAGCTGCTATTTGAGCAGGCAATGGATAGTAGCCACTTATGAGAAGAGGAAAGGGCGATCGATGGCTGATCTATGGAGAGCTTTTGATAAGCCGAACGTTATTGTTAATTGTTGTTTATATCACAAATTATTATTATCAAATTTGTCATCAAGCATCATGAATGTAGCCAAACTGCATTGTCACCGTTTTGCAAGCTCCGACCCCACTTTGCTATTTTGTGATTCTTCCGTCATCTATTTTTACGAAATGTATTCGCTATCATTTCTTGCCTCTTCAACAACAACTGGTTTGCTGATTCTAGCGTGTTGGAAGTGTCGACCCATTGTTCACCCGTCTTGTAATACCTGATGGTCAAATGCCGACCCTTCTACCTCCCAAGGGAGTTTTCATCTGTTATTGTGACTGTTGTATACATTCCTCCTTAGGACAAGAAAAATGACAAGCTGGCAATTAACGAACTGCACGAGGCAATAAACAAGCAGCCGGTCCGTGGCGGTCCTTCGTGGGCAAATTTTGTGAACAAACTTTGTCATCAAAGTCGGGCATTCTCTGGATTTATGGTGCTTTAAAGACAACTGGGAATTCAGAAAAAACAAGGTCAAATCATGATGACATCCGTGATCTTCAGGTCGGAGCTCTAAAAAGAGGCCCGAGTTCCGGACTTGCAATTCCGAATAGGATGAACATTCAAAAACCGTTTTTTTTCCAGAGTTCCCAGTTGTCTTGAACTCACTGAAGTCAGATTTCCCATTTCCACCACCATAGAAAGCACTGAGCTAGGCTGAAACACCAGAATTTTGGAGATGCATTACTCAAGAAAGCAAACAAGAGAAAAAGTTTGTATGCGGCTTTATTAACTCAATTATTATTATTATATATATATATATATATATTTTTTTTGACATTGTTTGCAAACTGATATGTGACACATATTAATGTCAAAAAGACGCAGATGTCGCAGATGCTACGCTATAGGACTGTTTTGCTAGCACAGACTAATATGTTACGGGATTCTTCCAATGGCATTGAGGAGTATACTATCTCAGTCATCGGCTTCATCAATAAGTGCATCAACGACGTCATCTATACAGTGACCGTACGTACATATCCCAACCAGAAGCCATGGATTACAGGCAACATCCGCATTGAGCTAAAGGCTAAAGCTGCCGCTTTCAAGGAGCGGGACACTAATCCGATTGCTTTAAGAAATCCCGATACTCCCTCAGATGAACTGAACCATCAAACAGGCAAACCGTCAATACAGGATTAAGATTGAATCCTACACACCGGCTCTGACGCTCGTCAGATGTGGCAGGGCTTGAAAACTATTACGGACTACAAAGGGAAACCCAGCCAGCTGCGAGCTGCCCAGTGACGGAAGCCTGCCAGACGAGCTTAATGCCTTTTCGCTTCGAAGCAAGCAACACTGAAGCATGCAGGACAGCACCAGCTGTTCCGGAAGACTGTATAACGCTCTCGGTAGCCGATGTGAGCAAGACCTTTAAACAGGTCAACATTCACAAAGCCGCGGGGCCAGATGGATTACGAGGATGTGTACTCAAATAATGAGCGGACCAACTGGCAAGGTTCTTCACTGACATTTTTAACATCTCCCTGACCAAGTCTGTAAAAACTACATGTTTCAAGCAAACCACCATTGTCCCTGTGCCTAAGGAAGTGAAGGTAACCTGCCTAAATGATTACTGCCCCGTAGCACTCACGTCGGTAGCCAAGAAATGCTTTGAAAGGCTGGTAATGGCTCACATGAACAGCATCATGGCGGATACCCTAGACCAGTGGTTCCCAAACCTTTTATAGTCCCGTACCCCTTCAAAACATTCAACCTCCAGCTGCGTACCCCCTCTATCACCAGTGTCAGCGCAATCTCAAATGTTGATTTTTGCCTGCCACACACACACTATACGATACATTTATTAACCTCTTGAACCTCTGGGGGCAGTATTTCATTTTTGGATGAAAAACGTTCCCGTTTTAAACAAGATATTTTGTCACGAAAAGATGCTCGACTATGCATATAATTGAAAGCTTTGGAAATACAGCACTCTGACGTTTCCAAAACTGCAAAGATATTGTCTGTGAGTGCCACAGAACTAATGCTACAGGCGAAACCAAGATGAAATTTCATACAGGAAGTGAGCCAGATTTTTGAGGCACTGTGTTCCAATGTCTCCTTATATGGCTGTGAATGCGCAAGGAATGAGCCTACATTTTCTCTCTTTTCCCCAAGGTGTTTGCAGCATTGTGACGTATTTGTAGGCATATCATTGGAAAATTGACCATAAGAGACTACATTTACCAGGTGTCCGCTCGGTGTCCTCCGTCGAAACTATTGTGTAATCTCCAGGTGCGTGCATTGTTCCATTTGAACAGAGGAGAAACCAAACTGCCACGAGTGACTTATCATCGAATAGATATGTGAAAAACACCTTGAGGATTGATTCTAAACAACGTTTGCCATGTTTCTGTCGATATTATGGAGTTAATTTGGAAAAAAGTTTGCGTTGTAATGACTGAATTTTCGGGGTTTTTTCTTAGCCAAACGTGATGAACAAAACGGAGCGATTTCTCCTACACAAATAATCTTTTTGGAAAAACTGAACATTCGCTATCTAACTGAGAGTCTCCTCAATGAAAACATCCGAAGTTCTTCAAAGGTAAATTATTTTATTTGAATGCTTTTCTTGTTTTTGTGAAAATGTTGCCTGCTGAATGCTAGGCTTAATGCTATGCTAGCTATCAATACTCTTACACAAATGCTTGTTTAGCTATGGTTGAAAAGCATATTTTGAAAATCTGAGATGACAGTGTTGTTAACAAAAGGCTAAGCTTGAGAGCCAATATATTTATTTCATTTCATTTGCGATTTTCATGAATAGTTAACGTTGCGTTATGGTAATGAGCTTGAGGCTATAATTACACTCCCGGATACGTTTTTTTTCCTTAGCCAAACGTGATGAACAAAACGGAGCGATTTCTCCTACACAAATAATATTTTTGGAAAAACTGAACATTTGCTATCTAACTGAGTGTCTCCTCATTGAAATCATCCGAAGTTCTTCAAAGGTAAATTATTTTATTTGACTGCTTTTCTTGTTTTTGTGAAAATGTTGCCTGCTGAATGCTAGGCTTAATGCTATGCTGGCTATCAATACTCTTACACAAATGCTTGTTTAGCTATGGTTGAAAAGCATATTTTGAAAATCTGAGATGACAGTGTTGATAACAAAAGGCTAAGCTTGAGAGCCAATATATTTATTTCATTTCATTTGCGATTTTCATGAATAGTTAACGTTGCGTTATGGTAATGAGCTTGAGGCTATAATTACGCTCCCGGATACGGGATTGCTCGTCGCAACAGGTTAAACATAAGAATGAGTGCGAGTTTTTGTCACTACCCGGCTCATGGGAAGTAACAAAGCGCTCTTATAGGACCAGGGCACAAATAATAATCAATAATTTTGCTCTTTATTTAACCATCTTACATTTAAAAAGCTTATTTGTTTATAATTTACACCCTTCTCAGGTTAATGAGATGGGTGTGCTTGAAAGGATACACATAATTTTGCAATGTTGGGTTGTATTGGAGAGAGTCTCAGTCTTAAATACATTTCCATACACAGTCTGTGCCTGTATTTAGTTTTCATGCTACTGAGGGCCGAGAATCCCCTCTCACATAGGTATGTGGTTGCAAAGGGAATCAGTGTCTTAACAGCGCGATTTGCCAAGGCAAGAAACTCGGAGTGCTGTCCTATCCAGAAATCTGACAGTGGCTTCTGATTAAATTAAATTTTCACAGAACCGCTTGTTGCAATTTTGACGAGGCTCTCTTGTGAAGATATCAGTAAGTGGACTGGAGGCAGGGCATGAAGGTATAACGAATCCAGTTGTTTGTGTCATCCGTTTCAGGAAAGTACCTGATTTGGGGCGGCAGGGTAGCCTAGTGGTTAGAGCGTTGGACTAGTAACCTTAAGGATAAAGTAATCCTTCTCACCCCCCTTAAAAGATTTAGATGCACTATTGTAAAGTGGCTGTTCCACTGGATGTCATAAGGCGAACGCACCAATTTGTAAGTCGCTCTGGATAAGAGCGTCTGCTAAATGACTTCAATGTCTTAAATGTAACCGAAAGGTTGCAAGATCGAATCCCTGAGCTGACAAGGTAAAAATATGTTGTTCTGCCCCTGAACAAGACAGTTAACCCACTGTTCATACGCTGTCATTGAAAATAAGAATTTGTTCTTAACTGAATTGACTAGTTAAATAAAGAAAAAATTGCGCACTCAACTCACTCCGGTGCTTTGCTATATCACATTTGACATTGTCCGTAAGCTTCCTTTGAGTTCATTTGCACACCAAAAAACATACAATGATGGAAAAACCTGTGTGTTGTCCTTGTTAATGCAGATAGAGACTTCTTAATCATAGCCTCAATTTTGTTCCGCACACTGAGTATAGTTGCGTAGAGTCCCTGTAATCCTAGATTCAGATCATGCAGGTGAGAAATAACATCACCCAGTCGTGTGAAAAACTTGTCATCATGCAAGCGGACAGACAAGTGAAAATTATGGTCAGTAAAGAAAACTTTAAGCTCATCTCTCAATTTAAAAAAACATGTCAATACTTTGCCCCTTGATAACCATTTTAAATGAGCGTTGCATGGTCGCTGTCCATATCATTGTATAGTGAAGAAAATACACGAGAGTTCAGGGGTCTTACTTAAACAAAGTTAACCATTTTCCCTGTCACGTCCAAAATGTTTTTCAAGCTGTCAGGCATTCCCTTGGCAGCAAGAGCCTCTCGGTGGACGGTGCAGTGTGCCCAAGTGACGTTGGGAGCAACTGCTTGAGTTACCACTCCACGATGTCTCCATGTCATGGCTTTTGCAACATCAGTACAGATACCAACATGAGCAGCAACTACGTTTGGCTACATACGGACCGTTAGTGGAATTCCCGTGCGAGAGTAACGTTTAATGTGATTGTATGTTAACCTGTTGCTTCTACTCGGGACGCTTGCGTCCCAACTAGAGCTCTGGAAATGCAAATGCACTACGCTAAATGCTAATAGTATTAGTTCAAACTCAAAAGTTCATTAAAATACACATGCAGGGTATCGAATTAAAGCTACACTCGTTGTGAATCCAGGCAACAAGTCAGATTTTTAAAATGCTTTTCGGCGAAAGCATGAGAAGCTATTATCTGATAGCATGCAACACCCCAAAAGACCCACAGGGGACGTAAACAAAATAATTAGCATTTCGGCGTGACACAAACCGCACAATAAAATAGAAAACATTCATTACCTTTCACCATCTTCTTTGTTGGCACTCCTAGATGTCCCATAAACACTATTTGGGTCTTTATTTCGATTAAATCGGTCCATATAAAGCCTAGATATCGTTATATGTAGACTGTGTGATAAACGAAAAAAACATTGTTTCAAAACGTAACGTCATTTTTTTAAATTCAAAAAGTCGACGATAAACTTTCACAAAACACTTCGAAATACGTTTGTAATGCAACTTTAGGTATTAGTAAACGTTAATAAGCGATACAATTCATCAGGAGGAGATGTAAAGATCATTAGCTGTCCGTCTGGAAAAATGTCCGGCTAGAAACTCAACGAAAATATCCGGTCCTAGACCGGAGGAGATACGGTGTCCTGCATGTGTTTGACCAAGAAAAAACTCGAAGGGAAATGACAAGACTCTAGACACCGTGTGGAAGCAGTAGGTACTGCAACCTCAGTAAATTAATTGTGGTTCACCTTTATCAATGGGATCAAGTAGCGCATGGATATATTTTCCCATTTTCAGTGATCAGTTTTTCCTGTGCTTTTCGATGTAAATGCCGTTCTGGTAAAGCCACAGCAGTGATTTAACCAGTTTTTTAAACGTCTGAGTGTTTTCTATCCACACAGACTAAGCAAATGCATATACTATATTCCTGGCATGAGTAGCAGGGCGCTGAAATGTTGCGCGATTTTTAACAGAATGTTCAAAAAAGTAGAGGGTCGACTTAAGAGGTTAATTATTTGACTAGGATACCTGTATTTGACATTGTGTTGTTATTTCGCTGATCACTAGATGGTTTAATTGTATGTTTGGCAGTGAATCAAGGCTACTCAGGTAGAAAAAAAACTACTCAGGTAGAAAAAAATGTATAGTCCGCTTGGAAAATATAAATTGACTGTTTGAAAATGTGAATCACATTTTTATTTGGCGTACCCCCGGCGGCATTGCGCGTACCCCAGTTTGGGAATACCTGCCCTAGGCCCACTCCAAACTCAACAGATCCACAGATGACGCAATCTCAATCGCACTCCACACTGCCCTTTCCCACCGGGACAAAAGGAACACCTATGTGTTCATTGACTACAGCTCACCGTTCAACACCATAGTGCACACAAAGCTCATCACTAAACTAAGGACCCTGGGACTAAACACCTCCCTCAGCAACTGGATCCTGGACTACCTGACGGGCTGCCCCCAGGTGGTAAAGGTAGGCAACAACACATTTTCCACACGGATCCTCAACACTCGGGCCCCTCGGGGGTGCGTGATTTGTCCCCTCCTGTACTCCCTGTTCACCTACGACTGCATGGCCAAACACGACTCCAACACCATCATTAAGTTTGCTGACGAAACAACAGTGGTAGGCCTGATTACCAACAACGATGAGACAGCCTATAGGGCGGAGGTCAGAGACCTGGCAGTGTGGACTACAGGAAAAGGTGGGTCGAACAGGCACCCATAAACATCGACTGAGTTTCAAGTTCCTTGGCGTCCACTTCACCAACAAACTATCATCGTCCAAACACACAGAGACAGCCGTGACACCAACACTTTTTGCCCCCCCTGGAGACTGGAAAGATTTGGCATGGATCCCCAGATCCTCAAAAAGTTCTACAGCTCCACCATCGAGAGCATCCTGACCGGTTGCATCAGCCTGGTATGGCAACTGCTTGGCTTCTGATCGTAAGGGGCTACAGGGGGTAGTGTGTACGGCCCAGTACATCACTGGGGCCAAGCTTCCTGCCATCCAGGACATACATACTAGGCGGTGTCAGAGGAAGGCCTAAAAAATACTGGAGAGCCAAGTCTAAGACCAAAAGGCTCCTTAACAGCTTTTCTCTGTTTTTTTTTGCTAGTCTTCCCGGTGTTGACACTTGCCTGCCTTGACTCCGAACCCGCCTGCCTGACCATACTGACCGGACCTCGAGCCTGCCTGCCACTCTGTACCTCCTGGACTCTGACCTTGTTATGATCTTTTGCCTGTCCACGATCATTCTCTTGCCTGCCCCTTGGGATACTAATAAATATCAGAGACTTGAACCATCTGCCTCCCGTGTCTGCATCCTGTGCCCTTATAGATATACTGTGAGAGTGCTCGCATGCATACTGATTTAAAGCAACGATAATCAAGTGATAGGCTGTTTTAAAACTCTGCAGCTGCAATTGAAAAAAAAAACATCTTTACAATGAAAAAATAAGGTGACTCCTGAAAGCCAGATGGAGATGTGTAAATTAGACATACATTCAATCCTTATATTACTGTAATATAGGCTATGCTACAGCAGATTTCTCTACCTTTCACGAGAAAAAAAGTTACCATGATGAGATGATACATGCACTGTTAACTGCGCTCCATACTGAGATGCGCTTTCTGTCCCCACCCTGAGCTTTGATGATTGATCATCAAGACAGCATAGAATAAGCGTGGTCCATAGAGATGGCATATTTAGACATGGCATATAATTTAACAGTTCTATTTCACCTCATGCTGTTATTTATCCCAGGAAAGGGAGTGGGGGGCAGCATTCCGCCATCCACATAGAAGTGGCTGCAGTGGAGCAGGTCGAGAGTCTCAAGTTCCTGGGAGTCCAAACCCCTGAGGACTTAAAATGGTCCACACACGCGCATAGACTTGAAGAAGGTGCAACAGCGCCTCTTCAACCCTCAGGAGGTTGAAAATGTTTGGCATGGGCCCTCAAATCCTCAAAAAGTTGTGAGCAATTGTGAGCATCTTGACTGACTGCATCACTGCTTGGTATGGCAATAGCAACACACTCGATCACATCGCGCTACAGAGGGTGGTGCAAGCAATCCAGTACATCACTGGGGCCAAGTTCCCTGCCATCTAGGACTTATATAATGGGAGGTGTGAAAGGAAGGCAAGGGAAATCGTTAGTCACCCAAGCCATAGACTGTTCTCTCTGCTTCCGCACGGCAAGCAGTACCGGTGCATCAAGTCTGACACCAACAGACTCCTGAGCAGCTTCTCTCCGCAAACCACAAGACTGCTAAATAGCTAACTAAATACACTGAACAAAAATATAAACGCAACATGTAGTGTCGGTCCCATGATTCATGAGCTGAAATAAATTATCCCAGAAATTTTCCATACTCACATAAAAACGTATTTCTCTTACACGGGTGCACCTTCTGCTGGGGACAATAAAAGGCCACTCTAAAATGTGCAGTTGTCACACAACACAATACCACAGATGTGTCAAGTTTTGAGGGAGCGTGCAATTGTCATGCTGACTGCAGGAATGTCCACCAGAGCTGTTGCCAGATAATTTAATATTAATTTCTCTACCATAAGCCGCTTCCAAGGTTGTTTTAGAGAATTTGGCAGTACGTTAACCGGCCTCGCAACCACAGACCATGTGTAACCACGCCAGCCCAGGACCTTCCCTTCTGGCTTCTTCACCTGCGAGATTGTCTGAGAACAGTTACCGAGACAGCTGATGAAACTGAGGAGTATTTCTGTCTGTAACAAAGCCCTTTAGTGGGGGAAAGTGGGAGCCATGGCTGCACCCCTTCCCAGTCATGTGAAATCCGTATATTAGGGTCTAATTGTAATGGTATTTGTCGTCTGAAGAAGAGGAATCATCGGACCAAAGCACAGCGTGGTAAGTGTTCATGCTTGTTTTATTAAAACTGAACACTATAACAAAAATAAACAAGAGAATAACCGAAACAGTCCTGTAAGGTGCAAACACTAAACAGAAATTAACTACCCACAAAAGCCATGTGGGGAAAAAGCTACCTATGTATGTTTCCCAATCAGAGAAAACGATAGACAGCTGTCCCTGATTGAGAACCATACCCAGCCAAAACAAAGAAATACAAAAACATAGAAAAAATAACAGAATGCCCACCCAAATCACACCCTGACCAAACCAAAATAGAGACATAAAAGCTCTAAAAAGCTTACATGATTTGTAACTCAGTATTGTCACGTTCTGACCTTAGTTCCTCTGAACTTCCGGCGCCGACAGAGATGGCCGCCTCGCTTCGCGTTCCTAGGAAACTATGCAGTTTTTTTATTTTACGTGTTATTTCTTACATTAGTACCCCAGGTCATCTTAGGTTTCATTACATACAGTCGAGAAGAACTACTGAATATAAGATCAGCGTCAACTCACCATCAGTACGACCAAGAATATGTTTTCCGCGACGCGGATCCTGTGTTCTGCCTTACAAACAGGACAACGGAATGGATCGCATGCAGCGACCCAAGGAAACGACTCCGAAAAAGAGGGAAACGTAGCGGTCTTCTGGTCAGACTCAGGACAAGGGCACATCGCGCACCACTCCCCAGCATTCTTCTTGCCAATGTCCAGTCTCTTGACAACAAGGTTGATGAAATCCGAGCAAGGGTAGCATTCCAGAGGGACATCAGAGACTGCAACGTTCTCTGCTTCACGGAAACATGGCTCACTGGAAAGACGCTATCCGGGCGGTGCAGCCAACGGGTTTCTCCACGCATCGCGCCGACAGAAACAAACATCTTTCTGGTAAGAAGAGTGGCGGGGGCGTATGCCTCATGACTAACGAGACATGGTGTGATGAAGGAAACATACAGGAACTCAAATCCTTCTGTTCACCTGATTTAGAATTCCTCACAATCAAATGTAGACCGCATTATCTTCCAAGAGAATTCTCCTCGATTATAATCACAGCCGTATATATATCCCCCCCCAAGCAGACACATCGATGGCTCTGAACGAACTTTATTTAACTCTTTGCAAACTGGAAACCATTTATCCGGAGGCTGCATTCATTGTAGCTGGGGATTTTAACAAAGCTAATCTGAAAACAAGACTCCCTAAATTTTATCAGCATATCGATTGCGCAACCAGGGGTGGTAAAACCTTGGATCATTGTTACTCTAACTTCCGCGACGCATATAAGGCCCTGCCCCGCCCCCCTTTCGGAAAAGCTGACCACGACTCCATTTTGTTGATCCCTGCCTACAGGCAGAAACTTAAACAAGAGGCTCCCACGCTGAGGTCTGTCCAACGCTGGTCAGACCAAGCTGACTCCACACTCCAAGACTGCTTCCATCACGTGGACTGGGACATGTTTCGTATTGCGTCAGATAAAAATATTGACGAATACGCTGATTCGGTGTGCGAGTTCATTAGAACGTGCGTTGAAGATGTCGTCCCCATAGCAACGATAAAAACATTCCCTAACCAGAAACCGTGGATTGATAGCAGCATTCGCGTGAAACTGAAAGCGTGAACCACTGCTTTTAATCAGGGCAAGGTGTCTGGCAACATGACCGAATACAAACAGTGCAGCTATTCCCTCCACAAGGCTATTAAACAAGCTAAGCGTCAGTACAGAGACAAAGTAGAATCTCAATTCAACGGCTCAGACACAAGAGGCATGTGGCAGGGTCTACAGTCAATCACGGACTACAAGAAGAAACCCAGCCCAGTCACGGACCAGGATGTCTTGCTCCCAGGCAGACTAAATAACTTTTTTGCCCGCTTTGAGGACAATACAGTGCCACTGACACGGCCTGCAACGAAAACATGCGGTCTCTCCTTCACTGCAGCCGAGGTGAGTAAGACATTTAAACGTGTTAACCCTCGCAAGGCTGCAGGCCCAGACGGCATCCCCAGCCGCGCCCTCAGAGCATGCGCAGACCAGCTGGCCGGTGTGTTTACGGACATATTCAATCAATCCCTATACCAGTCTGCTGTTCCCACATGCTTCAAGAGGGCCACCATTGTTCCTGTTCCCAAGAAAGCTAAGGTAACTGAGCTAAACGACTACCGCCCCGTAGCACTCACTTCCGTCATCATGAAGTGCTTTGAGAGACTAGTCAAGGACCATATCACCTCCACCCTACCTGACACCCTAGACCCACTCCAATTTGCTTACCGCCCAAATAGGTCCACAGACGATGCAATCTCAACCACACTGCACACTGCCCTAACCCACCTGGACAAGAGGAATACCTATGTGAGAATGCTGTTCATCGACTACAGCTCGGCATTCAACACCATAGTACCCTCCAAGCTCGTCATCAAGCTCGAGACCCTGGGTCTCGACCCCGCCCTGTGCAACTGGGTACTGGACTTCCTGACGGGCCGCCCCAGGTGGTGAGGGTAGGCAACAACATCTCCTCCCCGCTGATCCTCAACACGGGGCCCCACAAGGGTGCGTTCTGAGCCCTCTCCTGTACTCCCTGTTCACCCACGACTGCGTGGCCACGCACGCTCCAACTCAATCATCAAGTTTGCGGACGACACAACAGTGGTAGGCTTGATTACCAACAACGACGAGACGGCCTACAGGGAGGAGGTGAGGGCCCTCGGAGTGTGGTGTCAGGAAAATAACCTCACACTCAACGTCAACAAAACTAAGGAGATGATTGTGGACTTCAGGAAACAGCAGAGGGAACACCCCCTATCCACATCGATGGAACAGTAGTGGAGAGGGTAGCAAGTTTTAAGTTCCTCGGCATACACATCACAGACAAACTGAATTAGTCCACTCACACTGACAGCGTCGTGAAGAAGGCGCAGCAGCGCCTCTTCAACCTCAGGAGGCTGAAGAAATTCGGCTTGTCACCAAAAGCACTCACAAACTTCTACAGATGCACAATCGAGAGCATCCTGGCGGGCTGTATCACCGCCTGGTACGGCAACTGCTCCGCCTCAACCGTAAGGCTCTCCAGAGGGTAGTGAGGTCTGCACAACGCATCACCGGGGGCAAACTACCTGCCCTCCAGGACACCTACACCACCCGATGTTACAGGAAGGCCATAAAGATCATCAAGGACATCAACCACCCGAACCACTGCCTGTTCACCCCGCTATCATCCAGAAGGCGAGGTCAGTACAGGTGCATCAAAGCTGGGACCGAGAGACTGAAAAACAGCTTCTATCTCAAGGCCATCAGACTGTTAAACAGCCACCACTAACATTGAGTGGCTGCTGCCAACACACTGTCATTGACACTGACCCAACTCCAGCCACTTTAATAATGGGAATTGATGGGAAATGTTGTAAATATATCACTAGCCACTTTAAACAATGCTACCTTATATAATGTTACTTACCCTACATTATTCATCTCATATGCATACGTATATACTGTACTCTACATCATCGACTGCATCCTTATGTAATACATGTATCACTAGCCACTTTAACTATGCCACTTTGTTTACTTTGTCTACATTCTCATCTCATATGTATATACTGTACTCGATACAATCTACTGTATGCTGCTCTGTACCATCACTCATTCATATATCCTTATGTACATATTCTTTATCCCCTTACACTGTGTATAAGACAGTAGTTTTGGAATTGTTAGTTAGATTACTTGTTGGTTATCACTGCATTGTCGGAACTAGAAGCACAAGCATTTCGCTACACTCGCATTAACATCTGCTAACCATGTGTATGTGACAAATAAAATTTGATTTGATTTGTTTTGTCTTTTGTTTTAGTATGGTCAGGGCGTGAGTTGGGTGGGTTGTCTATGTTCGTTTTTCTATCATTTGGGATTTCTGTGTTCGGCCTAGTATGGTTCTCAATCAGAGGCAGCTGTCAATCGTTGTCCCTGATTGAGAATCATACTTAGGTAGCCTGGTTTCACTTTTGAGTTGTGGGTGTTTGTTTTCCGTGTGAGTGTTTGGTCCACACGGTACTGTTTTCGGTTTTGTATATTCACGTCATGGTTGTTTGTTTTGTTCGAGTGTTCTATTGTCTTTTAAAAAAACATTATGGCCACTTACCACGCTGTGCATTGGTCCTCCGATCCTTCTCGCTACTCCTCCTCAGAAGAGGAGGACGAGAACCCTTACAAGTATAATTGTTTAATGTTGCATATCTTTTTTTTACCCCCTTTTTCTCCCCAATTTCACGGTATCCAATTGTTAGTCGTTACTGTCTTGTCTCATCGCTACAACTCCTGCACGGATTCGGGAGAGGTGAAGGTCGAGAGCCATGCGTCCTCCGAAAGACAACCCAACCAAGCCGCACTGCTTCTTAACACAGCGTGCATCCAACCCAGAAGCCAACCGCACCAATGTGTCGGAGGAAACACCGTACTCCAAGCAACCTGGTCAGCGTGCACTGCACCCGGCTCGCCACAGGAGTCGCTAGTGGGCGATGAGACAAGGATATCCCTTCCCTAACCCAGACGACACTTGGCCAATTGTGCGCCGTCCGAACCCAGAGTCAGACCACTGCGCCACCCGGGAGGCCGCATTTATATTTTTGATCAGTATATATTGTTATTGATTACTGCATTGTTAGGTTTAGAGCTTACAAGAAAGGCATTTCAATGTACTTGTGCATGTGACATTAAAACTTGAAAAATAGGCAAAACAGAAGACCGGAGATGGTCTGAACAGAAAGCAGCTTCAGCTGAACAAAAGCCATGTGTCACATGTGAAACATCCCAGAGAGAAAGTCTAACAGCAGATAATTGTGATTCTTAGATCATTAAATTCAAATGCCTTCAATTTGTCATCTTAGATCAAGAAGGCAAGTATTTTGGGCCCAGACGTTTCTGCAGGCAGTTGGGTGCAGGCAGAACCCCCAAGGCACATGATTCAAATATCTAATAGGTTTAATAAATAACCAGGTGGAATTAACATTCAACAATGTTACTGGATTTTGTGTTGCACAGACAGATAAACAATTCGTGAACATTACAATCCCTTCCCAGTGACATAATGAATATTGTGTTGTTGATTGATGGTGTGGAGATCTTTTTAAATCTGAAAACATCTTATACTCAAAATCATTAGCAAATAGCATTTTTTTTTTACTATGTCAGCACTAAATCAACACTAACCTGTGTTAACCTGAGATTATCTGCCTCTGTGGAGACATAAATCACACTCTGGCATTGACATACAGCTAAATCAATACCTGAACACAAACACCCCTCTTATCTCACTTTACAAAACAAACCATCTCTGAACAAACCCAGAAAAACAGAACCATCAATCTCTCAAGAGTCATACTCCACAGGTCTTGGTAAGGGCAGAGCAGAGCTTTTGAGTAAATACCCTTTTTGTACCTCTGTGAAATTTGGAGGAGTTGGACTTCATAGCATGCAAGAGGTTTACAGGTCAAGTGACCCTGTGGCCAAGGTATTTGCTGGAATATGCATGTACTTGTTGTGCCTTGCGAGTCGCTATATTTAGGCTCCCTCTCATCTCAAACTGTCCTCAGTCCCAGGAATTCTCTCTCACAGGAGCAATGCTGAGACGGAGTGGAGCAAACGCACATTTTGGCATTTCAAAATCACAAGCGGGTGTCACAAGCGGGTGGACTGTCAGCATTAGAAAATGCTGATAGTCCATATTGTAGTATTTGTCAAGTAATGATGCAAAAACATTATATTCTGAGGTTTCAGATCAGACCCATTTCCCCATCCTGGCCAAACACAATTACCATTTTACAACTCACTGGAAGTTTATTTCAGATTAGCATAGAGACAGATTCAAACTACACTGACATTTCTGAAGATGGTTTGTGTTTTTAGCCATATTTTTGTTATACGATGAGCTAGTTAAAGTAGCATTCCCATAAACAAGAAAAATCATCTACATTTAATCACATTTCTTTAGAAGGCTATTGCCTAACCAAGCCCACTGACTGATAAGAAATATAATGTGTAATGGTGTTGAAAACAAACAGTTCACTATACAACGTGGTAATAATAGCATCTGTGAATGTGGGTTTTCCTACCAAAATGGCATTGTAAGTCAAATGTGAACAGTAAGGCTTACCTCCTAAAGTTCAAATGAAGTGAAATCTAATCCACATGTATGTATCAACAGAGATCCGTAAAAGCCCTGTTTAACAGATCCTTTCAGGTGAGGGTGACTGACTAGACGGATCCCTGGTTTACTATAAGTAATTTCCTTCCCTGCCACTGCCGCCTTAACCCAGGGTTCATGAAGGGTCAGTGACCCCTAACTTCCTGACACCGCAGCAACTTGATTGGATGACATTTGGGGGTAGTGATGGAAACAGTCACAATCTGTCAGGAGAGTGTCAGCCAGTCTCCTGTCCAAGCCCCTCATTAGCATTCACATCAAAACACACACACACACCAGTTGGGGGAGGGGAGTACTCCAAAATACCCCTTATCTAGTGGGTGTGTCCATTAAGCAGCTAAAGGCAGCCTATATTAAACATGTGCCTGGGAGAGAGGGATTACTGGCCTATCATATTATGACAAAAGTAATTTCCTCCTTCACAAAGCAAAGCCAGTTGGTAGCCTGGGAACAGGTTACATATTAGCCAGAGAACATATTAGTGCCTATCTGTACCTGTTACCGAGTCACACTCTAGTATTGATTTAAGTCACATGAACAGCTAGGTCTCTGGAGGCAACAACCAATTTATTGAGGTCCGTCTCCAAACATCTTAGCATAGGTATTATTCCCCTGCAGCACACTCCCTTATCAAACACTGAGTTGAAACACAATACGATAAGACCGAGTTTGTGCTCTTTCGAAATGACTAGGCTATCTCTGGTTTTAGTACAAACTACAAAACAACCTCACCTTCCTTGAACCCTATTTTGGTCTTCCTCACTTCCTTTAGGAAATCAGTAGGTTTTCCCCTTGGAGGTCACTAGGAACAGTGTAGTTCCCATGATGAGGAAGGAAAGGAGTCGGGAAGGGGCACAATCACTTCCAAGCGCAGTCTCTGCAGGGGTGCAGACATTTTTAAGAGGACTTAACTACTTCCAGAGTTCTGAGTTCCGGTTAAGCTCAGCTATGTCTGGAAAACACATTCCATTCCAGAAGCAGTGCAGCTGACTGGTGCTCCGCTCAGCTAACTCACCAGGCTGCTCCGTTCAGCTAACTCACCAGGCTGCTCCGTTCAGCTAACTCACCAGGATGCTCCGTTCAGCTAACTCACCAGGATGCTCCGTTCAGCTAACTCACCAGGATGCTCCGTTCAGCTAACTCACCAGGCTGCTCCGTTCAGCTAACTCACCAGGCTGCTCCGTTCAGCTAACTCACCAGGCTGCTCCGTTCAGCTAACTCACCAGGCTGCTCCGTTCAGCTAACTCACCAGGATGCTCCGTTCAGCTAACTCACCAGGCTGCTCCGTTCAGCTAACTCACCAGGCTGCTCCGTTCAGCTAACTCACCAGGCTGCTCCGTTCAGCTAACTCACCAGGCTGCTCCGTTCAGCTAACTCACCAGGCACCGGGCTCTGATAACAACACAGTACACATCCACAGCATGTAGGGAGAAAAACACTGCATAGCAGCATTTTTTATTATTTTTTATGTCCTGGGATTTGCGTCCACACAATTTCCCCCTGTGAGTGCAAACCGCCACAGTTCTCCATGTGGGTTATATACTATGAGAAGCTAATTTAGTATTTAAGGCAGATGGCTTTCGAGTGAATTCCAAAGTGAAGGGCTGCAGTCACAGTAAATGTATACAGCATGTTGAATGTTGATCTAGAACATACCGTGCATTCAGACCCCTTGACTTTTCCCACATTTTGTTACGTTACAGCCTTATTCTAAAATGGATTAAATTGCTTTTTCCCCCTCATCAATCTACTACACACAATACCCCATAATTACAAAGCAAAAACAGTTTTTTTAGAATATATTGGTCAATTTATTGAAATAAAAAACTGAAATATCAAATTTACATAAGTATTCAGACCCTTTACTCTGTACTTTGTTAAAGCACTTTTGGCAGCGATTACAGCCTCGAGTCTTCTTGGGTATGACGCAACAAGCTTGAGATTCTCCCATTCATCTCTACAGATTCCCTCAAGCGCTGTCAGGTTGGATGGGGAGTATCCCGATCGAACATCCAGAGATGTTCGATCGTTCAAGTCCGGGCCACTCAAGGACATTCAGAGACTGGTCCCGAAGCCACTCCTGCGTTGTCTTGGCTGTGTGCTTCGGGTCATTGTCCTGTTGGAAGATGAACCTTCACCCCAGTCTGAGGTCATGAGTGCTCTGGAGTAGGTTTTCATCAAGGATCTCTCTGTACTTTGCTCCATTCATCTTTCCCTCGATCCTGACTAGTCTCCCAGTCTGCCTCTGAAAAACATTCACACAGCATGATGCTGCCACCACCATGCTTCACTGAAGGGATGGTGCCAGGTTTCCTCCAGACATGATGCTTGGCATTCAGGCCAAAGAGTTCAATCTTGGTTTCATGAGACCAGAGAATGAACATTTGAACATCTTGGCCATGTTCTGTTATAATCTCCACCCGGCACTGCCAGAAGAGGAATGGCCACCACTTAAAGCCTGGTTCCTCTTTAGGTTTCTTCCTAGGTTCTGGCCTTTCTAGGGAGTTTTTCCTAGCCACCGTGCTTCTACACCTGCATTGCTTGCTGTTTGGGGTTTTATGCTGGGTTTCTGTACAGCACTTTGTGACATCAGCTGAAGTAAGAAGGGCTTTATAAATACATTTGATTTGATCAATGGAAACAGGATGCACTTGAGCTCAATTCCGAGTCTCATAGTGAAGGGTCTGAATACTTATATAAATAATACTTTTTAAAATTTTTAACACATTTGCAAAAACTAAAACCTGTTTTCGCTAAGCCATGATAGGATATTGTGTGTAGATTGATGAGGATATACATATATATTTTTTTATATATTTGAGAAAAAATGCTGTAAAGTAACAAAATATGGAAAGGGGAAGGGGTTTGAATACTTTCCGAATGCACTGTATGCATATATTTGTAAATTTTCCAACCTCATGGCTACCATATCTTTCCTACCGTGACCACTTATGGCTGTTTTAACAGAGAAACAGTGCGGTCCAGATCCGTTCTATGAGATATGACCTTTCAATTAAAGTCATACAAATCATAGACAATATTTCCAAACTGCAACGGCTCTTATACTCATTTAAATGGTTGATAGCCTAGGGCCAAGAGAGGGGAGAGTGTACTGTAAGTGTAATCTGATGAGGAAATGCTCAAAGCCTTCACCTACTAACAACTCCTATTATTGCCAAACTCTCAAGACTGACACACTAAATTCAGGGGAGACATCACAACACACAGTGGTGTTAAAAAGCCTCACGTCAGGGAAGTTTGGAGCATCTTCTAAAGAAAGGGAGAGGGGGATACCTAGTCAGTTGTACAACTGAACGCATTCAACTGAAATGTGTCTCCCGTATTTAACCCAACCCCTCTGAATCAGAAGACCTTTGTACAAACCATCTATGCTGGGACATTACTTTAAATGACGAGACATTTCCCTAACAACAAGACAAAAACCTCATGGTATTTCACCTCCTATAAATGTCTAAAAGTTTGAAGAAAACATTTGAAAGAGAGTTGAGGTCTCTTTGATACCTGACTTACTTGTTAAAAATGTTCCAGTAGTAAACATATGATGCCACCATAAAGGATTCTTCTATTTATTGCGTGAAACTGTTGAGTTGGCAGACAACCTCCTGTATTTCTGTTTTATTGGTTCTTCCAGACTAAAAAAGACACTTCAATGTAAATAACCATACCTGTCACCCCATAAATACCATTACCTCCAGGTTATGCCTGCAGGTTTTAAACAAATGGTGCTTGGTTTACTTTTAAGTCATGGTGGCCTCCACAGTTTGACATCAAGCAGAAGCCTTAAATGAAAGGTTGCGCGAGAAGGGATACTGGAGGTAGAGAGATCTCTTTACACCACTTGGCACAGACCTGGCAGTGTACTGTATACCACTAGGAAGGAACCCTTAGCAAGAAACTGATTCTTAAAATCTAAACCGACAGAGAAAACATTTACCACATGGCAGTCCATCTATGATTTCCAAATTTTTCTGTGATAGTTGCAAGCCAAAGTGTTTGATTTTGCTGCGGCAATAATGACATTTAGTGCCGATTTCATCCAATTTGTCATGAAAATGCAATAACGAGGGAAAGAAACGTGTTAAAAGTGTTGCTTGATTGAATCATTTTAGGTGGTAAAATTGCAGTGATTGGTTAAAATTGCGAGCCCTCTTTTTGGAGTGTGGTGATGGAACAGTTACAGTGGGGCAAAAAAGTATTTAGTCAGCCACCAATTGTGCAAGTTCTCCCACTTAAAAAGATGAGCGAGGCCTGTAATTTTCATCATAGGTACACTTCAACTATGACAGACAAAATAATAAAAAATAATCCAGAAAATCACATTGTAGCATTTTTAATGAATTTATTTGCAAATTATGGTGGAAAATAAGTATTTGGTCACCTACAAACAAGCAAGATTTCTGGCTCTCACAGACCTGTAACTTCTTCTTTAAAAGGCTCCTCTGTCCTCCACTCGTTACCTGTATTAATGGCACCTGTTTGAACTTGTTATCAGTATAAACGACACCTGTCCACAACCTCAAACAGTCACACTCCAAACTCCACTATGGCCAAGACCAAAGAGCTGTCAAAGGACACCAGAAACAAAATTGTAGACCTGCACCAGGCCGGGAAGACTGAATCTGCAATAGGTAAGCAGCTTGGTTTGAAGAAATCAACTGTGGGAGCCATTATTAGGAAATGGAAGACATACAAGACCACTGATAATCTCCCTCGATCTGGGGCTCCATGCAAGATCTCACCCCGTGGGGTCAAAATGATCACAAGAACGGTGAGCAAAAATCCCAAAACCACACGGGGGGACCTAGTGAATGACCTGCAGAGAGCTGGGACCAAAGTAACAAAGCCTACCATCAG
Organism: Oncorhynchus nerka; assembly: GCF_034236695.1. Classification (NCBI taxonomy): domain Eukaryota; kingdom Metazoa; phylum Chordata; class Actinopteri; order Salmoniformes; family Salmonidae; genus Oncorhynchus; species Oncorhynchus nerka. The sequence goes on along the minus strand of NC_088398.1, from coordinate 49,658,011 downwards.
TAACACACTACGCCGCAAGGGACTCAAATCATGCAGTGCCAGACGTGTCCCCCTGCTTAAGCCAGTACATGTCCAGGCCCGTCTGAAGTTTGCTAGAGAGCATTTGGATGATCCAGAAGAAGATTGGGAGAATGTCATATGGTCAGATGAAACCGAAATATAACTTTTTGGTAAAAACTCAACTCGTCGTGTTTGGAGGACAAAGAATGCTGAGTTGCATCCAAAGAACACCATACCTACTGTGAAGCATGGGGGTGGAAACATCATGCTTTGGGGCTGTTTTTCTGCAAAGGGACCAGGACGACTGATCCGTGTAAAGGAAATAATGACTGGGGCCATGTATCATGAGATTTTGAGTGAACACCTCCTTCCATCAGCAAGGGCATTGAAGATGAAACGTGGCTGGGTCTTTCAGCATGACAATGATCCCAAACACACCGCCCGGGCAATGAAGAAGGGGCTTCGTAAGAAGCATTTCAAGGTCCTGGAGTGGCCTAGCCAGTCTCCAGATCTCAACCCCATAGAAAATCTTTGGAGCGAGTTGAAAGTATGTGTTGCCCAGCAATAGCCCCAAAACGTCACTGCTCTAGAGGAGATCTGCATGGAGGAATGGGCCAAAATACCAGCAACAGTGTGTGAAAACCTTGTGAAGACTTACAGAAAACGTTTGACCTCTGTCATTGCCAACAAAGGGTATATTAACAAAGTATTGAGAAACTTTTGTTATTGACCAAATACTTATTTTCCACCATTATTTGCAACTAAATTCATAAAAAATCCTACAATGTGATTTTCAGGATTTTTTTCTTCTCATTTTGTCTGTCATAGTTGAAGTGTACCTATGATGAAAATTACAGGCCTCTCTCATCTTTTTAAGTGGGAGAACTTGCACAATTGGTGGCTGACTAAATACTTTTTTGCCCCACTGTATATGCGGTAATATTGCGATGATTTTACTATTTTATGCAGTAATAGTGCAGTGATTGGTCAAATTTGAAAGCCCTCGCATACATTTCTGCTAAATTAGTTATGATCACAAAATCCTGGAGGGACTGCCTGTTGGTAATGGTCCCATAAAGTTGCATGTACAGTCTTAGCAGTAGAGTCCAGACCACAGTGTTACAATGTGATGTGGCTAAATCATAGTGATTACAAGGGACTATGGAAGGTGGGCAAAAGCTTTACTAACTGAGTGGCAAACATAAATATTTGAATGGTATCATTCTGTGAGAAACTGGGAATGCAATCTAAACTATCCACCTAAACTTTATGGTGTGGTTTGCCCTGAGGGGAACAGCATTCTCACTTCAGTAAAAGGCCCAGTGCAGTCAAAAACGTGATATTCCTGTGTTTTTTAATAACACTGAAACAAAATATAAATGCAACATGCAACAATTTTATAGATTTCACTGAGATACAGTTTATATAAGGAAATCAGTCAATTTAAATAAAAACATTAGGCCCTATTCTATGGATTTCACGACTGGGAATACAGATATGCATGTTGGTCACAGATACATTGGATCAGAAAACCAGTCCGTGTCTGGTATGGATCTCATCATGGTATTTCTGTGCATTCAAATTTCCATTGATAAAATGCAATTGTGTTCATTGTCCGTAGCTTATGCCTGCCCATACCATAACCCCACCACCACTAGGCACTCTGTTCACAACGTTGACATCAGCAAACTGCTCGACCACACAAAGCCATACATACTATCTGCCACCTGCCCGGTACAGTTGAAACCGGGATTCATCCGCGAAGCGCACACTTCTCCAGCTTGACAGTGGCCATCGAAGGTGAGTATTTGTCCACTGAAGTCGGTTATGACATTGAACTACAGTCAGGTCAAGACCCTGGTGAGGACAACCAGCACACAGATGAGCTTCCCTGAGACCTTTCTGACAGTTTGTGCAGAAATTGTTCCGTTGTGCAAACCCACAGTTTCATCAGCTGTCTGGGTGGCTGGTCTCAGACGATCCTGCAGGTGAACAAGTAGGATATGGAGGTCCTGGGCTGGCGTGGTTACATGTGGTCTACGGTTGTGAGGCCGGTTAGACGTACTGCCAAATTCTCAAAAATTATGTTGGAGGCGGTATAGAAATTATGGTAGAGAAATTAACATTACATTCTCTGGCAACAGCTCTGGTGGACCTTCCTGCAGTCAGCATGCCGTCTGCACACTCCCTCAAAACTTGACACTTCTGTGGCATTGTGTTGTGTGACAAAATATTTTAGAGTGGCCTTTTATTGTCACCAGCACAAGGTGCACCTGTGTAATGATCATGATGTTTAATCAGCTTCTTGATATGCCACACCTGTTAGGTGGATGTCAACCAAATTTGAGAGAAATAAGCTTTTTGTCCGTATGGAACATTTTTGGGATCTTTAACTTCAGACCATGAAACATGTGACAAACACTTCACATGTTGCGTTTATATTTTTGTTCAGTATATATTTCCACACTATGGAGTTGGAATAATACTGTGAAATGGTCAAAATTATGCTAAAACCTTTTTACTGTTTCGGTGGGAGAGAGTTTGGGCCTTGCACGGGGACCTCACAATGAGGAAAATTAGTTAATAGACCAATAAGAAACCTCTCTGCCAATAACAGCTACTTTTCTGTTTCCCTCCTCACTTAAACCACTCCCACACAGTCCTAGCTACATCTTAGCTTGAGAAATTGCTCTTTAACTCTTAGGGATAGCCTCCTTTTTTCTCCATTTCCTGTCTGAATAACATGCCAAAAGTAAACAGCCTGTTGCTCAGGCCCTGAAGCCAGGATATGCATATAATTGGTACCATTGGAAATGAAACACTTTGAAGTTTGTTAAAATGTTAAAATAATGTAGGAGAATATAACACAATATATATGGTAGGAGAAAATCCAAAGAAAAACCAACCTGATTTTTTTTTTTGAGAGACCATCCTCTTAGAAATGAAAGAGAAAGGTCATATTGTAAAATGTCATATTCCTATGGGTTCCACAGGTTGTCAGCAGTCTATGTTCAAGGTTTCAGGCTTGTAACTTAATAAAACAAATCAGAAATAACAGTTTTAGTAGAAGGACACAGTCTTGGAAATTCATGTTTGCGCGCACCATGAAGAAATTACGCACCTGCTAAAATCATTTTCCTATTGAACATACTTCTTTCCGAAATAAATATTATAGTTTGATTACATTTTAGGGTATCTGAGGAGTAAATATAAACATATTTTGACTTGTTGAAACAAAGTTGAGGGGTAGATTTTCAGATTCCTTTCTCTACAAGTTGAACGAGTGGATTACTCAAATCGATGGCGCCAACTAAACTGACTTTTTGGGATATAAAGAAGGATTTTATCTAACAAAACGATACTACATGTTATAGCTGGGAACCTTTGGATGACAAATCAGAGGAAGATTTTCAAAAAGTAAGTGAATATTTAATCGTTATATGTGAATGTATGAAACCTGTGCTGGTGGAAAAATATTTTGATGTGGGGCGCCGTCCTCAAACAATCGCATGGCATATTTTCGCTGTAATAGCTACTGTAAATTGGACAGTACAGTTAGATTAACAAGAATTTAAGCTTTCAGCTGATATAAGACACATATGTACCTAAATGTACCATAATATTTCTGAATATTTATTTGAATGGCGCACCCTCCAGTTTCACCGGAAGTTGTCCCGCTAGCGGGACACCGATCCTTGTGAGAGGCAATTATTATTATTTTTTATACTATTTTAATTGAAAACAGACACAGTAAGGTACCTTATTGTTGCCCAGAAATGATTTGATATTGAGATCAAAACGGCTGCATTAGATCTTTTAAGACACTTAATAGACCAGTAAGACTGGATTTTAATAAGATATGCAGATATTTTCACAATACACATGACTGAAGACTCAATATAATAGTGCATGACTTCTTAGAATGAAGTGTCTGCTTTAATTTGACTTTCATAAAACTGTGGAAGTTAATCAACTGATCATATTTGTCTTCTGGTTTATTTGATCAATCATGAAGCTACCTGTGGTTGGATGAACTGATAGGGTAATGACTGTTTATGGTGTCTGTATCAGTTAAGGAGAGACGAACAAGAGGTTTGTGGTGCGGTGAAATTCTCTTCAGACCATCTACATCAAGGTGACACCAAAAGAAAAACAGAGAGAGAAAGAGTGAGAAAAAATCTTCTTCTGGCAGCTTTAAACTGAAATGTTTCAGCCATTGTCTGTATACTGTTACACTCTACCAGTTTGGAAAGCCCTGGGCCAATACAAATGACAGATTTATAGCTTTGTTTTTTGGCAGCCGGGTATTGGACTCTACAGTAGGCAATGTTGTTAAAGGTAGAGAAGTAGAAAGAGGGCGAGTCGCTTCATGAGAGGGACTGTATGTAAGTGGACACACCCGTCACTAGTGTCAGCATGGCTTGTTGTATGACAATACTCAGTGACACCTTGAGGGTTGTGGGTACCTGAGTGGACATGGAATACAATGAGAGTCCCTATTTTTTAGCTGCAGTTGATTGTGGGGAAGGAGAAAGGGAGAAAGTCATGGATTATGGAGGTGTTATAGGGTAGGATGTTGGTGGGGCAAGGATGCCCTGTGGTGTAACAAGCTGCTGAATCATGGAAAGTTTTGTCTATTGCCTCAGTTATTCTGAACACAATCTAAAATGTACAAGATGGTGCCGGAGGGGATGGCTGCCGTCTTATCGGCTCTTAACCAACCATGCTATTTTGTTTGTTTTTTCGCGTTGCTCATAACTTGTTTTGTACATAATGTTGCTGCTACTGTCTCTTATGACCGAATAGAGCTTCTGGACACCAGAACTGGGATTACTCACCTCAAATTGGACGAGGAGTTCTTCAATAAGTCAGATGCAGGAGATATACTACAGACGCCCGACCAGGCCCAGATCCATGTGACTCGCTGGAAAAGGAAACGTAGGTTTTGCGGAAAGAGATCTGAATGCCTTGTGAGGATCAGGCGACGAGTGCATAATTAGCCCTTGCCTTCCTAACGTTCAATCGCTGGAAAATAAATGGGACGAAGTGAAAGCAAGTATATCCTACCAACGGGACATTAAAAACTGTAATATCTTATGTTTCACTGAGTTGTGGATGAACAACAACATTAAGAACATACAGTTGGCGGGTTATACACTCCATCGGCAGGATAGAACAACAGCCTCTAGTAAGACACGGGGAGGGGGCCTATGCATATTTGTAAACAATAGCTGGTGCACAATATCGAAGGAAGTCTCAAGGTTTTGCTCGCCTGAGGTAGAGTATCTCATGATAAGCTGTAGACCACACTATCGACCTAGAGAGTTTATCTGTACTTTTAGTAGTTGTCTACATACCACCACAGACTGAGGCTGGCACTAAAACAGCTCTCAATGAGCTGTATCCCACCATAAGCAAACAGGAAAATGCTCATCCAGAGGTGGCGCTCCTAGTGGCCGGGCACTTTAATGCCTGCATTCAGTTTTACCTCATTTATATCAGCATGTTAAATGTGCAACCAGAGGGAAAAAAATTCTAGACCACCTTTACTCCACACAGAGATGTGTACAAAGCTCTCCCTCGCCCTCCATTTTGTAAATATGAACATAACTCTATCCTCCTGATTCCTGCTTACAAGAAACAAATTCAAGCAGGAAGCACCATTGACTCGGTCTATAAAAAAGTGGTCAGATGAAGCAGATGCTAAACTACAGAACTGTTTTGCTAGCACAGACAGGAATATGTTCCGGGATTCTTCCGATGGCATTGAGGAGTACACCACATCAGTACATAATTACCTCAATGACCTCGACACCGGTGCCCCCGCACATTGACACATTAACTCTGTACCAGTAGCCCCTGTATATAACCCTGCTATTGTTATTTACTGCTTCCCTTTAATTATTTGTTCTTATTATATCATACTTTTTTTATAGGTATTTTCTTAAAACTGCATTGTTGGTTAAGGGCTTGTAAGTAAGCATTTCACTGGAAGGTCTGCACCTGTTGTATTCGGCGCATGTGACAAATACGATTTGATTTGATTACAACATTGGGGGGAGTATTGTGTGTAAAACAGGGTGTTCTATGAGCCATTCCCACAATCTCAGCCACACAGAAACAGCTGGCCATGTCGACCTCACCGTAGGCAGGTGAGCAAACAGCCCTGAGTGGTTGAGTGGTGCTGGCTGCATCAGGCCCGCATGGCAGGCAGAAAGAGAACTTCCCTCAGCATCCTACTGGCACGAGAAGCCATCGTGCACAGAGAGAAACCACCACTAAGAAGTGCTGCCCACAGGAATGCGTTGGCTATTAGTAGCCCCCATTAGGAAGTAGAGAGAGGGGCTCAGGTTACTGTGTGTGTGGCTGGAGCGCACCAGGGCCCACTGAGCCTGTTGCGACGACTCAAAGGGATGCCACAGGACTCATCTTCAATAAAACTCCCACTGGAGGTCATATTATACTTCAGAGGGCTCAGGAAAAATGTGCTCTCACTCACTGTCTCTGTGCATGTTTTGTTTTGCTGTATCACTTAAGTGGAAGGCATTCCAATAATGCAATAGCTATAACAGTTAGGATACAATCACAAACAAGTACAAACATGTTGCAGAATGCACAGGAGGAAAACAGAGATGAGAAGAAGAGTGAGGAACATCAACGAAGAGCATACGGACAGAACTACCTGCGATATCCTGATAAAATCTTCAATCAGAGTGTCTCTGTCTTCTGTTACATAAAAAGAAAAGGAGAAGTGGTGAGAAAAGTACCCCCACTGTTCTCCAAACAAGTAGGTTCGGTCACTGTCTGCTCTAAACAAAACCAAGTTCCCGCTTCCTTTGGAGTGTGGTTTAAACATCTCCCCATCTTTGTTCTTTGTTCTCGTCCTCTCCCACGCACACACTTTACTATGTAGATCCAACGCAGGAAGTGACTAAGGGGCTGGTCAGTTCTCTGTCACAAACCCCTCAGGCCTAAGGCCCTATAAAACCCAAGGGGCCTTTTCTTCAGGCTTTACTGCTCTTTTGTGTGCATGGGTCATTCTCCCTCTTGTTTGACAATATCAGGCAGTCAGAGCCCAGGCAGACACACTAGTTGTAAACCACTCAGGCTGTCGACAACCCTCTGATCAACTCCAGAGCTTCGAGAAGGCCATCGAGAGGTGTCTCCTGCTGTGGATGGTCTAGCATGTCTAGACTGGAGGTTGACCTCCTTTGGTAGGGCTATATAGCCTGGGCTGAACGCTTTGGAAAATGACTATGTGTGAGGACCAACTTGCAGAGGGATTGGGTGCCTTTAAAAGCAAGTCAGAAAATTGAATGAAGAATACCTGATCATTATAGAAATCACTGTTCTAACAAAAAAAAAAATCTGTATTTTCCTCATTTGCCAGTTGCTTGTACTATAAAGTTTAACAGTCAGATGAGTCTGCACTCAGAAGGTGAAACTATGTTGGTTCACATGACTGGTGCCATTTCAGTAATGACTTGAAGACAGGGGATTATAGTAAACAAAGCCAGCGAAGTGTGACAAAGGACCTATCTAGAGAATAGCTGGAAGCAAAACAAACATCTAGCCTCAAAGGCTGCTCAGAAATGTATATTATGTCTGTGGTCGGTCAAAATGCCTTTAGGAAAAACATTAACTTCATCTCTCCTTTTTCACTTTTTCTCTCTAAATCAGATTATGTTAGACAAGATCTCATCTACACAGCTTTCTCTGAGGGCTTTGAAGTTATAATACAGGACCTAAACCAATCCAGGTGGATGGAGTTTACTATGTTTTCACTGCCTGGTAATGGCCATATAAAAGCTAACCTAAGTGTTCTGCATGGGACCCAGCGTTACACGCAGCATTACACAACCATCTGATTAGAGTCAACCATTAGCTAGGAGATAACTGTCACACCCTGATCTGTTTCACCTGTCTTGTGCTTGTCTCCACCCCCCTCCAGGTGTTGCCCATTTTCCCCATTATCCCGTGCATTTATACCGGTGTTGTTTTCTGTTTGTTGGTTGCCAGTTTGTCTTGTCTCATCAAGACTACCAGCGTGTTTTTTCCCGTACGCCTGTTCTCGCTAGTCCCTCCGGTTTTGACCTTTCTGCCTGCCCTGACCCTGCCTGCTGTTCTGTACCTTTCTGACACTGCACTGGATTACTGACCCATTTTGTTAGTTCGAATCACAGATGTTTATTGTCTGCATCTGGGTCTTATCCTCAGTCCTGATAATAACTGTATTCATTTATCCATTGAGTGATGTTCATCAGTTTTCAAATATAGTTTGACGTGTAATAAAAGATGCAGAAAACTTCTCAACATTGCCTTTGATTACGAAGGCTGATACTAAAACTACTAGGGTTGCCCCGACAAAAAAACAATTGTTTGGTCAATTTTTAAACGTGTATTTTTTCATATATAGACACCCTGATCTGTTACACCTGTCCTCCCAGGTGTCACTTATTTTCCCTGGTGTATTTATCCCTGTCTCTCTGTGCCAGTTCATCTTGTATGTTCAAGTCAACTGGTGTGTGTTTTCCCGTGCTCCTACTTTTCTATTCTCTTCTACTAGTCCTCCCGCTTTTGACCTTTACCTGTTTTCTGGACTCTATTCCCGCCTGCACTGACCTCGAGCCTGCCATTCTGTACCTCCGGATCTCTGAACTGGTTTTGACCTTTGGCCTGTCCATGACCATTCGCTTGCCTACCCCTTTTGGATGGTTAAACATCTTGGACTCTAACCATCTGCCTCCTGTGTCTGCATCTGGGTCTAGCCTTGTGCCCTTATTCCCGGTGTTTATTAAAAAAAAACAATATACACTGAGCTTGTCTGATGCTTCAATCTCTTGCACTGAGATGCAGTGCCTTAGACACTATAGGGATACGCATGGAGGTTTGTTCATGTTCTTCAATCACATTTATCTCTCTACTCTGCCTGTCTGTAATGAACTTGACTAATTGTATTAACTAGCAACTAGGTCAGGCCCACAGCTCATGCTAGAAAACTTGCAACATTGTATCAACTATTCTGGGCCATCAGAGTTTCCCATGCCAATGAGTTCCAGACAGACACAGCTGTATTTGTGCAAGGGATAAGAAGTGATTAGGTATTTTATGACGTTTCCACTGGATCAGAGCATGACATTTTTCCAGAGGCTTGGTGGTTATCGAAAGGGAGATAGCTGGAATTATTATTATAATTATTTTTTTTAAATACAGTGCAAATACAATGTATTCAGACCCCTTGATTTTTCCCCACATTTTGTTACGTTACAGCCTTTTCTAAAAATGTATATATTTTAAATATATCAATCTACACATAATACCCCATAACAACAAAGACAAAACAGTTGTACTTTTTTTTTGCAAATGTATAAAAAAAATGTTTACCTTATTTCCATAAGTACTCAGACCCTTTGCAATGAGACTTCGAAATTGAGCTCAATTGATCATCCTTGAGATGTTTCTACAACTTGGAGTCCAACTGTGGTAAATTCAATTGATTGGACATGATTTAAAAAGGCACACACCTGTCTATATTAGGTACCACAATTGACAGTACATATCAGATCAAAAACCAAGCCATGAGGTCCAAGGAATTGTTCGTAGAGCTCCGAGACAGGATTGTGTCAAGGCACAGATCTGGGGAAGGGTACCAAAATATGTCTGCAGGTCCGCAAGAGCCAGAGCCTGGACTTGAACCGAATTGAACATCTCTGGAGAGACGTGAAAATAGCTGTGCAGCGACAATATCTATCCAACCTGATAGAGCTTGAAATAATCTGTAGAGAAGAATGCGAGAAACACCCCAAATACAGGTGTGCCAAGCTTGTCGTGTCATACCCCAGAACACTCGAGGCAATCAAAAATACTATCAGACATCCCCAAATATATACACGTGTGCGCAGGCCAGGTAGCCTAGGCATACTTCTATGTATAATCAGGTGTGTATCCTTACTCAACATTGACAGGAGCACTCCAAACAAAATACAATTAATAAATTGACAAAACTCATAAATGGAATTAAATAAACCAACACTTGTTTCTCACAAGTGTACCATAGGCTGTGAGCTCTGCAAACAAGTGTCCACTCCAACAATGAGAAGGGTAAATGTAATAATGACTGTAATAATAATATATTGAATGCATTAAAGCTGCAATATATAACTTTTTGGGTGACCCAACCAAATGCACATAGAAATGTAAGTTATAGATATGGCATTCTCATTAAGTCCAAGTCTAAGAAGCGGTAGATCTGTTCTATGTGCGCAGCGCTATTTTTATGCTTCTTAAGTTCAGTTTTTGCTTCTTTTACTGTCAGTTTTTGTACACCAGATTCAAACAGCTGAAAGTACAATATTTTTGGTTGTGGAAAATATATTTCACAGCTGTTTAGATTGTACAAGGATTCTCTACTATATACTTGCTTGTTTTGTCACAAACCGAAATTAGGCGATTTGAATTTTAGCAGGTGCATTGAGCACCTTTAACAGAAACTACCGAAACCAAACAAACATTATTGATTAGAAATTATTAATGGGAAATGTACTACTGGTGATATATATAATGGTCAATTGATAGACACTAACAATCAAAGGGCAAACAATTCACACAATGAGTTAAAAAAACAATGAATGCGCACACATTACAGGAGAGAGCATTTTGGAGAGAGACGCGCTTTGTGCATCTAAGCCATTCCGCAATGGAATAGGCCACTGAGACAGGCACAAATCAGACAGGTGTCTCGTGTGCCACATTTTATTGTTTTGCAACTGCTTGACCAAACAAACCACAGTCAACCAACAGCCTATCGACCAAACAATCGACCAGTCGACTAAATGGGGTCGACCCTAAATCTATGTAGGCTATACAATATACGCATGCTATATTTTCTTGTACTGTACAGTTTCCTGTAGAAAGACTTATATGTAGGTATTTTGCAAAGCACCTCTGGCCTACATGCACTGCATTGTTTTACAATGACAACAAAAAAATGACATCAGTCAAGTGAATAGGCTTGGGGAATCACTGTGGTACAACATTTGTGCATAAATGGATTATTGGCGTGCCAAAGACATCCCTCTCATTGAAAACACAGCCCCAGAGGGGAACAGTGGTATAGTGTCAAACCAACACTTAAAATTGCCTTGCCTTCCCCCTGGCCATTTCAGGTGGGTATACAGTGATATAGTGGAGGAGAGGTGATGTATTGAGGTAATACATTGGTGAGGTTAATGTGTGGTTGTTATCTGATCTCGTCTTGTCGTGCCTCAGTGAGAGGCGAGGGGTGGAGCGGAGCGGAGGAAAGGAACCTGACTGTTTGACCCTTGGGTATATGTTTGCTTTTCTGTGTGCAGAATCTGGGGTCATTTTGATTCTGAATGACTCTACAGAAAAAGAGAGGGAAAGAAAACACCCTTCTACTGTAATTGACTCATTCCAGTTGCATCATGTCAAGATGATGTCATGTTCTACATATTGGCCACATTTTAGGGCTGGGAATTGCCAGGGACCTCGCGATATTTGATATTTAGGTACCATACGATATGTATTGTGATTCTCAAGATTATATATGTATTGCAATCAGGGGTTGGAAATTAAGCTCTGAAAAGTTTCAAACCCCAAAGAGTTTACGGTTTACTGAACTTCAGAGAGTTGCTTTAACGTTGGACCAAAACCACCTAGCTAGCTACCAAGCTTGTGTGTGCAGAGGGGCACCAGAATTCAAATAAAAGACACGCATTACCTTTTAGTCGATAATAAATCCAATGTGAAATGTGATAACTATAGAGTCCTTAAGTAGCGTTGAATAAAAGTTTATCCATTGTTCTCTAATTAAAAATCTATCTCCCTAATTTTGGAATCACGCTTGTAAACGTCAGTAGGTTACAGCACACTATGCTTCAAAGGGAGGGGCAGGTATCCTATACACACACAAAGATTTTCAGCTAGCAGGCACACTGAAACATTTCTGAGTGAGGGCTTTCCATAGGCGCTTTGTTGCGTTTTTAGTGGGAGTGGAAAAAAATGCCCGGAATGTAAAATAACGTTATTAACCGGTTCCCATGCTTTTAAAATAATGGTTCTGTTCCGGAACAGTATAGAACACTTTCGTTCCTGGTTTTGATCCTGTTCCTATAAAAATGTCATTCTATTCCAGTTTTCGGTTCTGTTTTTCTGTTTTCTGTTCTGTTCTGTTCCCCAACCCCTGATTGCAATTTGATATGCGATTTGATGTTCCAAACATATTGCTTTCTATATTATATGTCTGCTGCAGAAAGACAAGAGAGCATGAGAAAATTTGTTTTGATCAGTCATGGCAATAAAAGTGCTGAAAACTTTGCTCACGATTTACAAATATGATGGAGAACAAGCTAGAAGATGAAAAATACAGGAGAATTGGCACAGGTACGGTCGACCTAGTGTTAGCTAATGCTACCTAACAAAAACATTTTGAATAAGAATTACAAATCGATACGTGGGGTCAAAGTATTGATATAATATCGTCCAAAATAATATTGAGATATGTAAGTGTATCGAATTTTTCCCCACCCATCATTACCAAATGTGGCTGATAGGTTGTGCTGCTATAAGTGCAGAAGATAATATCTTGGAATTATGGTATTTTAATAACGATAATATGTGTATCTTTCAAAGACATTCTAAAAAGGGATATTGATGACATAAATGCAACATTACTAGGGTCCATTTCAATAATTTGAATAACATTAACTCTTTTGGGATAGGGGGCAGCGTTTTCACCTTTGGATGAATAGCGTGCCCAGAGTGAATTGCCTCCTACTCTGTCCCAGATGCTAATATATGCATATTAATATTAGTTTCTAAAACTGTTTGAATGATGTCTGTGAGTATAACAGAACTCATATGGCAGGCAAAAATCTGAGAAAAATCCAACCAGGAAGTGGGAAATCTGACATTTGTAGTTTTTCAAAACTTGTCTTACTGAATACACAGTGTCTATGGAGTCAAGTTGCACTTCCTACGGCTTCCACTAGATGTCAACCGTCTTTAGAAACTGGTTTGAGGATTCTATTATAAAGGAGGGGCTCATGAGATCTGTTTGAGTCAGTGGTCTGGCAGAGTGTCTCAGGCTCGTGACGCGCGCTCCCGACAGAGTTAGCTCTCGTTCCAGTGCTTTTCTTCAGACATAGGAATTGTCTGGTTGGAACATTATTGATGTTTTATGTTAAAAACATCCTAAAGATTGATTACATACATCGTTTGACTTGTTTCTACGACCTGTAACGGAACTTTCCGAGTTTTTGTCTGGACGAAGTGCTCGCGCCTGATGAAGATGGATTACTGGGTTGAACACGCTAACAACAAGTGGCTATTTGGACATAAATGATGGACTTTATGGAACAAATCAGTCATTTATTGTCAAACTAGGATTCCTGGGAGTGCCACCTGATGAGGATCATCAAAGGTAAGTCAATATTTATAGTGTTATTTCTAACTGCTGTTGACTCCAAAGGCGGATATTTCTCTGGCTGGATTGGGCTCTGAGCGCCGTTCTCAGAATATGCTTTTTCCGTAAAGTAAAAAAAAAATCTGACACAGCGGTTGCATTAAGGAGAAGTCTATCTTTAATTCTGTGAATAACAATTGTATATTTTATCAATGTTTATTATGAGTATTTCTGCAAAATCACTGGATGTTTTGGAATCAAAACATTACTGCACGTAACGTGCAAATGTAAACTGAGATTTTTGCATATAAATATACACATTATCGAACAAAACATACATGGATTGTGTAACATGATGTCCTATGACTGTCATCTGATGAAGATCATCAAAGGTTAGTGATTAATTGTATCTATATTTCTGCTTTTTGCGACTCCTATCTTTGGCTGGAAAAATTGCTTTTTTTTTTTACTTGGCGGTGAAAGCACATGGCTGTGTGCTTTCGCTGTAAAGAATTTTTTAAATCGGACATGATGGGTAGATTAACAAGAAGTTCATCTTTCATTTGCTGTATTGGACTTGTTAATGTGTGAAAGTTACATATTTCAAATAAATATTTTTGAATTTTGCACGCTGCCTTTTCAGCGGAATGTTGTAAAGGGGTTCCGTAGCACCAATGTTCCTATCCATAAACATCAATGCCTTTCTTAAAATCAGTACACAAGTATATGTTTTTAAACCTGCATATTTAGTTAAAATAAATTCATGTTAGCAGGCAATATTAACAAGGGAAATTGTTAGCAGAGTGTAAGCAGTGTCAGGGTATATGCAGCAGTTTGGACCGTCTGGCTCGTTGCGACTGTGTGAAGACCATTTCTTCCGAACAAAGACCGTAATTAATTTGCCCAAATTTTACATAATTATGACATAACATTGAAGGTTGTGCAATGTAACAGCAATATTTAGACTTAGGGTTGCCACCCGTTCGATAAAATACGGAACGGTTCAGTATTTCACTGAAAGAAAAAACGTTTTGTTTTCAAAATGATAGTTTCCGAATTTGACCATATTAATGACCTAAGGCTCGTATTTCTGTGTCTGTGAGTTTATTACATTGTAATTAAGTCTATGATTTGTTATTTGAAAGAGCAGTCTGACTGAGCGGTGGTAGGCAGCAGCAGGCTCGTAAGCATTCATTCAAACAGCACTTTCCTGCATTTGCCAACAGCTCTTTGCAATGCTTGAAGCACAGCGCTGTTTATGACTTTAAGCCTATCAACTCCCGAGATTAGGATTGCAATACTATAGTGCCTATAAGAACATCCAATTGTCAAAGGTATATGAAATACAAATGGTATAGAGAGAAATAGTCCTATAAATTCCTATAATAACTACAAACTAAAACTTCTTAACAGGGAATATTGAAGACTCATGTTAAAAGGAACCACCAGCTTTCATATATTCTCATGTTATGAGCAAGGAACTTAAACGTTAGCTTTTTTAAATGGCGCATATTGCACTTTTACTTTCTTCTCCAACACTGCATTTTTGCATTATTAAACCAAATTGAACATGTTTCATTATTTATTTGAGACTAAATAGATTTTATTTATGTATTATATTAAGTTAAAATAAAAGTGTTAATTCAGTATTGTTGTAATTGTCATTATTACAAATATATATATAAAAATTGTCTGATTAATTGGTATCGGCTTCTTTTGGTCCTCCAATAATCGGTATCGGTATTGAAAAATCCTAATCGGTCGACCTCTATTTATTATATTATAATTAAGTCTATGATTTGATATTTGATAGAGCAGTCTGACTAAGCAGTGGTAGGCAGCAGCAGGCCCGTAAGCATTCATTCAAACTTTACTGCGTTTGCCAGCAGCTCTTAGCAATGTTTGAAGCACAGCGCTGTATATGACTTCAAGCCTATCAACTCCTGAGATTAGGCTGGCAACACTAAAGTGCCTATTAGAACATCCAATAGCCAAAGGTTTCTGAAATACAAATGGTATAGAGAGAAATAGTCAACGCCTCATAATTCCTATAATAACTACAACCTAAAACTCCTTAACTGGGAATATTGAAGAACTGGGAATATTGAACCACCAGCTTTCATATGTTCTGAGCAATGTACTTAAATATTAGCTTTTTACATGGCACATTTTGCACTTTAACTTTCTTCTCCAACACTGTGTTTTTGCATTACTTAAACCAAATTGAGCATGTTTCATTATTTATGAGACTAAATAGATTTTTATTTATGTATTATAAGTTAAAATAAGTGTTCATTGTTCATTCCGTATTGTTGTAATTGTCATTATTACAAATATATATATATATATAAATCGGTATCAAATTTTATTTGTCACATGCGCCAAATACAACAACCAACAATGCAGTTCATGAAATAGAGTTAAGAAAATCTTTACTAAATAAACTAAAGGAAAAAATTAAATAAAAATGAACAATAAAATGTCATAACAATAATGAGGCTATATACAGGGGGTACCGGTACCGAGTCAATGTGCGGGGGTACAGGTTAGTCGAGGTAACTTGTACATCTAGGTAGGGGTAAAGTGACTATGCATAGATAATAAACAATAGAAGCAGTGTAAAAACAAAGGGGGGGGGGGGGTAATGTAAATAGTCCTGGTGACCCATTTGATTAATTGTTCAGCAGTCTTACAGCTTGGGGGTAGAAGCTGTAAAGGAGCCTTTTGGACCTAGACTAGGCACTTCGGTACCGCTTACGGTGCGATAGCAGAGAACAGCCTACGACTTGGGTGACTGGAGTCTTTGACCATTTTTGGGGCCTTCCTCTGACACCGCATAGTATATAGGTCGGATGCTGAGCAATTGCAAAATCAGGTTAATATAGCTTTTTTAAATGAGAAAGTTACTGAAGTGATTTAACACTGTAGACTCTGACCATAATGTCCTACAGTATGGAAAAGACTGAATGTAAAATTGAGATGGTAGACAGCAAATTTGCCGGCCTCCCTTAAGTCAGTGCTTCGGTCCCCTGGAGAACCATCCCTCCTGGTCATTACATGGGTGTGAGTTTTAGGGTCAGTTTAATTGACCGTCAGATTATGCCCCTCTGCATCCCCTTACCCCACCACCCACCCCCTGCCACTCCCACCCTGCTCCCCAGGTTCCAGCCCGCTAGGCCTAGAAAAGGGAGTCTCCAAAACAAGGACTGTCTTTGTATCACCCCACTCTGCCAGGAAATCGAAACCGCTTTCACCGCGGATGCCGCAGAAAGGGGTGGACATGGGCCCAGAAAACCACCTGAGCGGTCTCAGGTATCGTCTGTAAAGCACTCTGCAGGTGAAGCCAACAAGTACAAATGGGTGAGCGCTACTGAGGCATCAGTGGAGCAACCATTTGGGGATGTGTTTGATCTGAAAAGACATCAAATCCCTTAAACAGAAGAAATTCAGGCAAGGAACTAATGCCTCTTCACCATTGGGGTTGGCTACACAAAATGCTAAATGTTTGCTAAATAAAGTAGCCAAATTCTTGCCTGACAGCTGTCAAGAAGGCAGTATGCTGTTGACTCTCCAGAAGTGATCCACTAGGGGTAATATATGCGACATGTGGACACTTGCTTGTCGAACATCTCATTCCAAAATCATGGGCATTAATATGGAGATGGTCCCCCCCTTTGCTGCTATAACAGCCTCCACTCTTCTGGGAAGGTTTTCCACTAGATGTTGGAACATTTCTGCGGGGACTTGCTTCCATTCAGCCACAAGAGCATTAGTGAGTTTGGAAACTGATGTTGGGCGATTAAGCCTGGCTCGCAATCGGCATTCCAATTCATCCCAAAGGTGTTCGATGGGGTTAAGGTCAGGGCTCTGTGCAGGCCAGTCAAGTTCTTCCACACCAACCTCGACAAACCATTTCTGTATAGACCTCACTTTCTACACAGGGGCATTGTCATGCTGAAACAAGTAAGGGCCTTCCCCCAAACTGTTACCACAAAGTTGGAAGAACATAAGATTTCCCTTCAAGGGAACCAGGAAAGACAGCCCCAGACCATTATTTCTCCTCCACCAAACTTGACAGTTGGCACTATGCATTGGGGCAGTTATCGTTCTCCTGGTATCCGCCAAACCCAGATTTGTCTGTCGGACTGCCAGATGGTGAAGCGTGATTCATCACTCCAGAGAACGCGAATGGTGATCTTAGGCTTGTCTGTGGCTGCTCCGCCATTTCATGAAGCTCCCGACGAACAGTTTGTGTACTGACGTTGTTTCCAGAGGCAGTTTGGAACTCAGTAGTGAGTGTTGCAACCAAGGACAGATGATTTTTACACGCTACACGCTTCAGCACCCCGTTCTGTGAGCTTGTGTGGCCTACCACTTTCCACAATAACACGTTTCCACAATAACAGCACTTACAGTTTACCGGGGCAGCTATAGCAGGGCAGAAATTTGACAAACTAACTTGTTGGAAAGGTGGCATCCTATGATGGTGAGCTCACTAAGGCCATTCTACTGCCAATGTTTGTCTATGGAGATTGTATGGCTGTGTACTCGATTTTATACACCCGTCAGCAACGGGTATGGCTGACAGGGATGTCGACATACTTTTGTATATATAATGTACCTGTAGCCCCACAAGTGGTAGGTAATAACACACTATCTTTAACAACTTCAACACCAGAACTGAGCGCTATTGTGAGATTGAGAAAGAATAGTGAGACTAATGCGTATTTGTGCTGTGTCAGACCGTTATTGACAGAGGTATCTCAGAGTGGAGATATGTCTATTGTGTCTTGACAGTTAGATCTGACTGTGATTTACAGGATCAGGCTTATTCATCTTAGATTTCAATTGGTTTCAAATGGTCTACTACTCCACCCACCTAGTGTGTTATACAGTTTAGTTTACGTTCAACCAGCTACCTATGAAGCTCTGCAGGAATGTG
The DNA here is from genome assembly GCF_034236695.1 of Oncorhynchus nerka. Classification (NCBI taxonomy): domain Eukaryota; kingdom Metazoa; phylum Chordata; class Actinopteri; order Salmoniformes; family Salmonidae; genus Oncorhynchus; species Oncorhynchus nerka. Next base: position 49,639,646 of record NC_088398.1, on the reverse strand, counting down.
TGAAACTCAGCACATAGTTATAGCCTGTCTAAGCCAGTTGACCCCATGAACTGTTAACTGGCAAACATAAAAAACTGTAAAAATCCAGGGTTTAAGAGTTTAAAATTATTTTTAAAAACATGACAAAGCCGAATTATATTAGGCTTAAGCTTTGCTTATATAGGTAGCATAAAAGGTCCTCAGGAGGACAAAGCAGTCTTTCAAACATCAGATACTGAGTCTCAATGAAAAAGGTGAGCCTGGAATTGCAGGTGTTTTCCAATAGAAGGCACTTTATTCATGGACAAAAGGCTTCTTGTAGCTGGGGGAGGACGCAGGTAGAGCTGGGAAATACATTTTGACAGTAAAACAATTCGGTTTTATAGCTTTTCAATGTGCCAACTCTAACTTGCTCTGAACTGGGTCACTACGTGCCTACTTCTCCTGTCTTTTCTCATCGGTTTTAGGGGCACTGGTGGAAACAGGCCAAAATGTAATTAAAAAGTGTGGATTAAACAAAAAATCCTTTGTCAAACTCGACAGTCACACCAAAATATAAACATTTCATGTGCATTGACTCACTCAGTACCATGAGGAACTATACAATTGGATGGAGTCACTTTCACTTTTTTTGTTGTTGTAACGGAGTACCTGGTTTAATAGGCTGTATAATTGGACCATTCAAACTTGGCGATTATCTTCATTAAAGCTTTGAGAGCTTCTCCTTAACAGTCGAGGGTCTTCAATCGTTTTAATTAACGAGACACAATTCCTTCTCCGAACCTACAGTGAAATCAATAGAACCAGAGCAGGCCATTGGGCGACTGCCCCAGTTAGTCTGCCTGTGCCTTTGTCGACCTTGCTCCTTGGAGATCTAATCTGTAGAGATGATGAGAGATTGGGTCCTATCCCGGAGTTCTCTTGTCAGGTTAAGATTAAATTAAACTCCTTTAGCTGTCCCACCTGGGCCTTGGGCCAAGGTAATTGAATAGAGATGCCTGGAAGTTTTATCCAGCGAGGTTGAATATAGCAATCCCTTCTTCTCCCATGGTTTCAGATATGTCACCTGAGTGCAGAGCCGGTGGTACAGCCTGCCTGAACATTCTATGGGGCAGTGCCAGTTTCTGTTTATTAAGACATGTCCCATGGCAGATATTAAATCACACAATGCCCTGCGTAGGGCTCTCCCTTAACTCAGCAGTCCAAAAAGGGACCATTGCTTTAACCATTCATCTTTGGCCTGGGCAAATCCCTTTCTGGTCACAGGTGCCAACATCAGCATGTTCGTAACTCTTCATTTGGGAACGGGTTAGAAATGAAGACTTGGGTGTTCTGTTTATGGCAATGAGGTCTGTCCACGCCACATGTGTGATTCAACACCTCGGAGACTAACTAGAGAGCGCCTACCACTTCGAAAGGGAAATAAATCCATGACAGAGTTGATTAAGTATTCAGAAGTCAGTACGGCAAGAACACAGAGATGTGAAAATTGTACCTTAATGAAATGCTCTTGTTTACAGACAAATCTCTCCCACCTCTCTTTCTGCCTCACCCTACCTAGTTTAAAATGTTGATTCAAGATAACTTGGAATTCATAAGGTTTTCCTCAGGTAGGACACAATGGCAATCTGCCAATGTTCATAAGCAACTCTTATCAGTCACTGTGGCAACCTGTTTGTCTTTGGGTCATGCATAACCTCTGGACAGGGACATCAACCCCCATCATCCATCATAAAATCATGAAAATAACACGGGAAAAGGGCAGGTGCCTCAGACCAGGCCTTATTAGTGCAGGTACCATCCCTTGTGGTTCTGGATCATAGGTTTTCACCTGCCCCTTCAATCAGAAGACTAGCCTCCAAGGAACCACTGACACTCCCCTTTTTCAACCATGGGGCATTCCATGGGCATTATTTATTTTGACACCATGGGTTGGAAAACAGCCAGTCCAATGAAAATAATGGGGAAATATTGTACATGATCTCATATGCATTTAATTCAACTGGGAATTTCTCAAGACTCCACAGCATGGCTGATTTCTTGAGGTAACTATGTTTAAGTATGGGGGGGAAGCCTGAGTAGATGACGTCCATCAATCTCTCCCTACACACAATGATAGCCTGTCCTCATCTTGTCAATGACATAAACCGGTAGGGAGGCTGCATGACATAATGACATGGCGCTCAGATGACACGTGATGGAGGTGTACTATAGCCTGAAGGTTGACTTTTTTTATACGTCTATATTAAGACCCTATACCTCAAAGCCTTGACGTCATTGCATTCACAACATATGTTGTCTTCCCATATAATAATCATATGACATTCATGTAATGCTATGTTCTCACTGAGCTCCTGTTGGAGTTTTTCACTAAGGTTAAATCCTAGCTGCAGGGGAGTTTATCTAAATGCCTTCTGAACAAAACCGTTTCCATCTTGACATCCAATTATATAATATGTAGCTTTTTTATTAGTGCTTATAACAGTAGGTTTGTTGCAGTCGTTTATTTGGAGGGTGATATAATGGGGGTGAAAACTGAGAAAACAATGAGAACTGAGAAGACTAATTTTTCCCTCTCCACCTTTCTTCTTGCCATCTACCTGGTCGTCTTACCCCACCACCATCCATCCCTCGCTCACTCTTGTCTATCCATCTGTCTCCTTCCCTCTCTCCTCTCTTTTCATGGGGGGGGGGGGGGAGTGGCTGCTGAATCAAAGCAGGCCAGTGAACAAGGCCCCCTCTTTTCAGCAGAGTGATAAAAAGTTAATTGGTAGTGTGTGACCAGTCTCAGATTCCTGTGTAATTGCCTCGAGTTGGGTCGGCCTTGATGAAGTCAGTTATACGACACAGAGGGAGAAAAACACCAAAAAGCAACTTAAAACCTTGGCCAGTATCCAAATGATTTAATGAAGAACCTTCTGCAACAAACTGGCAACTAACAAAAGGAACACATGTGCTTGGAGCCACATTTAGTTACTGTTGATAACAGGCACATTTTGTTGATTCTATTGTACATTACATCCATCCAACTTAAAAAATAATAATATATATATTTCGGTATCTTTCTTTGAAACCAGGAATTGAACTTATTTACTGTTTTTCTGAAAAGACAAAAAAAAAAGATCAACGTCTACTTTCAAGATTAAGATCAGGACTCAGAATGTGGCAAAATATGTTGTCATATGGTAAAAACCGTTATTACCCATGCTTAATATCAGGTGGGTCCTTATCAGATATGTTCTGACTGAGTCGTAATCCAATAATAAAAAACACAACTTGTGCTATCTTTCCACAGCATTAGCAGTAGTATGTCTTCACAAGTGCTTCTCCTTGACTATAAACACACTGACCCAAAAGTCTGTGAGCTAGATCTTACTGCCAAGGACCGGAGCCCAATAAATTAAATGATAGTCAAACTTTAAACATTGCGCAGCAGCACTGTTTGAGCAATACCAGAGCTCAGGGTTGCAACACTTATCTCTGTGTTGCAGCAGTAGGCTATAGCTACATGATATCAGCGATTATTTAGTTTTTCACCAACTATTGCGATTTGACTTGCGATATAGATCAAAACACTTGGGTGAACTGTTGGAAACATAGAAATAGAATGATTTATATTAAAAACCAGCATTGTTCTTGTTTGGTACAATCTGTAGACTGCATTTGACCTAACAGAAACAGCCTGAAAACTGACAAGACGGAGTTAACTACAGACGTTACACACGGCTGAGTTGCATTTCAAAATATTGCATGTGATATGGATCTCTTACTGTATGGATAATGCACAGGTCAATATTGCGATTTTGATGAGAATTAGATGAATTGTACAGCCCTACTACCCAGGTAACCCAAGCTCATCCTTTTATTTAGAAACTCTATTATATCTTACTGGAGAGGGCCCTTGATGAAACCAGTCAAACAGACACATATGGATGGATTCTTCTCTGCCTTTTCCACTTTAAGGCCATCATCAGCCGAGGCCCTCCTCAAGAACAGGGCACCACTTCAAACAGCTCATCACCCAATTCCCCTGTGATCTCCCACTGTCCTGACAGCAGACTGACAGACAAACACACAGACAGACATGATAAGAAGGGGGAGGAGGGCTCAGTTTCACTCTTGACTACCCTGGAAAATGACTGATGGCAGGAGACAGAGGGAAGAGGGACACAACTGATAGAGGTTTGAGATGGGTAGAGTTTGAGATGGGTAGAGAAAGAGAAAAAAAAAATAAAGAAAATGGAAGACGGCCAGAGTGGAAGAAATGGGGCTGCTGGGTGCATTGATAAAGGAAGAGAGAAAGATAACAGGATGACAAGGACAGAGAGAAAGAGAGAAGCCTAACATAATCCTGCATAGGTTGTAGTATCAAGTTGGCGCATTGCTAGAATGAGAGATGTAGCTTAAATTAGGCCTAGTCTGGAATAATTGGCATTTAAAGGCCGGGGGGCATAATACAAATGCCAGCACCATGCCCCCCTACTTTTCCCACACATCGAGCACCAGACTTGTACAAGTATGGAGCCTTGACTTGAAGAGAGGGGTTAGGCAGTCTGTTTTTAACTTGTTTTGGTTGTGCACTGGTGGACTAGTGGCAGCAGTTGGTGTGTACGGGACCATGCTGAGAACCACCTGTCCAGACAAAGTCAACCAAAAGTAAGTACCCTCTGGTGAGTGATGCTTTATGGGTAGCTTAGATTTCATTCAAAATGATGTCCTTGTTATCATATTTCAAATATGTTGTGTGTTTGTTTAATGACAAAACATACATTTTCACCTTTATTTAACCAGGTAGGCAAGTTGAGAACAAGTTCTCATTTACAATTGCGACCTGGCCAAGATAAAGCATAGCAGTTCGACACATACAACAACACAGAGTTACACATGGAGTAAAACAAACATACAGTCAATAATACAGTAGAAAAATAAGTCTATATACAATGTGAGCAAATGAGGTGAGATAAGGGGGGTAAAGGCAAAAAACAAAGGCCATGGTGGCGAAGTAAATACAATATAGCAAGTAAAACACTGGAATGGTAGATTTGCAGTGGAAGAATGTGCAAAGTAGAAATAAAAATAATGGGATGCAAAGGAGCAAAATAAATAAATAAATACAGTAGGGGAAGAGGTAGTTGTTTGGACTAAATTATAGATGTAAATAATTAGATATAAATATATGTCAGAGCTATATGTCAGCTATATGTTTACATGATGAGTGAGAGCAATACTCAAGAAATGCCAAAGAAATATGCATGAATAGAAACTGGGAACTGGGAAACTGCCAATGGCAATACATTTCTGTTGGTTGTGCATTTCTTTTTCCTGGAAGCTGTGTGGCCCTGGCTAGGCCCTGAGTGACAGATTGAGACAGGGGTCAGCAGTGGATCCCTGGGCCGGCAGGACACACACAAACAGGCTAGCCTTATGTGGCACTGCAACTGTCATAGCTGGACATTAATGGAGAGAGAGGGAGGGCTATAAGTGGCTGGGTGTGTGGTTTCCTGACCACTACAAAAACAAACAAAAAAAGATTCAATTGTAGGCTCAGCTACTGTACTCAAAACATTATGGGGCTAAATGCATATCGTTTTACATAATTCTGGATCATACTTAGTGATGAAATCTCTAAGTTGAATGATCAAATGATCTGTGTTGTGGTTTGGACCACAGTTACGGGCAGTGAGTGACAGATAAACATTTCTGTTCCTCAGTTACCAGTACCCGATAGTTAAGAGTACACAGTACAGACACTTAAGATGGCCATTGTTTCTCCTATGGCTCAACCATTGGAAACTATTGGGCATGAGTGTTCCGCACACATTTTCAATGGACCAATACAATGGCCTTTGTTCAATGGTTAAACATGTCACCAACAGCTGTCTGCTGAATGGACAACAGTTCACGACAATGGACTACTACGTTGCCATCGATAACAAGATTTGCGCCGATAGAAGCAGAAAAAATTAAACCCCACCATTTGCCACTACTATGAATATTTCCATATTCGATTAATGATTATTATTACGTTTTCGGTAATACTTACAATAATGGCAAGATGTAAACCTATGAATTAGGCTATGCAAAAATCTGTAGCCTACACTATCAATCACTTATTGCGCCTTCCTCCGTTGCAAAACCGTGTAACCGTGCAATTGACTTACCTTTGGCAATGTTTGGTCAGTTTCTTTCTGGATTTAGTTGAAAATGGTGAGGTAGTTATCTTTTTCGTCGCCTAAAACTTCGGTGTATGACCCATGTTGCCTCGTCTCGGTGTGGGTGACAGGGCAGCAGACGCAGCGGGACCCGGGAAGAGGCGGGGAAGCCAACCGGAGGGCGGGGTTGAAGGGCAGGTGAAGTTTCCCTCTCGAGGAGAAGTAGATATGGGAATCTTGCGTGGGCACCCCCGCACACCCCCACACAAATTATTCATCATAGCTGTTTAAAAAATTACACCATTTCCCAGAAGAAAAACAACAACATATTGATATAGATTATATTCATATTTTTATTGTGTTTGAAACAAAGTGTTCAGTCTATGGATCCAAGATTATCATGTAGGCCTATTTAAATAAGTAAAGGGAAAGAAATAGGCTATTATGTTGCCTAACACCAGACTTGTTCAGTTTTATCCGTCTTTATTTTAATGAATCTTGACATCTGAAATTGCTATCTTACACCATGCAGTCATCATCAACAGCACTATTTTGTCTGAACAGAACAGTGTGGTAGCCTATTAGGTACAGGACAGAGATACATCTTGTGGTGAACATATGGCGTATGATGAGACAAATGGCTAAATATGATTTATGTCAAGAGTTTCTCTTTAACTTATGAAAACCGTTGTCTGAACAACATTGTCCCTTGTACCATAAACCTCATTGATAGTTGACTCACAAGCGCTTTCTTTGCAAATGTTTCAGACTAAGAGTTACTAACAGTGACCAAAGACACTTCAGAAGCAAGAGCGACAGATGGAGAGAGAGAAAGAGAGAGAGAGCGAGAGAGAAGCGATAAGATAAATTACATTTAAAACAGGAAATGACATTCAGCTCAGGAATTTGACAGACGCCAACAGTCATCCTTCAGTCATCATGATAATACCTTAAGGAAGGGTCATTCATATGTGTAAGTAAATTAATGCATGACTTTCAACAGGAAACCAGTATGAGAGGTGAACGAATGCAAGACCCTGTTCCAAGACACCTTAATAGAACACATTTCACAACAGCATAACTCATTATTCACTGTGTATTTAGACATTATAAAAAAAAAAAACATTGAATCTTTATCTTTTTAACTCTGCTTTGTTGGAAAATGACCCGTAAGTAAGCATTTCACTGTTAGTCTACACTTGTTGTTTACGAACCATGTGAAATGTGACTTCATTTTTTTCCTTAACACATACGAAGTTCAGAAAAAACACTTATTTAGACTTTGTGAACTAGAATGAAAGAGGCAGTCGAAAAGCACTTGATTTGATATATGACAGAGAGCAGATATATACAAAAACATTAGTCTGAATATCCTTTAGCACCATGAATACAGGTGGACCACAAGTAGACATGGAGGAAATACTCAAGATCCCAGACCAATGACAACCTTATATAATTTGTAAACCATTCTGATTGTGTTACTTCTTTAGAGTGGAGAGAGTAAATCCAGAAAGACCAAACATGAAATCCCTGATAAACCCTAGAACTCAAACCCTTCAGTTCCGACGAGCCCATACACTGCCAGATCTACTGATGGGCTGATCAGCATCAATGCAGTGGGGAAACAACCAATCACACGTCTCATCATCTCTTCAACTTCAGATTACCACAGGTATTCAATCCTCTTTTGCTCCACCTTCATTTATAAAGATAATTGACAATACACCTTCTTTTAAAATAACAACCTGGCATGTGAGACATTCAGTCTAAAGCAGCAAAACACAAAACTCAGCAAAGGAAGGAAATACGGTATAATAACCATGTTAGGCATTACAAAATACCTATATATATTTTAGGTCTAATTCCTCACATTTCTTGGAAATGTTCATAAACTGTACGATCCGTCAGTTTTGGCTTCATAGCACCTCATTAATGTATTTCGATTTGGTCTGCATGTAACACAAATGAAAAGACTCAATGCCCCGGAAACCAAGAATATATAAAATATTTGCAGGAAATTCAAAGTTCTGTCTCAACAATCTGCTCCAATGCTGTCTTAAAATGTTGTTACTGTGGCTTGACAATTATTAAAACCATATGGGATACATACCCTGATTTAGAAATGTTTACAATAAGACAGTTGATCTGTATCTTAACAATATGCATCTCAAGCAGAGTAGATTAGTAAAGTATGACCATAGCATCTTCACGTGACTTCAGTAGTGTGTGATATTGTCAGAGCACATGTTCAAATAACTAACATCAATGTTGCATAAATAAAATGTGTAAAATAAATAGCAGATATCTTCATCAAATTTGCGCAAATAATAATAATTAAATCAACAAAATTCAGTACAAAACAGAGTGCTACTTTCAAAACCACTACTTTTAAAGGTGATCTTAAACATTCATCAAAAAACACTGTGGGTTCTAAAACACACTACAATACTAACTGTGTCTCCATACGTTCATCCTTAACAACGTGTCCCTTCTATTGTTTCTGAGGGTATTGGTGTTAGACGGAAACCCCTAAACAACCATATTCAATGTTACCCTCTAAACCACCGTTTTCTCATAATTTATCCTAAAGGAAAACCAGCCTGTTTCACAAGATACAACACTGAACAAGCACCAGAGAGACATCACCCTCAACAACATATAGGAGCTCATTACACATTTCAGTCAGAGAGAGAGAGAGAGAGAGAGAGCAAGAGGAATATCGATAGAACACCAGAAACAGAGGCAGAGTGAGAGAGATTCAAGAAGGCGAAAGATGAAAAGCACTTTTTCAGCATTACGGAGCCTCTCTTTCCTCTTGACCATGAGGATAGGAGACCTATTAATAAAGATATCTGGCTTACAGAGTGTGTTTTTTTCAGGAATGAGGAGTCTGGAGTCCCAGTAAAGGCAGAGTGGTGAGAGAAGGAGAGGAGGATTGGTCCCAGTGGTTAGAGAGAGAGATAGCAAGGTCCATGGGGAAAGAGAATATCCCAGACAGTCCTGGAGTGGGGTCCGGTCCCAAATGGAGAGGAGATATGGTCTGTACATCCAGCTGGAAAATCCAGCTTCCACCTGCAGCTGTGAAAAAAAAGAGAGAAAGACTCAGGGAGAGACTCAGAAAGAGATTGTTTATGGTTTGATTGCCTGGTACGCATTATAAGTGTGAGGTAATAGTGTTAGATTGGTGTATTCAGCTAACATGAGGTCATGAAAGGGACAAAAAACACAAAGCTCTGATTTTATATACATATGTGCTGCCCCCTTGAGGACCAATATTGAACTTTACATTTGAAATGTAGAGACTAAAGGGCCTCGGAAACACTTTCCTAGGGACCCTAATGCTCTTTAAGATTCAGGTCTTGTGTACTAGTTTCTAGAATAGAGTGAATGCTTTGGTCCTGACCTAGATATTGGCCCCAACACAGATGTCATTGAGGCCTTTGGCTTTCTCTGTAAACCTCAAGTGATTCCCAGAGTTCTCTCAGGGCTGATTAAAGCCTGAATTAAAGCTTTTGAGACTTCATTAATTAATGGCTGGTTTCCTGGCTGTCATTAATCTTCTCAAAGGACAACAGCACCAGAGTGGGCCAATACCAGACCCCATCACCAATTAGCCCAATGTGATTAAGTAATGCTAAACGCGTGACAAAAAGAGAAACGGCCACACAGCTGGGCTCAGGGTTACCATGGGCAATTCCTCTAAGATGTGATTTGGCTGAATCAAGCATTCAACAGCTGTATTGTTTCAATTCAGATGTGAATTAATTGTAAAGGAATGGCTGTAAGGTTAAAAATAGAGCAGTGTGGGAAGTAGGAAAGGTCATTGGAGAGAAGGGAACTACTCAGCGTTCTGGAGCAGTCGCAAGGCATATCCACTTGTCGGACCTCAAACTTAAGCACTGAAATCGTACATATATTCCCACAAAACACTTGATTTTCCCATACAGAATGATGAAAATAAGACGACTCATGAATTGATCAATGACTAATGACAATGTGTCCTGTACTAACCTGTGCTTTATTTGCTGCGCTGCTGCTGCTGCTGCTGGCGGTGGGGTGATGGAGAGGCCGGGTGGCGGTGGTGGTGAGGGCTGGACACCCCTCCACCCCCGCGGATAGAGCCTCCACGGATGGAATGACCCGCTGAGGGAGAGGATGTGGACTGCTGCTGATGTCCAGCACGGATGGGCTTAGCTACAGAGAGAGAAGGGGCGAGACAGGGAATAGACACGGATGGGCTTAGCTACAGAGAGAGAAGGGGCGAGACAGGGAATATACACTGATGTGAAACTTTTCATACAATTTCCTGTACAACACACACACACAGATATATGAATACAGAGATATGTCAGCTAAATTGGAGTTACCTGGAAATAATTTATCACCGGATACAGTATGAAACATGATGCTCCCTGAGACACATGTAGGGGGCAACTTCTCCCAACATTCTCTACTGTGTACCACTGTCTCTCACCTATTTGTGCAGAGTGCCCCCTCCTGGAGGCATTCTTGGAGAGCATGGCCTCTTTGATGCGGTCCACCTCCTGCAGGTAGCGTTTGCGGTCCCTCATGGCACTCTCTTTGGCCTCCCTCAGGGCTGCTTCCAAGGCCTTGACTCTCTCAGCCGTAGCCCGCAGACGTTTCTCCAGCTTGGGCAGCTCACAGCGCAGGTCGGCGTTATCACGCACCAACTGGAGAGGAGAGACAGGGAATTTATTTCACCTTTATTTAAGCAGGTAGGGAAGAGGAGGATATGTAGTTCTGCGTGTGTGTGTGTGTGTGATTCCTACCTGTTTGTGGACCTTGGTGAGCTGCTCCAGGTTGTTCTCCAGGAAGGTGATCCTCTGTCTCTGAGCCAGACTGCCCCCAGCCTCATCATTATCCATCTCTGCACTCTGATTGGACAGAAACAGGGAAGTGACATCACACATAGGGCTGTGGCGGTCACAAAATTGTGTCAGACGGTAAGTGGCAAATGACTGCCGGTCTCAAGGTAATTAACTGTTAATTAACATAAACAAGTTTATCTCCGGGCTTCTTTGCATAGAAGCTGCTGATGCACGGCTTTAAAACATCTACATGTTACTAAGTTTAATATATCTATTTAACATAGCCTACACCATCACAATCAAATCCACTATTTATTTAATTGCAATAGACCAATATATCTGGGGATGTCTTAGAAATCAAAACATATGCGCTGCATGATGTGACTCTATATTGATGATTTGGAAAAAGTTGCAAAAAAGGAATGCGCTCTGATCCTTGCGCTTCCCGCGCAGACAGAGACAATTGCATTGCTGCTCTGCTTGTGTGGCAAGCAAGTTAGGGGATATGTAATCAATGGAAGATGGAATTAAAATGACAGTATTAAAAGTGAAATGAGAAAGAAAGGCTACGACGGCCAAGTTGTTGTTATGTGTAGGCTAACTGTAGGACAGTGAGAAGAGCAGTAATGCTATGGCTAGCCTCAATTAGCATAGTTAGCTAGCGTCTCTCAGTTTGATGCAGTCAAGACAGGTACTATACGATATACTATATAATCTAATGGGATAATAAATAACTAGCAAGAAGTTAGTTTAGCACGAGGTAACAGTAGTTGCGGTCTCTCCCTCCATGTCTCTGCTCAGGTGCTCCGAGCCTCCAGTGTCTTACTCACACTCACACATTAACACACAGCATGTCCTCCGCTCCCTAACCTACAGCTGCTAGCTCTGTGTCTCTCTCTCTCTCCCTTTCTCCATCACTCCGGTTTAATAAAGTAACAAAACAACTGCCTTTTCTGCTGCTTCCCTCACTCCAATCAGACCAGTTGTTCTTTAGGTCATTTCGGGAACATGTTTTAAAAATGTATTCACACATTTTGGGTCCGGAGCTTTCCTATGTCCATTTCGGACCTGGAGCTCTACCCCATCACCATTTGTCCTCATTATTCCGATTACTCAAATTAAATCAGGAAGTGTTCAGCGAATGATTAGAGGGACAATATAGTGCCGAGTACCAGGCCATTAGCGGGGGCCATTAGCAAGTTCGGTAGGCTACCCATCAGCTCCATTCATTTGCACAGTTTTGGATGGGATTACAGTGACCAAGAGGGAATTTGACTGGGTCATGACTCGTGACTGGTGGTGTGGTGGTACACGCCACAACTGCTGACATTTACAGTATATGGTACATAGTGTGGGAAACTGGTTCCTAAAGTCGACTTGTTTTGTTGTTGCCTTCGCCTTCTGGGCTTAGTAACCAATAACACCTCACCAAACAATGGCAACAGCCTTGTTAGTTGTTAGCAGAAAAGGTGGATGTAAAGGCATACAATAAGCCCATAAATGAGTGCATATGTGAAGGTTTACAGAGTGGAAACATTCCAGCTGAGCCTTAAGGAGATATCTCCCCCAATAACCTATCATTCCTGTACTTACCATGCTGACGCGGGAGGTAAGCTCTTGGATGAAAAGCCTGCGCAGGTTGTGCAGGGTCTGAAGCTCCTTGGCCTGGTGGAAATGATACATCTCATGGTCAATGAGTTCAACATCAATCAACACCTGAGACGGACGCTATAATAACTCCATCCACTCACCACAGTTTCTTCCAGCCCCTTCAGGTCCTCCTTGGCCTGCTCTCTCTTCTCATTCAAGAAGCTACAGCAGAGAGAAAGAGAGGACACATGGTGTTCAGGGCTTGGCGATTCATTTCATGTTACAAACATGTTATGACCATGTTATAACCATGCTACACACACGTCTGAGGAGAACAGAACAGAGCTGTGGTAGATAGTGTAATAGACAGACTTACACAAGCTTCTGCAGTTGCTCGTCCTTCTCCAGCTCCTCGGCCTTCAGTTTGTCATTGTCTGACTGCAGCTTGCTCTGTTCCAGCTGCAGCCCCTGGTTCAGACTAGGGGGAGAGCACAGTGGTCACTATTCAGTATAGTATAAATCAATGCTACACTGTACATACTGTCATTATCGACATGGGACTATGTTTACTACCTGAAATTGGACTTTAAAAAAAGACCCTGTAACTGAAATAAATAAAAAGGATGTTACTCCTTGAGCTCGTCCAGGACCCTCTGCTTGTGGTCGATCTCATCCCGCAGGCGAGACAGCTGCTTCTGATGCACCTCTCTGTGGTTCTCCATCTGCTCCTCTAGGGTCTTCTACAGAGTGCAGAAAGGAACACAGGGTCAAGGGTCAAAGTTTGTTGATTTTATTTACCTTTCACAGGAACCTGAATGAGAGCGGGGGGGGTGCAACAAAAATGGGAGAGATGAGAGAAATAGAGAGATCTTAACCTTCATCTCCACTGCATCCTGCAGTTTGGTCAGGTGCTCCTTCTGCTTATCCATCACATGTACCTCTTTCATTTTCTCTGTGTAGATGAAAAAAACAAAAAACAAGAGACATAGTTTTTTTTCCCTTTGTGTGATGGACTGATTGGTGACAGGCATGTTTGTGTTGGTGTCTGAGTGTCTCACCCTGTGCATGTAGTGTGTGTAGCTCTTCCATCAGGGAGTCCTGGCTCTCCTCCAGCTGTCTCTTCTTCTGCTCCATGTTCTGCATGTAGTCTGTCAGAGACTTGATCTTAGCCTGGTGCTGCATGGAGTACACACACCATCAGGCAGGGACGGGGTTAATAACAGTGCAAAATAATATTTTCTTTAACCAGGTTTCCATCCAATTTTCTAATGCAGGTGAAGTGTATGTCGGATAAAAAAAATGTCATGACAGGTCTGATGGAAACAAGAACATTTTTCGGTAAACTTTCCAAATTTGTACAAAACATTTACACGCTAGACAGGGTGTCTGACATATATTTGTGTCTGTAAAATTAATTATTGTCGGTGAAAATGTTGGTGAAAACGTTTTTATGCGCAAATATTGATATACTGTAATAATCATCGTATGGAAGTAAACATCGAGCCACGCGATGACATGTTGTGTGTGGTCCTCCCACTAAGACTCAACAGGAAACCATGCAGTTTATAAGGCTACAGATTAAATTAATTATGATTAACTTCACAGGGTGGTGAATGTGCAAGATGATGAGCTTGATGCTCCTTTCCAATAAATATTGAGGGTCATGTTCTGGTGACATGATGATCAATGCTTGGCTGCTGTTTGACAAATAAAAATAATCTCGCTCTTTTGTCCTCATCAAGTATGCTCTATGTGCAATCTAGTCAACAGCGCTCAGATAGCACACGTGCCAATACCAGAGTGGACACATTCGCTATATAACGCAACATTTTTTGTGAGAAAACCATCAGTAGAGTTGAAAATGCGAAGGACACCCATTTAACTTGTATTTTTTATTTGATACATGGGAATTTAACCCCAAAAAGGTATTTTATGTGCACTACGTCATCACGCGCAGCCTTTTATCTGCAACAAGTCATTTTGATGGAAACACATCTCTGGTGAGGAAATGCACATATTGTTTTTATGCAGATTTTTTAAATATTTGCATGAAAATCTGTCGCCAATTGGATTGAAACCTAGACAAGCTGCATGAACAGAATAGTTAACTGAAGAAAGGAAAATATTCAACAAGTCTTGAAGGGCAATGAGTGGACAGTTTTTTTTATATATACAGTATATAGAAAGTTATGTTAAATCCACTTCCTGGTTACCTGGGAGATGAGTAACTGACAGGAGGCCAGCTCCTTCTCATTGGCCTGCATCTTGCGGGAGGTGTCGACAAGGGAGCTCTCCAGCTGTTTGCTGCGGTTCACCAGAGACTTGACCTCCGACTTCATCTTGCTGATGTAAAGACGGGCCATGGTGAACTCCTCCTCGATGACCTCATTCACCTCCATCATCTGAGGAGCAGAGAGAGATCAGGAGTGAGTGAGATAGTGTATGAAATATGTGCTTGTATGGAAAACTGTTTGTAACAGGTAGTGTGTCTCAATGACAGAGTGTGTACAGGTATATGTGTGTATGAGTGTAAGTGTGTAATATGTTTGTATAATGTGTGTCCTTACAGCCTTGAGGTCACTGGTGCCGATGATGCCTCCTATCTCACTGAGGTCTCGGAGCAGTAGACTGAGGATCTCTGCTGCTCTCTTCTTATGGTGACTGCTGAGCTCCTGTAGACTGGACAGCTCCCTCTGCACCCCCTCCAGAGTGGTCTGAAACGCACACGCATTTTACCATCACAGTCCAGTCATAATCTATATTCTAGAATATGTTTTGAACGGGGCAGAGGAATGCTAGAGAAATTGTCTGAGTTTCAATCCAGGAATGTTCCCTTCCCTCTGCCCTTGTTCACTCTCCTTCACGGATCTGAGACAACTGGGTAGGTGAAAGCAATAGTTCCTGAGATGTACATATCCTGTTCTTTGAGATCTGTAGCAACGCGGATGCCCCGCCCACCTGAGGATCTGTCTTTTCCTATTTCCCGTGTTTGAGGGTGAAAAATCACTTCCATCTCACTGGATTGATTGCTTTCATTTCATTCCTGCCACTCTTTCATACTTTTTCTTGTGCCTGTCGTTTTTCCCCACATTCTAAGAAAATGCTGACAATAAATGTCATACCTGATCTTCATTCATTTTCTGTCCATGCCAGTAAAATGTTGTATGTGCAATAATTCAGTCAATATCTGATGGATTTGTTTTTTAAATGCCATGCCATGGATACAAAGTTTCCCCCCACGCCCGCCGCCACCCGCCCCACGCCCGCTGCCGCCCGCCCCTCGGGAAACCTCTTTCTCAAAGCTAAGGATCCGGATCACATTCGGCCCATGTGTTATTTTAATCACACATTCGTTTTTCTAACATAGCTGCTGTTCACACTCCCCCTCGCTTCATGTTTAGCTCATTACACACCCTCTTCTGTACCATGGTGATGTAACCTATGTCTCTGCCTCAAACTTCTGAACAGCTGAAATAAAAACCCTGCTGGGATTTGAACGAACATTCCAAAACATATATATTATGAAGGCTACAATCTTCTCTGTCTGACGAAACGGAGATTGCAGTTGCACAAGCAGGACGCAGTCCCTACTAGTTGGAGCAAAAACAATCCGTGTTTTGTGTGATGATGTAGGGTGGTCTTTACAGTTGCTGCCGTAGCGTAGTTCCAGAAAAAGATAACACTACCTGACTGCCAGTCTGCTTCTTGCGCAGCTTAGCCAATGTTTGCAATGATGATGAAAAAATAACATTCAATCGTTAATTAGACTGCATGTCTGTGTTTTGAGATGACCCCCCCCCCCCGTACCACCAAAATAATATGAAATCACACTTATGCTTACTGAACCATGGAAGTTACGACTGTTTTGTGTACAACATGAAGTTTGTAGGAAATCACGCTTATGCTTAACAGCTTACAGAGGGAATGCAATAGTTGGAACAGATTTGTGCACAACATTAAGTTTGTAGGCTACACCAGTCAGACATAGGCAAGGAAGGGGTAGTGGCAACGGAGCACTCAGCACCACAGCAACTTAGGCAGTGGAGTTGGGCACTCCGCTACGTAAAAAGAAATCCTGTAAATGTGCAGAAATATATGTATTTTTAGCCTGGGGAAATTGGGATACAGAAACTCTGTATCCGTAGCAACTCTGTTTGTTTAAAATATTCTAAACGTTTGGAGTATCTTCATCCATTATACAACTGTTGTGTTCATTACAACTGTTCTAAAAATCTTTTAACAATTTTGATGATGATTGCTACTGTAAAGGGTTAGTGTGTTCAGAGGGGAGGGATCTTCCTGGAATTAAACAGCCCTGGAGACCAAGCTTCCTCCCAATATGACTCACGCTCTTCTGGTTGAGTTCCTCACTGAGCTGGTTGTTGGAGCGGTTCTTGTTCTCCACTTCCTGGCTCTTGTGGTCGTAGTTAACAGCCAGCTCCTCCAGGGCCTGCAGCACCTCCTTCACCTCCTCTTTGGCCGCCTCGTTCTCCCTCTGCAGCCTGGACAGGTCCTCCTGCAGCTTCTCATAGTCCTTACGGGCCGAAACCAGCAGCTGGATGGACAGGCAGGTGAGATGAGTAAACACACACACACACACACTAAATTCAATCAAATAATACATTTCCAGCACAGTGCTTAGACCCCCCAAATATAAAACCAGGATAGAAGCATCTTACAGTCTCTGGCACAAGACGATGTATTATAAATCCACATCCCAAAATGAAAGCACAAATGCACTTCACAGGAGGTGGACAAGATGACAGAATGGCATTAAAGCAATTGTTTCTCTCAGCAGTTAGATTGTGCCCTGCTCCAGCCTTCAAACCCTTGACTATTTGCCTAGAGCGTAATGGACGTGTTACCATGGCAATGTCTTTCTTATTCAAATACCTTTCTATAATTGCTTCTTTAAAAACCATTAAGGAAAGAATACTTGTATCTGATATGACTCACAGAGTAGGCAGCTGACACTGAGTCCTTACTACTACAGAATTTGCATAGCATGCGATGTGCGTGATGAAACAAAGGTCTACAAAATGTACATTGAGTATCCAAAACAAGAACCCTTTCCATGACTGACCATGTGAATCCAGCTCAAAGCTATGATCCCTTATTGATGTCACTTGATAAATCCACTTCAATCCGTGTAGATGAAGGGGAGGAGACGGGTTAAATAAGGATTTTTAAGGCATGAGACAATTGAGACATGGATTGTGTATGTGTGCCATTCAGAGGGTGACTGGGCAAGACAAAACATTTAAGTGCCGTTGAACGGGGTATGGTAGTAGGTGCCAGACGCACCGGTTTGTGTCAAGAACTGCAGCGCTGCTGGGTTTTTCATGTTCAATAGTTTCATGTGTGTATCAAGAATGGTCCACCACCCAAAAGACATCCAGCCAACTTGACACAAATGTGGGAAGCATTGGAATCAACATGGACCAGCATAACTGTGGAACGCTTTCAACACCTTGTAGAGTTCATAACTCGACAATTTGAGGCTGTTCTGAGGTTAAAATGGGGGGGGGGGCAAGTCAATATTAGGAAGGGGTTCCTAATGTTTGGAATATTCAGTGTATATCAAATGCAGATCCATATGTCACCACTAGATGGCAATAAACACAAATTCAAGTTATGAGCTCTGTTTATGAGTGTAAAAAACATACTCCTTTGCTCATTGCACTAATTCAAGTTGATTAATAACTTCACTTTTATCAAGTTATTGCCTGTCAATCTACGAGACTAAGGAATATAGATGAAGGAGATGTGTTGTATAGGGTTAGATAAGCTCACCTCATCTAGATGAAGGAGATGTGTTGTATAGGGTTGGATAAGCTCACCTCATCCAGATGAAGGAGATGTGTTGTATAGGGTTGGATAAGTCCACCTCATCTAGATGAAGGAGATGTGTTGTATAGGGTTGGATAAGATCACCTCATCTAGATGAAAGAGATGTGTTGTATAGGGTTGGATAAGCTCACCTCATCCAGATGAAGGAGATGTGTTGTATAGGGTTGGATAAGTCCACCTCATCTAGATTAAGGAGATGTGTTGTATAGGGATGGATAAGCCCACCTCATCTAGATGAAAGAGATGTGTTGTATAGGGTTGGATAAGCTCACCTCATCCAGATGAAGGAGATGTGTTGTATAGGGTTGGATAAGCTCACCTCATCTAGATGAAGGATATGTGTTGTATAGGGTTGGATAAGCTCACCTCATCTAGATGAAGGATATGTGTTGTATAGGGTTGGATAAGCTCACCTCAACCTGATGAAGGAGATTTGTTGTATAGGGTTGGATAAGCTCACCTCATCTAGATGAAGGAGATGTGTTGTATAGGGTTGGATAAGCTTACCTCATCCAGATGAAGGAGATGTGTTGTATAGGGTTGGATAAGCTCACCTCATCTAGATGAAAGAGATGTGTTGTATAGGGTTGGATAAGCTCACCTCATCCAGATGAAGGAGATGTGTTGTATAGGGTTGGATAAGTCCACCTCATCTAGATGAAGGAGATGTGTTGTATAGGGATGGATAAGCCCACCTCATCTAGATGAAAGAGGTGTGTTGTATAGGGTTGGATAAGCTCACCTCATCCAGATGAAGGAGATGTGTTGTATAGGGTTGGATAAGCTCACCTCATCCAGATGAAGGAGATGTGTTGTATAGGGATGGATAAGCCCACCTCATCTAGATGAAGGAGATGTGTTATATAGGGTTGGATAAGCTCACCTCATCCTGATGAAGGAGGTGTGTTGTATAGGGTTGGGTAAGTCCACCTCATCTAGATGAAGGAGGTGTGTTGTATAGGGTTGGATAAGCTCACCTTATCTAGATGAAGGAGATGTGTTGTATAGGGTTGGATAAGCTCACCTCATCTAGATGAAGGATATGTGTTGTATAGGGTTGGATAGGCTCACCTCATCTAGATGAAGGATATGTGTTGTATAGGGTTGGATAAGCTCACCTCATCTAGATGAAGGAGATGTGTTGTATAGGGTTGGATAAGCTCACCTCATCTAGATGAAGGAGATGTGTTGTATAGGGTTGGATAAGCTCACCTCATCTAGATGAAGGAGATGTGTTGTATAGGGTTGGATAACCTTACCTCATCCAGATGAAGGAGATGTGTTGTATAGGGTTGGATAAGCTAACCTCATCTAGATGAAGGAGATGTGTTGTATAGGGTTGGATAAGCTCACCTTATCTAGATGAAGGAGATGTGTTGTATAGGGTTGAATTAGCCCACCTCATCCAGATGAAGGAGATGTGTTGTATAGGGTTGGATAAGCTCACCTCATCTAGATGAAGGATATGTGTTGTATAGGGTTGGATAAGCTCACCTCATCTAGATGAAGGATATGTGTTGTATAGGGTTGGATAAGCTCACCTCAACCTGATGAAGGAGATGTGTTGTATAGGGTTGGATAAGCTCACCACATCTAGATGAAGGAGATGTGTTGTATAGGGTTGGATAAGCTTACCTCATCTAGATGAAGGAGATGTGTTGTATAGGGTTGGATAAGCTCACCTCATATAGATGAAGGAGATGTGTTGTATAGGGTTGGATAACCTTACCTCATCTAGATGAAGGAGATGTGTTGTATAGGGTAGGATAAGCTTACCTCATCTAGATGAAGGAGATGTGTTGTATAGGGTTGGATAACCTTACCTCATCTAGATGAAGGAGATGTGTTGTATAGGGTTGGATAACCTTACCTCATCTAGATGAAGGAGATGTGTTGTATAGGGTTGGATAAGCTCACCTCATCTAGATGAAGGAGATGTCTTGTATAGGGTTGGATAACCTTACCTCATCTAGATGAAGGAGATGTGTTGTATAGGGTTGGATAAGCTCACCTCATCTAGATGAAGGATATGTGTTGTATAGGGTTGGATAAGCTCACCTCAACCTGATGAAGGCGATGTGTTGTATAGGGTTGGATAAGCTCACCTCATCTAGATGAAGGAGATGTGTTGTATAGGGTTGGATAAGCTCACCTCATCTAGATGAAGGAGATGTGTTGTATAGGGTTGGATAAGCTCACCGCATCTAGATGAAGGAGATGTGTTGTATAGGGTTGGATAACCTTACCTCATCTAGATGAAGGAGATGTGCTGTATAGGGTTGGATAAGCTTACCTCATCTAGATGAAGGAGATGTGTTGTATAGGGTTGGATAACCTTACCTCATCTAGATGAAGGAGATGTGTTGTATAGGGTTGGATAAGCTAACCTCATCTAGATGAAGGAGATGTGTTGTATAGGGTTGGATAAGCTCACCTTATCTAGATGAAGGAGATGTGTTGTATAGGGTTGGATAAGTCCACCTCATCTAGATGAAGGAGATGTGTTGTATAGGGTTGGATAACCTTACCTCATCTAGATGAAGGAGATGTGTTGTATAGGGTTGGATAAGCTCACCTCATCCTGATGAAGGATATGTGTTGTATAGGGTTGGATAAGCTCACCTCATCTAGATGAAGGATATGTGTTGTATAGGGTTGGATAAGCTCACCTCAACCTGATGAAGGAGATTTGTTGTATAGGGTTGGATAAGCTCACCTCATCTAGATGAAGGAGATGTGTTGTATAGGGTTGGATAAGCTTACCTCATCCAGATGAAGGAGATGTGTTGTATAGGGTTGGATAAGCTCACCTCATCTAGATGAAAGAGATGTGTTGTATAGGGTTGGATAAGTCCACCTCATCTAGATGAAGGAGATGTGTTGTATAGGGATGGATAAGCCCACCTCATCTAGATGAAAGAGGTGTGTTGTATAGGGTTGGATAAGCTCACCTCATCCAGATGAAGGAGATGTGTTGTATAGGGTTGGATAAGCTCACCTCATCCAGATGAAGGAGATGTGTTGTATAGGGTTGGATAGGTCCACCTCATCTAGATGAAGGAGATGTGTTGTATAGGGATGGATAAGCCCACCTCATCTAGATGAAGGAGATGTGTTATATAGGGTTGGATAAGCTCACCTCATCCTGATGAAGGAGGTGTGTTGTATAGGGTTGGGTAAGTCCACCTCATCTAGATGAAGGAGGTATGTTGTATAGGGTTGGATAAGCTCACCTTATCTAGATGAAGTAGATGTGTTGTATAGGGTTGGATAAGCTCACCTCATCTAGATGAAGGATATGTGTTGTATAGGGTTGGATAAGCTCACCTCATCTAGATGAAGGATATGTGTTGTATAGGGTTGGATAAGCTCACCTCAACCTGATGAAGGAGATTTGTTGTATAGGGTTGGATAAGCTCACCTCATCTAGATGAAGGAGGTGTGTTGTATAGGGTTGGATAACCTTACCTCATCTAGATGAAGGAGATGTGTTGTATAGGGTTGGATAAGCTCACCTCATCCTGATGAAGGAGGTGTGTTGTACAGGGTTGGGTATGTCCTCCTCATCTAGATGAAGGAGGTGTGTTGTATAGGGTTGGATAAGCTCACCTTATCTAGATGAAGGAGATGTGTTGTATAGGGTTGGATAAGCTCACCTCATCTAGATGAAGGATATGTGTTGTATAGGGTTGGATAGGCTCACCTCATCTAGATGAAGGATATGTGTTGTATAGGGTTGGATAAGCTAACCTCAAACTGATGAAGGAGATTTGTTGTATAGGGTTGGATAAGCTCACCTCATCTAGATGAAGGAGATGTGTTGTATAGGGTTGGATAAGCTTACCTCATCTAGATGAAGGAGATGTGTTGTATAGGGTTGGATAAGCTTACCTCATCTAGATGAAGGAGATGTGTTGTATAGGGTTGGATAAGCTCACCTCATCTAGATGAAGGAGATGTGTTGTATAGGGTTGGATAACCTTACCTCATCTAGATGAAGGAGATGTGTTGTATAGGGTTGGATAAGCTCACCTTATCTAGATGAAGGAGATGTGTTGTATAGGGTTGAATTAGCCCACCTCATCCAGATGAAGGAGATGTGTTGTATAGGGTTGGATAAGCTCACCTTATCTAGATGAAGGATATGTGTTGTATAGGGTTGGATAAGCTCACCTCAACCTGATGAAGGAGATGTGTTGTATAGGGTTGGATAAGCTCACCGCATCTAGATGAAGGAGATGTGTTGTATAGGGTTGGATAAGCTTACCTCATCTAGATGAAGAAGATGTGTTGTATAGGGTTGGATAACCTCACCTCATCTAGATGAAGGAGATGTGTTGTATAGGGTTGGATAAGCTAACCTCATCTAGATGAAGGAGATGTGTTGTATAGGGTTGGATAAGCTCACCTTATCTAGATGAAGGAGATGTGTTGTATAGGGTTGAATTAGCCCACCTCATCCAGATGAAGGAGATGTGTTGTATAGGGTTGGATAAGCTCACCTCATCTAGATGAAGGATATGTGTTGTATAGGGTTGGATAAGCTCCCCTCATCTAGATGAAGGATATGTGTTGTATAGGGTTGGATAAGCTCACCTCAACCTGATGAAGGAGATGTGTTGTATAGGGTTGGATAAGCTCACCTCATCTAGATGAAGGAGATGTGTTGTATAGGGTTGGATAAGCTCACCTCATCTAGATGAAGGAGATGTGTTGTATAGGGTTGGATAACCTTACCTCATCTAGATGAAGGAGATGTGTTGTATAGGGTTGGATAAGCTAACCTCATCTAGATGAAGGAGATGTGTTGTATAGGGTTGGATAAGCTCACCTTATCTAGATGAAGGAGATGTGTTGTATAGGGTTGAATTAGCCCACCTCATCCAGATGAAGGAGATGTGTTGTATAGGGTTGGATAAGCTCACCTTATCTAGATGAAGGATATGTGTTGTATAGGGTTGGATAAGCTCACCTCAACCTGATGAAGGAGATGTGTTGTATAGGGTTGGATAAGCTCACCGCATCTAGATGAAGGAGATGTGTTGTATAGGGTTGGATAAGCTTACCTCATCTAGATGAAGAAGATGTGTTGTATAGGGTTGGATAAGCTCACCTCATCTAGATGAAGGAGATGTGTTGTATAGGGTTGGATAAGCTAACCTCATCTAGATGAAGGAGATGTGTTGTATAGGGTTGGATAAGCTCACCTTATCTAGATGAAGGAGATGTGTTGTATAGGGTTGAATTAGCCCACCTCATCCAGATGAAGGAGATGTGTTGTATAGGGTTGGATAAGCTCACCTCATCTAGATGAAGGATATGTGTTGTATAGGGTTGGATAAGCTCCCCTCATCTAGATGAAGGATATGTGTTGTATAGGGTTGGATAAGCTCACCTCAACCTGATGAAGGAGATGTGTTGTATAGGGTTGGATAAGCTCACCTCATCTAGATGAAGGAAATGTGTTGTATAGGGTTGGATAAGCTCACCTCAACCTGATGAAGGAGATTTGTTGTATAGGGTTGGATAAGCTCACCTCATCTAGATGAAGGAGATGTGTTGTATAGGGTTGGATAAGCTTACCTCATCCAGATGAAGGAGATGTGTTGTATAGGGTTGGATAAGCTCACCTCATCTAGATGAAAGAGATGTGTTGTATAGGGTTGGATAAGCTCACCTCATCCAGATGAAGGAGATGTGTTGTATAGGGTTGGATAAGCTCACCTCATCCAGATGAAGGAGATGTGTTGTATAGGGTTGGATAAGTCCACCTCATCTAGATGAAGGAGATGTGTTGTATAGGGATGGATAAGCCCACCTCATCTAGATGAAGGAGATGTGTTGTATAGGGTTGGATAACCTTACCTCATCTAGATGAAGGAGATGTGCTGTATAGGGTTGGATAAGCTTACCTCATCTAGATGAAGGAGATGTGTTGTATAGGGTTGGATAAGCTCACCTCATCTAGATGAAGGAGATGTGTTGTATAGGGTTGGATAACCTTACCTCATCTAGATGAAGGAGATGTGTTGTATAGGGTTGGATAAGCTAACCTCATCTAGATGAAGGAGATGTGTTGTATAGGGTTGGATAAGCTCACCTTATCTAGATGAAGGAGATGTGTTGTATAGGGTTGGATAAGTCCACCTCATCTAGATGAAGGAGATTTGTTGTATAGGGTTGGATAACCTTACCTCATCTAGATGAAGGAGATGTGTTGTATAGGGTTGGATAAGCTCACCTCATCCTGATGAAGGAGGTGTGTTGTATAGGGTTGGGTAAGTCCACCTCATCTAGATGAAGGAGGTGTGTTGTATAGGGTTGGATAAGCTCACCATATCTAGATGAAGGAGATGTGTTGTATAAGGTTGGATAAGCTCACCTCATCTAGATGAAGGATATGTGTTGTATAGGGTTGGATAAGCTCACCTCATCTAGATGAAGGATATGTGTTGTATAGGGTTGGATAAGCTCACCTCAACCTGATGAAGGAGATTTGTTGTATAGGGTTGGATAAGCTCACCTCATCTAGATGAGGGAGATGTGTTGTATAGGGTTGGATAAGCTTACCTCATCTAGATGAAGGAGGTGTGTTGTATAGGGTTGGATAAGCTCACCTTATCTAGATGAAGGAGATGTGTTGTATAGGGTTGGATAAGCTCACCTCATCTAGATGAAGGAGATGTGTTGTATAGGGTTGGATAAGCCCACCTCATCTAGATGAAGGAGATGTGTTATATAGGGTTGGATAAGCTCACCTCATCCTGATGAAGAAGGTGTGTTTTATAGGGTTGGGTAAGTCCACCTCATCTAGATGAAGGAGGTGTGTTGTATAGGGTTGGATAAGCTCACCTCAACCTGATGAAGGAGATTTGTTGTATAGGGTTGGATAAGCTCACCTCATCTAGATAAAGGAGGTGTGTTGTATAGGGTTGGATAAGCTTACCTCATCTAGATGAAGGAGATGTGTTGTATAGGGTTGGATAAGCTCACCTCATCTAGATGAAGGAGATGTGTTGTATAGGGTTGGATAACCTTACCTCATCTAGATGAAGGAGATGTGTTGTATAGGGTTGGATAAGCTCACCTCATCCTGATGAAGGAGATGTGTTGTACAGGGTTGGGTAAGTCCACCTCATCTAGATGAAGGATATGTGTTGTATAGGGTTGGATAAGCTAACCTCAACCTGATGAAGGAGATTTGTTGTATAGGGTTGGATAAGCTCACCTCATCTAGATGAAGGAGATGTGTTGTATAGGGTTGGATAAGCTTACCTCATCTAGATGAAGGAGATGTGTTGTATAGGGTTGGATAAGCTCACCTCATCTAGATGAAGGAGATGTGTTGTATAGGGTTGGATAAGCTTACCTCATCTAGATGAAGGAGATGTGTTGTATAGGGTTGGATAAGCTCACCTCATCTAGATGAAGGAGATGTGTTGTATAGGGTTGGATAACCTTACCTCATCTAGATGAAGGAGATGTGTTGTATAGGGTTGGATAAGCTAACCTCATCTAGATGAAGGAGATGTGTTCTATAGGGTTGGATAAGCTCACCTTATCTAGATGAAGGAGATGTGTTGTATAGGGTTGAATAAGCCCACCTCATCCAGATGAAGGAGATGTGTTGTATAGGGTTGGATAAGCTCACCTCATCTAGATGAAGGATATGTGTTGTATAGGGTTGGATAAGCTCACCTCATCTAGATGAAGGATATGTGTTGTATAGGGTTGGATAAGCTCACCTCAACCTGATGAAGGCGATGTGTTGTATAGGGTTGGATAAGCTCACCTCATCTAGATGAAGGATATGTGTTGTATAGGGTTGGATAAGCTTACCTCATCTAGATGAAGGAGATGTGTTGTATAGGGTTGGATAAGCTCACCTCATCTAGATGAAGGAGATGTGTTGTATAGGGTTGGATAAGCTCACCTCATCTAGATGAAGGAGATGTGTTGTATAGGGTTGGATAACCTTACCTCATCTAGATGAAGGAGATGTGTTGTACAGGGTTGGATAAGCTCACCTCATCTAGATGAAGGAGATGTGTTGTATAGGGTTGGATAATCTCACCTCATCTTGATCGATCATCTGCTCTTTGAACTTCTCCGCCAGCTGACTGTGTTGGTTGATCTCATCATCCTGAGATGGGAGGAAAGAAGAAAAATACAATACAAAAATGTTGCATTCAGGTTTGGATTGACCAAGACTCTGTAATCCAGAGGGGGGGGGGGGGGGGGTAGCTAAAGCAGGGCTATGGCTGCTAGTGTGAGATGGATTTGTGTGCACACCAATGTTTATTTTCCCAACAGTTAATTGACTTGAGATTTATGACCTGAGGATAATCAATCTAATCACCCCTTATTAGGTAAATGTCTGGGTCATTAAACCAGATTTACAATAATTCCACAGAATTATGCATGTATGTGATTATATAGCATTTGCATTTGATTAAAATCATCTTGTGGTTCATAAAATCTACAAACTGTCCCACCTCAATTAACCACAGACACAGCCCATTTTCAGTCATCCATGACCATGACCCCTCATCACTCCGTGAGTCATCATGCTGCATTCATGTGCTCTCGGCATTATCGGAAACTGTAAACATTAAGACTGGGAAGCCCCATCCATTCCTCTCTGGCCCCGCCCACCTTGTCATCCAGCTGCTGGTACAAGTCAGTGATGAGCCCCTCGTATCGGGTCTTCTCCTCGTCCAATAGCGGGATAGGGGTGGGGCGATGGTGTCAATCATGGGCGTGGCCATGGCGTCACCACTGTTGCTCTTCTTCTCCTTACTGCTCAGCTGTTCCTCCACTGGAACAGCCTCACCTGGTTGAGGGAGGGAGGGGGGAGGGAGGGAGGGGGGGGAGCAGTGGTTAGAGTGATGGACCTCAACCAAACAGTTGTGGGTTATGGAGAGGGAAAGCATGGACAGCTTTGACAGATTTTAGCTCACTAAATGTGCCTAAACGTCCTTATCACATTCATAACATGAGACTGAGGGAGAAACAAACAAACTGTACAGAAATCGTCTTAGCTCAGAGGAGAATAATATCTATTATCTTTGTGTAACTATTTTCATTCCATCCCATAAACAGAACACAGCCCAGCACAAACCCATTTCCACAGGAGACAGGGATATTGGCTGTATCCAGGCTGTATTCAGGCTGCATCACAGCCGGCCGTGATTGGGAGTCCCATAGGGCGCCGCACAATTGGCCCAGCGTCGTCCGGGTTTTTGTTCCTCACTGACTTGCCTAGTTAAATAAAGGTTAAATCAAAAATAAATAAATAAAACATGGGACATGAATAACGTGACAGGTGATGAGGCTGATACCCGCTGGCAGAACCCAGGCGAGCGGCTTAGCCCCGACCGTGCCGACCAGCCAAACATCACCACACCCAGAGATAATCCTTTCACAGCAGAAAGGGGGGGAAGATGGATGAATCTGTGTTGGGCAGCTCTCGTGGAGACTTTAAGATAAGGCGGAAAAGGGATGGGGGGGGGGGGTAGAGTTATAAGTGGACAGAGCTCGGGGGACTTCTACTTCAGAGATCCAGAGGCAGACCGCACTCTGCCATCTTCAAGGACTGTCTGGGCATTTGTAGCTGTGGCTAATCTACAATGCAGCGCATGAATGTGTTATCTTATCTCGGAGAGAGAGAGGAATACACTTTCAGTAAATGATGGGTAGCCGTGGCAACCGCCAGTCCGCACCGTCCGTATACCTACCGTATACTTTGGTAGGTGACACACAGCTAGAATATTGTGACATTAAATCTCTCTAACCACCACAATGGAGAACCCTGACCATACTGGTCTTCACACGCTGCAGGGATATACAATGTAACCCATTTGGGAGCATCAACAATCTGTTGATGCCTTACAGCTTGCATTATTTTGCAATGCAAATAGGAGATAATGTGTGCTTCCTAATATTATTCACAATCTGCACAATCTCATGAATACAAAAGTACAAAAGGAGGCATATAGGCACAGCAGGTTGCTGCATGAGTACTGAGTGGAGGACGCAAACATCGCATTCAGAATGCATTTCACGATGAACATACGTTTGATGAAAACTGTATCTAAATAAGGCCATTCCTTTGAGAGACAACATCCTCTGTCCAGGTCACTCACTCAGAACATAGCCCAAACTAAGATGCCAAATTGCCTGCTGGGCAAAATCCTAACATCAACAAGATATTTATTCTGACACAGGTTTTATTTAGAAAAAAATAAAGCCGGGCAAAGGGAGAACTAAGCAGTGAGTAAATGACAGAACTGGAAACAGAATGAGTGAACGGATGAGTGGTTTTGGAAAACATCTTCAGTCCCCAACGTACCCCATTAGAGAAGCCTATTCTACACATACAGTGCATTCTGATAGTAAACAGACCCCTTGACTTTTTCCACATTTTGTTACATTACAGCCTTATTCTATAATTGATTAAATTGTTTTTTTCCCCTCATCAATCCACACACTATAATACCCCATAATGACAAAGCAAAGCAATAAATAAATAAAATAAAAACAACTGAAATATTACATTTACGTAAGTTTTCAGACCCTTTACTCAATACTTTGCTGAAGCATCTTTGGCAACGATTACAGCCTTGAGTCTTCTTGGGTAGGGTCATTGTCCTGTTGGAACGTGAACCTATGCTCAGTCTAAGGTCCTGAGCGCTCTGGAGCAGGTTTTCATCAAGGATATCTCTGTACTTTGCTCCATTCATCTTTCCCTCGATCCTGACTAGTCTCCCAGTCCCTGCCGCTGAAAAACATCCCCTCAACATGATACGTCTGGTTTCCTCCAGACGTGACGCTTGGCATTCATGCCAAAAAGTTCAATCTTGGTTTCATCAGGCCAGAGAATCTTGTTTCTCGTAGTCTGAGAGTCTTTAGGTGCCTTTTGGAAAACTCCAAGTGGGCTGCCATGTGCCTTTTACTGAGGAGTGGCTTCCATCTGGCCACTCTACCATAAAGACCTGATTGGTGGAGTGCTGCAGAGATAGTTGTCCTTCTGGAAGGTTCTCCCATCTCCACAGAGGAATTCTGGAGCTCAGTCAGAGTAACCATTGGGTTCTTGGTCACCTCCCTGACCAAGGCCCTTCTCCCCCGATTGCTTAGTTTGGCCGGGAACCAGCTCTAGGAAGAGTCTTGGTGGTTCCAAACTTCCATTTAAGAATGATGGAGGCCACTGTGTTCTTGGGGACCTTCAAAGCTACAAAAATGGTTTGCTACCCTTCCCCCAGATCTGTGCCTCAACACAATCCTGTCTCAGAGCTCTACGCACAATTCCTTCGACCTTATGGGTTGGTTTTTACTCTGACATGCACTGTCAACTATGGGACCTTATATAGACAGGGGTGTGCCTTACCAAATCATGTCCAATCATTTGAATTTACCACAGGTGGACTTCATTCAAGTTGAAGAATGATCAATTGAAACAGGATGCACCTGAGCTCAATTTCGAGTCTCATAGCAAAGGAATACTTACTTACTTATGAATACTTATGTAAATAAGGTATTTCTGTTTTTGTTTTTAATACATTTGCAACAATTTCTAAAAACCTATTTTCACTTTGTCATTATGAGTATTGTGT
Source organism: Oncorhynchus nerka (assembly GCF_034236695.1). NCBI lineage: Eukaryota > Metazoa > Chordata > Actinopteri > Salmoniformes > Salmonidae > Oncorhynchus > Oncorhynchus nerka. Next base: position 49,609,634 of record NC_088398.1, on the reverse strand, counting down.
GTTGATTAATCAGGAAAAAATATATTTTAATACATTTTAGAATAATGCTGGAACATAAGAAAATGTGGAAAAGGGGAAGTGGTCTGAATACTGTCCGAATACACTGTATGTGTTCAGTGAATACGATGAACAAACCTCCTCTGAGTCATGATTTTCATCAAAACAATTTCATCAAATAAAAACAGAGTTTCAGTAGTAACAATGATGGTTCAACAATCCCCTACAACCCGATGAGCTCTGAATACAAGTGAAGTCCTTAGCTTCCATATTCCAGGAGTAGCTGGGAGATGTCTGCAAACATCTATAGTCTCTCTGATGCTCCTGTAGTAGAGTAACTAGGAGCACAGTCAAATAAATGACAGTGGGTTTGTGTAAATGATCATACTGATTTCCATGTACTGGGAGGCCCTTGCATTCGAGATGCGCTTATCAGGATTCTAGTCTGGTTTAACCATAATTGCTACACAGCTTCTCCATTTTCTTTTTGTTCTCTCTTGCTCTCTCTCCTTTCCTATCCTCTCTCTCTCCATTTTTCTCAAGCTACTGTCTGTCTTTGTCACTGTCTCTTTTTTCCCTCTCTCCTCTCTTGTTTTTCTCCTCTCCTCTCCTCTACTCACTCACTCACTCACTCACTCACTCACTCACTCACTCACTCACTCCTCTCCTCTCCTCTCCTCTCCTCTCCTCTCCTCTCCCTCCTCTCTCTCCTCTCCTCTCCTCCCCTCTCTCCTCTCCTCTCTCTCTCTCTCATTATCTCTCCACTCCCCCTCTTTCTGTCTCCCCTCTCTTTCACTCCTCTCCTCTCTCTCTCATTATCTCTCCACTCCCCCTCTTTCTGTCTCCCCCTCTCTTTCACTCCTCTCTCTCCTTCTCTCCTCTCCTCTCCCTCTCCTCTCCTCCTCTCCTCTCCTCTCCTCTCCTCTCTCTCATTATCTCTCCACTCCCCCCTCTTTCTGTCTCCCCCTCTCTTTCACTCCTCTACTCTCTTTCTTTGTTACCTTTCCTCCAGCGTTTGAGCTCGGTCTCAAGCTTCTGGATCACGTATTTCAAGCCTTTAGTCTTCTCTTTCTCCTTCTCATACTTCTTCTTCCACTCCTCAGCTGTCAGCTCTTGGTTCACTGACACTGTGTTCTTAATGGTCTTAGCTCTGCAACATTGAGAGAGAGGGGGGGGGGATTTCCATCAGGGGTTGGAATTGATGGATGGAAGAGGGCATATGGTAGTATTATGCACAAATAGTGTGTGTGTACTGAAGGTCAAAGGTCTGACACTGAACTACAACACTCCAATAATCTCCATTGATTTCTTATCACCTTTGCTGTTGGGTGTGGGCTAAACAGCAGCATTGCAACAAGGTCACAGCTGATCTTCCTAGACTCATTATAGAGATCTAATCTCTATTTTCACTACATCCCCATGAGGGCACACAAATAAATCCCCCCTTGCCGACTGACTAGAAGAGACACACGGAACACCCCCCTACAGTGTGTGTAGTATGAGTGCTAACCTCTGTCCAAACATGAGGGTGGACTTGGTCTCAGCCTCATTGTAGACAGAGGGGGAGGCACAGATGATGATGGTGGTCCTACAGTTTCCCCCCAGAGAGTCCTGCAGGATACGGGTCATCTTACTGTCTCTGTAGGGCACGTGGGTTTTCTACAGGACGGGAAGAGGGAAAATCAAGAGGAGCTTCACAAATAAGGCAACATCTGTAACCAAATGCTATTTTATAGAATATTTCATGTTCACGTCACAGACAAAAGGACATGTTAGTAAAATAGGACAAGGAAATAATCAATCTGAGAGAGAGAGAGAGCGAGAGACAGACAGAGGGAAAGATAGAGAGAGAGAGAGAGAGAGAGAGAGAGAGAGAGAGAGAGAGAGAGAGAGAAAGAACCTCAACACAGTGAAACAGACTTATAACTTACAGTTCCCTCGGCCAGAGCTGATATGACGTTCCCCAGGGCGGAGAGGGACTTATTGATATTCTTGGCCTCGTCCAACACAGATCCCTCTGCCCCAGTTTTACTGACCTGAAGGAGAGGATAATAAATACCCACAGCAGGATGTCACCACAAACAAGTTCTGTGGACAGATAGGTCTAATGGGTCTTCAATCAAAAATGCTGTGTGAAGAGGTTATTTTAATGATGATTTATTGAAGAGAGTGAGAGAAGGAGAGGAAGGAGAGAGGGAAGGGAAGACCTAGTGAGAGAGGCAGATGGAGGGTAGATAAGCGTAGAAAGAGGGGAAAGCACTGTGACCTTCTCACTGCCAGCCAGATCCACCAAGTAGAGTTTTCCTGACAGCTTCAGTTCTGTCTCTACATTCTCCTGCTTGATGTTGATCAGGAAGATGCTGTGACTGCGAGAGCTGTGCTCATTCATGTCTGTATGGACGAACAAAAAGCAGAGCAACATTTGAGTCCGTGCTAGCACAGGAAGCGGGCGTCTTTTTGCTGAATCACTGGAAATCAATGGGTAGCTAGCAACATTCTTGCAACATTTCTTTATTAAACGTGCACTTTAGTGATTCCGGAGGAAAAGAGAAGCCCATACTTGTAACAGCCACGTGACGATTGGATTTTCCTTCATCGACGACATCCATAACCTCTTCTGGACTGGACACAAAGCGCTCTGTACAGCCCTTTGTGGAAAAGTGGGAATATGTGTGAAGGTGAGGACCACAAGATTGCTGGGCAATGATCTGAAATATTACTGTGTTAAGAGAAGGAACAATCATAGTATCAACAACTGAACACCTTCCTGTTTATGGAACTTGAGCTACAGCGATTGGATACCCACCTTAACATAGGGCACCTTGTTTTTGTCCTCATGCACTGCTAGGTTGGTCTTTGACACTTCAAATGAAAAATATATACATCAAAATTGTCCACCTCAGTATTTAGAAATCTGAACTTAGTAAAACTAGAAATAAAGTCCTTACTTACCATCCAATAAGTCTCTGATCTTGTCTAAGTAGATTTCAAAATAGGAGACCTATAAACACAAAACATATCGCACACAGCATAAACACACAGACAGAATTGATCCTGTGCCAGTCTTGCCCTCCGTGAAAGATTCACTGTTCTAACAGATGAACACTTGGGTTCCTAGACTTTTGTGTTGTAACATTTCCATTTGAGTTGCTAGAGGCAAGGCCGCGAGGACACACAGCCACAGAGTCACGGGCTGAAGGTGTCACTGCAGTGACCATATGGTACGTGTAGGCCACCCCAGCAGAACTGGCACCTCTGTGGGTCCTGTCACTAACACTAACACAGCAACGAGCACTGGACTAATCCTCAGTCACCGCAACACCGGTTCCATTCACTTGTTATGGACCTGGTGGTTTGGTAACAGTATAATACAAATGCCATTCAAACATGTCTTTTTTTTAAAATATTCAAATATTATATTCACAAAAGCTATTGCATACATTTTACACTCAGCTTACACTTTCGACAAATCCTGCTATATGAACACAGGCTATTTCCTTTGAAGGCAAGCTAAGCTACAACGCATGGACACAGACTCAATGAGCAACTAGCCCAGGGTTCAGAGGGGCCATTCCATGATGTGTCTGTTACCTTGATGTGGAACTCCAGGTTCTCGTCCATGGAGTAGATGTGGTCAAAGATGTCCCTGGCGATACGGGGGATGATACCCATCAGCTGGGAGTCATGGAGCTTGCCCTGAGATGGAGAACACGACATCTTTCACAAACAACATCCAACATCTTTCACAAACAACATCCAACATTTTCAAAACATGACAATATAAAAAAAACTGCTTGTGCAAAAAAATACGCTGCTCACAAAATGTATGTGAAGAAAATGATACATCTGACCCAAGAAGGAAAAGTGAAAGTATTTTTAAAACAACCCAACAAATATACAGTCTCTCTGTCAGGTTACTACAAGTAGCGCAGTAGAGGCTGCTGAGGGGAGAACGGCTCAGAATAATGGCTGGAACAAAGCGAATGGAATGGCATCAAACACATGGAAACCATGTGTTTGATGTATTTGATACCATTCCACTCATTCCACTCCAGCCATTACCACGAGCCCGTCCTCCCCAATTAAGGTGCCACCAGCCTCCTGTGAAGTAGCGACAAAGGTTTATCACAGGCTGCTATCAAGCTCTTACAGAGGACAAATCATTCAGCCTTAACCCTCATAGGGTGTTTTCAGATACAGTACATTCTGAAAGTATTCAAACCCCTTTACTTTTCCACATTTTGTTACGTTCTAAAATGTTCTAAAATGTATTGTTTTCATCATCAATTTACACACAATACCAGACAATGCCAAAATGAAAACAGATTTTTAGAAATGTATTTACATAAGTATTCAGACCCTTTGCTATGAGACTTGAAATTGAGCTCAGGTGCATCCTGTTTCCATTTATCATCCTTGAGATGTTTTTACAACTTGATTGGAGCCCACCTGTGGTAAATTCAATTGATTGGACATGATTTCAAAAAGCACACACCTGTCTATATAAGGTCTCATAGTTGACAGAGCATGTCAGAGCAAAAACCAAGCCAGGATTACGTCGAGGCACAGATCCAGGGTAGGGTACCAAAACAATTCTGAAGTATTGAAGGTCCCCAAGAACACAGTGGGCTCAATCATTCTTAAATGGAAGAAGTTTGGAACCAGACATAGAGCTATAACTGGCCACCCGGCCAAACTGAGCAATTGGGGGAGAAGGGCCTTTGGTCAGGGAGGTGACCAAGACCCTGATGGTCACTCTGACAGAGCTCCAGAGTTCCTCTGTGGAGATGGGAGAACCTTCCAGAAGGACAACCATCTCTGCAGCACTCCACCAATCAAGCCTTTATGGTCGAATGACCAGACGGAAGCCACTCCTCAGTAAAAGGCACATGGCAGCCCACTTGGAGTTTTCCAAAAGGCACCTAAAGACTCTCAGACTACGAGAAACAAGATTCTCTGGCCTGATGAAACCAAGATTGAACTTTTTGGCATGAATGCCAAGCGTCACGTCTGGAGGAAACCTGGCACCATCCCTACGACGAAGCATGATACTGCTACAGAGAGCTCAGGACCCCAGACTGGGGCGAAAGTTCACCTTCCAACAGGACAACGACCCTAAGCACACAGCCAAGACAATGCAGGAGCAGCTTCGGAACAAGTCTCTGAATGTCATTGAGTGGCCCAGCCAGAGCCCGAACTTGAACCCAATCGAACATCTCTGGAGAGACCTGAAAATAGCTGTGCAGCAACTCTCCCCATCAAACCTGACAGAGCTTGAGAGGATCTGCAGAGAAGAATTGGAGAAACTCCCCAAATACAAGTGTGCAAGCCTGTAGCGTCATACCAAAGAAGACTCGAGACTGTAATCACTGCCAAAGGTGCTTCAACAAAGTACTGCGTAAAGGGTCTAAATACTTATGTAAATGTGATATTTCTGTTTAAAATGATTATAAATTAGCAAGAACAACAAAAAAATACTGTTTTTGCTTTGTCATTATGGGGTATTGTCTGTAGATGTATGAGGGGAAAAAACAATTGAATACATTAGAGAATAAGGCTGTAATGTAACAATATGTGGAAAAAGTCAAGGGGTCTGAATACTTTCTGAATGCACTGTATAGTCCTCTTTAAAAGAACCGATCTCGGTCCTCTTTAAAGTGAACTCTAGGGTAAAAAAAAAAGCTAAAGAACTCGGTTTGTATTCACACTGCCCTTGCCTTTGAATGAGGACTCAACTCTTTTGCCAGTTCACTTCACCTATTCTGTGGTCCGAGTCTTCTTTGCATTCACATTGCTATGTTTAGAAATTTCAATAAATGCATTCTGGGTTTTTACAAAATGCAGGACAACCCATTCCATCAGAACACCTTATCACCTATTTATAAAGTACCTTACAGTTCGGGAGCTAATAGATTGCATTTAGTTAAAAGATTAAACATAATAATTGCCACCAGAAGATACTATTAACATGTAAATATTATTGGTAACAGAATAAGTAGCAGAAGAATAACTACAGACTAAATAATGCTAAAATACATCCAATCTAGGCTACTGTTCCTTTAAGAGCTAGAATTGATTTTGTACCCTATGCTGTGATTCTCACCAAATATATTGTTTTCTTCTCCCACTATTCAAATCCCACAAGAGAATAAACGGCTCTTTATATACCACATATTGCAAAACAATTATCTGACCTAAAAACTCAACACATATTTTGGCATCCTTGAAAATCGATAATTAATATCCAGAAACAGCACACATTGTTTTCTGCGAACCTGCACATCATCATCTTCTCTCTTTTGTGGCACCAATGTGAGGGTTCACGGCAGAGGAAACGGTGTTGCAGTGTTCTAGTGTGTGGTGCGGGATTTATGACAAGTGAACCTGGGGAGCTTTGTGTTCACATTAACCTAAAAAAAAGGGAACCGGACAGAGGAATTCAAGCAAGACGAACTCAGGCCACCTCATAAGATGAGTTAAAAACAATTGTCTAAAAGGGACCGAGTGTGAAAACACCCTTAGTCTACATAACGCCTATGTCCACATATTAAAATGAAATATACATGAGACCTCAAGGGGGTTTCATTACAGACTCGTCGGCCAGCCTGCATCCCTTCAAAAATGTAGTCCTCTCATCTCCATCCCAATCCCCATTTAATTCAGTCTGACCCTTCCTTAAACAGCCAAATTGCAATTTAAAAATGTTATTGTCTCGGCAATAATTTACTCTGCAATGGACTATTACCGTTTGCCCTTCGCCTCAGGGCTGCTACGTCCTTCATACTGTAATTTGATTCTAGGTATGGGGAGATGTATAATAGCGTTTTAGATGAAACACATAACAGGGATAGTTTTACATTCTGGTCAGGCTGGCAGAGCTTTCATGGAAGCTAATCACATTGCCACCATCGCTTTCCCTGCCCTTCCATCACCTGCTAAGGAAACCTGTGGATGGTATAAATGTTTCTCCATTTCATCCTCAAGCTTGCTGAAGAATCTCTGGGCTGTTACCAGGGGAACGGCTGCAGCTGAATAGGAGGCTATACTGTATGTGTAAATCGCATGGCGGCACATCGTGTGAACTGTGGCAGAGAAGCACCTCGCTGCTATTTTGGCATGCCGTCTGGCATAGACAGTCGGGCTAAATAAAGGTATGCCAGGAAGGAAGACGCAGCTGCAGGGAGGGACTGTTGGTGAATGTTCCCATCTGAGGAGAATTAGGAATTACATTTCTCACAAGCTTGAAGAAGATTTTTTTACTGAAAATATTCATATTTGTGTGTGTGTGTGTGTGTGTGTGTGTGTGTGTGTGTGTGTGTTTGAATGCTGCCTGACTGGCACCTCCCTTTAATGAAACAAACGTGTTTGACAGATACAGCTTCAAATGTGTTTGTCAGTGAAATATCAAGTGTCATGCCGCCTCAGTAGAAACCACTGCACAATTCCGATCCGCCTGTAAAAATCATGTTTGTGCGACTCTCTCCCATGTTAGGATTATGACTGAGGGAAACGGCTTAAACTCCAGTCAATCCCTGCTCAGTTAATGGGTCACTAGACCCTCTACAGATGATGCAGGCAGTGAGGCCAAAGGTTCTAGACTGCACCTCTGTCTCCTCTTTATACAGTTTCATGTTCCATGGGCCTCTCCGTCGTGCTGTCTTGTAAAGCTCCTTAAAACGAGCTGCTAATGGCCATACTTGCACGGTGGCTTCACATGTCCTGTGATTACGTATATCATTTTTCAATACTGCTATCCTTAATCTAATCTCTGACCGAATCTCTTTGGCTCTCATTCAAATCCCAATGAGGACTCAAAATGTCCTCCAGACTTACCTCCATGGTGTGAGTCTTGCCTGATGAGGTCTGGCCATAGGCAAAGATGGTTCCATTGTACCCACCCAACACATCTGCAAAACAAAACACAGTGGGGTTAACTCTTTCAAAATAGGTCTGAAACTGAGTTCACATGACGACGGTGAGGATGTGAGATGAATTGGGCTGTATAGGGCACAGCGTTTACCTTTGACGATCTGCTTGGCACAGGCATCATAGACCTGCTCCTGGGCTGTGTTGGGTGGCAGGACTCGGTCAAACACATAAGGCTTGCCCTGCATGGAAAAAGGAGGAAGGAAACTGTCAAGAGAGTCCCCATCTCATTCCACCTTTCATTTGCCCATGAGAAATCAGTGTCAAGCTAAAGCCTTGAGTTATTTTCATATCAACAAAACTGAATGGAAGTTAAACACTTTTCATCACAGGCATTTCTCACTGTTTCTTCAAGTCTTTTGACTGCTAGCTGGGTCTGACAATCTGACAAGGTGATCAAATCAGGTCTGTATTACATCAAGCAAGGTGCTTTGACTCTGGTGACCTTGTTCTCTCCAGATCTGTTTCAGAGTCAGTCAGTCTAGCAGGTGTCACACTAAACCAGTCACCTCCTGCTCTGAGGTAGAGCCGTGGCAACGCTAGCCTGACATCGGATCAGTTCTCCTGTGACAAGAATACAGGACAGGTCACCTGTCTCAACCTTACAACATGGGCCTGGACGTTATTATGTTACTTTGGAGACAGAGACGACTGAACATTTTTCTGTTAATCAAATACTTTTATAATAATAATAGCGACTTACAGTCATGCGCGCATACATTTGACATGTTGTGGATCAGTGTTGTAGTTACAGATGGTTTGCGACCATAAATAAACAAGATCATACAACGACGCACTTGAAACTCTAGTACAGCTATTGCCCAACATCAGAGAGTAATGTGAAGTTGAGGGGAGGCACGAAATATTTAGATTCTGTGCAATGTTTCCCCTATGCTAATTTGCCACCACTCAAAAATATGCAAAAAATAAGAAATTGGGATTTAGAGTGTAAATTTAAATGACTGTAACAAGATATAGAGTATGTAGAAAAGATAATGGAGCTACATATATATTTTTAAATGAGGTCATCTTGTTTTCCTACCACACTATTTTCCTATCACACTGACTGACTGAATTAATGGTGAAAAGACAATAAGAAATCAATCAATATGAAACAGACATGGGGCAATGTGACAATGATAGCCTGGTCCAGTGAAAACAAAGACCCCACACATGACATCATCTGCCACTACCACCTGTGTATCTGTGTGTGGTCCAGTTTGATTCAAGCCCAACCCAAGGAGGCTATTAAGCGGCTTGTTTTATGTTTGGCTCTCTTTGTTCTGGACCGGCTTTCTGACAGAGGAGCGATTTATTTTATTCCAGGCCTTTATAGCGCAGGCATGGGGTCAACCCGAACAGCGGTAAGCTCCAACAATGACCCGGTTGCCATGGAAACTGCATCCCACAGGGAGAGGCCTGCACTGATTGGATGTCGGCCGGCTCCAGGTGTCCCTCAGCGGATGGAGGAGGAGGATGGAAACATGATTGCTGTTGAGTGCTGTAGACTTCTCTCTCTCTCTCGCTGACAGGAAGGCGGTCGGCTATGTCGTAATCTCTTGCTCAGCAAGATCCTTTGAGCAATCGTAGGGCACTGCTTGTGTGTTTTATGAAGGTTATCAACCACCAAACATTTAAAAGAGATAAGGTAGCCACTCTCAACAATTTCAATGTCTTTTTACGAGAACGTTTCAAATCAAATCAAATGGTATTTGTCACATGTGGCAAATACAACAAATACAGGTACAGGTTAGTCGATATGAAATTTCAAAATGGAATTAAATTGTATCATAACGTCTCCCATAAATTCACCTCACAGCTCAATACACTCTGTGCGTTCTAAATGACATATGAGCAATACCTTTAGCCAAGCTTGAAAGTCAAATTGAAAACCCATAGCAGTATTGCAGCAGTCTGCAAGATTTACAAACGCACGTGACCACACATACACTATTCCACAAGCTCAATAAATGATGTGTGGACACACACACACACGCACGCACGTGCAGGCAGTGTACACACACACACACACACACACACATGTTCTAAATGCCATGTTAGACTTCTCAATAATTGATGTGCTGTCCCAAAGGAAGGCCAAGGCCTTTGCTCTTTTGGACTGCATGAGGTCTCAGGCATTATTAAATGAACATGCTCTCACTGTGTGCACATCATTATGCTGGAGGACCGCCTGACGAGGGTCTTTAGCAGAGTATACTGGTACCTAACTTCTTTTGAGAGAGAGAGAGAGAGAGAGAGAGAGCACAGGTGTAGGAAAGAGATACACTTGTATGTGTGACCATGCATACACTCTCTTTGTAAAGGGTGTGTTGGTCTGTGTGTTTGTAATTGGCGACGATGATTCTAGCCTGTGACCTCCTGCTCCCCTTTCAATCATCTCTAATGACATCCGGCATACATCGTCATGGAGACAAAATTACCCAAGAGACCCAGCTGCATCGCTCCAGCCACGGCCCTGTATCTCGACCAAACAAAGACACAGCTATATTTCACCTCTATAAATACACACAGAACCAGCAATAGAACTGAAACAAGGCTGGGCTTGTTTGCTTAATACCGTAAACACGCTATTCCCTTAATAAATACACTACACATTGTAATCTAATACATCATTGTTGTGCACATTAATAAATAAGTGATGTACTGTATATGTTAGTCTAAAACAGGTTGAGGCTATAGTAGTAAGTTGTGTCAATTTAAACCAGTGCTGCTGGAGAGAGCAGCCAGTAGCATGTGCAGTGCATTGTCCATGAAAGACGACTTCTAACCCCAAGCCATAAGATTGCTAAATAGCCATGATATGACTGCTAAATTGTAAATTAAATGGTTATCCAGACTTTCTGCACTGATTTCGATGCACATGCATAAGACTATACATGTATAAACACACTCACTCACACACACACACTACTCTCCCACAAAACCCACACACATACACTATGTACGTGCACACACACTCACATAACACACACAAGCATACCGCCACAAAGCAAACACAGATACACACACACTTTTACACTCATAAACTGCTGGTACTCTGTTCTGAATTGACTCTTGTTATTATTCATCTTCCTGATGCCTAGTCACTTTACCCTGCCTTCATGTACAAACTGTATCTACCTCAATTACCTTGTACCTTTGCACATTGATCTGGCACTGGTACTGCCTGTATATACCTCCATTCTTGTGTATTTTACTCCTTGTGTTACACATTTTATTTTTATTATATTTTAAAAAATCTACATCATTGGGAAGGGCTCGTAGTATTGATTTGTATAAATAAGCATGGTGTCAAACACCATTACTACTCGTACAAAATCAAATTTGGGTAAGGTGAAAATGCATAATGGCGACGGTGCATAAAGATGGCGGCCCCCATATACTTACAACAAATGTCTCGTTTGCTCAGTATGCCATATTGTACATAACTTTCTGTTAATGTTTTTTTTTGTATCGTAATTAGCACAGTATACATGATCCAAATTCAAGCTCCAACAGCGGGAATTAAAAAAAAAGAAGACTAAAAAGTAGATTGTGCTGATTTGCTGGCACATTGAACCATGTCACGCACCGTAGTTTAAGAACTCCGTTGGTAGTGCTAAAAACAATGATGTCATATTGGAATTCCTCCATCTTTATGCACCTTCACCATTGAATTCTGTAGTGGGGCTTTGTCTAAATCGGTGACATGAATGTCTCAACCAAAGCCAGTCCTGCCCCACCCCCATTATGTTCATGTGTTCACCCACACCCCACACAAAAGAAACAGAGATTGAGAGGTTAACCTTATTGCAGCACATCACAGATCTTATCTGGGCAACATGTTGATAAAGATCACTGTATGTGGACATTGACAACCAACCATGCACAGGATCAAACTAAATCAAAGGGACACAGTCATAAATTGTGTTTTGCTGTGATTTTTCCAATTACAGATTTCACAGGCAATTTAATCCTCGCTTTAATGGAGAGTCACAAAAAAAATTATTACACACAGCAGAGCCCTCCCCAGCCTCAAAGAGTATGAGGATTTGGAGATTTCTCCCAAAATGTACACTGAGTGTACAAAACATGACATAGACTGACCAGGGTGAATCCATGTGTAAGTTATGATCCCTAATTGATGTCACATGTTAAATCCACTTCAATAAGTGTAGATGAAGGGGAGAAGACAGGTTAAAGAAGGATTTTTAAGCCTTGAGACAATTGAGACGGATTGTGTACGTGTGCCATTCAGAGGGTGAATGGGAAAGACAAAAGATTGAAGTGCCTTTAAAAAGGGTCTGGTAGAAGGTGCCAGGTGCCCCGGTTCATTTCGCAACCAGTACATGGCTGTTTGAAGCTTTGTAATTATGTGCATTAAATCATCAGCTTCTCTCTGTTAAGCAATTAGACTACTGTAGGTTACAAAATGGAAAGGATGCTGCAAATCAATACATCTAAATGTCAGGGCAAGAATAAGAGGAATACATGGTGCATTGCTTTATTTTGCATGATATGTAGATCTACTCTAGGCTTCTAGTAAATATGTAATATATTTCTATCTGATTTAGTGTAACAGATGGAAAGAACAAGAGTAGGCCTGAATGTGTGTTTGTTACCGAACACGTTCCCCTTCCCCCCTTTACAAACGATCCATGCATTAATGTTGCTCTGTCTGGTTTGGCTTTATGCAACCATACCCCCACACCTTCCCCTGGGCTAAGGCAAGCACTAATGTCGGACATGTCGGCACAAAGGGAACCTGCCTTGCTTTGCAATGGGTTCCAAACAGATTCATTATTTAACAGTCCATAATGAAGGGAGTTCAGTTAAATGCAGTCACAGTGGGCCTATAATATATGTGCATGTGTTAAGCTACTGTGTCCACAGTTTGTAACAACTGTTCATACTGGATCCGATCCTCCAGCGTAACGCTTGTGATGAGTAACCCACTAACATGGGACAATAGCAGGGAGGGGACATTTAGCTAGATATTCTAACCTATGAAAAAAAGAAATAAAATCCCAGATCGATATTAGCCTTAAGATAAGGGTGTGTAATAGGGCTGGGAATTACCAGGGACCTCACGATACGATGTCATCGCGATACTTAGGTGCCGATACAATATGTATTGCGATTCTCACGATTCTATATGTGTTGCGGTTCGATACTGTGATTTCATTGCGATTTGATGTTCTAAACATATTGATCAGCCATGGAAATAAGAGTACTGAAAACAAATGGGCTCCTGATTTAAAAACAAGACGGAGAACAAGCTATGAAGGAAAAGTATTGGCGTTATGGTGCAGCTACAGCAAACTAGCGCAAAAAGAATATTGCGACATTGTCAAAACGATCCAATATATCGTCAAAAATAATATCTCGATATAAATATATATTTTTTTCCAAAATCCCAAGTGTCCAATGCAAAACATTTCAACATTTCATTGAGATCTGAGGTTCAGATGCTGCACTGTTGGGGATCGTAACCCTCTGTGTGTGTGAAACAATCACTGAGAGTGACCATCCCTATCACCTATACTATACTTCCCACTGAGCACCTGTTCTCGCAGAAGCATGCAGGGTGAGCAATGATCCCTGGGCCTCCAAAAACATGATGTGGTCTAGTCATCCATTTCTCCAGTCAAATAATACACATCATGGGTCTTTTACTGATGTCATCTTTCAGCCTAAGATGAGCTAGAGATCAGTGAAGCTGCCCTGGCACTGAACCATGTATATTCCCCCAAGGCTAAGGAAGAGGAGAAGGAGGGGCACAGCTAGGATGATGCTGGCATATGGGAGAGGAGCGGGCTAGTGGCAGAACTGAGGAAATAGGTATGCTGGCTTTGTGTATTTCACAGCACAGCTTAGCCTAGGAGAACTCAGACGACGGCAAACGAGACACACTGACTACCTGCACAAATCCTCCTGAGCACAATACTATCAGTCCAACACAGGCTCTATTCCAGCACTAACTGGGAAATTAAATGTGCGCACAAACACACAGCAGACACACACACGTCTGATATCCTAGGTAATGCTTCAATCAGCTTCTTCGCAACCCCCCTCCTTTTTTCCATTACCGGTAAAAAAAAAACGGTCCTTATTTACGCTACTTAAACTCACTCAGCCAGCAGTTCTCTCTTCTGATGGTCATTTCCTCTTTTGCCTTACCCTCCCTGGGATGACATAGGTTTTCCATTCCAATTACTGTCCGGTCAATGATGATGTCTCTATGGGTTTAGACAGGCCAAACTAAGACAAACTAGGCTGTTCCCCATGTAATGGGCTCCACTCATGCAGACTCTGACTGGCTTCATGCTGGGAGCCTCTAGCTGTAGTAGCAATAGAATCAAACCTTGATTTAGGGTGGCCACTACAAAGGAGGGAGGGAGATACTTCTCGTTCTGATTTCAAACATGAGCCTGTGTTTTCATTTTATTCCACGTACTGACAATAGAAGACTTTTATTTGTTCTTTCAGAGAGGTTGTTTTATGATCTACCTTAAAATGAATAACCTTTGAGATCAACCCAAATCACATTATATTTGTCACATGCCCCAAATACAATTGGTGTAGACCTTACCGTGAAATGCTTACTTGCAAGCCCTTAATTAACATTAAAACATATATATTTTAAATTAAAACAGTAAAATAACAATAATGAGGCAGGGGGTACAGGTTAGTCGAGATCATTTGTACATGTAGGTAGGGGTGAAGTGAAAAGTATGCAAAAAGATGAAGGGACATTAAGGAATTGTTCTTGTTGTGCTGTAAGCTATGAGACCATAGCTTTCTCATCAGGATGGAAATGTAATGACATTGAAATGACTAAGCATAAGATACAACGAGCTTTCAATGAAAGTTAATTTTCACCTACAGCGAAGATGGTTATATTCATTTCAATTTAACGTTGATGACGTAATAGGTTGGTAATGCCATTGATGACAGCACACACTGACAGTCTACAGACTCGCAGACCCTTGGGGGAAAGGTGTGAATTCTACCGTCCATTCGGTGACCATTGACCACCACTAGGCAAACTGAATTAATGATGATGATGTCGAGATAAACATTCACAGCGTACTATCTTACTATCTATTCGTTTGGCAGTTTGACACCACGCGTACATCATGGGTAATTATGCCCCTGTAGCTCGATCATGATCCATCCAGACCCAAATTGGAGAGACGCTTCCATTGATAGCAGAGTACAGGAATCATTGATCAAAATGTTGGTCACTCTATTTGGCATTTCCACCATTATTCTTCAAAACAAATGCCCATTAACCGCCTATTTATTAATTCGTATAAAACAATGTTTATAATCACCTTGCACATCAACATTTATTTTGTCAGACTGAATTTGAGTGAATTTAGGCACCTGTATCATGGCTTTGTTTGTAGACTACACCATGGATATTAGGCGTATATATATATATATATATGAAATTATTAAGATTTACTCACCGTTATTACCACCGTGTCTTCGCCTTTGAATTTCGGGATGTATTTGTCTCCTCTGTTGGTTTCCGATTCATTCAAAGGCCTGAATCGGCACATCACTTTTACACCGCACTCAGCAGCATCCGCCATGTCCACAACACTAGGTTATTTCCAACCAGATGACCCAAATAACTTTCTCTAGGCTAACTATCGCGAAGTTTACTGCAATTTTACTGAGATGGAATTAAGCACTTCTTTCCTTTGTCATTCGCTGAAATTCAATCTCGATCGACATCCCTGTCAATTCAACGATTGGCGCTAGGCTGAATCCTAGTCTAACGTTACCTGCTTAAAAGGAAAACAATAGATTGACGAATGGTCTGGCTGCTATCGTTTGATAGCGTCGATTTGAATGCGAGTTCCTGTTTCGTGGTCAAACATTGGTTAAAGACTTCCCGTATTCACCGATGCGTCTTGCATCAGGACCAGCATCGACCAATTTGAAGCTCCTTGCTCTAATGCTGTCAATCCCACTTCGGTCCACCGTGAGGATGTTGAGGTAGCCTAACACGCTTGCAGCCCGAACGGGACTTCTATGGTATTCTGGGAGGAGTATTCAAATCATATTGATAAACGATATAAAACAAAAGATTGTAAAGATAATTTTACTTTGCATGTTTTGTAAATAAGTGTTACACGGGTAGGTTACATTTTTAAACATCACCATAAGAACAAATATTTCTGTGTAAAATGGAATTGATGGTCCAATATTCCATGGAAGCTAATCACTCAACTCGATGTTCCCCTCTAGTGGGTTTGCTGTGAATGATGGGCCGGCCGTCTGTGGGGTCCCATAGAGAGGACTCTAGCGCCGAAAAGCTTGTTTTAGCCTATACTACAACCTCACTCCTGACCTCGATTGGAATACATTTTAGGGGAAAAGGGGGATACCTAGTCAGTTGTTCAACTGAAATGTGTCTTCCGCATTTAACCTAACCTCTTTGAATCAGAGAGGTGCGGGAGGCCGCCACAGTCGACATCCACGTCTTCGGCGCCCTGGGAACAGTGGGTTAACGGCCTTGCTCAGGGGCAGAACGACAGATGTACAGACTGCAGTGAAGGACAACTACTAGGTTTATAGGATTCTGAAGACTAAACCCCAGCAACAGGTGTAGCATACAATATAACTTTCCAGAGCCACAAAACCTAAATCAAGGCTAAATACAAACAGTACCAGTCAAATTTTGGACACAGCTACTCATTCAAGTTATAACATTTTTTTTAAAACTATTTTCTACATTGTAGAATAGTGAATACATCAAAACTATGAAATTACACATATGAAATCATGTAGTGACCAAAGAAAGTGTGAAACAAATCCAAATATATTTTATATGTGAGATTCTTCAAAGTAGCCACCCTTTGCCTTGATGACAGCTTTGCACTCTTGACATTCTCTCAACCAGATTCATGAGGAATGCTTTTCCAACAGTCATGAAGGATTACCCAAATATGCTGAGCACTTGTTGGCTGCTTTTCCTTCACCCTGCAGTCCCAACTCATCCCAAACCATCTCAATTGGGTTGAGGTCAGGTGATTGTAGAGGCCAAGTCATCTGATGCAGCACTCCATCACTCTCCTTGGTCAAATAGCCCTTACACAGCCTGGAGGTGGTTTTGGGTCATTGTCCTGTTGAAAAACCAATGATAGTCCCACTTAGCACAAACCAGATGGGATGGCGTATCACTGCAGAATGCTGTGGTAGCCATGCTGGTTAAGTGTGCCGTGAATTCAAAATAAATCCCAGTGTCACCAGCGAAGCAGCCCCACACCAAATCGTTCATGCTTCATGGTGGGAACCACACATGCAGAGATTATCCGTTCACCTACTCTGCATCTCACAAAGACACAGTGGTCCACATTTGGACTCATCAGACCAAAGGAAAGATTTCCACCAGTCTAATGTCCATTGCTTGTGTTTCTTGGCCCAAGCAAATCTCTTATTATTGGTGTCCTTTAGTAGTGGTTTCTTTGCAGCAATTCAACCATGAATGCCTGATTCACAGTCTCCTCTGAGCAGTTGATTTTGATATCTGTCTGTTACTCAAACTCTATGAAGCATTTATTTGGGCTGCAATTTCTGAGGCTAGTAACTCGAATGAACTTATCCTCTGCAGCAGAGGTAACTCTGGGTCTGCACTTGACCTTCATGTCTTAAAGTAATGATGGACTGTCATTTCTCTTTGCTTATTTGAGCTGTTCTTACCCTAATATGGATTTGGTATTTTACCAAATAGGGCTATCTTCTGTATACCACCCCTACTTGTCACAACAACTGATTGGCTCAAAAGCATTAAGGAAAGAAATCCACAAATCAACTTAACATGGCACACCTGTCAATAGAAACGCATTCCAGGTAACTACCACATGAAGCTGGTTGAGAAAATGCCAAGAGCGTGCAAAGCTGTCATCAAAGCAAAGGGCGGCTACTTTGAAGAATCGCAAATATAAAATATATTTTCATTTGTTTAACACTTTTTTGGTTACTACGTGATTCCATGTGCTATTTCATAGTTTTGATGTCTTTATTATTATACAATGTAGAAAATAGTAAAAAATAAAGAAAAACCCTGGAATGTGTAGGTGTGTCTCAACTTTTGACTGGTACTGTAACTCACTGTAAAAGAAGAGTGGTGAAGAAATGGCGTAAACCAAAGGAAAGAGAGTTGTTATACTGATATGTATAGATATATTTATTTCCCAGCATTTCTTTCTGAAACACTCCAAGAACAAGTAACAGGGAAAAATGTATGTCTGAAGAAATAGTGCATGAACACTAGGCATTACTAATTATCTAAACATGTTTCTAATATCTCTACAGGACATCACTACATCAACTATATAATCTACAGGGGAGGTCAATCACTGACCATCAGACATCGTTTCAACATGTTACTTGCCCCTTGACCAAAGAAGAAAAAAAATACCCCAAAATATTGATGTGCACCCCCTAATCCAAAGGGGTAGTCGTTCAAAGAGTTGCCAAGTAATGTGCAAGATTATACAGCGCAATACATAACAGATAGAATGGTAATATTCCTGTGTACTGTTCATTGGCTTAAACTCCCTACCCGTTTAAAAAAGGCAAATATATTATAAAAAATTCTTGCTTTACATCTGCAGATTGATTTTAGGATGCATTTATTTGTCATTTGGATTTAAATGTAAATAAATAGGTTTGTATGGAGAATGGCTCATTTTTAAGATTTCTTCATTGTTTTGGAAAATTCGGCATTGAATGAAAAAGGAAAAGAAAACAGAATAAAAAATTAAAAAGACAATCAATTCCTGTTACAACTGACAAAGTAACAGAAAATACTTGTCTGAAGGGAAAAAAAATGCAACTGCTAATCTACTTACAAAAGACCATAACTATTCAATTTGTGAAACCAAATCAAAATCAGGCTCATTTCCCATCTTTAGAAAAAAAGCACAAGAACCAAATATACTAGCAAGACCGATGTCCATATTTTGCTGATTTGTTTCGTCTGTAGAGATACAAAAATGTAAACATTGCAAAATAAATAGTGGTAAAATGAGTGATACAGGATCCGTGGTTCATGCTCATGATCCCAACAAACGTTTTTTGCATTTTTACATGTACTATATATTGTTTGCATTTTTCAAGTGCAAAAGCATGATGTCAAATTTACTAGAATTCACGTAACAGAAAAAAAGAAAACATACTAATGATACAAATATACTATCTTACAAGGTAGTGATATTCCCAATTTACAAAATGTACATTTATAATATTGACACGTTATCATTTTTTTGATATTCTCGATTCTGTATAGGTCCTTGTATACGCGTGCCCTCTGGTGGCTGGGGCTGGAGCTTGCGTTCTGTTTGTCACATTCACCGGTCTGAGCAGAATGGCGATGAGGGAGGAGGAAGGGAGGGGGTTATGTCACCTCCATTGGTACTGTGGTCTCTGATATGCCGTTCAAAGTATGTCTCTCAGGTTCGTGAGTATCCCTACAAAAATGAATAACTATAGTAATTCATTATTCAGATACATATGCCTGGAAAATGAAAACAAATGTATATCAGCCATTCTAAATACAATAAAAACAAGAAATTAAGAATCTAGTAATTGCTGGACAGGTCAGAAATAATGAACATACGGATATATATTCTGGTGTGTTGATGAGGCAGAAGTTATGGACATACTAAAATACATACAACTGAAATGTATTCTGGTCTTACCTGGCCATGCTGCCGATGGCAGAGGCGGGGGTCACCATGGCCACACGGTCCAGGCTGCTGGCAGCCACGGTGGCCAGCTTTAAGGCAGACGGCGAGGGGGCAGAGGGTCTGGCGCTGTGGTGGTGATGGGCAGGGGAGACAGCACTGCCGTGGCCTCGGTGGTTGGGCAGAGACTGAGGCGAGGAGGAGGTGGAGTGGGCAGGTAGCAGAGGGCCTCCGCTGGAGGAGGTAAGACCTGACCTGTCCAACCCTGTGCCGCTCTGGGATGTGCTGGTGGAGTGAAGAGGTCTGGAGGTCCCTGCATGAGAGGTGATATGACACCGTCAAACCTGAGTAGGCCTATTACCTGAATAAGCACATACCTTACATGTAAATTAATGAGGTGGGATGGTCATTTAGCATCCCCCGATCAGAAACAATAAGTATTTTTTAATTCCTCCAATATTTGCCTCCACTATGGTACCCAACTACAATAGAATATCAGAGAATAGTTCATGTATGACATTCTAATCTAGACAACATGTTCATCCAAAGCTCACCCAAAGTCTGGACGACCCCATTGACGCTGGTATTGTGCGATTTGTTCTCATTGTTGACCTGGCCTGATGCACTGATGACAGCTGATGCCGCAAAATGGGCGCTAGCCGAGTCCAGAGTCTTCGATATGATGCAATCAGTGGAGCCAGAAGTCTACAACACAATATTAGTAGTCTTTAGAATCTAACACTGCCATAACATACATCAAAACATACATACACTGAGCTGTTTGAAACCTACCAATATATAAATGGATATGACAATGTTTTCTGCCCCACCTACTGGACCGAAGTCATTAGGAATTCTGTGTATATACAGTTATATTTGAAGAGGTGAAAGACTGTGTGTACTTGTGTGTTTTGTCGCTCTGACAGTGAGGAATGCTGCTGGGGAGGAGCAGCTTTCAGCTGCTGTTTCTGCATCTGGGCCAGAGCCTGCTGATGGACCTGGTACTGCTCCTCTGTGATGCCTCCTGTCAGTACAGGAGAATAGGGACAAGACCATCAGACAGACACAGACACAGATAGAGAGTGACAGAGAAAGAAAGAGAGAAGGAATGTACACAGCAAAGAGGGAGGGAAGATGAGCAGATGGAGAACTGTAGTAACCTTTGAAGGGAGGAAAATATGGCGAGGAGATAAAGACTGCCTGGGTTACCACTCCCTAACACTAGGGGTCCTAGTGGCAGAAAATGCAGCTAGGAGTGAGTGAAGGCCACAACTGATTGACTGGAAGTTCCTTGAAGTGCAACCCCCCCTAACAGTCTACGGTTCAGTGGCAGCCTTTCCACTTCCCTGCACAAATCATGTCTGACTGGGAGTTATGAATCAACACTTTCTGACAGTCCTAAGAACAGTTACTGTTGAGAAACGAGATGACAGCCTGCAACCAGGGGGCTGACGAGGAAAAAA
Organism: Oncorhynchus nerka; assembly: GCF_034236695.1. NCBI lineage: Eukaryota > Metazoa > Chordata > Actinopteri > Salmoniformes > Salmonidae > Oncorhynchus > Oncorhynchus nerka. Next base: position 49,588,543 of record NC_088398.1, on the reverse strand, counting down.
AACCCACCAAATACAAACAAACCCCATCTGACCTGCCTATTTTCAATGGAGAACCAAATGTGTTCCACAAGCAGCACAATTAAAAAATACAGCCAACATGGAAACTAGGCCTATACAGTTAAATTATGTTTGGGACTGGCTTGGTTCCAACAGATAAATGCAGAGGCCGCTGTGAGATAGAAACGGAGGGGTGGAGTTGAGGAGGAGCTTACCTTTGCCACTTCTCTTGGAGTGAACCAACAGCCCTCCAGACAACGTGGTATCCATGGAAGATCTGCCCGTCCTCGTGTCACCACTGCTATCACCCTGGGTGGGCCTAGGTCTGAAACAGCGCCACCTCAGAGCCTGGATGTTGCTCACGATGTCTGCCAGTGACGAGGCAGAGCCAGGCATAGTTCTGTGGTTCTGTGAGGGAGGCCAGGTATCAGTAAGGTCTGGAGCACAAGTCCTGGTGAAGGGGGAGGATGTGGCGACGGCTGAGTCCAGCTGCTTTATTGCAATGTCCAGGTCTGATGAAGCCCGATCCAAAAGGATCCTGAGGAGAGGGGGAATTTGTGGAATCTTAGTGACAATTCAATCAGATTTCATTCAGAGAAATCACAATGCGAGTTAACATGTATCAATGGCCCTTAATAAAACAACAGAATACCTAACCAAAAAGGAGATAGATAGGTGGATGATAAGAGGAGTTGGTTACCTGCCACCTCGCCCCACCCTCCTGCGTGCCAGTCCCACACAGCGTTTGGGTACAGAGAGGGCAGTAAGGGAGTGACGGTGCCGCAGGGCATCCAGCCCTGCTAGCTCAGGGTGATCCCACAGAAGGCCAGAGCTCTGGTCCACAATGGGCTGTAAAGACAGGCAGAGGAAACAGTTACTCATTTGGGCTACCTATAGCACAGTATCATACAGACAGGTCCAAATACCATCTTACCAACAGACTAGACCCAATACCACAATATTACCACAGACCAATAACAGGGTTCGCGTTAACACAGGATTTTGCATTTTCATGTAGAAAAGAAATGCTAAAATGCTTCTTAATTGTAAATTCTGCTCAGATTCAGTCAAGGTTTGCTCCAAATCACGAATGCAAAAGGAATCACTTTGTGCTTCAGTTGCACTTCTCAATTAAGCCTTTTGATTTGAACATTTGAAAAGTTTGTGTGTATTAGGCTATTTGATTTAATGTATGCATGTTACAGAACTTTGGTTTCACTAATAAATATGTTGAAATAGAAACCGATCATTTGGTTCCGTCGTCAGTCCTTTTTTATATAGACTTTTTCTATCGTGTTATTGACAGTATGTTTGTTCATTCCATGTGTAACTGAGTTGTTTGTGTCGCACTGCTTTGCTGTATCTTGGCCAGGTCGCAGTTATAAATGAGAACTTGTTCTCAACTAGCCTACCTGGTTATATGGGCCAGGGTATAGGCCAAGTCTGCATGTAACCAACCTAAATAGGCCTATAATTCCATTCTTATTCTATTCAGAGTTTAAAGAAAATCTAATTGGAAATGAGCTATTATCAGGCTGGTTAATGTGATGCATGTCTGTTGAAGTTGGAAAAACCACCCCGCACACAGGCCCCGCACCACCTACTCAGCCAGCCAGGAGTCGTTTCTGCGTTGCGGCCGTGGCATACAGCATACTTTCGACTCAACGGTACATGCTAAATAGAATGCGGCGATGAGCACATAGTATGCAGTTTAAGTATGTCATAAACTATTAGGGGGATTCGGACATACTTTCAATATAAAACGCAGGTGAAATGGTATAAAACACAAACTAAATTGTTTAAGATGCAGATTTTTTGTCATGGTCTACGTTTTGAAAATGCAGATTTCTGGAAGCAAATGCCCCCTGTAATGATGTGTGGAATCGGAACTGAATGTGAGAGAATATATTTTAATTGCACTTCTTTCTGATTGCAGTGAGACTCACAGCAAAGTAATGACAGCCTGCTTTCCTTCTGAAGGCAAATGCACCATCTGGATCATTCTCCTCATCTGGTTCTGATGGTGGAGACTGAAAGAGACAAAAAAAAACAAGACTTCAAAATACATACTTGCTCACAAACCAATTAAGACGATGTATGAACTTCACCATGAAACTGTCATCAGGACCCTGTTCTCAGAGGTACTGACCAGTGGGTAGTCCTCCTCCTCCTCTCCAGAGCTGTGGAAGTCATACTGTTTAATATCAGCCTTGTTAACGATGTGCTGGCGCTTGGTGGGCCTGCCAGGGCGGCACAGGGGGTCCCGCCTGGCGTACTTCTTCTTTGGTCTGACAAAGTCAAAGGGATCCTCGTCCTTCACCGAGACGTGGTGGTGCCCATGGTGCTGGAGACTACCGGACTTGTGCGTCTGAAAGAGAAAGATCATGGAATTAGAAGTTGTGAAGTGTCAAGAGCCAGAGACCAGATTTATTCATGGTAAAATGTTCAGAGTGAAAAGAGGTCATTGCTGTATTCAAGTTCTTTAAACGTAATCAGTGTGCTGCCGGTGCATCCTGCATCATCCCCTCTTCTGAACTGCTTCAATGTCAAACGTAAAAACATCAGGTAAAAGTAGAGGTAAAGTTATGGTTGATATAAGCCCCTATATTACCTTGATCTCAGCTTTATGGTTATGGCGGTTCCCGTTCGTTAGAGTGATTGGAGCAGTGTAGACGGGCTTCTCAGCCAGAGGGGCCGTCACCTCACTGAGGACTTCACCCGTAAAGTCACCCATCTGATATCTACATGGAAACAGACAAATAATAGGAACACATTCATTCAGTGCCTTGCAAGTATTCATCACCCTTGGCGTTTTTCCTATTTTGTTGCATTACAACGTGGAATTTAAATAGATTGATATTTGAATTTCATGTAATACACAAAAGTTTAAATTGGTGAAGTGAAATAAAATAAACTTGTTTCAAAAAAATATATATGGAAAAGTGGTGCGTGAGTATGTATTCACCCCCTTTGCTATGAAGCCCCATGCAACCAATTACCTTCAGAAGTCACATAATTAGTTAAGTAAAGTCCACCTGCGTGCAATCCAAGTGTCACAGGATCTGTCACATGATCTCAATATATATACACCTATTCTGAAAGGCCCCAGAGTCTGCAACACCACCAAGCAAGGGGCACCACCAAGCAAGGGGCACCATGTAGACCAAGGAGCTCCCCAAACAGGTCAGGGACAAAGTTGTGGAGAAGTAAAGATCAGGGTTGGGTTATAAAAAAAACATCCCACAGGCAACATTAAATCCAATATAAAAAAATTGAAAGAATATTGCACTACAAACCTGCCAAGAGAGGGCCGCCCACCAAAAATCACAGACCAGGCAATGAGGGAATTAAGAGGCAACAAAGCGACCAAAGATAAACCTGAAGGAGCTGCAAAGCTCCAGAGCAGGGATTGGAGTATCTGTCCATAGGACCACCTTAAGCTATACCCTCCACAGAGCTGGGCTTCACAGAAGAGTGTCCAGAAAAAAAATAAGCAAACATATTTGGTGTTCGCCAAAAGGCATGTGGGAGACTCCCCAAACATATGGAAGAAAGTACTCCGGTCAGATGAGACAAAAATTGAGCTTTTTGGCCATCAAGGTAAACACTATTTCTGGTATGAACCCAACACCTCATCACCCCAAGGACATCATCCCCACATTTAAGTATGGTGGTGGCAGCATCATGCTGTGGGGATGTTTTTCATTGTCAGGGACTGGGAAACTGGTCAGAATTGAAGGAATGATGGATGGGGAAATTCTTGAGGGGAAAACTGTTTCAGTCTTACAGAGATTTAAGACTGGGATGGAGGTTCAGCTTCCAGCAGGACAATAACCCTAAGCATACTGCTAAAGCAACACTTGAATGGTTTAAGGGGAAACATTTAAATGTGTTGGAATGGCCTAGATGTGCCAAGCTTATAGCGATGCACCCCAAGAGACTTGCAGCTGTAATTGATGCAAAAGGTGTCTCTACAAAGTATTGACTTCGGCGGGGGGGGGGGGGGGGAATAGTTACGCACGCTCAAGTTCAGTTTGTCTTATTTCTTGTTCGATTAACAAAAACAATTTTTAATCTTCAAAGTGGTAGGCATGTTGTGTAAATCAAATGATACAACCCCCCCCCCACATTTTTATTTTTTTATTCCAAGTTGTAAGGCAACAAAATAGGAAAAATGCCAAGGGGGTGAATACTTTCACAAGCCACTGTACAGGGTAAAAAAAGACAGAAGGGAGGGAAAAAAGGCAGCAATTTGCAGTAAATTTGTCCATCATTCATATTGACTGACATTACTCATCAACAACATGTAAGGACAAGCTGTTCTCTTTTATCACCAGGACTAGAAGAAGTCTGTTAGTGTTAGAAACTAAATTAATACTGCAATATAGGGCTCTGAGTGGCACTGCATCTCAGTGCTATAGTCGTCATTACAAAACCTAACCCTGGTTCAATTCCAGGCTGTATCACAAACGGCCGTGATTGGGAGTTCCCACAGGGAGTTCGCACAATTGGCCCAGCGTCGTCCGGGTTAGGATTTGGCCGGGGTAGGCCGGCATTGTAAATAAGAATTTGTTCTTAACTGACTTGCCTTGTTAAAATAAACAAATGATATCACTCAGCATGACCTCTAGTCTGCTCTGACACAGGAAGCCCTGCTGGGTTACACCATGTAACACTAATAAGGCACTGGCTACAATCACACACACATAAGAAACAGGGCAAACAATCTAACACACATACTGACTACCATCCCTCTAACCCTCCCCCCAATGCTTTTAAGGATCACCTTTTCTCCACCACCTCCAGTGTGAGGTGCAGCAGCTCTCTCTTGCTCTTCTCCCTCCTCTTTATCATCTCCAGGATGGTGACCGTGCGGCTGAACTCCCTCCGGAGCTTCAGCATCTTTTCATAGGACGCCTCGTCATTCTTACGGTTCTGAACAAGAGAGAGACATGGTCAAACAACTATTCAAACTCTTAGGATCATCAAGCCGACACAGAGGCAGACTTGCCGACCGTAAAGAATTTAAGAGTACCACCGGCACACACAAATCTGTCGTTCTGCCCCTGAACAGGCAGTTAAACCCACTGTTCCTAGGCCGTCATTGAAAATAAGAACTCGTTCTTAACTGACTTGCCTAGTTAAATAAAGGTAAAATAAAAAAAATGAACACTACACACTTTCTAGGTGAAATTTGGGGGTAATGAGTCTGCTGGAAAAGTAAACTGGCCTGAATTAAAAATTCAGAATAATTCAATTACAGGATGCAATGCAGTTGTCTAGCTTACTTTAGGCTATCTGGAATATGAAACTGAACGGAAGGCCTATATGAGCTGGTTTCAGATCTCCATCCCTGACCTCATCCATCAGGTCTGACTACGATTCATTCAACATGTTTTGTTGTCATTGGTGAACTGACTATTATCACATCATTAGCAGGAAGTTTTTTGTACCGGTGTACTTTGAACTCAAATTGCATGCATGGTACACAAAATGCCTGCAGGTTAGTAGGTCTGCTGAGGTCCTGACTGAGTTAGGGTATAGAGATATTCAATAGAATTCCTGGAGAGCACATCAATGGGGCGTATAGCAGTTAAGATCATTGGGCCAGTAACCAAAAGGTCACTGAATCGAATCCCCGAGCCGACTAGGTGAAAATCTATCGTTATGCCCCTGAGCAAGACACTTAACCCTAATTGCGCCTGCAAGTCACTCTGGATAAGAGCATCTGCTAAATAAGTCAAATGTAAAACGGGACTAACATGAAAAAATTACTTGCAACACAATGATAAATTAAATTGTGCAAGGCTTCAGACCTTGAAAGAATAGATAATTATTACCCAATACTGAAACTGCGTCTAATCGAAGTGTGAGGGGACAGACACACTTTCAGTCCAAGCCACGTGATTCTCCTTTCTCACCTTCCTGGTCTGCATCTTCTCTGTGCGCCGTCTGAAGGCCACATAGGCGTCGTTGTTGGTGGAGCCGTCTCTCTTCTCCTGCTTGATGAGGGGGATGAGCGACGGGCCTTGGCAGTTTTTCCTCTTCCTCACCCAGTAGTCGTACACTGACTTCAGGAGGTAGTCATCCTCGTTCAGTAGCAGTTTGGCCTCTGTGATAGTGACCAGCTGTGAGCAAGAGATGGAAGTTTAGTTTATTACAGTGTTCCTGTGATTATTTTCCAGAGCAAAGCCTCTTAAAGCAACATTACATCCAGGCCCTCTGGCATTAAAACGGTAAATCTTCTATTAGCACAGAGAAGCTCTCTTGATAACTGCTGCTGGTCTAGATGGAGGGTGTTATGTTACCTGGTTTGTGCTGGCTTTCTCCAACCTGTCTACCATGGTCTCAAACTGTATGGGTTTGATTTCCATCTTGCGGTTGAGCCTGTTGAGGAGAGTTTCATCCTCTGAGTCCATGTCATAGTCTGGCTGCTCATTATCCAGACCCAGGGCTATGAGAGGAAGAGAGGATGAGATTAGGTCAGAAAAAAGGTCTTCTTGGTGCAAATTCATTAGTGTAGGGCCTCTAATTGATTACAGCTGGTTGGCTGAGGACAGATTTCATCTTGTGAAAGTGATTTGTTAACAACTTACATCAATTGCTCTATAATAGGGGGCTCAAACTTTTGGGCTTGGTGGGCCCCAAAAAAAATCACACTTCAAACAACCCAATTCTAGCCATTTAAAGTATTCAGGCCCCTTAATTTTGTTACATTACAGCTTTATTCTAAATGAGATGCATTTATTTTTTCTCAAACACAACACCCCATAATTACAAAGCAAAAACAGTTAATTTTTTAAATAAACGTAAATATCACATTTACTTAAGTATTCAAAGAGCTCTCTGTACTTTGCTCAGTTAGTTAATCTTTCCCTCAAACCTGACTAGTCTCCCAGGCATGATACTGCCAACACCACGCTTCACCGCAGGGATGGTATTGCCTAGGTGCGATACCAGGTTTCCTCCAGGCGTGACACTTGGGACTTAGGCAAAATAGTTAAATCTTGGTTTCATCAGACTAGAGAATCTTGTTTCTCATGGTTTAAGAGTACTTTTGGTAAACTCCAAGCGGGCTGTCGGGTGCCTTTTACTGAGGAGTGGCTTCCGTCTGGCCACTCTACCATAAAGGCCTGATTGGTGAAGTGCTGCAGAGATGGTCGTCCTTCTGGAACAGTCTCCCATCTCCACAGCTCTGTCAGAGTGACCATCGAGTTTTTAGTCACCGCCCTGACCAAGGCCCTTCTTCCCCGATTCAGGGCGGCCAGCACTAGTTAGTCTCGGTGGTTCCAAACTGCTCCCAAACTGTTTTCTTGGCGAACTTCAATGCTGCAGGCATTTTTTGGTACCTTTCCCCAGATCTGTGGCTCGACAACCCTGTCTCGGAGCTCTACGGACAATTCCTTCAACCTCATGGCTGAATACTTGTATTATTTTATTTTTTGTTTATTTAATTTTCTTGCTAAAAAAATCTTACAAACTGTTTTCGCTTTGTCATTATGGGGTATTGTGTGTAAATTGATGAGGGAACAAAATAATTTAATCATTTTTAGAATAAGAGTAATGTAACAAAATGTGGAAAAAGTGAAGGGGTCTGAATACTTTCCGAATGCACTGTAACTTGACACAACACCACATTCTAATTACCAGTATTAAAGATGGATATTTTTTTATTTAAATGAACCCATAAGGGTAATAACTTCAATGTTTCAAATGACTTAAAATATGGGAAAGGTAACAATTTGTATTTGCAGCAGTAAGTCACTGAAATGCATCAGAAAAGGTATTAGAAAGGAAAACATTAGGGAAGCATGGAACTTGCAACACCAGGGCTGTGGGTTTGATTCCCACAGGGGACAAGTACAAAAAAGTACAAATAAATATGCACTCACTATTGGATAAGAGCATATGCTAAATGACTAAAATGTAAATGTAAGGCAGAAGTGCCTACACCGTTTAGGGGAGCCCTAAGTGAGATATGGTTGGGGGACCCACCCACCTCACGGGCAAAACATTTTTAGTAATCCCCCTCTTGGCAGTGGATATTTTTTTTTTTTTTTTGTAGTTTCACCTGGTAATTTCCTTCCATTATACACATTTTGCCATGGGGCAGAGAAACTTTTTCATTTTTAAAGTTAATTTCCTGCAATTGTGCACATTTTGCCATGACTTATGCCCTGTTCACATGATATCAGAGTGAGAATGACTAACAAGATCAATGTGGGGCCCTTGGACATATGCCCTGTGTGCCCGGTAGGTAATTTGGTGATGATTACTACAAGGTTTAGATAGCTGGCTAGATTACCTTATTTAGCAATTACATGTATTTTAGCTGACATGGGCTAATTGAGTGACTGACATAAGTGGAACACTGCAGATGCACTATTCTACTTTTCTAATTCTCAACAATAAGTTGAGACCCCGACGAAGTTCATAGAAAGATATAATAATTAAATAAATAAATTCGGAACCTTCTGGTGGGCCAAACCAAACTTTGTCCCAGTTTGGTTGCCCCTGCTCTACAACCTCTGCTGTCAGACAGCCAAAGATGTGGTAGCTTGATGGGCTGCTCAAAGATTCCATATTCAGATTTGGCAAGTGACATTTCAGAAACCATTTGATGGCTTGTCAACAGTTGTCCTCTGAGTGAATGTGTGTGTTAGGGCTGAGCAAATTGGCCAAGATATTATATCACGGTATTTATAAAAAAATTGGGACGGTATTTGACAGTATTTTTAGTTTTTGAAAAATAAAAGGTCTACATTTGCTTTATGAGGAGTAAGTGATCCTAGGGTGGCAACACATACATTCTAAATTATTTCAATTAGTCTTTCTCCATTCTGATTGTTTTATAATGTTCAATTCAACCCCAACAAATTTCAGCACTTATCATTTCCTGCACTCAATTGAAGTGGTGGAAAAAGTACCCAATTGTCATAAAATTCCTCAAGTAAAACTGAAAGTCACCCAGTAACATACTACTTGAGTAAAAGTCTAAAAGTATTTGGTTTTAAATATACTTAAGTATCAAAAGTAAATGTAATTGATAAAATGTACTTAATAATCAAAAGTAAAAGTGTAAATAATTTCAAATTCCTTATATTAAAGCAAACCAGATGGCACCATTTTCTTTTTCTTATATTTATGGGGATAGCCAGGGGCACACGCCAACACTCGGACATAATTTACAAGCAAAGCATTTGTGTTTAATGAGTCCTCCAGATCAGAGGCAGTAGATGACAAGGGGTGTTCTCTTGACAAGTGCATGAAATTGAATATTTTCCTGTCCTGCTAAGCATTCAAAATGTAACGAGTACTTTTAGGTGTCAGGGAAAATGTATGGAGTGAAAAGTACAGTATTTTCTTTAGGAATGTGTGAAGTAAAAGTAGTCAAAAATAAAAAAGTACAGACACACACAAAAAAAAAACTTTACTACTTGAAAATATATTTACACCACTGTTCAATTGAACATTTCCACACTGCCATGTAGGGCTGCACAATATGGGCAAATAACCTAGGACTTATTTTAACCAAATGTTGCAATTGTGATTTGACTTACTATTCTAATTCTATAGTTAGAATTTAATAGTGGGCACTTTGAATACAGTGTTGTTTGAGATGACAATGAATTAAAAAGCCAGGGAGGAGTTGTGACAGGATAGGAACTAAAGTGTTGATTAGTGTTTCCTAGGAGAACCTATAAGCTTTGGCTACATTGCATGTTCTCTCTTAGCTACTTCATGTAGCTAACATATTCTAGCGTTTGCATAATTCGTCTTTGATTTAGAAGATACTGTTGCACAAACAACATGTCTACACCATCATTGGTATTATCAGGCTGTATTAGCTAGCTACGTTTGCTCCTACTCAGTACATTTATTAGCTATCTAGCTATTAGCATTAGCTAATGTGTCTCAAGATTTAGGGCAACTTGCTAAGAAAAGACAAACTAATAGTGTCATTATAGAACGCTAGTGGATTTATATTAAGAAGCAAAGTGAAAACAGCATTGCTGTCATCAACATTGTTGCATGTGCTGCATTGACCATGCAGACTGAAAGCAAGTGTCTCATGGTTGAAGAACATCAAATACGCTCCTTGCGTGACAGGGGGCGTGGCTAGGTCTGTGAGGAAAGTGGCATGGAGCGAAAGAGCAGAGAGCGATGACTCAAGTAGCGTAGTAAACTATAAAAATTGACATTACACATGGAGTACCATATTTAACAAACATTCAAATACTGGTATAGAAGTAAAAACCCAAACCGGTCCCTGCATCAATACCGGTATATCATAAAATACGCTATACCATCCAGCCCTAGTGTGTGTGAGAGTTGGATGGGAGGGGGAGTAGCCTACAGAAGCTGCTGCCAAGAAAATGCTACTCACGCTGGATGTGGAAGAGCTGTTTGGGGATCCTGAGCTCTCCTTTATAGAGACGGTCGTAGTAAGTGATGTTGCTCTCCGCCTCCGGCACCGGGATGACCATGTTCTCCTTCTTTTCCCTGAAAACCGACTGAGCAGAGATGGCCCTCTGGAGATGGTGCTCCTGAGGGAGAGAAAGATTGACATGTTTAGAAAACCTGTACTGGCACAATTCAGACAAAAAGAGAGAGACAGTGTATTAGAGGGCGAGAGGAAGAGCGAAGGAGACATTGAGGGAGTAAGGGAGAGAAGAGGTAGAAAGAAGAGTGAGCAGAAAGCTTGATCCTGTGTTTACTTAATAGTAAAAACCTAGGACTATTACATGGTAACAGAATGATGCTGAGAATTAGATTTAACTTTAAAACGTATGTCCAACAAAAACCAATGCAGATCCAAAGTTTGTTAACAGAATGATTATGCTGTCATTCTGTTACCAATCTTTGAATCTCCACTGTTCTTTAAGTAAAATGTTTTTTTTTGTTAAATGTTGTGGACATTTTTAAAAGTAGTGTTTTTGCTGAGTTGCACAGTTTGTTTAATTTTGCAATTATTGGTTTTTGTTTGGCATACATTTTAAAGTGAAAGATCTGAGTCTCAGCAGCATTCTGTTACCCTGGAATTGGCCACTACTAACATCTAATCTTCAATCAAAAACTACCATGTTTGCAAGGATGCCTTTCATATGCTGTACAGTCAGCAAATAACACCCGTCAGCAAATAACACCCTGTATGGAATGGGTTCATAGGTTGCACAGGCAAACCAACAGCGGCTTGCAGCGGTATGGTGATGAAACCTCCTGCAACAACTTGAAAGGTGTAGGGCTCATTTTAGTGCTGTTGGACTAATTGCAGGCAATACTAAATCTGCACCGATGTAACACTAATACAGATCAAAGAGAAGTAGCTAGCTACATTAGTCTACAAATGTGCCATGGTTCATTTATGGCGCCTTGGCTTCCTATCTGTCACCCACACATCTCCTGCTTAGTAGTAGTACGTTAGCTAACATTACTTTCTTAGTGAAGAGTCTCATTGACCCCTAAATTAACTAGCTAGGGACTATATTTGGTAAGCTAGTTAGCTAACTAGTTAATTCAGAAATATCAACCCTTTTTCAGGACACTGTCTTTCAAAGATAATTCTTAAAAATCCAAATAACTTTACAGATCTTCATTGTAAAGGGTTCGAACACTGTTTCCCATGCTTGTTCAATGAACCATAAACAATTAATGAACATACACCTATGGAACAGCTTACAGACGGTAGGCACTGGGGCTCCCGAGTGGCCCGGTGATCTGAGACACTGCATCTCAGTGCAAAAGGCGTCACTGCAGTACCTGGTTCAAATCCAGGCTGCATCACATCCGACCGTGATTGGGAGTCCCATAGGGCAGCGCACAATTGGGCCAGCGCTGTCCGGGTTTGGCCAGCGTAGGTCGTCATTGTAAATAAGAATTTGGTTTTAACTGAAAACTTAGGACACCGAAGAGGCCTTTCTACAGACTCTGAAAAACACCAAAAGAAAGATGCCCAGGGTCCCTGCTCATCTGCATGGACTTAAGGCATGCTGCAAGGCGGCATGAGGACTGCAGATGTGACCAGGGCAATAAATTGCAATGTCCATACTGTGAGATGCCAAAGACAGCACTACAGGGAGACAGGACGGACAGTTGATCATCCTCACAGTGGCAGACCACGTGTAACAAGACCTGCACAGGATCGGTACATCCGAACATCCCACCTGGGGGACAGGTACAGGATGGTAAGAACAACTGCCCGAGTTATACCAGGAACGCTCAATTCCTCCATCAGTACAAAGACTGTTCGCAATAGGCTGAGAGGCTGGACTAAGGGCTCGTAGGCCTGTTTTAAGGCAGGTCCTCACCAAAGTGCGGTTTTGTCTCACCAGTGGTGATGGTTGGACTTGCGACTATCGTCAAAGGAATGAGCGTTACACTGAGGCCTGTACTCTGGAGCGGGATCGATTTGGAGGGTCCGTCATGGTCTGGGGAGGTGTCTCACAGCATCATCGGACTGAGCGTTACAGGGAAGACATCCTCCTCCCTCATGTGGTACCCTTCCCGTAGCCTCATCCTGACATGACCCTCCAGCATGACAAAGCCATACTGATCGTTCTGTGCGTCATTTCCTGCAAGACAAAGAGCCTGGATCTCAATCCCATTGAGCACATCTGGGACCTGTTGGATCAGAGGGTGAGGGCAATTCCCCCCAGAAATGTCTGGGAACTTACAGGTGCCTTGGTGGAGGAGTGGGGTAACATCTCACAGCAAGAACTTGCAAATCTGGTGCAGTCCACGAGGTGGAGATGCACTGCAGTACTTAATGCAGCTGGTGGCCACACCAGATACTGACTGTTACTTTTGATTTTGACCCCCTCCCCTTTGTTCAGGGACACATTATTCCATTTATGTTAGTCACATATCTGTGGAATTTGTTCAGTGTATGTCTCAGTTGTTGAATCTTATGTTCATACAAATATTTACACATGTTAAGTTTGCTGAAAATAAACGCAGTTGGCAGTGAGAGGACGTTTCCTTTTTTTGCGGAGTTTATAAAAAGGTAGGATGAGAAAGCATTGACGGCAAGTTTGCTTAGTTTGTTACTACACCGCACGCACGTTTGTTATCAATCGCAACATTACGCAAGTCACCAATAAAATGTACGTAGTCGAAAAAAGCACTACCAATCATAAGCAAACCTAGACATTTACGCTATGAGAGTATGCATGGCGTAAAGACTACGATTTGCTACGCAACGAGCGTGAAATGACGGGACCTCAGCATAAATAAACAAACATACGTACAAAATGTTGCGTAAATACATCAAGAATACAATCGCACTACTGTGCACATTAAATCATTTAAAGATTTTTATATTTAAAACGTTTTCTTACCGATTCTTCTTCTTTTTCCATCCCCGTAGGCATCTGCGGAACAGCCCGGTTGATCGAAACGCAGTCATTTAGGTCTGGAAGGTCTTTGTTGCGGTATATGGGGAGAGGTTTGGCGGCGTCTAGCGCTCGCGCTCGGAACGATAGTTTACTCATTGTTTGCCCCTATCGCACTCACATAGAACGCGAAGGAAACATGTATCCCGCCAGAATTCGCTAAGAAAATCGGTATAAATCCACAAGGGACTCGGTTGATTTCACAATAGTAGGATTCATTGGTAACCATTCGGTCGAAATCAAATGCGAAAAGCCATTTCTGGTCGAGTTTAACTGGATTTAGAAGCTATTTTTCTCGGGTGATCCACTCCCAGTGCCATGAAAAACATGGCGGACATGTCCACAGCGCCTGAGCAATCCCGACAGCCAGCGCGAGACATCTGAAAAACATGGGCCCTGGTGTTGCGCGCGCATCTCATACAACATGCCTGAAAAAAGTCATTTAACTCCACACTTTTATATTTGCCTAGTAGAGTAAATTATTACTTTTAAGTTGTATTGAAAAACACGTACAACATAAAATTGTGGGGATTGTTCACTTACACCAAACACTAGTACACTTCAAGTAGGCCAATTCCAGGTTCCCATGTCTTTTGCAAGAGTTGAGCCCAGTATGAGCTGGCTCAATAAAAATGTTGCCAATCATTTCAAAAGTTAGAGGGTAGTTCTCGAAGAATTGACAGATCACCTAAGTGTGTAGAACATATCCTTTTGATACAAAATCTAATATTATTGTGTCTTTCACACTTAAATTGGCAATATAAAATACAGATGTGTTTGGAAATGTTGATTTAGGGTAGGTGGGTTGAAGTTAGTAGCTTGAAGGGGACAATTTGATGGAATGACTGGAAGAGACTATAACATACATGTACAATATAACAACGTAAGCCACAGTTGATAGAATACTTTTTTTTATTGCAAAATGAATGCAATACTTTGTCAAATTTGTAAATCCCTTTCGAACAAACACCATTAAAAGATTTTGAACAAAGCATAATAGCCACCTTTTACTGCGTGTAATTTTAGGCACACTTTTCTAAATGTAAAACATTTCTGCTAGAGAAGCAGGAAAGGAAAATGCTACAGCTGTTATCTATTCAGAAAATGTACTGAAAACTATAAGTACAAAATATACTTTGATGTTGGTGCTAAGTGACTGTTACATTACCAATTGACTAACAATGCATATCACATTTCAAATTAAAATACTTTACAAAAATGTAAAATCTTTTTCCACTGTAAAACCATCAAAAACAATGTGGGCCACTCAGCTTTTACCATATGTTTTGAAATAAAGAGCATAAAAATGACATTTAAAACCACATTCAATAAATAACTCATTCCAAAACAATATTAGAATATATTTTGTTTCAATAAGGAGGGCAAAACATTTATTCCATTAAACACAATCACTCAAGATCACTACAATGGACAACAAGTTTGAAATGGAAGACATAAATAAACATTTACTTTGTCCATGGACTAGTGGTGGGCTCTCTTCATATACCCCCAATTTTAGGATTAAGAGTGCAATATAATTATAAACAGAATGCATATAATGTTGATGACATAGCTAGGTTACCAAGTGTTAAAACGAGTATTAGATTTTAGGATGCCGGGTTGTTCTGTTAGGATTGAACACAGATGACTTGATATTGTATGTTAAATAATAAAAATTAGACAAACATGTACATTTGTCAGTTTTACAATTTCAGATTTTCACAAGACTGATCAAATCAGAAGACTGATCAAATCAGAAGGTGCCCCTCCTGAGTCAGGGTATTAAGTACAGAAAATGAAGTTCACTCTTTTAAAATGAACATTTTACAATTTCTTCAGGCCGTAGGTATATACTCAGTGTTGACACAAGTAAGAAAAAAAAAACACTATATGCACATACTGAGTGTTCAAAATTGTACACTTCATAAATAAACACAAATATATAAATGTATATTTATAAACCACTGATGGAATATTTATCCATATATAGGCTGTTCATTTGTTTTAAGAGAAAAATATATAATACTCTAAGGCTTTTCAGAGCGTACAACTCTCATTAGTATTATTGCTAAGTAACCAATGTATATCTACAAATAAATATGTGATTCATAAATAAATTATAAAGTACAAAAGCAAAAAACAATGAAAATGAACAAAATGAAGGCCACTAATTCAATAGAATATTAAAAAGATAAATAATAGAAACTTAAAGTCCTAACTTGTGATACGGCATAGCTTTGGCAGCTGGGGATTGTAACATTGGATATAAGGCTCGGATCAAAGTTCACTCATACTTTCTTGGGTCGTTTAAAATGGTTTTGCAGAGCAAAGGAAACCAATGAGTATACTACAGATCTCTTCTGGCCTGTAAATGTGCAGTCCTTACTATTAAGGCATTTTGACCCTTGAAATGACACATTCAAGGGTAAAACACAGAGAAATGCTCAATTACATGATTTGATAGAGAAAATAAACAGCTTAATACTTTTTGCACCATTTAAATATGAACATAATTGTAGATTAAACACTAGTGGCAGAACCGTATATTACAACTGTTGCTATTGAATACTTCATTTCAGAATGCATGTACTGTATACCACAGAAATTAGTCTATACTTTACAATTTTTTTTTTTTAAATGAACAAACATATACTGTCAAAGTCATTTTGCAGATATAACACAGGAAATCTGTTTATCAAAAATATTCAGAGAAAATAAATTTTACTTTGAGAGTACAAATAATGTAACTTAGAGGCATATTTCAGACTCCTTCCCTTGATGGCTTTTTCTTTTCTTGGATAACATGGATAAAAACAAGAACAAGGAAAAATGAAATGTAAGACAAAGAGAAAGTATTTGCATGTCCTATGTTCAGATAAAGGATATACTGTGGGTCTATCTTCAAGTCTTCCAATTTCCCTTTCTTGGGACACACACTGTATGTATGCCTTCCCAGCAGGACAAGATCATCCTTACTGGCTGCATGCAAATGAGAATAGTGTCTGTTGAAGTTCAACATTATAATCCTTCAGCTGTTCAATGCTTAACAGCATGTTTCAATAGATCTGTAATAGAAATTCCTTTATGCTGCTTTTCTTTTGAAAAATGAAATCTCTGGCCTCACCGTTTTGTGAAAAATAAAAACATTGGAGAACCAGATGTAGTTTTGTATTGATATGTACATAAGACATTAGCATTAAGTCAACTCATCAATGATAAAACTGAACAATATATACAATTAACCACTGAAAATAATGTACTGTTTTCCTTTGTCTATGTGCATAATCTAAAATGCATCAGAAATATTTGGACCAACTATTTCCTTATATGTAGAATCTCATTTTCCATAAGGACAAGCTAGCTGTGGATATATCACAGCTATTATTTTGCAGCTAGGTTCCTCCATCCTTTCTTGTACTTTCTTCACTGTCAGTGTCTTGGTGGTGGTCAAGGTGGGAGGGTTGACTCTGATTGTAGCACTAATCAAATTGGACTAAGTACCAAGCTGATGCAAAAGAGAAGATAACGGTCACTACTATTGCACACACTGGCTAGCGATTCTACATCGGCTACACACGACCCATTGGCTAGATGGACCGCTACCCAGCAGGACACCGAAGGGTCCACACATTTACTGTCATCTGGAGATCTTCCTCCTCTTGGGTTTAGTGGTCTTGACTTGTCTGTCTCTCTGTGATATCTGGTGCACCAAAGAAATGGGGGAGGGGTTGGAACACCATCTTTAGATAGACTGTAGACATAATGAGAGGCTCACACACGTTTGGGAACCCAAAGGTAATCTCTAAAGAGGTGTGTACAGTACACACAATAACCAAATCGGAATACTCACATTGCCTGTCATCTTATCCAGCTCACACATAGCCTCCTGTATAGCAGCCTCTAGGTGGTTATTCCATTTTCGACCACTGTAAGAAAGAGAACATATTTGTATTACTTTATCCTCATCCTTCATCCGATAAAAACAATGTGCAGGGACAGAATAAAGAATAATAGCATATTAATCTAGGGTAATTTACTTTCTGGTTATCTTGTTTGCTTTATGTAGTGTGTCCAGATCCTCTGTTAGTGTCCTCTGGAACTTCTCTGACTCTACCTGAAGGCAAGTAGAAACAACATTACCAAACAACGGGGGAATGAAACCAAAACATTACCAAAGGATCACCTGTTGGTGGTGCATGGCGCTTGTAACGCCAGGGCATTGAGTTTGATTCCCGGGACCACCCATACGTAAAATGTATGCACGAATGACTAATCTAAGTGGCATATTACACAGCCAAGTGAAACCAAAAGCACCTGTCCACAGAACATACGTTCTAAATGTACATTACCCTGTCCACAGAACAGAAGTTCTAAATGTACATTACCCTGTCCGTAGAACATAAGTTCTAAATGTACATTACCCTGTCCGTGGAACATAAGTTCTAAATGTACATTACCCTGTCCATAGAACAGAAGTTCTAAATGTACATTACCCTGTCCATAGAACATAAGTTCTAAATGTACATTACCCTGTCCACAGAACATAAGTTCTAAATGTACATTACCCTGTCCACAGAACAGAAGTTCTAAATGTACATTACCCTGTCCACAGAACAGAAGTTCTAAATGTACATTACCCTGTCCACAGAACAGAAGTTCTAAATGAGTTTGCAGAATGACTCCGGTCAATAAAGCTTTATTATCTAATGACTAACTTGCAAGTTACTGTAACTCCAGGTAAGACAAAGAGCATTCAATAATTTTCTAATAAAAAAATGAATCAGCATCTTGTCCTATCCTTCCAAACTGCTTTTAATTGCATTTACTGAACACAATGGGTCAGATTCATTAAAATAGCTGTCCACACAGGCTTGTAAAAGGGATGGATATGGCAAATTCATCCACTATTGCATATTATCTGCACAGTCAAACAAGGCATGAAACCAAACTGAAATATCACCTAGCCAAATGTTAGCCTAAATAATATGGGTAAATCCAGGAAAAATGTAATAAAGTACAGTCCCCCAAGGATTCCCACACTGAAGTTCCTGAACAGTAGGTCTCGAGAAAAAAAAGAACAAAACACAGTAGGCAGTGAATAAATTCAAGCAATGGATATCGACAGACAGGTGAAAATGGTGGTAGAATGACCTCTGGGAAGGTGTCAAACCCATTATGCTGTTTTACCCTGATGTTAATTCCTTGGCGTCTCAAATGCTTTTGAGAGTGTCGCAGGGCAGAATTGGGGTGTTTTTTAATGCAGAACACCGTGGGAAATCTTCCCTCTCCCTCTCATGCTCTTCGTGAGGAATATATCATCTTTCAGGGACTTGCCATGCCTGGTGCCTACACATTTTTAAACTCCCCTCTTATACAAAGCATTATTTTGCCATAAAAAAAACTGCAATGGTAATGTATACAGTAGTACTAGCAGCAAAGGTTTAATGTAAAATTGTGTTGAAACTGAGGCTGGAATTGTGGCAGAGACCTCCACTTCTTTATCTGATGTAGTCATGTGACCAATCATAATTGATGACACTAAAACACTGAGTACACAACAAGCTCACCTTTCCCTGCATGTCATTCACCATCCCAGGGGAGTACATGTGCCCCTCGCTCCCAATCTTGCCTGGCCATGGAGGGAAGCCTTTGCCCTGGCCCCAGAGTAGATCCCCTGGGTAGTGGGCCGGAGTTCTGGGCCTGTGGTGGAGCGGGAGACCCTCACTGGAGGAGGGAGAGTCCCCAGGCCTCAGGTCTTCCTCGCCGCTCAGGCTCCCGTTCAGGTGCCCATTGTAATGCCCATTGTAGTGGTTCCCATTGAGTTGGCCGTTCAGATGTTCGTTGTAGTGGCTGTAATCCTTGGTAAAAAGGCCCTCTGGTGGGACAGAGGAAGAACCAGGGGACAGGCTGGGGTGTCTGGAATGTAGTCTTCCCGAGGTGAGGACCCTACCGTTGCCGTTCATATGGGCATACAAGTCACTGGGGAAGTGCAGTGTTGTTTGGTCCTGAGGGCCAAAGTGGACCTGGGCCTGACTTTTGGGCCTCTCTGGGTAGGTGCCGTTTCTGCTCTGGGCTAAGGAAAACGGTTGGAGGAGCTCGTCATTACGCCACAGACCAGCCTGCTCCTGGCCCTCTGCCTGCCCATCCCATTGTCTTCTCTGGGCTCCGTGTCGCGGCGAGCGGAATCTGGCAGGAGCTTCCATAGCAACAGGAGAGAAGCTGTTGTTCCTTTCAGGGGTCTTCTTGCGTGGCCGACCCACCTTGGGTTGGTGTCGGGGCTCTGTTACTGGCTCCTGATATGAGCGAAGGGGGCCATGAATGACAGAGTTAACCGCATGGGAGAGGTCGACAGGCTCGCCGACAACAGAAGCAGCGAAGGTACCGCTAGCACCTGTTGATGTGATGACATTAAACGCGCTCTTGCTGGCCGTGCCCATCGCTGCCCTGTGGATGGTATCAATAACTTCTCCCCCACCACCTGGAAGGTCCTCGGCAGCCTGGTATTCTTGATGACCCTTCTGGCGACAAGGGGCACCGGGTTGGGACATGGACATCATCCCCGGTCGACTCATCATAGTTCTGTTTGGCAGTGGAATCGTCTCAGGCAAATCCACCTGTAACAAAAAGAGAAGGAGAGGTTCAAACATGTTGAAAGTAGCTAGGTTTCCATCCAATTTGCGACAGATTTTCATGCAAAAGAAGTTCCCAATAAAAAGGACTTTTTGCAGATAAAAGCTGTGCGTGATGACATACGCACATTAAAAAAAACTTTTGCTGTTAAATTCCCATGTACCAGAAGAAAAATACATCTTTACTGATGGTTTTGTCAACAAAACTGTTAGGTTATATAGCAAAATGTGCGAGGTGTTGTCACATGCGCTTGTAGCCAACACCTCACAGATACTGCTAACTACATTATGAGATTATTATGGATAAGAGCAATATTATTTGTATTTGTCAAACAGCAGCCAAGCATTGATCATCCTGTCACCAGAACATTACCCTCGATATTTATTGGAAAGGAGCATCAAGCTTATCATCTTGCACATTCACCACCCTGTGAAGTTAATCATAATTAATTTAATCTGTAGCCTAATAAACTGCATGGTTTCCCAAGTCGTAGTGGGAGGACCACACAACATATCATTATGTGACTCCAAGTTTACTTCGATATAATGGTTATTATATCAACATTTCCACTGCCATTTCACACATAATATATTTTTCCAACACAAAAATGTCCCACCATGTCAAACAAACAAATTGTCTGTCGGCATTTTTAAAATTGTACCGGCATTTCATGTTTCCGTCTGCCCAGTGGTGACTTTTTCCATACGTCATTCAAGAAATGTTGAATGGAAATAAACAATAAACATCCCTAAACTGCCAAACAAACATCCAAATACACAGAAAGTCACCACAATTATTTTGGGGCTTGAACTGGAAAAAAACTGACCTGGAAGCTCTGAAGGAGGCTGTTCATGGGGTTGGAGGAGGCATCATCAGGGAGAGGGGCATCAGGGTGGGAGCCTTGGCACTGGAATCTGTGCTGCTGCTGGCCCTGCATGTGGTGCTGACCAGGACCCTGGGCCAGACCCTGATGTTGGCCCTGAACAAGTGGTTGCAGTCTCTGTTGTTGCAGCGTATGGGCCTGGCTGTTCCTGATGAGAGACTGAAGACTCTCCTCTCGGGCCTGCCTCAGCTCACAGCTCAGAGAACTACTGACCTCACCTGCACAAAGGGAGACAGAGAAAGGAGAGAGAGAGAGAAAGGAGAGGCGTGAGAAAGGTGCGAGAATGAAAAGTGAAGTGAGGGAGCGGGAGTAGAGGAAGATCTGATCATGAGGACAACACCACTCCAAGCTAATTGAGTTTTTTCAAAGATAAGCAAACCAAAGGGACAGTAAGAGAGAATAGTGTGGAAGTAAAAAAAAAAAGTAGTTTTGCCCAAAGTTTACTCCCATTTACTTCCCTTGATTTGTGAGGACTTGATTGAACAAATAAGACAGTAAAATGAAACATACAAGATAAGTGAGAAAATAAAGAAGACTATGTTGTTGAAATGTAAACCAAAGTGGTCAACTGTGGTTAACTGTGGTTCAGTTGGGCTTCCCTGACTACAGACTGAAACTTCAGGCCAATTATAGGTATTTCAGACAAAATATTGCTCCTGACTCTTAAATCAAGAAAAATCTATGAGTATATAAATCTTGGATGTACACTTCTAGAAGCCCAGCCATAGATGGATATCCATACATTACCTCAACATCGTCACCAAGGGATA
Source organism: Oncorhynchus nerka (assembly GCF_034236695.1). NCBI lineage: Eukaryota > Metazoa > Chordata > Actinopteri > Salmoniformes > Salmonidae > Oncorhynchus > Oncorhynchus nerka. The sequence continues at coordinate 49,566,872 of NC_088398.1, read as the reverse complement.
TGGTGTAGAACAGGAGAAGTAGCCAATAGTAGCAGTGAGTAACAAAATTAGGATTCTAATGCTTTTGAAATAAAGGTTCATTTCACAAAAACGGTTGACAAACCTCAACAAAGTAGCCAGTAGCCACCATGATCCGCTAACTGACGGTTTCGGAGGACATTTCCTGAATCCACAGAGCTTGGACACGAAGTGAATGTGATCATTTGTGTGGAGCTCCTGTATCGAAACAGAAATGCATCCCATGTTTATGGATGAGTGGCTCTCACTGTAAGGGTAAACGCTCCCTACTTTCTGGTAGCTCGCTCGTGACTTTTTTGACATTACTGTGAAAGTGCATAAAATACAAGATCCCCCTAATGTAATTAGTCTACACTAAAGGCTCAGCTGTCTAGATACATTTGACTCCTGATAAGTGCACATATCAAAAGGAAATGAATGCTCCATTCAAGTGGAGTGCAGCTCACGAGTCCCAATTCAAATATATTATTTCCCTTTTCTTGTGCTACTGCCGGCTATTTGCAATCACAACAATCCCAAGCCATTGCGTACATCAAACTAGAGCTAAGAGAATGTATCTAGAATAAATGCCACTACCTGCAGTGATTCCCCTTATATTCATTTAGCTACCCTTGACACCGATGCTGAAAGAAATCCTAGGGCAAATACTGACTAGTCGTTGCATATTACTTATCACCCAAAAAGTAAATGACAGAAACAATAAGTATACAGTTCATATGAGGAAATCAGTCAATTGAAATAAATTCACTAGGCTCTAATCTATGCATTTCACAGCTGGGAATACAGATATGTATCTGTTGGTCACAGACAACTTAAAAAATAAAATGGGCCTCAGGATCTCGTCACAGTATTTCTGTGCATTCAAATTGCCATCGATAAAATCCAAATTGTGTTCGTTGTCCGTAGCTTATTCCTGTCCATACCATAACCCCACCGTCACCATGGGGCACTCTGTCAGCGTTGTGAACATCAGCAAACCGCTCACCCACACAACGCCATACACGTGGTCTGCGGTTGTGAGGCTGGTTGAATGTACTGCCAAATTCCCTAAAATGACGCTGGAGTCATCTTATGGTAGATAAATTAACATTAAATTATCTGGCAACAGCTCTGGTGGACATTCCTGCAGTCAGCATGCCAATTACACACTCCCTCAAAACTTGCCACATCTGTGTAATGATCATGCTGTTTAATCAGCTTGTTGATATGCCACGTGTCAGGTGGATGGATTATCTTGGCAAAGGAGAAATGCTCACTAACAGGGATGCAAACACATTTGTGCACAACATTTGAGAGAAATAAGCTTTTTGTTCATATGGACATTTTCTGGGATCTTTTATTCCAGCTCCTGAAACAAGGGATAAAACTTTATATGTTGCGTTTATATTTTTGTTTGTTCGGTGTATTTTAATCTGGAGGCAGAGTTTATATCCCACTCATCCTCCCAACCACCTAAAACAATTAAGAGCAAACCATCTCAGCAATTAGATCAATATTACACAAGAGGGCACTTTTCCCAGTGTAATCCACCCCGTTTTCAACAATATTGTTTTTACTAAAACATTAAAGCTGCATAATACACCTTTTTTTCTAGAGCAAGTCTACATCTTTTACATCTAGCTAATACGGTTTGTGCTTGAACTTTTTGTTGTTGTGGTTAGCTTTGATAAATGTGAACTTGCTCATTAGTTAGCTAGCTAGCAAACGTTAGCTTGCTAAATGAGCCAGGCAGTCACACACACTTCATATGAAACAAATGGGGTGGTAGGTGCAGCACATTGCACACAACACTAAATGCTTTACCAAGCTATCTATCTAGCAAGATGAATAAATACTTTAATTCACTCACCATTACCCCATACTACCAATGTCAGTTCGCTTGCTAGCTAAACTAAAGTTAGCTAAATGATTAGCATCACCATTTGACAATTAGCACAAGATAGCTAGCTAGCTACTGCACTGGCACTCGGCAGCTAACAGGCAGTTGTTTAATTCAGAAATGAATCCCTTGCTATTTAATAATGTTGCTAACTACACTGGTTATCTAGATGTGCCCATCTGGCTAGAATCAAAAAGGGTTTAATACAAATTCTAGGTAGCAACATTAGCACAACTTGCTTATTAGCTAACATTCGCTATCTACAGCACACAAGCCAAACATCGCTTATTAACCTTTTTGGGATAGAGGGCAGCATTCACTTTTGGATGAATAGTGTGCCCAGAGTGAATTGCCTCCTACTCTGTCCCAGATGCGAATATATGCATATTATTATTAGTATTGGATAGAAAACACTATGACGTTTCTAAAACTGTTTGAATGATGTCTGTGAGTATAACAGGACTCATATGACAGGTGAAAACCTGAGAAAAATCCAACCAGGAAGTGGGATATCTGACGTTTGTAGTTTTTCAAAGCTTGGCCTACTGAATACAGTGTCTATGGAGTCAAGTTGCACTTCCTACGGCTTACACTAGATGTCAACCGTCTTTAGAAACTGGTTTGAGGATTCTACTATAAAGGAGGGGCTCATGAGACCTGTTTGAGTCAGTGGTCTGGCAGTGTCTCAGGCTCGTGGTGGGTGCTCCCGACAGAGTTAGCTCTTGTTCCAGTGCTTTTCTTCAGACATAGGAATTCTCCGGTTGGAAGCTTATTGATGTTTTATGTTAAGAAAGTTACTGCCACATTGTGGTCTGGACTATTTTTAACGAGGCTTATCCAGGGGGTTGATCTGTGCTGTGACAACACACCAGTATCCTTTAAGTTAAATCATTGTTTGAGAATATGACTTAGTTTAGCTGAAAATGGGTTAAATAAATAAGAACAAGAACAAAAAAGCAGGAAAAATAAGGTATGATGTGAGAAACAAGTAGAAAAACATATCTGAACATTTTTGTCTGCCTGCCTGTAAAACATTTTTGCCTTTAAAGAGGTCTTGCACGCTGGCTTTAAATAGCTCACTTTCATTTGGCTGTGCAGCAGAAAATGTTTTGCAGTCAGCACTTTGATGAAAGATGCTTAAAGAGCGCAAGTGACAAAGACGGCAACAACATGAGACTGAATTTAATGACAAGGACAAATAGTTACATGCAAAAAGATGGTCATATTCATATTTGTAAGGTAGTAGCCTAATTCACAATGTTTTTTTTGGCCCCAAACATCTAGATGGATCATTGTAATAAAGTAGGCTATATCCAATTATTTTCAATAGACAAAAACTACCAATGTTCGCCACAAGGGGGCACAACACACATTGCAGCCCTTGCTTTATCACATGTATATAATGTATATAAATAGAGACTATTGACTTAAAACATAATATAAATCTATGATTTTGCTACACCTAGGATAAGAAGACAATAGTCAACTAAATCAAGGACAAACAGCTGCTTACCTGACTCAGAGAGGGCTTGGACCCCGCCATTGGACATCATGGGAGGCAATCCTGCCCTGCCTCTGAAGTGGGGGTTGCCTTGCGCCTGGGATGGTTTCTGATAAAGTCCAAACTGCTGCTGCTGGTGAGGGTTTGGGTTTCCCTGCATCGACCCCATGGCTGCATGTTGTCCACCATTGTAACCCAACACCCCAAAGTTTCCAGTTAAGGTGGGGTCCTGCATTTGATTTATTGGCCTGTTGAACTGCTCCATGTTTAGATCCTGGCCTGAAATCTGACCATCACTGTTCATGTTCTGGAAGCCACAGATCTTCGCTCTGGCCTGGATTTGATGCCCCTGCAAGCTCTGCTGCAAAGTCGACATCTGAGGCAAAGCTTCCTCCAAGAAGGGAGATTTGCCAGATTTGGCCGGGCTTTGGCCCACGTGGCTTGGCCCATTGTGGGCACTTTGGTGGCTCATGGACTGGAGTAGCTGGGCCATGGAGGTGTTTGGGGGCAAACAACCCTGCTGCAACATTCTCCTCAAAGTCTCTGGAAAGCTAGATGAACTAGATCCAGAGCCACCCATCGGATGCTTGAGCACGTCGAAAGCCCTGTCATTGTTGATGCCACCACTGCTGCCATCACTGGACAGTTTGCGCTTGCGGTTTGCCTCTCTTTGCTGAACCATACCCATGAGTTTGTCTCTTAGTGCTGCTCTTCCGCTTTGAAATTCGCTCGCCAACGGCCCAGGATTAGGTAGACATCTCTGGTTTAAAGTGCTGTGTCCATCTAGGTTCCTACCTCTTCCTCCACCAACTAGCCCTGGGTGTCCCAAACTGCTGCCACTGCGAGACTCTGCGCCTGCACCCAATGTGCTGTCGGTATGTTTGTTTTGATTAACTAGCTGTGCTTTCGCTGCTGCTGAAAGAAGACTACTTGCTGGGAAGGAAGCAGGATTCTGCTGATCTAACATCTGGTTAAGGGGCATTCCTACAGAGTGATTCATTTGAAGGATACTATCAGATCCGGGAGCTGGACGGTACATGGAGTTGGGATGCCTGCTTAGACCAATGTTCATTCCCCCTGGCAGTTGGTTGGGGGTATCGTTCAAGTGATGGAGTTTGTCCATCTTATATGCAGAACCTTGTGGCATTGCAGGTCGAGGGGACCCCAAGGAGGCCTGAGAGGACCGGGGAAGTGGCTTTGAACCCCCACAAGGAACCTGGAGCCCCCTCGTGGGGTGAGCGAAGCTACCATGTTCAGAAGAACTGGATAAGCAACGTGAGCGGTGGGGTGACTCCACCTTGGCGAGGACAGGCCCAGCCATATGTGCTGGGGACATGATAGGTGAGGATGAGGCGGATGACAGGGTAGGGTGGTGCTGGACCCTATGGCCATGCCCAACAGGTCCAGACTTCCCAGTTGGCAAGGGCAGGTTGCTGGGCAAAGGGACACTGGCAGGGGCGATGTTTACATTCATTGGTGGTACCTGAGATTGGGCATTGTGTTGGAGGCCAGATATGTTTGGCACTAAGGGACCCTGGCTAGGAGCCTTGCTTGGAATTGGGTCCAGGATACCAAGAGGGTCCTTCTCAGAGGTCACCTGCTTTTTCTGCAGGATGCAGGGAGGGAGCTGAGACAGGGAAAAGTGCGACTGCGGGTGGCATGCAGGCTGGGGCTTGTGTTGAAAGTCGTGGGGGAAGCTGCAGGAGGGCTGCATATTGAGGCTTTTGGCATTGACGGCAGGGGAATTTGGTACATTAGTCCTTCCTGACATGGCACACGAGGGCTGGGAGGCCGAAGGCGAGCCGTGGTGCAGGATACTGGGTGGTGAGAGATGGGTAAAATGATCACCGTTCATATGGACAGAGCCTGGGCTGCAAGCTCCATGAAAACCAAGCATATTGGGGTCAGGACTCCCCAGAGGTTCAGTCATTGGGGAGGGAGCCCTATCACCATAATGCTGTGAGCAACATGAATTGGAGGAGGAGGGGCTGAGTAGGACACTGTGGCGGCTGTGATAGGGTGACCGTTGTTGGCTACTGTGTTCGCTGCCCCCCAGCCTTGTCCTGCTGTACCCCAAGTACAGATTCCTCTGAGGGGGAGAATCCAGTTCATGGTTATAGTACTGTTGACCAGAAACTGACATTCCTGTCTTGTTGGGATTCCTGCCATCAAGAGCCACAGAGTTGGGTGGACCATTGTGCATATTGTTCCTTATTGCTTGATGACTCAAAGGACCCATAGCTGCAGTGCCTGCAAAGCAAAGTAAACTTGTATCAATCTTTGAAATTACTTTTATCATCTCAGATGAGATAATTATATGTAATTAATTCAGCATCGTCAATTCAGACCTTACAGAAAATCCCAAAATAAATCAACCATTAACAGTTCTGAATTGACAACAGAAACCCGATCTTTAGAGAAAACATAAAACAGCAGCTAAGCAGACAGTTGAATCTAAATGATGTGTATGCATGTTCTTCAGACAGCGTCACATTTTCACTTCTTTTTTATAACATGCTGACAGAGCAGCAATTCACTGCAGTCCTTTGCTGTGAAAATACTGCACAGAGCAGATGATTTCTGTCTGAGCTGGTCTCAATAGGTCATAAGGTTATTCTCTTTAATTTAACATTTCTATATGGTAATATGTTAAAACAGAACAAAACTAGCTGAGAATGCACAGAATGTCATGTCATTATATCAAGTTACACCGATTGGAGAGTAAAAGCCATTAAGTGACATTGGCTTTCATCATCAAATGACACCCGTATGCAAAATATCATAAATAACTGGTGTTTAGGCCTATTTCAGAATTTGATCAGATATGAGACATTGAACTTCATAATCAATAAGTCACACAAATGGATGGATCTTTCCTAGGGAGCTAGTTGCATCTCAAATTGACAATATTTCTTTCACATACCAGTGCCAACACTGGCCAGAGTGGGGTGTGGTGACTCCATGCTCCTGTGCAGGGTTGCCACGGTGATGACCTTCCTCTTGTGGATACACAGCTTGGTGACATTAGCATCGGCTCTGGCATCCTCAACAGTCCTCTGCTTGACAGCCGCCCCGGTGTCAAAGTTGAATATCTGAGGGGAGTGAAAGATGTTAGCGTCTGGGTGTGCCTACTCTTATCAATACACTATGCATGTGTTACTTCCTCTCTCCTCCAGTCCTGGCTATAGTAAGAAGTGTGTTAGTGTTCAGTAGTGTGTGTAGTGCATTTTCCTTTGAACTTAAATTCCCCATCTACCAGGAGTGGCCCCACATTCAGGCTTGCTCACCTTATGAATGATGAGAGGACACTCCAAGCCACACTTACAGGTGCCATCAGTCAGCAGGTAGCTCTTCACCTGCTCCAGACAGGCTAGGACAAAGCCACTGGGACTGGAATGTGGAAATCGGAGAGATTGTGAGTGACTAATGTAACAGCATAGCACAACCACAGCCAAATAAAAGACAGTTTGCATCTGAAATGCCCCCCTATTCCCACAGTAGGCCTATAGTGGTTCTGGTCAAAAGTAGTGCGCTATACAGGGAATAAGGTACCATTTCGGACTAAACCATACACATTCAATTATATCAAATGACCTGGATAAAGTAGTCAGTCACAGCAAAAAAGGAAATCTCCCAAAACATAGGAGGAACACAATACCATGAAAACAGCTCACCTTTATAATGACAAGTGCCATCAGCTTAAAAGGCTTGGTTCGAAAGAAAAAAAAACAGATTCATTTCAAACTCAATGAAACTAAAAGGGAGAGAAAAGCAGCAGGTGGGTGGAATTATGGTGCCATAAAACATGGCTCCCGACAGCATTTCATAATTTTTCAGAGGACAATTTTCTCTGTTTGAGACAGTCACTGATCTCAAACATTCTTCTCCTCAAGGCCATGTAGCCCAGATCTGCCCACCAGAGAGGGAATATACTTCATATGAAGAGGGAGGGAGGTAATATTAGACTCTCTGGAAGGTGTTATGCTTGACTAGCTCTGGTGTTGAAACATTTCCCTTCAACCCCATGGACAGAGAAAATGGATAGAAGTGACTTTTTCTGCCTTTCAATAAAGGTAATGGACTACGGCGTTATTGTGGTCAGCCCTATTAGGGTAAAAGACAGATATGACAAGTCGTTCCACCTCACAAAGCACAAGAAAGAGGATTGCCACCCACTATCCAAGATTCATCTGAAATTGTTTCTGTAGTTAGAAACAGATAAGCATTTCTGCAACATTACTTTGTTGAAAGATAATTCCATCCCTGAAAATTTAAGTTAATTGATTGCAGACAAATTGCCCATTTCAATTTGTTGGATTCGTAAACTACTCAATAAACATAGTACCAGTCATCCGATTTGGACCGAACCTCTTCTTAACAAAGATTAAGACGTGAGGATTCCAAATTAATGGACAAAAGCTACCCATGGACCCCCCAAACCAAGCCCACCCCAAAGGCCAGTGTACAGTATCAGTTCTCTATGTTTGACAAGTAGTATAAAGCTCCGGCTTGGAGTACTGGTTATTCATACTATGTAATGTATTCATAGTGAGCTTGGTGATGTTTTCCCCTCCCACTGTTCAGAGAAATTTGTCATAGAAGTCACTTGCTTCCCCCCCATAAATTAGTGTGAAAGTACCAGGTTTTGCCCTCTAGATGCCACTGTTCCTGCTATTGCCACCCTCTATATATATATATATATATATATATATATATATATATTAATCAATAAACACACCATATCAAATGGTAAGTTACATGAAAAGATTGAGCAGTAGAAAATTGTGTATATTAGAAATTGGTAGGTGTATATTAGAAATTGGTACTGTAGAAGGAAAGAGTTCATTACCCTAAGTTCCGATTGGGGAGACTAGAGACCACAGGCTAGTTTAAATAGAGGTAGAGCAGGTCTTACCTTATGTAGACAACCCCGCTGTGGGTGATTCTGCGCTGCCAACCTATAGGGACTTCAGCCGGGGGCGGCTTCCCCTCAGCACACAGCCCCACCTTCTTGATTCTGTTCATTGTCCACTCCTTAGGTCCGCACAACTACACCCTTGCGATGTGAGATATCACAAGTCTGTCAGAGCGCTCAGACTAGTGTGCGTCATCCTGGGGTCTCTCAGGAGTAAACTGACCAACCAAGAGAGGATGAGCTACAACAGCTTCGCTGCCGGAACTGCCAATCCCACCGTCGCCTGCCTCTTCCGTGGACAGGTTCACTGTGGAACCAGACTTTTGAGGCCCTTCGTCCCCATCCTGTTTATTGCCGACATGTTTAAAACCCCATTTTCATCAGTCTTTGTGAGGAGGCCATGGTAGACCTGGGGACATTGGGATGAGTGGTCTGAGGGAACTTGAAGTAGAGTTGCCCAAGCTACCTCTCTCACAGACCAATGGAGACGTTTCACTTTCAGTTCACAGAATCTTCTATTGGACAAATCTGGATGGATTTGGTCATGATATGATGACGTGAGTTCTGGCTGACACTAACTGCAGCTGATTCGACCTTAGAACTCATAGTAGCAGGATCCGTCAGCATGACATCATCCCAGAGTTGATAACGGATAAGAGCAGACACTGTCCCATATATTCCAACCTGTAAAACAAGTCAAAAGTAACACGATCAAATTGACTACAAAAACTTTTGGGAATAAATGTATATCCTACATAACAAAAGGAGCATTGATCTTATTGAGAAGAATATTCCTAAATATATCCCACACAAGACAGGACTGATCCCTCATGACACCCAGAAAAAATAATAATGATTTGGGGGATTTAAAAAAAAATGTAATCCATAGAATGAATAGTCCTTTGGAAGGATTGTTGACATATTTTTGGCAGTTCTATCTAATAGCATAATTGGGAAATAATTACTAAAAGTTGTGATATTTATTGCATTTTGGCATTACCCGGACCTCCTTTAAAGAGTTCATTCTCCGACAAATTGAGGCTGTTCTGAGGGCAAAATGGGGGAGTGAAAATCAATGTTATGAAGGTGTCCTTAATGTTTTGTACACTCAGTGTAGCTAACATTCTTTGATAACTGGTTAGATGGCGTTATGTATTTCCAAAACTTTGGTTTACTTTAATGTAGCTGTAAACTAGGTGTTGATAGCAACTGGCTGACTCATTCCATGCTAACGTAACGTTAGAAGGCTGGCAGGGCTAGCGTTAGAAGCTTAGTTGGCTAGCTGGTTTGTAATAATACATTTATAAAGTATTGGCTTGTAAGATGGCTGAAAATAAATTGAAACGAGTAGTCATGAGTGCAAAACATTTGGTTTAATTTGAAGTTATAGATTTGAAGTTATTTCTGTTGGAGTTTACATTATAGGGAATAGGCTGGCTTGCCGGGTCCTCCATATTACATCACACCCAGGGAAAAACGTTTTTTTGACATGACTTTCACTAGCCGGGCTACCTACCTGGTACTCAGCCCTGCACCTCGAAACTAATGCCTCATGTATATAGACTCATTGAATGCTGGTTACCTCCTATTCTGTTTATATAATATATTCTCGACATGGCACATCCTAATATCCCTACTTCTGTACATAGCATTTTCTTTTCCAAATTATATACTGTCTATACACACCCCATATTGTGGATTTTCATACATGCTCACTCTTATATATCTACTTAGGATTGTTGTTTCTTATTTTCGGTTGATATATATATATTTTTTGAATTTGCGAGACATTCTATTTCACTGTTGGAGCTAGTAACATAAGCATTTCCCTGCACCTGCTATAATGCCTGCAAGTCTGTGTACACCGACCAGTGAACTTTGATTTGACATTATTGGGTACTATGCAAATGTTGTGGAACGCCTGTGAGTCCTCACGAAATCCAGACAAAAACTCACCATATTTTGGGGAATTTTCACAATGTATTCAATAGAATAGTCCTTTGGAAGAAGGATATATATTTTAAATGTTTATGTTAATGCATAATTGAGAAATAATTACTCAAGAGATTGGATATTTTGGACATCTGGGTGTGTTTCTCCATTAAGACTCCATGTTTCATCTGTAAATGCTACAAAGTAAAAATTGGTGTCATATGAAGCTTTACAGCATGCTCTGTAATATTAGTAGTATTTTGATTAAAAAAAAATAATATTAATTTATGAATATTGAAAAATATAAACATCTATATAAAAAATAATACAAATGTTTTAAATATATTGTTAAACATAATATACTCTATGGACATATCAAAGTTTGAGTGGGATCTCTGATAGTTTAAAAGTTATGGCCCATTTTATACAGATAAATTGTCATAGTAGGCAATGTAACCAACCACAGCCCTCCTTTGCGCATCCTGCAAATCACCAGCAGAGGGCAACTATTTTGAATCCATTTTCACATTCACTCTATTGACAATGCTTACAAATTGGATCATAACTCTAAAAGTAGCAGAGATCCCACTCTGGACCTTTGATTTGCCTATAGAATATATTATGTTTAACAATATTTTTAAAAAAAAATCTGTTTATGTTTAAATGTTTAATTTTATTATATTCATAAATTAGTTATTATGAAAGTTATTGAAGTTTTAAAATATTACTGTTTAATCTGTAGTTGCTACAAAGTAAACATCAAGCTGTAAAGCTTCATATGAAACCAAACATATTTACTTTGTAGCACCTAGAGATGAAACACCATGGAGTTAAGGTGTCGAAAGCGTTCCACAAGAGATGCTGGCCCATGTTTACTCCAATGATTTCGACAGTTGGCTAGATGTCCTTTGGTGGTGGACCATTCTTGATACACATGGGAAACCGCTGAATGGCACACATACAGAATCCAGGTCTCAATCGTCTCAAAGCTTAAAAATCCTTGTTTAACCTGTCTCCCTCCCCTTCATCTACACTGATTGAAGTGGATTTAACAAGCAACATCAATAAGGGATCAATAGCTTTCACCTGGTCAGTTTGTCATGGAAAGAGCAGTAGTCCTGAATGTTTTGTACACACAGTTATTTTTTTATTTTTTTTTAACCTTTATTTAAGTAGGCAAGTCAGTTAAGAACAAATTCTTATTTTCAGGGGCAGAACGACAGCTTGGGGATTCAAACTTGCAACCTTTCGGTTACTAGCCCAACGCTCTAACCACTAGGCTACCCTGCCACCCCCATCTTAGCCAGCAAGCTAGCCATCCAGCTAATGTTAGTTATTAGCCTAGCCAACCACCTCAGTTATGGCCGGCAAGCTAGAGCCCAACTACTAGAGACCAGATAGAACACAACTAAAACATAACTGCAGATTAAAAGAAAACCGATCAGAAACGTGCATATTGATGGTTGGTGCTTTTAAAACTGAAAAAAAAAAATAAGAGTGCAGGCTGAGTTAGCTACCAAAGCTAAGGGGAGGCGGGCGCTTCACCTGGCCAAAATAAAAAATGGATAGAATCCAGATGTCAGTCACCTAGTGCGCTAGCACGAAGGAAAGTTGAGAAAAGTTAGAAATCTCCCATAGCCTACTTCACAGAGAACATGCAGAAAAGTTGACAAATCAAAAGGAGAATAGATGAGGTACTACATAGAGAGCAAGCAGGTATGATTTTCTCTTTCGTTTTGAGCCCAATGGTAAGAAAGCACCAGAGCATGCCATGCGAATGGGTTCCCCCTAGAAAGCACAGCCATAAAGTCAGTGTATAGCATGGGATGTAGCTAATGTAAGCCAGCTTGAGTGAGCTCGGTAGCACATAATATGTTCTCGGTAGCAGAGTAGATCCCCCATATGACGTCAAGAAATAGTGCATTGTGAGTAGTTTAGACGTTTTCCGGAAGTCAATAAATATGTAATAACCAAAAAACATAGCTATGTTTGTACTTCTGGGTAATCAGATGGTACTACAACTCAAGTCTTTGACCACATGGGTGAGAAAAACTCATGCTTCCTGCTCTTTAAGAGCATTGAGCCAGTAACCAAATGGGTCGCTGGGTCGATTCCCCGACACGACTAGGAGAAAAATATGTCGATGTGCCCTTGAGCAAGGCACTTAACCCTAATTGCTCCTGTAAGTCACTCTGGACAAAAGTGTCTGCTATATGATCAAAAGTGCAAAAATGCAATAGAAGCAGTTTCTTAGTTCTGGCACTGATGCACCCGTACCATTTCTGTCTGCTAGATGGTAACAGAGTGAACAGACCGCTGTTGCTTCTTCTTGACCATGGTGTCGGTGTGGTGGGACCATTTCAGGTCCTCAGTGATGTGTACGCCAAGGAACTTGAAGCTTTTGGCCCGTTGATGTGCATAAGGGCGTGCTCTCTCTTCGGTCTCCGCCAGGGCTCTAAACCTCCTCCCTGTAGGCTGTCTCATTGTTGTTGTTAATTAGGCCTACCACTGTCGGGTCGTCACCAAACGTGACGATTGAGTTGGAGTTGTGCGTAGCCACGCAGTCATAGGTGAACAGGGAGTGCAGGAGGACCTGAGCACACACCCCTGTGGGGCCCCCTTGTTGGGGATAAGCATGGAGGAAGGGTTGCTGCCTACCCTCACCCCCTCAGGAAGTCCAGGATCCAATTGCACAGGAAGTTCAGACCCAGGGCCCTGAGCTAGGTGGGATGGGGCGGTGTACACAAGGATCTGTATGCAAATTTACACGCAATTTGAAGTACTGTAGTGTTTTAGTAGTACTGTAGTGGTAGCTGTATTAGGGTATATGCTGAGTGAATGGTTAGAAAATCATAATGGATGCCATCGTTTCAGGCACTGATGTCACTCTGAATACCGCTATATGGCTTACTCATACTTAGTCACCACGGCGAAGTGCCTGTCTATCTACCTCCTCCCATCCCCCTTTTTAATCAAGCCCTCCACGGGCCAATACCTTATGATGAGATCACCAGTGGCAACAAGATGGTAATATACAGGGGGACTGTGCAGTCTTTATTAGTTTTCTGTCTACCACAGCCATTTGTAGGTGGGTGGATTTGGAGGGCATAGTATTTGATTTTTTATATTTTTTAATTGTCTAATTTCAACAGGATACTTGTGATACTGTCATATGAATGGTCAAATCGGTCTCATATCTCTCATAACCATCAGAAACCTTGGGCCAAAAAGACATTGTGAATTCCCTTGCTGAAAGAGTAAGGGTGACAATGGGCTGCCCATGGGCTGAAACACTCGATAGCCCTTTGTGTCTGCCGGACTGTGGAGTGCTCGGTTTTCGCCGCCTGGCCTGTCATACCGACAACTTATCCGTAACTCTGGGGCAAAATAAACATCAGCACTCTGGTATTGTATTACAGAGAGTGTGAATCACACTCGCTGTGCACTTCCTGTGACGGATGACTCATCCACCCAGCCAAGCGTGCACAGAAAACGCTTGGAATTAAGGCTAGGGCTCCTTCCTTCGCCTAGATACCAATACCAAATGCCTTGGTATTAAATCAGAGTACAGCACTCACATAACACATCCATATAGAATTGCTCCATGTATGAGAGCAGTGTTAGTCAGAACTGTGGCACAGTCAGTCACCCTTGGGATGTCTGAAAGAGGACAAACCAAGAAAAGCAAAGGCTAATATTCAGATCTGATTGCTAGCCTAGATACACTGTGCCATCCTTTATTTTCACAGTTGACTGAAACCTGCACAATGTCAACATAATCACAAGTATGGAAGTAATATTGTACAACAAACATTGAATGTTTGTGTAATTTGAGGCTATACCATGTTTTACCCTACATAGTATGTGGGCCTGAAAACAAAAAGGCACATTTGTGGAGCCCGATGGGCCTACTACTCCCTCCACACATGATAAATCACCCACAAAAGAGTGCATAGCTCTCTAGTGTTCCACCACTGCTCCATAGCTTGGAGGGAAACAGAGCGAGTTGAAAAATAGGCCAGTCTGTCTTGGATGCAAGGTAGCAGTCCCAAAGGGGGGAGTGGGAGGGCTCAGTGGTAGATTCAACAGCTCCAAATATTTTGGCAGTGTATAGTTTCAGAGACACAGTACATGGACACAGTATCTCTACCTGTGATATTGTGAACAAACAATCCAATTCCATGCCAGATGAGAAAACGGGTTTACCAAGTATAGTAGAACAAAATGTAATGAAGCCTTAATAACCATTGAGAGCTTAGCCAAAAATAATGGAAAGCAGGCACACTCTGCCTAATCAGAAATCTGCTTCAATGTTTAATGACAGACTCAAATGACACATGATTATAAAAACAGAAGGTGGAATTCCATTGCTGGCTCATGCCAGCTACATTTACCTGACAGCCTGACGCGTTACTGTCTGTGATAAGTATGAGGTTGGAAGGATTTCAAGGCCACAGTCAGAGTGGAAAGAAGTTAGTCTAGTACACACTCTTTACCTCAAGGGAACCAGTAGAATTCATTAAAACATTTCCCAAGGTTTAGCAGAGGCCTAATGTAGGCTACATAAAACTCTAGCATTAGGGAAAGGGGGATACCTAGTCAGTTGTACAACTGAATGCATTCAACTGAAATGTGTCTTCTGCATTTAACCCAACCCCTCTGAATCAGAGAGGTGCATGCAGGGGGCTTCCATAATCGACATCCACGTCTTTAGCGCCAGGGGAACAGTGGGTTAACTGCCTTGTTTAACCAGATAAGTAAATTGATAACCAATTCTCATTTGGAATAATGACCAGGCCAAATGGCATAACATTGCAACAGTGAACAGGACAACACACAATACCACCCCAAACAAAAATTTGGGAAGGTATTCAGACCCCTCGACTTTTTCCACATTTTGCTACGTTACAGCCTTATTCTAAAATATATTAAATACATTTTCTTCATCAGACAATACCCCACAATGACAAATGTAAAAACAGATTTTTACATTTTTTTTGCAAATGTATAAAAACTGAAATACCTTATTTAGATAAGTATTCAGACCCTTTGCTGAGACTCGAAGTTGAGCTCAGGTGCATTGGTATTCCTTTGATCAACCTTGAGATATTTCTACAACTTGGGAGTCCATCTGTGGTCAAATCAATTCAAAACCAAGCCATGAGGTCGAAGGAATTGTCTGTAGAGCTCCGAGACAGGATTGTGTTGAAGGAACAGATCTGGGGAAGGGTACAACAACAAAAAATGTCTGCAGCATTGAAGGTCCCCAAGAACACAGTGGCCTCCATCATTCTTAAATGGAAGAAGTTTGGAACCACTGAGACATTCCTAGAGCTGGCCGCTTGGCCAAACTGAGCAATCGGGGGATAAGGGCCTTGGTCAGGCAGGTGACCAAGAACCCGATGGTCACTCTGACAGAGCTCCAGAGTTCCTCTGTGGAGATGGGAGAACCTTCCAGAAGGACAACCATCTATGCAGCACTCCACCAATCAGGCCTTTATGCTAGAGTGGCCGGAAGCCACTCTTCAGTAAAAGGCACATGACAACCCACTTGTAGATTGCCAAAAGGCACCTAAAGACTCTCAGACCACGAGTAACAAGATTCTCTGGTCTGATGAAACCAAGACTGAACTCCTTAGCCTGAATGCCAAGTGTCACGTCTGGAGGAAAACTGGCACTATCCCTATGGTGAAGCATGGTGGTGGCACCATCAAGCTTTGGGGATATTTTTCAGTGGCAGGGACTGGGAGACTTGTCAGGGTCGAGGCAAAGATGAACAGAGCAAAGCACAGAGAGATCCTTCATGAAGTCCTGAGCAGGTTCTCAGACTGGGGTGAGGGTTAACCATTCTTAAAAAAACAATTTTGATTTGTCATGATGAGATGTGCAGATTGATGAGGGGAAAAAAACTTTTTTAGAATAATGCTGTAATATAACAAAATGTGAAAAAAGTCAAGAAGTCGGAATACTTTATGAATGCACTGTATATACAAAAGGTACAAATTCATCAACTATACAATGAGACACATTCACAGTAGGTTGGAGCAAAGACCACGATAACTGGCCAAAACAATGGCAACGGAGCAGACTTAAATCATGAGCAGGTATATTAATAAGCTAACATGTGAATTTCATAGGAGCACATCACATTTGGAGTCAAATTAATTAAATTAACCATTTTTCCATCCTAAAAAAATAGGAATAAGCAAAGGCTGTGATTTCTTGTCAAACTGGAAAAGGTGGTCTTAAAAAACATTTAGCAGAAAGTCTTCAGGCAACTAATGTCTTTATATTTAGTTTTGTTTAAATATTTAGTTAATTTGTGACCCGTTTCAAGAAGCTAGGCGTAGGTCGCACGCCACTATCTTACAAGATGTGTTTTCTTTTTTGCTTTTCAAAATGTGTTTTTTTTTGGCAGAAATGCCTTCCGGAACATGTTAACTTTCATGTGCCTTATTAACAAAATTGTATCCAAAATTTGAAAAATACCATTTCAAATGTTGCTACATAAGACCGAATCGAGGCTGTGGGTCACATTTGCAGGCAGGCAGGCAGGCAGGACACTTGCGGTCAGAAGTTTAAGTACACTTAGGTTTTTCAAACACTCAACAATTTCTTGTTAATAAACTACAGTTTTGGCAAGTCGGTTAAGACATCTACTTTGTGCATGACACAAGTAAATGTTTATAGACAGATTATTTCACTTATAATTCACTATATCACAATTCCAGTGGGTCAGAAGTTGACTGTGCCTCTAAACAGCTTGGAAAATTCCAGAAAATTATGTAATGGCTTTAGAAGCTTCTGATAGGCTAATTGCCATAATTAGAGTAAATTGGAGAGGTACCTATGGATGTTTTTCAAGGCTTACCTTCAAACTCAGTGCCTCTTTGCTTGACATCATGGGAAAATCAAAAGAAATCAGCCAAGACCTCAGAATATCTAATAGTACGCAATATAAACACCATGGTACCACGCAGCCGTCATACCTCTCCGGAAGGAGACACGTTCGTTCTCCTCGAGATGAACGTACTTTGGTGCAAAAAGTGCAGATCAATCTCAGAACAACAACAGCAAAGGACCTTGTGAAGTGCTTTGAAAGGTTGGTAATGGCTCACATCAACACCATTCTCCCAGAAACCCTAGATCCACTCCAAATTGCATACCGCCCAAACAGATCCACAGATGATGCAATCTTTATTGCACTCCACATTGCCCTTTCACACCTGGACAAAAGGAACACTTATGTGAGAATGTTGTTCATTGACTACAGCTCAGCGTTCAACACCATAGTACCCTCAAAGCTCATCACTAAGCTAAGGATCCTGGAACTAAACACATCCCTCTGAAACTGGATCCAAGACTTCCTGACGGGCCGCCCCCAGGTGGTGAGGGTAGGTAGCAACACATCTGCCACGCTGATCCTCAACACTGGAGCTCCTCAGGGGTGCGTGCTCAGTCCCCTCCTGTACTCCCTGTTCACCCACGACTGCATGGTAGCGCACGACTCCAACACCATCATTAAGTTTGCAGACGATACAGCGACGAGACAGCATGTAAGGAGGAGGTCAGAGACCTGGCCGGGTGGTGCCAGAATAACAACTTATCCCTCAACATAACTAAGACTAAGGAGATGACTGTGGACTACAGGAAAAGGAGGACCAAGCACGCCCCCATTCTCATCGACGGGGCTGAAGTGGAGCAGGTTGAGAGCATCAGTTCCTTGGTGTCCACATTAACAACAAACTAGAATGGTCCAAACACACCAATATAGTTGTGAAGAGGGCACGACAAAGCCTATTCCCCTCAGGAAACGAAAAAGATTTGGCATGGGTCCTGAGGTCCTCAAAAGGTTCTACAGTTGCAACATCGAGAGCATCCTGCCTGACTGGTTGCATCACTGCCTGGCACGGCAATTGCTCGGCTTCTGATTAAGGCACAACAGAGGGTAGTGCGGACGGCCCAGTACATCACTGGGGCAAAGCTGCCTGCCATCCAGGACCTCTACATCAGGCAGTGTCAGAGGAAGGCCCTAAAAATTGTCAGACCCCAGCTACCCCAGCCCTAGTAGAGACTTCTCTCTTCTACCACATGACAAGCGGTACCGGACTGCCAAGTCTAGGACAAAAAGGCTTCAGTATTTACCCCCAAGCCATAAGACTCCTGTATTTACCCCCAAGCCATAAGACTCCTGAACAGGTAATCAAATGGCTACCCGGACTATTTGCATTGTATGCCCTGCCCAACCCCCCTTTAACGCTGCTGCTAGTCTCTGTTTATCATATATGCATAGTCACTAACTATACATTAATGTACATACTACCTCAATTGGGCCGACCAACCAGTGCTCCCGCACATTGGCTAACCGGGCTATCTGCATTGTGTCCCCGCCACCCACCAACCCCTCTTTTACGCTACTGCTACTCTCTGTTCATCATATATGCATAGTCACTTTAACCATATCTACATGTACATACTACCTCAATCAGCATGACTAACCGATGTCTGTATGTAGTATGTCTTTTAACTGTTGTTTTATTTCTTTACTTACCTATTGTTCATCTACTACCTTTTTTGCACTATTGGTTAGAGCCTGTAAGTAAGCATTTAACTGTAAGATCTACACCTGTTGTATTTGGAGCATATGACAAATAAACTTTGATTTGATGATGCTGGAGGACAGGTACAAAAGTATCTATATCCACAGTAAAAACAAGTCCTATATTGACATAACCTGAAAGGCCGCTCAGCAAGGAAGAAGCCACCACTCCAAAACCGCCATAAAAAAGCCAGACTACGGTTTGCAACTGCACAAGATGGCGTAGCAGTAAGTGTCCTGTCGTATCGTCTCTCTGTAAATATAGTCTCTTTTTCGTTTTAGATATTTTTAGATATTTTTTTCTTCGCATATCCTTAAAAACATTTTGCTAAACCTAAGCTTCCAAATACTCTTCTGCAACCCGCCAATGTAGCTACTTTTCCTAAAGTAGTTATATTTACTTCGGAACCGGACCCCCTCAACGGACCCCCTCAACTGAAGCTAGCCAGCTAACTACCAGCTATGCTAGCGGTCTTCAGCTAACCGGTCATCAACTAACCTTTAGCTCGGAAAGCTCTCGCCAGTTCAAACAACGCGACGCTAACCAGAGCATAACGGACCTATTTAATTAAAAAAAAAAAAAAATGTTACCCCCAGATTCCCACCACAAACAGAACATTCTTCAGCTGGATCTTCGCAACTAGCTATCGAGCTAAACAGCAACCCTGGTTGCTGAGAGCTCCTAGCATACTCCTGGGCTACAATACCCTGACTACGACCGGTCTACCGATATCACCGCATGAAGAGGAATAAACAGACTCACCCCATCGCGACGTCCTCCAAAGGCTAACTCTCTAGCCCTCGCTATCTCCTTGCTTGCTAGTTTGGCATGCTAACTGCTAGCTTGTTTAGCCCAGGTCCGCTAACTACTACCTTGTTTACCCCGGCCTGCTAATCTGTTAGCTTGTTAGCACAGGCCTGCTAACCGTCTTCATCGCCGCGTCCCAAAACGCAGTGGCCCATATGTACTCTCTCTTCCCGATTTTTTAAAATTTGTTTATACCTTCCGGAAACCTGCCTCACCCAATGTGATACGGAATCGCTATTATCTTTATTTTTAGAACACACTCAAGAACCTCCAGAAGCTAACCAGCTAGCTAGCTACAAGCTATTTAGTCATTGTTAGTTTTCTTAACCTGGATAACACTCGCCAGCCCAGCCCCCCTGCCCCATCCACCGCTGCCCCCTGGACTCTGATCACTTGGCTACATAGCTGATGCACGCTGGACTGTCCATTAATCACGGTACTCCATTCTGCTTGTTTGTTTTATCTGTCGGCCGAGTTGCCTAGTCAATGCCATCTCACCTGCTGTTGTTATGCTAGCTGATTAGCTGTTGTCTCACCCACTGTTTTAGCTAGCTTTCCCAATTCAACACCTGTGTTTACTGTATGCCTCGCTGTATGTCTCTCTCAAATGTCAATATGCCTTGTATACTGTTGCTCAGCTTAGTTATCATTGTTTTAGTTCACAATGGAGCCCCTAGTCCCATTCTTCAGACCCCTGATAGCTCCTTTGTCCCACCTCCCACATATGCGGTGACCTCACCCATTACAACCAGCATGTCCAGAGATAAAACCTCTCTCATCATCACCCAGTGCCTGGGCTTACCTCCGCTGTACCCGCACCCCACCCCTGTCTGCGCATTATGCCCTGAATATATTCTACCATGCCCAGAAACCTGCTCCTCTTATTCTCTGTCCCCAACGCTCTAGGCGACCAGTTTTGATAGCCCTTAGCCGCACCCTCATACTACTCCTTCTCTGTTCCGCGGGTGATGTGGAGGTAAACCCAGGCCCTGCATGTCCCCAGGCACCCTCATTTGTTGACTTCTGTGATCGAAAAAGCCTTGGTTTCATGCATGTCAACATTAGAAGCCTCCTCCCTAAGTTTGTTTTACTCACTGCTTTAGCACACTCTGCTAACCCTGATGTCCTTGCCGTGTCTGAATCCTGGCTCAGGAAGGCCACCAAAAATTCAGAGATTTCCATACCCAACTATAACATCTTCCGTCAAGACAGAACTGCCAAAGGGGAGGAGTCGCAGTCTACTGCAGAGATAGCCTGCAAAGTAATGTCATACTTTCCAGGTCCATACCCAAACAGTTCGAACTACTAATTCTGAAAATTACTCTCTCCAGAAATAAGTCTCTCACTGTTGCCGCCTGCTACCGACCCCCTCAGCTCCCAGCTGTGCCCTGACACCATTTGTGAATTGATTGCCCCCATCTAGCTTCTGAGTTTGTTCTGTTAGGTGACCTAAACTGGGATATGCTTAACACCCCGGCAGTCCTACAATCTAAGCTAGATGCCCTCAATCTCACACAAATCATCAAGGAACCCACCAGGTACAACCCTAACTCTGTAAGCAAGGGCACCCTCATAGACGTCATCCTGACCAACTGGCCCTCCAAATACACCTCCGCTGTCTTCAACCAGGATCTCTGCGACCACTGCCTCATTGCCTGTATCCGCTACGGTGCCGCAGTCAAACGACCACCCCTCATCACTGTCAAACGCTCCCTAAAACACTTCTGTGAGCAGGCCTTTCTAATCGACCTGGCCCGGGTATCCTGGAAGGACATTGACCTCATCCCGTCAGTTGAGGAAGCCTGGTCATTCTTTAAGAGTAACTTCCTCACCATATTGGATAAGCATGCTCCGTTCAAAAAATGCAGAACTAAGAACAGATACAGCCCTTGGTTCACTCCAGACCTGACTGCCCTCGACCAGCACAAAAACATCCTGTGGCGGACTGCAATAGCATCGAACAGTCCCCGCGATATGCAACTGTTCAGGGAAGTCAGGAACCAATACACGCAGTCAGTCAGGAAAGCTAAGGCCAGCTTCTTCAGGCAGAAGTTTGCATCCTGTAGCTCCAACTCCAAAAAGTTCTGGGACACTGTGAAGTCCATGGAGAACAAGAGCACCTCCTCCCAGCTGCCCACTGCACTGAGGCTAGGGAACACGGTCACCACCGACAAATCCATGATTATCGAAAACTTCAACAAGCATTTCTCAACGGCTGGCCATGCCTTCCGCCTGGCTACTCCTACCTCGGCCAACAGCTCCGGCCCCCCCGCAGCTCCTCGCCCAAGCCTCTCCAGGTTCTCCTTTACCCAAATCCAGATAGCAGATGTTCTGAAAGAGCTGCAAAACCTGGACCCGTATAAATCAGCTGGGCTTGACAATCTGGACCCTCTATTTCTGAAACTATCCGCCGCCATAGTCGCAACCCCTATTACCAGCCTGTTCAACCTCTCTTTCATATCGTCTGAGATCCCCAAGGATTGAAAGCTGCCGCAGTCATCCCCTCTTCAAAGGGGGAGACACCCTGGACCCAAACTGTTACAGACCTATATCCATTCTGCCCTGCCTATCTAAGGTCTTCGAAAGCCAAGTCAACAAACAGGTCACTGACCATCTCGAATCCCACCGTACCTTCTCCGCTATGCAATCTGGTTTCCGAGCCGGTCACGGGTGCACCTCAGCCACACTCAAGGTACTAAACGACATCATAACCGCCATCGATAAAAGACAGTACTGTGCAGCCGTCTTCATCGACCTTGCCAAGGCTTTCGACTCTGTCAATCACCATATTCTTATCGGCAGACTCAGTAGCCTCGGTTTTTCGGATGACTGCCTTGCCTGGTTCACCAATTACTTTGCAGACAGAGTTCAGTGTGTCAAATCGGAGGGCATGTTGTCCGGTCCTCTGGCAGTCTCTATGGGGGTGCCACAGGGTTCAATTCTCGGGCCGACTCTTTTCTCTGTGTATATCAATGATGTTGCTCTTGCTGTGGGCGATTCCCTGATCCACCTCTACGCAGACGACACCATTCTATACACTTTCGGCCCGTCATTGGACACTGTGCTATCTAACCTCCAATCGAGCTTCAATGCCATACAACACTCCTTCCGTGGCCTCCAACTGCTCTTAAACGCTAGTAAAACCAAATGCATGCTTTTCAACCGATCGCTGCCTGCACCCGCTTGCCCGACTAGCATCACCACACTGGATGGTTCCGACCTTGAATATGTGGACACCTATAAGTACCTAGGTGTCTGGCTAGACTGCAAACTCTCCTTCCAGACCCATATCAAACATCTCCAATCGAAAATCAAATCAAGAGTCGGCTTTCTATTCCGCAACAAAGCCTCCTTCACTCACGCTGCCAAGCTTACCCTAGTAAAACTGACTATCCTACCGATCCTCGACTTCGGCGATGTCATCTACAAAATTGCTTCCAACACTCTTCTCAGCAAACTGGATGCAGTTTATCACAGTGCCATCCGTTTTGTCACTAAAGCACCTTATACTACCCACCACTGCGACTTGTATGCTCTAGTCGGCTGGCCCTCGCTACATATTCGTCGCCAGATCCACTGGCTCCAGGTCATCTACAAGGCCATGCTAGGCAAAGCTCCGCCTTATCTCAGCTCACTGGTCACGATGGCAACACCCATCCGTAGCACGCGCTCCAGCAGGTGTATCTCATTGATCATCCCTAAAGCCAACACCTCATTCGGCCGCCTTTTGTTCCAGTACTCTGCTGCCTGTGACTGGAACGAATTGCAAAAATCGCTGAAGTTGGAGACTTTTATCTCCCTCACCAACTTCAAACATCAGCTATCTGAGAAGCTAACCGATCGCTGCAGCTGTACATAATCTATTGGTAAATAGCCCACCCATTTTCACCTACCTCATCCCCACAGTTTTTATTTATTTACTTTTCTGCTCTTTTGCACACCAATATCTCTACCTGTACATGATCATCTGATCATTTATCACTCCAGTGTTAATCTGCAATATTGTAATTATTCGCCTACCTCCTCATGCCTTTTGCACACATTGTATATAGACTCCCCTTTTTTCTCTACTGTGTTATTGACTTGTTAATTGTTTACTCCATGTGTAACTCTGTGTTGTCAGTTCACACTGCTATGCTTTATCTTGGCCAGGTCGCAGTTGCAAATGAGAACCTGTTCTCAACTAGCCTACCTGGTTAAATAAAGGTGAAATAAAATTTTAAAAAACATGGGGACAAAGATGGCAATTTTTTGAGAAATGTTCTCTGGTCTGATGAAACAAAAATAGATATGTTTGTCCATAATGAGCATCGTTATGTTTGGAGGAAAAAGGGGGAGGCCTGCAAGCCGAAGAACACCATCCCAACCGTGAAGCACGAGAGTGGCAGCATCTTATTGTGGGGGTGCTTTGCTGCAGGTGGGACTGCTGCACTTCACAAAATAGATGGCATCATAAGGAAAGAAAATTATGTGGATATATTGAAGAAACATCTCAAGATATCAGTCAGGAAGTTAAAGCTTGGTCGCAAATGGGTCTTCCAAATGGACAATGACCCCAAGCATACTTCCAAATATGTGGCAAAATGGCTTAAGGACAACAAAGTCAAGGTATTGGAGTGGCCATCACAAAGCCCTGACCTCAATCCTATAGAAAATGTGTAGGCAGAACTGAAAAAGTGTGTGCTAGCACAGAGGCCTACAAACCTGACTCAGTTACACCAGCTCTGTCAGGAGGAATGGGCCAAAATTCAGCCAAATTATTGTGGGAAGCTTGTGGAAGGCTACCCGAAACATTTGACCCAAGATAAACAAGTTAAAGGCAATGCTACCAAATATTAATTCAGTGTATGTAAACTTTTGACCCACTGGGAATGTGATGAAAGAAATAAAAGCTGAAATAAATCACTCTACTCTTATTCTGACATTTCACATTCTTAAAATAAAGTGGTGATCCTAAGTGACCTAAGGGAATCTTTACAAGGATTAAATTGTCAGGAATTGTGAAAAACTGAGTTTAAATGTATTTGGCTACGGTGTATGTAAACTTCCAACTTCAACTGTATAACCATGGAGAATGACATTCACAAATGATCCATTTCTGTATAGTACAGATCGGGGACCCATGATGACATTCTGTTACCAGGTGTTATTCTACTTTACTTAATCTAGTTCAATAACCAAAATAGATATTTTCTAAGGTTTCATTTCATAGCGGACACCCCATTCTTTCTGCAGACATCTTTGAGCATTAATTCGGAGTAGATATTTAAGAGTTCTTGGTAAACATGGTCAAACTGGGATCTTACCATCATTCTGTTACAAAACTTTACATATGCACTCTGAGTAAGTGTGTTTTTGTAAAATGTTCAGTGCAAGTTGTTAAAAGTAGTCCTTGTGCATAGAGTTATGATTTGTTGAACGTTGCAATCAATGGTTTTTGTTCACATAATGTTAAAGTGAAAAATCTGAGTCTCTTATAGTGGAATTGCCCAGTTCAGGTAATATGTTTTTGAAGGAGTGTGGTGGGATGAATGTGTCAAGTTTGAGGGTCTTTTGCAGCTCATTCCAGTCATTTGCGGCAGAAAACTGGAATCAATGACGGCCAAAGGAAGTGAGAGCTTTGGGAATGACCAGTGTGATATCTCTACCAGAGCACAGGTTGCTATTGGTAGTGGAGATGGAGTGAGCTGAGGTCGAGAAGGGACTTGCCTATGAGGTACTTGTAAATAAATTGGCATTTTTACTGGTCAACGGATGCTGTTACCACAGCAAAATGAAAGCCGTAGAGACAACTAGGAATGCAATACTCAGTGCCATCTCCATTCTAATACGATGGTTGAAGCATCTTCTCATTGTATCACGGCAAAATGATAGCAGTCTGCCCATCTGCCCAGAAGATAAAGCCAAGTGAGGTAATGAGTCAAACCTTTTAACTAGATTACATTGAGACACCCCTCCATCAACAGACAGCAGAGCCTCAGTTTCATTAGTTTCTATGGTACGTATGAAAGAGCACCTCTGCCTTGTGTATCATGAAGGATTCCCACATCTCCCATAAACAGAATGTCATTGAATTGGTTTTGCTGTGTTGTGACATAATTGGAAAGGATTCTGCATCCTTTTTTAAGATTTAAGAAACAGGGAAAGTAATAAGCGGTCCGGCGGGATGTAGCCTTTTGTTGTGCTATGAGAGGTTAAACTTCCTCCCAATAGGCTTGGTGGGTATACCGGAGTACTGTAAATAGCCACGGATCGTTTTTCAATACAGTCAGAACTATTTCTTTAAAGTTTTAAAAACATTTGAATATTTGTCGCTACTCTTTAAGCAAAAACCTGCAGTCAACTTGTGCAATATGTTAGGAGATAAAGCGGATCACGTTCATTTCACCTATCACTGTATTTTACACTATGAAGATAACTGGTAGGCCCCAGTCACATGGTTGTTCGTTTACAAGCACACAATGACAAGACCGGAGCCTTAAGAGTCACTCACTGTTGTGCAGCGCACACCAGGTGATCTAGTTAACCATTTCACGTGAGTTCCAAATACCTCGAATGATCGCACCAGCGTGAGTTGTTTTCTGCACGTGATGTCAGAATCCACTCACTGTTCAAACATGTGATTGTTACGCAATAGGACAGTTAACATGCGCTGCCTGCTAATTATCTATAGACTGTTTCAACTTGTGAATTTCAAATTATTCTCTAACAAGTTTTATTTTCTAACAACAGTTTGAATTGAGGTGTGTTCCACCTGCTCATTAATTCACATAGAAGTAGCCCATTTCAGCATTGCGGGCAATTTATGTCTGAGGCTTTACTGAGCCAGACAAACTTCTCTCTTCGAAGAGAGCCCACGCACTTCACTAATGTTTCCGCAGATCAAGTATGCAGACATTTGCACAGTCTTGCACGAATTGACACATTTTCTGGCTGGCGCTTGCGTTGCCCTACTTATTATTTGTAAGGAAAAAAATTACTTTGGACATGTATGCTTTCCTATCAAAGTAAGTGCATTATTTTCTGTATATATCATGTTGTCGTTTCTACGGTAGCATGAAGTATGTATGCATTTACAGTTCTATTCACGTTTTCAAGTACTGGTGACAAATAATGCATTCTGATTATTGCATAGATTGTAATGGACACCTATGATGCGTGTAAAATACTTCTTTGAAGGTTTTACTGATAATGAGCTAATGCTAAGCTATTTGCCAGCTACGTGTGGTGCCATGTTTGTTGACATTGCACAATGATTTCTGGGTGTCACGTAAACGTCTGTCAGACCAAAGATTTTATAATGAGGTGAAGGAATGGTTCACTCATCTTTCGGTGTAAACTTCAGGAAGTGAAAGATCGTAGTTGACATACATGCATATTGCAAACAGACCAAACTCATTTAGTCTTCTCCATCTTTAGTTGACACAAAAAAACAACGGCACGCACAAACTACCCATCGTCAGATTACTTTCCATTTCTACAAAGTGTTTTACTCAATTTGGATCAATGAGCTCACCCGTGATATGATGAATTCTAAATAGTAATTGCTATTAGATAATTCATATTGTGGTTTCTGTCAGCTAAGATTTGTCTAAATATGACCTTGTGTTACATCAATATTTCCTCAGTTAGCGCTAGCTAATGTAACCTACATTTTCCAGTTTGGATGAATGCGTTATGCTGTCTTTACTTCGGTGAATGTCTGAATATTGCATTCAGGACATAACCTTGTAAGGACTGTGTTTGTGCAAAATGTTTTGGTGAAAAAACAGTGGCTAGCTCAAATGCTGACTGTTCGGTCAATTGAAGCTGGACGTTCTAATCAAACCGGTTTGAGCGTACGCTGCAGGGACCATTGTAGAATGATCACACCCGTTTGTTGGTACGTTGGAAAAGGTTAAAGTATGGAAGTCACAACTAAATGTTTGCCTGCTAGATATCTTATAACTATTAAGTAAACTTTCTAAAATGTGCTAAATGCCCTGCAGTTGACGCTGGTTTTTACATAATGTATATTTACTTGTTTATTATTCCGACCACATTTCCATTTGTTAGCAAAGTCAATTATTTTCTCAAAATACTTCATGTTTGCTACCAAATACTAAACAGCAAACCAATCAAAACTTGTGTACTATCCAGGTACCCTCTCTGCTGATCACGTCTGCCACTCACGTTCTCCGTATCGAAGGTACAAAACACAGCTGATGACATGGGTAAAGTACGTTATATTTGTAACTTATTTAGTTATAGAAAATACAATATCCCATAATGACAAAACAAAAACAGGTTTAGAAATATTTACAAATGTATATATTTTAAAAAATGACATACATAAGAATTCAGACCCTTTACTCAGTACTTTGTTGAAGCACATTTGGCAGCGATTACAGCCTTGAGTAATCTTGGGTATGAAGCTACAAGCTTGGCAGACCTGTATTTGGGGAGTTTCTCCCATGCTTCTCTGCAGATCCTCTCAAGCTCTGTCAGGTTGGACGGAGAGTGTCACTGCACATCTATTTTCAGGTCTCCCCAGAGATGTTCAACTGGGTTCAAGTCCAGACTCTGGCTGGGCCACTCAAGGACATTCAGAGACTTGTCCCAAAGCCACTCCTGCATTGTCTTAGCTGTGTATCTGAGGTTCTGAGCACTTTGGAACAGGTTTTCTTCAAGAATCTCTCTGTACTTTGCTCCGTTCATCTTTGCTATGCTCTTCTCCGAGTCCCTGCCACTGAAAAACATCCCCACAACATGATGTTGCTGCCACCAAGCTTCACCGTAGGGATTATGCCAGGTTACCTTCCGACGTGACGTTTGGCATTCACGCCAAATAATTCAATATTGGATTCCTCAGACCAGAGAATCTTGTTCTCATGGTCTGAGAGTCTTTAGGTGAATCCTAAGCAGGCTGGCATGCGCGTTTTACTGAGGAGCGCCTTCTGTCTGTCCACTCTACCATAAAGGCCTGATTGGTGGAGTGCTGCATAGATGGAATCCTTCCAGAAGGACAACCATCTCAACAGAGGAACTCCGAAGCACTCTCAGAGTGACCATCGGGGTTCTTGGTCACCTCCCTGACCAAGGCCCTTCTCCCCCGATTGCCCAGTTTGGCCGGGCAGCCAGCTCTAGGAAGAGTCTTGGTGGTTCCAAACTTCTTCCATTTATGATTGATGGAGACCAATGTGTTCTTGGGAACCTTCAATGATGCAGACATTTTTTGGTACCGCTCCCCAGATCTGTGCCTCAACACAATCATGTCGTCTCGGAGATCTACAGAAAATTCTGGATTTTGCTCTGACATGCACTGTCAACTGAAAGACCTTATATAGATTTGGGAAAGCACAGCTGTCATGTCCAATCAATTGAATTTACCACAGGTGGACTCCAATCAAGTTGTAGAAACATTTCAAGGATGATCAATGGAAACAGGATGCACCGGAGTCTCAGTGTAAGAATACTCTGAGATAAAATAAATATCCTGTCATTGTTGAAAATATGTAATTTGTCTGATATACAAAAAGCTTCGGGAAAAATACATACAAAAAGTAGAACTCATTAAAAAAGACACAATGGTCTTTAACTGTATTAGCCAAAGTAAGAAAACTAGATGAGAAATTATTTCTTGATAAACATGATAGGACATTGCAGAGAGATAGAGTTTGATGGCTCTAGGTGAACAGATAAAAACCTTAAAGGCGAAATTCAACAATTACAGGAGGCAAGGGTGATAAAGGCAGACTTGGCCCCCACCTGTCGATCCTTTGTTCCCTCAATCTACCCTCAGGCTGAGTTGCGCAAAGCAGATCAGGTTTCAAGCATCTGGTCAGCACTGCCTGGCTTTGAGTCAACAGATTCTGACAGAGGTGACAAATGATGTCTTAGGCCAACCAGAACACAGGCTTTTAAACGGAGTAAAGACAAACCCCCGGTGACCAAAATGACACAAATCAGCATCTCCAAAACAGTTGGATTTGAATCATCCACGAGATGTGGGTATGAAGACATGGGACCATTTAAAGTGATATCAGAAACTCTACATTATAGTTGTTTGCCTTTGTTTTGAACAACCATGAACCTGGCATACTTGAAGAAAAGGTTAATAGAGCTGTGGGTGGTGAAGAGCAAGATGTGGCCGATGGATGGAGAGCCATACATGTTTTCCTTAAGGGTCTGACTAATAAAACCACCAATTGGGGATAGATAACCAAATGTAACCAAATGTGCCCAAAAAGCAAAAGAGCCGTTTGTTGAATTTGAAAAAAGGTTCAGAGCAGAGGTGGTTAGACACAGTGGGTTACCCGGCATGGAATATGAAGATGCACTCAACTCCTCCAAAAATGGGGCAATCACACATCAGTTGATGCAAACCATACACGATGATTTGCGCAAAACATTTGTTCCATAACTACTGACTGGGAGACAAAACTACAGCGACATCATTGACAGGCTGTCACTACTGGACAGAGACATCAATCAACATAATAAAACAGCTGTTATCAGAGTTGTGCAGATTCCAAGTAAAACCAACAACCTTACCCGTTCAGCGGAAGAGAAACCTGGTGTATGTCATTATTGCAGGATTTCTGGTCACTGGCAAGGAGAATGTCAGAAAAGAAAACGTGTTCTTATTAGGAATAGCCAGGAGAAGCAGGGTCCGTCTAGGGGAAAATGGAAACAGGACAATAGCCCCAACAACACAATGCTGAGTCAGAAATGTAAGAAGCTTTCAAGAAGCTAAGCAGCAGAGCTTGCTGGATCAAAGCTGGGACCGAGACTGTAAAACAGCTTCTAGGCCATCAGACTGTTAAACAGCCATCACTAACATTGAGTGGCTGCTGCCAACATACTGACTCAAATCTCTAGCCACTTAATAATTAAAAATCGGATGTAATAAATGTATCACTAGTCACTTTAAACAATGACACTTTATATAATGTTTACATTCCCTACATTACTCATCTCATATGTATATACTGTACTCTATACCATCTACTGCATCTTGCCTGTGCCGTTCGGCCATCGCTCATCCATATATTTATATGTATACATTCTTAAATCATTCCTTTACACTTGTGTGTATAAGGTAGTTGTTGTGAAATTGTTAAGATATTACTGCATGGTCGGAACTAGAAGCCCAAGCATTTCGCAACACCCGCATTAACATCTGCTAACCATGTGTATGTGACCAATAATCAATGTCTATTGGTTATTA
The DNA here is from genome assembly GCF_034236695.1 of Oncorhynchus nerka. Lineage (NCBI taxonomy): Eukaryota > Metazoa > Chordata > Actinopteri > Salmoniformes > Salmonidae > Oncorhynchus > Oncorhynchus nerka. The sequence goes on along the minus strand of NC_088398.1, from coordinate 49,536,011 downwards.
TGCAACTTGACTCTACACTGAACGTTTCTGAAGGGAAGGTGACGTGGCAAATTAGACAACTGCAGGGATCAACAGTTCAGAACCATCCTATTTGGACTACGAAGAAAAACAAGTGTTAAACTTTGGATATGGAACCAGTGTGCTTGATAGGTGTTGCCCCACCTTGCACAAAACAATATCCCATTATCAAGGAAGCTATGGCCACTACTTCTTGGGGGGTTAGAGATCTATGGGAAATGTTGAAAAGACACATTCTGCCTCCAATAGCCCAGTATGCCCAGTGAAAAAAATCAAGTAGTTACTGGCGAGTGACACTGGACTACAGGAATGCAAATGAAGCCATCTCCAAGCTCACTCCACTGGTGGCTGACACCTCAACCCCCCTGGGTGAACTCCTTCGCTGAAATTGCACAATCCCTTAACCACCTCCTCAAGGGAGACCCTGATTCAAAAGACTCTGTAGCCTTCACGGAAGAACAGAAAGAGGTTTTTGGCTAGCTTAAACTAGCTATGTCATCAGTGCCGACTTTCGGCATTCCGGACTCAGGCAAACCTTTCACCCTCTTTGTGGCTGAAAAAAATGGCTACATGACCTCAGTGCTGACAAGATAATGGCGATTGCCAGAAACCTGTAGGCTACTATTAGAAGAAACTGGATGATGTGGCGTTGGGATGGGGTCCCTCTCTGAGCTATGCAGGCTACTTACGTTGCTGTGTCGATGGTGGCATCAAGTGTCCACATGCTGTACATCCTTTTTTGACAATGAATCGAGCTGCACAGGTAACAGCTGCTCGTTGGAACAAGTGGTCGACTGTGTTGGAGGCTCCTAACATCATCATACAATGTGGCACACCATGTAATCCAGCTAATCTGATATTTCCTCCAGATACCACATTACTTGAACACGACTGTTTGAGTTGGTTTTGGATCAGCTCTGATTGGTTTACTAAAAGTAATCTGTTGGAAAACCCTGAGTTTATCTTATACACAGATTGTTCAAGCATTGTGGAGGGGTGTGTGAGGAAGGCAGGCTGGGCAGTCACTACATTGGGCAATGTGATAGTGACAGGCATGTTACCTGCAGGAACATCAGCACAGGTGGCGGAATTGGTGGCTTTGACAGAAGCATGCAAACAGGGGGAAGGAAAAACAGCTAATATCTACACAGATTCAAGGTATGCTTTTGGCGTTACCCATAATTTTGAAGAATGTGGAAAAACAGAGGATTCATGCCATCACTGGGAGCTCCTGTGAAGAATGGACCAGAGGTGATGGTTCTACTGAATGCTCTCCAGTTACTTGGACAAGTTGCAATTTTAAAAATGAAAGCACATGGAAAAATCTTTACAGACGAGAGTAAAGGTAATGACTTGGCTGACAGAGCTGCCAAGAGAACACCTCTGTCCCCTAAACTGATTAGGAAATACACATTGGATACTTTGCACCACATTAAGGACACGCAAAGCAGTGCACCAAAATATGAAGTGTGAAAATGGATGGCTGCAGGGTGCAAACTCAATCAAGAAGGTGTGTGGAAATACAACTTGAGATGTGTAGCGCCAAAGGCACTCTTACCCTACTTGGTGACACAGAGCCACTCTTTGGGATACCTTGGTGTGGACAAGGTAGTTTATCATTTTGTGGGCAAATGGTGGAATCCTGGTGTGCAGAAAGAGGCTGAGGCTGTCGTGGCAAATTGCAACATTTGATGAACCCTATAGGACGATTGAGGATTCCAAAAGAGAAGACAACAACGACATATGGGCAAAATAATAATAAATATATATATATACACACACACACACACACACACACATACCAATTATTCTCAAATGAGCGGCCGTTCATGTGTAAAGTATTAGCATTTCAATGAATATAATTATAGACTGTGTGTAGTGAATCCATTTGTCTTTCCCGCTCTCTCAGTCCCACCCCTTTCCTTTTGTCTACCAAGCTGTCATATTGGCTTAGCCCACTAGGGATTGTTCTATCATTGTTAGTAACCAATATCTACTGTTTGTTTGATATGTATTTCTGTGATTATTTAGTTAGTAAATTAATAATTAAGCCAATTTGTATATTTCTGGTTTATTATGGAAACTATGGTTTTTGCAGATAACCAAGAATTTTACGATGTTCAGATGAGACTGACGGAAGGTAACAATTAATAATCATTAATGGAAGACTAATTGATAAGATATGAAAATATCTGAATAGTCAAATCAGGAAACAGACTCTATAAAACAAACAAAAAAATCAGTGGTGCCCCGATTTCCTAGTTGATTCAAGTTCACATGATTAGTTTAAATCACGTAATAATAATTACACAGATAGTTGACTTGATAAAATAACAGTCTTCACAATTAATGATACTAAAGACACGACAATGGGCAACACATAACAAAACCACAGGGTTGAGTCCGTTTGAGGTCATCACAGGTCAACCAGGCACCTTAGATTTGAAAAAGGCAGACGTACACTTTGAATGACACAATGCTTAACAATTGCATACAACTTTCTAATTCAGTAGACAGCATGGGGAATAACTCCCGAGGGGGGATATGACGTAGTGCCAGGACAGTGGGTGACGGTTTACATTTTTTTTAACAGACACATTAAGGCCAAAATGGGAAGGTCCTTATAAAATTTAGCTTATAACGAGGTCAGCAGTGAAAGTCCAGGGAAAATCACAATGGATACATGTAACTCATTGCAAGGGTGTCCATTTTGATGACAAAGCGGAGCCTGGAGAATAATGAACTGATTGCTAATCAATCAGGGCCCAATCTCAGATGAAGAAGCATAGTAAGATGATCAGAACCTGATCGGTTTCTATGTTGTACACCGCAGTCATCATATTAGGGATATCTAGGTGAAATGTCCAACTTTTTCCTGAAAATTGGAATGTGCTTACTTAGGGAAATATATGTGAAATATCAATTTCTCTTGAAACCAGGACATGTTACTTTCACTTTTCTTGTTCTTCTTCATTACAGGTTATGAGAATCTACCGTCTGAATTTGCAGCAATACCCCTTCACCCAAGGCCTGTACATGAAACGATACAAGATCACCGGTGAAGTGTTCATTAGAGACATCCTTATCAACCAGTGGAACGGAAGAATAATTCCTCACTACCGACAGACTGTCATAACATATTCTCTAATAGTTATCTATGTGGGGCTGATACCAGGGGGGGGGGGGGGGGGGGACGAACAGCTGATCATACTTAAAAGGACTCTGAATGATTACCTTGCCAATAGGACGATTGAATATTATTGTCTTGCAGACAAATATTTTTGGGTGAGTTTCCTCCCAATACAGGCTGTGGTAGGAATCGTAAGGGTCATCATCATTAGACCTGTTAATACCTATTTTCTATAACTTTGTGTGAAATATATTTCTTACTGCAACAGCAAGTAAAATATGCCCTGTGTGTTTTATAGTAATGCAAGGTGTTTTATGGGAATGATTTTATGCTCCCTGCTAATGTTATTTATACTGTCTATTTTTTCATGTTTTCTGAAAATACATTTGAAGTATATTTATTTTTTAAATGGTCTAAGGGAAGTGTAAGAATATTCTAAGATAAATACACAACGCAGAGGACTAAAGGTCAAGAGGGAATTAATGATCAATGGAAATAGTTGTTTTTCTGTAATGGGGAAGTGAAGATTAATGGGTCAGGGACACGGGAGGAATCAGTCCAGGACTCATAGCTACATGTGGCAAGTTCTCAATGGTCCGAATCCCCTATACATTGAGCCTGAAATGGGATACTTGTTATTTGAGCATTGGCCCAATTTTAATGCAAGGAATTCTAATTGAACAACCACAGGCTAGGGTTGGGTTATAAACTACATCCTGTCTCTTTGTTCAGAGGAGAAACCATTGAGGACAGGGAAGAATGAACATCTGCCATCTACTTCCCAGCATAAACTATGATTTGTTTTCTTTGAATAAATATATTTTCTCCCCCTGATTTGCTTTGGGGTCTGTTATTGAAGAATAAAATAAACTGCTAACAATAGCAAAGGGTCTGAATACTTAGGTAAACAAGGTATCTTTTTTTTATGTATAAAGTTGAAAACATGTCTAAAAACCTTTTTTCACTTTGTCATTAAAGTGTACTGGGTGTAGATTTGTGTGGGAAAAAAACTACTCAATCCATTTTTAGAACAACGCTGTAACGTAACAAAATGTGGAAAGAGTCAAGGAGTCTGAATACTTCCCGAATGCACCTTAATGCAGCAACCTTAGTAATGTAGCTAGCTACAACAAGTAGACCTGTTGCTATGTAGCAGGAGCAGTTAGCTTTATCACTAGCATGTCATTCCGGGACAGGGAGCTTTAGCAATCATTATTCCAAGAAACTATTTAAGACCACAAAATCTATAGGACAAGAACTATCAAGCTAAAAAGAGTCATCAGGGCAGGACTCAAAAACATTCATACATTTTGGTCATATTTGTCAGTATTTGCTCATCAAACAATCTCATTCCAAATTCATGGGCAATAAAATGGAGTTGGTCCCCCCTTTGCTGCTATAACAGACTCCCCCGCAGTAATTTCGGAACATTGCTGCGGGGACTTGCTCCCATTCAGCCACAAGTGCATTAGTGAGATCGGGCGCCGATGTTGGGCGATTAGGCCTGGCTCGCAGTCAGCGTTCCAATTCATCCCAAAGGTGTTTGATGGGGTTGAGGTCAGGGCTCTGTGCAGACCAGTCAAGTTCTTCGACATTGATCTCGACAAACCATTTCTGTATGGACCTTTTCGTGCACGGGGGTAACATGCTGAAACAGGAAAGGGGCTTCCACAAACTGTTGCCACAAAGTTGTAAGCACAAAATCGTCTAGAATGTAATTGTATGCTGTAGCGTTAAGATTTCCCTTCACAGGCCTAGCCTGAACCATCAAAAACTGCCCCTGACCATTATTCCTCATCCATCAAACTTTACAGTTGGCACTATGCATTCGGGAAGATAGTGTTCTCCTGGCATCCGCCAAACCCAGATTCATCCGTCGGACTGCAAGATGGTGAAGCATGATTAATCCCTCCAGAGAACGGGTTTCCACTGCACCAGAGACCAATGGCGACGAGCATTACATCACTCCAGCCGACACTTGGCATTGCGAATGGTGATCTTAGGCTTGTGTGCGGCTGCTTGGCCATGGAAAGCCATTTCAAGAAGCTAATGACGAACAGTTCATGCAGATGTTGCTTCCAGAGGACAGATGATTTTTACACGCTACGTGCTTACTCACTCAGCAGTCCCATTCTGTGATCTTGTGTTGCCTGCTACTTTGTGGCTGAGCCGTTGTTGCTCTTAGACGTTTCCACTTCCCAATAACAACATTTAGTTGACCGGGAAGGTCTAGTAGGGCAAACATTTGACGAACTGACTTGTTGGAAAGGTGGCATCCTACAATGGTGCCATGTTGAAAGTCACTGAGCTCTTCAGTAAGGCCATTCTACTGCCAATGTTCGTATACGGAGATTGCATGGCTGTGCGCTTGATTTAATACACCAGTCCGTATAGGTGTGGCTGTAACAGCCAAATCCAGTAATTTAACCTGTCTAGGACTGGGGTTCTGCTAGCCAAATACAAATCAACAGAAATCTCATAAATCAAATCTCTCAAACATACAAGTATTAGGCACCATTTTAAAGATAAAATTCTCGTTAATCCAGCCAGTGTCTGATTTAAAAAATGCTTTACAGCGAAAGCTCCACAAACGATTATGTTAGGTCACCACCAACTCACAGACAAACTCAGCCATTTTTCCAGCCAAAGAGAGTCACAAAAAGCACAAATAGAGCTAAAATTAATCACTAACCTTTGATGATCTTCATCAGATGACACTCATAGGACATGTATGTTTTGTACGGTAAAGTTCATATTTATATCCAAAAATCTTATTTTACATTGGCGTGTTATGTTCAGTAGTTCCAAAACATGCAGTAATAGTGAAGAGAGCCACATGAATTTACGGAAATACTCACTATAAATGTTGATGAAAATACATGTGTTATACATTGAAATATAGATAAACTTCTCCTTAACTTCTTGCGTGTAGCCATGCCGGATCCGGTAGCGTAATCATAGCCTCAAGCTCAATACCATAACGCAACGTTAACTATTCATGAAAATCGCAAATGAAATGAAATTAATATGCTAACTCTCAAGCTTAGCCTTTTGTTAACAACACTGTCATCTCAGATTTTCAAAAATATGCTTCTCAAGCATAGCAAACTAGCATTTGTGTAACAGTACTGATAACTAGCGTAGCATTTAGCATTAGCATCAGCAGGAAACATTTTCACAAAAACCAGCAAAAACATTCAAATAAATCTTTTACCTTTGAAGAACTTCGGATGTTTTCAATGAGGAGACTCTCAGATAGCAATGTTCAGTTTTTCCTGAAAGATTTTTTGTGCAGGAGAAATCGGTCCGTTTGGTGCGTCACGTTTGGCTACCAAAAGAAAACGAAAATTCAGTTATCCAAACGCCAAACTTTTTTCCAAATTAACTCCATAATATCGACTGAAACATGGCTAACGTTGTTTAGAACCAATCCTCAAGGTGTTTTTCACATATCTCTTCAATGATGCACACTTCCAGGAACGATACTTCGCTGTCTGTATCGCATGGTCAATTTTTTGCCACAGAGTTACGCACCAACGTAGACAAAGGACACCGGACGGGCCCCTGGCAAATGTAGTCTCTTATGGCCAATCTTCCAATGATATGCCTACAAATACGTCACAATGCTGCAGACATCTTGGAGGAACGGCAGAGCGCATAAGCTCATTCACAGCATATTCACAGCCATATAAGGAGACAATGGAAAACAGAGCCTCAAAAATCCTGCTCATTTCCTGGTTGAAGTTGCATCTTGGTTTCGCCTGTAAGATCAGTTCTGGGGCACTCAAAGATAATATCTTTGCAGCTTTGAAAACGTCAGTGTTTTCTTTCCAAAGCTGGCAATTATATGCATAGTCGAGCATCTTTTTGTGACAAAATATTGCGCTTAAAACGGGCACGTTTTTTCATCCAATAATGAAATAGCGCCCCCCTAGCTTCAACTGGTTAATGCAACCACTGTGTCAGATTTCAAAAACACTTTACAGAAAAAGCATAATCTGAGTACGGTGCTCAGAGCCCAAAACAGCCAAAAGAAATATCCGCAACATATCCGCATGTTGCGCATGTTTTTATCATAAATGTTCAATAATGTTCAAACCGGAGAATTCCATTGTCTGTAGAAAAGCAATGTAACGAGAGATTACCTCTCATGTGAACGCGCGTGACTGAGAACGAGGCTGCTGCCAGACCCCTTAGTCAAACAGCTCTCATTCGCTCCCACTTCACAGTAGAAGCCTGAAACAACATTCTAAAGATGGTTGACATCTAGTGGAAGCCTTAGGAAGTGCAAAAGAACCCATATCCCACTGTGAATTTGATAGGGGCCGAGTTAAAAAACTACAAACCTCAGATTTTCCACTTCCTGTTTGGATTTCTCAGGTTTTTGCATACCATATGAGTTCTGTTATACTCACAGACATCATTCAAACAGTTTTAGAAACTTCAGAGTGTTTTCTATCCAATACTAATACTAATAATATGCATATATTAGCATCTGGGACTGAGTAGGAGGCAGTTCATTCTGGGCACGCTATTAATCCAAAAGTGAAAACGCTGCCCCCTATCCCAAAGAAGTTAAAGGGGTGTCCGCATACTTTTGTATATATAGTGTACTATCATCAATAGGCACTAAAGCAGTTCGCATCTATGAATGGCCTTCAGAATAAAAAAATGTATTGAATATATATTTTTTTCCTCACCCACAATACCCCATGACAAAATGCTAATTTATTGAAAATGAATGACAGAAATCTCATTTACATAAGTATTCACACCCCTTTGCTATGACACTCCAAATTGACCTCAGGTGCACTGTTTCCACTGTTTCCATTGATCATGTTACGATAACTTGATTTGAGTCCACCTGTAGCCAATTCAATTGTTTGGACATGTTTTAGAAAAAAAACACCTGTCTATATAAAGTCCTACATTTTACAGTGCATGTCAAAGCAGAAACCATACCATCGAAGGAATTGTCAAGGCAAAGCTGTCAAGCTTTGTGCAAAGCTGTCAAGGCAAAGGGTGGCTACATTGAAGAATCTCAAATATAAAATATATTTTGATTTGTTTAAGACTTTTTTGGTTACTACATGATTCCATATGTATGATTTCATAGTTTTGATGTCTTCACTATTATTCTACAATGTAGAAAATAGTCAAAATAAAGAAAAACCCTGGAATGAATAGGTGTGTCCAAACTTTTGACTGGTATTGTATATCATAAAGTTTTACATAAACACACACTTCAATAACTTGTGCCAAAATCACTTCTTTAAGTCACAAAATACATATTCATTAAGTAATTCACCCATGGGATAATTCACTTTGGTTATTTCTGTCAACCAATAAAATGTTCCTTGATGACTCGTAGACTAATTTGCACCATGCACACCAGGTCTTCAACAAGGAAACAAACAGGTAGGTTAAATTAAACAACTATTCTCTACCAAAACTTCAATCGTTATTCAAATAATATATTTCACATTGCTAGAGCTTGTATGTTTAAATGGGCTGCTTTATACACGGTTGAATCATGGTTAACAAGTTACATTGTTTTAATAACAATACATTTGAAATTGTGTTTTTTACATTGGATAAAAGCGAAGAGAAACAGCTACAAAAATTGCATTTGAGGAACAATGGGAAAGTAATTCTGCTTTGAAATATGATAAACGTGTAACCTAATATTTCAGAAAATTTGAACGTTTTGGTACCTACTGGAGAGCTCATCTTTGTCTACATCCATTCAGCATCGTTCACACCCTCTTAAAGAGATAGGTGGGCCTAAAGCTTAAGTGTTGATCTGAGCATTCTGTCCTAACAACAGCAGTCAAGCACCCAAGCTAATGTTGGCTAGCTTGCTAGCTACTTCCAGACACAAATGAGAGAACAGCTCACAGACAGCTGCTTAGGCTGTTTTTATGATATCCAGAGCGTTGGTGACTGCAATTGTGCTGCTGGCAACAATATGTTTTTATGCCAATGTTTACTGACACCGGTCATATCAACGGGTGTTAAGCGTTCGTAAATTTGTCAGATATTCTGCTCTCTGGCACACTCAGACGAGAGTGTTCTGAAATCGAAGTAGACAGCCAGAGAGAATTTACCAGCTACGTCTATTGAAATGGTTACTTGTGTAGTGGAGTCTTTTGTTAAGACATGTAACTGGCTAGCTAGGTAAACAATGAACCATAATCACAACTCATGACGTTACTACCCTGCCTGAATCTGCAGGTACCTAACCAACCAGGTTCAAATGTTAGCTAGCTAACATTAGGCTACAACTAGCAAAGTAAATGGCTCTGAGATACGAATAAGATCATACACATAACATTAGCTAGCTAACAGTACACTTTGAAATGAAAAAACTGTAATATCTGAAAATGTAACTACCTAGACTATCATGGATGGACGCTGCTATGGTTGAAGATGTAATCCAGAGACAGGTGTTCTCTTAGCTATCATACTCTAATTCCACTGATTTCAAAACTCGTCCTCCAGAATGTGGAGAACAACATTGCAGTTTTACTACGAGATATATGCCTATGTCACATTATCTTTTCAGTATTCTTGGTTATACCTTGAAGAGATACAATACTCTTTCTCCAACCAATAATTTGATTCAGTGTCATTGTCTAGAAGTCAGGGACATGCGCTCCATGACACCCACCCAGACTTGAATCCCATTGGAAATCTGTGGAAAGACTTGAAGGTTGCTGTTCACCGCTGCTCCCCATCTATTTCTCATAAAGCCAGTCTGGTCAGAGTGTATTACTTGGTGCAGCGAGCCTTCCATACGGATGGCTAAGATTTTGTCATCCCAGTTTAGAAAAGGAAATTGGGCGATAAGATCCACATTCCAGGGGAACCTTTGGCTTTAAATAGTAATAAAATTGAAGTCTGATAAAGATTTGTGTGGGGGGGGGGGCAGGAATGGGCAAAGTAGACCACCGTCTGGACCCGGTGATTTACCACTTTTTATTGTGAACACTGCAGTTGCAATCTCCTTCCGGTGTAAAATCTTCTTCTAAACCATCATGGGAGTCTATCAATTGAAGGCATATTCAGACCATCGAAGAACAAAAATCAATCAACAAAGGGTCTTGAGGAGATTGAGATGTATAGCGCAGAGTAAAACTGTTTGAATTGATCTCTTTATGTATAACTGTGGTAGCACCAGACAGGGTCCTTATTTGTGGGATTAAACATGAGGCCTCAGATTTACGGATCTAATGTGCAAGGAGTTTATTGGCCTTGTCGCCTTGCTCAAAACACTGTATCGAGCTCGTAAGAGTAATTGTTCAGCTTGTCTGGTAGAGAGCTCATCAAATTCAGATTTGAGTAGCTGGCGTTCTTTATATAGATCAGAGGAAGGATCTGTAACATACTTCTCATTCAATGTAGCTATGGCTTCGCTCAGTTCTCAAAGACCGAGATTTGGTTTTGTTGGCTGTATATTTGGACAAGTAGGTATGCTTTGAGGGACTCCCATATGGAAGAGCAGGACATACTTGGGGTTGAATTAATAAGGAATAAGATTATTTCAGAAGAAATTAAATGGACAAACTCCTTATCTGAGAGTAAAATTGAGTTAAGACACCATTGAGAACACATACGAGCATGCCCTTTAAATGTCTCAGCACCCTCCAACATTTCACAGGGTTGTTAGCCCCTTTGATGTTCAACTAAATATATTATTATTATTTTGGCCACCATGAGCACTCCCGTTATACCACCCTGTCATTAGAGCACAGAGTGGAAAAGCAATGAATACCCAAAAAACCCAGGATAAATTGTCTCAGTAATAATGTACGGTGTAAGACACTTGGGGAAAAAGACAGAATGACAACATCAGAACTGAACAATTCAACCTCCTTCCTCCCCCCGATCCCAGACAATATCTCCCCAATGAGGCACAAGACTAAATAGAACATATTTTCTTTACACAGTATGTCTGTGAGAGTGTGGTGATAAACCCACAGTACAGCCTTTTAAAGTAGTGTTCTTTGTTAGAGAAACAAGCAGCAAATACATGTTTTTTTAAAGTCAATCCCGTGTGCAAACGAAATTAGAAAAGCACCACTTGTAGTTGTATAAAATTATATTCCCAGTATTATAACATGTATTGAGGGGAAAATAAATAAAACATATCAAGGCTCAACCCAAAACCTCTCATTTGAAGTAAGAAGAACATAGTAAAAACGACCCAAAACAATTAATTAAAACATTATAGTCTAGTTGGACGATGTGACAACGTACAGCCAAGACCACAAAACTGTCTGTACAATGTTTAAAGTTTGCTGCGTATAAATGACGTTCAAAACCTTGAACATTGAAGTGAAGAACCCCCAAAAACGTGTAGCATCGGAACATTTACTGGTTTACTCGGTCGAGACAAACGGATGTGGTAAACAAATAACCAAAAATGTTTTGGGGTCAATGAGACAATACGTAAACAAAGGAATTACGTAAACCCTTAATACAATGAAATAAAAATGACAGTGTTAAGGCAAGCACACTAGATGATCAAAACATTAGATCACATCAAATAAGCCTGAGTGGGTTCGCCAACTCTCAAACAGGAATAATACAGTTATAACTAAAAATAGTGGTACCACAGGTGGGCTACTTACTTACTATCCACAGTTAGCAAGCAACAGTTGCTGATCAATGAGCAAGTTTCAGCCTCCAGTATTTATGCTGCAGTAGTTTGTGTCGGGGGGCTAGGGTCAGTTTGTTATATCTGGAGTACTTCTCCTGTCTTATCCGGCGTCCTGTGTGAATTTAAGTATGCTCTCTCTAATTCTCTCTTTCTCTCGGGGGACCTGAGCCCGAGGACCATGCCTCAGGACTACCTGGCATGATGACTCTTGCTGTCCCCAGTCCACCTGGCCGTGCTGCTGCTCCAGTTTCAACTGTTCTGCCTGTGATTATTATTATTTGACCATGCTGGTCATTTATGAACATTTGAACATCTTGGCCATGTTCTGTTATAATCTCCCCTCGGCACAGCCAGAAGTGGACTGGCCACCCCTCATAGCCGGGTTCCTCTCTAGGTTTCTTCCTAGGTTTTGGCCTTTCTAGGGAGTTTTTCCTAGCCACCGTGCTTCTAAATCAAAATCAAATCAAATGTATTTGTCACATACACATGGTTAGCAGATGTTAATGCGAGTGTAGCGAAATGCTTGTGCTTCTAGTTCCAACAATGCAGTAATAACCAACGAGTAATCAACTAACAATTCCAAAACTACTACCTTATATACACAAGTGTAAAGGGATAAAGAATATGTACATAAAGATATATGAATGAGTGATGGTACAGAGCGGCATAGGCAAGATGCAGTAGATGGTATCGAGTACAGTATATACATATGAGATGAGTAATGTAGGGTATGTAAACAAAGTGGCATAGTTTGTAAACAAAGTGGCTAGTGATACATGTATTACATAAAGATGCAGTAGATATAGAGTACAGTATTTACGTATACATATGAGATGAATAATGTAGGGTATGTAAACATTATATTAAGTAGCATTGTTTAAAGTGGCTAGTGATACATTTTACATCAATTCCCATTATTAAAGTGGCTGGAGTTGAGTCAGTGTGTTGGCAGCAGCCACTCAATGTTAGTGGTGGCTGTTTAACAGTCTGATGGCCTTGAGATAGAAGCTGTTTTTCAGTCTCTCGGTCCCAGCTTTGATGCACCTGTACTGACCTCGCATTCTGGATGATAGCGGGGTGAACAGGCAGTGGCTCGGGTGGTTGCTGTCCTTGATGATCTTTATGGCCTTCCTGTGACATCGGGTGGTGTAGGTGTCCTGGAGGGCAGGTAGTTTGCCCCCGGTGATGCGTTGTGCAGACCTCACTACCCTCTGGAGAGCCTTACGGTTGTGGGCGGAGCGGTTGCCGTACCAGGCAGTGATACAGCCCGACAGGATGCTCTCGATTGTGCATCTGTAGAAGTTTGGGAGTGCTTTTGGTGACGAGGCTGAAGAAATTCGGCTTCTGTTGAAGAAGCGCTGCTGCGCCTTCTTCACGATGCTGTCTGTGTGGGTGGACCAATTCAGTTGGTCTGTGATGTGTACGCCGAGGAACTTAAAACTTACTACCCTCTCCACCCAGTTGCACAGGGCCTCGAGCTTGATGACGAGCTTGGAGGGTACTATGGTGTTAAATGCTGAGCTGTAGTCGATGAACAGCATTCTCACATAGGTATTCCTCTTGTCCAGATGGGTTAGGGCAGTGTGCAGTGTGATTGCATTGTCTGTGGACCTATTTGGGCGGTAAGCAAATTGGAGTGGGTCTAGGGTGTCAGGTAGGGTGGAGAAGATATGGTCCTTGACTAGTCTCTCAAAGCACTTCATGATGACGGAAGTGAGTGCTACGGGGCGGTAGTGGTTTAGCTCAGTTACCTTAGCTTTCTTGGGAACAGGAACAATGGTGGCCCTCTTGAAGCATGTGGGAACAGCAGACTGGGATCAGGATTGATTGAATATGTCCCGTAAACACACGAGCCAGCTGGTCTGCGCATGCTCTGAGGGCGCGGCTGGGGATGTCGTATGGGCCTGCAGCCTTGCGAGGGTTAACACGTTTAAATGTTATACTCACCTCGGCTGCAGTGAAGGAGAGTCCGCATGTTTTGGTTGCGGGCCGTGTCAGTGGCACTGTATCGTCCTCAAAGCGGGCAAAAAAGTTATTTAGTCTGCCTGGGAGCAAGACATCCTGGTCCGTGATGGGGATGGTTTTCTTTTTGTAATCCGTGATTGACTGTAGACCCTGCCACATACCTCTTCTACACCTGCATTGCTTGCTGTTTGGGGTTTTAGGCTGGGTTTCTGTACAGCACTTTGAGATATCAGCTGATGTACAAAGGGCTACATAAATACATTTGATTTGACTTCTTGATGTGGAGTTGAATGGGACCCATAGCCTCTTCCGGAGAAGTCAAAGGTGTAGTCTTTTCCATCAGGAGAAAGCCGCAGACGGGCCGGGAATAGCGGTCCCTACTTCACTCCTCAATCGTAGCAACTACCTCCGTTTTCATCTCAACTATCTCCGAGCATAGTAGCTTGATGGCCTCGAGAATGTTAATTTCAGCGCCACCTGGCAAAGCCGCACCCCCGGGTAAAGTGCGAGTATCTGGGCCCTTAGACTCAGGAAAGGGCAGTGGTTAAAATGGGTCTTGTAGGCCGGGTTCCCTCAAAGTCGTGTTTTTTGCCTTATGTGTTTCGTCGACATGCTGACATTTGAAAGCAAAGTAGTCTTGGGTATTACGTAAAAGGATCACCAAACTAATATTTGAAAATAAATATGATTTTGCTCCAAAATTCCCATAAACTTTAAGAATACTGCGGGAGCAAACGGAAAACACGTCAGTTGCACATGGCGCCCCTAGCGGCCCATTTCAATGATTTTTGTGTCCCATGGAGGATTCAAACTTACACCACGAGTGGCGATAGATGTCAGGAACTTGGTGCCATACCACTGTAAGCAAACTTTCCAGAGTAATATTTGCTCGAGAGGCACATAATTATATTATCAGAGCATGAGCATGCCAGTGGTAAGTATTGTTTAGTGAGAAAGTGTTGGGATGAGGTACAAATATATGATTACCCACCCCCAAAATGTATATTTATGAGCAACCGCCCCCCACCACCGTCTCACTTGAATACATTTTTTCTGACAATTTGAAGGAGTTGGGCAAAGGCTGAAATTGGGGTTGAAAGTTACCCTTTAATACAGGTTGAGAAAATCTGTAATGAAGAATGGGAGAAAATTGCCAAATCCAGATGTGCAAAGTTGATACAGACATACCCACTCCAAGCTGTAATTGCCGCCAGGGGTGTGAATACTTATGTAAATGAGTTATAACTGCATTTCATTTTCAATATATTTGCTAAAGTTTCTAAAAACATGTTTTCACTTTGTCATTATGGGGTATTGAGTGTGAATGGTTGTGAAAAAAACCCCATTAATTTAACCATTTTGAATTCAGGCTGTAACTACAAAATGGGGAATAAGTTTATGGGTATGAATACATTCTGAAGGCAAGTCGATAAGATAATTGTTTTCCAGAATCGAGAACGAAGAGAGTATCGCCAATAACAGGTTAGTTGACGAATCTATGGCTGCTTTTATATAGGTAAACTTGTAAAATCAGTAATGATACCAAAAATATTTGGTTATATCACATTATCTGTAGCTAAATTAAAGTAGGTTGCAGAGCACCCTGCCTCTATCCTTATCCTAGCTATTGTAATTTCTTAGTCTGTCAGGATGTTCATTTCAAGCTCATCAACTACAACCCTTTGCAGTGATGATTTCTTTGATTTATTCTTCTCTCACTTTTGTCTCCCATGATCTAGTCAGCTCTCCTCTCCTGTGTCCTGCTCCCAGATATCAACCAATTGCTATTCACCAAGCATTGGCTTAGCTGATTCACTCACCTGTGAGGAGAACCATCCTACTGCAGTTTGAACTAGCCCTAATGTCACTATTAGACATTGAGACCACATGCATTTGCCTGTTGTCTTTTCTTTCTGGGTTGTCTTTTTTAGTTTAATTGTATTTATTTACTAGGCAAGTCAGTTAAGAACAAATTCTTATTTACAATGACGGCCTACACCGGCCAAACCCAGACGATGCTGGGCCAATTTGTGCGCCTTCCTATGGCATTCACAATCACGGCCGGTTGTGACACAGCCTGTCTTACATAGTCTAGTGAATTTTTAAGAGTCAACTACTGATATACATGCTTGGTATTATATTAGAATAGCGGTTTGCGAAAGCAACAGCTACTCTTCCTTGGGTCCTATTGCACGCATAGCCTCCTTATAAATACACACACACAAAATATCTAGGTAAATTAGGGGAGAGGCGTTGTGCTGAAGTGTTGCTTTAGCATTTTCATTTCATGTTCATATGAGATAGAAGGGAGTTCCATGCAATAATGGCTCTATATAAAATACTGTATGCTTTCTTGAATTTGTTCTTGATTTGGGGATTGTGAAAAGACCACTAGTGGCATGTCTGGAGGGGTAAATGTTTGTGTCAGAACTGTGTGTAAGTTGACCATGCAAACAATGCTTGTTAGAGCATATCAAAGACTAAATTCCATAGAGAATTAGGTTGAGGTGACAAATTATATTTACCGTAATTGCTGGACTATTAAGCGCACCTGAATATACACCGCACCCACTGAATGATTAAAAAAATATGTATTTTGTACATATATAAGCCGCAGGTGCCTACCGGTACATTGAAACAAATTAACTTTACACAGCCTTTAAACGAAACACGGCTTGTAACAAAAATTAAACAGTGGCCTACCAAGAAAGTCATTGGTCACTATCTTCCTCCTCCTGTGCACTGAAACCACTGAAGCCATCTCCTTCGGTGTCGGAGTTGAATAGCCTCAGAATTGCTTCATCCAATGTTGGATCGTTTTCATTGTCGCTCTCGTCACTTTCATCCGGAGGCAAATACCCCGCTGAGCTCATGCTGCCCCTTCAACACGCAGCAGTCCAGCCTTTCGAAACCCGTTGATGATAGTGGATTTTTTGACAATGCTCCACGCTGTCAGGACCCACTGGCAGACTTGACCATAAGTTGCTCTTCGCATGCGGCCCGTTTTAGTGAAGGATTTCTCCCCACTTGTCATCCAAGCCTCCCACTGAACAAGGAGAGCCACCTTAAATGCACGATTTACACTGATGTGGAGTGGCTGCAAATACTTTGGACCATCTGCTTTTCTTCCTTCTGAAAGCTGTTGTTGTCTTTTTGCACTGAGTCAGTTTCTCACGCTGCTTTCCAACGTCTTATCATCGACTCATTAAGGCCAAACTCCCGTGCAGCAGCTCTATTTCCTTTTCCAACAGCCAGATTGATCGCCTTCAACTTGAAAGCTGCATCATATGCATTTCTCCGTGTCTTTGCCATGATGAGGGTGACAAAATTACTACCGGAATCAGAATGATGGGAAGTTTGAGCGCGCTCGATTTACGTCACATTATGTGACGGTGCTCAGTTTTTTGGCGGCATGAATCTTGTGAAAGCGGGAAAAATCCATAAATTAGCCGCATCATTGTATAAACCGCGAGGTTCAAAGCGTGGGAATAAAGTAGCGGCTTATAGTCCGGAAATTACGGTACTATTGTAACATGCAGTGATGAATTCTATTGTCCCTGTCAGGAGTACAGGCTTTTGCCGTAGATAGCAGAGTTCTCATCTCTGGACCACATGATCTTAAAATTGCCTTATGTTAAGGCACTTCTCTCACTCTACATCCATGGGCTACACTGGTGACCAGGGTGGGATCATTTTGATACTTCTATGTGGCCTGGAAACAGAAATGCTCCACAAGAGAGGGGGGGGATACTGAAGCATGCATTGATGACAGTTCTACAGTCTCCATTAGAGGCTCAGGCTAAACCCAAAGATCGAGTTTAGGAATCTGCTCTATATACACTGATAGGGTTGCAAATGGTGGGAAACTGTCCGGGAAATTTCCAGATTTTTTTCTGACATTTTCTATGGGAAATGTTCCCAGGGAAGCCTGGGAATTTTGCTTAAATGAGCAGTTAACCTATTGTGGGATACACAAGGCAATTATAGGTATTGTGGCATATTTTGGTTAAACTATCCCAAAATCAATGGAATTGCAACCCTTACTTTCAGAGTGCATTCTTCCATCACATGTGCAGTGCACTCTTTCATCACATGTACAACTGATTCTCAAAATCTTGCAAACTAATGAGATGCTATTGAGCCCACACTTCAACACAGTCTGAGCCAAGGACTACATGCTTTCTGGTAAGTTTTGAATTACAATACTGGGTGGGGCGAATATATTTTATATGACATACATGATTTTTTGTTAACTGGTTAATGGTAGCCTACAGCAAAGTGTGTTGAAATCATTTCTAACTTGTTAACAATTTCTGCTAGTTCGTTTTTGCTACCATATAGGTTTTAGCTTGCTTGAGCCTGCTAACTGAGGAATGTTAATTTGTTTGTTTCCATACATGTTTAATTTTAAAACATTTATCTTACAAAAGGAGTCGTTTAACCTAACCGCTTAACTTATTTGGGGTAGGGGGCAGTATTTGGAAATTTGGATGAATGAGGTGCCCAAAGTAAACTGCCTGCTACTCAGGCCCAGAAGCTAGGATATGCATATAATTAGTAGTATTGGATAGAAAACACTAAAAAGTTTCCAAAACTGTTAAAAATAATGTCGGAGTATAACAGAACTGATATAGCAGGAGAAAACACTTTCTTTTTTGGAGGTGACACCATTTAAAATACCTGTCTATGGGGAAATCAATGGAAAACTTCCCAGATTGCAGTTCCTATGGCTTCCAATAGTCTTTAGAAAGAGTTTAAGGCTTTTTTCTTTTTTTTAAAATTAGCTAGAATTTGAATTTCTTTCAAAGTGGCTCCCATTTTGGTTGTAGTGTTGTGGCGCGCGTGGATGAGGGCGCGCACTTCGTTATTTATCTCCGGTAATGAACATACTATTCTCCGTCTTAAATGTTATCTTTTATTTACATATTAGGGTACCTGAGGATTGATTACAAATGTTTATTGGTAACCTTTGGGATTCATTTGTATGCATTTTGAACATGGATTACTGAGTCAAGCTCGCCAACTACACTTACTTTTTTGGGATAAAAAGGACTTTATCGGGAAAAAAACAACCATTTGTGATGTAGCTGGGACCCTTTGGATTTCACACAGAGGAAGATCTTCAAAGATAAGTGATTTATTTTATTGCTATTTCTGACTTTCATGACGCCTCTGCTTGCTTGGAAAATGTTTTTAATGCTTTTGTATGCGGGGCGCTGTCCTCAGTTAATCGTATGGTATGCTTTCGCCGTAAAGACTTTTTGAAATCTGACAAAGCTGCTGGATTAACAGAGACATTTTTTATTTTTTTAAATTTTTAACTGATGTATAAAACTTGTATTTTCATGAATGTTTAATATTACGAATTTTGAATTTCGCACTCTGCAATTTCACCGGATGTTGGCCAGATGGGACTCTAGCGTCCCACCTAAGAGATTAACTATTTATCTGTACATGGAATTGTATTTGTTGAGGTAGAGGGACTTTGGTCGAGGTGAAAATGATGAATCAGATACCTTATCGATGGCAACAGCTCATGGTCCTCCTGGAATCAGAAGGTTTTTTGACTCAATGGAGGAACGTAGTCAGAGAAATGCTGATGAATGTCTTGCTCGAGCTGTGTATGCAACTGGTTAACCTCTGATGCTCACAGGAAATGTGTATTGGAAGAGATTTCTGAATGTTTTTCGCCCAGCATACACCCCTCCAAACAGACATGCTTTATCTACTCATTTATGGATGCAGAGTTCAGAGTTCAAGTGACGGTCAAGAAAATCAAAGAAAGCAGACTGTATTGCAATCATCTCTGATGGATGGTCGAATGTTCGTGGGCAAGGAATAATTAACTACATCATCTCCACCCCTCAACCAGTATTCTACAAGAGCACATACACAAGGGACAACAGACACACTGGTCTCTACATTGCAGATGAGCTGAAGGCAGTCATCAATGACCTTGGACCACATAAAGTATTTGCACTGGTGACAGATAATGCTGCGAACATGATGGCTGCATGGTCTAAAGTGGAGGAGTCCTAACCTCACATCACACCCATTGGCTGTGCTGCTCATGCATTGAATCTGCTCCTCAAGGACATCATGGCACTGAAAACAATGGATACACTACAAGAAAGCCAATGAAATGGTTAGGTATGAGAAGGGTCATCAAGTTATAGCAGCAATGTACCTCACCAAGCAAAGTGAGAAGAATAAGAGAACCAAATTGAAGCTGCCCAGCAACACCCAATGGGGTGGCGTTGTCATCATGTTTGACAGTCTCCTGGAGGGGAAGGAGTCTCTCCAAGAAATGGCCATATCACAGTCTGCCGATATGGACAGCCCCATCAAGAGGATCCTCCTGGATGATGTATTTTGGAAAAGAGTGGTAAGCAGCCTGAAACCTATAGCAGTAGCCATTGCACGGATTGAGGGAGACAATGCCATCCTATCTGATGTTCAGAGTCTGCTTGCAGATGTAGGCGATGAAATACATACTGCTCTGCCCACTTCACTGTTGCTCCAAGCAGGGGTAAACTGGAGTTCTGAAAGACATCAAAAAGCGTGAAAACCTCTGCCTGAAGCCCATACACGCCGCAGCGTACATGTTGGACCCCAGGTATGCTGGCAAGAGCATCCTGTCTGGGGCAGAGATCAACAAGCCCTATGGTGTTATCACTACTGTGTCTCGCCACCTTGGTCTGGATGAGGGCAAGGTTCTTGGCAGTCTGGCGAAGTACACTTCCAAGCAAGGGCTTTGGGATGGAGATGCAATGTGGCAGCCGTGCCAACATATCACAGCCACCTGGTGGAAGGGACTTTGTGGATCTGAGGCTCTTTCCCCTCAATCATCCTCCAAATCCCACCAACATCAGCCGCCTCAGAGCGCAACTGGTCCTTGTTTGGGAACACACACACCAAAGCACGCAACAGACTGACCAATACATGGGTTGAAAAATTGATGGCCAGCCGGGCATATTTGAGGCTTTTTGATCCTGACAACGAGCCACCCTCAAAAAGGTTGGAAAGTGACAGTAAAGATGATGCCTCAGAGTCTGTTGTTTAAGAGGTGGACATTGAGGAGGTCCAGGGAGAAGACATGGAAGCCTGAGAGGAAGACAACCAAAGCTTTCATTTCTAGAGTATCATTTAGATACTAGAGTATCAGTATTTAGAGTATGTTGAAAATATTTTGGGGAGATGCGATAAATCATTGGGGATCATTCAATAATGTGAAGAGTCAACTCTTCGGGAAGAGTCAACTCATTTAATTAAAGTTCCATTCATAACTAAATTGTTTTTTAAAAATTATTTATATTGGAAGGATTTAATCATTTGCAATTACACTAGCATTCAAAAGTTTGGGGTCACTTCGAAATTCCCTTGTTTTTTAAAGAAAAGCACATTTTTTGACCATTAAAATAACATCAAATTGATCAGAAATACAGTGTAGCCATTGTTAATGTTGTAAATGACTACTGTAGCTGGAAACGGCTGATTTTTTTTGTGGAACATCTACATAGGCATACAGAGACGGGAGGCCTCGGTGCACAACTGAGCAAGAGGACAAGTACATTAGAGTGTCTAGTTTGAGAAACAGATGCCTCACAAGTCCTCAACTGGCAGCTTCTTTAAATAGTACCCGCAAAACAACAGTGCCAACATCAACAGTGAAGAGGCGACTCCGGGATGCTGGCCTTCTAGGCAGAGTTCCTCTGTCCAGTGTCTATTCTTTTGCCCATCTTAATCTTTTCTTTTTATTGGCCAGTCTGAGACATGGCTTTTTCTTTGCAACTCTGCCTAGGCCAGCATCCCGGAGTCGCCTCTTCCTTGTTGACGTTGAGACTGGTGTTTTGCGGTTACTATTTAATGAAGCTGCCAGTTGAGGACTTGTGAGGCGTCGGTTTCTCAAACTCGACACTAATGTACTTGGCCTTTTGCTCAGTAGTGCACCGGGGCCTCCCACTCCTCTTTCTATTCTGGTTAGGGCCAGTTTGCGCTGTTCTGTGAAGGGAGTAGTACACAGCATTGTACGCGGTCTTCAGCTTCTTGGCAATTTCCCTCATGGAATAGCCTTAATTTCTCAGAACAAGAATAGACTGACGAGTTTCAGAAGAAACTGCTTTGTTTCTGGCCATGTTGAGCCTGTAAACGAACCCACAAATGCTGATGCTCTAGATACTTAACGAGTCTAAAGACGGCCAGTTGTATTGCTACTTTAAACAGCACAACACGTTTTCAGCTGTGCTAACATAATAGCAAAAGGGTTTTCTAATGATCAATTAGAAATGTCCTTGTTTCTGAAAGAAAAGCAGTTTATTTTGTCCATTTCAAATTGATCAGAAATACAGTGTGGACATTGTTAATGTTGTAAATTACTAATGTAGCTGGAAATGGCTGATTTTTAATGATATATCTACATAGGCATACTGAGGCCCATTATCAGCAACCATTACCCCTGTGTTCCAATGGAACGTTGTGTTAGCTAATCCAAGTTTATAATTGTAAAAGGCTTAGTGACCCCAAACTTTTGAACGGTAGTGTATATCTACTTATGACATGTTTTGTGTTTCTATCCACATATGATATGGTAAATATATCCAATGCAAAAACACATCTACATTTAAATGGAATTAATATTAATTTCCGTTAATTCCCACCTCTGAATATTTCCCAAAATGTGTAACCCTATGCACTGAACAAAGATATAAAATGCAACATGTAAAGTCTTGGTCCCATGTTTCATGAGCTGAACTCAAAAATCCCTGAAATGTTCCATACGCACAAAAAGCTTATTTCTCTCAAATATTGAGTCACTGTTAGTGATCATTTCTCCTCTGCCAAAATAATCCATTCACCTGACAGGTGTGGCATATCAAGAAGCTGATTAAACTGCATGAACATTACACAGGTGCACCTTGTGCTGGGGACAATAAAAAGCTACTTTAAAATGTGCAGTTTTGTCACACAACACATCACCACAGATGTCTCAAATTTTGAGGGAGAGTGCATGCAGACTGCAGTAATGTCTACCAGAGCAGTTGCCTGAGAATTTAATATTAATTTGGCTGTACATCTAACCAGCCAAACAACCCAGCCCAGGACCTCCATATCCGGCTTCTTCACCTGCAGGGGGGCTACAAGGCCTAACCATGGCTGCACCCCTGCCCAGTCATGTGACATCCATAGATTAGGGCCTTATGAATTTATTTCAATTGACAGATTTTTGAAATTGTTGCATGTTGCGTTTATATTTTTGTTCAGTGTACACAGATTGGTAGGTTACACTATACTTAGATACTTAAAATACTGCCTGATACATGTTTGCTATGTCTCCGTTCTCAATAAATGGTGAAACACTAAATGTGATGTGTTCTTTGTTCGAAGGTATATGCATAAAATGGGCACATTATGGAAAACATGTCTCACACTCATAGTTAGTAGCAGAATAGAACTTGCCACCGTCAACTTTTACAAGGTTAGTTACAAAGTTAGGCTAATCATTTAAACCACCTACATATATTCACACTCACTGAACATTTAGTATTTGAAACGCAAACATTAATTCCCCCAACTGATTTTACTATAATCCTGCTGACAATTTATCCTTCTCCATGCTTTATATTCCAACGCATCCAACATCATGCATGCCCACCATGATATTGGGCAACTGCTTACATTTGAAAACTCATTTGGTTTAGAAATCAAACAGCACAAAACCCAAACGGTTACAGATCGTCATCACTATCCAGGATTGGGATTTAGGGAAAAAAACAATGATATTAAAATCAGGTAAATTATTACTGTGCCACACTCCTCTGAAACCACAGTACAATACAGCATAAGTGTGTGTGAGTTGTGTTAAATCCAGACGCTCCATCTGAACATTAACACGCATGGCTTGCGATACGGTTTTGATAGTATCAGCGACAAAATAAACGTTAAAATCGACACATATTTTATAGGGTTAGTGTTCCCACATGGCCCCATCTCCAAGTTACAGAACTTTACAGAAGACAGACCGAAGACCAAGGGACCACCTGTGTTAATTACCTTGCTATCTAGCATGCTCCAGAAACTTCGTCACTGAAAAATAATATCGGCTGCAACTGTGATAAAGCCAGATGAAACAATGTCCAAGCACAGGAAGTTGGTGGTACCTTTATTGGGGAGGACCGGCTCGGGGAATTGACTGGATAGGAATATTGGAATCAAATACATCAAACACATGGTTTCCATGTGTTGATGCGCCGTTCCAGCAGCCTCCACTGGTGACAGTAAGTGTATTTTTTTTTTCATTTGTACAATTATTTTTGATATGATAAGAAAGTAAAGGGCTTTATGTTTCTAAAATCATATTGCAATTGAGAATAGATACACGTTTAGATGGACTACTTGGCTGTTTACCTCTGAAAATAACAAGGTCCTTGGACCTTTTTAATAAGGAGTAACGGTAGGCTCTTTAAGAGTACATCTTGGGCTACTAGCTAATGTTAGTTACCTAACTGCCTTTACTTAAGGAGCTTGCTACTTGCTGGCTACGCTTACTACCCTGTTATTGACGATGACATAACATAAACACAGCACGAACAATTTCACAGCCAAGAACACGCTTAGTGAAGATAGCTACAACTTCAACAGTAGTCCCTGCATGACAGAATACATGTTTTTTCCCACATCTTTGTTGTGCTACTAGTCGCTAACTTAGCTAGCCATTTAGCTAGCTAACCAGCTACAGTAGAGTTTGCAAAAATATATATCTTAAATTTGTAAACAAATATTACACTCTTACCTTAGTTACCTTTTTCAGATGACAAAAACGACAACCAGCAACCCGAGAATTTAGTAAAAATAACACCATGAACCGAAGCCCTTTGCAGAAATGTCAGTCGAGTCGAGCCAGGGCCAAAATTGAGACAGCCAGAGACCAGGCAGAGGTCTGTTGCTGAGAGGCAGGAGTCAGAAATAAGGTTTTAGCATATCCCAAATACCATGCCTTGCATTTAAATAGTCCACATTTAGCTTTTAAGGATTATGTGTTGAGAAATGTTGAAATAAGTCTAGGTTCAGGTTAGCTATTCCTTTGAAAATCAAGATTAATGCGCTCCCACGTACAAGTGCCACTGCTCGATTTCTATCGAGCTTGTTGGGAATAGAAATATGGGAGAGATAAATCGCGCATGCGCCACAGCTGGAGCCTGGAAAAAAGGTGTCCCACCATGCAACACAATGTAAATTGTGCGCAAGCAAGGTTTAGAGAAAGGGTCTGTGCTATCTGAGATCCTTGGGACGTCCATATGCCATTGAAGTTTAAATGTAGTTATTTAGCAGGAGACATGTTGAAACATTCTTGTATCTTCGAAAGTATTATGGTGCATGCATTCCATAATGCAGGCATATTCTGATTATTGAATAAATTGTGATTAGTTTGTATTTATAGTACATCACTGCCAGACAGCTGTTCATAATTTCGTTTGAAAGATTTTCTCCACAACGTTCTATCACAATGTATGGCCTTATTGTATTTTCTATAGGTAGTGTAAATGATAATGTGCGTACATATTTAGTGTATCAGGCCCAGGATGTTCAATTCATGTTCATGCAGCCCAAGGTGTGACAAAGGGAATCTGAGATGCAATGGGCTTTGCTGCCATCTAGTGATCAGATGGAGCTCTCCAGCTCCCTAGGGTGCTGAGATCTACCAAACCACATTCATACTGTACTTAAGCACTGCATCAGAAATTCTGCCAGCTTGGTAGATGAGAGACTGCACGAATCATCCTATTCTCACAATCTATCCTAAATCAGCAGCACAGTTGTAACATTCATTCACAGCCATATGCACATTAATGGGTTTACACAGGTGGTGGGTAAACATTGGATGAATGTTGATGCCTCTTCTTCAATGCTCCCAGGACAGTGTGGTCTCTGAAATCCCATACTAACATTGTTAACTCTTAAGGATCCACCCCTTTTTTCCAATTTTCGCCTAAAATGACATACCCAAATCGAACTGCCTGTAGCTTAGGCCCTGAAGCAAGGATATACTGGTACAATTTGCAAGCATATTCTTGGTAGAATTTGAAAGGAAACACTGAAGTTTGTGGAAATGTGAAAGGAATGTAGGATAATATAACACATTAGATCTGGTAAAAGATAATACAAAGAAGGAAAAAAAGTACTTTTTTTGTACCATCATTTTGAAATGCAAGAGAAAGGTCATAATGTATTATTCCAGCCCAGGTGCAATTTCAATTTTGGCCACTAAGTTTTAGACTGATCCGATGAACCATTGCATTTCTGTTCTAAATTTTGTATCAAGACTGCCCAAATGTGACTAATTTGTAAATTAATAACTTTTCATGTTCAAAACTGCACTCTCCTCAAACAATAGCATGGTATTATTTCACTGTAATAGCTACTGTAAATTGAACAGTGCAGTTAGATTAACAATAATCTAAGCTTTTTGCCAATATCAGATATGTCTATGTCCTGGGAAATTGTTACTTACAACCTCATGCTAAACGCGTTAGCCTACGTTAGCTCAACCGTCCCACAGGGGACCCACCGATTCTGAAGAAGTTTTAACATTGTGGGAGGCAACCTGTCTGCCTAGGAATATTACAACAACAAAAAATGTATATATATATATTTTTATTTAACCTTTGTTTAACTAGGTAAGCCAGTTAAGAACACATTATTATTTACAATGACGGCCTACCCTGGCCAAACCTAACCCGGACGACGCTGGGCCAATTGTGCGCCGCCCTATGGGACTCCCAATGACGGCCGGTTGTGATACAGCCTGGATTCGAACCAGGGTCTGTAGTGACGCCTCTAGCACTGAGATGCAGTGCCTTCGACAGCTGCGCCACTCGGGAGTAAGTGCACCTGTGTTTTCATACTCAGAACCTCAAAAACAGACAGTACACATTGTTCAGAGCAGTCACTATACTTTATTTTAGTGGGAGAAATAGCATACAATTTATTCTGTACAATATTTAACAATCACTTCCAACCAAGCCCTGAAACTGTTTGTTAAATACTTGCAAAACAAAGGAAAAGATGGCATGTTTATCTTGATTGTAAGATGGCCATTTATGCTTATGGTGAGAATATCGGTAGATAACACAAACCTCAGTTAACAGTGACACAATTTCTATTGTGTGATGACAAAGTAATGTCACCGTAACATAGAAAATAAAAACGCCATAGCTGATCAAATCTCAGGTCATATTCCCACAACATTGTTAATTATACAAGTCTATGGTTGCACCATACAACTCGCCTTCAACACTGATCAATGTTGTAGGAACGTTGAGTGACAGCTAGGATGTCTGTCTGAGGTAAATTATGAGCCAATCCAGGGAGTCTTTACTAGCATAAAGATATATAATAACAATACTTCTTCTGAAAGAGAAGTTAGCATTGTCTGGGCCTTGACATAAATTAATAAAACCATTGTAAAATACAATTACATATAAAATAAACAACAAAAATATTTTGGGTGAATATTATTAACAATAGAAAGGATTTTTTATTTATTTTTTGCCTTGAGACCATATAAAACAACATCATGCTAAAATCACAATCTAAAACAACATTCATATGTACATACTGTGCATTTTCCATCCAGTCATCTACTAATGTCAGAGGGGTTTGGCTTTTAAGGGGGTATAATGTAGGCTAAATGTAATGTGTGCCTCCTTAGAAACATAATGGTGTCATAGAAACAAGTAATGTACTATTTTTTTTTTTTTTGACATAAAATAAACCTAGAAACCATCTGAGGCCAGAGGGAGAGCATCTGTTTAGTGAGATGGAGCATTTGCACAGCAGCAGTGTTTTTTTTAAGTATGGAGAATATGGAAACATAAAGATTGGATTTGACTTTCCTCCTTGGCATCAGTGCTACAGATAATACAGTAAGTATATACCAAAATGGCAGCAGTTGCAAATCTGTCTCCCCTGCTTTTGAAAATTGCTCTGTTGTTGGCTCCCCATATCTACACTCCTGAATCAGTGGCTCAGGTTAGAGAGGAATAGCAAGAGTAGCATAGATGTCAGTGAGTGAGAGAATAATAAACCCTCCGAGCTACAGGCTTAGTCCTACAGATGCAATGACCAATTTAAATCCATAACTTACATATCATTGTACTATTGAGATGGCATACAGTTATTGCCAGAGAAGATGTGCGGGTTTATAGTCAGAGAATAAACAAAAAACAGCTGATTTCATTGATTAAAAAACAAACGCTACATAGAGATTGAAAGTTGGTGCCATGGCAAGAAGCCACTGTCAGCCCCAACTTTGATTGCATACAGTTAACTGAGTAAAAGCGTAGTGTTACTATATCCCTGAATGTTATGTGGTAGACTATAACAAAATATGTCTGATGGAGAGAAGCATATAATTGAGTCACTAATGTTTTGAGTACAATAGGACTACTAACAGGACATATTCCGGGTTAGAATCTGAAAGCTGCAATTGGCCATTTTAATATTTTTATGTCTTGTCTAAGGAGCACATAGCCAAAGTGGTGGACATGCTGTTAGTGATGGGGAATACAAGATTCAAGGGGAACACATATAGATTTGATCATGATGGCTACTTTAGTAATGTAGAACACCTGACATGATCTGAATAACCCCTCTATATGGCCATCTACCTGAAAACCACACCAGCTGTAAAGACCTCATGTAGGTACCCCTTGACTAAGATGTCTCCAAAATAATGGCACGAGTATCAGTCAGCGCCTAAAAGCAGAGAGGACGGGGTCATAGAGTAATGTGTGCTTCCTGAGACGTATTGAAATATTATGGAAATAGCAGACTACAAACAGAAAATACTACAACCAGGGCAGGGAGAAAGAGCAATACCGTTACAGCGGTTTGTAGACATTTCATTTTAAAATCAATAGAGGGTTTCGAACACCGAACAAGTGTCACACACTTTTACATAGAAAAAAAAAAGGGGGGGGGGAACATGCGTTTTAAATATTTTGTGGACACCGCAAATCTAATAAGGGAATTGCTTTTTAAATATTTTTTCTCTAATGTATTCATATTTTCAGGGATTTTCTTCTCAACATGTTTAAAACGGTCTAAAAATGTTGGTAAAACAACAACGCTTACAGTCACATTTGAATAGCTGGGGCAACATATAAAATACACAAACTAAGGACTTAACAAGGCAAAAACACTGATTTGTGAATGGCCATTTTTGTTGGCATACTCCATCATTTGAAAAAGCTTCAATACCAAACATGTCATCTGAATGTCGATGTCCTGTAGTGGTTTTAGTGTTATGAAGGAAAACATCATTTGTAGGATGTGAAACTGAGGTATACCTTGTTAAGAGACTCAAGAGGTTGATGGTTATTTTTATAGAAATGCTGTGAGGCAGGTCCGGATAAATAACCTTGATTACGCTATTTTCTCTCTCTCTGTTGATATATGTACAGCAGCGATACACAGACATTCAGAAGCTGTTTCTTATTGGCATTACAATAGTCATTCATAGAAACACAAAGAGCAAATGTGTTTAAAAACCAAGTTGCCCTTTTTTATACTGAAATTAAATTAACTGTGTTTGTGTCAGGATTCTTCTTCTCTCCTGTTCCTCCTTTTCTTAGAGAAAAAACTGAAGTCAGTCCAGGAAGTATGTTTTCCTTTCTTTTACAAAAAAATTGTAATATCAGCCAAAAGGTCAACTTTAAAATGACTTTGTCCATTGTCAAGGTGCGTCCAGTGTGGGATCTAGATGATTGCTAGTTTGTTTTCCCATCACGCCCTCCCATTTTAAAATGACCCAGGCGTGAGGAAGTCTTTAGGCACACTTGTAGCTAAATGCAATAGGAACCAATTCAGACCTGGATAGTTCTCCATGAACCTAGGTCCACTGAGTGATTTTTGCCGCCACCTTGTGTACAATCACAGCGACGGATGTGGAACGAGTCTTGACCCTCTGCTCAGGGAGGTGAGTCTCTGTGGGGTCTGTTCTCCTGTCCTGTGTTAACTCATACGCCTAGTCATAGGCTGGACTCTTTAGGGGGGTAGTCCACGTTGGTAACCATGGTGACAACTGTGACAATCTCCTCGGGCGCAGTGACGTTGTTGAGGCGCTGCATCTGCACCACTCGCTCCTCTACGCACCCCGCCGACAGGCGCGCCTCCGCCTCGTGGTCCCAGCACTCCTCGATTGTCTCACACAGCATGGTCAGACCCTGTGAGGGACAGAGCACACACATTAGCACACACACGTTTATCCTCTGCGACACAAGGGCACAATGACACACAGCAAACGAGGCCCGTGTGGCAGCATGGTGGACAGAGACCAGACACTATTAGCTTAACTAATCTACTGTTACAGATGCACAGATTCGATAGGAGACACTAATAGTGCAGAAACTGTGAGAAGGAGGCTACTCAGCAGACATTTCAGAAATGGCCGCTATCTTCTAGACTGGGGAGGAGAGAAATCAGGCCACAAAGACGGTATCATTCTCCGATCAATAAGTGTCTGCGTTGGGCTCGAGTTAGGATGCTCTGCAGACAGTCGGGATTCAGACAAACCGTCTTAGCTAAACGTAGTCAAGACATAAACAGGTGAGGTAAGCAGTGGCCTGGGCCATGGCAGGAAGAGACAGGCTTATACAGGGAAATTAACATGGAGCTATAATAGCCCATTGTAATGTAAATGTCAAAAGCTGTTCAGTATTTGTGCTATTTTTTTCTGCTCAGCAGTGCTTCTCTGTACTCTATGTCCTTACTGTTCCATGATGATGGGTTTTGGTAGTTTGTGGTAGTCACTGTACTGCCCCTTCAGTCACATTATAGATTAAGATACATAGCGTATATGATCTACTCACCGCGTGTTTCTGCCAGCACTCCCTGAGTGTGGGCCTCAGCTTTTTGTGGACCACTACCTCCTGCATGTCCTCCAGGGATGGGTGCTGGCCAATCTCCTCCTCAAACGGCAGCATGTACTCATCCACTGGGCCTGAACATACACACAGCACAATGTTACACACACATCTCAACACCACAGTGACCCATTCACAAAACAAAATGCAATCAATATAACAATAGTTTCTTTGAGCTAATAAAGAACATAAATCAGTGGTCAACTCAATCAGTGCTCTGAGTTTCTCATAAGGAATTCAGAGCTGATGCTTTCTGTGGTCTAATTAAGCAATAAGGCACGAGGGGATGTGGTATATGGCCAATATACCATGGCTAAGGGCTGTTCTTACGCACGACGCAACGCAGAGTGCCTGGATACAGCCCTTGGCCATATACCACAAATCCTCAAGGTGCCTTATTGCTATCATAAACTGGTTACTAACGTAATTACAGCGGTAAAAATACATGTTTTGTCATACCCATGGTATACGGTCTGATATAACTCGGCTGTCAGCCAATCAGCATTCAGGGCTCGAACCACCTAGTCTATAACAGCTCTTGACCAGTGGAGGTCTCCCTCCGAGCCGGTGAGTTGCTCTGACCAAGCTCTAACTCCAAGTTGACCTCCAGTGATAACCACAGAGTGTTCCACATGCTGAACACCGACACAACTACCCAGGCTTTGCCAGGTCACTACTGTTCCATGGAACCAGACAGGCACAATCCATAACAACCGACTGGCCCCTGGTTAGACAGTGGTGGCCCTTGTCCAGGACTATGGTAGTACTATGGCATTAGCGGACAATCCTCCTGGAGAGCTCCTGGGTATACAGGCTTCTGCTCCAGCCCTACACTTGCACACCTGATTCAGCTAATCAAGGTGCCGAGTAAAGTTAGAACTAAATCCTGCGGTAGGGTAGCTCGCCTGAGAGTAGGGTTGGAAGTGAATCGTGCTCTCCAGGAGAAGGATTGGTCACCCCTAATGTATAGTCCTTCAAGGGAGTGTGCTCTTACCGTCGGCAGCCTTGCAGCGTGCGGCCAGCTCCCACAGCACCAATCCCAGAGCATACATGTCTATCCTCAGGAATGAGTCCCGCTGGAAGTTGATCGCCCCCTCCAGGACCTCAGGGGCCATGTACCTCCGGGTGCCCACCTGGAAATGATAGACAAACACACACTGATTTGTTCGATATCAATATAAATCAATGGTCATGCTTGTTTTGGACAGTTTACAGTCAATTGTGGAATACGGTGTCTATTTTGGCATCAGGCAATACAAAGCACAACTATTGACAAGTGGATTCTATGATGTAGAATGATCCAGTCATTTTGACATCATGGAACCTATCAGACAGTCTCTCCACAACCTACATCCCATCACTCACCTGTCCGTGCGTGTCCCCAGCTGATTTCCCAGCCTCAAACCTCTGGGCCAGGCCAAAGTCAGCGATGCAGGCCGTCAGGTTGGACTTCAGAAGGATATTCTTACTCTTGATGTCCCTGTGGCTCACAGAAGAACAGAAACACACCAATGAGACAACAGACAGCATGGGTGAGGAAAGCTACCCATCACTTACAATAATATTATATAATATCTGGGAGCAGAGATATTTTGTTTATGGAGGAAGGACGTGGATAGAATCAAATATAATATAATAGGTTTATTGGAAGACAAGAACATGGAGGATAGATAGGATAGGTGACTGGGGAAGATAGAAGAGCAGGGAGCTGACCTATGGGCGATGGCAGGCTTGTGTCCATCCTTCAGACCAGGAATGTCTTCATGGAGGTAAGCCAGGCCTCGGGCCATGGTCTGGGCTATGTGACACAGCTCGTTCCATGACAACACGTTGGCCTTCAGATAGTCTGTCAACGAGCCCTGGAAATGGAGGCATACAGCCAGTTAATATAACAGCACCTAGCAATGTGCCTCACCTTCAACATGCCACAACAGTCTGACATAATGCCAGCTGATTGTTCTACTTCTAACCACTAGAGGGCATGTTTATTCAACATAGATAAAAAATCATTCAAGTATTCTCTGAAAATTAAGGAAGAAACATCATTTTCTTCATGTTTATTGGGATAATTGTTCAATTCTAGCATGAGAACGTTGAATGAGTTCAGCTGAATGTGCTTTGTGTTTGTGCTGTGGTCCTTTGGCCAGCAGGGGGGGCTGTACCTTCTCGTGGTAGGCTGTGATCAGCCACAGCTCTATGTCCATGTTGGTGCCCCTCTTCTCTGCTCCGAGGAAGTGGAGAAGGTTCTCATGCCTCATCCCGCTCAGGTTGTAGATTTCATACTCATTGTGCCATGACTGCTTATCCTGAGGATGACAAACAAGGCCACAGATTCACTACAAAGTGAAATGTATAACAACTAGTGAGTATTGGACTCCCCCCCCATTATTAGATTGCAAAGTATTTGGTAGGGTAAACAAATTGTCAAAAGACGCCCAAAAAACATTTATTTAACTGGTTAAAACAGTATAATATACAGTCAGGTCGAAAATTATTGGTCCCCTTGATAAAGATGAGCAAAAAAGACTAGCGGGTGCTGCGACATTTCCTTTTCAATCATGATTGCATTTTTTAGTTACACCTCGACTCAAGTTGGTTCAGTGCCCTCCACTTCTTTCCAAAAAAGACAGTATAAATAAATATTTCAAATATCGAGCTATATTGTATGCTCAATTATTTTTGAAAATTATATCCTTTTATCCTAATACAATTGCTAAGAGAAAGAGATTTTGTTTAAAAAGTAATAAAAAAAACGATCTAAAACAGATAGGGGTCAACATGATTGGCACCCCTGTTTTTCAATTATCCAGCACCCTCACATTGTGAGGATAACGATACTGAGGCTTTTTCTAAAAAAAAATATGAGATTGGAGAACACATTGGGGTGATCTTAGACCATTCCTCCATACAGAATCTTAAGATCCTTGATATCCTTTGTTTGCACTTATGGATGACCCTCTTCAATTCAAACCACAGGGTTTCAATGGGGTTCAAGTCCAGAGACTGAGCTAGCCATTGCAAAAAGTTGATTTTGTGGTCAATTAACCTTTGGTGGATTTTGATGTGTGCTTAAGAGTTATCGGCGTGGTGGAAGATCCACTTGCAGCCAAGTTTCAGTCTCCTGGCAGAGGTAACCAGGTATAAAATGTTCTGGTACTTGGTAAAGTTCATGATGCCGTTGACCTTAACAATGTCTCCTGGACCAGTGGAAGTAGCCCCATAACATCAAAGATCCACCACCATATTTTACAGTAGGTATGAGGTTCTTTTCTGTATATGCATCTGTTTTTCGACACCAAACCTACCACTGGTGTGTGTGGTCAAAGAACTCTATTTTCAAGTCATCTGACCATAGTACCGCCTGGAGTTTGCTAAACGGCATTGGCACTTGGATTGCAACTGGTGCTATGGATGATGAAAATAGAGCTCTTTTGACCTGTCATTAAAAATATATATATTTTTTGCATTACTTGTTAAACTAAATATTTTTCTCTGAGCAATTGTATTAGTATAATGTAAAAAAAATAATAATAATCTTAGTATACAATATAGCTCAGTATTTGGATGATTTATTTTATAGTCTTTCTTGCTCATCTTTATAAAGGGTGTCAATAATTATGGACCTTACTGTATGCATGTTCTGTCATTATGTTAGTTAGTGCTTAGTGGTCAATCGAGGCCACTGTGGGTTTAGTGATTGGCCTCTAAGCTAAAGGGCTGGTCAGCCCAGGAGGATTAGTAAGGGCCTTGAACTTTAAGGCAGACGACGCTCTCCTCTCTCTCCCAAAGAAGCAGGGAAAGCTACCCTCCCCTAGCCCTGCATTCTGCTGCAGGTGGTTAGTTAGGGCTAGCAGTACTGTACCTGAATGGGGAAGATTTTGACAGCCACATAATCATTGAGTAGCTGAGCCTTCCACACGCAGCCGAAGCGCCCCCTGGCTTTGATCTCAATCAACTGCAATGGCTTCTGACCCAGGATGGGGGAAGGGGGCATGGGCCCTGGGTCCTACAAAGGAGAGGAGAGAAAAAGACACATCAACCTCACTGTTTATTACACAGAGGCCAAGCATCAAGTGCAACACTTTGCATGTCGGCAAACTACAGTGACTAAAGAACTAAGATACAAAATGGCTGCAGTGTAGCAGGGTCAATGGTTGGGCCATAACCTCAAGTCAAAGAAAAGGGAAACTTTAGAGCAGCTGCTGGGCTGGGCGCTATGAAGCTTTGACAGAAGGGGCTTATGGGGGCTAGGGAAGTGGTGAGCTTGTTAAACTTAATCACCAACCTCTGTCTCCTCTCTGGACTACTGGATGAGGCCTGACCTACTTAATGTAGAGTAGCAGGGGACGGACTACTCTGACTGACTGACTACTGCAGCACGTAATTATTCAACAGGGATGCACAGTCCCGGTCTGCAAGGAATCTAGTACCTGATTCACACTAAAGGGCCGGGTCAAACCGTACCGTGCTGGTTAGGATATTTTCTTTTCACATTGTTCTTTCTGGCTCGGTTTGGCTCAGTAGTGTAAAAAAGGATCTACCAGTCCAGGTGCGTCAATAGCCCCTTTGAAAGATAACAGAGGTGGGTTGATTTTCTAGTTTGAGGTAAAGTAATGGGACTACAGTTCCTGATCTGGAACTAGGAGTTCACATGGACTAGTCTGGGCCTTTCATGTCTATACAGCTCTGGTCTGTGCTACCCATAGATCATGTTTTATAGACATATCCTTCATAGCTCCAGACAGTACTAAAGAGAGACCTTTACCTTGATTCCATCAAGGAAGAGATCTACAAAGGCAGGCTTATGATGTTGATGACAGTCCGGGGTGTTCTGGTCGCAATACTGACTGAGCATGACCTTTATGTGTCTACAGAATGTGGTGTAGGTCTACAGACTATTGTATGTTGAACCTATGGGTTTATGTCTGGAGGTGTAGGTGGGGTGGTCATATGGCTGTGTGTGTGAATGATTCTGACCAGGACCTATAGGCCAATGGTGACCTTTTCCATCAGCTAAAAAACATTTGTCAGCAGAAGCGATGGTCTGTTTCCCGTGTAAACTGTCTGTGTGGGGTGGTGAGTTTCTGGGCCTCTTATCAAAGCAGAACATCTCTGCTGCTACCTACTGTTGTTTACAAGATATTGATAATGGTTATCCTTGTACTGACTTAGTTATAAAGCATACCAGCAGGTGGTGGTTTGCTTCTGTTCAAAATGGTTATTTGGTTATTTTATATTTAAGAAGCCTGTAACTTTGTGTCTGTGTGTGTTCTTAGCCACCATTCTCCCACCTCTCCCTTCCATCCCACATTGATATTAGCCACCATATCAATTAATTCACCATCACGTTCTTTGGCTGCATTCATAGCATGCTACCCTGCTTAGTTATAAAGCAGGGTAGCCTAGTGGTTAGAGAGTTGGACTAGTAACCGGAAGGTTGCAAGTTCAAACCCCCGAGCTGTTCTGCTCCTGAACAGGCAGTTAACCCACTGTTCCTAGGCCGTCATTGAAAATAAGAATTTGTTCTTAACTGATTTGCCTAGATAAATAAAGGTAAAATAAAAAAATAAAAAACTCACTCACAGACCTGAAGTACCACAATATCTACAGCCTGCAGGTCACATAATAATATTGTGTTCATTATTTGTCCTCTAATGGTTGAGTTGAACAGCAAGGAAAGTAGTGAACCTCTATATCTATACAGAATGGTTGTCTTTCCCCATGGGGTGTACACATAATGGCCTGCATGCACATTGCTACTGTATGTGTACAGCCACAACGGGAAGGGAACAAAGAATACACTGATTCATGACAGCAAAGGTGGAACAGGAAGGAGGAGGGACACCAAGTGAAAGAGGGAAACATATAGGGCAGGATGTATAGGCTTGGCCTAAAGCATGCAGCTCAGGCCTAACTCCAGCTACACCCTGCACCTCCAGCTGCGTTCACAATGTTCAAGGTCATGTTTACATTTCCATTCTCTCAAGTGTCAATCATTGCACAGGCACTGCTAAAAATGAAAACAATGCAATTTTATGGTCCAGTTGTCCCTGTAGGCTGGGACAGGGCGGAGAGGCTAACATTTATCATCTTTATGAGTCATTCTTTTGTCTTCAACAGGCAAATCAATACTGTTGTTTACAAGATATTGATAATGGTTATCCTTGTACTGACTTAGTTATAAAGCATACCAGCAGGTGGTGGTTTGCTTCTGTTCAAAATGGTTATTTGGTTATTTTACATTTAAGAAGCCTGTAACTTTGTGTTTGTGTGTGTTCTTAGCCACCATTCTCCCACCTCTCCCTTCCATCCCACATTGATATTAGCCACCATATCAATGAATTCACCATCACGTTCTTTGGCTGCATTCATAGCATGCTCGGTCTCTTGCGTTCCAACCACTGAGGCATCGGTCCATGCACTTCGACTCTGCTGCAGAATCCCAAGCAGGACAGTGGATTTAACATATATCCGTGCACTATAAAACACCATTAAGGAAAGTAAAACAGTGCGCCGTTACAACTGAAATAGAAATGGATAGTTTATTTGAGGAGGTGGCAGGCTCAGGCTTGAGGGATATGATAAATCATATTCATAAGAGATGCAAAAACAAATCCAACCAATAAACAGTCCTCAGTGAACAGATTGTAGCCAATTGCTGAATGAGAGAGACTTCTCTTACCTCTATCATAATATGAAAGGCGTGCTAGTTAAGGAAAGAAAACAACATTTCCAGCATGAGAGACATGGATGCACAGAGAGTGGCAAAATAAATGACAATTGAGCTGATAACCTATGGACCAAGGATATAACACCACTCCTCTCCTTGTTATGACCTGACCTAGGTTCAGGGACACCATGGTTTGTCCTGGGAGTCAACCATGCCTTCAACTGACCTCAATTCAGTTCACTGGAAGCTGTGGAGGCGAACAACAGGAGTGGGCCATTTTTACAAAGCAACATCTGGAATGAGTAACCAGTCAACCGTGAGTTCCACTGCTCACCTGCAGCCAAGTTTTCAAGTCACGACAGCATCTGAGAGTCCATTAGGCCTCCTGTCTGCCTGAGAAAGCTTTCTATTTCTCTTTACTTTACACCCCGTTACAAAACCATCATATTGAAGCGCCAGCCAATTCATTCCTACACCATTCACACACAACTGGCTAAAGGCAATAGGGGTGAAGTGAGTGACTAACAATACTCATGGCTAAGGCAATAGGGGTGAAGTGAGTGACTAATAGTACTCACGGCTAAGGCAATAATGGCGAAGTGAGTGAGTAACTCACACCAGGTGCTTCTACACCTGCATTGCTTGCTGTTTGGGGTTTTAGGCTGGGTTTCTGTACAGCACTTTGAGATATCAGCTGATGTACGAAGGGCTATATAAATAAATTTGATTTGATTTGTAACAGTACTCACGGCTAAGGCAATAGGGGTGAAGTGAGTGAGTGACAGTACTCACGGCTAAGGCAATAAGGGTGAAGTGAGTGAGTAACAGTACTCACGGCTAAGGCAAAAGGGGTGAAGTGAGTGAGTAACAGTACTCACGGCTAAGGCAATAGGGGTGAAGTGAATGAGTAACAGTACTCATGGCTAAGGCAATAGGGGTGAAGTGAGTAAGTAACAGTACTCACGGCTAAGGCAATAGGGGTGAAGTGAGTGAGTAACAGTACTCACGGGGTAAATCATACATACTAATGGTGTGTGTCACAATGGCACTAGGTTTAGCGTGTGTGTGAGGAGATAGGCTACTGCTAACTCCAGGTTTTCAAGCCCAGCTATGTGTGCATATGACAGAGTGTTCAGCCCCAGGATGCTATAAAAATGACAAGTTGACGGTAAGCATTTCAGTGGCTGCCAACAATTCCCCCAGAATTCGCAATGGCTGTTAGAGAGTGTGATTACGCTTCTGGTCCCTTCCCTCCCCTGACACACCGCCAAGCGAGCACACACTGTTCTCACAAGCACACGAGCATGCGCACGCAAATGTGCACAAACACACACCCCTGGCAGCACTGCTGCAGCTAAATGCTACTGTAGCATGTAAATGAATTCGAGTGAGTGTGTGTGACTCAGTAAGTGTGTGAGTGAGCGAGCAAGTGATGCATGTGTATGTGTGTGCAAGCACGTAAGAGCCTGCACAAGACATAAAGCTCATGAGAATGTCAGAGAGTCAAGACTAGAGTATAAATAAGAGTATAAAATAAAATTCCAAGCAATGGTAACGCCTGTGAAATAAAGCTGACCAAGGACTTAAAAGGTCCCAGGTGGCAGTAAGCGAAATACGACAAGACAGGTGCACTCTGCTTGATTTGTCTGTCTGTCACTTCAGTGAGACCTTGGTAGTGGAGAGAAAGCAAGTGTTGGAAGGACATTAAGTAGGGTTAAAAGCCCTTGCGCCCTCTCTCCTCTCCCTCTCCGCTGAAGGACATGCTTACTCAGAGGGTGCCTTTAGAAGGCTGATGAATAATGAACAAGCATTCCTCTCCTCTCCTATCCCGCTCTTTTCCTCTCGGATCACATTGCACTCCGGGAATGGAGGTTGAGCCCTGGCCAAACAGCAAACCAAAGGAGTGACCAATCAGTGTGTGTATGTCCCCACAAGAATAGTAAACAAACAAAAATGTGATCAACTGGGGACATTTTGTTAGTCCTACAAGGTCAAATGTTATTTTCTAGGGGGTATAATTGTGTTAGAATTAGGTTTAGGAGTGTCATGACTTGCCCTGGGGGGAGGATCATAGGCCCCCCCCTCTCTCTCCACAGTTTTATGACTTTACGACAGGTCATAAATACCTGGTAGAAACTGCCATGCAGTATTGAGGGAGAGTGTACCAGAACAAAGAGCTTCTCTTAGTTCAAAACTCCTAATCACCAAAGTGGGGGAATTAAACAATATTTCTACTTTTTGAGAATGTGGGAATGGTCCGTGGACACTTAAGGGACAGTCATGACGAGTGTGTTTCATTTGGTGATCTCATGAAGGACGGGAAACACACAACTGTATCTCTTAAAGGATACATTTCCCCGTTGTCAGGATTACATCTAAATATTGTGAAACGTATGTGAATCAACATGAAACTATTTGTGAAAAGATGTGATGTTAACCTTCTAAATGAGAAAATATGGGTTTTCATACAAAGTTAACCTAGTCAGTAACCACACCCACGTGAGCATAGACATTAAGTCGGCATCATGGACCTCCCTTTTCTCTGAAGTGTATAAAATCCAATCCTGACGAAATTCACACCAGACCAAAACATGCCAGGTGACGTTGGTGTGTGAAATGGTTTAAACTACAACTCTACCAAAGAACAAGTCAGAGAACGCCGGGACAGGAGTCCCCACGTTGGAATGGCTACAATTCTATAGGCCACAGAGACCATACAGCTGTAGTTTTGGCTACACGGCTGAAAACGGTTAAACTCATAGACTATCGATCACTACAGAATATGAGCAAATCTTAGACGTATAATTGCTAGTCTGCAGCTAGAAGTCTAGAACGAGAATACCGACAACCGCCAAAGCATCTATTCTATGATAACATTTCCAAATGGTACTCTGAAGCATCCATTCTAACCACCTATAACCACGAAAGATATTGTGACTTCTGAGAAAGTTAACCAGAGACTCTGATGAACTCTACAGGATGATCGAGTGTTTTCAACAGAGAGACAACAACGGCATACGGGCGAAAATATATACATTGCAATTATTCTCGAATGAGCGGCCATTCATGTGCAAAGGATTAGCATTTCAATGATTATAATTATCCACTATGTGTAGTGAATCCATCTTGTCTTTCCCACTCTTTCTCAGTCCCCACCCCTTTCCTTTGTCTACCAAGCCGTCATATCGGCTTAGCCCACTAGGGTCTTTTCTATCATTGTTAGTAACCAATATCTACTGTTTGCTTGTTATGTAATTCTGTGTGATTATTTATTTATTTAGTTAGTTAGTAAATAAATAATTAAGCCAATTTGTATATCTTTGATTCATGATTTTAACTAGGGTTCATGCAGATATCCAAGGTTTTGTGACGTTCAGTAATGAGAATCGATGAGGCAATTAATAATCATTAATGGAAGACTAATTGATGAGATATTAAAATATCTGAAGAATTATATTTTGGGAAATTATAACTCTAATGCTAAACATTTTCCCGTGGTGACCCGACTTCCTAGTTAATATTTACATGATTAGTTTAACCTTTCCAGGGCAGGCGTTCTGCTAGCGGAACCCCTCGACAACATTCCGCTGAAAAAGCAGCGTGCGTAATTCAAAAATATTTGTTAGAAATATGTAACTTTCACACATGAACCTTTTTGGGATAGAGGGCAGCATTTTCACTTTTGGATGAATAGCGTGCCCAGAGTGAACTGACTCCTACTCTGTCCCAGATGCTAATATATGCATATTATTAGTAGTAGTATTGGATAGAAAACACTCTGAAGTTTCTAAAACTGTGTGAATGATGTCTGTGAGTATAACATAACTCATATGGCAGGCAAAAACCTGAGAAAGAATCCAACCAGGAAGTGGGAAATCTGAGGTTTGTAGTTTTTCAACTCAGCCCCCATTGAATATACAGGGTGATATTAGTTATGTTTCACTTCCCAAGGCTTCCACTAGATGTCAACAGTATTTAGAAGCTGTTTTGAGGATTTTACTCTAAAGGAGGGGCTCATAAGGGCTCTTTGAGTGATTGGTCTGGCAGAGTGCCACAGCCTCGGTCTGGCGGGCTCACGTGAAAGGTAGCTACGTTCCACTTCATTTGTACAGACAAAGTAATTGTCCGGTTGGAACATTAATGAAGTTTTATGTTAAAAAACATCACAAAGATTGATTCCATACTTAGTTTGGCATGTTTCTACGGGCTATAACGTAACTTTTTGAACTTTTCGTCCGACTTTCGGCGCGACCTGAACACTCTTTTGGATTAGTTTACCAAACGCCCTAACAAAAGAAGATATTTGGACATAACTGATGGACATTATCGAACAAATCAAACATTTATGGTGGACCTGGGATTCCTGGGAGTGCATTCTGATGAAGATCATCAAAGGTAAGTGAATATTTAAAATGCTATTTCTGAGTAATGTTGACTACCCAATATGACGGGTATCTTTTTGGCTGCTTTGTTGTCTAAAGGCTGTAGTCAGATTTGTTTTTTAAAATCTGACACAGTGGTTGCATTAAGGAGAAGTTTATCTAAATAACAGTTGTATCTTTATCAATGTTTATTATGAGTATTTCTGTACATTGATGTGGCTTTCTGCACAATCACCGCATGTTTTAGAACTACTGAACGTAACGCACCAATGTAAACTCAGATTTTTTTATATAAATATGAACTTTATCAAACAAAACATACATGTATTGTGTAACATGAAGTCCTATGAGTGTCATCTGATGAAGATCATCAAAGGTTAGTGATACATTTTATCTCTATTTCTGCTTTTTGTGACTCCTCTCTTTGGCTGGAAAAATGGCTGTGTTCATTCTGTGGCTTGGTGGTGACATTGTGGCTGGATTAACGATAATTTTATTTTAAAAATGGTATAAAATACTTGTATGGTTGAGGTATTTTAATTATGAGATTTTTGTTGTTTTGAATTTGACGCCCTGCACTTTCCGCTGTTGCAGAACCCCAGTCCTAGACAGGTTAACAAGTCCAATACAGCAAATGAAAGATAAACATCTTGTTAATCTACCCATCGTGTCCAATTTCAAAAATGATTTACAGCAAAAGCACAACATATGATTATGTTAGGTCATAGCCAAGTCAAAAAAACACAGCCATTTTCCCAGCCAAAGACAGGAGTCACAAAATGCAGAAATATAGATCAAATGAATCACTAACCTTTGATGATCTTCATCAGATGACACTCATAGGACATCATGTTACACAATACATGTATGTTTTGTTAGATAATGTGCATATTTATATCCAAAAATCTCAGTTTACATTGGCACGTTACGTGCAGTAATGTTTTGATTCCAAAACATCCGGTGATTTTGCAGAAATACTCATAATAAACATTGATAAAAGATACAATTGTTATTCACAGAATTAAAGATAGACTTCTCCTGAATGCAACCGCTGTGTCAGATTTCACATTTTTTTTACGGAAAAAGCATAATCTGAGAACGGCGCTCAGAGCCCAATTCAGCCAGAGAGATATCCGCCATTTTGGAGTCAACAGAAGTTAGAAATAAAGATATAAATATTCACTTACCTTTGATGATCTTCATCAGAAGGCACTCCCAGGAATCCCAGTTTGACAATAAATGACTAATTTGTTCCATAAAGTCCATAATTTATGTCCAAATAGCCACTTGTTGTTAGCGTGTTCAGACCAGTAATCCATCTTCATGAGGCGCGAGC
This sequence comes from Oncorhynchus nerka, assembly GCF_034236695.1. Lineage (NCBI taxonomy): Eukaryota > Metazoa > Chordata > Actinopteri > Salmoniformes > Salmonidae > Oncorhynchus > Oncorhynchus nerka. The sequence continues at coordinate 49,492,926 of NC_088398.1, read as the reverse complement.
ACTTCGTCCAGACAAAAACTCGAAAAGTTCCGTTACAGGTCGAAAGAAATAAGTCAAACGATGTATGGAATCAATCTTTAGGATGTTTTTAACATAAAACATCAATAATGTTCCAACCGGAGAATTCCTATGTCTGAAGAAAAGCACTGGAACAAGAGCTAACTCTGTCGGGAGCGCGCATCACGAGCCTGAGACACTCTGCAAGACCACCGACTCAAACCGGTCTCATGAGCCCCTCCTTTATAGTAGAATCCTCAAACCAGTTTGTAAAGACGGTTAACATCTAGTGGAAGCTGTAGGAAGTGCAACTTGACTCCATAGACACTGTGTATTCGGTAGGCCAAGCTTTGAAAAACTACAAACGTCAGATATCCCACTTCCTGGTTGGATTTTTCTCAGGTTTTCGCCTGCCATATGAGTTCTGTTATACCCACAGACATCATTCAAACAGTTTTAGAAACTTCATAGTGTTTTCTATCCAATACTAATAATAATATGCATATATTAGCATCTGGGACATAGTAGGAAGCAATTCACTCTGGGCACACTATTCATCCAAAAGTGAAAATGCTGCCCCCTATCCCAAAAAGGTTAATTGCGTAATAATTCAACCTAGATAATTGATTTGATAATATACAGTCTTCACATTTAATGATAGTCCAGACACAACAGGAGTTATGGTTAGTTTTAGGGTTAGAGTTAGGTTTAGGGTTAAGGAATGGTTTTGAGGTTTGGGTTAGGGATAGGGAAAATAGAATTTAGAATGTTTATTCATTGTGTCCCCGCAAGGTTAGTTAAACAAGACTGTGTGTGTGAGCATTCAGCTAGTCGATAGTGCACGCAATGCAGAGATTTAGTGTTAATCTTTACCACGGTTCTCCTTTGTCGCTGCTGTGCAATCGATGTGATATATGGTAATGGACCAGCATGCATAGTGTAAATGCATAGCTCAACTTGTTTGGGAAGAATGCATGGCATGAAAAGCACTTCATGTGCAGCTATATATATATATATATATGACTCCTGCTTGGTGTAGATGGTCCAGTAGATAACAGCAGAGCGAGAGAGCTGCAGTATGGGTGTGGGAAGCCAGCATTAACGAAAACATGGCTTGTTATTGATCAAATTCAGGCATGTCTCATTGACCTGCGTGCAGCAAGCCTTTTTATAACCGGGGGGGGTGTAGAGATGAAGAGAGCGGAGTGAGCGGGCAGAGGGAGAGAGTGAGGGAGGAAAGAAAAGAGAGCGAGAGCATGCATTATTAATCCAACCCTCCCCCTCTCCTCTCCGAACGAGCGAACGCTTTCCTGTACTCAGTGTTCTGTGCTGTGGTGCGGGTGATGATGAGTGGGCGAGGACCACACACACACACACACACACACTTTAAACCCCAATGATTATCAGGTACTGTACTTGCATAGAACGGCCAGGCCATACTGAGAAAGAACCACACATCATAGGGAGGCCTATACAGATACACTGTACACTCATACCAAGATAGATAGTATCTCATGTACAGCATGTCCATCTGTGTCTTCTGACTATTATAAAAACCCATGAAGTGGACTGAACATTGGTTCTAAAAGCAGCCTTGATGTTCCATTGTCAGAGAAGTCGGGCTCATTGTAAAGAGAGGTTGAGGGCCCCTCGCCCCAGGAACCTCAGAAGGTGTCAATGTGACCTCTGACTTACGGAAATGGGCATAACTGTAAAGGACAACTCTGCCACTTTATAACCAGTTATTATGCTGTTAGTATACTGTATATGCATTACTATTTAATGCACATTTTGATGTTTTATAGTTTTTGTTAGTCATACTGCACGATTCCTATTTTTTTGTCATTTTGAAGCTTCTGTACTGCCCTCGTCTACAGCATACTACGATTCCCAGGATGCATTTTGTCACCCATGAAGCAATGCTCAGCTTAGTCAGCCACTTAGCTAGCTGGCTATCAAGCCCAGAAGAAAGTTCAGTCTAAATATATTGCTTATATCATAAATTATAAGTACATTTCACATTACTTTTGGGTTGAAAATATATTATAATGCATGCATAAATGTCGTGCTGAATATATGTCCATGTCATTGACACCAAAAAACTGCAATATAATTGTATGTTGATTCTGACTAGCTAGCTACGCTAACCATAACACAGAGTAACTTCAACTAGTTAGAATGCAAGCTAGCCTGACTGCTGCATCCAAAATAACAGTTTAATCTTAATCTGTTCAAAAAAACACAACATTTATTATGTATTTTACAGGCAAATTATTACAGAATCCTAGTATCTCTCAGCCTGTATATTTGGTGCTATTTTATTTGATTTATTTAACCTTTATTTAACTAGGCAAGTCAGGTAAGAACACATTCTTGTTTACAATGACGGCCAAACCCTAACGACGCTGGGCCAAATGTGCGCTGACCTATCATGGCTGGTTGTGATAGAGCCTGGAATCGAACCAGGGTCTGAAATGACGCCTCTAGCACTGAGATGCAGTGCCTTAGACCACTGCACCACTCGGGAGTGCAGCAAAGCTAGCTAGCTAAGTAGCTAAAGTGTTTTCTACGCTAACAGACAAATACAGCCTCAGTGACCAAGCTACCATCCAACACTGGAGCCCTATTGGAACTAATAAAAAGTATAACGTTTACAAGTAATTCAATTAGAAGACATTTGGAAAGGGCACAATGGCTGCTGGAGCTGCAACTTCACTCGGTGATTGTGGGAATAGTTTTGTAGAATGGAATCATGGGAGTTTGAGTCTTGAACAACAGAAAAATATTGGAATAGGCTGACTATAAATACACTACATGACCCAAAGTATGTGGACACTTGCTTGTCAAACATTTAATTCCAAAATCATGAGCATTAATATGGAGTTGGTCCCCCTTTTGCTGCTATAACAGCCTCCATTCTTCTGGAAAGGCTTTCCACTAGATGTTGGAACATTGCTGCGAGGACTTGCTTCCATTCAGCCACGAGCATTAGTGAGTTCAGGCGCTGATGTTGGGCGATTGGTATGGTACTATACTGTAAAGAAAAAGCGTTATCCTTGTGTTCACTGGGCTCTGTGCAGGCCAGTAAAGTTCTTCGACATTGATCTCGACAATCCATTTCTGCATGGACCTCGCTTGTGCACGGGGGAATTGTCATGCTGAAACAGGAAATGACCTTCCCCAAACTTTACAGTGGGCACTATGCACTGGGGCAGGTAGCGTTCTCCTGGCATCCACCAAACCCAGATTTGTCCGTCGGCCTGCCAGATAGTGAAGCGTAATTCATTACTCCAGCGAACGCGTTTCTACTGCTTCAGAGTCCAATGGCGGTGAGCTTTACACCACTCCAGCTGACGCTAGGCATTGCGCATGGTGATCTTAGGCTGCTCTGCCATGGAAACCCATTTCATGAAGCTCCCGACGAACAGTTATTGTGCTGATGTTGCCTCCAGAGGCAGTTTGGAACTCGACAGTGAGTGTGGCAACCGAGGACACACGACTTGTATGCACTTTGCGCTTCAGCACTCGCCAGTCCCATTCTGTGAACTTGTGAGGCCTACCACTTTGCTGCTGAGTCGTTGTTGCTCCTAGACGTTTCCACTTCACAATAACAACACTTTCAGTTGATCGGGGCAGCTCGAGCAGGGCAGAAATTGACATCCTATGACAGTGCCATGTTGAAAGTCTCACTGAGCTCTTCAGCAAGGCCCTGTATGCTCGATTTTATACACCTGGCAGCAACAGGTGTGGCTGAAATAGCCGAATCCACTAATTCGAAGGGGTGTCCACATACTTTTGTATATGTAGAGTATCATTCTATAGGTTCTTGACCGTCTATTTAAAAATATTTACAGATGTTATTAGACAGACAACCAGAGCAACATAGAGCAGGGAGTTCCAGTATGATCAGAAAACTACAGACGGGTTACATATATCGCTGAAAATGACTGTCCATAACTTCTTGTATTAGTCAGCTCCTACTTGAAAACGTAACAGAGAAGCAGTTTCCTGTTTTGCTAATCACTAAACAGTCATGAAAACATAAAATTACACTAAAACTGTGCAGGACATCACTAAATACATCATAATAACAACCCACGTGTTAAAAGTGGCAGAGTTGTCCTTTAACTTGAGCCTGTTGCTGTTGCAGCTGTGGCACAGCCTCAGTCAAATCTGAAAGGACACATCGAACACAGCCAGCCACAACACTGCTGGGTAAATAAAGATGATAGCAGAACATAAAAAAACAGCATGGTTTCTCACATCCACTTCACAGCCCCCACTAACTCCAACATGAGCAGAATACAGTGGCCTACTTGAATGGCTTCACTGGCTTGATGCCAAAAAGCTGACCATGTGTGAAAGGTGTCCATACTTTTATGCATCCCTATCACACCCAAGAAGGTAGAGGTACTATACTGTAAAGAAAGAGCATCAACCTTTTTTCAGAAATCATTGTGTTCACTGATTTTTGGATGCTAGTTGAGGCAATGGAAGACATTATAATAGACTTATGTTATTAGAATTCACTTCTTTGAGTGCGTCATGTACTAACATTTCTGCCAAACTGCCAAGTATTCGGAGCCTTAGCTTTGGCACAGCCAGGCTTTCATGGAGATTTCACATGCTACTTTGTGAGCATTCGTGTGTGTGTGTGTCAATGGCAGATAGATTACGTAAACTGTCTGTCCCATCAAAGCAAGGGAACTACATTTCCTGAAAAGGTGTAATTTCTCAGAAAATTTTCCAAAAAAGGGATGGAGGGGGGAAAAAAAGAGAACATGAGCGCAGTTGCCAAATACAGACTCTCAGGCTACCAACAGCACAAGCTCAAGTACAAATACAACTCATAGCAACTGATCTGTGTCATACAGGTGATTTGAAAGTCATAGTATTGCTCTCACAGACTTTAGTCATGACGGAGAAAAAGTTTATCAACAAAGCGGGCCACAGTCAAAACAAAGAGGTGTTGCGTCTACAGTGGAATGCACCAATTTGTAAGTCGCTCTGGATAAGAGCGTCTGCTAAATGACTTAAATGTAATGTAAATGTAAATGTGGTATATCTGTGGACACTTGGAATACCTTGCTTCCGCCATCCAGCCAACATAGATCAAATGCTAGCTACAGGCGAACTCAAATGAGAACAACTCTCATTGATATACAGTAGCTAGTCTATCAAATAGTCATTGCATTGCTAGCTACAATTGTTTTTGCAACTAAAGAGGGTTTTGTACATTAGTGCTGTGTATTTTCTTACCTGTGTGGGCACCAGGACTGGCGGGTATGCCAATTTGTGATTGCGGTACATCCAGAAGGAGAAGAGGATGATTGCAGTGAGGCCTATGATGGGCACCAACGAGTACATCAGGGTGGTAAAGAGAGGAGGCTTCGGCGTAACCGGGTTCGACGTTGCTATGGAGGGAAGGGGAGAGCGAGGGAGGGAGTGGGAAAGAGAGTGAAAGAAAGACAGAGAGAGTAAAATGAGATCAATCTAGATTACGCCTGGACAAAAGGACTATTGTAGGATGTACTCAAAATCAAGGAGAGCTGAAAGAGCATTTTGTTAATAACTTTGCCAAGAATGTGAAAAAACGAAATGGGTTATGTGTTGCGGTCTCCGTGTTCATAATGTAGGGCTGATATGGGCTCAACTCTAGCTGGCTGATGTCATTTTTATAAAATGCATTTCTAGCTGGGTCTCTCTGGGGCTGGGAATCAGCCAAATCTATCTGGGCTTAGTGTCAATGAGTGTGACAGTTAAATCAAGAGGATATCTCGCTCTCAGTCACACACACATGCGCACACAAAAACACACACACACACACACACACACTAGAGCTGGAATGATAAACTGACCAAACCGACCATTTATCGTGGACATAGTGCTGAAATTGTTCATTAAGATAAATAACCTACTAGAAAAATGCGAAGTTTGAAATGAAATACGTTTGCTAATATGGGTGCTTGTTAATGGGACAATTGATAGCTACAACATTCAAAGTAATAGTAGTAGTTTAAAGGGTAATGTAATAAAACAAATAACTTTGGTGTACATCGTTATAAACTTAATGTATCATTGTGATAATTCAGTCAATTTATCTTGATATGGGTTTTGTCCATATCGCCCAGCTCTAACAACACACACACACACACACACACACACACACACACACACACACACACCGTTTTGTATTGCTATCCTTGTGGGGACCAAAGAATTGATTCCCAGCCAAAATCCTATTTTCCCTAACCTTAACCTAACCTAATCGCAAACAGCAAACCCCTAAAACTATACCTAACCCTTACTCCTAACCGTAACCCCTAACCTTAAGTCTAACCCTAATTGTAATCCTAAACCTAAGTCTAAAATATAATTTTTCCTCGTGGGGACCGGCAAAATGTCCCCACTTGTCCGAATTATCCTTGCTTTACTATCCTTGTGAGGACTTCCGGTATTCACAAGAATAGTTAAACAAACACACACACGCACACGAAACCTGAACACAGAGAGCATACTCTGAAGTCCGATGATTTGATCCCTAACGATTCAGTAAAAACTAGCTTTAATCTAGTAGCCCTGTTAACTGTGGAGCCACAGGCTTGGTGATTGAGTGAGTTAGTGTATCTGTCTAAAGCCTGTTTGGTTCGCAGGCACCCATCCTGGCACAGTCCCTTTACAGGGCTTCATGAAAGAGAGATAAGATTTGATTGTGACTCGTTGCCAAAGCAGCAGTTCCAGTAATCTCAACACGGACTCGTTTCACCGCTGCGGTGGATACCCCTTCCCTCGCCTGCCAGCGTGACATCCAGTGTGTGTATGTGTGTATCGTTACTGCTCTATGTGGGGGACCTCAGATGAACTGGCAACAGGCAGTAACATTGCGTGGTTAAAGAGGGGGCACTGTTTGTGATGCTGCTGTTGCCTGCCTGCCACAACCCCCTCTTGCCATGCCCCTCCCCCTCTATACCCATTGCTCCCCTCCCCCTCTCCCAGCTCTCTGCCCAGTGCTCCACTTTAGCTGCAAGTGGGATAAGAACCCGGATTAGCCTCTTTGAGCTGAAAAATACATCAGACCCAAACCCCCCCCCACTCTCCAACATGCCTCCTCTTGCCTGCTGCGTGCTCCCTGCTCTCCACGCCCACACCTCGCCCCCAGGGCAATAGGATCACCACACTGTACACGCCACTCAGGCATGGAGCCGCTCTGGTCAGAAGGTCAAGCTCTCTCCCGTTCTCTCCCTCTTTCTATTCACTCCTGCATGGTTCATCCCCAGAGAGGCCCTGTTGCTAGGTTAAAAAAAGCAGCTGTGAGCATGTGCAGAGCCTCATGCTCGATACGATAGTAAGGCTCCGACCGAGCTTTTAATTCCAAATATCCAGGGAATTCCACATCTAGTTAGTCACTGCTGTAAATACCTACGTGTTTAGTTGAATAAGCAGAGGGAGAAAGACATGCCTAATGTACTGTAGTAGAGCCCATCTCCCCACCCAAAGCTTTAACATACAGTCAGTGGCCAGTTTATTAGGTACTCCACCCTATTCATGAAAATGCACTGCTACTACCGACATTGAGTCACGTGGCCGTGGTTTGCTATATAAAGCAGGCAGACAGGCATTGAGGCATTCAGCTACTTTTCGAATGGGCAAAATTAGTGACCTAAGCGACTTTGAGTGTGGTATGATAGTCGGTGCCAGGCGCGCCGGAGCCAGTATTTCAGAATACTTGATCCGGCGCACCTGCCAAGCGGCCACCCTCCTGGGCTTTTCACCAAGAATGGAGCGACAAACAAAAAACATCCAGTCCGCAGCGGTCAGGTAGGCGAAAACAGCTCGTTGATGAGAGAGGTCGAAGAAGAATGGCATGAACCGTGCAAGCTAACAAACGGACAATTAATGGCACAGTACAACAGTGGTGTGCAGAACGGCATCTCAGAATGCACAACTCCTCGATCCTTGTCAGAGATGGGCTATTGCAGCAGACACCAGGTTCCACTCCTGTCAGCTAAAACCAAGAAGAAGCGGCTCCAGTGGGCATGTGATCACCAAAACTGGACAATTGAGGATTGGAAAAACATTGCCTGTTCCAACAAAGTCTAGTTCCTTTTGCGTCATGCTGATGGCAGAGTCAAGATTTGGGGTAAGCAGCATGAGTCCATATGGACCCATCCAGCCTGGTATCAATGGTACAGGCTGGTAACGGTGGTGTACTGGTGTGGGGAATGTTTTCCTGGCACATGTTAGGTCCCTTGATACCAATTGAGCAACTACTGAACGCCACAACCCAAAGAATTCAGGCTGTTCTGTAGTCCGACCCGGTACTAGATGGGTGTACCTAATAAAATGACCAGTGAGTGTATCTATTGTATAACCTCTATCTGACTCCAATGCAAGAACACACAAATGTTTTCCCCATGAATTCATATGACTATTCTGAAAAGGGCAATTCTGTTCATTGTTGAGCAACAATAGCACAAGAGGAAAAGGAGTAACCCAACCACAACATTAAGGCATTTCTGATCACTGATTAGATTTTTCTTTATACTCAACTGAGGATGTGGTAATAAAAAACATGTTTTGCCAGGACCAAGAAATTCCAGAACCAAGGAACATTAAGAGATTTCTGATTAGATGTTTCTATTCTGCATTCTTTGAGGATGTGCTCAGATTATTATATATCTTTTTTTTTAAATCAACAATTACGGGAAGAATGTAGATTGATTTCCAGGAAGGATTGTTGCTTGGCAGAGCGAGCAGCACCAATGGAGGAAGCTGATGTCAGTGTGCCCAGACCCAGCTAGCTACACCTCCTCTGAGTCACTGCATTCTTCCTCCTGCTAAGAGGTTGTTTAGCAGTGAGGCCCGTTAGCTCAACGGGGATAAGGAGGACAGATCATCCCCTTTTAATCTTAAAGACACAGCAATCCCTGATGAATGACACACAGGAAGCCACACAGGATACGGTCAGACACACCATGGCACATGCCGGAGTTCACTGCACACTCACTGGAACTAGGAACACCACATCACGCTGCACACTTCCCGGAATATGGAGCAGATTTGACGAAGCAGAGCGGTTATGCAGAGCATCAGCGTTATGTAACGTGAGAGAATAAAGATGACTAACATATTGTTTTCTTTATTTTGTTTCATGTCGTAACAAAAGTCAAAAGGTCACGCTTCGGACAAAGGCAAGGACGTCAGATTTGAGAATAACATATTTTTCAGTTGATATGGTGTTACTACATACAGAAACACAAGCATACGCACACACAACTTACTCTGAACAGCTTGTGTGTTGTCGGGGGTGTAGAATAACTTTTGGTTGCACATGTTTCCTTCACAGCAGCAGAAGAACACATCTGGACTTTCCTTCGTCTCCACACATTCAGTTCTGGAAAAGAGAGAGACAATGCTGTCATAACAATGTAGCAAAATGTTGGTCCCTTCAGGCCCCAATAGCTTAGCAAACCTTCCCTTTTTCTAAAGTATTTTTGCAACTTATTTTGTTTCTTTAGGTTACAATTGTATATCTAAGGAAAATATGATATTTCGGAAACTGTCCTTGAGCTTTAGACTGGAGCTCTACAGGAATAGTAATGGATGTAAAAATATGATGTTGTAGTTCATGTTGCTGTAGGTACAGAAGGCTACTTCCTGCAAACAAGTATTTTTGTGTTTCACCTCGTACGTTTGGAACTCAGTCAAATCAACAAAAAACGAAGGAAAAAAAGAATGAATTCTATATTTAACTGGCAAACTGACATTCCATGGCAGTTAAACCATATCAAAGCTACACTCCGTTCTCTAAACATCCTTGACTAGATAAACAAGCTGATTAACCCAAGCTGAAACAAAATGAGCAGTATTCACTCCAAACGATGTTTGAAAAAAATGTTTGGCTGTTGTTTACATGGAGAGTATACACACGTTGGTAAGTTGCCGCACGGTCGGAGCTACCTGTTGCTCTACATTGCTCTACATTGAGTAATCACATGGCAGCATGCCACACTTCAAAAACACATCGATTTGGTTACTGCAGATGGAAGGTAAACGGGTTCATCGGCATGCTAAGACAAGACCCGCCGTGTAAATCGGCCTTTCTGGGCCTGGGTTCTCGCACGCTATGACAGAGAATGTTTCTGGCAACGCTAGCTGACATGCTGGATGGATAGCTGGGCAGATAACATCACAATTTGGTGGAATGGAGGGGGAGCAAAGCTTAACAGCAATAACATGTTTACACAAGTGAAGAGGTGCTAAAGTGTTACACTTAAACATCAGGTATATATATATATATATATAACTCTGAGTGAGGAAACATTTCATCCATCTCGATCTGTCTGTTCTGGCTCTCAGGGCAAATGTGCAATATGCAAACATCTAGGCCTAGATTGTTTTTAAAAAACACTGCAGGTGTTAAATTACTTGAAGAAGCTCAATTGTTTATCGCAGTAGTGTAGCTGTTAGAACAAGTTGAGACTGCTAATGCTGACATTTTTTTTTAAATGTCTAGCCTGCAAGGAACCATGTTCATGATGATTTTTCATCCTCCACATTCGACACCTTTCACATTATCTTCATGGGACGACCAAGTCCTCACACAGAATGGAGGTACTAGATAGGCCTATAAGAGTCGTCTTCACTGATTTATACTGATAACATTTGTCATCCATTGCAAAACACCAATGATACACTTAGTTATTCCCCCGTGTGTCATTGGTGTGTTCTAACAGATCACACATGTTATCCAACCCACCCCCACAGAGCCCTGATGCAATAGGCCCTACCTGTCATAGCAGTTGGTATCATCCAGCCAGCAGCCCTGCTTGACGATATCTACGGTTCCCGACACATTCCTCCAGGTGGCAAAGCAGTGTCTCCGCTTGTCCTTCTCCCCGGCACACGTCTCGATGCCACTGCGGTTACCCCGGTTCTCCTGGATGGCAGCAGGGTTGGGGTTGTAATTGTAGTGGACACACTCCTGCGTCTCTGACCGGCCCAGGATAGCCCCTGAAGAACAGAGAGATGGAGACACTAGATCAAAATACTTTTGAGGTGAAGGTCGAACAGCATTCCTGTTGTAAGGTGAATGTGTTAATAAATCATTTGGTTAGAATCGGTTGAAGGGCGTTCAATCACCAAACCACAGACATGAATGAATTCATAAAAGAAGCCTACTGTGTCCTGCACATCAACATAGTTCATTTTGGGACAGCCCTATCTACAGTGTAACATCATATGTCCTTTTAATCTACTACTAATCTATTGCTCTCGTGAAGCAATGCACGGATGAAGTAACTCTCCACTCACTGCAGGACAATTACAGGACGGAGGCATTAAAGGCCACTTCCAGGGCTGCAGTGATCACGAACAGAGCCATCTCTCATCAGCCAGCCTCCCTCCACAGTGTGAAGCCTTACCACAGCCCTGTAATTAACCAGTGGTGATGACTCGAGTGCCTCTAGAAACTGACACACACAGTCTTCAAATGCTGTGTGGGAAAATCTCTGGCCCTGGCTGATTGTGATATGATTTGTTAATGATTATGTTTGATAGGTCCAGGAGGGTAATGGGATAGAATTCCCATTCAGAGAGAACAGTCTCGTTTTCAACCGAATCAGCAGGGTTGAAATAAGTCGAATGTCATTTACTGTACTGAATCACAACACAACACAATCATTTAGCCCACTGCACCCTCACCTCATCCATTTTGAGAAGTAACCTAGGCATGAAATCTTCTAGTCTGCAGCTAGTATTCTCCGAGCTATTGACAGTATGCTCCGAGCTGTACACAGCCCACTACACACAAGTCAATCAAACAATTGCCAATAATGTACTGTCACGCATAGTCAGGCTATCCTCGTTCACTGAGCCATAGACATGACAATGAACTCAAAATATAAACATGAACCTGCGAGGCGCCAGGCACCACAGGTTGATTCATCCCTGGATAAGATTTAGGGCCTACTGCTTAAGGAATGTATTCACTATTTCATCTCAAACACCAAAAAGGCTAGACAAAAATCATTTATATTTTAAGTATAATCCTTGAGACTTATCTAAACAACAGGAAAAAGGATTTTGAATTTAAAGTTCAAAACATAGCCTGAGAGTGCCATATGGTTTAAGAAACCACAACAATATGAGCTTGTGGTTATGGTTAACCCTGACAAAACCTCAAGTGGTAACAGTGACTGAAAACAAAAGGATATGGTGGGTGTGGTTTGACAATGGTGACACGTCTGCTTGTTAAGGCAGGGAAGAGAGGCTCTGACACAAACCAATGAACATGCAAAGGTCTTTCTCTCTCATCTCTACGTGTGCCAAATATAGGAGAACTAACCATTTAGAAAGCTTTCTATAAATAGGCTTGCCGGCTTGATTCAGCTCAGATAGGATAAATGTTTAGCCTACGTAATCTATTGTAAAGTCTATTCTTAACACATTTTGTCTTCGGGGTGTAAAAAGACACACACATCCTTAATTAAAAAGAAGAAATGCATAATTTAAAAAGTATAAAGAGATATTTTGAGAGTGAGACGGAAAGAAAGACAGAGAGAAAGGGACAGAGAATCAGAGACAGGGACACAGCAAGAGACAGAAAAAGAGAGATAGAAGAAAGAGCCTGAGAGTGAGAAGAGAGAAAGAAGTCACCTGCCACATGTTAGTAGAGCCAAGGGCCCCCTGAGACACAGAGGGGCTTCTCTTAGTCTCTTCATTCCGCTCATATCTAACAGGGCCAGGGACAAGGGAGTCGGGACCTACAGTGCCGTTTTGTTCTGACAATCAATTATGAGGGACAACTAAACATAGGATAGCTAAACATGGAATGCTCTGAGCCCAGGGGCCAGAGATCTGGAAACTGGTCAGGCAAGTTGAGTAAAAGAGACTGTTGGCGCTAGAGGTCGACCGATTAATCGGAATGGCCGATTTAATTAGGGCCGATCTTGCAACCTTACAGTTAACTAGTCCAACGCAATAACGACCTGCCTCTCTCTCGTTGCACTCCACAAGAAGACTGACTGCCTGTTACGCGAATGCAGTAAGCCAAGGTAAGTTGCTAGCTAGCATTAAACGTATCTTATAAAAAACAATCAATCATAATCACTAGTTAACTACACATGATTGATGATATTACTAGATGTTATCTAGTGTGTCCTGCGTTGCATATAATCTGACTGAGCATACAAGCATACAAGTATCTAAGTATCTGACTGAGCGGTGGTAGGCAGAAGCAGGTGCGTAAACATTCATTCAAACGGCACTTTCGTGTGTTTTGCCAGCAGCTCTTTGTTGTGCGTCAAGCATTGCGCTGTTTATGACTTCAAGCCTATCAACTCCCGAGATGAGGTTGGTGTAACCGAAGTGAAATGGCTAGCTAGTTAGCGCGCGCTAATAACATTTCAAATTTCACCCGCTCTGAGCCTTGGGGTGGTTGTTTCCCTTGCTCTGCATGGGTAACGCTGCTTTGATGGTGGCTATTGTCGTTGTGTTGCTGGTTCGAGCCCAGGGAGGAGCGAGGAGAGGGACGGAAGCTATACTGTTACACTGGCAATACTAAAGTGCCTATAAGAACATCCAATAATCAAAGGTTAATGAAATACAAATGATATTCAGGGATATAGTCCTATAATTCCTATAATATCTACAACCTAAAACGTCTTACCTGGGAATATTGAAGACTCATGTTAAAGGGAACCACCAGCTTTCATATGTTCTCATGTTCTGAGCAAGGAACTTAAACGTTAGCTTTCTTACATGGCACATATTGCACTTTTCCTTTCTTCTCCAACACTTTGTTTTTGCATTATTTACTTGAGGCTAAATTGATTTTATTGATGTATTAAATTAAGTTAAAATAAGTGTTCATTCAGTATTGTTGTAATTGTCATTATTACAAATCTTTTTTTTTATTATTATTTAACAATCGGCCGATTAATCGGCATCGGCTTTTTTGGTCCTCCAATAATCGGTATACGCGGTGAAAAATTATAATCGGTCAATCCTCTAGTTAGCGCCAAGGAAGAAACAAGCCCGGGGATGAGTTGGAGTGCCACAATTGCTTGTGCTGAACAAGCTGGACTGGGCATACAGTGCAGACACCATTTACTGTAGGCTACCTCTGTGGGGTCACAGTTTGACCATGTGTTTACAGTCTGTTCACTAATGATCCTGACAATGGGACATCTTCGACACTTATTCCCAAACATTTCTTCACATTTTTTTTTTGCCTAAACCAATGATGAGAATGACATCCTCACAGAGATCAGCACTGCTATGGGGAAGAAGATAGCATCTGACTTAGGGATGGGTGCGGTTAATCGAATATCCGGATATCGGAACAGACGTTCAGTATTCGAACACTTGTGAGAGTATTCATTTTATATAGATATATATATATTTTTTTAAACATTAACATCTTTGTCCAAATTAAATTATCCATGATACATCGTTAGACACAAAGATATACATGACATTTGACATGCTTAAATTAAAATGGGCAGAGCAGTCCAAAATGTAATTTCCTTGTTTTTTATATATATTTCCACACTATGAGGTTGGAATAATACTGTGAAAAAGTTATGATAATGTACATTTAGTGTAAGAGCTGTTTGAACATTTCTGCTTGTTTGGCTGGATGGGATTTTTGGACCACCTGGTGATTTCACTAGATAAGTTCACTAGATAAGTTAATAGACCAATAACAAATAGTTTGCCCTCCTCTCTGCCAAAAACAGCTAGTTTGCAGATTACACATTTGAGACAGGCCTCTGTCTCAAACCACCCCTAGCAAAATTCTTGCCTGAGAAATTGCATTTTGCTAAGAAGCTTTTTTTATTTTTTTATTACCATTTTAATTGAAAACAATTACAGTAAAGTACTTAATTGTTACCCAGAAATCATTTGATATTGAGATAAACATGGCTGCATTGGACCTTTTAATAAAACAACAAACATGTATTTGAATGTAGCGTTTTGAATGTAGTGTTTAGCTATGTAGCCTACGGTGCATTGAGCTACTGCTGCTTCAGACGTTATGTGGCTTTGATATTGTTTTCAGAATGTTTTCAGATGTATACAGTAAATGTAGCCTACAGTTCTGGGGACGGACAAAGTGATTTGTTTGATTTTTCAAGCAAATTTTCTCTCATGGGCTATAGGTTATGGGTTGCATTTTATATAAAGAGCATTTTACTATAATACTGCATGTAGCCCTCCAGTCAGCCCTGACAACAGTATGCTATTTTCCCCACCTCAGCGATTAGCCTACAGGCGTACACCAACGGAAGGTCCACATGACCTGACACAGATCAATACAAAACACTCATCAAAAAATGTTGAAACAGAATCAGTTTTATGATGGCAAACATCAGACTTCTCTTTCACTGTTGCTGTTAGCCTAGGCTACTGTTATAGCGGTATAGCACCCTGTGGCATTTGTCTTTTTTGTGTGACTATCTCCCCCCCCCCAAAAAATTTTTTTTTATTATATTATTCATTTCAAATGCCCATCCCTAACTGACTGTATGCATTCCAAAATAGCCCACATGAAGACATTTTGCTTACATTGAACACATAAAATTACTCAGTCATGGCCCTAGTCCAAGAAGAGACCCATTTTCCTAATTCATATTCATAAAAGTGTAAACGATACAATAATAACAGCATAATGCCTCTTTAAAAAACCAATGGTGCTGTGGTGTGTCTGGCTGGATGGATGAAGAAAATTATTTTGGGGGGGAATTAATTTGCTAATTTCCCCTCGTGGGGATAAATCCAGGGGATTAGTTCCGGAGACACAAATCGCCATTATCAGGATTACAGGGAATCTGCCGGAATTACTGTCACATCCACGCCTGGTGGAGGAGGAGGAAGGCACAGTCGAAGATGCACATCATTCGTCGAAGCCCCAATACCATGATTACAGATCTGGGCCAGCACAAATCACAAAAGGGCCCTGTTCAAAAGTCAGTTTGTTTATTGCCTACTGGGGGATAGTTGGATTGGGCAGGACCTTTGACAATGTTGTATGGACGGGGAGCCAACACATAAACATCATTCCATCTTGACAATCTCAAATAGGCTTGACTAGACTCACTCTAGACAACCCCTAGCCTAAACCTTCTTCCATCATAGGAGCTTCTGTATCCAATATACTCCTCAAAATATTTGACCCTCATCACAAGCAGCAGGTTTACTAGGGGTTAATCCATTGGTCCAAACAGGGAGTCGACAGAATATCTAAATAATCTTTCAAAACCCTAATTGAAAACTACAGCAATGCAATTAGAATGCCCAAGTGCCGGTTCTAAACAACTGAAGAGCCATACTGTACACATTTTCCTCAGATTTGGTGGCACAACCAAGATGGCTTAAAAAAAACTTTGCCAGCTCATCAAGTCTGTGGCAGACTCCTCTGATTATCTTGTCCATTCCAGCGCAGGCTGGGCAACCCAGATTAAGTGGGAGGGGGATGTGATTTGAAATTATGCCAAAGGGGGGAGCAAAGATACTTTCTCTTGTGCTCCATCTCCACAGGGTGTAACAGGCACTCCACTCCCCCCATGGACGTGAAACAAGTGCAGTTATAAATATAGCTTGTATTTAGAGATCCACACATACAATCAACTACTGATATCAAAATAGATGACTCATCTTATTTTGACCTTTATTTTTACTAGGCAAGTCGGTTAAGAACAAATTCTTATTTACAATGACGGCCTAGGAACAGTAGCTTAACTGCCCTGTTCAGGGGTAGAACAGCAGATTTTTACCTTGTCAGCTCTGGGATTTGATTTCACAACCTTTCGGTTACTGGCCCAATGCTCTAAACACTAGGATATCTTATGGCTTTGATAACCTCATCAACTATAACATTTGGCCTAGGCTATGTTGGTTGTTCCACAAAATCAGTGCCTTTTGAGTCCCCTAACAGAAATTGTGCAACATCAATATTGAATTTTAACAGCATTTTAAACAGTGTTTCCCCTATATGCATTTGGCAGCAGCGCACCGCTGCTTCTAAATCGGGTGTGCCACTGCAAAAAAACATAATTACAAAAAATTAAGAAAATAATAATGGAGACATTTTTTGGGGGGGGGTGGTAAAACGTTTTCTATTTAAACTTAAACACCTAAATCCAGATATGAAGCATGTAGAAAAAGGAGCAGTCTATTTTTAAAGAAGATAATCTTTGAGAATTAACAATCACCAAAATAAAAACGGTATAGTCAGTATAGTTCAAAAAAAAAATCTAAGAATTGAATGTTATGGGGCCCCCACTGATTTTGTTATAATGTTTGAGTCACTCAGATAGCATTGGAACAAGGCATAACCCATGGTAAAATGTGTATCATTTCATCAAATTAGCATTAAAACAGCAAATTGTCTCTCAGCCCCATGGTGTAGAATTGCAAAACATTCGCTTTGAAGGTGCAATTATTTTCTCAGCCCCATGACAAAAGGTGTGGAATTACAGGAAACTAGCTTTAAAAAGGTACATTATGCAGAAATTGCTTGTTTGTCTAATTTCAGTTTGTGACAAAACAAGGAGTCATTGTGTAGAGCAGGTATTCCCATCTACTGGGGTAAGCGCAATTTTTTCTCCTTCACATTTTCAAACAGTCCATTTATATTTTCCAATGGAGCTATACATTTGAGTGAGTTTTTTCTCTCGCCCGAGTAGCCTCATTTCACTGCCAAAAATAAAATTAAACCATCTAGTGTTCAGCGAAATAATAACAACACAATGCCAAATACAGGTAGCCTAGTCAAATAAATAACATCCAATCACATTAACCATTACTCTCTCGTGGGAATTCCCCTAACGGTCCGTATGGAGCCAAGCGTAGCTGCTGCTCATGTTGGTATCTGTACTGATGGCGCAAAAGCCATGACAGGGAGACATAGTGGAGTGGTAACACGCGTGCAAGCAGTTGCTCCCATGCCACTTGGGTACACTGCAGCATCCACCGAGAGGCTCTTGCTGCCAAGGGAATGCATGACAGCTTGAAAGACGTTTTGGACACTACAGTGAAAATGGTTAACTTTGTTAAAGCAAGGCCCCAGAACTCTCGGGTATTTTCTGCACTATGCAAATGATACGGGCAGCGACCATGTAACGCTTTTACAACATACAAAGCAAGTTCCTTATTTTCTGTATATCGTGTTGTCGTTGGCGCATACAGTATGTATGTATGTATGTATGTATGGAGCATAATGCATTTACAGTTTTATTCAAATGTTTTCAAGTTGGTGACAAATAATGCATTCTGATTATTGCATTGATTGTAATGGACACCTATGATGTGTGTAAAATACTTTTTTGAAGGTTGTACTGATTATAATGAGCTACTGCTAAGCTATTTGCCAGCTGTGTATGTGTGGTGCCATGTTTGTTGACATTATACAATGCATTCTAGGTGTTACGTAAACATCTGTCAGACCAAATATGTTATAATGAGGTGAAGGAATGGTTCACTCATCTTTAGGGTAAACTTCCGGAAGTGAATGATCGTAGACGACACACCCCCTTCAACATGCATACCATAAACAGATAAAACCCATCTTGTCTCCTCTCATCTTTGGTTGATGAGAAGAAAAAAAAACATGGTGGCGCGCACCCCATCGTCGGATTACTTTCGATTTCTAGAAAGTGTTTTACTCAATTATTTCGATCAATGGTGAGCTCACCCATTATGTGATTAATTATAAATAGTAATTGCTATTAGCTAATTCATATTTTAGTTTCTGTCAGCCGAGAATTAAAATATGGCCACTTGTGTTACGTCAATCTTTCCTCAGTTAGCGTTTGGACAAATGTAGCCTACATTTTCCGGTTTGGATGATTGTGTTTGGATGATAGCTACTTCTCTGAACATTGTATCCAAAAATAAACTGGTCACATTCTGGACATAACTATGTAAGGACTGTGTTTGTGCAAAATGTTTATGTGAAAAAAACAGTGTGGCCAGCTCAAATGCTGATTGTTGCGTCAATCGAAACTGGACGTTCTA
This sequence comes from Oncorhynchus nerka, assembly GCF_034236695.1. Taxonomy (NCBI): domain Eukaryota; kingdom Metazoa; phylum Chordata; class Actinopteri; order Salmoniformes; family Salmonidae; genus Oncorhynchus; species Oncorhynchus nerka. Next base: position 49,473,909 of record NC_088398.1, on the reverse strand, counting down.
AATAATCACACCAGTTTGAGCATACGCAGCAGGAGCAGGGACCACTGTAGAATGATCACACCCGTTTGTTGGGTGAAAAGGTTAATAGGCACTATTTAATGTATTTTTTAAATTTAACTTCTTGAGATGGGAAAACTTGTTTTTTGTATTTTTATTAAGTTTAACGTGCTCTTTGACAGAATGTTAAAATTAGGTGAAATCTAAAGTTGTTTTTCTACAGATCTCAAAAGGGACCGAATTGGTGGAACGACCCGTGACCCCCCTGGAGTGAGAGTCCTAGTACTCCTTGGTAGAGTACTAACAGTTCAGAAACCCAAACAAGTAGGCTACATGGAAGTCTGTGTAGTACTTGTGCATTCTTTCTTCACCCTAGTAAAGTTTCAATTAATATCATGGCATTTGCATGAAAAGCACTCACCTCAATTCTGAACATTTAGGCCTAATTGTTACTCCTGGGAACAAACAAGGGGCCAAATAGTTTATCAAAGTAAACTGTAACAAAACAGGACTGTTTTCAGGTGAAAATTGGATTGTTTCCCCCTGATTTCTTTTAGAGCCCGCAACATCACATTTGTTTGCAGTTGGAGTGATAAGCAGCAAACTGGTGCTGAGACCAATGAGGCTGCCGGAGCTGGACAGACATTCCAGCCAGGATTAAGGGATCTGACTTCATCACTGTGTTTAGCTGTTTTACAGTATGAATGAATGGGCCTGCAGTCTGCAGTCTTTGTGTCTGATGAACAACATTAGGACAACATGGGGTTTAGAACGGGCCATTTGTTTTCAGAGAGGGGGGGATCTTTTCCGTCTATTCAAGTTTGACAATTTCTTTGTCTTTCTGTGTATATTCTGTGGCTCCGCATTTCCAGGATATGCAGTTGTGTGTGTGTCTCTTTGTCTCTGTGTGTGTATTATTGTGCTTGGTTTTGGAGGCCTTTCAAAACAGCACCCTGTTGTTATTAAAGGGGTCCCAGACTTTACACACACAGGGCGGGATGCCAAAGTCTGACAGCTGATTATGGGGGGTTTGGGGTAAGTACCCCTTTGACACTTTCATACCTGTTGGTGGGCTAATTACTAGCATAATGATTGACTGTAATTGCTACTCCAGTGCAGTCCATAGAGTTAAGTGCCCTAAAGAGTTAAGTGCCCTAAAGTTCAGTTTGAGTCACATCAAACTCCCTCTTGTGAAATGAGCCTGGAATGCCAAACCATAAAGCACTTCTCCATAGAAACACAGGAAAGTTTTCTCCAACTGTTGTGTTACATTTGGTCCCAGTGTGTGCCATGGGTGGCTGCAGGTTGAGTCTGATGAGTGCTTTAAATTCCATGCTCCTTTGGGCCTTATTCTAAGTACAGATGAGAACAGAATGTTCTCTCTCACAGGAGGAACAACAGGAGCATGGAGGAGCAAACCATGGGGAAACAAGGCATTTGTATGATTTCCAAATCATTTGCCCTTTTAAAGTGAACAATTTTGACTTCACAGTTACAACTGTTGAATGAAAATAATTCATTCAAGCACAGTGCTATGGCCTGCAACACCATCTTGGTTTCTGTAATCCATCTCAGTGAGCACTGCAAGATAATAAAAAAGTCAGATAATCCAATTTGAGGTCAAAGTATTTATCCGGTTATAGAACCTGTGTTAAAAGAAAGGTCAACAAACCAGTTGTAGAAAAGTCATCAATGCACCTTTTTCATTTGTGAAATCCGCAGTCGATTGCATCGAGCGAGTGCTGTCCCACAGAGCACACTGTAAGAGTTCTGATAATGATCTGAAGAAACAACAAACAAACCGGTCCCGTACCGCTGTCTGCTATTTGTTATGGCAACTCTTTAGCATGTTACGAGTGGGATGGTGGTTCGTTTTGTTGACTGAGAGGCCAGGTCTTTTGTCGGACAAGCGTCCCTTTTGGAGATCACTACCTGATATATATTTTTTTGAGTTTTAAAACTCTTGAGAAAAGGGAGAGAGCAAACAAACCCCAGGAAACGATCTAACCGCAAGATGGGGGCTCTATGGTGGTATATGTGATACGGAGGCAGACAAACTTCCATCAGAGAGCCATTAATGAATCATGTTGAGGCAGGTCACATAGAGAGATTATATTTGGATAGCGAGCACATGGGGGTGGAAAGACCTTTCTGTAATTATGGTGAGGTACAGTGCAGTACACAGAGTTACACCTGACAGTAAAGGGTAGAAAGATGCGGGAGATCAACCTAATATCACCCTACAGAGGGGGACACTAAGGGGAGACGGACAAATATGGTATGTGTAAGGTTGCAAAATTTTGGTAACTTTCCAGAAATCCTGGTTGGAGAATTCCAGTTTTCCTGTTTATGCCATCCCAATTCCGGGAATTATCCAGCCAGGATTTCTGTAAAACCTGGGAACTTGGGGAAAGTTACCAGACTTTTTCAACCCTAGGTATGTCGCTGGTTTTATGCCCAGAATCTTTGTGAATACCATTTTCTACTGTAGCTTAAGGAGGCCTTAGCTTGTTTCTACTGCAGCTAGTCTCTAACGTAGCTCGTCTCTACTGTAGCTTGTTTCTGGCTGGTGAACTTTGTTTGATCATTAGCTTGGAGGCAACAATAAATGGAATGGGGTGCTGCTCCAGTCCCCTGCTCAGGATTCAAGGTTAGGCCGTCACAATGAGGGGCGTTGCTGCCTAATGTGACCAGAGAACCTTTGGTAATGAGCAGTACACATTCTAACTGCGCTCTTTTGAGGGGCCCCTCTTGTAAGAGCCACTAAGGGTAGACTAATGCGATAATTGTAGTCGAAGAGAGGAACTGCTTAAAATTCAAGATAGAGGAGAGGGTGGGATTTTGGGGCTTTTGTTGTACAATACAGAATCAAATTTACATATGAAACAGTGGAGGCCTATGAGTGAAATTGACCTTTTCTGCATAGAAAAACACGCTGGTCACAGCACTTCAGAATATAACAACCAGTGCCCGTTGCTTGGTTGTTAGCCCAATGGTGCATAGAGTTTGGTTGGGTAAGCCTAAATGTGTTGAAAAGTCTGCTAGGTCTAGGTCTACATCAGAAGAACAAAGGGGATAACAACTTATCTATGACAAAACATAGCCAACCCCTTAAATGCCAATTGTGTTTTTACCAAATAATAACAACAACCTATTTGTTGTACAACTGACAGATAAGAACATATGTTGAGCCCCAAAGGGAAACAACACACCCTAATCCCCTATAGACTACAATGTACATATCACCCTAATCGATATATAGTGCACTACTTTTGACCAGGTCAAAAGGTCACATTTGGAGTAGGGATACGGTTCCATATGGGACGCAGACTGGATCCCCATCCAGAGCCAGCTGTGTGTGACTGGGCCCCATTGGCCACATGCCTATGGGCAAAGCAGGTAATGGCCATAAACATGGCCTTTCTGGCAAACCTTTGAACACGCATTATGACTTAACACACCATAGTCGAGTTGGTGTATTTCATGTGTGTGTGTGAGTGTGTGAGAGAGACGTAGGCCTATAGATATAAGCCTATATAAAGAAAGAGAGCAAGAGAAAGAGAGAGAAAGTGAGAAAGCATGTGTGCGTGCACTCCCTTACTACTTTTTAACAAAACAGTTCATTCTGAAAATTCTCCAAACCGCTAGCATTATATTTAAGGGATGTGATCAGTAGGACACAGTGTTGTGAAGTGTTCAGACAGGAATAGGCCTATATTATGTAGAACATATGTCAGCTGCTCTATTCGTGATATTTCTATCTGCAACCTGCAGAACGTTACGACCCAGGCAATCGAGCAATGAAACTTACCACTTCCTCAAAATAACATCAACATAGCTCCGCCATGACGGTGTGCCAGGTGCGGATCAAGTAGCATTGAGGTGAGGTGTTTGTGTAACTGACATTTACCCTCTGTTGAGGTCAAAGTCCTGCTTGGGGGAAACCCATTCAGGTAAAGCAAGTAGATTGCTTTAGTTCAATCTCATCTGTTATGTGGCCTAGCTAGGCCCTGTTTACTATGCACTGACTGCACTCTGCCTAATGCTAAGGAAATGAAGCTTTGTCTCAGGAGATGAAATGAAGCTTTGACTCAGGAGATGACTTGAGTCTTTGCCCCCCACCTCTCCTTGCTCTGTGCAAAGGGGCTTTTGTGGAGTGCAGAGTGTTAAGGACATATGTCTCTCAGGGAAGATGCCAGCAGCATTTGCCTTGTTTCAAACAAAACCGCCACACACACACACACATACACACACGGAGTGCCAACAAGGAATATCTAAAAACATATTTTTTGTCAAACTAACTGCTTTCTTTGGGATGTAACGGGGAAAAAAAGTATCTGTGTTGTTGTTCAGTTAAAGAAAACAAAAGTGAAATCTACTGTACAACATATCATTATATAGGCCTTTGCATAACGATAGGCAAATAACATGCCATACAGTAGCTATGCATGAACGTATAGGTAACTGCCAAAATAAATTAAACACCAACAGAAAGTGTCTTAACAGGGCGATCGGCCACCACGAGCCACCAGAATAACTTCAATGCGCCTTGGCATAAATTCTACAAGTGTCTGGAACTCTATTGGAGGGATGCGACACCTTTCTTTCATGAGAAATTCAATCATTTGGTGTTTTGTTGATGGTGGTGGAAGACGCTGTTTCAGGTGCCGCTCCAGAATCTCCCATAAGTGTTCAATTAGGTTGAGATCTGGTGACTGAAACACACCCTTTAAACCCCCTATGATCCTTTGAGAGTCACTGAGATCCCTCTTTCAAAGTCACTGAGATCTCTTCTAGCCATGGTTGACAAAATAATGGGCAACTGGGCACATTTTTATACATGAACCTAAGCATGATTGGATGTTAATTGCTTAATATACTCAGGAACCACACCTGTGTGGAAGCAGCTGCTCTTAATATACTTTATATCCCTCATTTAGTCAAGCATTTCCTTTATTTTACCTGTACCTATCTACATAAGAAAATATCCCGGCAATACAACTGTGATTTCAGAGCCCAGGTCAGAATCACTTCATAAGCAAACCTATACTGAAACATCAACAACCAAAATTGGGTAAAAATATAGCCTCATTCTGTTCTTACATCACAGAAATACTAAAATAATCTAGTGGAGGGGATTCTCACATTAACAATCTTCCTGAATAAAAAGACTGGTCTCATAGACTAGACGTAACATAGCAAATGTAAATCCGGGACACTCAAATTAGTATGATGTGTTACGTTTGGTATGGTTACACGAGCCCGGTTACTTAACCCTTTGACATGTACGAACACACGGGTGTGATCATTCTACAGTGGTCCCTGCAGCGTGCGCTCAAAGCGATGTGATTAGAACACTTATTTAGAAAGTCCAGTTACGATTGATGCAACAGTCAGCGTTTGAACAGGACACTGTTTTTTCAGACATTTTTTTGCACAAACAATATTTACAACGTTATGTCCTCAATGCGAGCAGTTTATTTTTGGATGCAATGGTCAGACATTCACAGAAGAAACAACAGCATAACACAATTCTCATCCAAACCCAGAAAATGTGGGCTACATTAGTCATAGCGCCAACTGAAGAGTGACCTAACACAAGCGGTCATATTTAGCTAACTCTCGGCTGACAGAAACCATAATATGAGTTAGCTAATAGCAATTACTATTTACAATTCATCACATCACAGGTCACTTCACCAGTGACCTAAATAATTTAGTAAAACACTTTATAAAAATCGATGGGTAGTTTGTGTGCCGCCATGTTTGTTTTTTCACGTCAACCAATGAGGTCAACCAATAACATGAGGTTACAAGATGAGTTGGGTCTGTTTGCCGTAGAGGTCGACCGATTAATCGGAATGGCCAATTAATTAGGGCCTATTTCAAGCAATTTTCATAACAATCGGAACTCTATATTTTTTAACAATCATATTTTGGAACTGAGTGCATTATGACATTACGCGCAATAAAAAAAAACTCCCACTGGGGCGACCATTAGAGATATTTGGAACTTACATATGAAAAGTAATGCAAAAATTAAAGTAGGCTGTTTGGTCGGGGTGGATGGGTGGGCCTATAATGCGAACTTCTAGCAACCCAAAGGTTGCATGTTCAAATCTCATCACAGGCAACTTTAGCATTTTAGCAACTACTTAACATGATAGCTAACCCAAACCCATTAACCTAACTCCTAGCCTTGCTAACGTTAGCCACCCAGCTAATGTTAGCATTAGCCACCTAGCTAACGTTAGCCACAACAAATTGGATTGTCATACGCCATATTTGTAACATATATTTTACAAATTCCAATTCGTAACATATTGTATGAATTCCAATTTGTAACATATCATATGAATTGTAATTCGTAACATATCATATTAAATGGATGATGGACATCACCGAATCAATACATATCATACGAAATGTAACATATCATACTAATTGTTGCGTCCCGGATTTACCTTTAATATGTTACGTCTACCCCCGAGTCCAGGTTGTCATAAAATATGTAGCAATTTTGACATAGCATGCAAAGCACACATTGCATTAATCATTGCACCATATGCATTATATATACAGCTAGCTGCTCACAATCTGATGCAAACGTTGCCTCCTTCCTCCACATAAACTCCCTTTCCATTTGATCTCACTATAGTGGCTAGAAATGGCTATGGTTGCATAAGAATGTTAACATAGGCCTAAAAATAATCTAATAGTGGACATTGTGTACAGTCAGTTCCATTCAAAAAAACTGTCCTGTTTCAGGAGCTATATTGTACATTCGATCGCGTTCCCGCGTCATATGACCCGCAGCACTGAGAACACCAAACAGGGACAGTAGCCTAGGCTCTGTCATGCACGAAGTAGGATAAACTATAACATTATCATAGACCTACAATGTGATATCGATGCGTGTGAAGATATGTTGATTGCATGCCTGAAAACGTAATCAATTGTCGATATTTTAAAACAGTTTCCTATCTAATACCCACCTGAGGAAAATGAGATGAGAAAGACTCCGAATGCCAGTTTCGTTGCTGCTCCCATTTTCAAATCAAATGTCAAATCCTTTATTTCGATTAAATCCCGGTGTCACAAATCCTAGGGATTAGCGTCCAACCTATCAGAGTACCTTTTTACAGCAAATGCATCGGATGATTGCCTGATTGAAAGAGCTGCAATGCCAGCAACATGGAGTAGGGTCACAGAAACGTTTGCATTAAAATATCCACATCAGAGTCCTTGGTGTTTATTGTATTCTTGTGGGATGTGACATGGCTTGCATCATATGGAAGAAAAAATGTTTTTTGTCTTGAATGGATCTAATAACTACAGCAGAAAGTTACTGCAAAAAAATACAAAATTACACCGACGAATAGCTTGTCTGGCTACTGGTTAGTGCACTTGCTGCATGGTGTATCCATTCCGCAAACAATAATGCAACATTTTCGCATTTTAGAACCAATGTATTGCCTAGAGTAGCTCCTATCAAAAATAATCACAAACTGTTACTTTGTTGCAACTGTCCGACTAGATAGCTAACTAGCGATAACCTTTCAGCTGGACTGCTATGGTTTGCATAAGTTTTTGATTGCCAAAATTGCTTACTGGTTACCTCACTAGTTATAGCTCCAATGCAATGAGTAGAGTTTGTGTAATTACACCTTAATGACCAAGATACATGCTTGTAAAATTGTTCCAGGAAGCGTGCTCCATGCTAACAACATTCCTCTTTTCCCAAATCACGTGCGATCAATCCAAAGGAAAGTTAACGCCGGAGAAAACATTAGCCAGAGATTCTACCAAAGGCTGTGTGGATTCCAAGCGTTCTGTTTGTCCACAACATGAAAATAACGCAACAAGGCGTGTGGCATTCACGAAAAGGAGAACAAACTAAATAATCTAAATAAATCCGTTAGAAGTAGCTAGTCTCTTTCGTCGAGGTTTCTTGGTTTAATGTTGAGGTTTTCCTTGACCGACTCCAGTCGATATAATTCTCATTCCTTCTTCCAGAGCGGACTGTACTCAAGATGGCTGCTTGCACAGATTGTTTTTGTTTTTTTCCATACTCATCTGTCACTAAGCGGCTAAAAGTCTTGACTGACATCAATAATGGCCAATAGGGAGCGAAAAAATAGCACGATGCGCCACAGCTTTACAGCTCTACCAATCCTAGAGGCATTCTCTTTCTGTGACCATGACTGACAGACAATAAACACGCCCAGTGTACCGCGAGTAGAGGTATCGATGAAGGGATGGCTGAAGATACCCTGATCAATACAATGACTGTATTTCTGTGACAAGGCCGTAGGAGCTATAGTTTTGGTAATTGTTTCCCACAAGAACTCCACCCCTTTTGATCACGAATAATGTGATGGGGCGCGTGTGTTTTTGCCGTGGGGGTTCATAGCTATCCTAGTCTTTACATTTCAAATATTTTTGATAGATGTCAGGTTTTGGTCAGCAAAAAGTGTTGTCCTGTTAATAAGACCACTTGTGTGCACTTTAATTATTATGAAGATAATTTGGTGGTCACAGCTGGACAAAATGAACAAGCAAAGACAAAGGTACGTTAGGCCTATTGTTTACACCTCCTGCAAGTGATCTTTAATGTAATTCCCTAAACAATTACCACAATGTAGTATATTTACTCATTCCCCTTTATCAATGATAGGCCAAATTTAGTTCATGTGGTACTCCGTCTTCCATTTTGGAGGCCTAGGCCAATTCAGAAAGGTATTTTTTCGCAAACAATGAGTGAGTTATGTCATTATTATTACAGAATCTACTTATCACATTAGGAATTTTATATTTCATAAGATCTAGATGATATTTTCCAGAAGCATACCACCCTGCATACCATTGCTGGCTTGCTTCTGAAGCTAAGCAGGGTTGGTCCTGGTCAGTTTCTGGATGGAAGACCAGATGCTGCTGGAAGTGGTGTTGGAGGGCCAGTAGGAGGCACTCTTTCCTCTGGTCTAAAAAAGTGATCAGTGATCAGGGACACTGCACTGCCCTGCCCTGCGTAAACAGGTGTCCTGACTCTCTGAGGTCATTAAAGATCCCATGGCACTTATTGTAAGAGTAGGGGTGTTAACCCCAGTGTCTTGGCTAAAATTCCCAATCTGGCCCTCAAACCACCACGGTCACCTAATAATCCCCAGTTTACAATTGGCTCATTCATCCCCTGTAACTATTCCCCAGGTCGTTGCTGCAAATGAGAATGTGTTCTCAGTCAATTTACCTGGTAAAATAACAGATAAATGAAAAATATAGTTGAAGTTGAGATTTAAAAAACTATCTCACAGGTGGTAATGTTATGCAATGGCGCCGGAGAGAATGGCTGCTGCTTTCCAGTCTCCTAACCTATTGTGTGTGTTTTTTCACATTATTTGTAACTTATGTTGTACATTATGTTTCTGTCACTGTCTCTTATGACCGAAAAGAGCTTCTAGAAATCAGAACAGAAATCAGGACAGCAGGAGAAAGAGACAGAGATATCAAGGATGAAGATCGGGGTGCCTTGTGAGGATCCGGCGGCGAGTGGGTAATTCGCCTTTACCATAAGTCCTATTTGCCAACGTAAAATCATTGGATAACAAAATAGACAAACTACAAGCACGTATATATCCTACCAACGGACATTAAAAACGGTAATATCTTATGTGTCACCGAATAACATACAGCTGGTGGGTTAAACACTGTGTCGGCCGGATAGAACAGTAGTCTCTGGTAAGACGAGGGGTGACGGTCTATGTATATTTGAAAACAACAGCTTGTGCTCGATATCTAAGGATGTCTCGAGGTTTTGCTCGCCTGAGGTAGAGTATCTCATGATAAGCTGGAGACCACACTATTTACCAAGAGAGTTTTCATCTATATTCTTCGTAGCTGTCTATTTACCACCACAAACCGATGCTGGCACTAAGACCGCACTCAATGAACTGTATACGGCCATGAGCAAACAGGAAAACGCTCATCCAGAGGCGGCGCTCCTAGTGGCCGGGTACTTTAATGCAGGGAAACTTAAATCCTTTTCACCTAATTTCTACCAGCATGTTAAATGTGCAACCAGAGGGAAAAAACTCTACACCACCTTTACTCCACACACGGAGACGCGTACAAAGCTCTCCCTCGCCCTCCATTTGGCAAATCTGACCCTAATTCTATAATTCTATCCTGATTCCTGCTTACAAGCAAACATTTAAGCAGGAAGCACCAGTGAATCAGTCTATAAAAAAGTGGTCAGATGAAGCAGATGCTAAACTACAGGACTGTTTTGATATCACAGACTGGAATATGATCCGCGATTATTCCGACGGCATTGAGGATTACACCACATCAGTCCCTGGTTTCATATGTGCATCGATGATGTCGTCCCCACAGTGACTGTGCGTACATACCCCAACCAGAAGCCATGGATTACATGCAACATTTGAACTCAGCTAAACGGTAGAGCTGCCGCTTTCAAGGAGCGTGACTCTAACCCGGAAGCTTCTAAGAAATCCTGCTATGCCCTCTGACAAACCATCAAAAAGGCAAAGTGTCAATACAGGACTAAGATTGAATCGTACTACACCAGCTCCGACACTCGTCGGATGTGGCAGGGCTTGCAAACTATTACAGACTACAAAGGGAAGCACAGCCGCCAGCTGCCCAGTGCAACAAGCAGACGAGCTAAATTATTTCTATGCTTGCCTCGAGGCAAGTAACACTGAAACATGCATGAGAGCATCAGCTGTTCCTGATGACTGTGTGATCACGCTCTCTGCAGCAGATGTGAATAAGACCTTTAAACAGGTCAACATTCACAAGGCCGCAGGGCTAGACGGACTACCAGGACGTGTACTCCGAGCTGCGATGACCAACTGGCAAGTGCCTTCACTGACATTTCCAACCTCTCCCTGTCTGAGTCTGTAATACCAATATGTTTCATGCAGACCACCATAGTCCCTGTGCCCAGGAACACTAAGTTAACCTGCCTAAATGACTACCGACCCATAGCACTCACGTCTGTAGCCATGAAGTGCTTTGAATGGCTTGTGATTGCCCACATCAACACCATTATCCCAGAAACCCTAGACCCACTCCAATTTGCATACTGCCCCAACAGATCCACAGTTGATGCAATCTCTATTGCACTCCACACTGCCATTTCCCACCTGGACAAAAGGAACACCTATGTGAGAATGCTATTCATTGACTACAGTGCAGAGTTCAACACCATACTGCCTTCAAAGCTCATCACTAAGCTAAGGGCCCTGGGACTAAACACCTCCCTCTGCAACTGGATCCTGGGCTTCCTGACGGGCCTCCCCCAGGTGGTAAGGGTAGGTAACAACACATCCGCCGCGCTGATCTTCAACCCCTCAGGGGTGCGTGCTCAGTCCCCTCTTGTACTCGCTGTTCACTCATGAATGCATGGCCAGGCACGACTCCAACACCTTCATTAAGTTTGCTGATGACACAACAGTAGTAGGCCTGATCACCGACAACGATAAAACAGCCTATAGGGAGGAGGTCAGAGACCTGGCCGTGTGGTGCCAGGACGACAACCTCCCTCTAAACGTTATCAAGACAAAGGAGATGATTGTGAACTGCAGGAAAAGAAGGACCTAGCACGCCCCCCATTCTCAATGAGTGGAGCAGGTTGAGAGCTTCAAGCTCCTTGGTGTCCACATCACCAACAAATTGTCATGGTCCAAGCACACCAAGACTGTCGTGAAGAGGGCACAAAAAAAACCTATTCCCCCTCAGGAGACTGCAAAGATTTTGCATGGTCCTCAGAGCCTCAAAAAGTCCTACAGCTGCACCATCGAGAGTATGGTAGCACCCCTGCCTGGTATGGCAACTGCTCGGCCTCCGACCGCAAGGCACTACAGAGGGTAGTGCGTACGGCCCAGTACATCACTGGGGCTAAGGTTTCTGCCATCCAGGACCTCTATACCAGGTGATGTCAGAAGAAGGCCCTAGAAATTGTCAGACTCCAGCCACCCTAGTCATAGATTGTTCTGTCTGCTACCACACGGCAAGCGGTACCAGAGTTCCAAGTCTAGGTCCAAAATGCTTCTCAACAGCTTCTATCCCCGAGCCATAAGACTCATGAACAGCAAATCAAATGACTACCCATACTTTTTGGTTTGCACCCCCCCATCTATTCATAGTCACTTTAACTCTATCTACATGTACATATTACCTCAATTACCTCGACTAACTGGTGCCACCTCACATTGACTCTACCAGTACCGCCTGTATATAGCCTCCCTATTGTTATTATACTGCTGCTCTTTAATTATTTGTTACTTTTCTTATTTTTATTTATCTATTTTTACTTAACATGTATTTTTCTTAACTACTGCATTGTTGGCTAAGGGCTTGTAAGTAAGCATTTCACTGTAAGTATTGTTGTATTCGGCGCATGTGACAAATTTGATTTGATTTATTATAGCCTATTCATTAGGACAACCAGCCAAATTAGAGCACATGGATGTAACATGTGAGCTAATTAATGCATTATGAAACCAAGATACTGTAGCCAATAACCTGTGCTACTGAGGTGCTACTGAGGTGCTTTTCCATTTGAAGTGTGAAATTGAAAGTCCAACGTCAGGAAAGGATTCCTACAAGGTTTGTTTCTATGTTATATTGAATTATGTAAAACAGGTTAATGAATGCGTTGTGATGATGAATTACATTTGGATGTCAGTTATTAACAATTTGAGAAGTGTATAATTGTCCTTCCTCCCTGACCTGACCCTGAACTGTTCACCAGATGTGCTACCTTGTCTTGCTGCTTCTCTAGTTTCAATTGTTCTGCCTGTGGCGATGGAACCCTGACCTGTTCACTGGACGTGCTACCTTGTCCTGGACCTGCTGTTTTCGACTCTCTCTCTCTTTCTCTCTCAACCTCTCTCTCTCTCGTCCTCTCTCTTGACCTCTGAATGGTTGGCCATGCTTCTACATCTGCATTGCTTGCTGTTTGTGGTTTTATGCTGGGTTTCTGTATAAGCACTTTTGTATTTGTATTTATTAAGGATCCCCCCACTGCTATTCTTCCTGGGGTCCAGCAACATATACAGTTGAAAATAGTACATTACATTATATTTCATAATACTTTTCACAGCATATTAACTTCTTACGGCTGAAATCCCGCTAACGGGATTGGTGTGACAACAGCCAGTGAAAGTGCAGGGCCCCAAATTCAAACAACAGAAATCTCATAATTCAAATTCCTCAAACATACAAGTATTTTACACCATTTTAAAGATAAACTTGTTGTTAATCCCACCACAGTGTCCGATTTCAAAATGTTACGTTTTGTAACGCTTTGCTTCCAACACATCCAGTGATTTTGCAGAAAGCCACATCAATTTACAGAAATACTCATAATAAACATTGATAAAAGATACAAGTGTTATGATTGGAATTATAGATATACTTCTCCTTAATACAACCGCTGTGTCAGATTTTTTAAAAACTTACGGAAAAAGCACACCATGCAATAATCTGAGTACAGCGCTCAGACACAAAAACAAGCCATACAGATACCCGCCATGTTGTGGAGTCAACAGAAGTTAGAAATAGCATTATAAATATTCACTTACCTTTGATGATCTTCATCAGAATGCACTCCCAGGAATCCCAGTTCCACAATAAATGTTTGTTTTGTTCGATAAAGTCCATAATTTATGTCCAAATACCTCCTTTTTGTTTGCGCGTTTAGTTCACAAATCCAAATTCATGAGGCGCGAGCACTAGGTCCAGACGAAAAGTCAAAAAGTTCTGTTACAGTTCGTAGAAACATGTCAAACGATGTATAGAATCAATCTTTTGGATGTTTTTAACATAAATCTTCAATAATGTTTCAACAGAGAATTCTTTGTCTTTAGAAATGCAATGGAACGCAGCTACCTCTCACGGGCGCATGCGTGATCAGCTCATGGCCTTCTGCCAGACCTCTAGTTGAAACAGCTCTCATTCTCTCCCCCTTCACAGTAGAAGCCTGAAACAAGGTTCTAAAGACAGTTGACATCTAGTGGAAGCCTGAGGAAGCGCAATCGGACCAAATTTACACTGTATCTTGGATAGGCAAAGAGTTGAAAAACTACAAACCTCAGATTTCCCACTTCCTGGTTGGATTTGTTCTCAGGCTGTTGCCTGCCATATGAGTTCTGTTATACTCACAGACATAATTCAAACAGTTTTAGAAACGTCAGAGTGTTTTCTATCCAAATCCACTAATAATATGCATATCTTAGCTTCTTTGCCTGAGTAGCAGGCAGTTTACTCTGGGCACCTTATTCATCCAAGCTACTCAATACTGCCCCCCAGCCATAAGAAGTTTTAAGTATGTGCCCTCGGGCACACACGCACACATGGATTTTGTATTGTAGATACAGTACCAGTCAAAAGTTTGGACACACCTACTCATTCAAGGGTTTTTCTTTATTTCTACATTGTAGAGTAATGGTGAAGACATCAAAAGTATGAAATAACACATATGGAATCATGTAGTTCCCAAAAAAGTGTTAAACAAATCAAAATATATGTTATATTTGAGATTCTTCAAAGTAGCCACCCTTTGCCTTGATGACAGCTTTGCACACTCTTGGCATTCTTTCAACCAGCTTCATGAGGAATGCTTTTAAAACAGTCTTGAAGGAGTTCCCACATATGCTGAGCACTTGTTGGCTGCTGTTCCTTCACTCTGCAGTACAACTCATCCCAACCCATCTCAGTTGGGTTGAGAAGCAACCCAATTTTCACTATTATTATACAATGTAGAAAATAGTAAAAATGAAGAAAAATGACTAGGTGTGTTGTGACTTTTGACTGGTACTGTATCTACAATGCAAAATCTATGTGTACGTGTGTGTAGGGTGTGTGTGTGTTATCATGTGTCTGTGCCTGTGTGTGTGTCTCTTCACAGTCCCCACTGTTCCATAAGGTATGTTTTTAAAATCTGATTCTACTGCTTGCATCAGTTACCTGATGTGGAATAGAGTTCCATGTAGTCATGGCTCTATGTAGCACTGTGCACCTCCCATAGTCTGCTCTGGACTTTGGGTTTATGAAGTGACCTCTGGTGGCATGTCTTGTGTGCTAGTAGTTTAAACAGACAGCTTGGTGCATTCAGCATCTCAATACATCTCAAAAATAAAAAAGTATTGATGAAGCCAATCTCTACTCTACTTTGAGCCATGACAGATTGAAATGCATATTATTAATGTTAGCTCTCCGTGTACATTTAAGTGCCTGCCATGCTGCCCTGTTCTGAGCCAATTGTAATTTTTCTAAGACCCTCTTTGTGGTACCTGACCCCACGACTGGACGGTTGTCCAGGTGCGACAAAACTAGGGCCTTTAGGACCTGCCTTGTTGATAGTGTTTTAAGAAGGCAGAGAAGCACTTTATTATGGACAGACTTCTCCCCATTTTTTATGTTAATTGTATTTATTTAACGAGACAAGTCAGTTAAGAACAAATCTTAGCTACTTTTCCATCAACATGTTTTGACCATGACAGTTTACAATCCAGGGTTACTCCAAGCAGTTTAGTCAACTCAACTGGCTCAATTTCCACATTATTCATTACAATATTTAGTTGAGGTTTAGGGTTTAGTGAATGATTTGTGCCAAATACAATGCTTTTAGTTTTTGAAATATTTAGGACTAACTTATTTCTTGCCACCCATTCTGAAACTGACTGCAGCTCTTCATTAAGTGTTGCAGTAATTTCACACGCTGTAATAGCTGACATGTATAGTGTTGAGTCATCCGCATACATAGACACACTGGCTTTACTCGAAGCCAGTGGCATGTCATTAGTAAAGATTGAAAAAAAGTCAGGGGCTTAGACAGCTGCCTTGAGGAATTCTTGATTCTACTTGATGTAAAAAATAGCTTTATTAATACATGTTATTTTATTTGAGCTATGGCCTATGCTATGCTGCACATGAGTGTCGGTGTAAACATAACTTTTCCATGAGCTGCCTCTTGAATTAGGGAACCTGTTCCTGAATGAGGTCCCTGCAATGTCACATTTTCATCACTATTGACACCTTATTTCTGCAAACACACAGGACTGGTCACTAAGTTGACCCAAAGAAAAGTCCTGGCGCTTGTGACCTAAGCTTCAGTAAGCATGTGGAGATATCAAGGACACTAACAGAGGATAGAAAGCCAGAATTTGCCCACATCTAAACATGGGAAAGGAGGCCTATTGAAAATACAGGTATTGCAATGGTCTTTATCAGGTCTGATCTACAGTGGGCCTAGTACCTGATAAAGACTATTATGGTTAAACCTTTGTTGTACTTTCTCAATTAAGCTTGTGCTTGGCAGCAGCAAACCAAACAGTGAGTGGACATTCTCTTGAACAGTATTAACATGCTTGAAACTCATCCTGAACTCAAAGGACTACTGACCAACACTAACTCTAAGGCAGGCCTCCCCCCACCGACTTATGAGTCTATTAGTCTATGCGCTAAACCACTCCAACACCACTAAAACATGGGAATTATTTGGTTTAAGGGGGTCTATGCATCACAGGAATACCAAAGGTGCCAGGCATTTCCCCCCAGGGTGAGCTCATTAGCTTTTAATCAAAGTTCTAAAAGTGCAAGAGATTATTCCAATGTATTTCAAAGAGTTTGTGTGATTTGTCAGGCATATGTCAGGAGACAGGCGATGCATCTGTTAGTGTCGTCCCTGTCAGGCTGCTAACGTCCTTGAGCGAGTGTACACATAGCTCTCTCCTGTAAAGATAATTACTCTACCATTTCCCATGATTCGGTTCTGCCAGGCAGCCTAGCCCCTATTGTACAAGGTTTAATTCACTCAAAATGACCACTGTGCCTTGACAATCTGCAAAATCTTATTTGAATACTTAAAAAGGCAATTTCCACATTTTTTATATTACACTTTTGGGTTCATGTAAATGTGACCTCTAACCAATGTTGTACTTAATGCTAAGTCACACACTTACTCAACAGAGGCCTACTTCTCCCTAGCTCTTGTGCATACTGTAGGTAATCACTTGGTTTAAGCACTAGTAAATCACATTATACCCTGTCCTCTTAAATCACATTAATGTTGCGCCTTGGCACATGTTAAAAGCATATCCTTTTTCATTCACACTAAGACAAATTAGGCATAGTGAAATACAGCTGTCCTTTCTTATCTTACTGCCAGCCTATAAACCAGACTTTATCCTGACGCATACAATTACTATTTCAAAGATTGTTTATGCACCATCCCTGCATGATTAATACCTCCATACTAAACTGGGCGGGATGTTCATAACATAAACCCTCTTTAATTTAGAATCATTATCAGAGGACAAGTCATTCGAGGGAGGGAGCTGCAGTAGGCGCCCTCCAGCTAGTTCACTTGCTATTGCTGTTTAAAAATTGCATACATTTGAATACATTAAATGTGTTTTTTATTTACATACATTTTGATATTGGATTTTCTTTTTTTCAATATTTCAATGAAATCACATTAAAACCACAGAATACTTAGTCCGTTTTGGATTATGATAGGTTAGAGAAGTATTACTGTGATAAAGATTGTGTGCCAGTTATTATCTGGCACTGGTTTTAATGTGCGTTGTCAATGCAAAACTTTCTGTCACCATTGGAAGTTGAGAGCGTGTGTGGGTGCACCTGCCTGCCATGCTTGGTGGCAGAGAGAGTAGAGGTGACATCAGATTGCAGTGTGACCTGGGCAGCTGTGACACGCCTCCCTGCTCCTCTAATCTCATATCCCCCCTGACGTTACCAAGTGCTGCTGTGTATGTATACAGTCGTGGCCAAAAGTTTTGAGAATGACACAAATAAAAAATTTCACCAATTCTGCTGTCTCAGTGTCTTTAGATATTTTTGTCTGATGTTACTATGGAATACTGAAGTATAATTACAAGCATTTCATAAGTGTCAAAGGCTTTTATTGACAATTACATGAAGTTGATGCAAAGAGTCAATATTTGCAGTGCTGACCCTTCTTTTTCAAGACCTCTGTAATCCTCTCTGGCATGATGTCAATTAACTTCTGGGCCACACACTGATGGCAGCCCATTCTTGCCTAATCAATGCTTGGAGTATGTCAGAATTTGTGGGGTTTTGTTTGTCCACCCTCCTCTTGAGGATTGACCACAAGTTCTCAATGGGATTAAGGTCTGGGGAATTTCCTGGCCATGGACCCAAAATATCAATGTTTTGTTCCCCGAGCCACTTAGTTATCACGTTTGCCTTATGGAAAGGTGCTCCATCATGGTGTAAAATGCTGTAAAAAGTCACCAAACTGTTCCTGGATGGTTGGGAGAAGTTGCTCTCGGAGGATGTGTTGGTACCATTCTTTATTCATGGTTGTGTTCTTAGGCAAAATTGTGAGTGAGCCCACTCCCTTGGCTGAGAAGCAACTCCACCCATGAATGGTGTCAGGATGCTTTGATGTTTGGCATGACACAGGACTGATGGTGCGCTCATCTTGTCTTCTCCGGACAAGCTTTTTTCCGGATGCCCCAAACAATCGGAAAGGGGACTCATCAGAGACAATTACTTTACCCCAGTCCTCAGCAGTCTAATCCCTGTACCTTTTGCAGAATATCAGTTTGTCCCTGATGTTTTTCCTGGAGAGAAGTGGCATCTTTGCTGCCCTTCTTGACACCAGGTCATCCTCCAAAAGTCTTCGCCTCACTGTGTGTGCAGATGCACTCACACCTGCCTGCTGCCATTCCTGAGCAAGCTCTGTACTGGTGGTGCCCCGATCCCGCAGCTGAATCAACTTTAGGAGACGGTCCTGGCGCTTGCTGGACTTTCTTGGGCGTCCTGAAGCCTTCTCCACAACAATTGAACCACTCTCCTTGAAGTTCTTGATGATCCGATAAATGGTTGATTTAGGTGCAATCTTACTGGCAGCAATATCCTTGCCTGTGATGCCCTTTTTGTGCAAAACAATGATGACGGCATATGTTTCCTTGCAGGTAACCATGATTGACTGAGGAAAAACAATGATTCCAACCTCCACCCTGCTTTTGAAGCTTCCAGTCTGTTATTCGAACTCAATCAGCATGACAGAGTGATCTCCAACCTTGTGCAACAACGAGAGAATCACTGACATGATGTCAGCTGGTCCTTTTGTGGCCGGGCTGAAATAGAGTGGAAATGTTTTTGGGGGATTTAGTTCATTGGCATGGCAAAGAGGGACTTTGCAATTCATTGCAATTCATTTTATCACTCTATATGACATTCTGGAGTATATGCAAATTGCCATCATAGAAACTGAGGCAGCAGACTTTGTGAAAATTCTCAAAACTTTTGGCCACGACTGTACAGTGTGTGTTAATGTTTTAAAGGTGTAATATTTGACTTAGCCTACATTCTAACGAAGGCAATGGCTGATGCTAGTTAGTTGCTCTACAGGGATTATGAGGGCCTCGTGCTTTAATGACATACAATGACGTACAGTACCAATGGCTACACTGTACTTGCCTAACTGGTAGGCACTTATTGCAAGGCCAGTTCAATGTAGCCTACTTCCTGTAATATTTTGCAAATCAAGTTTCTTCCATGCATAT
The DNA here is from genome assembly GCF_034236695.1 of Oncorhynchus nerka. NCBI lineage: Eukaryota > Metazoa > Chordata > Actinopteri > Salmoniformes > Salmonidae > Oncorhynchus > Oncorhynchus nerka. The sequence goes on along the minus strand of NC_088398.1, from coordinate 49,454,332 downwards.
TTTGGCATCCCCTCCCCCATAATCTCATATCCCCCCCCCGTATCTCACTGAGAAACAGGAAACCCAGAATAATCAGATAGTGTAGCATACTTCATTAACCCTGCTAGAACAGGAAGTCTCAATGCCCTTAGGAGGCCATTAGTTATAAAAGCATTCAGCATCTTTACTGCAACAATACCCATTTCAGAGAGAAGAGTCTGTGTAAGTGCAGGATTCATGACTAGGACTTAGCTGGGTTTTAATTGATCATGTTTTTTACCCCCTACCCTTTCAGATATACAAAAAATCTGGTTAAAAGAAGCAGGCATGGTAAATTAGTTAGATTTTGGTCTGTGTATGAAATGGATACAAGTAAATCCTTGTCATCCACCAGCACTCTCGAAACCAAGGATACTGATAGAAGTTACTGAAACCAGGTTCGAAATGAACTTATTTGGCCTACCAGGAATAAAAGGCTGGACCTGTAATTTGACATTCTAATTTGATTCCCTTGGCAGAAACACAGGATGGAATCCTTATCTGGAGTTTCATAAACACAAACACTGCAGCCATTTCGAGAGCCCCATTTCCTACCACCTCCTCTCTCTTCATATGTTATGCAACCCACAGTAAACAGAACTCCAGCAGAGATGCACATCACACATAGACGTACAGCCTGTGGTGAGTTATTCTGTTTGCTAGGGGGACCTATGAGACTTATTCTCCAGGCAAGCATTGCTTCAGGGGATGTTGCAGAGGAATAGCATTTAAAATGAAAGCTTGTGGTACAAGCTGTTCCTCCGAGTTCTTGCTGCCTTTATATAACAATTGAGTGTTCTTCAACAACCGTGCTATATATATATATATATATATATATATATATATATATATATATGGTCTCTGTGTTGTCCAAGGACTGTCAAGGCACTGTTGCATACAAAAAACTAATCACAAAACTTTTGCTCTCTAGTGTGTGCATGCACGCGCACACACATTTGCACACATGCCTGTGTGTGTATGTGTATGTGTGTGTGTGTGTGTGTGTGTGTGTGTGTGTGTGTGTGCACTAGTTGGTGGATGAGGACTGTCAAGTATTCCAAAGAAAGGAAAAAAACATGATCATTCTTGCCTATAACTCAAGAAGGTGATCGTATTCAGATCAATCTTTCCCATGGAAGCCACCCTGTTTAACTTTGAGGAGTGATGTTAACCTAACGGCAGCTCCCACCCGGCTCTCTTGATTTAGCCGTTCGCCCGAAACTGAAATATAAAGCTGAGGGCTCCTGCCAAGTGGGGCAGTGGCCAAGGACTGGCAGCTTGGCACAGAGACGACAAGGCAGTGCCATGGCGATAAATTCCTCACACTAGGCATTCACCTGCTGGTGGACATGCTTATCCCATACTCCTCCAGTACTGCATGGCTTTCATCATCATGTTGATTTCTATTGGAATTAGAACATCTGTACGGGATCGGAATTCGTTATGGTGTTCTACCTGCTGTAGAAGTTCTCCCGAAGTAGTAAAGGCCTTGGTTAGTCAATAGAGCTCTGATAATGAATAGTCACAAAACATATCCGTTTATTGTTGTGTTCTGCAAAAATACTATAGTAATTAACATAGTCAGGTTCATAATTATTGGCAACCTTGATAAAGATGAGCAAAAAAGGCTGTATAAAATAATAAAAAATACTGAGCTATATTGTATGCTTAAAAAAATAGCAAAATGATATGATACTAACACAATTGCTCAGAGAAAGATATTTTTATTTGACTGAAGTTTCAAATGAACTTTAGTGACGTTCCTGATTTGTGTTAACTTCAACCCGACCTCCCACAGCGTTTAGACAACAGTGAGTAGTGGGTAGAGTGGTTGTGACAGTATGACACAGACTAAACAAAGGCATGTGTGAAAGGTCATGCAGTGTTGTCGCCCCACACCTCACTATACTGTCTGTGTTTTCAGCAGCCTGTGTGCTTATCTTTGCCATTGGTCATCAAACTTTCTGACGTGCGACTACACACGCTGGGGGAGGAAGTTGATGTTTGTTCGGGCGCTGTGACACCCGCTAGACCCAACACTGCTAAACCCTTGTGATGTAAAGAAAGTCATTCCGCCCACTTTCGCCCCCATTGAACCCATCTGTCACGGGCCTTTGTTCTTTGCTAGAGCTAATGCCACTGCCGCCTGACATTTCAGAAGAGCAGGTTGTTTACTTTTGCCATGATTCTCCTAATAACTAAGAGTAGACTTAAGCTCTATTTCAAGTAACAAACAAGTTAAGTTGTCTGTGTCGAAGAAATACTGTATAGGCTGCAGAGACCTAGCCTACATCCTTTAAAATAATTTGATAATAACAAGGGAGGATGGAAACAAAAGCTTTGTTCGGATTTAGAGGGCAGTAGGGAATTCCTAGGGGGAAAATCAACAGTCAATCTCATACAAATTACTTGTGTGTTAAATAAGTAGGGTAAGTAAAAAGATTTCCTTGTTTATCTTCAGCTTCTCTGTTTCTACCACCCCAGTTCCTTAATCAAGTTCAGTGTGTATGAAAATACATCCCCACTGTCAAAACAGTGAGGAGATTTTAATTAAATTCCAAGTAATACGTGTAGCTAAAGTAAACTTCAACAAAGCAGAACACTGTTTTGTAATGTTTGAAAGGGTAAGAAATTCTCTCCCTCTCGAATCTTGCCCTTTCTTTTAATTCAATTTCCTCTCTTGACTGGGAGATGAGCTCCCTGCTGTGTGTATTTCCATCGAGGTGCAGTTGCTGTGCCAGCCTGAGCTGTGTGTGTGTGTGTGTGTGTGTGTGTGTATATATGTGTGGGTGGGTGCAGCTAATGGCCTCTCTCCAGTAATTAAAAAGCCACTTTATTTCATCAAGCAGTTTGTTATTTGCGAGAACTCTCCAATGTGTACCTCTGTGCTTGACTTTGGAGGTCAGAGGGAAAGCAACAGTGGGTCCAGAAAAGTTCAAAACAGAGTACCATCCAATATACTTACCACCCAAGAGTTTTGAACTTATTTGTTTATAGTGATGCCTAAAACAGCATAGTTTCCACCTCTTCCTCTACAGTAATCATGCACAATCACCCTGTAGGCTTCAACCCTGAGCTTTGTAACTTGGGAAGGCCAGCATGGTTCACTTATGGGCTTTAGGCTTCTGTATTAGATTAAGGGTAGGAGCCCTGTCCCCCTTCCCATGCGTTTGAGGGGCAAGTATATGCTAAAGGGGGTGGTAGAAGGGCAGACAGGGTTTTCTCCATCCCCTAATCTCGTTAGGTAACGATCTGACAGTGGATCTGCTCAGTGAGGGTTACCCTGTCTGCCTGGCACCTATGCAAGTTTCATGAGAAGGTGACCAGCTAGCTCATTAGCGGAGTATTTCAATGTCAGAGGGGTTAATTGCTTGATCAAATGACATGACAGCACAGGATAAGAAGAAGTACATATATAGAGCACTTATAGGTTGATGATGACGCTAGCTATATCTACCTTTTTTTGCATGAATTTTTTAGATTATATTGGTAGGTTATACACTGAGTATACAAAGTATTAGGAACACCTTCCTAATATTGAGTTGCACACCCTTTTGACCTCAGAACCGCCTCAATTCGTCGGGGAATGGACTCTACAAGGTGTCGAAAGCATTCCACAGGGATGCTGGCCCATGTTAACTCACAGTTGTCAAGTTAGCTGGATATGCTTTGGTTGATGGACCATTCTTGATACACAGGGGAAATGTTTACCGTGAAACCCACCAGCCTTGCAGCTCTTGACACACTCAAATCTGGTGCACCTGGCACCTGCTTCCACACCCCGTTCAAAGGCACGTCAATCCTTTGACTTGCCCTTTCACCCTCTGAATGGCAAACATGCACAATCCATGTCTCAGTTGTCTCAAGGCGGAAAAATCCTTATTTAACTTGTCTCCTCCCCTTCATCTAAACTGATTTGAAGTGTATTTAACAAGTGACATCAATAAGGCATCATAGCTTTCTCCTGGATTAACCTGGTCAAAGCAGGTGTTCCTAATGTTTCGTACACTGTGTATTACCCTTGGCAATGAGTAGAGGTGTACACTGTGTGTGATTCAGGTTCACATCCCCCTCCACAGTTCTTCACACCCATGAATATGGAGCTGTCCACAAGGCGAGTGCTCGAGGGGAGGTCGTTTTAGCCCTAAATCTATTATTAGAGGTGGACTTTGGACAACTTCTCTCCAGGAGCATCACCCTCCTGGCGCCTGTTTGGAAGCACTCCTGGGCAAACAGCAGATTCATTCAGATTTACACTGAGCTTTGGCAGGGGAGAGGTTTTCAATAAAACCACTAGGATATCTTGCCTCTGTCCTTGCTAATGTCTCATATCAGATTAACCTAAAAGATAGATGGTAGCATCTCCCCTTACAGTTGAACTTGTGGTGACTGACTGAGTGACTTCAGTGCAGTGACAACCCTTATCCCCTTATGTCCTCGTGTGAACCCAGATACCAGATCTGCCTGGTGGGAGCTCCTGCACACTGGAAAGTCATTCTGGCAAGCTGCTCTAATGTCACTCTCAAGCGTAGCCAGCATCGGCGTCTCTCATCTTCCACCATCGATCACTAGCCACTTTAGTGCTGCTAAAATAGTCATTTCTCAGAGCCCTGCTTAACCTGTACCACGGCAAACACCGAGGCCTATCCTTTTAATGGCCATTTTGTTAACGTTATGATGGCGACTCCAATAAGATGGAAATAATGCACTGCATATCAAAGAGCTCCATCTGGAAGGAACCCACTTGCCAATGAGAGCTGATAGAACATGTTCTGTTTATACTGTGGTTAGAACATGTACAGAAGCCCAATAAGCCCGAAGCAGTGTTGAAGTGAGCTGTGTAACTTTTACTAAATACACAAACCTACTGGTAACTAACATGCAAAGTAGGTTGTGATTGCTTATCTGCCTCTAGTGTGTGCTATGGAAAAAGAACATGTAACGGTCGTCGTATGAAGGAGAAGAGGAGGACCAAGGTGCAGCGTGGTATGTGTCCATATTTATTAAAATGAACACAGAAATAACAAAAATAACAAAGCGAAACAACCGAAAACAGTTCTGGCTGGTGCAGACACACAACAGAAAACAATCACCCACGAAACACAATAGAAAACAGGCTACCTAAATATGGTTCTCAATCAGGGACAACGATTGACAGCTGCCTCTGTTTGAGAACCATACCAGGCCAAACACAGAAATAGCAAATCATAGAAAAACTAACATAGACAACCCACCCAACTCACACCCTGACCATACTAAAACAAAGACATAACAAAACAACTAAGGTCAGAACGTGACAGAACACTTGCATTGTAAATACATATTAGAGAATTCTGTTGTTAGAGGTGTGTAAAAGGTGCCAACCTAGATGTAAGGGTGAGAAAAGGTCAGAGGTCAGTTAAGGTGTTCTATTTCAGGGAAAATCTCTCAATACCGAAGTTGGCAGGAACTACTGTAGCATACAGTGTATTTCAGCATCATCCCTCATTAAGAGTAGCGCCACTATTACTGCATGTGTTGCATGAAATAAAGTCCTCATACACTGGCCTCTCGTTTAACTGTTAACCGTACGGATCGCTCACTGACAGCTCTTTCATTTCCCAATTGAACAACCACACTCCCACACTGCTACCATTTTTATGATGGCCCTCTCTTTTTACGAGTGGCTGATATCACATTCTCCATCTTCGTTATGTGATCAAAAGGACCCATCTTGAGTACAGTGGCGTCTGCAAATAGTTACGTGGTTAGATCACGATCAGAAATGCAAATGAAATGTGATGCCCTGTGCCAAAGAGCCTATCACCACACAGGGGCCAGGGAATATGAGGAGCGCCTCTGAAAACATACTATACAGGGTAACGGTCACAGTTTAGTCCGTGAAAAGAAGCTCCCAAATGGAATCATTACTGCTAATCTATTTCCTGGTTTATGCTATACATAGTTTAGAGCTGGAAGGATGTTGAAACAATAAGAAGTAAACCGTCGATGCAGAGACAAAGCATTCATTCTGTTCATTCTTGCTTCCTTTTCCTGAAGGATTCATTGGGAGGTACATTTTCATGGGGAGCTGGCCCTGTGCTGGAGTTGCTCATATTAGGGGTTAATTTCTCACCAGTTGAAACCAGTTATAATGATACAGAGCAACACGAACCAGATAGTATTTGTGCACTGTTTGTGTGCAATAATTTAGCCATCGCCGCTGAGGACAGTTTGTGGATTGTAGTTTCAAAATGGGAAGTGTTTCCCGAAAGCACTTGAAAACAATTCTCATCATTTCGCTTTCAGCTCTTCTCCTCCCGGTTCTAGAACCAGTGTTTATCCCTGGCCATAGCCCGCTTAAACATGAATAGCCTGCTTAATGTATTTGAATATCCTCCCATTCAAAATGATTCAAATGAGCCTAACTTTAATATATCTAACGTTGTTTTGAAACTGAGAGGGCACCGCGGTGACAGCTGCCATGGTGCTGTGGGGCTGGTCTGATGGACAGATCGCTTTGTGCCATATCCCTGGGAATCCTTTTCATTCTCCAGGACCAAAAGGCCCCTTCCTCACACAAAGCCAAGGCCCCAGCGCTGGACTAAATCCTTTCAATGGGGCCGACTAGCCGCAGTGTAGTGAGCATTAGCATGTTTGTCACACTCATTCAGAGGGCTCTCACAGAGCCTTTGTTTCAGAGCGTCGGGCAGTGGAAACAGAGTAAACAGCAGTGGCAGGACAGCCATTCCATCTGCTAATGACCATTGACTTCCATAGTAGAGTCATTGGCATGTAAAAATGATGGTAGTGAAAACTGCAAGGAAAGCTTTAGTCTCAGGTCTCCTCCTACATAAGGGCACAATCACTGGATTAATATCACCCCTAGAGTCTAATGGCCCGGGGTAACATATGGAATTGTTTTAAAGATGGGCATACCAAGGATCAATTAGTGTTTTGATACAAAACAAATTTGAAGACCCCTGTAGGTCATTTGACTTGGCCTTACTGCTATTAGCCCATAGAAATGAATCTGTTATTCAGTCAACAAAAATCGATTTAAAAGGAAGTATGTTTTTAAGGGTCTGTCCTATATCTGAGAGATATAACGAAGCTCAATCCACCAGACATCAGAGTGTATTGGGTTTCACATTTTCCATCCATTTTTACCTTACCGTAGGGACTCAATAACAGTTTGATAGTGTCCGTTCATATTCCTATTAGTGCCTCTTTTAACTGGCTGTGTGTCAGTTGAGATGCATGCACTTTGATGAGGTGAAGTCTACAGACACATTTAAGCACAAAAGGTGAGAAAACTGGAGAATTAAATAATAAGGAGGTATACAGTTGAGATGGAGACAGAAAAAGCCAGTAATGAAAAGGCAGACCGAGAGTTGAGAAGGTGTTCTCTTAATAGAAGGATGAACTGAGATGAAAGCAATTGCGTTAACTGAAAGTCAAGGTCAATTAACTTATGGGACTCATTGTCCTTCAGGTTCCATCACAATGTTCTGTGTTCCACACTCCATGATGGCTGGAAGGGGACGGGAGAGAGTGAGAGACACACACACACACACACACACATACTGATTGCTGATATTGTGCTCTGCAAAGGGCATCCATCTAGAAGGTATTCATGTACTCGTTGATTCTGAGCAGCTCATTAAATTAAGCAGATGAGGTGGAGTTTGGAGAGGCCTGATCAAACATGTTTAGGAAACGCATCATAAGTCTTTATGACCCCATTTAACAGAGACGAAAATGACCTTTTACATTATTTTACAGCACAAACAAGTGTACCAACAAGGCCAGGAACATCTGTCACTTACGCCTGAATCCCTAACCTACAATACAAGCCTATAGTTTGACATTTCAAGTACACCTGAGTGTGCAAAAAATAGACATAACCAATGATGAGAATTAACATCCTCACAGAGATCAGCACTGCTATGGGGAAGAAAATAGCATCTGACTTAGGGATGGGCGCGGTTAATCGAATATCCGGATATCCGAACAGACGTTACTTTTCGAACACTTATGAGAGTATTCATTTTATTTTTGACAATTTCTTTGGGGGCGATTTTAACAATAAAAAACGCTTTGTCTAAATTAAATTGTCAACGTTATATTATTATACACAAGGATATACCATGACATTTGACATGCTTCATTTAAAGGGGCAGATCAGTCAAAAACATGATTTCCCTTTGTTTTTATATACACTGGGTGTACAAAACATTAAGAACACCTGCTCTTTCCATGACAGATGACAGCTGTGATCCCGTATTGCTGTCACCCATTAAATCCATTTCAAATCAGCGTAGATGAAGGGGAGGAGACAGGTTAAAGAAGGAGTTTTAAGCCTTGAGACAATTGAGATATGGATTGTGCATGTGTGCCATTCAGAGGGTGAAGGGGCAAGACAAAAGATTTAAGTGCCTTTGAGCGGGGTATGGTCTCCACCCAAAGGACATCCAGCCAACTTCATACAATTGTGGGAAGCATTGGAGTCAGCATGGGCCAGGATCCCTGTGGAACGCTTTCAACACCTTGTGAAGTCCATGCTCTGTTGAATTGAGGCTGTTCTGAGGGCAAAGGGGGGTCCAACTCAGTATTAATGTTTTCTACACTCAGTGTCAATCGTGCATTAAAGCTAGAATCCTTAGTTAAAACAATAACAAAGCGGCCACCCTGCCTCTGTTTTGATAAAAAGCTGGACATGGAGAAATGTAACCACTCTCAAATTCATAGACTGAGCTATGGGTGCAAGGACTGACCATCCATGGTGTAAAAATTATAGTTTAAATACATTTTAGGCTCTTCAGTGTTTGTTTATATTTACATTGTTTTCAAACATTGGAGTAAAACAAGCTTCTATATTTCTGTTCTGAAGGGGTACTATAGTTGATCTAAGCTCATGTATGTAGCAACTGAGGATTCTAGCTTTAATGACAATGTACAACTGAGTCATTTAAAAAAAATCTATAACATTATAATAGAGAAATTACATTGTTACTACACAAGTACAAGAGCACTTACAGTGTCCCACATTGATCTGCAATTTATCGTCATTTATTTTTACCTTGTAAAACAACACATTTCACTGCACCTTTCGGTGTATGTGACAATAAAACATGAATATAAAAAATATAAAAATTGAGCCCGGGCACAGGCCAAAGACCGACAGAAGGGTAGAGCCTTTGTTGCTGCCTGATGCACCAGCTGGCACGACGGGGATGAGAGAGGTTTCAGTAACATCTTTTGGGGTAATTACGTGGTCTTGAGTACCTGCATCTTTGTTACTGATCATCAAATCTGATACAGACAGATCTCTCAACAACAACAAAAATGCCACAGCGTGCCACTAATCATAGCTTGTCATATAAATTCTAAAGAGCATTGAGTTGAGGGTTCTTTCTTTCATCAGAGGCAGATGACTGTGGTAATGAGAATGGGAGGGATGAGAGGAGGTGACTTATTATCATCGCTTATGCTCACAACGAGGCAGACTGACATTACCATTAACATTAACTGTCATTAACATTGAGGCCTGGAAATGATGGATCTTCCAAGCTTCTCAGGTTAACGATGTTTTCATGGAGAGGAGAGGGAGATCTAGAGATAGGAGAGCTTCTAGTGCTGAAATCTACGGATCTGTTGTAATGGTTCACATCCTGTCCACCCACATGCTGTACTCCTAAATATCTACCCAGTATAGCCAGAAAAGGACTAGCTACCCCTCGGAATCTGGTTCCTCTCTACTTTTCTTCCTAGGTTCCTGCCTTCTAGGGAGTTTTTCCTATCCACTGTTCTTCTGCCTCTTCATTGCTTGTTTTTGTGGTTTTATGGTGGGTATATGTAAATCACTTTGACAACTGCTGATGTAAAAATGGCTTTATAAAATACATTTAATTGATTGTACTGTATGTACATTCTCCCCTCATCCACTATCTATAGGAATCGATGGATGCCACAGTGTCTCATGCTTTAAAAGTTGTAATTTTGTTCTTGATGGAGCAGATATGCACTAGAGCAGAGCTATTCAATCGCAAACACCCTTGAAATTGTTGGTATTTGATGCTTTGAATTTGAGGTATTTACAGTTCATTTGGAAAGTATTCAGACCCCTTGACTTTTTCCACATTTTGTTTTGTTACAGCATTATTCTAAAATGTGTTCAATTAATGTTTTGCTTAATCAATCTATACACAATACCCGATTATGACAGAAGTGAAAACAGTTTTTTTTTTAAATGTTGCTAATTTATTACAAATAAAAAACAGAAATACCTTATTTACATAAGTAATCTGACCTTTTGCTATGATACTCAATTGAGCTCAGGTGCATCCTGTTTCCATTGATCATCCTTGAGATGTTTCTACAACTTGGAGTCCACCTATCATAAATTCAATTGATTGGACATGATTTGGAAAGGCACAAACCTGTCTATATAAGGTCCCACAGTTGACAGTGCATATCAGAGCAAAAACCAAGACATGATGTCGAAGGAATTGTCCTTAGAGCTCTGAGACAGGATTGTGTCGAGGCACAGATCTGGGGAAGGGAACCAAAACATTTTTCTACAGCATTGAATGTCCCCAAGAACACAGTGGCCTCCGTTATTCTTAAATGGAAGACGTTTGGAACCACCAAGACTCTTCCTAGAGCTGGCCGCCTGGCCAAACTGAGCAATCGGGGGAGAAGGGCCTTGGTCAAGGAGGTGACCAAGAACCCGTTGGTCAGTTTGACAGAGTTCCAGACTTCCTCTGTGTAGATGGGAGAACCTTCCAGAAGAACCACCATCTCTGCAGTACACCAAGTCACTTGGCTCTGTCATAACCTCACATGGTCTCTCCTATCATTGCTATGCAGACGACACACAATTAATCTTCTCCTTTCCCCCTTCTGATGACCAGGTGGCGAATCGCATCTCTGCATGTCTGGCAGACATATCAGTGTGGATGACGGATCACCACCTCAAGCTGAACCTCGGCAAGACGGAGCTGCTCTTCCTCCCGGGGAAGGACTGCCCATTCCATGATCTCGCCATCACGGTTGACAACTCCATTGTGTCCTCCTCCCAGAGCGCTAAGAACCTTGGCGTGATCCTGGACAACACCCTGTCGTTCTCAACTAACATCAAGGCGGTGGCCCGTTCTTGTAGGTTCATGCTCTACAACATCCGCAGAGTACGACCCTGCCTCACACAGGAAGCAGCGCAGGTCCTAATCCAGGCACTTGTCATCTCCCGTCTGGATTACTGCAACTCGCTGTTGGCTGGGCTCCCTGCCTGTGCCATTAAACCCCTACAACTCATCCAGAACGCCGCAGCCCGTCTGGTGTTCAACCTTCCCAAGTTCTCTCACGTCACCCCGCTCCTCCGCTCTCTCCACTGGCTTCCAGTTGAAGCTCGCATCCGCTACAAGACCATGGTGCTTGCCTACGGAGCTGTGAGGGGAACGGCACCTCAGTACCTCCAGGCTCTGATCAGGCCCTACACCCAAACAAGGGCACTGCGTTCATCCACCTCTGGCCTGCTCGCCTCCCTACCACTGAGGAAGTACAGTTCCCGCGAAGCCCAGTCAAAACTGTTCGCTGCTCTGGCCCCCCAATGGTGGAACAAACTCCCTCACGACGCCAGGACAGCGGAGTCAATCACCACCTTCCGGAGACACCTGAAACCCCACCTCTTTCAGGAATACCTAGGATAGGATAAAGTAATCCTTCTCACCCCCCTTAAAAGATTTAGATGCACTATTGTAAAGTGGCTGTTCCACTGGATGTCTTAAGGTGAACGCACCAATTTGTAAGTCGCTCTGGATAAGAGCGTCTGCTAAATGACTTAAATGTAAATGTAAATGTACTCCACCAATCAGTGGCCAGACAGAAGCCACTCCCCAGTAAAAGGCACATGACAGCCCACTTGGAGTTTGCCAAAAGGCACCTAAAAGACTCTCAGACCATGATAAACAATATTTTCTGGTCTGATGAAACCAAGATTGAACTCTTTGGCCTGAATGCCAAGCATCACATTTGTAGGAAACGTGGGACCATCCCTAAGGTGAAGCATAGTGGTGGCAGCATCATGCTCTGGGGATGTTTTTCAGCGGCATGGACTGGGAGACTAGTCAGGATCGACGGAAAGATTAACGAAGCAAAGAACAGAGAGATCCTAGATGAAAACCTGCTCCAGAGCGCTCAGGACCTCAGACTGGGGCGAAGGTTCACTTTCCAGCAGGACAACGACCCTAAGCACACAGCCGACACAACACAGAAGTGGCTTCGGGACAAGCCTCTGTATATCCTTGAGTGGCCCAGCCAGAGCCCGGACTTCAACCCAATTGAACATTTCTGGAGAGACGTGAAAATATCTGTGCAGCGACAATCCATAAAAACTGACAAAGCTTGAGAGGATCTGCAGAGAAGCATGGGAGAAACTCCCCAAATACAGGTTTGCCAAGCTTGTAGCGTCATACCCAAGAAGACTCGAGGCTGTAATCGCTGCCAAAGGTGCTTCAACAAAGTACTGAGTAAAGGGTCTGAATACTTATGTAAATGTAATATTTCCATTTTTTATGTTTAATACATTTGCAAAAAATTCTGTAAACCTGTTTTTGCTTTGTCATTATGGGGTATTGTGTGTAGATTGATGAGGGAGGGGGGGTGGCAATGTGATCCATTTTAGAATAAGGCTGCAATGTAGCAAAATGTGGAAAAAGTCAAAGGGTCTGAATACTTTCCGAATGCACTGTATGTCTGAATATCTAAAATCATTAGGATACTCCATTACTGCTAGTGCCAAAGAGATTGCTAACAATTGGCAGCAGGGTTCCAGTCATGATGAGCATTTTGTAATGAAGGTCATCAGCGTCTGAAAGTGATGTGACAGGGATGCACCACCTCATTAAGTAGCATTGCCCTAATTGTCTAAATGTCTCCTCCTCCTCAGATGTTTTCAGAGCTCCCTAGACATTTGACATTGACATTCTATTGTCATTAATGAAGGTTAGAGCAACACAACAGACAGACATTGAGGAAGAGGGGGAAAAATAGGCACATCAACTCAGAAAGAGAAGCAAATACATCTGAAATTTGACCTTCCATAGTCTGATAATAAATTCTGTCTATGACTGAATGTTATTTAAACCTCCCAAGGGCACTGAGGACATATAATTTAGTTTAATGACAATAGTAAACATTTTCCACATTTTACTGTAAGCATTGAAAGAGCATTAAAATCACACATGCGTTGGGTTGCAAAGGGTCTGAAACTTTCCAGTAAATGTCCGAAAATATTTAGAACATTTTAAATGAGAAGTTAAACCAGGGAATTTGGGGAATTTTGCTTAAATTCATAAAAAAAAAGTTAGCTTATAAAAGTTTGTCACGTTCTGACCTTTATTTCCTTTGTTTTGTCTTTATTTAGTATGGTCAGGGCGTGAGTTGGGGTGGGCAGTCTGTGTTTGTTTTTCTATGTTTGGTTTCTGTTTTCGGCCTAGTATGGTTCTCAATCAGAGGCAGGTGTCGTTAGTTGTCTCTGATTGAGAATCATACTTAGGTAGCCTGGGTTTCACTGTTGGTTTGTGGGTGTTTGTCGCCACACGGTACTGGTTCGTTCATGTTCACAGTTATTGTTTTGTATTTTATAGTGTTCAGTTTATTTATTAAAGTAATCATCATGAACACTTACCACGCTGCATCTTGGTCCGATCCTTACTCCTCTTCAGACAAAGAGGAGATTTGCCATAACAAAGTGAACCTTTTTTTGTGGGATACACATAAGGTAATTCTAGGTCTTGTGGCATATTTTGGTTAAAACTATCCCCGAATCAATGGAATTGCAACCCTCTGCATGCACAGTGCATTCTTCCATCACATGTGCAGTGCTTTCTTACATCACATGTACAGCTGATTCTCAAGATATTGCACACTAATGAGATGCTGTTGAGCCCACACTACTACACTGTCTGAGCCAAGGGCTACATGCTTACTGTTAAATTTTGATTACAGTACTGGGTGGGGTGAATATATTATATGACATGCATGATTTTTCAAAACTAGTAAATAGTAGCGTACAGCAAAGCTTCTTTAAATCATTTCTAACTTCATAACAATTTCTGCTAGTTAGTTTTTGCTATGATGTGGGTTTTAGTTGCTTGAGCCTGCTAACTGAGGAGTGTTAATTCACCTGTTTCCATACATGTTTCATTTTAAAACATTTCTTACAAAAGGAGTTGTTTAATCTAATTGCTTAAATATTTAGCTGTACATGGAATTGTATTATTTTTTTTTTACTAATCTTTACAGGAAAATTCCTCGAGCACTATCTGATATGTGGAGACATTTCACTGCAGCTAATGTAGAAGGAAAACTGTGCACATTTGCAAATACTGTGCCAAATCATATGTGAATAATGCAACAAAGATGCAGAATCATCTGGCCAAGTGCATAAAGTACGCGCAGCGCTCACAACAAGAAACCTCTGACAAAAGTCCCTCTACTTCTATTCGAGGTGAAAATGGGTGTATGCTGGGCAAAGAACATTCAGAAATCTCTTCCAATACACATTGCCTATGAGCATCAGAGGTGAACCAGTAGCATACACAGCTCGAGCAAGAGATTTTTTATTTTACTAGGCAAGTCAGTTAAGAACAAATCCTTTTTTTTAATGACGGCCTAGGAACAGAGGGTTAACTGCCTTTTCAGGGGCAGAATGACAGAATTGTACCTTATCGATAGCAACAGCTCATGGTCCTCCTGGAATCAGAAGTTTTTTTGACTCAATTGAGGAAGGTAGTCAGAGAAATGATGGGGCGGCAGGGTAGCCTAGTGGTTAGAGCGTTGGACTAGTAACCGAAAGGTTGCAAGTTCAAATCGCCGAGCTGACAAGGTACAATTCTGTCGTTCTGCCCCTGAACAGGCAGTTAACCCTCTGTTCCTAGGCCATCATTAAAAAAAAGAATTTGTTCTTAACTGACTTGCCTAGTAAAATAAAAAATCTCTTGCTCGAGCTGTGTATGCTACTGGTTCACCTCTGATGCTCATAGGCAATGTGTATTGGAAGAGATTTCTGAATGTTCTTTGCCCAGCATACACCCATCTAACCAGACATTCTTTAACTACTCATTTGCTGGATGCAGAGTTCAAGTGAAGTTCAAGCAAATCGTAGAGAAAGCTAACTGTATTGCAATCATCTCTGATGGGTGGTTGAATGTTCGTGGGCAAGGGAAAAAAACGACAATCTCCACCCCTCAACCAGTATTCAACAAGAGAGCAAACACAAAGGACAACAGACATACCAGTCTCTACATTGCAGATGAGCTGAAGGCAGTCATCAATGACCTTGGACCACAGAAAGTATTTGCACTGGTGACAAACAATGCTGCGAACACGAAGGCTGCTTGGTCTAAAGTGGAGAAGTCCTACCCTCACATCACACCCATTGGCTGTGCTGCTCATGCATTGAATCTGCTCCTCAAGGACATCATAGCACTGAAAACAATGGATACACTCTGCAAGAGAGCCATGGGAATGGTTAGGTATGTGAAGGGTCATCAAATTATAGCAGCAATCTACCTCACCAAGCAAAGTGAGAAGAATAAGAGCACCACATTGAAGCTGCCCAGCAACACCCCATGTTGTTGTCATCATATTTGACAGTCTCCTGTAGGGGAAGGAGTCTCTCCAAGAAATGGCCATATCACAGTCTGCCGATATGGACAGCTCCATCAAGAGGATCCTCCTGCATGATGTATTTTAGGAGAGAGTGTTAAGCAGCCTGAAACCTATAGCAGTAGCCATTGCACGGATTGAGGGAGACAATGCCATCCTGTCTGATGTTCAGAGTCTGCTTGCAGATGTAGGAGAAGAAATCTGTACTGCCCTGCCCACCTCACTGTTGCTCCACGCAGAGGAAACTGCAGTTCTGAAATACATCAAAAAGTGTGAAGACTTCTGACAGAAGCCCATACATGCTGCAGTGTACATTTTGTACCCCAAGTATACTGGAAAGAGCATCCTGTCTGGTGCAGAGATTAACAAGGCTTATGGTGTCATCACTACCGTGTCTCACCACCTTGGCTTGGATGAGGGCAAGGTTCTTGGCAGTCTGGCAAAGTACACTTCCAATCAAGGGCTTTGGGATGGAGATATGGCAGCAATATGGCAGTCGTACCAACATATCTCATCAGCTACCTGGTGGAAGGAACTTTGTGGATCTGAGGCTCTTTCCCCTGTTGCCTCCATCATCCTCCAAATCCCACCAACATCAGCCGCCTCAGAGCGCAACTGGTCCTTGTTTGGGAACGCACACACCAAAGCACGCAACAGGCTGACCAATACAAGGGTTGAAAAATTGGTGGCTATCCGGGCAAATTTGAGGCTTTTTAAGCCTGACAATGAGCCATCCTCAACAAGGTTGGAAAGTGACAGTGAAGATGAGGCCTCAGAGTCTGATGTTCAAGAGGTGGACATTGAGGAGGTCCAGGAAGAAGACATGGAAGCCTGAGAGGAAGACAACCAACGCTTTAGTTTCTAGTGTGACGACCCTCCCACTCTGTCTGCCGTATTCTCTCTTTGTTCTTGTTTCCTTATTAGGATGCCGGTGGGCGGAGTTGGGAGGGTCGTCAGCTACATGGGAAATACCTGGGCCAGGTGTGTCCCAGGATAAATAGACCTCTTCCACATTCATGGAGGAGACTCTCTCCATGCAGACACCTTTATAGATTGTGTTGTGGTTTTTGGTGGCCTTTTGTTTGTTTGCTTTGGCACCCTGCATTATCACATTCATGCATGCAAAACACTCACTTACACTACTGATTACTGATTACACACACCATTGTATATTATACTTAGTTATTTATTTAATAAATATATATTTTGTTACGCCTTATCTCCACATTGTCTGCCTTTTGTTACGGGCTTTGAGCCGGTTCGTGACACTAGACTATCATTTTACGTATGTTGAAAACGTTTTTGGGAGATGCAATGGATCATTGGGATCATTCAATACTCCCTTTTGTCATTCAGTGAAATCATCCCATGTAAACTCATTTAATTAAAGTGCAATTCATAACTAAATTATTTTAATTTTAAGGATTTAATAATTTGCAATTTGTCTACTTATGATATGGTAAATATATCCAATGCAAAAAAACATCTACATTTAAATGGTATTAATTTGCATATATTTCCGTTAATTCCCATATTCCCATTAATTCACACGGACATTTTCCACCTCTGAATATCACCTAAAATGTGCAACCCTGCACATGCGTGACAATTGAATCACATTGAAAGGGTCTGGAATAAATCAACATGCTATACTGTACCTCAGTGTCTTATTCTAAAGGAATATTCGGTAAAGAGAGACTTGTAGAATCACAAGAGAGAGGGAAGGAAATTTCACATGTTCCTGTCATGCCTGTACTTCTGTAGCCTTCTGTACTTTTGGCCATCTGCCAAAAGAGCTTGTGCAACTACCTGCCATTTTTAAACCAGTTTCCTAGAGTCTCTTTTGATTTTAGCTGCGGTAAAGGATTAAAGTCTGATTTGTTTGTTGTGAACAAATATAAACACAATCCGAATGGATACTTCCAGATGAATCAGACAGATTATTTTTACCCCCAACGCCAGCTGCTGTTTTCTGACAATCTGTGCCTGTGATTTCAGCCAAACCACTGAAGTTGGGAGGCTGAGTGATGACTCATTCTCAACAATCAATGCACATATTGCAATACAAATGTCAGTTCTGTTTATGACATTTACAATCCATGTCGGTCGATAGTATGTTCAGCATCTACTGTAACTGTAAATGTTGCTGCTATGCTGGCATAGTCTGCATTTCTCTAAGAAGGCAGGCATTCCTATATCATTGGATTGCCCCTATCTGGTTGTTCGGCAAGTGCTTATCTGCTGTAATGCCGGTGACTTGCTGTGTAATTAGTTTTCCAGGCAACACACAATCATTTGTGTCTGATTAGGAAGGAAACTCCCCTGGCACCGAGGCATTGTTAGGTTGGTATAATTAAAAAGGCAATTTATGCACCAATTACTTTAATTAGCCGATTAGCTGATAATTTGCAATATGAGAACATTGCAGCGACTCGAAGGGGCTCTTTCCTCACAATAAGTTCAGGCCCCTGTGGAACACCAAGTTACCCTCATGACGATAGTCAGTGATTATGTGAGGGATTATGGCTGTCAATTGAAAATGGTTTAGAAGTGACTTAGTTATAATTACATACAGTATGTTGTAGTATTTAGTTAATCCATAGGGATAGTGGTAAATCGAATTCAGCATGGGTTCATACAGTATGTTGAACACTCCCATATTTGTTTGAATAAACAAACCATTGTCCACACTGAAACCACAGATTCAGACATTTCATTTCATACTTTATCACTGACTGAAAGTTCCCAATATGCCTCCTATTTAAACAACATAGAGGCCATTATGCCACTCTTCTGGCATTTGAAAGTGATTGGAGGAGCCATGTAAGGGCACGGAAAATCAAGGGTGCACTGCCCTAGGCCTATATGTCTATGCCACTGGGTGAGGCTTCCTGCCAGCCTGTTGTCATGGCACTCTCCCCCTCCCTGGTGACAGGGTGCTGCACAATCCATTTCATCTCCCTCACATCACCTCGCATCAGCCCTGGGCCTGGCAAGGCCTTGCGTGGGCCTTATCCCCAGCTCCAAGGTCCTTCTCTAGGCCTCTACATACACAACCCCCCCTATGCTATTTGTCAATGCTGCACATTTCATTTAGCACTCTGACAGAAAGATGATTCAGGTTAAATAATGTGAGGAGATGACTGCGACCATATGATAAAGAGGATATATACCAGAGCAATAGCAATGCTCTGATACACTACATGATCCACAGTCGGCTCATCGAACATCTCTTTCTAAAATCATAGGCATTAATATGGAGTTGGTCTCCCCCTTTGCTGCTATAACAACCTTCCTCTTCTGGGAAGGCTTTCCACTAGATATTGGAAGATTATTACTTGCTTCCCTTCAGCCACGAGCATTAGAGAGGTCGGGTACTAATGTTGGCCGACTAGGCCTGGCTCGCAGTTGGCGTTCCAATTCATCCCAAAGGTGTTCGGTGGGGTTGAGGTCAGGGCTCTGTGCAGGCCAGTCAAGTTCTTCCACACCAATCTCAACAAACAATTTTTGTATGGACCTCGCTTTGTGCACGAGGGAATTGTCATGCTGAAACAGGACATGGACTTCCCCAAACTGTTGCCACAAAGTTGGAAGCACAGAATCGTCTAGAATGTCATTGTATGCTGTAGCGTTAAAATGTCCCTTCGCTGGAACTAAGGGGCCTAGCCAGAACCATAAAAACAGCCACAGGCTATTATTCCTCTTCCACCAAACTTTACAGTTAGCACTATGGACTGGGGCAGGTAGCGTTGTCCTGGCATCCGCCAAACCCAGATTTATCTGTTGGACTGGCAGATGGTAAAGCGTGATTCATCACTCCAGAGAACGTTGCCACTGCTCCAGAGTCCAATGGTGGTGAGCTTTAGACCACTCCAGCCGACGCTTGGCATTGCACATGGTGATTTTAGGCTTGTGTGCGGCTACTCGGCCATGGAAATCCATTTTATGAAGCTCCTGACGAACAGTTCTTGTGCTGACGTTGCTTCCAGAGGCTGTTTGGAACTCGGTAGTAAGTGTTGCAACCGAGGACATACTATTTTACGCGCACGCCCTTCAGCAATCCTGTTCTGTGAGACATGTGGCCTACCACTTCGCAGCTCAGCCGTTGTTGATCTTAGACTTTTCCACTTCACAATAACAGCACTTACAGTTGCCCGGGGCAGCATAGCAGGGCAGAAACAACTGATTTGTTGGAAAGGTGGCATGATATTGCCATGTTGAAAGTCACTCTTCAGTATGGCCATTCTACTGCCAATGTTTGTCTATGGAGATATCATGACTGTGTGCTCGATTTTATACACCTGTTAGCAACAGGTGTGGCTGAAATAGCCAAATCCATTAATTTGAAGGGTTGTCCACATCCTTTTGTGTGTATATATATATATATATGTAGATACAGTACAACCCTGCCTGATTCCCAACTCACCTCTGTATGATGTGTTAGTGTTAACTAAATACAGGATAGTGAGTTTGCATCAGGACATCTGAGGACATCATTGACAGGCAGCCCTAGCAGGATTGACTACTGTACATCTGCATACATCCCTGTCATGACAATAAATAATTATCTGAGTGAATCTCTGTTGGCTGCACAAATATTTTTTATGAGATCATTCTGTACACACAATGCACCTGGTCCCACTGACAGTAAATAGAGCTGTTGGTTGCATAGACAATTAGTAGCACCTCTTATAAATAGTCTGCCTTACAGCACGGTAACAGGAACCCAACATAATGGTAGGTACCAAGGTTGTAACATAGCACTTACAATCACTCAATTACTATATGTGTGCAAGACTGCTGTGTGGCATGTTTCTTATTCTCTATCTGCAGAGCTTTGTGTCCAGCTTAGTAGTTATTTTCACCTCTCCTGTGAGCTGTTGAGTGGTTACTGCGAGCTGTTGAGTGGTTACTGCTGGGCAGTATGATGGTGTTGGACTAGGGCCCAGGCTGAACAGGGATAGATGAGCCAGAAAATGTACAGGGAGAGATGGGTCATGGTCTGGGTAGTGTGTGTGTGTGTGTGTGGGTGCTGGAGCTGAACAGGGAGAGATGGACCAGGAGATTGGCACTGTGTCGGTTCTAGAGATAGGACAAGAGCTGCAACTGCCAAGGAGAGAGAGTGGGTGGTGAGGCCAGTCTTCTGGCACCGGTGGCATTTCCACAAAAGCAACAGAGGTGTGGGAGTTGGTTAGTTATTATCAGCTACTAAATGCATGTCAAGCCTGGCGTACCATGAGCACATCTTCACAGGATGGTAAAATTCACACTCACAGCTGTTACTCTCTCAAGCTCTCTTACCGCTTTGTCACTTGTTTCTCTTCTCTCTTTGGCCTAAATCTTTTTCTAATACCTGAAATCGACTCGTTGACAGTGCATGGCCAAGGCTCAATTCTCACTACAAGAGATGGAGAGATTGGGGAGCTGAGTGGCAAGAGATTTCTACTTTTCAATTCACATTACATTCTTGCCTTACCTTTTGTCGTGGCTGTCAATGCGACATTCTTGGTCCACAGCTCAAGTTGATCATAAATATCACAGTAGCCACTGTAAGCACAAACTTTTATTCTAAAACATATTGAATACTGTAATCAAACTATATTACTTATTAAATAATGCAACAATCCCCAAGCATGTGCAGACAATTAAAGGTTTTATTTTCTCGTCCATACACATTAAATTAGCTGACAATACACTGCTAACTGCTGCTAGCTAGCTAACTAACTAATATTAGCAACATGCTTCATGATCAACTAACGTTAGCATATCAATAATGAACGTTTACCCCTCCCATACGGATATAAAAGTACAGTAAAGATCCACAGATGACGCAATCTCAATTGCACTTCACACGGCCCTCTACCACCTGGACAAGAGGGGAAATAATTATGTGAGAATGCTGTTCATCGACGGGGCAGTTGTGGAGCGGTTTGAGCGCTTCTAGTTCCTTGGCGTCCACATCACTAAGGACTTAACATGGTCCACACATACTGTAGTGCCTCTTCCACCCCAGGAGGTGGAAAAGATTTGGCATGGGCCCTCGGATCCTCAGAAAGTTCTATAGCTGCACCATCGAGAGTATCTTGACTGGCTGCATCACCACTTGGTATGGCAAATGTACCCCCCTCCCGACCGGTTCAGTACAGTCAATTTAAAAAAACGGCAGATTTAAAGCTACGACAACAATTTCAGAATGTAACAGGCTGTTACAACATTTTCAGGTGCAAAAATAAGGAAAATGTCTGTACAGTTCAGCTGTTTAAAAAACATTGCTATTACAATGACACTATAAACTGACATTTGTTTAAAAAAATACCAATCAGACCATGTCCCAAAGCTTTTGTTTTAGAGAACTATCAATCTAAATAGGCTCTATGTGTGGGCAGTTGTGCTGCCCATGCAGGTTCCAGCAGGGCAGAGAGATCTAGTTGCTGATGAGTGGGTTTACATTGTGACAGGGTAGTAATCACTCCAGGCCAGCAGGGCAACTGATCGATCTAGCACAACAAGAAATCTGTGTTGGGAGTCCTGCCTCAATCAATACCTTACTCCCCACTGCTGCCAAGCCAATCAGATAGGCCTGGGCCATTGGAGGATGAGCCACAGTCAACATTTACATACAGTGGGTGTATGAAACGTGATGACTCACATATACGTGCTTATATGTACACTGAGTGTACAAGACATTAGAAACGTCTTCCTAATATTGAGTTGTACCCCTTTTGCCCTCAGAACAGACTCAATTTGTTGGGGCATGGGCTATACAAGGTGTTGAAAGCATTCCACAGGGATGCTAGGCCATGTTGACGCCAATCCTTCCCTCAGTTGTGTCAAGATGTCTGGATGTCCTTTGGGTGTTGGACCATTCTTGATACACACAGGAATCTGTTGAGCGTGAAAAACCCAGCACTGTTGCAGTTCTTGACACAAACCGGTATGCCTGGCACCTACTACCATACCCCTTTCAAAGGCATTTAAATATTTTGTCTTGCCCATTCACCCTCTGAATGGCACACATACAGTTGAAGTCGGAAGTTTACATACACCTTAGCCCAAAAAATTAAACTCAGTTTTTCACAATTCCTGACATTAATCCTAGTAAAAATTCCCTGTTTTAGGTCAGTTAGGATCACCACTTTATTTTAAGAATGTGAAATGTCAGAATAATAGTAGAGAGAATTATTTCTTTCAGATTTGATTTCTTTCATCACATTCCCAGTGGGTCAGAAGTTTACATACACTCAATTTGTATTTGGTAGCATTGCTTTTAAATTGTTAAACTTGGGACAAACGTTTCGGGTAGCCTTCCACAAGCTTCCCACAATAAGTTGTGTGAATTTTGGCCCATTCCTCCTGACAGCTGGTGTAACTGAGTCAGGTTTGTAGGCTTCCTTGCTCGCACACGCTTTTTCAGTTCTGCCCACAAATTTTCTATGGGATTGAGGTCAGGGCTTTGTGATGGGCACTCCAATACCTTGACTTTGTTGTCCTTAAGCCATTTTGCCACAACTCTGGAAGTATACTTGGTGTCATTGTCCATTTGGAAAACCCATTTGTGACCAAGCTTTAACTTCCTGACTGATGTTTGCTTCAATATATCCACATAATTTTCCTACCTCATGATGACATCTATTTTGTGAAGTGCACCAGTCCCTCCTGCAACAAAGCATCCCCACAACAAGATGCTGCCACCGCCGTGCTTCACAGTTGGGATGGTGTTCTTCAGCTTGCAAGCCTCCCCCGTTTTGCTTCCAAACATAACGATGGTCATTATGGCCAAACAGTTATGACCAGAGAACATTTCTCCAAAAAGTACGATCTTTGTCCTCATGTGCAGTTGCAAACCATAGTCTGGCTTTTTTATGGCAGTTTTGGAGCAGTGGCTTCTCCTTGCTGAGCGATCTTTCAGGTTATGTCTATAGGACTCGTTTTTACTGTGAAATAGATACTTTTGTACCTGTTTCCTCCAGCATCTTCACAAGGTCCTTTGCTGTTGTTCTCGGATTGATTTGCACTTTTCGCACCAAGTACATTCATCTCTAGGAGACAGAACGCTTCTCCTTCCTGAGCGGTATGACGGCTGCGTGGTCCCATGGTGTTTATACTTGCGTACTATTGTCTGTACAGATGAACATGGTACCCTCAGGCGTTTGGAAATTGCTCCCAATGATGAACCAGACTACAATTATTTTTTGGGGGTCTTGGCTGATTTCTTTTGATTTTACATTTACATTACATTTAAGTCATTTAGCAGACGCTCTTATCCAGAGCGACTTACAAATTGGTGCATTCACCTTATGACCTCCAGTGGAACAGTAGTGCATCTAAATCTTTTCAGGGGGAGGGGGGGTGAGAGGGATTACTTTATCCTATCCTAGGTATTCCTTAAAGAGGTGGGGTTTCAGGTGTCTCCGGAAGGTGGTGATTGACTCCGCTGTCCTGGCGTCGTGAGGGAGTTTGTTCCACCATTGGGGGGCCAGAGCAGCGAACAGTTTTGACTGGGCTGAGCGGGAACTGTACTTCCTCAGTGGTAGGGAGGCGAGCAGGCCAGAGGTGGATGAACGCAGTGCCCTTGTTTGGGTGTAGGGCCTGATCAGAGCCTGGAGGTACTGAGGTGCCGTTCCCCTCACAGCTCCGTAGGCAAGCACCATGGTCTTGTAGCGGATGCGAGCTTCAACTGGAAGCCAGTGGAGGGAGCGGAGGAGCGGGGTGACGTGAGAGAACTTGGGAAGGTTGAACACCAGACGGGCTGCGGCGTTCTGGATGAGTTGTAGGGGTTTAATGGCACAGGCAGGGAGCCCAGCCAACAGCGAGTTGCAGTAATCCAGACGGGAGATGACAAGTGCCTGGATTAGGACCTGCGCCGCTTCCTGTGTGAGGCAGGGTCGTACTCTGCGGATGTTGTAGAGCATGAACCTACAGGAACGGGCCACCGCCTTGATGTTAGTTGAGAACGACAGGGTGTTGTCCAGGATCACGCCAAGGTTCTTAGCGCTCTGGGAGGAGGACACAATGGAGTTGTCAACCGTGATGGCGAGATCATGGAACGGGCAGTCCTTCCCCGGGAGGAAGAGCAGCTCCGTCTTGCCGAGGTTCAGCTTGAGGTGGTGATCCGTCATCCACACGGATATGTCTGCCAGACATGCAGAGATGCGATTCGCCACCAGAAAAGAGGCACTGAGTTTGAAGGTAGGCCTTGAAATACATCCACAGGTACACCTCCAATTGACTCAAATGATGTCATTTAGCCTATCAGAAGCTTCTAAAGCCATGACATAATTATCTGGAATTTTCCAAGCTGTTTAAAAGCACAGTCAACTTAGTGTATGTAAACTTCTGACCCACTGGAACAGCGATAAGTGAAATAATCTGTCTGTAGACAATTGATGGAAATATTACTTGTGTCATGCACAAAGTAGATGTCCTAACCAACTTGCCAAAACTATAGTTTGTCAACAAGAAATGTGTGGAGTGGTTGAAAAACGACTTCCAACCTAAGTGTATGTAAACTTCCGACTTCAATTGTACATACACTACAGTTCAAAAGTTTGGGGTCACATAGCTCCTTGTTGTCCTTGTTTTTGAAATAAAAGCACATTTTTTGTCTATTTAAAATAACATCAAATTGATCAGAAATACAGTGTAGACATTGTTAATGTTGTAAATGACTATTGTAGCTGGAAACGGCAGATTTATGGAATATCTACATAGGCGTTCAGAGGCAATTATCAGAAACCATCACTCCTGTGTTCCAATGGCACATTGTGTTAGCTAATTCAAGTTTATCATTTTAAAAGGCTAATTGTTGATTAGAAAACCCTTTTGCAATTATGTTAGCACAGCTGAAAACTTTTGCACTGTTTAAAGAAGCTGTCACGTCCTGACCTTAGTTCCTTTTTTATGTCTCTATTTTAGTTTGGTCAGGGTGTGAGTTGGGGTGGGCATTCTATGTGTTGTTCTATGTTTTTGTATTTCTATGTGTTTGGCCTGGTATGGTTCTCAATCAGAGGCAGCTGTCTATTGTTGTCTCTGATTGAGAGCCATACTTAGGTAGCCTGTTTTCCCTTTTCCCATTTTAAGTGGTGGGTAGTTGTTTTCTGTCTCTGTACCAGACAGAACTGTTTCATTTTCGCTCATTCTCGTTATTTTGTGTTCAGTTTAAATAAATATTAACATGGACACGTACCACGCTGCATATTGGTCCGATCCTTCCTACTCCTCCTCAGAAGAGGAGGAAAACTGTTACAGAAGCAATAAAACTGGCCTTCTTTGGACTAGTTAAGTATCTGGAGCATCAGCATTTGTGGGTTCGATTACAGGCTCAAAATGGCCAGAAATAGAGAACTTTCGTCGGAAACTCATCAGTCTATTCTTGTTCTGAGAAATGAAGTGTATTCCATGTGAGAAATTCCCAAGAAACTGAAGATTTCGTACAACCCTGTGTACTACAGTGCAAACTAGAAAAGAGGAGTGGGAGGCCCCGGTGCACAACTGAGCAAGAGAACGGGTACATTTAGAGTGTCTAGTTTGAGAAACAGACGCCTCACAAGTCCTCAACTGGCAGGTTCATTAAATAGTACCCGCAAAACAGCAGTGTCAACGTCAACAGTGAAGAGGCGACTCCGGGATGCTGGCCTTCTAGGCAGAGTTCCTCTGTCCAGTGTCTATTCTTTTTCCCATCTTAATATGTTATTTTTATTGGCCAGTCTGAGATTTGGCTTTTTCTTTGCAACTCTGCCTAGAAGGCCAGCATCCTGGAGTCGCCTCTTCACTGTTGACGTTGAGACTGGTTTTATTGCTTCTTTAATCAGGGCAACAGTTTTCAGCTGTGCTAAAAAATGTGATTTTCTATCAAAAACAAGGACATTTCTATGTGACCCCAAACTTTTGAACTGTAGTGTAATCCTTGTCTTAAAAATCCTTCTTTAACCTGTCACCTCCCCTTCAGCTCCACCGATTTTAAAGGAATTTAACAAATGACATCAATAACGGATCATAGCTTTCACTTGGATTCATCTGGTCAGTCTATGTCATAAAAAGAGTAGGTGTTCCCAATGTTTTGTGCAGTAAGTGTATTTTCCATTATAGTCTGTTTAAAGCTGTTACTGTATATTTGCATAAAAACACTGTATATTTGCATAAAAACACATTTATAAATTATGTGAACATAGGCAAACCAAGTGGTATTGACAATATATTTGCATGATTAGGGGCTATAAATACATTTGATTTCTAGCAAGCCAACATCTTGTCATAAGAGTAGCAGCCGCTTAGAGGGTAACAAGAACAGGGGCGAAAACGTTTGAAACACTCTTTCCATCCCAACCAGTTCCCACCACCCTCCCCAAATCCTTATCATACCATCTGCCAGTGATCTACAAGTTAGGGATTTGAGGATTAAAGAAAAGGCATTAGGAATTGATCGTGTAAAAGGGGGAATGCCTGCGTGCCATCTTCCATAAGAACAAAGCGAGAGGGGAAATATTTGACTTGGAAAAGATTACCAAAGACTTGTCCCATATAAACCTCTTATGGAATTTGAGTCGTGCTTTTTAATTAGTGTTACTTTACATGTATTTGATGTTCTTGGCACAAAATCCCAGTCTGAAGTCGATGTTAAGAGAGACATCCGGTCCAAAGGGCATCTTTATTTATGGACAAAGAGCAACATTTCCCTTACTACATGGTTGTGTTCAATACACTGTTGGATTCACAATGTTTATGTAACATGTGTTACAAAGACAACATATTGTGATTCTCATGTGACAAAGTAGAGGCACTGTAGATAGTGGGCTAACTACCATCCAAACAACCACACAAGTTATTTGGGACATAATAAGTATTGTGATCACAGCAAAGAGGCAAGGGCTTCCTATCTCCACAAACATCTTAATGAGGTTAAAGCCTCATTCATTAATCTACCAACCTCTAACTAATTACCATGTGAGATGAAACAAGCATATTTAGTGAGCTAATTATGATTGATTTCTCAGAGTACTGCGTAGACATACTGAAGAGTCAACATCTACAACTTTTATACAGGCACAAGGTTGTTGACTGCCCCTAGAAAAACAACTTCTCATTTTGAAAATGGCCTATGTGTCGTTGATATGAGTCAGAAACATGTGTTCCAGTGGCAAAAGACTACAAAGTGTAAATAGGATCATTTTGGTCATAATGTCTGTCTTGTCCAAAACAGATTTGTGAGATCTGAAAAAAATGTATTTCACAGAATGAAGGGTACCATACGTTTTTATGGGCCCACATGCCCACAGGTGGCAGCATCCAAGTAATCATCAATTTGGAGCACACCTGCTTGTGACCCATTTTAATGCCCATGGTCAATTTGGTTTGACATTCGATATCCCTATGGGGGTAGTTAGGGGCCATCAGTAAATTACACAATATACATGGGACAATATTTTTAAATGTCAATAGCTCCAAATTTCAATTACTTAACCTCAAACCAACTAAATTGAAGAAATACAAATATTGAAAGAATTTAATGAGACTACTAAAAGATTGTGTAATTTATTGACGGTCCCTAACTAGCACCAGAGAGAGGCTAGCCAATGTCAAACCAAATTTGCCACGGTGGCACACCAGCCAGCTGAAGCTAATTGGCAAAAGTAGTTGGCTTGCCTAGGCGACTTCAAGACACAAGACCAGAGGGGTATACTATGAAGGAAGCTAGCTCTACTCAGATTTTTTTAAAGTTCATTAAACTTCACATTCCAGCTCAGGCTTAATCTTTACTACGACGGTGGATATTGCTCGTCCACCTGCCGCTAACTCTAGCAGGCATGTAACTGCTCATGTATGTCGCACATGACTAGTCGAACGCCAAAGTCTTAATTGAGACCATGCTGAAACATCAATCCATGAGGGAGTCAGTGCCACATTTTAATTTGTGCCAAAACCAAAATGAAAGAAAAGTTATTTTGCAAATTCAGCAGGCTATGGTGTGAAATAGGCTTTTAGAAGTGGCGTCTTTATTTGATTATTTATCGTTAATGCCATCTTTGATGTGCTTATCAATGGACAAGCACAATTCTTTCCCACTCCTAATTGATAAAATACAGTTAATATATTGATCATTGTTTCAATCTATATTCATAATCTTGATTAGGGCATTTCAGTTTGTTTATTTAAAAGGGCATCAATGGGTCTGCTATTGGTCATATAACAAAACAACAGGGAGAAGCTAAATCATATGACACTATTAGCAAATCTTAGTGTGATTTTTCCAACATGGCGATAGAAAAGGGCATTGTGTTTACACAGATGCATGGCTGATGTGCCTCTGTCATCACCTGACCCAGTTTAATCTGCTAGGCTGGCACACCATCTGACAATGCATTACAGTACAGCCTGCTCTGCAGCCATACAGACACACAGCACTGGGGCTAGGGCTGCATGGGCCCCTCCCCCAACACTACCCTAGAGGAATGTGCCACTCTTGACAGTTTGAGCTTTCCCCTTTACCAAAGGATGAGTTCATTGTGTGAATAAAGCTTGTGCAATACATTGTGTGTAGGCCTATAGATGCTGTATGTTTTATTGGATTTCTTTAGCAGACACTTTTATACAGTTCAGTGACGTGTAGTCAGGCGAGGCAGTGCTTACCCTGTCATAATCTAATAAAATAACACATTTTATGAAAAGTCAAATAAAATGATAGAAAACTTTGTCATTCTTTTTTTGTAATTGAATGTTTATTCTCAATGATTCTGGTGTTTATGCTTAATCTCAAAATGTTCTTAACTGCATCAAAACCTCAGTAAAGGCAACGGGGTATTCATGCCTTCTTTCCCATCCATTAAAATCCATTACATGCTTTCCATTACAATATATATTTTTTGTGGCAAACTTAGCGCAAGTATTGAGCGAATTTGCTGCATACTAAATAGTGTGCCACAAAATGTTGCCAGAAGATTGCAAATGTTTGCCACTAGTGGGGAATCTGATCCAAGATGGCGTAGCAGTCGGACGTCTTGTCGTGTCGTGTCCCTTGTATATATCGTTTTTGAATTTTTTAACATATTTTTCTTTGCATATCTTTTAAAACATTTAGCTAAACCTCAACTTCTAAATACTCTCCTGCAACCCGCCTCACCCAATGTAGCTATTTTTTTCTAATTATTTATATCTACTTTGGATCCGGAACCCCTCAACTGAAGCTAGCCAGCTAGCTACCAGCTATCAGTCAGCAAACCATTGCTAGCGGTCTTCAGCTAACCGGTCATCAGCTAACCTTTAGCTCGGAAAGCTCTCGCCAGTTCGAACAACGCAACTCTAACCAGAGCATAACGGACCTATTATTTTTTTATCCCCGGATTCCCACCGGATTCCCACCGCAAACGGAACATTTTCAGCTGGATTCTTCACAACTAGCTATCTAGCTAACCACAACCCCGGATGATTACTCCTGGCTAGCGTTTCCACCCACTTAGCTTGAAGCTAGCCCGGCCAGAGCTCCTGTGCTACCACCGAAGCATACTCCTGGGCTACAATATCCGGACCCACGACCGGTCTATCGATGTCACCGCATGAAGAGGAATAAACAGACTCACCCCATCGCGACGTCCCCCAAAGGCTAACTTTCTAGCCCTTGCTATCTCCTTAACATTTAACATTAACATTTAAGTCATTTAGCAGACGCTCTTATCCTTGCTTGCTAATTCGGCCTGCTAACTGCTAGCTTGTTTAGCCCCGGTCCGCTAACTGCTACCTTGTTTAGCCCTGGCCTACTAACTGTTAGCTTGTAAGCACAGGCCTGCTAACCTGTCTGAATCGCCGCGTCCCAAACACTCACTGGACCCATATTTACTTTCTATCTCTTTTCGATTTTTTATTTGTTTATACCTTCCGGTAACCTGCCTCACCCAATGTGATACGGAATCGCTATTATTTTTAATTTTTAGAACACACTCAAGAACCTCTAGAAGCTAACCAGCTAACTAGCTACAAGCTATTTAGTCATTGTTAGCCACTGCTAGCGGCTTTTACCTTTTGCACAGCCAGACAGTTTTTTTTAACCTGGATAACACTCGCCAGTCCAGCTTCCCTGCCCCATCCACCGCTGCCCCCCTGGACACTGATCACTTGGCTACATAGCTGATGCATGCTGGACTGTCCATTTAATCACGGTACTCCATTCTGCTTGTTTATGTTTTATCTGTCGGCCCCAGCCGCACTCAGGCTCTGTGTGTAGTTAATCCGACCCTCCCTGCCTAGTCAACGCCATTTTACCTGCTGTTGTTGTGCTAGCTGATTAGCTGTTGTTGTCTCACCTACTGTTTTAGCTACTGTTTTAGCTAGCTCTCCCAATTCAACACCTGTGATTACTGTATGCCTCGCTGTATGTCTCTCTCAAATGTCAATATGCCTTGTATACTGTTGTTCAGGTTAGTTATCATTGTTTTAGTTTACAAGGGAGCCCCTAGTTCCACTCTTCATGCCCCTGATACCTCCTTTGTCCCACCTCCCACACATGCAGTGACCTCACCCAGCATGTCCAGAGATACAACCTCCCTCATCATCACCCAGTGCCTGGGCTTACCTCCGCTGTACCCGCACCCCACCATACCCCTGTCTGCGCATTATGCCCTGAATATATTCTACCATGCCCACAAATCGGCTCCTTTTATTCTCTGTCCCCAACTCTCTAGGCGACCAGTTTTGATAGCCTTTAGCCGCACCCTCATACTACTCCTCCTCTGTTCCGCGGGTGATGTGGAGGTAAACCCAGGCCCTGCATGTCCCCAGGCACCCTCATTTGTTGACTTCTGTGATCGAAAAAGCCTTGGTTTCATGCATGTCAACATCAGAAGCCTCCTCCCTAAGTTTGTTTTACTCACTGCTTTAGCACACTCTGCTAACCCTGATGTTCTTGCCGTGTCTGAATCCTGGCTCAGGAAGGCCACCAAAAATTCTGAGATTTCCATACCCAACTATAACTTCTTCCGTCAAGATAGAACTGCCAAAGGGGGAGGAGTTGCAGTCTACTGCAGAGATAGCCTGCAAAGTAATGTCATACTTTCCAGGTCCATACCCAAACAGTTCGAACTACTAATTTTGAAAATGACTCTCTCCAGAAATAAGTCTTTCACTGTTGCCGCCTGCTACCGACCCCCCTCAGCACCCAGCTGTGCCCTGGACACCATTTGTGAATTGATCGCCCCCCATCTAGCTTCAGAGTTTGTTCTGTTAGGTGACCTAAACTGGGATATGCTTAACACCCCGGCAGTCCTACAATCTAAGCTAGATGCCCTCAATCTCACACAAATCATCAAGGAACCCACCAGGTACAACCCTAAATCTCTAAACAAGAGCACCCTCATAGATGTCATCCTGACCAACTGGCCCTCCAAATACACCTCCGCTGTCTTCAACCAGGATCTCAGCGATCACTGCCTCATTGCCTGTATCCGCTACGGAGCCGCAGTCAAACGACCACCCCTCATCACTGTCAAACGCTCCCTAAAACACTTCTGTGAGCAGGCCTTTCTAATCGACCTGGCCCGGGTATCCGGGAAGGACATTGACCTCATCCCGTCAGTTGAGGATGCCTGGTCATTCTTTAAAAGTAACTTCCTCACCATTTTAGATAAGCATGCTCCGTTCAAAAAATGCAGAACTAAGAACAGATATAGCCCTTGGTTCACTCCAGACCTGACTGCCCTCGACCAGCACAAAAACATCCTGTGGCGGACTGAAATAGCATCGAATAGTCCCCGCGATATGCAACTGTTCAGGGAAGTAAGGAACCAATACACGCAGTCAGTCAGGAAAGCTAAGGCCAGCTTCTTCAGGCAGAAGTTTGCATCCTGTAGCTCCAACTCCAAAAAGTTCTGGGACACTGTGAAGTCCATGGAGAACAAGAGCACCTCCTCCCAGCTGCCCACTGCACTGAGGCTAGGTAACGCGGTCACCACCGATAAACCCATGATTATCGAAAACTTCAACAAGCATTTCTCAACGGCTGGCCATGCCTTCCGCCTGGCTACTCCAACCTCGGCCAACAGCTCCGCCCCCCGCAGCTACTCGCCCAAGCCTCTCCAGGTTCTCCTTTACCCAAATCCAGATAGCAGATGTTCTGAAGGAGCTGCAAAACCTGGACCCGTACAAATCAGCTGGGCTTGACAATCTGGACCCTCTATTTTTGAAACTATCCGCCGCCATTGTCGCAACCCCTATTATCTCCAATCGAAAATCAAATCAAGAGTCGGCTTTCTATTCCGCAACAAAGCCTCCTTCACTCACGTCGCCAAACTTACCCTAGTAAAACTGACTATCCTACCGATCCTCGACTTCGGCGATGTCATCTACAAAATTGCTTCCAACACTCTACTCAGCAAACTGGATGCAGTTTATCACAGTGCCACCCGTTTTGTCACTAAAGCACCTTATACCACCCACCACTGCGACTTGTATGCTCTAGTCGGCTGGCCCTTGCTACATATTCGTCGCCAGACCCACTGGCTCCAGGTCATCTACAAGTCCATGCTAGGTAAAGCTCCGCCTTATCTCAGTTCACTGGTCACGATGGCAACACCCATCCGTAGCACGCGCTCCAGCAGGTGTATCTCACTGATCATCCCTAAAGCCAACACCTCATTTGGCCGTCTTTCGTTCCAGTTCTCTGCTGCCTGTGACTGGAACGAATTGCAAAAATCGCTGAAGTTGGAGACTTTTATCTCCCTCACCAACTTCAAACATCTGCTATTTGAGCAGCTAACCGATCGCTGCAGCTGTACATAGTCTATCGGTAAATAGCCCACCCATTTTTACCTACCTCATCCCCATACTGTTTTTATTTATTTACTTTTCTGCTCTTTTGCACACCAATATCTCTACCTGTACATGACCATCTGATCATTTATCACTCCAGTGTTAATCTGCAAAATTGTCATTATTTGCCTACCTCATGCCTTTTGCACACAATGTATATAGACTTTTTTTCCTACTGTGTTATTGACTTGTTAATTGTTTACTCCATGTGTAACTCTGTTGTCTGTTCACACTGCTATGCTTTATCTTGGCCAGGTCACAGTTGCAAATGAGAACTTGTTCTCAACTAGCCTACCTGGTTAAATAAAGGTGGGAAAAAAAAGAAGAAAAAAAATAGGAATACTTCGGGATTTTGGCAATGAGGCCCTCTACCAGTCATTGTGCTAATGATAGTTAGTATTGGCTCCCGAATCTACCTTTAACTTCCTTCAAGCTGGACACAGAGATGTAAAAATAGTGTCCACAAGTCCACATCTGACTCTGGGGGAGTAGATGAAGGGCATCATTGCCAAAATCCCGAAGTTTCCCTTTATTTACCAAGTTAGACACTCACCAGACAACATTTAATTAGGTAGCTAGATAGCTTGGTTTTCATTTTCCAACAGATTTATCTTCTCCCCCTGACTGGTCGTGCCTGGGTAGCGCTTAGCTATATAAGGTTAACTATAATTCTGCACAAATGATGTGATAGCTAGCTAGCTAACTAATGATTTGCCTAAACACTTATGTGTTGGAAAAACTTGGGAAAATCTGTCAATAATCAACTGAATGGCTTTCTTGATGTCTATAGTATTCTCTCTGGTATGCAATCTGGATTTTGCTCAGGTTATGGATGTGTCATTGCAACCTTAAAGGTCCAAAATGATGTCACCATTGCCCTTGATTCTAAGCAATGTTGTTCTGCTATTTTTATTGACTTGGCCAAAGCTTTTGATATGGTACACCATTCCATTCTTGTGGGCAGGCTAAGGAGTATTGGTGTCTCTGAGGGGTCATTGGCCTGGTTTGATAACTACCTCTCAAAGAGTGCAGTGTGTAAAGCCAGAACATCTGCTGTCAGCCACTGCCTGTCGCCAAGTGAGTACTCAAAGGCTCGATCCTAGGCCCCACACTCTTCCCAATTTACATCAACAACATAGTTCAGGCAGTAGGATGCTCTCTCTACCATTTATATGCATATGATACAGTCTTATACTCAGCTGGCCCCTCCCCGGATTTTTGAGTTAAACACTCTACAACAAAGCTTTTTTAGTGTCTAAAACTCTTTCTCTGCCCTTAACCTTGTTCTGAACACCTCCAAAACAAAGGTCATGTGGTTTGGTAAGAAGAATGCCCCTCGCCCCACTGGTGTGATTGCTACCTCTGAGGGTTTAGAGCTTGAGGTAGTCACCTCATACAAGTACTTGGGAGTATGGCTAGACGGTACGCTGTCCTTCTCTCAGCACATATCAAAGCTGCAGGCAAAGGTTAAATCTTGACTTGGTTTCCTCTATTGTAATTGCTCCTCTTTCACCCCTGCTGCCAAACTAACCCTGATTCAGATGACCAATCCTACCCATGCTAGACTTTTTGCAGTTCGCTGCAGCTAGCGACTGGAACGAGCAGCAAAAAATACTCAAACTGGACAGTTTTATCTCCATCTCTTCATTCAAAGACTCAATCATGGACACAATTACTGACAGTTGTGGCTGCTTCACGTGATGTATTGTTGTCTCTACCTTCTTGCCCTTTTTGCTGTTGTCTGTGCCCAATAATGTTTGTACCATGTTTTGTGCTGCTGCCTTGTTGTGTTGCTTTCATGCTGTGTTGTAATGTGTTGCTGCCATGCTATATTGTTGTCTTTGGTCTTTATGTAGTGTTGTGGTGTGTCTCTTGTCGTGATGTGTGTTTTGACCTATATTTTTATTTTATTTGTTATTTTTAATCCCAGCCCCCATCCCCTCAGGAGGCCTTTTGCCTTTTGGTAGTCCGTCATTGGAAAACATAATTTGTTCTTAAAACTAACTTGCATTTTTAAATAAATAAAAATATTTGTAGGTGAATACATTGCTGTCTTTTAGCTAATACCAATAATATGCATGTCAATATGGTAGTGCCACTGTTCAGTAGCATGTTAGCTAGCACAACAGCTAATGCAGCAACATCATGAGCTGACTTGACATCAAAGCAAAACTTCCCTGCTGATGGTTACCATTTGCCTACCTGTGGTTTTGAAGGCTGCATTGGGAAGAGGATGCATCAACACCCTGGAAAGATGTTTGTGCTCCACTCACTTATAACACTTTTTTTTTTAATGATAAGTGTATCGTCTTGAAGCTTGATAAGGTAAGCAAATGCATGTATTATTCTAATAAATGTAGCTACAGGATGCATTAATTATTTCTAATAACTAGATCTTTCATTGCTTTACTAGCAGCTAGCTCATCTTGACCATGTGTTGTTCCTTCTCTTTTTTTCTCGAAGCAATCTGTTTGTTACAAGGCAAAAAGACGGATTGAGGCCTTGACGCAAACTGAGGACAAATAAATATGTGTGCACTAGGTCAAGGCTTCTTGCGTGCATGGCTTTGAGATGTAAGTTAACAATAATTCATTTCGAAAAATATGAATTGCCATATTAGGCATAACTCAATTTTCCATCCAAGCATTACTACACCTGATTCAGGAAGAAGAGACAACTAGTAGACAACTGTCTCCTAATGATGAAGTTCCTAGTCTAGATTGAAGATCATAATTAGTTGATTAGTTTGAATCAATTGTGTTGAGGCTTGGCTGGAGAAAAATGTTGTGTACTGTGGCTCTAAGGAACAGAACATTATTTGTTTAAATAGCATTTATACAAGGCAGAAACATTGTTTCCTTGTTGAAAATATATATAGAATGGCAGTTTCAGTGAGAAGCATAGCAACATCAAGGTAACTTTGTAACAGCTGACCTTGTTTTTCCAAAGCCGAACCCGACCATTAGCCGCCCATTAGATGGGCGTTAGATATCAAAATGGAAAATGTTTTCAGTATCCTAAGGTTGTTTTTAGTTTTGTGTTTTCAGATTTTTCCAGTGCTTGCAATTCAACAAGTTTTGGACTAAGGACTTCGCCTTCTTCAAAGTTCACTGAAAAAAGCAATAGTTCTGAACTGGGTTTGATTTTGTTTTAGTTTGAATTATTTGTTCATTCTCTTTTAACTGATCTTTCAACCAAAGGATGTTTATCTCACTTGGGTTATGTACATTCTGTAGCTGCCCCTTTAAACATCCTAAGGTTAACATCCCCATACTGTTTCTCTCATGTAAACGTTGTAGCTACATCAAAATATTAAATAATACATTTATTTTGGAAAATATCCAGTCTTTTCTGTGCTTTATTAGCATGCTGATGATTTTCAAGTCGTATTGGATTTACTTTAATCTGTTAAGGCATTGAATACATGTTGTTTAGTATATTTTCTTTGTTCATTTAAATATATATATTTGATTTGGTTAATGAATATACAACATTTACATTTTGTAACCAACAACCCGAGTAACCAAAAACCTGATCAAATGTGAATATTCATAATGAGTTTGTAGCAAACAGTAGAATGCTTACCACAAGTCTCCCATAATTGTTTGCCACAACAGTTTTCCACAAAACTAATTTGCATGTGAAAATAAGCAAATTGGCCAAAGATTTGCCACAACTGTTTGCTAGAAGCCTGTTTTTTTGGTAAGGGTTGCCTAGTTTCATTTGTTGCATTGAGTACATTTTTATATTTTGCATATTGCCTAAACATGTTGTGTGGGTAAGCCTGGGGTAAGCTCTGCACATTTGGGCATGTCTACATCGTATCCCTTGAACTGAACAAAGCTAGCTAGCAAAAACAAACTCACAAATTGGCACTATACTGCACCTCAAACAATTTTCCAAGTTGGTATAATTCAGAGAGGGAGACCAACACCTGCACTTCCTGACCTTCAGGAAGGGACAGAATCATCCGATCAAATACACCACACTCTTTAAAAAATAAAACAAATGATTTCACCTTTATTTAACCAGGTAGGCCAGTTGAGAACAAGTTCTCATTTACAACTGCGACCTGGCCAAGATAAAGCAAAGCAGTGCGACAAAAACAACACAGAGTTACACATAAACAAACTTACAGTCAATAACACACTCGGCCTGACAGACACAGAAACCCAGAGTAAACAGGCGATCTGAGAGGAGAGGAATGTTTTAGGACATTTTGGACAATATCAGTGTTCAAATGAAAGCCAGGTTTGATCATTTTGTCATTCTTGGCCCTACAACACTGTCACAGAGAGGTTCACTCTAAAGGATAGAAGAATGGACTTCACTTACAAGTAAAGGTAGGTCTAAATGCATTTTTCCATTGCAATTTGCGGGTTAGGCTAAGGTTGAATAAACATGGGAAAAGACAACATATCCTTTGACACATTTGAGTTATCAAGCTATAATTTCATTTGTTGATATAGACATTTCATTAGAACCTTATTGTATATGTGTGTAATAATATTCACACATTATTAGTGTGTGTGTGAGTGTTCCAATTGAGGTACATTGGAAGAATTGTAAATCCGTTGTGAAAGGCTAAGGAGTTTGCATTGGAAACTATTCAGGTGAAATGTGTCCAAATATAGGTATTTTAGTGCCATCTATTGGTTTACAACTGTGGATGCTATATCGCTCTATGGCTGCATTGAGCAGTGTGCCATTTTTTTGGGACAATATGAAATATTCTGCAATCGCTTGTGTATCTTGGCTACATTGGTATTTACATTTGGTGAACATTGTCAATTTTGGTTAATAGCCTATGTCACTCTGTTGTATGGTGATCCTGGACTTCATCAAGGTTTATTTATGAGCAAATCTGGCTTTGATAATAGCCATAGCCTACCCGCACGTCACTGGTTTATAGTGACACATGTATTTAGTATGTGTGGCCATGAAGGTATCAAACCCACAACCTTGATGTTGTCAACACCATGGTCTAACAACCCACTGAGCCATTGGAACCACAAAATGGACAATCTCTCCACACCATACTGATGACCTTGTTTGCAAAAGTAATAGTGGGTGACACAGATTTTTACAATAACATGTTACTCCAGTCTCAGTCAACTAGGCTCACTGAAGTTCCTGTAATATGACAGACTAAGTAACTATTTCTGGATTCAATGCATTTATACATGATAAACCTTAACTTAGACTTAAATGTATGCCTATATCCTCTTTCAACAGTATTGTACATATTTGTTCATAAAGAGACATATATTTAATAAATGTAACAGACCGCATTCCTCTTTGAAGACGGAACCCCATTTCAGATTCCCTTGTGTAAAGAACATTTTCAGTTCTAGGCATATTTGCAGTTTTGCTGAAATTGACTGTTTGAACAGGCCCAAGTCTCCTCCAAACTGCGTTTTACAATTAATGTCAGGGTCCACATGAACGCCGATCAATTCATCGCTGGCCGACAGATCCAATCATCCAGTGTCTCACCGAGGGGTGAAAGAGCGCTGTCGTACCGGCCAAGAAGTTTTACCTCCTAATCTTATGACAAGGAGTCCTTTGAATCGATGTCAGAGCCCCTGAGAAAATATAAGCAATGGCTGTTTTCCAACCATGTAATCCACACACGCTAGATAAATTACATAGTGACTTTCCCATTTTCAATAAGCTATGACCTAGTTTGGGCTTGTTACTGTGAAAGGATTGACTTGGATGTAATGAAAACCTGGAGAGCTGGTTTAAGTTAATTGGTGTTTGAAATTAAAGGGATAGGCCTAGTTAAAGTTGAACCCAATTGTTTTGGGATAGTCAATGATAATGTATCCCGTGGTGGTAGCTGCAACACTTCTAACTCACAAGCACAATATCGTCATCTGTATCTTATTAACCATGTTTTCCACCCTGTAGATTAAAAACAGATGATTTTGTCTCTGGTTTTCAGGCTTCACATGCACTTGGAACGACCTGACCATTTCAGCAAAACACCACACCACTCTGGAAGAAACCAAGTTTGCAGAAGGTCAGTGGCAATTGCATAATGTGTCTGTGAATAGAGTGTGTGGGCCGTAGGAAGCGGCAGCGTGCTGCATGGATAATGGATGACTTTCAGAAGAGCGGATTTGGATACAATGCGCTGGGTCAGGATGAAGGGCGCTGTGACCTATCCCGCTCTACAAAAAAATGTTGTGGGTTAATCCAGTTATATTTCTATCTGAAGTGATGGCGTGCTCTCCTAAGCTTTTAAAGCCTGCCTGGATAAAGCATGGCATAGGCCTATTTTGTGGGCCTGTATCATTAAAAACAAGGCTGGTAGCTCCATTTCAATTCCACGCACAGAGAGAAAAAGGAGTCAGAATACCCTATATGATCAAAAGTATGTGGACACCTGCTTGTTGAACATCTCATTCCAAAGTCATGGGCATTAATATGGAGGTGGTCCCCCCTTTGCTGCTATAACAGCCTCCACTCTTCTGGGAAGGCTTTCCACTAGATGTTGCAACATTGCTGCAGGGACTTGCTTCCATTCAGCCACAAGAGCATTAGTGAGGTCGGACACTGATGTTGGGCGATTAGGTCTGGCTCGCAGTTGCATTCCAATTCATCCCAAATGTGTTCAATGGGGTTGAGGTCAGGGCTCTGTGCAGGCCAGTCAAGTTTTTCCACACCGATCACAACAAACCATTTCTGTATGGACCTGGCTTTGTCATGCTGAAAGAAGTTAGGGCCTTCCCCAAACTGTTGCCACAAAGTTGGAAGCACACAATCGTATAGCATGCCATTGTATGCTGTAGTGTTAAGATTTCCCTTCACTGGAACTAAGGGGCCTAGCACGAACCATGAAAAACAGCCCCAGACCATTATTCCTCTTTCAAACTTGATGGTTGGTCCTATGCATTGGGGGAGGTAGCGTTCTCCTGGCATCCGCCAAACCCAGATTCGTCCAACGAGCTGCCAGATGGTCAAGCGTGATTCATCACCCCAGAGAACAATGGTGGGGAGATTTGCAAAACACCAGCCGACGCTGTACATGAGTGATTTTAGGCTTGTGTGCGGCTGCTTGGCCATGGAAACCCATTTTATGACGCTCCTGTCGAACAGTTATTGTGCTGAAGTTGCTTTCTGAGGCAGTTTGAAACCCGGTAGTGAGTGTTGCAAACGAGGACGGACAATTTGTACGTGCTACACGCTTAAGCACTCGGCGGTCCCGTTCTGTGAGCTTGTGTGGCCTACCACTTCGCGACTGAGCCGCTGTTGCTTCTAGATGTTTCCACTTTACATTAACAGCACTTACAGTTTACCGGGGCAGCTCTAGCAGGCCAGAAATCTTGCAAACGGACTTGTT
Organism: Oncorhynchus nerka; assembly: GCF_034236695.1. Lineage (NCBI taxonomy): Eukaryota > Metazoa > Chordata > Actinopteri > Salmoniformes > Salmonidae > Oncorhynchus > Oncorhynchus nerka. The sequence goes on along the minus strand of NC_088398.1, from coordinate 49,413,522 downwards.
GGAAAGGTGGCATCCTATGACGGTGCCACGGTGAAAGTCACTGAGCTCTTCATTAAGGCCATTTTACTGTCATTGTTTGTCTATGGAGATTGAATGGTTGTGTGCTCAATTTTATATACCTGTCAGCAACAGGTATGGCTGAAATAGCCGAATCCACTAATTTGAAGGGGTGTCCATATACTTTTGTGTGTATATATAGTGTATAAAAATTGTTTTAATTCATATACAAATATAAAAAGCATTTAATGAGAACTAAAAGATGTGCAACATGAAAATATTGTCTAATTCATTTATTGGTGGTCCCTAACTAGCCCCAGAGATGGCCTATCCAAAGTCAAACCAATTTTGCCAAGGTCGCACACCAGCCAGCTGAAGCTAATTGGCTAACTATTTCCACCTGCGAACACACAACAAGCCACACCCCGAAACCAACTCACTTTTGAATTAAGTCATAGCAGCTAGCATTTCTTAATGAACCAAATCTAATATGGCCAAATCAAAGTTCAGCCGCCCTTTTAAGATTCTGCATAATTTAAGACAGACACGGCACTCAAGCTGTAAAACAATTTGTCCAGAAACAAACCCCAGAGTGCAATACAGTAATCTGCCCACAGGTCTTTGCTTAGCACTAGAACCTCTTCCAGCAGACCTGTCTAATCCACTTTGCCGGTGACTTTAGGTGTCATGACTGATGACTACTTCAAAAGTAATGCCACCAAGAACACAGTTTCTAACGGTCTTTCAGAGGGACACAGGATTGATAATAGGTTCAATAAAGGACAAATTATGAAGTCTACATACTGACGCAGTATGTAGACTGCGCTGTAACATTCAGCATCACTGACATCTTCAGAGAAGCTGTGTTTACATTGAAAATAGATAGTGGAAAGAGGAGGGATCATGTAATCATTCTAAATTTGTTCATATTTATTTCTATTTGTGAGTTATGAATATATTTACAAATCATGGATTTGTGACTTATGGTGGTGAATAGTTGAGATATTTACATATTATGGTTTAATTTGTGAAAGGATCTTATGGATTTATTTACAAAATATGTTAATGTAGTCACAGATCCTAGTTTTAAAACACACAGAGCATGGTAGACATACTTTCAGAATAAATAAACAAATCTCACTCCATATTAATCCTCCCAGTAGCATGGAGAGAAGAGCATGTGCCCGGGTCCCAACGTGTGTTGCGAATGGAACAGCAAGCATATTGGACAGGGACGAACTGCATTGATAGAAGGGCTACCATTGGACAAGAGCTGGGCCTGGCTCTGTGGAGGAGAGGACAGAGGCAGCCTACTCAAATCGCGACAGCGTTGGTGTGCTTGAGTAAATTCGCTGTCACGTAATGTGGACGGTTAATTACACCAGTATAGAAATTAGCAGCAACCATGAGGAATTCATGCCAAAGATGCAGTGTTATAGTAAGTATGGTCGCAATTATTCGGAATGTTTCCCAAGGCAACCTAATTAGCTTTAAGGCATATGGTTAAAACCTCATATAGGGCAGTTGGATAAATGTGATGCAATGTGCAGGGGATTGAGCTGAGAGAGCACAGCAGCAGAACCACACTCAAAGACCATGATGCTTTGCTCCATACAGTAGAGTTGAAGTAGAATGTGTAAAAGGACCAGAAAGGTCCATGCTATCCTGGAAGTCCCTACCCCATTGAAGTTGAAATGTAAAGTTAAGGGTTAAAGTTAAGTGAGGGTTATGGTTAAAGGAAAATTCCACCCCAAAACTATCTTTTGGTATTTGTATCATTAGTCCATTGTTGATATAATACCAAAATGCTTTGCATGTCAGCAAGCAAATTTAAGATACAGTACCAGTCAAAAGTTGACACCTACTCATTTCAAAGGTTCTTTCTTTGTACTATGTTTCTACATTGTAGAATAAGTGAAGACATCAACTATGAAATAACACACATGGAATCATGTAGTAACCCCCCCAAAAAGTGTATATACTGTATTTGAGATTCTTCAAAGTAGCAACTCTTTGCCTTGATTACAGCTTTGCACACTCTTGGCATTCTCTCAAGCAGCTTCATGGGGTAGTCACCTGGAAGACATAAAATAACTGGTGTGTCCTGTTAAGTATATTTGTGGAATTTCTTTCCTTCTTAATACATTTGATCCAATCAGTTGTGTTGTGACAAGGTAGGGGTGGTATACAGAAGATATCCCTATTTGGTAAAAGTTTTGTCCAAACTTTTGATTGGTACTACATCTTACATTTGCTTGCTGACATGCAAAGCATTTTGGGACTACAGCAACAATGGACTTGTTACGCACGCCTCTTGGAGGGGGGAACGCAACACCCTGCTACACTCAACTCCCCATGGAGTGAAAGAGGTATGGGATTGTAAGTGCAGGTAAGGATGACAGAGGCAGAGAATATTACCGTTTACAGGGAATTTAGTCTTCCTTTACACGGTAATGTGGGGAAAGGGAGCTGGATGGAATCAAAGCAAAGAAAGTAGAAGTTAGAGTCCCCTCTCCTACCTTCCCACTACTTACCTATTCTTAACGCCACCTGGCGCGCTAAACAAAATACAGGGGTGGTCCGCCCCTGGTGTGCATAGACAGAGTACATAGAGTACATACTACAGGTATATGTATGCCCATAGGCCTCTTCCCTAAGTACTCCCAAGGTGCCTTCCCCATTCGGGAACAAAAACAGAATAATTACTGACGTAAAGTGAACAATTTCAATAATCAAAAACAGTCCTTTTGACATAAACATACCTCAGCAGGACCAGCTACAACATACTTTACAAAAACTGTCTCTGAGCAACAACCGACACAGGACATGAAAGAAGCTCTCTTCCTCAAAGGAACACAGGCATTTCAAGCTGCAGAAGATAGCTGTTTCCCCTGACGAGAGGGAGGGTTCAGAGCTGCAATCGATGGGGTCGACCAATCAGCTGCTTAGCATCCAGGAAGCCATTTCCTGAAATACAGACATACAAACCCAAAACACGGAAACGGTGGAACGTAACACGCCCACCCCAAAACATGCAAACTCCCAGTTTGCAGCAACAAAAACCAACACACATCCCCAGTTACTAAACCCCGTGATAGCGTATCGGCGATCACATTCGCCGAACACTTCACATAGTGAATCTATACATTGTATCCTTGTAAAAATCAGAGCCCACCGCATAAGGTGGCGGTTCTGATTTGTACATTTATGGTCCGTGAAGACCAGTACAGGCGAGGCACTGGAGCCCACATATACCTCAAAACTGTAAGGCTAGCAATCAAGCCAACGTCTCTTGTTCAATGGTGGAGTACCTTGACTGACACTAGAAGAAACTGATGGGCCGATCCACTCCCTCTTCCTGCAAGAGAACCGCACCCACCCCCACTATACTAGCGTCTACCTCCAACTTAAAAGGTTGGTCAAAGTTGGGGGCGGCAAGAACTGGGGCACTACAAAGTAGCGATTTGGCGGACTCAAAAGCATAGTTACATTCCTGGGACCACATAAAAGGTACTTTGGGACTAAGCAGAGATGTAAGGGGAGCTACTACCGTCGCAAAATTCTTACAGAACGTACGATAGTACCCTGCCATCCCCAGGAATCTGTGCAACTGGCGGCGAGTCGTGGGAGCAGGAAAAGCAACAATTGCGTCCACTTTGCCAGTTACTGGGTGCACTTGACCTCGTCCCACCTGCTTTCCTAAGTCAGTCACAATAGCCTTCCCAAACTCACACTTGGCCAAATTGAGGGTTAAAGAAGCATTCTCCAACCGCTCAAACACACTTGTGGTGAGATGATCAGACCAAGTAGACAAATTAATCACCACATCGTCAAGGTAAGCAGTACAATTTGGCACTTCTGCGAACATAATGATAAATAGTTTTCTCAATGTGTTTCAGGATGTTCCAAGTCGCACGTCCATTTGAACACTACGTGGATGGAGGGAACGCTGCTCCTATACGTCAGCATCTGTACCCGTGTTAACGCTAAGAAAAGGGAGGTAGCTTATTTATTACAGAATGACATGGCAAAACCCAGTAATTGCTCCTGGAGTTCCCCGTGTATTCTCGTTCCTAAGCCTGACGGTATGTCCCACTTATGTACAAACTATCGCTGCGTAAATGCTGTTACAATGTCTGATTATTTTCCTCTGCCTCGCTTAGATGACTGTATTGATAGACTTGGCTCTGCTGCTTACGTTAGTAAGTTAGATTTGCTAAAAGGTTATTGGCAGGTGCCCCTGACCTCTCGAGCTTCTGGCATCTCTGCTTTCATTACGCCTAATAACTTCGTACAATACACTGTGATGCCATTTGGAATGTGTAATGCACCTGCTACTTTTCAGCTCCTAGTTATAAATAGGATAAGATCATTTGTTTGATCGTTATCCAAATGTTCCATTTGAGAGGGTCACTTTTTTAGCATTTCCGAATTACATAAGTGTTCACATTGCTGTAACGTATGGCGTAACTCCAACTCATCCTCCTTATCCTCTTCTAGGTCCCAGCTAGGTTTCAGCACCACCACAGCCACACTGGAGACGGCGGGCTGGACCGGCTTACCTGAGGAGCTGTCTTGAGAATCATGGACATAATATGCTTTCAGCATGTTAACATGACACACTGGAAGAACGCCTACGATCTGGGGTCTTTATCACATAATTGTTGTCACCGAGTTTCTTTTCCACAAGATATGGCCCAGAAAAACGTGCCGATAGATGAGCCAGGGATTGGCAACAAAACTAAAACTTGATAACCCCTGGTGCAGAAGAATGGCCAACTGCCTCTGTCATAATGTAACTTCATGCGTTTTTGAGACGAGGAGAGAGACATTGGGCTAACGCACATGTGGCGTGCAGTCTCTCCCGCATCTTACTGACATAATCCAACACATTTTTAGGAGCACCACTGGGTGTAGGAGAGAGAATATGCTCCTTCAAAACTTTTAGCAGACCCCGTGGGGTGTGTCCAAACACAAGGTCAGCAGGACTGAACCCTAAGGACTCTTGTATTGTTTCCCTAATAGCAAATAGGACAAAGAGCACCCCCTCATCCCAATCGGTACTGGTATTCTTGCAATACTTGCATAGCATCGCCTTTAGCGTCTGATGCCAGCGTTCGAGGCCCCCTTGATTCTACGGATGATATGGACTGGAGACCTGATGGGAAATAGTGTCTTTAACACATTTGAGAACAGTTTTGACAAAGTTGGTTCCCAGATCAGTTTGGATTACTTTAGGGAGTCCAAACGTAGAGAAGAACTTCACTAGTGCCTTCACTAGTTTTAGCCGTTATAGTACAGAGAAGGATAGCCTCTGGGTATCGATTAGCACTGCACATTATTGTTAGTAAGAACTGGTTTTCGGCAACGGACCTACTCAATCGATTATCACTCGGTAAAACGGTTCCCCCTCCACAGGAATTAGGAAGAGCGGCACCACGAGGAACTGTTTTGCGATGTCGAGGCGATTTCGCCTTCCCCCGCCTTGGTTTTTGCGGGGGGTTTATTGTCTTCTACCTCAACATTCTCAAAAATGGAACTAGCCAAATCCACCACATCTCCTATCTTGAGAGATTGTGCCCTCGTTAACACACAAGCAGGAAAAACATGGGGAAATGCTTGAACCAATTTATCATCTGTAGTTTTGATTTCTGGGTTGTCTACTACTTCTAACACAGGAGTGACGTTACCACCAGCGATATCGTTCCCTAGTAGCAATGTGACTCCTTTCACTGGCAGCGGAGACACTACACCAACACGTTAACATCCTGATCCTAAGTCTGACACTAAGTGGACCCAGTGTAATGGTACAGGTATGGTTTGTGTCTCTATCCCCTGTAAAATGACATGCGAGCCGAGCCACAATACGTTTCAGGAGACCAGGGTAAAGCATCAGTAACGATTATTGACTACGCCGCCCCAGTGTCTCGTAAGATTTGTATGGGCTTTTGATCCGCTTGTTCTCCAGTTAAGGAAACACAACCGGCAGAGATAAATGGAGCATAAATAGGATCCAGTTTTCCAAATGCTGAATCAATAAGTTGGTCCAACTGATGAGCCAAAGACTGGACTAAACCCACACTTTTCAATTTAGGGGATGGTGACAAGGACTGTTTCAGCTTATTTTTCAAAACCGGGCAGTCCGCAATCACGTGACCCTTTTGGTGACAGTAAAAACATTCACAGATTTTATGCGAAGGGTCGTCGGGTCGTTCGGCCTTCAATAACGAGGCACACCAAAGACAGTCATGTGTCTGCCAACACTGCTGCCTGGGCCAATGTCGCCACTTTCTGTTCATTTAAATGAACTACAATTCTATCAGGCAGGTTTCTTTTAAAATCCTCCAAAGCATCAACTCCCGAATATCAGCAAAGGTGTTAGCTTTGACTTGGCTCTGCTGCCAAGGGACAAACAGAGACTGTCCCTTGCAAACTCAACCAACGTACGGTGAGAGGGTTCTTTGTGGTTCCTGAAGCGCTGCCTATAAGCTTCAGGCACCAACTCATAAGCCCGCAACACGGTTGTTTTAACTATATCGTCCTGTAAACTGTCTTCCTAGGGAGAGAGAAGTTACTACTACTTCCTGGGTTTCCCAGACAATTTACAATGCAACAGCAGCGGCCAAACCTCTAGTGGCCAAACGCTCAAACGCAGAGAAATAGGAATTAACTTCCGACTCCCGAAATGGAGGGACTAAAGCAATATCTTTACTCACGTCGAAGTGGACTTGATGACAGGCAGGTTGTGGAGTCGCACTGGATCCAGCGTCTAGCTCCAGTTGTCGGATCCTCACCTCCTTGTCGATTTCCATTTTTCTAAATCAAACTTCATCTGGCTCTCTCTCTTTATGTTTTTGCTCCATTTTAGAAAGTGTAATATTTGAAAATGTAGCTAGCTAACGCTAGACTATCTTACCTGTATATATCAACATGCATCATGGACGCGTCTCCCTGAATGTTCACATGAAAGCACATGAAAGTTCACATGTTCGAGAAGGCCTTTCTGCCAAAAAACACATTTTGATAAAAAAATACATTTTTTAGTTCAAACAGCTCTCCTGTGAAGTCATGACTTGCGACATATGCCTAGTTTCCTGAATCTAGTCAGATATGGAGAGGGAGGGTTAAATAAAGAGAGGGAGAGACAGAGAGAGAACCCTTGGATACATTTGAAAGCTACGCTCACGGAAATATTAATACTTAGCACCCTAACCACCGCTCATTCGGATTAGAAATGCAATATATATTTACGCGTAGCGTACAATGTCCTTTGTAGAGCTTCTCTGATCTTGGAGTGTTCTTTAGAATATACAGTTGAAGTTGGAAGTTTACACCTTAGCCAAAAACATTTAAACTGAGTTTTTCACAATTCCTGACATTTGATCCTCGTAAAAATTCCCTGTCTTAGGTCAGTTAGGATCACCACTTTATTTTTTGAATGTGAAATGTCAGAATAATAGTAGAGAAAATGATTTCAGCTTTTGTTTCCTTCCTCACATTCCCAGTGGGTCAGAAGTTTACATACACTCAATAAGTATTTGGTAGCATTGCCTTCAACTTGGGTCAAATGTTTCGGGTAGCCTTCCACAAGCTTCCCACAATAAGTTGGGTGAATTCTGGCCCATTCCTCCTCACAGAGCTAGTGTAATTGAGTCAGGTTTGTAGGCCTCCTTGCTCGCACATGCTTTTTCAGTTCTGACCACATATTTTCTATGGGATTGAGGTCAGGGCATTGTGATGGCCACTCCAATACCTTGACTTTGTTGTACTTAAGCCATTTTGCCACAACTTTGGAAGTATGCTTTGGGTCATTGTCCATTTGGAAGACCCATTTGCAAGCAAGCTTTAACTTCCTGACTGATGTCTTGAGATGTTGCTTCAATATATCCACATAATTCTCGCCATCTATTTTGCGAAGTGCACCAGTCCCTCCTGCAGCAAAGCACCCCCACAACGTGATGCTGCCAGCCCCATGCTTCATGGTTGGGATGGTGTTCTTCGGCTTGCAAGCCTCCCCCTTTTTCCTCCAAACATCACGATGGTCATTATGGCCAAACAATTCTATTTTTGTATCATCAGACCAGAGGACATTTCTCCAAAAAGTAAGATTTTTGTCCCCATGTGCAGTTGCAAACCGTAGCCTGGCTTTTTTATGGCGGTTTTGGAGCAGTGGCCTTTCAGGTTATGTTGATACAGGACTCGTTTTACTGTGGATATAGATACTTTTGTACCTGTTTCCTCCAGCATCTTCACAAGGTCTATTGCTGATGTTCTGGAATTGATTTGCACTTTTCGCACCAAGTACATTCATTTCTAGGAGACAGAAGGCATCTCCTTCCTGAGCGGTATGACAGCTGCATCGTCTCATGGCGTTTATACTTGTGTACTATTGTTTGTACAGATGAACATGGTACCTTCAGGCGTTTGGAAATTGCTCCCAATGATGAACCAGACTTGTGGAGGTCTACAATTCTTTTTCGGAGGTCTTTGCTGATTTCTTTTGATTTTCCCATGATGTCAAGCAGAGAGGCACTGAGTTTGAAGGTAGGCCTTGAAATACATCCATAGGTACACCTCCAATTGACTCAAATGATGTCAATTAGCCTTTCAGAAGCTTCTAAAACCATGACATCATTTTCTGGAATTTTCCAAGCTGTTTAAAAGCACAGTTAACTTAGTGTATGTAAACTTCTGACCCACTGGAATTTTGATACAGTGAATTATAAGTGAAATAATCTGTCTGTAAACATTTGTTGGAAAAATAACTTGTGTCATGCACAAAGTAGATGTCCTAACCGACTTGCCAAAACTATAGTTTGTTAACAAGAAATGTGTGGTGTGGTTGAAAAACAACTTTTAATGACTCCAACCTACGTGTATGTAAACTTCCAACGTCAACTGTATACTTATGATGTACCAGTGGTAGTCTGAGATGGGGTTTCTTCCTTCCAAGCTCATGTCTTTAGTCAAAGTCCTAGGACCACTTTTACATGCACAGCTGCAGACTGTGAATGTTTCTGGTCTTCTAGGTGATCTTCTTCACTCATGTTGAGGTAGAGAGCTTCAGAGTTTCTAACCATTTGCCATGTTCAGCTCATGCTGTACGTTGGTTGGTCTTGTAGTTTTAACCATTCGTGACGTCCGGTTTACACCATCCGTCTGCTTGGTCTCAATGATTTGATTATTCAGGGTTCAGCTCCCAACCACTTTACAAGCCAGTAGTAACCCGGCAATGTACGGGTCTCACCATGTTCCGCTGTGCAGGCCACCCCTCCATGCTGTCCGGTCTTGTAGTTTTAACCATTCGTGACGTCCGGTTTACACCATCCGTCTGCTTGGTCTCAATGATTGATTATTCAGGGTTCAGCTCCCAACCACTTTACAAGCCAGTAGTAACCCGGCAATGTACGGGTCTCACCATGTTCCGCTGTGCAGGCCACCCCTCCATGCTGTCCGGTCTTGTAGTTTTAACCATGTGTCACATTCAGCACGCACTGTAGGTTGTCTGATCTAATGTAAAGTTAGTTAGCATGTCCTTTAGAGTCCGTTAGCACTCTGGCCAAAAGGGGGCGTACCATCACGCCGACACAATCTCTGTGCTCACTTGGGCATGGTTTCTGACTGGGCACAAGTTTATATGAAAAACAATTATCTCATTTAGAAGGCTAAAACTACATTGCTATCTTCACAAAAGTATTTTCATATTTAATCATATATTTTATACAACATTTAGATGCATACACTTTCAGAGTTACAGATACTTGGGTATACCATCCTTAATGGCATTATAAAATAATAAACCATATGACAGGATTATTCTTTAGATCCCCACAGACCATTCTTAATATTCCTATCTTATGAATATTGTTCCAACGTTCATTCTTTGACCGTTAGAGTTTTTGACGGCAAAGGTCTTCTGTAGACAAAGGGATTTCTTTCCCAATACTGCAGGGCTAGAATAAGAAAGTTCTCTCTAAATTTATGAGCCAGTGTTAAGGTGTCAAGACCAACAAAGTCCTCGTTCCCCTCTTCTGTGGGAGTGAGGTCTACCTAGCTGATGGGTCTTTTGATCCACTGTCAGGAGAGTCAGGACAAATAGCGAGTTAGGTTGTTTGCTAACTAAGCAAATTAACATGCTAGCTAAATCCAGCTGAGTAGTCTAGCTAGCGTTAGCTACACATGCTAACAGAGTTTAGAATATAGCAAGTCAAGGTGAGCCGAAGTATTCAGCTATCTAACAAACGTTACATCCTGTTGACATAGTTATCTAAAAATATCATAACTAGCAGGTTGAAAATAATGTTAGTGGTAGCTAGCTTTACACTGCTAGCTAGCTACTTGTATCTAGCGCTTAACGTTGCTATTGTCATTTTGACAGCAGTACTGGCTGGAGGGGGTTCATAAGTAGCAACTGTGCCTTGCAAAAGTATTCATCCCCCTTGGCATTTTTCCTATTTTGTTGCATTACAACCTGTAATGTAAATGGATTTTTATTTGGATTCTATGTAATGGACATAAACAAAATAGTAAATTGGTGAATTGAAATTTTAAAAAATTCTTGATTTAAAAACTATACTATGCAAAACGGAAAACTAGTGCGTGCATATGTATTCACCCCCTTTGCTATGAGGCCCTAAATAAGATCTGGTGCCACCATTTACCTTCAGAGGTTACACAATTAGTTAGATTGCACACAGTGGACCCTTACTTAGTGGCGGACTTTATTTAAGTGTCACATGATCTGTCACATGATCTCAGTATATATACACCTGTTCTGAAAGGCCCCAGAGTCTGCAACGCCAGTAAGGAGCACCACCAAGCAAGCGGCACCATGAAGACCAAGGAGCTCTCCAAACAGATCAGGGACAAAGTTGTGGAGAAGTACAGATCAGTGTTGGGTTATGAAAAAAATATTAGAAACTTTGAACATCCCACGGAGCACCATTTACATCCATTATTAAAATAATTGAAAGAATATGGCACCACAACAAACCTGCCAAGAGAGGGCCGCCCACCAAAACTCACGGACCAGGCAAGGAGGGCATTAATCAGAGAGGCAACAAAGAGATCGAAGATAACCCTGAAAGAGCTGCAACGCTCCACAGCCGAGATTGGAGTATCTGTCCATAGGACCACTTTAAGCCATACGCTCCACAGAGCTGGACTTTACAAAAGATTGTCCAGAAAGAGCCATTGCTTAAAGGAAAAAAATAAGCAAACACATTTGGTGTTCGCCAAAAGGCTTGTGGGAGACTCCCCACACATATGGAAGAAAGTACTCTGGTCAAATGAGACAAAAATGTAGCTTGTTGGCCATCGAGGAAAACGCTATGTCTGGCGCAAACCCAACACCTCTTATCACCCTGAGAACACCACCCCCGCATGGTGGTGGCAGCATCATGCTGTGTGGATGTTTTTCATCGGCAGGGACTGGGAAACTGGTCAGGTGGTGAGGGTAGGCAACAACATCTCCACCCCGCTGATCCTCAACACTGGCGCCCCACAAGGGTGCGTTCTGAGCCCTCTCCTGTACTCCCTGTTCACCCACGACTGCGTGGCCACGCACGCCTCCAACTCAATCATCAAGTTTGCGGACGACACAACAGTGGTAGGCTTGATTACCAACAACGACGAGACGTCCTACAGGGAGGAGGTGAGGGCCACTGGAGTGTGGTGTCAGGAAAATAACCTCACACTCAACGTCAACAAAACTAAGGAGATGATTGTGGACTTCAGGAAACAGCAGGGAGGGAACACCCCCCTATCCACATCGACGGAACAGTAGTGGAGAGGGTAGCAAGTTTTAAGTTCCTCGGCATACACATCACAGACAAACTGAATTGGTCCACCCACACAGACAGCATTGTGAAGAAGGCGCAGCAGCGCCTCTTCAACCTCAGGAGGCTGAAGAAATTCGGCTTGTCACCAAAAGCACTCACAAACTTCTACAGATGCACAATCGAGAGCATCCTGGCGGGCTGTATCACCGCCTGGTACGGCAACTGCTCCGCCCACAGCCGTAAGGCTCTCCAGAGGGTAGTGAGGTCTGCACAACGCATCACCGGGGGCAAACTACCTGCCCTCCAGGACACCTACACCACCCGATGTTACAGGAAGGCCATAAAGATCATCAAGGACAACAACCACCCGAGCCACTGCCTGTTCACCCCGCTATCATCCAGAAGGCGAGGTCAGTACAGGTGCATCAAAGCTGGGACCGAGAGACTGAAAAACAGCTTCTATCTCACGGCCATCAGACTGTTAAACAGCCACCACTAACATTGAGTGGCTGCTGCCAACACACTGACTCAACTCCAGCCACTTTAATAATGGGAATTGATGGGAAATGATGTAAAATATATCACTAGCCACTTTAAACAATGCTACCTAATATAATGTTTACATACCCTACATTATTCATCTCATATGTATACGTATATACTGTACTCGATATGATCTACTGCATATTTATGTAATACATGTATCACTAGCCACTTTAACTATGCCACTTTGTTTACATACTCATCTCATATGTATATACTGTACTCGATACCATCTACTGCATCTTGCCTATGCCGCTCTGTACCATCACTCATTCATATATCTTTATGTACATATTCTTCATCCCCTTACACTTGTGTGTGTATAAGACAGTAGTTTTGGAATTGTTAGTTAGATTACTTGTTGGTTATTACTGCATTGTCAGAACTAGAAGCACAAGCATTTCTCTACACTCGCATTAACATCTGCTAACCATGTGTATGTGACAAATAACATTTGATTTGATTTGGACTTGAAGGAATGATAGATGGTGCTAAATACAGGGACATTCTTGAGGGAAACCTGTTTGTCTTCCAGAGATTTTAGACTAGGACGGAGGTTCACCTTCCCGCAGGACAATGACCTTCGCATACTCGAAAGCAACACTCGAGTGGTTTAAAGGGAAACATTTACATGTCTTGGAATGGCCTAGTCAAAGCCCAGACCTCAATCCAATTGAGAATCTGTGGTATGACTTAAAGATTGCTGTACACCAGTGGATCCCGTCCAACTTGAAGGAGCTGGAGAAGTTTTGCCTTGAAGAATGGGCAAAAATCCCAGTGGCTAGATGTGCCAAGCCCCAAGAGACTTGCAGCTGTAATTGTATTGCTGTAAAAGTATTGACTTTGGGGGGGTGAATAGATACGCACGCTCAAGTTTTTTTTGTCTTATTTCTTGTTTGTTTCACAATAAAAAATATTTTGCATCTTCAAAGTTGTAGGCATGGTGTGTAAATTAAATGACACAACCCCCTCCCCCAAAATCAATTTTAATTCCAGGTTGTAAAGCAATAAAATAGTAAAAACGCCAAAGGGGGTGAATACTTTCACAAGCCACTGTAGCTAGCTAGGTTAGGATGAGCAATGCATTAATGCAACAACATTCTATAAACGTATAAACTGGGTTGTGTTTCGGAATTATAGCTAGCTAGCTATGTCACGTTGTCATTTCTCGACAGTAGGCTATCAATTGTAGCTTACAGCCAATTTGATGATAAAGACTGCAAGTTTATTTCTTGTGTCTAAACGGAGCAATGCTGGTAATATAAGCTGATTATAATGTTAGACTTTTTGTGCATTGTTACTTCTGGAATTGTGAATTTTATAGTTGACTAACAAGTGTCTATTACAGTGCCTTCAGAAAGTATTCACACCCCCTGACTTTTTCCACATTATGTTGTGTTACAGCCTGAATTTAAAATGTATTGAATTTATACATATATATTGTCACTGGCCTACAATCAATGCCCCATAATGTCAAAGTAGAATAATGATTTTTGTGTGTGTTTTTTTTAACAAATTAATAAAAATGAAAAGCTGAAATGTCTTGTAAGTATTCAACCCTTTTGTTATGGCAAACCTAAATAAGCATGAGTAAAATTGCTTATGATTTTTGAATGACTACCTCATCTCTGTACACCACACATACGATTATCTGTAAAGCCCCTCAGTCGAGCAGTGCATTTCAAGCACCGATTCAACCACAAAGACCAGGGAGGTTTTCCAAGGCTTTGCAAAGAAGGACACCTATTAGTAGATACATAACAATAAAACAAGCAGACATTGAATATCCCTTTGAGCATAGTGAGGTTATTAATTACACTTTGGATGGTGTATTAATACACATAGTCACCACATAGCATACTCTCCTTGCCGGAGAGAAAGGAGCTGCAAAACAATGTGGCAAAGAAATGAACACTTTGTATTTAGGACATAAAGTTATGTTTGAGGGCAAATCCAACACAACACATCACTGAGTACCACTCTTCATATTGTCAAGCATGGTGGTGGTTGCATCATGTTATGGTTATGCTTGTCATCGGCAAGGACTAGGGAGTTTATGATAACTAGAAACGGAATAGAGCTAAGCACAGGCAAAATCCTAGAAAACCTGGTTCAGTCTGCATTCCAACAGACACTGGGAGACAAAATTCACCTTTCAGCAGGACAATAACCTAAAACACAAGACCAAATATACACTGGAGTTACTTACCAATATGGCATTGAATTTTCATAGTAGTTTTGATTTAAATTGACTTGAAAATCTGACCAGACTTGAAATTGGCTGTCATTCAATGATCAACAACCAACTTGACAGAGCTTGAATAATTTTTAAAATAATAATGTGCAAATATTGTACAATCCAAGTGTGGAAAACTCTTAGAGACTTACCCAGAAAGACTCACAGTTTGGGGGCGCTGGTGAGCAGCAACATGTGAAGATGCTTTTTTGGGGTTAGTCTCTCTTCGTTCTCGGCGCTCCTTTCCAGGACAAGCAATTGACTATTAATACTTGACCAACACCTTCCCTACCGTGTTAATTTTGTAGCATTAAATTAGGAATCAAACCCAATTCACTAATTTGGTCATTTTTATTACATTTTTGGCCTTTTCATCATAAAATGTCGAAACAACAATGCCACGAGTCACAAAAGAGCGGGCCTCTACTAAAGCCTCGGGCTCATCGGACACGGACTCTGATCCCCCCCTGACCTACCCAAAGTAATGGCGGCTATCATTAAGACTGAACAGACGCTGCTGGCTAAGGTGGAGTCACTATCCACTGACCTATCCACTCACCTTTCACGAAATAGGACACCCGTCTGAATAGCCTGAAAGGTGGCGCAAATACATGTTTTTTTATTTAACTAGGCAAGTCAGTTAATTAAGAACAAATTCTTATGTACAATAACAGCCTACCCTGGCCAAGCCCGGACGACGCTGGGCCAATTGTGCACTGCCCTATGGGACTCCCAATCACGGGCGAATGTGATGCAGCCTGGATTATTTACATCGACAAAGTGGTGACACTGGAAGAGCAAGTCACCCGGCAATCATCAGATGTCGTCAAACTTATTTCCAAGGTCGAGGACCTCGAGAACAGGCAGCACCGGAGGAACGGGGTGGACTCGAGACGACCGAAGGCGGATTGCTGTATATCCTGTTCATAGCTAAACTGCTACAGGAAATTCTAGGTCTCTATTACGTCCCCACCATTGACCGTGCGCACAGAAGCTTACAGTCCACACCAAAAAATGGGGAGCTGCCTATACCCATCATAATCAAATTCCACTACCTTCAGGAGAAAGAGGATGTCCTCCGTAAGGCATCACGAGCGGCTCCCATCGCCCAAGACGGCCAGAAGATTTGCATATACCCGGACTGCACAGTGGCAGTCTTGAAGAAGAGGAGGTCAGCCTTCAACTAGTTGAAGGGGCTCCTACATCGCTGTCTGCAAACCCAGTTTGGCATTCTCAAACTAGCAGTGTTGCAGATCACTACTCCCTCCGGCGAGCAGAAGACATTCATGGACCCAACCAGGGCCAAGGAATACATCATCGCGCATCTACATCCACAGGATGACAGGCGACATACGACTAATTATCCACCGTAGGCCCATACTCTGCCCCTGACCCTACACTAGCCATGCTAACGTGACTAAGGACCAACTAGTGAACTCATCTCTTGATTAGAAAAGTGCCTCCACCCTGCTGCCAAAAAAGGGCAATTATTCCAGTAACTTAACGTTATGAACAATGATGGTATGTACAGGTATATGATGACATGTTCTCACAAGTTGGAATAGTATTTTATTTACAGTACTGGGCACGGTTGGCTTTTGCTGACTAGCTGGGGCTGGACATCCTTGGTGCTGGGTGGCGCAGTACTGATTAGCCTAGTCGCTAACTAAGGCTAGTCACTGAGCTCTCTCTTTCCATGCCTTAGTGGGATGCCCTTACTAGCATACTGTGGGCATGTTTAATACCTACAAGTTTGTACTACCAAAGGACCACGTGTATTATTCTTTACTATTTGACTGGTTGATCCGCATTGGTGCTTAGGGGCTGCTAGCATGGGATACGCAGGTTGTACAGCTGGTAATTAATACCGCAGGATGGGCGTTAATTACCATGCGTTAGCCAGTATTTTTTTGGTGTTCTGGTGTGGTAGAATGTTTAAATACAAATGTTGGATTTGGTTTGTTTTCCAATAATCTTTTTTAATTTTTTAAATATTTTTTTTAAGTGATCCCAAGTGGATAGGTGGCTCACGGGAGCGGGGAGGGACGTGAAATATACCTCCTTTTTTTTAAATATATTTTTTTGTTTCCTTCAAATATGCAGTCTCTGAGAGGTAGATGCAGCCTTCCAACAAGGGAAGGCCAGCATAGGGGTCTAAGGTTTTCTTCTGAGTATTTTGTTGTTTTTAGCAGTTTTTTATTTTCTTTCTATTTTATTACTCTGACCTTTCAACACACTGGCCATGTGATTGTACTAACTGTACATACTCTATGCTCCACTTGCTTTATCGTCTGGAACTTAAAAGGAATTAACCAGGTGGTCAAGCGTAGCCAAGTGTATGCTCGTCTTAAGTCTTTAAGTCCGGACATTGTTTTTCTCCAAGAGACTCATCTCCGGTCCAGCGACTATGATAAACTAAGGAGAGGATGGGTAGACCAAATATTTCACTCCAACTTTGGTGCTCAGGCCAGAGGGGCACCCTTCCTTATCAAAAAAGGGAACCCGTTTGTCTCCTCCAAAGTAATTTCAGATACTAATGGCAGATTTATTATAGTGACAGGGAAATTGTTTACCACACAGTTTGTTCTGGCTAACCTCTATGGTCCTAATAGGGATGAAGCTCAATTTTTCTCAGACCTCATTGCAACACTTCCCGACCTTAACTCTCATCATTTGATACTGGATGGAGATTTCAATTGTGTATTACATCCAAGTCTAGACAGATCCAGACCGAAGCCCAACAATGTCATTTTAAAATGAGGTGCAGTAATCAACTCATTTCTAGAATCCTATCATTTGTCTGATCCATGGAGGATACTGCTAAACAGTACACCTTTTTCTCACCAGTCCACCACTCATACTCTATGATTGACTTTTTCCTGCTGGACAACATAATTCTTCTTTTTGTAACTAATAGCCAATATCACAGCATCTTTATCTCAGACCATAGCCCTGTCCACCTAGATATCTGCTTTCCAAACAGTACTGCGTCACAAAGCGTGTGGCTGACTTGACCCACTACTACTATCCTGTAGTGCCTTTTTTAAAAATACATATCAACTCACATTTATGTTTTTTTTTACAGATCAACGTCACCCCTGACATATCTCATTCTACTATGTGGGAGATGTACATAGCGTATGACAATAAACAGCGCACTAAGCGCTTATCGGAGCCATCTCAAGTCATTCTAGATGTAGACAACAGATATGCCTCTTCTCCTACTCCTGGACTCTACTAAGAGAGACTACTACAACAATCGGGAATTTGACAATCTTTCCACTAAACAAACAGAGCACTTTCTGTTTAAGTCGAGACAGACATTTTATGAACACGGAGAGAAAGCTGGCAAGTTGTCTACCAATCCCAAAGAAATCAACAATCAATTTAAGCAATTCTACTCTGCTCTTTACTCGTGCATTCCTAGACAATCTGGACATCCTCTGTCTCAATTCAGATGAACAAACTAACATGGATGCCTCGATGATGAAGCTCCTATGGCAATCCAGTCCATGCAGAGCAGTAAAGCTCCTGGGCCTGATGGCTTCCCTATTGAATTTTATAAAGCATTCTCCCTATCCTCAGCTCAACTAAATCCTTTCTAGTCAGAAACTGCCCCAGACACTTACCTAGGCAGCTATTTTGGTTTTGCTTAAAAAGGACAAGAATTCCCTAGACTGTGGCTTATACCACCCTATGAGCCTTTTGTGCTGCGATTAAAAAATTCTCAATAAGGTCCTCTCGTGCCGTTTAGAAACAGTAATGCCTAATATAATTAACTCTGACCAAACCGGATTTATCTCAGGTAGGCAATCTTTCTATAATATGACCCGGCTATTTAATGTTCTTTATTCTGCCCACTCAATTCAAATCAAAATCAAATCAAATGTTATTTGTCACATACACATGGGTAGCAGATGTTAATGTGAGTGTTGCGAAATGCTTGTGCTTCTGGTTCCGACAGTGCAGTAACATCTAACAAGTAATCTAACAGTTCCACAACAACTTCCTAATACACACAAATCTAAAAGGGGTGAAATTAGAATATGTACAAATAAATATATGGATGAGCGATGGCTGAGCGGCATAGGCAAGGTGCAATAGATGGTATAAAATACAGTATATACATATGATATGAGTAATGTAATATATGCAAATATTATTAAAGTGGCATTGTTTAAAGTGACTAGGAATCCATTTGTTAACGTGGTCAGTGATTGGGTCTCCATGTAGGCAGCAGCCTCTCTGAGTTAGGGATTGCTGTTTAGCAGTCTAATGACCTCGAGATAGAAGGGTTTTGACCGGGTTGAGTAGGAATATCTATTTACAGTACTAGACAAATTTGGGTTTGCCCCCACATTCCTTTCCTGGATTAAGATTTTGTACTCGTCCCCAATGACTTCTGTTCGCACCAACAATGGTACCTCCAGCTTCTTTCCTCTCCACAGGGGGGCCCAGCAGGGTTGCTGTCTGTCCCCTTTCATATTTGATATGGCTATTGAACCTCTTGCTATTGCCCTGCGAGCAGAAGAGAGGATTAAAGGAATACTAAGCAGCGACATAACTCACAAGGTGTCCTAATATTCAGACAATCTCCTTTTATACATCTCTAACCCTGTGGAGTCCATACCCTAACTCTTGGACATGATACAAGGTTTTGGGACATTCTCTGGTTATGTAATGTCTGCTTCCAACTCAAACTCTCAAACATGTAGATCCCCTGAACGCAGCTCACTTTCCAGCTCACCCTCTCAAACACCGAGATCTCCTGAACGCAGCTCACTCTCCAGATCCCAATCTGGATTCTAATCACCTGTTCACACACCTGTATGTCATTATCACACACTATTTACTTCAGTTCTTTGCACCCCATCACTGTGAGGTATTGTTTGTTTTGAGACACAAGTTGTTCAGAGCACTGGGTTGCCCGTGAATTACACTTCCCGTGTATGATAGTTTTTGCCTGCCTCAGTAACAATGCATTTTGCCTATTCCCTGCCTGTACCTTAGCCTATTGGAATTTCTGTTATCAACCTGTTGCCTGATCACCCGGACAACGTTACTAGCCTTTTCCCTGCCTGTACTGTTGCCTTTTTGGACCCCCTTTGTATGACCTTCTGCTTGCCCCTGGACCCAGTTACCTGCCTCCTCCTGTGGTCCTTTCCAAATTAACACCTTCTGCGCCCTGTGCTTGAAACCAGCTCTCGGTCTCCAATCGTGTTCATTACAGGTTATAAGTTAAACCTAACAAAAATTGTGCTCCTACTCAATACCTCCTGCTGATTAATAGGGGATGTCAATTTCCCATTTAAGGTGGAGCATCAGGTCTTTACCTATTTGGGGATAAAGGTCAAACACTTATTTAAGGCTCTGTTTAAAGATAACTTCAAAACACTCCTGGAGTAAACTAAGTAGGAGTTAGTTCATTAGCAGGTTGCATTAATTATGTTATGACTGTACTACCTAGGTTTTGTACTTATTCCAAATGATTTCCATTTTTCTGCCAAAGTCAATGTTCAAACAACTGGACAGCTACATTTCCAACTTCATTTGGAATAAGTCAAATCCACAAATGAGAAAGGTATATCTAGAGAGACCTAAGGCCGCAGGCAGGCTGAGCCTTCCCAACTTTTGTTACGCTACTACTGGTCCACAAATATATCTAAATGTGTTTATTGGGTTTCTACATTTGAAAACAAGGATGGTCAAACTTGGGCCATCATGGAGTTACAGTACAGTCAAGCCTTCCAACTTCTCCTGTCTCACTCTTGTGCTCCCCACTACCCATGAACCTTGGTACCCATGTTTTGGATCCCATTGTCAAGAACTCCCTTTCAAATCTGGTCCCAATCCTGAAATTAGCCTTAAATAAGCAAGCTGCTTTTCTCCATTAACATCTAATCATCTCTTCCCAGCGTCGCAGATTGACACAGCATTCCAGTTCTGGCATAGATAGGAATGGTCTGGTGTTTTTTTGTGACATATTTGTTGATAACAATTTGTCTCATTCAATACTCCGAGGGTTGACCATAATATTCCCAATACCCACTTTTTTATATCTGCAATCTCGCAGCTTTGCCAAAAATATTTCCCTTCATTTCCACTCTAGCCCACTAAGTGTCCAGTCGACAGGTGCTTAGATCTTAACCCGTATCTGAAGGACACAAACTCCAGATTATACGACATAATACAGAACACTAATCTGCCTTCCTTGGCAAATACAAAATCTGCATGGGAGCAAAACACGGGTGGCGAGCTACACAATGATATATAGCAACGCCATATTGAACGTATCCACACCTCATCATTTTGCATAAGACATGGGCTCATTCAGATCAAAGTTTTTCACCATCTCGATTACTCTAATGACAGATTGTCAAAAACATTTCCAAATTTTTACCACAAGTGTTTGAGATGCCACCAGAGTCCAGCGACTGTGGGACACAAGTTTTGGTCATGCCAATCTTTGAGTGGCTTCTGGGACTCAATTCTTGAGGCATTCTCACATATGTGTAATACAACTGTTAGCCCCAACACGATCACTGCCATTTTTGGGGTACTTTCCCTAGACAAGAATGCGACCACGCGTCAGGTGAATGCGTTAGCATTTACCTTGTTGCTAGCTCACCGCCTTGTCCTCTTTCACTGAAAGTCTGCAAAACTGTCCTCCTTTATGCAGTGGGTTAAGGAAGTTGTGCCTTCTCTGCCTCTGGAGAAGGTTAGTGTAACTTGCAAAATGTTAAAAAAGTTAAGTGGTGTGAATACTTTCTGAAGGCACTGTAAGTGTTGATAGCCAGTGCCAATATGTAACGTTATAGGCTAGCTACTGTAGTTCTAATGATAAACGCATACAACACGTGAATGCAACAACATTTTGTAAATGTATCAAATTGATTGTTTTGGAATTATATGTCGCATTGTCATTGATATTCCTTGACGGTAGGCTTTCACTATTGTAGCTAACAGACAATTAAAAAAAAAAAATTAAAATTAGCAAACATTTCTAAAAACCTGTTTTTGCTTTGTCATTATGGGGTATTGTGTGAAGATTGTTCCGAAAAAACAATTGAATCAATTTTAGAATAAGGCTGTAACGTAACAAAATGTGGACAAAGTCAAGGGGTCTGAATACTTTTGGAAGGCACAGTATAGATATGTGGGGTGGGGGGGGGAGTCAGTTCTCAACTTACTATTGAGAGGTAGCATAGTAGAATACACTAGGTGCAATTTCGAAATGTGGTTGTGCATCAGCAGTTTTTCTCTTTTTATGTCAATCACTAACAGTCACTCAATTAGCCATTTCAGCTAAATGTGTAGATTGCAGGAAATTAGCTTTTAAACTGAAAACAAATCTCTCCACACATTTCAAAATTGGTAGAATAGCTGGAAATTAGCTGTAACTACAATAGGTTTCTCTCCGCACCATGGCAAAATGTGTAGAACTGCGGGAAATTAACTTCAAAACATAATTTTTTTTCTCCACCGTCAAGTAGGTGGCCACAGAAAGGGCTGTTGCCAGAACTTGCAAAATTCTGAACGGATTTCATAATGAACCAAAACGTCCATTGCTATGCTGATATCTTGGCTCTATTTTACATAGTAGCGATCGCGAAGTAAGGAGGACGTGGGCAGTTCTAGTTCACCTCATACGTGCTCCCCCATCCGCACAAAATTCCTACCTCAGAATTGCTCTCCAAGGATGGTGTTTTTGACGGTGACCACCTGCTGACTACCTGCTGCTTCAGAGGACTGAAAAGACTGGAAAGAGAACACTCTTTACCATATGTTTGTCTTTATATAAGAAACTATTGTTAAATAGGAATAAATAATTTAAGCTGTTTTTAGATAGATTTTATATTGACATTGCTAGCTACTTAATTACCTCAGCCTGCCTAGTCAGTGAGTTAGCTAGCCAGACAGTTTTATTTAGCTAACATTATCTAGCTAGCTAATTGTTATTGTAGCTTTCTGTTTGTATGTAACTTGCAATTTAATGACATCCCTCAAGGAGATTTTCTTTTATCTTTCCAACCAGGCAAAGTACTATGAAGGCACCACTGATCTCAACAAGAGGCACAACATTCTTAGGGGGGCAGAGAAATTCACAATTCAGGGTAACGTTAAGCAGTTAATTTCAATTAAATAACTGGAAGGATTTATGTATAACCATTTAACAACTATTTTCCATCTAGCTAGTTGGTCATCTACATGTGGCTAGCTATACATTTAGTTATATGTCTGTCATCTTGAGGTATCTAGCTAAAAGTTAACCCTGATCAATCAAATGGATAGGTGTAAACAATTATGGTAACTCAAACTGCCAATAAATCAATGTTTTCGCTAGACTGAGAGAGACCCATAGAGAGAGAGAGAGAGAGAGAGAGAGAGAGAGAGAGAGAGAGAGAGAGAGAGAGAGGAAGAAAGTGACCGAGGGAGAGAGAGAGAGAGAGGCGGGAAGAGAGTGAAAGACAGAGAGATTTAGATACAGAAAGAGAAAGACAGCAGTGCAAATTTACTTAAACTTGAGTATTTCTATAACTCGACCATCGACTGTCCGAGCCACCCAGGAGGTATCCCGTCTACCAAAGCCAGTGAGTTTGGATCAGTCTGATTCTCTGTGCTCAGAAAGGGACCAGCTTGAGGTAGGCTATACTTTTAAAAAACGGTTGAAAAGTACATATCTTCCCTTCATAACACTGCACAAATCCATCAAAACGTTCTCACAGGTGGCTTGTGTCAGACTGGAGGAACAGGGGCAGGTAAGTCCTGTCACTGGGCTAGAAGACACTAGTGTCCAAAAGGGGAAATTCTGACAGCTAATCTCTGTGGCTGGATAGAGGAGCCTTCGGGGGGGTCATTCTTCCGTCACACTCCTGGTTAGACAATTTCACAATTGATCATGCTCAAGCTCTTTTGCAGGTTTAGCATCCAGAAGTAGGTGGCCTCCTCGCGGTGGGTGACATCGCCATGCAGTCAGCAGTACCAACACTGGCCAAGGGATTTGTCCAGATAGTCAATCTCAAGGCTAACCACTGGTTCAGGGTAAGTAACCTCCGCTGCCAGGTAGGTACTGTTATTAAGGTGTATGACTCCAGTTTTCATGACACCACCCCAGAGTTTCTCTCACAACTCACCTCTCTTATCTTTTCCAGGGAACTCTGTGACTGTAGATTGGCCAGCAGTCCAGGAGCAGAAAGGGGGCACAGATTGTGGGTTGTTTGCTATTGCAAACAGTCTTACTCTCTGCAGAGATTAGGAACCCTCCATGGCACGATATCATCAGAAATCCATGAAAACATATTTTCAGGCTGGGCGCCTGGCACCATGTCCCAGTCCTGATTCCAGTCTCCGTCCTGGGTCCAGGCCTCCCAAGGTGTCCACACCCTACACAACAGAGGTCAGCATCCACTGCTTCTGCCGAAAATATGTGAGAGAAGGTAAGGAGGTGGCCCAGTATAGGAGATGCGGCAAGCATTTTCATGTGTCTTGTTTGTCTCGTGTGAATTTGTCTGTCCATCGTGTTCATCATCTGTCATCTGTTTTGACTGATGTTTTCCCCACCCTTGTTTTCTCAAATCAAATCAAATCAAAATGTATTTGTCACATACACATGGTTAGCAGATGTTAATGCGAGTGTAGCGAAATGCTTGTGCTTCTAGTTCCGACAATTTTTTTTAAATTTTTTTTTTATTTCACCTTTATTTAACCAGGTAGGCTAGTTGAGAACAAGTTCTCATTTGCAACTGCGACCTGGCCAAGACAATGCAGTAATAACCAACAAGTAATCTAACTAACAATTCCAAAACTACTGTCTTATGCACAGTGTAAGGGGATAAAGAATATGTACATAAGGATATATGAATGAGTGATGGTACAGAGCGGCATAGGCAAGATACAGTAGATGGTATCGTGTACAGTATATACATATGAGATGAGTATGTAAACAAAGTGGCATAGTTAAAGTGGCTACTTGCATGTAACGTTTACAAGCATGTAAATATTTTTTTATTTTTCCATTTGTTTGCTGGTCAATTTTTGAAACTTGCTCAAATTGGCTGTAAATGTATATATTTGCATACTAAATGTATTCATTGCAAGTTATATTTTCAAATGACTGAAATTGGCTGTTCAGTTGCCCAGTTCCTTACTGGTCCTTAAACACTAAAAAGCTAGAGTAAGGGTTAAAGGCCTTAAATGAACTGGGTAAAAAAAAATCATTAAAAAAACGTATCTCGGCCTGTACCTTGACAGTATCACAAAAAGATAAAAGTTTATATATTTAAATCGTAAATATTGCCAGCTTGGTTTTCACAGCTGTTCATTGCTGTAAACTGTAACGTATCCCTTTATGGTATTTGTTAGTTCAATATTATTCATTGTTGTGTACTAGGACCTATAATACGTACATATATATTCAACCACAGGGGTGTACTAATGAGCTATGTGAGATAGAAAAATAATCCTAATAGAAGACTACTGAAATAATATTAGAAAAAACAAGGGAAGGGAAGCTCAAAATAAAAACATGCCAGCCAGACAAGCCAGTGTCTGAATCAAACTCATTTGCATATGAATGTAGTGGAAACTAGCTGACTTTGTGATCTGTAAGATGAGTAACAATGTGTCAAGCAGATTACACGTTATCTTTGCTATTTCCCGAAACGTAGCAACGTTTAAGACGTTGATTTCATATTGTTGAAATGTTAACAAGGTACCCAAAAGTGGTTTGAAGTAATGTTTTCATCTTATTAGCTAAACAAAACGAATTTAAAACAACAACAAGTCTCGCGGGATGAAAATAACAATTTAGGCTGTAATGATCACCAAAAATCGACGCATTAGGTCATCACACTCTTGAAATAGCAATGGATGCTAATAGTTTATCGAATCCCATTGTGACGCAGAGGGGGCGCTTTTTGGCTGGGGGACATTGTTTGTCATGACAGGCCCCCCAACCAAATCTTGTTTTGGGCCACCAAAAGGCTAGAGGTGTAACTTTACACATCACAACATTCAAGTCAAGTCTTTTCCTCATACGCACGGAATACACTGGCTATATTCTGTGCCCAGCCAGTGTATTCTGTGCGTATGAGAAATCGACTTCACTTGAATTACCAGCCTGTTCAACCTCTCTTTCATATCGCCTGAGATCCCCAAGGATTGGAAAGCTGCCACAGTCATCCCCCTCTTCAAAGGGGGAGACACCCTGGTCCCAAACTGTTACAGACCTATATCCATCCTGCCCTGCCTATCTAAGGTCTTTGAAATCCAAGTCAACAAACAGGTCACTGACCATCTCGAATCCCACCGTACCTTCTCCGCTGTGCAATCTGGTTCACGCTCAAGGTACTAAACGATATCATAACCGCCATCGATAAAAGACAGTACTGTGCTTCATCAACCTGGCCAAGGCTTTCGACTCTGTCAATCACCATATCAGCGTTTTCCAGCTATGATTCTCCCATGCCAAATTAATAGATTAGCAGTCAAAGAATAAAATCGACATTTATAGACTAGGAAACAGATCTTGCGCAAAATAATTGGAATTCACCACCTCTGAGAGTCACTTAGACAGTCACACAGACACACAGAATGAGGTCCTTCTTCCAATAGGGCTTCACCAAGTACCATGTTTCACACAGAACACACAGTCACCCTGGCCCCTCACCCTCACAGACCGCACCAATCCCCACTGTGATCAATTCAGTGCTGGGACAGCTCTAAGTCGCCCGCAACCGGACAGTGGCAGAGTATTTTTGTGTCCACAAACTCTCAGATTACTCTCCTCTGACTCGGCCCTGTTTACACTTCCAATGTGTCCTCCTTACAAAGGAATTCACACTCAGAGTATACGTAACAGAGGCATATTTAAAAACTCGACTTCAAGTGTGTGTGGTTCGCTCACCTCTTTCTTTAAAAAAAACTCAGTTCGAGATGTGGTATCCACTCGGCTCGCTGCCTCTCAGATCAAAGGTTGGTCCATCTGCTTTGTTCCCGAAGTGTGGTTTCCCTGAGATCCCAAGTTTGAGGGATCCCTCGTGCACAATTTATTTACCTAGATCGTCAGGAACGGTCACCGAGTAAAGATTCACATCCTGTTTGTGACGCCAAATGTCATGGTAATTTCCTGTATTACTAAACATTGAGAGAGCAAATCACACACAAGTCAGAGTTATATTATAAAGTCCATCTTTAATTATATATGAGCTTCACCATAGCCCTGTGACTCTCAGATCAATTCAGTATCTACAAATGAATTCTCTGAGAGTCCTTACAAAACAATTCTTAGTATCATTTATAGCCAAGACACACCCCTCTCAACTCACATGACGAATAACAGATCTTAGGAACATTACAAAGGAAGACTTTACTTGAGAGAGGAGTATCCCATAGCCAGACAGCATTAGCTATAAATTATCGTTCAGTTTGCTCTCTTAGACGAGGTTCTACTTCTCATTCTTGGTAGTTCATATTTTCCAAACCAGTACCTCATCCAATGTCATATATCAATTGTCAATTCTAGATACTCCCATCTCAAATACAACCCCTCCTGGACAAGCTCACGGAGACAGTGAGCCTCTTAGGTCATATACTAGGGCAACATTAGAGGGGACATACAATAGTTCCACACACTGCCATACTCTTCCCCCAAATGGGAAAAGTAGGGAGTGACTAGCACACAGACATTGTGGAGCCAAGAGATAATTGGTTCCCTCTCAATCATCCCTTCACATGGTTTAAAAGATACATTCACATATGAAGACAAGCCTGACCTCTCCCCTCTCTGGGCCCAAGTGATTTTTCCCACATAAGCATACTTATGAAAATTGATAAAACATCTTATTTATCAATGTTACCTAACTAATTCTGATTCTGCCACGACACTCCTTTTCTGCAGCAGTAGCTTTGACTTTGACTGGCACACGTGGCAGCGTGTCTACAGTCCACAGACTCTTTCCAGGGACATGAGCAATCATGTAGGAATATCTCATCCTGAAGCGTTGGATTCGTGGGGTAAGGGTGTCCAAGTGTTGGTTCCCCAGAAGGCTCAGGAGCGGTTTGTGATCAGTTTCCAGCTGAAAGTGTTGACCAATGAGAAATTCTCTGAATATTTCACTTGCCCATGTCACCCCAAGAGCTTATTTTTCCATTTGAATATACCTCTGCTCAGTCAGGGTGAGAGACCAGGAAGCATAGGCAACGAGTCTCTATTCCTTGCTCTTCTTCTGCAGCAACACTCCTCCTAGTCCGTAGGAAGACGCATCGTCTGACACCTTGATCTCTTTGTTTGGGTCATACAGGGCTGGCACAGGTGTGGATGTCAGCTCCTCCTTCAGCTCTTTGAAGGCTCTGACTTGGTCGGCCTCCCAGTACCAGTGGTTTTTCTGAGAGTTTTGTTCTTTTCTGCTAACTGAGGGATGAGCTTTCCCAGTTGTTTCACCATTCCAAGAAAACTCTGTAGCTCACTGACGTTGGATCGTTCCGCCATCTCCTTGAAAGCCGCTGTCTTTGTCGGGTCGGGCTGTACTCTTTTGTCCGATATATTGTTTTTGCTCGAGTTCGTTTAGGTTTAGTCCCCTCACAACGTCATCTGCTTTGTCGCCCATATAGTACATGAGAGCTTACATGTTTCTCCAAGGTAGATGTGTGAAGATTACTCGCCTGAGGAAAGCGCTCAAACCTCCTGGCTGCTCCGTTTCTCCCGCGACGTCTACCATGCTGATTGGCCTCCTCGATTTTCTTCCCAAAAGCTAAGCTCTGTTAGCAAATACACTTGTTCTATCCCACTTCTGACAACATGTCGTGTAATCAAACTTGTTTGTACGGGAGTAAAATAACTACAAACGGTGTATTCTTTTCTGTAATCTTTGGCAGCGATTACAGCCTCGAGTCTTCTTGGGTATTTGGGGAGTTTCTCCAATTCTTCTCTGCAGATCCTCTCAAGGTCCGTCAGGTTGGATGGGGAGCGTTGCTGCACAGCTATTTTCAGGTCTCTCCAGAGATGTTTGATCTGGTTCAAGTCCAGGTTCTGGCAGGGCCACTCAAGGACATTCAGAGACTTGTCCCGAAGCCATTCCTGCATTGTATTGGCTGTTTAATTAGAGTTGTTGTCCTGTTGGAAAGTGAACCTTTGCCCCAGTCTGAGGTCCTGAGTGCTCGGGAGCAGGATTTAATCCTGTTGTTTGCTCCATGAATCTTTCCCTTGATCCTGACTGGCATCCTAGTCCCTGCCACTGAAAAACATCCCTACAGCATGATGCTGCCACCACCATGCTTCACCATAGGGATGGTGCCAGGTTTCCTCCAGACGTTATGCTTGGCATTCAGGCCAAAGAGTTCAATCTTGGTTTCATCAGACCAGAGAATTTTGTTTCTCATGGTCTGAGAGTCCTTTAGGTGCCTTTTGGCAAACTCCATGTGTGCTGTCATGTGCCTTTTACTGATGAGTGGCTTCCGTCTGGCCACTCTACCATAAAGGCCTGATTGGTAGAGTGCTGCAGAGATGGTTCTTCTGGAAGGTTCTCCCATCTCCAGAGAGGAACTCTATAGCTCTGTCAGTGACCATTGGGTCTTGGTCACCTCCCTGACCAAGGCCCTTCGCCCCTGATTGCTCAATTTGGCCGGGCGGCCAGCTCTAGGAAGAGTCTTGGTGGTTCCAAATGTCTTCTATTTAAGAATGATGGAGGCCACTTTGTTTCTGGTGACCTTCAATGCTGCAGACATTTTTTGGTACCCTTCCCTAGATCTGTGCCTCGACACAATCCTGTCTCGGAGATCTATGGATAATTCCTTTGGGTTTATGGTTTGTTTTTTGCTCTGACATGCACTGGCAACTGTGGGACCTTATATAGACAGGTGTGTCCCTTTCTAAATCATGTCTAATCAATGGAATTTACGTAAGAAAATAACTTTATGAGTTCAAGAAGGATCTTAACCAGAAACTTGAAGAAGTTCAAGAAGGACATTAACCAGAAACTTAAAGAAAACAAATAAGACCTTCACAGCATATCTACAAGAATGGGGGATGTAGAACAGCGCATTGGGGAAATGGGCACATGGAACTCCGCAGTCAAGGAAATACTTGAACAGTCACTGAAAAACCAGCACGCACTACAGGCAAAAGTGACAGAACTCAATGGTTTCTCACATCGAAACAACATTAGACTTTATAATGTAGTAGAAGGCGCAGAAAAAAACTTGATGCCTAAATTCGTGGGAGGGGCTATTCAAAGACATACTTGAAGACGACACTGACCTGGCAATCGAGAGAGCACACCGAGCTCTGGCCCCAAAACCCCCCAGCGGCGCCCCACCAAGATCCATAATAGTACGGTTCCTAAAATTCTCAGTCAAAGGGAAAGTCTTACATGCAACCTGAAAAAAGCCTGTTAACTTCCAAGGCCAATGAGTGTTCTTTGATCATGACTACATGGTAGAGATACTGAAAAGAAGGAAAGAATACACCCCCATTAAGAAAGCACTTAAAGAGAAGGGTATTCGCTTCCAAACACCACTCCCTGCAAAAATGCGGGTATTTCTGGAAAATGGCCCGGTTACGAGCATGCAGACCAGGCAGCCGAGGACCCGAAGTCGAGGGGCATCTCAGTGGAGTATACCACCAGGAGAAAGGCGTCATCACCGGCGGAAAGACTCGAGCAGGATCTCCCATGGATCGACAAGCAGAATCATGGAGAAAGAGGGAAACCACCTCGGCGAGAGGATGTTCACATCCGAGAGAGACTCAGGCATTTCCAACGGGAAGATGGAAGACACTGAATTGAATTTAACAGAATTAATAGTTACAATAGGTAAAATATCTCCCCTATTTTCCCCCAATGCTGAACAAGGGTGAGTAGCCAAAAGTGTGTTCTTTATGAACACACTAAGTAGTGTCACGTTAATAACATATATATTAGCTAAGGATTAATGACACATTGACAACGGGGTGACAGAAGGGCATATTAAGGGGAGAATTCATGATATGCAAGCATGACAGATATAGTTTTGACTTGTAATTAACCGATGTGTATAAGCGACGAAATAGGCGCCCTTATTATTTTCGGTTCCAACAGGTCTTGTTTGTGACTACATCACGCATTTTCATATCTGAGCGAGGGGCCCCTCCTGCGGACAGGCTCATCCCCTCAAACCCCAGAGGCAAGAGACAGTCCTCTGACATGGGAGTCCAAATACCAAAGTATTTTCCCACTTTGGTTTACTTTATTATCATTCTTAATTTTTCGTTCATTTTTAGGCTCAAGATAAGCAGGCAGATATGTTGCACAGGTTTTTTAAAATATTTTTTATATTGATGCATCATCGGGAATTTAAGGTCATAAGTCTCAATGTAAACGGACTGGGGAGTGCCATCAAGAGAAGTAAGGTAATAGCAAAGATGAAACGGGAGAGAGTTGACATACTATTCTGTCAGGAAACTCACTTATCCACACCTGAACACGAGAAACTCAAGAAAATGGGATATAGGAATACTTTTTTTTTCTTCTTACAAAATAGGTAGAAGGGGAGTTGCATTCTTGATCCCAAATTCAGTTAATTTAGAGTTTATGTCAGAAATAAAAGATTTATACTTGTTAAATGCAAACTGGATAACAAGGAAGTTACATTATTTATTGTATACGCACCCCCAGGGAGTGACATGGTCTTCTACAGGAAGGTGTTAATTGCCACAGAAACCTCTGGCACTCTTATCTGTGGAGGGGATTTCAACAGAATTTTAAACTCAAAATTGGACATCACAAATCAAAATAGGAAAAATAGTCTAGTTGCTAAAAAGATAAATAGGATATTGCAGGATCTAGGACTGCTCGATGTATGGCGTGACACCCACAAGACCGATAAGGAATATACTTTTTACTCAGCCCGCCACACTGAATACTCCAGGTTAGACTACTTTTTCATGTACAGTGCAGATAGACACAGGCTTAAGGATTGTAGGATCGGGCAGAGCGACTTATCAGGTCATAATGGAGTTTACCTAACTCTACACCTTGATAGCAAACCAATAAATACTATATGGAGACTTAATACAAGCATGCTGAATGATCCAGCATTCAAGGAATTAATAAAGACAGAATTGAACATCTATCTGGAGAATAATGATAACGGGGAAGTATTCCCTGCTACATTGTGGGATGCAGCTAAGGCGGTTATCAGAGGAAAGATTATAGCCACATCATCTCAAGAAAAAGATTAAAGCACAGGAACCGCTGAAATTACAGGAAACCCTAAGAAATTTAGAACGATCTCATAGTCAATACAAAGACCCTCTTATAATACGAGATTCAAAAGGTAAAACAGGAATTTGACCAGATTTATAGAGAAAAAGTAGAGAAAAGGCTCAGGTTCCTGAAACAACAATATTATGAAGCAGGCTCAAAGGCAACCAAATTGCTAGCATGGAGACTCGGGAAACAACAAGCACAGAATACCATTTTCAAAATAAAAGACCCCAAAACAAAGAAGATGACATGCAAAATAGATGAAATACAGAATGCATTTGAATCATGTTACACAAATCTGTACCAGCAACCAGAGAAGGCAGATGCACAGACAATAGAGCACTTTTTGAACTCACTTGATCTCCACTCAATTGGGACAGAGCAAAATGATAGACTAGCTTTAGAAATATCCACCGGAGAAATTAATAAAGCAATATCTCAACTAAAAGTTAACAAGTCTCCAGGCACTGATGGCTTCCCGTTCAGAATGGTTCAAGACCTTCAGAGAACAACTAACATCTCTACTCAAGGCTTGTTTTAACGGGACTCTGCAGGAGGGAGGTTTCCCACCATCATGGAGAGAGGCCATCATATCGGTAATCCCAAAAGAGGGTAAAGATAAGAAGGAATGCAGTTCATATAGACCTATCGCAATTCTTAACACGGATTATAAACTATATGCATCAATAACAGCCAAACGTATGGAGAACATAATCCCAGAATTGATTGACAGAGATCAAACTGGTTTCATACAAAATAGGCAGACACAGGACAATATATTGGAGAACACTACATGTCATGGACCACATTACTCAGAATAAGACAAGTGCAATATTAATCAGTCTAGATGCAGAAAAAGCATTTGATTCAGTGGGATGGGATGAGTTGTGAAAAGATTTGGTTTCAACAAAGAAGTGATACAGTGCATCAAAACACTGTATTCGTGTCCGACCGCTAGAATAAAGATAAATGGACATTTGTCACGAATGAAAAAATTTGAGCGAGGGGGAAGACAAGGCTGTAATCTTTCACGCTCTTCTCCTTGTACCTCAAACCATTATCACAGGCAATAAGACATGACCCAACCTTAGAGGGAATAACAATAAGAGGCAGTGAACATAAGATACTGTATATGCATGTATGCTGATGATGTTCTGTTATTCCTTGAAGACCCAGGCTCAAGTGTACCTTAATTGATGGTTGTTTTACAAACATTTGGAACATATTCAGGGTATGTGCTTAACGTACACAAGACCCAAGCCCTAGTATATAATTATACCCCACAGGAAGAGCTGAAGAGTAGGTATAACTTCCACTGGACCTCTTCATCCATTAAAAATATCTTGGAATATATCTACCAAAAGATACACCCAAACTTTATTGCATGAATTACGATCACATCAACAAGAAAATAAATCATGACCTAGACAGGTGGAATTCACTTCCCTTAGATCTTAGTAGTAGAATTGAAACAATCAAAATGAACATCCTGCTGAGGTTACTGTATTTGTTCCAATCACTGCTCATAGAAATCCCTCCTAAACAGTTTAGAAAATGGGATAAACCGATATCAAGGTTTATGTGCCCAATTGAGACCTCTGGTGTGTTGGTGCAATCCAGAATACGAATCCAAATGGAAAGACATTGAGACTACTTTGACAGAGATACACATACAGCCTGTTTTGGGAAATAAGGACATGATAATAGAAAAATACAGTAGACAAAATCAGTGGATTAGTTTCTCTCTGAAGACATGGTTTAGGGAAGTTAAGCAAAATCATTTAGACAGAGCGATTAAACTGCTGAGTTGGCCATCATACGACCCCAGCTTCAACCATGCAACTCAGGACAGCGGATTTAAGCAATGGACGCGGAAAGGCATCACATCATTCAGTACAATTATAAGGAATGGGGACCTGAATAACTTCCAGGACCTAAGTAAAAACATGGTTTGGATAAACAAGATTTCTACAGATACCTACAAGTTCAACACTATTTCTTAAGGGAGATAAAAGTGACTGACCCTCGAACACCTCCAAAATGAATCCAAGTATTCACTAACGCATACAACTAGGGGAGTAACAAAAAAAATATCTCAAATCTCTACTTGGGTATTCAATCCTCAAAGAAACATTATACAAACTATATTATAAAGAAATGGGAGGCGGAACTTAACATTGAAATAACTGATGAAACATGGTTGAACATATTAGAGACTCAACAAAGCTCCAACCAACTCAAGGTCATGGAGAGAATTCTGTTGGAAGAATATGGTACGTACACCTAAACTGAAATCAAAACAGACTGGCTCCCTACATCCTTGTTGGAGAGAATGCGGTCTATCGAGGGGGGATCACTCTCATATCCTTTGGACTTGCCCCTCAATCGAAACTTACTGGGGAGAAATAAGATCTAACATTGGAAAAATAATGGGATTTGACAAAGAACAAGCATTCATTTCTTTGTACTTGGGTGAAATACCTGATAATTTACACAATAGAGAAAAGTACCTCTTGAAGGTCCTACTGGCAGCCAGTAAAAAGGCTATCACTGGGAAATGTATTTTTAATTTTTAATACATTTGCACAAAATATATATATAATATGACAAAGAGGGCCGTTTCCCTTTGAAATGCAGACCCAACTTACAGTGGGGCAAAAAATATTTAGTCAGCCACCAATTGTGCAAGTTCTCCCACTTAAAAAGATGAGAGAGGCCTGTAATTGTCATCATAGGTACACTTCAACTATGACAGACAACTGAGAATTTTTTTCTCCAGAAAATCACATTGTAGGATTTTTAATGAATTTATTAGCAAATTATGGTGGAAAATAAGTATTTGGTCAATAACAAAAGTTTATCTTAATAGTTTGTTATATACCCTTTGTTGGCAATGACAGAGGTCAAACATTTTCTGTAAGTCTTCACAAGGTTTTCACACACTGTTGCTGGTATTTTGGCCCATTCCTCCATGCAGATCTCCTCTAGAGCAGTGATGTTTTGGGGCTGTTGCTGGGCAACACAGACATTCAACTCCCTCCAAAGATTTTCTATGGGGTTGAGATCTGGAGACTGGCTAGGCCACTCCAGGATCTTGAAATGCTTCTTACGAAGCCACTCCTTTGTGGCCCAGGTGGTGTGTTTGGGATCATTGTCATGCTGAATGACCCAGCCACGTTTCATCTTCAATGCCCTTGCTGATGGAAGGAGGTTTTCACTCAAAATCTCACGATACATGGCCCCATTCATTCTTTCCTTTACACCGATCAGTCATCCTGGTCCCTTTGCAGAAAAACAGCCCCAAAGCATGATGTTTCCACCCCGGCGTAGTGTGTTACTAATGGTAGGCTGTGTTACTTTGGTCCCAGCTCTCTGCAGGTCATTCACTAGGTCCCCCCGTGTGGTTCTGGGATTTTTGCTCACCGTTCTTGTGATCATTTTGACCCCACGGGGTGAGA
Organism: Oncorhynchus nerka; assembly: GCF_034236695.1. Taxonomy (NCBI): domain Eukaryota; kingdom Metazoa; phylum Chordata; class Actinopteri; order Salmoniformes; family Salmonidae; genus Oncorhynchus; species Oncorhynchus nerka. Next base: position 49,378,268 of record NC_088398.1, on the reverse strand, counting down.
TCTTGCGTGGAGCCCCAGATCGAGGGAGATTATCAGTGATCTTGTATGTCTTCCATTTCCTAATAATTGCTCCCACAGTTGATTTCTTCAAACCAAGCTGCTTACCTATTGCAGATTCAGTCTTCCCAGCCTGGTGCAGGTCTACAATTTTGTTTCTGGTGTCCTTTGACAGCTCTTTGGTCTTGGCCATAGTGGAGTTTGGAGTGTGACTGTTTGAGGTTGTGGACAGGTGTCTTTTATACTGATAACAAGTTCAAACAGGTGCCATTAATACAGGTAACGAGTGGAGGACAGAGGAGCGTTTTAAAGAAGAAGTTACAGGTCTGTGAGAGCCAGAAATCTTGCTTGCTTGTAGGTGACCAAATACTTATTTTCCACCATAATTTGCAAATAAATTAATTTAAAAATCCTACAATGTGATTTTCTGGATTTTTTTTCTAATTTTGTCTGTCATAGTTGAAGTGTACCTATGATGAAAATTACAGGCCTCTCATCTTTTTAAGTGGGAGAACTTGCACAATTGGTGGCTGACTAAATACTTTTTTGCCCCAGCAGTGACAGGTTGGCACCTGACAAACTAGGAAAGTAGATCAATCATGATGGTACTACAGTACTATCCCTCTTCTATGCCACTCCATTCAACCCATCCATGCTCACACACAAAGTACACACTTGCAAACACTTAGGAGCGACGCACACACAGACATGCACACACACGCACAATCTCTCTCTATTTTCTAACCACTACTCTGTAAATGTTCTCTTCTTTTAATAATAAAAAATATATCAACAAAACATTCACCAAGCACCATCAAAACAAAGAACAAAACAAAACCATATTGTAGCAATGTCGTTGACTTATGTTGTTCCAGTTGATGAGGCAGCAACCTGCCCGCTGGCCTCCACATATGGGCACAAGTTACAGCACTGCCGGCTCTTGGGGTGGGTCTGGTGGAGCCAGATGCACATTGGGATATTGTATGTGCCACCTGCTTGGACGACATTATTTTCATGGGTCACTTCAACGGGGGGGGGGGGGGGGGGGGGGAGTAGTGAAAATGTTCTCAAAATGAGAAATTAGCCTACTAAACAAACAAGTTATTATTAGCATATGCCAGTCGGATTACCATCATGTGAAACATGAATAATACCAACTTATTATTTTCCTTTTTGGGGAACCCTGTGGTTGTGACAGAAATATTATGTTCAATAGCAACTGACACTAAAAACCCACTTCTCATTTAGAAAACAGCCTGGCATCGATATGAGTCCAAAACAGTTATTCAACTGTCAAAATTGACTACAAAGTGTAAATATGATAATTTTTGTAAAGAAGTCAGTCTTGTCCAAAACAGAGTTTTGTACTGGATTTTGTCACAATATGAATTAAGGTTATTTAAAATCCTGCCCACATATGACAGCACACATGTAATCATCAATTTGGAGTTTAGCTGCACACGACCTGATCCCAATGCCCATGGTAAATATGGTTTGACTTTGTTTTGACTAAATGTGGGCTGCGGTCCAAACACTTAAAAGACACACCCTCGTCCACTTACCCTCGCCTTATGGCCTTAGGGGAATCCCCGTCGCCATCTTGGAGGGTGGTCCAAGCAAGGGAAGTTTGCAACATAAACCCCTCAGCCCTCGTTTTTGGCTTTGCGAGTGTACAATTATGTTCTATCCGGGACCTGAAATTCCCTATAATTCAATTTGCGACGATTGTACTGTGCATCCGCTGAGAAAAGTCAGCGAAAACTTAAAAACAACATCAATGGAGAAGTCAACATACAGTTGAAGTCGGAAGTTTACATGCACATAGGTTGGAGTCATTAAAAGTCGTTTTTCAACCACTCTACAAATTTCTTGTTAACACACTATAGTTTTGGCAAGTCGGTTAGGACATCTACTTTGTGCAGGACACAAGTAATTTTTCCAACAATTGTTTACAGACAGATTATTTCACTTATAATTCACTGCATCACAATTCCAGTGGGTCAGAAGTTTAATACACTAAGTTGACTGTGCCTTTAAACAGCTTGGAAAATTCCAGAAAAAGATGTCATTGCTTTAGAAGCTTCTGATAGGCTAATTGACATCATTTGAGTCAATTGGAGGTGTACCTGTGGATGTATTTCAAGGCCTACCTTCAAACACAGTGCCTCTTTGTTTGACATCATGGGAAAATCAAAAGATATCAGCCAAGATTTCATCCTTGGGAGCAATTTCCAAATGCCTGAAGGTACCACGTTCATCTGTACAAAATATAGTACGCAAGTATAAACACCATGGGAGCACACAGCCGTCATACCACTCAGGAAGGAGACTCAATTCTGTCTCCTAGGGATGAAAGTACTTTGGTGCGAAAAGTGAAAATAAATCCCAGAACAACAGCAAAGGACCTTGTGAAGATGCTGGAGGAAACAGGTACAAAAGTATCTATATCCAGAGTAAAATGAGTCCTATATTTACATAACCTGAAATGCCACTCAGCAAGGAAGAAGCCACTGCTTCAAAACCACCATAAAAAAAAGCCAAACTACAGTTTGCAACTGCACATGGGGACAAAGATCGTACTTTTTGGAGAAATGTCCTCTGGTCTGATGAAACAAACATAGAACTGTTTGGCCATAATGACCATCGTTATATTTGGAGGAAAAAGGGGGAAGCTTGCAAGCCACGGGGGTGGCAGCATCATGTTGTGGGGGTGCTTTTGTAACCGTATAACTTTTGTCCGTCCCCTCGCCGGGCTCGAACCAGGGACCCTCTGCACACAGACAACAGTCACCCACGAAGCATCGTTACCCATCGCTCCACAAAAGCCGCGGCCCTTGCAGGGCAAGGGGAACCACTACTTCAAGGTCTCAGAGCGAGTGACATCACCAATTGAAACGCTATTAGCGCGCACCACCGCCAACTAGCTAGCCATTTCATATCAGTTACACTTTGCTGCAGGGGGGACTGCTGCACTTCACAAAATAGATGGCATCATGAGGTAGGAAAATTATGTGAATATATTGAAGCAACATCTCAAGACATCAGTCAGGAAGTTAAAGCTTGGTTGCAAATGGGTCTTCCAAATGGACAATTACCCAAAGCATACTTCCAAAGTTGTGGCAAAATGGCTTAAGGACAACAAAGTCAAGGTATTGGAGTGGCCATCACAAAGCCCTGAACTCAATCCTATAGACAATTTGTGGGCAGACCTTGAAAAGCTTGTGCAAGCAAGGAGGCCTACAAACCTGACTTGGTTACACCAGCTCTGTCAGGAGGAATGGGTCAGAATTCTGCCAAATTATTGTGGGAAGCTTGTGGAATGTTACCCAAAATGTTTGACCCAAGTTAAACAATTTAGAGGCAATGCTACCAAATACTAATTGAATGTATGTAAACTTCTGACCCACTGGGAATGTGATGAAGGAAATAAAAGCTGAAATAAATAATTCTCTCTTCTATTATTCTGACATTTCACATTCTTAAAATGAAGTGGTGATCCTAACTGACCTAAGACAGGGAATTTTTACTAGTATCAAATGTCAGGAATTGTGAAAACTGAGTTTAAATGTATTTGGCTAAGGTGTATGTAAACTTCCGATTTCAACTGTACAAGTGTAAATAAAAACGAATGCAATTAGTTAGCTAATTAATTAGCTAGCGATCATACAATAGGCGCATATGAATAATTATACAATTACTATAAGTAGATGCAGTTATAATTGAATGTAGTGCATATAAAGCACCCACAATCCACAGGTAGCTGAAAACACAATCATCGCTGGATGAACGAATGACGATTTTCCGGCGAAGGGTGGTTCATTTAAAAATCCTTCCTTCTTTCCTCCCTAGCCCCTTGCCCTGCAAGTGTATACTTGTCAGACGTCATGATACGCCATCAGAAGTGTTCACTTAATTTGAGGGTTGAGGGGATAGGGTGTGTCTTTTAAGTGTTTGGACCGCATCGGTGGTTTGACTTCAGGGCTAGTTAGGGACCATCGGTAAATTACACAATGTATGTACATGACAATATGTAAAACATTTATTTCATGCTTAAATACCTCAAACCAACTATAAATTGTAAAAAATCATATACAAATATTGAAAGTATTTAATGAGAACTAAAAGGTGTGTAACATTGTGTAATTTATTAATGGTCAGTAACTTGCCCCAGAGAAAGGCTATCCAAAGTCAAATCAATTTTGACATAGTCGCCAGCTGAAGCTAATTGCCAAAGGAATTTGGCTAACTCTTCCCACTTGTGAACACGCACAGGAGACACACACATGAAACCACTCCCTGAAACCAACTCGTGTTTGAATTCAGTCATGGCCGCTAGTATTTCTTAATGAACCAAATCAAGAATGTCAGCCGCCTTTTAAGATTCTGCATAATTGCAGGCATACACAGGGCACTCAAGCTGAAACAAACCCTACAATACAGCAATTTTCCCACAGGTCTTTGCTTAGCACTAGAACCTCTTCCAGCAAACCTGTCTAATCCACTTTGCTGGTGACTTTAGGTGTCATGACTGATGACCACTACAAAAGTAATGCCACCAAGAACACAGTTTCTAACGGTCTTTCAGAGGGACACAGGATCGATAATAGGACAAATTAAAAAGTCTACATACTGATGCATGTCGCTGTAACATTCTTGATAGCACTGACAACTTCAACAGAGAAGTTCAACAGTTGTATTTTCCCTGAAGTGTGAAAAGAGAGAGAGGGGGCATGTAATCAATAATGGCACACTAGCTGTAGACTTTTACAGCTATTTTAGACATCAGCAAGAAATTTGTGAGTTTGAGCTATGTTGAATATATTTACAGATCATGGATTTATTTGTGATTTATGGTGAATATATGTAATACATATATATATATATATATATATATATATATATTTGTTTACATATTTATGGATTATGGTTTTATTTACAAAATGTTTTCATATGTTCACAGATCATAGTTTTATTTGATAGTTATGTTGAATACACGCACGGAATAAAGAAACAACATTTCCATGTGGGAGCACGGTGTCCCCTGCTACATTAACCAGCGCGGGCCTGGGGGAGAGATGCAGCCCAGCTGATTCTGTGCAGTGCATGAGCAAACACCCCCGCACTCACCCTCCCTCCCTCGTTCTCTTACAGCTGGTCACGCTACTCCAATGTGACCAACCAGCCTCCCTCCCTATAGACCTCTCCACATTTCCTCCCATCCCCCACAGGAGCCGCAGCACACACAGCCCCACTGCATTCCAATGTTCTGGGTGTAGTTGCATGCCACACCAGAGCCTAGGTGGAGGACCAACCTGGCTTTTAACCTTATTTTGCCTTGCCATCGTATTCAATAGGCCCCGATCAATAGGAACGAGATTCAATGGGAGAGATCATGGAGATCATACAGTGAGAGGGAAAAAATATACACATTCACATTAGACTTCCTTAGAGTGCTGTAGTCACAACTGAGGTTGAATCTATAGAAAATATTTCTGGTATCATAAAGTCCTGGATAACAGGTTTTCTTTCATGTTTGGGAATAAGTCCAAGACTGCCAGTTTAGCAAGCAATTGGGCCAATACACACACACACACACACACACACACACACACACACACACACACACACACACACACACACACACACACACACACACACACACACACAATGAGTGACTGAGTGTGAGAGGCGAGAAGCTGTCCTCTGTGTCAGAAGCAGGTAGCATTAATGTCAGGGCAGATGGCTCAATCCTCTACAACTAAAACTGCAGTCCACCCACGGCTCCTAACCCCCAGACTACATACCCATGGTCGATGTGTGTGACCTAGAAGGCAACTGTCCCTCACACATGTCCTCTGTGAATTTAGAGTGCATTCTCACTTACAGAAATAGCCCAAACGAACACATGCTCTCAAACTCAGGGCACTCTAATCCTTTGACCCAGCATTCATCGAACTGTATTTGCAAACAAGCCCTATTTCCAATTTAGAAACATTACATTTTCACAGGATAGAAATAGATACAATGCCAATTTAAATAGTTGGCAGGCAATACTGTAAACAGCTCATCTTGAGGTCACACAACCTCCATTTACTCTCTACAAGGCCTCAATGTCCATAGGCATAACATGCAGGTAGCAAAAAAAGTATGATAGACGATCCTAGATTGGCGAGTAATTAGTCTTTGAATTGTACAGCGAAACACTGATTACTGTGGATTGAGTTGGTTTGGAGGTACAGAACAGTGAGGCGTAGGTATTTGATGTTGGGAGGAGAGATTGTTTGTGTCCCCAGCTGAATGTCAGATACCTTTGACAGAGTGGAAGGTGATACCAGAAGGACAACATCCTTTGATCTCCTAAAGGGAGATGTGATGTACAATACCACTCTCACTAAATCTAGATCAAAAAGACATTAAAAGGTAGGTTTAAAATGGGATCAGGTGCAAATGTTTCCTCCACCCTCTCCCCATCCCCAAGTATAAACAGTATCAATACAGACACAAGTTACCTCACTACCCCTGAATGTCACTGGGTAATAGGGAGACAATCAGATGCTATTACTGAAACAGTAAGGGACAGTTTCCCGGACACATATTAAGCTTATGATCTTGCATTACAAAGCAGAGAATCTCCATTAAAATGGACTAGGCTGGAAAACCAACCCTGACTTAATACAGAGGGGAACAACAAGCCGGAAAAGTCGATGCTGATATGAAAACAATTATATGACATAACCAACCATGTGAAACAACACTTGATGTAGATATAGATACTGTATGAATCATTAGAATGAGCTGCACCCCAATTACAAGGGAAGCTGCCCGCCCCTCCTCTCTGTTGTCATCTATGCATAGTCACTTTAATAACTTTACCTACATGTACATACTACCTCAACTAACCGGTGCCCCCGCACATTGACTCTGTACCGCCACCCCCCTGTATATATTGTTATTTATTACTGCTGCTCTTTAATTACTTTTTACTTTTATCTTTTATTCTTATCCGTATTTTTTTGAAACAGCACTGTTGGTTAGGGGCTCATAAGTAAGCATTTCACTGTAAGGTGAAACACCTGCTGTATTCGGAGCATGTGACTAATAACATTTGATTTGAAGTTGCATAACACAAATTCCCTTGAATAGGAGTAATTATCTTCAAATACAGTACCTCTGAGGCACTCTACTAATAGATTCGAGGCCTTACATATGCTTGCATCATGCATTATATCACAGCTTTGGCAGCAGCAATAGAGGAGTACTTTGGCAGTAACTAGTTTTTTATGTGCGAAACAAAGATACCACTGAAACCTCTGGTTTGATAGTGGTGGTGGTGGTATGTTATCAACTGCTGCACTCTAGTGGTGAGTTGTATACACTACTACTGTAAGAACAAGGTACTAATGGGATAAACCATTACTCTGTGTGAGTAATGATTGCAATCTCATCTTGAAGGAATTGGGGAGCCGCCTGTACAATTTTGTTCCTTCCTTTCTAGCATTTTAATGTCACAACCTCAACAACCTAAACTATTAGCAGTATAGATAGAACACTAATTATTGACAGATTGATTCTGCTCCACATTGATCGTACATATTATGAAGTGACAATAGTCTATCATCAGTGGAAACCTTTGTTCAGCATGTTGGACAAAGTAAGACGAAATCATTGTTTATAATGTAACCTCTGTGGAATTACATGCTGAGATTAAGATGAATTCTTCACCAGTAAGTGCTTCCTAACTTGATTTTCCTCTTGTAGGTCTATACATTTCTGGAGAACAGAGTTTATATACTTTAATTGTATAAGATGCAGTAGTAACACGACAGATACAAAGCATGATGTGCTGTTGAATGGTGTCATTCGCTGCCATTATCTTGCTAATGGTTCCATTTGGGAAACACAACTTCTCTTTATTAGATTTTACCTCCAGGGTGATTCCTTTAAAATACAAAAAACGACATGTGGCATTTGTCACTAATGAAGCCAACTTCTGATTTGTTGGGCATTTAGTTTGCCTTTTTACCTGAGATATTTCTTGCTCACTTCTTGTCACCTCTTACTTGTGATGATTGACTGATGATGAGTGGCGGAACAATGATGTATGAGAATAACAATATAAGGCTTGGGAACCATTCCTTCAGTGTCTGCTAAGAACAGAAGCTTTGATTTTTAATCAAATTAATTCCAAACTGTAGCCTATCATGACAAAACCACAGTCCACATCTAAAAATGTTTTATTCGTCTTTTTTTGTTAATTGTTTAAGTATGACACTAGAGGGCGCTATACAACTGTATCACATTTGTATCAGTATCAAATTCTAACATATACTTTTTAAAATACATTTCCAAACAAACATAACTCCAGACTTTCATAACACTTATGATGAAAGCGTGACTCCGCTTGGTGTCACATTAACAAGCGCCCTATGGCTGCTTTTCAAATGACAGATGAAAATACTGTACTAGAAAGCCTTATAACCAGCAACATTCTGAATGATTTGTGATATTAGCTGAAATGCCTCCTCAGTAAGACTATGTGCCTACAAAGACGTATGTCTAGAAGAATGATAATGGTGTAGTAACTAAGTGTAGGGTCAAGAAGATACAATTACGTAGATCTACTGTGCTTGAGTAAGTAGGTAGTTACAGACTTGTCCCATCACTGCAACTCTCCAACGGACTCAGGAGAGGCGACGGTCGAGAGCCATGCATCCTCCGAAACACGACCCTGCCAAGCCGCACTGCTTCTTGACACACCGTAACCCGGAAGCCAGCTGCAACAAAGTGTCAGAGGAAACCCTGTCCAACTGGCAACTGCTGTCAGCTTGCAGGTGCCCGGCCCGCCACAAGGAGTCGCTAGAGCGTGATGGTACAAGAAAGTCCCAGTCGACCAAACCCTTCCCTAACCCGGAGCATGGTGGAGAATGGTTAATGATCTTATTTCCTCTTTAGTTCTAGTATGAAAAAGTATGAAAACGAGCAGAGGTGTCATTCCAATAGGTGGGGCGGTTGGTAGCCTATTGGTTAGAGCGTTGGGCCAGTAACCGAAAGGTTGCTGGCTCAAATCCCTGAGCTGACAAGGTAAAATTCTGTTGTTCCACCCCTGAACAAGGCAGTTAACCCACTTCTCCCTGCTAGGCTGTCATTGTAAATATTTCTTAATCTGGTAAAAATGTTGGTGGACTCTAAGACTCACATTCCTTTCCTTTTTTTTAGCAGAGAAGCTTATTTTGTTTCTTGACAAAAATAACCACAGGTCTGGAGGATACAGATAGCTCAATGGGTATGCTTAGATATGCAGAAAAATAGAATGAACCATAATGATTATGTCTCTAGATTGCATAAAAAAGCTGTTTCAGGTGTTTGAAAAAATGCCCAATTCTTAACCACCCCCAGGGCATCCTTGCTTACTTTGTGCCCCCTCAGATTTTTGGGGTGCATGACACCCCTGAAAAATAGTAAAATGTTCTCGGCTCTATTTGAGCTTGGCAGTCTTAGTGTGTGAGCGGTGTCAAGGGATTTACACACCCACTTCCACACACCCACACTTATATACACTGTGAGAAACAGGCTGTACTGTAGGTGTATGGTCATAGTTTCCCATGACTTCTTGGCATGTAAAGTATTATCAGGGCTCAGGATGCCTGCTTAACATTACTCACCATGGATTCTTGTCTTTTGAAAACAACACTTCTCAGGAAATGAATAATAATATGAGCATCCAATTTGAATCCAATTGAGATTGATAAACACAAGATCTTGAGGAATTCATAAGGGTGCTGTAACCAAAAACATGTCTTAAGTAGACAATACATCTCATCTAACGACTAATAGCTTACAATTAGGCTATGACTTTATTCTGATTGTTGCAGGTGTGGTTCAAGAGAAATGACTAGAGGGTTTGGCAAGTTATATAATTTGAGGCCTACAGTAAGTGGTCTGTAATTGAGGCAGATGTTTTATACTACAAAATGGTCTCAATTGCTTGTTGATTCCACACATTCATTTCTGTCATAGAGGGTCAGTTCAGAAAACACAATGAGAGATCAGTGTATGGTCAATGTATTGGTACACAACAAAGGGCCTAAACAATCGATCTATCTATCGAAAACTGTTCTGGGCAGTTTTCTTAACATCACTACAGGCTGTCAGGGGAAAGCCAGCATGTGTTGCCTCCTCCCCCAGGCTGTTGTGTTGGGTCTGAACGTCAGCGTTCTAGAATATGTTCTACTGACAGTCAGTTCTAAGCACACCACAAGCTACCACACTTTTCCCCAACACTTATCCAGTCCCAGGAATAGGGTAGTCTCTAGTCCAGGGCTGTTCAATTCTGGTCCTGGAAAGCCAAAACACTTCTGGTTTCTGTTTTTAACCGGTAGTTAATTGCACTCAGCTGCTGTCCCAGGTCTGAATCAGTCCTTGGTTAGAAGGAGAGGATGAAAACCAGAAGTGTTTTCGCCCTCCAGGACCGGAATTGAACAGCCCTGCTCTAGCCTGTGACAGGCTATAATCAATTTTCAATTTGCTGCCAATGTTAGCTAATGCCTGTTCTCCATTGCATAGTGGTCTTTACTACAAAGATAACAACAGATTATTTGGATATAAGGCTCTGTCATTTTAGTTGCTGTAACTGGCTCATAGTTGTTCAAAATCATTGTTTTGCTTTGAAATATTAACATGTTAGAATTAGGGATGAGAATATTATACAAAAATAATACATATTTGAAAATTCCTGTCATATGGATACATGTCACACATTTTCCACCGCAGCTAATAGACATGGATAGGCTATACCAGGGGTAATCAATTTATCTGCGCAATTACCCATGCGACCCCAAACTGTTCACACCCCTCTTGTTGGTGGAGAGAAAATCTTACCGTTTTAAAGCTCATTTCCTGCAATTCTACACATTCTTCCATGTCTTATGTGTGTTTCGACCATGGGTCGAAGCCCAACCGAGTAACAATAAATACAACATTTGGGTCTGGATCCGGTCCACGGTCTGCCAGTTGAGTATGGGGGGCTATACAGTACTAAACCAAATCATCATTTAAACAGACATGGCATATATTTTTATTGTATTGTATTTATTTATTTGACATCTTCCCATTCTAAATCAACGAATATGCTAGCTTAATGACTTTAAGTATTTGTTTTACTGTTATGATAGCACTGTGACACCAGTGGGAGTAGTAACACCAATGACGGTAACAACAATGAGACATTATAAGTTAAATAATGATTCATCATTTTGCTATTGCTAATGTTATTCACTTTCATTTAAATTGACTAACACCAAGTGACACTTTGGATTTATAAACACTAAATTATCAATGGAATCCTCACAATTATGACATACTACAAGGGTGTGATTAGCTAATAACAATGCTACTGTACCTGTAGACTTCCTGTCATTGTGCTAACGCTAGTTAGTTTTGGCTTGCGAAACTACCGCTAACTTCCTTCATACTGCACGCAGAAACATAACATGGTATCCACAAGTTCATTTGACTCTGGGTAAGTAGAACAATTGTATCTTATAGTATCCCTTTATTATAGACCAGTGGCTTTAGCCCCGGACGGTTTTGGTCCAGCCCTTTATTTGGTCCAGTAAATAGGGTGTCCAATCAAAAACACATCTTTTGACTAATGAGAAAAATCATATGTTAATTGTGTAGATCAGGGATAGGCCGATTCCAGTCCTCGGGGCCGGAGTGGTGTCACACTTTTTTTTTTCCCCATCCCTAGCGAACACAGCTGATTAAACTAATTGCGTTCTAAACTGAAGATCATGATTAGTTGATTATTGGAGTCAGATGTGTTAGCTGGGCTAATGCTAAAAAGATAGCGCTCAGCATCTATAAGCTATTGGCTGTCAGTCATTTGTGACTCATTCGTGATAATGAGTGGACTGGACATGCCTTGAGATCGAGTTTTGAAATTATTACAGTATGATAGCTAAGGAGATGGAGAAAACAACTGTCTCCGGATTACATCTTCAAACTAAGAGCAGCCATGGCATCCATGACAGAGAGGGAGAAGCGTCCATCCATGTATATGGCTAAGATAGTCTAGCTAGCTACATTTTCAGATAGTACACGACAGAGGTGGGACCAAGTCATTGTTTTACAAGTCACAAGTAAGTCTCAAGTCTTAGCACTCAAGTCCCAAGTCAAGTCCCAAGTCAAGACAGGCAAGTCCGAGTCACGTATCAAGTCAAGCCTCAAGTCCTAAACTTTGAGTTTCGAGTCCTAAGCAAGTCATAATGTGCTCTTCACCAAATGTAATACCATTTCATATTTTTAACAAGAGTAATAGTTAGTATATTACATTTACGTAAATCATGAATGCTTCTAAAAATATCTATACATTTATTACTTTCCAAATAAACATGATATTTTCATGGAAATACATGGGTAGCCATGAGAAAGACACCCCCCCCCCAACCTCCCATAGTGAACGACTATTGAGGATTGCTGTGGGGCGCAATTGGGTGATGTCGGCTTGTACACAATCGCCCGACCTTAACACACACACACTCTCTGTGTGTGGTTCCAGTAGGCTAACATATGTCAATGGTTTTAGGAACAGCAGTGACATCAGGCAGGATTTAGGCTACCAACTGCCTAGCCAGTTGTAGCTCAATCTTGGGTGCAATGATCACGTTCCCACACTGACTGACTGTGTGGAGGCTCCTTGATTTAACGTTACGTTAGCCTACATGCAACACTAATTACAAATGATATAGCTGTCAGCTATATTAGCCACGACTTACCGTTCTTTGTGCAGCTTCAAATGTCGAACAAAGTTGGAAATTGTTGCATCTCCGTCTGTAATTTTCTTCCTGCATGATTTGCAAGTTGAAAATCTGTTTTTTTTGTTGATACAGCGTCGTATTTAAATCCGAAAATAATAATTTGGGGTATCATCTTTCCAAGTGCTCCATCTGACTTCACCCGTCGACGTTCCTCTGCACTGCCACGCACAGCCTTTTCTCAGCTGGCACAATTTGATTGGCTGCTGTCTGATTCAAACTGTAGTCCGTTAAATGAAGAGTTGATGCGTTGCACACTTTTTTAAATAGCATCCTTTTTAATATTTGGGCTTGGGGAGGGTATCAAGTCAGGTCGAGTCAAAAGGCTAAAGTCCAAGTTAAGTCACGAGTCATTGGTGTTAAAGTCAAGTTGCAAGTCATCATATTTGTGACTCAAGTCTGACTCGAGTCCAAGTCATGTGATTCGAGTCCACACCTCTGCTACACGAACAGTGCTGAATGGCTGTAGACAAATAAGAGCTCTCCAGTGGGTGTACCAAAACATTCAATGGCCATTTTGTGAGGTTACAAGTTTATCAACTTTCAAAGCAGAATTACTTTACCATTGTTCCTTTACTACAAATAGATTCTAATTAGTATTATTTATTTGGACAAATTATAACAGGTGAACTACAGATAGTGAAAAGTAAAACATGGTTTACAAAGAATTTGCAGGTGAGGTGTAAAAGCCTGTTAAATAACTATTGAAACAAATGTTTACTTTTACACACTTTACAACCAGGACAGGTTGAGGGAGGAGACAAAAAGAGACAGCAACATAGAAGTCTTAACGACAGCAACAGAATAGTGCAAATAAGAGAGACAGCTACTTTCCTGGACCCCAGGAAAAGTAACTGCTGCTTCTGCAAAAACAAATGTGGATCAAAATAAACAAAATAATAACCACAGACGATACAGAGCGAGCGATGGAGAGAGGCAGAGGAGGGGTGAGCACACTATAGACTGTATCACTTAAAGTTACTCTATGGATTCTAATTACAGCACTGTGTGCATGTGAGAGAGGGTGTTTAGGCACAGTTTGGCTCATTGGACAGGTCGGAATCTTTGTTTGAAGTTGTTGAGTGGTATGGAAGTTTTTGGCAGTACACTGTACTGCCTTCAGAAAGTATTCATACCGCTTGTGTTATTCCACATTTTGTTGTGTTACAGCCTGATTTTTTTTCTTCACATTTATTGATAATGAAATACAGAAATATGTCATGTCAGTATGTCAAGTATTCACACCCCTGAGTCAATACATGTTAGAATCACCTTTAGCAGCGATTACAGTGGTGAGTCTTTCTGGGTAAGTCTCTAAGAGTTTTGCACACCTGGATTGTACAATATTTGCACATTATTGTTTTAAAAATTCTTCAAGCTCTGTCAAGTTGGTTGTTGATCATTGCTCGACAGCCGTTTTCTAGACTTGCCATAGATGTTCAAGACGATTTAAATCAAAGCTGTATCTAGGCCCCTCAGGAACATTCAATGTTGTCTTGGTAAGCAACTCAAGTGTATATTTGGTCTTGTTTAAGGTTATTGTCCTGCTGAAAGGTGAATTCTGTCTCCCAGTGTCTGTTGGAAAGCAGACTGAATCAGGTTTTCCTCTAGGATTTTGCCTGTGCTTAGTCCTTGCTGATGACAAGCATACCCATAACATGATGAAGTCAACACCATGCTTGAAAATATGAAGAGTGTTACTCAGTGATGTGTTGTATTGGATTTGCCATAACACTTTGTATTCAGGACATAAAGCTGATTTCTTTGCAAAATTTTCTTCAGTTTTACTTTAGTGCCTTATTGCAAACAGGATGCATTTTTGGGAATATGGCATCCTTCTTTTCACTCTGTCATTTAGGCTAGTATTGTGGAGTAACTACAATGTTGTTGATCCATCCTTAGTTTTCTCCTATCACAGCCATTAAAATGGGTAATTGCTTTAAAGTCAAATTCCTTCCTCTCCGGCAATTGAGATAGGAAGGACATCTGTATCTTTGTAGTGACTGGGTGTATTGATACACCATCCAAAGTGTAATTAATAACTTCATCATGCTCAAAGAGATATTCAAAGTCTGCTTTTTTTAAATGTTGCCCATCTACCAATACATGTAAGGTGCCCTGGTCCTTGTGGCTGTATCTGTGTTTTAAATTCACTGCTCGACTGAGGAACCTTACAGGTAATTGTATCTGTGGGGTACAGAGATGAGGTAGTCATTCAAAAATAATGTTATTAACACTATTATTGCACACAGAGGTGTGAACACTATCTGAAGGCACTGTATGTGTTCCACAGTAGAGAGTAAGGAGTGATCCAGAGTAAAGAAACCCACAGCAGCTACTGTATTTGAGTACTGGCAGTGTCTGCAGTGTCTGCTATTATTTTGACAAAATTCTTAGATTTTAACTAAAATAAATACGAACTGAAAATATGATAACTGAATATATGAATTGATATCAGTCTAAACATTAAACCAGCACCTGTCTAACGCCGCATTGAAAAAATGTCAAACTAAATAAAAGGTTGATCTAATCTCTCAATCTTTCATCTCAATGTGCACCAAATTCATGAATTTAGCTGTTTAAATTCCTTATTTATTCAATTTTACAGGGGAGGAGGACCCCGGACCCCACTACTGGCTTTGGTCTAAGCCCCAAATGTCTTTAAATCCTAGAAACACCATTAAATAGACCCCTCCACGATAACAGTTTGTCACTGGAGAGAATGCTCCAATGACATAAAACTGAGGGACACACATTATACTCGTAAAAAAACATTCCACAGGTGCATGTTCATTAATGGTTCATGGTTCATTGAACAAGCATGGGAAACAGTGTTAAAACCCTTTACAATGAAGATCTGTGAAGTTATTTGGATTTTTACAAATTATCTTTGAAAGACAGGGTCCTGAAAAAAGGACATATCTTTTTTTTGCTGAGTTTATATATGACTTAGTTCACTGTCTAGCATTCACAATAATATATGTATACATCTCTAAATCCCCCCCAAACATGTCACTACACCTCTACACATCATCAGTGGGACAAGCCAATTTGCAAGCCCCCAGTAGTTTCTACAATGCATGCAAATATACAGCATGTTTTGCAGTATAAAGAACTTGCATATGTTTTTTTATTAAATATAACAGAAAATGTATGTATGTTTCTGTAATTTTTAAATGTTTTTTTCATGATGCCAAAGTCAAGGTACAGCATTTACCTCCAGAATTCAATAATGACACACATGTAAAGATACCAAAGTGTCTGAAAAGTTGGTGCACTTATAGAAAAATACAAAAAAAGATTTGTATTCAAACGATGTTCCACAGACCAATACACTTTTCCTTTCAATGAACACTAACTGAATGGGACTGAGGGCCGTCAATATAAAGAGGCGAGAGGAAAATATATCAGAGAGAGAGAGTACATTAGAGTCCACTTGTCTTTTCACAGGAGGCTGTAGTTGAGAGCAGACCAGGGCCCTGTAATGACAGGTTGTCACAGCATGCTATGTAGGAGCCCCGCTGGGTAAATCCCTCGGTCCCACCCACATTGAGGACAGACTGGCAACCTGTAATTCCTCCACATGGATCCCGCCCGCCCAGGCCTGGCTTAAACAGCTTTTAACAGGGAGGGAGTGAGGAAATTGGTGAATGATAGTGTTGATTTCCTGTGACATGCAATAGACTGAAGTCAAAGCATTTGGCATGTTCGTTTGCACTCAAGAAAGGCACCCACTCGATTCTCAATTGCATTTGTGTAGTGCAAATTTGGGCATATAAAATAAAGAATTGTATGTTGGGCAATCATGAGATTATGCTTTCATGCAAGCATTTTGTTTCTCAGTTTTGTTATGCTATGAAGTACATTTCAAAATCCCAAATCCACCCACTTTATTTAGTGATATTGAGTAGAATAAATGTTTATTATGTATTTGAAATAGCAGCAAACATTCACTCTACACAATTATTGTAGGTGCAAAACTTGTTTTTAAACTTTCTCTCTCATCTACATACAGAGCATATTTGCAAGCACTCACATTATCATCACAGCAGTTGAAAATCAGATTGTAAACAGAGGTGTTTTATAACTTCTCTGTGATATTGTGAATTGAGATGAAGCCAGAGGATCACCAAATTGATCTAGAACCCTTGGGGAAATTTTGGAAAAACCTGCACAGTTGCAGGAAACTCAGGAAGCCATATATTAAATGTCATCTTCTCTACACAATCTAACAGAGTATCTGTGAGATGCTTGGCAGTGAGGCAGTGATAGTCATTGGCGCACACTGAGGACACCAGTGGGGAGAGACTAGGGAATATTTGTCAAGCAGCATGCGGATTGGATGCATCCTATGGCACATATTACACAGAATATCCCACTCTCACCATGTTAAAGGGGTCATCCTCATTTCAGCTATAGCATGAGATGGCAGGTAGCCGAGTGGCCTAGTAGCCTAGTAGCCTAGTTTCGTTCTGCCCTTGAGCAAGGCAGTTAACCCACTGTTCCCTGGTAGACTGTCATTGTAAAAAAAAAATGTTCTTCACTAACTTGCTAGTTAAATAAAGGTTTAAAAAAATCAGACGTCAAATGGAAAGAAGTCGTTATTTACGGTAGCTAATCATGTAAGGATGGGAAAGCACTGCTGTCATTTTTGCACGTACAAAGAAAGTAAAAAAACGGTCTGAACAGGGACAGTGGAGTTAGTCACAGGACTGGAGACAGAGGAGTTGTGATCCTGATCCTGACATTTGGAGAGGAATCCCCTCCAGCAGGCTTTTGTTTTCGAGGTTCCTGTAATTCACCAAGACGATTAGTGGAGGAAGAGAGGCTTGAGTGGCGGTAGAGCAGAGGAGGAATCGCCCGTCCACTGAGAGAGAACTCTGTTCTGAGGTTCTGTTGAAAGAAGCTATAAGCTTTAATGCCTCCTTAGCCTTCGTAAAAGGAGAGTTGTAATTTGTCTCGGAACCCACCACAGTTGATCCAATCCTCCTTTAACAAACCTCAACGAGGAGGACTTAGTGAAATGTCAAACGCCATGTTGGCTAATTTTGTAGGGTACTTTGTTGGACTGTTGGTCATCGGCAAGGGAGACAACAACCAGTCTTTTGTAGTGTGATAATTCTAAACAACATTTCTATTGCAAATTCAAACTCTGACAGTTTTTTTCTATGTTCAATGCTTTACTATTCCATTTCAATGTATCTACATCTAGTTGTCACAGGGCCTAGAACCAGGGTCAGTAGCATACAGTAGGAAGGATGGGATTTCAAATCAGGGTGAATGAACCGGAAACTCACTTTTTTTTTGTTGAAACCAATAAATAGAACACTGTAGTCTATATAAATCCCTCTGAATATCCCACCAGTACAGCATGACCTCACTTTCAGATAAAACATGAGGTAGGAATGAGGTTTACTGGGAACAATGCATTGTTATTGCTAAGGCTAAACAGTAGTCCAATTCCGTAGAAATATAGGGTCATTGCCAAGAAAAACGAATGTGAGTTTCTCTGCCGGTACAATGCAATCGTTCCCAAACACAAGGATGCAAGAGTCCTTTCGGAATAAACAGTGGCCAGACATCCAGGCATCTGTTACCGTTAATTTGCTCACTTCTCACTATACAGTTGAACTTTGAACTTTAAACAGTACTCCTTGACCTCCCTTTGTTCAAACGCCCTCTTCTCACAATACCTGCAACAAATATACATTTACTGTTTACAGTAAAACTACATCAAATTCTTTACATGCTGAAAGCCTACTATAGCAGCTATTTGTAGCCAAACGCTAATGGACCTGTGAATACCTTCATGTGGACAGGAGTCACAGGATGTGGTCCTGGTTGGTTGGTCGCTGATTCCCCCTGTATCAGATAAATAGCAGGTGTGTCTTGTAATTTTGTAATGTGTTTAGTCTCCGTCTAACCCAAACATTTGTGTATCGACCTCAAGCACAATGAAACAGGAAAAGAATCACCATATCTGGACCCATCAAAACGGCCCAACCGACCCCTCCCTTTGCCTCGGTATTCAGTTGTGTAAGCAATGACACCCACCTTTGAACAGAAGGAAGTGGGATTCCAGGGGCACTGAACATCTGTTCACAGAGCAGTGAGAAGTAGACTCAGTCCATTATGTCAGAGGTATTAAATGATCTACCTTCAGGTAGCACAGACAGAAGGTGTAAGGGGTCTATTGATAAGTCATTATTCAGAATGTAATCTGAAACTCATCTACTGAACCCTGTGGATCAGTCAAGTGTGCACAGAGTATGACCCAGGCAGCAGGCACTGTGACCTGTGATATAGTCACAGTATTTGCCATAATGTCATTCTGTAGTAGTGTCTTATGGGAATGCTGGTGAAGGCCCTAAAGGGTGTTTCATATGACCTCAGCTTTCTGAAGTTGCATGATGTCATGTACTGTAATTAGGTTGGGATAGAACAGTTCTGTTTTGCCTTGGGTTTTCCCACATTTAGCCTCACTACTCAGTGGTAATGGAGTAATAAGGAGAGTGATGCAGGAACCTATTGAGATGGACCAGATCTGATTTGTCTCAGATAGAGATCAGTGTGTTTCTAAGCCTGTCTAGTGACTCATGTTCTTATCGCTCGATTTGCTCATAATCCAAATTTTCTGAGGTAAAAGGCCAATATTCCAACCCGAAGATAAAATAAACATTGTTAATTTATTAATTACAGTTGAACATCAATAGATGCTTCCATCCTTTACAACAGCCAGATGTCTCAATAAGCTTCCTGAAGACCAAAAGACCTCGGCAGAGAGGAAGAAACTCTGAAACTACATAAAAAGGCTCCTCCGTTTCAGGCCAATGTCATCTTATCGATCTGTTATATCAAGTCTGAGTAATTGGGAAGCCATTAAAAACAGTGAGAGGGGAAGTTAAGAGGGAAGAGATGCTGCTGATAAAGAAGGTTTCGTCATCTGAACATTCAACTTTCTCTCTCTGTCTCTCTGTTTCTCTGTCTCTGTCTCTGTCTCTGTGTCTATCCCCCCCTAATAAGAAAACTATTCTGTTGAATTTCTGTCACTTTATTTTTAGCCTGCTCCCCACATAGACCCTTTTAAACATACCACAGCTCGCCTCACTCCACAAGGAGCTGCTCTCCAATATTTGTCTACCCCCCAGCAGGAAGAAAAACCTTAACATCCTTTGCAAGAAATGCGCCCCCTCAACTCTAAGATTCCCAGTAGTCAGTCATAAGTAAGTGAGGGTCAGGCCAAGAGCAGCTGGGTAGGGTATGGGAGAAAAGCATTTAGAGCTGCACCAATTATATCATTTCCTGTTCTGTTTCCTGTCACAAAAAAAAAGTAAATTACCAGAAATCCAGGAGAGACTAAAGTATTCTATTCCCTTCAATAGAATGAATAGAATAGTACCTCATCATTGGGTTCTGGTACAAATCCATTACATAAAGTTGTCATACTATAACTAGCATGGCTTGAGAGCAGCTACTGCATAGAATCCATTTAGTTTATGTAACCTGACAAAGTTCTGAAAAGTGAATGGTAAAATTAATCGGAACAATTCTCTAAATATAGCTAGATAATATGACTATTTTGCTGTTAATTAACGACTGGAAAATACACAAGTGTCTTCAGAGGCAAAACCTGTTGTTTTTTAGAGTGAATAAATAATTGTTAACACTAACCAAAATTATAGTATTTGTGTCAAAACATAACTTTGATTGAGCTGGAAAATTATATTCTTTGAACCAACAACAATATCAGCTCAATCGAACTTTCTCGGTGACGCTTTCAGATAAGAAGTACATTTCATGGATTTCGTGTAATTTCGGGTTAAGGAGTCAGCCTTTCTTATTAAAACAGACATCCTTTCATTCAAACATTTAATTTCCGCTCTGAAAATACAAACATTTAATGAATTATTGGGACCCACGGTTCTAATTGATTACATATTTAAAGAATCAGCACTTTGACATGATGTGTCAACGATAGCCTTTTCTATTTCACACTCATAAATGAACTTTCATAGATAACAACAAATGCAACTTAGGAGTGGAAGAACTTGGGAAGAAAAAAACCCATCAAAGAATTCAAGAAATTGAAATAATAAATGGCAGGCTAATCTTAATGAGGTAAATGCACTATTCATACATTTCAATGTCTATATTTACATACAGTGTAGGAATGAATGCCCAAGTGTGTATATCTGAATAAATATTTCATCAAAGCCACAGACTCCCTTGACGATTGCAGGTTAGTAACTCTGTCTAGCACGCCTCACTTCAAAATGAACCCAGAGCCAACCATTCCTCGAGCAATTTTACATAGTTGTTTGTCAAATCCAGAATTATCAAGAGTTTTTCGACAGAGAGATCCTACTACACCAATGAGGGTTCATGGAGCCTCCATTGGATAACCTGATGAGAAAGTTGAGCATCTTGACTTAAGTTATCTTTGTCCACAACCTGGCTAATTATCCCCGTGGTGGTCCTTAACCTCTGGTTCCTCGTTCCGTTTCATAATCTGGATGGAAGCTCCAATACGAAGTCCAAGGCAACCCCCTCCCCTTTCATTCCTTCACATACCTAAACTCTTTCAGAAAACCTTGAAAACTAATTTCAGAATAATTTGTGCTAATTTTAAACATGTGTACACCTTAGAAATGTCTACCTTACAGCAAAAATGAACAATGATTTAACATAGCCATGAAAACACGTTGACACTGTTTATTTAGGTAACACCATCGTCCACAATATCAAATATTTTGCTTGATTACTTTTTGGCTTGACGATATAGACCCTTTTCCTTTAATCAAATGTGGAATGACATGTTCGCTTTGATTTTCTGCTCAAGTCAAGGTTTCATTCGTTACCCTTTCGACATCTGAGGTGTTTCCTTTGTCCCTTCATGTTTCAACCACATCAGAGAGAAAAAAGTGAAGTCATCTGGCCATGATTGCGATTTTCACCACCCAGATATGGGAGCTTTAAAATAAACAGAGTGCAAATCAAGCTTGGCTCATCACAGAATTAATAATACGAAACACCTTCAACACAATGGTCACACATTTGTGTTGGTTGGTTCCACGCCATACTAATGTGTACGGATCTTTCGTCTCAAAGTTCTCAGAATATAGCTATTGAATAAACATTTCGTGCTGGCGGTTCAAACATCCAGGTATATGGCAGGACACAATGTGAGGCCATTGGCTTGTAACTAAGATACCTTTTATGTAAATTCAAAAGTAAATTATTAGCCAGAACTCATATTGAAAGACATTTCCTTCTATACTTGTTAGTTTCCTGTGCTCCTTATCCTACAGGGAATGTAACATTTTATTGGAGAAAATGCAAGATTCTGTTTCTCTGCCTCTAATCATGGAGGACCTAAGAGTGTTCCGTAGGGAGATTCCAAGAATTCCTGTAACATCTTTGCCAGCGAGTGTTCCTCTTTAATTTTCCTCACCAGCATCTCTTATTTTAGCAGGCCTACAGTGATTTCCCTTAATGTGTCATTTCTTAAGATTAAGAAATTTGATCATTTCAAGATATAGTCTCAAGGAGTTGATTTAAGTGGGTACCCTAACCGGAGAAATACTGTGCCTTCGGAAAGTATTCAGACCCCTTCCCTTTTTCCACATTTTGTTATGTTACAGCCTTACTCTAAAATGTAATAACACATTTTTTTTAAGTCATCAATGTACACACAAATAGCCCATAAGGACAAAGTGAAAACAGATTTATAGAAATTTGAGTGTGAATTTATACATTTTTATAAAAAAACTAAAACAGAAATACCTTATTTACATAATTATTCAGACCCTTTGCTATGAGACTCGAAATTGAGCTCAGGTGCATCCTGTTTCCATTTGTCATCCTTGAGATGTTTCAACAACTTGATTGGAGTCCACCTGTGGTTAATTCAATTGATTGGTCCAAATTTGGAAAGGCACACACCTCTCTATATAAGGTCTCACAGTTGACAGTGCATGTCAGCGCAAAAAAACAAGCCATGAAGTCGAAGGAATTGTCCGTAAAGCTTCGAGACAGGATTATGTCGAGGCACAGATCTGGGGAAGTGTACCAAAAAATGTCTGCATCATTGAAGGTCCCCAAGAACACAGTGGCCTCCATAATTCGAAGTTTGAAACCACCAAGATTCTTCCTAGAGCAGGCCGCCCGGCTAAACTAAGCAATCAGAGGTGAAAGGTCTTGGTCAGGGAGGTGACCAAGAACCCAATGGTCACTTTGACAGAGCTCCAGAATTCCTCTGTGAAGATGGGAGAACCTTCCAGAAGGACAACCATCTCTGCAGCACTCCACCAATTAGGCCTTTGTGGTAGAGTGGCCAGACGGAAGCCACCCCTCAGGAAAAGGCACATGACAGTCAATTTGGAGTTTGCCAAAAGGCACCTAAAGGAGAAACAAGATTGTCTGGTCTGATGAAACCAAGACTGAAATCTTTTGGAGGAAACGTGGCAACATCCCTATGGTGAAGCATAGTGGTGGCAGCATCATACTGTGAGGATGTTTTTCAGCGGTAGGAACTGGGAGACTAGTCAGGATCAAGGCAAAGATGAACGGAGCAGTGTACAGAGAGATCCTTGATGAAAACCTGCTCCAGAGCGCTCAGGACCTCAGACTGGGGTGAAGGTTCACCTTCCAACAGAACATCGACTCTACGTATCCAGCCAAGACAACGCAGGAGTGGCTTCGAGACAAGTCTCTGAATGTCCTTGAGTGGCCCTGCCAGAGCCCGGACTTGAACCTGATCAAACATCTCTGGAGAGACCTGAAAATAGCTGTGTAGCAACGCTCCCCATCCAACCTGACAGAGCTTTTAGAGAAGAATGGGAGAAACTCCCCTAATAGAGGTGTGCCAAGCTTGTAACGTCATACCCAAGAAGACTCAAGGCTGTAATTGCTGCCAAAGGTGCTTCAACAAAGTACTGAGCAAAGGGTCTGATTACTTATGTAAATGCAATATTTATGTTTTTCATTTTTAATAGATTTGCAAAGAAAATCTAAAACCCCGTTTTTGCTTTGTCATTATGGGGTATTGTGTGTAGATTGATGAGGAGAAAAAATATATTTAATCCATTTTAGAATGAGACTGTAACTTAACAAAATGTGGAAAAAGTGAAGGGGTCTGAATACTTTACAAATGCACTGTATACCAGGACAACAAATCAGAGATATGATAACAAATCAATGAGCACATCTTGAAGAAATATGATTTGACCCAGACAGTTCTAGATTACATGACTTCAACTCTAAAACAAAGAGAAGTTTTAGAGTGGGCCCTAACTAATCCACACCACACCTAGCTCACCCAAGCCTTACTCACTGAGCTGTTCCATCCAAAGCCCCACCTAGCTAATTCTCTTCTGACCATTCTCATCCTTTCCACACGTCACACTAAACCCATTGGGATGTTCCACCTAAACCACACCAGAGTGACCTGTCTGGGAGCTATATTGTACAGTACATTAACTTGATTGATAGGATAAAGCTATGAAAATGTATCTTAAAAGTAGTTATAAACAGGCCAAATTGGCTGCTACAGTGAGGATTGGCCTGACAATAGGTAATAGATAGTAGACATGTGGTGGGTGACATCACAAGCAGCATACAGCATGGTGAACATTCCAATGATCCTCCATCTCCCAGTCAGTCAGGGCATCTGCCTCACCAACGATCCGAGACGTACGGGGAACAACCATTCGCTCATCTCCCCATGGGGCGGATTGAGCATGCTCACACTGGGGCTGCGTCCCAAATGACAGCCTATTCACTATATACTTTACTATATACGTTACTTTTGACCAGAGCTCATAGGTAATAGGGTGCCATTTGGGAGGCAGCCTGGGAGAAGGCAAAGCACCCGAATGGGTGAGGTGTTACGAGATACTTCCCACGATGTCTTCATGGCAACATTGTTAAACTTTTCCTGAACCTGCCCTCTGGACTAACTACATATGGTCATCATCTGTTCATCAGGGTTAAGAGGATAACACAACAGGAATTGCTTGACTTGCTTCACTTTATTGCATCCACCCAGTGCAGGATCAAGAAACAGGGAGTCAGCCTGCATGTTCCATGTCTATCTCAGCAAGACCAGACTATGTATTTTAGCATGATAGAAATCAGGAAAACACAATTGTCATTGATCAATGTTATATTAACACCAGATACTATATACACTGAGTGTACAAAATATTAGGAACACCTTCCTAATATTGAGTTGCACCCCCTTTTGCCCTCAGAACAGCCTCAATTCGTCAGAGCATGAACTCAAAGTGTCTAAAGAGTTCCACAGGGATGCTGGCCCCTGTTGACTCCAATTCTTCCCGCTGTTGTGTCAAGTTGGCTGGATGTCCTTTGGGTGGTGGACCACTCTTGATGCACACAGGAAACTGTTGAGTGTGAAAAACCCTGCAGCGTTGCAGTTCTTGACAAACTCACCTACTACCATACCCCGTTCAAAGGCACTTACATTTTAAGTCTTGCCCTATCACCCTTTGAATGGCACACATACACAATCCATGTCTCAATTGTCTCAAAATCCTTTAACCTGTTTCATGTACACTGATTTAAGTGGATTTAACTAGTGACATCAATAAGAGATCATAGCTTTCACCTGGATTCACCTGGCCAATCGTTTGGCAGACAGGTGTATCACCTCGCCTAATATCCCGTGAGGGAAATAACACGTACTGTAGTTAAACATCTGGGACCATGATGCAGGTTCTGTTCTGTAGCAGCACGGTTTAGGAGTGCCAGCCAGTTCTACGTGCATCTGCTGGGAACTCATAGAATCTATTTAATCTGGCATGGAAATATCTGGAATAACTGGTTTTACTGTGAGCTCATCTGGCTTTAGTGGTCCTGACAGGACTTCCAGGCTGGTTCCACACTGCATTCTCTCTCTCTCTCTCACACACACACACACACACACACACACACACACGCACACACACACACACACACTCACACAGACTCTTGGGCGTAAGCATGCATGGACACACACACCCTCAACCATTCACTGTCCTTTACAGTAGAACAAGAAGTAGAGGATTCAAAATCAATGTGAGGAGCACAATTCATTTACACATGCTTATCAATAATAAATGCAGTGAATATAATGTTGTCTATATAGTTTTTAGTTATTCACTGTCCAAGCTCAGAGTAAATATTTATTGCAGCAGTTAGTTAGCCAAAAGCTTTCCTAGACATTTCAGGCAATATGGAATGCTTTACAGCTGTTACAGACTCTTGTGAGAAGTGCTTGGTGATTAAACAAGCCCCTGACCCAGAAATGATACCGCTCATTCCGCAGAGACACACACACACACACACACACACACCAAAGACAATCTGTTCTTTAAACATCAGGAAGATGAGACACAGCTCTGGGTTTTCACCCTCTCCTCTGGAGCAACTTGAGTCTTCATTATAGACTAGAAAGCCTCTCTTTTCACCTCTTTTGTTCTGTGTAGAAGTGAGGGATCTTATAGGCTTGTGAACATATTGACAGAGAGAGGAGAGAGGGTTGTACTTCCGTAATCCTGGGTGGGAAAGGGACTAGATATAATAAGCTTGGGCTCTTTTTCTGTTTAGATATTTCTCTCTGTCATGGCTCCAACAGACTAGCCCTCTGATGTTAGCGTGGTGGTCACAAATAATGGTGCATCATGGGACTGTTATCAACTCTGCCAAGGAGATGGCTACAGGGAGTTTGTGGAAAAGCGCCTTTGTAGCCTCTCTTCTTTTACCCTCTTCATGTTGGAGCTATTGGTGAATCTGGTGTCCACTGGGTCGGTCTATAACATTCTGAAGTCCTCTGGAACTGGCATTGTATTAGACCCAATGACATGTCATCCTCAAACAGATCTTGTTTTTAGTTTGAGTGTTAGGACTGCAGAGTGGGCTCACTTTAGCCATTCATGTATTTTCAATGTCAAACAAAAGATCCCTTTTTCTTCAGTGCTAGGGGGTTTGGATTGGAGTTAATATGATTCCAGCCCCGTCTCTTTGATGTAATTGAACCCTACAGGGAGTACATTTTTTCTCTCACTGCGGTCTTCTCTATTAGAGAGCTTCAGATGTCAGACGCTTATTTGAGCTTCATTGCGGGGCTCTCATAGAGAACAAATTGATATGATGGACCTTCTGGTTTTTTCATGACCCCTTTCCACCTGCAAAAGCTTGGATGGCTTTTATTGAGAAGATACATGGGAAGACTGCATGACTTTTATTGAGAAGATACATGGGAAGATAATGCATGACTTTTATTGAGAAGATACACGGGAAGATAATGCATGACTTTTATTGAGAAGATACATGGGAAGATAATGCATGACTTTTATTGAGAAGATACATGGGAAGATAATGCATGACTTTTATTGAGAAGATACATGGGAAGATAATGCAAGACTTTTAATTGAGAAGATACATGGGAAGACAATGCATGACTTTTATTGAGAAGATACACGGGAAGATAATGCATGACTTTTATTGAGAAGATACATGGGAAGATAATGCATGACTTTTATTGAGAAGATACATGGGAAGATAATGCATGACTTTTATTGAGAAGATACATGGGAAGATAATGCAAGACTTTTAATTGAGAAGATACATGGGAAGACAATGCATGACTTTTATTGAGAAGATACATGGGCTGGTAGTGGGTTCAAATACCAGGCATGACACAGCCATGGCACTTTGAAAATTGAAGTCGATATACACATTTTGCTAAGGCAATAGAGTGTAAGCAAAATGTGCAGTCTGTCATAAATATTCAGATAGTGTTAAACATTCTTCTGGCACATGCGTTTACATGTTTGTTTACCTGGCTTGTAAATGGAATGGAACAACACTCTCTTGAAGATATAAACAAACAAAAGTAAAGACTGCCCAGTGGAAAAAAATGAAGTGGATGAACCAAAACCATCCGTTTACATTCTGATTCACAGCCTATTATTCTGTCATTATACCATATTTTTACATAATGGTTCATGTCTGTTAGACCACAGAGCATAATATTGAATATCATTTTATATTAAAAGGTAGCATGATTGTCAGAACATTACAGTACACATATATAGACAAAAACATAAAAATAATAAGACAATTTTTACTGTTGAGGCAATTCATGATCAAGTTTTAGTCAGCAGGTACGGTGGTCCTTATAGCCTCTTCTTAGACCCAAATTCTTTGTGATAATGAATTCACAAGTATATCTGGACAAATGGTGATTGTTTAGTGGCAGGTTATGAGCCAATTCTCTCTCATAGTTGGCTGAGAAGGCTGCTCTGCTCTCAACAAATGTATTTACTGGATAATCAGTGGGTGGGGGGTTAAACGAGCCTAAATGCAAGCCGTCAATCTGATTGTTTAGTGATGTCACTAAAAGAATGTATGGGAACAAAATATTTCAATTCAATTCAATTCAAGGGCTTTATTGGCATGGGAAACATGTGTTAACATTGCCAAAGCAAGTGAGGTAGACAACATACAAAGTGATTATATAAAGTGAAAAACAACAAAAATTAACAGTAAACATTACACATACAGAAGTTTCAAAACAGTAAAGACATTACAAATGTCATATTATATATATATATATACAATGTACAAATAGTTAAAGGACACAAGATAAAATGAATAAGCATAAATATGGGTTGTATTTACAATGGTGTTTGTTCTTCACTGGTTGCCCTTTTCTCGTGGCAACAGGTCACAAATCTTGCTGCTGTGATGGCACACTGTGGAATTTCACCCAAAAGATATGGGAGTTTTTCAAAATTGGATTTGTTTTCGAATTCTTTGTGGATCTGTGTAATCTGGGGGAAATATGTCTCTCTAATATGGTCATACATTGGGCAGGAGGTTAGGAAGTGCAGCTCAGTTTCCACCTCATTTTGTGGGCAGTGAGCACATAGCCTGTCTTCTCTTGAGAGCCATGTCTGCCTACGGCGGCCTTTCTCAATAGCAAGGCTATGCTCACTGAGTCTGTACATAGTCAAAGCTTTCCTTAATTTTGGGTCATTTCTCCCTCATAGAATTTGAAATTCTACAATTGGACAAAATGTATGCATTTCATATGAGTTAAACGTTTACGGTGTAGTCACATTGCTGATCCTATTGCTCACACCTCTTTAGTGGATTTATTAAAGGGACATTTCACTGCTGCTTTTTCACTGTATATGTACATGAATATGTCATTAATATGTATATATCGGGTGGGTCTAGTCTAGTTAAAACGGCATTCCAGCCAGTGTCTATTCCACAAGTTATCACCGGCTAAATCTATGACGTTGAAATGCCTATTTACTCTGTTCCATCTGACTGCGCAATCCACTGTCTCATCAGCCAGCCAGACAATTTATAAACTTGATCTCCACTGTAAAAAGCATCTAGACATTATCTCCCATTTCTTTTAGACTTGTAATTGGTTTTCAAAAGCGGGGATTTGTATAAACCTTGCTGTCTGGCTCTCTGACATTTGCAACGTTGTTTCAATATTGCAATTGTCCTATAGCTGTCCTATAGTAATGTGTAATGTGTAATTAATTAGTAAGTAATGTGGGATTGGGAGTTGGGATGAGACAGACAGGTAGTTTTTCTCAGCCAGTCGAAATCATGAATCAGCATCCTTTTTATGGATACATACAATGAAATGTCAATAGCAAACAGGTAAAATGAAATTAAATGCTGCTAGTTTGCAGTCTTTCCAGCTTCAGTTTGAAGGGATTGTGTTAGCTGAACAACAGTGTCCTGACAAGAGACCACATTTTCTATGCCAGGTGAAATCGCGCATCATTAGCTCATTGTTATGGATGTATCCAAATAAACGTCACTAGAAAACAGCTTAAACAAATGCAAATGTAGCTACTTCTTGGCTTTTCTGGCTGCACTGTTTGACGTGACTGTGTTAGCCACAGTTGGCTAGCTAGCAAGTAAGGGAAAACAACGTTGCCAGCCATCATGACAACAGAACATTTAGAATGAACAACTTTGTTGCGTCCATCGATTTAGAACAAAAATACTTAACTGGGTCGCGTCTCTGGCAACCTAACCGATAGAACGAACGACCAGCTGGCTTGGGTAGCAAACCCTAGATTTGTGTCGGGACTATATCTCATGGAAGGATGAAATAGTATGAATAAATTCATCAAAATCAAGTTTCTGAAAATATGTCAATCATTATTTGAATATGTTGGTAACCTGTTGTAAAACAAAAGTGATAATGCCCTCAAAGCCAGTGTTTGAAGGATATATTGGCACGGTTTGCCAGCCCTCGACAAACAACACCCGTGCCAATATATCCTCCAAACTCCAGCTTCGAGGGCACTATCGCTTAAAGATTATGTGTCATAAAAGTCGAGAATTTCTACACGCAAATAGAAGTATTTCTGCATCTCACTGGTAGAAACGGTCCATATGCATTTCCTGGTTGTAAGCAAACCAAGGCTAGTGTAATGATGTGCGCTGAGAGTCGGAAAGGAAGTTCAGGGAGTGAGTGTTTTAACCCTTTCATGCGTGAGTTCCAAATATCTCTAACGGATGGCCCAGAGTTTTTTTATGCACGTGATGTTAGAACGTTCTCTCCATTCCAGAATGTAATTGTTACACAACAGTACATTTAATCCGCGCTGCCCTCAAACCAAGGCACGCAGCCTGTTTTTATTTATAGGCTGTTTTAAACTTCTCAAATTATTTTCTAACAAGTTTTTTATTTTCTAATAACAGTTTAAATTGGAGGTGTGTTCCGACTCATTCATTCACATAAAAGTAGTCATTTTTGGCGCAGTGGTATATACTGTGTAACAGTATAGCTTCCGTCCCTCTCCTCACCCCAACCTGGGCTCGAACCAGGGACCCTCTGCACACATCAACAACAGTCACCCATGAAGCATCATTACCCATCGCTCCACAAAAGCCCAGGCCCTTGCAGAGCAAGGGGAACCACTACTTCAAGGTCTCAAATCAAGTGACCTGGAGGTCCGTGGGGCGACAAAACATCCGGGTTAGGGAGGGTTTGGCCGGTAGGGATATCCTTGTCTCATCTCACACGAGTGACTCCTGTGGCGGGCCGGGCGCAGTGCACGCCAACCAAGGTCGCCAGGTGCACGGTGTTTCCTCCGAAACATTGGTAACCTTTAGGGTGTTACCAATTGTGCAAGTTCTCCCACTTAAAAAGATGAGAGAGGCCTGTCATTTTCATCATAGGTACACTTCAACTATGACAGACAAAATGAGAAAATAAATGAATGAATTTAATTGCAAATTATGGTGGAAAATAAGTATTTGGTCACCTACAAACAAGCATATTTCTGGCTCTCACAGACCTGTAACTTCTTCTTTAACTTCTTCGAGATAGGGGGCGCTCTTTTAATTTTTGGATAAAAAACGTTCCCGTTTTAAACAAGATATTTTGTCACGAAAAGATGGTCGACTATGCATGTAATTGACAGCTTTGGAAAGAAAAAACTCAGACGTTTCCAAAACTGCAAAGATATTATCTGTGAGTGCCCCAGAACTAATGCTACAGGCGAAACCAAGATTAAATTTCATACAGGAAATGCCACAGATTCTGAAGGCGCTATGTTCCAATGTCTCCTTATATGGCTGTGAATGCGCCAGGAATGAGCCTGCACTTTCTGTCGTTTCCCCAAGGTGTCTGCAGCATTGTGACGTATTTGTAGGCATATCATTGGAAGATTGACCATAAGAGACTACATTTACCAGGTGTCCGCCCGGTGTCCTGCGTCGAAATTATTGCGGAATCTCCAGGTCCATGCGCGTTCCATTTCTTCAGAGGAGAAACCAAACTGCCACGAATGATTTATCATCGATAGATATGTGAAAAACACCTTGAGGTTTGATTCTAAACAACGTTTGCCATGTTTCTGTCGATATTATGGAGTTAATTTGGAAAAAAGTTTGCGTTGTAATGACTTAATTTTCGGGGGTTTTCTTACCTAAACGTGATGAACAAAACGGAGGGATTTGTCCTTCACAAATAATATTTTAGGAAAAACTGAACATTTGCTATTTAACTGAGAGTCTCCTCATTGAAAACATCTGAAGTTATTCAAAGGTAAATGATTTTATTTGAATGCTTTTCTTGTTTTTGTGAAAATGTTGCATGCTGAATGCTAGGCTTAATGCTATGCTAGGCTATCAATACTCTTACACAAATGCTTGTTTAGCTATGGTTCAAAAGCATATTTTGAAAATCTGAGATGACAGTGTTGTTAACAAAAGGCTAAGCTTGAGAGCAAATATATTTATTTAATTTCATTTGCGATTTTCATGAATAGTTAACATTGCGTTATGGTAATGAGCTTGAGGCTATAAATAGGATCCCGGATACGGGATTGCTCGTTGCAACAGGTTAAGAGGCTCCTCTGTCCTTCACTCGTTACCTGTATTAATGGCACCTGTTTGAACTTGTTATCAGTATAAAAGACACCTGTCCACAACCTCAAACAGTCACACTCCAAACTCCACTATGGCCAAGACCAAAGAGCTGTCAAAGGACACCAGAAACAAAATTGTAGACCTGCACCAGGCTGGGAAGACTGAATCTGCAATAGGTAAGCAGCTTGGTTTGAAGAAATCAACTGTGGGAGCAATTATTAGGAAATGGAAGACATACAAGACCACTGATAATCTCCCTCGATCTGGGGCTCCACGCAAGATCTCACCCTGTGGGGTCAAAATGATCACAAGAACGGTGAGCAAAAATCCCAGAACCACAAGGGGGGACCTAGTGAATGACCTGCAGAGAGCTGGGACCAAAGTAACAAAGCCTACCATCAGCAAGGGCATTGAAGATGAAACGTGGCTGGGTCTTTCAGCATGACAATGATCCCAAACACACCGCCCGGGCAACGAAGGAGTGGCTTCGTAAGAAGCATTTCAAGGTCCTGGAGTGGCCTAGCCACTTTGGAGGGAGTTGAAAGTCCGTGTTGCCCAGCAACAGCCCCAAAACATCACTGCTCTAGAGGAGATCTGCATGGAGGAATGGGCCAAAATACCAGCAACAGTGTGTGAAAACCTTGTAAAGACTTACAGAAAACGTTTGACCTCTGTCATTGCCAACAAAGGGTATATAACAAAGTATTGAGAAACTTTTGTTATTGACCAAATACTTATTTTCCACCATAATTTGCAAATAAATTCATTAAAAATCCTACAATGTGATTTTCTGGATTTTTTTTCTTCTCATTTTGTCCGTCATGGTTGAAGTGTACCTATGATGAAAATTACATCATAGGTACACTTAGGTATACATAGGTATTACCTCTCTCATCTCTTTAAGTGGGAGAACTTGCACAATTGGTGGCTGACTAAATACTTTTTTGCCCCACTGTAGCTAGTTACATTCTTCTATTAGCTCTGTAAAACAACGCTAATTGCGTCAGAGAAGTTTTGGCTTGTTGTATTTTGAAGCTACCCTGGCCTTACGACTCCCAAGTGGGGCAGCG
This sequence comes from Oncorhynchus nerka, assembly GCF_034236695.1. Lineage (NCBI taxonomy): Eukaryota > Metazoa > Chordata > Actinopteri > Salmoniformes > Salmonidae > Oncorhynchus > Oncorhynchus nerka. Next base: position 49,344,970 of record NC_088398.1, on the reverse strand, counting down.
GTCTAAGACACAGCGTCTCAGTGCTAGAGGCGTCACTACAGACACACTGGTTCAAATCCAGACTGCGTTTCTATCAAAGTAAGTGCCTTATTATGTTAATAGTTTCTGTATGTGATTTACATGTGAACTGTACATCCAATTACAAAAAATCCCTTGTTCAGTAATCATCTCACCTGTTAGTTGGTGGTGAACTATTTGGACATTGAGTGTGTCCCTTGCTGAGATGAGGAGCAAGCATGGTCATCAACACGGACCTGGACACCCCCTCATACTCATCAATGCATAGGTCCTTTTATGGCACAAAGACTCAACCAAATGCTATTGTCAGGCCGGTAAGAACATTTCTTATTTTGTATAACGGGTCATTTAGGATGTCAGTAGCATTGTTGACGAAATGCAGTCATCGCAGCAGAACTAGGAAGTGGTCTTGGGAAAAGAGGGTGGCAAAGAAGGGAGTTGCAAACATAGGATCTGTGCTCCAGTATTCTTTTAGGGAGTTCTTCTTTACTATCCCCATGAGAAGGACTGTCACCAGGAAGGTGTACATTTCACTTATTGTGGTTGTCCCCCCCCACTCCTGGCTCTCTCTTCTCCTGTAGCTCCAAGGCATAGCGATTGGTCTCTACTATGTCTCCCACCAGCTACTCTGTCAGAAGCAACTTGAAGCACTCTGCCTCAGATGGAAATGGCAAGGGCCGTTGCACTCCAGACTGGGACTCATCAAAGCAAACAGCAGGGCCTGGAGGGGTGAAATGGCTGGCAGCCTTCCAGCTACCACAGAACTCCTGTACTTCATCCACTGTTGGTCTTCCTCCATTACCACCAGCATAGATTGTAATGGGCACATATTATGTGTGTAAAATACTTTTTTTAAGGTTGTACTGATTATGATGAGCTAAGCCAATTCCAGCTATGTGTGTGGAGCCATGTTTGTTGACATACAATGCATTCTGGGTTTCACATAATCGTCTGTCGGACCAAAGATGCTATAACAAAATGAGGTGAGTAAGGGTTCACTCATTTTTTGGGAACTTCAGGAAGTCAATGGTGGGATGTGAATGATGTTAGACGACACACCCCTTCAACATGCATACTATAAACAGAGTGAGGAAAAGAAGCATGGCGGCGTGCTGAAATTAATCATCATCAGGTTCCTTTCGATTTCTAGAAAGTGTTTTACTCAATTATTTCTATAAATGGTGAGCTCACCCGTGATGTGATTAATTATAAATAGTAATTGCTATTAGCTAATTCATATTGTAGTTTGTCAGCCGAGAGTTATTATAAAAGTATGACCGCTTGTGTTGCGTCAATCTTTCCTCAGTTAGTGCTAGGACAAATGTAGCCTACGTTCTTCCGGTTTGGATGATTGTGTTATGCTATAGATACTTCTGTGAATATCTGAACATTGCATCCAAAAATAAACTGCTCACATTCTGGACATAACTTTGTAAGGACTGTGTTTGTGTAAATAGTTTCTGAAAAAAGTGTGGCCAGCCCAAATGCTGATTGTTGCGTCATTTGAAACTGGCCGTTCTAAATAAGCATTCTAAATCACACAGGTGTGATTGTGCGCTTCAGGGACCACTGTAGCACGATCACACCCGTGTGATGGTACATGTGAAAGGGTTAATAAATAAAATGCAACCTAAAACAAAACAACACAAACAATACACAGACTTAACACTGGAACAGAAACAATAACACCTGGGGAAGGAACCAAAGAGAGTGACAAATATAGAGAAGGTAATCAGGGAAGTGATGGAGTCCAGATGGGTCTGATGACGCGCAAGTGCGTGTAACGATGGTGACAGGTGTACGCCATAACGAGCAGCAATGTAATTTGCCAGTTGCCATCTAGCTGTCACGGCTGATTTCCTCCTCTTCGTCTGAAGAGGAGGAATCGGATCGGACCAAAATGCAGCGTAGTTCGTGTTCAACATGTTTAATGAAAGACGATAACGTGAACACTACACAAATACAAAATAACAAACGTGGCAAAAACCGAAACAGTCCTATCTGGTGCAGAGAACACAAAGACAGGAAACAATCACCCACAAAGTACCCACAGAATATGGCTGCCTAAATATGGTTCCCAATCAGAGACAACGATAGACAGCTGCCTCTAATTGAGAACCAATCTAGGCAACCATAGACATACAAAATACCTAGAAAGGGGACCCCTAGACAAGACAAAAACACATACATCACCCATGTCACACCCTGACCTAACCAAAATAACAAGGAAAACAAGTACTAAGGTCAGGGTGTGACACTAGCGAAGTGATTTGTAACTTTACAATTTAATGTTAGCTATAGCCTACCGGAGCGTATCTAATCGTTAGCTAGCTAACTAATTACTGCACAGGGTAACGTGACTGGCGTTAGTGTTCCATTTACAGAGTCAAAGGCATTTAAATCTTTTGTCTTGCCTATTCACCCTCTGAATGGCACACATATTTCAAGGATAAAATTCTTCCTTTAACCTGTCTCCTCCCCTTTATCTACATGTCTCAATTGTCTCAAAATCTTAACCTGTTTCCTCGCCTTCATGTACACTGATCGAAGTAGATTTAAAAAGTGACATAAATAAGGGATCATAGATTTCATCTGGATTAACCTGTTGCTTCTACCCTCTACTTTTTTGAACATTCTGTTAAAAATCGCGCAACATTTCAGCGCCCTGCTACTCATGCCAGGAATATAGTATATGCATTTGCTTAGTCTGTGTGGATAGAAAACACTCAGACGTTTAAAAACTGGTTAAATCACTGCTGTTGCTTTACCAGAACGGCATTTACATCGAAAAGCACAGGAAAAACTGATCACTGAAAATGGGAAAATATATCCATGCGCTACTTGAACCCATTGATAAACGTGAACCACAATTAATTGACTGAGGTTGCAGTACCTACAGCTTCCACACGGTGTCTAGAGTCTTGTCATTTCCCTTCTAGTTTTTTCTTGGTCAAACACATACAGGACACCGTATCTCCTCCGGTCTAGGACCGGATATTTTCGTTGAGTTTCTAGCCGGACATTTTTCCAGACGGACAGCTAATGATCTTTACATCGCCTCCTGATGAATTTTATCGCTTATTAACGTTTACTAATACCTAAAGTTGCATTACAAACGTATTTCGAAGTGTTTTGTGAAAGTTTATCGTCGACTTTTTGAATTTTAAAAAATGACGTTACGTTTTGAAACAATGTTTTTTTCGTTTATCACACAGTCTACATATAACGATATCTAGGCTTTATATGGACCGATTTAATCGAAATAAAGACCCAAATAGTGTTTATGGGACATCTAGGAGTGCCAACAAAGAAGATGGTGAAAGGTAATGAATGTTTTCTATTTTATTGTGCGGTTTGTGTAACGCCGAAATGCTAATTATTTTGTTTACGTCCCCTGTGGGTCTTTTGGGGTGTTGCATGCTATCAGATAATAGCTTCTCATGCTTTCGCCGAAAAGCATTTAAAAAATCTGACTTGTTGCCTGGATTCACAACGAGTGTAGCTTTAATTCGATACCCTGCATGTGTATTTTAATGAACGTTTGAGTTTTAACTAATACTATTAGCATTTAGCGTAGCACATTTGCATTTCCAGAGCTCTAGTTGGGACGCAAGCGTCCCGAGTAGAGGGAAGAGGTTAACCTTGTCAGTCTATGTCATGGAAAGAGCAGGTTTTCTCAATTTTTTTGTATACTCAGTGTAAGTTGGCTACAACTTCTACGGTAGTCTTCTCTGTCATATGGAGGCTTAGTTGATTGTTTATGCAAAGCTTGAAGTTTAAATTGGAGAAAAGCAGAGTTATTAGCAAGGAGGGGATGGTGTGGGTGACTGACTGGTGTCTGTTGGGGGCAGAGTACGCGGTGCGAGATTCCCGAAGGCTGGAGCGTCGGCCTTCTTGCCTCTCCAATTCCGCTCCAGTAGCGCTCACTTCATGAGCTCAGGGCATGCCCGGCCCAGCATGCATTTGTAGTCTACTTGTGTGTGCTTCTGTAGACCCTTGCATTATCTGCTGTCATGGAGTACGCTAAATCTTTTCATAAAGAAACTGATCAAACACACAGTTGCAAAATCAAGGTGACTTACAAAGTGTCCACAACTAAATAATCATTGTGGAACCTGAAAAGACACTTATCCTGAAAGCATGACGGTTTAGGCCTACGTACTACATGTACATGCTAAAAGAAAGGAATGAGGTGGGTAGATAACTATTTATAAAAATAAATAAAAAACAAATCTCTTAAAAGTTAGTTTATTTTTGTTCTATTACCTTTACCTTAGGCCATAATTGATTTTTGGCCTGATGGGCCTGGCATATTTCCACTTTCAAGGAGCTTTCTGTTTTGATTGGGTTGTTTTGCCTAAAAACCTTTTAGGACTACCTATATATAAAAAAATATTTAAAAAACACAGCATCTCTGCCCAGCCTGGCAAGAGTGACCAAAAGGGTGCTTAGTATTCCTATTGGCTCTGCAAGCGAGGAGAGGATATTCTCCGCTGCCGGCCTTCTCTCCAGGCACCATCGCATGAACCTGAAGCCACAGACTGGCCAAACTCGTGTTTCTAAAAAAAAATTCAAAGGCACTGTAGACAGAGCCTAATAAGGCATTTTTCTTTAATTAAAAGTTACACTGGAAGGGAGTAGGCCCGGTGGAGGAGTGACGTGACGATTTCTGGAAGTACTCCGCCCATTTATAAGGGCACAAGGCAAGACCCACATGCAGACACAGGAGGCAGATGGTTGAGCTCCCTTATAACACAAGGGGTAGGCAAAAGTCAGGTTGGGTACAGGCGAGAGTTCATAAACCAGGTCAGAATCCAAACAGTACAGGGCGTTAGACAGTCTCGAGGTCAGGACAGGCAGGGGTTCTGTAACCAGGTCCGAGTCCAAACAGTACAAGGCATTAGGCAGGCTCGAGGTCAGGGCCGGAAGAATGGTCAGGCAGGCAGGTTCGGTGCCAGGACAGGCAAGGGTCAACGCCAGGATGACATGGAAAAATAGAGACTGGAAAAAATAAGAGCTAGGAGGTAAACACTGGTTGACTTGGCAAACAAGACGAACTGGCACAGAGCAGAAAACACAGGTATAAATACACCAGAGATGATGAGTGATACCTGGAGGAGGTGGAAACAAGTACATGGACAGGTGAAACAGATCAGGGCTTGACACCATGGAAGGAATCGGGCCCACTCTCTCTGCCGATCCTGGCAGTGACTCCTCAGAAACCTCCCCAGCTCCTGGTTCATCCTCTCCACCTGTCCGTTGGACTGAGGCCTATACCCGTGAACTAGAATGACCGTGACCCCAAGCTTCTCCATAAAGGCTCTCCATATCCGTGATGTGAATTGGGGCCCACAGTCGGAGACGATGTCCTCCGGAAGGCCATAATGCCCAAAGACCTGCTGGAATAGTGCCTCAGAGACCTGCAGAGCAGTAAGGAGACCAGAATAAAATGACAGGATTTAGAAAATCTATCCACAACCACCAGAATGGTGATAAAATCGTCAGAGGGGAGATCAGTGACAAAGTCAATGGATAGATGAGATCAGGGACACTGAGGCACTGGAAGGAGTTTTTCTGCTGGGGCTTCTCGGGGAGATTTAGTTTGGGCACACACAGAACAGGAGTTGACATAGCGAGTAATATCCTGCGCCAAAGTGGGCCATCAATACTTCTTGGAGAGTGATTGTACAGTACGGGTGATCCCAGGATGTCCAGCGACGACAGCTGTGTGTTCCCAGGTCAACAGGCGCTCCCTGTTCCCTGTGGGAACATAGATGCGCTCAGGAGGACAGGTAGTGGGATCCCTCTCCAGAGACTGGCGAATGTCCACATCTGCGTTCCAGACCACAGGGCTTACAACATGAGAGGGACCAGGGAAACAGGTCCTCCGGCATTCAGGTGACCAGTCCGTGATTCTTATCCTCAACCATGAGATGGTGGGGTTATAGCGTTGGAGCCATGGGAGGCCGAGGATGATCTTGGTGTACTGGTGATGAAGGGGATGTTTTCCTGATGGCTGGACTCCACCTTGAGGGTGAGTGGTGTGGTAATGTGTGTGATGGTTCTGGATCCCAGTGGCTGATTGTCAAGGGCTTGCACCGGAAACGGAGAGGAGAGCAGGTATGAGGGAATGTTCTGAGAGGAGGCAAGGGTCTGGTCAATAATGTTCCCCGCAGCACAGGAATCCACTAGCGCTGTAGAAACAGCACGAGGGACAGCCAGCTAGTGTGAGCGACACTAAAAAAGTGTCTAGCAGAAACTGATGAAGATGGGATACTCACACCTGTCCCAGGCGGTGGAAGATCACGTGACCGTTTCTCTGCTCTCGTAGATCCCGAGTTGGGACTTATCGGACACTGCTGGAGCTGGTGCCCTCCTTTAACACAATAGAGACAGAGCCCCAGCTGTCTCCGTCTGCTTCGCTCCACTGCGGGGAGGCGTGTGAACACTACCTCCATAGGTTCAGACTCTTGAACAGATTGTTCACTGAGGGAGGGAGAGAAGCGATGTTGTGATGAATGCGTCGAAGGAGAGGTTGTCGTCTCGACATGCCAGTTTTGTTTGGACCTCCTCGCACAGTCCTCTTCGAAATAGCGTACGGAGCGCCGGCTCATTCCATCTGCTGGGTGCTGCTACTGTCCGGAAGGTGAGCGCATACTTGGCAGCAGTCTGGTCATCCTGTAGGCACTCACCTCCCTCTATGCCCTCCAGCGGATGATCAAAAATACCTCTGAACAGAGCCATGAACCCCTCATACGAAGCCAGCTCCTCCTCTCCTCTAGCCCAGATGGCCCACTCCAATGCCCGCCCAGTCAGCAGAGAAATAATCGTGGCAACCTTGGACCTCTCGGTGGTGGGGACTCCCATCTGATGCGCAAAATAGAGGACGCATGGCATTTAGATAGGGTTCCGTCGTATTTATCTGGGAGGGACAAACGGGCATCGCTGACCTGGGCGGACTGCTGAACGGACTGATGTGCTGGCTCGCTGGGTTAACTAGTGAAAGAGTATCTTACGCTAGTGGAAGGCAATCTCCTCTGGGCATGTTCGAGACGTTGAAGACTACAAAAAACCTCTTCCATGGCCGTCCCCAGTTGAGACAGCTGGTTGTGATGTTTACGAAGTAGGTATCTCTGTTCGTCGACTGTCTGGGAGATGTGCTGATTACCTGCTGCTTCCATTTGGTGAGGCAGTATTCTGTAACATAGACGTTGGGAGTCGAGAAGCAGATGGTAAGTTTAATATAACAACGAACATGGACCGACACATCGTCGGAGTAGCGTCTAGACATGAACAAACAGAAACAATACTGCCTGGGTAAGGAACCTAATGGAGTTCCAGATAAAGGGGAGGTAATGAGTGAGGTAATGGAGAACAGGAGTGCTTGATGATGAACGCTCTGGATAAGAGCGTCTGCTAAATGACTTAAATGTAAATGTAAGCGCAGGTGCACATAATGATGAAAGCCAGGTGCGCGTAATGATGATTCCCGGGAACGGTGTTTAATGTGGAACGCAGGAGGGGAGGAGAGGGAGTAGACGTAACATGTAGCCTTTTTGAAATGATGAGCGCTTTAGGGCCTCCCAGGTGGCGCAGTGGTTAAGGGTGCTGTACTGCAGCACCAGCTGCGCCACCAGAGACTCTGGCTTCGCACCCAGGCTCTGTCGTAACCGGCCGCGACCGGGAGGTCCGTGGGGTGACGCACAATTGGCCTAGCGTCGTCCGGGTTAGGGAGGGTTTGGCCGGTAGGGAAATCCTTATCTCATCCCGCACCAGCGACTCCTGTGGCGGGCTGGGCGCAGTGCGCGCTAACCAAGGTGGCTTCCGGGTTGGATGGCGCTGTGTTAAGAAGCAGTGCGGCTTGGTTGGGACGCATGACTTCCAACCTTCGTCTCTCCTGAGCCCGTACGGGAGTTGTAGCATTGAGACAAGATAGTAGCAACTAAAACAATTGGATACCACGAAATTGGGGAGAAAAGGGGGTAAAATTCAACAACAATAAATAAATTATGAGCGCTTCTTACATGTTTATTTGAATACTTTTCATTCAAATCATATGATTGGTTTCAATTCAATGGTAGGTCCAGGTAGTCATAAAAATAGACGGGTGTTGGTTAAATTGTGATTTTAATGAGTAGAGCGAATGTTGATTTTTTTCCCCCTGTGTGTGTGAAGCGGTTTATAGTGGAGTTGTTGGAAAAGACGCAGAGTGCCTGAGCTCCATGAGTGATGAGCAGGATGTCTGACCACCCAACTCCGCTCACATACTCTGGTTGTGGGTGGGTATTGTGTGTGAAGGTTAGTATGCATACTCTATTGACACGAGGGGGGTGGGTGGCTATAGTACCTTGTTTGATTGTGTATTGATGGGGACAAAGTAGTGAAATGTTGGCTAATCACTGACTAGTGTGTCCTACAGACTACTGCTGCTACTGCTGATGACTTGGACACCAGCTTTAGTAGTACAGATCCTGCAGGCCCATTGGATGAATGCTTTCAGCTGGGAACAAGCTCAAGCTCAACATCATCTGACTCGTTAGAGGAAAAGACTGCACGGGGCTGGCAAGAGTCAAAGTGTAAAGTCTATGAGTCCAAGGTCATGTAGCTCATGAAGTTCTGCCAGACCAGCTGCCATTGCCCATCACAAGACTAGGTTCACCAGCTGAAGAACATTCAGAACCCTGCCTGGAACATTCAGCCAACACAACATCCATACTCAGCTAGACTGATGTTGTAGTATAATATAGAATGCCTAGCTCACAACTGCATTATGGTATAGATATTGCTAGCTCTTGTACATATGTATATAATGGAGTTTGATAAAAAAAAATATCTAATCTTTTTTACGTGTACTTGCAAGTGACTAAATGATTCCAGCTGCATCAGAATCCAATAGTGTTCACTTCTAGATCAATTTATTGTGATATTCATGGGATGTATTTGGAAGTAACTAGCTACAATCTTACTGGTAAAACAAAACATTTCAACTTTCATTTTGTTGGCAAGTAAACAGGTTTTAATTAAATAGTAGATTAGTCTCAATGTAGCAAGTAGACATGGATTGTATTCAAGACAAAGTTAATTTGCTCTTGAGACCGAGGTGAGTTTACACAGCAGTATGCAGGAACAGTTATGGCAATGCATGACATATATACAGTAGAAGAAAAACATAATACTAACGCCTATAATAAATACTACAGTTCTACAAACGGAATACTTGCATATGGTGTGTTTGGGAGGTGAAGGGAGGTGTTCGAAGTCACTTTGATACAAGGGAAGATTGTTATGGACCTTTCACATCTCCTTTTGAGTCATCAGCTTATTTGTATCCAACATACTATCCATTGTGTGAGGGATAAATCGCTCAAATGGTCCCAACAACACAAAACCCTTACGAAAGAAGATTGCAGTCAGAGTGCAGTACACTGCAGTATAGTTACAGTTAGACTGCAGTATGCTGTAAATATTGCGTCCAAAGTAACAGTTTTTTTACTGCAGTATAACTGCAGTTCAACTGCAGTACACTGCAGTTATTCTGCATTTACTGCGTCCAAAATACCACAGACGACAGCAGTTAATGCACTTTTACTGCTGTGTCAAAACTGTAGTCTCTTTTTGTAAGGGGCAGGCAAGGGGATTCGGTGTCTTGTGCCTAGCTTTTCCCACGTAGAACAAACTCCAAAAAGAATCTGCAGGCCACCAAGATGTATTGTCTGTAAGAGAATGACAAAAAACACCATTATACTTTCATGGGCAACACCTGTGTACTGTCTGTATTCCTACTGTAGCAGCATGGTGTAGAATATTACACATCTCACAGTCACACATTAGCTAGCTAGCTACAACACGCAGATAGTTACTCAGAAGACTAATATCAGTTATAAAGCCAAAATTATTCCTTTACTCTTCATCATCATCATCATCAAAAAAAGTATCCAGTTTTGCTCCTAATAAGATGCACTGAGGCTAGCTAGGCTGATATTGCTAGCTAGCTATCGACAGCAAAACAACTTACTCGTTTGTCATTTGCCCTCCTGGTCCAGCTGGTCTAGGCTGTCGCTGCCAGTTGATCTTGATCCTTGAGGTTCTGAAGAACGTCTCCAGCACGTCTATATCCATATGTCCATTGGAACTTTGGTGGTCACAGATCCATGGGGTCTGCAGTGACCCTCTCCAGTAAGAGCTGTCGGTGATCTAATTAGTTGCAGCACAAACATCCCTCTTCGGTCGGCATGGCTGGACAGCACCCGCACAGTCGGAGTCTGACTGGGGCTCCCCATCACTGGTCTTGCAATTCTTATTGTCGCTGCCTCAACTCCTCTTCAGTGATTTCCGGCTCAAATTAATTGGGCAATATGCCCCTATATTAGTATGTAAAATAACATTAAAATCTGTTTCGTCATCCAGCAATCGGCGTAACACAAAGGTCACGGTAATCGCTACAAAACATGACTGAAAACATTTTTAGATCAGACAGCAGGCTCAATCAACCAATGACGTCATTGGTTGAACTCTCCTGGTGTGAAAATGCTAAAATACCGCTATGGTGCATAATTATGTCTGAAATACCTCTCATCCCTCATAATTATGTAGGGAGACTGGAAAAACACCTCAGATAGTGTCAGTGAAGTTTCCCTTTCAGATCAAAATCCCTTTTGTTTGGAGAATATGCTAAACACATTTGAAGAGGATCTATAGCATATCAATAGAGTTCCTATTTCCTAATTGATCCTCTGTATGGATGAAACACTGTGGAAGAGAAGCCTTAGAGAGTGATTCTGTGAGAGTGATTCTGTGAGCAAACATGTTCAGTTCTGACATCTGGTCTCTGACAGCTTACTGGGTTTGTTCGCTCTGATGAAATGGTGTGTATACCATTGTGCACGGTCTTGCCTGCTTTAATAAACATATCTGCAGTTTTATTTGACAAAAGCCTTTCTGGCATTTTCCTGAACATGTCATGCTCGCTCATGGAGTTTAAAGCTGTCTCCCTGAGCAAAATTCTAGAGGCGAGCTCAGAACTACAATGAAACCATGCCAAGTGTGTGCAGTGAATGAAACAGATCAAGGAAGTCCCACGAGAATGTTCAAGTTAAATATTAATAAACATACCAGTAGAAACTCATTCGCATACATAAAATGGAATTTTATTTGCAATTAGCGACTCTCCGAATTGACTGCGTCTCGGTTCATTGCAGGGATAGTCATGCAATTAGGGGCCAGTCTTTCAAGCTATTATACAATTCATATAATTAAAACTACAGTTTATATAAGATATACAGCCATGAGCCATGATAGTATCATAAACTACGGTGGTGAAGTTTTACAGTATTTAAGAAAACCAACCCATTACTTATTGATACCAGGGCCGGATTGTATCAAGTCATGAACTGACAGTTGAAATCTGACATTGCCCCTTTATGTTTTTCAACATTTCAAAGAGAAGACAATCCGATGAGCAACATCTCGAGTGTCCTTGCTAGTTGTGAAGTGAACACAACACATAGCTCTCAGTTCAACAGCCTTTCAACAGCCTTTTATTCCCCTTTATTAGTCCTCTATCTCCACTATACAACACACACCATGAGGACCAGGAAACAGATTTCCATCTCAGGCCCAATTCAATGCACCTCAGAAAAACATCCCACAATGCGATAACAGCATTATTACAGTATAATTCCCTGTATCTGGTCCTACAAAGCAGAGAGGACCAGACGAACTCTCTGAATGTCCTCAATAATGAGAAGAGATCCAAATAACTTGATCAGTCCACTCTACTGATAAGCCATTTCCTCTGCTTCTTTGAAAGAGTCTAATGGTCATTAGCGGTAGTGGCAAATTGTGTCCACCCCAGTACAATGGTGTTTCAGATGGGGGCGATGACATGGCCAATGGAGGCCAATAGCCCTGTCAGAAGGTCAATGATAAACTCCCCATTACTGCGTGAGGTAGTCTTTCCTCTGCTTTAATTAAGTCTGAAGAGAGGTTATCAGGGACATATATATGAAACAGACGGTGACCTTCAAGGAAACCATATTCAGATCAGGAAGTTGGAGTTGAAGTCCAGGAAGTTAATTGTTTGATATAAGTTTAGACTTTCTGCCCTGTGCAACAGCTTTAATACATTCACTATTTCACCCCCACCTCATATATAACAATGAGGTGAGTTCTCAAAAGTTGTCCTCTGTCTGCAGCACTGTGACTTTAGCTTTATACAGTATTCCATGCATCCTTATCACATCCCAGTTGAGCAGTGCATTGTGGGACGTTCCTGATGCTTACGCTTCCTTGTTCTGTGTTTGTTTACAGAACATTCCCATATGGTTCTTCTCAGGAGGGACTATGGTTGTTTGATAATGTAAGTGCTGCCTGAAGACCACCATTCACCACTATGTCCAGCTGATTCTCCTAGCTGCTATTTTCACCAGCTAAGTGTTTATTCATAGTTTTTATGTCATTGGATCATTGTCACATTGCCATCTGAATTGGACACTGGTACAGTATCTTTGCCAAGTGGGGGAGAATGACATAGCATGATGTCCAAAACTCAAGCCAACAGCTTTCTGATGTGTTAAATGGACACCAGGTCAGTTTTGTAACTGCCTCTTTTCTCCGAAATTTGCTAAGTGTCCATTGATTAGAAGGGAGCAGAAAGGATTAAATGGTGCCCAAAACAAAGCTCTCATTGAGCCGCTACTCTATCAAAGCAGGTTTACATGAAGATGCAGTGTTCTCTTAAAGACTTAGAGGAGAAAGCAAACTAAAGCCTCCCTCCCGTGTTTGGACAGTTCAACAGGAAATGTTGTTGATAAAAGTGAATAATTAAATCTTTAGCTTGTTTGGATGCACTTGGCTAGTGTTAGTTTGAGAGGCCAGTAGGAAGGAGAGTGGTTCTAGTGCTGAAGACCAGTCACTTAGCAACGTCACCTTCCTTCCTCTTCCTCTCTCCCCTTTGGCTTCTGAAGCAGTGGGAAGTGATTTCTGTGTTCCTCTTTGACAGAGCTAAGTGGACATTGGCAGAACAAGTAAAACAAATGATGAGTAAACGTTGCTTTTACGAAATGTAAACACATGTAGAACCACAAAACTGGATTGTCTATGCAAGTATTGCAGTAATATAGATGGCAAGCTCTATCGTTGACTTAGTGTAATCAAACTTGCAATAGTAAAGTTTATGGCTATCTTCAACTACTGCCTGTGTTGCTAGCTACTCGTGTCTTATTCTGAATGCTAACAGCATCTAACTGTGAGGGGCCCTATTTGCTTATTTTACAGTATGGACACAAAAAGTGTATGTTATTGAGTCGATATTGTAATAAGAGTTTGAATTGAGCCCTACAGTCTTCTACTATATTCAATCTTGACATCATTGGCAAGGGGAAAACCTTCTCCTTCCTGGAAGGGTTTACAATAAAGAAGAGAGACAACCTTATGAAGAAAGAGCGCCTCATCTTCTTTCCCACCATTTTGACAAGTATTTAAAATGTCTTATTCAGTACTGTAACTCTCTCTGTTGCTCACCGAGTGGAATTTAGCTCCCTATCGGTCCGCTCAGTGGGTCAGGGAACTGTCTTACAAATAGTTATCCCCAGTTCCGGTTCCCATATCGAGCCCCTGTAAGAGAGAACGGAAAACTGTCACCATAGTTTTGACACCAAACATTATGCAAATCAACTCCTGAATGAATGGCCTTCATAATCTCTGCCCTCAGGGCTAAATGGTGAAACAAAGACGAAAAGAAAAACACCCTATCCAAGTTCAGGGTCTGTCTTATATTATATAGAACAAAAAGTGGCTATGATTTAGATAATATTCCTCATTGTGCCTTGAGGATTGCCGTGCCTTAACATCTTTGAGGAAAAATGCTTCCAAACCATTACATTAACATAATGTGTTGTGTCTATAGGATGACATAAGCCAGCAGAGAGATGTGACTTCAGAAGGTATTTTGAGAGGCTTGTTCATTTTCAAAGAACTCTGTGTTTAATAGTCCCTTTATTATCAAACAGCCTAAAGACACTTTAAGTGCCACCGTGCCCAGAATTAGAATTAGATATGGGTAGACAAATGATCTCTTCGATATGCCATTACCAAGAGGTCAATTTCTATTTCCAAAGAAGCTACTGTTCTTCACTGCCATTAGTTTGCTGACTCAAATACAGAATGTGAAAGTCTCTCCAAAGCACATCATACACAGAAGGCCCAAAGTGGTTTTGCGAGTGGTTTATAACATTCTAAAGTGCTGTATGAAAAGGTTATTACACCGATCCAAAATAGTCTTAAATTCAAGCAAAATAAAGAGAAACGCTTAAAATGGAAGAAATTGTATACTTATTACAACATGTCCCCTCTGGAAATGTGCCTACTGGAAACGTAGTAGATTCAGACCACAAATCTGATACTCAAATAATTATAATGGCCTCATACTCACATTGATAGGTGTGATGAATTCTTATTTGAAACCAATCAAAGGCTCAAATCAACCTTTTAAATCCTCTCTGAAATACAAAATAGTGGTGGTAATTGTCATGAATCAATTCTTAAAGTTATCAAGATTCTTATCAATGGTGCAATTTTCCACTGCTCAAATACTTGCCCCAAACCTGCTCATTAAGAATGTGTTACACCAGGGACATGTGTTTGCCATTACATTTTTTCTTATGGCCCTGTCTGTGCGTGTGTGTGTGTGTGTGTGTGCGTGTGTGTGTGTGTGTGTGTGTCTGTGCGTGTGTCTGTGCGTGTGTGTGTGTGTGTGTGCGTGTGTGTGTGCGTGTCTGTGCGTGTGTGCGTGTGTGCGTGTGTGTGCGTGCGTGCGTGCACACATTCACTGTGGATCTCCTTCCCTTCCTCCACAGTAGAGTTCCTCCTGTGCTGAACACTTCAGTAAACCCAACCTACCCTGGCCCTCCCCACCCATGTGACAACATCTTCATTTCCTGCCCATCTGAAATACATTGAAGGTAATGGAGCCCCCACAGGAGATCAAACACTGATATTTCAGCCTGGCATTAAAAGAGATGGTTCTTTGATAGGGGAGGTGATTATGTACTCTTTGATTAATTGTCGATGAAAATGTATGGCGCGTCCTTCTCTAAAGACATACGTTTTCGGGGTGATGCTTTGATGTGGTGGTATAGTTTCAGTGCTCTAAGCCTGAATCCTGATATTTTAGTTTTCATTCAGTTTCAGGAATAAAGGAACACCTTGAAAAAAGGTTGAAGGACAACATGGAAATGTACCGTTTGCTGGTATCTGTGCTCAAATTGGAATTTTGTTGATGGTGGATCTGCCTTGAAAATTGGAAACATTTCCAACAATAACTCCTAAAAGAAATCTGTTCAGTTTCCACTGCATGGGTATGCAGCCTCCCATCCCAATGTGTTTAGCCCTCCACACAAATATCTCTGAGATCCTCTGCCAATAATTCGGAGGTTTGGCATGTGAATTGCATTTGGGACCATATCTAAATAACTGCAGACACTACGAACATTTGAAGGGCACAGTTTCTGATTTGCCTCACCCAGAGCTGCGGGTCTTTTGTTTTTGCCGCATAGCGTTAATAAGGCTATTATAGTAGAGTTTCAGAGTCTATTTCTGACAGACGACTGTGCCCAGTTGGGGTACAGAAAAGGGGGTGCTGGTGCTGCAAAGACCAAGGCAAGGAGGATAGCGTGGGCCCCTGGCACAGTGGAGTAATGGCTGCCAGGCCTTATTGGATAATCAGACTGGGACCAGCCACAGTCAGAGAAATTGAGGTTGAGATCATACTGGCTTTGTGATGCTGTCCTGGTAGCAGCACCACAGCAGAGAAGCATATGGGGTTTGTGACTACTGCAGCCTAATGCCTAATCTCTGTCTGTGTGCATTTCTTTGTATGATAATATTATATTCTACCAAGGTTGTTGTACTCCAGTCAGTTTGTTTAATACTGCCATTTCTCCTCCTTGACTTAAATAAACGAATCCAAAGACAGTTAGTTCATCTTTCTTATAAAACAGATGAACTATTGGCTCAATAGGGTCAGTTAGTATATGGAGAGCGCAGACTTACTAGACTGATGCATTCTTCAGTAAAGCAGCAACATACTACATGTACAGTACCAGTCAAAAGTTTGGACACACCTACTCATTCAAGGTTTTTCTTTATTTTTTTTTACTATTTTCTACATTGTAGAATAATAGTGAAGACATGAAAACTATGAAATAACACATATGGAATCATGTAGTAACCAAAAAAGTGTTAAACAAATCTAAATATATTTTAGATTCTTCAAAGTAGCCACCCTTTGCCTTGATGACAGCGTTGCCTCACTCTTGGCATTCTCTCAACCAGCTTCACCTGGAATTAATTTCCAACAGTCTTGAAGGAGTTCCCACATATGCTGATCACTTGTCGGGTGATTGAGGAGGCCTGGTCATCCGATGCAGCACTCCATCACTCTCCTTCTTGGTCAAATAGCCCTTACACAGCCTGGAGGTGTGTTGGGTCATTGTCCTGTTTAAAACAAATGATAGTCCCACTAAGTGCAAACCAGTAGTGGTTTCTTTGCAGCAATTCAACCATGAATGCCTGATTCACGCAGTCTCCTCTGAACAGTTGATTTTGATGTGTTTGCAATTTCTGAGGCTAGTAACTCTAATGAACTTAACCTCTGCAGCAGAGGTAACTCTGGGTCTTCCTTTCCTGTGGCGTGAGAGCCAGCATCCTCATGAGAGCCACTTTCATCATAGCGCTGGATGGTTTTTGCGATTTCACTTGAAGGAACTTTAAAACTTAAAATTTCCAGCATTGACTGACCTTCATGTCTTAAAGTAATGATGGACTGTCATTTCTCTTTGCTTATTTGAGCTGTTCTTTCCATAATATGGACTCAGTCTTTCACCAAATAGGGCTATCTGTATACCACGCTACCTTGTCACAACACAACTGATTGGCTCAAATGCATTGAGGAAATAAATTTAACAAATTAACTTTTAACAAAGGCAGACCTGTTTATTGAAATGCATTCCAGGTGACTACCTCATGAAGCTGGTTGAGAGAATGCCAAGAGTGTGCAAAGCTGCCATCAAGGCAAAGGGTGGCTACTTTGAAGAATCTGAAATATAAAATGTATTTTGATTTGTTTAACACTTTTTTGATTGCTACATGATTCCATATGTGTTATTTCATATTGCTGATGTCTTCACTATTATTCTACAATGTATACATTAGTAAAAATAAAGAAAAACCCTGGAATGAGTAGGTGTGTCCAAACCTTTGACTGGTACTGATTACTCCCTCTCCAAGGACAGTGACTGGGCACCAGAATAAATTATTACCACAAGATTAACATCACACCAAATAATCATCTAGAGTGGGTATCAAGAGCCCTGAGTATGATGGGAAAGAATTTGAAGGAGTCAAGTTAGATCACTGATGGATTTGTAATGGGTAATTTTCTGTTTTTTTTTGCGCAGTCATTCATGTCAGCCTGTGGTCCAGTGTGGATATCACTGGGAATTTCAAGATGAGACTTGCTTAAAGAGCCATGGCACTTGCTAGAGAAACCTCACTTAGTCCAGCGCTCTGTCCCCTAACTATAATTGGATCATTTTAAGTGAATTAAACTTTGGCCATCATGAATTACATGTATTTAGCGGATCAAGAAGTAAAATAAAAACACAAACTGTTTTCCAGTGTGTCTGCTCTTTGCTATGTGTCTATGTACCCTCTTTGTAGCCCTGATTGTAATAATACATCAACTGTAGCCAACTGACCGAAGCCAAGGAAACTAGTACTATGACAAATGGCATGCTTAACAGTTGTTAGGCGTGTGTGATGTGTTTTTCCCTGTTGCCTGGCTCTAGCCTGGGCCTTTAAAAACACAGTATAACATGTTGTGGAAAGGAGGCCAAACGGTGTGCTCCATACATGTACATGTCATTGAAAGGTAGAGCAGTTTTAGTCTCGATTAGACTGTGTAGCCAAAGCTCTTTAACGATAAACACAAAGCCCTTCGGAAAGGTTTTGGATGGCTACACAACAATAGATCACTAACACTGCAATTTAAACTGGAGTAAAATTGTGCACAAAAGTCACATGGTCTACCTATGTGCTACGTTACTGTATGTATCTATGCCAGTTACATCATATATGGTGTCTAAGTTCTTCTATGGCAACGTGATTCTGCAAATATAAATGTACAGAAGTTACCCTTCTCCTGTTCCCTTCCAATGAAAGAGACAGTTGTTTCGTCTGGTTGCATTCCCCCTCCCTGAGGCCATATTGACAGAGACATCTCACACCAGAGAGGAAAAATGCCATACGGTGTCGTACATCTCAGATCACTTGGCAACCCTTTGGGGTGGAGCATCCAGATGTGTTAGAACAGAGGTTCTGTTCCCCTGTTCTGTGTTCCGTCTTTAGATACCAGCCTTTGGTCTCCCTCTGCCCTTTAGGTTTGATCTTCCCTTGCACATGTTTCTAGTTGACGTAACAGCACACCACGGCAAATACCAGGATTTTGTATTCGTCTCTCATTTTAAAGAATGCCTCTATAGTTGTTGTCCCTTCTGTTGTCTAAATTGTACAACTTGGGAAAAAGGAAAATAGTCTGACTATTACACGTAATGATTAATGTACCAGATTTTTAATTACAATCTAATGATCTTTTGCCATCTGTTATTCAATATTCCTCCTATAGGTCTTTAAAATGATCATTCCAAATGCATTGTTAGGCTCAATTTCAGTTACTTGTTGTACTTCTAAGTTAGAACAATTGAAGAGAGACTGATACCCTGACCACACCTCCAGTGACCCCTAGTGATGGTCCAAATGCCAGTTGTCACAGAAGCAGGAAAAAAACATATGCAAGTCAGGCTTGAGTTGAATTCCATCTATAATGGCACTTCACAACCACTCAGCAAAGTGAGGATTGTACAGCTCTATTTTTCGGAACAACACTGTGAAATTCAGAAATCCTCCTAGACAAATGGGCTTGAGATTCAATGAGCAAAAATGTGCATGTGATGGTGATGCATATTTCTGGGTGTCCCTCGGGGGTCCGTGAATAGAGTTATTCAGTAGGCTTAGGGATGTCAGGAGAGGCTTAAATCCCAGGGGGTGGGGGGGGGGGGACAGAGTTCTACACTGCTTCACCCAAACGCCATGACCCTACACAAGTCACATGACCATGCTTAACGGGGCTGGGGCCCATGTCCTAGAGTAGTCCGAATAAACAGCTTCCGGCGATGTGGAGACTCCCCTAGACTCCACTGGCTATCCACCACCACTCTCAGCCAGCAGTCAGTCCAGATTATTTGTCTACAGCATGCTGGTGCTCAAAGCTTTCTACACCCTTAGAAATAAGAGCATAGAAATAAGATAACATGACCACAATTCAAGCAGAAAATGTATAGCCTTTTCATAATGGAATGAATGATAGTAGACTACTGTTTTCTCAATTGTGGTGTGACATGGGCAGTTGTCACCTTTATTTAACTAGGCAAGTCAGTTGAGAACAAATTCTTATTTTCAATGACAGCCTAGGAACAGTGGGTAAACTGCCTTATTCAAGGGGCAGAACAACCGATTTTCACCTTGTCAACTCAGGGATTTGATCTTACAACCTTTTGGTTACTGGGCTAACACTCTAACCCCTAGGCTACCTGCCACCGCCAAAGTGCCTTGTGCACTTCAAGGCTTTAAAAGTAAACTACTATTAATTGTGCAAATGAGCAGGTTGAAAAACAGACTGGCTGTTCAAAGGTCATAAAATCAACTTCTCACCTTTCAGACATGGCTCTCCAGAACATTCTTCCTTCTTCTTCTTTGTGGTTTAACAGAGGTTGGCATCCAATATGTTGCATTACAGCCCCTAACTGGACTATAATATAAATACATTATACTTCCTGATCCAAAATGAGGAAAAAATTATAAAAATAAATCAAATAAAAACCACCCTTCAAACTAACCCTACATTCATTAAAAATCCACTACACCATTCCACTACTTTGACCCTATCTGCTCCTGCATCCTGCCAACGGTCTGAGAGGACGGGACACCACCACTCAACACACCCTGTAGCTCTGAGGTCAAATCTCATATACCCAAATACTTCTCTGAAGCTGCCACCAACATCTATTTTCTGTGACTTACGTTCCATTTCTGTGGTACAGTTGATAACCAGTTCTGTGAACGCTAAGAAGCCAACCTTACTAAAGCACATATCACTCATTGGCTTATCCCTCTGTGCTGGCCCAGATCTACTACTCACAGGGATCCTCTCAGGATCCCTCACCCTTGACCCATCCTCCTCTACTTTCTTCACTGCCTCAGCATACAACACTTTCTGCACTACTCTGACTCTAGCCACCTCAACCTGCCTCTCTCGCACCGGACACTTCCACTCTGCAGCAACATGAGCACCCCTACAGTTGACACAACTTTATCCACTGAAACTACACAATCCTCTATCCCATGCCCTCTGGCACACTTCCCATATCTTGGAATCTCCCTCCTACAAACTGTTGCGACATGACCATAAATGTTGCACTTGAAACACTGCAGTGGATTCGGCACAAAAGCTCTAACAGGATAACTGGTATATCCTAACATGATTTTGTCGGGCAACGACGTTGACTCAAAACTCAAAAGGACTGACAGTGACGCCTCTGTTTCACCACTGTCACACTCTGACCATTATTTGAGTTGTTTGTTTCTATGTTTTGTTTGGTCAGGGTGTGATATGAGTGGGCATTCTATGTTGCATGTCTAGTTAGTCTGTTTCTGTGTTTTTGCCTGATATGGTTCTCAATCAGTGGCAGGTGTTTGTCGTTGTTTCTGATTGGGAACCATATTTAGGTAGCCTGTTTTGTATTGTGGTTCGTGGGTTATTGTCTATGTGATGTTGCATGTTAGCACTCAGTTTCTATAGCGGTCACGTTGTCTGGTTAGTTTATTTTGTTTGTTTAGTGTACTTCGTGTTTTTTTCGTCTATAATTAAAAGTATGTATTCACACCACGCTGCGCTTTGGTCTCCTCAATACGACGATCGTGACAACCACGCTCACCACCGGGTCTACATTGCACTAAACGGCGGGCATCACAAACACCAGGAATCTTTTACTTCAATTGTTCTGATTCAGAGGGGTTGGGTTAAATGCGCTAGACACAATTCAGTTGAATACATTCAGTTGTACAAATGACTAGGTATCCCAACCCTTTCCCCTTTCCACCTCCACATTTTAACGCTGCACAAGAAATCACCCCTTTCAATGGTGCCCTGTTCCTAAGAGCAAAGCAAGAAACAGATCTTGACCCAAGTTGCGTGACACAGAGTGCCCGCTCCCTCAGAAACAAAAACAAATATCACAAGTCCACTACAGGTTACCTTCACTGATTCAACTGCACCCAACTCCTTTCCCACCCACCCTGAAACCACAAATGGATCCATCAAAAGGCAAGAATCCACTTTCTCCAAGAATTTCACTCCTACTGGACCTTATTCTTCTTTATCATGTCCATTTATGCCAGGCTCAGGTTCCGAGCTCTTCACCATACCTTCCACCTCACTTAACTCACCCTCGTTCACTTCAATTTCACCTTAAGAACTTGGTTTGCTGTGCGACTCATTCTGTTTGAACTTGACACCAATCTTCTTCGACACCCCATCTCCATTTCCTTAGACCTCTTCTCCCCCCCCCCATTCCTCCTCAGAAATGTACCTTTCGGTGTCCCTGTCCCAATATTCTTCTTCTCCCGACTTTGCTTGCGGCCCGGTGGCATCTCGAAGTAACTCCATCTCAGAATCATCCTGCTCATCTCAGAAACGTGTCTTCTCCGGACGCCGACATTTTGAAGTGGTCGGAACCATAAAACACAAAACCTCTCCATTAAACTTCGGAAACCGTGATTGAGGAAAGGTCGCTACCCTTCTTCATCCAGATCTCCTTTTCGCTCCCTACAACAGGCTCAACACAGCTGCTTTATACTGTGGCTTGAGTCATTTACTAATTGGGTAAAGTGACCTGCCTAAAAAACGGAGCCAATCACACATAATTGAAGACATGTGACACGCTTAACCAAACAATGAACTGCTGAGTATTGGGACGGATAGTAAGCACTGAGTTATGCTGAGAAAATTAGGATGAATGAATCAATACAAAACATACAAAACACTAGCTCTAAATAATAATTTGCATACACAATTAAGGAGCTTCTCCCTCACAGATGGTAGTTAGCTCCCCTTAATGTTAGAATGTGTATTGTGTGTTTACCACATTTGTATTCCTGCAGGAATGGTAATTGTTTGACTAGTTGTCAGAGGGTATACAGACATTGTGCAGATGTTTTGCAGTAGGCGAAGGTGTAAATACAGTATAAACGCTGCAAGGAGGACTAGCTCCTCTCCACACAGTTCATTTGAGCTGAACACGCCTTGCCGGACCGTAGGCTTTCCAGATGCTGTGGTAGGAAGTGGTAGAACTCCAATAAATACATTTCCACTTTTAAAACTTTGGAGCAGGAAGGAGAACTCGGATCAAAGATATGACACTTGAGCCAGGTACCAATTACACAGAGCTGAGGATACATTCTGGCTCCATAATATTTACTGTGAAGTCATTCCTCGGCTCGTGTCGGTTTCATATCATTAACTCCTGTGAGACAACTATTTTGAAGAGATCGGACACTTTTGTAAACATGCCAGTTCAACCTACAAACACACATTCTGTAGGCCGACTAACACATACACACTCACGGAGCCACATGTGCAAGTAGATAGCGAACAGAGGAATTGAACTGAGCCACACGCTACTTCTTGGTTTGACAGTTCGCAAACTTTTCAACAGGCAGCCACCCTCAGTGCTTTGTGTTAGTTAGAGTGAGAGTATAGAGACCTCCAGGGTTGGACTGAGGGGATCCAGGCAACAGCCTCCCTAGCACTCCAGCACTGTCAGTGTGGAGAATACTCATATGTTCACCTGGCTGGTTCTCAATGAAGCTGTTCTTGTGTGGGATTTTGAATGACGGATAGGATGTGCCTTCCTTTAATTTATACTATATACAATTCAGTTATTGGGAGGAGGACACATTCAAGTGGGTCTACTGTAGACCTATTACATGTGCCTCGATATGGGAGGTTTAGTCAGATGATCCGTTACTCTTGAAGACGAAAGGAATGAAATAGATAGAGTACAGGGTCATATTATACCTTATGTCATATGACCATCTGGTGATATTCCCCAGTCGCAACGTGACACCCAACAGCCATGCTATGCTCACATGGTCAACAGTTGGACGATGGGCCCCTCTACCACTCTACCACTCCCCTCACCTCCACATCCATAAACTAGAAGCTTACCCATTGATCTGTTTCTGCAGTATCAACACAGTCTGCAGTTTGGTCCTGATGTTGACCTCCTTAGTGCCCTCTCACAGCTCTTTCACATGAGAGGACAACGTTCCCTAATCCCAACAAGCCATTTGAATGGTTATCAGCTCAAAACTGTCTCGATTTGCTCCCTAATCTGGCCCTTTTATCAGATTATAACAGATTTATCACGCTCTCCCCTCTATCTCCGTTTTGGCTTTGGCATGGCAACGACTCTTAGCAACAAAGTGGTGTGGGGTACTGAACACTTTTTGTTTCATATCCCAACCAGGTTTATTGGTGATTATACAAAAACAAGTGGAATTTATATTCCAGGGGTTTTACGATGGATTTGTGGGCTCATTCCTTTAAGTGGAAGTTCTAATCGGATAAGAGAGGAGATGCTGGTTTATGATAAATCCATTCCACACGCAGGTAGATGTCGGCAGCTGTACAGACGATGTTGTTTACTTTTCCATGTAAGCATACTCCTTCTCATCAGAAAAACTTGCTTCAATCTGGAGGGAATGGGCCCGTATTCTGTTAATCGGGTCCAGAAACTGAGCGCCATAGAGTATTACCATAGCAATACAATTATTTTACATCTAGCTACAGTACAAACATGCAGCATACAACCCATATATACAAAAGCCAGGGGACCCCATTTGGTGGTGCTCTCCATCCATTTTCCTCTTAGGGGCAGACTTTTAGTCCTGCTGATCCCTAACTAACTGGCAGACCTCGGGGAGCCCCCACCCCCCTATCCCTCTCCATGGATCACATTCATAGCCATCTGTGCTCTCTACCCATCATGCATCTATCTGAGTGTACAAACATAGCCATGCTAATAGACCCATCGTAAGTGGGGTTGCACTTCATCACAACGGGGGGGGGGGGGGGGGGGGGGGCGACTAGATATTGCCCGTGTACTAGATGTTGTATACATTTTTGTTGAGCTTTCTTTCCTCTGAATTATTTTCTCTGAACAAGTTTACTTTTACTTGAAACTTAAAAATCAAGTGTACAACAATTGAAGTTTGCACATACTGTACAGTAGCTTACTGTGTATAGGTGATTGTTTACAAATATATTGGAGATGGCTATCGACAAGGGATATAGGCCTACGTGGGGCCAGGAGTTTTCCCGGTCAGGTCACATGATCAGGAAAAAGTCAGGGCCCAAATCATATGTTCTGTACTACCGAGAGGTATGGAGTGAGAGAGAGCTTCACCCCATCGGTGCAGTATGCTCTGAGAGGAGGCGGTCATAGTTGTAAGAAGCGCAACACGCAGGGTAAATATTTGCCTCTCTGTGGTAGGCATGCTTCACTGAGGCCAAACGTCTGGGTTCCCTGGGCTTTGTAATTCTCTGTTGTTACAGTTGGTATAGTGGAGAGGGAGGACAAAGTCAGAGGGCTGGGAGACAATGGTGGGAAATGCAATATGATATTGATGACAAATAGCAGGGCACAGCTACAGTATGAGTGTTATTTTTGTAGTTAGTTTTATGTTAAATATAAAAATGTTAAAAATGTTTTTGATCACTCACATCTGCTCTCACATAATCATTCTTTGCTCATGCAATGAAACTGTTGAGAACACATACTGAATACATCTTGAATAAACATTAAATTAAATTCTTCAATTTTCAGGGAATAACATTTACAGGGAAAGAATCCAGGAAACGTGACTGTTCCCACCCAGGTAGAATTGGGAATGTCACAAAGAATTTCCTGGTTGGGTAGATCTTTGAGGTGGGAGTAGGAGAGATGGGTGTATTAACTAGAACCAGCAGGTAATGAAACGTAATGGTCCCATATGGCTCAGTTGGTAGAGCATGGCGCTTGTGGTTTCGATTCCCACGTGGGACCAGTATGAAAATGTATGTACTAACTACTGTAAGTCGCTCTGGATAAGAGCGCTGCTAAATGACAAACAATACACAGGTGGAGAATACTATCATAGCACTTGCCTGACGATAGTAAGACCACAATGGCATTTTACATATATGATAATAGACATAGTTCATCACAATAGTGCTTTGTGACATATTTTCTAAATAGTAGTAATGTGATATATTGAACTAAATTATATGAATGGTTGCTTATGTCGAGTATGACCCATATCTTTTGCCGACTAAAAGTGAATCAAATTATAGCAGATGTATTTTGAATTTTTGGAGATTTGGCCTGTAGATGGTGCTATTCTCTGCAGATCTCTCTCTCTCTCTCTCTCTCTCTCTCTCTCTCTCTCTCTCTCTCTCTCTCTCTCTCTTCTTTCTCTTTCTCTTTCTCACTCTTTCTCTGTGTGTTTCTTTCTTTCTCTCCCTTCATCCCCGCTACACAATCAGCTCATTGTCTCCTCCTCCTTCAGTCCGTCTCTCTCTCTCTCTTCACTGGATCACTCTTTCTGGTGTCACCATTACTTTCTCTCTCTCTTTCTTTCTCTCTGTCCCTATGCCATATTATTGTCTCCCTGCCCCCTCTCTCCCTTTCCTCTCTATTTTCTCCTAACTGGGGTTCTCCCCCTCTTTCTCTGGCTCTCTCTCTATCTCTCTCGCTGCCTCCTATTCTCTATCCATCTCGCTCTGTTGGCATGTTCTGTTGATTGCAGCGTTTCTGTGTGCACTGTCTAGGGCTGCATACCAACATTGCCTGTAACTATTCTGCAGCAGGGGCAAGAAGTGAGGGCAGGGTATGAGGGGAAAGGGTTTGGGTGCGGTAGTGGGGCACACACTCGCCATTCCCAAGGCACTCTGGGGTATTGGGGGAGCCAAGAATTCTTTCTTCCCTGGAACACCTAATCCTTGGGCAGGGGCCAAGGACCACAATCTCCATGCACAACTGACACTGGCCACCGGGGACATTTTAGGGTTTTAGGCGTGTCCTGTTCTCTCTCAGCCTGACCACAGCCAAAGCATGAGAGAAAGGAACAGAAAAAGAAGAGAAAATACATGGACATTGTGTTTATGCAACTCTAAGGTGTACTATTTGAGGGCTGTTTGAGAAGTGAAATGGACAAAACTGCTTGTCTCATGTTGCTATGCAATATATCAAATGATTTTATGTGAAAAGGCAAGCGATCCAGACAAAAATGTATTGTGTAACAATATAAAACTGGCAGTGCTGATATGGAGATAAACACAACGTAATGTAATGTACCTAATCTCCTTAGGTAATGACTGCAAGGGGCGGGGCCCAATGAATCAGCCATCCTGTAGATTCACCAGATACCATTTGCCTCTGATGGCTGTCATTAATGTCCCCCCAGAGACGGCACAAAGTACACATAAGGGTGGGGGGGGGTTCAAAGTGGTAAATACATGTCAAATAAAATCACACCAGTGATAAATACTGTACTTTTACATTCTGAATGTGCCCTGTTAGTGAGTAGAAGCCAAACCATTCTGATTGAGAGAAAACGGGTATCCTATCACACGTCGGTGGCCTGCTAAATGAAACACACTGTTGCAGTTTATGTCAAGCAGGTAAACTTTCGACAGCTGCTGCATCCTGTATGGCAGTGAGGGTTTACACTGCATAAACGCATCACTTCCCTGCTCTGTTTAAGTCGAGTAAACCAAGGATATGGTCGATTACAACGAGCAAAAGCAGGAAATGTCAGGTGCTTACCTCTGGCCCTGCAGGGTCAGTGTAGCTTACGTCTCATGTGTTGAGCGGCTAAAAGTGGCCATACTCACTCCTCTGCTTAGAACCAGAGGTTAAAGGGCAGTCATCTAGTAGTGGAAGGGGGAAGAATGTCGGAAACGTACAGAATAAGTCAAACTACCTAAACATGATGGAGACATATTGTATTGTATTATTTGTGTGTGCTAGAAAAGTATGTACTTTGGAATTTTAAAACAAGGTAACATGATTAAGAATTTCATTGCAGAGTATAAGATTGAAAAAAAAAAATATATATATATATATATATATATATATATATATATAGAATTGAGTTAGCACTGACCTCTCAACGAGGTGCCTTCCTGTCAAAAAGTAAGAGGAATCTGAAGACAAATGTTCAGGGGTCATTTTTTTCACGGATTTTGGGAATCAAGGAAACCAATCTTGGTAGTAGACGCTAAAGTGAGAAGTCAGTTAAAGATGGAATCCGCAGTAAGGGGAAACAGTGCCACTGGCCACCCCATCACCATTGTTACTGATTTTGTTGCTGAGCTGAGGAGCATCGTGCAGCATGGTAAAAAAATGTTGTAGTACATATTGTGCTCTTCTATCACACGGGCAATGATGTCCGAAGGGGAAAAACGGTGTTCGTGGTTTGGAGTGTTTGTGGCTTCTTTGTTGTTTTAATATCGCAAACGGACGTGGCTGTTTCAACATTAAGGATTCCAGCTTTAAGGTTGTAAGTGCAGAGGTGTTTATTCGGGAGAGAAGATTTGAGTTGGTCTTAGTCACCTCTTGTGTGACCTGAGGGGACCCTGAAAGGGTGAGGTATTGAACCAGTGGAGTGATTAATGTAGTTCTCCTTACTAAACAGGCAGGGGAACAATGGGCAGGACCTGGACTAACCCTCTAACTACACTGATCCTGTTCAGCCCCCTAACCAGAATATGACCCTTGTAGCTGAGTCAGTAGTGCACTGCATTGCCTCTTTGAAGGATTCATGGATATTGTTTGGGGGCAAATGCTTTCTCTCTTTCAAGTCTGACTTCACCCAAGTCAATGGCGAGGCGATTGTTTTGTTGCCTGAGGTGAACATTCAATTAATATCCCCAAATTCAGTTCCCAGAAACAAAGTTCACGTCTTCAATGAATCATTTGAAAGATGATGATGTTTGACGTTTTTAGAAGATTTAGATTGATTTTATTGATGTGTTAATTGGAAAATCAACCAAAAATAATCTGCGATGAAATAAACTGAAATTTCACTGATTTTAAGACTAATTAGCCAAACAAATTGAACAATTTATTTCCCCTGCTGATTGACATGAATCATGTTTGATTGTATGACTATGAAGACCATTTAAAAAAAAAAAGTTGATTGTTTTATAAAGTTGCTATATTGACACGTTAACTGCTGTCTTGTACTGTAAAGCTCTGCCCATCTCACTGAAGGACAATGGAGGCATTCACTTCACCGTGTGATGCAAGGCTCTTTTACTGTTTGGGGTACAAGGGGAGGTCCTAACAGGATGTCATCTCTCCTTCCCTGGGTGTATCCAGTCCTGGACAAGCCCTGTAGGTCTGCCAGAGCTTGTTAGAGAGAAAACAGTGTTCCCTGTGCAAGGGCAGCGACAGTGCACCAACTGTCCTGCCTAAACCTTTGAACACACATACACACACGCACGGCCGGTGTAGGGAGACGTCAGGTGATGTTAGCTCAACCTTGGTCCCACAGGGCCAGCTCGTGGGTAAGGGAATCTGCAACAGACCTGATTGCGCACTTCAGCTGCTAAGTGCTAACCAGACACTTCCTATTACAGAGCCAAATACCTCTGCCTCAGGCCCAGGGGAGAGACGAGTGTGGCGGTGAGATGCTTTCCCACCTAGTAGAGTAGAGCAACTGTGGGTAACACACTAAAAATGTCATCCTGAAAATCTTCATGATACAGCGGTCATTTCACTAAAGTCAGGAGTTATGAAAAGGTCAATGGCCGTTTCGAAAGCGTCATTGGCTGCCTTGTGTTCAAAACAATTTAATTCCACTTGACACAGAATTATGTGCAATGGCAACAACAACATGAATTCAGAATATTTAGATTAGGGGCCTGAAGACAAGGAAAGATGACATTTCAGTTATGTAAATTAATATATTCAAATTGCTGTCAGAACTATGAAATCACGTTGGGGTATTTTGGGCCAAATCACTGTTGTCCCCATGGACATGCCCTGGGTGGTTATAATTTGACAGTAAACATGAATGAATAATGCAGGTGCATCAAGATTATTCCCATTTAATTTATGACATTATTAAGATAAATATATGCTGGGTTTATTATGCTTCAACATGGTTATACAATATCCCTTTTTGTAGTCCTGACATTATGTATCATTTACATGAAAGAGTTGTAAGAAATGTTCTAACAATAATCTAGATAGCTATAGCTATTTAAGTAAATGTACATATCCATCTGAGAAGACCAACATATAGGCCTAACTCTGAACTGTATGCCAGGATATGCCCCATTACACACGTTACTGTACATCTGGAACACATTAGATCTGAGTGATTCTCACTTTGAATACATTACCATGTTTTAATAACTCATCAGGAAGACTGTCCATTTCTGCCATGCAGATTTTGAATTCTGTCTGTGTTATAAACAAAGGAGCAGTTCCAGTACTCATCGCAGCATACAGACATCAAAGCCGAGCTGCCAGGAGAGATTCCCACAATGCCTTTTGTGTCAGTGTGAGTGACAGGAGACACATGCCTCTGTCAGGTCCCATCATCAACTCCTGCTTCCGCGTGTGGAATATCTCCTTCTCACAATGAGAGATGATACCAGGGCTAAGACTTGTGGATGAGAGTTAAACAAACAAGAATCAAATCTTAGAGAGACATGTCCTTCTTAGTGGTAAACGTTCCCATGAAAATGTTGCCTTAAACAATTCACTCCCACTGGCTCCATCAAACTCAGTCCCCTCTCCTTGATGATTTAGGGCAATTAACGATAACAAATACTAGCCAAGCTTTTGGTTTATCAGAGAGAAGTAGCCCTTGGCACTACCTTAATCAGTCCTAATAGAAAATTAAGTGTTTCAAGTACCTCATCTGTTTCTAATCAGAGGATGAGGGGTTACCTTAAAGAGACCAAATTGTACTCTGTAATTCACTTTAATGAGCTAGTTATGTTACAGCGATACTTTTTTCAGATAGGAGGGTCGAGGAGTAACAAAATGTGAGCAATTGATGCTACTCTTAATGGAAACTACAGTCAACCACTTTACATTATATTGCACCACCTCTTATTGTGTTTGGGCGATTACTGTCTATGTGTCTTATCTTCATAAATAATGGCATATCAGGACAAGAAAATGAAGATGCATAGTGGTTCTGATTGTGTGCTATTTTTAGTTCTGAAATCTACAAGGTGTGCGGCAGTAAATTTACATATTGTAGTTTAAATATAACAGGGCCAGTTCTCAAATCAGTCAAAGCATTTATTTATCCACTTTTGTATGCCTCATCTCCTTCTACAATGCCCAAGGTGAAAGTTAACAGATACTTATGTCTAGTCCCTCCTTCCCCTTTCCTCTCCTGGTGAAACTGTGAGAGAGGGGAACTTGGTTGTGTTAGGTCAGGTCAGGTCTTGTCGCAACACTGTTTGTTGGCTACCTGGAAGAGTCCTGT
Organism: Oncorhynchus nerka; assembly: GCF_034236695.1. Lineage (NCBI taxonomy): Eukaryota > Metazoa > Chordata > Actinopteri > Salmoniformes > Salmonidae > Oncorhynchus > Oncorhynchus nerka. The sequence continues at coordinate 49,314,283 of NC_088398.1, read as the reverse complement.
CAGACCATGGGATGATGAAATCTGCCGAGGCTGCACTTTATGTTCACCGGAGTGAAGACTTAGTCATGCAACTTTCCTCTGGTTGCTCAACACTTTAATCACAAGGGAAAGACATTTCACCTCCCCTTTTACCCAGTTCCCCTTTTTCCAGATGCAGTTAAGAGGTTTGAACCGTAACTACAGTTACTGTATGTTATAGGCTAACACCAGTGCAGTTCATGGTAACTAACTAATTAAGCTGACCTTGCATGCACAGTAGGCTATTTGCAATGTAGCACAGGAACAGGGTGGACTTGGGTGTTTAATTGGGAATCCTGAGTTGAAATACTAGCTGAGAAGTTTAGGAACTGCGTCTACAAGAAAGAGATGTCTAAGAGAGCTATAGGAAAGGCAAACAAATAGGACTGGGCATAGAGCGGCCTCAAGCAGGGGAAAACTAGAAGGTAGCACTACATGTGATTTGGCTCAGCTGTTAGACTTTTAACATGAAATACTTCATTGTGCTGTATTGGGAGGGAAATCTGGGGCAACATGAAGGAAAGCTATGCAGTTTCATCTTAGAAATGTAAAAAATATGTGTAATCAAATTTTAAATAAAATTGAATATGCACATATTCAATTGAGCATAGTCCATCTCTTTGACACTGACGTCTTTTACTTAGACACTGCGTCCCATGGAGTTGACTTGGTTGGACTTCAAACAAATAGATTTTCAAACCCAGTTTATCCGGAAGATACGTTTGCTTCGTGTTTTTGAGTGACAGGTGAACGCATGGAAATGATCATAGAGGAGAGAACTGGCTGCGGTAAGGAGATGTTACCATCATCAGCCTATGAAGAGTTTGTTGCAGTTGTCCAGCTGTGTTTTGTACCCAATGGGAGTGCCACCCTTTTAGTGTGTGTGAAATGGTGGGCTGGTCTTTCTACTCAGGAATTATATGCTTCATTTTTTGTCATGCACAGATGCTTTGCTGTGCTTCTGTGCCCTACTGTACCTTGTCTATCAGGCCCCAAACTGGAATCACTTTTAAGACTCGGAAAGCTTTAGAACCATCCACATTTTTACAGTCGTTACAGACCCATTTTTTCCATCAACACTTGTTGGCCTCCTTGGTGAACAATTACAGTATAGTTTCAGGGTGGCAAGAATCTAGGGCTTCCTTACACACAACCATCAAAATGGCCTAATCCAAGTTGCTGTAGTTGAATATCATGTTTCACAGCATATGGAAGTGCTAGTCTAGTGGATCATGTCTAATATGACAAGTGTAGTAGCCAATTACAATTGCACCTGTGTAGCAGGATGTGGTTCAGGGGACAGAGACTGGGGGCGGTGGGGAGGGATGGATCGTGGGTGGTTCTGGGAGTACACTGACCCCACTCAGCAGTCCCATTGGCCCAGCTATTTCCTCCATATGCTCCTAGTTATCGTTTTTATTCTGCCTCCCTTCACTTCCCAAGTCATACCAGCTGTCAATGAACTAAGGCTAGGAGCAATCTTTACGTGGGATGGGAAGGGGTCTAGGTCTACTCTGCTGTTTGAAAGACTAACCACACATTGCCAGACTTTGGCTCTGAATTCTCAGGTGACCCCTGGAACTGCCCAGGGGCAGCGGTTGCACTTGTAAACCCAGGCAGGGAAATCAAGATAGTCTCACCATGCCTTCCTCCGGTGCTGCTGTGTGTGAGTTGCTCCATGCACTCCCGTACCGTGGGACTCCTACTGTAATCATACAGATCTGATTTAGATCCTGCCTTTGATCTCTGTGACATATAAATATGTACTGTACAGGCATGAGGTTCCCTTATGGAGGTACAGATTAGATAGAAGGTAGTGATATGAAGGAGGAGCCTGTTTCATCAGAATGGAAACTACTGTAACAATAATTCAATTTGAAAAGGATAAGGTTCAGCTACTGTTAACCAGCCATATGAATTGCCCAAAAGGACCATCAAAAATGATACTTTTGCTTGTTCAATGAACGGTACAAGAACATTATTTACATGTTTTATAGAGGAAACCCAATAGAAGAGCAGTGTACAGTAGAGCAATGTTCCCAATAAATCTGAAATGATTTGATAATATATTAATGATATGACAAGAAATGCAAGGCTATAAGACTTTGCAGCTGCAAGACTTTGCAAGAGAATTCTCAGAATGTGAAGCCTTTGCCAGATAGAGAACTAAATTGGACTGAACGATCAGGCCTCCCTAGTCTCCTAATTCACCGCAATGCAATATAGGTTATAATCCAATTCCCTGCAGAGCGTCAACAATGATACATCAGCCCCTATCAAGTGTAAGTAGCTTTTTTAGCATGATCTTTTACTCAATTTAATGACATCTTCAATTGGGCAGAATGGGTCCAGAGAAGTATCTTTTTCATATTTTATTACAATCTTTGTATAATCTCAAGATAAATGTATTTGTACAGTGTGAGGAAAACCAGCTTTGAGAATGGTGACCCATCATTGGGGGCGGTCAAAATACTGTATGTGCAACTTAGCAGAATTGTGTCGAATCACAAAGTGGACTACCCAACCAAATAAGCAAGTACAGCATCTTTATCGAAGCAAGACTACTCCTCACTCTTGACAATGCAATAACAGGAATTCTCTGTTTAAGTGTATAAAAGTGGACTTACACCCTGTTCCTAGATCCAGAGCATTATGTAGACGACGGCCCACCGTGGTAACAACCTTTTGGAAGTATCAATTTTGTTAGCAGAAGCACATGTCTGATGCTTAACTTTTCAAAATGAGCACATTGCTTCCCCCTCAACACATTTTGAAGTGATCCGGAGAGGTGTTTTAAAGGTTTATTAAGGATATGGAGACTCGGCAGGAGAGTGAGAGTGAGAACAGGAGAGGGATAGAGTGTCCCCTTATTTCCTATCCACAGCTGGGAAAACACTAGTTGGTTTGATTCACTTTGCACATTTGCTACAGGCACAGGTATTCACTCTACCTATGAAGCTCATGTTTGCTTCATGTTTAGGCATAAAGTATTGGGACCTCTAGGAGTGTATTTATTTGAAGGACCTGTGTGGAAAGGAGACCTGTCAAGGTCTGCGTGGCTAAACTATTCCCTGCATTTCACATTCCAGGGACTCTGTCTTCTTGTGGTTCCTATTGGAGGATATGGAGGCACAGGTCCAAGGCAGTCTTTACACAGCCCAGAGAGAATGAAATAAATTATGTTTTTGTCACCATGTGGTTTCCTCAGAAATGCCAAACATTGTGAAATCATCTAGGCCTTCGTCTGCCATAAATTCATTTTCACAGGTTTTGGATGGGAGTCATCGAACTTTCTTGATGAAATGGGAAGTCGTTAAATCATTGAAATACCAGACCAGTTCACAATGGTTGTTTACATGTGCAATATGGTGACACGCTTTGCTTTTACGTATCTGAGGTAGGATTTTGTACGTTCATGGATAAATAACTTCCATAGAGCACTTAGTTACTCACAGTGATCTTGCATTGCTATCTGTAGAACAGAGAAGGCTTTGCTTTGGCTGTCTCTCAAAATCTCCTCCTGTCTTTGTGAGATGGTTAGTTGTCGACACAAGGCTTAACCTTGTGTTGTCCTACACATACCTCCCCCATAGTGCCACCATGAAGAGATGTCACGCAGGCAGAAACACACCACACACTGTAGCTTCCATTTTGTCTTTGAACAAAGCTGTGGACATTGAATGCTACTGTGTGTTGTAGGTATTGCCATTGTAGTGGCGTTGCCATGACTAGAAAGTGAAAAGCAATGGTGGAGATTAGATCTATACAATATCATCGTTGTTATTCGCTGGTCGAATACAGTGTTGGTTACTGTGCTTGTACATGTTCATGCCACTTGTGAAAGTATAACTCTAGCGATTTGAATCGAAATAACATGGAAAGTAGTCACAGAGCGACCTGGTCCCAATTAAATCAATTAGGTAAATCTTCTCAGAAGAATTCATATGTCCTGACATTATGCTATGAAAGAGACTGTTCATTCACTAGCAACATGCATTGCAACAAAGGCTTGTCAGATACCAAACAGAGACTGAAATCCAAAATTGTCACTTTTTCCAAAAGTCTCCAGTAATCCCTCGGGATGTCAATTTATGACACTTTCACTTTCATACTGTGTTCTATATTCCTCCATGTTTGAACATAAGAAATTATATTCAGCATTGAATTTCACATCACCATCTGAATTGGAGAGGTACATGTTTATCTTGGTGTAACGTGTGTCTCAACAAAATGAGCATTTCACATGTTTGAGTATGACTGTTTTCATGCAATATTTACCAACACTGCCATATTTAACATACTGCTATAAGTACTTTGATTCCTTCTTATTAAATATTGATAAGTTATCGACTGTATGCTGAAATGCACGCATCAATATTTCTCTCTTTAGATACTTAACACATAGACTTGATGCACAACTTTCAACTTGAATTACAATCTAAAAAGCGTGACCATATGCAGTAGGGGGCAGCTCTGATCTCCAACTCAACGGCACTCTTTCATTTGAAGAGATCAAATGGTGAATGCAATGGCATGCAAATCGAGACGTGTCAAACATGATGTAATTCGCCTGTAAAGTCATGATGGAGGTCTCAGGCCGTCTTAACTCTGCCACTAGTTTATAGGAGGACTAGATAGAGAACTTTAGATGATGTGCCTTTGAAATGTATTGAAACTGACGATCAGATAAATAGACTGTGAATAATCCCTAAAAAAAAATGGCCTTTTCAGGTAATGCTTAGTAATCAAAACCTTTGAATGTATAACACCACTCATCTTATTATAACAGCTGTTGATATTAATTCACTGTAGACACCAAATTATGTCTCTGAAAGTGTACTCATTCAACAAACCCAATGGCATACAGTATTTGGTCTAATTACAATTCTACTGCAGTATGTTTCACACGTTTTCTCATCCCATGTCAACACAACACACACAGTCATCTCAAACATGCAGCAGGGAATCCCCATCCCAGCAGGAAATCTCCATCCCAGCATGCCACAACAACACAAGCCCTGGTGCCATACAGCACAAAGGATTATGTCATCGTTCCTCAATTAGTTTCACCTGCACCGGGACTCACTGTGCCTGGCTGTCAAAGCAGGTATACCCTCGCGGGTGACTCTTGCCTGAATGCAATGTGGATCAATAAGGGCAAGCTCTCTCTGTACTTTCTCTCTCCTTTCTCTTTCTCTCTCCTTTCTCTTTCTCTCTCCTTTCTGTTTCTCTCTCTGTTTCTCTCTGTCTCTCTCTCTCTCTCTCTCTCTCTCTCTCTCTCACTCTAACCCCTCTCTCTCCTTTCTTTCTATCTTTCTCTCTCTCCCCTCTAATATATATGTGTTCCCCTCTCTCTCTCTCTCTCTCTCTCTCTCTCTCTCTCTCTCTCTCTTCCCCTCGCTCTTTCTTTCTCTCTTTCTCTCTCTTTATCTCCCCCGTCATGGATAAGTGAGTTGCAGTCATCCCAGTAGACACTGAGCACCTGGCACACGCCTGCACCTGGCTGAGGGCCAGATAGCTCACTGAGCATGTTCCTGAGGGTGGCACTGTGCTGCCAGCCTCCCCTTTCCTCTACCTCCACATACAGCTCCTGCCTTCTGATCTCATCTGACTTCCCCTGAGAGGTGCTGGGTGGTTCGGTGCGCTCAATTACCTGTGGCAGGGCTGTTTGTTCAACAACACGTTTACATCACCTCTCATTATACTCATTATAATACTCTCTCTCTCTTTCTCCCCTGTCTCTCTCCCTCTCTCCCACGTGTATTTCTCTCTTGCTATCATGCTCACTGTCTCTCTCTCCTTCACTGCATTACTGTGCTCTAGTGAAAAGCATTTCATATTATTACAAAATGTCAGTAATATTTTTTTGCGAAATAATGTAATATCCAACTGCAGAAATATTTTGGTGTGAAATTAAATAAAAAACGGCACTAACACTGAACCTGAATCAATCTGTTTACTGTAACATCATAATGAGCGCCAGTAGCAATGAATGTATGCCTGAACGAACATGCGCATGTGTGGTATGGTAGTCTTACATACGAAAAAACAAAGGGGGTAGAGGGCCAGCTTACCAGGGCAGCCTGCCCTATGAGCCCCCGCTCTGGAGTCCTCCAGCTGTGCAGCTCTAGATGAAAAAGGCCTGGGCAGCAAGGGAGTGTGTGTGTGCGGCTGAAGGGATGTTTGTGCCTTAAGCCATCCTCTCCTTTCTGACCATATAATGTAAATGCCCTTATGAAGGAAGCAGAAATGAAATGATGAAGCAGCCAACAACTCACTCTGCAGGGTTTGTGTCTAAAACAGAACAAAAACACAAACAATGAGTTCTCAGTATGAATAAATTATAAACTGTGGAAATAATCAATATTTAACCTTGCAATTACATTTTATTATATTTTAGCTTGGGGATAGTTGTGGATACTGTAGGCCTACGTGGGTGGATGAGACCTTACAGAAACAAAGACATTTTACTCACAGATTCCTAGAGCTGGTTGATTATATATATTTGTAACCTGCATAGAGATACAGTACAGAATTACACATCTCACCACTGAATGTAAAAACTTTTAGGGAGCAGGTGTGGTAAAACTAAGAGGCATTTTTTTCATAAATGGATATGCAGTATATGAAGAAGAGTCGGAATCTGCATCATGTGACATACAGTAGCTCAACAGACAAGTGTCATCTTTCCTCTACATCTTCCTTTGCATCTGCTGTCACAGAGACACCTGCCTGAGCACTCACCCAGGACAGATGGCATAGCATAGAAGGCGGGCATGCCCAGGCATGTCTGATGCCATCTGCGCTAGGCAGGTGCCTGAATACACCCAGCACCCACTGTCCCTCGCTTAGGGGCGTGTGGGTAGCGCGCCAAGCCCTACCTGACTAGGGACAAACATCTTCATTTACACCCCCCCATCCCCCCGTACCTCTTGTTGTCTTTAGAGCAAAAAGTTACCCCGATCTGGGAGGTCAGTGAGGACCATGGCGACCCGTCAGAGCAGGGAGGCGCCTCGGCATCACAGGCATGGCATTGTGGGAAAAGAGAGACGGCCACTGTTCGTGGCCGCTGGTCACAGCTGCGTACTGCGAGACCAGGGACAACTGACAACGTATATCAATGTGGACGCTGTAGGGATGTTCCTCAGGGCTAAAAGGCTTAAAGAGGCTCACTGTTTAAGGTTGTACGTCTCGCTAAAAGTATCCCATAAATCACAGAGATGTGCTGCGGCTTTTATTGGTTTCACCCATGAGGGAAGATAGGATACAAATGAAGGCAACAACACTTCTGGGAATTTTCCAGTGTGTGAGGTTTGTGTGTAAGGCACTACCACTACCACTACCACTACTATCTACTACTACTACTACTACCATGAATGATTAATTAAAACACTGAGATGTAACAGTTGTTGTAGAATTGTTGAGTTATTATATTGGTTTATAGAAGTCAATAAAAGCAGCCTTTGAGGATAAGGCAAGAAGATGAGGCAGATGACTGTATGATACGTGGCACTTGGTTGTATACAATATTATAAAAAATCAACAGGAAGTTCAGTCTCTCAAAATGGTTTAAAACTGAGGTCCCAGCAGGTTAGGATTAAGGTGAGGCACCACACCTAATAGAGTATTTTTTCCCCTTATTCATATCACAATGAACTTTACCAGTTTAACGAAGACACAAATATAATACTTTTTTGTATTACAATTTTTCTGAAATATAATAATAATAATTGACAACATATGAGCAATTATCTCTATACAAGTCTGGATAATATATCTAAGGATAACCACACACAATTTGGTGAATGCAGATGTTTCTGAAGCTGAAAAAAAAAGAAGTTGACATGTGGGAACGGTCTGACTTTCCGGAAATTACAGTTAAAGAGAAGTACAATGAATTTAGTTTACCAAATGCCAAAGGCCTTTTTAGACCCAATCATGATCTCTTCAAAATAAGTTACTATTACAAACGGTCCAGTTTGTAAAATTCTCTATGCAATGGGCTTTTAAATGATATATGATTTAAATAGTAGCTTCACAATTATGGATTTCTGTCCATTTGAATGTAGTTCAAATTCATGACATTCGGGCGACAGTAGTACGTCAAGCAAAATAAAATAAAACATACATTTGTATCCAGTTTAAAATAAAAAAAAGTTTACTTTTAGAGGGACCAAAATACACAAAAAAAATCACAAAATTGAGAAATAGATGAAAAAATGTCATTTCAGCCTGTGGTGCCTCGCCTTAAGACCATCGACATATATGAGCATTTGTCTTCACTGACCCACCGGAAGCATGGCCTGTAAAAAGACCAAAGCCATTAGTTGCTGCTGAATCTTCCACGCGCAGCATGCAGCTCCTCTCCTGTGAAGCATTAAATGACCATCTCATGTTAACTTCCATGCTTTATTCTTAACGTTTGCCTCAAGCATCATCCAAGGGTGAACTCCTTGCCCTCACAACTAGGCCAAAGCAAAACTTTGAAACACTTTAAGAAAGAGAGAAGTTCTAGAGGGTGTCAGGTCTTTAAGCTCTTCACTTTTTGTTGTTGATATTCTACATCGGAGATTGCATGCAATGACACTGATTCTCATGGGTTATGTTAAAACAGGTGAATAAGGATAAAAAACAACTTATGTAATCAATCATTTGAGGGAATGTGTACATCGTGATGTACATTCAAATGATTGTGAGGACACCCATGGGTACTAAAGCATTGCCTTATTGGTAAAGCAGCACAAGTGTCAAGTCTCGTCACAGGAAGCTGGATAGTCCCCAAGGCTTCCCTGTTGCTTAAACAGCCTCCTTGCTGTGATTTACTCTTATATTCCTGAGAAGAAAAAACACACATCTCAAGGAGACAAACAAACATGTTTTTCAAAAGCATAGAACAGATAATGATTTGATCCTCTCCTCTCCCCCCGAGGAGACGATTTGGATGTGAAAGGACCGAGGAATGGGGACAGAGGAGAACCACAGGCAGTTATGAATGTGCGTTTGATTTCATAAACGAAGGGGGATCTGTGGAGGCACAGTGGGCTGCTTGTTGAGCTTTCGCCCAGATGTGCGCCCGTTCAGATAGCGCTAATCAATGACGCCCTGTTTGCTGGGTCTGGTCTGGGTGGGCTCTCCTTGTTCTGGGATGGAGAGACACTGAGGGGCCCTGATCCCCACCTCACCCCAGGGGATGGCACACAGCCCTAAGAGACCAGACAGGGCCTTGGAGCGCCCGCAGGGCTGGGCTAAAATGGGAAAGATTTAGCACCATAACAGATCATTGTGAAGCGCTCTCTGCTCTCACTGACTGGAAATGTACTATAGCAAATAACTAGTCCATACCAAACCACGAGGGGTTTTATTTTGTGTATGACATTATGTCACATTATGTACCAATGCCTTTTATTTACAATATATTTAGAATTCTTGGAACATATTTTTTACACAGGCTTTTACAAGTATTCTGCACACGAATGATCGACAGGGATACAACAACATGGCCAACTACATTCCTATACCGTAGTAGCTCCATTTGTCTAAATCTACAACTTTTCAGGACTACCTTGGTAGTGAGGGAAGGACTTTTGAGAACACTTCAAGTTCTGTAGACAGCTTAATATAAGCTGACAAATTCCAAGATATATGGGAATTTGCTGACAAGATTTGCCAGAGTGGGTAAGAGTATGGGCCTGTAACGCTGACAGATAGACACTATAATGGGGAATCTCTATGTATCACCACTCATTTAAATAGGAGAGGAAACGGTGAGCTGAAGTGATATCTCAGTTTGTATACTTCTGGTGTCTTAATTAGTGACACAGATATATATAAATCAATTTACTAACTAAAAACAGCATGGTTGCAAACCTATGAGTTACATCAGTAAATTGTATGCAATGGCCTGAGCATGGCTAATGTGTGTGTGTGTGTGTGTGTGTGTGTGTGTGTGTGTGTGTGTGTGTGTGTGTGTGTGTGTGTGTGTGTGTGTGTGTGTGTGTGTGTGTGTGTGTGTGTGTGTGTGTGTGTGTGTGTGTGTGTGTGCCATTGGACATTAAATGCTACCATTGTTGAATGAAATCAAAGATTTCCTGTGTAGCTCTATGACAAATTCACTCTTAAGGTGTGTTAAGAGGGGAACTTCCGTGACATCACAAGCTGTGAACATAGAGCTCAGGCAGAATGTCATTTTATTGAGTGTGTAAGTCTACGTGTACTGTACTTTATTGTCTTTACCCCTTCCTGGTATCTTACAGAATCTCTACATCCTGTATTAAATCACTTCACTTCTCCCTCCTCTCCCTCCATCCAGCTCTCTTCCATTCAAAATGACCACCATCCATCGCTTTTCTTGGTAATCTTTACTAGTAGATGCTAATGCTAAAACACCTGTCACTAAAGCGGAGGGAGCACATCCCGTAATGTCCCCGGTAAGCAGATTACACACTGTAATGCCAGGTATTTGAGAAATATTCATGTAGCTAAGTGCTTATGCAATGTCTCAAAGCCTCCCTGGCTTTTAGTTTTCACCATCCATCCAGCCATCCCTCCCTCCTATCCTCTTCTCCTGACAGAAGCCTGAGGCCTGTCATAAACATCAAAGGCCCATCCCAGACACGGCTCAGTGTGAAATCACATGCTTGTTCTCTGTTGACAGTACTAGATACACAGAAGAATGAACTCTTTATCAGAATTCTGTCTATGTTGACAAGATCTGGTTATGTGTTTATCTTGTTGATGATCCAGTAGATTTGATCAAATACTGTTAACACTGAGACTAGTTATACAAATAAACCATATAGCCTATAGATCATCTGTTGTTTTCAGTATTGCTTGTTCCATGTAAAAGTATGCATTACAGTTTAGAATGTAATTTCAGTCATTATAGCGTTATTACATAGGTATAAGAGCAACTTAAATGTTGCAATTTTAAGTGTTACCAAGTAATGTTTATGAATATGTCCAGAAAAACATTGATTGATGGATTGAATCAGCAATATTCTGTATATTTTGTTGATATTAACCGCATCCTCTTAGCTGCCAATGAAATTGTAGTGATTCTATATAATTCAGTTGACAGGTAGAGACACAGGAAATAGCTGTAAAACCACAGGGGAGTGCCTCGGCTCCCAGCATGTTGTCTTCACCATTTCAACAAACAGGAGAGAAGAGAGATCAAGGATACACACAAGTATGTCTAACAACTGGAACAGATTTGATCAAATTACTGTAATTAGAGCATTACGGTGAGCCACCGACCGACCGCTTGCTCATTTGCATCCAGCCTACATCTCTCTGGTTGGCTGCACCATTTAATGAGAGGAAAAGATTAGAATCATTCAGGAGACTGCTCCACCTTGCTGCTCCACATCTGAGTCAGGTTAACAGCAACACAGCGGTTTATTAAATAACTGTTGAGACACCATTACAGAATGGTTATGGAGCACGGCTGAAACAGTTGTTTGACCGGACAACTTGAGGGAACATGAGAATGGGAGTTGCATGTTGCAGGAAATGCAGCTCAACGTTAAACAGAATGATTCATAAGTTATACAGTACAGTACAGAACTTGGTCCGGCCCTGTTGTTAAGTCAGGTGCAGCTCACCAAACAAGGATTCTAGACAATATTGAATGGACTTTATTGGTAATATTGTTTCCTCCTGTTTTGGGTTAATTTGGAGTTCATAGATGAGAAGCTTTATCAGAGCACTCATTCCAGGAGAGGCCAACAATAGTGTCTTGGCAAGAGCCTAAAAGTAAACATGAATGTACAAAGTGGTGTAACTGTGTTTTGAAAGTGAGTGTCCAGTGAAGCATCCGTTCTTTTTGTCCTCTCCTCCTGCACTCTATTGTGCTAGAGAAGATGAGGTAATGACGTTATCCAAGCCAAGGTGTGTGTTAGTATTCGTGTTTTTTATTTCTCCATTTCCAGGTTTTGTAGCACACTCCTGATAGAGACAAATCATTTACTTCCCTCAACCGGTGAGACTCTCAATGTCATTGGGACACACATCTTTGCTCACATACTTGACATATTGCCATATCAATGGTTCTTCTTTCTTGTTACGTGACAGTTTCAGCATCCTCTCGTCAGTGTTATTTTATTTGTCTGTGTTCAATCCTAATATTTCCAACTTCCCTACATTTCTTTTACATCTCTGACGATAGCATCCCTTTCTCAGATGTCAGTTTCTTTGAATGACTCCCTGTAGCAGAGCTCTCTGCATTGCATTTTTATCCATGCGTGATGGCCAGGATGTGTTATACCGTTATACTGAAGTCTCTCCCCTCCTCTTCTCTCCTCTCCTCTCCTCTCCTCTCCCCTTCTCTCTTCTTCTCCTCCTCTCTGCTTACCCAGCAGTCTAACTACTGTAACAGTGTGAAGTAAAGTGGCTGTATGGTACGTGTGGATCCCCAGGGTCAGCCCCACGTGTCTCCACATGACAGGGGTCAGGCCGCATTTTGACAGCCAGATTTATGGTCTGCTGACAGGATCATCTGGGACCAATGGGCTGGGGATAAGCTGTGTCTAAATCAGTCATTTGGTCCAGTCATATCAGAGTGGCAGACTCAAGATGTCCTCCGCAGCTAAACTGACCATCTTCAGCCTCCCTCTGTGAGAGATGGCTGTGTTTGACTGTTGATCTATGGGTGGGTATGTTGATGTATACTCCCCCCAGACTGTAGAGATGTAAAATGAAATGGTTGAGATGCCTTGACTGTGGCAGCAGGGGGCAGGGGTAGAGTGTTGAAGGGCTACAGTATGTCCTATTTGTGCAGGGAGGAGAGGATGAGGTGGAAGAGATATTACATCGAATTTACTTTTCACAAAATCTATTTATGGGATTTCTACATCTGGTCATCTGGTCATCTTCGACCTTTGACCTATTGTATTGAGGATAAACATATGTACAGAATGCACAGTGAGGACAGTGTGTGTGTGTGTGTGTGGGACAGATAGAGTTTGCACATGCTTTCTCAGGGGCCCAGATAAAGCGAGAGACATTCTGAGGAGTTCATGCAGCCGGTAACAGGAAACTACGAGTGGAAGAAATAAAGAAAGAAAGAATGAAGGAGGGAGAAAAAGACTGGTCAGATGATTCCAGAAGGGAGGCAGAGTGTGTGTCGTTTTTTACAAGGTAATTATCACTAATGATAGTGAGGGCGGGCGGGGTGCGAGTTGAATATAACTCACTGGTCATTTGAGAAAGTGACAGGGGAAGGGAGCCAATCAGAGCTCTCCAAACACTCATCAGGCTCAGCGAACTCTTGGTTGTTATGTAAACACTGGCCTGTTTCTTCCCTTGGTTCTAGTGATAAAGTAAAGGGGTGAGCCATTAGGCTGTGTCATGTCGCTGGTCTTTGTCTGTTTCCCTCAGAACAGTGAGGAGCAACACTACAGACACCTTAAGTGCTGTTAAGCCATCGGAGTGGGAGCAGACATGGGATAACGTAATTTAGAATGAAAAACTGTTGAGGGGGAGACATTTTGTTTCAGATAATGGGTCTGTAAATGCAGGACATTAATCCACATAAACATTAGTCAGATTCCTGTCCAACACCGGATGTAGCACTACGTTCTGTGGGAGAGGGGTTGTGGCCTGGGGTAAAAAAAAAAACCCACCACAACCAGTTTATCTCTTTTAGCAAGAGGGGACGGTTGGGAAGATCCAAGCAGTCAAATTAGTCATGTAACTGTTGTTCATACCCTCAACAGCATTTGTTGTAATTGCAGCAGCTATGTAGGGTACACAGCACTGTACAAACATGTACAGATTTAGGATCATAATTTGAGCCAGTTTGCTAAAGCAGGACAAATATTCTGCAGCAACAGGAAATGTGCAGTATTTTCTGGATTATAATTAATATTCATTTTTTGTAGGGGTTGATACATTTTACATTAGGGCAAATCAAGTTTGACATTTTAAAGTGGAAATTACAAACTTTAGAAGCCTTTTTATACTTGGAATGCACTACAAGTTTGCATTTCATGCTGTGCAGGAAACTTCTCATCAAAAAATTAAGATCAAATTAAGATCATACATCTGTACTGTAGATTCCTGTAAAGTTCATACTAATTTTGTTTGAATCTAATGGTAATAATGCAAAATAATCACAAACAAACAACATACACATTGCTAACTCTTAATGCCAAGCTTTAGTTAAGCCATTATGTACTATGAATTGACTTCATCAGTTTTCTTTGGCTCAAAGAGGAAAACTTTGTGAACATGTATGTGAGACAAAGAATTAGTTGGAAGTGGCAGTCCTCTTTGTATGAACCGCTGGGGGTCAAACAGTCAGACTGTAATTGGTACAAAGTGGCGGCCTGTCTACCATTAGCCACTTGAACCCTCAACGTCGTCTGTCAGTAGGGGGTCCTACAGGGGTGGGTAAATCTGCAAGTGTGTGTGTGTGTGTGTGTGTGTGAAGGGGTTGGAGGTGAAATGATCCCCCTTCATCCTCTTTTCCCACCAACTACCGTTGTACACCTGAGACCCTATTGTTTTTGCAGTGAAAAGAATGAGGTTTCTGCCCAAATGTGAGTGAAAGTTGATGGAGGAAGTGTTCCATATGCCATTTCCTGTAAAATAAAATCTATAATGTTTGGTGATATAGACTTCCCTTATTCTCAAACAAATTTGAGGAACATTGGCCTACATCTGTTCTAAAGCACACAATTCATCCAAAGAATGTTTAAAAGCCAGTGCGTTAGAGGATAACTTTGTGAAAAAGTAATGTGGACATAGCTAATACCCTTAACAAATTCAATAAATATGTTAACAGAGAACGTTTCTCATCAACTGAGAGTTAAGTGGCGCCGTTACTTTCTGGGCGACAGACTCGCAGATGTTTTTATTGAAATTAGATATTTTTTCTCTAATCTAAGACACTGTATCGTTGTGCATTAATCAAATAGTGTGAGAGAGAATGGGCTTGAGAAGGGTTGTGACACAGGTAATGCTTTCATATCGCATGAGAAACCACAGGACTTGACTGGAGGGACCCTCCTTTAAAAGTATGCCAGAGAATGCTATCAGAGACAGGAAAGGAGAGTTTACTACATCTCCTGCAAATGGTCCAAGTTAAAGGGACATTCCAAAATATTCATAATCTCCAGCACCACCCCAACATCAACATATGTGAAAATGACGGGTTTCTATGTTTTGTAGTAAAAAAGATAAAGGAATGACATCATCAACCAAATGGTTGACAATTGGTAGGCAATTAGTAGGCAATGCCTACTCATAATTGGTTAAAATCACATGATGCACAGTGATGATGTGATTGGAAACACCTACTCCCTCTATGTTTTCCACAAAACGTGCCATATGTTGATGTTAGGGTGGTGCTTAAGATGATGAATATGAAGTGAAATGTCCCTTTAAGCAAGAAGGTTAAACTAATGTGATGGTATTTGTGTTATGTTGATACTGTTGGGGCTATTATGTTGCAACCTCCTCACTTCATGCATTTACGCAGATTTAAAGCTACTGTATTAGGGTTGGGTGATATCCAGAACTATCCATACTGTTCCTGTATGGTATTACCCGCAATACACATAAGGGGCTCTATTTCTTCTTTTTTTAAATGTAATATTACCCCCTTTTTCTCCCCAATTTAAAAATATTCAATTGCGATTCAATTACGATCTTGTCTCGGGAGAGGCGAAAGTCAAGGCATGCGTCCTCCGAAAAATGACCCACCAAGCCGCGCTTAACCCGGAAGCCAGCTGCACCAATGTAAAAGAAAGACACAGTTTAACTGACGACCAAAGTCAGATTGCAGGTGCCCGGGCCGCCACAAGGAGTCGCTAGAGCGCGATGAGCTAAGTAAAGCCCCCCCGGCCAAACCCTCCCCTAACCCAGATAACGCTGGGCCAATTGTGTGCCTCCTTATGGGACCGAACCCCAGGTTTGACTGATGACGCAACACAGTGATGCAGTGCACTTAGACCACTGCACCACTCAGGAGACAAGAGACGTTATTTCTTTCCAAATATAAAAAATAATAATTGGCATCTTTGTAATTTATTTGAGATAGCTAAACTAAAAATCAGCTAGCATGAGGCAAGGCAGAAGCAGCTCAGCCAAAGACCTGAGCCAGCTAGTTTGAATCAGGTTTGAATCAGGTTTGAATAATCTCTCGAGGACAGATTCACTTGTAAAGAGTGACCAAAAACAGCATCTGATATCAGAATAGCGATTACTAACTTTGAACTGGATGAAGATATTTTCTTTAATGAGTCCGACACGAAGGATATACTGCTTCTCCGAGACTAGGCCCAAATGCTTGTCATTCGCGTGAAGAAAATATGGAAATACAGGGGGCGAAGATCAGGGTGCCATGTGAGAATTTGTCGGTGAGTGGGTAATCCGCCTCTACCATCCATTTTATTGGACAACGTGCAATCACTGGAGAATAAACTGGATGATCTCCATTCAAGACTATCCTACCAACGGGACATTAAAACTAAAATATCTTGTGTTTCGCCGAGTCATGGCTGAACGATGACTTGGATAATATACAGTTGGCTGGGTTTTCCATGCATCGGCAGGACAGAACAACTACGTCTGGTAAGACGAGGTGTTTGTGGTGTATTTTGTCAATAACAGCTGGTGCGCGATGTCTAATATTAAGGAAGTCTAGAGGTATTGCTCATGATAAGCTGTAGACCACACTATCTACCAAAAGAGTTTTCATCTATATTTTTTTGTAGCCGTCTATTTACCACCACAAAATGATGCTGGCACTCTAAGACCACACTCAACAAGCTGTATAAGGCCATAAGCAAACAAGAAAATACTCATACCAATCCATTTCACCTAGTTTCTACCAGCATGTCACATGTGAAACCAGAAGAAAAAACAATCTAGACCACCTTTACTCCACACACAGAGACACATAAAACGCTCTCCCTCGCCCTCCATTTGGCAAATCTGACCATAATGATTCTTGCTTACAAGCTAAACCTAAAGCAGGAAGTGCCAGTGATTTGCTCAATACTTTTAATTTTAATTTGATTTATTTCACCTTTATTTAACCAGGTAGGCCAGTTGAGAACAAGTTCTCATTTACAACTGCGACCTGCCCTAGATAAAGCAAAGCAGTGCGACACAAACACCACAGAGTTACACATGGAATAAACAAACGTACAGTCAGTAACACAATAGAAAAAGATATGTACAGTGTGTGCAAATGTAGTAAGATTAGGGAGGTATGGCAATAAATAGGCCATAGTGGTGAAATAATTACAATTTAGCAATTTAACACTGGAGTGCTAGATGTGCAGAAGATGAATGTGCAAGTAGAGACACTAGGGTGCAAAGGAACAACAAAAAATAACAATATGGGGATGAGGTAATTGGGTGGTCTAATTACAGATGGGCTGTGTACAGGTGCTCTGACAGCTGATGCTTAAAGTTAGTGAGGGAGATATAAGACTCCAGCTTCAGTGATTTTTGCAATTTGTTCCAGTCATTGGCAGCAGAGAACTGGAAGGAAAGACAGCAAAAAGAGGAGTTGGCTTTGGGGATGACCAGTGAAATATACCTGCTGGAGCGCGTGCTACGGGTGGGTGCTGCTATAGTGACCAGTGAGCTGAGATAAAGCGGCTTTACCTACCGCAGACTTATAGATGACCTGGAGCCAGTGGGTTTGGCAACGAATATGAAGTGAGGGCCAGCCAACGAGAGCATACAGGTCGCAATGGTGGGTAGTATATGGGTCATTGGTGACAAAATGGATGGCACTGTGATAGACTACATCCAATTTGCTGAGTAGAGTGTTGGAGGATATTTTGTAAATGACATCGCCGAAGTCAAGGATCAGTAGGACAGTCAGTTTTACGAGTGTATGTTTGGCAGCATGAGTGAAGGATGCTTTGTTGCGATATAGGAAGCCAATTCTAGATTTAATTTTGGATTGGAGATGCTTAATGTGAGTCTGGAAGGAGAGTTTACAGTCTAACCAGACACCTAGGTATTTGTAGTTGTCCACGTATTCTAAGTTAGAGTAGTGATGCTGGACGGGCGGGCAGGTGCGGGCAGTGATCGATTGAATAGCATGCATTTAGTTTTATTTGCGTTTAAGAGCAGTTGGAGGCCACGGAAGGAGAGTTGTATGGCATTGAAGCTCGTCTGGAGGTTAATTAACACAGTGTCCAAGGAGGGGCCAGAAGTATACAGAATGGTGTCGTCTGCGTAGAGGTGGATCAGAGAATCACCAGCAGCAAGAGCAACATCATTGATGTATACAGAAAAGAGAGTCGGCCCGAGAATTGAACCCTGTGGCACACCTATAGAAACTGTCAGAGGACCGGACAACAGTCCCTCCGATTTGACACAGTGACTCTATCAGAGAAGTAGTTGGTAAACCAGGCGAGGCAAACATTTGAGAAACCAAGGCTGTCGAGTCTGCCAATAAGAATGTTGTGATTGACAGAGTTGAAAGCCATGGCCAGGTCGATGAATACGGCTGCACAGTAATGTCTCTTATCGATGGCGGTTATGATGTTGTTTAGAATTTTGAGCGTGGCTGAGGTGCACCCATGACCAGCTCTGAAACAAGATTGCATAGCGGAGAAGGTATGGTAGGATTCGAAATGGTCAGTAATCTGTTTGTTAATAACTTAGCTTTCGAAGACCTTAGAAAGACAGGGTAGGATAGATATACTGTAGGTCTGTAGCAGTTTGGGTCTAGAGTGTCACCCCCTTTGAAGAGGGGGATGACCGCGGCAGCTTTCCAATCTTTGGGAATCTCAGACGATACAAAAGAGAGGTTGAACAGGCTAGTAATAGGGGTTGCAACAATTTCAGCAGATATTTTTAGAAAGAGAGGGTCCAGATTGTCTAGCCCGGCTGATTTGTAGCGGTCCAGATTTTGCAGCTCTTTCAGAACATCAGCTATCTGGATTTGGGTAAAAGAGAAATGGTGGGGGCTTTGGCGGGTTGCTGTGGAGGGTGCCGGGCAGTTGACCGGGGTAGGGGTAGCCAAGTGGAAAGCATGGCCAGCCATAGAGAAATGCTTCTTGAAATTCTCAATTATAGTGGATATATCGGTGGTGACAGTGTTTCCTAGCCTCAGAGCAGTGGGCAGCTGGGATGAGGTGCTCTTATTCTCCATGGACTTTACAGTGTCCCAGAACTTTTGGGGGTTAGTACTACAGGATGCAAAGTTCTGTTTGAAAAAGCTTGCCTTAGCTTTTCTAACTGCCTGTGTATATTTGTTCCTAACTTCCCTGAAAAGTTGAATATCACGGGGGCTATTCGATGCTAATGCAGAATGCCACAGGATGTTTTTGTGCTGGTCAAAGGCAGACAGGTCTGGAGTGAACCAAGGACTATATCTATTCCTAGTTCTACATTTTTTGAGAGGGGCATGCTTATTCAAGATGGTGAGGAAGGCACTTTTAAAGAATAGCCAGGCATCATCTACTGACGGGATGAGGTTTATGTCATTCCAGTATTCCCTGACCAGGTCAATTAGAAAGGCCTGCTCGCATGTGAGTCTGGAAGGAGAGTTTACAGTCTAACCAGACACCTAGGTATTTGTAGTTGTCCACGTATTCTAAGTTAGAGTAGTGATGCTGGACGGGCGGGCAGGTGCGGGCAGTGATCGATTGAATAGCATGCATTTAGTTTTATTTGCTTTTAAGAGCAGTTGGAGGCCACGGAAGGAGAGTTGTATGGCATTGAAGCTCGTCTGGAGGTTAATTAACACAGTGTCCAAGGAGGGGCCAGAAGTATACAGAATGGTGTCGTCTGCGTAGAGGTGGATCAGAGAATCACCAGCAGCAAGAGCAACATCATTGATGTATACAGAAAAGAGAGTCGGCCCGAGAATTGAACCCTGTGGCACACCTATAGAAACTGTCAAGATGGTGAGGAAGGCACTTTTAAAGAATAGCCAGGCATCATCTACTGACGGGATGAGGTCAATGTCATTCCAGTATTCCCTGACCAGGTCAATTAGAAAGGCCTGCTCGCAGAAGTGTTTGACAGTGATGAGGGGTGGTCGTTTGGTTGCAGACCCATTACGGATGCAGGCAATGAGGCAGTGATCGCTGAGATCTTGATTGAAAACAGCAGAGGTGTATTTGGAGGGCGAGTTAGTTAGGATGACATCTATGAGGGTGCCCGTGTTTACTGATTTGGAGTTGAACCTGGTAGGTTCATTGATAATTTGTGTGAGATTGAGGGCATCAAGCTTAGTTTGTAGGATGGCCGGGGTGTTAAGCATGTCCCAGTTTAGGTCACCTAGTAGCACGAGCTCAGAAGATAGATGGGGGGCAATCAATTCACATATGGTGTCGAGGGCACAGCTGGGGGCAGAGGGAGGTTGATAGCAAGCGGCAACAGTGAGAGACTTGTTTCTGGAAAGGTGAATTTTTAGAAGTAGACGCTCAAATGGTTTTGGTACAGACTTAGATAGTAATACAGAACTCTGCAGGCTATTTCTGCAGTAGATTGCAACACCGCCCCCTTTTGCAGTTCTATCTTGGCGGAAAACGTTATAGTTAGGAATGGAAATTTCAGAGTTTTTGGTGGTTTTCCTAAGCCAGGATTCAGACACGGCTAAAGCAGTGAGTAAAACAAATTTAGGGAGTAGGCTTCTAATGTTAACATGCATGAAACCAAGGCTTTTACGTTTACAGAAGTCAACAAATGAGAGCACCTGTGGGATGGGAGTGGAGCTATGCACTGCAGGACGTGGATTAACCTCTACATCACCAGAGGAACAGAGGAGAAGTAGGATAAGGGTACGGCTAAAGACTATACGAACTGGCCGTCTAGCACGTTCAGAACAGAGAGTAAAAAGAGCAGGTTTCTGGGCACGATAGCATAGATTCAAGGCATAGTGTACAGACAAAGGTAAGGTAGGATGTGAGTACATTAGAGGTAAACCTATGCATTGAGTAATGAAGAGAGAGATATAGTCTCTAGAGATGTTTAAACCAGGTGATGTCATCACATATGTAGGAGGTGGAACAACATGGTTGGTTAAGGCATATTGAGCAGGGCTAGAGGCTCTACAGTGAAATAAGACAGTAATCACTAACCAGGACAGTAATGGACAAGGCATATTGATATTGGAGAGAGGCATGCATAGCCAAGTGAACATATGGGTCCAGTGAGTGATTGGGCTGGCTGTGGACACAGCGATTCAGACAGTTAGCAGGCCGATGCTAACAAGCTAACAGTTAGTAGGCCGGGGCTAAACAAGCAGGCTGGGTTAGCAAGCAAGCAGTCCTCGGATGGGGCCACAGTGTCTCCTGACCCCTCCTGTCTCAGTCTCCAGTATTTATGCTGCAGTAGTTTATGTGTCGGGGGGCTAGGGTCAGTTTGTTATATCTGGAGTACTTCTCCTGTCCTATTCGGTGTCCTGTGTGAATTTAAGTGTGCTCTCTCTTATTCTCTCTTTCTCTCGTTCTTTCTCTCTCTCGGAGGACCTGAGCCCTAGGACCATGTCTCAGGACTACCTGACATGATGACTCCTTGCTGTCCCCAGTCCACCTGGCCGTGCTGCTGCTCCAGTTTCAACTGTTCTGCCTTATTATTGTTGGACCATGCTGGTCATTTATGAACATTTGAACATCTTGGCCATGTTCTGTTATAATCTCCACCCGGCACAGCCAGAAGAGGACTGGCCACCCCACATAGCCTGGTTCCTCTCTAGGTTTCTTCCTAGGTTTTGGCCTTTCTAGGGAGTTTTTCCTAGCCACCGTGCTTCTACACCTGCATTACTTGCTGTTTGGGTTGTTTTAGGCTGGGTTTCTGTACAGCACTTTGAGATATCAGCTGATGTACGAAGGGCTATATAAATACATTTGATTTGATTTTGAAGCAGTTAGCATGGGATAGCAGTTACAGACCGGGCCATGAAGTTCTTTGAAAGGCTGGTCATAGCTCACATCAACACCATCATTCGGGAAACCCTAAACCCACTCCAATTCGCATAACACCCCAACAGATCCACAGATGATGCAATCTCAATTGCACTCCACACTGCTGTTTCCCACCTGGACAAAAGGAACACGAATGTGAGAATGCTATTCATTGACTACAGCTCAGCGTTTAACACAATAGTGCCCACAAAGCTCATCACTAAGCGAAGGACCCTGGGACTAAACACCTCCCTCTGCAACTGGATCCTTGACTTCCTGACGTGCCGCCCCCAGCTGGTAAGAATATGCAACAAGAAATCTGCCATGCTGATCTTCAACACTGGGAACCCTCAGGGGTGCGTGCTTAGTCCCCTACTGTACTCCCTGTTCACCCATGACTACGTGGCCCAGCACGACTCTAACACCATCATTAAGTTTGCTGACGACACAACAGTGGTAGGCCTGAACATAGACAACGATGAGACAGCCTATAGGGAGGAGGTCAAAGACCTGGCAGTGTGGTGTCAGGACAACAACCTCTCCCTCAACCAACGTGAGCAAGACAAAGGAGCTGATCATGGACTACAGGAAAAGGAGGGCCGAACACGCCACCATTCACATCGAAGGGGCTGTAGTGGAGCAGGTCAAGAGTTTCAAGTTCCTTGGTGTTCACATCACCAACACACGATCATGGTCCAAACACACCAAGACAGTCGTGAAGAGGGCATGACAACACCTTTCCCCCACAGGAGACTGAAAATATTTTCCATGGGTCCCCACATCTTCAAAAGGTTCTACAGCTGCACCATCCACAGCATCCTGACCGGTTGCATCACCACCTGGTCTGGCACCTGCTCGGCATCTTACCATAAGGCGCTACAGAGGGTAATGCGTATGGTCCAGTACATCACTGGGGTAAAGCTTACTGCCATCCAGGACCTATATACTAGGCTGTGTCAGAAGAAGGCCCAAAAATGTGTCAAAGACTCCAGTCACCCAAGTCATAAACTGTTCTTTCTGCTATCGCACGGTAAGCGGTCCCCGAGCACTAAGTCTATCTCCAAAAGGCTTCTTAACAGCTTCTCCCCCATGCCATAAGACTGCTGAACGTTTAATAAAATAGCCACCCGGACTATTTACATTGACCCCCACCCCCTTGTTTTTACACTGCTGCTACTCACTGTTGATTATCTATGCAGTCACTACAAATTACCTCAACTAACCTGTACCCCCGCACACTGACTCTGTACCGGTACCCCCTCTTTATAGCCTCATTATTGTTATTTTATTTTTTACTTTATTTTTAATCTTTATTTCTTGAACTGCATTGTTAGTTAAGGGCTTGTAAGTAAGCATTTCACGGTAAGGTCTACACTTGTTGTATTCGACGTGTGACAAATACAATTTTATTTGAATCTGTCAAGGCTCACATAGAATTATGAGATTATGAGCATCAGTAGTTCCTGGTTTTGGACTTTCTTAATTTATTATTTGGACAAATCAGGATAAGGTGAAGGCGATGCTTCACCTTTCCATGTGTGGAATTCCAAATATCTTCAACAGTTGCCCCAGCATAAGTTTTTTTATGCGCGTGATGTCAGAATGCACTCACTGTTTCAAAATGCGATGGTTAAGCAACAGGACAGTTAACCCACACTGCCCTCAAACCAAGGCACGCTGCCTGCTTATCTGTAGAATATTTTTCAACTTGGGAATTTCTTATTATTTTCTAAAAAGTGTTATTTTCTAACAAAAAAATGTAATGGTGATGTGTTCTGCTTCCTCATTAATTCACATAGAAGTAAACCATTTCACTGTTTACGACAATTTGCGTTTGAGGCATTACTGAGCCGGACAAACTTCTGTCTTCGACAAGAGCTGAAGCACTTTCCCAGTGTTTCCCCGGATCAAGTATGCAGACATTTGCACATATCCAGTCGGAACAGAACTTCAGAATTTGCACAAACATTTTCCCCCATGCACATTTTCTGGCTGGTGCCCGCATTGCCTTCTTTGTTGTTTTCCTTAATAATAATAACTTTGGACATGTGTGTGTTACTATCAAAGTAAGTGCCTTACTATGTTATAATTTTAGTTTCTGTATATCGTGTTGTCATTTCTACTGTAGTACACGGTATGTATGTACGGAGCGTATCTAGAGTACTTACTGTTTTATTCACATTTTCAAGTACTGGTGACAAATCGTGCATTCCGATTCTTGCATAGATTGTAATGGACACATATGATGTGTGTCAACTACTTTTTTGAGGTTTGTACTGATTATGATGAGCTAATGCTAAGCTAATTGTCAGCTATGTGTGGCTCCATGTTTGTTGACATACAATGCATTCTGGTTATCACATAAATGTCTGTCAGACCAAAGATGTTATAACAAAACGAAGTGAAGGGATGGTTCTCTCGTCTTTCGAGTAAACTTTCGAAAGTGAATGGTGGTAGACAATACACCCCCTTCAACATGCATACTGCAAACAGTATCATCTTGTAACCTCTTTACTTTGGTTGACGAGAAAAAACAAACATGGCGCGCACACAAACTACCCATCATCGGATTACTTTTAGATTTTTTGTGTTTCACTCAATTACTTTGATCACTGGTGAGCTCACCTGTGATCAACGTTCCCTCTAAGCTGCTTGCATGCGCACAGAACAATTATAAACCCGCACAGAGAAGTACGAGATTGAACTAAACTCAACTTTTTAGAGTTTTCCCGCTTCGTTAACACTATCAACGTTTCCCTTTATTGTGGGAATTATGATCGAATCAACTCAATATTAGCCACTTTCAATGCAACATACCTAAGCAAAACAAACTATGCAACATATTTTGTTGTAGGCAGAACACATTGGAGTAGGATTTTATAGCATTGAAATGCACAACTCAGCACGTGCTCTACACAGACCAGTGCTGCATAACCAATCAGAGCTGCAGTAGGCTAATATGCAAATAGACCATTTCCATATATGGATCTGTGCCATTCACCTTGAACTGGACTGTGTTTACAGCATGAGCGGTCGTGAGTAGATGCGTTTGTTTGGAGATCAAAGTGAGTGCTGCATTTAGCCATGTGTTCATATCCTTTGCTAGTTAGTGAGTTATAGATCATGTGTAGTCAGTCATGGGGGAGTGATTGCTTCCTACAAGAACACAAAATGAGCACATCTTTGAAAATGAATTGGGTAAAGAGCTTTTTTTGGATCTTAAAGGGACAGTGTTGCATTTTGAGACATGCTTGAGTAAGCTAAGTAAGTAGCCAATAGGCAGAGGATAGCATACTCTGTCCGATTCTCTGTAATAATGGTATTGGGAAAAACAATGCATTTTATTTTGTAGAGTGATTTATTGCATCAAAAATGCAACATTTTCAGTCACCTCACTGTAATAGCTACTGTAAATTGGACAGTGGAGATAGATGAACAAGATTTCAAGCTTTTGCCCATATCAGATATGTCTATGCCCTGGGAAATGTTCTTGTTACTTCCAACCTCATGCTAATCACATTAGCCTAAGTTAGCTCAACCGTCCTGTGGTGGGGACACCGGTCTTGTAGAGGTTAATGTCAAGTCCTGCATGTTGTTTTCAAAAGTCTCATGGACTACATTGAACACCACACATTGGCTGCTACTGTAGGCTAAATGATAGAACAGCTATGTCCATGATAGTTTTGATAGTAGGCCAACTTTATGATCAAATAGTCAAAGGAGCCTACTTAACCACAGTCTGAAACTATAACTTAAAGTTGGTACAGTCTCAGTGTTCACAGTAAACACGTTGGAAGCAGACAAACATGTCAGCAGACAAAAAAAATTGAGGGAACATTGCCTGTGATGTGTTGAATATAAATAGTAATTGCTATTAGCTAATTCATATTATGGGAAGATAACATTATAAAGACTGTGTTTGTGCAAAATATTTATTTTAAAAACAATGTGGCCAGCTCAAAAGCTGACTTGCGTCGATCGTATCTGGACATTCTAAATAAGTGTTCTAATCATACCGGTTTGAGCGTACGCTGCAGGGACCACTGTATAATGATCACACTGTGTGTTCGTATGTGTCAAAGGGTTAAACTGGGGAAGGGATTTCAAGCCCTGTGAGCAATAGTTATTGTACCCCTGGAGAAAAGCTAAAGACGGGCTGTTCGTTCTACATGTATATTTTCATGAAATGCCATGTTTCACATTAGCCCATAAAAGTCTAACACTGTCTAAGCCAGGGGAGGAGGGGGGGGGGTACTACTAAGCTATATGGAATTGTTTTAAGAAGGACACAGAGTGCTCTATGTTCCTGCTTGTAGCAAGCCTGATCTTGGATGCAGATAAATGTCCTGCCTTGTAGAAAGGTAGCATTTATCTCCAACAAGCTTCAAGAAATCAGATAACAAACCTGCAGCGATTAATTAAAGAAAATGGTACCTGCATTTAGGATTCATGTATCAGTTTGCCTATTTCATGATTCATGTCTCTAAATGACAACAATAGAGCTGATAAAAAATATGACATGCCATTTAAGTGAATTATATTATGGCACCACGTCTCATCTCACAAACAATTGCTACCTCGACTTATTCTAGGTTTGTCATCTGATTTCTTGAAGCCTGGTTGAGATAGATCCCACCTTCCTACAAGCCAGGACTTTTATCTGCATCCAAGTTGAGGCTTGCTACCAGCAGGAACATGGAGCACCCCATGTCAGTAAGTCATGATATTATTGTTTCCCTTTACATTGCATGATACTATCAAGTATTACTAATACTCCATTCATTTAAGGAGTGGAGAAGCCCTCTGCATCATTCTGGAGTAACACCCGGGGCGAGGGCTCTATTTCAAGCACACTCACTACCTCTATCCAGCTCTCTTTTTTATTTATTTTATCCCAGCCCCCTTCCCCGCTGGAGGCCTTTTGCCTTTTGGTAGGCCATCATTGTAAATGAGAATTTGTTCTTAACTGACTTGCCTAGTTAAATAAAGGTTCAATTAAAATAAATAAAATGAAGGTGGTACAGAGACAGAATGGTCCAAGGACCTCCAGAGCCAACTACAGTACCTGCAAGTAATCTCCACTCATAATAGGATACTTGATGCACTCTGTAAATCTCCTTCACTATGGCAGGGCCACTGGTTGGATTGGATTGCATGTACTCAGTCAAACACATGCTCTCTCCTCCCTGTAAAAGTCTTCCAGACTTTTATTAAAATGAACATGTTTCCATCCCCCTATCCCCAGTTGAGTCTTCTGGGTTATGGAACTCTAGAGCAGCACATCAAAAAACCTGCCACCCTGTTTTCAGCTATCCGCAGACAGTTCCCCGAGGAAGGATGTAACTATCTAACTAACCCTTTCAATGGCCACATTTTGGGGATGGCCAAATGCAAGAAGGTTTTGTATAAACATGTCATTTTACTTGTTCAGTTTGTTGATTACAAGACAATAACTTTTTCATAACATGTTTGGTACGTTGGTCTTCACTTTTTATTACATTTTTTGTATTTCTGTGGTCATTTCAACATCAAGACAGCGCTTACAGCTTATGATTCAAAAGGTCTAGAAATCAGTGCAAGGGTGAATACATTTTTATTCATGTTTATCAGACACATCACAAAGGCATGAGAACTAAAATATGTATCCCAGTCAAGATTGAAGAATGGTTCAAATAGACTAAGTATATATATAAGTCAGTGCTTTCGCCAGTAGTCGTTCATATAAATTTGAGTGGTTACATTCAATACATGTTGACAGAATGGCTGTGAGAGAGACTGTTGCTGTGCTCCCTGGTAAGGCACTTGCTTCCAGTAGCACTGAAGGCCCCAGTATTCAATCAGGCAGCTTGAAGAACATTATTCATCATCCAGGCCCATGTCACAGCATGCAGTGGCCTGATAGGGAGATGACAATAAATTCATTATGTACCTTTCATCACCAAAGCCATGTTAGCATTTACTGCACATGTTGCTGAACAATTCAACATATTTGTAAGTGTCATTGATATATGGAAATTCACTTATACTCAATTCATAAGCATTGACTGTAATACCTCTAGGGTCCTGTGTTGAAACGACTGCTGTGCAAGGAATTGGGCAACAGCTTTCATCCAGGGCCCGTATTCACAAAGCAGCTTCAGAGTAGGAATAGCGATCTAGGACCAGCTCCCCCTTGTCATTGCAATCATATTCATTGTGATCTATAAGGCTAAACTGATCCTAAATCAGTACTGATACTCTGAGATCAGCACTGCTATGGGCCCTGGTCTGTCAGCTTCTTTCTGTGATCCAACTCCCTTTCTCCCTGAAATGCAACAACAACAACATGAATAAGAATAATCCTAGTCAGTCAGTAATTCAGCTAACTAATGAAACTAACGAATGCGCACAAATTATATCAAAACAACACAGCCTATTTGCAGTAAAATTAGGCATTTAGCTATATTTAACTTTTTCAGTCTCCAATGCATCAATAAACAGGAAGGGAAACAAAGTAGTTTGACAAAAAAGTGTTTAGTAGTCAGTTACTAGTCTTTAAAATATTGCTAGCAATTATATAGCTAGTTGTTCTTTTCTAGAAACCTAGCTACAGTCCACTTAGCTAGCTAGCTATGTTGAACTCTAGCTAGTTAGTTAGCTGCAATAGCAATGGCTAGACAGGAGTTCATCTGAAATGTAGACAACAGTGTGCACTTAGTCCCCTGCCAGTCCTATCAACTGATGAAATCAAATCAAATCAAATCAAATTGTATTTGTCACATACACATGGTTAGCAGATGTTAGTGCGAGTGTAGCGAAATGCTTGTGCTTCTAGTTCCGACAATGCAGTAATAACCAACAAGTAATCTAGCTAACAATTCCAAAACTACTACCTTAAAGACACAAGTGTAAGGGGATAAAGAATATGTACATAAAGATATATGAATGAGTGATGGTACAGAGCGGCATAGGCAAGATACAGTAGATGGTATTGAGTGCAGTATATACATATGAGATGAGTATGTAAACAAAGTGGCATAGTTAAAGTGGCTAGTGATACATGTATTACATAAGGATGCAGTAGATGATATAGAGTACAGTATATACGTATACATATGAGATGAATAATGTAGGGTATGTAAACATTATATTAGGTAGCATTGTTTAAAGTGGCTAGTGATTGATCATTTCCCATCAATTCCCATTATTAAAGTGGCTGGAGTTGAGTCAGTGTGTTGGCAGCAGCCACTCAATGTTAGTGGTGGCTGTTTAACAGTCTGATGGCCTTGAGATAGAAGCTGTTTTTCAGTCTCTCGGTCCCAGCTTTGATGCACCTGTACTGACCTCGCCTTCTGGATGATAGCGGGGTGAACAGGCAGTGGCTCGGGTGGTTGCTGTCCTTGATGATCTTTATGGCCTTCCTGTGACATCGGGTGGTGTAGGTGTCCTGGAGGGCAGGTAGTTTGCCCCCGGTGATGCGTTGTGCAGACCTCACTACCCTCTGGAGAGCCTTACGGTTGTGGGCGGAGCAGTTGCCGTACCAGGCGGTGATACAGCCCGACAGGATGCTCTCGATTGTGCATCTGTAGAAGTTTGTGAGTGCTTTTGGCGACAAGCCAAATTTCTTCAGCCTCCTGAGGTTGAAGAGGCGCTGCTGCGCCTTCTTCAAAATGCTGTCTGTGTGGGTGGACCAATTCAGTTTGTCTGTGATGTGTACGCCGAGGAACTTAAAACTTACTACCCTCTCCACTACTGTTCCATCGATGTGGATAGGGGGGTGTTCCCTCTGCTGTTTCCTGAAGTCCACAATCATCTCCTTAGTTTTGTTGACGTTGAGTGTGAGGTTATTTTCCTGACACCACACTCCGAGGGCCCTCACCTCCTCCCTGTAGGCCGTCTCGTCGTTGTTGGTAATCAAGCCTACCACTGTTGTGTCGTCCGCAAACTTGATGATTGAGTTGGAGGCGTGCGTGGCCACGCAGTCGTGGGTGAACAGGGAGTACAGGAGAGGGCTCAAAACGCACCCTTGTGGGGCCCCAGTGTTAAGGATCAGCGGGGTGGAGATGTTGTTGCCTACCCTCACCACCTGGGGGCAGCCCGTCAGGAAGTCCAGTACCCAGTTGCACAGGGCGGGGTCGAGACCCAGGGTCTCGAGCTTGATGACGAGCTTGGAGGGCACTATGGTGTTAAATGCCGAGCTGTAGTCGATGAACAGCATTCTCACATAGGTATTCCTCTTGTCCAGATGGGTTAGGGCAGTGTGCAGTGTGGTTGAGATTGCATCGTCTGTGGACCGGTAAGCAAATTGGAGTGGGTCTAGGGTGTCAGGTAGGGTGGAGGTGATATGGTCCTTGACTAGTCTCTCAAAGCACTTCATGATGACGGAAGTGAGTGCTACGTTGCGGTAGTCGTTTAGCTCAGTTACCTTAGCTTTCTTGGGAACAGGAACAATGGTGGCCCTCTTGAAGCATGTGGGAACAACAGACTGGGATAGGGATTGATTGAATATGTCCGTAAACACACCAGCCAGCTGGTCTGCGCATGCTCTGAGGGCGCGGCTGGGAATGCCGTCTGGGCCTGCAGCCTTGCGAGGGTTGACACGTTTAAATGTTTTCCTCACGTCGGCTGCAGTGAAGGACAGTCCGCATGTTTTAGTTGCGGGCAGTGTCAGTGGCACTGTATTGTCCTCAAAGCGGGCAAAAAAAGTTATTTAGTCTGCCTGGGAGCAAGACATCCTGGTCCGTGACGGTGCTGGTTTTCTTTTTGTAATCCGTGATTGACTGTAGTCCCTGCCACATACCTCTTGTGTCTGAGCCGTTGAATTGAGATTCTACTTTGTCTCTATACTGACGCTTAGCTTGTTTGATTGCCTTGCGGAGGGAATAGTTACACTGTTTGTATTCGGTCATGTTTCCAGTCACCTTGCCCTGATTAAAAGCAGTGGTTCGCGCTTTCAGTTTCACGCGAATGCTGCCATCAATCCACGGTTTCTGGTTTGGGAATGTTTTAATCGTTGCTATGGGAACGTCATCTTCAACGCACGTTCTAATGAACTCGCACACCGAATCAGCGTATTCGTCAATGTTGTCGTCTGATGCAATACGGAACATATCCCAGTCCACGTGATGGAAGCAGTCTTGGAGTGTGGAATCAGATTGGTCGGACCAGCGTTGAACAGACCTCAGCGCGGGAGCTTCTTGTTTTAGTTTCTGTCTGTAGGCAGGGATCAACAAAATGGAGTCGTGGTCAGCTTTTCCGAAAGGAGGGCGGGGCAGGGCCTTATATGCATCGCGGAAGTTGGAATAGCAATGATCCAAGGTTTTTCCAGCCCTGGTTGCGCAATCGATATGCTGATAAAATTTAGGGAGTCTTGTTTTCAGATTAGCCTTGTTAAAATCCCCAGCTACAATGAATGCAGCCTCCGGATATATTGATTCCAGTTTGCAAAGAGTCAAATAAAGTTCGTTCAGAGCCATCGATGTGTCTGCTTGGGGGGGAATATATACGGCTGTGATTTTAATCGAAGAGAATTCCCTTGGTAGATAATGCGGTCTACATTTGATTGTGAGGAATTCTAAATCAGGTGAACAGAAGGACTTGAGTTCCTGTATGTTGTTTTGGCCACACCACGTCACGTTAACCATAAAGCATACGCCCCCGCCCCTCTTCTTACCAGAAATATGTTTGTTTTTGTCGGCGCGATGCGTGGAGAAACTAGCTGGCTGCACCGTCTCCGATAGCGTCTCTCCAGTGAGCCATGTTTCCGTGAAGCAAAGAACGTTACAGTCTCTGATGTCCCTCTGGACTGCTACCCTTGCTCGGATTTCATCAACCTTGTTGTCAAGAGACTGGACATTGGCGAGGAGAATGCTAGGGAGTGGTGCACGATGTGCCCGTCTCCGGAGTCTGACCAGAAGTCCGCTTCGTTTTCCCCTTTTTCGAAGTCGTTTTTTGGGGTCGCCCGCTGGGATCCATTCCGTTGTCCTGGGTGAAAGGCAGAACACAGGGTCCGCTTCGCGAAAGTCATATTCTTGGTCGTACTGATGGTGAGTTGACGCTGCTCTTATGTTCAGTAGTTCTTCTCGACTGTATGTAATGAAACCTAAGATGACCTGGGGTACCAATGTAAGAAATAACACGTAAAAAAACAAAAAACTGCATAGTTTCCTAGGAACGCGAAGCGAGGCGGCCATCTCTGTCGGCGCCGGCGCCGTTATTCAAACGGTTGTTTGAATAACTTTTCTCCATACATTGCTTGATATGTTAAACTTTTGCCACAGCCAGTTGGCAAGCATTCAAAAAGTCCCCTTTGTCAGTCAACATTTTTGAAGCACAACTGTTGCAGTGGATTAAACGATAAAACGGAATGGACACCGCTATGTTTCGAAATAGTTGTGTTGAAAACATCCTCAGTCACTTCTTCCATGTTTACTGCTTTGTGCGTGTGTCCACACGGATCATGAACACAGGTGAAATTAGCGGAAGGGAGGGATTTGGCTGAGAGTTTCCTTTTGCGAGGGAGGAGACTTTGATTCCTTCCTTCTCACAACGAAAATCATAATTGTTAATATCATTCCATCCAGAGGTTAAACCTCGAAGTGACAACTTTCACAAAAATGTTACTTCTGGGTAACTGATTGTAGGTTTCAATAACCTAAACATGTGTTTTACGGTTGGGATGGACTGCACAGCCAAAAGTGAGTGATCAAGCTGCTAAGCTGTTGATCATTTTGAACGTGACAACTTTCAAGCAACCTAAAGACCGAAAGCTAGTGTAACAGTATAACTTTAGACCGTCCCCTCGCCCATACCCGGGCGCGAACCAGGGACCCTCTGCACACATCAACAACAGTCACCCTCGAAGCATCGTTACCCATTCTCCACAAAAGCCACGGCCCTTGCAGAGCAAGGGGAACTACTACTTCAAGGTCTCAGAGCAAGTGACCTCACCGATTGAAACGCTATTTAGCGCGCACCGCTAACTAAGCTAGCCGTTTCACATCCGTTACACTCACCCCCCTTTTGACCTTGCTCCTTTTCCGCAGCAACCAGTGATCCGGGTCAACAGCATCAATGTAACAGTATAACTTTAGACCGCCCCCTCGCCCATACCCGGGCGCGAACCAGGGACCCTCTGCACGCATCAACAACAGTCACCCACGAAGCATCTTTACCAATCGCTCCGCAAATATTCACATGTATGAAAAATCAGCAAAACATTGTCTTGACAGTATTGAAAATCATACTGTGGGTATTTTGAAATACCCGCTATGTATGGTACATTGCCCAAGCCTATATTTTACCACTCAAAACCTTAAAAGATACTGTAGGCCTGTTCAGGAGGTAATTATGTTTTTGTTTCCACATTCCCTAACCATAACCCACATTACACATTACATTTGCCAGGATAATGTATAGAGATTCACAACTATAAGACCACAAACACACTAACTGAGGTCAAATGAGTGGGTTTAAGACAGGGGGTAAATGGTAAATCCAAAAGGGAATATTAAAGCCTATTAAGAGAGAGTGAAACATTTGTATCTATCATATTGCAAATAGAGAAAACAATAGTAAACACCCGGCACATCTGTTACAAGCTTATCTGAGGGTTCAGTAGAGAGAGAGGCAGGCGTATTACAGAGCACTTAACCTGCGCTCACTGTTTTTAATGCATCACCGTTGCCTAACGTAGTAAAGCCTAATGTCGGTGGGCTTAGTAACCAAGGTCCTTCATTTATTGGTCTCTTAACACATCATCTATCTATTGTCATGTTTTTCAACACAAGCCCTGCTTAGAGTAGTGTTTGTGAAGGGTTGGTTGAGCTATTGTGGAGTGTGCACAGAGTTACTGTATGTATGTGAGCTCACCTCATTAAGGTTGGTTGTTTGGCGTAGCCATAGACATGGGAGACATACGAGAACAGCACAGTACCAGGAGGATAAAAAGAGCTCCGATGAGCTGAGGGGAATTAGGCTTTATCCCTATCCTCACTTCTACATTACATTTATAAACCCCCGGAATGATCCATTTCTGCCCAAAGCTCCCCATTCGCAGAGCCCGTATCAACGCTCCCTGTCGGCATTAAAAACGGCCTGCTCTAATTCATCTCTTTAATTAATTACCACGCATGCCAGGGAGTGTTTGTCCAAACCAGGAGCGCCGCTAGAGTTACTAGAGGGAGGAAGAGAGAGCGAGATATGAGAGGTGGCGATGATGTTTCATCATCGCCTGCAGGGGTTATTGAGCCAACGCTCTGATACCTGAGTATATTTGGCCGGCTTCCTAAGCACTCAAACAGACAGAGGATTTTCATATTGGTGTGTAAGAGGCTTTTTTTTCTCGCCACCATCTAATGCAGGACTTAAAAGGTAAGCACAATCTGCCAGCCTTCACCTATGTGGCGTGATGCTGCGTGCCCACAATGAAAACAAGTGCCCTGGGTCAACAAAGAGGAGGATCATGGGAAGGCTGAGAGGCATGCAGCAAGTTGTACAGGAAATGGAAAACTTATGCAAGAGTGCCGTTTTTTGTCTTTTTAATTCATTCTTCATTTGAACAGTACAGTCTAGTGTCTATCAATCTGCTGAAAATTAAATGATACAATATTATGCAATAGTACAGTATGCTTCATTTTTTAAATTTATTTTATTTAACAGCAGATTGTACAGTGGGCTGGCCTTCAATATCACAAATAGTTCTCAGGCGTACTCACCCACAGTAACTTGGCTTGTAGAAGCACTTAGAGTTGCGAGCCAGAGCTGTGTCACAGTGAGTATGTTGCTGAGTGATATTTGAATAAATATTTAATAGAGGAGACAAGATGATACACAAGGAGGTCAAAGAGCAGATCTTAGAGGAGGAGAAAGCGTAGAATACTTTTATTTTGAACAAGACGACAGAAATAGTGTCCCACGCTTTTGTTCTAGTTCACATGGAATGACCAGACATTTTTCTTTAATGAGACTGCATCAGATAAAGTTAAATAGCTGTTTGAGGTGATTTAAACAAATGGTAAAATTAAAGAGATCTGGAAAAGAATCAGACAGACAAGCTGCATCAAATACAGATTAGGAAATTGGGGCACAATTTCCCTTGAGAGGATACTATTCAGCTGTAGCTTAAAAACTATTATACACTGAGGCCTGCTGTCCAAGACCATTCCAGCTCAGTACTGTTGCCCTAAACCCAGAACACAAAGAAAATACACATTAGCACAGGGTTAGTACTACACATTACTAGTCATGCACAAAGGGTTTGGGCTAGAGTAATGTTAAGGGGTTAGTGTTAAGGTTTGGGTTTCACAGGTATGACACAGCACACTGCTTACTAGAGTTAATACATCTTTGAATAATTCAACTTGGGGGAAGGATGTTTGTTACAGTGTAATGTGAATATTCTCAGTGCTTTTATGTATGAATGTGTAATAGGCCCCCCTGTTGTATTTTTGAGACACTGGGACAACCTCTCTCAGATCTGTCTTTTCCCTCTGGACTGCTCTGGTCTCTCATGTTTGGGGTAAATAGGAAACACACATCTTGGCTGCATGGGGGGAGTTTTTTGGTGTGATACTCACAAAGGTTTAATGTGGCAAATTGAAACAGATTACAATAAAGAAAAGATCTTACCCCTCTGCTCTCACAGTGCACGTTGAGGCTAAGGATCTGCTGCACTTTCATCTTCTACTCATATGAGTGTACTTTTTGCCTTTTTCATTTCTGCTCTTAGTTTTCCCTGACTACTAGACTTTGAAACGAAAACGAACACAGCCAGTTGGACTAACATTTCCCCGTACCGTTAAACATACCGAGACACATACAATTTGAATTACCTAGCTCCCATCTAATTTGCATATCATTCAGAATGAAAGAGGGGGAAAAAACATAGAATTTATTCCCGGCAAGTGGCGACTAAGTCTTTGATGATCATGACAATTAGACTGGATCAAAGTGGACGTTCGACAAGGACCCAGATCCTTATTAGCATAATGAAATGAACTCTTAGAGAAGAAGAATCGCTTATAGGAACAACTGATTGTACATTATTCATATTGGGGGTGAAATTATGTTTATGCTGGTACTTTAATAATTATAAACCTTGTTTTCAATTAACAGTTTGTTAATTAACTTCTAGTTCACACATAATCAGGGCAGGATTCATTTGTTGGGTTTTCCCCCTTCGTTACTGAAAGCTTTATTTCTCCCTTGGCATATCACCCTGTTGAACTAAGATGTTGCTTTATTGTCTTTTTAATTTAGATTACATCACATCAAATCCTAAATAAAGTTTTCATTTTCATAATCAAATAATTAAAAGAGAATGCTGTCTTTCAGGAAAGATTTCTTCAGCGTTACAGTGGGAAGATATCTTGGCCTTGGTTCAATCAGTCAATTAGATGGCTTTGGGACCTTTGTGTTCAAACACTCTTTTCTACCTCTTTTTTTAAACATCTCTATCTTCAACATTGCTACAGTTATGATAACGTTTAGTGCCTGAATGAAAGTCCAGAATCTTTCTCAGGATGCTCAAGGTCAGTCAGTAACATGACATGAATGTAGTTAAGGGGCTGTTCAGCTTGTCATCACAGTGTTGTCTTCTCCCATGGACCAAACACTGTTTATGGTAGTCGCTCCATCCATCCTAACAGGGCCTGTCAAAACTAATGAGCGGCCACTGCTATCTCTGGGTCTAGGTCTCTTAGAGCACGACCCTGGCTCATCATTCTGGCCAGTGTCTGCCCAGTCTAGTCAGAGTGTCTAACCTCTGTAGACCTTCCCACCGTGGGAACCACGTGCTCTTCGAACACTGATGGACCAAATGCACCGTCATCCTCCGACTCTCAGACACCACCTACTCCTCTCCTCTTGTTCCCCTCCTCTCTCTGTAGCTCGCTCTCTCTCTCTCTCTCTGGAATAAATTATCAGGAGTGCTGGGCAGCTGTCTGAGCCCTGTTTGTAGGCCTTCCTGCTCAGAGTACTTTAGACTGTCCCAGGGGACAGAGGAGGGCAGGGACATGGGGTGTGTGTTTCGCAGTGTGTGTACCGTATATGTGTGTTTATGAAGGGAGGGGGGGGGGCTGTAGTCAAGTCAAGCAACCCTACATATAAGCGAGGTCTTCGCCCACGCACTTTTTCTCAAGCTCCTTGCGAGTGCCGCTGGGCAGGCTGATAGTGGCGGACGAGGATTTGTCTGTGTGGCGGGGGCAGGGGCAGGAGGGGGGTTTCTCCCGACGGTTAGCTGGCGTTTCAAGCCCGGCCAAAGTATCCTCTTGGGCGAGTGCAATTCCCATGCCCTGCCGCATTCCTGCTTCAGATCCCAGACGTGTTTTTGGGGTTGTATTTATTTTTCCTCCCCCTACGTGGAGTCCAGGATGTAGCCCCAATGTATTCCCACTGACCTACGTGGGAGGAGGAACTACAGAGCCCTCCTGTACACACACACACACCGCCATTAGGCTGACTCCCGTGGGGCTCTGCTCTCTGTTAAACACAGCAGTGACACTGAAAGCTCTGCTCTCTGAGTTATTTTACATTCATCTTCCTCTTCACAGGACAGGGTCACTTTGGAATGGAAAGTGACACAAATATGTTATATTACAGTGAATTACATCTCAATATCATAGGTTGCACCTCCGTCACTTGGTAGGCATCATGCCATTGTTATCAACGTTCACAAGCCACCCTCTGCCATAGTGGTGGCCAAAAGTTGTGATAAGACCACTCATCCTGAACGGGGGCTAATTGATGTTTAGTCTAAATTACACTATAGTGGCCTGGAAATATGATGACATTGCTAAAGTAGGCAAATATATAATGTCAAATTTACTTTAGACAGATAGCAATATCGTCATTAGCTAGCAAAGTTCGTCAAAAATAGCTAGCAATACCAACATTAGCTAGCTAAAATCTGATGATCTCCCTCAATCTTAGCTAGCTAGCTAATGTTACACTGCATCTAAAGTCAAAATTATGACAATTATCCTACTAATTATTTGCCTCTAGAAATCTCATTGTATTTCCAAGCCACAGTAGTGTACTTTTGATTAAATCTTTATCAGCGCCAAATGACAATGCATTGAGTAGAATGCTCAGTCGGGCATCAGTCCTAAAATGAATGTTCAAAACAATATTGTGACGAAACGTGCAAACCATAAATAAGAAAATCCATATCTCTGAATACAACACCTATAAATCCAGCTATTCATTTGCAGGTTCACTTCAAAGCACTAGTTTCTGCAAACAATCAACTGAATCCTTATGACTTAATTAAAAGACAGGAGCTTTCATGTCAGCTCTCATATAGGCTATGTACTGTCTATGATTAGCAAAATGTAGGTGAGTTCCTTAAGATGTTGATCTAAGAGATAATATTGAAACATGAAAATAAACACAGCAATATCCTTCATTTGCATGTCTTGCACTGGACTTACATGAATTGTTCATCATTTATACATGTGCATATGACTTAAAGAGCAAAGAATGTAGAAATAGTAGTCATGGTTTTGTATGGATGGAACATAAAGGGTGTATGAAAGGATCCCCACTGGCATTTGCTAACGCAGTGACAGACTCTATGGTACAGAGTAGGTGATACTCAAAGGTGAATGACATAAAATAACACAATTAAGTGACAAAACATTTTGGAGCCATAAGTGTTTGTCTATTTCAAGTAAACCATATTGTGGGAAAAGAAAAACACAGTAATCAAAGGTATGTGATGTTCTCTTGACAAGAGACCTTGACCTTGAAATAGTGATACATTAATACCCGAGTGATGGAGTGGAGAGGAGGAATGACATCCCTTCTTCCTGGGAAAGAGAGAGTAAAGCCAAACACCCCTGTTTTCTCAGAGCCGTCACAATCTGGCGATCGGACAGGGCAGTTTCCTGTCTGGGACCTTCCCATCCCTCCCCGTGGAGGAACACAGGAAGTAACGACCCCCTAGGTGCTCTGAATGTCAGAATGTGGAGAGGACATTGCCCGGGGGCCTGATTCATGTTATCATAACACTCCTAAGCTTCACAAGTTCCCCTCGCTCGTCTCCCACGCTGGAGCTCTGAGCTCAAGGGGCCTGTGACATCACCGGGAACATGTACAACTCTTCCAGCTTTAGTGTGACTAGTAAGTGACAGCTAATGGCAAAGGAGAGAAAAAGAAGGTAGGGGTGTAGGTTCTGAATAAGTGGAAATCTTGGGGCTTAGAGTAACCAATCAACTCAATTTGATTGATTGGAATCTTGCATGTTTGATGACCTCACATGCTTGATGATTACTATATTGTCACTTCTCAGTATGCAAGTAAGGCTTTATAGGCTGACTGGTTTGATTTACAGTATAAATTCAAATCAATACCGAGATCGTTTGTTCAAAGAGGGTGTTTCTGCTTTCTTCTTGGACAAATTTCAGCAGTACAAATGTTTGTTTTTTAAAATACGACATTAGCATATGTTTACAAAGGATGTGCAAACAAAGGGATTAAGTGACTCCGATAAATCAACTCACTGTTGTATCTGCTGAGCCACAGGCCAGTGACCCGAAGTCATCTTTGGAGGGAACATATTACAAAAAAAGTACAATGGGAGTAAAAATGTATTTTGTGCTTGAACACATCTGGGTTTGGTTACCCGCTCCAATGTAGGTATGAAAATCGGAAACACGCTGGATGTTCCATGAGCGTACGCCTTGGTGACTCCAAACAAGGCATAACATTTACGTTTCCCAGCTTTCCTGGGATGTTGAGCCGCATGCGGCCCCTCATAAGTCAGAGTACCTGATGGGATGTTACAGAGGCTGTGTGAGTGACATGAAAACCAGCTGTTGCATTCACCACTCCCAGCTAGCGCAGAGCCATAGAGATCTATAATGTCATCCGGAACGCTCTCATTCTCACTGTGTAAGGCTCGGAGTTACACAAAGCATCTCTCACGCAATTTAGTTGCAGATTGCAAGTGACATCATCTCAAGCAACTATGCTGTTACATGAATCAACTCAAACACAGTTAAAATTGCATGCAACAGCATATCAAATTGAAGCTGCTTCTGTCATATTGTTTGAAAAATCCTAAACTCACACCATGTCATCTGCTGCATTACATTGTGATTTCACAAATCATTTGTTTATCCAAACTATTTCATTAATGAATAACGATTGATTTACAGAAAATACTGGCAGTACAATTTAGCTAGCTAGACAAAATGAAATTGCCAGCACTGTTTGATTAAGCTAACCAGATAGCTAGCAACGAGCTAACCAAGCTAGTGCAGCTCATGTTGAAGAATTTCAGTTGAAACTGGTCAGAGAGAGGTCTGGGTTCACTTACAAAATGATATTAATTGATTTCCAAACTATGTACAGTACATAAACCTATACTAGTCCTGATTCCAGTATTTATTTATACAGCTCCAGTTTAGGTAATGCCTTTTCTGTCCACCTTGATCAAGGTTCATGCAGCACTGACAGCTGGGTTGCAGCACTGACAGACCGGAGTTCCGAACCTTCGAATGGATCATGTGACAAAAGCATTCATTTTGATTGTCTGTTGCTTGCAACTAGTTGCACAAAGTTAAAACATTTGAATTGGATGCAACCAAGTTGCAGATGAGTTGCTTATTATTTGCAGGGGTTGGGGGGGGTTTATGGTGCAATCAAGAAGCAAATCAGTTGCAAGCAACTAAAACTGCAGCTTAAAAGAAAGAAGGCTTCTTATTGAAACGTACAAAGTAATTTGTCACTTGTGTGACTTGGAATGTGCACATGCTCCAATTGGGCCCATTTTCTCTGCCCCACAAAAGACAATTGCCCTCAGCACTTGTCATGCTTGTTGGATGATTTTGAAGTCGTCAGTTGACTGCACTTTCATAATCTCAAAATGAGGTACTCTTAAGGGCCTGGTACTTCATTAGAGGGAATGTTCTGTTGGGTGGGGGAGGTGGGGGGGTGTTGGAAGGAAAAAACAAACGATCCATGAACAAACACGCCAGTCGTGATACCTATGTCATCCTCAATCAAAGGCATGCTGATAAATTGAAGATAATTTGTCTGTGTCTATAGCGACATGATCATTACTAACGACAGCCCTACATAGTCATTCTAGCATTCTAGCATAGGAATGAAAGGTCTCAGTATTTATTTTATTATATTTATGATAATGTGTGCAATGGTAGATTTTCCTTTGTCTTTTTTTTAAATGTTAGTTGGGGGGGGGGGATTACATCATTCTGGACAGTTTGCATGTCATCAGAAGCATCTTGGAGGAAATATATTAATCTCTGTGTAGGATAACCTTCTGTACAAATCTATATGGTGTATAGGGGGAAAAAACGAAAATAACAATAATACAAATAACACTCTAGGACGTTGTATTCCAGCATAACGGAAAATGTGATTGTATTACACGGTTATGGAGGAGCGGATAAACTAATGCAGAATACCTGTGGTTGCTTTGAATCAATAGCCTTGAATGATTGCGTTGTAGTTTTTTATTAGCTAGAAAACACGCTAATTCCAGTTACTGGTGCAGATGTTATGGCCATAGCTTG
Organism: Oncorhynchus nerka; assembly: GCF_034236695.1. Classification (NCBI taxonomy): domain Eukaryota; kingdom Metazoa; phylum Chordata; class Actinopteri; order Salmoniformes; family Salmonidae; genus Oncorhynchus; species Oncorhynchus nerka. Next base: position 49,272,864 of record NC_088398.1, on the reverse strand, counting down.
TACACCTTTGTTGTACCTTGAGGCTCTATAGTGTTAAGAGCAGATGTTCTCAATGCAGGTTCCAAGTTAAATAAAAGGCTGATATTCTAAAAACCCAATCCACTTAGGAAGACTATAATGGGATTTTGGATATGCAGAGACCTGGAGCGCCTCTGTTTTGAACACTTTTAATGATTCAACACCTTTATCCGGTGGGAACGCATGCTAGTCATACTGTAACTAACCATGCTCTTATATGAACTCCTGCTCCTTCTGATGCATTTCCTGCCTATGGGGCCTAAGGAGCCGGTTTAAGCGCTCAAGGCGACCTGGAGCATTACAACAACTCTCTCAGGGTCAAATAATGAATAGCTCTGCGCTATGAAACAACCTGCTAGTCTCCTTACAAAGAGGACCTGAGAGAAAACAGCTGGCCTGTAAAGATCAGCTATCCCCCCCTCCAGTCCTCCTCCCGCTCATCTCACTCTCATAGCCTACTCTTTTCCTTTTGGCCTCCTGCCCTCAAACCTCTCACAACGCTCCCAAGAGCTGCCACCTTTTTTCCTGCAGTTTGTTTGTTTCCTTCTGCAGACTTACCTAACATAATCTTGGCAGCAGACCATGGCCCATAATCCTTAGTGTGGGAGAGAGGTGGTGGGTGTACAGTATATCTTCCGCCTACAACTCCTCCACTTCTTCCACTTCTGCCCTGCATAAACTCACACACAAATTTCTCTTTGATATTTGAATTAGTTAAAATATATTATGTTTTCTCAGTTCTGTCCAGCAATTTCCTGACCCATTCCCAAACATAGAAAATGTTGTAAATAATTGGGCTATTTGTTTATATGGACTAGCTTTATTTTGTACAGCAATACAGTGCTGGGTGTCAATGTAAAAACACAACCACTTGTTTGGGGGGGAGGGGGATCCTCATTATTGGTGGTATTCTTTGCCAACAGAGAGCAAATCAATTATTTTCCCTATCTAGACTGGAGTTATAGTGGTCTTTACTGAATTAAACATGTGACAAATGCACCTCAGAAAACATAGATTTGTTGGTATAGGGATAGAGACTTAGGGATTTAGGAAAGGTCTGTTATTCCTATATGATTTTGCATATCTTTCTGTGTAAATTCTGCCCTGCATCAGGCATCAGGCAATGCTTGGAAACTACTCAGACCGACAAGGTGGGGGATTGGCAACAGAGGCTTTACGCTCTTAATCAGTCTTACAAAAACGCAATCTCCGGACAGATGTTTTCTCCTTTTTTCCTTTTTTTTCTTGATGGCAGCTGCAAAGCCCATTTAAAGATGAGGGAGATTGGGAACGGGACACCACCTGTGTCTGTGGTGTTTTCGCGCGCAGCCATACAGGACCCTGTGACCAGGAGCATCTGAACTAATCTGTTGGAGACAAGAGATACATAGGCACATTGCGCTACAAATGTACTGTCAGATTGCCCTCAGTCCAGGAGATGCTTTGTGTTCTCCCTAAATTGAACAGCTTGTCCAGGCAAGACAAGTTAATAAGGGAGTTGGTTTCCGGTAATCCTTCCGATATTCTGTAAAACCTATGGTAAACCACATGGAGGGGCGGACACTGCTTTAGCAGAAATACAAGAGTGCTTCTCTATCACTGAAGTGAAGGTTTTTCTCACACAGCTGATTTACTGTACCACTCCAATGCCCCCTAGCTGGTTAACCCTTGCCCTCACCCAAATCATTCATCGAATTAAGGCGTTTCGTTTTTTTTTTTAGCTTAAATAGTCATCTGGATATTATGAGCATCTTTTTGATCAAGCGTGACTAATCGTGTAGCTGAAGTCATGTGGATGTGGCCCTAAAGCCTCTCTGTCTTTCTTTGACAAAACAAACTCTAGCTTCTGCTCCGTACAGCCGTTTGGCATTTATTGTCTGTGTCTTGTTCTGTTCAAATCAAATTGTATTGGTCACATACACATGGTTATCAGGTGTCATTGCGAGTGTAGCAAAATGCTTATAGGTTAGCCAAGTCCAACCTATAAGCATTTCGCTACACTCGCAATAATATCCAGGGGCTGTCCCAGTTCAAACTGAGCATCAAAACCTCTGGACTGAAACCGTGTTGGTCTCTAACCATCACCATAACTTCACAGATTTTATTCAACATCCCAAATCCCTTAAAAAAAATTGCTTTTTTCTCTTTAGCAACTGTTTGTTGTTTCAGGGGCTACTACCATCACCAAACAAGGTTGACCTATAGAGCCTAATCCAACCTCAAAATGAAGGACGTAAAGAATTGCAATTTCGTATATAAGTAATATATAACAGCAATATTATTTAAGGCCCCGGGATACTCTTGGAGTCTCATTAAAGGAAAATAGATCTTCGTCAAAAGACCTTTGATATGTTTTGTTAAACTAGAGGTGAACGACAAATATCGGTTTTAGAGGCATTACTGACATTTCCTTGAAATTGGATAATTGTAGCCTGCCTATGCAAAGCATTCAAAGGAGCCCACACAATTTGGCATGAAATAATTTTTTGGGTAAGGCTTAAATTATATGTTGTCGGTGGAAACATTTGTGCTGTAATTTTGTGTCTCCCTTTCTTGAGACATGTATAATTTTATATTGGATGTACTCTGTGCCAGCAAATGCATCTTTTTACATTGTTGCTATGTGATAGAGGATGGTGGTTATCAGTGGAGGATGATGGTTAGCTTAGCCTGAAGGTTGAAAAAAATAGAATTTCTTCTGTGAGAGTGGTCTTTAATAGGAAATTATTTCATGAAATGCCAAATTCTTATTTCATTCAACGCTCAGTTTTGTTACACTTACCAGAGTACCGGTAAAAAAAAGTGTAGGTTACATTTTGACCACCTCGATTTTGATAGAGAGGTATACCAATGTGAATTAGACAGAGAAACACTTGAAGATTGCTCTTGAGGCTTTCTACTGTGCATTAATTCAAGTTCAAGAATCAAGTTAATTCACCTTGCCATGTATCAGCTCCACAACCACTTGATCATGCGTGTGACAAAACAGTGTTCTTCAGTCAGAGGTCAAACTAGTGGGCACAATACGATTGAAGAAAAACATGCCATTTCCCTTTCATGTCTCCTTTTTTATTCGATTCTTAACATCTGTTCAGTTCATCTGGCATTCCAGATTTGTGGCATTTGTGGAATTAAATCGACTTAAGTCTTCTTTTAACCTTTTTGCAGAAATTGCAACAACAAACAGTTACCTCACAGCATGGGGCCAGGGAAGGCATCTGTGCGCAGTGACAAAATGTCACAATATGGGAGGAGGGAGACACCCGCTTTAGCTGTTAAGCTGCCAGGCTAACACACCGGCTGTGATGTAACAAGCTACCAACGTCAATAAGAAAGCATATCAAAATCATTAATGGACAGTACAGGATATGTACACACCTGCGTATTGACGCACATTCCTGATTATTGGGAGGAGAGTTCTACTAAACATGACAAGCACACACACACACACACACACACACACACACACACACACACACACACACACACACACACACACACACACACACACACACACACACACACACACACACACACACACACACACACACACTTGAACACGTCACAAACTGGTAACATTCTCTTCAATCGGATTGCACTAAGCATCCTAAACACACAGCGTTATAAAGAACAATGTATACAGTACACACGTGTCTATATACAGTTGAAGTCGGAAGTTTACATACACCTTCGCCAACTACATTTAAACTCAGTTTTTCACAATTCCTGACATTTAATCAGAGTAAAAATGTTCCTGTCTTAGGTCAGTTAGGATCACCACTTTATTTTAAGAATGTGAAATGTCAGAACAATAGTAGAGAGAATAATTTATTTCAACTTTTATTTTTTTATTTCCCACATTCCCAGTGGGTCAGAAGTTTACATACACTCAATTAATATTGGGTAGCATTGCCTTTAAATTGTTTAACTTGGGTCAAACATTTCGGGTAGCCTTCCACAAGCTTCCCACAATAAGTTGGGTGAATTTTGGCCCATTCCTCCTGACAGAGCTGGTGTAACTGAGTCAGCTTTGCAGGCTTCCTTGCTCACACACGCTTTATCAGTTCTGCCCACAAATTTCTATGGGATTGAGGTCAGGGCGTTGTCATGGCCACTCCAATACCTTGACTTTGTTGTCCTTAAGACATTTTGCCACAACTTTGGAAGTATGCTTGGGGTCATTGTCCTTTTGAAAGACCCATTTGCGAACAAGCTTTAACTTCCTGACTGATGTGTGTGTGTGTGTGTGTGTGTGTGTGTGTGTGTGTGTGTGTGTGTGTGTGTGTGTGTGTGTGTGTGTGTGTGTGTGTGTGTGTGTATGTGTGCGTGTGTGCGTGCGCGCGTGCGTGCGATCGTGTGACGTGGGGGGGTAGTACAGACGTCAGGAGTATGTAGTACAGATGTCAAAGCATGGATATATACAGTGAGTGTGTTAGATATTAACCCAGTTTCTATGAATGATTTTAGCTTGCTTGAACTTACATGCCCTCTGTTCGTATCTACAAAATTAGAACCACCATAGGAACAGGATGCAAGATTTCACTGTTTCACAAACTTAGAATAGACTGTTTTTAAAACATGTGGCATTACCAGTTGCATTGGCTCCGTATTGGCTCCATGCGAGCTTGATTCGCTTTATACAGCCTCAGTAACTCACGTCGAAATAGTTCCTCTGCTTTTCTTTATTCTAAAATCATAGGGTAGCTGAATTTACTCTTTAATTACGGTTCTATTTTCCCCTCACCGCTCAATTGTTCCACTCAACCACAAATTCCAAAGGGATGCCTGTATCCACATAGGTGACATAAAAGTGTCATGAAACATCAACAAACATCAACAAAGGCGACCCTATCCACAAGCTTCACCACTTGTGTAATCGACAATACATATGTGATTCTGTGGACACCTCAATAAAATATCCCTATATGGGGTACCGTTGGGGTATAACTAACAGCATAGCATGATGCCAAGCCACAGGTTTGCTCCTGGGCTGGAGGATCCAGGAGAGAGGGAGGCTAGGCTGAGCTGTGAGCCAGTCACACCCATGCTCTTAGGCCCTGTGGTCGGGTCGAGTGGGCTGAAGCCCTGCCTGCCAAAGCAACAGCAGAAACCTTTTGGTTAGTTACAGAGACAACAAAAAAAGAGATGCTGTGTAAATAAACACTGTACTATGGAGAGAGATCTCATCCAAGAAAAATATATTACAGATCTTTTTTTATAAAAGAGTTGCAGAGAAACGAGAAATACCGTTGATATAGAATCCAGTTGTAGATACTTTTTACACTTTTATGGCCTCACAAGCCTTATGTATACAGCTATTTTCTATGTTTACATTGCGGGAAGTGGGATTCCATCTTGAAGAATGTTTCATTTCATCATAGATTCACAAGCTTGTGAGGATTTAGAAAAAATAGTAGGTTGAATTAGAGCATTCCCTGAAGTAATAATGTGGCTTCAAATGTTGCTGTGGTTTTGATAGATGTTATCACAAATAGTTATGAACACATTTATAGCATTGAGGAGCTGCGAGCCTTTTCTCCATAGAAAGGTTAATTTTAGCACTGACCAAATCTGACTTTTTTTTTCTGATGGGTTCTCATCTGACATAGAATTTGGACTGTGGTCTGTTTGAATATTGTCCTGTGGCTTGGCTGACATTTAGCAAACCTGTGTGGAGTTGACGGCACTTGTTTGTGGTTTACCTTACTCCAAAGGAGTCTATTTACACTGAAAAACTGTCTGACACACTGCTATGAGAGTTGGGTCCACGTTCACAAATCACACAACAGGAGTTCCCGGTCTGGGCTCTTAGCTCTGAAGCCTGGCTAGGTTATTAACTGTTGTCTTTAATCCGTACTTGACAATGGAAATGGGCTCTCTACATTTGGACTTTAAGCCATTTATGTAAAAATGTTTCTTGACTCACTAATTGCCTATAGGTCTACTTTAGAATTACTCTGATGCCCTTGTATTAGTTGACTTCAGTTTTTGTCTTGCCCACCGACTCAAAGGTCCAAACTATGTACAGTATTTGAATAATTGGGTCTGGGTCAATTTGCATGACATACACGTGCAGTACAAGCAACTCTGTGATAGTGGTTCTGGAGTCATTGAAGTACACACACATGAGCAGCGTACATCTGAAATAAATTATTTTATTTCTGGTAATTAGCAAAGTGAAGTAAAAAAAAGAATCACTCATGCTAAGTTAATTTGCAGACACAAACAAAAATGTAAAACAGAGGGGATAAATAGGTCCTCTGACTCCTATGCACAGTGCAGCCAGTCAAGTGTAACAAATCTAATTGGAATATATGAATGTTTGCTTTGTCTATTGGCCTTAACTCTGTGTGGGCAAAATGAAAGGATCAGCTTGATAGGGAATTCCAGCAGTCAATCTTTCAGTTTTGTGGACAGTACAGGTTTTCCCTTCACTCATAGGCCTATACAGTACATACGGTAGAAAGTGGATGAATGCCAAACACATCTCTCTGTGCCAGACTTTGTAATGATCAAACTAGTTCACACTTTTCTCTTGAACTAAATTATATTTGTAAGGCATTACAGGCGTGCACCTGTTTATAATAAATGAAGAATTAAGCCCAAAATAAAGAATGCAGGCTCCTCTATTTTGGGCATCACTTTTAGACAGTTGAAATGGTAGAAAAAAAAGAAGATAAAAACAGTTTTGTCTTGTTTATGGATATGTTGTTTACCATCTGCTATCAATCAAAGGGATAGACTGGGAAATGTTTTTGGCGTTGCTCCTTTTCTCCCACCCTGTACACAGACGCCGGATTCTAGCACTTGGGAAATATAGGATTCCCGAGGGGATATAACTTCAGTCCCACTCAACAGCTCCACTAACAATAATAAAATTGCCTCTGCCCCTAGGTGACATTCTCAATTTACGATTATTTGAGTCTATAAAGTGTATTCCTTGGCTGAGAATCCACCCAGTCTGTCTTTGTGCAAGGGGAATACACGGACTCCCAGGGACAACTCAGAAACTCTCACCCCCCTTTGAATGAAATCCATCAAACAACTACCTCAGCCCCTTGATATGTTCTGTCTGATCGCATGGACTGCCATCTCTTCAACTGCATTGGAATGTTGGAAAGGTAGTCTGTTTCCATGCTCTGTGTGGCACTATAATGTCATGCGAAAGACATAGAGGGCATGAAGGTATATTCAACTGAAGAGGTTGTCACTTTTCATACTCAATATATCCACTGGGAGGAGGGAGATTATTTCATACATCCCTGTTGAAAAAAACACATGGTTAAACACAATAGATAACTGAGTGATGGATATGATTTAGGCAATAAAAACAAAGTGTCTTACGTATTTGATGTGGTTGACATTCTTGTGTGAGTTATACAGTCCTTCAGTAATCCTAATGATTTACCCATCCATAAGTACACTCTTTTTTTTTAACACATTGTGGAAATGTGTCTGGTTTGTAATCAACAGCAGATGACATTTCTGTATAAACAAAACAACTTACAGTAATTACATTGTGTTAAGTCGAGAACACTTCTTGCACATGTCCTGCACAAATATGGGGATCAGTCCTCTCCTCAACCACCATTTTAAAATGGTTTACACTAAATACGAGGAAAGATTAGCGTATTACCACTGCCGAGCAACGAACGCTGTCAAAACTACGATTTTAATTTGACAATGTGTGAGAAAATACTTTAGAGTGGCTACAGTCAGCTGTGCCCCACAATGTCATATTGAGATCCCAGCAAGACACATCCTGCTTCACCAAACTGACGTTCTTTCTCTCTACAGAATCCAGATTGTTTCCCCCATTCGAGTTGAAGAGGGGAAAATAAAGGGGAAATGAAAGGAAAACCATAAATTGAAATATAATGAATGGTTAGGACTTTTGGCTCTCCTGAAAGAGGTGATTAACAACAATGCACTGTGGAGCCGTATTGGCTGTGCCAACTAGAGTTTGACTGATGTGTCAACTTGAGATGCTATGGCAACATTATTTGACAGGAAGTTTATTTTTTTCAGGCCTAGTGGGATATTAATAATCAAGTTGTGAGTATTGCCAAGTTTCTTTGGACTATGTTCAAACTCCAAACCCACGCTGTGAACAGGACACACACTCAGGATATAATGTAAGCAATAGATAAATTGCTAATGTTATTTGTGCAGTGGATCATAATTAGCTTTCTTTTAAAAACTCTTGATGTGAATGGTCATTGATGGCAGGGCGGATAGTGCCAAGAAGACTTGTTGAGTATCGCTGCCATACAAAGTGTAACATAGGAAGAAGATCTTTTACTCTGCCAACTAGTGAATTCCACTACAGTGCTGGTTGTGATGAAAGTATGGAAGTACAGAGGTCTTCACCCAGTTGGACCGATGATTTAAAAAAAAAAAGTTATATGCAATATTTAGCCACCTATTTACCACAATGCTAGTGAATAGGCTCTAGCCCATCAAGTTGAGAGCGTTTTCTTTTTGACATAATATGCATAGTAGTCATTTCAAACTCCACCCCTTTCATACTGTATATTCTCATGACAAGAGTTCTGGGGTAGGCCATGCAGCAAAGAACTTCTAACCCTGACTGCCAGTTGCATCTAAAATGTATCAAACAATACAGTTTCTCACATGTTGGACATAACGCAGGGCAGGCCTTGAGCACTCCCAGAGCATACTGTTGAGACGCTGGAGATGTTATGCTTTCTGTTATGCTTTCCCTGGCTTCTAATCATTTTTGGCAGCAGATCCACTTCCTGTCCAGAAACAAAACGGCAAAGGAATGTCAGTCAACCAACAGAGAGCAGGAAGAGAGGCAGAGGAGTCACGCTCTAGGCGCTGATCAGTGATCGGAGAATAGAATACACATGAGCAAACGCACACACACCCCAAACTGTGCACAGTCGGGCATAGATATATTCAAATTTTTCTGTAGCAAATACAGAATCATACAGAGCACAGGCAATAAACACGAACTCATGCAAGCGAATGCTCCACTGCTGCACGCACACTGGCTCTCATCTTGACATCAGGCTGGAACACATCAAACAACAAGGAAGGGGAGAGGACAGACCTTTCCCACATTGCGAGCACTACAGGGCAATTTAAAAACAAATCCCTGAAGAAAGACGCAGGCTCCGTGTGAGTCTCAGTCCAACTGTTGTGCAAACAATAACAACAAAAGGATGGCATATAAAACTGATATGTGGCCCCAACCACACACAGACTGCTAGGTTGTTCACATTCTGAAAAGACTTAACTCTGATAGCAGAGTAGGCGAGGTGCAACCTTAGCAATCCCATCACGTTGACCATATGTGACATGGTACAGTAACGCTATGTTGACGCTACTGTTTGTCTCTATATGGAACTGTAAAAACAAAAAATGCATCTGAGTTTAAAACAATTTACAATAACTATTTCCTTTCATGTTATTTGATTGGTGAAGATCTTTCCAGCACCCTGTCGCAGCAATAGGTCATTGAGAGATTGGGCTTGTAAACTTTGAGATCACAAAGTCAAATAAGGGCATATTACATTAACAAAAACAAAGTAGTGTGGGAGACACTGTACACAGTCGCCACAAAATCCCATAGGTTTGACTTATTCTTTCCTCAGACTTTCCACATCAAAGTCATGGCGCCGTCAAAGAGTCCTTGCAACAACGTGACGTCTGATGATAGATTCTAAAGAAAAAACAAACCCTTCACAGAAGCACAGCTTTCCTTTTCTTTTTTTCTGTCTCTTTATTTAGAGGGCCGTTTGAGCGAGGGGAGTTACACTGTGCTTTCCGCTGTGGAATAAAAGGGTGCCTAATTTGGCTCAAACAATGTTTAAATAATCAAGGAGCTGAAAAGCTTTGAACTAATTTCACAAGGAGGGCACCAGATGTTTTGGTCTCTCTCTCACTGACTGTACAGCACTACCTCTCCTCTGGTGGATGGAAGGAGTCCATGGTAATTTGACTTGTATCTCATTCTCTATCTTGCAGGAGAACATTAAGGTCTACCTGTATCTCAGCGGAAACCTGAAGGTGACAAGAGAAAGGCCAACTGTTGGGTATGAATAATACAGCCTAAATCCACTGTGAATTAGTTCTAACAAACATGTTAGTGCAAACATACAGTACCATTCAAAAGTTTTGACAAACCTACTCATTCAAGGCTTTACATTTAAACAAAAACTATTTTCTACATTGTAGAATAAGAGTGAAGATGTCAAAACTAGGAAATAACACATGTAGTAGCAAAAAAGAGTAGCCACCCTTTGCCTTGATGACAGCTTTGCACACTCTTGGCACTCTCTCAACCAGCTTCATAAGGTAGTCACCTGGAATGCATTTCAATTAACAGGTGTGCCTTGTTAAAAGTTCATTTGTGGAATTTCTTTCATTCTTAATGCATTTGAGCCAATCAGCTGTGTTGTGACAAGGTAGGTGTGTGTGGTATACAGAAGATAGCCCTATTTGGTTAAAGACCAAGTCCATATTATGGCCAAGAAACATGGGCAATGGACATTAGAACAGTGGAATGTGTGGTTCTCTGCCTGTGTGGTTCCCACCGTGAAGCATTGAGGAGGAGGTGTGATGGTATGGGGGTGCTTTGCTCGTGACACTGTCTGTGATTTCTTTAGAATTCAAGGCACACTTAACCAGCATGGCTACCACGGCGTTCTGCAGCGATACGCCATCCCATCTGGTTTGCGCTTAGTGGGACTATCATTTGTTTTTCAACAGGACAATGACCCAACACACCCCCAGGCTGTGTAAGGGCTATTTGACCAAGGAGAGTGATGGAATGCTGCATCAGATGACCTGGCCTCAGCAATCACCTGACCTCAACCCAATTGAGATGGTTTGAGATGAGTTGGACTGCAGGGTGAAGGAAAAGCAGCCAACTAGATGTTCTTTACTATTCGGCTATCAGATTTACCACCAATGATCCTCATAGGACACATCACTGCACTCTATATTCCTCTGTAAACTGGTCATCTCTGTATACCCGTCGCAAGACCCACTGGTTGATGCTTATTTATAAAACCCTCTTAGGCCTCCCTCCCCCCTATCTGAGACACTTACTGCAGCCCTCATCCTCCGCATACAACACCCGTTCTGCCAGTCACATTCTGTTATAAAGCACACACATCCCTGGGTCACTCCTCTTTTCAGTTCGCTGCAGCTAGCGTATAGAATGAGCTGTAAAAAACACTCAAACTGGACAGTTTTATCTCCATCTCTTCATTCAAACTCAATCATAGACACTCTTACTGACAGTTGTGGCTGCTTCGTGTGATGTATTGTTGTCTCTACCTTCCTGCCCTTTGTGCTGTTGTCTGTGCCCAACAATGTTTGTAGCACATTTTGTTCTGTTACCATGTTGTGCTGCCATGTGGTGTTGCTACAGTACTATGTTGTTGTCTTAGGTCTCTCTTTATGTAGTGCTGTGGTGTCTCTCTTATTTTTAATCCCAGCCCCCATCCCAGCAGGAGGCCTTTTACCTTTTGGTAGGCCATCATTGTAAATAAGAATATGTTCTTAACTGACTTGCCTAGTTGAATCAAGGTTAAATCTTTTTTTATAAAAAAAAATTTTAAAGGCTGTTGTAAAATAATTATAGGTGAAGCTGGTTGAGAGTGTGCAAGGCTGTCATCAAGGCAAAGGGTGGCTGCTTTGAAGAATCTAAAATTAAAATATATTTTGATTTGTTTAACACTTTTTTGGTTACTACATGATTCCATGTGTGTTATTTCATAGTTTTGACGTCTTTACTACTATTCTACAATGTAGAAAATAGTTTAAAAAATAAAGAAACACTCTTGAGTACCTGTGTCCAAACTTTTGACGGGTACTGTATATTTCTAGACCATTGGATATTTATATATTTTTTATCATTGTCCATGATTTCCCCTCTTTCTCTCTCAGAAACATAGCACACGCACGCACACACACACGCTCCGCTGGTGAACTGTGTGTGCGTGCGCGCATGCACACACACACAGTTGATCATCAGAGCAGGCAGGTACGTTGTGTGGGTAGGCTAAGGATTTTTGAAGACTGCCTGCAATGTGTTGTACATGTTGAGTGATGTACTGAACCTGCCTTTACCCCCAATGGTGCCATGTGTTTGTAATTGCAGTAAATGAACCACAGAAGAAATGTGTGCTCAACATTTTCTTAACTCCTCTTGGGTCTTGGAGAGAAATAAATATGCATATGAAATATTCTGAACAAAGAGTCGAAGATCACCCCGAAAGATCTCATCAAACATTTCATATTTGTGTATATATCTTGAAGGCAAAATTCTAATCAGATTCTCTGCATTTAATTTGTGAATGATGAAAAGGAGAGGCCAGGCCCAAATTACGCTGCCTGCTGGGCCTCCAAAGGAGTAAATTCAGAGGAGCTTTTCAGGCTGTTTTTATTTGAATCGCTGTAATGAAGTTAATTTTACAAGGTTTCCGTTCATTAAGCACAGCTCGCTCAGGTGCTATGCAGACATTTACAGTACGCGTTAGCACACATGCCTGCATGCACACACACACAAACACACAAACACACACATACACTCTCTCTCTCACACACGTACAAACACACACACACGCACGCACGCGCGCACACACACACACACACACACACACACACACACACACACTCACAGAAGTCCATACAAAGCAATCAACGGAACTGAGAACATATGAAACAATAGTAATACAAATGATACAAATGTTTTGAAAATAGATTGATCTTTCGTAAGTGAAACCAGAATAAAGTGAATAAACCAGAATAAACTGGGAGCGCTCCACCGCCAGAGTAAGGTGGAGCTACAGAGATAGCACACCACCAATCCATTTCAAAATCTATTGCATGCCTTTATATTTCATATTTTTCACATATATGCAATAGAAGAAGACAAGAGAAGAGGTGAATGTATTGGAGAAAACCTCCCCCTAACCAACCACTGAGGGCCTGTATAACCACCATCGCGCTACAGAGGCCTGAACCAGTGTGTGTTGAACCTGAAAGGAAAATAAACGTGTCCCTCAGTGCCGCCAGGGCTCTCTCCCAAGCTTTCACATGAGAAAACGCTCAGGAATGTCCAGGAAAAGTTCAGTGTTACAACAGCACATCCTTCTCATTACGCTTCAATAACATACCTTTGATTCAGGCTATTTTTAGCCACTTCCTGTCTATCTCTGGGGCAGTGGAGTAGAGTAGAGTGGGCTTTAGAAGTCCAGGTTTTCCAGTCTCACAGGAAGTTAAGGCTTTACACACCTCACCTGAATGGCTTATGTGATATCATATGATACAACATTCATTTTTAATGACATTAAATTGTCAAATAACTCCAAACAATATAGGTGGTTTATGTTTCTTTAAAAAAATGGTATCCTAGAAATGACTGTTCAGCTACAGTACAGCTGCCTGGAAAGTTGCCACTTTGAACCAGCAGTGCCCACAATGGAAAGATGCAGTTCATTGCACACTCTCAAACAAACAGACTGTGAGTGGTGTCCATATTCTCAGAGAGAGTGTGATGTGCAGAGCTGTTTCCCGGGCCTTGACCACTTCACCACCTTGTAGGTGACATCAGAGACCATTTCATGAACAAAGGCAGTTAGCTGAGAGAGAAAAAGAAAGAGTGAGAGAGAGAGAGAAGGGGGGGAGAGAGAGATGAGGGGAAAGGAGGCGAGAGAAAGGAGAAAGAGGGAAGGTGGCGAAGAATGAGGAGAGAGAGAGAGAAGGGGGGAAGAGAGAGAAGAGAGAGAGAGAGAGAGAGAGAGAGAGAGAGAGAGAGAGAGAGAGAGAGGGGAGTGTCCTGTTTAAGACGGAATGGCTGAGTTATGTTCCTCTTGGCAGCACGAGGCACATCGGCTGGGCCCGAGGCGTCACGGCGCCACCTCAGGCTCTCAGCAGCGGCCGGGGCGTTCTCCCAGCACATGGCATTCATTTTGGGGGCTGCCGAGGAGTGAGATGGGTCTCCTTTTCCAAAGCCGAGCGGTGCCTGAGCAATTAGGAGCAGCAATTACACAGGGTGGATCTCCTCTCTAAGCATGCCAAGAGTAATGCGCGGGCTGCCAGGGGTCTAATGGAAGTGACAGGGAAGAGAGTCGTAATGGTGATCGTATACTTGATTTACACCAGGAAAGGCAGAGTGTTTTTGTGTTGTTTTTACGCTTTGCTTCAGTGTGTCCTGCCAATCAGAATCAGAAAAAATAAAACTGAAACACACATCTGAGAGTTGTCCCTGCAGCGGTGATGATGAGAGATTGAATATGTGATTGAACCGCATCCTCGTTTCCTACCAATCACAGAAGATCTTTAACTTCCCCCTCCCATGTCTTTTTCATGATGGAGGTATTTCCATAAGTGGTAATAAAGTGTCACCATAGTGTGAGGGTAGTATTGGACTAGGGGTTCATTGTACATTTTAACAACAAATATGGAATTTCACTTAGGGACCCTGGCCTCCAGAATATTAGGGCTTGGCATCAGTCAGAAACAGATCTGGACTATACGAAACTGATTAAACATTGCTATGCTTTAAAACCACTATGGCTAGCAATTAACAAAAGTATTTTCGTAATAGAAATAACATTTCTCCCTACCACTGTTAGAAACATCTCTTTGGCTATTTACCCTCTACCCCCCCAACAGCAATTTTGCATTGGCCTTGGAAGCTCCATATAATAACTTGTGGAGTACTTTTTTTAACATTATGCTTGTTTCTATTTACATTTGGAATCGGAAGTTTACACACACTTAGGTTGGAATCATTAAAACTCGTTTTTCAACCACTCCACAAGTGTCTTGTTAAGAAACTATAGTTTTGACAAGTCGGTTAGGACATCTACTTTGTACATGACACAAGTAATTTTCCAACTATTGTTTACAGACAGATTATTTCACTTATAATTCACTGTATCACAAGTCCAGTGGGTCAATAGTGGCTTTAGAAGCATCTGATAGTATAATTGACATCATTTGAGTGAATTGGAGGTGTACCTGTGGATATATTTCAAGGCCTACCTTCAAACTCAGTGCCTCTTCGCTTGACATCATGGGAAAATCAAAAGAAATAGCCAAGACCTCAGAAAAATATTGTAGACCCCCACAAGTCTGGTTCATCCTTGGGAGCAATTTACAAATGCCTGAAGGTACCACGTTCATCTGTACAAACAATAGTACGCATGTATCAACACCATGGGACCACACAGCCGTCATACAGCTCAAGAGGGAGACAAGTTCTGTCTCCTAGAGATGAACGTACTTTGGTGCGAAAAGTGCAAATCAATCCCAGAACAACAGCAAAGGACCTTGAGAAGATGCTGGAGGAAACATGTACAAAAGTATCTATATCCACCTTAAAATGAGTTCTATATTGCCATAACCCGAAAGGCCGCTCCACAAGGAAGAAGCCACCACTCCAAAACTGCCGTAAAAAAGTCAGACTACGGTTTGCAACTGAACATGGGGACAAAGATCATACTTTTTGGAGAAATGTCCTCTGGTCTGATGAAACGAAAATAGAACTGTTTGGCCGTAATGACCATCGTTTTGTTTGGAGGAAAAAGGAGGAGGCTTGCAAGCCGAAGAACACCATCCCAACTGTGAAGTACAGGGGTGGTAGCATCATGCTGTGGGGGTGCTTTGCTGCAGGAGGGACTGGTGCAATAGATAGATGGCATCATGAGGCAGGAAAATTATGTGGATATATTGAAGCAACATCTCAAGACTTAAGTCAGGAAGTTAAAGCTTGGTCGCAAATGGGTCTTCCAAATGGACAATGACCCCAAACATACTTACAAAGTTGTGTCAAAATGGCTTAAGGACAACAAAGTCTAGGTGTTGGAGTGGCCATCACAAAGCCCTGACCTCAGTCCTATTGAAAATTTGTGGGCAGAACTGAAAAGCATGTGCGAGCAAGGAGGCCTACAAACCTGACTCAGTTACACCAGCTCTGTCAGGAGAAATGGGCCAAAATTCACCCAACCTGTTGTGGGAAGCTTGTGGAAGGCTACCCGAAACGTTTGAACCAAGTTAAACAATTTAAAGGCAGTGCTATCAAATACTAATTGAGTGTATGTAAACCTCTGACCCACTGGGAATGTGATGAAGGAAATTAAAGCTGAAATAAATGATTATCTCTACTGTTATCCTGACATTTCACAAACTCAAACACGTTTTGAGCAGCAACCCCTGGAGAAATGCTTTGTGCCTTCACGCTAAATAGGAGAGTGATTGAAGATACATTGATGATTGTTGGGTGTGCTCCTCAGATCAGGGAGACGTGGCTGAAAGGAAATTCTAAACTGAGAACATTCAATGTGGTTACTGATGTTCTGTGCTCTGCCCAAAGTAGACCGAGCACCTTAGTTAGAAAATGGTCCTAATTGATTTCTATGTTATTGCTGTTCTGACAGTGATCCGAAACTATAACAGAGATCTGTGTTAGACCCGTGTTTGGATATACTCAGTGATGTGCAGTCAGGGTAGGCAATGCTTACAATGTGATTAATCTAATTAGAAAAATCAGTTTTGAAAATCCAAATATTAAATCAAATTGTATTTTTTTAAATCCATACTTTTTTTGTTTTCTAATGTTTTTTCTCATATGAATGATTCTGGTGGTTGTTATGCTAAAGCTCCACCAAAACATCAGAAAATGCACCAGGGAGCCTTCCGGGTGGGGCAGTGGTTAAAAGGGCGTTGTACTGCAGCGTGAGCTGTGCCACCAGAGACTCTGGGTTTGCGCCCAGGCTCTGTCGTAACTTTCTGTGACTGGGAGGTCTGTGGGGCGATGCACAATTGGCCTAGCGTCGTCCGGGTTAGGGAGGGTTTGGCCGGTAGGGATATCCTTGTCTCATCGCACACCAGTGACTCCTGTGGTGGGCCGGGCACAGTGCATGCTAACCAAGGTTGCCAGGTCCACGGTGTTTCCTCCGACACATTGGTGCAGCTGGCTTCCGGGTTGGATGTGCGCTGTGTTAAGGAGCAGTGCGGTTTGGTTGAGTTGTGTATCGGAGGACGGCATGACTTTCAACCTCCGTCTCTCCTGAGCCTGTTTTCTACCCAAAACAATTGGGTAGAAAACGGGGTAAAAAAATATATATATATATATATATATTTTTTAAATTCCATCCATTCAAATCCCTTCAAATCATTGACGGGTGCTGCCGTTCCTGACTCCAGACACTGTTAATCGACAGGATCAGTATAGGTGTTGCTGCTTTGCCTAGATTGAAGTAGCTTCATTAGTTGCTTTTAGCCGATTTCATATTTTGCGTATGCGTATTGCCTAAACATGTTGTGTGGGTATTAAACCTGGGGTGTGTCTACATAATTTGGCACTCGCAACCCTAAAACAGAATGGCGCTAGCTAGCTAGCAAAAACAAATGGACAAATGGACATTTTACTGCACCTCAAACTATTTTCCAAGTTGGAATAATGTAACGCGTCGTTTGGGGGATTCGAAGAGTGGAACGTCAACTAAAATTAAAGTTAAGACCAGAGAGAGGCAGCATACAGGAGCTCTACAAGACGTAACTTTATTCATGACAGGCAACTACCATCTCCTTCACTTCTAGCTGTTGGGCAGTTGAACAGTGAGTAATAAACTGCCCACTTGTCTGAAACGTCATTACAAAATTATACTTTTTACCCCGACGTTTACACATGGGTCTTCTCCTGCCACTCAATGCGGCCCGAGCTTTGGCTTCTACAATATAGATGTGACTAATTACAACGATTCTACGTGCTTGGCTGCATGGGGGCATACTAACCTTGTAGGATTTTGCTCTCCGACTGTCTGGATGCCCAAATGGATGTAGCTGCCTACCTGTATGCCGTGTGGAAGGACTTGGCTACCAGCTACTGTTTGTGTGTGTCAAATTTTGTGTCAGTGTGAAAATAGAACCGAAGGAGCCCTTGGGGAGGCGTCTCCACGACACTAGGCCTGCTGTGCGCATGCAGGATAAAAGGATGGACATGGGATTCTGCTGTGACTTCTACAATCCTGGCACAGAGAGGTGAACATGAGATAGACAACATCCCTTTGATGTATTTGATATATCAAGCTAGAATGTGGTTTTGATGAGACACTTTTTTAACATTTTATCTGCATTTTCAGTCATTTCGATTGTGGATGTGGAAATTTTGGGAGCAATGCAAATAGTCTGGGTAGCCATTTCACTAGCTAGGAGTCTTATGGCTTGGGGGTAGAAGCTCATCATCTTTGACCTAGACTTGGCACTCCGGTACTGCTTGCCGTGTGGTAGCAGAGAGAACCGTCTATGACTAGGGTGGCTGGAGTCTTTGACAATTTTTAGGGCCTTCCTCTGACACCGTATAGAGGTCCTTGATGGCAGGAAGCTTGGCCCCGGTGATGTACTGGGCCGTACGCACTACCCTCTGTAGTGCTTTGTGGTCAGAGGCCGAGCAGTTGCCATCTCAGGCAGTGATGCAACCCATCAGGATGCTCTCGATGATGCAGCTGTAAAACCTTTTGAGGATCTGAGGACCCATGACAAATATTTTCAGTCTCCTGTGGGGGAATAGGTTTTGTCGTGCCCTCTTCATGACTGTCTTGGTGTGCTTGGACCATGTTAGTTTGTTGGTGATGTGGACGCCAAGCTCTCAACCTGCTCCACTACAGCTCCGTCGATGAGAATGGGGGAGTGCCCAGTCCTCCTTTTCCTGTAGTCCACAATCATCTTCTTTGTCTTGCTCACGTTGAGGCAGATGTTGATGTCCTTGCACCACACGGTCAGGTCTCTGACCTCCTCCCTATAGGCTGCCTCATCATTGTCCCGCTCCTTGAAAGCGACAGCTCTACCCTTTATCTCAGTGGGAATGTTGCCTGTAATCCATGGCTTCTGTTTGGGGTATGTACGTACAGTCATTGAGGGGACAACGTCCTCGATGCACTTATTGATATAGCCAGTGACTGATGTGGTGTACTCCTCAATGCCATCAGAAGACTCCCAGAACATATTCCTGTCTGTGCTAGCAAAGCAGTCCTGTAGTTTAGCATCTGCTTCATCTGACCACTTTTTATAGACCGAGTCACTTGTGATTCCTGCTTAAATGTTTTCTTGTCCGCAGGAATCAGAAGGATAGAATTATGGTCAGATTTGCCAGATTTGCCAAATGGGGGGCGAGCTGAGAGCTTTGTACGCGTCTCTGTGTGTGGAGTAAAGGTGGTCTAGAATTTTTTTCCCTCTGGTTGCACATTTAACATGCTGATATAATTGATGTAAAATGGATTTAAGTTTCCCTGCATTAAAGTCCCCGGCCACTAGTAGCACCGCCTCTGAATGAGCGTTTTATTGTTTGCTTATGGCGGTATACAGCTCATTGAGTGCAGTTTTAGTGCCAGCATCGGTCTGTGGTGGTATGTAGACAGCTACGAAAAATACAGATGAAAGCTCTATAGGTAGATAGTGTGGTCTATAGCTTATAATGAGATACTCCTTAGATATCGTGCATCAGCTGTTGTTCACATATATGCCTCATGTCTTACCAGAGGCTGTTGTTCTGTCCTGCCGATGGAGTGTATAATCCGCCAGCTATATGTTCTTAATGGCGTCGTTCAGCCACGACTCCGTGAAACATAAGATATTACAGTTTTTAAATGTCCAGTTCGTAGGATATACATGCTTTCAGCTCGTCCCATTTATTTTCCAGCGATTGAACATTAGCTAGCAGGACGGAAGGCAAGGGCAGATTTGCCACTCGTCGCCTGACAAGGCACCCTGTTCTTTTTCCACTAAATCTCAGTTTCCTTCTCTAGTGAATCACAGGAATCTGGGCCTGGTCGGGTATTTGTAGTAGTATATCCCTCTGGTCCGACTCATTGAAGAAGAACTATTCGTCCAGTTTGAGATGAGCAATCGCAGTTCTGATGTCCAGAAGCTCTTCTCGGTCATAAGAGACGGTAGCAGCAACATTATGTACAAAACAAATTGCGAACAATGAAAAAATAAATCAATAGCATGGTTGGTTAAGAACCCTCCCCTCCGACGCCATCATCTTCTAATATAATAATATTATTATGCATGTGTATGTGTTTGCACATACCCCCCACGGTGCATTGGAGGAATTGTAAATTCATTGTGAAGGCTATGGAATTTAAATGTGAAATGAAGGTGTCCATATTGGTCTTTTAGTGCCACCTATTGGTTTTAACAGTGGAGGCTACATCCGTCTATGGCTGAGCTGACTTGAGCGTACATTCACATTTGACATTTCAGTCATTTAGCAGACTTACAGGAGCAATTAGGGTTGAGTGCCTTGCTCAAGGGCACATTGACAGAGCCTTAAGAAGTGTGTCATTTTTTGGGATGATATGAAATATGCAGGCTATCGCTTGTCTATTTTGGCTATTTCGGTTAATAGCGCAAGTCACTCTGGTTGTGGGAGCTATCTGTTGTGTGGTGAACTTGGGTTTCATCAAGGTTTATTTGTGAGTAAATCTGGCTTTGATAATAGCCAGTGCCTACCCAGCCACCGATCACACCGCACGTCATTGCATGTATTACCAATCATTAAAGGTCCTCAGGTCTATAAAGCATATTTACCTGACATCTGATTGGGGCTGTCTAAGGTCAGTGTTTATGTGAGTAAGCCTCTTTGTCACTGTCAGGGCTGAAATGACCTCAAATGGTTAAAAACTGAAGTGTAAAGAAGCCCACACATGTTGACATTTTGTCCCTGTAATCCTTGTCTTTTCATCCAGTTTTTTGAAGCGTAATCCCCATAAAAGCCACAGGGGCTTGGGAGAAAGCAGTGGTAAGGCAGCTTCTTGGGAGCACTTACAATGCCAGATTAAAATGTGCAATAAAATAAAGAGATCAGAGGGTGTGTTGGGAGTTCATTTTCCTGCTTTTTGCTGCTTGAATGCTACAGTAAATAGTCATAGACGTGTTTTGAGACAAAGGCTTCTACGGCAGAGAGCGACAACTCAATTCTGGTATAGGCCGGTGATGCAGCCCAGAATAGGTCACCGTTATACATGCAGAGACTTCTAGTAGATTCCCATCAACCAATGTAAAAGGTTTCACACTTGCTACATGTGCCCTTTCTGTAAATTAATTGGAGAATGCTAACACTCGTTTTTCATGCTCTCAAAACAGTCTCCCATTTTCTGTGCCGCCTGTATTTATGAGAAAATCCGAGCATGTGTCACTGATCTAATTTTGTGATCATATTTTTCATCTGAATTACAAATGCCGGCCTTCATCTACAAATAGAAGCGCCATAATTGGCGCAAATTTGTGAAAATGTGCCAAATTTCAGGTGCATCAAGTGCCCTATTTTTTTTCTAGAAACATAATCCCAAGAAAAAACATTCCAGTATCTGGCCTGAAGAATGAGGTTTTATTCGATTACAGACGCACCGTATGAAGAACGTATCAATTATCTATGATCAAACGTTGCTGTTTTTTTTAAAGAATGCATGTTTATTTGTTGATCTTATTTTAGCACAGAGAGGCTTGTGTGTTGTGGCAGAAATAGCGCAGACCTCTTTTGGTGATGAACAGCTGTGTGGTTGTTGGTGTGCGACGCCGTCGGTGTCTCACTCCTTCTCGTTCTATTCAGACCTCTGCCACAAAAGCTGACAATGTGTCGTTTTATGGTACACTGTAGGCTACAAGTCCTAAAGCAAAACTGTAAATGTAGAATAAATCTGTCCATGGCTTGTGTGATGACCTTTCATATTAGAGATGGCATGAGGAGTTGTAACACCACTTGCCGGTTAGACATTATTAGTAATTCATATGATTGCACTCTTCAGAGGGGGATGTCTGCCACTGATGTGAATGCATGTATGTAATAATATTCAAGTGGATTACGCAATTGAACTATGGGGAAAATAATATTTGTTTATTTGTTGCACAGGCCGTTACCCTCACCCATCGAGCTCTAAAAGCATGTTCAGTTTTAGAAATATCTAGGATCAGCATTTGTAATTCTGTTGCTGTATTTCAGTAAACTATTCATAATGGCGATTCACAATGGTGATGAAACTACTTCACATGTAAATACACACACAAAACAAACATAAACTACCACACATAACGACAACCATGAGTTTCATGCTCCAAGTCCATGTCAATTGTCTGTTGTATCCAGGAGAAAATCATCTCATTTCTGTCCCCTCATCAAGATTGAAAGTTTTAATGTTATAACTCTATTATGGTAATTAGGATGTGAGGGAGACTATAGGCCCACGGTGGAGGAGGAAGAGAGTGGGTGGGAGAGAAAGGAATGAAGATAGATAGATTTAGAAAGAGGTGGAAACAGACAAAAGGAGGAAATGTAACATGACATAAAGGCCTCACATAGACAGACTGACGCCGCAGGGTCTACTCCCAGACAATGTTACATTTGCACTGTGTTCACACGTTACTCTGCTGTGCTCTGAGACTGGAGACCCAACTCCTGTTCTTGGGAGCAAGAAAAGATGACAGTGATAAAATAAAGAAAATGGGTGGACTTGGTACTGTACTTTGCAGTTAGTTTACAGTCTAAATCCAAAACGGAAGCTTTTCTGTGCCTACATTTCCAGTTTAGAAAAAGTCCAATCAAAAGTTTAATCAAGCCTAACCATACTCGTTATTATTACTCGTTATTCACTGTGTATTTATTCCTCGTGTCTCTATTTCTATTTGTTTTGTATCTTTAACTCTGTATTGCTGGAAAAGGACCCATAAGTAAGCATTTAACTGTTAGTCTACACCTGTTGTTTACGAAGCATGTGACAAATACATTTTGATTTGATTTTGATTTGATTTACTGGTGGCAAACGAAGCACTTTCATATCTAAAGTGGGACACATGGCTGGCTTTCATTGTTTTCTCGTCTCACCAAAGAGATCCCTCCTTTTGTTTTCACAACATGAGCCCATTAAAATACAGTCACGGATAAAGCAAATATAGGCTCCTGCGGTAGATCCCTTTGATCAAACACACTGTGAGACCACCAGTACTTAACGTCTCCCTCGCTGGCAGTGGCTGGGCTCCTGAAACACCCCTGGTTTGTGTGTACGTAGCGGTCTGGTTGTTTTTACAGAGTCAGGATGCGGAGAACAAGAGTTTTGGGCCCGGACATGCTTACTTTAATTATGAAAGTCAACTGGCTTCAAGTTGGAAAGTCTTTGTTTCTGTTGCTGTATCTCAGGCATTAAAACTGACCTGGCTCTCCTTCCCTAAACAAGTAATTCCCTCTGTGTGTCTACCTCTCTGAACCTCTGTGGTAACAGCTGACTGTTTCTCTCACACAGAGTGGCCTCTCCTCCCCTTCCCTGACCCACCTCCAAGTCCTCCTTTTGTGTGTTCTTTTTTTTTCATTATATCTTGGGAAACCAAGCGATATTGCTTGTGGTGCTGAGGCAAATAATCTGGAATTAAAAAATGGATTCCTCTGGCCTTATCCTTAGCAACAGGACCATCGCCATCTGTTCTGACAACGGGGAGGACCCCATCACAGGAGCATGCTCTGTCACCTGTTCGTGTAATCGGTATGTGTTGTCTTTTGTCTCATAAAGTGTCCTTATTGTAGTGGGTCCTGTCACCAAAGGGATCAATGAAACGTAATTGAGTGCAGTGTATAAATTCCTGTCAAGCCAAATATAGTGTAACATGGTCACCACTGTGAAGCCAAACAAGCCACTTCAAAACCTCCTCAAAGTAAAAGTGCTTATCAGAATTAAAGATGTCAAGAAGAAATCGCGGACTCCCCCTTTTTCGCTTTCCCACTCACATTAAGTAAACTCAGAGAGAGAGAAAGAAACCCAAGAAAAGTTTGTTCTCTCAACATATATGTTCCCCCTTTACATTGAATTGGTGATTTTCCTCAATTTATAAATAGGTTATGAAAAGGTAGAAACAGTGACCAAAGTCTGGAGAGCCTTTCATATATTAAGCTTGATATCCCCGGAGCTGAAGACAATCTTGAGGTTTAATCATTAGACACTCCTCAGTAAGTCGTCCAGTCACAGGGGACGGTCAGAGGAGACAAGACCCGCCTTTATCACAGCACACGGAGGCCAACTCAGACAGCATTTAGCCGCAGGGAGTCCCCCCAAGCCCCCGGGAGAGCCCCAGCCAACATCCAACCAACCAGGGCATCGACAGCTGCTCATCGCCCCCAACTCACCCCATAACCCCACCTATATTAAACTATTAAAGGGATAAGCCCTCTGAGGGTGAGTCCCAAAAAAACGCCTCATCATTATCAAATTTAGAGCATTTAGAATGAGAATTAACCCAAACCAGAGACAGAGGGTAAAATGCCCTTAGGAAATTCAATTTGCTGGTACTATTAGACTAATATACTGTAATAAGTCAGTAAAAATTCTTAATTGCAACTAGAACAATTATAGATTTAATAAAATATGTTTACACGCGTTATTACATGCTACTGTTTAGATGTAGTAACTGTCTGTAAAGACTTGGCATCCCAAGCATGACCATGTTGTTGATAAAGTTTGAGTATCTTTTATCATGTAAGTAAACTAACTGGTATTTTATTAATCTGACAGTGTCCTTGGTCCCTGGAACCAAACAGGTCTCGGCAATGAAATTACCTCAGAAAGATAGTCTATAAGCACAAGAGTCGCTTGTGTGTCCGGCTCCATTCATGTCCATGATTAAATCAATACTGACCAGTGCTTATTAAAATGATATGATCGGCTCCACATTAGCTTTCTCTTTTTCCATCTTCCGTCCCTATACTCTAAATTAGACGGATTCCTGTTTGATTTTCTCCAGACTGTAGTAGGGTAAAAGTCCCTCGTATTTTGTGACTTTCCAACTCAGTTTATAAATATAATCATTTTAGTCCTCTCAAGATATTGAATCGTCGTTTTCATATAAAAGGCAATCATTTGGTAAGCAATTGCTACTATAGTTTGATTTGTAATTCATTTATCCTTGCACTTGGTGATCAAGAGCTGGGATTACCATCGTTGTTTGTGTGTCGTTGTATGTGTGTGCACGCGTGTGCCGCACAAGCCAGTCTATTGGCGTCTAATTGAAAGCTCAGTGAATCGACTGGAGAGTCATTAAACTTGGTCCCTGAGACACCTGACTGTGGAGGGGACAGTGTGATCCCTGTCAATGGGATCGAAGAAGTCAGTGTGACTAACCGTGCTCACCGTGACAAAGTCCCGGCTCCTGATCCACTTCCGAGACTGAGGTTAATGAATGGTTTACGACCGGCAGGAGGCATGCAGTAGGCATGCAGGAGACATCACAAGGCAAACAACCTATTAGATCTTTATCACACAAGGCTGTGCATGTGGACAGAGAAGGGCGAATCAATCACTGTCTGGTCCTCAACAAGACCGAAGACCAATGGACAGAGAACTACTAGAGAAACAAGGGATTAGGTATCGCTTTTAGTTTGACTTTAAGTATGAATATATAGAGCTTATCACTCGACAAAAAGGTAGCACCTTTGAGGCAATGTAGCACTTCGGAAATACATGAATTGTTAAAAGATGATCTTTTAGAGTGCTGTCTATTTTATTATCTATGCACCTTTGAAATAATAAGACGAGGTAGAAAAGTTCTGTAACTGCAATATAGAGCTTTTTTATTCACGATGGGAAAGTCCTTTGATATTACGAGTTCACAAGTCCATGCGTGCGGACATTGCAGATTACATTCTTTTCACTGGCATGATAAGGGATCGCTGCCCATTCACACAGATTATCTAGGGTCAAACATGGTAAATGGAAGGTCAACCATCTTATTCTGAAGACTCTCGTTCCAAGGAGTGCTTGGTTCTATTCATTAGTTATTGCTTAATTCGTTACTTTAACCAGAGACAGTCCAGAATTAGTGGAGCTATGCACGTCTGTGCATCCAGTCACCTAAAAACCAGACGCAATATGAAAATCTGATCCCTGAGGCGAAACTGGGATGGAGACTGTGAGCAGACAAAAGGCCTGTCTGTGTTGCTGTGTCACCCCATTGATCTTTGACTTGAGGTTTGTTGTGGAAGCCTTCTCAATAGTACTTATCATTAGCATATCTACTTTAAGTTTGAAGGGAGGGTTGTTAATCTATAAACAAAGTTTCCAACATGACTGATCTCAGCTCCAAGACATGGTGGAGAATGGCAATAATGCCACCAGTGTATTAGGAACATGGAGCAAAGTGTAATTGTACGAAGGAATGTATGACCAACTGCCATCCACAAAGGCCCTCTCTTTTGGAGATGTCATATTTTTAGAATACAGTCCGTCTGTACATGGAGATGGCTTCCATTTGTGTGTTTCCAAGGAGCAAGGTAGTATGGTATGCGGTCCTCTGTCCAAATTACTTGAAATCAAAGATGTTCAAATAGTGGCCGATTTAAATAACTAGGTTCACGTAACCATGCAATAAACCACGACGGAGGAGGGGTGATGCGGTTCCAAGGTACAGTCAAGAAGCCATTAGCCATCCTTCAAGGAATAGTTTGCCCTGATATCTCAGTTTGAGTCATACAGCAAAAGAGATCTGAAGTTAAACTGGCACCATACTCTATATTGTCTTCTGTGTATATGCCACTATATGCACTGGGGGAGATTTGGGGGAATCTGCACGCCTCAACGCAAACAACAAAGCATAGATTTTTTTCTATATGGAATGCATAAGTCACATGTAGATACAGAAAGAGGAAAACAACATTGGCTGCAGTTCACCCCAGAGTGCCTGACTGGCTGCTCCGGTACCAGGCGGGAATCAGGCAGCTCAAAGGGTCCGACAGACGACATGTCCGTTAAGTGGCACAGAACTCCCCCTCTCGCTCCCTCCATGTTGCCGCCAGTCCAGACCCAGCCTCGTGGCCCTGTGGCTGTGAATGCCCTCTCTCAGGGGATTGGTTAATGATTCGCCTTATCTGTGGCCAGCAAAGGACCCTCAGGCATATCATTGGACAGACAGAGAGACAGAGAGGGAGAGGGGGACAGAGAAAGAGAATGGCCAGGATGCCGTTGAGGGGTGGGGGTGGGGTGGGCAGCGTGGGGTTTGGGGGAGCTAAATGGCACAGAATTCCACCCCGAGCCTTGGACGATATGAAGTGCAACATTGTGCTTTTGCCACAATGGCCATACTGTCGACACGATCCCGTCTAATTGAATTAGCCTGGGAGATGGTGCATAAATTCCCCAAGAATTCTTCTGTTGCACAGGGGTTGCCCCCTAAGTTGAGGGCCAATGTGAGTGTGTCTGTGTTGGGAGGTTGCAGACTAACCTGCCCCTGGTACAATGGCGTGCCTTTGAGAAGAATGGGGCTTTTACTTCAGGTCAGACCTGAACTTAAATGTGAGGGCCAAGGTCAGGAGTTACCCTGGATACGGTGCTGGTTTGACTGACCACTTCCCTTCAGTCAATGCGCTGGATGGATGACACGCAATGCTGCTTCCGTGACTCTTGGAGAAGAAGCGTGACACTTTGACGGTGCAAATATGGAAATCGTCGTGAAAAACGAAAAACTAAGAATCCCTTTTGAATACTCAGCACGTGATTTGAAACAAGGATGGACTACCACAGATCACTTTTTCATTGTGTTCATTGCATAGTACACATTGTTTATTTTAATACCACATAAATATTAGCCATGTTCTCATTGATGATGCAATAAATAGTGGTTTTGAATTAAATGCCACTACAAATCATTTTTGCAATGCGATCATTTTATTGCAGGGTCTGAATTTCTCTAATGTAAACACATTATTAGTATTCAAATGTGATTCTGTACAGACTCAGAGTGGTGTCATTACTGCATTTGAAAAATCCCCCAAAAGCAACAAATCTACTGTTTCTAGCCAGTTGGACCTACTTGTTCTGGCTTACCCCTCTCCAAGAATACTACAACAGGGAGTAGGAGGGATTTCACTCATTATTTGGAAAAGAACTGTTTATTTTTTCCAGTGAAATCCCTTTCTAGAATGATTCACGCTGGTTGGCATCCAGTTTGCCAAATAGTGACACCATCTCTCAGCCTCTGCATTGACGTAAAGCGTGTTTTTCCTGGACTCTGAAAAAGGTGTGCACTGGATAGTTGGCAGCAGGTTAGAGGGGCCCCTTGGTATCTCACAACTTGCAACTCACATGAGATGTCTGGTCAGAACCCAACAACCACAATGGGTGGGAGAGTGATTTTTCTTTTCTTTACAGTACATGGAAGTAACTAATATCATGTAGACTCATGAGCTATATGTATTGTTAGTTTTCTGACTATTGAGGTCATTTTTAGACATTTGTCAAATGAGGTTTGTGACAAACTGTCATCGCAGTGAGAGATGCTTTTCAAGTCTTCCAAATGATCATGGAAAGCAATATATTTTAGAGACACACTTACAACCTCAGAAACGTTACTTAGAGACCTACCAGTATTTTCCTTAATTTTTAATAAACTGTGATAATAACTGTATTTGGGATTTTTCGTTCATGCTCTCTCACAGTCACTAGCTGGACAGATTCCTTTCTAAAGTGGAGCCCTGTAGATGAACTGCCCACCGTGTCTCTGGCTGTATAGGTGACTTTACAGTGACTCAAGAGAAGAATGAATTACACGTGTGAAACCATGACTCTTTATACATTCAAAGTGGAATATAATGAGATGTTTCTCCCAATCGAATGATATTAAAATCCAATTAAAGACCCTCGTAAAAAAAAGATCCAGAGAGGTCAACTCATTCGGTGTCATTTCTTGCTGGTGGGGCTCGGGTGTTTGGAGTCGAAATATCCCCTGAGATCAGACATACATAGCTGAGGTTTCCGTTAGCTAAAGCGATGACCACGCTCCATGCTGTGGCATTTACAGTTGTGTCACCGAGCCCAGACAAAGATTCTCATGACGTAATACTGAAAGGGTGTGGCTGTGTGGCAGCACTTAGTGTTGCCAAAGACTCAATATGGTTAAAGGGCAGAGAGCTGTGAACTTAGTCCACAATGGATCATTCTATCGTAACTATGTCATTATCACTAACAGCGAGTTGTCATGTTGAGAAGGCATCATAAAATCAATCACATAATGACGTTCAAGTAACATACCCCCTATTAAAAACAGACAAACAAACAAATGAACAAAGAACAAAACTAGCATTACCACTGAAGCATAAATACACATCCTGAAGTTAACAAATATTTTATAAATTGTATAGTCTAGAAGCTCCCATAATTGCGGCCCTAACTGACCACATAGTCAATGTGGAGATTTTTGACAAAACACTGTATTCTTTGTTTGTGGATTTGACACAATTGCCAATCATCTAAATCAGTCAAGATTACATCAGATCAAAATCATGACAATCCATAGATGGCCTCCAGCAGGCTTTAAGAGGTCCATCAGTTGAACTTTACCTCAATTGGCAAGTATTTGTGTTCTTAGAATTCCATAACCTTCATCTCATTCACAGCAGTGTCACATTGCTTCAGACATCATTCCCTCCTGAATTGGGACACACATGCACACACATACAGTAGACACATACAGACACTGAATCCCCCCACACACACGCACACACACAGTCACAGTCAAATTGCTACGCAGTGGTCTCCTCTGACAGGCTGTAGGTGCGCTTGTTAGGTGCCAGATTGTTACTGTTAACACGGGCACTGACCATGATGTTTCACCTGCGCGTGTCTGGGAAACATGCCAGCTCTCTTCACTTTTCCCCTCACGCTCCAAGGCCAACAGTCCATAAAGCTGTCAACATGCATGTAGGCCAAATCACCTTTGCCACGATTTAACTCAACAAATGTCCTTTTCCCTCCGGTATGGATACCTGCAAGCACGCACACATGTACATGTGCACACACAGGCACGCGCACACATACACAAGCACACACACATGTACATAGGCACACACAGGCACGCGCACACATACACAAGCACACACACATGTACATAGGCACACACAGGCACGCGCACACATACACAAGCACACACACATGTACATAGGCACACACAGGCACGCGCACACATACACAAGCACACACACATGTACATAGGCACACACAGGCACGCGCACACATACACAAGCACACACACACACACAAACACAAGCACACACACACACACAAAAGCTTGACTTATTGGGCCTTTGAAAGATAACGGATTGAAATGGCAAGTGATACATGGTAATTGAATGTAGATTATGTTGTTATAACTAACTGTAATGATGTCTTCATAACAAAGCAAATTTGAGCATAATGTCCATTCATTCCAGTCACAGTTTTATTACATTACTTCAATAGTTTACCTTATAGGTATGTATCCATTTGGGTTGGCTGTCTTAATAAAACGTCATCCTGCTTCTCACTGCTGATATAACTTCTCATTATACACTCCTAGCATCTATTCCCAATTTGCACAGTTTGATTTAAGTTACCTTGTGAATCCCTTCCCGTAGAGAGGTGGTTCAATTCATGAGTGACATCAGTGCAACGGGATCTGGCCCGGGCGGTGCGGCCATGGAAACCTGAGAGGAATATATCAAGGCCTCAGACATTTCTCTGGGAGGTGGGGACGCCAGGGAACAGCCCAAAACCAAATGAATTGCTCAACGAAATCTGTTATTAAAAGAGAGGGAGCGGGAGAAAGAGAGAGAGAGAGGGAAAGAGAGGGATAGTTATTAAATGGACTGCTCTTTGACTAAGGTTCTGAGGAATATAGTTTGGCAGAACAACAGGCTATTTTAGTACTTATAAGGGAAATTGACAAACCTGCCATACAGTAACAGTAAGTTGAGAACGTGATGAGGACACCAGCACCCAGCGCTCTTCCTCCTATTAGAGATGCAGAAGTTGCAATCGTTGACTATGGTTAAGGTTTACTTTCTACGTTGTACTTCCTACATATACTGTATAATGCTGTAATTTTAGTTTAACTCGCAGTAATTATCATTTGATATACATTTTAAAAATGTAGGCCTCTGTTTGAATTAGTATACCTTTTTATAGATAAGTTAAACTGTTGTCAGACACATAAGCATAAATGATAGTTTGGCTTTTGTAATGACGACTCGTCAGAGAGCTTGGTGATGGGTATACATGTCCAAATTCAGCACTGCCATTTCACCACAGAATAGCAAATCAATTAAGGAGGTTTAATATGCTAAAATTGAATCACTAGTTAGTGATAATATGAAAACCATGCACGAGTTCCTCTCACGTGACCCTTGTCTTCTCTTTCTCTCTCCACAGAAGTGTTTGACACAGTCCCTACTTATTTGGCTCTTAATGCATACAACAACCGTGTTTGTCAGTAAACATGTTGTGTGGACCAGATCCACTATCACAGGGCAGGGTGGGTTGGTTGGACTGGCACTAATACCCTTAGCAAAGCTATCAGCTGAGTAATTTGGGTAATTGCTACGATCGGAAACTGTTTATTTCATTTGCATCCTGTATACTCCAGAGCCCTCTATAACAAAAGAAAACGCCTCATCCTTTTTCCTCAACAATTAGGGTTTCTTCTTCTTGTGCCAGCATCAGCAAATAAAACTTGTTTGCATCAGCAAGTAAAGAGGTTTGTGGTATTTTATAACTATTGTTATTCACGGGCAGCGTTTTGGACGCAATAATGGGGTTTTGTTTTTAAGAAATATATTACTTTTCATATCTCTGAAATTCTGTGGAATGGAAAGTGCAAAATTGTCTTGATTCAATGGTGAATAATTGTACTGTTTAGCCATGTCCAGGGTTTAAATAAGTCATGAATATCTCCTAAGGGTCAGGATTTTCTTCACATACAATTGTGCACAGATAAACAATCATGCACACACTTTATAGCCGACAGCCTTTAGTAGCTTTATTTATTTTTACTGCAGCACTTTATGAGCAGATCAAAAGGGAGATGAATATATTCCAGAACTATCAAGTACAATGACATTTCAATGTGTTCATAAAAATAGAATGGTAAATCTATCAGCAATTCAAACTCACAGTTGATAGCAGGGCAATGATCACTAAGTTGCCCCTACTCAGGAACACTAAGGATACACAAACTAGTTCGTAAGAACCTCCTGACATTGTACTTGCTTGGGGTATTTCTCATCACAAAGACAGTGACAAAAATGACTTGTCAAAGTTCCAGATTGTGATAAGGCACAAGGCTTTCCATTCACACTGTGACTCAGTGAGGTCATCTGTTTGGTAGTAAGCTGAGCTGCCATTTTGTGTATAAGGGAAAATTGCAATTTTGCCATCATACAGAGTGTGTAGGTCATTTGACCCGGCCTAAGGGAGTACGGCAAGGCAATAAATAAGGTGCTCATACTACAAAGACACATGTATCTCCTTGGATATGGGAAATATACATAAATTATGCAAAATGTCACAATAGAAAAACAGACAATTTTATTTTAGCAACATTTTTATTTCACATTTGTATATGGCACAAATACATTGTTACATTAGCGAGTCTAGCAACACTTTGAGAACTCATCACTACCACAATTTAGCTTAACTTTGTATTTGACGTTAGTGTAAACTTTTTAAGAAACCACAGGAAACAAATCAAATTGTCCAATTAAGACGAAAAGCTGCTGATTTTAATTTGTGGAACAAAAAACAATATTGGCACCGCAACCCAAGGATGGCACCAGTGTCCCTAATCAAATCAAAATAAAATCAAATGTTATTTGTCACATGCGCTGAATACAACAGGTGTAGGTAGACCTTACTGTAAAATGCTTACTTACAAGCCCTTAACCAACAATGCAGTTCAAGAAATAGAGTTAAGAAAATATTTACTAAATAAACGAAAGTAAAAAATAAAATAGAAAGTAACATAATAAAATAACAAGGGGTACCGGTACCAAGTCAATGTGCAGGGTTACAGGTTAGTCGAGGTAATATTTACATGTAGGAAGGGGTAAAGTGACTATGCACACATAATAAACAGTGAGTAGCAGAAGTGTAAAAACAATGACCATTTTTTGGTCCTTCCTCTGACACCACCAAGTATATAGGTCCTGGATGGCAGGAAGCTTGCCCCGAATGATGTACTGGGCCGTACACACTACCCTCTGTAGCGCCTTATGGTCGGATGCCGAGCAGTTGCCATGCCAGGCGGTTATGCAACCCTCCAGGTGCTCTCGATGGTGCAGCTGTGGAACTTTTTGAGGATCTGGGGACCCATGACAAATCTTTTCAGTCTCCTCGGGGGGAAAAGGTTTTGTTGTTCCCTCTTCATGACTTTCTTGGTGTGTTTGGTATCCCTACTAATGGTACCTAGTACTCATGATCTTTATTGTTCAACTATACTGTAGGTTAACACCATGGGGAAATGACCTATAATGAGGAAGTGGATAACACCCACAACAGACGGCTGTATTCAATGATACTTGATTGTATGTGCTGTATGTTCTGGCACCAGTGAAGAAATTAAAGTCAATTTGATTGCAGGACCTGTGGTAATTCTTTTTGAAGCACCCTTTACATCTATTTTTGGAACCATATAATTCAGTGACAACTACTGCTATGTTCTTCCCTTAAAATGTGCACTTCTTGCAAAAACCCTACATATATCATAGTGTGTCTTATGTGTGACTGTTTGTACTGTCTTATAATCTCTTATTAGGCTGGCAAAACTTGTCTCATAAATAATGAATGCCCACAGGCTATCAACCTAATGCAGAATGTTAAAACACACAAAACTGTAAGACTTTGGACACCTTGTGGCATTTGAAATGGGGCAAAACCCAACCTAGTAGGTTTGTCATGTGGCAAACCTCACCTGAGAAAGCTTAAATTGCTATCAAGCGGTAGGTTTATGTAAGAGGTCTTCAACAACATCCTGTCAAGGCAACTTCCACAAGCCAGACGGCATATTGTCATGACACGACCATGCAATACTATTACAATGTTTTGATTCATTACATTATTGATTATTGGATAACTTCTCAAAAGAGGTCTAGGTAGAAAATAATCCAACAATCCCCATTCAGTCAAACAAACGCAACTATCCTCTTTCCGCTGCTGGATAGTGAACTGTTGGACAGATGATTCAGGCAAACTTCTAACTGCAAGTATCTTCAAAGGATCTGTGCTCTGGCTCCCAAAACATAGCATCAGAGACTACAGAGCCACTGGATTTTGGAACTGGGCAAGAGGGTCACTGTAACACGGTCGCACCACCTGCTTCTCTGATGATGATGCATTTAAAAAGGCTCACAGGAACCCAATGTCTCCGGCTTCATTTCTGGTGTGTGTTTGTTCCCCATATGCATTTGTTTGGCCCACCTGCTTCATGTGGCATTTCAGAGAGCAGTCAGCAAGCAGGCCTCCTTGGAAGGCCATGAAAGGGAACCTCTGAACTCCTGTGGCCGGTACATTGTTCAGAGCTGCACAGTGACAATCGGTGGCTGACTCTGTATGTCTGTATTTTTGGCAGGACCTTAGATGCTGTCACGTTCTGACCATAGTTCTTTTGTGTTTTCTTTGTTTTAGTGTTGGTCAGGATGTGAGCTGAGTGGGCATTCTATGTTGTATGTCTAGTTTGTCTATTTCTATGTTTGGCCTGATATGGTTCTCAATCAGAGGCAGGTGTTAGTCATTGTCTCTGATTGGGAACCATATTTAGTTAGCCTGTTTTGTGTTGGGTTTTGTGGGTGGTTGTCTTCTGTCTTTGTGTCATTGTACCAGATAGGACTGTTTCGGTTTTCACATTTGTTATTTTCTATTTTGTAGTGTTCTCGTTCATCGTCTATATTAAACATGTTGAACACTCACAACGCTGCATTTTGGTCCTCCTCTCCTTCAACGGAAGCAAACTGTTACAGAACCACCCACCAACTAAGGACCAAGCGGCGTGGTAACAGGCAGCAGCAGCAGCAGGAGAGGCAGCGATATCAGGACTCCTGGAAATGGGAGGACGTTTTGAACGGCAAGGGTTGCTACACATGGGAGGAGATCCTGGCTGGAAGGGATCGCCTCCCACTGGAACAGGTGGAGGCAGCTAGGAGAGCGGAGGCAGCCGGAGAGAGGAGCCAGCGATATGAGGGAACATGGCTGGCAAGGAAGCCAGAGAGGCAGCCCCAAAAATGTATTGGGGGAGAACACAGGGAATGTGGCGAAGCCAGGTAGGAGACCTGCGCCAACTTCCTGTGCTTACCGGAGAGCGAGAAAGACCGGGCAGGCACCGTGTTATGCTGTGGAGCGCACGGTGTCCCCAGTGCGGGTGCATAGCCCGGTGCGGTACATACCAGCTCCTCGTATCGGCCGGGCTAGAGTGGGCATCGAGCCAGGTGCCATGAAGCCGGCTCTACGCATCTGGTCTCCAGTGCGTCTCCTTGGGCCGGCATACATGGCACCAGCCTTACGCATGGTGTCCCCGGTTCGCCAGCACAGCCCAGTGCGGGCTATTCCACCTTGCCTCACTGGCAGGGCGACCGGGAGCATTCAACCAGGTAAGATTGGGCAGGCTCGGTGCTCAAGAGCTCCAGTGGGCCTGCACGGTCCGGTCTATCCAGTACCACCTCCACGCACCAGCTCTCCGGTGGGAGCCCCCCACACCAGGCTGTCTCTGCGTCTCATCCCTACGGGTGCTCCCACCTGTCCAGAGCTGCTAGAAACTCCTGTCTGTCCAGAGCTGCTAGAGTCTCCCGCCTGTCCAGAGCTGCTAGAGTCTCCCATCTGTCCAGAGCTGATAGAGTCTCCTGCCTGTCCAGAGCTGCTAGAGTCTCCCACCTGTCCAGAGCTGCTAGAGTCTCCCGCCTGCAAGGAGCCGCCAGAGCCGCCAGTCTGCAAGGAGCCGCTAGAGCCGCCAGTCTGCAAGGAGCCGCCGGAGCCGCCAGTCTGCAAGGAGCCGCCCGAGCCACCAGTCTGCAAGGAGCCGCTGGAGCCGCCAGTCTGCAAGGAGCCGCCAGAGCCGCCAGTCTGCAAGGAGCCGCCAGAGCCGCCAGTCTGCAAGGAGCCCCCAGAGCCGCCAGTCTGCAAGGAGCCGCCAGAGCCGCCAGTCTGCAAGGAGCCGCCAGAGCCGCCAGTCTGCAAGGAACCGCCGTTTGTTTAGTCCAGTGGGGCCCTTTAGTAGGGTTGCCAATCCTAGGTCGGCGGCGTTCCTAGGAGGAGACTAAAGCAGACAAAGACTATGGTGGAGTGGGGTCCACGGCCTGCGCCAGAGCCGCCACCGCAGACAGATGCCCACCCAGACCCTCCCCTATAGGTTCAGGTTTTGCGGCCGAAGTCCGCACCCTGTCACATTCTGTCACATTCTGACCATAGTTCTTTTGTGTTTTCTTTGTTCTAGTGTTGGTCAGGACGTGAGCTGAGTGGGCATTCTATGTTGTATGTCTAGTTTGTCTATTTCTATGTTTGGCCTGATATGGTTCTCAATCAGAGGCAGGTGTTAGTCATTGTCTCTGATTGGGAACCATATTTAGGTAGCCTGTTTTGTGTTGGGTTTTGTGGGTGGTTGTCTTCTGTCTTTGTGTCTGCACCAGATAGGACTGTTTCGGTTTTCACATTTGTTGTTTTGTATTTTGTAGTGTTCTCGTTCATTGTCTATATTAAACATGTTGAAGACTAACCACGCTGCATTTTGGTCCTCCTTTCCTTCAACGGAAGAAAACCGTTACAGATGCCTTCACAACGTTAATTAAAATACAATTGAATCTCTGATAACTCAACAGAATATCAGATCACTGATCACTTATTTTACACAATGCCGCCTGAACGTCTGTGTCCTGAAACGTGTTTACAGTGATATTAACCTTGTGGCTTCTAAAATAGCTTTTTCAATAACCTTTTACTGCAGTGGGCTAAATCATGGTCACACAGAGTGTTTCTTGATAGTCTTAAGGACAACAAAGTCAAGTTATTGGAATGGCCATCGCAAAGCCCTGACCTCAATCCCATTGAAAATGTGTGGGCAGAACTGAAAATGTGTGTGCGAGCAAGGAAGCCTACAAACCTTTCTCAGTTACACCAGCTCTGTCAGGAGGAATGGGCCAAAATTCACACAACTTATTGTGGGAAGCTTGTGAAAAGCTACCTGAAACGTTTGACCCAAGTTAAACATTTTAAAGGCAATGCTACCAAATACTAATTGAGTGTATGTAAACTTCTGACCCACTGGGAATGTGATGAAAGAAATAAAATCTGAAATAAATAATTCTCTCTACTATTATTCTGACATTTCACATTCTTAAAATAAAGTGGTGATCCTAACTGACCTAAAACAGGGAATTTTTACTCTGATTAAGTGTCAGGAATTGTGAAAAACCGAGTTTAAATGTATTTGACTAAGGTGTATGTAAACTTCTGACTTCAACTGTACCTCACAGAAATGGTTATGGGGGGAAAAAAGAAGACACCTGTACCATGTCAGATATCGAGTTGAAATGTATTCACTCTTGAGTTTGCATCCCAATATTTCACGTTCTATACAACACACAAGGCTGAAATATAACAAAACTCTTTGACGTAGAAACACCGGATTTTCATATTCAGTATATATATTTTTGTTATTAATTGTGAAATTGTGAAAGACATTAGTATCATTCCACCTATGAGGCCACTAGGTTATTTGACTGCAGGAAAGGCCCACGGCAGCAAACTTGCTGTGTTAGAGACACTGATGGGATGGAGCCATCATTTTCTCCCATAACTTTTCTTTTTAGCTCTGGGACTGAGATTTTATTTTACCATAAAAAAACGACATGATGTTTTATGAGTGGTGCTTGAACACCTTCTACTTTTGGGACTTTTTGGACTTTCCAAGATATAGAAATGACTATACATACATTGTAAATATACAGAGTTGTCCCATGTTGGGTTGAAAAACAATACCTGGAAGCTAAATGTTTTGTCACCACCAGGGGACTTGCATAACATGGTTGATTTATCCCCAACACATACAGTAACAATTACCTTTCGTCTATAGAAATGGTATGTCTATTTAATTATGGACTCTTGGCAAAGTCCTCAGTATTTTCCCTCTTCGGTAGATATGGCATAAAGGGCTTTAAAGGCACAGCATGGTGGCATAAACAACTGACTGTTGATTTGTTTATTCTTTCTGTTCAGTCATTTATCATTCCAGTTGACAATAAAGTTTACAGATTGCTTGGGAATCTGAGAAGTCCAGCTTGAAAAATATACACATGGGTATTTCTCAATGAAAATGACAAGCAAATTACTCTGGGGTTATACTGAAGATAGATTAGTCCCAGTCATGTCCGAAGGAGGATTATTATTACTCTTATTACTCAGTGTTATAGGGTGTGTAATATAACTCTTGCACTGATATTACACATTGACAGCGCAAAGATGTTTAGAAATATCTTGATTCTTCCAATAGCCGTTTACATTTTTTGTTGTTCCAGTATGAGTATTACTGGACATACCGAAACCTTTAGTAGTGTGCTTGATATATTCTCTGTGTTTTGATTACAACACTTTCCCCTGGGTTTTGTGTTAGTTTTAAGGTTCTTTGTGTGCTTTCACCCACTCACTGCCTACTGTAGGCCTCAAGCTGGGAGGAGTGTCCTACCAAATACTTTTCTCCTGTTTGAAGATTAAAGGCACAGCCTGAGATGAAGTTCAATACAAACACCTATGAAGCGTAGAATGTATGATGACTTGGTCCTTGTAGCAGCTTTAATCTTGCAAAAGAAAACAACACTAATAGTTTCCTTTTCCGACCACTCGGTCGGTGACTACGCACCCTGGCTCTTAGACTGATGTGGACTTTCCAGACACAAAGAGGACTTGGCACTTTGTCAGCTCGCCTCCCTCCATGTCAAGTTTTCACATCCATAATTGTTACTTTAAATATGCCCTCCGTGAGTGAAGGAAAATCACTTTGCTATTATTGTCCTGGTTGGTTCCTGGTTAGGGCCTTTGATTTAGTGTAGGTGTGTTTCCACTTTTAATTCTCAAAATAAAAGTATCTTTCCCCAACTGAAAATATTATCATGATTCTGCCTAATCATCTTATTTGGTCAGTGACAGTTGTCTCCACTAGTTCATACTCTTTTTACCAGACACATTGCATCACAGCAGTAACACAATAGTTGGACTATAAGGTCTCCCCTTCCCTCTGGCTTCTGTGATCTACTATGTTTGCCAGTTTACTGAAGTGTGTTTCACTGTTGCCTGTTACAAGATTAAATGTTTTGAATAAGCCTTCCTCCTCAGGATTTCCTCCACAGCAATGGTTTCTCTAATGTGTATTAGTCATAAACAGTGGCTGGCACCAGATACAGACAGAGTCTCTGCCCACGCATACGATAGCACAGAAGACATCTCATATCACTGCCGCCTGCCCCAGCCCAGCCTGACTGGTGCCTTTTACAAATCAAACAAGCTATTCTATGACTGCACTTGCTGTGCATGACTTCATTAGTAACTCCAAGGCTTTGGGTGATGGTGTCTCCCGTGAAGAAGATTTTTTTTTAAATATCAGTGGAACCTTTGCTGGTTTGCTCAAGTCCACATTCTAGCATGAAATTCAGCATAACACAGCACTGTCCAATCATAACACGTGGTCATAGCTCAAGGACGTTACCTTGCAGACGTTTTGTGTACCGTTGCAGTCAGAGCAGTGGGGGGGATGAGTCAACATTGACTGCTATAGTAAGACGGAAGGGTGGGAGGCATAGCACAATGTATCAGAGGTGCTGGGGCAATTTTCCACACAGAGATGTTTATCAAGCAAGAAATATAAAGCGAGAAGTCTAAGTCCCTTCGGTTTTGATTTGTCGTGTCAGTGACCTAGCACCCCGCTACCCCCTTCCAACTCTGTCTGCATTCTTTGTCTGCGGCTGCCAACGCAAACCTAAATCTCTCCCCCTGACACACTACCTACGTCTCCCTCTGTTTTCATGCCTTCTGTCTGCCTGCAAGATCCAAACTCGTCTCGTTCTTTTCACTTCATCTCCCTTTTTTTTCCAAAGACACCAGGAATAATGCCTCCACAGAAATCTGAAGAAACAAAAACACATGAGCGGCAACAGGACGACTGCGAGTCACTCCCACACACGGCTTTAAAAAGGCCCATCTGACAGCATTTAGCAGAAGGGAGTGTACCTTTTCTAAAGAACACTTAGCAATAGTTCTAAGAATGTAAGAATGCATTCTCCCTCTGTAGTGGTTTCCTGGTTTTCTGAGTAAGGACACACTCAGTGTTCTCTTGTTCTTGCATTAAATTGTTCTTCCGGCTACAAAGATCAATTCTATAGGTTGACTAGCACAGATTGCAGGTTATTGTATGTGTTTAATGTAGGTCTACATTAAAGACAAGGGAGGACTGAGATTTACATCGCTTATAGGAGGTCATTTTATGCACCCTAAATGAGTAACGGGAACCTTTAAGGATACCTTAACATATATGCTATCCTTCAGGGCCTGTTAAGGTCATATTCTTGTTGTATTGTCTAATAATTCTCAATTTCTCATTGCTTGTATCAAATACTTCAAACGCTAAGCTATAAAAGGTATACATGTCTCCCCTCTAGGCAAGGTACCATAACGATACAATTTTGCACAGTACGCTTGATATAATTTGGTCCCCTTACAGTTACAGTGAGATGACCAAAGACAGATAGAACTCCAAGCTGTTGCTGGGGAGTGTCCAAGAACAACAGGCGACGCAGTACACGACCCTGCCAGGACGTCCTGACCCAGCTCTCATTCCTGGGTAAACATCTAGAGCGCAAAAACCGAAAGGACCTAAAGAACAGTCCAAAAGTCACCCTGGAGTATTTTTGCATTGCTGCTAGAATGCTCGAAATATACATTTTGGTGAAGTTCTTGACCACGGTTCTTCCACATTGGTTGCTCTTTCCTTCAAGGATGGCCTGGTTGTTGGTGTCATCCACTGACTTTCAGTCAGTTGAAACTCAAAAGAGGCCAAGGATCCTTTCAACCACAGATCTAAATAGGTGACGACATTACTGTCCATCCACATCCGTGGGACAATAAATGTGTGGCGTCTTGCTGAGTGGTAAAAGAATGACTATGACACTTTGACTGGAATTTCTATGAGGCCCCTGTGGAACGTTCGCTCTTTCAAGGTAAGTAATATGGATCAAGAAAAACAACCATAAAGGGAGTCCCCTAGGCTGCCTCTCCCTCCCACTCAAACCTCCCTAGTTACAGAGCTAGTTTACATTGGCTCAGGCTCTCTGGCTTTGGACTTAAGACGGAACACCTGACCTGTGATAGCTGGTAATCTTACTCTCTCAGAGATCTACCACCTACAGTATAGACCAGGCCAATGCCTGGTGATATCATCTGTTGCTTTATGCCTGTGTGGGTTTGAGACGGTTTCCAGGAGGACCTGGTTTTCATGGAGAGAATGGTTATCGTCTGTGTCAATACAACTCTCAGTAGCAGCCCCCATCAATGTTCCCTAGATTTTCTTTTAGAACACTGAGGCTGTACACGATTTAATGTTAGTTTTAACAGTGGGCTAGTAGGCTACTATGGTTATCAAAAATAATGGAGAAAATGCGTCCCATAACATTTAACTTGGAAATAGCTGATCATTCAGCCTACAGTAGCAGCCAATGTGTGGAGTTCAATGTAGGTCTACATTCCATGATACTCTGGAAAAAAACATGCAGGGCTTGACATTAACCTGTTTGTCCATTTGTCCTTCAGACAAGGAGGTGTCTGAAAATGTTGTTGTGTTGTTTGATGCAAGAAACCACTTTACAAAATAAAATGCATAATTACTCCCATACCATTATTTAAGAGAATCAGACAAATTATGGTGTACTCTTCCCATTGGCTACTTAGCTTATTAAAGCCTGTCTCAAAATACAACACTGCCCCTTTAAGACAAAAAAAAGCTCTTTACCTGACTAGCTTTTCAAATATGTCAAGAAATGCACACATTTTGTGCTCTTGTAGGAAGCAATCACTCCACCATTTCTGATTACAAATTATCTATAACTGGGCAAATAACTCACTAAATAGCAATGGATATGAACAAAAGTACAAATGTGCACAGGTCGCTACATTTAGCTTTCTCTTTGATCTCTACTCAGGACCACTCATGCTGTAAAAACAGTCCAGTTCAAAGTGAATGGCATAGATCCTACTGTAGTCAAAGCAATATAATTCTACTCCTATAAGTTCTGCCTACACCAAAATATCTTGCATAGTTTGTTTTGTTTCAGTATGTTCCGTTGAAAGTGGCTAACATTGCGTTGATTATATCACAATTCCCACAGTAAAGGGAAAAGTTGATAGTGTTAACTAACAGGGAAAACTCTGAAACGTTGCGTGAAGTTCAATCTTGTGCTTCTCTGCACACGCTGATATTTCTTCTGCGCCACAATCCTGGAGAGGGAACATTGTAGCCCATGTGTTTAATTGAATTTCAGCATTTTTACAAATTTGCATTCTTGAATAGGAGCCACTCACCTCAGCCACCACCCTCCATGTGTTTAATACCTGCCTGCCTATGAGTACTGTGATGTTGATGGATTCATGGATACTAAAGACACTTACCAGATGTAGGCTGTCTCTCACTAGGATTGTGAATGACCCACAAGTCATTATCCCATAGCCTACCTACCAATGCTAAGAGTACTCATGCAGTGCATACAATACACTGTATGGACATACTACACAGGAACAAGCTTTCTATGGCTGGCTTGTAAAATTGCTGCAAACGGCTGTTTTCAATTAGGACAGTTTGAAAGAAGTGGGACGTACCCCAAGCGACTGAAAAAGACCGGGCCGTCGGACAGTAATCCAGTGACTCAAGGTTTAACAACTTCTTGACAGTCATTTCTCAGACATTATAGGGGAGAAATACGTTTTACACCCAGGGGTCAAGGTTACGCAAATGCAGTAGGGGGCCTTGGCTCTGTAGTGCATGTAGTTACACACTGCTCCCAATTAAACATGTCGTACTACCATTAGCATCTGCCACAGCTCATCACCATTGTTAGCAGTTTGAGAGAAATGTGCCACCTTTAATGTGAAGCTGTATTGTCTTGGACAAGTGAGAGGAATCATTACCTCAAATGAGTTATCCCGTCCCTGTTAAGTTCAGACACAGACAGACAGTACGGAGAATACAGTTACACAGAGGAGGGGTGGTGGTCATTTGAAAAGAGAACACATAACATGGAGCCGAGGAGAGAGAGAGTGAGGGACTTGTGAAGGATTAAGTTGACCGGTGCTAGGGAGGGAACTGGGGAGGTGGGAGCTGGCCAGGAAGAGGGTTGTAAACATCTGGGGCTGTGACAGCAGTGTTGACATTAACATGACCCACCACTGGATCCTCCTAATCACTAAGTGGTACGCTGCTTGTCGACTACCTGTTCACCTTCGTTTTTGCACACAGACACACAGGTTTAGGATGTCTCTATCTACCTTTCTCTCCACTCTCTCGCTCTCTCTCTCTCTTTCTCTCTCTCTCTCTATCTCTTACTCGCTCACCTATATCTCTCTCCCTCCCTCTTATTTCTTCAACGGGTACATTTACTAAAACATAATTGAAAAAAACTACACATTGTAGATCCAGCTCTCCTTCTGTGTGTCCTGTTATGATTAGTTACCTCGTCCAGTTGTCGTAAGGACATGCTTCCTTTATGCTCAAGAGTGTAAGGACCTCTGCCAAAACATGAAGTGCTGCATTTATTGTGGTCACTGTGGAAAAGGTCAATTTACAGAGTTTATTGAATTATTTAAATCCAAACACTCTGACACTTGATCCGAGCTACAAACGGAATTTCCCAAGTACTTGAATGTGTGGTTAAACGAATCTATAGGCCTACCTTGATTATACTTTCCTTGATGTACTGAAAAGGGATGCAAACTGCTATGCACTGTATACAGAAGGTGCAAAAACATTGATCAAATGTACCCAATATGTCCAGTTAGGTTATGTTTGAAAGATCAAGATTTTCTGCAACATTTTAGACATCAATCCACAAATTCAGCCATCTTCCCCTCCTTTTAGATGCCACACATCAATAGTATCTCCCTCTTCCTCCTTCCCTCCATCGTTCCACAGAAGGGAGACATAACACAAAATACAGACGGGTGGGAAGCCTTGCTCTGCAGGCATCCTGCGAGGGCCTCGATTACAGAGAAGAAATGGAACTGTTCCTCCTCCGCTCCTCTCGCTTATCCCCCCTCTCCTCCCACTCACTCCTCTCCTTATCATGGCTTCCTGTGAATCTACCTGACAGGCCTTTCACAGGTACAGCTAATCCTCCCTCTGGGGGGAATACTCACTCCCATCCAGCAGCTCACACAGATCGAAAGTCAACCCTTTTTTTGTTGTGGCTGCTGTTTGTCGATTAAAGAAAAAACGCCTGGATGTTATTC
This sequence comes from Oncorhynchus nerka, assembly GCF_034236695.1. Taxonomy (NCBI): domain Eukaryota; kingdom Metazoa; phylum Chordata; class Actinopteri; order Salmoniformes; family Salmonidae; genus Oncorhynchus; species Oncorhynchus nerka. Next base: position 49,228,552 of record NC_088398.1, on the reverse strand, counting down.
TATAGAAAGAAGGTGATGAACCAGCTCAAATCCCCCTTTCCTCCATTCAATAGCATGGCAGGTCAGACTTACTGTGAACATGGATGGTGCAGTGTTCAAATAGTGTTTCCGTGTTGTAAAACCATGTGTATGATCAATGCCTGATCTGATGTGAACTTTCGAGGTATTGGTGGAGGTAGTGTGTGTATGTATGTTACCGTTGTGAATCAGGTCAGTGTGTATTGAGCTTGTGCAGGTGCTGGTAGTGTTACGTGTCGGGCTGTGGAAGTGTTTGTATGATATGGTATGTGTGGCTTATACACAGCTTTTAGATGTTTGGAAAAGCACACACGTGCTCATTCCCCATGCTTCGCCTCACATGGAGGATTGGACAGACAGGGGGCCGGAGACCGAGCTGCTTAACTCTGGCCCCCTACATTCCAACACCCTCATTCACTACTGATATGGCCCACTTTGTCTAACTATCATGCTTTGCATTCACTTCCTCCTTGAGCGAGCCTGTCCGATAACACCCTCTACCTCCTTACCCCGTCCGTCACAGTCACTGACACGCACATGCACGCACAAACACACACACACACAGGCACACACACTCTGTGTCATCTGTGCGGGTTGACAGTTCTGTGTTCAGTAATCACTAGCCAGTCACATCCTCCTGGTTTCCTCCTCAGGTATCACCCCACCGCTTCCTCCCCAAGATTAGTTCCCCCTGTCCACTTCCTGTCCTTCGCCTTGGAGGGTTCATATAGCGGCTGGGAAAGCCTGTCAGGGCAGCGGCTGAAACTGGGGTTAGTTCTATATGGTCAGTTAAGCCTATATCTACTGAATATGAAGTGTGTGTCATCTTGCCGGCTTTTAAAGTTTCTCCCACAAATGAAGACTCACTGACACAGTGTGAGACACGCACACACACACACTGACACTCGCACACACACACACACACACACACACACACACACACACACACACACACACACACACACACACACACACACACACACACACACACACACACACACACACACACACACACACACACACACACACACACACACACACACACACACACACACACACACACACACACACTTTCCTACCCACAGTTTCTGTTCTGTCAAAGTCATGTCATTGCAAGATCCAGCACTCTTTAACAGAACTCCTGAGGGCATCATGACAGCCAAAAGGAAGTGCCAATGACCGCGACCGCCCCATGAGTATATTTAGTCCTGACCTGACAGCCCATCACTCTGACTGTAGAGCTGACAGGACCAAGTCTCACCGCCTTGTATGATTACCATTCACAGCCTCCTATAAGGCCTTGCTTTAGTAACATCAGTTTGGTGAAGATATAACTGCTAAGACTTAGATATCTATATGTGTCCTGTCCTATTTTCTTGAAAACATTTTGAATAAGATGACACTTGGAGTATGACAGAAAGGTTCCAGTATCCAGTTTCGGTATTGTAGGTTTATTACTTAATAGTAAGGCTGATTTACAATATGTGCAGAGTTCACAGGTCATGTGCGTAATAAATGCGCTACACACTGGGTTAACGGGATTTGTGGTTAAGACGGGCGTTGGTAATTAATACCTTCCAGTCAATGGTGACTGAGTCTAGACTCACAAACCTCTGATATCAACCTCTGTATTTCAGGTAAAGTGGTGGTGTGTTTCAGATGACTAGTGCCTGTGGCTCCTACTTATCTGTGCCTCATACTCCCCAAGAGCAAATGTATTGACTTACTTTATTCAGTTTGTGTTTTTTTCCTCTCCTCTTTTCTGTTTCTATTCCTCTTTTGGAGTTTCAGCCACAGAGTAGTTCACAAATAGTCTATATTCTTCGAGGTCAGGACCTAAATTGAGGCAAAGCTACATTTTTTTGGAGCTAACCTCTTTCGAACTCCTTCCATAACCTCCTTGCTAACCTCTTTCGAACTCCTTTTCTGCATAATGGCAAGAGATCATTTCATGTTTCAGGTGTTTCAGCGACTTTCCATGGGTGGCATCATGCCTAATCATTCAGTAAAAAGCTGTCCTGTTCAGAATCAGGCTCATACTCAGTGTAACCAAAGCTATCATCACTATTCTCTGTCTGTCAAATACCTTGTCACAGCAACAACAAAAAATCCAGTAGACTATTTATTCACAGCTCTTATGCTCCAACTCTTGTGTAGGAGACAGGATTAACCGCCAAGGTGGATAACCACCCTGTTGGGAGGTGTGTGTTTGTGTGTGTGTGTTTGCGCGTGCCTATGTGTGCGTGCGTCCTACTTGCTTTGCACGTCTGAGTGACACCACATGGCACTGATCAAAGGGGCTTCCTTGATGATGAAACTGTAACAGGTGTGCACAGGCACGCCAGACTAACCTAGGCAATAACCTATCTTGACAGGTGCTGCAGTCTATGTTTCATGTCCTCCACTATCCACCACTGTGCACGTGATTTAAGTCACTGACCCAATGGCTCCCTCCGACCACTGCCCAGACAGCCATCCGAAGATGGTAATGGCTGTAAAGGTATACTAATCTCTGATGGTAACATTCGGCTTACCTTAATTTGTTTTTTTGGAGTGGGGGATGTTGTATTAGGAAATAAGGTGGGGGTTGATGATGGGGAGGGGGTTGGGAGGTTAGGGGGAATTACACTAATCAGTTCAAGGCCCTCACTCCCGTACATATAAAACTTCCCATTAGGCTTAGAGCATCATAGCTCACCAGCCTGCTCCCCAGGGGCCTCACATCTGGCTGTCAATTAAGGCCTAAATCCTCCACACAGCACTAAACTGCAAGGTAGGAATTGAAAAAAGGGAGGAACAGGGGGAGGAGGCTGCAGTGGTGGAGGGAGGGGTCTTTAGGAGAGGGTGAGGGCTGGCAATGGGAGGCGAGGATTTAGGGGTGGGGAGGCAGGGGATTGAGAGTAAGCCATCCCCAAAAATATTTGAGGGTTTCTCAACACATGAGGGCAGCGTAGAAGCATTCAGAGCAGTTGAGGGTATACAGGGACATGTGACGGACAGGGGAAACCTCACTAGACCCATTCAGTTACTATGCACCAATTACCTGTAAATACCTAACAGATTTGATGAAGAACACATGGAATTAGTGTCATAAGAAGGGTCCTTGCTCCTGGGGGGGATAAATAATGTTATATTTTATCGAATTGAGAAACTCATCTTTTGGGGCAGTGACAGGTTTTTCAAGGCCACCATCGGCCTAGGCCGGCTTTGACAAATACAGTATTTTGGTAACAAGAGACTGAAAAGCCACAGCTAATTGCTGAGGACAGGGCTTTCTAGTCGAGACAGATCTATGCCTCTATAGTTAATAAGGGCATAATGTCACCAAGAATTTAGAGCTTTGCGGCATATATAAAAACAAGTTAAGATACACAAAACCCAAGTACACAAACCCTGGCAGTGAAAAATTAAGATTTCATTTTAAGTCTATCAGATACCGATGCATTCCATTCCATCTAATCAAAGAACGACTAGTCACGAAATGTCTCTGAAAAACTCAAATGATTTGTTTCACAGTTGCCTCAGCAAAATGACAACATGTACCCGTATTTGAAACATGCTGGTCATCTGTAATTGCTGCAGCATTCCATCCTTTTTATAAAATAAAAGGAGGCCTCTAACAGGAGGCGCCAGGGTCCATGGACCATGCCGAGCTTGGCAGGAGATCAAACCAAACGTTGCTGTGACACTGGTAGAGACACAAGCACCTACTTGTTTAGACAGGGCTTAATGAACGGGCCAGGGAGGGCAGGGAGAGATGGCCGGGTTGGTAGAGGGAGAATGGGTCAACAAAAAGCTGGGCTTATCTGACCCCTTGGGATTTTGATTACCTTGACAAAAAAACTGCACAGGGCAGAACTAACTATGATTCACCATAGCAATATCCTAAAATCCAATGTTTTCATACAATATAAACTATCATTGCCTTTAGGAATTAAACATGGTCAGTCTAAAATAGTGGTTTTGAACAAAAATAGATTCTAGTGACTTTAATGTCAAATATATACATTTCACAATGCAAACACACAATTGTGTGAACCAGGGTGTAAACTAACCAGGTACATGACCATATAATCCCGAGGTTCCATGAAGTAAACTAACACTGTGGTGAATCATGGAGTTAAGTGAAAGCTCCTCCCGTTTGTGGTTGTGTGTCACATGTTTTAATCACTGGGCGGTCAAAAGGTAAACAGAGATCCACCCACAGCATAACACCGTCAGACTGAACGTGGCCTCTGCCAGAGGGAGGTCAGGAGGTAGCCTTCCATGTATTCCATGCCTCTGAGAAGTCACTTGAACATATACACTAGGCCAGACAAGACACATGTACAGCATATATAGGTCAGGGATGCAGTCTGAATCTCCCAGTTCAGATCAGACAACGCCAGTATGCTAGGAGAGGTATTGGAGATCTCCTGTCCTAATTCCTCTCTACCGAAGACCTTTCCCTCCCCGGCCTGGTTCATTTCCAGGCCTCGATATTAATCTGTCGCCCCTCCCACATCCAGGATTAGACCCCCTCTCCCCCTCCCTTACTCCCCTTCTCCTCTCCCCCTCTCCTCCTCCTCTCCCCCGGTCTTTATTCTACCCCTCTATTTTCAATTTACACTGGTATTACACAGATATAGACTCAGATTAGTGATGTGTTTATGTTGACAGCAGACGCTGGATTAGGTCATTCATGGGGGGCAAGAGGAAGGGCGGTTATGGGCGGCAGGTAGCCTAGCGGTTAGAGCGTTGGGCCAGTAACCGAAAGGTCACTGGTTCAAATACCCGAGCCGATAAGGTGAAAAATCTGTCGATGTGCCCTTAAGGAAGGAACTTAGCCCCATAATTTGCTCCAGGGGAGCTGTACTGCTATTGCTGATCCCGTAAAACAACACATTTCACTGCATCTATCCAGTGTATGTGACAATAACACATTATTAGTATTATGGGGAAGGAGGGGAGGTCCAAAGGACTATTGAGGCCGTCATGTCCATTTAAAACCACTATCACATAAGAATTCATTGGCCAATGACTTCAATAATGATAGTTGCTGAGTGAACCGCAGCTAGTTTATCTAGCAGTTTATCAGACAACATTTGTTGTGTCGTTGATGGAAGTTGTTTGCTGTTGGATGCCAGTGGGCAACATTCCGATGCTGAACCACATCAGAGAGAACAGCCTTGTGGGTGCTCAATGTCTAGCTGGCATTTTGACGTGACAAGTTCAACCAATTTACATAGTGATAACCGTACTGCAAATGACTGAACATCTTCACTTCATGAAATACATGCAGAATGCTAAAATACAAAACAGTACAGTTTATACCACATCCTTTAGCAAAATCAGAGTGACAGCTTAAACACGTGAGAATAAATAAATGACAACAGCTTCTTTAACAGGCTGAACTGAGGTGAGTGTAACAATGTATTTTTTTTTGTATTGTGGAATTTAAATATCAATGTTGCTAGGACATTAACTGTAAGTCACCCTGGCTGTTTCATATCGGCCTGTAAAAAAAGAGGAATGATTAGTGGACATGATTCTCAGTTGCTCAACACATACACTTTCCAGATCCCTCTTTCACCTATTAATGTCAATGACATCCATTTGCCTCTAATCTTCCCCCTCAACTGTATCTCTCCCATGTTGCAATAAGACCTCTTGAGCAACATTAGGTTTCTATCTATTTCCCTCTGTGTGTGTGTGTGTGTGTGTGTGTGTGTGTGTGTGTGTGTGTGTGTGTGTGTGTGTGTGTGTGTGTGTGGCAGCTCACATGGTCAGGGTATGACAAACCTTTCCTCAGGTTCGTGGGGTGACTGAGGCTCTCATTTCCCTTTTATTTTTCCTAGAACTTCAGGTGGTTCTACATAAAGACTTATCATACACTCCAAATAAGTCACAGACAGCAATTCAGCTTTATGCAGCTACAAGTCTCATATGATAAAATATCTGTTTGTTATTTTCTTCCCCAAAGCAGTATGCTATGAGTGACAAAACTTAGCCATTAAATGTACTTTCAAAGGTCACAAAAAAAAAAACATTTTAATAAAATGATAGATACATTTTTTAACACTGAAAAAAAATCACAATAAGGAGATTATGGTTTAAAATAAATATGTTTGTCCATTTTCAAAATCAACCATGTTAGTGGAAATGTCATTTTGATAATGGGAGTAGGCCTATATGCTATTCTACATGATCAAATGCTAATTGGAGGACTCTTTATGGAACATACTTTGGTCATAAAACGTTGTTCTTGCTCTACACAAGAAGAGAAGATGCCCCACTGACAGTCGATTTCTTAATGCCCAAAGCACTCCGGTATCGAAGTCTGTAATCTCATTTCATGCCATTTTAACAGACGTAGAGACCAAAAAAAGGGGGAGTTACTGGGCGCAACTGTTTGCATCTCACCTCTGTGCACCTCTAGATTGGGCCTATTTACAAAAGTATTAGAAACTATACTATACTTTTATCAATTATAGACTTATTACGATGTCGTGAGGCCTTGGCAAAAATTGTCCCCAATATATATATATATATATTTATATGCTTATGACATTTGATTAAGATGATAATAATAATAGTTAATAGCCCAATAATAATAATAATAAATATAACGTTATTATTGTTAATAACTTAAAAATAACCATAGATCTCAAAATTACCTGATAACCTGCCATCTTGATCAAGTTTCCATATTCCTGGTTTCGTATGAGCTCCATTCAAATCCAAATGGCTTTGAGTGGGTTCATCATATAGCCGCTTCCATCCATTTGTGAACTTATCATCCATCCATCCAGAAAATAAATAGATACCGAGAAGGGAGGGGAATAGCCTACTTTACCAACCACAAACCATGTGTGTTAGTTACTCTCCGCTGCACATGACTGACTGGAGCCTACAAGTGATGATGTTTTTTTTAATATTTTTAACTATGATAAACATGAAACATAATCAAAAAAAGCCCCATATAGTATGATATGCATATTTGCAGGTTGTAAATTACGCCTTTGCCGCAGCGTGTTTAGTTAATGCCAGTGAGAGCCCGGTAGAAAAATATGTCTGCATCTTCCCCCTTTCGTTTTTGTACAATAAATACAATGCGGAATGGCACAGAAGGATTTTCAATGTGAATATACAGTCACTAAGTCAAGATAAAAAGGCAGAGGTCGGCTACCTATCCGCTGTTGTGCCTCTGGATACACGCAGGAAGGGAACTATATGTACAGGTAAACTACCTGTGCGCTCCAATCAGGTACTTCGGCGCTCCTTTCACAGATTTTACTCATATGCCAGTATGGACAGTGCCTGTCGCCGAATTATAAAGATCTTCTCTCTCACTGCAATTACAGTGCTGTTTTATTTCATTTGTGATGTCGCTATTGGAAGTCTGCTTCGTGGGTAATTCCTCTAACCTTTGACTCAAAGCATAGCCTACAAATGATAAATGTAATCTCAAGGGAGACAACAACTTGATCACGTTCTTCTCCAAACGACGCTCACACACATACTCCTCAATTATCCCTCCGCGTGAAGATAGGTGGCGTGTTAAGGGGTCCGGCGCCTTCTACATTGCAGGAAAAGAAAGAGAGCGAAAAAATGTCATTAGAAGAGGCGTAACACGTCAGTGCGCGTCCCCAGGTCTGTTTCGTGAAGTGGCTGAAAGAGATCAGTCCTAACCTGCCCATCAGGAATAACGGTCCCTCGTCAAGCTATTTTCAAGGCTTATTCCCAGTTATTTTCTTTGGATCCACGACGCACCACTTTACCATTTCTCTTTGACGTTCTGTCTTCTAACCAGCTGTTTGAAGGATCACACTGACACTCTGGTAGGTGTATTTTACCACATTGTCATTTTTACATCAGTTTCTGACTGTGAAACTTCAACATCTATGTGGTTGAGGTAGCTATGGCATGCAGGTACCTCAGGTATCCGTGCGCTGTTGCGCAATTATAAAAGTTGGACCACTTACCTGAGCAGGTGAGAAAGGTCCGTGCTGCTCCAGGAGTGGGTAGAGCGCTGTAGGTACCTGCGTCAACTGTACTCTGATGCTATCATATTCCCGGTGTCCTTTCCGGGGAATCGAAATGTATTCGATGTTATTCGTTCCTATTCCTTTTGGTAGGAAACGGACGTAGGCTATTCCCGTTGGTTTGCCATCCATTTTATTTGTACATTTTATGTATAGCCTTCTATTAGATGGAGCAACATTGTTTTTTAAATCCACATTCCAAATGTGAACATCTCCTATTCTGCGTAGCTGGGGTTTGTGCAGTGACCACAGACATCCGCACTATTGTGTGTGTTGTAGCCTATGTGTGTGTTCACTACTGGTGCAAATGCCAAAGCCTTGTGAAAAAAATGCGATGCGGTGGCAACATTTCCACATTTAAATCTTTAAACTAGGAGATCCTCGTCTGGGCTGTGTTTCAACCATTCTACTTCAATTGATTTTCCTCGTAAATGTACAATATAAAGCTTTTCCATGTGGGGCAGTAGCCTATTCCGTGTGTTGTCGTGTAAATGTTGGTGACTGTGTGTGTTTGTTTTCTCCTTCGCTTCGCTACCGTTTTAATACAAACTCCACTAACACCACGTCCCTACATTTTACACAACATTTGAATGTGGGCCATGGACAGGCTGATTCTCATTTTTATCAATCAGTTTGGATGGTAGATGAAATACATCTTAACATTAATTTCTTATAAAAGGGAAGTTTGTCTATTTCCCCACATTTTAAGATTGCACAATTTAGCACGTTTTATTCTTGCTGAATCTTTATCATGAATGGCCTATCAAAATGATTGGCTTTTTACAGAATATTAACACTCATAAACATAGCTTGCAAAAAGGGAAACTAAACTCTAAATGACTGAGATGACCTATGGGCGAGAAAAGGATGTACCATATTATGGCTTATAGTTCTTTGGTTAAGTTTGACATTTTAGTGATTAAAAACTGAACCAATGGGATATATTTCAGTTTGGAGATGACAGCAAAGTCGCTTTTGACTGACAGTAGGGGAAGCCGTCACAATCCCTAAACGTCATCAACAAGGCTCAAGTTTATGTGAAAGTTCAGTAAACTTAAACAAAAAGGTACACCTATTTTTTTTTTGACTTCATCCAATAATCGACCTTAGTGGTAATGTATGTCTTAGCTTTCAGTCATCCTTGTAAACTATCGAATGTGTCTGCCTATCTGTCTGTCCTCCTCCTTCTGCTCGGTTCATTGACGCTCTGCCGGATTAGAGACATATCAACAGATCAGGCGACGGCGGACGCAGTAGCCTACGATCCTACTCAATATCACTCTCCTGGACTCTTTCTTTACACATATGGAGTTTCATTGAAGACTTTAGAGTGAATTTGAACTTTTATATGTCGTGCCCCTGTGGTTGAACAGGATCCATACAGTCATCTTGTCCCAACATTTGTCGCCGTTTTGTTTGGTTATTAGATACCAACCAGAGCCTGCCTGTGTGCTGCTGATTGAAGGAGCCGAGCCCATGCGGAGCGCATGCCATCTGACCTAGCCTACTCGTCTTATCAATGAAGCAGGAGATCATGGCGGAGGGTCCCCGGTGTAAGAGGCGAAAACAATCCAACCCACAAAGAAAGAACGGTAAGAACATTTTCAAAGTAAAATAAAAGGACAGTTCTGGAACATTTGTATGTTTTGCCACCAGTCATATGCGGGACATCCCGCGCGCTGTCTCCTTCCACAGTGCAATTAGGCTACATTCAGTGTAAGCGTTGTGAAGAGGGTAGGCTGCGTAAAAGTAGCCTACATGTTGTTGTAGTTTTGAATTTAATCAGTATGAAAAGCATTTGAATGTTTATTTTGAATGAGATGATGAACACTAAAGTAGACTATCAAAAGTCTGGACTGTGCGAGAAAGGGACTTCAGAATGAGGCTCGAATAGCGGTTCAGTGAGATAGTGCCATTATCTAGCAGACATGCAGGAAAACCGTTATATGGGTAGGAGCGCTTCTCGTAGGCTATGAACTGGAGATTTTGGGAAAACCTGTGGATTATGTAGAAATTGCATTGTTTTGGTAACGTTTGTTTGATTATGAAGGAAATGGGATTTATCTCACGTTTATTCAACGCTGTTTCATTGCTGTGTATATTGTGTTGTGCTGTGTGTATTGTGTTGTGTTGTGCCATTATTGCCATTCAGACTTGGTGTCTTTACAGACACTTACCACGTATTAGTTATTATAGGTTGTCAAATTGGAGATCAAGGTCTTGAAATGGTCATTATACGTAAGAGTCACAGTTTCTGAATGTTACATTTGTTGTTTGTTCTGATGCGGCACGTCACAAAGGCTGCAGCACTAAACGCAACACAGCTCATAGGCAAAAGCTCACAGACTGTATCACACAAAAGTATCCGAGTGCATTTCTGTTATTATCGAACAGTTACTTGAGAATTTAGTTATGTGTTACAACGTTTATTTTCGTTTTTAACGATTATGTTAGGGGGAAAGCAACAGAGAAACTGGGATATAAAAAACTCCTTGAGTTTTGTGTAGCCTAGGAGTTGTGACAGGGATTTTGCGAGGAGGGCATCCCTTTGACGTTTCAGCCATGTGTGTTATGTAAAGTTTTATTTAATGTCAATGTTGAACTGAAGTCGGTTTTGTTGTTACTTTAATATCACATGCTATTACATGTTTGGTGTTAATTATCACAGTGTCTTGTTTTATTTGTTTGTTTGTTGTAGACGTAGGCTATTGTAAACATGTATTTTTTTATAAATCTTTGCATTTAAATGACATTGTTTTTTGAACAATTTTCAGTCGACTTCTCGTGGTTATTCGTTTTTATTCGTTCATTGATTGAGTGAAATCAGTAGGTTGTTCAGGGTCTTTACTGCTCTCAAGCACGTTTCTGATCAACAAAGGCAAATAGAGTGAAGTATTGCTGCTCTCTAACTGCACCTTGGTGTTTGTAAGGACCACGATGAGAAGTGAATTTTAAAATTGAAATGGTATAGATTGAATTTCAAAGACCATTCAGCCAATATGGGCAAACATAACGAAAAAAGTATTGTTGACGAGTTGACATTTGTTTAAGAGTAAACGTATTTATTTAACCAACCTCTTTAGATAGTTTGGAAGCGTTTTTCACCGGCTTTACGTCTCGTCAGAGGCTCAACAACGGAGGCCTTCTGTTACTGATGCTCCTCCCAGATGTTCACTTTTATTATTGATCATTTTATTGAGGAAATGTTTGCGCACCCATTCCCCATTTTTCGTGGTATTGCTTCTTCCTTGTGGGCGAATTTTATAGCCTATATCTTCATATGCAATTAGTTATTTTGAATATGCTTGTGTTTGCCTTACAGTCCGCTGGATAGGCGCATATTGTCTATGTAAGACTTTTAATTGTGTGGTTTAAGGCAACAACAAAAAGACACGTGGGCCCACAGTTTTGGTCTGGTGTAAATGTGTGTTATCCAGAATGTCAACTTTTAATTCATAAGACTGAAAGTCTACTACAACTCATGTGTGCCTGAATATACTTTTTGCCTGAGGCCAACTTTCACTCCGATGCAGTAGACTATTCCTATAGGAATATCTATAAGGCCTGAAGGGTCTTGTTATTTGACCTATGCATTTTATTATCGCAAATCGAGAAACGGAGCACCAGAATATACAGGTTGTGAGGTGATGTGTTTTTGTTTGAGTATAGATTTTTTTCATGATGCTCATATTTTAATTCGAAATATGCGCGATCATTATGTAAATGCTATTAACCCTTTGTTGGAATTGTCCACATATTGTCTGTTGCATGTATATATACACTATGACAGTTTCTTGTGTTTATGCCTATACTTCTATTCTCCCCCCTCCCCAAACACATCTCCCCCTACTCTGCCACTCTCGGGTCCCAATGGGAGGTCACATTAGGCCCTGTGTAACTCGATACGCGCAGCCTGCGCAGCTTTGTTGCAGTTCGCAGTCCCCCCTCTGGTGCTATAGGCCTACGTCACATCCAGCTGTGAGGGCTCGTTCGGTTGTGTGAGCGCAGCTGTCAAAAGCGCTCCCTTAACCTCGCCAGCCAGTAAAGTTAAAATAGTATCTTTTTCTGTTTTTCTTTAAAAGAAAATGGCCACTATTTCAGCTTTCAAAGCCACTCGCCATTAACTAAATTGGTGGACTAAAGTGTGTACGGTTTCAAAATAATTTAGCCTATGATCAAATACCTAATAAACTGGACACAAACCTTGTTTGATTAAATCAGAAGAGTAGGTCCCAGCAGTGTCTTCTGTTATGGTCTTGCTACCCCGACTTACAGTTATACGACGTTAAATACATTGGTTCCTCTCTGGGTTATGACAACATTCAAATGAAGGCATGGTTTGTATAGCTGTTGTAGCCAGTAGGCTAGTGGGTCCATAACTGTCTCAAGACAATGGGTTTTCATTGGAAGTGTGTCTCATTTACATGCTCCTATCATCAGCAGTGAGCAGTGTCAGGGTGCCCGCTGTACCATTCATGCCACATTTCTCACAAACGTGCCATTGTCCTAGTTGCTGGAGACAGATACCTTTTCTAATGCTCTCCTGTTTGTGTTTGGATTTTTACCAGACCTTTTTTCTCTCACTTTTATTCAGTGTCTGTCAGCTTATTATGGCTAATGGCATATGAGCTCACTCATACGTGTTCATGTGCATGCGTGAACACACACACACACACACACACACACACACACACACACACACACACACACACACACACACACACACACACACACACACACACACACACACACACACACACACACACATCCTCAGTCCGAGAGCTCTCTGGCACTGCTATGGTGGTCCTTCACAACGCCTTTGGTATGATTACCACTCTCGTTCACATCAGTGCTGACCTGAATGCCTTTCATATCTGCTCCGCCATGTCTTACGCACCCCTCCCTCCCTCCCTCCCTTGCTCCCCCCTCCCTCCCCCTCAGTAAACACCCCCTGAGGGCAGAACAAAGAAAAGGAGCTCCTCTCCTCATTCTTAATCACAATTCAGGCCTTTCACCGCCGCCAGGCCGCTCTCGCATTCAGCATCCCAAAGCCTGAGATGAAAAGAGCTCAGGAAAAAATGGAAAGCAGACAGCGAGAGAGTGAGTGAGAGTGAGAGGGGGAATGAAAAAGAGCGATTATGGAAAAGAGGGACAGAAGGTGGTGGTGGGTAGTGACTGAGCGACATAACTTAGGTGTCTCCGGCTGTTTGTCAGGCCTCCCCTGGTTACGTGCCCTATATAGCCCTCCCACTCAGCCCAAGGGCTGGGTCCTACTGGTGGACAGATAGGGTTACGGGATGCCATTCCTGGACTATTCACAGCTGAATGGGAGAGAGCGAGAGAGAGGGATGAGTTGTGTAGGGAGATAGAGAGCGAGAGATGAGTGGTAAGCAGGGAGAAAGTGAGAGAGGGAGGATAGAGAGAAGGAAAGGGAAAGGGAGAGAGAGGAAGAGGTGAGGGGTGTGGATAGAGAGAGCATGGTTGCGAGGGAGGGAACGCAACAGATTGTTTTATGGCTGTAAAAGAAATCTTGCGAGTGCCTGAGACTTTTCAGATTCCATTTTAATCAGCATGACAGAGTTGGGGGCAGGTGGGATTTGTTTTTGTTTTCCCCTGTGGATTGTTTGTGCTAGTCACATTGTGTGTTGCATTGCATTGCACACTCCACCCCATCCATCCCTCACCCACCCACAACAAACTACCTTCATAATGCCTATTTCTATACATTTAAAAGATAGAGCTTGCGATTTGTGCTCCAAGGCCTTAATACTGACTATATAACCCTGAATAGATCCATAAAGCCCAATTCAGAGGCAAAACACTTGTTTTGCGGTGCTGTCTAGCGAGACAGACTTCATTGTGGTAGGCCTCTTCTCTTTTCTCCTGCTGCTTCATAGGTCAGGAATCACACATCCACAGAGGCAGACAGAAAGAGAGAGATAAATAGAAACAGGGCAAGAGAGAGAGAAAGGGGGTGGGATGCTGCAACTTTAAAATACACCATGTGATATGAATTCCTAATTTTTTGTTAAGAAAAGGAGATTATCTTCATTCACCTTCATTCCCTCCCTCCCTCCCTCCCTCCCTCCCTCCCTCCCTCCCTCCCTCCCTCCCTCCCTCGCTTTGCCAGCCCAAGCTGTGCAGGATTTAGGCAGATTTACTTCACCAAACACCTTTGGACATTGGGGAGGAGACAGGCCTGCTTTGGGAAGAAGGGGGCCTTTGTTCCGAGAGGTGCAGGAGAGATAATGCTTCACCAAGTAGCCAGGCGGAGGCAGCGACATTATATTAACCAGTGTGCCGGTGGCCTGGGGAGCCGTGTTAAGTCTCTATGCAGCCACTGCCCCCTCCTCACTCTTTATACATACAGGGACAGAGAGATGGGCTGGCCGGATGCCTCTATGCTCCAGCGTTTTTTCTTTGACTTGGCCCCAATGACTCCTGACTACACACCTATAAACATACACCCAATAACATACACACTCCCATATTAATACACTCCCAGTTCAAATGGCCAAAGTCAGTGATTTATTCATAGATGTACAGTTTGGTCTGTATTTGTGTATGATCAAAGTTAAATGTTGTTTTGATCATATTCATGAAATGATCTGGTATCCTGTCTGTCTTGAGAAAGAGAGCGATCTATAGAATTATTGAGGAGTAGCCTAAGTCCTGCTTTACTAATCCACAGCAACACTATACACTTCTCCCACCTCTCTCGTTCCGTAGCCGGCCTGCACTACCACCACTCCAGCTACAGCTTTCTCCTGCCTGTCCTCCTAACATCTGTCACTACTGAGGGGGACAGGAGAGAATGCCACCGGGGGCGCAGTTACTCTCGCGTCACCGGTGACTAATAGGAACAGGCCATGTACATATTAGTGTGTCTGCTGCCTGCCTGCCTGCCGTGCCCACCCACACCCACCCCCACTCACTCATCATTCTCTTTACCGTACTTCTTTGAGATGCATGGGCCCTGTTGCCTGCTTGTAAATGCCAAGACGTCTAACTGTACAAACAAAGCTCATCACTGTGTCGGAAGCACAAAAGTCTTCAGAACAGAGAGCCCGCTTTGACAGCTTCAGAACACCTACAGTACGCCTCCCTACGCTGCTGACTGGAATGGCGGAGACACAGAGAGTGTTGCTTGCTACAGTTTGTACTATAGGGCCACACTGCACTGACTGACTTTGAGGGATACGAGTCAGGCTGCTAAAGCATTACATTCTGCTGGTTATTTGTGTGCCTGACAGTGTTGGTGCATTTCAAGGTGACTGACATGGGTTATTGTATTTTTTTCTCTCTGTAACCATGTGCATATTTTCTTCATGAGTGAATACAGAGTCCCCCCGTGACATTTTGTGGCGCCACATCGCCTTTAGCCTAAACAGCTAGGATTTACCAAGGTCAATAATGAGGTATGTCACTGCAGGCTACAGAAACAACAGTCCCCGTGATAATGAATGGAAATAAGGTTCAGTGCAACTATCAGGGGTGGGGGGGATGGGGAGAGGGGAGCTCTGTATGATAACCTTACTGAACTATTACACATTTCCCCCAGTTATTTTAAATGGAGCAGCTTTAGACGTTTTTTTCTTCATTTGTTTTAAGTGAGCATGAGGTGCTCGCTGATCGAGGCCTGTGTACATATCGACTGAACATGTTTGAGCCAGACGACAACATTTTCAGACACACGTATGCGGCATCCCTCACACGGATATGTGGGCTTGATTGGCGCGGTGTGGTGCAGCACCCGGGGCAAGGTCACACACATGGAACAATCAATAACGGATCGGTGGATTAAGGTGTCATGACATCTGTGGGTCCAGACCTCTCCCATACGGGTGAATGCCTCCCACAGAGAGTTCTGTTTGTCTGTCAGAGAGTGCTCCGGTCAGATCTACACAACCAGGACTTAAAGCATACATACGGGGTCTCTGGCCCGCTGTACTGTCGTCACCTGAGTGGGAAAGTTTACAAACACACGGTGCTTTTCTCTCTTGGAAGTAGACACCGTGGTTGAATCTGGCTTGTGGTATCTGATGCATATCCCCTGTGGCGTGTTTTCGGTGATAAAGATCAACTGTTCTGTGTAGAAGTAATAGAAATAGATTGATTTTGGAGATTATTCTCTGTCTCTCTCCAGTCCTCCCTGTTAGCCCTCTTCTGAACTAGATCTGTATGCTTTAGGACCCCTACTACTATAGCAACGGAAAGATCTCAAAGACTGACATCACTGTAATTACATTTGTGTTGTTTTCTAAACTTTCTTTCAACCTATATCTGCTGTGAGTAGTGGGAAGGTGATTAACCTCACCACTCAAACATATCTGGCCATTTACATGACAGCAACCGGGTTAGAAACAACAACAACACCATGCACTTGAATCCCGTTGATGATCAGCTTTTGGGTAGTGTTGTCCACCACTATGAGGTGGAAGGGCAGACATCAGGATGGGTAGATGTGATGTGATCCTTAAATAGGCTCTGACTGGGGCAGAGGCTCCTCTGAGCCGTAGCCGTTCCCGGCACTGTCACTACCAAATGTCACCCAGACACCTCCCCAGGTAACAAACACAGCCAACTGGGTGAAGGGATTAGTCATGGTGACAGCATCCACCCTCCATCCTGCTCCCTCCATCCTTACCCTCCTTTCCCAAACCCCCTCTTGTGACAGCCAGAAAGGCACCAGCCAGCGCCTCCTCTCCTCTTCCCGTTGTTCGGATCCACTCTCCTGTCCTGTCTTGGTTTGGAGACAGCCTTTGTTTCCCATGCAGCGGTCCTCTCTCTCTCTGTGCGTTAGGTTAAAACTACCAGTTCACTGTCCTGTCCTCCTATTGGGTCGTCTGTAGTGCTCCTCAGGGTACATCAGCAGGGGTTCCAGTCAGGGATGAAAGGACACAACTTCCTGGTCACAGATCTAGCAATTAAAGTAATGAGGAAGTTCATCACTCATGGAAGCCAGGCCCGAGTTGAGCCTCAGCCCCTATGGTGGGCCTCCCTCCTGATAGTTCCGTACTCTGAGCTGCTCAGTCACAACCTCAGGCGTAGGCTGCCCTTGTCTTATCTGAGGGGGATGTCCTGTCCTTACATTCCACGGCTAAATGATTCCCTTCCTAGTGTTCGTCCAACCACTCAGGGGTATAGGAACGGGCATTCCTGTCAAAGTGGCCTGATACCATTTAATGTGAAGGAAAGGTGAGCACTCTTTCACCTCTGCTATGGTGTTTGCTTGCCATATGGTTGGGAGGTATGGCTTCAGAGGTGATGAGGGAGAAGTTTTGTAAAAGGGACAGTTGCGTGAGAGTTTCAGATCAACATCTTTGATTCTGTGTGTCATTTCCGGCGTCATTCATCTGAGGGAAATGCTTGCAGGTGTGGTTCTCTCTTCCATCACTGGGGTGGTGTGTGTATAGTATACTAAAGAGACTTGGCAGTGCCATGTGTGTGCCACTCATCCAGATGGCACGTCTTATCGTACCCTCTAAGCAGACAAATCACAGGGCATCTTAATGTGATGTTGCGTTTGGAGTTTTACAGTACAGGGGGCTGCACTCCTAATGACTTGCATTCACTCTGGTTTTACCATAAAGGAGTGATCCTGTGCAATTAGACTTAATGAAATATTCATGTGCGGCACCTTCTCAGCCGTCCTCCTCGCAAATGAGCGAGCCACGCTTAATGCACCCCCCGTTTGTATTATGGTGGCAGCCTGGCATGTTGGCAATTAGTGCTTTGCTCTGACAAGCGACTGTAGTGCTGGGCGGGGATAGGAGGTAGAGGAGGGTGGGGTGTACTGGGTAGGAAAGAGGAGAGTTTCTTGTTGTTACACATGCAAAGCTCCTCCCCTTGAATGCTCATCTTTTTCCTGAACAACAAAAAGGCACAGAGGGAGTTTGTACCATCCTGAACAAGACAGGAACAGGGAAGTGGTCTTATAGGGTTAGGTAGATGGAGTCTGACATAATAGCCAGGTCCAGCATAATCTTTTTCACCGCTCAATGAGAAACACCTTTCAATGTTAAGCTTGGCTGTCCCCTTCAGCAGTTTGTTTGTCTTTATCTCGCATTCTCTCAATGTCAAGTTCTGACATTAAGCATCTGTTCAAACAAACCACATTCACAGATTAAGCATGGCACAATTGCATCAACCGCACATTACCAATCTCTTTCTTTGATTTTTTCTTGCCCTCACACATTGTCTGTCTGTGTCTGTCTGTCTGTCTGTCTGTCTGTCTGTCTGTCTGTCTGTCTGTCTGTCTGTCTGTCTGTCTGTCTGTCTGTCTGTCTGTCTGTCTGTCTGTCTGTCTGTCTCTCTCTCTCTCTCTCTCTCTCTCTCTCTCTCTCTCTCTCTCTCCTCTCACACACACACACACACACACACACACACACACACACACACACACACACACACACACACACACACACACACACACACACACACACACACACACACACACACACACACAGAGGTTTGCATATGACAAGCAGGGCCTGATGGGGTTACGGCTGTCCACGGTCTTTATTGAGCTAAAACGGCGTGACGGCTGAGTTTTGTTAAGCCGGGAACAAAGGAAAGGAGGGGTGCTGGGATGACATTGTCTGTGTGGATATAAGTGTTGTCACTGTTTGGGTTGGGCTGGTGCAACGCAGCACTCTAGCAGGGTCATATTCATTACATCAGAAAATTATAGTGCGTTTTTTCATGTCCTCTCAAACTTTGCCAGACATTGTTGTTGCTATGAGAGGTAATTATTAGGAGCAATTTTTTTGGTATGACTTCCATTTCCTCTGTTTATAAAACCTTTTTAGTTGCCATTGGTCATATTTTTTAAACATTTATAATAAAAACATAAATATTGTCGTTTTTTATCATCATTAGTCGAAAACCTACATCGCTTGTTTCACAGACCTGTCAACCATGAAATCTCTCTCTCACAAAATGACACTTCACAGGCCAGGTTTTGGGAAAGTCCCCATATGCATTTCAATGAGTTTTTCTTTCACAGATTCTCTCCTTAGTTCCCACGCAATGGGGCCTAATCAGTTGTGCACCTTTAGCTGAGGCCTGAGAAGTCTCGCGCGTTGCATTTGCGCAGGCCTAACCGTGTTTGCAGTGGGATTACGAGGGCTGGGTGGGTTGTATGAGAGCTCGGGGGGGTTTGGGGTGACTGGGTAAAGGTAGCCATGGGAAGGACCCCCTGATGGTGAGGAATGCTGGCCAGGTCACAGAAAATGAGAGGGGGTGGTGCTGAACGAACACTCTGGGGATGGGGCAGGTGCTTTTGTGGGTCCTGTCAAGCATCAAAGCTGTGACAGAGCTGAAAAGGTTAGTACTAGAGCCGAGTACTATACCCCCCCAAGTTGCGAGTGGGTGCTAGGGTGACAGCCATTTCATTCTCCTCCTGGAGTCCCCAATTTAAAGGTTGCTAATTGTTCCTAAATGGACAAGAGGTGTAGAGTAGATACATTTTAAAACGCAGTGTTATCTGATCTATATCTGCACGATTGCAAAGTACCATTTTATTTACAACGTGACAAACACCTTGTAAAAAGGCGATTGTTCCCCTGTTGTGAGAGTAGCCCTCAAAAGGCAACGATAACTTTATAAGATCTGTTTGTTCCAATAGCGTGCTTATGCAGTGAAATGGGCAGTAAATCTAACAGTTTTTCTCCATTGTGTGATGGTTCTATCTGTAATGGTTTGGACTTGACTCATTGAGTATAGGACAACAACATATGTTCCAGAAAATACAAGTATTCAATTGAGCAGCCCTCAATGAGCCAACACATCCAAACAGATTCATTTGTCATTTACGATCACATGGAAAACAGTTTAGCACAAAGAGATTGCTTTTATTTCCATTTATATTTTGCGTGATAATTGTGTTAGTTATTAAAGGTGTTACCTATAAAAGCCTACCTCTAACCCTCCCCACCCTACAATGTAACCTGCCCTGCCAACTCTTAAAGCACAAAGCCCTTACAGCCCAGTGACAAATTGTTGTGCTCTTTTCTTTGCGCTTCATTTGGTGCTTTGGTGGCACTGTCCCCTGTACCTCATGTTTGGGTAGAGGTGGGGGGTGTTCGGGGGGTACAGGTTGCGTCATGGGACCCGAGGTGTCCCCTTTTGTGCAGCCCGTCAAACGTGGTTAACATGCGGCCATTTATCTCCAAAGCCCCCTGGGTGCACAATGGTCTGGGTGAGCAGAGCAGGGGCCGACCCATGATGGAGGGAAGGGGGGGGCTTAGCTGTGGTGCGCTCCTATTCTCCCCCACTCTTCTCTTTCTCTCTTTCCCTCCCTCCCTCCTCCCTCCCGTTTCTCCTCTTGGCTGCACACAAGCCCTCTGTCATTGTTTTGTTTCATTATTTTCCCCAGAGGCACTCCTCAGTGTGGGTCAGGCGTTATCTGACAAGGTGCTTCAGAATGTCGGGAGCCCCCGCTAGACGGATTGTACCTTGCAAACGTGCTGTAGCAGAACCAGGGCCCTCAACCAGTGGACTGTAAACAATAAGGCAGTGTTAGTTACCCCCCCCCCCCCCCCAGTCCCCTTCTATTTGCCCTGTAAAGTACTAACAGAAACAGTTATACCTGACAATAAAGCTACAGTTTTACAAGCTTCTCTCCCTTTGTTAGGATTTGCATAAAGGAGTGATGAGATGTGAGAAGAACCAGTATGAGCCAATGCCTCTTCTAAAGAAAGGAAGGAAAGAGAGGTCAGGGAGACGTTTCTGCTTGGAAAATGCTATTTATTATATCCATTAGACAGTTTCAGATCAACATACATTCATATCCTTCCACAACAATGTTGTGCGGTGAGATTCAGAAATACACTTTTCTGTTCAAAATCAGATCAACAAAAAGGTAGCTTACATTTTGAATGATTTTGATTGCATAATGACAAACACATAATGCTATACACCACTGGTTTATGATGACAGTACATAGTCTAGTCTGAATAATAAGCCCTTGAGCCTGGCATGCAGCACCTGCCTACGGGGAGGTATGCAGTCATTTCATCGCTCTAACAGGATTAGGTTGGGCTGTAATTGATTCATTTGCAGTGAAGGGAGGTGACAGAGCTTTGGAAATGAGAGTTTAGGTAGAACAGACACCCCACAATCCAGCTCTGACTCCATGTGTCAATTTTATTACATCAGTCCAGATGAACTTGAAAGGCTCCCTTTGTATTCACTCGTTGGCTGTTTGTGCCTCTCTCTCTCTCTCTCTCCCTCTCTCTCAAAGAGATGAGATTCAATAGAGGACATTGACAGTGTTTTTCTCTCTCTGTCTTTCTCCTCTCTCTCTCTCTCTCTCTCTCTCTCTCTCTCTCTCTCTTACCAGTTACAATGTATCTCCACCATTGTTTAATGCAATGGGCATGGCTAGATATGAGGTATCCATGAATGCAATGGAAACGGTATTATTTAAATAACTTTTTTTATGCATTGAGATACAACTGAGGTTAACAAGGTCAATCAATGTCTCCCTGCCTTCAACATCCTACTTGGTAAATTGGGAGTGTGTTGTTTTTAATGAGCACACCAAACCTAAGGGCTAAATTGGTGAGGAGGAGTGTGGGTATCTGTTGTGCATGACTCTGTCATCTTTGTGTGTGTGTGTGTGTGTGCGTGTGTGTGTGTGTGTGTGTGTGTGTGTGTGTGTGTGTGTGTGTGTGTGTGTGTGTGTGTGTGTGTGTGTGTGTGTGTGTGCATGGTCGGTTTGGAGGGGGCATAGGCCTAGCCTACATTGGCGAGTGGAGGCCAGGGCAGGCCAGGCCGGGGGGCTCCTCAGGCTGGATGTCTGAATAGGGAGTTTGGTCCCCATGTAAACCAGTTCACCTGAAAGTAATGGTCCCCGTCCCAGCAGGGCCATGCAGGGCAGACTCCTTCCCTCCTTCCCTTCTTCCCTCCTTCCCTCCCCTAGCCCCCTGTCTCCTGTCTGGTAATGAGCCTGGGAAAGCAAGCCCCCGTGCAGAACTAGGTGACCCACTGGGCAGGGCCCGCCCGTCGTGGGGCGGTGTGGGGGTGATGGGGTGGAGGAGGGGGGCAGGTCGGGCCCCACGTCTCAGGAGGCTCCTTTGTTTTCACGTCTGGGACATGAGTATAAATGAAATGTGAAGATGGTGATATATGGCTTG
Source organism: Oncorhynchus nerka (assembly GCF_034236695.1). NCBI lineage: Eukaryota > Metazoa > Chordata > Actinopteri > Salmoniformes > Salmonidae > Oncorhynchus > Oncorhynchus nerka. The sequence goes on along the minus strand of NC_088398.1, from coordinate 49,206,369 downwards.
GTTAATGCATTTTGGAGTAAGGATGGGAGAGGAGGAGGAGGAACGGTGTTGGGCAGATCTGTATAGGGATGTTTGAGTTTCGACTTTAGGTGGTGTTATCGTATCAGTTGTAAATTATATTGCCAATATGTGTTGGCATAAATGCTAATGATTAGATGTTTTCTTCTCGGGGATTATGTTGAATCAAATGAAAGGGATGTCACAATAATATTGCTCCACATTGATAATTGCTGCCGCTCTCTCCCTGTCATATGTCTGTGTGATAACAACGCGCCACAATCCACTCTTAGTTGAAATCTAGGTTAAATGCAAATTGATCCCAGCGATACCAGACAATAATTACCATGTATCTTATGTGGACGTGCACTAGACCAGAAAATCATTCATTAAGACCAGGATATGTCTACTGTGGAGTGGACTCTCCAGTCAGTCACCATTGAAGTCAATTGACTAAACTAATTATTTGAGCCTCTGCTTGCTGTACAACAACAACAACAACACAAACAAAAGGCCATTATTAAAAAAGGCCTGGAAATATTGCAGACGCAACTGAATTCTCCCCGTAGACTGATATAGAATGGGACATGTCATTGAACAATATGCGGTAGTTTGGACGACTATGGAGTCAGCTTTACAAGACGTCCTTTAGATAATACAATAGTTGTTTTTGAAAAGTTTGTGTTTGTATTGATGTTATTATCAAAATCACTGTAATAAGCGGTAGTCTGTTTTTCTAATCTCCTTAGTCTTTGAAATTCTTGCACAAAGCTTTACAAATAAGGTCATTTTGGCAACATATTGTGAATATTCTAATGTCCAGCACATTCTTAATTCATGTTTGAAAAATTATGTCTGTTATCAGTGATTATTATGAACTCAAAATTGATCATTTATCCTCCTCTCTCTCTCTCTCTCTCTCTCTCTCTCTCTCTCTCTCTCTCTCTCTCTCTCTCTCTCTCTCTCTCTCTCTTCTGCTCTCCTTTTCCGGTGCGGCTCTTCTTCGGCTTTGACTGTCTGTGGAAAGCAGGTAAGGAACAAAATGATACACACACATTTTCACGCCCTGAGAAGCATATGATACACACATACAAACACATTTCCTCTGGCTGTTGATGGTTTTTACACTAAGAGGTGTCCTTGAAACTTGTCTACTTTGTTGATTCTAAGCAAAATGCTGACACTCTGGGGGATTTGTTAACCTTGTCAATATGGTGTTGGTTCTGCTTCCATTTCTCAGTAGTCACTAAAATAGTACATTGTTCAAAGTGCACTGTCTTCCCGTATCTCCTCTTACCCTTTTATATATATCCCCAAGGCTACTTCTCTCTTCCTCCTTTTAACCACCATTTTAGAATACTTTATTTTGAATTAAATAATAGCAACTCTAGAATAAATAGCCTTGTCAAAATAGAACACCTTTGTTTTTTATTAGTATCTTAAATTAATATACTGTACCTGTACATAGGCAATGCAGTACTTATACATTATAGAATAATATAGTCTCATATTGACGACTGTTTACAAATTCTTTGGAATGCCGTTATAGAAAGCCAGGTGGCCTGAAAGCAAAATGACATGAAAACAATTTTTTCGATCATCTTTGAGTGGAAGAATTAATATTTAACTAGTCTTAGCAGGCGCTCTCAAGCGCAACACTATATCTTTCCACCTGGGGGAATGAAAAGATATCAACCTCCCTCACGTCTCTCTCTCTCTCTCTCTCTCTCTCTCTCTCTCTCTTTCTCTATAGTGCTGTTTATACCTGGTTCTAACATGTGTATTTTGTCTTGTCCTGTACTGTTTCTAGATCCAGATTGTGGCCACATTTGTAGGCAGGTGTAGACGATCAGAAGACACATTGTGATCTGATTGTGATTAGATCTTCTTGACCACCTCCGGAGGTAGTAAGGCGCACATTGTGTCTGGATATCTCACAAGTGTAGACGGATCTTGACAGTGAAACCATTTAAATCTGAATGATCAATTTAAAAAAAATCTAAAATCATCTAAAATCATCAAGGTGTCACCATTAACTTATGTCATGAAAATGTGTCATAAAATAAATAGATAAATATGATTTTGAAAGAGTATTAGTCAAATAATTTGAATACAGGAAGGGACCAGGAAATGTGGTCACAAGGTGGACACAGTGGAGAGATAACAGACACATTTTAATACCATGTGTAGACGCATATCTGAAAATGTGAGCCCAATCAGAATGTGGACAAGATCAGGACCAAGGATGCATGCTAGCGCCAGGTATAAACAAGGCTTCTCTCTCTCACTGTGCTCACTTTAATGTTGTGTGGCGCTCCCAGACGTTAACATTTGGCCGAGCACACATTCTACCAAGCGGAATTCTGGGGTTTTTCATTATTACTTAGAAGAGAAAATGTATTCATCCTGATAAATATGCTGGAATGTGTTTCCTAGTACAGAACTTCAGTCTAGAACTACAACTTTTCGTTATTAATGATGCTACATTCCTATGGGAGCCTGAATGATTCTCCAAATAAAAAAATGATGAGTTGTAAGTGAACATATAGACTTTGGGTTTATATACAGTATCTATAAGTGAGCTCCGTAAAGAAACGGGTTAAACCGTATCTCATAATATGGTTGATACGTAGGAGCATTTAAATCCGAGGAAGTGAAATGAGAGGTGAAGTCAGTTGCTCTCACATTTTAAGGCTTGTTAGAACAACAAGTTCACAATGCATATTAATACAACTTCTCGGCTTATATGACAGTTCCACACCTATGCCACAAGATCTAACATAACTGGCTGGTTCAGAGATGTGCTGATAGTAGTGAAGTGAGCTCTGACAGAGGCAAGGGACACAATGTTCAATTTGAGAGCACTATCAGAATATAAAAGCTATTTATCTCATCAAGGACATTGAGCTAATAGGTAGCTAGCCACAGGATTATTTACTCTCTCAGTCTTTTGCCAGTGAAGAGTGAATTGGTTGAAGGAATGTGATTGTTAAACACTCTTTGGTCTGTTACTCCGGGCCAGTGTGTTTGTGTGAGTATAATGCTACAGCCGTGGTCAACAAGATTCTCTCGTCACCTCTTCACGCTGTTGTTCAATGGCACACAAAGTGTTGAAAACGACAATGTTCTCGAGTTAACAGAATTCCATTTTCCTTGAGCCTTTAAGATTTATGTTAAAGTGCCCCCCCTTTTCACACCTAGGATCAAAGGATCAAGTCTTGAGAAAATTGTAGTCCGAAGAAGGATTGAGGCCGATGAAATTGAAGAGAACGATTTGCTTAATGACTAATTGGTGGAGGAAGCATCGAGAGAGGAAGAGTGTGGGGAAATAAAAGGGTCCTCCTAACACTTATTTTGGAGTGCACCTAGAGTGTGGCTCGAGAGGGAACAGTAAAGGCTTGCTATTAAAGGATTAAAAATGTCCCTGTGGCATCGGGCCTAGTCTACACGCTGGCTGACTGGAGCGGGCTGGTTTTGGTTTTCAAAGTGTTTATCCCCCCTTCGCCCTCCTGGTTTTTCAGTCGGTGAGCGATACATCTTTGAATGGCAGCGAACGCGAGAGGGAATGTTCGATGTAATCGGCTCGTAATAGAACGATTTATTGGCCTATTTACTCCTATCCTGTCACACACACACACGCACACACACATGCACACACACACACACACGCGCGCGTGCGCGCACACACACACACAGGCACATGTGCACGAGCGCACACACACAACCCCACCCAAATAGTTCTGTGACCCCATGGTAACATTCATAACAGTCCCCTAGAAGGAGGAGACCATGTGCAAAGATGGGGGTGTGAAGTTGGGCCTGGCTAAAGGAAGAACCATGCCTCCATGAGTCAGGAATGGGCGACAGTGTGCTTCTATTTGGGTCACACCTATGTGTAGCCGCCCTCCTCATCCCATCTGTCTGGCATCTGGTTCTAATCAGCTGGCCACTTCCTTGGGCCTTTAACAGCCTCCCAACAACTCCCCTCAACACACACACACACACACACACACACACACACACACACACACACACACACACACACACACACACACACACACACACACACACACACACACCTCTTCACTGGGTGACCACAGCTGTAACAACACCTGGGACCCCCACAGAGGTGCCTAAACACAGATTAGGGTCAGGCCTGAGGAGCGTGGAGATCGGGAACCATGCAGCCTGTCGTTTAGAGAGGAACCCTGGAAGGAGCCTAGTCTAAGCCCGGGAGGAAGTGACTGGGAACAGGGTCTTATCTGGTCATCCATCTCATGGAGGAGGACAAGGGCATCAAACTAGAGTGATCAAAGTGATCATAGCAGATTCTTGAAGTTTTAGTATTAGACTCTGGGAGAGCGGTCACAAGAATACCATTTGAATTGCCGTTAATATCAAACATGATTTGAAGGCAAGGCACATTGAACATCAACAACTTCAAGTAGACCTATTGTTTTGTATAATCTGAATCACTCAGCATTCACAAGAATATCAACAAGGTAACACCATCATAGTGTTTAACATTAAAGTAGTTCACAGCCCCCTTTTTTCCTCCAGGCTGAGGTTGAATGTAATGGACAGAGTTAGTACAAGCCTCCCTTGGGAGAAGGCCTTATAGATGCTGTATTGTTTTCCGCCCCCCCCTGCCAACTGTGGCCTGAACAAAAGGACCAGCGTTTATTACCAGACCCTGCTGGGTCCAAGGAAGCCCGAACTGACCTCCTTTTCCTCAGGATGGACCTTACCGTCCGGCTTGTACTTTCTACCAGAGAAGTAGTACACATAATTACTAACACAGAAGCAGGTAGACTTACTCACAGTTTATTTCTATTGTTCATTTGATGTGACATGAAGTAGCTTTTGGGTTATTTTTGATTTAATCTAGATTCTACTTATTGGTAACCAGTAACGACACAATTGGGTATAGAATTAGTATTTAAAACATGTATTTTTACATTTGAAGATATCTACCTGATCTTAATTCTTCCAAGCAGGGCACTAAGCCGTATTGTTACAGTAATTCCCATGGTAATTCTAAGTAATGTTATTTCATCGGGGTTCCAAAACCCACATCTTGGTTGAAGCCAGCTGTCTGAAGGGACACGGGGGGGGGGTTAGAGAGGTTGGATCTGTCATGTGATGCAATGAGTTGCTACTTTTCAAGTGTGTGCACAATTTATCCCCTCCCTCTGAAATGTTCCCAAAGTGGACAAGCGCTACGAGGGACAGGTGACTCGTGACTCGCTTCCGATTGTCACCTCAATCTAGTCTGGGTGTTGACACACGTCAGGGTGATGCAGGAAGGAAGGAGGAGGACAGGCAAGGTAAAACATCAGGTTCATATACCGTATGCATGTTGTAACGTGTTACAGACATGCATATTTCATGACAGATGTCTGCCTGCTTGTTCCCATCAATTGTTCATTTTGTCATGAGTAGGATTTAAGTGCCTTGAAGCGGTCTTACCAACGGATCATCCTGTACAAAGTCCCAATTCTTTGTTTTTGCATGGTGCATGATGCGTGGTGTTTTTGTGCAAGGGCAAAGTGAAATGGTTTTGGCACCAGTCAAATCAGATTTGGGAATTCATTAGTTAAATAACCATATATGGATGGTGCGTGTGTGTGTGTGTGTGTGTGTGTGTGTGTGTTTGTTGTCATTTTGTGATTTTGTGACCTGCTATTGTCCTACTGAGGAAGGGATGTGGTCCACTTTCAGTCAACATATTCAGCCCCATTGTAAGACAAGAAGAAATGTCTACAATTTACAGCATATATGTAACAACTACCATTTGAGGGCGAGTCACATGCTCTTAGCCACACATGTCCTTTGCTGGATGTTAGAACACATTTTTGGAGCTTGTCCTTGAAATTATCTCCACCTGGGTTCTGTAGGCGCAGGTCCAAATACAATAAGGACATAAAATCCTAGCGTTAAAAATAATAGTGTTCCCCCCATGGGCCCTGTTGCTCTCCTCTATGTTGCCTTGCTGACAGGAAAACCTGTGAGCCAGAAGAAGGAAATGCTACGAAAATGCAAAAAGCATGAGCTGTTGTTACATTCCGCACGTGTGACATGTTGATGTTGCTATAACTCCTAGTTGCTCATTCTGAAATGTTTAGATTTTTCTAGCTGGCCTTGTACAGAATGTGTGGTATTTACCTTGACTCCTCTGCCAGCACAGCTTCACACAACTAGACACAAATCCTTCTGGCACCAGGTGTTGGTGAAACAGGAAGTGTGCCAAGATCATCCTGCTTGGACCTTTTAGAAAATGTTGGGATTACTGGGATCGGCAATATTTGATTTAACCAGGAAATCCCATTGGGTTCAGAAGACCTCTTTCCCAAGAGAGAACTGGCCATTATCCACCACCTTTATCCACCTTCTATCTTTTAATTCTATTATTTTATAGTAGTTTGTCTTCAAATGTTATCTGGACCAGTCTGATTCATTCAGTCAGTGTGTCTGTCTTTGTGCCCTTGGCCTATATCAGGCATGCAGCTAGGCAGCTATGGGTAGCTTGGTTCCTGTCCTGGGCGGAAGTGGGATACCTAATAGGAGGGCGAAACAATGGTGAGCACATCGCAGTAACACTGGGCTCATTGTGCTTCCACCACACAGCCCCCCCCATCCCCCTCTACCACACTCCCTGTCCCCCCGGCTCTTATTGTCAGAGAATGATGCACCAGTACTCTCACCTCTCTCCTCTTATTCAGCTAGTTAAGGCTACAGCCCTGCCATGACAATCAAAGGTCATTACACAGGGGACTTGGAACGGGAGTTAGAAGACTGGAATCGTAGTTTAGGTAAGGCGAAACGTTCTGCTAAGGCTGCGGCGAGCTATACCAGTGCTTAACCATGGCATCGTTGTGTTAGCGCCCTTATCATGTATGTCAAAACATGATTTTTAAGGTCAAATGCTATCAGCGTAATCAAAGGCATTTGGATGCTTGCTGTGAGCTGGAGATGGAGAGCCAGCCAAGAGAGGTCTAGATTGTTTGGGAGTGGTAGCGGGAGACCAAATGACTATTCATAAGTCATTTATTAGATTTTTTTTTTTTATCCCCCAGCCTGCCGATCCACTTGACTGGAAAGCTGTGCCCTGGGGACTGAACGCTTGTCAGTTCCCCTCACCTCAGCCTGGCTAGCGCCATCAACGGTGTAGAATGGGAACAGGGGACAAATGACCCGCACTGGGCCCGGCGGTCGTGGCAGTAAGGGGTCGTTTTCCCACGTCACATGGAGGTTGCACACATCTGTCACTCCAAAGGTGGCACCGCGGGGCAAAGTGTTCTGACCTAGGACAATCCACATCCATTAGAATTGACGTAGCTCATTTCCTGTTTACCCTCCCTCCTTATTTAACAAGTATTACTGTCACAGAGCAGGGGAGAGGAGGGTGTAGTATCAATCTACGTTTTGAGTAAATGAACATCTTGTTATTCTTGTGGTGGCATTCTCAACTACAACAACATAGCCCATGTATACACCGTGTAGGAACACTACATCTGAAAAGGCATTTGTGGTATAGTACTCATGCCTTCCTTGTTGAAGTACTACAGGAGGATAAACCAGGTGACTGGTGTGTCCACCTCAGTGTTTACCTCTTTTCTGGTCTTAATCTGCTTTGGCAGTTAGTTAGGCTCCTCACCTTATCTAACGCAAACAGCATCAGGTCCTCATTAAGGGCGACTTCACGGCCACTTGGCACTGACATTTGCTAATAGCGATGATAAAAGGAGACTGTGTGTGTGTGTGCGTGCTTGTGTGTGTCAGGGGTAGTAGCGATGATAAAAGGAGTGTGTGTGTATCAGGGGCGTAAAACAACTGGCTGCCAAGATACAAACTCACTTTCATGCTTGACATTTTATCTAAAAAGAAAACAAGTGTCTTGTTTTCTGTGTGCTTTTCATGGTCGTCACAAGGCTTTTGAGATGTTATACTACATCTCCATTTGTAGGTATTTTAGCATCTAGGATCCTATGCAGGTGTGAAGTGTGTTCAATGCCCAGGCAGAAAGTATGACTGCTGCCTTGGACTGCTCTGTAGACATGCTGCCATGTAAAGCTTAAGCAGTGTTTGGTCAAGCAGGTCTCATGAGCTGCTTGACCAAACTGGCCTCATCAGCAAATGCACCAGTTTCACTACTCTAAACCGCGTGTTCCAGGAAGTGGAACAGCCTCGCAACATGCAACAACACTGCCAAATGTGGTGCTTGTCTGGTCGACAGGGAGAGGAACTATACTGTTGATGTGAAGCAATACACAGTATGTGTGTGTGTGTGTGTGTGTGTGTGTGTGTGTGTGTGTGTGTGTGTGTGTGTGTGTGTGTGTGTGTGTGTGTGTGTGTGTGTGTGTGTGTGTGTGTGTGTGTGTGCGTGCGTGTGCATGCATGTCCCTATGTGTGTGTGACAGTGTGTTTGAGCGTCTTGTGTGTGCACGACTGTGTGTGTGTGTGTGTATGCACCCGTACCCGTGTGTGATGATGAAGTTGAAGCCATCAGTGGTAATTAAAGGCCTGGTCCCTCGTTAGGATCAGGGAGTGGCCAATCTAGAATATTCATGAGACAGGGTGCATGTATTATCTTTGTCATGATTCATCCTGGGATAATTGCAAATTCTGTCATACAAGTAATCTGCTACCACCCCCACCTCAAATCCCTTACACTGGCGGCATCCCAAATGGCACCCTGTTGTCTATATAGTGCACTCTTTTGACCAGAGCACTATGGGCCCTGGTCAAAAGTAGTGCACTACATAGGGAAAAGGGTGCCATTTGAGAAACACGCACTGTCTTCACACTGCCTCTTATTGTCCTCATTTACATTACATTTACATTTACATTTACATTTACATTTACATTTACATTTAAGTCATTTAGCAGACGCTCTTATCCAGAGCGACTTACAAATTGGTGCGTTCACCTTAAGACATCCAGTGGAACAGCCACTTTACAATAGTGCATCTAAATCTTTTAAGGGGGGTGAGAAGGATTACTTTATCCTATCCTAGGTATTCCTGAAAGAGGTGGGGTTTCAGGTGTCTCCGGAAGGTGGTGATTGACTCCGCTGTCCTGGCGCCGTGAGGGAGTTTGTTCCACCATTGGGGGGCCAGAGCAGCGAACAGTTTTGACTGGGCTGCGCGGGAACTGTACTTCCTCAGTGGTAGGGAGGCGAGCAGGCCAGAGGTGGATGAACGCAGTGCCCTTGTTTGGGTGTAGGGCCTGATCAGAGCCTGGAGGTACTGAGGTGCCGTTCCTCACAGCTCCGTAGGCAAGCACCATGGTCTTGTAGCGGATGCGAGCTTCAACTGGAAGCCAGTGGAGAGAGCGGAGGAGCGGGGGTGACGTGAGAGAACTTGGGAAGGTTGAACACCAGACGGGCAGCGGCGTTCTGGATGAGTTGTAGGGGTTTAATGGCACAGGCAGGGAGCCCAGCCAACAGCGAGTTGCAGTAATCCAGACGGGAGATGACAAGTGCCTGGATTAGGACCTGCGCTGCTTCCTGTGTGAGGCAGGGTCGTACTCTGCGGATGTTGTAGAGCATGAACCTACAAGAACGGGCCACCGCCTTGATGTTAGTTGAGAACGACAGGGTGTTGTCCAGGATCACGCCAAGGTTCTTAGCGCTCTGGGAGGAGGACACAATGGAGTTGTCAACCGTGATGGCGAGATCATGGAATGGGCAGTCCTTCCCCGGGAGGAAGAGCAGCTCCGTCTTGCCGAGGTTCAGCTTGAGGTGGTGATCCGTCATCCACACTGATATGTCTGCCAGACATGCAGAGATGCGATTCGCCACCTGGTCATCAGAAGGGGGAAAGGAGAAGATTAATTGTGTGTCGTCTGCATAGCAATGATAGGAGAGACCATGTGAGGTTATGACAGAGCCAAGTGACTTGGTGTATAGCGAGAATAGGAGAGGGCCTAGAACAGAGCCCTGGGGGACGCCAGTGGTGAGAGCGCGTGGTGAGGAGACAGATTCTCGCCACGCCACCTGGTAGGAGCGACCTGTCAGGTAGGACGCAATCCAAGCGTGGGCCGCGCCGGAGATGCCCAACTCGGAGAGGGTGGAGAGGAGGATCTGATGGTTCACAGTATCGAAGGCAGCCGATAGGTCTAGAAGGATGAGAGCAGAGGAGAGAGAGTTAGCTTTAGCAGTGCGGAGGGCCTCCGTGATACAGAGAAGAGCAGTCTCAGTTGAATGACTAGTCTTGAAACCTGACTGATTTGGATCAAGAAGGTAATTCTGAGAGAGATAGCGGGAGAGCTGGCCAAGGACGGCACGTTCAAGAGTTTTGGAGAGAAAAGAAAGAAGGGATACTGGTCTGTAGTTGTTGACATCGGAGGGATCGAGTGTAGGTTTTTTCAGAAGGGGTGCAACTCTCGCTCTCTTGAAGACAGAAGGGACGTAGCCAGCGGTCAGGGATGAGTTGATGAGCGAGGTGAGGTAAGGGAGAAGGTCCTCCTTCCCTTTATTACTAAACAGATTATTCCTTTTATGGCACTGTGTAAGAGTGATTTTTGTTGTCTGCGTGTCAGAAAGGTCTCAAGCAGCTGAGTAATTTTACGTCTCAAACAGCCTTTTGAAGACCTAGAACAGAAATGGTAATATTGTTGCTTCGAGAACTAAAAGTGTGATGTAAAACTCCCCCTCTCCATCCCACCACTCCTCCTCTTCTCTCTTTTGTTCCACTCCCACCCTACTGAAAGGTGAAAAGTACTAAAAGAAAAACCTAATATTTTTCTCTAGGGTCCATAAGCAGAACTCATGCTCAAATCCTTCCATATATACCCTTGACGTCCTGCCAAAGAGCTCTTCTCTAACCCACTAAATGGTGCTGAATGAAAATCTGCTCACCTGAGGGAGATGTCTATCAGCCAAGGTTCACAAATAAGATCATCTACAAACAAGATCAGGTTTCACATTTTTTTAGGCCCGGCTGACGATTATGATTCTACAGGGGCCAGTAAAGAGAGACCACTTGGAGCCAACCAGGCCAGAGTGCCAGGGAGACAAGAGGTGGGAAATGGGTTGAGGTGGGAAACCATCCACTAAGTCTGTTGCGGCCATTCTGAGGGTAACATTACGTTTTATATTTGTAATATTACGTTTTGGAAGGAGAAGGAGGGTAGTTTCATCGGAGGGATTTGAAATGGGAATCTTTGCTTCCTTTTTGTAAAAAGGAGTGAAACAAGGACTGAGTCTAGTTCCACCTGGGAAGATGCATAATTCAGCCATTTTGGAAGTAAGCCTCCTTCCATCCCTCCAGAGAGGTGGGCTGCCTGTAAAAGCCTGAAACTGCCTCATCATTGCCAAAAGTGTACATGTGCATACATTATTCAGTTCAACTTGAGTTAAGTCAGTCTTCTCTTAGGCAACCTAGATTTCAGTGTTGTGAGGTTACTGTAGTTCTTTCCAACCTCCCTTTCCAGTAGTTGATGATTAATTGAACGGTTAACACAGATAGATGGATTTTGATGTACTTCAAATGTATGTGGAGCATGTTCAGAAGTTCAAAAGGGACTTTTTTTTACCTTCTCTGTGGTGTGCTCAATTCCTTATGTATATATTACTTGTTCTATCTCTTGTTTTCACCCACACACCCACACTGGAGTTCCTAGAACAGCTGTAACATCTCTTGTGCGCTTAAAAAATAGCTGAAGGCCTGACTAATTGTGTTTCGCAACAAATAGACAAAGAGAGAAAAGAGCATTTCACACCTTTGACCTTCCCCTTGGCTCCTTTACACTGACACTGACACTGACACACACTCACACACTCACACACACTCACACACTCACACACGCACGCACGCACGCACGCACACACACACACACTCATGAGTCCGTTTGGTATCTATCTCAGAGAGTCTTATCAGGGAGACACAGCAGTGTTTTATGTAATCAGCGACTCACCGTTGTAGAAATGTTACCGGCCTCTTGAGGTGAGAGGGCTGGTTTTTGTAACTGTCACACAGCCTATGAATACAGAACTGATATGAGCTTTCAAACACATGGCTTTATTGAATATGGCTTGGTTTTTAGGTCGTTACAATGACATTCGTAACATAATTGGCATCATAACACATTAAGAACACATTACACAGTAACAGAGAATATTGCTGTAATATCTAACAACTTATTCTAGACAATGGTTCTCTAACCCTGTTCCTGAGAGCTACCCTCCTGTAGGTTTTCGCTCCAACCCCAGTCATAACTAACCTGGTCCAGCTTATCAACCAGCTAATTATTAGAATCAGGTGTCCTAGAATAGGTTGGAATGAAAACCTACAGGACAGTAGCTCTCCAGGAACAGGGTTGGAAAGCCCTGTTCTAGACTCTGAATACAGTTGTTTTGTTGTAGTTTTTTGTACTCTTCAATGTATTATGTATTATGAGAGGGCCTTGTGTATGTTGGTGGTTGGGGTGGTAAGGAGAAAATGGGCGAGGGGCACTACAGTTAACGCTCCCTCTTGAACAGCCAGTCCAGCTCAAGGTGCCAAAACCTGATTAAGTTCCCCTGAGAAGTGTTTCATGCTACATGGCACTTGCCCAGTGACACGTTCAAGGAGGAACTAACTTTTTCACTGTCACACCTTGCACACAGGCAGCAGGGCTGATAAGAACACACACACACACACACACACACACACACACACACACACACACACACACACACACACACACACACACACACACAGAGGCACACAAAAACAGGACAGGGTGAAACTAGGCGGAACAAGAAAGAGAAAGAGACAACAGAAAAGGACAAAAGTGTGGGGCAAAATACACTTCTCTTTCTCTCTCTTCTAAGCTATGATGTTTTCACACACCTATTCCTGCGAGGGGCTAATTTGTTGCCTGCCAGACTGTAATAGCAGAGGACCACCAGCGCCGGCCAGTTTCTCTAAACCCTGGTGAGGTATACTGTTACTCAAAGGGGCTCTCCTCAGAAATAAGGAGCCACCTACAAGATAAAGCACGCCCATGGTCTTGCTTTTAATAGGGAGCTCTGAGACATTTTTCTTGGCATGTTTGAAGTGGAGAGCAGCACCCCAAACCCCCCACACACACACTCCACCCTCCCCCCAGAAGGACTGTTCACAGGCTGTTGAATTTTTAAGAAAACAGAACTCATTGGCTGCGGTCAGCGTCTGGTCTGGACTGCTCCATCGTCCTGCCGTTTCAGCCCCGTCGGGATGAATTACAGAGAGACTCTTCTTTTTGTTTTCAAAATGGTGGACCGCATCGGGGAAAGACTGGGTATGGCTGCCATAATAATAGATCAGCCTGCCAACAGGTTGGTTGGCGATGGAAACCAATGGCATCGCTACTGCTCTGCTCTCCTCTGCTCTCTCCTGAAGCCTGCTCCTTCCTCTACAGAGATTTTCTCCATTCTTAGATTCTCCGTCTGCATAGTTGAGAAATTATCAGGTTAAGCGTGCCAAGACATCTCCACAAGGTTAGGTTTCTAGCAGAGCCCGTCATCTTTGACTTTCATAAGAAATGTAGTTGACAAGCGATAAACGTACCGAGCAACTTTGTTAATGCTGTAATTTATTCCGGAGTGTTCTGTGATCCTTAGTGCTCACCAAACTACTTTTTGCAATGGGGGTTCCTATCACATTAGAACAGAAGAGGCCAGAGTTAATGCATGTCTTTCCGGTCCTGAAAACCCCACTCCCCCTCCTCCAGTCTGTAGCCATGCTCATGATGATGCCTGAGAGAGCAGCAATGGGGTCGGCGGAATTGATACGACTTCCGCCTGGGATGGTCATTTGATCTGCGGCTCGCTCCCTGGAGGAACGCCCAAGTGGAAAAAGCAAGTCTTCATGGTCTCTCAGAGGAAGTGGCAGGAACAATGGTGTTTCAAATATTTACTGGAGCTCAGCTCATAATCGTCCATCCTGAAGCACTGTTTCTGGCTTGTGCAGGCAGTGTGTGTGTTCACGGTACAAGGGGATTCCATAGCTTAGCAGCGTGCGAGCCAGAGCCATGTTTAAGTGGCTAAAGCTGCTTCCTAATTATCCACTTGCTCTATGTATCACCTTTCCAGGTATCCTAAGAACTCACACAGTCTGACTAAAAGACAAACTAATGTCCTAAATTGTAGTGTCTCTTTTACAACAGATATCCTGGCCAGGTTGACTGATAGATAGCATGACAGTGTGGGGCCTGGTGGATGTAGCCTCTCAGAGAGTTCATAGGTCACAAGCATTTGGGGGTAACTAAAGGGGAGGGGGCAGGGGGTTAGGGGACAGAAGGGAAGCCTGCTCTCTTGTTTGGTACCTGGTGGGGATGCTATTCAGGTGACAGGGATCCTGGCATGGTATATGTGTGGGTGGCTGGGAGAGGGAGAGCAGATGTGGTTTACAATCTCATTAACATGTGAAAGAGGTGCTGAAATGCAGGGGCCTAAACGGTGCTGGGATTGAGTTGCTGTTGCTCATCAGTGGGCAGTTGCTATCAGTGGGACCTCCAATAACAACTAACACACACACACACACACACACACACACACACACACACACACACACACACACACACACACACACACACACACACACACACACACACACACACACACACACGCGCACACACACACACACACACACACACACACACACACACACACACACACACACACACACACACACACACACACAACACAACCCATTGACCCCATTGAAAGCCTCCCGCCTACACTGCCAGCTGGTGACTGGCAGGGTATTACTGCAGTCACCACAGACCAGACCACAGATGCCCCTCATGCCCACTACTACATCTCTCTCTCTCTCTCTCTCTCTCTCTCTCTCTCTCTCTCTCTCTCTCTCTCTCTCTCTCCCTCTCTGTCTCTCCCTCTCTCATCACTCTCTTATATTACGGAGACAGAAAACAGCTAGCTACAAACGGACTCGGGTGCAATACTTAATTGCAATTTAGGTTTTGCTTAGCTTTTCATAAAAGAGAAGAGGGCTTACAGTAATCTGTACCAGCAGTACCGTATGTTATTGTAGCGTCCTAATTAATCTTACAGGAAGTGTAAGGCAATATCAGATGGAAGCAGCACCGCGGATAGATTTATTAATGCTCCTAATCAGCTTCAGCTAAATTAATTTCACACTGATTGCATGTATTCATCCAAATTTGCATACATTTAGCCCAGGTGATTTATTTTTCGCTTGTCTCATCCATACTCATGCATGCACGTACACACACACGCACACACGCACACATGCACGCACACACACATACACACACACACACACACACACACACACACACACACACACACACACACACACACACACACACACACACACACACTGTGAGTGTGATCAACAAAGCTCCCCAAAGCAGTTCTTGTAATTGATGATGGCAGGGAAAAACTGCAGGCTGAACAGAGGCCCAGCAGTAGAGAGGACAGTTGCTCAGTTAAAAGAGCCTTGGTTAATCCATGGAGCGACAGGATACTGAGGCAGGTGGTGGAGGGCTGGAAGGGCTGGAAGGGCTGGAACAGGCAGCAGAAGGAACCTGGCACAGACCGTCACCACAACCTGCAACACATAGTTAGACACGCATTGTTGCTGTCACCAGCTTCCTGTGTGTGTGTGTCTGTGTGTCTGTGTGTGTGTGTGTGTGTGTGTGTGTGTGTGTGTGTGTGTGTGTGTGTGTGTGTGTGTGTGTGTGTGTGTGTGCGTGTATGTGTGTGTGCATGCATGTGTGCGTGTGTGTAAAGGGAGAAGCTGGGACAGTGTGTGAGGGAACAATTAGGCTTTATAAGGGGAATAAAAAGGATACAGTCTAACGAAAGTACATGAGAGAGAAGCCATCTCTGCTCGCTGTCATTTCCAGGGTTTGTGGAAAAATATTGCTTTTAGGATTTAACCCCAGCGCCAACATACCAAATAGGTTATGCTAAATTAAACAGCTCCTCAATATTTACGAGACTCTATGAGATTTATACTTTGCACAAACAAGACTAGCTAAATTCATAGCTGAGTGGAGCTATAATTATTAAGGGTGTTATTTTGTCTTGACTTGCTACCCTGACAGCAGGGCACTCATATTAGGCAGAAATACCACTCCTCCTTCCTCCTGCCTGAATATTTGATGAGCAACCTGTCTTCCTGATTGTGGAACGTGGTTTAAAACCCTCCTAATGTCCTAATGGCCCCTTCTGTGGCCATCGGCACCACACAGTCTACAAAGGTGAAAATCACAATTGGCCTCGGTACATGTAGCAAGGCAAAATCTAGATAGATAGAGTCCAGGTTCACTTTAATATACGGATGTACTCAAATCGAGGATCATTTATCCTATTGGGTTTGATTTTCCGCTGAAATCAATGCAAAATATGGAGCACCTCGTCGTCGTACAAAAAATTGAATTAGTGTAAAATCGATGGCTAACCTGCAGCCAAGAGCAAAATCCATTTAGTTAAGTGAATTCAGGTCAACATCACAGAGAAAATGAAAAGCCTAAATTGATCTGCACAGTTATTTTGGCAGTTTATTATATCACAGAACATAGCCACATTGAGAGGAATGGCTCAAAAAGCCAATGGAATAAAGAGAATGAACAGTGTGGCTGTCTTTATATGGCAGAAGGGCACTAGTTTCAGTTCAGGTTCGTAACTCGTAGCGTTGTTCGTTTTGTGAACAGCGTCTGTGGCGTGTGTGTGTGTTGTTTTGTAAAATTGCTAACTGCTAGTGATGGACAAGCCAGAATCACACAGGAGGTGGCTAGCTGCCGAGCATCTGCTCCTAGATTTGCATATTAATTGACCCGTATTAACTCCAAAAAGAAAAATAATCTGGCAAGTTTATGACTCTACAGAATTATCAATCTCTCTCACCCCCCTTTTTCCTCTCAGGGCCTCTTCTTTCACCTGTTCTAAGGTCCTTTATCATATGGGTTGAGCATCAGGTTAGTCAGTCCTTTGTATTTCACTTGTAATCCTTGCAGTGTGAGGACATCACACTTCTGTCTGTTTTGGCCTTTGTTTCTGAAGGCTTTGGCTTGTCTTCAGCCACCATGTGAAGGAACCATTTTGAGGGTTTTTCTATCTTTAACTTCCTCCAGTCTTGTGTGTCGGCTATCCAAAGTGATCCTTGTTGGCTTTTTGTTTGTACGCCATGTATGTGTAAAAGTGTGTGTGTAAGTGTGTGGGGCCGGTGGGGGTCTTGAACATTTGTCGAGAGGAGTAACATGTGCGCAGGCAGGGCACAGATGGCTCCGTAACGGGAGGGAGGGAGAGAGGGTGGGAAGGAGGGAGGGAGAGAGGGTGGAAAGGAGGGTGGGTTGGGGGGGGGCCGTCTGGGCGCTTGAGTAAAACTCTGAGATCTTTCTCTTGCACCCTCTCTCTTTTTTTCTCTCTCCTTTTTTCCAGCCTGTTGCTCAGGACCCCGTAGATAAATGGGAGTTTAATTCAATTAGAGGCAGGCTACTGGAACCACCCCTTCTCTCCTGGCTGGCACTCCCCAGACGTGCATGAATACACACACACATGCACACACGCACAGGCACATATACACATACACACAAACATTCAGTTATATAGGGCCAAACAACAACACAAATATTGACACACACTCTTTGGTTGATTCGTTTCATGTCCCTCAGAGTATTTGTACTATTATGGCAAATAATTCATGCTGTGGGCTATTTCTTTCTAAAACTTTTTGGAAATAATGCATTAGTACACCTTTATTCCCCACCTCCCTGTGTAAATCCCCCTACCTGTCTGTGTACGCATATCATTCGATGGATGTTGGACCACTTCCAGTCTGTAGCCGCTAGGCAGCGACCTCATTTCCACAGCATTCATGCAGTGCTTCCTTACCTTCCTCACTCACCTCCCCCTCCCCCTCCAGTTGTTCGCTCAGGTGATCTGCACCACTCACAGGCAGCGAGAGAGAGAGAGCAAAGAGAGAGAGGTAGAACAGAGAGAGAGGTTTTTCTCCGGTAGCTTCCATCTCATCTCTCATTACCCAGGCAGTCGTAGCGGCGGACAAGAGAGACGGGACGCATCAGAGGATCACCTGGAGCAAGCAGTAGACCTGAAACCTGTGTCCTTTTTTATCATCATATCAAACACCATGGTGTGTGTGTTTGAATATGGAACTGGCTTTTTCATTGAGCCGCACAGAGAAAGAAAGAGAGAGAGAGAGAGAGAGAAAGAGACTGTGTGGGTGTGGATACTAGCCCCTCATGGCATACGTGCAGGCAATGGCTCTGTCTGATGAATCTGTTCCACTGTGGGGCGGTTTAAAATGGACGACGTGGAAGGAAGCCTCCCTCATGCGAGGAGAGGGCAGGTGTGGTCTCTGCAGAGCCTGGGGATGCACTGTGGGATAGGCGATGATGTGGAGTGGGTTCCGTTGTTTTACAGAATCCATATGATATGTGGCAGGTATGGTATGCACCTGTTAGTTGCAGTTACACACCTCAATGGGCACGCTCATTCTAAGGCAGTTAGATCTTTTTGTTTGTTTGTTGCTGTTGTAGCTAATAGTTGCGTTACTGGAATGCCTGTTTCATAGGATTTAGTGGATTTGTTCTATATTCAAATGATGATGGGGTTAACTGTAATATATCATGTAGACCGAGTATTATTCTGTCATAATTTGATATGAACGGTGCTCTGCACTGCAAGAAAGCTCCACCTCCTAACCCCAACTATTGATTTTCTTGAATATAAAGTAGATACAGTGGAAGGGGTTGGGCATCGGATGGTGATAATCCACCAACAAACCAACCATTCTACATCATCCTCGGAGAGACTCAGAAGGGATTCTCAGTAAGGAAGTGTACTCCTACCCTGTACCACCTGCACCACTGTAGACAAATACTGTGATCAATATAGCCTACCTTTTTAAAGCCACCTGCCTGGAACTTGTGGCTAGAGTTGGAGGCATTATTAAGTCCTTCACTGAAACAGCTGGAGGCATTAGTGACATAAAAAAGGTCTTCTTACTGAGAATCTGCTTGGAGTAAATATACCAGAGGAGATGACCAAACCAGCTAGGGAGGGTCAAGATTAATGTCTTTGTGGAACGACCTTAGTTGAGCAGTGAGAGAGAGCAGCAGAGGGAGAGAGAGAGGGAGAGGGAGAGAGCGTTCAGAGGAGAATAGCAAGCGTTGTCGCTGCTTTGTCTCGGGCTCCTTGAATGAGCACAAAGGATCGATCGGTGGAGAGGTGACGGGCCGAGACAATGGATCTCCACGAGATCAGCAGGTCGGAACGGCGGCGCTTCCACACACAATAGAGGTGCGGCAAGACAGAGCGAAGGGTGGCGCTCCATCAAAGATGTCACTGGAGACAAAGCGCACTCACTCTCCGGGCTCTGAGTTGTTATATCTCGGTTTATCCTGACTAAACCTACTGAAAAACAGTTTGCTAACTGCTATCTAGATTAATGACATATTGTACATACAGGTGGTGTGTCTGAAGTCATTTCCAACCAGAACTATTGATTTGGAGACTCAGAGCAACTAAGATCCCAGCCTGTAGCTTTAGTCCAGCTCTCTGTGACATCTGCCACACTACTAGACCCATGTGACCTGGGAGGCAAACAGTCTCATGAATTGCTTTTGTTTGGGAGGTCACTGGCTTTTCTCCGTCTGCCTACCGCAACACAGATACAAAACAGCCACACACTGGCCAAGTATCTGAGCAACATAAGTAAAGTAACAAACAAACAGTTGTCTTCGTGTTTTTCCACCAAAACATTTATATTTGTCAGTTGGTGAGTGATTCTATAACTGTGAGACGTGTATCTTTCTCTCTCTTTTTCCTGGAAGAAATGAGTTGAATAATATAATTTCATAAAGTAAATGTGCCTACATATTTTCTATGGCATAATAACATAAGCAAGTCTTGATAGAGAAAACACACTTTCTATGAACTGGACAGGATGCTAGCTGGTCTTTTCACTGGTCTGTTCCAAACTGCTCTTAGCTCAGAGTTAAAAAGGGTCAGATATTTCATTCAGCGAAAAGGCAAAACCACTATTGTTGCTGGTCTAGCGAGACTAAAAAGGGGAGGGTGTGTGAGAGCGAGCGCAAGGTTAAGACGTTGAATGAAATCATATTATATCCAACATATACCTAGACCACACAACGTGTTTTCACGTCTCACTTTTCAGCCTTTTCTTTCTCTCTGTCTCTCTCTCTCTCTTTCTTTCTTTCTTTCTTTTTTTTTGATCAGAGAGGGCATTACCCTGTCTGAACTCCCCCTAAATCCTTGTGGTCACACCTTTTATTAAAGAGGGTTTTGTCCCACGCCCTCCACCCCCCTCTGCTGCTCTTGGTATTCAGCCCAGGTCAGCAGATTTCAGCCCACCCCACCGTGGCTCCCCTTTTTAATTTGCACCTGTTGCGCAGTTGTCCGGGAGGCAAGTGCCGAACCATACAGTCAGACAAAGATCATATTATGAACAGATATGCAAAGCCTAATCTCGATGTACCCAAAGGGGAAGAGTGAAAGAAAGAGACGAGTGAGGGAATGGTATGCCGTTAGGATGTAAAGGTTTATGGGTTTGAAAAACTGTCGAGGGGAACCAAATAATATCCCCAAACAAGCAATTGACTTCAAAACGCGTTGTTTTTAGCCACGTCCCTCTCGCTTTCTGGAGTTGGCAGCGGCCTCCAGAGATAACGCGCATGAGAGCTTGGCGAAATATTGCTTTATTAGGCATACACAGAACTCAAAATGAACCTGAAAATTGTGTTCTATTTTCCACCCCCGAGGGCCCCCTTTCCTGCGCCTAGTTCCCATGATGTCATGGCTTTTACATTTTTTTGTGTTATCCCCCCCCCCCCCCCCTCCCTTTTTCTCTTTTGGGTCTATGCCTGCCTTTCTCATGCACCTTTTACAGAGTATTTTTCTCCAACACCGAAGTGGACATATTTATAGGTTGGCGTGAAGGCCCTTGGGTTCAGCCTGAATCAAATCAACCACATTTTATCAAAGTTCAGGGATGTAATATTTACAAGCTGTCCATTTCCACTTGGTCCCTAGAGTGTCTGGGATGTATAAAAAGCTCCCCAAACTATTCAACGCAGGAATGTGACTTTCAGCTTTTGCCTCCACTACTTTAGTCTTTACCTCTAGAGCCAAGTTAGTTGGATGTTGTTTTAGAAACCTAACAGCGTCTCTTTGTTTGTGTTTTGCAGTGCTGAACTATGAGAATGTGGTGGAGACGGGCTCCGAGACAGACGAGGATGACAGGACTCTAGTCTCAGAGGAGAATGGTCTAACCAATGGGGAGGAGGGTAGCAGCCCCATTGGGGCCGGCGTGCCCAACCTGGAGGCATCACCCAGGGTGGGCCACGCCCTGCTGTCCTACAGGGCTGGAGCAGAGGAGGGGTCAGAGGGCAGGGATGGGCGGCAGAGCCACAACCACGCCTGGCGCCTGGCAGACAACCCGCACGGACACCTCAACGGGACTGGTGAGTGATCTGCTCAAGATACATGTAGAACGTAAATCAGTGAATAGGCAACACACCTCACTGTTGTAAATCAATTACACAGCACAACAACATCAGCACAATACCTCCAGAACGACAGACACTAAAATAATATCACTGATGTTATTCAATTACACATCTTATAATAATACAGTACCTAGTCACCTTTTTTCAGTTTCTGCTAAAATAGCTTGAGCCTGGGAAGTGGCTCTGTTCGATACTCTGTCTATTTTCCTATTTTTCGGGGCCCTGTGAGGTTGACAGGAGATTGTAGAGTATGACATGGTGCTCTACTCTAGTGGGACGTGTTACTGCTGAAGCACAGTCAGCACTTTAGCTGCTTCACAGGCTCACGTCGGCAAAACCACCTCCCTCCCTCCCTGAGGTGTGTCCAACTCACCCTCCCTCTCACACATACTCTGCTGTGTAACTGTTCACACCCTGTAGCACGTCTGTCCTCTCAATGTTCTCCCTCCCCTCTTTTCTCTCCTTCTCTCTTTCTCTTGGCTCTGTAAAAGCATGTCATCTGTCTCCTCATTTTCACATACTTTCATAGGAATAAAGTCAACCCCCGAAAAGGTCAATGTACTCAAGGTCTCGGCAGAGCAGAATATGTCACAATACTTCAGTTTAACATATGAAGTGCCACCTTTCATTCTCGTTGACCCATAATTCTAACCCTGTTTATATTTAGGAAAACAACCTGATATAAAATTCTTTATAATTAGACTCAGTTTAGTGGGCCGTGACCAACTCAGCCTCTAACTCCCCCATATTGCTATATTGTACAGGCAGAGCTATCAACAATGAGCAAGTAGCGCATGCGAAACCTGTCAACCCCCCCCCCCCTTCTCTCTTTTCCTCCCTCTCTCCCTATCTCTCACCCCCCTCTCTCTTTATATTTCTCCATCCACTCCTCCCCCTCCAACTCATCTGCATCAGTGACAGGACAACCGGTGTCGCCAGGACCTCAAAGACAAATACTTTTAATTAGGAGCCAAACGGGATCGTTAAGAGGGAGCCAGGCTTTAGCAGGACTCATTAACAGGCCTAAATTAAATTTGGAGCTTTATGATGGCAATTTACATGCATAATAGGCCCACCATTCTAGTGCCACCTGACAGATACAGAGTGCAGAGTGAACTCATGTAAGACGCCCAGTTTTAAAAAACGGACTGGCGTCGGCTATCCGTCTCTGGTAATGACTTGGTGGCGTGCTGCCCCGCTGAACTGGGAAATAGAAAGTACTAGGAAGAAGTTTTTGATTTTGAACGCGGTCCAAAACTAAATGTAAATGAAAAGAGCCTTGATGCGGCGAGCATAGATGTTATCATTATCATGGCCATCATGAGAAAGCTGTAAAAGAAATCAATGCCAGATTAGCACATCTGCTACAGTCTGTTATAGCTAATGCTAAACTGGTGGATGATTTTCATTGAGCTGGTATTTTACATTTATAGGTAAATGTAAATGTAAACTGACGAAAGATAGACAACTCACATATTTTTCATATCAATTTCACTCTGGCAACAGATGTAAAGGACTCGGGTGTCACTTCACGGTACCGAAAAGAAGAAGCAGTCTTGAACTGTGGAGGTTTGAGTCACATCGAGAATGCGCAGGGTCAAAACAGAATTACCACAAACAGAACTGAAATGCTAATTTACTTTAACCGCCATCTTGCCTCTGCCTCTCTAGGAAAAAAAGACTACTGAAAACACAATGAGCCTCCATTTTATATTTGAGATTTCATATTCAGTGCAAGTGTACTGTAAGTGTAGTGAAGGAGGGGCCTACTGAAAATAGAATGACACTTGAGTACAGTGTCTAAATTCTACGACAGTGGCACAGGGCGTGACTCACATGCCTTTGTCCTTACTCTGAGGCCTGGAACCCACAAAAAGCCCCATGTTGGCTGAATGAAACTCATTCTAAAAAGTCTGGCAATGATTCTCTTCCCAATGAACCAAAAGTTGAGGCGAAGGGAAGCAACAATGCTTTCCCCATCAGAAAAGGCAGCATTTTGCAGTTGTTTTCTGAAGCGTACAGTACCACCATTTTATCTGTGTGGTGCAGGGGGAAACTTAAGTGGTAGGGAGAAGGGTGAGACCTCGCTTCTTATTTACATGGATTCATAGTCTTGGAACTATGACAAAGAAAATAGTTTTCATCTACATTATTTATGAATTAATTAAGGGAAACTAGCAGATGATTTCTATGCATTGTACCTTCAACCTTCCTTTTACTCTTGTGGGCCACAAAATGTGTAATTCGACTATAAATATATGATATAAATCGTGCACAGTACCTTGTGACTCCTTTGACTCATAGCAAGACTATTTTGTTATAAAAAGCACAGCATCAGGTTCCTGTTTG
The DNA here is from genome assembly GCF_034236695.1 of Oncorhynchus nerka. NCBI lineage: Eukaryota > Metazoa > Chordata > Actinopteri > Salmoniformes > Salmonidae > Oncorhynchus > Oncorhynchus nerka. The sequence continues at coordinate 49,182,519 of NC_088398.1, read as the reverse complement.
ACACTCATTGCTCATGAGGAAGGAAGTTTTGAAAAGTAACCTGCTGCAATGAAGAGGGGAGAGGGGGGAGAAAAGGAGACTGTGTTCTTGCTTTCTTCCCCATCCTCTATTGCTACAGGCAGGGGTGTTGTATATCCCTCTTTTGAAGGGAAGCTTATGATACTTGTGACTCCTGTTGAGGAGTCACATGACTGGGGCCAGGAGAAACAAACACAATAGGCACAGTATATGTACACCCCTCGCCTGCCTGTCCTTCATTATCTGGAAAATACATTCACATTATGAGCTGGGGCTAAATGGAAAGAGGTACTTGTTAACTGAATTGTCAGGGTAGCATGTAGCATGCGCATTCCAGTTGACTTTGCCTCGAGTGTTGAGTTTATTGAGAGCTGTGTTAGCCACAGTTGATTGTCCGATTTTAAACGCATTTCTCCTTTCCTTCACAGATGAAAGGAAGGAGGAATATGAATCCTTGGGGCCAGAGGGTTCTCTTCACTCTGTAGGAAATGGTACAGGTGAGCTTCCACTCTCACCCTCTTCACTGTTACACCATGTTTACTAAAACTCCCCGTTCCAGCTTTAAATCCTCAGCAGCAAGACACTAGGAAGAGACTTGATTATAATATCCCCTTGCAGCAGGTGATTTATACCTAATAGGAAACACACACAGTCAACAGCCATGCAAGATAATATCCCTCCATGTGCAGCAAAGCAAGAGGGGAAAGCAAAGCAGTTTTAGGTTGAGTGAGAGTGCAGCGCAAATCACATCTTGCTGCAAAATTGAGTTTTGACCTAAATCTCATTTGTTTGGTTCATGTACTTTCAAATTGGTTTACAAGCAGAAAATAAAACGCTAGTTTGTCCTTGCAGTGAGTCACAAGGTCTTTGCAATTGAGCGTTTTATCAACAAAACCTTGCCTAGAGTGACTACAAGGGATCCAGGCCTCTTGGCGACAGTTTGGTGTCCTTTGTTTTAAGGATATTATTAACAGTTCAACAAAAAATATACACAGCAGCGTATAACTCTCAAGCCAATAGCCAACAGTAATAATCCAAAGACATAAAGGTAGCCACATGACTGTAACTGCCCTGATTTGTTAAATCAGCCGATGAATGCATTAGATACCTGATATACCATTATGCCTACACTGACTGTTAAGTAGATGTAACCCTACATTATCTTACTTATAATCAAATCTCTGCTTTAAATTATGTAGAGAGAGAATTCTAAGTGAGATCTGTAAACCCCGCAAATCTAATTGCAACTTAAACCAATGACCCGTTATACTAGGACATATTTAAGTTCAAATGTTTAAAAGCTTTTTTTCTCCACCATTTAAGATGGGTTGTGAACATCACTTAATGATGGAATTGTCTCTGATTTTTCTTTGTAGAAGCCATTACATGACAGCATTAACGGTAACTTAAATGTATACTCCCCTCTAAGTAGTGGCTTAGTGCTTTCTTCCCTCAGTTCATCACATTTAGAGACCAGTCTGTTTCCTGTGTGGCCAATATACTGTAGCTTTGCAGCACATCTCTCAAGTTGGGGGAAGGACGAATGAGACTGACAGATATTTTTTATTTGTCTCCATTTCTCTTCTTCTCTACATGCCCTTCTCCTCCTCTTCCTTGTCTTATACAGTGAAGGGTATGGATGGGGTGTCGGGGCTTGACGAGTACTTCACTAAGCGTAATAAACTGGAGGAGAGTGACAGCCACTCAGCCAGCATCGCTGAGTACCTGCAGCGTGGAGACACTGCCATAATTTACCCAGAAGCCCCAGAGGAAGTGACACGACTCGGAACTCCCGAGGCCGTTGGGCAAGATGAAAACGAAAACGGTAAGAATCCAGAAAATAAATAGCCCTACAGTAAATCCAGGACTATTATAGCGTTATAGGTCTACCACTTTTATGACTTTGTCCCCAATAGTGTTACTGAGTGACTTTTATGGGTAGTGTGTGTTTAAGTGTAAGCTGCTGGCGACTGAGGCTTTGTGAAGCAGAGATAATTATGTAGCTTGCTACACTTCCTCCGTTTACAACCTTGGCATGCTGCCCATCAGTGTCTATTAGCTGACCTTATGAGCCCTCCCCCTCCTCTTCCTCCCTTTTTCTTCTACACAGACCTGCCACCTGGGACTCCAGATGCTTTCGCCCAACTGTTGACCTGCCCTTACTGCGACCGGGGCTACAAGCGGCTGACATCGCTCAAGGAGCACATCAAGTACCGCCATGAGAAGAACGAGGAGAGCGTGCCCTGCCCGCTGTGCAGTGAGACCTTCTCCCACCGCACACAGCTGGAGAGGCATATGGCCACGCACAAGCCAGGGAGAGATCAGGTAAGACTGGCAGACAGACAGGGGATGATCATTTTCTCTTTTTCTTGTCCACCTTCTCATCCCCTTTTCTTTCCTCGTCTGATCTCCTTCACACATTCGGTTGTGTCGTTTGGTGGGTCGGCCAGTGCTCTGTGTGAAACACAGTATCATTTGAGCTCAATGCCCGTCACTCTTTTTTCCCCCCATCTAAGATTGTTGTTAATTGCAAGGGCTTTAATGGCTTCCTCGTGGTTACTGCATGCACTTGTCTTCTGCATCGAGAATCCTATTCTCTTGAGTGAATGATTATTCTAATTTCCTCTTCCTATCGTCCTCTACTCCTCTCACATTACAACAAGTTACTTTTGAGCTCTTGTTCTTTTAAAAAATCAGACCCCGCACTGCTTGTTCGCAGCTGTATTTTGTTGTGCTCCCCCAAGCTTCCGCCTACAGTGAGGCATGCGTGGGATGTGCTAGCATATTGCTTTCCTCAGGCCATCTGACTTTTTGCATCAGCTGTTGCTGGAACTGGAACAGATTTGATTAGAAATTAGCACTCGTAAAGATAGCGCTAGAGATATGGACAATTTCCTATGGTTTAATAAACAGCGATAAGAAGTGCTTTCATTGAGTGTAGAATCTAAAATGTACCTATTGTGTAAGTACAACCAGGGAATCAGTACAAGCACAACCAAAAGTGTAGACCTTTTCTCTGTCCTATAACTGAGTCTACAACTGTCTCATAACGGACCATGCAAATAAGCAGTGGAATCATTCAATTTTCCAATTATACTGTAATTATAATGAGATTTCCTGAATTAAGCATGTCAGATTCAAACCTCAAATTTGCCCTGAGCCCAATGTGACAAAAGCAGTGAAGCAGCACCCCCATTCTACCGCCTCAACCCCCTCACCTGACTCCCCCTTTCCCCCTCCAGACTGACTTAAATAGGAGCAGATGGTCTTTTCCCCAGTGATCTGGAGTATCATAATCCTCAAATGACTAAGTGTTTGTTTATTTTTGTACTTCCTCTCCAGTTAAAATAGTTAAATAAAGGATCTTATGGAAGGTCATTATGGGTTACCTTAGTGCACCGGACTGTGGAGGGATTTTGATTTGAGTGATACTGAGTGCTATTGGTGTAAATGTGTGAATTGTGCTACTTTGCTTATCTTCGGTGTGCCTAGAGCACATGTTTATCGTGGGTTAATTGTTCACACATTTGGTTATGATGGCAGGTTCCACATCGTTCATTGCCCCAATTTCCCGGATAGCTTTTTCACAAAGTAGTCCCCTTCAAGCCACATTCAGTAGGCTAACCCTAATCACATGCCCTAACCTAAAATGTCACCTGCCTTAGGAATGTCTTAACTCCATACACAATCACACACACACTTTCGCACATACCGGTACATAGACTCCTCAGCAAGCATTAGCGAAAAGGGATTTTTTTTGGTATTGAAAATGTAACAATGTACACCTCCCACATCATTCTCATGAAGTTCTTTGTGGGGGCTTCATCTCCCTAGACATTGTTTTTGTTTGTTATCTGCACTCATTTGAATTTCAAATGCAGGAAATGCACCTACACTAAACAGTTACCTTTGAACAGAACACAAAAACTCAACCCACACTGTATTCTCGAAATCGATTAGAGTTGCTTGTGTGCTTCATCATTTTGTTTACGCAGTTTAGGATGTAAACCCCCCCCAAAAGAAAACTGTTAGATATAGGCTAGTTAACTTGTGTGAGGGAGTGTTATTGTGTTGCAAAGTAGCCTACCGTTGAAGCTATGAAGAACTCATTACATTCCTTCTCAAGACCAGCTACCTTGAAATCTTCCCTAGTGTCTTGTACATTTGTGACCTCCCTCTCTTACACACCACGTTTAGGTGGCACTGATGTTGAAAACTCCCTTTTTCTATCTCCTTCACAGCCCCAGCTTCTGAATGAAGGGGCCGGCAACCGGAAGTTCAAATGCACCGAGTGTGGAAAAGCCTTCAAATACAAGCATCATTTGAAGGAGCATCTCCGAATTCACAGCGGTAGGTACTAAGCCGAGTCAAGCTGGCTTTAACCCACCATTTTTAAATGTATTAATGTGACTGTAGCTAGATGACTGAGAGGGCTTATGCCATAAAATTAAAATTGATAATGTTCCTTTTTGGCCTCTGTCAGTAAATGAGTCATTCTGTTTTATAATAGCTCACTGTTTCAGACCTGTTTCATAACTGACTAATTCAGCCATATGGATGAGGCCATAGCTCAAGAAAATGAGAGTTGAATAGAAATAGAGATTCTCATTTTCACACTGAACGAAATCTTCAGCTATTTCACTACCAGCCAAATTCAAGTATTCAAAATGGAGTAACTTGAAATACATGTTGTTGTTTCCCGTTTACAGGGGAGAAACCATATGAGTGTTCCAACTGCAAGAAGCGCTTCTCCCACTCCGGCTCCTACAGCTCCCACATCAGCAGCAAGAAGTGCATCGGTCTGATCTCTGTCAACGGACGAGTACGTAACGGAGGAGGTAACACCAAGGCTGGCTCCTCCCCTAACTCCACCGCCTCCTCTCCGGGAAGCCCCGCCCTGGCCCAGCTCCGCCACAAGCTGGAGAACGGCCGCCCCATGGGCTCCCAAGACCAGCAAAGCCACCTGGACATCAAGGCAGAGCCCATGGACTTCAATGACTACAGGCTACTGATGGCCTCCCAGTATGGCGTCGGAGGGCCAGGGGGCTATATGAACGGAGCCGGCCGAGGAGGCAGCCCTCTGGGGATCCACAGCACCTCCCAGAGTCCCCTGCAGCACCTGAGTGGGATGGGCTTGGACCTGCCCCTGCTGGGCTACGGTTCCCTGGGGAACAACCTGAGCGAGGTGCAGAAGGTCCTCCAGATCGTGGATAACACTGTGTGCAGGCAGAAGATGGATGGGAACCCGGAGGAGATCTCCAAGCTCAGGGCCTATATGAAGGAGCTGGGGGCCCAGATGGAGGAGCAGAAGTTGGCTTTGTCCTCCCCGCGTGCTGGCTTCCAGGTGGTGGGCCACGGCAGCCCCACAAAAAGCATAATCGACTACACTCTGGAGAAGGTGAATGAGGCCAAGAGCCTGATCGACGACTCCAAGAGGCAGATCAACATGGACATCAAGAAGGAGAGGCTAAATCACTCGATGGATCCTGAGGAGAAGTCGCACCACGAGAGCCACCAGGTTCCATTCCTGCCTTTCTCCTGCCAGTTCTGCAAGGAGAACTTCCCAGGGCCCATCCCACTGCACCAGCACGAGCGCTATCTGTGTAAGAAGAACGAGGAGATCAACCACCTCCAGCCCAGTGAGGGTGTGCCTCCTAGCCGCAGGGGGGTGTTCCCCTCAGAGCAGCAGGCCGCTCTGCAATCCTCTCTGTCAGAGAGGGGCGCCACCAGCCCCATCAACCCTTTCAAGGACCACGTGTCAGTGCTCAAGGCCTACTTCGCCATGAACATGGAGCCCAACTCAGAGGAGCTGCTGAAGATTTCCATCGCAGTCGGCCTCCCACAGGAGTTTGTCAAGGAGTGGTTCTCCCAGTGGAAGAATCAGCAGCAACAACAACAACACAACAACGGTAATGCTAACTCCAGGAAGCGGTCGCCACCGCCAGACCGGAGCAGTGCAGAGGAGCGCAACCACCACGGCCTGGCCAGGTCACCGATGTCCATGGCGCAACACGTGGATCGCATTATGGCACTCGCGGATTTACACGGCGGCAACACCAACGGTGACCGTGACACTTCCCACAGACATTTAAAGGCCAACCAGTTTACAGCCAACAGGCAGATGGGTGACAAACCACTAGAGTCCTTGGACCACCTTAGGAGCAGCACGTCATCTCCTCTCAATCTCTCCTCCACTTCTTCTAAAAACTCCCAGAGCAGCTCATACACTCCAAACAGCCTGGCCTCTGAAGGGGATGGCCATGGGGGGGACGCACCATTGGACCTTTCTCTACCAAAACACATGATGAGCAACAGCATCTCACTGGGAGAAAAGAGGTCCAAACCAAACGGCTATGTCTCAGACCGCAATGGTGACCACCACCAATCCAACCGGGAGCAGGGGACTGAGCCCATGGACTTGGCCCACATCAAAAAAGAGTTCCTGGGCTCAGGGAGAGACAACGGAGGGAACAGTGGCCACCAGATGGAAAAGAGTGCCAGCCCCATCTTTGGCATCAACCCCTTTGGTGGGGGTCACATGTACACACCTTTGCCCCCACATGGAGCGTTCCCCCCACACAGCTTCATGCAGGCCCAGGCCAGCATCCCAGGCCTGAGGCCGTACCCAGGGCTGGATCCAATGAGCTTCCTGCCCCACATGGCCTACACTTATGCAACTGGAGCGGCCACATTTGCTGAAATGCAACACAGGTCGAGGAAGTACCAACGGAAACCAGGTTTCCAGGTAAGCATGCCCTTTTGTAGTTTTAGATCCATTCACTAAAGTACATTTTTAGTAAGAGGTTTGCAATAAACATTTTGCCCTTTTAAATGAGTGCATAATGGATATAGTTACACTCAACACAAAACAAGTCAAATGATTTACATTTTACATTTTTGTGATGTCATTTTTTCCCGTGAAATAGTATTTTGTCTGTTTTGTTAATACTTCCACTACACCCGTAAAATCCACAACACAGAATTAGAAAGCCCATATGTTCCCCTTTTTATGTCTCCTCTCCTGGCCAGTAAGAAGGGTCTTACACAGGTTGCACGGATCGACGGCTAAGCCCTGTCCAGACTTGGGATCAAACTCAGAGCAGAAGGTGTCTATGTTTAGGTGACAGGTGTGGATTACTTACAAATAATTGAAAAATCTGCCCCTCTCATCTCATAGGGGGAGCTACTGGACGGCACTGCGGACTATCTGTCAGGCTTGGAGGACCTGACAGACGAATCGCTCCTCTCCCGGAAGAAGATTAAAAAGACAGAAAGTGGTATGTACGCGTGTGACTTGTGCGACAAAACATTCCAGAAGACCAGTTCCCTCCTAAGACACAAATATGAGCACACAGGTATATAACATTTGGACACTTCTTTTTTACCCCACCCCCCCTCTTCGCCTTTGTGCCCACCCCCTCCATGTTTTGTGTCTTTTGAAAGCTATCTTTTTGATTATCTTTTTTGATTATCTTTTCTCGTTCTTGATCACATAGCTTTTTCTCCCATCTCAGTTCTTATTTTCTCTCGTCTTTCACATATTTTTATGTTGAATGTGTTCAGATCCATGACCTAACATGTTCCTTTCTTTTTGACAGGGGTGGGTAATAGTGACATGTTTTGATATGACAGGGGTTACATAAACGTTCAGTAAAGTAGACATAAGCTTCATTGCATTTATCGCTCCAGACATTCTCCAGAAGTTAACAGGACCAGTGGCCATTTTGGAAACAAACTTGCCGCTTCAAGAGGGACTGTCTTTTTAAAGTTCATACAGTACATACACAGTGCCTTCAGTGACAGGGACAAGAATGACTGCTTTGACCCTGGTGGTATTTAACAGAATGCCAGGTCGTATAGAAGGCTTGCCTGCATGGCATTTCTGGTTCTTTTTGAAATAATCTTCAAAGATGTGACCTCTCCTCCTGGGGACTCCTCTCTTTCATCAGGTTGCATCACCTCCTGTCACTCTGTGCAGGAATGCTCCATGAGGAATTCGCTGTCTCGTCTATTTTTGCCACACTGTGAGGGTGGTGGGGAGGGCGAGGGGGGGGGGGGGGACTTCAAGAATGCCAACTATGGAAGATGTTGCAGACATTCCAAGGCTATTTGTAGCTAGGAATTGCCTGTGTGTGTGCGTGCATTCCGTTGCGTGGCTGCTCGCATGTGTGTACTGTATGTGTATTGGCATTCGTAGGATGGGAGGTGTTTGTGCATGTGTGCGTGGGATGTGAGCTTTGGAAGGGTGCTATTATATGGGCCGATTGAACTGGCATTAGAGAGGCCCATCTTGTCTAATAGAAGTCAGATGGAAGGGAATATATTTCCGGTAGCGCCACTGAGTTGTAGTAAACCTTTAATGCGAGGAGCTGCATGGTGCGGGGGTGGGGCAGGGAAGGGGAGCGAAGGGGTGTGAAGTTACTCCTCCTACAAATATAACCATCACACTATCACGCGAAGGATGCCTAATCCTAGTCATTTTATTCTGGACCAATGATGTCATGACAACACACTCTGTCACTGGTGCCAGGCTGCTTCAGTTTCACCTTGCTTGGTGTTCTAAACATCTGAGCTCACTGGCTTAGCTCGCTGCTCACTCGCCCTGCCGCAGTCACAGACAACCCCATCATAGAGTGTTTGGGTTCTTATTTCCACCTGCCTCCCCCCAGTGTTATCTAGCAGCAACTGAAGAAGTCTCTAAGGTTAGGTGGTCAACCATAAATGTCGGGTTACTTTCAACACTTTATTTTGTTTTGTTTTCAGAAATGTATTTGAGAAATGTACTTGAGTTTATTTATACAGTCACAACATTACTCATTCCTATCATTATTTTCTTGTGTTAATTATTTTCACCATGATGGGAGGGAATGAAGGAATCCTGACATATGATATAAATGCTTTTACACTCAAGACGCACTTAACATGATCAATACATTCTGTGCCAAAGTCAGATCAAAGTCACTCTAACATTGCATGTCTACTGTATGTCTGTTCTCCTGAATAACCGTTTATCTTCCTTTTGTACTGCTCTGTGTTTCTAGAGAAGGGGACCGCAGTAACACCATAGTAACACTTTCTCTCCCCTGTCTCCTGTGTCTCTGCAGGCAAGCGGCCACACCAGTGCACGATCTGTAAGAAGGCCTTCAAACATAAGCACCACCTCATCGAGCACTCGCGTCTGCACTCGGGTGAAAAGCCATACCAATGCGACAAGTGTGGCAAGCGCTTCTCTCACTCAGGCTCCTACTCTCAGCACATGAACCACCGGTACTCCTACTGCAAGAGGGAGGCAGAGGAAAGGGAGGCGGCTGAAAGGGAGGCCCGGGATAAGGGCCCCCTGGAACCCACAGAGTTGCTGATGAGGAGGGCCTACCTGCAGGGTCTGGGGCCACTGGGCTACTCTGACACCGAGGACCAGCCGGAGGATGGGGTTGGCACCATTCTGAGGGACGGCACTGAAGGAGGGATGAGAGGAGGACGAGGAGAGAGGGAAGTGGACGAGACGTATGAGAAGGTGACAGACAGGCGAGAGACGGGAACTTTCAGGGAGGGAGAGGATGAGGAAGAGGATGACAGCAGGATGGACACGGCGAGGAATGATGAGGGGAAAGATGCGGAGCATTCAATGGATGAGAGTTCAAGAGAAGGGAAAACAGACACCAAGTCGGACCAGGAAGAAGCAGATTAAGTCAATACTGCAGTCATTTGAAAAAAAGCTTTCAGCAAATATTTGTCATGTTGGGTTGTTTCATTTCCTTTTTCCATTCTTCCAACAAACATGAAACTTGCTTTGTTTTCAGATAGGCACTGCGGTGGCTCAGTCAAGCAAGCGCGAGCGCTTGCCTCTAGCTTCTCAGAAGCTCATAATGATGGACTCATGCAATGTGGTGACTGCCAACATCAGAGTTGTGACGACAAGCTGGGTGGGATTGTTTAAGAATCCACATTATGCAACAAAAAAAAATGAAGTAATAATGATTATCATTATAATTAAAAATGAAATGAAGCTGTTTTTAAATGTACAGTGTTAAATAAGGCCTAAAAGCTGTGTGGTGCTATAATGTTCTTAACCCTTGTGTTTCATTGTGTTAATACCCCAAACTAGGAAATTGCACTCTGCCCCTTTAATCACTACAAAAACATTTTTTGAAAAAAAAAGCCTATGTATATTTATACCGTGCTTGAAGACTCGGTAGCAGTCCGTCAGTGTTGTACTTTGTCTACCACTTACTGTGATGTCCTTGGTTCTACCACCTTTTTTGCCAGGCAAACTAACCACACAATTTTGGGCCTCACAAATTTCTTTATGTGAAGGAAACTTTAAACCTGTGTGAATTTGATATGTTGTGAGTCTTAAATTGGACCGGAATGGAGTGACAGAATGAAGGAGGGAACAATGAAATATGGAGGGCTCCGTACATAAAGACAGAGCCTTTGTATGTTTTATTTTCTCAACAGAAAGCCTTATATGCAAACCTTTTCACCTGTGCGTTTCTGCAAGTGCCATCCTTGTACAGTGTAAATCAGAGTTGATTTGTGTTATCTTTGCTCTGGCTTCAGTATTAAATAAATATTTCACCTTGTTTTCCATGTACCCATGTCAGTATTAGCATAGATTGAGACAGCAGTTCGTTAGTTTACTTATGTTTGTGCAATTTTCTGTATTTTTTTTTCATGACCTTTTGTCAGTATTACTTTTTGTTGATTTTTTTCCAAGCATAAATTACATTTCGTTTTTATTTTAAAATTACCATTTTATTTATGTGACTCATTTTATATTTCCTAATTTTATTTATTTCATACTGTAGTGTACAGTATTATAGTTCCTCAAAAAATAGATATATTTTAGTAAAGGATTCTGTCATTGACTATTGGAGCAAATTATAAATAGAGAGCATTCTATGGTATTTGGAAAAACATTCATTGTTAAAATTTGAAATTTTGTTCTCAATGTTTTATTTCCTTTCAACTACTGGAAATTCTAAATTTGGGGAACTTTTGATACAATATTGTGAAAACACTGTATTTTTTGACAATAAAAATCCACTTTATTCATCCAGGTAAAGAGATGAAGATAGAGGGACTGTTGATAATGAAAAATTCCTGAAATGTCTGAAGTATTATTGAATTTTTAATTTCTCTTGGAAATGACCATGCTCGAATAAATGTAGCCAAATAAAATTTTAATAAAGCTGTGTTATTCTTCTTGTACTTGAACTACTTCTATTTATTAACAATCTAACAGTGATCATGTGTATGTGGGGTATAGCAGTCTCATGTTTATTCAATTTTTATTAAGGTCATTATTGTCTAGATTATTGGTTGTTTTCCAATGTCCTAACTAGACAGCACATTAAATTGTGAAATGTCACAGTTCAGTGTCTGGAAACATTCTATCTTAGCATGTGAAAGTAGGAAGTGTTACTGTGTTGTGTTTTTGTTTAACTTTACAATTGAATTATAATTGAATTTGTACATGCCAATATAATAGAACATTCAATAAACATGTACTAACACTTTCAAAGGGAAACATTTTCAAAAGTACTGTAGACATTTACCCAGCTTTAGTTTCATGTTCTACTCAGGGAAAGTTCCTAATTAACATAAACTCATTAGTACAGTCTTTTACTTTACTATAAAATTAGGAAAAATAATCTCAAGCCTCTCAAATAGAATTTATTGCTATCTTCATCTTCTGATGTGGATGTTACTTTATGTACCAGATTTCTTAGAGGCTGTGTGTGATAGGCTTTAAAATTACTTTGCCTTTTTAAAGTTTGAAAAGAAAAACTAGGCTTGAGCTAAAATTGTCACCAGCAGCGGACAGTCAAACTTGCCATGAACTGTTTGCACAGGAACTCAGAAGAATGACTTTATCCATGACCTTACTAATTGAACTCACGTAATGAAATGCAAATAGAAGCAGGTGAAGAGTTCATCGAGTTAGACGCACGCACGCACACGCACGCACACACACACACATACACACACACACACACACACACACACATAGAAAGAAGATAGTCTATTGTATGATCGATCAGATGTTGGGTAAGAGAAATGCACATTTCATCACTGAGTCAACTAAAACATGGAAGATCAGTTATTGGCAGAGAATATGCTTACAAGTAGCCTAGCAAAATTCCCCCTTGACAGAATTGTCAAAATACTGTGTGAGAAAGCTCTATCGCTCAAGCCACTGAAGACCTATGCAAACAGGGTCTTTGCTATCTGGGACATCAATACCCCGTTGAAGTTGACATTTAAAATGGTTAAGGTAAATGTAAAGGTTAGGTAAGGGTTATGGTTAAGCTAAGGGTAGGAGTTAAGGTTAGAGCTTGGAGTAGGGACGTCCCAAGGATCCCGGAATGCTCTGATCATGCAACCAGCAAGGTGAGAGGGTTTCCACTAGTGACCACAGCCACATAGTCAAAATAGGCTATATCGTAAAAATTCTTGAAAACAAAAACGATTTATTTATTTATTTAAATGTTAGGGTTAGGCATAAGGTTAGAAGTGTTTTTAAGGTTAGGTTTAAAAACACATTTTAAGAAACAAAATTGTAGAAATAGGCGGGGTGTATGACTTTGTGGCTGTGGTAAATAGTGTACATCGGGTGAGAGGCGTTCCTAAAATGACGGTATCACGCATGGACGAAATATTTGCGTCCTTTTTTCTAGCAAGCATATTCAGGAAGAGGTGAGTTTTCATTCCACATGCAGACACAAAAGAACACTGCCACTCATAGCACGTTGTTTCAAACACTTTACCTTTATATCTACATTAATTTGTATTTAGTGAAGATAAAAACATTTTTTTTTGGGGGGGGGGGGCATATCCAGACTAGGCTATATGTATTCGATGGCGGATATGGTTACGGATTAAATTAGTGTGTCAAACGAGATGTTGGATACTGTACAATCTAGCTCTGGTCCAGCACGGCGTTAGTGCGGCTTGCTAAAGATGAGTTTTCTGGATCTTTGAGCGGTAAAGGCCATAGACGAAATCCCTGAACAGTTTGTTTAGTGACTGGATTTAATGTACGTTACTCAACTCACCAAAGTAAATATGATGTTAGAGTGCTGAAGAACTGTTCTTTCTTATGTGACAGCTGCTATTTCTCCAAAATACGAAATAAAGTAGTTATTTTGAGAACATTTTGTTTACCGCCTTTTTTTGTTGTATGGCTAGGTTACTACGAGTTGTCATGAGCACACACAGCTAGTATTTGGTTTAGTATTACATGCATAGCCAGACAGTCTTAATTGTTGCAATAATGTTGAACATTTTAAAGACTGAAGGGAAAGACTGATTCTCCATTTAGTAGGTTAGATAGTTCCCCCTACTCTACTGCCTTACATTTCATACGAAATCTAAATAGACCTCTACCCATTTCAAGCCCTCGAGTCAACTAATGGTCACAACTGATGACACAATTTCTCTGCCTACATCTGATCAGTCAGTTCATACTAAAATACAGAGAATAGTATTGCCGTTTATGACAGTTTGCTTACTGTGTTACTCAAGAAAATGTTTTTTTCTCTCACTACAGTAGCTCAACAGTGAAATACTCACCAGTGATGTGGTTTTAAATGAGTAAGCTTCTTGAGGGATGCTCTAAATTTACAAGGCCACCCAAAAGTCGTGAAAATTGCCTACACAATGTAAAGAAAAAAAGCATTATTTCATTCAGTGGCCTAGACTGCCTGAAAGTGTGATCCGTCATCTGAATGAGAAATCATATCTTGACAAATACAGTATGGTTTTAATAACCGACAAGTACATAGTAGCACATTCATGGCTCATAGGTAGTTTCATTTACCAAAGGAGATCTGATGTCATTGAGTGTGGTAGATGGAACATTTCATTTTAGTTTTGTCATATGAAGTCTGTAAAGTTCTGCATTGGACTGCTGTGGTGCCTGCCTGTCTTTTCATTTTCCTGGCTATTGTGCGTATCACTGTGCCTTCTCCTTCTCCCCATCCAAGGCAGCACAGAGAGATTAGCACATGTCCATGTGCCTATAATTATAGCTGTAGTCCCTTTCAGTGGATCCTTAAATGATTCGCTTTTACGTAAAGCCTGCGCTTGTGAAGTACAAGGGCACGACTTCCTCAATTAAAAGAAGGAAAAGTCACTTCTCACTCATTTCACCGCTTTGAAACCTTAATCCGTGGAAAATGGGAGCTTCCTCCCCTTTTCTAATATGAGATCAAAGGAGTTATGAATAGCATTACACGTTCCTTGCTCGATGTGCGAAGCTGCTTAAATTTGCATTGTCAAACTGAAAGGCCTGTCATGAGAACACTGAATGAAAAGGTTTTTAGGACACAGTATTACCCTCTGTTTTGCTGGTTGAGCACTGATCCTAATGTAATCATAGTTTTTAGAAATATCTGAAAATTATTGCCATTTACACCAATGGTGGAAAATATGAAATGCTTCTATGACCTATAACTCAGTTATAGCCCACAGATAAAATCATGGTGAACAATTCAATACACTAGGAGTGTAGTCTTTCAAGTATGTCATCTTTCAAAACATTTCAATCATAAAAGACATTTGCTCTCGAATACATTTGGTGCCAGGAATTTTATTCAGATTAAAGGAACATAAAATGACAGGGGCTAAACTATTTTCCCAGATGTCAGACTACAGTTAATTTTTATGTCTAGTAATTTTTCAAAATTTGATGTATTATGTAGCCTTTATCTTATATGTGTTAGTATTTACTACATTTATCACCTAGCTGGTTGGTCAAGTGGGCCCTGAACCCTAACTACCTTCTGGACAGTGCTCAATAACTTTGGTTAGCCTTACATGCTGACCAGACCGGACAAAAAACAAAACAAAAAAAAACATGCTGACCAGACCGGACATGTTGCGAGCGTCGCAAAATACATTTAGAAATCCATGTTATTCAATTATTGCACCCACACTGCGCGCCAACGAGCGCCTGCGACGCCAAGGGCTAAAATAGAATGCATTCCTATTTCTGACGCAGATCGTGCTGAAAGTCATCTCCTCATTGATTTATAGAAGCAGATACCCACGTGCCATCTCCTCATTGGTTATACCCACGTATGTGATTGAAAGATGAACAATAGCAAGCTAGCTACATAGGACAAATTAACGTTAGCTAGCAAGTGCAAGCTAGCTAGCTAAATTGCCATGTTTAATGTTTTTCGACCTGTCCCCAAATTAATGTAATTGGTTCAGAGTTTGTTTTGATATTTTAACCTGCGTGTCGTGATCGCGTTTGGTGTGGGGGGGCAAAATACATTTGGTAGCGCGCGTGCGCCCGATGGCACTGCCGGTTTGGGTTCCGTGTTAGCCTCAATCTGCCATGTTCTCAGCTGCTATAGTATCTGAGGGGGATCTCTCATGCTCTGATCCCATGTTTAGGATAAATAAATCCTCCAAAAAAAGGAATCAGAGCTATCCTCCTCCCTGTCAGCCACCATCTAAGATGATTCCCACACACACACACACAGACAGACACACACACACACAGACAGAATGCATGCTTAAACCCTGCATGGCCGAAGGGAGCAAAAGGGAGGTGTCGGAATCTGGCACGCACGCTCCAGCGATCTGCGTTTGCCGCCGGTCCCTGCAATCCCATCCAACCCTGTGCCTGCTACCCCCAAGGGCACGATGGGGGTAGTGCTTCTGGTGATGACTTTAATGGTCACGATTGGTCCTCACAGTGACGTTTTTATGCATTTTTATATGGAAATGCTGGCTGCCTCACCCCACCCCACCCTTGCTAAATAATCCTGTATTTCTGCATGAAATCCCTTTGCACCTCAGGGTGATGTGTGTGTGGTGAGGGGAGTGTTATGCACTTCAGTGTGTTTTTTCCGGGATACACACAGGATTTATAAAGCTGTGGTGGTGATTTTCCACTTAGATTTCGGAGAGAATGAATATGTGCTGTAGTCGCCCTATACTCTGGCAATGTTGTCAGTGACGTTGAGGATGTAAAGTTAAATTCTACATGTAAGGGCGTTGTGCTAAATATTAGAAAAGCCAACAACAACAATGAGCCAGGGGAAAAAATTACCTTCTAATATGTACCTTCTTATTATGTTCCAATATTCACTTTTTGTCATGTTGTTTTGTTTCCAGGCTGAAATGGTGTTTCGGTTTAATGACAAAGCCTATCTGAGAGTCTCCAGTCAGACATGTCAGGTCGTGAAATGACTTGTCAACATTCACAGTGTCATTACTGTGTTATTAATTCCTGAGTGGTTTGGTGCGTTGGGGATTCCCTGTCACATCAGTGTGTGGGGGAGAGAATGGTGACATTAACCCTTTCAGTTAATGTCTGCCATTGAGGTGGAATGGTGTCAATAACCTGAATACTCTGAAAGGGTGGGCGAAAGGTATAGACGAGGAGAGATTTGATCGTCAATGGGTCCATTTTGCAATGCATGGCGGTAAGATTGGAAATCCCCCCCCCGGAGATGTGGTTGAAAATGTGTTGTTTCGTGTTCTATTCCAGATGAGATGTTTGTCTTCTGTTAGCTGTTGTTATGCCATACAGTAATGGTCCATTGTCTATCCACATAATTGTTTAAAATTCTGTGAAAGCTTGAATAATGCTCGGTGCTTGGCAAGAGTCACACACTAGGTCAGAGATGTCAATATGTCATCTAAACATTTAGGATTTGTTTACTAATTTAATGCTGCCAATATATATTGGTTTTCCATTAAATGTTTTGTTACAATGGGTCACAATTTTGCTTTCAAGGAAGATGTATTTTTGTCATTGGTCTAAACTTCTGTTTGCCTTTCTCAAACATTTACTTCCTACTGAACTCCATATCTACCGTCTTTTACTTTTTTTTGAGGTTTTATGGTGTTTAAAAAAACGACATAGCACGTTTTCTGCTTAAGATATGACTTGTATTTAAGAACGAGAGAGGGAGCAAGATATTGACTGATTGGAAAGTCTGTGGGCGAATGATGAGTGTGGCAAATAACTTACTACCCATTGTGGGCAGCTTAATGGAAGAATGAGATGGAGGACATAACATTTACTGTAATAAACTGGAAATAATGGGGAGGAGATTTGTTGGAAAAGAAATTGCACGGGAACACAGTTATATTATATCGATGTATCCTCAGCATTTTAGGCTGCAATTTCCTTCCATCATCATCACTCATATTCTTCCTTGCTTCTGCCATTAATTTACACTACCAGATAGTTTGTGATGAATATTTTACAAAAAACCTATTGGTATGTCGTCAGGTCAGTTTACCATAACTGATACAACTGGTCAGATTTCTTTTGTTCCACAGGAAATGAATAGACTACACTTCCCAAAATCCAACTGGTCTTTTCCTCTTTCCCTGCCAAGGAGGCCTTCATTGTCAATCTCAATGATTTCCCCCTCATTTACCTATTCTTACTGCAGTTATCTTGTCCTTGATTATTATCATTCATTTTTCTCTCCTCAGATTCAGAATAGCCTATCCATGAGTGTGCTACTGGTAGAGGCGTTCTACGGTGGCTCCCACAAACAGCTGATAGACCTGCTTAGAGAGAATGTGGACGACTGCGTGTCCTACACACTGCCGGCTAAGAAATGGCACTGGAGGGCCAGGACAGCAGCCCTGTACTTCATGCAGGCTATCCCGGCTAGCCCCTCATACAGGTATACATAGAAACATGACTGTTAGAATTGATACAGTGCTGATTAAGATTGCTAGATAATTGTTTTTGTGAAATATACAGTACCAGTCATTGCGATGGTTTGAGTGCAGTTGGATCGGAAAGGGAAGGAAAAGCAGCCAACAAGTGCTCAGCATATGTGAGACCTCCTTCAAGACTGTTGGAAAAGCGTTCCAGGTGAAGCTGGTTGAGAGAATGCCAAGATTGTGCAAAGGGTGGATCATTTAGAATCTAAAATATATTTGATTTAACACTTTTTTTTGGTTACTACATGATTCCATATGTGTTATTTCATAGTTTTGATGTCTTCACTATTATTCTACAATGTAGAAAATAGTAAAAAAAATAAGAAAAGCCCTTGAATGAGTAGGTGTGTCCAAACGTTTGACTGGTACTG
Organism: Oncorhynchus nerka; assembly: GCF_034236695.1. Classification (NCBI taxonomy): domain Eukaryota; kingdom Metazoa; phylum Chordata; class Actinopteri; order Salmoniformes; family Salmonidae; genus Oncorhynchus; species Oncorhynchus nerka. The sequence goes on along the minus strand of NC_088398.1, from coordinate 49,164,424 downwards.
TACACTGCTTTTTTTGTTGGTCTTTCCAACATGTTGTTTGTGAGCTCTGTAAAGGGGAAATCCAATTCCTCTGTTTTGGCACAGTGAGATGGAAAGTGGGCCATGTGGTTGTCAGCCATTTTTCAGGTACCCTTGTATCACTCACTCGTGGACTTCTGAGATTGGGATTCCATTAGGTCATTGACTTCCACAGAGAGGATTTAGGTCATATGTAATGAGACACAGCTGCTTGAAATGTCCCCAACCTTTCACTCTCTATTTTTCGGTGTCAATATGTTTTCCGTTTTATCTTGCACATTACTTTTAGGGGAATAACCCAATGTGTAAAAGTACTTAGCTATCTTTTCTTTTTGCTTTGGAATGACTTTGTAAGTTTTATTAGGGAAACCCAGTTCAATTAGATACTATCCTGCCATTAAACCAGAGGGTGCACTATGATTATTATTCATCATTTTATTTGATGATAATTTCTGCTTTGCAGAAACGGGTTTGATTCAGGACTTGGTGAGTACTTCACAGATGATTGGCAAATATAGGGCGATTTACTATACGTTTGGTGAAGCGATGCATGATGCTGCGGCTCACCCACACACAGGGCTAACGCTCAGATGGGTGTGTACTTGTCTGGTTTTGATCCCTCTCTGTCATCTCTGCAACACCGCAGTAACAGTCGTTACTGGAGAACACAGTGGGCGAGCCATGTCACATATAGAGTAGAATTCCAACTTCAAAAAGGTCATCAGTCAAAATGAAGACAGGTAGTCAAATCGATAGTGGCTAGCAGAGGTGTGCATTCAAGTCTGACTGTTGTTACAAATGTCATGACTTGAGAGTCAACTTGATAGAAAGTACAATAATTTCAGATTTGACTTGGAGCTTCAAAACTCGACTTTGATTTGAGACTGATGACTTGAAATCATCTCGCCAGGTTTTGTAACGTTTTGTCACATATTCTGCGGACAGAGTCTCCTTGGATTGTTCTCCACGTAGCCAGAGACAGTATTGCAGTTGCAAAAAAATGATTGGCTGGTGAAACACACTCAGCCCTCTGATTGGACCAGCAAACTGTCAATCAAAACAGGTCGGATGAGCTAGCGCAATGGGAAGGTTTTGGGTGGTGCAAGTGGGAAGTTTTTTCATACATATTTTAATAGGCTACATAATATTATAGCCTACCATTTGTATTTGATATTTATACCTTTGCTTATTCAATCTGGTCACTAACATTGGGCTACGGCATTGCATCAAATGATTGTTTCAAAAACATCAAATTTGTGCTTCAGAAAGAAAAGTTTGCATGCAAAGGCGGCTGCACATATCCAGATAGTGACCAGAAAGCGCTTGTTTATTTTCTTCCGGTTTTGCCTGGCAAAAACAGAGTAGCCTACCTACAGTTGAAGTCAGAAGTTTACATACACTTATGTTGGAGTCATTAAAACTAGTTTTTCAACCACTTCACAAATGTATTGTTAACAAACTATAGTTTTGACAGGTCGGTTAGGACATCTGCTTTGTGCATGACACAATTAATTTTTCCAACAATTGTCTATAGACAGATAATTTCACTTATAATTCGCTGTATCACAATTCCAGTGGGTCAGAAGTTTACATACACTAAGTTGACTGTGCCTTTAAACAGCTTGGAAATTTCCAGAAAATGATGTAATGGCTTTAGAAGCTTCTGATAGGCTAATTTGAGTCAATTGGAGGCGTACCTATGGATGTATTTCAAGGCCTACCTTCAAACTCAGTGCCTCTTTGCTTGACATCATGGGAAAATCAAAAGAAATCAGCCAAGACCTCAGAAAAATAATTGGAGACTTCCATAAGTCTGGTTCATCCTTGGGAGCAATTTCCAAATGCCCGAAGGTACCATGTTCATCTGTACAAACAATAGTACGCATGTATAAACAACATGGGACCACACAGCCGTTATTCCGCTCAGGAAGGAGATGCGTTCTGTCTCCTAGAGATGAACGTACTTTGGTGCGAAAAGTGGAAATCAATCCCAGAACAACAGCAAAAGACCTTGTGAAGATGCTGGAGGAAACAGGTGCAAAAGTATCTATATCCACAGTAAAACGAGTCCTATATCGACATAACCTGAAAGGCCGCTCAGCAAGGAAGAAGCCACTGCTCCAAAACTGCTATAAAAAAAGCCAGGCTACGGTTTGCAACTGCACATGGGGACAGAGATCATACTTTTTGGAGAATTGTCCTCTGGTCTGATGAAACAAAAGTAGAACTGTTTGGCCATAATGACCATGGTTATGTTTGGAGGAAAAAGGGGGAGGCTTGCAAGCCGAAGAACACCATCCCAACCGTGAAGCACGGGGGTGGCAGCATCATGTTGGTGTTTTGCTGCAGGAGGGACTGGTGCACTTCACAAAATACATGGTAGCATGAGGAAGGAAAATTATGTGGATATATTGAAGCAACATCTCAAGACATCAGTCAGGAAGTTAAAGCTTGTTCGCAAATGGGTCTTCCAAATGGACAATGACCCCAAGCATACTTCCAAATATGTGGCAAAATGGCTTAAGGACAACAAAGTCAAGGTATTGGAGTGGCCATCACAAAGCCCTGACCTCAATCCCATAGAAATTTGTGGGCAGAACTGAAAAAACGTGTGCGAGCAAGGAGGCCTATAAACCTGACTCCGTTACACCAGCTCTGTCAGGAGGACTGGGCCAAAATTCACCCAACTTATTGTGGGAAACTTGTGGAAGGCTACCCAAAACGTTTGACCCAAGTTAAGCAATTTAAAGGCAATGCTACCAAGTACTAATTGAGTGTATGTAATCTTCTGACCTACTGTGAATGTGATGAAAGAAATAAAAGCTGAAATAAATCACTCTCTACTATTATTCTGACATTTCACATTCTTAAAAAAAAGTGGTGATCCTAACTGATCTAAGACAGGGAATTTTTACTAGGATTAAATGTCAGGAATTGTGGAAAACGGAGTTTAAATGTTTTTGGCTAAGGTGTATGTAAACTTCCGACTTCAACTGTACATTAATATTATTCATTTAAAGTGCTAATTAGCAATCTTCTACTGACACATCTTTGCCACAACAATGGGCTACCTGGTGATGTCATAGATCATGTTCATATTTAAAATGGGCCTAGTTTTGGTGGATTCTAATTCTTTACCTCAGTGGTAGTACTGGCTATGACTAAAGATAGCTAGCTGTAACATCGCACTACCTTCAATATTTATGCGATGAAAATGTAACATTCTGGCAAATTAATTATGATATTTATTCTGAAGAAAAAGGCTACATGCTTTCTATTCCGATCATTCAACCCCCGCTGCATGCTGGGAGGTCGTATGATCCTGCTTGCTATTGACTCCAAAAAGTGACAGTATGACATGATAACGTTATACCTAATTGATATTGATTGCTATCATGAATGACTCAGCTCAAAATGCAGATGTAAAACACAGTTTATTTCTGTATCTTGCACTTTGAAAATGCATCACCGTTTATGGCTGTAATGACAGGCTACATTTGTGTGCGTGTTCGCCGTGTGGGCATGGGCGTGTGCGGGGTTGTAAACTTGAAGTTTGAACCACTCATTTTTGGGGGTCGCGGGTCAAAAACTTGACCCGAAAACCACTGAACTAGCGAACTGATTGCTGATTTGCTGTGCATCGCAAACTTCAAATTGTAGAGAGATTGTAGGATTGCCATAAATGAATTATGCAGCTCCAAATTTGTTTGGTCAATAACAGTTGTAGAAAAAGTACCCAATTGTCATACTTGAGTAAAAGGAAAGATACCTTAACAGAAAATGACTCTCAGTAAAATACTACTTGAGTAATAGTCTATAAGTATTTGGTTAAATATACTTATGTATCAAAAGGAAATGTATTTGCTAAAATATACTTAAGTATCAAAACTAAAAGTATACATTATTTTAAATATCTTATATTAAGAAAATCAGACGGCACAATTTTTTATTTTTTAAAATAAATGTATGGATAGCCAGGGGCACACTCCAAACACATAATTTACGAACAAAGCATTTGTGTTTAGTGAGATCAGAGGCAGTGGATAACCAGGGATGTTCTCTTGATACCTGTGTGAATTGGACCATTTTACTGTCCTGTTAAGCATTCAAAATGTAATGAGTACTTTTGTGTGTCATGGGAAATGTATGAAGTAAAAAGTACATGATTCTCTTTAGAAATGTAGTGCAGTAAAAGTTGTCAAAAATATATATAGTAAAGTACAGATACCAAAAAACTACTGAAGTTGTACTTTAAATATTTTTACTTAAGTAATTTACACCATTGGTCAATAATATGAACAGTTAACTTTGCAAGATCACCAGCAATGGGGCTTCAAGCAACAATTACTAGCATTGACATACTGGTCTTTTGGTAAGTCAACATTGCCTGAAATGGATAATTTACTTATGAAGCTCCCATTTGGAATTTGTTGTTCAAATAAATTATTACGTAGGTCTAATCAAAATGCATTGTAGACAAAATAACTTGTTCTCTGGTAATCTCAATAAATAAACTTAGATTTGTATTTGAACAACTCATTGCCTTTATTTTTTTTACTTGACTTGAAAAAACCTGCGACTCGACTTGCTCTTTGAATGCACGACTTGGACTTGACTCAAGACTTAACAGTTCTATTTGGGACTTGACTAGGATCTTGTGACTTGAGACTTGAATAATTGTGTCTTGTCCCACCTCTGGTGGCTAGGTACATTATGGAATGTCATGTGGCTAAGTAATAGCTCATACAGTAAGTAACTAAGCATAACCCCCTTTCTCAGTTCTGCTGTTTTGGATTCTGGAGAATGGGATATTTGCTGTTCCCTCTATGGGATGACAAGTGGTAATTCAGCACATAACAAATCAAAATGTTCTACTTATTTATATGAAAAAGGTAAATATATATATTTTTTAAATCCATCTCCCACTAAAGGGATACTTTAGCCCTGCAGTTTCAGTGCGTCTAATTCTTAACTACACAGGATGTCCCTGTGGAATATTCTTGGCATGAAAAAGGTAAAAATAGAGAACTCTCATCTGGTTTGAGTCAGAGCCCCCGCATTACCGACAGAGTTTAGGGGGTGAGGGTGATTTCTGTAACATGCAGTCCTGTAGGCCTCTTTTAGTTTTGATCGAAGGCCCAAACAGGCTAGGAAATTGGGCTAATCCCATGTCTGAGAGGCACACGGGGACGTGATCTTAGCGATGGCTCGTGGACTCAACCACATCAAAGATTCCTCGCTCATGGGTTAAGGGGACTGACTGACTGATGAAGGGATGGGCCAAGGCTTGAAGTGGAGGATGAGGTCACATAGGGAGATGATGGAGCTTCAAAGCTTCATCGCTGAGCACGCAACAGATACAGAGATGCCGCAGAGGGAGACGGAGAAAGAGATATACTTTTAGAGACAGGGCTGCGGTGGAAATGCGGCATTGTCTGAGAGGCTGCAGCAGAGCTGGGCAGGGCTGGGTGGATTATCCTGCTTGGGAAATTATTAGATTTGGGTGATGTTACTATTTTACCTGCTGGTTACGATAAATGGGTCATATTTAGCAGGATTTATCCCTTTGATGGATAAAAGGCATTTTAGTGGTTGGCATTGGAAGCAGTGGGGACATTCAAGTCTGATATGGCTCGGCTAAAAAGAGAGCTATCCCTCACCTCCCAGGGTTTCATTTTAGTCCGACCTTAGTAAGCAGGAAGATATGGTAGTAAGGCCCAGCGTTTGTTAGACATAATTGTTCAGTGCATTCTGATGTATTCAGACCCCTTGACCTTTTCCCCATTTTGTTACGTTACAGCCTTATTCTAAAATGGATTAAATAGATTTCCCCCCTCATCAATCTACACACAATACCTCAAAATGACAAAGCAAAAATAAGTGTTTCGACATTTTTGCAAATGAATAAAAAATAAAAAACTGAAATCACGTTTACATAAGTATTCAGACCCTTTACTCAGTACTTTGTTGAAGCACCTTTGGCAGCAATTACAGCCTCAAATTGTCTTGGGTATGACGCCATAAACTTGACACACCTGTATTTGGGGAGTTTCTCCTATTCTTCTCTGCAGATCCTCTCAAGCTCTGTCAGGTTGGAAGAGGAGCGTTGCTGCACAGCTATTTTCAGGTTTCTCCAGAGATGTTTGATCGGGATCAAGTCTGGACTCTGGCTGGACCACTCAAGGATATTCAGAGACTTGTCTCGATGCCGCTCCTGTGTTTTCTTGGCTGTGTGAGGTCCTGAGTGCTCTGGAGCAGGTTTTCATCAAGGATCTCTCTGTACTTTGCTCTGTTCATTTTTCCCTCGATCCTGACTAGTCTCCCAGTCCCTGCCGCTGAAAACATTCCCACATCATGATGTCGGGTCTTGGTCACCTCCCTGACCAAGGCCCTTCTCCCCCGATTGCTCAGTTTGGCCGGTCAGACAGCTCTAGGATGAGTATTGGTGGTTCTTTCAATTTAGAATGATGGTGGCCATTGTGTTCTTGGGGACCTTCAATGCTGCAGACATTTCTTGGTACCCTTCCCCAGATCTGTGCTTTGACTTGTCTCGGAGCTCAACGGACAATTCCTTCGACCTCATGGCTTGGTTTTTGCTCGACATGCACTGTCAACTGTGGGACCTTATATAGACATATGTGTGCCTGTCCAAATCATGTCCAATCAATTGAATTTACCACAGGTGAACTCCAATCAAGTTGTAGAAACATCTGAAGGACAGACAGGATGCACCTGAGCTCAATTTTGAGTCTCATAGCAAAGCATCTGAATACTTATGTAAATAAGCTATTTAAATTTTTATACATTTGCAGCATTTCTAAAAACCAGTTTTCGCTTTGTCATTATGGGGTATTGTGTGTAGATTGATGATGATTTTTTGTTATTTAATCCATTTTAGAATAAGGTTGTAACGTAACAAAATGTGGAAAAGAAATCAAGGGGTCTGAATACTTTCTGAATGCACTGTAATTTGCAGATAGATTAACCCACCATCCTAACCCCCTGTGCTGTGTTCTGGTCCTCAGGGTCCTGTTTGCCAGTTCTGTGCTGAACCTGTCTGAACTGGTGGCCCTGCGTCCTGACCTGGCCACACTGAAGAAGGTGCTCTACTTCCACGAGAACCAGCTGGTCTATCCAGTCCGCAAGAGCCAGGACAGAGACTTCCAGTACGGATACAACCAGGTTCTCTCATGGTAAAGACCAGCCAGGCCTTGAGTGTGCAGTACACAATGTATAATACAGTACACTGGTGCACAGTGAGAGCACGTTATTATCCCAGTTAACAGTAGGAACAAGAGGTCGTAACAAGCAAAGACGATGAGCAACGAGCATAATTGCTCTGTTTGTTTGTGTATTTAAAATAAACAAACAACACACTATACATACGGTAATAGTTTGTCTTAATGAGCATGTCTGGGGCGCAACATGATTGGTTAATTACGGCAGGCCGACATGATGCTCTCTGGGTAATTGAAGTCACTCTTGTCGAGCGACTGGGCTGTCATTAATCAGAAGGCAAACAGTAAAGAGAGGGGCACTCTAAAGAAAAGTGATTGTTGTTGATCTGCATAGGGCAACGCGTCAATAAGTCAGTTCTGCAAGGCCCACTCAATCTACTTTAATGGCATTAACCCAGTCAAATATGGCAGCATTAAATAATACGCTACTCAAAGGGAATGGATCATTAAGAGATGTTTGATTGGATTCAAGCCAGATTGCTTTGCTAATTTGAATTATAATGCATGGCTTTCGTTCTAATGAAAGAGAATGGGAGCCATTTAAGACTGTACTGATAAATGCAGACTATGCTGAACTGTTCCATGTGGCACACACTGAATCTGCAAATGAAGTAGTGTCACTTTGTGTGTGTACGTACGCGTGTGTGTGTGTGTGTGTCACTGACTGTGTGTGTACCCTTCTTTTCCTTTCCCCCCAGCTTGGTGGCAGATGTGGTGGCGTTCAACTCTTCTTTCAACATGGAGTCTTTCCTGTCCTCCATTTCGTCCTTCATGAAGATGATCCCCGACCACAGGCCCAAAGACCTGGACAAGCTCATACGCCCAAAGTGTCGGGTCCTCCACTTCCCCATCCAATTCCCCCATGTCACAAGGTCAGTGTCATCATCCCTGGCTACAGTAATTTGCCTTCTAGGGATAACCAGGCCACTGATTAAATAAAGCAGAGTGGAGAGAGAAAGAGAAAGAGAGTTGCAGGCTTTTAATCCGGCCCAGAGAGCTGATAGGGTTTGGGAGCATGGTTAATAGCAATCTGACTGACTGGAGAGAAGTTAGTTGTGTAAGAGTCGAGATTAGTAGTGTCTACAGAGCTTTAATATCCTGTTTCGTGTTTTCGCTAAGGCCTATCTGTCACTCTCGCACGTTCCGTAGCCTATGTATACATTACAGATGTTGATGTATTCATTACAGATGTTGATGCGTCCGTGTGAAGTGTTTGGGTGAGATGGAAAGAGGTGGCAACCTTTTTAGGAGGAGAGGGGTTTTTCTCTATCTCATTGGATTGACTTATGTGCTTCATCAGTATAGGTAACATATCAAATAAAAATAATAATTATTTAATTTGAACATTGCGGTTAAGGATATATTGAATGTATTATGAATTATTTCGACTAAAGCCCCAGAAAATATCCATTGTTACCTCAAATTGTACTTAGAAATTCACTTCAGCTAATACCGAACAATGAGTTTACATTTGTAAGTAAAATAACATGCATATAGATTAGAGAACTGTCATTGTGGATCGATTGGATCCAGGCGTCTCTATATAAGCTGTTGTCTCGGCTCAGTGATGAGGGGTGGTTCTTTTTTATTGCTCTGTTCCAAAACAATGCGCTAGCTGCTAAGTGCTCCAAACCTCGACGCAACAGAGAGGGTCTGCTTCCTATTACAGACCAAATCAACAGCAGCCACTTCTTCACATGAAAACGACGGCATCATAGCCGTTTAAATTTGAATATTAACGTTGAAACACCAAAGGTATTTAGACAAAAGTCATTTTTTCTAAGTGTTGACCACACAGGTGTGTGCTTGTCAATCCAATGTTGGTGTTGCTGCTTGAACATTTCTCTCATGTATCACAGCGGGAATTTCTTCCTTGATATTCCATTTTAAGCGAAACCATAATGCCCATATTTTCATGAGGGCGGCATGGCATTTATTGAATAGAAATTCATAAACATATGATGCAGTTTTTTTTGCGATTCCTGTGCTTCCTTTCAAGCCTTGCCATTCTTCGGGGGTGACCGAACACAGTGGAAAAGATGAAAGCAGTCTCCGCCGCTCACCCAAGTGCACATATTGTTCTGAGCATACTCTTGTGGCATATTATAGCTAATTATTTAAGCCTACGTCTCCCTGTCCATGAAAGTTGTGTGTGAGAGTGTTTGTGTGACCCTGCCTGCAGTAATTGTGTCACGCAGACTTTATTTTATGGCCTTCCCAATTAGAGCGAGTGTATTATGTGATTTGAGTCCACTTTATGCTGGAAGCGCATATTCCCTCACAGTGACAAGTTTAACATTCAACATCATCATAATGCATTACCACACAACTAGACAGATTCTGTGCCAAGATTAAGAGTAAGGTTTGTTTCGATAGTATTTAGAGAGTATTTTTTACTCTTTAAATTTTAAGTACATTGAAAGCAATGATGCAACTACAGTTTCTGAGCAGTGTGTGTGTTTGTGTGCATCTCCACATGTTTCCCTGTATATTCGCTGCGGTAAGAAATACTGAAAGTGAACTGCCATGGATGACGCAGGCCTCTCGCCCAGAGTGTTTTTCAGCTCATTTTCAGATGGTAATTTGCCTGATCCAAAGCAAACTCACAGAGTGTAAGTAAGCGATTATATGCATGGCCGACAATCCCCCAACATGCCCGCGGTCCTTTTCCAAACACAGTTAGTCCAGCTCTTTGAAAATATAAAACGCTCAGAGAAACAAATAGTGTAGAAATACCAGAAGATTTTTCTGTATAGGTATTTTTCTGTCGCTCTGTCGCTCTCAGAAATGTCCACTCGGTCCAAGCTCTGGAGAGTTTCTGGTGTTACTAAGAGCCCAAATGAATTTGCAAATGCACAGATAAAAAATCTCAACAACCTAAAAGCCCTTTTTTTCAGGCTGCACAACTGGTGGGTTTGTGAAAGCAATGGAGGGCTCTTTGTGGTTTGTGTGTTTGCAGTATCCATCTATCAATCGGCTTTTGAGAGGTGGACTTTTGTAATTTAATAGCGATTGACCTGAGCCTGCAGGAACCTGCGGTGAGATACAAAGCCATCACATTTATCATCGTGGAACAGCGGGGCATTGACTTTCTTTGAGTATTGTCAATCCGCTGGTGTGTGTGTGTGTGTGTGTTGCGTATTGACAATATTCAAATATATATTATATATATACTGTGGGTGGGGAATGGAGAGGAGGTCATAAAATGTGCACGTGATCAGCAGATGCCAAATTCTGGCAGGCCTTGCCCGGGACCCCACTGCAGTTTCCCCCATTCACACCAGTTCTTTCTGAGGCCTTTGTGTGGCTGTCAGGTTGTCAGACAGCGTGTGTTCCTTTTCCTCTTGAGAACAGAATGCCGTCAGGTGTTCAAGGGGGAGGGAAACCAGATTGATCATGATTAGTATATTGTTAATTCATTTTCTCTCATGTAATATCTGCATTAAAAAAGGAATGTGGAAGGAATCAAGGGAATATAGGCTTCTATGGAACAGGTTCTCCATTGTTAATGTTAAGAGACAAAAGGAGGGATTCCTTTAATGTTCTTCCATGAAAAGATATTAATGCAGGTTTCAACTCCGCTTGAAAGCGTTGTACATTCTTTAGGACCTCCCCACTGATGGCCGGTTTTCATTAAGTCCCTTAACTCGCTACAGATAACTGAAGATACTTTTAAGTTGATTGGGAAAAGGTTGTTCTTTTTTGGCTACTTTTAAAAGACATTGATGTGGCTCTGTGTGAAGAAGCAGGCAGTCAACTCAGGTCTCAAGTGACTGACTCCTGGAATGAGTCTTCTGGAGGAGCAGATGGCAGGATATCCTGTTTGAAACGTTCCTTTGACAAAGTTCAAATGCAACTGGACGTTTTCGCAACTGATTGAAGATGGTAACAGGAGGACACATATAATCTGTTTAGTCCAACACGATCCATAATAACCTCATCAGATATATTCTATTATACAGTTCATTTTGTGTTTCACTGTTTGAACGACTGATGAGACAGAAAAATGTAGACTTTTGGATGAATACTGTTTGTGCGAAAAATGGAGAGGTTAACCGGTTTGCTTTGATTTCTGATTTGTGTCTAAGGGCAGAGAGAGATTGTTGTTGTATCATCCACCCCACATAGAAAACCTATGAAGAACAAACAACCCCAAGGAGTGTCGAAGGTTTTCTAGATTATCGACATCCGAAGGCATTTGTTGCCACGAGCCTTGGTAAAGCTTGGTGAGACTGTTTAGCCGTGGGACTGTGGGGACTAATTGGAAACATTAAAGCGATGGAGCAGAGGAATTTGAAAGGCATTGCCGTCTGGGTCGACTGGCTTGAGGAGACTGTTAAACAGGTGTGTTGTAGACAGAAACAAGGATTGATTGATGTTTGGAATTGATTTACCATTAGATCAACAGGGTGATCATTTTGCAATAATTGAACAAACATCTACCAAATAGAGACGGAAAGAAAGAGAAATGCTGTAGTACAGTCCTTCATGTGGTTATTTAGTCTCTTTATGATATGTAGAAAAGTGTAAAGAATTCTTGCTACATTGTCTGCTTGATTCCATTATTTGTATTATCAAATTGATGATACATACCCCCTCTCTGTGAGTTTAGTTCAGATGATTCACCACGTTCTCTCTGACTTTGTTCATGGATAGACTTTCAACTGATCCCAGATATTTATCCCCTTGTTTACCACTAATGAAAATCTAGAACAATATGTTGTGTTCAACAGATTTATATGACCATGTAATCTGTTGTGTACTCCAATCTAACCTCTAATCTTGATCATGACACCGTTTAGATACAGCCTGAGATGATGAGGTAAATCTCCCTAAACCTCACTCACCCAGCCACCCAGCCCAGCCAGCCAGCAAGCCCTGTTCTGCTCTGGCCCGCGGGGGTCAAATCCGTTGTCACCCTTTGCCTCCTGAGTCTGTCATCCTCAGATGACCTGACGCTCATCCCACAATCTCCTCTTTGACTACTCTCCAGTCAGCGACCGGCGGTCACCCTGCCTGTGAGGCGGAGGGGGAAGCCTAGCTCTCCTAATCAAACCACCCCTGTATAAGCTCTTCTGTGACGTGATGAAAACAGCTGTTGGTCGGTGGGCACCTTTTTTCTATTTACCTTGATTTTACTTCTGTCCTCCTTTATCCTCTTATATCTTCCAACTCCCCATCCTGTCATTCTACTCCCCCCCCCACAACTCCAGTTTAGTTCACCTGACATGTAGCTTGAGTACAGAACAGTATGCAATAAATGCTCAGCACAAAGTATGATGACAGTGCACAGCGAAACTGGAGGTACGGTAGTGCCTCAGCTTTCAGTCGCTCATGTGCCAGGAACGACCGCAATTGGGTCCATATGGTGGCTTTGAAGTTCGGGGAACTAACCGTGATGAATAGGAACGAATTAAGGATCAAACCCTGCATTGGTGATTTATCCTTAATACCAAACTTTAGCTAACACACATTGGCATCTGTTCAGTGGTGACATAATCAAGAAAAATGGGTGTTTTCAAAACAAGCTACACAATGCAATAATCTCCTAACTAGGGGAGCTTTGCCTCAGCCAAAGCTGATAGAGGAGGATATTGAAAATGATCACCTATTTATTTCTACATTTAGCACATGGCTCGTCTGCAATGTGCGTCACACATTCTCAATAACAAAATTGTTACTGAGAATGTGTCCATGACAAACCCTCCAAATACTGATATATCTGAACTAATCCCAATAACACTAACAATAAGTACTGTTATGTTACTTTCATGTTCATTTTAGTTATACATCTACAACCTGTAGTCCCACAGACTACATCTACAACCCGTGAATTAAACTTGGATCTCACACAGACAACTTCCTTTCACCAGAAACTGTCATAGTTTGACACTAAGCATTTCTACTTTTCAAACTTTAGCTAACTTCAATATACACAGATAGATTAATCAAATGGCCACCGGACCATTTACATTGACCCCCCCCCCCCCCCCCCCATTTATTTTGTACACTGCTGCTACTCGCAGTTTATTATCTATGCATAGTCACTTCACCCCTACCTACATGTACAAATTACCTCGACTAACCTGTACCCCTGCACATTGGCTCGGTACCGGTACCCCCGTATATAGCCTCGTTATTGTTATTTTATGGTGTTACTTTTTATACTTTTTTTAAACTTTAGTTTATTTGGTAAATATTTTCTTAACTCTTCTTGAACTACACTGTTGGTTCAGGGGTTGTAAGTAAGCATTTCACGGTAAGGTCTACACTTTGTATTCGGCACATGTGACAAAAGTTTGATTTGATATCTGTCCTGTGCCTTATTGTTCTGAATGTTTATCCCATTACACAAATGAGATTTATACCCCATACTTTACATTTAGAAGGACAATGACAAGCATTTGACCATGATGGGTCCACAGAGCATGACGTCACGGTACCCACAGAGTGTTTTAATTGGAACAGAATGACTTCTGAGTCTTGTCCCCTTGGGATGGATGGTGCTTGCGTGTCACAATGAAAGGCGCTAATTTTGTTCTGTGTTTCAACTAGGGTTGCAAAGCTACCAGTAATTTACACAAGTTACCGGAATCTTCAGTCATTTTGGTAAATTACCAGAGCCACTGCCCGTTCACCCCGCTATCATCCAGAAGGCGAGGTCAGTAAAGGTGCATCAAAGCTGGGACAGAGAGACTGAAAAACAGCTTCTGTCTCAAGGCCATCAGACTGTTAAACAGCCATCACTAGCACATTAGAGGCTGCTGCCTATAGGCATAGACTAGAAATCACTGGCCACTTTAAGGAATGGAACACTAGTTACTTACATAATGTTTACATATCTGGCTTTACTCATCTCATATGTATATACTCTATTCTATACTATTCTACAGTATCTTAAGTCACTTAATGTTTACATATCTTGCATTTCTCATATGTACAGTTGAAGTTGGAAGTTTACATACACTTATGTTGGAGTCATTAAAACTCGTTTTTCAACCCCTCCACAAATTACTTGTTACCAAACTATAGTTTTGGCAAGTCGGTTAGGACATCTACTTTGTGCATGACAAAAGTAATTTTTCCAACAATTGTTTACAGACAGATTATTTCACTTATAATTCACTGTATCACAATTCCAGTGGGTCAGAAGTAGAGGTCGACCGATTAATCGGAATGGACGATTAATTAGGGCCGATTTCAAGTTTTCATAATAATCGGTAATCTGCATTTTTGAACACCGATCATGGCCGATTACATTGCACTCCACGAGGAGACTGCGTGGCAGGCTGATGTTATGCGAGTGCAGCAAGGAGCCAAGGTAAGGTGCTAGCTAGCATTAAACTTATCTTATAAAAAACAATCAATCTTAACATAATCACTCGTTAACTACACATGGTTGATGATATTACGAGTTTATCTAGCTTCGATACAATCGATTCGGTGCCTGTTAATTTATCATTGAATCACAGCCCACTTTGCCAAACGGGTGATTTAACAAGCACATTCGCGAAAATAGCACTGTCGTTGCACCAATGTGTACCCAACCATAAACATTAACTCCTTTCTTAAAATCAATACACAAGTATATATTTTTAAACCTGCATATTTAGTTAATATTGCCTGCTAACATGAATTTCTTTTAACTAGGGAAATTGTGTCACTTCTCTTGCGTTCTGTGCAACAGAATCGGGGTATACAGTGGGGCAAAAAAGTATTTAGTCAGCCACCAATTGTGCAAGTTCTCCCACTTAAAAAGATGAGAGAGGCCTGCAATTTTCATCATAGGTACACTTCAACTATGACAGACAAAATGAGAAAAACAAATTCAGAAAATCACATTGTAGGATTTTTTATGAATTTATTTGCAAATTATGGTGGAAAATCAGTATTTGGTCACCTACAAACAAGCAAGATATCTGGCTCTCACAGACCTGTAACTTCTGCTTTAAGAGGCTCCTCTGTCCTCCACTCGTTACCTGTATTAATGGCACCTGTTTGAACTTGTTATCAGTATAAAAGACACCTGTCCACAACCTCAAACAGTCACACTCCAAACTCCACTATGGCCAAGACCAATGAGCTGTTAAAGGACACCAGAAACCAAATTGTAGACCTGCACCAGGCTGGGAAGACTGAATCTGCAATAGGTAAGCCGCTTGGTTTGAATAAATCAACTCTGGGAGCAATTATTAGGAAATGGAAGACATACAAGACCACTGATAATCTCCCTCGATCTGGGGCTCCAGGCAAGATCTCACCCCGTGGGGTCAAAATGATCACAAGAACGGTGAGCAAAAATCCCAGAACCACACGGGGGGACCTAGTGAATGACCTGCAGAGTGCTGGGACCAAAGTAACAAAGCCTACCATCAGTAACACACTACGCCGCAAGGGACTCAAATCCTGCAGTGCCAGACGTGTCCCAGTGCCAGACGTGTCCCCCTGCTTAAGCCAGTACATGGCCAGGCCCGTCTGAAGTTTGCTAGAGAGCATTTGGATGATCCAGAAGAAGATTGGGAGAATGTCATATGGTCAGATGAAACCAAAAAATAACTTGTTGGTAAAAACTCAACTCGTCGTGTTTGAAGGACAAAGAATGCCGAGTTGCATCCAAAGAACACCATACCTACTGTGAAGCATGGGGGTGGAAACATCATGCTTTGGGGCTGTTTTTCTGCAAAGGGACCAGGACAACTGATCCGTGTAAAGGAAGAATGAATGGGGCCATGTATCGTGAGATTTTGAGTGAAAACCTCCTTCCATCAGCAAGGGCATTGAAGATGAAACGTGGCTGGGTCTTTCAGCATGACAATGATCCCAAACACACCGTCCGGGCAACGAAAGAGTGGCTTCGTAAGAAGCATTTCAAGGTCCTGGAGTGGCCTAGCCAGTCTCCAGATCTCAACCCCATAGACAATCTTTGGATGGAGTTGAAAGTCCGTGCTGCCCAGCAGCAGCCCCAAAACATCACTGCTCTAGAGGAGATCTGCATGGAGGAATGGGCCAAAATACCAGCAACAGTGTGTGAAAACCTTGTGAAGACTTACAGAAAACGTTTGACCTCTGTCATTGCCAACAAAGGGTATATAACAAAGTATTGAGATAAAATTTTGTTATTGACCAAATACTTATTTTCCACCATAATTTGCAAATAAATTCATAAAAAATCCTACAATGTGATTTTCTGGATTTTTCTTTTTCTTTTTTTGTCTGTCATAGTTGAAGTGTACCTATGATGAAAATTACAGGCCTCATCTTTTTAAGTGGGAGAACTTGCACAATTGGTGGCTGACTAAATACTTTTTTGCCCCACTCTATGCAGCAGTTTAGGCCGCCTGGCTCGTTGTGAACTGTGAAGACTATTTCTTCCTAACAAAGACAGCCAACTTTGCCAAACGGGGGATGATTTAACAAAAGCGCATTTGCGAAAGAGCACAATCGTTGCACGAATGTACCTAACCATAAACATCAATGACTTTCTTAAAATCAATACATAGAAGTATATTTTAATAAACCTGCGTATTTAGTTGAAAGAAATCCAGGTTAGCAGGCAATATTAAATTAGGGAAATTGTGTCACTTCTCTTGCGTTCATTGCACGCAGAGTCAGGGTATATGCAACAGTTTGGGCCGCCTGGCTCGTTGCGAACTAATTTGCCAGACTTTTACGTAATTATGACATAACATTGAAGGTTGTGCAATGTAACAGGAATATTTAGACTTATGGATGCCACCCGTTAGATAAAATACGGAACGGTTCCGTATTTCACTGAAATAATAAATGTTTTGTTTTCGAAATGATAGTTTCCGGATTTGACCATATTAATGACCTAAGGCTCCTTTTTCTGTGTGTTATTATGTTATAATTAAGTATATGATTTGATAGAGCAGTCTGACTGAGAGGTGGCAGGCAGCAGCAGGCTCGTAAGCATTCATTCAAACAGCACTTTTGTGTGTTTGCCAGCAGCTCTTCGCTGTGCTTCAAGCATTGAGCTGATTATGACTTCAAGCCTATCAACTCCCGAGCTAGTTAGCGGGGTGCGCGCTAATAGAGTTTAAATCGGTGACGTCACTCGCTCTGAGACCTTGAAGTAGTGGATCCCCTCTGCAAGGGCGGCGACATTTGTGGAGCGATGGGTAACGATGCTTCATGGGTAACTTTTGTCAATGTGTTCTGGTTCGGGCCCAGGTAGAGGCGAGGAGAGGGATGGAAGCTATACTGTTACACTGGCAATACTAAAGTGCTTATAAGAACATCCAATAGTCAAAGGTATATGAAATACAAATGGTATAGAGAGAAATAGTCCTATAATTCCTATAATAACTACAACCTAAAACTTCTTACCTGGGAATATTGAAGATTCATGTTAAAAGGAACCACCAGCTTTCATATGTTCTCATGTTCTGAGCAAGGAACTTAAACGTTAGCTTTTCTACATGGCACATATTGCACTTTTACTTTCTTCTCCAACACTTTGTTTTTGCATTATTTAAACCAAATTGAACATGTTTGATGATTTTATTTGAGGCTAAATTGATTTTATTGGTGTATTATATTAAGTTAAAATAAAAGCGTTCATTCTGTATTGTTGTAATTGTCATTATTGCAAATAAATAAATCCATTTAAAATATCAGCCGATTCATCTGTTTCGGCTTTTTTTGGTCCTCCAATAATCGGTATTGAAAAATCATAATCGGTCGACCTCTAGTCAGAAGTTTACATACACTAAGTTGACTGTGCCTTTTAAACAGCTTGGAAAATTCCAGAAAATTATGTCATGGCTTTAGAAGTTTCTGATAGGCTATTTGACATCATTTGAGTCAATTGGAGGTGTACCTGTGGATGTATTTCAATGCCTACCTTCAAACTCAGTGCTTCTTGGCTTGACATCATGGGAAAATCAAAAGAAATCAGCCAAGACCTCCACAAGTCTGGTTCATCCTTGGGAGCAATTTCCAAACGCCTGAAGGTACCACATTCATCTGTACAAACAATAGTACGCAAGTATAAACACTATGGGACCACATGGCCGTCATACCGCTCAGGAAGGAGACGCGTTCTGTCTCCTAGAGATGAACGTACTTTGGTGCGAAAAGTGCAAATCAATCCCAGAACAACAGCAAAGAACCTTGTGCAGATGCTGGAGGAAAAAGATAAAGTATCTATATCCACAGTAAAACGAGTCCTATATCGACATAACCTGAAAGGCCGCACAGCAAGGAAGAAGCCACTGCTCCAAAACCGCAATTAAAAGACATTAAAACAAAAATAGAACTGTTTGGCCATAATGACCATCGCTATGTTTGGAGAAAAAAGGGGGAGGCTTGCAAGTCGAAGAACACCATCCCAACCGTGAAGCACGGTGATGGCAGCATCATGTTGTGGGGGTGCTTTGTTGCAGGAGGGACTGGTGCACTTCACAAAATAGATGGCATCATGAGGGAGGAAAATTATGTGGATACATTGAAGCAACATCTCAAGACATCAGTCAGGAAGTTAAAGCTTGGTCGCAAATGGGTCTTCCAAATGGACAATGACCCCAAGCATACTTCCAAATTTGTGGCAAAATGGCTTAAGGACAACAAAGTCAAGGTATTGGAGTGGCCATCACAAAGCCCTGACTTCAATCATATAGAAAATGTGTGTACAGAACTGAAAAAGCGTGTGCGAGCAAAGGGGCCTACAAACCTGACTCAGTTACACCAGCTCTGTCAGGAGGAATGGGCCAAAATTCACCCAAATTATTGTGGGAAGCTTGTGGAAGGCTACCCAAAACGTTTGACCCAAGTTAAACAATTTAAAGGCAATGCTACCAAATATTAATTGAGTGTATGTAAACTTCTGACCCACTGGGAATGTGATGAAAGAAATAATAGCTGAAATAAATCATTCTCTCTACTATTATTTTGACATTTCACATTCTTAATATAAAGTGGTGATCCTAACTGACCTAAAACAGGGAATTTTTACTAGGGTTAAATGTCAGAAATGTTGAACAACTGAGTTTAAATTTATTTGGTGTATGTAAACTTCAGACTTCAACTGTATATGCTGTATTCTATACTATTCTATGGTCTCTTAGTCACTTAATGTTTATATATTTTCCATTACTCATCTCATGTGTATATTCTGTTTTCTATACTGTTCTACGTTATCTCATTCACCTAATAATGCTTACATATCTGCATTGCTCATCTCATGTGTATATACTGTTTTCTATACTATTCTACTGTATCTTAGTCTGTTCCGCTCTGATATTGCTCGTTCTTATGTTTATAGTTTTAATTAATTCCTACTAACATATATACATGTGTGTAGTTTGTTAGATATTACTGCACTGTCGGAAGCTAGAAGCACAAGCATTTCGCTACATCCGCAATAACATCTGCTAATAACGTGTGTGTGACCAATACAATTTGATTAATTAACAGGTAATCTATGGCAATCTGTTAATTTTGGTAACTGGTAAATGTTTCAATGTATAGTATATATATTTTATCTGTGTCCCCATTCTGTTCATGAGTTTCTAGTAGATATACAATATGGTTCAAGAGAAAATAGCCTCATTAATGAAAAAAGCATCTTAACAAAAATTTCATTATTTTCAATTAACTCAAACTATTGGCTTTTTTCACAACTGGCACCAACATTTTTACAACAGACATTTTGACAGTAAAATAAACAAAAGTGTGTAAGAAAATACGTAAAGGATATTTATATTTTAGCAGGTGCTCTTATCCAGAGCAATTTACAGGAGCAATTAGGGTTAAGTGCCTTGCTCAAGGGCACAACAACAGATTTTTAACAGATTTTTAACCCACCCTCTTAACCGCTAGCCTACCGGCTGCCCTGTTTCATGCTGAAACCCTTCATACACCAATGGTATTCACTAAGTTCATGTTTAATATTTATACAGCTTTGTCATACACGTTTTTATAAAACATTTTTATTAAATATAACAATCGTGTATTGTACATGTAATAAGGCCACACGAAGTGCCAGAGATAATTAGACACTTATGATAATCTGAAGTACCCAGAAAGGCCACTAGATGTCATCTTATAAAATTTCCCCCCAAAACATAACTTAATTTACCCAAATTCTGGTAATTTACTGGTCAACATTGAAAGTTTCCAGTAATAAACCCTCCCTTTGCAATCCTAGTTCCAACCCAGTAAAAGATAATGGTTTACTGCCACAGAGGAAAACGGTCACTAGTATTGTGAGGATGGAAGTCAGTTGGATATTTCTGAGGGATCTATGCTTTACATTGTACTTTTTTCTCGCTCTTGTTTTCAATGCCTTATGGAACTTCCATATCCCTCTCTGTGTTTGTGACAACAAATCAAATCCTAACATGGGGATTTTCATGTCCGAAGCTCAACCTGGATGAAAAACATTGAGCGGACAGGTTATATTTTGTGTATCGGAGGGTATTACCGCACGTTCTGCGCTCCACAGCAGATGTCTGGGCTTCTGTGCCTTTGGTGTAAGCTGCTTGTTCCCGATGTCACATTTTGCAAGCCATATGCGTGTTACATAATGGTATAATTTTCCCACAATAACCACCACAAAAAACTCCCTATTATTTTATGACTTTTGGGTCTCTCAGGCTCTGAGCTCTACAGTCATCCATGATACTCAAGGCAAAACGTCCTCCATCCTCCTCTGTCCTCCTCGCTCCCCTTCCACCTTAATCTCTGTATAAGTCAGAACACTCGTGGGGAATTCCCCCCCTGGGCCCTCTCGCTGACCGTAGCCTCCGTTCGCCATGCCATATCGAGTAGACCAGCATCCCTCATAGGAGTGCTGCAGAGTGGACTGCACCGATAGTTTCTGACTAAAGGGTCAGCTCGCCAGCCTCATAATGACTGTAATGTAGATCTTAATGGGCTTTAATGACCTGCTCTGTCCGTGCCACGGAGGCTGAGGCTTCTCCCAGTGCTCTGGCTGCCTCAGGAACGGCTAAAGAGTAGCTGACTGGCCTGGCCGTCTCTCATCAAGCCACTATTAGATGGGCTAAATGGCTAGTTTCAGGGATTATGCTGATGAGATTGTTTTGAAGTGATGCCCTCAGGACAGTAACCTCGATGCTAAACCTTTGGATGGTTCCGTGCCCTGTATTCTGTCCTACTCTGAACACTCACTCCTACTTGGTCAAGTCAGATTCATCCTGGAAGGACCAGGAGTATCCTTAGATCACCTCAACAGTGGTGTCTGTTGTCGTTAAAAACAGGACTCTTGTGTTTAGTTCTAACTCAATGACTTATTGGGAACCTATGTTGATCAACTCCTGGTACCACATGTGCTATAGATTTGACCTCAACCTCACAAACAAAGAAGAAACCCCATCACCTACAATGAATCATTGTCATAGCTAATACTTATCATATTAGCAAGCAGCACTTTGGTCTTCTTTGGGTACGTGTTTCATGTGAGGTTGTACATTATTTATGTACCAAACAGTCCTTGGCTAGCCTGTGTAATACTACTGTGTGAGTGTACAGCCCAGAGGCCTCCGTTTTCCTCCCTCCGCAGAGCAGAGCCCATTCTCACCGTGGCTCAAGATCACTGCCGTTTTTCATTACCCAGTGGGAGAGACACTTGTGATTATTGCCAATAAAGGAAATTAGATCAAATGATTTTTGACTTTGACTCCCCCCTTCATCCTTTCACATTTAATCAAATGCAGAGGTAAAGCCATCACAGAAATTGCTGTTGATTTATAAATAAGCTAATTGGCGGCATTCTCCCTAAGTACCGCTCTCTCTCCCTCTTGTTTCCTCTCTCTCTCTCGCTCTCTGCCGGTAGATACGGCAGCGTTTTTATTGCCCCTAGTCTAAACCCCTTCATCCAATTTTTAAAATGGCTTATCGAATAAAATATTCCCAGGGGGCTGTGAGGCAGTCTCATTGGTCATACCTAACCACAAGTGGCTCTTTGTCAGCTCCACAGTCCAGCTGTACGGCAGAGGCCATCCCATGTCCATAGCGGTTAGGTTCTTTATCCATCTGCCCACTCTATCCCACTTTGTCAGGTTTATCAATGCCTTGTCAAGGTAACGTCTTGCTGCTTGATTTCAGCAACACCGTTCTGAAAAGAAAGGCTTTATGGATTCTAATAACTCAAGTGCATTGCTAGAGACGGACAGCGCTTAACATTTGTCCTCTAGCCCAGCCATATGTTTTCATGCATTCTTTATGCTAATCTTTCCACACCTAAGGCAATATTATCACCCTCTCTTCAGTCTCTTTCCTCAAGAAGGATTCATTATGTGAAAGACAGTAGTGCTGGAGGTAGATAATTAAGGAAGTTGATGTTAGGAAACTGGTTTTACCCAATGAAGTGCAGTGGAACCATATACGGTAGCCTATAGGCTACCACACCCATTGCTTAATTGTAGATGACTTTTCCAGAAATGAACATCTTATGGTAACGTTGCTAAATCTGTTAGCGGAGATTCGTCACGCCGTGATGTCATTCTCACCACAGGATTCTTCTGGCATCAGTAACAAGCTTTTAATGAAAATCAGGATGGGCCTAAACTCCACTGTATTTGCTACAATAGTTGCTGGTTCATTCAGGTGTGGTTGCTAAGAAAGACCAAGGCTGTGGGCGGTATGCTTTGAGATACTGTATCTTTATCTTCCTCACCCACTGGAAAAATGCAGGTATTTATAAAGCCAATGACAATTCCTCTGTGAACCAGCAATTCTTGTCTAAATACTTATTGGCCTTATCTTGGTCTGGCCTTGTGGTATCATCCAGAAGTAATAAGAAGACTGGATCTCTAGACTGACTAGAACAGTAACAAGACCCTCGGTCTATGCCACTCTGTAGCATGAAAAGCAGTGGCTCCTGCCTTCATAAATGTACCCTAAGCCACGAACACTTGCCTTGGTGCCAGCACTTTAAATGTGTTTCCCATTCCTTCGTCAATGACATCAGCATCTTTCCGTGCTTGTTCTCTTCCTCATCCCAGTCTGCCTCTCCAAGCGAAGCAACCTGACAAAAGGCTGAGGATTTCTGTAGCGTCGGACGATCTTCTCCGTTTTTTGTTTTCATTGGTGAAGCAAACCATTCACAATGCACGCGATGGATACAGTTCTATGAGGAGAATTTCATATCTACTTCGAGTGCTGTGAAATTGAACGGTGTGTGTGTGTGTGCATGGGTAAATGCCTTTAAACAGTATTCCTAGAACACAAGCTCCATCTCCATCACAGGCCAGCATCATGTTGATGACCTCAGAGCCCCACAAGCCTCGCAGTGTTAACCACTGTCTCCAGGCAGGCCAGAGGCCCCACGGTAATACAGCAGTGATAGAACAGACTAAGTGGAGGCTATGAGAAATGGCTGACATGTTTATTTATTTTTGATTGAACTCTTTATTGTAAAAAAAAGCGTCATAATACACTCAACAAAAATAAAGTTGAAGTCGGAAGTTTACATACACCTTAGCCAAATACATTTAAACTCAGTTTTTTTTTAACAATTCCTGACATTTAATTCCAGTAAAAATTCACTGTCAGTTAGGATCACCACTTTATTTTAAGAATGTGAAATGTCAGAATAATAGTGGAGAGAATGATTTATTTTAAGCTTTTATTTCTTTCATCACATTCCCAGTGGGTCAGAAGCTTACATAAACTCAATTAGTATTTGGTAGCATTGCCTTTAAATTGTTTAACTTGGGTCAAACATTTCGGGTAGCCTTCCACAAGCTTCCCACAATAATTTGGGTGAATTTTGGCCCATTCCCCCAGACAGAGCTGGTGTAACTGAGTCAGGTTTGTAGGCCTCCTTGCTCACACACGCGTTTTCAGTTCTGCCCACAATTTCTCAATGGGGTTGAGGTCAGGGCTTTGTGAAGGCCACTCCAATACCTTGACTTTGTTGTCCTTAAGCCATTTTGCTACAAAATGCGACCAAGGTTTAACTTCCTGACTGATGTCTTGAGATATTGCATCAATATATCCACATACTTTTCCAACCTCATGATGCCGTGTATTTTGTGAAGTGCACCAGTCCCTCCTGCAGCAAAGCACCCCCACAACATGATGCTGCCACCCCCGTGCTTCATGGTTGGGATGGTGTTCTTTGACTTGCAAGCCCTCCCCTTTTTCCTCCAAACATAACGATGGTCATTATGGCCAAACAGTTCTATTTTTGTATGATTTTGTACGAAAAGTACGGTCTTTGACCCCATGTGCAGTTGCAAATCATAGTCTGGCTTTTTTATGGTGGATTTGGAGCAGTGGCTTCTTCCTTGCTGAGCGGCCTTTCAGGTTATGTCGATATAGGACTTGTTTTACTGTGGATATAGATACTTTTGTACCTTTCTCCTCCAGCATCTTCACAAGGTGCTTTGCTGTTGTTCTGGAATTGATTTGCACTTTTCACCCCAACGTACGTTCATCTCTAGGAGACAGAACGCGTCTCCTTACTGAGCGATATGACGGCTGCGTGGTCCCATGGTGTTTATGCTTGCGTACTATTGTTAGTACACATGAACGTGGTACCTTCAGGCGTTTGGAAATTGCTCATAAGGATGAACCAGACTTGTGGAGGTCTACAATTGTATTTCTGAGGATTTTATCATTTCTTTTGAGTTTCCCAAGATGTCAAGCAAAGAGGCACTGAAGTTAGACCTTGAAATACATCCACAGGTACACCTCCAATTGACTCAAATGATGTCAATTAGCCTATCAGAAGCTTCTAAAGCCATGACATCATTTTCTGGGATTTTCCTAGCTGTTTAAAGGCACAGTCAACTTAGTGTATGTAAACTTCTGACCCACTGGAATTGTGATACAGTGAATTATAAGTGAAATAATCTGTCTGTAAACAATTGTTGAAAAATTACTTGTGTCATGCACAAGGTAGATGTTCTAGCCGACTTGCCAAAACTAGTTCGTGGAGTGGTTAAAAAACGAGTTTTAATGACTCCAACCTAAGTGTATGTAAACTTCCGACTTCAACTGTATATAAACGCAACATGCAACAATTTCAGTTCATATAAGTAAATCAGCCAAACTGTAGTCAGGTCAAGACCCTGGTGAGGACGACGAGCACACAGATGAGCTTCCCTGAGACAGTTCCTGACAGTTTGTGCAGAAATTCTTCGGTTGTGACACAATTTCATCAGCTGTCCGGGTGGCTGGTCTCAGACGATTCCGCGGGGGAAGAAGCCGGATGTGGAGGCTGCCGTGGTTACACGTGGTGCGCCTGTGACGACAGTTGGCAAATTTCTCTAAAATTATGTTGGAGGCGGCTTATGGTAGAGAAATTATCTGGTGGGCATTCCTGCAGTCAGCATGCCAATTGTATGCTCCCTCAACTTGAGACATCTGTGACATTGTGTTGTGAAAACTGCACATTTTAGTGGCCTTTTTATTGTTCCCTTCACTAGGTGCACCTGAGTAATGAACATGCTGTTTAATCAGCTTCTTGATATGCCACACCTGTCAGGTGGATCGATTACCTTGGCAAATGAGCAATGCTCACTAACAGGAATGTAAATATACTGTACCCAAATGTTAGCGAAATAAGAATTTTGTGCCTAATGGAAAAGTCATGTGAACTTTTATTTCAGCTCATGAAACACTTTTTAAATGTTGCGTTTATATTTCTGTTCAGTATATAATAATATAATGCCGAATCATCATCGAGGGTCATACCATAGTGTATTTATGTACTTATCACTTTATGAAGTGGCGCAGTACAGTATGTATGTCTTCACGAGTCACTTTGATTTAACCACAGCAGACCTGAAGTACTACTCAGTCCAGTAGAAGAGGAAAAGGAGGGACTTCTGAGTCTCAGCTCCCCTCCGGCTCCCAAAGCGCTCTGCTTGAGCCCAGAGCCAGAGGCTGCCATCCTGGATCAGAGGGAGGGCACCGGGCAGGCCGAGGCTCCTTCTCACCCCAGGGAAGAGCGAAGGCCTGGGGGAGGGAAGGAAGAGGGGGATGGAGGAGGAGAAGAGAGCCACGTCAGACCTCTTCATATCATTTGGCCTCATAGGTGGTGAGTTGATGTCTTGTCATCTCTACACTTGAGATAGATACACACACAAGAACACACATACAGTGCCTTCAGAAAGTATTCACACCGATTGACTTACTACAGAATTTGTTGTGTTACAGCCTGAATGGATTCAATTGAGAAGTTGTGTCGCTGGCCTGCACACAATACCCCATAATGTCAAAGTGGAATTATGCTTTTGGAAATGTTTATAAATTAATACAAAAATGAAAATCTGAAATGTCTTGAGTCAATAAGTATTCAACCCTTTTGTTATAGCAAGCCTAAATAAGTTCAGGAGTAAAAATGTGCTTAACAAGTCACATAATAAGTTGCATGTGTGCAATAATAGTGTTTACCATAATTTTGAATGACTTCCTAATCTCTATACCCCACACATATATTATCTGTAAGGTACCTCAGTCAAGCAGTACATTTCAAACACAGGTTCAACCACAAAGACCATGGACAAATTTCCAATGGCTCGCAAAGAAGAGCATCTATTGGTAGATGGGCTCAAATAAAAGAAGAGGACATTGAATATCCCTTTGAGCATAATGAAGTTATTAATTACACTTTTGATGGTGTATCAAAACACCCAGTCACTACAAAGATACAGACGTCCTTCCTAACTCAGTTGCCGGAGAGGAAGGAAACCGCTCATGGATTTCACCATGAGGCCAATGGTGACTTTAAAACGGTTACAGAGTAATGGATGTGATAGGAGAAAAAAACAGAGGATGGATCAACAACATTGTAGTTACACCACAATCTTAACCTAAATGACAGAGAGAAAATAAGGAACCTGTACAGAATTTAAAAAAAATCAAAACATGCATCCTGTTTGCAGTAAGGCACTAAAGTAAAACTGCTAAACATGTGGCAAAGAAATTAAATTTATGTCCTGAATACAAAGCATTACTTTGGGGGCAAATCCAACACACTGATTACCGTTTTTTATATTTTTAAGTATGGTGGAGGCTGCATCATGTTATGGGTATGCTTGTCATCGGCAAGGGAGTTTTTTTTAGGATAAAAATAAATAGAATAGAGCTAAGTACAGGCACAATCCTAGAGGAAAACCTGGTTGTCTGCTTTCCAAGAGGCACTGAGATACATTCATCTTTCAGCAGGATAATAACCTAAAAGTCCAAATATACAGTGGAGTTGCTTACCAAGTCATTGAATGTTCCTGAGTGGCCTAGTTACAGTTTTCACTTAAATCAGAATGAAAAACCTATGGCAAGACTTGAAACTATCTGTCTAGCAATGATCAACAACCAATTTGACAGAGCTTGAAGAATAAAATAAAAAACAGTTGTGGAAATAGTGCACAATCCAGGTGTGCAAAGCTCCTATAGACTTACCCAGAAAGATTCACAGCTGTAATCGCTGCCAACGGTGATTCTAACATGTATTCACTCAGGGGTGTGAATTATTGTATATGTATTCCATTTAATCCATTTTGAATTTGGGGCGGTAACACAACAAAAATGTGGAACAGGTCAAGGGTTGAAGTGATGTTCAATGTTAACCATATATGGTTATGTTTTGTAAGGACTCTAGGAAAATCCTATGGATAGAGGTTATTTGTTTCAGAACTAAGAAACATGAAGAAAGTGTTTGGAACCTACCGTGAAGGCTAGCGTGTTAGCGTATCAAAACACCTGTCATGATTTACAGAAACAGCAAACACGTTTGGCAACTGGGCTGTTGTTACCTTGCTTGATTTTCTGTGTTTGCCGCTCCTGGCATCGCATGGCATGTCTTAGAACAAAGCAGTCATGCAAACCATAATCCAAAGATCATGTCGTAGGCCTATTCTGGAACTAGAATGACCTGGAAATACCTCTCTAACAGCAATGTACGTATGTACCAACCCTGCGGAGAGTTATTTGCTTTGGATCATCAGAGTGTTGTTTGACAACAAACCGAGGGCATGGAAAATTACTAACACGTTTTTGTGTAACAATGTCATAAAAAGAGTGGAAACTAGCTACATAGTATTGGTTGTGTTTTGAGTTTAAGCTTTAAGGCCTTTGCTAAGGATTTCTATAAACAGGTATGCTCTTACTGTGTGGTTTCCCAGTCAACATTAGTCATAGAATGTAAAAACACAAGTTAAATGAAATGGTATATTAAAACATGACTTGTGTAACAGCTAGGGGAAAGTTTAAAGATACTCTGGGTGGATTTGTGAATGTTTTTCTTTTACATAAGCAGAAATATCCTTTACATTGTTCAGAGTAGTGGAGGCCCCTTTTTTGGCACACCGTTTCTCTATCTCTGGCTCATCTGTGTTGGAGAGGAAAGACAACAGCTTTTCTGTGGATTCACATTTTTCTCCTCTGACTCCATTCTCCTTTCGGCAGCGAGGCTTAGTTTCCTCACCAAAACATGTCCGTAAATCAGATTAACAACCGCAAAGACCACCAGTGCCGTAGTTCCTCGCTGGCGTCGCGATTTGCCATTGTCGGCATCATTGCCATTCTCCATTATCCCTCCCTCTCTGTGTTTGCATGGGTCGGGTGTCTGTTTTTCACCTACTCTTATATCAATAACAAAAGAACCCATCATGTAATCTCCTCTAAACTGAGCAAAACACAGATGGATTATCGCTCCCAACATCCAGGCTTCATAAACCTTGGCTTATTCTGGGGTAAATTAGGATTTACAGTGGGCGAGAGAGAGAGAGAGAGAGAGAGAGAGAGAGAGAGGAAAGAGAGAGAGAGCAGCCCAGATAATCTCCTCGATTGATGCTGCTCACAGTTTGTTGCATTTCATTCTCCTACATTTTTACTATCTCTGCCCTCACTTTTTTGTGCTCATCATTGGTTGCAGATTGTTAATCTGTGTGTGGCCTGGATAGGCGTTCATCCTCAGATTACAGGACTGTCTTATTGCAGGCAATGGCCCGGGCAGCCAGGCCAGGCCAGTGGGATCAGATCAGCCCCACCAGAGGACAGGACAGCTGTTTTACAGGTGAAGATGGCTTCGTGCCACAGTAGTGATGATAATAACCAGCGGGAGAGAAGAGCATAGCAGGACGGAGGCTAAATCTCTGCTACAAGGGGCTTTAACTCCGTCTAAGGTTCATCAGGATCAGCTTTTACCTCAAGAGGATTGTCCTCCTGGAGTATTTCTGATTGCAAAACAAACAACGCAATCAAGATGTGTATGTCACGTAGGCACACAGCAGGCAATCGAGAAAAAGAAACACATTTCGGCAGTGTGAGACCCTCAGAATGTTATGGAGTATATGACGCTATTCTTGATTCCTGATTTATAGGACACCCTGCGAGAGGGGCTAGCCTAACGTTACTGAGGTGCCTGGGTGTATTGTTTGTTGTTTTTCTGCTAATCCCTGTCCAGACGGGCCACTGGTCATTAAGTGCTGACGCACAGACTCGTGCAGTGATGTGCCAACAGAGTCTATCAGTATTGACCCCCACCCATCCTGCTCTGGGCTTTCCCCTGGCATGGCCTCAGGCCGCCAACCTGACCTCAACCAACCCTCAGGACTGACTGACTTCGGACCAGGAAATAGAAGTTAAATACAGGGGTGTGAGCTGATTGACCCGCTTATTTTTTTGTGTTTTAAGTGACCGTTCTGTTTTCCAGAGTCATCACTACAATGTGTTGTTTGTTATGCTTTATGGCCATTCTTCAGCATTTGTGAGTCTGAACCTAGAGGCATTATACTCCAATGAGACTAGGTCATGTGGGGCCAGTACATTGCAGTAGGCAGCAGGCACCGAAGGATATGTATTTGTTGTGTGAAGACGCAGCCTGTTGCCGTTCCCAAAGTTAGTTCTATTTTAAGAAATGTCGAACCCTTTGTAGTTCTCCTAGACGTATGATTTGAAAATCACCACTATCTACAGTGGTGCATGTTGTCAGGCCTTTGAATGGAAAAATCTCCTCCGTCCGCTCCTGCTGCATGTTGGTCTATCTTCAACAACCAACTCTTTGTCTTTCAAGTGTCCCCTTAATTAGTGCGCAGTCCTTTGGTTTCTGGTGATTGGGCTCATTTCACATTGTGCATTGGAGTAAATAGTATTTGAATTTTAAAACGCACCTCTTGGGTGCAACATAAAGGAGAATATTTAATCATAGATTTCCAAATGAGAGGATCTTATTTTCTTTTGGCTGCTACGTGATACATATTAATGAGGTTTCTCCGGGTAGTACGGAACATACTTTTTACTTGATCATTTTACCCGGCTTCATCTGCATTCATCTGTGAGGTCACAGGGGTGATAAGACACCACAAAGGACTCATATAAAGTAAGAGCAGAAAGAGAAGAAATAGTGTTAGTCGGAGCTGTAAACTTAGGAGGGAGAATTCAGCGAACGGAAGATGTACCAACCTCGTATCTCTCGAGACCAGACGAGCAGAATATAGGGTGACTGTTGATGTTGGAAGATAGCATACCTGATGGGACTGGGATAGTTGGAGGGAAACATCCGTTCAGTTGACTTGAGGGAGTTCCGACTGTAAACTGTACTGTACCTTAGAAAATGTCCTTGATGTGCCTTAGCAGCAGATTAGTGGTGTGTATTGGCAGTGTGGCTGATTTTGTGAAGATGCCAGATAGCCTTTGTTTGTCACTCTCCCTCTAATCAGTGGGATGACAGTTCCCTCCGACTTGTTTGACTGTCGCTGGGGGTTAACGGTCCTCATTAACAGATCTAGGGCATCAGTGGGGAGTCAGGGCTCGCACTGTGATACGCTGCCGAGGTGCGTGTGTGTTTTCGAGAGAGAGGTTCTTCCTGATAGTCATATCCCACACATTAATTAACACTCATTTTCCTACAGAGGGGGATGGTAGCCTAGTGCACAGAGCATTATTATCACCGTCTCATTCACTCATTGTCCTCCTCTCTATCTGTAATGGGGGAATAGGGATTCATGCCTCGCATAAGGAGTTAAAAAGGGTAGGAAATAAGGGAATTAGCTTTTATCCACAGGGGAAGCCAATGAATATGAGAGCTGAAAATGAGAATAAATAAGCTCCTATAATACCTCACCTAAGGAGATCCTGTGGAGGTAGCATTAGGAGGGATCTGTCTGAATGATGCTGCTTTGTAGAAAGGCGTTTGACCTTCACACACTATCCACTGTTAGACAAATCCTGCGTCCTTTAACATGTTTGTGATATAGAGTACAGTCGATTATTACAATTCGGAGATCTGTTGGTGATCAAATACAATGTGTGGTGTTTCGAAGGGTATGTATATTGTTGTGCTTTGCGGGGTGCAACTCAAAAATCTGAAACTTTCAACCATCCATTAATGAGGCGGCAGGATAGCCTAGTGGTTAGAGTGTTGGACTAGTAACCGAAAGGTTGCAAGTTCAAACCCCCGAGCTGACAAGGTACAAATCTGTCGTTCTGCCCCTGAACCGGCAGTTAACCCACTGTTCCTAGGCCGTCATTGAAAATAAGAATTTGTTCTTAACTGACTTGCCTAGTTAAATACAGGTAAAATACATTTTTTTAAATAAAAAAAATGTGTAGCTTCAGTGTGTAGTCATGCATGGCAGCCATTTTACACCAGAATACTCAACACACAGTGATTGTAAGTGGCAAGAGGACCGTGATTGTAAGTGGCGAGAGGGCAGTGATTGTAAGTGGAGAGAGGACAGTGATTATAAGTGGAGAGAGGACAGTGATTGTAAGTGGAGAGAGGACAGTGATTGTAAGTGGAGAGAGGACCGTGATTGTAAGTGGAGAGAGGACAGTGATTGTAAGTGGAGAGAGGACCATGATTGTAAGTGGAGAGAGGACCGTGATTGTAAGTGGAGAGAGGGCCGTGATTGTAAGTGGAGAGAGGGCAGTGATTGTAAGTGGAGAGAGGGCAGTGATTGTAAGTGGAGAGAGGGCCGTGATTGTAAGTGGAGAGAGGACAGTGATTGTAAGTTGAGAGAGGACCGTGATTGTAAGTGGAGAGAGGATCGTGATTGTATGTGCAGAGAGGACAGTGATTGTAAGTGGAGACAGTGATTGTAAGTGGCGAGAGGACCGTGATTGTAAGTGGAGAAAGGGCAGTGATTGTAAGTGCAGAGAGGGCAGTGATTGTAAGTGCAGAGAGGACAGTGATTGTAAGTGGAGAGAGGACAGTGATTGTAAGTGGAGAGAGGACAGTGATTGTAAGTGGAGAGAGGACAGTGATTGTAAGTGGAGACAGTGATTGTAAGTGGAGAGAGGACCGTGATTGTAAGTGGAGAGAGGGCAGTGATTGTAAGTGCAGAGAGGGCAGTGATTGTAAGTGCAGAGAGGGCAGTGATTGTAAGTGGAGAGAGGGCAGTGATTGTAAGTGGAGAGAGGGCAGTGATTGTAAGTGGAGACAGTGATTGTAAGTTGAGAGAGGACAGTGATTGTAAGTGGAGAGAGGGCAGTGATTGTAAGTGGAGACAGTGATTGTAAGTTGAGAGAGGACAGTGATTGTAAGTGGAGAGAGGGCAGTGATTGTAAGTGGAGAGAGGACAGTGATTGTAAGTGGAGAGAGGGCAGTGATTGTAAGTGGAGACAGTGATTGTAAGTTGAGAGAGGACAGTGATTGTAAGTGGAGAGAGGGCAGTGATTGTAAGTGGAGAGAGGGCAGTGATTGTAAGTGGAGAGAGGGCAGTGATTGTAAGTGGAGAGAGGGCAGTGATTGTAAGTGGAGAGAGGGCAGTGATTGTAAGTTGAGAGAGGACAGTGATTGTAAGTGGAGAGAGGGCAGTGATTGTAAGTGGAGACAGTGATTGTAAGTTGAGAGAGGACAGTGATTGTAAGTGGAGAGAGGGCAGCGATTGTAAGTGGAGAGAGGACAGTGATTGTAAGTGGAGAGAGGACAGTGATTGTAAGTTGAGAGAGGACAGTGATTGTAAGTGGAGAGAGGGCAGTGATTGTAAGTTGAGAGAGGACAGTGATTGTAAGTGGAGAGAGGGCAGTGATTGTAAGTGGAGAGAGGACAGTGATTGTAAGTGGAGAGAGGACAGTGATTGTAAGTGGAGAGAGGGCAGTGATTGTAAGTGGAGAGAGGGCAGTGATTGTAAGTGGAGAGAGGGCAGTGATTGTAAGTTGAGAGAGGACAGTGATTGTAAGTGGAGAGAGGACAGTGATTGTAAGTGGAGACAGTGATTGTAAGTGGAGAGAGGACCGTGATTGTAAGTGGAGAGAGGACAGTGATTGTAAGTGGAGAGAGGGCAGTGATTGTAAGTGCAGAGATGGCAGTGATTGTAAGTGGAGAGAGGACAGTGATTCTTTACCTCTGAAGCTACTGGGCATGTAATAGTCCCTACTCTTGCTTGAAATCAAATCACATTTTATTAGTCACAAGCGTCGAATACAACAGGTGTAGGTAGACCTTACAGTGAAATGCTTACTTACAAGCCCTTAACCAACAATGCAGCTTTAAGAAAAATAAGTGTTAAGGAAGTATTTACTAAAATAAAAATAACAAATAATCGAAGACCAATAAAATAACACTAACAAGGCTAAATACAGGTCGAGGTAATATGTACATGTAGGTAGAGGTAAAGTGACTATGCATAGATAATAAACAGAGAGTAGCAGCAACGTAAAAATGGGGGGGGGGGGGGGGGGTCAATGAAAATAGTCCGGGTAGCGATTTGATTAGCTGTTCATGAGTCTTATGGCTTGGGGGTAGAAGCTGTTGAGAAGCCTTTTGGACCTAGACTTGGCGCTCCGGTACCGCTTGCCGTGCGGTAGCAGAGAGAACAGTCTGACTAGGGTGGCTGGAGTCTTTGGGAATTTTTAGGGGCTTCCTCTGACATCACCTGGTATAGAGGTCCTGGATGGCAGGAAGCTTGGCCCCAGTGATGTACTGGGCTGTACGCACTACCCTCTGCAGCACCTTGCGGTCGGAGGCCGAGCAGTTGCCATACCAGGCGGTGATGCAACCAGCTGATGATGCTGCAGCTGTAGAACCTTCTGAGGACCCATGCCAAATCTTTTCCGTCTCCTGAGGGGGAATAGGCTTTGTCTTGCCCTCTTCACGACTGTCTTGGCATGTTTGAATCATGTTAGTTGGTTGGTGATGTGGACACCAAGAAACTTGAAGCTCTCAACCTGCTCCTCTACAGCCACGTCGATGAGAATGGGGGCGTATTCAGTCCTCCTTTTCCTGTAGTCCACAATCATATCCTTAGTCTTGATCACTTTGAGGGAGACGTTGTTATCCTGGCACCACACTGCCAGGTCTCTGACCTCCTCCCTATAGGCTGTCTCATTGTTGTCAGTGATCAGGCCTACCACTGTTGTGTTGTCTGCAAACTTAATGATGGCGTTGGAGTCGTGCTTGGCCATGTAGTCATGGGTGAACAGGGAGTACAGGAAGGGACTGATCACGCACCCCTGAGCTGCCTGCGTGTTGAGGAGCAGTGTCAGATGTGTTTTTACCTGCCTTACCACCCAGGGGCGGCCCGGTACGTTTAGTGAGCGCCAGTGACCAGAGAGAGCCAGAACCTACATTTTAATGTCACATCCAGGGGACGGCACCTTTTGCAGGTCACTAGCCCCCGGCCTTGAGGGCTCTATTACACCAGACGGAAGAGTGCCCCCTACTGGCCCTCCAACACCACTTCCCAGTCACAACCCTTATAGTCTCAGGTGCGGACCCCCTCACTACAGCTCCAGAGGGAAACCAGCAGAGATATACAGCCATTTGCATGTAGTCAACCTTCATTCATTTTCTACTGTTTATGCTAGTGACAAACCGTAAATGACAGTGCACTAGTAAGGGCACAAGGCTACTCTCTCAACACATTTGTGTCATCGACCTTCACTGATTCCCTGTTTTGTCATCTCTAAAGGCAGGTGTGAGCTAATGCTAGCTGCTGTTAATGATAATGTGCAGATGCTCCTGTTAGATCAGTTGACTGTACTCCCTGTTCCCTCCTTCAGATTAGCATGGTGAGTGACAGGCCACTTGCACAGTATGACATCTGCTCCACAGCTGAACACAGCACCTGTGTTAACTAGAAGCAGGGCCTTCCAGGCACCGAACACATCAAGGATGACTGGCTGCTTCTCTCTCTGAGCCAACAGGGATCTCTGTCTCTCTGTCTGTCAGCTTGTTAAATCCCCCACCTGGCGTACTGCACACCGCATCGATACCACAGTCAAGTGTCCTCTGGGGAGTGCTATGATCTTTCTCTTTTTCTGGCTGCTGCCTTGCCTTGTGTAACCTGGCCTCTGTGTGTGTTTCTGTGTGAATAAATCACAGAGCAGAATGGTACTGAGAGGGGTAAGCCTTTGGACGCCCGGCGCACACCAGAGCAGAGCCTTTCCTGAGCCTGTCCTGTGTGTGTTGTGTGTGTGTACGTAGCACCATCAAGGCCCTGAATTCTGTTTGTGGTTGAAGGGAACACGACAAAGACCCCGAGCTCTTCTTCAAGATGCTGCTGAAGCTGAAAGAGAGAGGCCTGGGCTTTCAACTGTCTGTCCTGGGGGAGACCTTCACTGACGTACCAGGTACACACACACTCATTTTACAAGCAAAGGATTAAGTGGGCTCTGGTTTCGCGATAACACTTGTTTTCAAAGCAGTGGGTGTTTGGTTTCAAAACTTTGAGTAGAAAACTTTGCACAACTTCTCGAAAGGTGAGTGAAAAGCTATACTTTGTTTTTTACGATGTAGAATAAGTTTGTGCACCCAAGGCATACTGTATGTAATTGTTATGGCTTTCAATGTAATTGGTAATTTGACTAAGTGTGGGGTTAAGGTCGTCTGACAGGCCAGTTTTTTTTAAGCCCTCAGGACAGTGTTTAATTGATCAAATCCGCTCCCCATTAGTAGATGATGATGCTATAATGACTTTAGTACACTCCAATGTATTCACCACTGAGTGTTAAGTAAATTAATACACATTCTGGCCCCATGGCTGGAAGCAAAGACATCCTTACAGGAAACACACTCTCTCATATTGGGATGTAAACTTTTATAGGAGCATAAACAAATGGAAAGAGAGACTGTCAATTTTTTCTCATATTTAGTAATTACGTTTATGATTGCTCGGAAGGCAATCGCATTAGAACAATTTTAATCTACTTTGATTTTCTTAATAGGGTCACGGTATTGATTATGTTCACCCCTCACCTGTTTCTCCCGATCTCATGTTGTATATCATTTTTAGTCCAAAGTTTATGCCTCGGCTTCAGTTCTGACCTCTGTTTTTCATAGGATGTTTTTTCCTCTGTTTTCCTGGATTCAGTCCATTCCCTGTTTCACTGATCTGCTCTCCAAACACTTTTTGGTCACTGAAACATCTTCCTGATGTCATCACTATTCTGTGAATACACAGCAGCATGGAACTCATTATGAATCCAGAATGTCACGGACAGATGGCTTTTCAATGACATGCATTTTGTTGCATTATTTCATTTAATTTCTCCTCCATTAAACTCAAGTCCTTTATGTGGGAATATAATCGGTTATAAAGAGTTTACGAAACGAGAAACTGGACAAAGTCAATCAGTCCACTCTGGCATTTTACTCAATCAAATGAATGCATTCATACAGTAACAGATATGGTTATTGTGAATAATATACATCAGTCTCCCCCCCCCATTCAGACATCTTTGCAGAAGCCAGAGTGGCCCTGAATGACCATGTCCTCCACTGGGGGTTCATGCCCAGTAAAGAGGACTACCTCCATGTCCTCTGCCAGGCAGACGTGGTGGTCTCCACAGCCAAGCATGAGTTTTTTGGAGTGGCCATGTAAGTAACTCACTCTCCTGGTTTGTTTCTTTAATATCTACTTATTAAGACACAACAAAACATGAACTGCTGAAAGAGTGAATGAAAAGTAATGTGGTTGGTTTTCATGTGAAGTAAACGTTTGAATTTGACATGGAAAAACGTAGTGACCGTTCATTAAAACTAAACTAAAAACTCTTATTTCTAAGTGTTTTTACCTCTAGGGAGGTAGAGTCCAAAGTGTATGATGAGACTTGCTACCGTATGAAGCCAAACCAGTCACCTGTGCTGTGCATTTGAAGGGTTTCGTCAGATCCCGCCTACAGCCAAGGTAGAGCAGGACTGGAGCCAGAGTAGTGCTGCTTCAGTAGAGAGGAAGGTTGTGATCTTACAAAACCCCAGCCTGGTGGTGTGTTAATTCTATAGATTGCTTCATGCAGTCAGTGTGGGAATCTATTTTAGATAGATTGGCTGAAAACACGTTAGAAGCTTGGCTGTGCACAATAAAGAAGCCATGTGCTAATTATGGTTGTGAAAAACACTGTCCTGAGTTTGAGGAAGGGATGTCCCTCTGGGGGAGTCTTGTACAATGATGTTTTATACTTCCTTTGATCCAAACCAGGGGGATCTGAGACGCACACGACCACCCACTAAGCTCTATTGATAGTAAACCTTGTGGATGCGCTGGTGGTGGAGGCCCTTTGTGTGTGTTTTCGGCAACAGAGAAACACACATTGAATGGGGGAATATCAACACTGGGTTCTCCTAAGAGACATGCTCAGGTGGATGAGGATGTTAAATGTTTCCTCCAGCTTCCAATTGGCTTCACTCACCTGTTTTGAAAGTAAACAAAATAGACATCGGTGCTCGTTGAGTGTTCCATTACAAACCTTTCAAGTTAGCAAGTGATTTAGAATACCTGTTCAATTTCATCAGCTTCACATAGCGTTCAAAACAGGAAGATAGTTAAGGGTTTCTCATTTCCACACTCTGTGTAAGGATAAACAGACACGGAGGCTTCTGAAGAGCACAATAAACAAAAAAGAGCAGTCCAGTCTTATTGCCCGACAGAGGTGTCACCAATGTGTTTCATCCTCATTATTGTGGAATTTGGCCCTAATCTGATTAATTATGTTCTGGCGATGTGAGCAGACGCCTATTCATGCCCTGCAGTGAAGAAGTCATTTACCCCAGCAAAATTATCGGCTAATTATATTTGAGATGGAAAGCCTTATAACCATTTGCGCGCTTACACATTACGCCACTGAAATGGAACTGACCTTAATAATCGGTTTCATAGATTTTGCTGTCATAGACTAGGGGGCTATCATCTTGCTACCTTTAAATTAGCTTGATTAGCCATGCTATTCTTTGGAATGCAGGCAAAGGCAATTAGACTATTAGAAAGCATTAACCACTTTCATACGGTGCCCAAAGGTAGTTCGACTTATTCAACCCCTGTTTCCCTGGAACAAACTGTTGCCTGTCAAACCTACTAGGGCGACAGAAGAGCAATATTGCTGTTATTCTTGTCGTTTCAAAAATTGCCGTTTGATAAATAGTAAGATGCAGTTGATGTTGTAGATAGAATTTCCAACCAGTTTGAGGATATTGGGTACATTTTAGAGTGCAGACTAGTGAATGGAGTCATTGCATACGTGTGAGGATTTCACCCATCATTTTAGTCTTAACATGAAATTAAACTCCCGAGAACTAATCCCATGTTTAAAAATGTACGTCTGTTGCATGAGGAATGATGTAATAAAGTGATGGAAAGGAGTGAAATTGAGGTGTCATCAATATTGATGCACATTCCAATTTAAATAGGCAGGTTTCTGCAATGGTCAGTGAGGTTCAGATAAGTTCTGTGAACGTGGAGGGAAGCTCTATGTACCATAACAACAGGCTTTTCGATCTCTACGTTTTGTTCAGGAGATGGACGTTTCACAAATAACTTATTCACATTTTGAAAACCATTTGGATGGATTTTTAGGTTCTCTCTTTTGTGATGGTTTTGGACATCCTGTAACATTGCAGATGATGTGAGTTCACAGTGAAAGAGATTATTTTCTCTCCCCATCGTTTTGAGAATGGGATGAGTTCCACTGCGTTGCTGGGAAATGTGCTATGTCCGGATGCTTTCTTTCCCCAGCTAGTCTGTGGGACTTCATTTATTCTGAACTGTGCATCAAAAGAAACCAATGTCAACAAAGACACAATGGGGACCCATTTTGATAACGCTGTTCAGCTCATGCAGTTATTAGGGGCAAATATTGTGTTCACTCTCCAATCTTGGGGACAGAGTAAACCAACATTTGTCTATATTTTGCATGACCAGAGCACACTTTTTCAGCAAATGGATTTCTGAGACAATGATTATGTTATACAACTGGTGCCCAAATGTGTTTCACGCTTGGTGTTTTTAAGCCAATACTTTTGACAGGAAGCTAAACTATAAAATGTTATATTGCAGGCTAGAAGCTGTTCATTGTGGCTGCTATCCACTCTGCCCCAAGGCGTTGGTGTATCCTGAAATATTCCCAGGTATTACTACACAAATACGCTAATAGACCATTGCATTGCAAGATGTTTAATTCTCCGATTTTTGGATCTCTAGAAATGTGTTGTATTTAGATGTTCAAGGTGTAAATCTGAAAAATAAATGACTAAAATAGAACGCTGAAGTCAAAGCTACGATTACTGAGCACAACAAAAAAATCTAATTTACCTGATTCTTAACACCGTAGCTGTGCCTCTTCCTTGAATTAGATTTGCATAAATAATATGAATCTTTAAAAAGAATACTAGTTTAATTATGTAAAACCTGTCCCAGTTCAGTGTAATATGTATTTTTAATTATAAAGAAAGTGCGCTGTATCTAGCCTGTGCTTTGAGGTTTTTCTTTCATGAAAATACGTTTTCCTTTCCTCGCTCTGTCCTACAGAGGAGTATCTGTACTCTACACCTGAGCAGCTTTATAAGAAACTACAGGGACTGTGCAGAAGGCCATACGTGGTGAGGAGACATCACATTAAGGTAATTAACACTGACATGACAGGAACGGGATTAGCTAACACACGCTTCATTCAGTTCACAATTCATTTCTCTCTTTACGGTTTCTCCTCACCCTTCACCCTGCCTATGTGCCTTGCTTTCTTCTGTACTGTAAGTTGACAGTTGACACCAGAGCTTAATCATGCCTTTCATTCTTTCCTCTGTATTGTACTGTAGGTTGACACCAGTTCCTATTCCTGGGCTGCGCTGAAGGAGGACTTCAGGAGTCTGCTGGCATACAAAGAGGACCACCATCCCTGACGGACAGACTACAACCGGGCCAATGCGAGTCCGCGGATCTGCTCAGAAGTGGGCACACTTAGTTCACTCGATTAGTGGCAGAATGAGATGGATTTAAAGGTTGATGGAAAGTCTGCAGTGTAGCGAGGGAGGGAGAGTCTCAAGGGCTGTCGTCATAGCTGCCTGACATGGAGCCACGGGCAACAAACCTGTGGTGGCCTCAGACAGCCTGTCCCCACCACCTCTCTCTCTCCACTCAGCTCCACTCTGCTCAAATCAAAGCCATGCCTTTGAGACATTGTGCCTGTTGTAAACGTCCCCATCTTCACGTGCGAGAGGGAGAGGTCTTTTATGTCTACTGTGGTTTGAATTTGAAATAAAGAGAAAAGAACGTGTAAACTCTTTCAAAGGTTTCTCAAAGGCGGTGCCACCTCATATATCCGGTTGTGTTCATTTTGATCCTGTACTGGAGAGGACCTGGAGCTGGAATTGCTACCCACCCCACGACTCCCGACAGAGTGGCAGCCAAGTTGTGGCTTGAAATGCTGTTCTCTGCCTCCACACCTGGGTTGCCAGGGGCCTCATTTATAAATTGTGCGTACGTACAAATATACCCCAAAATGTGCGTGCGCCAGTTCACACAAAAGTTGGCATTTATTAAAAATGTACTTGACATGAGAATTTGCTCACCTCCCCGCAACTTGTAGACGATGCGTACGCACATCTCTGCGAGTGTATGAAATATTGTATTGCAATCTGGCAAGTAAGTATTTTGTGCAAATGGGGGATATGATGAAAAGCTTATTCATAAAACATATTAACCAGAATGCAGCCATTTCCCATTAAAGTGGAACTGACAGCATTTTAACAACAAAAAAATCTTATTAAAATATACACCCACAGGAAGAATGACACTTCTTTTTACATTTTCTGACAAGCAAGCACTTGGATATGGTCATTTTCATGTTATCATACATTCTTAGAATACATACTTCCCAAACATTCCAAAGCATTTGTAAAAATTCTATAGCGATATAGAGTGGGAAAGCAGCTGTGCATTTGGACAATTAAAAGACACTGCAGTAAATTAAACCTAATAAAAACATCTGTCTTGTCCAGGACTAAAGTCTACGCAGACCGGTGAGGTACACTGATCAGGTATCAAATTCAAATTCAATCCAAAGTTAAATCTAGAATTGGCTTCCTATTTCGCAACAAAGCATCCTTCACTCATGCTGCCAAACATACCCTTGTAAAATTGACCATCCTACCAATCCTCGACTTTGGCGATGTCATTTACAAAATAGCCTCCAATACCCTACTCAACCAAATTGGATGCAGTCTATCACAGTGCTATCCGTTTTGTCACCAAAGCCCCATATACTACCCACCATTGCGACCTGTACGCTCTCGTTGGCTGGCCCTCGCTTCATACTCGTCGCCAAACCCACTGGCTCCATGTCATCTACAAGACCCTGCTAGGTAAAGTCCCCCCTTATCTCAGCTCGCTGGTCACCATAGCATCTCCCACCTGTAGCACACGCTCCAGCAGGTATATCTCTCTAGTCACCCCCAAAACCAATTCTTTCTTTGGCCGCCTCTCCTTCCAGTTCTCTGCTGCCAATGACTGGAACGAACTACAAAAATCTCTTAAATTGGAAACACTTATCTCCCTCACTAGCTTTAAGCACCAACTGTCAGAGCATCTTACAGATTACTGCACCTGTACATAGCCCACCTATAATTTAGCCCAAACAACTACCTCTTTCCCAACTGTATTTCATTTATTTATTTATTTTGCTCCTTTGCACCCCATTATTTTTATTTCTACTTTGCACATTCTTCCATTGCAAAACTACCATTCCAGTGTTTTACTTGCTATATTGTATTTACTTTGCCACCATGGCCTTTTTTGCCTTTACCTCCCTTCTCACCTAATTTGCTCACATTGTATATAGACTTTTTTTTTTTTTTTGTTTTTTTTACTGTATTATTGACTGTATGTTTGTTTTACTCCATGTGTAACTCTGTGTCGTTGTATGTGTCGAACTGCTTTGCTTTATCTTGGCCAGGTCGCAATTGTAAATGAGAACTTGTTCTCAACTTGCTTACCTGGTTAAATAAAGGTGAAATAAATAAATAAATAAATAAAAAGGTACACTAGGTCTATATGCCAACAAGCCATTTGCCACAAGGGCCTGCCATCATTCACTTTGAACTGGACCGCGTGTTTACAGGCAGTTGCAACAGCGCGACTTTAGATCATTAGAACGCATTAGGCTAAATGGATTTCTGCAAATATGTACAGTTGATGTCGGAACATACATCCTTAGCCAAATACATTTCAACTGTTTTTCACAATTCCTGACATTTAATCCTAGTAAAAATTCTCTGTCTTAGGTCAGTTAGGATCACCACTTTATTTAAAAAATGTGAAACATCTGAATAATGTTAGAGAGAGTGATTTATTTCAGCTTTTATTTTGCCACAACTTTGGAAGTATGCTTGGGGTCATTGTCCATTTGGAAGACCCATTTGCGACCAAGCTTTAACTTCCTGGCTGATGTCTTGGGATGTTGCTTCAATATATCCACATAATTTTCCTGCCTCACGATGCCATCTATTTTGTGAAGTGCACCAGTCCCTCCTGCAGCAAAGCTCCCCCACAACATGATGCTGCCACCCCTGTGCTTCACGGGTTGGGATGGTGTTCTTCGGCTTGCAAGCATCCCATTTTTTTCCTCCAAACATAACGATGGTCATTATGGCCAAACAGTTATATTTTTGTTTCATCAGACCAAAAAGTACTATCTTTGTCCCCATGTGTAGTTGCAATCCGTAGTCTGGCTTTTTTATGGTGGTTTTGGAGCAGTGGCTTCTTCCTTGCTGAGCGGCCTTTCAGGTTATGTCGATATAGGACTCGTTTTACTGTGGATATAGATACTTTATCTTTTTCCTCCAGCATCTTCACAAGGTCCTTTGCTGTTGTTCTGGGGATTCATTTGCACTTGTCGCACCAAAGTACGTTCATCTCTAGGAGACAGAATGCATCTCCTTCCTGAGCGGTTTGACAGCAAATGTGTTTATGCTAGCGTACTATTGTTTGTACAGATGAACGTGGTTCCTTCAGGCGTTTGGAAATTGCTCCCAAGGATGAACCAGACTTGTGGAGATCTACAATTGTTTTTCTGAGGTCTTGCCTGATTTATTTGGATTTTCCCATGATGTCAAGCAGAGGCACTGAGTTTGAAGGTAGGCCTTGAAATACATCCACAGATACACCTCCAATTGACTCAAATTATGTAAATTAGCCTATCAGAAGCTTCTAAAGCCATTACATAATCTTCTGGAATTTTCCAAGCTGTTCAAAGGCACAGTCAACTTAGTGTATGTAGACTTCTGACCCACTGGAATTGTGATGCAGTGAGTTATAAGTTATATAATCTGTCTGTAAACAATTGTTGGAAAAGTTACTTGTGTCATGCACAATGCATATGTCCTAACCGACTTGCCAAAACTATAGTTTGTTAACCTCTAACCACAAGAAATTGTGGAGTGGTTGAAAAACAAGTTTTAATGACTCTTAACATAAGTGTATGTAATCTCCCGACTTCAACTGTAAATAAATACAGAGGGAACCCTATTACATTTGGGAAGTTTACAGTCCTATTGATCAAACAATCATAAAAAGGTAGGCTATCTTTCCCCACAGTACCGGTCAAAAGTTTGGATTTAACTCATTCAAGGGTTTTTCATTATTTGTACTATTTTCTACGTTGTAGAATAGTAGTGTAGACATCAAAACTATGAAATAACATACGGAAACATTTAGTAACCAAAAAAGTGTTAACCTTTTTAAAGTAATGATGAACTGTCATTTTTCTTTGCTTATTATCTTAAGTCTTTTACCAAATAGGGCTATCTTCTGTATACCACCCCTACCTTGTCCAAAC
Source organism: Oncorhynchus nerka (assembly GCF_034236695.1). Taxonomy (NCBI): domain Eukaryota; kingdom Metazoa; phylum Chordata; class Actinopteri; order Salmoniformes; family Salmonidae; genus Oncorhynchus; species Oncorhynchus nerka. Next base: position 49,120,187 of record NC_088398.1, on the reverse strand, counting down.
ACAACTGATTGCCTCAAACGCATTAAGAAGGAAAGAAATACCTCAAATGAACTTTTAACAAGGCACACCTGTTAATGTAAATGCATTCCATGTGACTACCTCATGAAGCTGATTTGAGGGAATGCCAAGTGCAAAGCTGTCAAGGCAAAGGGTGGCTACTTTGAAATAACTCAAATGTAACACTTTTTTTTGGTTACTACATGATTCCATACGTGCTATTTCATTGTCTGATGTCTTTACTATTATTCTACAATGGAGAAAATAGTAGAAATAAAGAAAACCCTTAAATGTCTGTCCAAACTTTTGACTGGTACTGTATATGCACATTAACAACAACAAGATCAACAACTAATGCTAGCCAGAGCAAGATGAGCTAAAATCTAACGAAGGAACATTTCGACAAACCCTCTCAAACTTTTTCAGCTAGTTGGCCATCAAAATTGAAATGATAAACGATGGGTAATTGCCTGCTCGTCCTTCTGTAGCTTATCTGCCAATGTCCCAACAGAGCACCCAAGCTAACTGGCTAAAGTGTCCTAGCTTGCTAGCTACTTCCAGACACAAATGAGGGAACACCTCACTCACCATTTTACTCGCCCGAGCAGAGCTGGTTAGGCTGTTTACATGTTATATAGAGCGTACGTGACTATTACGTTTTTTTGCGCTCTGGCACACTCAGACAAAATTTCAGAGTACATAGCTAGCCAGAGTGATTTCGCGAATGCAAGAGATATGCTAATTGGATAACAGTCGTTCTGCATAGCTAGCTAGCAAAGTGATTCACATTTCTTGCTAGCTAACCAAATGACACGTGCATCTTTAGCTGTGTAGCCACCGAAAAACAATACCAGGGGAAAATATGCGACCATGACCTCTCCAATGACACTGTCCTCCTAGCAGCTATCTAGCTAGCTAACGTTAGGCTCTGTTTTTAGCTTGCTACATAAATAGATACCCTAGCATATTAGCCATGTTATGACTGACTGGTGATCATTGCCCTTGCTAGTTTGATGGGTATTGACATTCCCAGCCTTAGTTACATTTGTCAGTTTTTTGTCAACATTTTGAGTAATTGAAACTGAAACGGTGCGTCCTGAATGGAGGCAGCAAACAATGTACCAGGCCAGCTGTGATTTACAACCATAAAGTCATATTTTTGGACTACTAAGAAATGTATTAGTGAATTAATTTAATCATGCATTGAACTGATATATTCTGCCAACAATGCCTTAGTGTACATCATGGAATGTTGAGTCAAATAGAACCTATTTTTAAAACCTCTTATGAAGTTGGTTTTGTAGCATAAACTGGGAATTTGATATTTTTGACTGATATGATTCTGTTTCGTATCTGCAAAGTAGTTAAAATGCTGTCAGTTCCACTTTAACGAGAAGAGAACATCTGTGTTTTATTTTTAGAATCTAAAATATAGACATAGGAATCTTTTTCCTATTTTTCCTTCTTCGATGGCCGCGTACCAGCGGAATTAGGTTACGACGTCGAAATGCAGTCAGGTTAAGACTCTGGTGAGGACGACGAGCAACCAGATGAGCTTCCCTGAGACGGTTTCTGACAGTTTGTGCAGAAATTCTTCCATTGTGCAAACCCACAGTTTCATCAGTTGTCTGGGTGGCTGGTCTCAGACGATCCCGCAGGTGAAGAAGCAAAATGTGGAGGTCCTGGGCTGGCTTGGTTACTACACATGGTTGGACATACTGCCAAATTCTCTAAAATGACGTTGGAGGCGGCTTATGGTAGAGACATTAATATTCAATGCTCGCAACAGCTCTGGTGGACATTCCTGCAGTCAGCATGCCAATTGCTCGCTCCCTCAACTTAAGACATATGTGGCATTTTATCCACTCACTACTACTACTGTAAGTCGCTCTGGATAAGAGCGCCTGCTAAATGACTATACATTTTTTTTTATTATGTAACTGAACATTTTAGAGTATGTGGCCTTTTATTGTCCCCAGCATAATATGCACCTGTGTAATGATCATGCTGTTTAATCACCTTCTTGATATGCCACCCCTGTCATTTGGATGGATTATCTTGGCAAGTGATAAATGCTCACTAACAGGGATGTAAACAAATGTGTGCACACAAGTTGAGAGAAATACGCTTTTTGTGCGTATGACACATTTCTGGAATCTTATTTCAACTCATGAAACATGGGACCAACACTTTACATGTTGAGTTAATATTTTTGTTCATTTTAAATTATTTTGAATATACAATAAATCTTAGACACTTGCTATAGGCAGCATGTATGCTTATTCTGCCCATATTTAACAGCTGTAAATGAGGCCCCAGGAGACTGAAGTACCTAATCAGACTTGGGCTGACTTGGGCGAGGTACTTGTCTGCTGGTATCAATGCAGGTCTCTCTGTCTACGCTCTGTCTTCTAAAGTTCTACAAATAAACATTGTTTTCTATTGTTTTGTAGAATATAGTGTTTTGTTTGAGAATGTTCAACAGATTACAATACTAGAATCCATATCTGACAAGCAAATATCTTTGGTACATGTATTTTCAGGTGGAGCTCCTAATGTGTCATGCCCAGACTGCCAGTACTAACAATGCAATCATGTACTACCATGGTTTAAATAATTGTTCAGCCCCTTTAGAGAATACCTTATAACTAGGTATTCAAGGTAGAACAGACACTTTCATTAGCGGAGGGTGAAAAGGTTAAACGTTAACCATATCATCAGGAATTAACCATATAGGCCTAACCGCAGCATTGTTTGGCCGCCTTCCCCTTTTAAATCTCTACCCCCTATTCAAAGCATGTTCCCCTTTAGTGTTGCTAGCAGCAACCTGAATCCCTTGCCTTCTTATATACCCTTGATCTTTTATGAAGTAAAATCAGGCCAAGAAAACAGAATTAGTCAAACGGGCTCACACGACACCGAGGAGGAAAAGATGTTTTAAACCGATAGAGTTATTAAACCTTTTCATTATGCACACGTACTTTAGGGCTGCTGTGTTGTAGGGCTAGGCTGCATAGGGACTGGAGAGGCGCCCATAGTGGTTATTAATGGACTTTGAGGTAACACAGGCCTCAGGGTGCATCATCAAACTGTCCACCCACACAACTGAGCGCGACACTCGGCTCTAGCCCCGGGCATACCTACCCACAATCCCCTTCCAATGCATTTTTCTCAAAGATGATATAAAAGGAAGAGGGGTGGAGGGGCTTGGGGACCCCTCCTCTCCTGCTGCCCCCCCCCCCCCCAAACCCCTCTGGCCCCCCACCTTCAGCCAGCACAGAGAGTGGCTCACAGAGGTTTTGTATGCAGCTAATGTGTGAGTAGGAGTGGTGAGTACACAGGGGGCCCTCAGCATGGTGGCTGTATTTTCTATTGACATAATGCGTAGGGTATTATCAAGTACCACGGTAGTCGATGGGTTACTTGGAGATAATGACGTCTTTGATGCTTTGAATCTCATTCAAATCCTAGATTGCCCAGTTTGGAGCCCTGTTGTAGTCCCTTGGGATTCGTTTGTTTGGTGTATGCCATATTGGTATCGTTTGTGACAAGAAAAGTAATCCATTTGGGCTTCACACATATCTCCATAAAGCAATTGACCTGATATTTGTCCCAATCCTACCCATGATGACACCCTCTCATTTCCAATATTCAGCTCCGTAGAGAGCGGAACATAATGCAATGTGGATCCGTCGGTATCATAAACTAAATGGCCACTAAACACGACATGACACATCACTGCAATTTACCGCTAACACATATTCAATCCGTACAACTAGAAAAATGGCATTCCATGTTTTAAACACTGAACAATTTTGCCCTGTGGTTATGCTCTTCCACCTGGTAGTCGCAGGGAGAAACGGGAGAATTAATGCAATCTCTCGAGCTAAGCAAAGTGTGTCAGACTGACTCTGCTGTTCACGTCGTGGCACGGTATTGTAGAGGCAACAAACAGCACAGCCCACTCAGTTTGTCAACAATAGTACGGTTAGAACAGAATTGAAATCAAGACTGTTGAACATAATAAACATGTACTGTTGTGTAGACAGTATTAAAGACTGGCTGCATGTACTGTTGTGTAGACAGTATTAAAGACTGGCTGCATTGGATATTGAGAATGAAGAGATTCTTTGTTTGAAAATGTGTGAAGATTAGTCTTCAAATTTAGCCAAAAAGTAGATGCATTTGGTCGCAGGTGGAAGGCTAACTTTCCTTACTCCTCCACTGATTGTATGAGGTATTATTACTATGAAATTTGAATAGATGTCACCCCTCTTTACAGACCAATTGGGAGAGACGATAGGATAACCAACAGTTATGAAGCTATGAATCACTGCGTGCCTCTGATAGAACAGTTAAAGTCATGGCAGAGATTAGGTAATATTGTTACATCTTAGTTTATTCTGTGACAACCTTTAGATTGTCCACATCACTCTTACTTTTGTTCCAATATTCACACTGGGAACATCTAGCATCCTTCCATCAGTGGATTCATTGAGTTATCATTCACTAACACCTGATTTAATATTATCCATAACCGTGGACAGGGTTTCTATTCCCTCCTGATTATGAATAACCCCAACCCTAGCTTGATGACCACATCCCGCTTCAACCCTAACCCTAGCCTCAACCACAACCCTAACCCTAGCTTCATGTCCACATCCCGGTTCAACCGTAACCCTAGCCTCAACCACAACCCTAACCCTAGCTTCATGTCCACATCCCGGTTCAACCGTAACCCTAGCCTCAACCACAACCCTAACCCTAGCTTTATCTCCACATCCCGCTTCAACCCTAACCCTAGCCTCAACCACAACCCTAACCCTAGCTTCATGTCCACATCCCGGTTCAACCCCAACCCTCAACTCCAACCTTAGCTTCATGTCCACATCCCGGTTCAACCCCAACCCTCAACTCCAACCTTAGCTTCATGTCCACATCCCGGTTCAACCCCAACCCTCAACTCCAACCCTAGCTTCATGTCCACATCCCGGTTCAACCCCAACCCTCAACTCCAACCCTAGCTTCATGTCCACATCCCGGTTCAACCCCAACCCTCAACTCCAACCTTAGCTTTATGTCCACATCCCGGTTCAACCCCAACCCTCAACTCCAACCTTAGCTTCATGTCCACATCCCGGTTCAACCCCAACCCTCAACTCCAACCTTAGCTTCATGTCCACATCCCGGTTCAACCCCAACCCTCAACTCCAACCCTAGCTTCATGTCCACATCCCGGTTCAACCCCAACCCTCAACTCCAACCTTAGCTTTATGTCCACATCCCGGTTCAACCCCAACCCTCAACTCCAACCTTAGCTTTATGTCCATAACTTGGTTCACCCCTAGAATCAATTACAACCCTATTCTGTCTACTCCACATCCACCATTCCTCTACCCATGCCCTATGTACCATGCTCCTAGTAGCTGTAGACTAGCAGAGCAGCCACAACAGACCCAGGTCGCGACCTGACGACGCCGTAAAGCCCATAACAATGCCTTCCGTCTACCCCGTCGCAAAATGCCACCCCACTGTAAAAGGTTTTATAGCAGAGTCCATAAAATACTGAATGCATTAAACGTTTTCATTGGCCTGTTAAGACACGTTGCTTTGAACAGTTGGTGTCGTGTGTACTGCATGTGTGTGTTTACTGTATAAGTTGTGTGTTCTGAAAGTGTGTGCGTGTTTCATTTGTACATGACTGTTGATCTAGGACTGTGTTACTCAAAAACAGCCGACTTGTGACCACTTTCCCTGTTTTGATTTAGGAAAATTCGCAATATCCCCAATTTAAGTCGGATGGAAACATGAATGAGATGTTTGTTTGCCCCTCCCTTTATTTTGATCATCTATCATATTTGTTATTAGTTTCTGATAAGAGCAGAATCATTAAATCCCTTTTATAGCTAGGTTACAGTATATTTCCAGAGATTACGGTTTTATGAAAGTTTTTAAGGAGTTGACATTCAGTATACTTTGTAATAAGGTGAAGAAGGAAAAGGCTACACAACCTAACCCATGAGAATCAACATACCGTGATCTCTCGCTATGTCTTGGTGTTACATTTGGAGTCTGTTGTCACTCCCTATCCTATCCCCTCCACTCATGCGTACAGCCAAGTGAGAATAATTCTCTCCCTGGTAATTAAAGTATTTTATTTTTGCCACGGGTCAAATAAAGAGAAACAGTTCATTCCTTAATGTGTAGGTCGGCTAGACTGTTGCTGGAGGTTCTGAATGACTAGATTGTGGCCCTGAGCACAGGGCTTGTTCACTCGTCTTAGCCTCACAATGAAATGTACTTCTATACATCCATGAACTATGGCGATATCATTTTTCCTCATGTCTAAGGCTAATGCCATTTTTCAAGAAATAACTGACTCCTGCAGATAGTTTCCCTATATGACGGACAGTATTATTGTGAATATTAAAATTAGAATTAACTTTTTTTGTAATAAGAAACTCTTAAGAGAGATGGAAGACAGAGAAAAAGGCTCTGCTATTTGAATTTGAAAGTAAGAAATGTTGGTTTGGGGCATTTTGAAACTGGTGGATTATCAACAAAGAACAGCAACATTAATTTCACGCATCAGAAAAAAGCCTGGTTCCGTCCTCTTGGTTCTGAGGCTGTCTGATTCTAGACTGAAACAACACCTCCAGCATGGAATGACAAACTCAAAGAAAGACAAAAACAAAGACTGGTCTGGGGAAATGTGTTTATGCAAATGTACATGTGCACATGTGGATATGGATAAGGCACAACTGTTTTCCTCATTACATCTGATAGAGGTTTCTATGTGGGAAAGACCTGTTATTCCACTCTGGTGACTGAGTGAGATGCTGAATAAAGATGTTGATCATCTCTCCAATGGCTTTATTATAACTGTCAAGGTCTTTGAAAATAATACATTTCCTACATGCAAACCGTCAGTTATTAATCAGGTATTTTCTGAAACATTGCAGGCTAAGTGCTAATTATGCAGTAATAACCTATGAATAATAACCACCGTATAATACCATTTAATATCAGGCAATTGGGAATAATGATTTGTGAATTGAATACACTGAACAAAAATATAAATGCAATGTAAAGTTTTGGTCCCATGTTTCATGAGCTGAAATAAAAGATCCCAGACTTTTTTTCCATACATACAAAAAGCTTATTTGTCTCATTCTGTGCAAAACTTTGTTTACATCCCTGTTAGTGAGCATTTCTCTTTTGCCAAGATAATCCATCCACCTTACCAAGAAGCTGATTAAACAGCATGATCATTGACACAGGTGCACCTCGTGCTGGGGACAATAAAAGTCCACTCTAAAATGTGCAGTTTTGTCACACAACAAAATGGCAAATATGTCTCAAGATTTGAGGGAGCATGCAATTGACATGCTGACTGCACCAGAGCTGTTGCCATTGGGTTATGGTATGGGCAAGCATAAGCTATGGACAACGAACACCATTGCATTTAATCGATGGCATTTTGTATGCACAGAGATACCGTGACGAAATCCTGAGGCCCATTGTCGTGCCATTCATCTGCTGCCATCACCTCATGTTTAAGGTTAACGTTTTCAGTTTCATGATAATGCACGGCCCATGTCGCAAAGCTCTGTACACAATTCCTGGAATCTAAAAATGTCCCAGTTGTTTCCATGGCCTGCATATTCACCAGCCATGTCACCCACTGAGCATGTTTGAGACGCTCTGGATCGACATGTACGACAGCGTGTTCCAATTCCCGCCAATATCCAGCAATTTTGCACAGCCATTGAAGTTGAGTGGGACAACATGCCACAGGCCACAATCAACAGCCTGATCAAATCTATGCAAATCTATGTGTCGTGCTGCGGTGGTCACACCAGATACTGACTGGTTTTCTGATCCATGCCCTACTTTTTTAAAAGGTATCTGTGACCAACAGGGGCAGGGGCGCACCTTCACTGGTGACAATTCTGAAATGGCATTTTTGTCCCCCATAGTTTTATCATAGCACTGTGTTACATCTCCGGTGTGCTTTAGGACCATGCGGACGCCTCAGAGCAGTCAGGTAGACTGTTTTCTGGTTTCAGCTTGCTGCATTTAGGACCGCAGAGACACCGCAGAGCAGACAGGCTGTTTGAAGGCAAAGCTTCTGAAAGGCTGGCGCATAAGACCAGCACAGGAGAGATGAACAGAGGTAGCTGCTGTCTGTGTTGCACTTTTTCTCTGAGTTGTAAAAGCAAGCAGAGCAGAAACTGGCTACTCTTTAGTTGTCTGATCTAGCTGGTAAGGTAACTACTGTTTGACAGAAGAAAAGTATATATATTCCCAGTACTGAGCTAGTAGTGTAACTGACATGTTACCTTAGCTAACGTTTCATCCCCCCTCCACTAAGGTGAATGAACTACCAGCAGCTAGTTAGCTAGCCAGTAGCTACCACAGCCAGCTTAGCTCTAGCTAGCCTCTAACTATCTGTCAGAAAGCAGTATCTAACAGCTGTTGTGTGTATGGAAATGTTTTGTAGCCTTTACTTTGTCCCTTTTCAACAGAGGTACATTTGATGATGTACCATTGTACCATTAGCTAGCAGAGCTAGCCAAAAGCTGGCTAACATTAGCTAGTTAGTTAGCTAGCTCGCTAACGTTAGCTATTATTTTTGCCTCAATCACACCAGACCTGAATCAAACGATGAAACCAGTGGCCAAATGATTGAAGACCGATATTCGGATGTTTTTTCAGCACAATGTGAGTTTTTATTAGTCAGTATAGCAATATAATGTTTTTGAACTGTCCGTTTCCCTAGCTAATTCCCTACTTTTCACACTGACACAGTATATACAGCTCTACAGGCTTCACTGTCATGGTGCACAGTCAGTACACAACACCATGCTCATCATGTCTTAGCAGGATCAGATGGTGACAGGTGTCCCTGCAGTGTCAGACAGCCAAGGAAGACCGGTCTACATAGCTCAGGTACATTTTCCAATATATTATAACTATGAGTGAATGGATACAAAGTTCCATCTTGAGTTGATGGGTAGGCTACAGTCTGGGATCTGGGAATAATGGTCATTTCAATTGTTGAACCATTGATTCTATTCATGGAAAATATAATGTATACTAATGTCATTCTTTGTCATGCCTCATCTGAGCAGGATCAGACGGTGACAGGGGTCTCATCAGGGTCAGGCAGCCAGGGAAGACCAGTCTGTGGCAGAGCTGCAGATACAACACTTTATTTTCTCTGTACAGAAAACATGGGACAAGCAAGAAGCTTAAAAGATTTAAACTATTTTAAAGCAGTCTGACAAACCTCTAAAGTTGATTTCCAAACTGTACCAAGAGTTGATAGAGGCTTTTCCCGATGACACAAAACATGTGAAACAAAAATGTGAGGAAGAACTGGGAGATGCTATTGATGATGATGAATGGATGCAGATACGTTTGAATGTCCAGTCATGCTCATATAATCTCCGACATAAATTATTACAGTTTAAGACCATCCATAGAATGTACTATATGCCAGTGAAACTGAATATAATGCACACAGAAATGTAATTATTCTGCTGGAGGTGTAAAACACAAAAGGGAAAATATTTGCATGTCAGGTCTTGTGAAGGCTGGATGAATTCTGGCAAAGAGTATGTTATTTTATCTCAGCATGTCTACAGATTCTCCCTTCGTCCTGTTTTTGTTTGCTTGGAAATGTTGATACTGGAAACTTATCAGAAGAAACAGTGTAACCTAGTATTTATAGCGGCTAAGAAATGCATTGCAATTAATTCAAAATCAAATTTTATTGGTCACATACACATATTTACAGATGCTATTGCAGGTGTAGTGAAATGCTTGTTGGAAGGTTGGTTGATCCTCCCATAATGGATGGAAGAAATGTCAAGTTATGTATCACTAGATTTGATTTATGACAAGATGAAGGGTATGCTGTGCAACTTTCATAAGGTCATGCCTTATATGGAATAAATCAAATGTTATTGATCACATACACGTGTTTAGCAGATGTTATTAAGGGTGTAGCGAAATGCTTGTTTTTCTAGCTCCACCAGTGCAGTAATATCTAACAATTTCACAACATATATCCAATACACACACATTTAAGTAAATGAATGTAATTAAGATTATATAAATATATGAACGAGCAATGTCAGAGCGGTGTAGACTAAGACAGTATAGAATACAGTATATGAGATGAGTAATGCAAGATATGTAAACATTATTAAAGTGACTAGTGTTCCATTTATTAAAGTGGCCAGTGATTTAAAGTCTATGTATATAGGCAGCAGCCTCTATGTGCTAGTGATGGCTATTTAACAGTCTGATGGCCTTGGGATAGAAGCTGTTTTTCAGTCTCTCGTCCCAGCTTTGGTGCACTTGTTCTGACCTCGCCTTCTGGATGATAGCGGGGTGAACAGGCAGTGGCTCGGCTGTTGTCCTGATCTTTTTGGCCTTCCTGTGACATCGGGTGCTGTAGGTGTCCTGAAGGGCAGGTAGTTTGCCCCCGGTGATGCGATGGGCAGACCGCATTACCCTCTGGAGAGCCCTGCGGTTGCGGGCGGTGCAGTTGCCATACCAAGCGGTGGTACAGCCCGATCGGATGTTCTCAATTGTGCATCTGTAAAAGTTTGTGAGGGTTTTAGGTGCCAAGCCAAATTTCTTCAGCCTCCTGAGGTTGAAGAGGCATTGTTGCGCCTTCTTCACCACACTGTCTGTGTGGGTGGACCATTTCAGTTTGTCAGTAATGTGTATGCCTAGGAACTTAAAGCTTTCCACCTTCTCCACTGTGGTCCCATCGATCAGGATAGGGTGGGGGGGGTGCTCCCTCTGCTGTTTCCTGAAGTCCACGATCATCTCCTTTGTTTTGTTGATGTTGAGTGAGAGGTTATTTTTCTTGCACCACATTCCCAGAGCCCTCACCTCCTCCCTGTAGGCTGTGGCGTCATTGTTGGTAATCAAGCCTACTACGGTTGTGTCGTCTGCAAACTTGATGATTGAGTTGGAGACATGCTTGGCCATACAGTCATGGATACACAGGGAGTACAGGAGGGGGCTGAGCACGCACCATTGTGGGGCCCCAGTGTTGAGGATCAGCGAAGTGGAGGTGTTGTTTCCTACTTCACCACCTGTGGGTGGCCCATCAGGAAGTCCTGAACCCAGTTGCACAGGGCGGGGTTCAGACCCAAGGCCTCAAGCTTAATGATAAGCTTGGAGGGTACTATGGTGTTGAATGCTGAGCTATAGTCAATGAAAAGCATTCTTACATACAAATTTCTCTTGTCCAGATGGGATAGGGCAGTGTGCAGTGTGATGGTGATTGCATCATCTGTGGATCTATTGGGGTGGTAAGCAAATTGAAGTGGGTCTAGGTTGACAGATAAGGTAGAGGACATGATCCTTGACTAGTCTCTCAAAGCACTTCATGATGACAGAAGTGAGTGCTACGGGGCGATAGTCATTTAGTTCAGTCACCTTTGCTTTCTTGGGTACAGGACCAATGGTGGCCATCTTGAAGCATGTGGGGACAGCGGACTGGGATGGGGAGAGATTGCATATGTCCGTAAACACACCAACAGGCTGGTCTGCGCATCCTCTGAGGACGCGGCGAAGGATGCCATCTGGGCCGGCAGCCTTGCGAGGGTTAACACACTTCAATGTCTTACTCAAGTCGGCCATGGAGAAGGAGAGCCCAAAGTTCCTGGTAGCGGGCCACCAACACACTGTGTTTATCATGACACAAGGCAAGACGCAGATGCACACAGTAGGCAGATGGTTGGAGTTTAAGATCTTTAATAATCCAAAAAGGAGTAGACAAGTGAATGGTCATGGACAGGCAAAATATCAAAGCCAGTTCAGAGTCCAGGAGGTACAGAGTGGCAGACAGGCTCGAGGTCAAGGCAGGCAGAATGGTCAGGCAGGCGGGTACGGAGTCCAGAAACAGGCAAACGTCAAAACCGGGAGGACTATAAAAAGGAGAATAGCAAAGGCAGGAGAATGGAAAAAAATGCTGGTTGACTTGGAACATACAAGACGGACTGGCACAGAGAGACAGGAAATACAGGGATAAATATACTGGGGAAAACAAGTGACACCAGGAGGGGGTGGAGACAATGACAAGGACAGGTGAAACAGATCAGGGTGTGACAGTGTTATCCTCAAAGCGGGCGAAGAAGGTGTATCCGGAAGCAAGACATCGGTGTCCACAACATGGCTGGTTTTCCTTTTGTAGTCCGTGATTGTCTGTAGACCCTGCCACATACATCTCGTGTCTGAGCCGTTGAATTGCGACATTACTTTGTCTCTATACGGACATTTTGCCTGTTTGATCGCCTTGCAGAGGGAATAACTATACTGTTTGTATTCGGCCATATTCCCAGTCACCTTGCCATGGTTAAATGCGGTGGTCCACTTACAGTTTTGCGTGAATGCTGCCATCTATCCACGGCTTCTGGTTAGGGTAGGTTTTAATAGTTTCAGTGGGTACAACATCTCCTATACACTTCCTGATTAACTCAGTCACCGTATCAGTGTGTTCGTCAATATTATTCTCTGAAGCTACCCGGAACATATCCCAGTCCGCGTGATCAAAACAATCTTGAAGCGTGGATTCCAATTGGTCAGACCAGCATTGGATAGTCATCAGCACAGGTACTTCCTGTTTGAGTTTCTGCCTGTAGGAGGGAGAAGCAAAATTAAGTCGTTGACAGATTTTCCGAAAGGAGATTGGGGGAGGGCCTTATATGCATCCTGGAAGTTGGAGTAACAGAGGTTGAGTGTTTTACCAGCGTGAGTACTACAGTCGATATGTTGATTGAACTTTGCCAGGCTTTTCCTCAAGTTTGCTCTGTTAAAATCCACATCTACAGTAAATGCAGCCTCATGATATGTGGTTTCCGGTTTGCATAAAGTCCAGTGAAGGACTTTGAGGTCCGTTGTGGTATCGGCTTGAGGGGGGATATACATGGCCGTGACTATAACCGAAGAAAATTATCTTGGGTGATAATACGGTCGGCATTTGATTGTGAGGTATTCTAGGTTGGGGGAACAAAAGGACTTGAGTTCCTGTATGTTATCACAATTACACCATGAGTCGTTAATCATGAAACATACACATATACCCATCTTCTTCCCGGAGAGATATTTATTCCTGTCTGCACAATGAACTGAGAACCCAATTGGCTGGAACGACTAAGACAGTATATCCCGAGAGAGCAATGTTTCCGTGAAACAGAGTATGTTACAATCTCTGATGTCTCGCTAGAAAGAAGCCCATGCCCTGAGCTCGTCAACTTTATTATCCAGAGACGGAACATTTGTGAGTAATATACTCGGAAGCGGTGGGTGGTGTGAGTGCCTCCTAAGTCGGACTAGAAGACCACTCCGAGCACCTCTCCTCTGCCGGTCTGCTTCTGGAATCAGTTCAATCGCCCTGGGGAGTGCGAACAAAGGATCTGCTACAATTCAGTATGACAAAAGGAGTCTGTATTGAAAACATGTCCACATCAGGGGAGATACCTATTTAGGCAATACCTAGCTGCTAGGCTGCTCAGTCCTGGCCCTGGGGGTCTGCCTACTGTTGGTTGACACTCTGGCCCAACACACCTGAAACCAATAATGAATGTTTCACTAAGATCCTAAAGCTGAGTGGGGTGTGTTGGATTTGGGCGCTGCAGGGACGTGGACCCTTAGGGACACGACGGGGCAATTCAGCTATATTGTGCAAGTAAAAACAGCTCTACAGTACTATTAGGCCTGTGATATGAATTATATGGAGTGTGTACCGTTTCTGTGTGTTAATATGTAGGTGTATTTGTGCCTTATTTCCAAACCTTTCCTTGAGACATAAAACAAAAACATGGGAAGGAAGTTGGGTAGAGAGTTGAGTTATTGACTAGCCTGGTGGGGGTTGGGCGTGCTGGCGGCTCTGGCTGGCTGGGCGGTCTGGCTAAAATGTTATATAGAGGATGTCTGAATAAAGAAAATCAAATGTCTTTGTATTTTTTAAAGAGTTGTTCCTGTGTTAGTATATTGGTTAAAGGTGCAACACAGTAATGATTATTGAATTATCATTAATCTAGTTCAATCTTATCAATCACTTAAACATATTTAATAATGATCTCTTACCTAGTTGATGACTGGACAGATTGTGTAGAAATGCAGGAAATTAGCTTTAGATGCTCCCAAAAATGGGAGGAGCGTAGGTTAGGTCCTCCCCCACTTCTAAAACCAAAGTTGCGTCCCTGAACAGATGCATATCTGTATTCCAATACATTAGGACCTAATTAATTTATTCCAATTTACTGATTTCCTTATAAGAACTGTAAAAGGGAAAATCTTTGAAATTGTTGCATGTTGCCAGTAGAAACAGGGTCATAAGATAAAGTGCTACCCAGTTAACTGTATTGTAGCCTACATGCAACACTAGTTCTCATCATGCTATGTTGCTGCATTTGTTCCTAGAACACGATGAAGGGAAAAGAAAATGCATAAATTCACAGTGACAAACTTATAAATACGTCTTTGAAGTGGCAACTTTGTTTACCACCTCTGTAAACTGAATTTAGCAAATCAAGCCTTAACCCAAGCGTAGGCCTATCAGAGGACTTCTGAGACTGTCACAGAAACACGGGGAGTTATTTAAAAATGCAACACTTGAGGAAAGAAAATACATTTTTAAATAAAGGCCAGCCTCAATTTTCCATGAGGCTTCTGATGAGCCCAGTCCCAGGAGAGGCAGCATTAAAGGTACAGTAATTAGCAGAGCCCGGCTAGCTCTGATTAGTCCACATTAGCTTTTTACAGTTAACATATGGGCCATTTCATTTCTCTGTGACGGTGTTCCCTGATAGAAAATATTTAAAGGGGGAGGAATGGAGAAAGGAGTTTGTCCTCAAGTGACACAGTCATATGCTATCAATATGCTGCCATGTTCTTTTGGAGCTGGGGTTGTGTTTTAATAGGCCTGGTGGTTAGAACGTGGCAGGCGTTTCACAGGGACAATGTATTGTTATGCCTCCATTTCTTCTTTCTGAAGGATTTTTTAAATTTAAAAAAAAAATTTTTTACTAAAGAAGGCAGACGTCCGTTGCCATGAAGCTCTTCCAAAAAGGAACAAAGGGGGGCTATTCCAAAACAGAGTGGTCGACAGTTATTATATGAAATCACCACACATAGAGAGTCTTGGCTGGAAGAAGGAAAACAAACCGGCCACATTCCCCCTGTACTGTAGCCTACTCTGACTCACGTCTTGGTTATGGAGTTGGACAGAGGGGTCCCAAGCTGAACGTAGTGTCATATGGCAGAATTGTCATTCTTCTGTTACCTCTCCCTTATTCACAGACCACTCTGCAGTTAACCCTGCTCCTATTATTTATACTGCCCTATTTACATTACATATTTATGTTGCCAATTACTTTAAGCATATCCTTCCTACTCTCCGTCCAACACTTCGACAAAACCCCTTTTAACAAAACAAGCAAATGGATGAAACATTCCCATGCAGCAAAAACTCGGTCTCTTGGATCCAAGACCGCATTCATGTTTTTTGTCAAAAGTTGTGTAGAGAGTGAAATGTGGCGCTGAAATCATTGGTGGCCTGCCGGGCTCGTTTGGTCTTCGAAAGTGTCTCTGCGTGCCAGGAGGGAGGTCACCCAAAGCTGGAACTCGTTCTGTCTTTTATTCTCTGTGGAGATTTAGTGAAACACAACCACAAAGCTAGTTTAAGTATGTCACTCTCCCATCGTTCTCCCAGTTCTCTGCCAAGGCATGAGACATCTGATTTAGAGAATAATGAAATGCAGAAAAATGGCTTTCCCATAATTAGACTTTCTCTTATCTCTGCTGAGCTCTGTAGAAGAAAAATTGCGCATTCCATAATGGCATAGTCTTTGCATTGGCTTTTAAAAAGTGTATAAACAGAAACTTCTGTTCGGGGGTATGAAAGCAGTTGGCTGATTTGAAACTGATGTGAATGCTGTCGTACAGTACCACACAGCTACAATTGTATCTCCGGATTATTTGTACACTCAATCCATATGGAGATATGCTGACTGAGAAACGCTTTCTGACAGTATTTACACAAATCACATTTCTCCTCAACAAATACAATAGTTGGTTGATACCCTACCAGAAGATGCAGTGATCTTGATTTAACTTGGAACATTTTGATTGGACGTGTGTTTGTCATACTAGACAGGGCTCCTGTTGCTTTAGCCTTATCTCTACATGCTCTTCCTCAAATAAGCTCTACAGGGAACTGATTAGTACATCCACAACGGGTCATCTACCCAGCTCTATAGTGCTGTTGAGGAGTATGAAAGCATGGCACCTTATTGCCTTTCAAACGACTCACAACCTACTGGGAGTAAGTCAAATTAATTATTTGATACAGGTTCTTTTGACATACTTTGACTTTCAAAGTGGCAGCTTCAGAGTGGAAGCTCTTTGGACTGGTAGTCTATGATACTATATGCTACAGATGCTGTAAGTGGTTGGTGCTTGAGTGTGTGTCTGGACCATCCCAAATGACATAGATCCATTAATCCTCCTGGTATAATGATATTGATTTAGGACATGTTCTAGGACAACTGTTGGCATTGTTGCAGTATTGCAGAGTTGTCATCATACTGATATTTAGACATTGTAAAATGGATGACCACATTGACAAAAATGTATCTACACAGTCCATGGCTTTCTTAGGGTTTCTGCATCCACAATGAAGACAAACAATTTCCCTTGAGGGCAAGTCTGCAGTGTTGGTAAACCTGCGACTCCTGCTGTATCTTAAAAGACGAGGGACTCCTACTCCAGCCGAAAAGACAAAAATAGCACACGGCACAACAAAGCTTTGTTCCCAGAGAGCAAATGGTCAGAGCAGACAGGGAGTGTGTTTCATGTGGTCTCTAGTCATATAAGTAGGAGCAGAGCAGCTGTGATCTGATAGTGATGGAGAACACCTTGTCTGAGTGACTCTGCCCTGGCCACTAGTGACCAGCAGAGGGTGCTGATTCACCCCACCCTCCCTCTGGTCTGACGTAGAGCAACGAAGAGCTGCTGACCAGCTTTGGATCAGTCTGGATAAATCAAAGCAAACATATTGACAAAAAGCCTAAACGAAGTCTTTTCCTAGATTAAAGATTTTTCCCGATCTTCATCAAACCTCCAGGAATTAGATTCACTCTTGAATTAAATGATCTGAAACAGATGGGTTTGTGTATATCAAACAGGACTTGCAGACAAATCGATGTGAACAATATCCAGGATAGAGGTCAATACACCCACCAATAATCTGTTGTGATTCTCTTGTCATGAATCTCTCAGGTGTTTCAGATCCCTGTAACGTCTTACAGTATACAGTGCTGTACAGAAAGTGATGTGAGAATGGAATAAGGGGTTCACTGTGTACAGTACTGGACATGATGGCAACTTTAAAAGTGACACATTTAAATGGCATTACATACGTCCAGATTAGGGAACCTGTTTTAATTGCGGCCGTGCTTTGAGGAGCAGGGCTGTGTAATAGGAGCTGACAGACGTATGATATGAGTCCTGTGATCACTTATTAGACTACAAAGGCTGTGGCTGCTCCTCTCTGCTCTGCTCGCCCTCCCATTCATTTACACTGTGATTGACTGTTTTATTTCAGGGACAGCTCCATTAGTTATATTTCGATGAGTGGTCGTTCGTCAGAGAAAATTATTAAAAGTAATCATCTCATCCGGGTTGTCTCTGTGTGTAGGTAGGCTCCTCTGATCACCCAGTATTCATGTTACATCATTGTATATGTTTGTTTAACCCTTAAAACAGACATTTGCAATTGGAGGAGGAAGGGAGACTTTTCCCAATGTGCTTGTGGTTTCATACAATGCATATGAAGAAACAAAAAACCTCAGTGCTCATATTCAAAGGATTATTTTTAATTTCCAAGTGTGTCTGAGACAGGCCCATTTGCATAGAGCCTGTCTCAGACACACTTGAGGATGATGCTCATTCACAGACTTGAATGCATCACACAGGCACACACAGATAACTTAACATAGTATCATTACTTTTGTCAATACTTCTTTCATGATACTGTAGCTATGCAGTATAAGGCAATGGAAGAGCCAGACCACAAAATAAGCTATTTACTAGTATGCATTCACTATAGCACAATTCAGAAATCACAGTTTGGGTTCTGGGTTCAAGAAGTGTAACTAACAACATAGTAAGATATAAATGCTATTAAAACTTTAAGATAAGGTGTAAATCCTCACTATTAATAATATATTACAGAAATACTAGCAACTAGCTCCAAGCTTTAGGCACAACAGGTCCTCTTGTCTGTTCATGAATCCATCCATTGCTGTAGATAAAATGTCCTTATCACTTCTTCTCCAGGCCGAAGATCTCTGGGCTCTCAATGAGGATGAACTCCACTATCTGGTTCTGATAAACCATGTTGACCGCCATGTTCCCACAGTCCAGCTCAGGCCACATGAGTGTCGGGCCAAACACGATGCTGATGCCTTGTGTCGACATCAGGTTTTTCCGTGAACACGTCAGAATCCTGCAGAGAGATAATGGTTAAATTATCTGGGAAAACAAGAGAGAGCTTTGATTTAGATGGTTGAGATTGAAACAATGGGATATTAACTCATGAGTCACGAAACGAGGCTTTTCAAGTCAACATCAATGACCATCACAAAAACAGACATCTCATTGCTACCGGAAAATGTTGGATCATTTCTGCACACATTCAGTAGATTTGTTAGCAAGGCTGATTTTTACCCTTCAATAGCCCCTGTTGAAAACATCTCTTATTTCAGTATTGGTAACTCTGTATATCATTTGTGCACCCAGCTTTGTGTACTCAAAGATCCAAAGATGTGTACTTTCACTTCATGCCACACATTCAGCACCGGCAGTCAACTGCGGAACATCTATTGACTCTAATGTATCTGAATAGGGAAAGTTACAAAATAAATCTGGATGGAGTTTCAGTGTAGAGAGGAGGTCTGGAGAAGGTTTGGGGACTGGATAAAACAGGGGCAGGAAATTAAGAAGCACATGCAACTCTTGTACATTACGTACATGCTGTACGATTCTATGCCGCAATGAGGAAACTGTAGATGATATTCTCTACTGTACAATCTGCAGTGACCTGCTTTTGTTTCACTGTACAGATTGCCTCGCCTTCTTCCTTGGCCATAATCCATTAGATATACTGTATATTCCATTACCTTGACATGAGCAGTATGCTATGCAGGGTGTATATGAGGACTCAGTGGTTGTACTTTCTGGAGAAAGCACAGAGAATGTGATACAGGGAGGCTTTTTGAGAAGTATTCTTCCTGAGCTGAGGCTTGGCTATGGGACAAAGACCCAGGCAGGCCCAGGCAGGGGGACCCACTCCGCTCCAGTCTCTACTCCCTCTGTGGAGGAGGCTGCCGCCCACAGGCCTCTGGGCCCATTATGGAGTGAGGCCTGGAACGGGATGGAAGGGCTGTGGCGTGGGGCGCATCTCCAAGCTGTCAGTGGGATCTTGACGGAGCGTTCTGAGGTGGGATGGGGTCCCTCCGTGCCCAAAACAGATCCACACAGGGCCTCTCAGCAGATAATTGCATCCAAAGGTATTGTCAGGGTGCCAGGATTAGGCACTGCAGCGCCTGAAGCTGGTCTTTTCGAAAGCCCTAAGTGATGTTATCTATGGCTTACATGTCATAAAACAAAAAGCAAAATAAAACAACAGTCTGAATATTTTTTCCATTGCCTAAATGTAGTGCACATGTATAGTAAGAAAACACACTAGAAAAGTTCAATATGATTTCTTTCCCTTTTTCCCCAAAGTATGGAGTATTCTTTGTGACAACTACTATAATAGTTAAGTTAACATAACATCTAGCCGATGTAAAGGCAGATGTACAGGTATGCAAGAGCTCAATCAGGATAGACATCTAAGATGGACTGACATTCACATTAGGGATAGTCTGTCTAAACAGTTGATTTCAGTGCTACAGTATATGTCAATAAAACACGTGTCTGGAAAGGTCACGATCAGGCTGTATCTCTCACCAATGGAAATAGGCCTCTAAATCGTTAATCATGTGGGATGGTCAACATCTTGCTCTGCCACATGTCATTATAATATCGACCCAGCGTGTTCAGGCCATGCATATTTCTCAAGCTCATTACTAAGAGAAAGGCACGATGATGATAAAACCTGACACAATCATTATGAATAATTATCCTCATCTCACTTTAAGCCCAACAAAAATGATATTTTCCATAAAATATGCTATCATGCTACGGTGTCAGAGCGAATCTGTATCAATGTGCTGTGGTAATTTATGTATATTAATAATGTTCAGAGTGCTAGCTTTAGCAATACCAATGTAGCTAGTACTGAACAGTGTGTCCCCTTGTGCCATAATGCTAGTAAGGCACAGAACCCTGATGTCTTGGAAGGAGCTATATTGTGAAAAGAGTGCCATAATTGATTCCAGACGAGAGCACTTACGTTCACAGGTGGGAGTGTAATTGCAGGGAGTGAAATTCACTACCACCTATTTATCGGCGCTAGCAAAGCAGAATTAGAGATTTACTGTCACCGCGTGCACGTGCTGTAAGAACCTGGTAAAATATATCTTTTAGGGGATGACTGGGAAAAACAAAAGTTTACTGAACGCACATACTTGAGGTGGACAATATGATGTGCAAGTGCTTTTTATTTTATTTGAGACTTTCTAAATGCAGTTGAATTCACCTGATGAATAAGAGTTTCTATCCATGCACTTGCCATTACTGTAGGTCTGTGTCTTTGCATGTATTGTGTGTCCATGTGACTAAGTGTTTCGGAGTGTGTCTTGGAGTGAAACCTGATTAAAATGTGTACACGCTATCATTTCCTATTTATGTCTGCAATTAACCTCAGCCCTGTGCCTGTGTACAGTACATCACTGTTCTCTGCCTGTCTGACCATCAGCGTTTTAACTTAATTAGAACACTGCGATGATCTAAGGGTCTGGATTACCATGCCTAATGGTTCACTAATGATCTCAAATAAGGCGACTCAATTATTAAAGTAATTCCACTGTATATTATTATTATTCATTATTAAAGTAATTCCACTGTATATTATTATTATTCATTATTAAAGTAATTCCACTGTATATTCACAGAAGGAATACATCACCTTAGTTCTCAGGATCATTCTGCCTCGGCACAACGGAGACTGGTATAACTTTGTGTAGACTAGCTATTCCTCATCTCCTCTTCCTCTGACTACAACGGCTACAACCTCTAACACTAGCTATACTTACAGGAAACAAAATCACACTTCAAATACTTCACACCCAAACTTGCAAGTAATGACTAGTCACCAACACCCTGGCACAGTGTTTCCAAAAAGCCATGGTGGCATACACAGCTCATATCAGCAATGTCCATCCTACCCTACCCAGAGAGCTGACCAGAGGGGACTCGTGATTTGATCTGACGAATCATTGATGTATCCTACATGAGCTGACGTGCACGGCCCAAGATGCCAATGGTAATTAATTAGCATCTAGTTTCTCCAGGCGGGGCATGACAGAAAATGAGAGCTGGACCATGATGGGGTCCCCTCCTTCTTCTCCACCTCCTCCTCCTCCCCTCCTCCCCTCCTCCTCGCCTGGAAGGCTCCTCCTAATTGGGTCAGGATCACTGACTCCTTCAGGATCATGGGACAGATAATAAATTGAGGTGGGGATGGGAAGAGAGAGAGAGGAAGGGGCAGGGAGCCGGAGGAGGTAGGGACGAGGAGGAGAGGGGATGGGGGGGTGGTCTAAAGCTCGAAGGTTGAAACTATAAGTGTCAGTCTCGTAAAGTGAACAGACAGCGCCCCATTTGAACTAAAAATATCCCATGGGACCAAACATTTGAGTTGAAGTGTTGAAAAGTTTCCAAGCAGCGAGCATCTTCTTGGTGCACTATGGTTAAACAACACTGCATTGGATCATGGCAGTTGAGAGCCAATCATAAGAGCTGTCCTAGACAGACCTATGTCATCCATTCTGGTTCAGCAGCACCCATTGATTTTGATTCCTCTCCTAGCCTCGGCTGAGGCTACCTATCACACCTATAGAGGTTTGTTTTCCACTCTGTAGTAAGGTCAGCAGGAATTGAAAGCCCATGGATTTTTTTAAAGCCCTTGTGGTAAATGGTACCATGAACAGCAGTGACAAAAACACGTAGAAAAAGGAGAATAAATAGAATGGCTAAGTGAAGGTACACTTCAGAGAATCTGGTTTCCTTGACCACATCATCACAATGCAAGTACACAGCTCGATATTGAAGCCAGACCCTATGGATCGGGGGGAAAAGGAAACACTGGTTCCACACAGGCAGAGAATGAAGCCACAACAAAGCAGTCAGAAAACTTCATAGACTCCTACATTACTGAAGGCACAGACAACCCAGCCAGGACCGAAATAAAACCGCTCAGTGAAGCCTGGGATCATAAACCACTCTTCCTTCTGGAATAAAAGTTGTTTAATATGGGAGGCAGGGACACATTCACACACTCTGTAATCTCATTTGATATCCTCGATAAGGCAACATGCACCACTGATAAGCGTTTGTCAGCGTAAACTTCGTACTCTCATTCTTTACCTCTAATTGTCTTTATAAGATGTTCCCCCTCTTTTTGTTCTCTGGCAATCTCAGAGAATGCTTTATACACTGTGCCTGTGTGCCCTCCAATGCTGCTATGCTCTTTTCTTTGGGGGGAAAAAAGGCAAATAATAAATGTAAAAAAATCACACATGATCCCAATTTACTGTGGTCTGGTGTGAAATTTAGATTAGGCAAACGCATCTAGCCTATGAGAAATAAAGAGTGGAACTGGAAGTGAACGCGGTATGGAGCGAGACAGAGAGCGAGAAAGAGGGAGAGAGAAATAAGTGAATTAGAGCTAAACCACATCAATAGGTAAGGGTGTGGTAGCCAAAGTCCTGGATCTGGTCCCTAGGGGCCCGTTCTCCTGCCATTCTGTCACATGAGACGTTCTGGCTTGATTATTTGCATGGTGAGAGGGCAGGGAGAAGTCATTTTGTGGTGGGGGCAGACTTGGAGGCACTGCCTGGGATTTACTCTGTCCCCACAATCCCCGCGCAATGAAACCGTGTGAGCAAAACAATGTGTCAGTAACATTACTTCACTCAGTCCATTGATAGTTTTTATGAGGATATTATTCAACATATTCTATTATGCAAAGCTGCATAAAGGAGCTGCAAAGAAGAGCTGAGAAGGACTGAGAAATAGGATAGAAATGCCGCTGAAACCATTCCTTGAACTAGGTGTGTCATTGCTGAAAGAGAGAGGGGGAACGAGAGGTAGAGATTGGAAGATAGAGAGAAAAGAGAGAAAGGAGAGAAAAAGAAAGAGCGAGAGGAGGGAGACAGAAATAGAGAGAGAAAGAAAGAGAGAGATAAAGAGATAGAGATGTTTTGGGGTTATCTCTGCAGGCAATTCTGCATGGGGATATGAATGGGGGATTTGGACTTATTGAGGGACCTGGCATTCGAAAGCAAACAGACAAACACACACACGTCCTCTGCTGTAGCCAAGGGGTATGTTCCAGTTAGGGAGGGGCTCATCAATCTAAAATGAGTCATTTGGCCTCCTGTGTGGGGTGGTAAATATGGAGAAGGGTAAGATGGGATAGAACACCTCTCCTGGGACATGGGTTTAGCCATATGGCCCCTTTAGCCTGGCCAGGACAGTCAGAGTGGACCGGGGCCAGGCAACTTGCACACGCAGGCAGCACTGAGGTCATTTCCCCCTGTCCTACACACATGGGGCCGGGATGCCACGGCCGGGTGGGGGGAAGGGGGATAGGAGGGTCATACGTAACTTTCTCCAGAGCTTGATGTTTTAGTGTGACCTCTCTGTCACCCTTTACTGTACGTTTGACCCTCTGTTGTCACTCTACTTTTTAAAAACACTGGGCTAATAGAAAAAAATGACTATGAGTTAGTAGTACTACTACTGTAGTACTATAGCATTCGCCTACCGCATTCTACAATCCATCCGAATTCTGGACATTGAATACAACATGTTCCGGCTGTGCTCCAATGACATTAACAGGCTGTCAACTTACTTCTGCAGGTGTCTGAAGAGTACTCTCATGGTGTCCTGGTTGGGTTTAGGGAGCTGAAGTACTAGCTTCTTTATCACCTGCACCTTCTGCTTGCCAGCCTTCGTCTCTGTTCCGAAGGAAGATTTGGAGGAATATCGTTAAGTGGCAACACTATAAAGATTGATTATCCAAGTGTAGATGTTTGTCTGATTATTCACATTCAATTCAAGAGTAAGTGAGACTTTACTTAGTTTAAAAAAAAATGGATGGTCATTATTGTTATTACTGGAAACCATTAGAGCCTTTCTGTTACTGTAACACAACACTTGGCTGACCAATTAGCCATCCCAAGGGAACCTCCCAGTCTCCAATGGGGAGTCAGATGGGCCCTTACCCATAATGCCTTATATAGATGGCAAACTGTTTGGCGACATTGTGTCTGACCTATGACCCTTATAAATGGGTAGCATCCATCATGTTGTGCTAGCTGATGGGTAACACTCTTAAGACTGCACCTCCTCTCCTGATACACACTGTTCTGTAAGAGGAATACACCAATGAAATTTCTCAAACAATGTGCATGTCTTTCAATGAGACTTTATTTGATTGTAATCAAAACAAATAGAAACCTAACACTATGGTCAGATGAGTTAGATAATCCCAGGGAGAAAATCCTCGATGATTTAGTCCTCATAGGGGCCAGGCCAGGTGGGGACGTCAATACAACCAGTCCAGGGATCAAGCTCCTTTTCCAACCCTGAATTCCACCCCAAAACAACTTTGCGTGTTATTAATCTGAACAGATGTTTGCTTTCTGTATTGCTACTCCATTTAGGAAGAGTTGGGGAAACACGTGTGAATGTGTGTGTTTGTGTTGATGTATTTGCTGAAGAGGGAGAGAGTGAAAAGTACTAAAATAGTTTTTGTTATAAAACAAGACAAATCCAGTCCTCAATCCCTGATAAATATGACAAGAAACTGCAACACTCAGTAACACATCTATAGTCCAAAAACTGTCCCACCCACTGTGGCACTACAGCCATGCAACACCTCCCATCCAATCTGTTGAAACCTGCTACC
The DNA here is from genome assembly GCF_034236695.1 of Oncorhynchus nerka. NCBI lineage: Eukaryota > Metazoa > Chordata > Actinopteri > Salmoniformes > Salmonidae > Oncorhynchus > Oncorhynchus nerka. The sequence continues at coordinate 49,095,022 of NC_088398.1, read as the reverse complement.
TGTTTTTTTATATCGACATCCTGCAAAGAGGTGACAATAACCTCATGCTTGTTCTACCCTCCCTGTACTCACTGCTCAGCATCCTTCTCTGACCTCCAGAGGAACCCACAGGTTAGGTTAACACTAATGGCCTAATGGAGTCTACTCAGCTCTGCTTGTTCTCATTACCCCAGGTTGTTAGCAGACAGAGCCGCAGAGCGAGGCGAGGACAATGTTTGGCCCCCTGTCTGTCGTACCGTGGAGGCTCCCCTTGAGCACGGCCAGAGCAGATGTCTGCGTGTACACCGAGCTGGCACAAGCACAGGTGGCAGATGCCCACGTCGGGTGCCAACCCTGCCAGTTGGGCACAGATGGACAAACCCGTTCTGGGAGAGAGAGTAGGGCCCCTGACCTTCTGCTCTAGGTGAGCCTAGCCTGAGCTACGCTCTGCGCCGGCCCGGCAGGATGGAATGTGTGGCAGCTTTCCCTGCCTGGCGGACAGGCTGTCACTCTGAACAGAGTTTTCCTGTTTAGTTTTTGTCCTCAGTATTAACTATGACTGGAAGTTATCACTGAGATTATCTGAATTGACTAGAGATGACCCACTCTGAAATAGATCAGGCGATATATCTGTTAAGTACAATGCAGAACTGTTTATAAGAGGCACCTGCTGCTACACAACTAATCAATAGTAGGCCTCACCCTAAAATATTTAATCTAGTCTACATTACTGGCACAAAGGACATGATTCATTCATTACTTTGCCGTTGGTGGCTGACATATTGGAGATGCCCCTCAGCTCACCATTGTGGACAGATGGCGAGGACAGTGTCATTAATTTAAAGCAGGCTGAAATGCCCTGTTAGGATTATAGCATCTACATTTGCTGATTCACTCCAACGTACCACACACTGAAACATACAACCTGACCCAAAAGTCACACAGGGTCATATAATATGGCACTGGATGAGCAATGGAGCCAGATGAATACGGTTAATACTGCTCTTCACACAACTACTCTAAACCAGAAGATCATTTTCAGCCTTCGTATAAATTAAGTTGTGATTATTTAATTGACTGAGCTGACTTTTGGCAACCATAGCATGCATAGAACATTAAGTGTGGTACCATTTCCTGGAAGAGCCTATTTCCTTTTTTTTTGCAAATCCAATATGGTTATGAATCTGGCATGAACAGGAGTAAAGCCTCTCAATGATGGGAAACATCTCAAGGGATCGAGCGTACCCCACAGAAGACTAAACGAACATTAGTCATGTCAACTTTAGTCCCCGGCTGCAGCATTAGGCAGCTTTTGGGCACCTAGAGGGGATTGAGTGATTTATGAGCTGCTATGACAACAGACCATTACAACTCCCCATCCAGGTCTGTATACAACAACACAAACAAACATGGCTGTGCCAATGAAAATCAATACTGTGTATGGGGTGTAAACCAAGGAATAGTCCTTTGATCCCAAACAAATATTTAAGAATTGCTGATCTGTATAGATTGGAACAAGAAGGTAAATGCCAAACAAATGCATACAAACTTCGTTTTTTTTTGTAGTCTGTAAGCTTACAAGCATTTCCACTGCACTTTTTATACCTGCTGTAAACGGTGTATGTGCCAAATAACATTTGATTTGTTTTGTTTTGAGGTATCAAGTTGGGACAATACGATTTATGGAATTGTAGACATTTTTGCATTTGTGCAAAGCTACTTTCCCAGTTATTAAACATTCGCAATGTAAATCTTAAAACCCAATGTTAGTCATTTGAGAATGTCAATAGCTGTATATTCATAGAGATTTCTGTGAGAACCAATTACTGTACAATAGCCTCAAGTTTTTCTTCTCTTTTCGATTTCTGATAAGTGTTTCAATCGGTGACACAGTGACTAGATACACATTCAGCATCTAAACCTCTGTGTATATAATCCCATTATAAACGGGGGAAATGTATTTTGTTTCAGGAAATCTAGCTGTACAACCTCATCTCCAGGCTTAGTGTACTGCATGGCTCACTAAAGCCCCGTCAAGGCAAATATTAGCAGAAAGCAAATAATCCTGCAGGTTGTGATTAAGATTTTAAATGGATCCCAATTGTGTGCTTTTGGTTAATGAATAACAAAGTCTTGGAGGATGGTGTCTGTAATTTATTAAACATGAAAAGCTCCTTGATGAAATATAGAAACTAGATATTTTTGCATTTCAAACGATTTGCATGGCCAGCTTACTTGCATGCAAATTTGTTTTTAGAGCGTTATAAAAAGAAATGAACTAATAAGTACCATTGAATGCCCCCATTTCATGAAAAGGTAGCATCTTCAAGTATCTTGATCAAAGGTAAAACTTAATTATGAGGAATTATTATTCTCAAACTGAAACGTTATACCTACCAATTTAAGAAGTCTCAGCACAGTAGCACAGAAGTGCAGAATTTCTAGATAGTTTTTTTCCCTAATTTGTTCAATCTTTAATTGCATATTCATGAGAGTGCTTTGCACCACATTCCCCATTACAGAAAATACACAAACATAATTAATACTCATTATGAACACAGGTCCTAAGTTAATAATCCATCTGTGATTATGATGAGTGCTCTGTATGCTCTCAATAAGTCAGAAATAGAAACAAACCAAACAATGTCAAACTAATAAAAACAACTCCTTTCTATGCTACAGGACTTGTAGGGCTCTGGGCTCTCTGCCTTTCTGTGATGTGCGCTTTGTATTTGAGTTAAGACTATAGAATGCTATTCTTTCCTACTTGTAATGGTGATTATCAACTAAACTACGCCAGATCATGAATACGTGCAATTATTCATATGCAAATGATGTGTCTCTTTGAAGCTTGAGAAGTGGTGTGTAACCCAAGCTGACCTGGAGATAGCGAGGATATCACCATTATAACCACAAACGCATTTCAAACAGATACCAAACACTATAGAGAAATGTGATTCTCTCTTACGTTTGTCATGTACAGGCATTTTGTCTTCCCTAATCTACAGTATTATCATAAATACTGAACCCACATTGGTAAAGTTATTGCTTAAGTGGGTGAATCAACCAACCCCAACTGAGACACAATAGATTCCCTCGATTCTCTCTGCAGTAATGTTTTTCTGCTGTGTTTCTGTTTCTGTGTCAGTATGGTGAATAAATAAGAGCCATGTATAAAACTGTGCTAGCTAGTTAATGAAGAGAAAGTCCCTGGCTTGGTGGAGATGCGGAGGGAGCAGTATTTAGACTTCTCTCCTCGTCTGTGTGGCCCAGTTACTAACTCACATGACTCCATTTCCATGGTTACTGAGGGCATAGACAAGGACCAAACAACTTGGGAAAATATGCATCTTTTTCTAATTAGCATTTTTGAATTAACAGCAGAAGAATTTTAAGGATGCCAGCCAATCTGAAGTTCTGGGAGCCAAACATTTTAATAAAATCACTTATGTTTAAGAGAGTTCAAATCTTTGTAAATATCAACAGTTAAACACACACATGCATGCATACAGATAGCATCCACTCATCCATGAACATGTAACATCTTAGTTCTTGTAACCAGTGTAAAAATGTCTCAACTCAAGACTCCGCTCCTCCCCCGAAACATTTACACTTTTACGGCAACACTATCAATGCCGCCACCATCCTCTACAAAACTATAGAAGCAGTGCTCGAACGAGATCAAGCTCAATTCACCAGTGTTTGCATTGATTTGCTTGCGAAACAAAAAGGAGCGTTTGTCTGCGAGACAGGTGGCTGGAGATTCCAGATACCCCTCTCCGATACTGAGGCCCACATGAATAATAGAACGTGGTAAGTTGGTGCCAGGATCACGGCCTGCAAACACAGCTGCTCCTCTCAGCCTTCCAAGAATGAACAGCTCACTTGGAAGGGAGACAGGGAGACAAGGCCTGCATGGACACCACCTGAGGACCTCAGACTGAACAACTCATCAAACCTACGGGGCTGAGAGGGAGGGAGGGGAGGGAAGGGGGCATCTGTTCATACAAAAGTAGAGAGAAAACAAATGAAACAGGAGACCAGAGAAAGAAAGAAAGAAAGAAAGAAAGAAAGAAAGAAAGAAAGAAAGAAAGGGAGGTGTCGGACTGAAGATATGATAAGTGTTTGCATTGTGCTTAGGATATTTAGGAGATAACAATATCATGTCTCCATTATCTGTGGCTGAGAAAATCCTTTCATATGATGTGAATGGACTGGACTACATCCAATGCTACACTCTCCATCATGTTGTAGTACTTGTAAGTCTTTTTGTCCAATGGGACCCAAGCGCTTGGCCCATGATTCCGGTAACGACACTGGCCATTGGTAACAACACATGCACACTGGCCATGGTTCCAGTAAGCTGCAACACTGTTGGCTCTTGGAACGGTGGTTTCAATTAGAGACCTGGTGATGTGTACTGAAACCTGCTTAATCAGCTCACCTCCCGTCCACACAAGCCACGGACCCATAGGAACTCCCCGTAATGCAACCCCATTACAGGGCCAGCCAGCAATGGGCAACGCGACTCTGATGCTGACGACCCATCATCTCCATCACCAGGAGACTCTCTCCCTGTCTCAAGGTCCTACATGGGACATGAAGTCAAACAACTGTTTACTAATAATGTGTTGGCTGCAGATTAGGCCTTGCTCTCATGTTCTGGACAGTTCAACCAGCTCATTATCTTGGACTAGGACTAGGTCGTCTTACATGACGTGAGGCAGGTGATTGCCATGTGCTGATGCTAAATCTTCACAGTCTTGTTTTTCAGTATCTTTGCAATATAAATTAATGGTGTACGTCACCATATGGTCACTAATGCATCTATTTAGCTGCACAACTACATTCACTTAGTGGCGAATCTGTAGTGACTCCACCCCTGGCCGTTTCATCTCTACAGCGGAGCATGGCGTACCAGGTTATCCTAATTACACCTCCTGCTATGAAGGGCTTCCTACACTGCTAATTAGTTGTCTAAACGCTGTCTGAGACTCATCAGCCGTGCACATACTTATCTGATTAACTGGATGTAACCACCTTGAGCGCCAGAGGGGATTCTGGCCTACATTCTGGAGCATGTAAATATTTATTGCCAAATTATAGCACCACCTTGGGATTGTTTTCGCAATCTGTTTCCGGGGGCTTCGAGGGTCTCAGAGAGAATATTTGGGTATGGGATGGGACAGCATTGACAACAGCAGGCACTTTTGTACAAATGACACATATAGAACAAATGAAAAAATAAATAAGGGGTAGAAGAAAAAGCATTATTCAATATAATTTCCTTATGTTTCATCCATGGAGCTCAGGAGAGAGCTGATGCTCCCTGTATTCCAACCCTGAGGTGGGGTTACAGGGCCCAGGTAGCATTTCAACACAAGTGCACAACCTTTAACAGTATTGTTTACACAAGGTTAACACTGGCGTCAGTAGGACGGCGGCTAGGGTGGGAGCCGGAACAATGGCATGATGGGGGTTAATGTGTGGTGGGTGTGTGTGTGTGTGTGGTGTGGTGAAGTAGAGTGGAAGTACGTCGACACATGACTGTGTCAGATCTGATCTTGTGTTAGCTTCTGTCTGGACCGCCAGCCCTGGCTGTCGTGACCTTTGACCTGTGGAATTCCCCCCCACTAACCACCAGGGGATGCCAGGGGTGCGAGAGAGAGGTGACCCCCATCACAGTTCGACAGCGACCTCTTTTGACTGGACAGATCGAGAGAGGCAGAGGACTCTGCAACCTATTTGAGACCACCTGGTGTAAGTGGAGTCAACAATACAGTACATTGTACATGAAGCACAGAAAGAAATCCTGTACATACTGTGTAGATCTATCTGAATGTTTGAAGAGTTTACTCACCGCCTCCAAATGCAACCTAAAGTTCTAACTCTGAGGTTGTTCTCCTCTGGGCCCATACATACTGTATGTGCCAAGTGACCATGTGGAAAGATGGCTATTGATTTCACCCCTGTTGCTTAGCAGAGAGTGGAGTATCAACTTAGCATACTGTACCACAGCTCAATCCTCAGTGGTCTTTCTCTCTCTCAGCCTCTCTGAATGAAAAATCGTTTAGTGTTTAAGTGAGCTGCCTTGAGGACAACGTTTCTAGAGGCAAATAAAAGCGCATGGAGTACAGTATAAACAGGATTAATGCTAACACACCACAGGGCCTGATGCATATGTTACTATGTAAAACCCAGGCAAGCCTGCCTATTTCACTGGTAGAATAGCAAACGTTACACAGTTCTGACACAAACCGTTATTAATCTGGATCTGGAGAATTTCATTGCATTCCATATTTTCAGTCTTCTTGACCTCAAAATGAAAGTGACTGAAATCTGACTGCAAGCGCAAGCTTTGCGAATATGCTGACACAAACTAATGTGCTGATGACAACAGCAAAACATCTAGGCTGTATACTCACTGATGGCCTCCACAAACAGCTCAAATAATGGGAAGGGAAACAGGGGCTCTGGCAGCTCCCGGAAAAACATCTTGAGTGCCCCGGTGACGACGTGGATGTCCTCCCATTGGCTGTCGTCCAGGTTAAACTCCTCCTCTGGGACAACACCAGGAAGAGAGGGGGCAAGAGAGAGGGGGGAAGAGGGGGAAGATTTGGAGAGAGGTGGGAGTGGGAAACAGAGAAAGAGAGAAAGAGAAGGAACAGGAGCAGTGAGAGAGAAAGAGAAAGAGGGAGTGAGAGAGAGAGAAAAAGAACAGGAGAGGGAATAGAGAGGGAACAACAAAGCTTTAATTGGGAGAATTTGCAAAGGCTAATTACTATGCTAATGTTTACCTGCTAACAGCGGAGCTCGCTAACAGGCTCCCAGCTACCCAGAGGTCTGATGAAGCCACATGTGTTGGATTGGGTTTCTGTTCTAGACTGACATATACCCTCTGTTGGAATCAGTTAGTTCTGATAGGGCTGAGAATAGAGAAAACCCCTGGTAGTGACAGAGACAGGCCATCAGGTGACGAAGTGATTCAGAGGCACCAGGCTCAATATGCCACAGGAGGAGTGCAGGATGATCCAAAGCCAAGATGACAGGCCTGGAGGTCTGAAGACAGTGGAATGGTACAGCACAAAGTCATATTATGCTGTATGTTGAAACTGGAAATAAGCAATCGTTCGTTTCAGACAACCCTGTTACATGATAATAGGAATATAGTGCCTAGTGAACTTCTGAATCATTTTCATATAGATAATTATCTTAGAGAGATTTTATCCATGCTTTGAAATTAGAGTAATGTATTTGGCATGTCAAGATGATCTTAGATCTTCCCTTCCATCCTAGGCCAACCAAAAACAAAGGCAATGTGTTGGAAAGCCAGAGTCATAGAGAATTACATAAAGCCAGAAGGGTATTTCTTTCTTTTTTTCTGCACAGTTTTAGGTACTCCCTAGAAAAAAGTCCAGACTTTCAATTAGCCAGCCTCTCCAGTGTGTGCACTTGACACATCTGAGCTGATTGCTAATCAGCCCATAGTTTCCTTGTTTGTATTGAATCCTGGTACAAAACCCACTCAGGGAAACTGAACCTGCTGCGTTCTATGGTCCTGAAGGACATAGTAGCCTACTACATGGTCAATGTTTTCAACCCACTCTCACTTGAGATTGTACTGTACTGGCTCTCTATAACTATGGGGGTTGGGAGCACATTCAGGATAAATGGAATGTGTGGGACAGAATGTAGGCACATGGTGTCATGGTGTCAGAATGCTTGGAATGTGCAAAATGTTGATGATGTCACTCTCCCCTCAATGCCCAGCATCACAAACCACTTCTTTAATCTCTAGGACTGCAGGGCACAGTAACAAATAATGGTGTCTCTAAATAAAAAGAAGGTTTCTAGCCACCTCAAGACAGAAAAATACGTTCCAGAGTGATAAATTAGGCTAAAGGTCAACCAGTCTATTCTTTATTCTCAGAGCCTGGACAACAACAAACGTTCTCTTGTTGGTTTGCTGGAGAAATGCCCCAGGAGTCCTTTACAGGAAACATTGGATAATTCAGATGAAGTACGTAGACGTGTTTCACTGGAGGCCCAGATCTGACTTGAATTCTCATGAGGGATGCTTTATCCTTCCTTTATCTCTGAAAGATCCCATTCTTAAGGTATTCATCAATCATTTTTTATTTGCCAAAGAATGCCTTGTGATCCGTTACTCATTCACCATCAATAGGTCTCTACAGTTATTCATAATTAAGTAGAGTTACTCAGTAACTACCCAGAATCATCCATGATTATTGAAGATGGCGCCAGAGAGGATGGCTGCTGTTTAATTTGCTCTTAACCAACCGTGCAATTTTGTTAGTTTTTTTGCATTGTTTCTTTCTTATTTTGTACATAATGTTGCTACATAATCTCTTATAACCGAAAATAGCTTCTGGACATCAGAACAGCGATTACCCACTTCGAATTGGACAAAGAATGTTTCTTAAATGAGTCAGACGGGAAGGATATACTCCAAAATCCTGAAAAGGCCCTCATCCTGTCATTCGCTGGAAAAAGAAACTGAGATTTTGCGGAAAGAGATCGGGGTGCCTTGTGAGGATCAGGTGACGAGTGGATAATCTGCCGTTCAATCACTGGAAAATAAATTAGATAAACTGAAAGCACGTATATCCTACCAACGGGACATTAAAAACTGTAATATTTTATGTTTCACTGATTCGTGGCTGAACGATGACATTAATAACATACAGCTGACGGGTTATGCACTATCGGCAGGATAGAACAACAGCTTCTGGTAAGACACAGGGCGGGGACCTATGTACATTTGTAAACAACAGCTAGTGCACGATATCTAAGGAAGTCTCGAGGTTTTGCTTGCCTGAGGTAGAGTATCTCATGATAAGCTGTAGACTACACTATCTACCGAGAAAGTTTATCATCTGTATTAAACGTAGCTGTCTACATACCACCACAGACCGATGCTGGCACTAAAATCGCACTCAATGAGCTGTATACCGCCATAAGCAAACATGAAAATGCTCATCCAGAGGCGGAGCTCCTAATGGCCGGTGACTTTAATGCAGGGACACTTATATCAGTTTTGATATAAGGACGTTAAATGTGCAACCAGAGGGGGAAAAAACTCTAGACCACCTTTACTCCACACACAGAGACGCGTACAAAGCTCTCCCTCGCCCTCCATTTGGCAACTCTGACCCTAATTCTAAAATTATATCCTGATTCCTGCTTACAAGCAGAAATTAAAGCAGGAAGCACCAGTGAATCGGTCTATAAAAAGCGGTCAGATGAAGCAGATGCTAAACTACAGAACTGTTTTGCTAGCACAGACTGGAACATGTTCCGGGATTCTTCCAATGGCATTGAGGTGTGCATCTCATCAGTCATTGGCTTCATCAATAAGTGCATCAATGACGTCATCCCCACAGTGACTGTACGTACATACCCCAACCAGAAGCCATGGATTACAGGCATTCGAACTGAGCTAAAGGGTAGACCTGCTGCTTTCAATTAGTGGGACTCTAACCCGGAAGCTTATAAGAAATCCCGCTATTCCCTCCGTCAAACCATGAAACAGGCAAAGCGTCAATACAGGACTAAGATCGAATCATACTACACCGGCTCCGGCGTATAGACTACAAAGGGAAGCACAGCTGAGAGCTGCCCAGTGACACGAGCCTACAAGATGAGCTAAATAACTTCTGTGCTCGCTTCGAGGCAAGTAACACTGAAACATGCATGAGAGCATCAGCTGTTCCGGACGACTGTGTGATCACGCTCTCCACAGCCGATGTGAGTAAGACCTTTAAACAGGTCAACATTCACAAGGCTGCAGGGCCAGACGGATTACCAGGACATGTACTCCAAGCATGCACTGACCAACTGGCAAGTGTCTTCACTGACATTTTCAACCTTTCCATGTCTGAGTCTGTAATACCAACATGCTTCAAGAAGACCACCATAGTCCCTGTGCCCAAGAACACTAAGGTAACCTGCCTAAATGACTACCGACCCATGGCACTCGCGTCTGTAGCCATGAAATGCTTTGAAAGGGTGGTCATGGCTCACATCAACACCATTATCCCAGAAACCTTAGACCCATTCCAATTTGCATACCGCCCCAACAGATCCACAGATGATGCAATATCTATTGCACTCCACACTGCCCCTTCACACCTGGACAAAAGGAACAACTATGTGAGAATGCTATTCATTGACTACAACTCAGCATTCAACACCATAGTACCCTCAAAGCTCATCACTAAGCTAAGGACCCTAGGACTAAACACCTCCCTATGCAACTAGATCTTGGACTTCCTGACGGGCCGCCACCAAGTGGTAAGGGTAGGTAACAACACATCCACCTCCCCGCATCGCAGTGCTAGCTCTGCCACCAGAGATTCTGGGTTCGAGCCCAGGCTCTGCCGGGAGGCTTATGGGGCGACGCACAATTGGCCCAGCGTCGTCTGGGTTAGGGAGGGTTTGGCCGGCAGGGATATCCTTGTCTCATCGCGCACTAGCGACTCCTGTGGCGGGCCAGGCACAGTGCATGCTGACCAGGTCTCTAGGTGTACAGTGTTTCCTCCGACACATTGGTGTGGCTGGCTTCCGGGTTGGATGTGCGGTGTGTCAAGAAGCAGTGCGGCTTGGTTGGGTTGTGTTTGCATGGCTCTCTCGCATGGCTCTCGACCTTCGCCTCTCCCGAGCCCGTACGGGAGTTGCAGCGATGAGACAAGACAGTAACTACTACCAATTGAATACCACAAAATTGGGGAGAAAAAGGGGGTAACAATAATATATATATATATTTTAAACAACACATCCAGCACGCTGATCGTCAACACGGGGTCCCCTCAGGGGTGCGTTCTCAGTCCAGTCCCTTCCTGTACTCCCTGTTCTCTCGTGACTGCACTGACAGGCACGACTCCAACACCATCATTAAGTTTGCCAATGACACAACTGTGGTAGGCCTGATCACCAACAACAATGAGAGGAGGTCAGAGATGTGATCAAGAGAAAGGAGATGATTGTGGACTATAGGAAAAGGAGGACTGAACTCGCCCCCATTCTCACCGATGGGGCTGTAGTGGAGCAGGTTGAGAGCTTCAAGTTCCTTGGCGTCCACATCACCAACAAACTAACATGGTCCAAACACACCAAGACAGTCGTGAAGAGGGCACAGCAAAGCTATTCCCCCTCAGGAGACTAAAATATTTGGCATGGGTACTCAGATTCTCAAAAGGTTTTTACAGCTGCACCATCGAGAGCATTCTGACAGGTTTTATCACTGCATGGGATGGCAACTGCTCGGCCTCTGACCGCAAGGCGCTACAGAGGGTAGTGCGTACGGCCCAGTACATCATTTGGGCCAGGCTTCCTGCCATCCAGGAACTCTTTACCAGGTGATGTCAGAGGAAGGCCCTAAAAATTCCCAAAGACTCCAGCCACCCTAGTCATAGACTGTTCTCTCTGCTACCGCACAGCAAGCTGTACTGGAGTGCCAAGTCTATGTCCAAGAGGCTTCTAAACAGCTTCTACCCCCAAACCATAAGACTCCTGAACATCTGAACATCTAATCAAATGGCTACCCAGACTATTTGCAATGCCCCCCTTTTACGCTGCTGCTACTCTCTGTTATTATCTATGCATAGTCACATTAATAACTATACATACATATTACCTCAATTACCTTGACACTGGGGCCCCCGCACATTGACTGTACCGGTACCCCCTGTATATAGCCCCGTTATTGTTATTTACTGCTGGTCTTTTATTATTTGTTTTTCTTACTTTTCTAAAGGTATTTTCTTAAAACTGCATTGCTGGTTAATGGCTTGTAAGTAAGCATTTCACTGTCAAGTCTACACCTGTTGCATTCGGCGCATGTGACAAATACAATTTGATTTCAACAGAACACACTGTCTTAGTTGTATCCATTGTATCACAAAGAAACCCCCCTAATTGAACTCTATTGGAATCGTGTTGTGTTCATTATATGATATCCAGTAGAAACTGAACTGTATGAAGTCAAGTACTGTCACAAACACTATAACACAGTCAATCACAAGTGAATTAAATGACAGAACATACCTTGGTCAACCAAGAATCGTAACTTCTGGATGGTGGCTAGATTACCACTCACTCTGTAGATGCCATCAGCCTCTAAACCTGGTGGATACAAGTTAGACATTAAACACAAGCAAATTTGACAAGACTACATTTTGATTTGGACTTATATGACCATAAATGACACATTTAGATACAATTCCTGGGTTTTACAATAGACAATGTGTACATGCATTGCAGTGGAATGGATAGTTGACATCTTGCCTAGATAAGGGCTTGGACTTGGACAACATACGGCTCTATTTCACTGTGACATTTTGAGCATTACTTTGATTATAGAGTCTGACTGCCATTTTCTTTTGCATCCAAGTACAGGACACCAGCCTGCCAAACCAGCTCAACAGCATTTGATAGATTGTCATGCTTTCACTGTACATACTCTTAAAAACAAGCCATTTACAAAATATATACATTAAAAAGTGAACAGCATTTAAATACACAAGGCTGGAGGCTTAAAAGTTGAAATACAGGCTAGGCTACAGATTGTAATGCTAAATATTTGAGTCACACTGTTGTCAGTGCAAACTAACACTGCCACTGCTTAGAGGTAGCTGGGGCGACACTTTCCTCTGGCCCTTTCTATCAATTGCTCTAATGAATGTCCGTCCACATTCCCGAGCATTTGACAGTGGCACGCTATGTACTGTACGATACCGCTGTCACTGGTGGGGTAACTTGAGGATATGGTTGACTTGAGAAGTAAAGAAGACGTACGTTTCATTCTTTGCAAGGCATTCTTGTATAACGTCCTGGCTATTTTCTGCAGCTCAAGTGTTAAGATGTCCAGAGGAATTTCACCCCAGTGTTTGGCCCTTTGTTTACATAGAAAGCAGTCAGAAGTTGTTTGTTTGTTCTTTCCCTGCTGTGTCCAGAGCCCAGCCAATGGCCTCCCAAATGTTGTTTGTGTGTGTGTGTGTGTGTGTGTTTGTGTGTGTGTGTGTGCGAGTGAGTGCGTGCGTGTCTAAAGGTTTATTTTCTAACACACTAAAGTCCATCGTGTATCAAGAAATGCAACAGACCTTTAGATCATAATCATTACAGTTAAAAGACGCTCTTAATCATTATTATTTTCTCAGCGTGTTTATCGGGCCACAGCAATTTTACCCCCAGATAACTAATAGTCCTGAACAAATGTTCAGCCAAAACCACAAACGGAACCCATTACACAAACACATAATTCAGTCTCAATTTCAGCGCGTTATAAACAGTCTGAAGTGGACTCGGAATTGGACGCGGACCAGGAGTGAGTGATTTGGGATGCCGAGGAGCATTTTCCTCAGGGTTCAGTGCCTTTGCCTGGCCAGCTATGTGACGGAGCCTGGGAAACTACCGATCACACACATTGTGTGAGAACACTACGAGTCAATGACCGGGATGCACGTCTTATAAAACAGGCACTCTCAACTGTAGGTCTTTTCATATTCACTCTCAAATGTCAAAACAGAGGGGGAAGTGTAAACAGTGGTGAAATGCTGAAGCAGCTACTGTAACTGTATGAGATGAAGCATCACTGAGGTGGACAGGCCGACTCGACAGGGTCAGGGTGTGGAGAAGGGTCAAACTCCCAAATACAGGAGGACAATACAGTACATACTTCCCCCACACATCTTATCCATTGTTGATTTATTTCCCATAAACAAAGTATTAATTAAAAATAACAATTTTAGTAAAAGTGCATACCTCTTTTTTCGACGGCCTCCACACACTGCCTGACAAACTTTGGCACAGTGGTCCCTTCCCGCTCGCAAAGTGCCAACAAGTGACATCCAAACACTCGATCTGTGAGGAAAAAAATACATGATTTGTTCAAGTAAAAAAATCAATTTCCCAGAACTACTGAACTAGAGACAGTGTAAAAATATAGATATTAGCAGTAATCACCAGATATTGCATTTAATTGCATCAAAAGTCCTCAAACGTGGAATGTGTTGAAATGTCTGTTTTCAGATCTCGGGAATTTTGGTGGAACGGTAAAAGGTCTGTTTAATAAGTCATTCCATTCACGCTTGAAAAATCTCATTAATACTGTCCATTGATCATCATCATCATTATGTGGAGGGATAGGTAATTATTTCATAGCATGAGTAGTAACACTCATCGCTCTTGACTCATACTGCCCTGCTTTCCTCTGATGGCTGTTTCCAGAACAGTGCTACTAACAGTAGGCTACATGGATTCCACGGCCACATTGGTAAAGGATAAACAATCTAATGTTTAATCACACACTTAGCATTTTATCGCTAACATTTTTTCCCATGAACCCTGAGAATCCCAGGCCGCTTTGCTCCAATCAGAGGAAGAGGGGGGCCACATTTTCTTGCCTTATATGAACATTCCCATTGCTTCATTACTCTACTTTTGTCCATTTAAATGTACTAAGGCGTCCCTCATTTAACCTGTCCTTACTGGCAATAAACTCAGGCTTCTGTGGTCACTAACTCTGGTCAGTTAATCTCTAGTAGACGCCCTATAGGGCTAGCAAAAGCTAGGGTTAGCAAAGCATACCTCATCAATCATAGACTGGAATTCAAACTGACTGTGCACAGAGGTACACTTTCTCACTCATCAACTGGCTTATGTTACATTATCGGGACTCTTGAACAGTGCTGTCTCTCTAGCACTGTGCAACATCAAAGATCGCCCTCTCTTGTTTATACACTGGAGGGAAGTGTGCACCAAATACATAAATGACTGCAAGCGCGGCACCTTTGCATACAAAATGCACTTCCCAGTGCTCGGCAGATAAGCAAGAGAAAAGACGAGGGAGAGGGGAAGGGGGCAGAGAAATGGAGCAAAATTACCCCTCCTAAAGGAATTCAAATAACCCTCGCGTTGCATGGATTTAATTTGCATTCTGAAGTACGATAGGAAAGGGGGAGGGGGGGAGGGGGACCTGATTTGAGGAAGCACACTCTCTGAAGTGGCTTGCCCACCAGCCCTGCCAAATAGGACAGTCTGGAGGCCACCTGCCCCACTCCTTAATCCAGAAGTATTTCATTTATTCCGTCAATAACGTCCTCTCCCTTTGATCTAGCGTTTGTCCCGTGGACACAACATTAAAGGGTCTCCTTGAAGCTGGGGGAAATTCCAAATACCGTTACCTTCTTCTAAGGATTGCAAATGTGCTTAAATATGCCCTTTAATGGTGTATTTTCCTTCAACCGTGAGCTCAATAAATTAGTTCCCCCTTAGAGGAATGGATTCTGTGGTTGCCGGTTGGATTGGCATGGTTTGTTCAAGTAAAATGCATTCAGTTTAATTTTATCAATCACTGTTGTTCTGTGACTCCTAATAAACGTGGAAAGACCTTTTCAAATCAGTATAATAACTCATTATCATCACTAGTTATTCTATATTTACAATCAATTATAAAATAAATTGTGACATCTGGGAATATACACACAGTTAACTCTCTTTTTTCTTATTGGAAGGGGCTGTCATAGAAAAAGATGACAAAATGTACAACACATTTTGAACGATTTGTGTTCTTCACAACATGTGAGGTGTGCTGGAAAATAACACACTTATACTGGTACATTTAAAACAGAATACTGTGATACCTTTGATGATGCCTTTCTCCTGTAGAGTCTTCATAGAAGGCCGCCTTGAGATGAACTTTTTGAGTCTGTTCTTCACCCCAATCTTATCAGCACTGTCCGACATGCTGTAGGTGAGCTTGGTAGACTTGAAAACTTGTCAGGAACACACAGACACACGGTTAAAATATGCCTTTACAATGTTCAGCCAGTAAAGTGGAGGTGGATAGCATGGTTCCCCTCATCTCTCTACCTGACCCTCGCTCTTCCCCTCTCTCTCTCTCATTAGAGTCCCAGTGTTATTTATTAATTAGGCATCCTTCCAGGGGTCTCTCCCATGGCTGTCTTTTTCTATTATTCATTCCAATTGAACTTCTCCATGTCTAGAGGAATTCCCTGTCGTTTTTTTAAAGTCCGGGTGCTGCTTGTCATTCTAATAAAAACGAACACTGCTCCTCCCAAATGAATCAAATGACCTATTTTTGTCTACGGACTAGCTTTGCCATAAAAGAAACAAGTCGAATATATTTATTATATTACAGTTGGGTTAGACAGAGTTGCAAAGCAAATACTATTGTTGTCAGGTGATTGTATATCATTTCCTGAAAACATACAGTAGGACGTACAGTGGGAAAAAAGCTATCCATGTTGCTCTCCAGTTTGTGTAAAGTACGGTCTTTTTCATGGGCATAAATTCACATGAACATAGCCAGAATCATACCCATAATGAAAGGTTCAAGCAGCTGGATATAAGAGACTGGATCTTGGCCTCTATGTCCCTGGCCCCTAATTAGAGATTTGAATATGCTCATCCAACATCAATATATTCGTCTCGCAGCGCTTAAGGTGATGAGATTGATTTGAACCAATGACAGGGATTAACATAATTGCTACTTGACATACGATGACATAATGTTAATTAGCATGTTCTTGTGTCATGTTCCTACAAGAGCCATAATTGAAATCAACAGTCCCACACACATTTTGGGCATATAAAAAGAAAACACAAAAAAGTGCCACTAAAAATCAGGAAAGCTGTCAGACCTTATCACGTCGGTGGGTAAGGGAAACGAGCACACATACATTATGCAAATGTGTGAGCAACCATTTCCCTGGAAAAGTTGTGTTTTGAGCAATTAAATCCCTACAGTAGCACAGATAAGAGACAACTTTTAATCAGCATACCTCCGAGTTCCAGCTTGTACTAACACGTCAAGAAGTGTTTTGATTAGCAACTGTAGTAGAACTATAGTCGTTGGAGACAACTTACTGAGTGAGCGTCTGTGTTCAGATTCCTTTGTGCAGGGGGAATCAGGTGCAGGTTTTGGCAGTGACAGTGTCTTGCGAGGCAACCCATGTCTGGGTAGGTACTCTGTACTGTTTGCTCTCTGTATGCCAGGCTTGCCAGAGGCCTGTCCTCCAGCTCCTGTAGACTACATCAGAAAGGAGGTTACAACCTTTCAGAGTCCAAAGGTAACTGGTTGCATACAGTAACTCATTATTAACAGTCATTAATTCAGTAAAGTAGGTCTATGCGATTATCTGCACTACGTGGAACATACAATTATATGTTTGACCTGATATATAGTCAATGATCTATGGAATTGTCTTGCTTTCATTTTGAGAAGCATGTTATGACTAAGCAATATTCTGAATGATTTAGTCATCATTTCAATATCCAAAATCATAAACACTTCAGAAATGTTGAACTTCAGATACACCGTCTGTACGAAACAGGAAACTGCTTACCAAGTTGTCAGCTGTGCTTTTAATAGCATTATGCCATTTACATATTGTGGGGTAATTGTCAGCCTGGAGAAGGAACTCACTGCCAGAGCTGGTTGTTATCTGGAACAGAGAATGCTCAAATTGACCTCAATAAAGGTACAACAACAAACAGGCCTTTACCTAATGCATTCCCATGAAGCGGGGTATAATACATACCGAATAGCAAAGGTTAGAATTCATAATACAATCAATATTTACATGTTCTTGTCATTTTAATGACACCTTACTGATCCACATGAGTTTATAAGACTATGCTCACTCCAGCATCAGCAGACATTGTACTTGATACTCATTCCCTTGGTCTGTTGAGTCTTTTCAGCTATGTGCCTGTTAATATGTGTGCTCTCTGTGTTTGACAAGAAGCTCACGTTGTGCAGGGTGTGTGTGTGTGTGTGTGCCAAAAGAAGAGACAAATGCAGACTGTATTCTCAGAGGGGAAAACATAATTAGTGTGATACTTGTCATCTTAATATCAGGCCTGTTCTGCATCTCTGCAACAGTGTAGTAACAGCATTTGGCGCCGTCAAACAGGA
This sequence comes from Oncorhynchus nerka, assembly GCF_034236695.1. Taxonomy (NCBI): domain Eukaryota; kingdom Metazoa; phylum Chordata; class Actinopteri; order Salmoniformes; family Salmonidae; genus Oncorhynchus; species Oncorhynchus nerka. The sequence continues at coordinate 49,077,084 of NC_088398.1, read as the reverse complement.
TAACTGTACTGTTAGTAAAAGTCTTTGAGAAACCATGACATCAAGGTCAGCATTGTCAAGTGTGGTTGATATTACAGCTGATTAAATTTTGCTCATGTTTTGTAACGGAAATGGTAAAAATAACATAAAAGGAGATAAAATGGTATTTCATACCATACATAACGATGAAACTTATTTTTTGCATGTTATCTTCCTAAATTAGTTAAAATGTTGAAAATTGTTCATCATTCATCTATGTGATAATTCCTTAGAGGAAGTGTTTTTACCGTATGGAGTTTGGGATGTGAGTAACCTTTTCCCCTTCGTATATTAATATCTCTTTAATCCAGCATGAAAAGCCAGACCAGACTGTAATTATTTTTGTCACACGAAACCTTTTAACAAATTCTGAGGAGGAAATTTCATATTTTATCAACAACCATGCTTGCAAAGTCACTCGTAGCCTTGGGGAGTAGCATCTCACATCTTGCTGTCCCAATATTCCACTCATGCAATCATGGTTACCCTACATGGACCTTCAAAGTTTGGGACTATTGTGGAACTGACTTTTGTGACTTCCTTACAAAGCGTCAGGAGCAGTTAAGCAGCATGCCTTTGTGATGCCAGATAAAAACAGAGAATGGTTAGGGGCACCATCCTTGTCAGAGTGAGTTTGCCATCCCTCTTTTCTTGGGTTACAAGCATCTGAACAAGCATGTTTGTTCTGGAACATTGTTTTTCCTCGAGGCTTCCCCAGGACGTGTCAGTAATAGGCTCTGCAATCACGCTGCAATGTGGGGGACAGGTTACGGGGAGGCTCACTGGTGAATCTGAAAGTGCTCTCCAAACAATCACAAACACACAAACCCTGAGCTCCGAGGATCTATTTTCTGTTCTCTAACATAAAGTATGTGTAATCAGATACACAAAACATTTAAAAAATGCATACAGGAACTTGTGTAAAAAAATGTTCAACCACTACCATGTACAGTACACCCTATAAATAACAACACAGATCGGTTGTGTTTGTATCACCTCTTCTCTCCATGATTAACTGGAACATAATGGACTTGGATAGGTTGTTTTATAACCCAAGTTAGATGTATTTGCATGAATTTTGCATTAGTTACAGTCTGTTCCTCTTATAAATGTTAGATGGTGGACACACTAAGCTCCCCCTCTATTCCCACAGGGGACTGATCTAGCTACCTTCAACTAGGATGACTGTATGCATTGATGTTTCATTTTGCCATTCACAGCCCCTCGTAATTGTATAATTTGGCAGAAATGATTTACACCAGTATGTCAGAGCTCTAGAATCATAGTACGAGTTGATTTGAAGAATGAGTAAAGCAACCTTTCACGTACATTATTAATATCAAATGGGAGATTTGCAAAGATTTTGAAGTTATGTGCCTGGATGTCAACTTCAAATGATAAGCCTAAAATCCTAGGCCTTGAAAGAGGAAACCAATATTAGTGACTGTTTATTAACTGGTCCCTGCAACTTGGAATCTCTGTTGAAATCCAATGTGTCCATATCATGGTGAAGCTAGCCTACAATCCTCTTCATATTGGGGTTTAAGACTCAGGATTTATCATGTAGTCCATGGGATCCTCATACAGAAATGCATCCTGAACATTTACGTCCCTTTTCTCTTCCTGCCATCTTGGAAACAGAACCCTATTGAAATGTCTGGCTTACACCAAAGTATATCTGACTTCCTGATAAGGCAGACTCTTCCCTCTGAAGTTTAATAAAAAATTGAGAGCGAACTGCTTAAAAAATATATATGTATTTTTTAGGAGCATCTTAAAGATGCATTTAAGATTATCTGAAGCAGCGCAGAGAAATGACAGCGGACGCTTCGTGTCTATTCATTCAGTTAATGAAAAATGGAGATAAGCTCCTTCAACTAAATATGGCCTTACCCAGTCTCCATGTTCACATGTCAACTGTCCTAATCTGAGCCAGCACAAAAGGTACAGTGTGTAGGGCACCGCCTCTCAGGCTCATATTGAGCTGTAGGTTCGTTGGGACGACGCAAACTCCTTAGTATGCCATGATATTAATCCTGACGTGTACAGGCCTCTTGAACTAAGAGATGGTGATTTTAATTAGCATGGTCATTTTATTCTCAGGCAAATGTTTGCTGGAGATGCTAATGTATGTGAAAGCAGATAGATCCCCCCCCAAAGGCCCTTCATATCAACATGCTAGCTATAGTCCAAATGGAACACTACAGACAATGTAGGAGGTGCAGGCTAATTCAACACTCACATCCAGGTCCCCACAGTCAAACAAAACAATAGGCAAACATATTAATTAATAAAGAAGGACTATGGGAAATAAAAATGTGATTATATAGTTTATACCACTGGTTAACATTGTTCTTTATAACCAACAGACCAATTGTTGGTTATTCATAGACTGTTATGAAATGTAAGGTATTATAGGAGATAATCAGCCTTGACAACGCAATGGAAATGCATTGTAAAATGACTGCATATAAAGGGTATGACTTGACTTCTATTCAGGGAATATATTCAGCTCATTGCCACGATACAAAAACAAAAGTCAAAAGTTTTATGTGTATTTTTAAGAAGTGAAATGCAGTTATAGTAACCAGTGCAAAGTAGTGTTTTGCTTTTAGAAATGAAAAAGAATATGAAATAAATCTATTTTTTTTCATCACATTTCTTAATAAAGAGGGTGTTGAATTTCTGGGCTATATTTTGACTGGAGACATTAATATTTAAATATGCACAGCGGAGCAGAGAGGAGAGTGCCATTTGTGCCTTTACATTTGCATGTGGCTCTTAAATTAAACATTAATTGTGGTTCTTCATAAAGGAACAATGCAATGTTGAAGCATTCTACTTTGCCAAGTTAATTATTTCCAATTTGCAACAAAATATCTGTAGATGTGTCAAAACTCCGATGATAATCACAGAAAGAAAAGTTCTTAGAATAACAGTGGAAATAGTGTGAAATTAAAGAGTATCTAAGTGTTGGATGCTTTTTATTTAGGTCTGACCTGAGCAGAATGTTAATCCTGCAATGTACTGCTGAGTTATCATAGGCCAAGGCGACAGTTGTCATAAGAATGTTCCATCATTTGCTGAAAATGTAATAAATCTCCACAATTCATAACCCACAAATTGCTTACTTCTCTTCTCTTTGCTCCATGACCTGAACTCATCCCAGATGCTCAATCCTGGTGGCTCACATTTCTTCACATAAGAAAGGTATAACATTTAATACTGTGTGATGCATGTCTGGCTAGAATTAAGTCATGTGGTTTAACTGAAGTTCATTTCTAAGTTGTAATCTCCAAGGCAATCTGCTGTTGGGGGTTTAAATCCTTCCACCGTACTGGCGATTAACATACTATATACTTTCACTGTTTCTCTGAAGAACCAAATTAATGCCCACTTCAATGTAAGCAGCTTTGAGGAAGAAGGGCCACACCACAAATACCTTTTCTACGCTCTGGGACTACCAGAGAGAGACTGTCATTTTAACGGATTAAGTCCTCATCTCAAGTCTCCAGAGACCCAGTTCAGAGGGAGCGTTACGAAGGTAACTTACAGCTACGCAATCAACGTAACGCAATGCCGATGCAATTTAATAAACTATGATGTTTTCCACTTGTTTCCCTCCTTTGAATAAGAACACTGTGTTCCAGTGACCGAATAAAATACACAGATAAAAGCCTTTTTAAAACAAAGGGGGGGAGGGGGGGGGGGGGGGGTTGCGTGCGAGAAAGTACCAGCTGAGAGAATGACATGGGGAACCTGACTACGTCTTGTTAGGGCTCAGGCCTTAGATGACGGCTAGTGTTTCACAAGGTGACATTCTGTGTTAATCTGGGACTATTGCCAGCTGCCTTGCGACTCTGTTGTCATAAAGTATCTGTGTTTAAGGGTTACAAGGAAGAATCTTTCAAACGCTCACGTTGTTTAAAAAATATATATATATATATATATATATATTTTACATGGTTTGTGGAGAAAGAGACAAGATATAAAAATCACAGTGCCACTTTACTTCACAGCTTATAATAAATGTGTAATAACTTAGTAACAAAGTGGAGCTGTAACTATCCTTATTCCGAGCTGGGAGTAATGTGCTATCCATATGTATAAAAATACAACGCATGATGGTAGTCTACCAGATCACAGAGTGGCAAACAGACAGGCCTTCCTCTCATAACAAACAAAATACATTACCATTATGTAAATAGATTGATATACAATGATCTTACGACCCCATTTGAAGCCCTAAGATCTTGCCATCCTCCTGGGCCAATTAGCCATAACACTTATCACAAAGTCACTCCGAAGCATATCAATCCGTGCGCATGGCCGTGAGGTACAGTGTGAAACGCCAGTTGTGATAACACTGTTAAAGAGCTCCAGACTCCCGCAGCTCTGACACCACGGAGACATGCATCACTACAATATGGTGCATGTCTTAGTGGTGCGGTCTCTACCCTCCAGCCAGGAGGACAAGAAATGACAAGACAGGAGGTGAATGAAGTAGTAGCAGTGGAGAATGAAATGCAAGGATATGCTCATTATATAAAATGTGATTGCTCAAAATCAAACAAAATGTGGTATTATTCATTCATTGATCTGGATATTGCTATTATGGTCCAACTAACTTTTCCATTAACATTCTAGTATAGGCAGTATTTTAAATAAACTAAGCTACTAGTTGATGGCCGATGCCAGCTTCTTTTTGGGTGTAGCCCTTTCCTGCAGTCAAATGACCAAATAACCCTCTAGTGGCTTCATGGGTGGAATGTTATTAATATTTTTCATAATTTCATCATTAATAAACATGAAAAAATAAAAAATATGCAAAGAATACGGTGTTTCTATGTGAAACGGTTTTGTTATATTTCAGTCTTCTGTGATGTATATAAAGTGTAATATTTGGAAAACTCCAAATTAAATACATTCAACTCTATATCTGACATGGTACAGGTGTCTTCTTCCCCCCATAACCATGTCTGTGAGGTATATACTTTTGTTTCAAAGTAGATTTGTTTAAGACTAGCAAGGAACACTCTGTGTGAACCTGATTTAGCCCACAGCAGTAAAAGGTTAACCACAGGTCAATCTCCTAGACCTCACCAAAGTAGTGTTGGCTAGTACAAGCAAAGTCTGTGTCTGTGAGAGGCTACCTCTATATGTGTGTGATGTGGGATCCATTTTGGGAGCGAGCCACTCCTATTCACAATCGTAATCACGGCTGGTCATCAAGAAGCAATCAGGCACCGTGAGCTTTAAGACAGATGGCATTAAAGTAGTCAGGTCAGCAGCTTTGGACGATTACATCCTGGGATCAGGGGACCAGTAGGCACGGGATAAATCCTACTCCTACTGTACAAACTATAACCTGCTCTGACTATCTACTGTACTGATCTTTCAGTTGCTTTAAATAGTAAATACATTAATTTACATCGATCTGGTCCAGCTTTTTTATTTATTTGCTCCACTCAAGATACAGCTCCTACACTTCAGGGCCTGGCTGATGCATAATGATGTGGAGGTGTTTAGTATCTCTGTGTTGGTGTAACAAGGGCCAAGCCAGTTGTAAAAGTCAATGCCTTTCATCTGACTGAACTTTAGAAAGGTTGAGGCGCATACAGAAATCCAAAGATCAAAAACTGTCTTAACCTCAATGAACTTCTTCCGAAAAAAATTAGGATGACATCCTGACAGTATAATTCACCTTTAACACTCAGAAGGATGCTTCCTGAAGTGATTACGGGTCTTTCGCAAGAATATTAAACTTTCCTGTTGATTAGTCAAGATAAAGCAATGTTTTTAGAGTGGTGCAGGTTAAAGCTCCTCCACTAAAATGGACTCATTATTTTCTAGCCCTGGGCTCTATTTCATCATCTTAGTTGTTTCTGTCTTCTCTCCATGGTTGTTGTTGAAGTCTGTTTTTCCACATCGTGACAATGCGAAGGATGTTTGTCAGAGCAGAGAGGGTACAGGGGCCTCACAGCGAGAGTCGCCCAAAACTCCAAAGAATCAATTAGTGATGAGAGAAGGATGCTGGTGTTGACGTCTCTGTAGCCGCGGCCAGTGGGTTTAACCAGACGCCTTTGACACTACACCACTTTTTGTCTCTCTTTCTTCTGGTGGAGTTGACGCAATTTGGACTTTTCTGCTCCTTTTGTTATTTGCTTTTAACTCACTCACGCCAGACTCAAACACTGAAATATGCAGAAAGGCATGAAAAATGCACGACCACTTATTCAAAGTTGTGCTCCTTTTCATTTGTTGAGCAACGTCAGAGATACTTCTAGTTTTATTAGCCTCGTGGGATAGTTTTTGAGCCGTTAGCCCTTTTCAAACAGACTATCTGCTTTCATCAATGCTGAAAACAGTTAAAAAAAAAAAAAAATCATGTTGAAATTCTTATGAATTGCTTTTGGTTATAAAGACAGTGTGCCAGGCATTTCCATTCAGTTTTGACATATTATTTTTAGTATATAATTTGGGGCGTGCTTACATTTGTCCTGTTAAACACAAGTTTGTAGTGGAAATGTGTTTTTTGCATATCCCAACCCCCTGAACCCCCCCACAGGGAGTAGGGTCACAGTCACCATTGAACAGCATCGCTGAGGCAATTAGGGTTAAGTGCCTTGCTCAGCTACAGATTTTTATATATATTTATTATCTTGTCAGCTCCGGTCCTCAAACCAGCAACCTTTCAGTTACTGGCCCAACACTCTCACCTCAAGGCTACCTGCCATCCCTGGTATGACAGCTCAATATAGATAGACTGCAGTTTGGAATACAGAGTTCTGCTCATGGTGTCTGACTTTGATCGGACAATGTTAGCCTTATACAGCCTTATATATGGTCTGGTTTATGGTTCCCCAAGGTAAATTATGACCTCTCCTCATGTCCCTTTTCTGCATCATGTCCCCTCCTACCTCTATGATTCTTCAAATGTTTTTTTTTTTTATCACAGTACAAATAGTGAAGTTTAAACAATCTCTGTTCTTCAGTGAACCTTTTTGTATGTTTTTACAATCTTATGTATCATAAGGCAGCCGTGTGACGAACAATGACATATCTCATATCTCATATTGCAGTCAAATATGTGTATTTCCTGTCAATCCTCATGCGATGTTTAACCTGAGACTGATGCAGACGCAGAAGTGACTTACTCTCAGCCTCAAAACAACCACATCACAATTGACCACAGTTTTCTCTGGTTTCTAACTATGTTTGTGTATGCATTCTTTCCGTGAGCATGGCACAAGATACGGGGGTCCCTCAGGTGTCAAAGGAATCCAAATACAAAGACCAGAGCTCCCTCCTTGTTTCTGCAAGGTTACGTTTCACTTTGTCAACCCTGGCTGTGTAACTGATAGCCTGATAAAAATGTAGCAGACATGAACCTTGCATTGTTTTAAGAATTTCCTATGTAGAGACCAAGTGAAGGTTATTCACAGTGTCTCGCTAAGCTGAAGTGTGGAGTAACCTTGAAGGAAAACAAAGTCCCTCCTTCCTTAAGCTCCTGATAGGGCAATACTGAATCATGAAGAACAATGTCCATCTATTCATAAACACAAATTATGATATTGGTGAGTGAAGAGATAACGGGAAGGGTGAGTAACAGACTTGTGTCAATTCTAAAAAGAAGCATGCAGCTGAATAAATACTGTGGGTGACAATGGCCTCAGTTAACACCCTCCTCCCATTCCCATCCTCTTTCCCCTGCTTGTGGAATATGGAAGACCTTTGTGTCACCAAACTTGTCACTCCTCCACAATGACAAAAAGAAAGAAAAAAGTGAATAAATAAACTGGGTAGATGAATAACATGAACACCTATTTCTGAACAATTTTCATCAAAAACTTTTTCTAACACTTTTACTATTCCTTCAGCTGCCCTCGAGCCAAACCAGAGCTCTCTTCTAACCATGTTAATCCCCTTGCAGGACCCCCCATAAACTGATTGAACCACTTCCTCAGTCGATCACACATTCACTAAACTTTCAACTTTATAGATAAGAAAAACATACTTTTTTTTCAGGCGGGCATTGGCTTAATGAGTCAGTTTCAGCTCTCCTCTATCCTTTTACCCACGACTTCCTCTAGAAAGAGCAGGTTGGCTGCTTCCTGCCTGCCAAGCAGCCATGTCACTGATCTGAAAAGCTACTGCGGGGAAAAACAGCTGGTGAGTACTGAGGTCTTAGAAAGTCAACGCTGACTGACTGAGAGGCACATTTCTCAGGGTCATGACCCTGTGATCTTCGGCTGGGTAGCCTGTTAATGACAACACTGTCCAGGGAGGACACTTCCTTACTGGAATGTTCACAGAGAATGATAGTGATAGAGAGCTGAGCGGAAAATAAGGTTCGGCTTCATGCCTATTTGATTGCAGGATTTATTGAGCTGAGGCTCCTTGTCATATTTGGACATTGGATTTGAAGCGCAATCAATCGATATATCTTGTGCATTTGAAATGTTGGATTTGGAAGAAATCCAGGAATCTAGGTGAAAGCTATGATCCCTTATTGATGTCACCTGTTAAATCCCCTTCAATCCGTGTAGATGAAGGGGAGGAGACAGGTTAAAGAAGGATTTCCATGGCCCAAAGAATTGAGGCTGTTCTGAGGGCAAAAAGGTGTGCAACTCAATATTAGGAAGGTGTTCCTAATGTTTTGTACATTTAGTGTATATACTGATGCCATCAATCAAGGTTTAAAGTTGAGAGTCACATTTATGTCTGCAAACACTGGGTACTTTGCAGGAAATTTGAATTATTCCTTATCAAATCTCGTGAATGGCCTTTTGAGATCACCATTTTCAATAGTGCCAAACTCATCAAGTCTGTTAACCGGTCCTTAGTTTATGTGGTTCAATAGAGTAATTATGTTGTCATCGTCCTTGAAATATCATAGAAATTGGGATCTATCTGGAAGTCAGAGATATGGGGAGCGGAGATACTGTATAAGCGGGCTAACAAAACAAACATTTCTATTATATTTTTGTAATCGTATCTACTCATCTGACAGGCATATCTTTGTGAGGTATTTCTTCGATTATTGTATAAATCAGTCTCTGGAATGGTGCGAAATTAAAACTAACTTTCCGTACTAATTTTAACTGTAATCCTAGTGTTGATTGACAATGTTGTCAGAACTCAGAATAGCTTTGCGTCGGCATTAAACACACTTTTCTGTCCACAGCACTTGGATTATTTAAGATTATGGTGTAATTCCCATTTTAATCTTCACTGCATTAAGATTTTGGGGCTGAAATACTATGCGGAAGAGTAGCGACCGGCAGCGATGAAGTGTCTTAAGCGTCTGATGAGATCGTGAAATCTGCTCTCATCCTCGTCCTTTTCTCCCGCTTATCACAGCATTTTTTTTTCTCATGAAAACTTGTGCTGCCACCGCCAATGAATTGATCATCAGTTTGCTTTGCTGGCTTAAGCTTTTATCAAAGAGTATCTTGAAAAGGCAAAAATAAGATAGTACTGTGAAGTTCAAAGGTCTAATTCCCTACACTAAAGGCCACTGGGTCTGAGGAGACTAGATGTTGGCTTAACATCACCTTCAAATGCAATCTGACTCAATTGAAATGTCTTCTCTCGCTCAGCCCAGTCAAAACTGTTCGCTGCTCTGGCCCCCCAATGGTGGAACAAACTCCCTCACGACGCCAGGACAGCGGAGTCAATCACCACCTTCCGGAGACACCTGAAACCCCACCTCTTTAAGGAATACCTAGGATAGGATAAAGTAATCCTTCTCACCCCCCCCCCCCACCTTAAAAGATTTAGATGCACTATTGTAAAGTGGCTGTTCCACTGGATGTCATAAGGTGAATGCACCAATTTGTAAGTCGCTCTGGATAAGAGCGTCTGCTAAATGACTTAAATGTAAAAAAAAAATGAAATGGTCTCTGAACAGGTGGTTGAAGCAACAAAAAATAATTTATGAAAATGTATCAAATATCTTACGTTGAGTCTATTATATACTGAAATTATCAAGGAAAGAGTGCATCCGAGAACATCCCATCATCAACAACTGAAACAGACAATTTGCAGGCTGCTCAGTTTTATTGTAAACTTGCTTGATCCTTGTATTCATGCAGAAACAAAATGGCCGTACCTGAACCACGTTCTTCCGGCTGGACCTCTCTGTTGTCCATTCAACCACGACCCCACAGAGATCCACCCCATCAGGGCTGCAGCCAGGTTTCTACAGACATATAAGAGGCAGAGTGGAGAGGTGTTTAGTGAATAAAGGTTACTATTCTGAACAAAAATATAAACGCAACATGTAAAGTGTTTGTCCCATGTTTCATGAGCTGAAATAAAAGATCCCACAAAAATCTTATTTCTCTCAAATTTTGTGAACAAATTTGTTTACATCTCATTTAGTGAGCATTTTTCCTTTGCCAAGATAATCCATCCACCTGACAGGTGTGGCACATCAAGAAGCTGATTAAACAGCATGATCATTACACAGGTGCACTTTGTGCTGGGGACAATAAAATGCCACTCTAAAATGTGCAGTTTTGTCACACAACACAATGCCACAGATGTTTTGAGGGAGCTTGCAAATGGCATGCTGACCGCAGGAATGTCCTCCAGAGCTCTTTCCAGAGAATTGAATACTCATTTCTCTGCCATAAGCCAAAAGTTATTTTAGATAATTGAGCAGTACGTCCAACTGGCCTCACAACTGCAAACTAAGTGTGATCACACCAGCCGAGGACCTCCACATCTGGCTTCTTCACCTGCGGAATAATCTGAGACCAGCTACCCGGACATCTGATGAAAATGTGGATTTGCAAAACTGAAGAATTTCTGCACAAACTGTCAGAAACCTCCTCAGGGAAGCTCAGCTGCTGCGTGCTCATCGTCCTCACCATGGTCTTGACCTGAATGCTGTTCGGCGTTGTAACCAAGTTCAGTGGCTAAAGACTCACCTTCGATGGCCACTGGCATGCTGGAGGAGTGTGCTCTTTAGATTCATCGCGTTTTCAACTGGCAGATGGCGTGTATGGCATCGTGTGGGCGAGCGGTTTGCTGATGTCAACGTTGTGAACAGAGTGCCCCATGGTGGCAGTGGGGTTATGGTATGGGCAGGCATAAGTTACAAAAACAATTACATGTCAATTTGATTGCACAGAAGTACCCTGATGAGATCCTGAGGCCCATTGTCGAGTCATTCATCTGCAGCCATCTCATGTTTCAGCATGATAATGCACAGCCCCATGTTGCAAGGATCTGTACACAATTCTTGGAAGCTGAAAATGTACGACAGCATGTTCCAGTTCCCACCCATACTCAGCAACTTCACACAGCCATCAAAGAGGAATGGGACAACATTACACAGGCCATAATCAACAGCCTGATCAACTCTATGTGAAGGAGATGCATGAGGCAAATGCATGAGGCAAATGGTGGTCACACCAGATACTGACTAGTTTTCTGATCCATGACCCTACCTTTTTTAAAGTTATCTGTGACCAAAAGATGCATATCTGTATTCCCAGTCATGAGAAATCCATAGATTAGGGCCTAATGTATTCATTTCAACTGACTGATTTCCCTATATGAACTTTGACATTTTGTGTGTTGTGTTTGTTTAACGGCAGATTTCTTCTTCGTCCGAAGAGGAGTAAGGATCGGACCAAGATGCAGCGTGGTAAGTGTTCATGACAATTTATTTCAAAAACGAACTGAACACTGAAATACAAAAACAATAAACGATGTGATGAAAACGAAAACCGAAACAGAGCCGGCGACAAACACTCACACGGAAACAAACACCCACAAACCAACAGTGAAACCCAGGCTACCTAAGTATGATTCTCAATCAGAGACAACTAACGACACTTGCCTCTGAGAACCATACTAGGCTGAACACAAAAACCAACATAGAAAAACAAACATAGACTGCCCACCCCAACTCACGCCCTGACCATACTAAATAAAGACAAAACAAAGGAAATAAAGGTCAGAACGTGACAGTTTGTATTTTTGTTCAGTGTAGTTTCACTGCTGTGTTTGTGAATGGGACTCTTAAATGTATCATAGTTGTGCAGTAAATATCAAAAATAAATGTTTAAAGAGGGACGCTTTCTCTATAATGGACAGATATTTGATATAAATCACAATGAATAAACAAAAGGAAGTGCTGTAAACTGAGAATGTACATGTGCTGTAATTCTCTATCCTTCAAACCTTTAATATCTGATTCATATCTTCTATGGAATTAAAGAAGCGGTGTGTAACCGTATGTAAACAAGAATGGTATAATTTTCAGACAAAGAGAATGTGATTTAGAAAATGTAGCTTTTTTAAAGAAGAACTAATCAGTGTTAAAGGCATGGGAACTCATTTAGATATAATTTCCCTTTATTGTGGTCTCAGACGAGGGAAATCAAGGGTAAATTATAGTGAGATGCTGTAGAAAATTAAGATGATAAGGACATTCTACAACAGTATTACAATGTAGTATCACAATACACTGTAAACACCATAAATCAGAATCAAATCAAACTATTTTAGGCCTTGATTTGCTCACTGAGATCCCACATGTCCAGCCTGGAATAAACTGAACCTTGACGACTCAATTAACTACCTTGGCTGACAGGTACAGTATTGGATAAATTAGGTGATATTTGATTTATAGTACCTGCCTCAGACAGAGTAAACTACATGTGTTTAAGTTGGATGATGTAAAATACTGCCCATTCTTGTTTCTACTGAATAAATAACTCTCCTTACAGAATGATGTACACATTGCAGGTGAACTCATATATCCTGACTTTATATGCTGGTGACGACATTGTATATTCAGACCCAAACCTAAATACTGCCCACAGCGACCAAATGATAACACAAGAGATTAATAAGCTGTTTATTCTACTCTGAAACAAAGATAAATTAAATTATCAAATGAACACACACACACACACACACACACACACACACACACACACAACCTCCACTGTACCAACTATTTCCATCGGAAAGGGGGGGAGATATGTCAATCTATGTGGAAGTGGAAATGTCTCTCTCGCCCATAATGAACTATTGGACGGGGAGAGTCTGACAGACCGTTGCCCTGGTGGGGCTCAGTAAGGGAGAGGGCTTTGATTAAGTCCTTGGAGCTTCATTAAAAAGCATGGCAAGCTCATTTTAGAGACTCCCCCCAACCACCCCTTCTCTCGCTCTCTCTGCCAGTCACCAGTTTCTCTCTGTCTCGCTCCACCTCTCTCTCTCCCTCTCCATCTCTCTCTCTCTCTCAGAACCACATCAGGGCAGGGTGGATTAAAGTAACATACTATACACACATAGACAGACACACAGACACACATAGACACACATAGACAGACACACAGACACAGACACAGACACACACACACACACACACACACACACACTATATGCAGTCCACTTCACAAGGGGGTAAACAGTTCCTCATTGCTTTTTGATGGGGTGAGCTCCAGTCCTTGGGATCAAAGCCAAAGTTAATTTGCCAGTTTGAGAAATCAGAAAATGAAAAGAAAACGCTTCATTTCTGGCATCAAATTAAAATGCACATAGCGTGTGTTCACTCAACATTTGCACTCATAATGCTAATAGGCAATCCCTCAGAAGGTTGATTTGAGGCTGTAATTGAACATTGCCCCCTCGTATTCAGCAGGTTACCAACCTATTGATGTCACTTTTTTACTTCACAGAACTGCCACTTTTTACTTTACTGTGTGTGTGTATGTAAGTGTGTGTGTGTGTTGTAAAAACCTACCAAATTCGTCAGGGCTTCTTGCTTGCTCTCTTTATAAAACAGAAGTTTATCAGTCTCCAGGACTACCCAAGTTGAAGCCCAGTTCTTCCTCAGTTTTTTGCCTCCGTCTGATATTTTGGCTTTATTCAAATATTCACCTTTCAAAACAACCTGAAATGCATGATGTAACATTTAGCCTTTAACGTATATTAAATCAATTAAATATTAAAATAAAACACATGCTATTTTATCAGTATAAACTAAATAAATATACCTATTTTAATATGTAAAATAGGCCTGCTGAGTTAAAAGCATAGAAACATATTTATAGTGAATAATACTTAAAAGTTAGACTTATAGAAATAGTCTAATAGTCAATAGCAACCATATAGCAATAAAGTATAATAAACCAAATACATTCCTTCCCATATGTTGCCATACAAACAGTTATTTTTGATGACCTGTCATACTCACAAGAGTCTCTGCAGCTCCACCAATGTTATGCTGAGACTGGTTTCTCCGGTGGCGAGAGATCTACAGAAACAGGAAAGCAGAAAAATATATTGAAGAGGAGCCGATTTCCCTGACTGTTTCAAATCAGAGCTGTTGCTTGATTGTGGCCATATTGTCTTAGCTAATAAAATCGGTTCAGTGAAATTAAAGGCGTACAGGTACTGCTAAGAGTCTATGTATTCCATGCAGTAAAGATGATGCAATATACTGCATACAGAGTACGGTTACGTGTGAATGTATCATCAACGTCTATATACAATATACATATACAACGTCTATATCATACAAGACTATACAGTCTCTGATAGTAATGTGTATGGAGCCACCGTGGGGTTAATGAGATGAGACCTCGCATTGTGACAACAGATTGACACCGCACACAACCCAGTGCTAACCAAAATCAGACCATGAGTATTCAGATCAATATCACAGCAATGTAAACACTCGTTCCAAAAGATAAACATGGACACAAATACAGCAAGATTATTGACAGTGTCATTTGACAAATCCATTCTCAACTGCATGTATTTCAGTATTGTAGTAATAGAGTGGCAGCAGAAGCATTACTAGGTATAGCTATAGTAAAAGGTAGCTTAGAAGAGGTTGAGGTTATACATAGTTGAACAAGAGTTCTGCGATATCCACACCCTTTACTATGGAAACACAGCTCACAGAATGTATGGTTTGGTCGTCAGTTTTATCCTTCAGCACGGTGCTGGCCTGCCCTCTACTGTTCAAAGGATAGGCCTACCCCGGCATGCCGAGTCCTATATTCATTATGATTGGGTCCTGCTATATTCTCTCATTAATCACAGTGTAAGAGGGTGGAGCTGGTCACAGTACAGCTGGTTTTAACACACTTACGTCCATATATGGGAGGAGGTCAAGAAAGCATTTCTCTGCTCTCTGGTAACATATCTAATACATGGGAGTAAACAAATAACGTTTCTTTTGATGTCTGTTAGACGAGACCCGCTGTGTAAGGAATGTAATGAAATGAAAAGTACATCTGCAATACGAACAACATTCATGAACACTGATGCAATGTTAAAGCAACACTCTTAACGTTCCGTGTTCTGAGTTGTGTTTGTTCCGAGTTGTTAATGACCATGTTTGTAGTCCGTAGGAACTGGTTCATTATCTCCAGTAGCCTTTGCATCTCTGTCCTCTGGACAAACTGTATTATTGCAGTATAAGACGTCTCACAAACAAGTATCATCTGCATAATTAGCAAACAAGCAACCCAACAAAACCACAGACGTGGCCTCACGGCAGTGATCATCTGAATAATTCAGTTTGCTGTCAATTACTAATAAACCCTATGAAGGTTTACAATACAACTGTGTATGTTAAGCAATCTAAACTGACGGATTGAAGGTCAATGGCCTGTTGTAAACACATCTAGTACGATTCGCTATCTGAAATTTTGCAGATGAACATTCCAGCCAACAGACAGATATGTATTGTATGATACGATGTATGAACCACTATGCTAACTAGAGGTGTCAGCCAGCTCCTCCACCAGCTTATGAAAAATATTAAATGGTTGGGGTTATGTCCAGTTCATTGTCAACATGGTAGCTACATTATTCCAAATATGCTACACCAGATTGCTCATTTTGTAAATGCATCATCTGTTTTATCTTTACCCTGATTTTCCCACAGGGAAGTGCTCAGAGTCAAACAGAGATCAGCTCAATTAAGCTAATGATAATCACCTAATGTGCGACAACAGTTTAGAAACAATATAATCATAATTACTGGAATTTATATAAGCACAGTTCACCAAATGGCTAACAATATTCAATAAGCCTCTACAATCAGAGTATATCCGGCTGATAGGTGTGTGTGTGTGTGTGTACGCCTACACTGAGGGTACAAACATAAGGAACACCTCATCTTTCCATGACATAGGTGACTGCCTTGCTCTGGATGTATGATCCATTATTGATGTCATCTGTTTAATCCACTTCAATCAGTATAGATGAAGGGGAGGAGACAGGTTAAAGAAGGATTTTCAAGCCTTGAGTCAATTGAGAGATGGATTGTGAGACAATTGTGTACGTGTGCCATTCAGAGGGTGAATGGGCAAGACAAAATATTTAAATGCCTTTGAACAGGGAATGGTAGTAGGTGCCAGGCACACCGGTTTGAGTGTGACAACTGTCAAGAACTGCAACGCCGCTGGATTTTTTCACACTCAACAGTTTCCCTTGTGTATCAACAATGCTCCAACAACCAAGGGACATCCAGACCAAGGCAGGCCAGTGGTCGAAAACAGGTAATTGATGAAAGAGGACAAAGGAGGCTGACACAAAATGTGCAGAGCAACAGACGAACTGCAGTTAGTCAACTGACAGTCCAGTACAACATTGGTGTCCAAAGAACCATAAAATAATGCACAACTCGTTTGAACTTAACACAAATGGGGTATGGCAACCGACTATCTTACAAAGTTCCACTTCTTTTAGCAACAAAACAAAAAACTGTGGTTGCAGTGGGCTAAGGAACGAAAACCATGGACACTGGAGAATTGGAAAAACATTGCCTGATCTGATGAATCCCGGTTCCTGCTGTTTCACACTGATGGGAGGACTATGGTATGCAGATAACCACATGAGTACAAGCATCTAACATGCTGTGTGTCAACATTGCAGGCTGATGTAGGTGCTGGGATGGCACACATTGGGCCTCTTGATAAAAGTGGAGCAACGTTTGAATGCCACAGGCTATTGCCAATCAAGTGCATCCCTTCATGCAACAGTATATTTTTAAAACAGGAAAATGCCCCTAGGACTGTCCAGGAATATCAATCCAATTGAGCATCTGAGGGATGAGACAGAACAAGCTATTCGGAGTAGAGATCCACTACCAGCCAACTTGACACAACTGTGGGAAGCATTGGAGTGTTTCAGTACCTTGGAGAGTCCACGCCCTTACAAATTGAGGCTGTTCTGAGGGCAAAAAGGGGTTCAACTCAAAATTAGGAATGTGTTCCTTATGTTTTGTACACTCAGTGTATACTCACAGTTTTGGGAGGCAGGTCAGGATCCTGCAGGACCATGGACTTGGTTTGACTCAGGCGTTCCCCGCTGCTCTGGGAGCTCTTGATGCGCATCTTGACTGTACCTTGTGCTGCTCCGGTCAACTGGTGGGGCAGAATCAGAGGCGGCTGTTTCCCTACATTCTGAAGATTGGTGATTCTGGTCAAAAGAAGATGAAAACATAAGTGGATGTTAAGATTAAAATATTGATGAAAAAAACAAGTATTATCCAATTGATAAGATTTCTTTTAAATCAATGGATATAAAATAACCTATACACTGAAGAAGGCTATTAAGTCAAAATGTCTGTGTATGCTATCCTGATGCAGTAAAAAATAATACCTTTTTTGAAAATGAAGTATGCTTCATGCAACATCGTTTTGAGGGCCCAAACAAACTTTTGGGAAGGTATGATGGTCCTCCTTTGATTCAAATATTGATAAATAATAAGTAGTATCCAACTGATAAGATTTCTAATAATTAAATGGATGTAGAACACTTCATAGAAGGCTGTTAAAAGTGCTGTTTTTGCTTTTGGGAGTGCATTAATTCATTTGGTTTAGCTGTGACGTTCAGGAGATGAGGAACATTTAGGGGCAGACGCTTCGAGAAGTCTGGCCTAAGCTTGAGGACTTTAACTTTCCTTCCTGTAATGGTTGCCTCATTAAAGCATTGCAAAACACCCGTCTTGCTGTAATGTGTCTTTCGATGAGCAGGAAAAATACTCACAGTCTGCTTATTTAATGATTCTCACAAATCTACCCACTGACAAAAATCTATGTTAAATCTAAACAACGATCATGTAAATGTAAATACTAAGGCACATCCAGCCAATGTCATAAAAAATATATATATTTTTTTAACCAAATGTGTGTTATTGACTGATGTTTTTTTGAAAAGCTGCACAGTGTCTCACAACAGGAAGCAAATCTAAAACTCCCTCCCCCAAAAAACAATTCAGAAATCAACCAAAGTATTTAATGTTTGCATAGAGCCTAACATCTCTTCTTCTTTCTGATTACCACTTTAACAATGCAGTAAATAATGATGGCCATGTGATACATATCATCATATATCTGGTATAGACTTGTGCAGAATTGTCAATTGACAGACAGGATAATGAATGCAGTTTCAAAAAGTTACACAAAAAAAAGCGACATACAAATTCTCGATATTTTTTGAATTCACACTTGTTCAACAGCAAATCTACGGTATCCTGTGCCATCTAGCATGTCCTGTTTTAACTGCATGTAGACAGGGCATTCCTAAACAACATCTACCATGTTATAGCGATTCTGGATTATAATACTCAAGAATAACAGATATTCCTCACGTGTCAACAACTTTCCACCTATCAGCCACGTCCAGTAAGGACCCAGGCCACTGACACCATTGCTCAGGTGTTACATCTCTTTAAGTCACCAATGGCCCCCACTAAACCCAAAATACTCTTAAAAGCAAGGAAACAGCAATGACAGCATCTTTCAATTTTCAAACCCAAACCCACTAGAATGGTGTCTTTCTTACCTCGTCCCCGCCATGCCTCTATCAAATCAATCTGCCACAGATCACAAAAAGAGAGAAAGAGTGCAAGTCTTCCTTTTAGAGGAAGTAGGTTTCATCATGTGTTGTACTCAAACCATTTCTGCTCTACAGTTGATGTGAACATCTGTTATATGTCGCAGGCTCAGGTCCCCACTTCCTGAAGGGTGCTACTTGCACAGAAATAGTCTGACTGAAACTTGCTTCAACTTCAAAAGTGAATACCGGTACACATTACTAACGCATGTACAATAGAGGTGGAATCTGACCATCACACAATCTGAGAACAGCGTGAATCAGAATTATCTCCCTCCTGCAGCAGAGAGTTGGTGTACGAGACAACAACTTGTGTGTTTTTCCGCTTCTCCTTTTTGGCCTGTTTTTAGTAACAGCTTGTTTCAAACATCTCCCTTGCCCAAGTGTAGTTTGAAAGTTAGTTGTGCATGCCTTGTGGTACGTTTCACTGCAGTTAATGTTGTCCTAACTTAAATTCTATTTGGTTACCGTGATTTTTATAGTTTGCATCAATAAAAAAGTGGTCAGTTGAAGCAGATGCTAAACTACAGGACTGTTTTGCTATCACAGACTGGAATATGTTCCGGGATTCTTCCGATGGCATTTAGGAGTACACCACATCAGTCACTGGCTTTACCAATAAGTGCATCGAGGACGTTGTCCCCACAGTGACTGTACGTACATACCCCAACCAGAAGCTATGGATTACAGGTAACATTGGCACTGAGCTAAAGGGTAGAGCTGCCGCCTTCAAGGTGGTACAGGACTCTAACCCGGAAGCTTACAAGAAATCCTGCTATGCCATGCGACGAACCATCAAACAGGCAAAGATCAATACAGGGCTAAGAGTGAATCATACTACACCGGCTCTGATGCTCGTCTTATGTGGCAGGGCTGGCAAACTATTACAGACTACAAAGGGAAGCACAGCCGCGAGCTGCCCAGTGACATGAGCCTACCAGACGAGCTAAATCACTTCTATGCTCGCTTCGAGGCAAGCAACACTGAGGCATGCATGAGAGCATCAACTGTTCCGGACGACTGTGTGATCACGCTCTCCATAGCCGACGTGAGTAAGACCTTTAAACCGGTCAACATACACAAGGCTGCGGGGCCAGACGGATTACCAGGACGTGTGCTCCGGGCATGTGCTGACCAACTGGCAGATGTTTTCACTGACATTTTCAACATGTCCCTGATTGAGTCTGTAATACCAACATGTTTCAAGCAGACCATAGTCCATGTGCCCAAGTACACAAAGGCAACCTGCCTAAATGTCTACAGACCGTAGCACTCATGTCTGTAGCCATGAAGTGCTTTGAAAGGTTGGTAATGGCTCACATCAACACTATTATCCCAGAAACCCTAGACCCACTCCAATTTGCATATCGCCCAACAGATCCACAGATGATGCCATCTCTATTGCACTCCACACTGCCCTTTCCCACCTGGACAAAAGGAACACTCATGTGAGAATGTTGTTCATTGACTACAGCTCAGCATTCAACACCATTGCACCCTCAAAGCTCATCACTAAGCTAAGGATCCTGGGACTAAACAACTCCCTCTGCAACTGGATCTTGGAATTCCTGACGGGCCACCCCCAGGTGGTGAGGGTAGGTAGCAACACATCTGCCACACTGATCCTCAACACTGGAGCTCCCCAGGGGTGTGTGCTCAGTCCCCTCCTGTACTCCCTGTTCAACCACGACTGCATGGCCAGGTACGACTCCAACACCAACATTAAGTTGGCAGAGGACACAACAGTGGTAGGCCTGATCACCGACAACGATGAGACAGCCTATAGAGAGGAGGTCAGAGACCTGGCCGGGTGGTGCCAGAATAACAACGTATCCCTCAATGTAACAAAGACTAAGGAGATGATTGTGGACTATAGGAAAAGGAGGACCGAGCTTGAGTGGAGCAGGTTGTAGTGGAGCAGGTTGAGAGCTGTAGTGCTGTAGAGGAGCAGTAGTGTAGTGGAGCAGGTTGAGAGCTTCAAGTTCCTTGGTGTCCACATCAACAACAAACTAGAATGGTCCAAGCACACCAAGACAGTCGTGAAGAAGGTACGACAAAGCCTATTCCCCGTCAGGAAACTAAAAAGATTTGGCATGGGTCCTGAGATTCTCAAAAGGTTCTACAACTGCAACATCGAGAGTATGCTGACTGGTTGCATCACTGCCTGGTACGGCAATTGCTCGGCCTCTGACCGCAAGGTACTACAGAGGGTTGTGCATACCGCCCAGTACATCACTGGGGCTAAGCTGCCTGCCATCCAGGACCTCTACACCAGGCGGTGTCAGAGGAAGGCCCTAAAAATTGTCAAAGACCCCAGTCATAGACTGTTCTCTCCTACCGCACGGCAAGCTGTATCGGAGTACCAAGTCTAGGACAAAAAGGCTTCTCAACAGTTTTTACCCCCAAGCCATAAGGCTCCTGAACAGGTAATCAAACGGCTACCCGGACTATTTGCATTGTGTTCCCCCCCAACCCCTCTTTCTACGCTGCTGCTACTCTCTGTTTATCATATATGTATAGTAACTTTACCTATACATTCATGTACATACTACCTCAATTGGGCCGACAAACCAGTGCTCCTGCACATTGGCTAACCGGGCTATCTGCATTGTGTCCCACCCACCACCCGCCAACCCCTCTTTTGCGCTACTGCTACTTTCTGTTCATCATATACTGTATGCATAGTCACTTTAACCATATCTACATGTACATACTACCTCAATCAGCCTAAACTAACTGGTGTCTGTATATAGCCTCACTACATTTATAGCTTCGCTACTGTATATAGCCTGTCTTTTTACTGTTGTTTTATTTCTTTACCTACCTATTGTTCACCTAATACCTTTTTTTGCACTATTGGTTAGAGCCTGTAAGTAAGCATTTCACTGTAAGGTCTACTGTTGTATTCGGCGCACGTGACAAATAAACTTTGATTTGATTCGATTTGTTTTTGCAAGGCACCAGCATACTTCCATTAGCAAAATGTAGAGATACACAGAGTGCACAAAACATTACGAACACCTTCCTAATATTGAGTTGCACCCTGCTCTTTTGTCCTGCCCATTCACCCTCTGAATGGCAGGCATACACAATCCATCTCTCAATTGAGTCAAGGCTTAAAAATCCTTCTTTCACCTGACTCCCCCCTTCATCTAAACTGATTGAAGTGAATTTAACAGGTGACATCAACAATGGATCATAGCTTTCACCTGGATTCACCTGGTCAGTCTATGTCACGGAAAGAGCAGGTGTCCTTAATGTTTTCTACAGTAACAGTTCACAATATGAATGGTATACACTTTATATCAAGATATATAATCCAACTCTCTAAAAACAAGTTTCTCACCGTTGCCGCCTGCTATAGACCACCCTCTGCCCCTAGCTGTGCTCTGGACACCATATGTGAACTAATTGCCCCCCATCTATCTTCAGAACTCGTGCTGCTAGGTGACCTAAACTGGAACATGCTTAACACCCCAGCCATCCTACAATCTAAGCTTGATGCCCTCAATCTCACACAAATTATCAATGAACCTACCAGGTACCACCCCAAAGCCGTTAACACGGGCACCCTCATAGATATCATCCTAACCAACTTGCCCTCTAAATATACCTCTGCTGTTTTCAACCAAGATCTCAGCAATCACTGCCTCATTGCCTGCATCCGTAATGGGTCAGCGGTCAAGCGACCTCCACTCATCACTGACAAACGCTCCCTGAAACACTTCAGTGAGCAGGCCTTTCTAATCGACCCGATATTGACCTCATCACAGTAGATGAGTAGAGTAGATGAGTAGAGGATCCAGTAGAGGATGCCTGGTATTTTTTTGTTAAATGCCTTCCTCACCATCTTAAATAAGCATGCCCCATTCAAGAAATTTAGAACCAGGAACAGATATAGCCCTTGGTTCTCTCCAGACCTGACTGCCCTTAACCAACACACAAAACATCCTATGGCATTCTGCATTAGCATTGAACAGCCCCCGTGATATGCAACTTTTCAGGGAAGTTAGAAACCAATATACACAGGCAGTTAGAAAAGCCAAGGCTAGCTTTTTCAAGCAGAAATTTGCTTCCTGCAACACAAACTCAAAAAAGTTCTGGAACACTGTAAGGTCCATTGAGAATAAAAATACGTCCTCCCAGCTGCCCACTGCACTGAGGATAGGAAACTGTCACCACCGATAAATCCACTATAATTGAACATTTCAATAAGCATTTTTCTACGGCTGGCCATGCTATGCTTTCCACCTGGCTACCCCTACCCCGGTCAACTGCACTGTCCTCCCCACAGCAACTCCACCAAGCCTTCCCCATTTCTCCTTCTCCCAAATCCAGTCAGCTGATGTTCTGAAAGAGCTGCAAAATATGGACAAATCAGCTGGGCTAGACAATCTGGACCCTTTCTTTCTAAAATTATCTGCCTAAATTGTTGGAATCCCAATTACTAGCCTGTTCAATCTCTCTTTCGTGTCGTCTGAGATTCCCAAAGATTGGAAAGCAGCTGCGGTCATCCCCCTCTTCAAAGGGGGGGACACTCTAGACCAAAACTGCTACAGACCTATATCTATCCTACCCTGCCTTTCTAAGGTCTACGAAAGCCAAGTCAACAAACAGATTACCGACCATTTCGAATCCCACCACACCTTCTCCGCTATGCAATCTGGTTTCGGAGCTGGTCATGGGTGCACCTCAAGGTCCTAAACGATATCTTAACCGCCATCGATAAGAAACAATACTGCGCAGCCGCTTTCGACTCTGTCAATCACCACATCCTCATTGGCAGACTCGATAGCCTTGGTTTCTCAAATGATTGCCTCGCCTGGTTCACCAACTACTTCTCTGATAGAGTTCAGCGTGTCAAATCGGTGGGCCTGTTGTCTGGGCCTCTGGCAGTCTCTATGGGGGTGCCACAGGGTTCTTTGGACACTGTGGACACTTTGGACACTGTGGCCTTCTTTGGACACTGTGTTAACAACCCTCCAGATGAGGTTCAATGCCATACAACTCTCCTTCCGTGGCCTCCAACTGCTCTTAAATACAAGTAAAACTAAATGCATGCTCTTCAACCGCTCCCTGCCTGCACCTGCCTGCCCGTCCAGCGTCACTACACTACTACTACTACGACTTAGAATACGTTGACAACTACAAATACCTAGGTGTCTGGTTAGACTGTAAACTCTCCTTCCAGACTTACATCAAGCATCTCCAATCCAAAGTTAAATCTAGAATTGGCTTCCTATTTCGCAACAAAGCATCCTTCACTCATGCTGCCAAACATACCCCCGTAAAACTGACCATCCTACCGATCCTCGACTTCGGCGATGTCAATTACAAAATAGCCTCCAATACCCTACTCAGCAAATTGGATGCAGTCTATCACAGTAACATCCGTTTTGTCACCAAAGCCACATATACTACCCCCCCACTGTGACCTGTACGCTCTCGTTGGCTGGCCCTCGCTTCATACTCGTCGCCAAACCCACTGGCTCCGGGTCATCTACAAGACCCTGGTAGGTAAAGTCCCCCCTTATCTCAGCCCGCTGGTCACCATAGCAGCACCCACCTGTAGCACGCGCTCCGGCAGGTATATCTCTCTGGTCACCCCCAAAACCAATTCTTCCTTTGGCCGCCTCTCCTTTCAGTTCTCTGCTGCCAATGACTGGAATGAATGACAAAAATCTCTGAAAGTGGAAACACTTATCTCCCTTACTAGCTTTAAGCAACAGCTGTCAGAGCAGCTCACAGATTACTGCACCTGTACATAGCCCATCTATAACTTAGCCCAAACAACTACCTCTTCCCCTACTGTATTTATTTATTTTGCTCCTTTGCATCCCATTATTTCTACTTTGCACATACTTCCACTGCAAATCTACCATTCCAGTGTTTTACTTGCTATATTGTATTTACTTCGCCACCATGGCCTTTTTTTGCCTTTACCTCCCTTCTCTCACCTCATTTGCTCACATCGTATATAGACGTATTTTTCTACTGTATGTTTGTTTTACTCCATGTGTAACTCTGCGTTGTTGTATGTGTCGAACTGCTTTGCTTGATCTTGGCCAGGTCGCAATTGTAAATGAGAACTTGTTCTCAACTTGCCTACCTGGTTAAATAGAGGTGAAATAAATATACCATAAGATTTAAAACTAATGTTGTAACATTATCAACAAGCTCCAAAACAATTGTTTGTTGATGACATTGGTTGAACCAAAATGTTACATCATTTGGGGTTTTCCTGTGGTCTTGGGGAATTCACCCAAAGATGGTGGATAAATAAAGATGTCTTACTGAGGTTGTTAACAATGAAACATTTTGTCATAGTTTCAGTCTGCTTAAAAGCAAGTGGCGGCTGTCCCATGGACACCAATACGATAGCAGCTGGGTTTGGTCTGCTTTGTTCATTGACTGTATGAACCAGAAAAAAATGAATGTGTAGAATGTCTCTCTTCTTCATCCTTCTTTGATTCACCTTAACAACACTCCTGATGATGTCAGCTTGGTTATTTACAGTGAGGACACATTCTCAGTTTAATTTGAATGCACAATTCAAAATGTGGTCTTCATGGGCGCCATCCTTGGTCAAACTTTAACATAAACAATAATCTATAAATGTTTTATACGGCATAAAGTTTTAGAATAGACCGTGAGGAAAGTGTACAATAGTCAATAAACTATGAATTTCCTACTTAATTCCAGAAGATGGGGCAATTGCAACTTCACATTCCCATTGGCCCTAATCGAGGAAGTGTTTTTCAAAACTCATTGTTGCCTTGTATGGAGCTGAGAGGGGGTGGAGACTGCAAAAGGGAAAGTACAGAATTACAGGAAGGGAACCGACAGAGGGAAACTGACACTCAAGTTCTGCCTATATAAGTCTATAAGATCAGCCACCAGCACAAGGTATCAATTTACTGCACTAGCTCGTATTGGGGACATTCAATAATTCTACACAATACATCCATATCGCTACATTCTGTGACGTTTGTCTTTTATCATTGATGGTTCAGTGACTCTCATTGGGGTTGACCGCCTCATGTCTCGTCTCAACAGCTTTTTTCTGTATTTTATATTAATTGACATTCAATGTCACATTCAATTAGTCAATGATCCAATGGAATCTCTTACAGAAGTGATTGAACACCAACCAGATTTCACCATGTCAGACACGGTCCCCCTGGAACAGAGGTACAAGGCCAGCATGGTCCTGAGTGGAGCAGGAGATGCCCTGGGCTACAACCATGGTACCTGGGAATTTGAAAATGATGGAGTGTTAATACATGAGCAAGTTCAGAAGAGAGGAGGTCTAGAGAAGCTGGATGCCATAGACTTCCCTGTTAGTGATGACACCGTCATGCACCTGGCTACAGCTGAGGCTCTGGTCAAGGTGGGGGAAGGGGCATCCCTCCCTGTGCTGTATCGAGCCCTGGTGGAGAAGTACATTGTAAGCATGACAGACATGGATGGAAGAGGAGCAGGTATGTAACAGTTTATATTCCTTTGAGGTGTGTCATGTTGTGTTAACATGAGAGGTAAATGGCAATATTTCTGCACACTTAGGCACGGTACACTTATCTTAATGTAAATATAGGGGACCTACGTGGTTCTGGTACTGGTTCTGTGGACACCGTAGATCAAAATGGCTTGCATTGAGCAATAGCCCTGGTTCCCACGTACATAGTAGCATTTTTTCTGCGCCTATCTATCGTAGGATGTGAAATCTGAAACCATTTTAAGCTGGGATGTCTCTTCTACCATTTAATTTGCTCTTCCAACTGTCCTGTCCATCCACTCCTAGCTGAACCCTACCTCATAGGTGAAGCACATGCCTGCGATAGTTACATCGTAGCACAGCAGGAGAGAGTGGTTTCAACATGGTAGCACATTCAGAGATAATATTATAGCCATTCATCTAAAATAAAAATGACTTTCCATTTGTCATAGACAGACCATATTAGCATGAGATGAAAGGTGCGTTCCTAATGAGTTCTGGAAGTCAATCTAGCGTTCTGTGAGACGTTCACAGATGGGGGCAGATGTTTTGATCAAGAGAATTTAGAGAATTTGCACATTTTCTCAAACACTAAACATACAAATATTTTAGCATTTACATTTTTAGTCATTTAGCAGTCACTCTTATCCAGAGCAACTTGCAGGAGAGTGCAGACATTTTCATATTTTTCATACTGGTCCCCTGTGGGAAACAAACCCACGCGTTGCAAGCACCATGCTCTCCCAACTGAACCACATACAACTTTCATTTATAATGAAGGTGAAATCTTATAGTAATGTTATAATTTGATTTGAAGTCCTATTCATACAGTTTTGTTGAATAGGAAATACATCATATAAATATTTCATACTTTCATGTTTAAAAAAAAATCATATTTGTACTGTGCAGTTGAGCTTATGTCCTCAAAAGTGACCTCAGCAATTTATTGGAGTATGCAACATTACTAGTTATTATGGCCCTATCATCAAAAATAATTACTTTGGGGGATTTTGTAGATTACACAATGTGTACATTTAAACCCACATGTTGACCTTCATTCAATTCAATAATTATACTCCTTCTGTCTCCGCTGTAGGCATCACCTGCATCAACAGTGTTGCAAGGCACAAACAGAGAACTGACGAGGACATTAAGATTCCCTTCAACAAGAGGGGCGGAGGGTGTGGGGCAGCCATGAGGGCCATGTGTATCGGCCTGCGCTTCCCCGACCCTGAGCAAGAGCACCTGCTGATAGCAGTAAGTGTGGAGAGTGGGCGTCTGACCCACCACCACCCCACAGGCTACCTGGGAGCCCTGGCTGCAGCCCTGTTCACGGCCTACGCAGTGAGGGGCACCCTGCCCGTGGAGGCCTGGGGACACAGACTCATGGAGGTCCTGGACAAAGCCAAGGAGTACGTCAGGCATTCGGGCAATTGTGTGGAGCTGAACATGGAGCACTGGTGAGGCCTTTGTTGTGGTTGGCTGCAGAGGAGGCTGGTGGGCAGAGTGGAACGGTGGGCGGACTGGAACGGTGTCAAACACATGGTTTCCATGTCTTTGATATGTTAGATACCACTACATTCCAACCATTACTATAAGCCAGTCCTCCAATATCTCTGCCCAACAGCCTCCTTTGGTTGATTTAACGTCACACCTCAATGTTAATTAGTGAAAGTTGTTGTTTATAAAGAAATGTGACATACTGATGTTCCAGTTAATAACACACCATTGTCCAACCCAGATATTGGATCGTAGTTTTGATTTTTTTGTTGCTGAGAATTTACCTGCGCTGGAGGAAATGGAGATGAGCTTGGGGTTTACATAAATTCACACAAAACTGCACTAACACCCAGGCAAATTATCATTCCATTTTTCATGTAGCCTCATGTTACCAGCAAAAAGCCTAATCACCGATCACGCAACATCATGGACTAAACGATCAAATCCTGTTGCTGCAGAATTATTTTGCTGCGACAATACAGGCCAAATTAAATTCCTACATCTATGGCTGGGTTTACAAAGTAGAATGATGTGTAAATTTCATCTGCTTCTGACTAATCTCATTATTCCAGGGACTACTTTGGAAATCAGTGGAAATCCTATTTAGAAAAGAGAGGCATTCTGGATGGAAAGAGCAAACCTCGGTTCCCAGACTCCTACGGTGTGAAGGAGAGGGAGAGTTTCTATAGGGCGGTGAGCTTCAAGGGTTGTGGTGGTGCCAGTGGGCATGATGCTCCCATGATAGCTTACGATGCCCTCCTGAGGGCAGGTGACTCCTGGGTTGAGCTGGCCAATCATGGCTTCTTCCACGGCGGGGACAGCGACTCCACGGCCGTGATCGCTGCTGCCTGGTGGGGCGCACTGTTCGGCTTCAGAGGGGTGCCAGAGATCAACTACCAGAGGCTTGAGTACCGTGACAGACTATCCAAACTAGGGGAATGGCTATACAAGCTCAGGGGGAAACCTCTTGTAACTGAGAAAGAGTGATGTAAATTAAACCAATAGATGGTTAAAGGTGAAATTCATTACATAGCCTGCAGATGATCAGTAATTTCTCATTTTTTGACACTAATTTTGTATCCCTTGGTTTTTTATTACATATTTTTAAAGAATATGACTGGATCTGGAAAGATTTATAGAGTATTTATGATCTCAAACTGCAGTCTACCTACTGACTAGGAGATGGAGTCATACGCAGCTGCAGAATTTGCTGTATAATTACAAACATTTTATTTTATGGCAACGTAAAATGTTTAATTACCAGCCTATAATCAATCCTTCACGAACATACTTTACTGCTACAGTTGTGCTATTATTGTAGCACATTAGCTATGGCAGAGTGTAAAAACGGATTGCTTTACTTCAGATTAGATTGACGTTATTGTGGACATCTTCAAAATGGAGACTACAAGTACGGTGGTGACCAGAGGGTGGCAATGTAACTTAACAAATCACTCTTGAAACCCCCTCTTTCTCCGTCTCTCTCTCTCAATTCAATTTCAATATAAGGTCTTTATTGGCATGGAAAACATATGGTTACATTGCCAAAGCCAGTGAAATAGGTAAAAGTGAAAAAATAAAAAATTAACAGTTAATATTAGACTCACAAAAGTTCAGATGTCATATTATGCCTATATACAGTGTTGCAACGATACAAATAGTTAAAGTACAAAGGGGAAAATAAATAAATCATATTTACACTGGTGTTTTTTCTTCACTTGGTTTCCTCCCTGAAAAACCTGCTGTTCTCATTTCTGAAGCTTGATTTTCCAGTGAAACCTGTTTAACAGTGTGGCTTCTATCCCATATCAGCTTGTTATATGAAAGTGGTTGCAACCATCCCTGTAGAAAATTATGAACAATTTAAACTTGAACTGTATGGCTCAGTCTGTGATATCCTTAAAGTAATTGTTCCTATCTGCTGATAAGTTAAGATAGGGCAATTCCACTCTAGATTGTTCTGGTAGTTCTCACATAGAAACTTCATTGGGAGGAAGGATATTTACAGAGGAATTGCCATTTTAGGCCCTTTTTAGACCTATTCACGCCTCCTGCAAGACCCTGTGATCTGTGAACTGTACATGATACAGACACATCTTGGTGTCATTATACTCCATATAGTTTTCCCTCAAATATGGAGTACTGTATGTCTAGATTCTGAAATACAAATGTTCACATTCATTTATTCAATATAAAAAATGTGAGTACCTCAAAACTACTTTTTGATTTAGCTTATTTTTATACATAGTTTGTAATGTAACATTTCCAGAGTGGGCTCTCTGGTACTTTTAATGAAATTACCCATTGTGTGTATATATATATATATATATATATATATATATATATATATACCTTCAAAATCAGTAACTCTTTGCTTGACATCATAGGAAAATCATAAGAAATCAGCCAAGACCTCAGAAAAGAAATTGTAGACCTTCACAAGTCTGGTTCATCCTTGGGAGCAATTTCCAAACGCCTGAAGGTACCACGTTCATCTGTACAAACAATAGTATGCAAGAATAAACACCATGGGAACCACGCAGCCATCATACTGCTCAGGAAGGAGACGCTTTCTGTCTCCTAGAGATGAACATACATTAGTGCGAAAAGTGCAAATCAATCCCAGAACAACAGCAAAAGGACCTTGTGAAGATTCTGGAGGAAACAGGTACAAAAGTATCTATATCCACAGTAAAACGAGTCCTATATCGACATGACCTGATAGGCCGCTCAGCAAGGAAGAAGCCACTGCTCCAAAACCTCCATGAAAAAGCCAGACTACGGTTTGCAACTGCACATGGGGACAAAGATCGTACTTTTTGGAGAACTGTCAGTCAGGAAGTTAAAGCTTGGTTGCAAATGGGTCTTCCAAATGGGCAATGACCCCAAGCATACTTGCAAAGTTGTGGCAAAATGGCTTTAGGACAACAAAGTCAAGGTATTGGAGTGGCCATCAAAGCCCTGACCTCAATCCTATAGAAAATGTGTTGTTAGAACTGAAAAAGTGTGTGTGCGCAAGGAGGCCTACAAACCTGACTCAGTTACACCAGCTCTGTCAGGAGGAATGGGCCAAAATTTGTGGGAAGCTTGTGGAAGGCTACCCGACACGTTTGACCCAAGTTAAACAATTCAAAGGCAATGCTACCAAATACTAATTGTGTATGTAAACTTCTGACCCACTGGAAATGTGACGAAAGACAAAAGCTGAAATAAATAATTCTCTACTATTATTCTGATATTTCACATTCTTAAAATAAAGTGGTGATCCTAACTGGCCTAAGACAGGGAAGTTTTACTCGGATTAAATGTCAGGAATTGTGAAAAATGTAGTTTAAATGTATTTGGCTAAGGTGTATGTAAACTTCCCACTTCAACTTTAAGTGTGTTTGGCAGAGCTGTATGTAAGTTGAATATGCAAACAATTTGGGATTTCCAATACATTAATGTTTCTTCTGAAAATGTATCATAAGAACTGAGATAACCTGCAGAATATGGTCATAACACTGTCATGACCAATATATTTACCATATCTTTACAGCTGTTTTGACAAATTGCATTATTTTATAGCTGGTTATGACCCCTACTTTTAAGAGTGTCAAACCCACATTTATTCAAATGTGTTATTCCCCTGCCAAGAAGTTTCCTTTCAATTGAAAGTTTGTTTCTTAAATTGTTTGTTGTAGTAATTACATTGAGTCATTTTTTTTAATCATGTCTGAAATAACTTGTAGAAAATACACTTTGGCACTGTCAAGAAGAATTATGACCATCCTGTGTCACTTTACTTGGACTAAGAAAATACACTGAGTATACAAAACATTAAGAATGTCCATGACAGACTGACCAGGTGAAAGCTATGATTCCTTATTGATGTGACTTGTTAAATCCACTTGACAGGTTAAAGAAGGATTTTTAAAGTCTTGACACAATTGAGACATGGATGGTGTGTGTCATTCAGAGGGTGAATGGGCAAAACAAAAGATTTATGTGCCCGTGAATGGGGTATGGTAGTAGGTGCCAGGCATACGGATTTCTGTCAAGAACTGCAACGCTGCTTGATTTTTCATACTCAACAGGTTCCCGTGTATCAAGAATGATCCAGCACCCAAAGTACATCCAGCTAAATGCATACAACTGTAGGAAGCATTGTATCAATTCAACATGGGCCAAGTCAACATGTACATTAGTGTCTAGTTTGAGAAACAGACGCCTCACAGAGGGGAGGAACGGTAAACCCTTCATCAGGGTGATGTTTGACATTCAATGCCAAAGGAGGACTACAATTTAGTTGATTTCATGACGGATTCATTATGACATGTCTGTGTTCTTTAAAAACATTTTTTTTTACAGATCAACAGCTGATCTAGAGTCCTACCACCACCATTTGTTGATGTACGCCAGCCAGCATTCTTCCTTTTCACCACCAGTCTGATGCCAGAACACTGCTGGCAGCACTGGCAGAACGCAGATGGAACCAAGATGTAAGTCCCCACTCTATTTGAAGTTGGAGGAAGTTTTGAACAGAACTTTTCAAGTCTGCCCCACCCACATGTTCGCACTCACACATTGGCCAAACACAGTGTCTTTTAAATTAATATTTCCTGAATTGCTTACATCCTCTCCCCTTGCCTCCTTTTCAAAACCTATTGGAGAAGAGGGTTCGAGGAGAGTGACCCTGGACCTTCTTCTACAATACGATTGAGAAGTAGGCAAGGATGTGGGATGCAAGAACATTTGTGTCAATTCATATAAAAAAGGAACTTCTAAGTGTATTTGCAATGTGATACATTGTTTTTCACACTTTCAAACACTACATTTATATTTTCCAACAGGACTATACATTTGGGTGAGTAGCCTCGTTTCATTGCCAAAAATAAAATGAAACTATCTAGTGTTCAGCGAAATAACTACACAATGTCAAATACAGGTATCCTATTCAAATAATTAACATCCAATAACATTAATCGTTACTCTCTCGCGGGAATTCCACTAATATGTAGCCAAACGTAGCTGCTGCTCATTCCATTTGCTCGAATATGGATAAATGGTTAGTAAGGCCCGTGTCCACAGACACATACCAGCTCCACTAGTAGTACTGCTACTACCAGCAGTACTACACCTGCACCTGTCGACGACACAAGTTGTTCTGCTTGCACGAGCACATCCAATGCTAGCATCAGTAATTATACATTTGTTGTTAGCCCAGCTAGCATGGACACAGACAGTTGTGAATCTGTTGCAGCTGAAGAGCTACTGCCCCTTTAACCGGGAACCACCGAACATCAGACAGGGACGTTGGATCATCGAAGAGGCGCAAATATGATGAGAACTACATTGATTTGGGATTCACTTATATTGGGAGTAGTGCCTTTCCTCAGCCACAGTGTGTTATATGTGCAAAATTACTATCTCACAACTCGATGAAACCTTCACTCTTGCGCAGACATTTAGAAACAAAATATGGCAATTTGAAAAATAAGCCACAGGAGTTTTTTGATCGAGAAATAAGACGACTTTCCAGTAGTAAGACATGTATAAAAGCAACAGATATCATTAATAAGAAGGGGCTAGAAGCATCTTATATGATGAGCTACCGAACGGCTAGGACAGTCAAGCCCCATGCTATTGTGTAGGACTTAATTCTTCCTGCTGCCGCTAATATGGCGGGGACAATGCTGGGGGAAAAGGCCAAGAACCTATACAGACCACGCCTTCATCCTTCAACACTGTTTCACAATGTATCAGTGACATGGCAGGAGATGTTTTGAAACAATTACTGCTTCGCATACAAGCCAGTGAATTCTATGCATTACAGCAGATGAGTCAAACGTTGCGGGCCTGGCACAGCTCCTGGTATATATCCGTTACGTTTATGGGGGTCAATTAAGGAAGACATCGTCTTCTGCAAACCACTGGAAAACAGGACAACAGGAGAGCATATTGTTTAAATACTGGACAGCTTTGTGACTTCACATGGACTTTGGTGGTCAAGATGTGTTGGTATCTGTACTAATGGCGCAACAGCCATGACAGGGAGACATAGTGGAGTGATATCGGGCTTACAAGAAGTTTCTCCAAGACGCTACTTGGGTACACTGCAGAATCCACCGAGAGGCTCTTGCTGCCAAGGGAATGACTGACAGCTTGAAAGATGTTTTGGACACTACAGTGAAAATGGTTACCTTTGTTAAAGAAAGGCCCCTGAACTCGTGTATAATCTGCACCATGCAATGATATGGGCAGCGACCATGTAACGCTTTTACAACATACAGAAGTGCGCTGGTTATCAAGGGTCAAAGTATTGACACATTTTTTAAATGTTAATTTCTTGAATTGAGACGAGCTTAAAAAGTTTGACCGCTTGCATGATGACGTTTCTCACACGACTGGCCTATCAGGGTGATGTTTTTTTTCTCACCTGAATGATCTGAATCTAGGATTAGAGGGACTTTCCACAACTATATTCAACATGCGGGGCAAAACTGAGGCTATGATTAAGAAGTTGGAGCTCTTCTCTGTCTGCATTAACAAGGGCAACACATAGGTCTTTCCATCATTGTATGATTGTGTGCAAATGAATTCTAGCTTACGGACAATGTCAAATGTGACATAGCGAAGCACCTGAGTGAGTTGGGTGTGCAATTACGCAGGTACTTTCCCGAAAAGGATGACTCAAACAACTGGATTCGTTATCTCTTTCATGCCCTGCCTCCAGTCCACTTACCGATATCTGAACAAGAGAGCCTCATTGAAATTTCAACAAGCGGTTCAGTGAAAATTGAATTTAATCAGAAGCCACTGCCAGATTTCTGGATTGGGCTGTGCTCAGAGTATCCTGCCTTAGCAAATCGCACTGTTAATACCCTGATGCCCTTTGCAACCACGTACCTATGTGAGAGTGGATTCTCGGCCCTCACTAGCATTAAAACTAAATACTCTTTAAGAGCTCTTTGTCACTTCCCACGAGCTGGGTTGTGACAAACTCACACTCATTCTTATGTTTAATAAATGTATCGTATAGTGTGTATGTGGCAGGCTTACAATGATGGCAAAAACCCAACATTTGAGATTGCGCTGACCCTGGTGCTCAAGGGGGTACGCAGCTGAAGGTTGAATGTTTGAAGGGGTATGGGACTATAAAAAGTTTGGGAACCACTGCTCTAAACCATTGAGGGAGGTGATGCACAACCTTATTTGTTCTGTTGTACTCAGATTCCAAGATCTGTGAGCTTACTAATTGTCCTTCAAATTATTTTTTAAATATTTTATACAATGCATACTGTCAAATTATGTTGGTTTATAGATATAGAAGACTATAAAAAAATGCTAAATATCGGGGTGTCTACATACTTAAGACTAAGAAGACATATGGCCACATTTCAGACCCCCAATACAAGATTTTGAGGAAGTGGTTGGAATCTGGTGGTGGGATGCCAAGGAGAAGAACCCGAAGACCCTAGAAGACTTGTACTCCTACCCCCTAGTCCTCCACCAACAACTGAGGAACTTGTGCAATCACAAGTGAGAAGAAACCTAGGTAAGTAAAAAACTAAAGGCAGGAATTGCATGGAAATTGCATCAGACCTCAGAGTTATAACAAACCCTGTAGGAGATGATACCAATACAGTCCATGAATAGTTGTCTTTTTATAATTTCACGGTATCAATATACTAAACCTCCACATTTCTCATTCTTTCCCTCTCCTCTAGCGTTGGGTGAACTTCTGAGACGATGCAGGAGCTCCAGAAACCTCCTCCAGCTCAGCGACCTTGTGAGAAACCCAGGTAACGACCCACATACATACAAACCACTTTACACCAAGTACATTACAATCACAGAATTTGAAAGCAGCCGTTTCATTTACTTTTTGCACAACAGAATACTTTGCCCCTCACAGTAACAATTATATTTCTTCTGAATAATCTGTTGGAATACATCTCAAGATTGACAGTAAATGCCCTGATGAATCACGATCCCTGCTGCTGGACCTCTTTAAAAACCCCTTCTGAATCCTTCACTATCAAGCAACTAGGGCATTGATACTCATTGCACTGCGTGGCCCGCAGGCTCGCTGTGATTTTCCTATTTTCCATTCATAACAATGATACATTTTAAATTCAATGTGTTTAATGCAGGCCTGAATCACTTCATTGAATATATCTACTGTTCCCTGGACGGCAGTATAGGGCGTCCCGAGTGGTCTAAGGCACTGAATCGCAGTGCAACTAGAGATTCTGAGTCCAGGCTCTGTCGCAGCCGGCCACGACCGGGAGACTCATGGTGCGGAGCACAATTGTCCCGGCATCGTTAGGGGAGGGTTTGGCTGGCAGGGATGTCCTTGTCCCATCGTGCACTAGCGACTCCTGTGGCGGGCCGGGTGCAGTGGACGCTGACACAGTCGCCAGGTGTATGGTGTCCTCTGACACATTGGTACGGCTGGCTTCCGGGTTAAGTGGGCATTGTGTCAAGAAGCAGTGTGGCTTGATTGTGTTGTGTTTCGGAGGACGCACGGCTCTCGAACGTTGCCTCTTCCGAGTTCGTATGGGAATTGCAACGAAGAGACAAGACTAACTACCAATTGCATACCACGAAATTTGGGAGAAAAAGTTTTTTTTTAATGAAAATGAGGGGGAAGAGCTATGAATGAACAACCGGAGAATCAGCCGGAGAATGGCGGTCAAAGAAAAGTTTTTAAAAAAGAAAATAAAAATCATGACAAAAAGTATGTTTGAATGACACTGAGGGGTAGCGTTGTTACAGCTAATGCCAGTTTGCCTGAGGCTGATGCTGTGCAGGTGTTTGTACACATGCATATACACACACTCATTCAAATGCACACATACACGGACACACACTTAAATAGTGCCATGTAACCGATGTGAAATAGCTCGCTAGTTAGCAGTGGTGCGCACTAACAGTGTTTCAATCGGTGATGTCACTCGCTCTGAGACCTTAAAGTACTTGTTCCCCTTGCTCGGCTTTTGTGGAGCGATGGGTAACGATGCTTCGAGGGTGGCTGTTGTCGATGTGTGCAGAAGGTCTCTGGTTCAAGCCCAGGTAGGGGAGAGGAGAGGGACGGAAGCAATACTGTCACACATACATGCACTCAAACATATTCAGTTGGCCTTGCTGTTATGATTTTTGTTGCCCTCTTCAAAGGGGGAGACACTCTAGATCCAAACTACTACAGACCTATATCTATCCTACCCTGCCTTTCTAAGGTCTTCGAAAGCCAAGTTAACAAACAGATCACCGACAACTTTGAATCCCACCGTACCTTCTCCACTAGGCAATCTGGTTTCCGAGCTGGTCATGGGTGCACCTCAGCCACGCGCAAGGTCCTAAACTATATCATAACCGCCATCGATAAGAGACAATACTGTGTTGCTGTATTCATCGACCTGGCCAAGACTTCCGACTCTGTCAATCACCACATCCTCATCGGCAGACTCAACAGCCTAGGTTTCTCAAATGATTGCCTCGCCTGGTTCACCAACTACTTCTCAGAGTTCAGTGTGTCAAATCGGAGGGCCTGTTGTCCAGACCTCTGGCAGTCTCTATAGGGGTGCCACAGGGTTCAATTCTCAGGCCGACTCTTTTCTATGTATACATCAATGATGTCGCCCTTGCTGCTGGTGATTCTCTGATCCACCTCTACGCAGATGACACCATTCTGTATACTTCTGGCCCTTCTTTGGACACTGTTTTAACTAACCTCCAGATGAGCTTAAATGCCATACAACTCTGCTTCTGTGGCCTCCAACTGCCCTTACATGCAAGTAAAACTAAATGCATGCTCTTCAACCGATCGCTGCCCACACCTGCCCGCCCGACTAGCATCACTACTCTGGACGGTTCTGACTTGGGTATTTGTAGTTGTCCACATATTCTAGGTGTCTGGTTAGACTGTAAACTCTCCTTCCAGACTCACATTAAGCATTTCCAATCCAAAATTAAATCTAGAATAGGCTTCCTATTTCACAAACAAAGCATCCTTCACTCATGCTGCCAAACATAGTCAATTTTACGAGGCTATCTACCAATCCTTGACTCTACTCAGCAAATTGGATGCAGTCTATCACAGAGCAGCTCACAGATCACTGCACATAGCCCATCTGTAAATAGCCCATCCAACTACCTCATCCCCCAAACTGTTATTTGATTTATTTTGCTCCTTTGCACCCCAGTAGCCCTATATTTGCACTCTCATCTTCTGCACATCTATCACTCCAGTGTTTAATTGCTGTATTGTAATTATTTTGCCACTCTGGCCTATTTATTGCCTTACCTCCCTTATCCTACCTCATTTGCACACACTGTATAAATACTTTTTCTATTGTATTATGGACTGCATGTTTGTCAATTCCATTTGTAACTCTGTGTTTGTGTCGCTCTGCTTTGCTTTATCTTGGCAAGGTCACAATTGTAAATGAGAACTTGTTCTCAACTAGCCTACCTGATTAAATAAAGGGGGCATATAAGCAGTCAATGAAATCTCTTGCAAAATTCAATAATTATATTTCTCTAAAACAGGTTATACTGTAGGCTACATAAGCACTGTCGAGTCAGAACACTAGGTGAAATTAAGAGGGGTAAATATACCACATTTTTAGGGTGAGGAACATGGGCTACTGACATCTTACTACACAACTAGTATTACTTTCTTAGTTACAGTATTGTCAGACTCTCGGTGATGTGGGTAAGGCAGAGTCAGGTGCAGGACACAGATGAGTAATAATAGCAACTTAATACTTCCTACTAAGACAGCACACTGTCCGACCGATGCCAGGATGACAAGAGGAGGGTGACGTGTGAGCCCAACAGATCAAACGATTGCGGACATCAGACGGAACGTACAGACACCCAACTGGACACTGGTTGGGAGTGGGCTCTGTACGTAATGCCCGCTCGATGTCCGCGTCCACCTCCCATACCAATGGTGCCACCAGGCAAGAAGCCGGAAGTATGGGAGTGGGATCCGTGGACCGCTCCTCTGTCATACAGCCGGGACAATGAGTCTGCCTTAGCGTTCTGGGAACATGTTCTGTAGGAAAGGGTGAAAACAAAACGGGTGAAAAACATGGCCCACCTTGCCTGACGAGGGTTCAGTCTCCTCGCCGCCCGGATGTACTCCAGATTGCGGTGGTCAGTCCAAATGAGGAAAGGGTGTTTAGGCCCCTCAAGCCAATGCCTCCACGACTTCAGAGCCTTGACAACAGCCAACAGCTCCCGATCACCCACATCATAGTTTCGCTCTGCCGGGCTGAGCTTCTTCGGGGAAAAAAGCACAAGGGCGGAGCTTTGGTGGCGTACCCAAGCGCTGAGACAGCACAGCTCCTATCCCAGCCTTGGACGAGTCCAACTCTACTATAAATGCCATAGAGGGATCAGGATGAGCCAGCACGGGAACTGAGGTAAACAGAGCCTTCAGGTGACCAGAAGCCCTGTCCGCCCCAGCTGACCACTGCAGTCGCACCGGTCCCCCGTTTAGCAAAGAGGTAATGGGAGCCGCCACCTGACCAAAGCCCCGGATAAACCTCCGGTAGTAGTTGGCAAACCCTAAGAACCGCTGCACCTCCTTTACCATGGTTGGAGTCGGAGCTGGGGTGATGATGGGGTTGCTGGAAAACCCTGTCTCTCCCATTGCTCCACGGTTTGCAGATGCAGGACGCGGTCCTCCATAGGTAAAGGAGGGCTGTGTGCACCTGCTGACTCCATTTGAAAGGTGCGTGTTTCTGTCAGAGTCTGATGTGGGTAAGGTGGAGTCAGGTACAGGACACAGATGAGTAATAGTAACTTTACTCAAGAATAATCTTCCAACAAGGAGAAGGAAAATCCAGAATCACATAAACAGGACAACAAAACCATGATGCTCCAGAGGGTTAAATAGGGAAATAATTCAAACGTAATGGGAACCAGGTGTGTACAATCAAGACAAAACAAATGGAAAAATAAATTTAGATCGGTGGAGGCTAGAAAGCCGGTGACGTCGACCGGCGATCGAACAAGTAGAGGCACCAACTTCGGCGAAAGTCGTGACAAGAATACACATCTCCCTAGTATATACATAATTTATGCAGCAGCATACAATACATTTTTGGACTTGCCTTGTTGTGCTGTGCTCACTTGAACAGCATGGTGGCACGGCAGTCAAATCAAATCAAATGTATTTATATGGCCCTTTGTAAATCAGCTGATACCTCAAAGTGCTGTACATGATGAGTTGCTTGAATCTATAGAGAAACATACTTCATTGGTTATCTAAATTTCCCAATTCGTTATTATTGAAAGGAGGGGACATTAACATTACTATAGATAATTCAACTGATAGATGGCCCCCCAGGTAGGCCAACCAATCAGAATTTGGGTTTAATACTTTTTATGGAAAAGTTTGATCTTACTGATATATGGAGAGAGGCTTCCGGCCGACAGATCATTAACTTGGAGTAACAAAACAGGTTCCAGACAATCCAGAATAGATTTTTGGCTTATATGCAAATGTATTGATAGTGATAGTGTTACTACAAATATTTGTACTACTCCCCTCACAGACCATAGGGCCATTTACATTGATATCAAAATATTTATCCCTGATACTAACCTGGGTAGAGCATCCTACTGGAAGCTAAATAGCTCATTATTAAATAATGATATAGTTAAATTTGAGGTTAAAGATCTGCTCTCACACTTTTGGGAAAGGGCTTGTGGAGAAACATCTTATAGGTGACCAAATACTATGTAGGTGACCAAATTCTTATTTTCCACCATAATTTGCAAATAAATAATTTTGTCTGTCATAGTTGAAGTGTACCTATGATGAAAATTACAGGCCTCTCATCTTTTTTAAGTGGGAGAACTTGCACAATTGGTGGCTGACTAAATACTTTTTTGCCCCACTATCTCAAAGTGCTGTACAGAAACCCAGCCTAAAACCCCAAACAGCAAGCAATGCAGGTGTAGAAGCACGGTGGCTAGGAAAAACTCCATAGAAAGGCCAAAACCTAGGAAGAAACCTAGAGAGGAACCAGGCTATGTGGGGTGGCCAGTCCTCTTCTGGCTGTGCCGGGTGGAGATTATAACAGAACATGGCCAAGATGTTCAAATGTTCATAACTAATAATCACAGGTAGAACAGTTCAAACTGGAGCAGCAGCACAGCCAGGTGGACATCAAGGAGTCATCATGCCAGGTAGTCCTGAGGCATGGTCCTAGGGCTCAGGTCCTCCGAGAGAGAGAAAGAAAGAGAGAATTAGAGAGAGCATACTTAAATTCACACAGGACACCGGATAGGACAGGAGAAGTACTCCAGATATAACAAACTGACCTTAGCCCCCTGACACAAACTACTGCAGCATAAATACTGGAGGCTGAGACAGGAGGGGTCAGGAGACACTGTGGCCCCATACGATGATACCCCCGGACAGGGCCAAACAGGAAGAATATAACCCCACCCACTTTGTCAAAGCACAGCCCCCACACCACTAGAGGGATATCTTCAACCACTAATTTACAATCCTGAGACAACGCCGAGTATAGCCCATAAAGATCTCCGCTATGGCAACACCCAAGGGGGGCGCCAACCCAGACAGGAAGATCACATCAGTGACGCACCCCTCCTAGGGACGGCATGAAAGAGCACCAGTAAGCCAGTGTCTCAGCCCCTGTAATAGGGTTAGAGGCAGAGAATCCCAGTGGAAAGAGGGGAACCGGCCAGGCAGACAGCAAGGGCGGTTCGTTGCACC
The DNA here is from genome assembly GCF_034236695.1 of Oncorhynchus nerka. Lineage (NCBI taxonomy): Eukaryota > Metazoa > Chordata > Actinopteri > Salmoniformes > Salmonidae > Oncorhynchus > Oncorhynchus nerka. The sequence goes on along the minus strand of NC_088398.1, from coordinate 49,035,448 downwards.
AGAGCCTTTCCGTTCACCTTCACACTCCTGGGCCAGACTACACTCAATCATATGACCCACTGAAGAGATGAGTCTTCGGTAAAGAATTAAAGGTTGAGACAGAGTTTGCGTCTCTCACATGGGTAGGCAGACCATTCCATAAAAATGGAGCTCTATAGGAGAAAGCCCTGCCTCTAGCTGTTTGCTTAGAAATTCTAGGGACAATTAGGAGGCCTGCGTCTTGTGACCGTAGCGTACGTGTAGGTATGTACGGCAGGACCAAATCAGAGAGAAAGGTAGGAGCAAGCCCATGTAATGCTTTGTAGGTTAGCAGTAAAACCTTGAAATTAGCCCTTGCCTTGACAGGAAGCCAGTGTAGGGAGGCTAGAACTGGAGTAATATGATACAATTTTGGGGTTCTAGTCAGGATTCTAGCAGCCGTATTTAGCACTAACTGAAGTTTATTTAGTGCTTTATCCGGATAGCCAGAAAGTAGAGCATTGCAGTAGTCTAACCGAGAAGTAACAAAAGCATGGATTAATTTTTCTGCATCATTTTTGGACAGAAAGTTTCTGATTTTTGCAATGTTACGTAGATGGGAAAAAAGCTGTCCTTGAAACAGTCTTGATATGTTCGTCAAAAGAGATCCGGATCCAGAGTAACGCTGAGGTCCTTCAGTTTTATTTGAGACGACTGTACAACCATTAAGATTAATTGTCAGATTCAACAGAAGATCTCTTTGTTTCTTGGGACCTAGAACAAGCATCTCTGTTTTGTCGGAGTTTAAAAGTAGAAAGTTTGCAGCCATCCACTTCCTTATGTCTGAAACACAGGCTTCTACCGAGGGCAATTTTGGGGCTTCACCACGTTTCATTGAAGTGTACAGCTGTGTCATCTGCATAGCAGTGAAAGTTAACAATGTTTTCGAATGACATCCCCAAGGAGGTAAAATATATAGTGAAAACAAGTGGTCCTAAAACAGAACCTTGAGGAACACCTACATTTACAGTTGATTTGTCAGAGGACAAACCATTCACAGAGACAAACATATCTTTCCGACAGATAAGATCTAAACCAGGCCAGAACTTGTCCGTGACCAAGTTGGGTTTCCAATCTCTCCAAAAGAATGTGGTGATCGATGGTATCAAAAGCAGCACGAGGACAGATGCAGAGCCTCGGTCTGATGCCATTAAAAGGTCATTTACCACCTTCACAAGTGCCGTCTCAGTGCTATGATGGGGTCTAAAACCAGACTAAAGCATTTCGTATACATTGTTTGTCTTCAGGAAGGCAGTGAGTTGCTGCGCAACAGCAGCAATATTTGATTAGAATGGAAGATTCGATATAGGCCGATATTTAAACAAATATTTTCTGGGTCAAGGTTTGGCTTTTTCAAGAGAGGCTTTATTACTGCCACTTTTAGTGAGTTTGGTACACATCCGGTGGATAGAGAGACATTTATTATGATCAACATAGAAGGGACAACTACAGGAAGCAGCTCTTTCAGTAGTTTAGTTGGAATAGGGTCCAGTATGCAGCTTGAAGGTTTAGTGGCCATGATTATTTTCATCATTGTGTCAAGTGATATAGTACTAAAACACTTGAGTGTCTCTCTTGATCCTAGGTCCTGGCAGAGTTGTGCAGACTCAGGACAACTGAGCTTTGACGGAATACGCAGATTTAACGAAGAGTCCGTAATTTGCTTTCTAATAATCATGATCTTTTCCTCAAAGAAGTTCATTAATCTATTACTGCTGAAGTGAAAGCCATTCTCTCTTGGGGAATGCTGCTTTTTAGTTAGCTTTGTGCCAGTATCAAAAAGGAATTTCGTATTGTTCTTATTTTCCTCAATTAAATTGGAAAAATAGGATGATCGAGCAGCAGTAAGGGCTCTTCGATACTGCACGGTACTGTCTTTCCAAGCTAGTCGGAAGACTTCCAGTTTGGTGTGGCACCATTTTCTTTACAGTTTTCTGGAAGCTTGCTTCAGAGCTCGGATATTTTCTGTATACAAGGTGGCTAGTTTCTTATGAGCAATCTTTTTCGTTTTTAGGGGTGCAACTGCATCTAGGGTATTGCGCAATGTTAAATTGAGTTCCTCGGGTGGTTAACTGATTTTTGTCCTCTGACGTCCTTGGGTAGACAGAGGGAGTCTGGAAGGACATCAAGGAATCTTTGTGTTGTCTGTGAATTTATAGCATGACTTCTGATGTTCCTTGGTTGGGGTCTAAGCAGATTATTTGTTGCAATTGCGAACGTAATAAAATGGTGGTCCGATAGTCCAGGATTATGAGGAAAAACATTAAGATCCACAACATTTATTCCATGGGACAAAACTAGGTCCAGAGTATGACTGACAGTGAGTAGGTCCAGAGACATGTTGGACAAAACCCACTGAGTCGATGATGGCTCCGAAAGCCTTTTGGAGTGGGTCTGTGGACTTTTCCATGTGAATATTAAAGTCACCAAAGATTAGAATATTATCTGCTATGACTACAAGGTCCGATAGGAATTCAGGGAACTCAATGAGGAACGCTGTATATTGCCCAGGAGGCCTGTAAACAGTAGCTATAAAAAGTGATTGAGTAGGCTGCATAGATTTCATGACTAGAAGCTCAAAAGACGAAAACTTTTAATTTTTTTTGTAAATTGAAATTTGCTATCGTAAATGTTAGCAACACCTCCGCCTTTGCGGGATGCACGGGGGATATGGTCACTAGTGTAGCCAGGAGGTGAGGCTCATTTAACACAGTAAATTCATCAGGCTTAAGCCATGCTTCAGTCAAGCCAATCACATCAAGAGATTCTGATCAGTGATTAGTTCATTGACTATAATTGCCTTTGAAGTAAGGGATCTAACATTATGCAGCCCTATTTTGAGACGTGAAGTATCATGATCCCTTTCAATAATGACAGGAATGGAGGAGGTCTTTATCCTAGTGAGATTGCTAAGGCGAACACTGCCATGTTTAATGGGGATAGCTGAGCTGACTACACTGACTGTGCTAGTGGCAGACTCCACTATGCTGGCAGGCTGGCTAAAAGCCTGCTGCCTGGCCTGCACCCTATTTCATTGTGGAGCTAGAGGAGTTAGAGCCCTGTCGGTGTTTGTAGATAAGATGAGAGCACCCCTCCAGCTAGGGTGGAGTCAGTCACTCCTCAGCAGGTCAGGCTTGGTCCTGTTTGTGGGTGAGTCCCAGAAAGAGGGCAAATTATCTACAAATTCTATCTTTTGGGAGTGGCAGAAAACAGTTTTCAACCAGGGATTGAGTTGTGAGACTCTGCTGTAGAGCTCATCACTCCCCCTAACTTGGAGGGGGCCAGAGACAATTACTCAATGCCGACATCTTTCTAGCTGATTTATACGCTGTGGGTAATGGAGTCGCCAATGACTAGAGTTTTCAATTTGTCAGAGCTAATGGTGGGAAGCTTCCCGTAACGGGAGGAGTAGAGACAAGAGAAGGCTCAGCCTCTGACTCAGACTTGTTGCTTAAATGGGGAAAACGGGTTGAAAGTTTGTTGGCTGAATGAGCGACACCCGGTTGAGCATTCCTACAGCATTTCCCTCCAGAAACCGTGAGAAAGTTGTCCGGCTGCGGGGACCGTGCGAGGGGATTTATACTAACGTTACCATCTGTACTTACTGGTGGCACAGACGCTGTTTCAACCTTTCCTACACTGAAATTACCCTTGCCTAATAATTGCGTCTGAAGCTGGGCTTGTAGCACAGCTATCTTCGCCATAAGGCGATCGTTCTCCTGTATATTATGAGTACAGCGACTGTAATTAGAAGGCATCATGTTAATGTTACTACTTAGCGTCGGCTGTTAGAGGTCCTGACGAACAACGTCTAGATAAAGCGTCCGGAGTGAAACAGTTGAATGAAAAAAAAAAGTTGAGGGAAAAAAACAAAAATATAAACGGTAATTAAAAAGTAAAAACCGGAAAGTTGTCAGGTAGCAAAGGTTGGCAACAAAATGCACAGCAACACGTAAACAAGTCTGCTAAGACCAGAAGAGCTGAGGAGGAAAAGGTGATCATTAAGTTAACTTCCCTTTCTCAGAGGTCCCCAGCCGGCCTCTCGGGAGAGGAGAAGATGGAACTAATTGAGTTACAAAATAACCTGGATAATATATATAGATTAAAAGCAGGAGCCTTTATTAGGTCTAGGAAAAAATGGATTGAGGAAGGAATTCATCCTTTTTCTTTAGACTTGAGGAATTTCACTCTAAAAATAACACTATCCATAAATTAAACATTGATGATGTTAATACAGATGACCAAAAATGAGTCGCTAAATACTGTAGCAATTTTTACAGAAAATTGTATAGCTCTACGTACTGTCAGGAATCCAGATGTTTTTTTTTAACTCACTGAATAATGTTCACTCTATCAGTGATATAGAATCTAAACAGTGTGATGAACCTATCAAAGTTGAAGAGATTATAGAGTTAATCAAACATCTAAAGAACAATAAATCACCAGATGTTGATGGAATAACATCAGAATTTTACAAATTATTTTCTGAACAAGTAGCTCCCTTCCTATTTGAAGTCTTTTTAGAGAGTATTAAAAACAATGTTCTCCCTCCTACAATGAGTCAGGGGTTAATAACACTGATACCTAAGCCTAAAAAATAAGTGCTGCTCATCGTCCAATTTTTCTTAATAATGACTGCCTTACTACTTGCAAAAATAATTAAAGAAGTCCTGGATGCAATCATTGATGAAACAGTCTGGCTTCATGAGGAACATACATATTTCTAACAATGTCAGACTAGTATTAGACATACTTGACTACTCAGACCTAATAACTGAGGATATTTTCATATTATTTTTAGATTTTTATAAAGCATTTGACACAGTAGAGCATCAGTTTCTCTTCCACTCCCTTGAGAGACTTGGCTTTGGGGATTTTTTTCTATATGGCTATTAAGACTCTATTCAAATGGTAACAGCTCCATTGCAGCGCTAGCTGTGCCACCAGAGACTCTGGGTTCGCGCCCAGGCTCTGTCGCAGCCGGCCGCAACTGGGAGGTCCGTGGGGCGACGCACAATTGGCCTAGCGTCGTCCGGGTTAGGGAGGGTCTGGCCGGTAGGCATATCCTTGTCTCATCGCGCACCAGCGACTCCTGTGGCGGGCCGGGTGCAGTGCACGCTAACCAAGGTCGCCAGGTGCACGGTGTTTCCTCTGACACATTGGTGCGGCTGGCTTCCAGGTTGGATGGGCGCTGTGTTAAGAAGCAGGTTGGGTTGTGTTTCGGAGGACGCATGACTTTTGACCTTCGTCTCTCCGGAGCCTGTACGGCAGTTGTAGCGATGAGACAAGATAGTAACTACTAATAATTGGATACTATGAAATTGGGGAGAAAATATAAATAAATAAAATGGTAACAGCTCTATCAATTTGAAATATGGCACCTAGATTTGAGTTAACCTCTTGCTCCTACTTGAGACGCTTGGCGTCCCAACTAGAGCTCTGGAAATGCAAATGCGCTACGCTAAATGCTAATAGTATTAGTTAAAACTCAAACTTTCATTAAAATACACATGCAGGGTATTGAATTAAAGCTACACTCGTTGTGAATCCAGGCAACAAGTCAGATTTTTAAAATGCTTTTCGGCGAAAGCATGAGAAGCTATTATCTGATAGCATATGTAACACCACAAAAGACCCGCAGGGAACGTAAACAAAATAATTAGCATATTCGGCGCTACACAAACCGCACAATAAAATAGAAAACATTCATTACCTTTGACCATCTTCTTTGTTGGCACTCCTAGATGTCCCATAATCACTATTGGGTCTTTTTTTCGATTAAATCGGTCGAGATATCGTTATATGTATACTGTGTGATCAACGAAAAAAAACTGCGTTTCATAACGTAACGGCATTTTTAAAAATTCAAAAAGTCGACGATAAACTTTCACAAAACACTTCGAAATACTTTTGTAATGCAACTTTAGGTATTAGTACACATTAATAAGCGATAAAATTAATCAGGAAGGCGATGTAAAATCCTCGCCTGGCAGAAAATGTCCACAGGAAGGCTCCACAAAAAGAGCTGGGCGGAGACTTGGGGGAAGTGGTCCCTTGATTAGGTTCAACCAAGAATCAAAGCTGAATCAAATGACAAGACTCTAGACAACGTGTGTTAGCTGCAGGAGTTGAAATCTCATTCTTATGTAATTCGGTTCACTTTGAACAATTGCTGGAAGTGGCGCAAGGATATTTATTTCCATTTTCTGTGATCAGGTTTTCCTGTGCTTTTCGATGTAACTGCCGTTCTGGTAAAGCCACAGCAGTGATTTAACCAGTTTTATAAACGTCTGAGTGTTTTCTATCCACACATACTAAGCAAATGCATATACTATATTCCTGGCATGAGTAGCAGGGCGCTGAAATGTTGCACGATTTTTAACAGAATGTTCAAAAAAGTAGAGGGTAGAAGCAAGAGGTTAAAGAGAGGAATAAGGCAAGGTTGTCCTATCTCTCCGTACCTGTTTTTATTAATCACCCAACTTTTGCAAATTCTTTAAATAATAGTCCCGTAAAAGATACTTCCATAGCTGGTAAATAAATTATTATAAGCCATCTGGCTGATGATACTACACTTTTTCTGAAAGACGCTAACAAAATTCCCATATCGATCAATGTGATACAATCCTTTTCCAAAGCGGCTGGTCTATCTCTTAACATTAATACATGTGAACTCCTAGCTGTCAAAGATTGTGTGACACCTTCATATTATGGTATTCCAGTAAAAGAAGAACTTACATATTTAGGCATAACCATTACAAAGGATCAGAAGTCTAGAGGCTTACTAAATTTGAACCCTCTTATTAAAAAACCCCAGAAGAAGCTAAATCAATGGCTACAGAGGGACTTCTCTTTAAAAGGTAGAGTCCTAATAACTAAGGCTGAAGGCATCTCTAGACTAACATATGGCGCTCTATCTTTATATCTTGACAGTAAAATAAGCAAGGAGATTGACCAGATGCTTTTCAACTTTCTTTGGAGAAACCGTACCCATTACAATTTCAGTGGGGCGGCAGGGTAGCCTAGTGGTTAGAGCATTGGAAGATTGCAAGTTCAAATCCCCGAGCCGACAAGGTACAAATCTGTCATTCTGCCCCTGAACAGGCAGTTAACCCACTGTTCCTAGGCCATCATTGAAAATAATAATTTGTTCTTAACTGACTTGCCTAGTTTAAATAAAGGTAAAATACATTAAAAAAAAACATTAGGAAAACTGTTGTAATGAACACTTATGAGAATGGTGGACTGAATTTTCTGGACTTTACTACTTTAAATAATACTTTTAAGATCAATTGGATAAAACAATTCCTAAGAAGACCCACTTCTATCTGGAATTTTATTCCTCATGTCTTCTCTACTTTTGGTGGCCTTAACTTCACATGTTGTTTTGCAAATATAATATTGACAAAGTTCCAGTGAAACTTTCTGCTTTTCATCAGCAGGTTTTCTTATCATGGTCCTTAATTTATAAACACAATTTTTCTCCACACAGATATTATATATGGAATAGTCGGGATATAGTGTAAAAAAACACTTTGTTTTTAGAATATTGGTTCCGAAATAATATCCTATTGGTGAGCCAACTAGTAAATGCAGAGGATATTTTACTCAGTTATAAGGAATTCTTAACGCTTTACAAGGTCCCTGTAACACCTAAATATTTTGCAATTGTTTTAGATGCCATTCCCTCAGGTGTTGCTATGTTATTCAGGAACGTGTCAAGACCTGACCCTCAGAGCCTACCTTCTATTGACTCATCAGTAGGAAAGATTTGTTTCTCTTTTGGTCCATTCAACAACAGAGTGATACAACATCCTGCTGAAACAAGGTTCATATCTATACCTTATGTCATGCCTTATTGAATGGATTAATTGATATCTGTTGGAAACAAAATTAAGGAAGTTTCCTTTAAAATTATTCATAAATATTATCCTGCCAACCACTATATGAAGAAGTTTAAAGAAAACATCAACTCAAATTGCTCCTTTTGTAATGACCACCCAGAAACAGTGTTGCATCTTTTTTGGCGTTGTATGCTTGTAAGAAAACTGTGGAAAGACATCAGTAGGTTTATAATTGAACACATTTATGAAGATTTTACACTATTGTGGATAGATGTACTGTTTGGATTCTTAACATACGATAGAAATAAGCTGAAACATTAATTAATTTCACTATTCTTTCAGCCAAATTTCATATACACAAATGTAAATTTACAAACAGAAAACCAAATTCTTACCCTACAAAAAGAAATTGAACTTTATTTTAAGACGGTTAAATGCTCTACTAACAAAAAAGCTGTTAGAATTGTAAGTATGCATGTTCCTTAAGATCCTTGTTTAATTGTCATGAGATATTGTACCCCCTAGCTCGATTGTCCATTGTTTGTAATCTATGTATGCTCGTGTTCCCTCAAGTGCTTTATGTATTGATTGGTTGTTAATAAAAATACATTTTAAAAAAGTAAATAATTCTTACAGCCTCTCTCCATTTTGTAAAACTTCTCTCACTGTTTAAAAACAAGAAAAGGACAGGGTAAGGGGGATACCTAGTCATTTTTGTGTCATCACTTCAAGCTATCATGACTCAAAAGCCGCTGTCTACTTCTGAAGATCACTTTAGCACCGCCCTAAAAACCAGATTAAAATTCGTCACAAACCTTCAAATAGGTATGTAATGACGCATTATATAAACTCTTTATAGTGTTTTATTTACATTTTAGAGCCGATAAGATGATAAGTTGGACAGATCGAGTGAAAAAAGCAATTTCCCCACACAACATCTCTCCTTCTCACTATCACGCAATAGGTTTAGCTTACCCACCCGCCATTTAAAAAAAGACCCGACGGAGCTCTTTGTGTAACAGTATAACTTTAGACCGTCCTCTCGCCCATACTCGGGCGCGAACCAGGGACCCTCTGCACACAACAACTGACACCCACGAAGCATCATTACCCATCGCTACACAAAAGCCGCGGCCCTTGCAGAGCAAGGGGAACTACTACTTCAAGGACTCAGAGCAAGTGACGTCACCGATTGAAACACTATTTAGCGCGCACCGCTAACTAAGCTAGCCGTTACATTTGGAATCATGAAGGTCTCGTCATTGATTTTTTTTAGAAAGGGGCGAAATTGTGCTTTACAATGGTATTGATATTACAGTTGATCTGGAAGTATTACGTTTTTTGGGCGCTAAAAATAAGGTCAGTTGTATGGACCAGCGCGATGTACAAAAATGAGTTAGTTTACGGTTAGACCTGATGTGAAAAGAGTTTCTCTGTGATAGATTAGCAGAAATGATTGTGTCTGCAATTGCCTTTGTTAAACCCCAACGAACATGTGCATAGCCACTAGTAGTGTATTTTTTTTTTTTTTTTTTTTTTCACCTTTATTTAACCAGGTAAGCAAGTTGAGAACAAGTTCTCATTTACAATTGCGACCTGGCCAAGATAAAGCAAAGCAGTTCGACACATACAACGACACAGAGTTACACATGGAGTAAAACAAACATACAGTCAATAAAACAGTAAAAAAAAAGAAAAAAACAAGTCTATATACAATGTGAGCAAATTAGGTGAGAAGGGATGTAAAGGCAAAAAAGGCCATGGTGGCAAAGTAAATACAATATAGCAAGTAAAACACTGGAATGGTAGTATTGCAATGGAAGAATGTGCAAAGTAGAAATAAAAATAATGGGGTGCAAAGGAGCAAAATAAATAAATAAATTAAATACAGTTGGGAAAGAGGTAGTTGTTTGGGCTAAATTATAGGTGGGCTATGTACAGGTGCAGTAATCTGTAAGATGCTCTGACAGTTGGTGCTTAAAGCTAGTAAGGAGATAAGTGTTTCCAATTTAAGAGATTTTTGTAGTTCGTTCCAGTCATTGGCAGCAGAGAACTGGAAGGAGAGGCGGCCAAAGAAAGAATTGGTTTTGGGGGTGACTAGAGAGATATACCTGCTGGAGCGTGTGCTACAGGTGGGAGATGCTATGGTGACCAGCGAGCTGAGATAAGGGGGACTTTACCTAGCAGGGTCTTGTAGATGACATGGAGCCAGTGGGTTTGGCGACGAGTATGAAGCGAGGGCCAGCCAACGAGAGCGTACAGGTCGCAATGGTGGGTAGTATATGGGGCTTTGGTGACAAAACGGATAGCACTGTGATAGACTGCATCCAATTTGTTGAGTAGGGTATTAGAGGCTATTTTGTAAATGACATCGCCAAAGTCGAGGATTGGTAGGATGGTCAATTTTACAAGGGTATGTTTGGCAGCATGAGTGAAGGATGCTTTGTTGCGAAATAGGAAGCCAATTCTAGATTTAACTTTGGATTGGAGATGTTTGATATGGGTCTGGAAGGAGAGTTTACAGTCTAACCAGACACCTAAGTATTTGTAGTTGTCCACGTATTCTAAGTCAGAGCCGTCCAGAGTAGTGATGTTGGACAGGCGGGTAGGTGCAGGTAGCGATCGGTTGAAGAGCATGCATTTAGTTTTACTTGTATTTAAGAGCAATTGGAGGCCACGGAAGGAGAGTTGTATGGCATTGAAGCTTGCCTGGAGGGTTGTTAACACAGTGTCCAAAGAAGGGCCGGAAGTATACAGAATGGTGTCGTCTGCATAGAGGTGGATCAGAGACTCACCAGCAGCAAGAGCGACCTCATTGATGTATACAGAGAAGAGAGTCGGTCCAAGAATTGAACCCTGTGGCACCCCCATAGAGACTGCCAGAGGTCCGGACAGCAGACCCTCCGATTTGACACACTGAACTCTATCAGAGAAGTAGTTGGTGAACCAGGCGAGGCAATCATTTGAGAAACCAAGGCTGTCGAGTCTGCCGATGAGGATGTGGTGATTGACAGAGTCGAAAGCCTTGGCCAGATCAATGAATACGGCTGCACAGTAATGTTTCTTATCGATGGCGGTTAAGATATCGTTTAGGACCTTGAGCGTGGCTGAGGTGCACCCATGACCAGCTCTGAAACCAGATTGCATAGCAGAGAAGGTATGGTGAGATTCGAAATGGTCGGTAATCTGTTTGTTGACTTGGCTTTCGAAGACCTTAGAAAGGCATGGTAGGATATATATAGGTCTGTAGCAGTTTGGGTCAAGAGTGTCCCCCCCTTTGAAGAGGGGGATGACCGCAGCTGCTTTCCAATCTTTGGGAATCTCAGATGACACGAAAGAGAGGTTGAACAGGCTAGTAATAGGGGTGGCAACAATTTCGGCAGATAATTTTAGAAAGAAAGGGTCCAGATTGTCTAGCCCGGCTGATTTGTAGGGGTCCAGATTTTTCAGCTCTTTCAGAACTTCAGCTGAATGGATTTGGGAGAAGGAGAAATGGGGAAGGCTTGGGCGAGTTGCTGTTGGGGGTGCAGTGCTGTTGACCGGGGTAGGAGTTGCCAGGTGGAAAGCATGGCCAGCCGTAGAAAAATGCTTTTGAAATTCTCAATTATGGTGGATTTATCAGTGGTGACAGTGTTTCCTATCTTCAGTGCAGTGGGCAGCTGGGAGGAGGTGTTCTTATTCTCCATGGACTTTACAGTGTCCCAGAACTTTTTAGAGTTAGTGTTGCAGGAAGCAAATTTATGCTTGAAAAAGCTAGCCTTGGCTTTTCTAACTGCCTGTGTATAACGGTTTCTAGCTTCCCTGAACAGCTGCATATCACGGGACTGTTCGATGCTAATGCAGAACGCCATAGGATGTTTTTGTGTTGGTTAAGGGCAGTCAGGTCTGGGGAGAACCAAGGGCTATATCTGTTCCTGGTTCTAATTTTCTTGAATGGGGCATGTTTATTTAACATTGTTAGGAAGGCATTTTTAAAAAAATATCCAGGCATCCTCTACTGACGGGATGAGATCAATATCCTTCCAGGACACCCCGGCCAGGTCGATTAGAAAGGCCTGCTCGCTGAAGTGTTTCAGGGAGCGTTTTACAGTGATGAGTGGAGGTCGTTTGACCGCTGACCCATTACGGATGCAGGCAATGAGGCAGTGATCGCTGAGATCTTGGTTGAAGACAGCAGAGGTGTATTTAGAGGGGAAGTTGGTTAGGATGATATCTATGAGGGTGCCCGTGTTTAAGGCTTTGCGGGGGTACCTGGTAGGTTCATTGATAATTTGTGTGAGATTGAGGGCATCAAGTTTAGATTGTAGGATGGCTGGGGTGTTAAGCATGTTCCAGTTTAGGTCGCCTAGCAGCACGAGCTCTGAAGATAGATGGGGGGCAATCAGTTCACATATGGTGTCCAGAGCACAGCTGGGAGCAGAGGGTGGTCTATAGCAGGCGGCAACGGTGAGAGACTTGTTTTTAGAGAGGTGGATTTTTAAAAGTAGAAGGTCAAATTGTTTGGGTACAGACCTGGATAGTAGGACAGAACTCTGCAGGCTATCTTTGCAGTAGATTGCAACACCGCCCCCTTTAGCAGTATAACACTAATATAGGTGTATATAATACAAACATTGACAAGTGTTGTCATCAGACCTGGATTCAAATTCTTGTTTTTCAAGGACTAAAATACCAGTACATTTTGAAATATAAAAAAAGTTGTTGAATATTGGAATTTGTTTGGAAATACATTTGGAAAGTATTGGCGTGTGTTTGAAAATACTCGAATACACAGAAAACTGTATTGTAACGACCCTGGGTTTATAAGCACGGATATCGACTCTGCCGCTTGAGCATGCTTTTTCGGCACAAGTGGATAGCGCGTTGGACTTCGGGCTAGAACGCTCGACCTGCTCCTCCCTGTTTCATTACACTGGTGTCACAAATGATCGGATCTTGCATCCACGACGGCGCGTGTGCCTGGCCGGTGTGCGCGTTCCTGTAAGACGTAGAGTCGCTAATTTAACGACGTTGTCGCTATATTTAGCGAGTATTCAGACCCCTCTAGCGACACATTTTTTAAAAAGCGACTAGCGACAAATCTAGCAACTTTCTGGTGTTATTGGTGACTGACGTGAAAGCACGTATCGTTCTTACTCTTCTCAACGAGCAGCGTGTGCTGCCGTGGGCCCCACCCCAGTCCCAAAGCACTCACAGGCGGCCCAGTCCTCGCGCTGCAGTCAGGCAGGAGATGTTCACCCCTTCGCGTCCAGACTGCAAATGAATCGCGCATGCGGGAAGTCGCCGCTGGCTGATCCCGCCCTGGTTTACATTCTTATTTTACCTGAATTAGGGCCAGACTAGTTACCATAATTCTCACATTGCCATTGACAGTTTTTCTATTGTCTCTCTTTGATCCATTTAGATTGTATACAAAAAGTAAAAAATCTTCATGTTTTGCTGTGACTTGTTGTAGGCTCCTAAGTGGACCATAAGGTTACAAATCAAACCAAATTAAGAAAAATAAAATAAAAAGACGAAATAACTCCGCCAGAGTTTCTATTTTGGGTCCCAAGCCCGGATAAAGGAGGAGGGTTGGAATTGTGACATTAAAAAAAACAAGACTCGATAGAAGAAAGTTCATTTGTCGTTCTAAACATATTGAGGGTGTTTTTTACTCACTTTTTGTCTCTCCCACGACGTTGTTCTACAGCATCCATCACAACTACGTTCACATGGCCAATTATGCAAATTAGGCGATGATGTCATTCAGCGACTTTTAGGACAGCCAATAGCTACTTTCCTTACTGAGGAGTTGGCAACATTGCCCAGGAAGTGTTTGTCATTTTTTTAAGGAAGTGCTTTTCATGGCTAGTCGTGGTTTAATTGTTTCCTTGTATGGAGCTGAGCGGGATTGGATTCTACATAATCGAAACTACACAATCCCAGGAAGGGAACCGAACCTCAAGGTCTGCCTATCAACCACCAGCACAAGGTATCAATTTACTGCACTAACTCGATTTGCATTATGTAAATTCAACAATTCTACACAATACATTCATATCGCTACATTCTGTGACGTTTGTCTTTTATCATTGATGGTTCAGTGACGCTCATTATGGTTGACAGCCTCATGTCTCGTCTCAACAGCTTTTTTCTGTATTTTATATTAATCGACATTCAATGTCATATTCAGTTAGTCAATGATCCAATGGAATATCTTACAGAAGTGATTGAACACCAACCAGATCTCACCATGTCAGACACGGTCCCCCTGGAACAGAGGTACAAGGCCAGCATGGTCCTGAGTGGAGCAGGAGATGCCCTGGGCTACAACCATGGTACCTGGGAATTTGAAAATGATGGAGTGTTAATACATGAGCAAGTTCAGAAGAGAGGAGGTCTAGAGAAGCTGGATGCCATAGACTTCCCTGTTAGTGATGACACCGTCATGCACCTGGCTACAGCTGAGGCTCTGGTCAAGGTGGGGGAAGGGGCATCCCTCCCTGTGCTGTATCGAGCCCTGGTGGAGAAGTACATTGTAAGCATGACAGACATGGCTGGAAGAGGAGCAGGTATGTAACAGTTTATATTCCTTTGAGGTGTGTCATGTTGTGTTAACATGAGAGGCAAATGGTCATATTTCTGCACGGTACACTTAACTTAGATATTATTTAAATTTTTTAAATTGTATTTATTTTACTAGGCAAGTCAGTTAAGAACAAATTCTTATTTTCAATGACGGCCTAGGAACAGTGGATTAACTGCCTGTTCAGGGGCAGAACGACAGATTTGTACCTTGTCAGCTCGGGGATTTAAACTTGCAACCTTTCGGTTACTAGTCCAACGCTCTAACCACTAGGCTACCCTGCCGCCCCAAAGTAGGGGACTTGCATGGTTCTGACTGACATTTACACTAAAAATCAATCTGTGACCACCGTAGATCGAAATGGCTTGCATTGAGCAATAGCCCTGCTTCCCACGTACACAGTAGTATTTTGTTATGAGCCTGTGTGACGTATGATGTGACATCTGAAACCACTTTAAGCTGGGATGTCCCTTCTACCATTTCATTCGCTCTTCTGACTGTCCATCAACTCCTATCTGAACCCTACCTCACAGGTGAAGCACATGCCTGCGATCGTTACATTATAGTACAGCAGGAGAGTGTGGTTTCATCATGGTATTAGAGTGTTGGACTAGTAACCGGAAGGTTGCAAGTTCAAACCCCCGTGCTGACAAGGTACAAATCTGTCGTTCTGCCCCTGAACAGGCAGTTAACCCACTGTTCCTAGGCCGTCATTGAAAATAAGAATTTGTTCTTAACTGACTTGCCTAGTTAAATAAAGGTTAAATAAATAGACAATATTAGCATGCAATGAAAGGTGCGTTCCTAACGAGTTCTGGAAGCCAATCTAGAGCTCTGTGAGATGTTCACAGATTGGGGTAGATGTTTTGATCAAGAGAGACCTTTAGAAAATTTGCACACTAAACATTTCTGCAAACAAATATTTTAGCGTTTAGATTTTTTGTCATTTAGCAGACACTCTTATCCAGAGCAACTTGCAGGAGAGTGCAGACATTTTCATATTTTGTTATTTTTTCAAACTTGTCCCCTGTGGGAAACTAACCCACGCATTGCAAGCACCATGCTCTACCAACTGAACCACAAGTATTTTACAGTTCTAATGAAGGTGAAATCTTAGTCATTTTATAATTTACAGTTTTGTTGAATAGGAAATACAGTTGAAGTCGGAAGTTTACATACACCTTAGCCAAATACATTTAAACTCAGTTTTTCACCATTCCTGACATTTAATCCTAGTAAATATTCCCTGTCTTAGGTCAGTTAGGATCACCACTTTATTTTAAGGATGTGAAACGTCAGAATAATAGTAGAGAGAATAATTTATTTCAGCTTTTATGTCTTTCATCACATTCCCAGTGGGTCAGAAGTTTACATACACTCAATTAGTATTTGGTAGCATTGCCTTTAAATTGTTTAACTTGGGTCAAATGTTTCGGGTAGCCTTCCACAAGCTTCCCACAATGAGTTGGGTGAATTTTGGCCCATTTTTCCTGACAGAGCTCGTGTAGCTGAGTCAGGTTTGTTGGCCTCCTTGCTCGCACACACTTTTTCAGTTCTGCCCACACATTTTCTATAGGACTGAGGTCCGGGCTTTAAAGCACCCCCACAACATGATGCTGCCACTCCCGTGCTTCACGGTTAAGATGGTGTTTTCGGGTTGCAAGTGTCCTCCCTTTTCCTCCAAACATAACGATTGTCATTATGGCCAAATAGTTTTATATTTGTTTCAACAGACCAGAGGACATTTCTCCAAAAAGTACGATCTTTGACCCCATGTGCAGTTGCAACCCGTAGTCTGGCTTTTCTATGACGATTTTAGAGCTGTGGCTTCTTCCTTGCGGAGTGGCCATTAAAGTTATGTCGATTTATAGGACTCGTTTTACTGTGGATATAGATACTTTTGTACCGGTTTCCTCCAGCATCTTCACAAGGTCCTTTGCTGTTGTTCTGGGTTTGATTTGCACTTTTCGCACCAAAGTACGTTCATCTCTAGGAGACAGAATGCGTCTCCTTCCTGAGCGGTATGACGGCTGCGTGGTCCCATGGTGTTTATACTTGCCTACTATTATTTTTATAGAACGTGGTACCTTCAGTCATTTGTAAATGGCTCCCAAGGATGAACCAGACTTGTAGAGGTATCCTTTTTTTTGGCATGGCTGATTTCTTTTGATTTTCCCATGATGTCAAGCAAATAGGCACTGATTTTGAAGTTGGGCCTTGAAATACATCCACAGGTACACCTCCTATTGACTCTAATGATGTCAATTAGCCTGTCAGAAGCTTCTAAAGCCATGACATCATTTTCTATGCTGTTTGACCGCACAGTCAACTTAGTGTTTGTGAACTTCTGACCCACTGGAATTAATCTGTCTGTAAACAATTATTGGAAATATTACTTAATATTACAAACTATAGTTTGTTAACAAGAAATTTGTGGAGTGGTTGAAAAACGAGTTTTAATGACTCCAACCTAAGTGTATGTAAACTTCAGACTTCAACATCATATAAATATTTCACACTTTCATGATTTTTATCATATTTGTATTGTGCAGTTGAGCATTTGTCCTCCAGTGATCTCAGCAATTTATATATTTTTTTACCAGAAAGGTGAGATTTTAACATTTATTGGAGTATGCAACATTACTAGCCCTATCATCAAAAATAATTACTTTGGGGGATTTTGTAGATAATATTTAGTTACATTTAAACCCACATGTTGACCTCCATTCAATTTTTATACTCCCTCTGTCTCCGCTGTAGGCCTCACCTGCCTCAACAGTGTTGCAGTACACAGACAGAGAACTGATGAGGACATTAAGATTCCCTTCAACAAGAGGGGCGGAGGGTGTGGGGCAGCCATGAGGGCCATGTGTATCGGCCTGCGCTTCCCGGACCTTGAGCAGGAGCACCTGCTGATAGCAGTAAGTGTGGAGAGTGGGCGTCTGACCCACCACCACCCCACAGGCTACCTGGGAGCCCTGGCTGCAGCCCTGTTCACGGCCTACGCAGTGAGGGGCACCCTGCCGGTGGAGGCCTGGGGACACAGACTCATGGAGGTCCTGGACAAAGCCAAGGAGTACGTCAGGCTTTCGGGCAATTGTGTGGAGCTGAACATGGAGCACTGGTGAGGCCTTTGTTGTGGTTGGCTGCAGAGGAGGCTGGTGGGCAGAGTGGAACGGTGTCAAACACATGTTTTCGATGTCTTTGATATGTTAGATACCACTCCATTCCAACCATTACAGTACGCCTGTACTCCTATATCTCTGCCCAACAGCCTCCTCTGTTTGACTGTATGCAGGTCACACTTCACACAATGTTCTTGCGCTGCAGGAAATGCAGGTGAACTTCGTGGTTTATGTAAATTCACAGAACTGCACTAACACTCAGTTATATTAACAGTATTACACATTTTATGTAGCCTCATTTTGCCAGCTAATAGCCTAACCACCGATCACGCAACATTATTGGCTAAACGATAAATTCCTGTTGCTGCAGAATTATTTTGCAGCAACGATACAGGCCAAATTAAATTCCTACATCTATGGCTGGGTTTACAATGTAGAATGATTTGTAAGTTTCATCTGCTTCTGACTAATCTCATTTTTCCAGGGACTACTTTGGAATTCAGTGGAAATCCTATTTAGAAAAGAGAGGCATTCTGGATGGAAAGAGCAAACCTCGGTTCCCAGACTCCTACGGTGTGAAGGAGAGGGAGAGTTTCTATAGGGCGGTGAGCTTCAAGGGTTGTGGTGGTGCCAGTGGGCATGATGCTCCCATGATAGCTTACGATGCCCTCCTGAGGGCAGGCGACTCCTGGGTTGAGCTGGCCAATCATGGCTTCTTCCATGGCGGGGACAGCGACTCCACGGCCGTGATCGCTGCTGCCTGGTGGGGCGCACTGTTCGGCTTCAGGGGGGTGCCAGAGATCAACTACAAGAGGCTTGAGTACCGTGACAGACTATCCAAACTTGGGGAACAGCTATACAAGCTCAGGGGAAAACCTCTCGGTTCTTTGAAAGTGTGATGCAAATTAAACCAATAGATGGTTAAAGGTGAAATTCATTAAATTTCATGCAGATCTGTAATTTCAGCTACTTAAACTTTTTTTGACACTAATTTTGCATCCCTTGGTTTTTAAAAAACATATTTTTAAAGAATATTACTGGATCTGGAAAGATTTATAGAGTATTTATGATCTCAAACTGCAGTCTACCTACTGACTAGGAGATGGAGCCAGAATGTTCTGTATAATAACAAACATTTTCTGTAATGGCAACAGTTTTTATTTATTTCTAGCCTATAATCAAGTCTTCACTAACATACATTGATGCTGCAGTTGTTGCACTATTATTGTACCATTTTAGCTATGGCAGAGTGTAAAAAAAAAATGGACTGTTTTACTTCTGATTAGACTGATGCTAAATGAAGACTAAATGAAGTCTACAAGTACAGTGGTGACCAGAGGGTGGCAGTGTAACTTAACAAATCACTCTTGAAACTCTCTTTCCTGTCTCGCTCTCTCAATTTATTCAATTTAAGTTCTTTATTGGCATGGAAAACAAAAACAAGTGAAATGGATCATTAACAAAAGTGAAATAATAACAAATTAACAGTAAACATTACACATGTTCCAAAAGAATAAAGACATTTTAAATGTCTTATGTCTATATACAATGTAACGATGTACAAAAGGGAAAATAAATAAACATGGGTTGTATTTACAATGGTGTTTGTTTTTCACTGGTTGTCCTTCTCTTGTGGCAACGAGATTGTTCTAGCAGTTCTCACATAGGAACTTCATTGGGAGGAAGGATGTTTAATTGGCCATTCTAGGCCCTTTTTAGACCTATTAAGACCATGATCTGTGAACTGTACATGATACAGACACATCTTGGTGTCATTATACTCTATATAGTGTTCTCTTAAATATTGAGTACTGTATGTCTAGATTCTGAAATACAAATGTTCACATTCATTTATTCAACATAAAAAATATGAGTATCTCAACTAAAACTGATTTAGCTTAGCCCCCCCGTTAGGATTTCACATTCAGCAAGTCACCAGCATAGGGAGTTCTCTTTGAATCCATTTTCCCATTCATTGTGTTGGTGCTGATTGTAAAATTGACCACACCTTCAATTAGCATAGAGCCCACTGGAAAGGTGATGTACTTGTTGAGTGTATTGTTCCAAACAATATGGTCTTAAAATGAACGGTAAAACTTGACACCTAGTATCATAATATGACACTGTCATGACCCATATATTTACAGCTGTTGTGACATATATTGCATTATTTTATAGCTGGTTATGACACCTACATAAGTGTCAAACGTGTTATTTCCCTGCCTAGAAGTTTCCTTTTGTTTGAAAGTTTGTTTCTTAAATCCTTTGTTGTACTCATTACATTTTTTTCTACATTTTTTTATTCATATTTGAAATTACTTGTAGAAAACACACTTTGATACTGTCAAGAAGCAGTATGACCATCCTGTCACTTGACGTGGACTAAGAAAATACACTGAGTATACACGTACTTCACTTCCAGGTTGGAGCGAGCGGTCGCATCTGCACTCGGTCCGCAGGTAGTATTACATTTCATTACATTTCATTATAGTACAACGGTTTGATTTGTCTAATCTTAGCAATTTCTTCTTAGCTAGCTACATAGCCGTCTTTGTATCATAGATAATTGCGTAATTATCGTATTTCGTCGTCCTAACGCAGTCTACACTGCCCTGCAGCTAGCCAGCTAGCTAACGTCCACCGTTAGCTAGTCCACCGTCTACCGATTAGCAGCACAACTATTACACTCAACTGAACGACTTGATTAGTGTAGTGTTAGCTAGCTACATAGTTGTCTTTGCTGTCTTCGTATCCAAGATAATTGTGTAGTTTAGAGTGTGTAGTTTTAGAGTGATTATCTTAATTTACCGAGGTTAGCTAGCCAGCTATTTGTCGTCCTTAACGTAGGAGACACTGCTAGCTAGCCAACAGCTAGCCAACGTCTACCGAACAGAACTTCCGCACTCAACAATCCGGTCGCATTTCGCTTCGCTCCACAGGTAGTATCACATTTTTCATTTCATTTCATTACAGTACAACGGCCTGATTTGTTTGATCGTAGCTAGCTACATAGCTAGCTACATAGCCGTCTTTGTATCAAAGATAATTGTGTAGTCTAGAGCGATTTCCTAGGTTAGCTAGCCAGCTATTGTCGTTCTTTTAACGCAACGTAACGTAATCAACACTGCTAGCTAGCCAGCTAGCCCCGAATAGCAGCACAGTAGAAACTATTACACTCAACGGAACGACTTGATTAGTGTAGTGTCAACAACGCAGCCACTGCCAGCTAGCCTACATAGTCAACAACGCAGCCTCTGCCAGCTAGCCTACTTCAGCAGTACTGTATCATTTTAATCATTTTAGTCAATAAGATTCTTGCTACGTAAGCTTAACTTTCTGAACACTCGAGACGTGTAGTCCACTTGTCATTCCAATCTCCTTTGCATTAGCGTAGCCTCTTGTGTAGCCTGTCAACTATGTGTCTGTCTATCCCTGTTCTCTCCTCTCTGCACAGACCATACAAACGCTCCACACCGCGTGGCCGCGGCCACCCTAATCTGGTGGTCCCAGCGCGCACGACCCACGTGGAGTTCCAGGTCTCCGGTAGCCTCTGGAACTGCCGATCTGCGGCCAACAAGGCAGAGTTCATCTCAGCCTATGCCGCCCTCCAGGTTCCCTCGGAGAGTTCATCAATGAGCTTGATGCCTTGATAAGCTCCTTTCCTGAGGACGGCTCACCTCTCACAGTTCTGGGCGACTTTAACCTCCCCACGTCTACCTTTGACTCATTCCTCTCTGCCTCCTTCTTTCCACTCCTCTCCTCTTTTGACCTCACCCTCTCACCTTCCCCCCCTACTCACAAGGCAGGAAATACGCTCGACCTCATCTTTACTAGATGCTGTTCTTCCACTAACCTCATTGCAACTCCCCTCCAAGTCTCCGACCACTACCTTGTATCCTTTTCCCTCTCGCTCTCATCCAACACTTCCCACACTGCCCCTACTCGGATGGTATCGCGCCGTCCCAACCTTCGCTCTCTCTCCCCGCTACTCTCTCCTCTTCCATCCTATCATCTCTTCCCTCTGCTCAAACCTTCTCCAACCTATCTCCTGATTCTGCCTCCTCAACCCTCCTCTCCTCCCTTTCTGCATCCTTTGACTCTCTATGTCCCCTATCCTCCAGGCCGGCTCGGTCCTCCCCTCCCGCTCCGTGGCTCGACGACTCATTGCGAGCTCACAGAACAGGGCTCCGGGCAGCCGAGCGGAAATGGAGGAAAACTCGCCTCCCTGCGGACCTGACATCCTTTCACTCCCTCCTCTCTACATTTTCCTCTTCTCTCTCTGCTGCTAAAGCCACTTTCTACCACTCTAAATTCCAAGCATCTGCCTCTAACCTAGGAAGCTCTTTGCAACCTTCTCCTCCCTCCTGAATCCTCCTCCCCCTCCCCCTCCTCCCTCTCTGCAGATGACTTCGTCAACCATTTTGAAAAGAAGGTCGACGACATCCGATCCTCGTTTGCTAAGTCAAACGACACCGCTGGTTCTGCTCACACTGCCCTACCCTGTGCTCTGACCTCTTTCTCCCCTCTCTCTCCAGATGAAATCTCGCGTCTTGTGACGGCCGGCCGCCCAACAACCTGCCCGCTTGACCCTATCCCCTCCTCTCTTCTCCAGACCATTTCCGGAGACCTTCTCCCTTACCTCACCTCGCTCATCAACTCATCCCTGACCGCTGGCTACGTCCCTTCCGTCTTCAAGAGAGCGAGAGTTGCACCCCTTCTGAAAAAACCTACACCTGATCCCTCCGATGTCAACAACTACAGACCAGTATCCCTTCTTTCTTTTCTCTCCAAAACTCTTGAACGTGCCGTCCTTGGCCAGCTCTCCCGCTATCTCTCTCAGAATGACCTTCTTGATCCAAATCAGTCAGGTTTCAAGACTAGTCATTCAACTGAGACTGCTCTTCTCTGTATCACGGAGGCGCTCCGCACTGCTAAAGCTAACTCTCTCTCCTCTGCTCTCATCCTTCTAGACCTATCGGCTGCCTTCGATACTGTGAACCATCAGATCCTCCTCTCCACCCTCTCCGAGTTGGGCATCTCCGGCGCGGCCCACGCTTGGATTGCGTCCTACCTGACAGGTCGCTCCTACCAGGTGGCGTGGCGAGAATCCGTCTCCACACCACGTGCTCTCACCACTGGTGTCCCCCAGGGCTCTGTTCTAGGCCCTCTCCTATTCTGATGACCAGGTGGCGAATCGCATCTCTGCATGTCTGGCAGACATATCAGTGTGGATGACGGATCACCACCTCAAGCTGAACCTCGGCAAGACGGAGCTGCTCTTCCTCCCGGGGAAGGACTGCCCGTTCCATGATCTCGCCATCACGGTTGACAACTCCATTGTGTCCTCCTCCCAGAGCGCTAAGAACCTTGGCGTGATCCTGGACAACACCCTGTCGTTCTCAACTAACATCAAGGCGGTGGCCTGTTCCTGTAGGTTCATGCTCTACAACATCCGCAGAGTATGACCCTGCCTCACACAGGAAGCGGCGCAGGTCCTAATCCAGGCACTTGTCATCTCCCGTCTGGATTACTGCAACTCGCTGTTGGCTGTGCTCCCTGCCTGTGCCATTAAACCCCTACAACTCATCCAGAACGCCGCAGCCCGTCTGGTGTTCAACCTTCCCAAGTTCTCTCACGTCACCCCGCTCCTCCGCTCTCTCCACTGGCTTCCAGTTGAAGCTCGCATCCGCTACAAGACCATGGTGCTTGCCTACGGAGCTGTGAGGGGAACGGCACCTCAGTACCTCCAGGCTCTGATCAGGCCCTACACCCAAACAAGGGCACTGCGTTCATCCACCTCTGGCCTGCTCGCCTCCCTACCACTGAGGAAGTACAGTTCCCGCTTAGCCCAGTCAAAACTGTTCGCTGCTCTGGCCCCCCAATGGTGGAACAAACTCCCTCACGACGCCAGGACAGCGGAGTCAATCACCACCTTCCGGAGACACCTGAAACCCCACCTCTTTAAGGAATACCTAGGATAGGATAAAGTAATCCCTCTCACCCCCCTTAAAAGATTTAGATGCACTACTGTTCCACTGGATGTCATAAGGTGAATGCACCAATTTGTAAGTCGCTCTGGATAAGAGCGTCTGCTAAATGACTTAAATGTAAATGTAAATGTAATGTAAATGTAAAACATTAAGAATGGCCATGACAGACTGACTAGGTGAAAACTATGATTCCTTATTGATGTGACATGTCTTTAGACAATTGAGACATGGATTGTGTGTGTCATTCAGAGGGTGAATGCGCAAAACAAAAGATTGAAGTGCCTGTGAATGGGTTATGGTAGTAGGTGCCAGGCGCTCTGGTTTCTGTCAAGAACTGCAACGGTGCTTGTTTTTTCTCGCTCAACAGTTTCCCTTGTGTATCAAGAATGGTCCACCACCCAAAGGACATCCAGCTAACTTACAACTGTGGGAAGCATTGTATCAAGTCAACATGGGCCAAATCAACATGCACATTAGTGTATAGTTTGAGAAACAGACGCCTCACAAGTCTTCAACTGGCAGCTTCATTAAATAGTACCCACAAAACGCCAGTCTCAACGTCAACAGTGAAGGGGCGACTCCGGGATGCTGGCCTTCTAGGCAGAGTTGCAAATAAAAAGACATATCTCAGACTGGCCAATAAAAAGAAAATATTAAAATGTGCAAAAGAACACAGACACTTGACAGAGGAACTGTACTGCAGTAATGCAGGTTTGTTGGCCTGCTTGCTCGCACACACTTTTTCAGTTCTGCCCACAACTTTTCTATAGGACTGAGGTCAGGGCTTTGTGATGGCCACTCCAATACCTTGACTTTGTTGTCCTTAAGCCATTTTACCACAACCTTGGAAGTATGCTTGGGGTCATTGTCCATTTGGAAGATCCATTTGTGGCCAAGCTTTAACTTCCTGACTGATGTCTTGAGATGTTGCTTCAATATATCAACATCATTTTCCTCCCTCATGATGCCATCTATTTTGTGAAGTGCACCAGTCCCTCCTGCAGCAAGCACCCCCACAACATGATGCTACCACCCCCGTGCTTCACGGTTGGGATGGTGTTCTTTGGCTTGCACGCCTCCCCCTTTTTCCTCCAAACATAATGATGGTCATTATGGTCAAACAGTTCTATTTTTGTTTCATCAGACCAGAGGACATTTCTCCAAAAAGTACGATCTTTGTCCCCATGTGCAGTTGCAAACCGTAGTCTGTCTTTTTTATGGCGGTTTTGGAAGAGTGGCTTCTTCCTTGCTGAGCGGACTTTCAGGTTATGTCGATATTGGGCTCGTTTCACTGTGGATATAGATATTTTTGTACATGTTTCCTCCAGCATCTTCACAGGGTCCTTTTGCTGTTCTGGGATTGATTTGCACTTTTTGCACTGAAGTATGTTCATCTCTAGGAGACAGAATGTGTCTCCTTTCTGAGCGGTATGACGGCTGCGTGGTCCCATGGTGTTTATACTTACGTACTATTGTTTATACAGATGAACATGGTACCTTCAGGCATTTGGAAATTGCTCCCAAGGATGAACCAGAGTTGTGGAAGTCTCCCAAAAAAATGTGGAGGTCTTGGCTGATTTCTTTTGATTTTCCCATGGTGTCAAGCAAATAGGGCACTGATTTTGAAGGTAGGCCTTGAAATACATCCACAGGTAGACCTCCAATTGACTCAAATGATGTCAATTAGCCTATCAGAAGCTTCTAAAGCCATGACATAATTTTCTGGAATTTTCCAAGCTGTTTAAAGGCACAGTCAACTTAGTGTATGTAAACTGGAATTGTTATACGGTGAATTATCATTGAAATAATCTGTCTGTAAACAATTGTTGGACAAATTACTTGTGTCATGCACAAAGTAGATGTTCTAACCGACTTGCCAAAACTATAGTTTGTTAACAAGAAATTTGTGGAGTGGTTGAGAAACTAGTTTTAATGACTCCAACCTAAGTGTACGTAAACTTCCGACTTCAACTGTAAGTGTATTTGCAGTGTATTGTAACCCATCCAATCTCCTTTCTCTAAACCATTGAGGGAGGTAATGCACAACCTTATTTGTTCTGTTGTACTCAGATTGCAAGATCTGTCCTTGAAAGTATTTATTTATTTTATAACAATGCATACTCTCAAATTATGTTGGTTTATAACATAATTTGTATAGACTGTATAAAAAAAACAGCATAATGTTGGAGTGTCTACTCACTAGAGACAAAGAAGACATATGGATACATTCCCGGACCTCCAATACAAGATTTTGAAGAAGCGGTTGGAATCTGGTGGCGGGATGCCAAGGAGAAGAACTCTGAAGATTTGGAGTCTACCCCCTATACCTCCACCAACAACTGAGGAACTGGTGCATTCACAAGTGAGAAGAGTAAAAAAAAAAAACTGAAGGCAGGAATATCAGGTAGAATTACATCAGACCTCAGAGTGAGTTATAACAAAGCCTGTAAGGGATGATACCAATGCAGTCAATTTTTATTATACCTTTATTTAACTAAGCAAGTCATTTAAGAACAAATTCTTATTTTCAATGACAGCCTAGGAACAGTGGCTTAACTGCCTGTTCAGGGGCAGAACAACAGTTTTGTACCTTATCAGCTCGGGGGTTTGAACTTGCAACCTTCCGGTTACTAGTCCAACACTCTAACCACTAGGCTACCCTGCTGCCCCGATAGTTGTCTTTTTATCATTTCTCAGTATCGCAGTGCAGGCTCCTCGAAGGAGGAAGGAGAGGACCGTCCTCCTCAGTGAAATTTCATAAAAATAGTGAAACACAAAAAAAATATTTTCTGGGATGTCGAAATAATTTCAGAATGATTTAAAGCTTCCATCGCATCATCCATTAAAAGTTAGATTAAAGAGAGACGTTGACGCAGTGCATGTTTTTTGTGTGCGCTCAAGTAAGCTTTCCAGTTTACACCTGTATTTATTTAGCAAAGATGATCATGCAATCACTCCAGACAGACCCAAGCAAAAACTAATTCCAGGAATGTTGCAGTAGCCTACGCTACACCAAAACATGAGAGATCTGACATGCTGTATGCGATGAAAACGAGACGATGTTTCATTCTGATCAACCGTAGTCTACAAATAAGAGCAACTGCATACCTGCATACCTGCATACAGCTGCATACCTGCATACCTGCATACAGCTGCATACAGCTGCATACCTGCATACAGCTGCATACCTGCTGGCCCATTTGGTCAGGGTGAACTAATTGATAACGTTGTGTATTTATAGTTCATTTGTGTGTCAGGATAAAATGTGAATGTGTTCAAATTTGGTTTATATTGAAAATTGGGCTGGCTAGGCTGTCTATATGTTTTCAATCCAAAATTATTAACTGGAATTAATCAATCAACATAGTGATGACAGTACATTTTTTATGAAGCCTAAAGTTGCATAGGCGTGCATGATGCATAAAGCAAGCTTAGCCCTGTGAGTTCTATTGTCTATCAGTTGTCTCTGTGTCTGGGTAGAGGAAATCCCCCTCTTAATCTAGTCTAAATATAATTAATATGGACAAGCAACAGGTTGCTGCAGTTTGACAGGGTTTTCATCCCCCAGGGCCAGGAGTATTTTTCAGGATATTTTTAAAACCATGTGACCTGATTGGGGCGGCAGGTAGCCTAGTGGTTAGAGCGTTGGACCAGTAACCGAAACATTGCTAGATTGAATCCCCGAGCTGACTAGGTAAAAATCTGTCGTTCTGCCCCTGAACAAGGCAGTTAACCCACTGTTCCTAGGCCGTCATTGTAAATAAGAATTTGTTCTTAACTGACTTGCCTAGTTTAAAAAAAGGTTAAATAAATAAATAAAATGAGGAAAAACTGGTCCCATCATAGCCCTTATAAAACTTTTTTTTTAACTGATTAAGCACTGTCATACCTTATAGGATCCAGAGTTTTCCTGGTTAGGTTAACAGAGAAGGAAAAACTCAGGGCCCCAGGGGGTAAACATTGCCTGACATGAACTGAAGCCACAACTCATGTTCCCGCTCATCCACTGGCATGTTGAATGTTTCCTCTCCAAGCACTGAGTGCCCCTATTCATTTTCTCTCATTTCTGTATGTAGAGTCAATTACATACACACACAATCACATTATTACACATCAATGATTTTACTCCTTGCTTGGACCAACTCATTCTTAGCTCTTTGGTCTAGCTGTGTAGTGTGTTGTTTTTTTGTCTTCCCAGTCAAATCCTGTCCTGCGCTGATGTCAAGCCTCTGAACACCTCAACTCATGCCTCATGCCCTCATTCAATCACTGCTGTGATGCCTTCCCAACACTGTGTAAGTAGCCCCCTCATTCCCATTCCCCATAATATTGTACTATATATTGTAATATTGTCTCTATTAAGTTCATTCGGTGAAAATAATTTGTCTTTGATGATTTTTGAAGCACACTTTGTTGTCTCAGTGCGTTCCACGCCTATGCCGTGGGTCTCCCAACCTCAAAAGTCACCAGTTTCCACTGCGGTATCGATATACTAAACCTCCCCATTCCTCATTCTTTCCCTCTCTTCTAGCGTTGGGTGAACGACCCACATACATACATACATACAAACCACTTTACACCAAGTACATTACAATCGCAGAATTTGAAAGAAGCGGTTTCATTTAGTTTTTTGCACTACAGAATTCTACAGAGCCCCTGGCTCTCCCTCTACCCCTGCCTCTTGCCCTGCTAGTCGGACTGCCATCAACATTGTCCAACGCAACCAGTGAATGACGTTAGCAGGACATCTAACATCTTGCTATGTGAAATACTTTCTTACATACATTGGCTATTAGAAAACAATTTCACAAGGTTGGAACTATTGCAGCTAGCACAGAAACTTGACAAATTGCACAACTGTTGTTGTAATACACCAAGAAAAATGGGGATATCTCCTTTAAATCACCCAGAAAATATACCTCTGTTGATATCCCATACATTATCAAGCATTTCACAAGTTTTCCAGATGCTGACTGTTAACTCTTGGTCTGTAGCAGCTTCCCAGCAGAATGGGCTTCGGGTAGGGCAGATGAACCTGTAGCCATATTACTTCAACAATATTTAACATGAGATCCTCTCTAAGCTTTACAGGCATGTGGTTCTGAATATAAACGGTAACACCTCCACCTTTTGGCATTTCTGTATTTTCTGTAGATGTTATAACCATGTAATGCTACCACTGTATCATCAAAGGTATTATCTAAGTGAATTTCAGAGATTGTCAGAATGTTAATGTAATCAGTTACCAGCAAATTATTGATTTCCTGAACCTTGTTTCTTAAACTACACATATTAACATGGGTTTATTTTTAGTACTTTTTTAGCACCCATGAGAAGCAGGATAGCGTAAGCCCGCTTCTCCCTGCAATAGGTCCAGACCTCCCACAGCAGGCAGTGCCCTGTCAGATGCAGAGCGAGGGAAAGGAGCCGAACTTGACGATGAAGCCGCTGCTGGAGTCAGCGTAAATGGAGTCAGCACCGCTGTCGCAGACACAGGCAATCCCAGCAATGAAGGCGTATGTAGATCAGGCACCAGTGCAGTGACGCTATTCCTTATGTCAATCTGCTCCGAACCTCTCGCAGTCGCTCCCGTCAGCTTAGCAGCAGGCCGCTGCGTTCGGTTTCCACGACTTGTGACATGGGACCAGCGTTGATTGGAAAAATCTTCATGCTTGTTCTCCATCTACTTCACTACAAGATGGAGGAGACGGAGATGACTTCTTTGGCAGGCAAGTTCGAGGTAGTACAGGCCATTCTGATAGGGACAGATGACAAGGCGAGGAAACATCCACCAGACCCGAGCAGCATCCATTAACAGGAGTTGAGAACGAGAAAGTTTCAATTTGCGTTTGTGCAGAATTAAGGTTTGCTTGCTAAGCATAGCCTCCTCATTCCTGTAATCCTCCACTAGCAAACCATTTCCGCATTGGAATTCCAGATTGTCGATATTTTCCCAGACAAGAGCGTAATAAACACAGCTTCTACAGCGCTGGAAACGTTTGTTAGATATTCCAGGCAAAGGGGGCTCCATTGCAACCTAGCTAACCGGCTAATTGGTAGCAGGTGTTGACACAATAACGAATGAGCAATTTTTTTATTTTTATGTTGAGTAAAGTAATTGTTTTATTTCACAATCAAGATATACTCCATATTTTAGAGCACGCTGTAAGGAGTATAATGACACCAAGATGTTGTCTGTATCATGTATGTTTCACAGATCATAGGGTCAGCAGGCATGTACACTGTATGTGAGAATTGCCAGAACAATCAGAGATACCAAAAATATGTTCCACGCACACACACAGACAGGAGACTTCAGCTCAACTCAGAACAGAAAGGAGAGGAGTACCCTCCTCAAAGCAAATATTAGCAGGTTTATTTCACGGAGCAAGAGGAGTGAATGTAATATTGTTATTGACACGGCAGATTTAGGATTATAAGGATGTGGAATGTGTCACAATCACCTGTTGTTGATGGTATTCATGTGAACAATTAAGAGGGAGGTCAAGTGGTCAACTTCTGCAAGTAGCAACAAGCTTTCCAGGACAAGCTGTCCGCAACTGCTGGGGAAGAAGCAGTCCACTGCATACAGTTTAACATTCGCCATCAGTGAAGAGTAAAAGAGTTATAAGTAGTGCAACTACTGGTCTCAGTCATTTAGACCAAAACCTTTTGTATTCACTTGAATTGCCTAACGTGATGTCACTAAATGATATGTGTCAGCAGTGTGAAATTCCCTCCTCACCAGTGAAGCTCATGACCGTAACTTCACTGAACCTGTAGGTAGGTTTCTGTCTTAGCGCTGAAGGAAATCATGATTCAAACATGGGAAACGGTCAGTGAGGAGGTAGCGAGGAGCCATGTCTGTCAAGAGCAACACGAGTTGCTTAGAGCTCCGTGCCTCAGTCTTCCCCTTGAGGTGTTGGATCTTACACAACACTGCACTACCAGTCTTTATCAGTCACCACAGCGTCAGGCCCACCGTTAGCCAACACATTCCTCACTGGAGTATGTCATACTGACGGATTACTCTGTCAAACTTTTATCTCTCTGATCAATAAAGTCACAGTTTGGATTACAGTATATCTAACAAGAACTAGGGCATAACATGTACATTTGAGGCAATGGAGATTGAATAAGTGTTTTTTTCTCTTCATATGTAGCAATAGCTGGTAACAGGAATAAAAGTTGGTCAGTAGGCCTATAGTTGCAGGCTTCAAAAGACGTGATGTGAGAGAGTGGCAAGGAGGCAGAGAGGAAATGATTGCCACCATATCATTTCTATCATGACATTTGCAAATCTCCACTCTCCCAACAAAAAAAGTAATTGCATGTCCCAGATCGACATTAACCAGAGGGAAAATATATGGACCGTAGAATGATTCAGTATATATTGTAATGTTTCCATAATATCAAGTTACTAGCTAAACATGCTACCGTATAGTTATGCGTTTTCTTTTTGGTATGGAGTCTGTCACCCTATGTTAAGTATTTCACTCCATTAGAAACAAAAAATATGTTTCTTTGATTGCTTTAAAAAAAGTCAGATAAGAAATAACATCACACCACAGAATGAAATTAGCCAGTTATTGATACAGTACAGGCCAGAGAACATTGGGCTTATCCTTATCTGTGTAGGACAAGTAACATAATCAGTGTATCAATGTGAAACATTTACATTTAAGTCATTTAGCAGACGCTCTTATCCAGAGCGACTTACAAATTGGTGCATTCACCTTATGACATCCAGGCAATCCCAGCAATGAAGGCGTTCATTGAAACCAAAAGAAGCACAAAAAAATACAAACTGACGTCAACATTCAACTATTTCAAGGAACTTAGGTTTTTTAGAGTTGTGTGGTCAGCTTTTCAGACTTTTTCCTAAAAGTAAAAGAAAAGGCAATTAATGAACACAAGCATTGTTATTGCCATGGTTTATCAGAAGAATAAAAAAACATGGTTCCAACTTATTATGAAAAGTGAAGCAGTTGGGCTGACTAACATCTAATGTGATTGATGTGGGGAGTTAGTCACCATAAAACACACCACCTCTTGATAATTTCAACAGATCATGTAGCTAGTAACACATCATCACATATCTACCACCCCCAGTTAACTTCTTGATGCACCCATCCCGTTAGCGTGATCATTTTCGTCAACGTCTGCTGAATTGCAGAGCGTCAAAATCAAATTAAATTGCTAAAAATATTTAATTTTCATGGAATCACAAGTGCAACATAGCAAAACACAGTTTACCTTGTTGTTAATCCAACTGGCGTGTCAGATTACAAAAAAACTTTTTGGCGAAAGCATACCAAGCGTTTATGTAAGGACATCTCTCTCAGCAGACAAAACATTACAAACAGCTAGCAGCCAAGTAGATTGGTCACGAAAATCAGAAAAGCAAATCAAATTAATTGCTTACCTTTGATGATCTTCGGATGTTAGCACTCACGAGACTCCCAGTTACACAATAAATGTTCCTTTTGTTCCATAAAGATTATTTTTATATCCAAAATACCTCCATTTGGTTGGCACGTTATGTTCAGAAATGCACAGGCTCGAGCGGTCACGACCAGGCAGACAAATTCCAAATAGTATCCGTAAAGTTTGTAGAAACATGTCAAACGTTTTTTGTAATCTATCCTCAGGTTGTTTTTACAATATATAATCGATAATATTTCATCCGGACTGTACCTCCTTCAATAGGAGAGAGAGAGTAAATGTCTGCTCCAAGCTGTTATGCTGCTGGCACCCAGCCATACAATGACACGATGTGATCTTTCTCACTCATTTTTCAAAATAAAAGCCTGAAACTATGTCTAAAGACTGTTCACAACATGTGGAAGCCATAGGAAAAGGAATATGGTTGATATCCCTTTAAATGGAGCGAAGGCATGCAATGGAACAGAGAGCTTTCAGGAGAAACAGCACTTCCTCATTGGATTTTCCTCAGGTTTTCGCCTGCAATATCAGTTCTGTTATACTCACAGACAATATTTTGAAAATTTTGAAAATTTAGAGTGTTTTCAATCCTAATCCGACAATTATATGCATATTCTAGATTCTGGGCCTGAGAAATAGGCAGTTTCATTTGGGTACGTTTTTCATCCAAACATCAAAATACTGCCCCCTACACTCAACAAACTAACCCACCATCTCTGTGTTACAGTACAGTACAGTGCTGGCAACGTTGTGACCCATGAGCAATGTAAACATGTCATTCATATTTCATTGGGGTATTGAATTGAGGTCCGAGGTAGGGGAGCAATGGGACTAGGTTAGCCTCTGTAGCAGTTTGGGTGAAATTATTTGTGGCTTATTCATGTCCAGGAACTCCTAGGAAGGGACACAAACACTATCACAGCTTACATGCTCAGGTTTGGGATGGCTCTTTCTGACCTCGTCCTCCTGAAGCAAAAAGGAGATAGAAGTGTAGCGTCTAGAATTATTTGGTTATCTTTTTTGTTTCATTACTAAGAAAGCTAAAGAGGATTCAGGTAACTATATACAATACCGTTCAAAAGTTTGGGGTCACTTAGAAATGTAATTGTTTTTGAAAGAAAATCACATTTTCTGTCCATTAAAATAACATCAAATTAATCAAAAATACAGTGTAGACATTGTTAATCTTGTAAATGACTGTTGTAGCTGGAAATGGCTGTTTTTTAATGGAATATCTACGTAGGCGTACAGAGGCCCATTATCAGCAACCATTACTCCTGTGTTCCAATGGCACATTGTGTTAGCTAATCCATGGCTAATTGATCATTATAAAACCCCATTGCAATTATATTAGCACAGCTGAAAACTGTTGTTCTGATTAAAGTAGCAATAAAACTGGCCTTTAGACTACTTGAGTATCTGGAGCATCAGCATTTGTGGGTTCGATTACAGGCTCAAAATGGCTAGAAACAAAGATCTTTCTTCTGAAACTTGTCAGTCCATCCTGGTTCTGAGAAATGAAGGCTAGAAATTACCATGCGAGAAATTACCAAGAAACTGAAGATCTCGTACAACGCTGTGTACTACTCCCTTCACAGAACAGCGCAAACTGGCCCTAACCAGAATAGTGCGCCCCTGCGCAACACTGAGCAAGAGGACAAGTACATTAGAGTGTCTAGTTTGAGAAACAAATGCTTCACAAGTCCTCAACTGGCAGCTTCATTAAATAGTACCTGCAAAACACCAGTCTCAACGTCAACAGTAAAGAGGCGTAAATGCCATATCTCAGACTGGCCAATAAAAAGAAAAGATTTAGATGGGCAAAATAACACAGACACTGGACAGAGGAACTCTGCCTAGAAGGCTAGCATCCCAGATTCGCCTCTTCACTGTTGACGTTGAGACTGGTGTTTTTGGCCTGAATGTAAAGTGTCACGTCTGGATGAAACCTGGCACCATCCCTATGGTGAAGCATGGTGGTGGCATCATCATGCTGTGGGGATGTTTTTCATCGGCAGGGACTGGGAGACTAGTCAGAATAGTACAAACTCCAAAAAGGTCTGAGACACTGTAAAGTCCATGGAGAATAAGAGCACCTCCTCCCAGCTGCCCACTACACTGAGGCTAGGAAACACTGTCACCACTGACAAATTCACAATAATTGAGAATTTCAATAATAATTTTTCTCTGGCTGGCCATGGTTTCCACCTGGCTACCCCTAGAGTACCCCTCTTTCTAAAATTATCCGCCGCAATTGTTGCAACCCCTATTATTAGCCTGTTCAACCTCTCTTTCATATCGTCTGAGATCCCCAAAGATTGGAAAGCTGCCGCGGTCATCCCCCTCTTCAAAGGGGGAGACACCCTAGACCCAAACTGTTACTGACCTATATCTATCCTACCCTGCCTTTCTAAAGTCTTCAAAAGCCAAGTTAACAAGATCACCAACCATTTTGAATCCTACTGTACCTTCTCCACTATGCAATCTGGTTTCCGAGCTGGTCATGGGTGCACCTCAGCCATGCTCAAGGTCCAAAACGATATCATAACCATCATCGATAAAAGACAATACTGTGCAGCAGTATTCATCGACCTGGCCAAGGCTTTCTACTCTGTCAATCACAACATTCTTATCGGCAGACTCAACAACCAGTTTTTCAAATAACTGCCTCGCCTGGTTCACCAACTACTTCTCAGACAGAGTTCAGTGTGTCAAAACGGAGGGCCTGTTGTCCGGACCTGCCACAGGGTTCATTTCTCGGGCCGACTCTTTTCTCTGTATACATCAATGATGTCGCTCTTGCTGCTGGTTATTCTCTGATCCACCTCTACGACACTATTCTGTATACTCCTGGCCCTTCTTTGGACACTGTGTTAACTAACCTCCAGACGAGCTTCAATGCCATACAACTCTCCCTCCATGACCTCCAACTGCTCTTAAATGCAAGTAAAACCAAATCAAATCAAATGTATTTATAAAGCCCTTCTTACATCAGCTGATATCTCAAAGCGGGCGGGCGGACGGACGGACGGTTCTGACTTAGAATATGTGGACAATTACAAATTCCTAGGTGTCTGGTTTGACTGTAAACTCTCCTTCCAGACTCACATTAAGCATCTCCAATCCAAAATTAAATCTAGAGTCTGCTTCCTATTTCACAACAAAGCCCCCTTCACTCATGCTGCCAAACATACCCTTGTAAAACTGACTATCCTACCAATCCTTGACTTCGGCGAGATCATTTACAAAATAGCCTCCAATACTTTACTCAGCAAATTAGATGCAGTCTATCACATTGCCATCCGTTTTGTCACCAAAGCCCCATATACTACCCACCACTGCGACCTGTATGCTCTCGTTGGCTGGCCCTCGCTTCAAATCCGTCGCCAAACCCACTTGCTCCAGGTCATCTATAAGTCTTTGCTATGTCAAGCCTTATCTCAGCTCACTGGTCACCATAGCAGCACCCACCCGTAGCACGCGCTCCAGTAGGCATATTTCACTGGTCACCCCCAAAGCCTATTCCTCCTTTGGCTGCCTTTCCTTCCAGTTCTCTGCTGCCAATGACAGGAACGAATTGCAAAAATCACTGAAGCTGGAGACTCATATCTCCCTCACTAACTTTAAGCATCAGC
Source organism: Oncorhynchus nerka (assembly GCF_034236695.1). Classification (NCBI taxonomy): domain Eukaryota; kingdom Metazoa; phylum Chordata; class Actinopteri; order Salmoniformes; family Salmonidae; genus Oncorhynchus; species Oncorhynchus nerka. Next base: position 48,999,823 of record NC_088398.1, on the reverse strand, counting down.
TGTCAGAGCAGCTCACAGATCATTGCACCTGTACATAGCCCATCTGTACATACCCATCCAACTACTTCATTCCCATATTGTTATTTATTTATTTTTGCTCCTTTGCACCCCAGAATCTCTAAATGCACGTTCGTCTTCTGCACATCTATCACTCCAGTGTTTAATTGCTAAATTGTAATTGCTTTGCCACTCTGGCCTATTTATTGCCTCCCTAATCTTAGCTCATTTGCACACACTGTATGCTTGTTAATTCCATGTGTAACTCTGTGTTGTTGTTTGTGTCGCACTGCTTTGCTTTATCTTGGCCAGGTTGCAGTTGTAAATGAGAACTTGTTCTCAACTGGCCTACCTGGTTAATAAATAGAGGTGAAAATTTAAAAAAATAACAGTAAAAAAGGGATTTAGGGAAAGATGAACGGAGCAAAGTACTGAAAGATCCTTGATGAAAACCTGCCCCAGAGTACTCAGGACCTCAGACTGGGGCGAAGGTTCACCTTCCAACAGGATAACGACCCTAAGCACACAGCCAAGACAAACCAGAAGTCTCTGAATGTCATTGAGTGGCCCAGCCCGAGCCCGAGCCCAGACTTGAACCTGATCGAACATCTCTGGAGAGACCTGGAAAGAGCTGTACAGTGACACTCCCCATCCAACCTGACAGGGCTTGAGAGGATCTGCAGAGAAGAATGGGAGCAACTCCCCAAATACAGGTGTGCCAAGCTTATTGCGTCATACTCAAGAAGACTCGTGGCTGTAAATCACTGCCAAAGGTGCATCAACAAAGTAAAGGGTCTGAATACTTATGTAAATGTAGTATTTCCTTTTTATTTTTTACAAATGTGCAAAAATGTTTTCCTTTAGCAATGCACTTCTGATGTCTGCTAATATTTGGTTTAGTGGCCTTCGTCCAACCCCATAAAATGCCTATTACTTCTGAACTATGTCACCTGAAAGCTTATCCATTGCTAATTCTGGCCCAGTAAAGGTAATGTTTTCCAGAGGAACCGCCATTATCCCCTTTCAAATTATTTGCAGGCTTTTGTCCTGTCCTTAACCCTCTGCAAAAACATCAGTCCCCCTCCCCTCCTCAGTGTCACAGGCCCTGGATGTGAAGTGACAGGTTATGGAGGTGGAACTAAAGCTAATCACCTCCTCAAGAACAGTTTAAAGCAAGAGGGACTGCATGGAGGAAAGGATTATAACTTTGGTCAGCCACTGAGAAGTACAGAAGCACAGGCTGAACTCCCTGTGGATACAGAGACATGCAAACAGAGCTTTAAAAAGTCTCTCATCGATTCCATTTGTCAGAACCTATTGTGGTGTCTCATCCTGATGGTTAACTGGAAAAGTCACGAAATAAGAAAGTTCAACTGAAACTTCTACATTACAGTATATCAGGGGTCTGCTCTGTGAGCTTCTTTCACTTTTCTAGCTTCAGGCTACTTTACCTTAACACTCCCTGTGATCCTCGTACCCCTTTTTTGCCTTCCCACTGTCTGGTTGCTGAACCAGATAGGACCAAGCCAACAGGTGGCCTCTCCTAAATCATTGTCCTGGAGAGTCGATAGGCTAGAGTCTACCCATTCCTGAGTGACCATCCCACACATTGTCTGGAAGACATCAGCTTGACGTTGAAACGTCAGTCACCTATACTCATCCTGAACAATGGATTAAAGTGAGTTTAAATAAATGAATGTCTGCCTTTTTTTGTTGAGTGCTCCAACTAGTTCAAACCTCAAATTACTCATTTTGGAAGTTTTTCTTGGTAAGCCCTTTTCAGTTGAGTCTTGGTTTTCCCATGGGCATGGACTGGCATGAAAGACAGTCCTTACAAAAAATGAATTTGTCACGGCAAACTTCCAAGTTTGTGGCAAATTTAAATCTAAATAGTGTGCCACAAAATGTTGCCAGAAGATTGCAAATGTTTGCCACTAGTGGTAAAGCTGAAGCAAACCTTTGGCAACAATAGAGGGCTTGCAGTTGATGTACGATGCCTCCTGGTGGCCATGTTGGAAGACGACCTCATTAATTCTTCAGACAAAAACAGCCGAGTGGCTATCCCAAACTGCATGACAACAGTGCCTAAAACTAGTTGATTCATCCCCGCTGTCATTTTTCTGTGGAGTATTTGGCTGCTCTAACAAGGCAGTGAAGACAATGGGAAAAGATATGTTTATAGATGAGACATAAACTGAACAGTTCCACAAACATGTGACTAACAGAAATTGAATGTTTCCCTGAACAAAGGGGAGGTCAAAATCAAAAGTAAAAGTCAGTATCTGGTGTGGCCACCAGCTGCATTAAGTACTGCAGTGCATCTCCTCCTCATGGACTGCACCAGATTTGATTGTTCTTGCTGTGACGACCCTCCCACTCTGTCTGCCGTATTCTGTCTTTGTTCTTGTTTCCTTATTAGGATGCCGGTGGGCGGAGTTGGGAGGGTCGTCAGCTACATGGGAAACACCTGGGCCAGGTGTCTCCCAGGATAAATAGACCTCTTCCACATTCATGGAGGAGACTCTCTCCATGCAGACACCTTTGTAGATTGTGTTGTGGTTCTTGGTGGCCTGTTGTTTGTTTGCTTTGGCACCTTTCAACACCCTGCATTATCACATTCATGCATGCAAAACACTCACTTACACTACTGATTACTGATTACACACACCATTGTATATTATACTTAGTTGCTTTAGTTAATAAATATATATTTTGCTACTCCTTATCTCCACGTTGTCTCCCTTTGTTACGGGCTTTGAGCCGGTTCGTGACAAGTGGGGGCTCATCCGGGATCTTTGAACTATTGGTTTGGGAGACCGTGGAGGTACGTGTTTGGTTTGAGTTTGATAGGCCCAGTATTGGTTGCCGTTGTTGTTTGGTTTGTGTGCTGTGTTGGAGAGAGTATAATAGTTAGTTTCCAGGCCCTGCCTAGCCTGAACTCTTGTTCTACTTTCTGTTGGGACGTCAGTCTGAGGTGAGTAATCTGCTGTGTACCTCGGTGGGAGATTTGGGTAGGGTAGTGGAACTTGCTACCTGGAGCTATAGCCTTTTTTCCCTGATAGGTTTAGCGACGTGTTTCATTTTTTGGAATATGTTGGGCATGGTTAATGTTTGTTATTTTTGTGTGGTGTCTGTGGACTGAGCAGTTGTCTCGGGGGCACATCCGTGGCTTGGTGGAATTTGCCAGCATGCTGGGGAGTTCTATTTCCTTGCCAGCGGGATACAGTGCGTAAATTCCCACCCCAAATCTGCATGAAGACTAGGGTTGAGTTATTGTAGGTTTTGGGGAAGCTCCGTATCTCATCTCTCTTCTGTGGTGCTCAGGGTGATTGTCAATTCTCGGGTTGTGGTCTGGTGTGCTCAGCAGAAGGGAAGAGCGAGAATTTTTTTTTTTGTGTGATTATGGCGTCTTATGTAGACAAGTTCATTCGCTCTCCATCAGAGGAATTGTTAGATTTAGGTACGAAAGAACAGCTGTTAAAGGTCGCGGAACACTACAAGGTTGAGATTAGTGATAAACGTCTAAAGAATTCTATTAGGTTGATATTGAAGGCCAATCTGATGGAGAGTGGTATTCTTGAAGTTACCACCGGGCCAGCCTCTGCTGAGGATTTGTCGTCTCCCCATAACGTTACAATGGCCATTCCATCGGTTAGTCCTAGTAGCCTTCTTTTTGAACAGCAGAAAGAACTGCTTTTGTTACAGCTGGAGCATGATCATGAGAAGAGAGAGCATGATGGGCAGCATGATCGTGAGAAGCTAGAGCATGATCGTGAGAAGCTAGAGCATGATCGTGTAAAATATGAAAAGGAATTGGCATTTAAACAAGATATGGAGCGTGCTAAAATCAAGTTGCAACAAGAACGTATAGAGTTGGTTAGGGAAGGAAAGATCTCAGGGGAGAGTTTGTTTTGGGAAGGTGACCCAGATTTACCTAGGGGTAGTTCCGCTTTTGGTCGTGCCCCAGAGACATTTGATATTGTTGGGAACTTACGGTTATTGCCTCGGTTTAATGAAAGGGACCCGAGACATTCTTTTCGTTGTTTGAGTGGGTTGCTGACGCTAGGAGTTGGCCTGATTCTGACCGCACTTTAATGTTGCAGTGTGTGCTGACTGGTAAAGCGCAGGAAGCATATTCAGCTCTTAGTGTACACGATAGTGCCAGTTATGATAAAGTTAAAACAGCTGTGTTACAGATTTATGAATTGGTCCCTGAGGCTTACCGCCAACGATTTAGAACTTTAAAAAGGGATGATAACCAGACTCATGTTGAGTTTGCGCGACAGTTATCTTTACAGTTTAATCGCTGGTGTTCCGCCTCTGCAGTTGTGACTTTCCAAGGGCTGTGTGATCTGATTATGTTAGAGCAATTTAAGGACACAATTCCTGATCGTATTGCCACGTATATTAATGAACAGAAAGTAAAGAATGTTGCTGAAGCTGCGGTTTTGGCGGACGAGTATGTGTTGACTCACAAAAGTGTCTTTGCAGAGCCCCGTATTCGGAAAGAGTGGGGGCGTTCGGATAGATTTGGGCTTCGCTCACCGAGATACTTTGGTTCTAGGGCAGAGTTCTATTCAACTAGGGTTGAACCTGACTCCCATGGTAAAGCTGACTTTGGGCAGGAGTGTCACTACTGTCAAGGTTCAGGTCATTGGAAAAACGAATGTCCACTTCTCAGGTCAAAGGGTGCTTACGCTAAATCTAAGCCTACTGCGTTAGCTGCACCTGTTCCACATCAGTTCATTCATGACTCATTTCCTCAGGCCCAGGAGAATGTGAAAGTCCATATTGATCCAGACTATTTACCTTTCATTATGGAAGGTTTTGTGTCTATGTTAGGAAGTAAAGACCTAGTGCCAGTGAAGATCCTGAGAGACACAGGTGCCTCTGAATCATTTGTGTTGGAGTCTGTGTTACCCTTTTCTGCTGAGACTGATTCGGGGAATAGTGTTCTAATTAGGGAATAGGTTTGAACACTCTGTCAGTTCCATTGCATAAACTGATGTTGGATTGTGGGCTGGTGCAGGGTGAAGTTGTTGTGGGTGTGCGTCCTTCGTTGCCTATTGAGGGTATCGATGTTATCCTTGGGAATAACTTGGCTGGTGAGCGTGTATGGCCTGTCGTGTTTCCAACTCTAGTGGTTTCCACTAAGCCGTCATTTGTTGGGATTCCTGATGAGAGTGTACAGAGTTTCCCAGAGGTGTTCTCTGCGTGTGCAGTGACACGTTCTATGAGCCGTGGCGAACTGGTCACTGCGCCGACTAATGATAATAATACAAAGTATGTCACTGTTTTCCCTGTTATCCCGTTATCTGTAACCCGCTCAGATCTAATCAATGCGCAACGGGATGACCCCACGTTGGAAGAGTTGCGTGATCAAATTGTGCCTATAGAACAGTTGGGAGATGTCGCCCATGGCTATTTTCTCCAAGAGGATGTCCTGATGAGAAAGTGGGTGTCTCATGATAGTGTTTTTCTGGGGGAGGCAATTAGTCAGGTTGTTGTACCAGTTAAGCTTTGTGAGTTGTTGTTGGAAACTTCTCACAGCGACGTTGCTGGACATATGGGGGTGAGGAAAACCTACAATCGCATATTAAGACATTTCTTTTGGCCTAGATTAAAGAGGGATGTTTCTGATTTTATCAAAACTTGTCAGACCTGTCAATTAACTGGTAAGCCTAATCAAGCGATTAAACCAGTACCATTGTTTCCTATTCCTGTACTCAGCCAACCTTTTGAGTATCTGATTATTGACTGTGTGGGTCCTCTGCCTCGTTCTAAAAAGGGTAGCAGTTACCTGTTCACTGTGATGTGTCAGACCACTAGGTTTCCTGCTGCCTATCCTCTCCGATCTATCACGACTAAATCGGTGTTAAAAGCTTTGACTCAGTTTCTCTCATTGTTTGGAATCCCTAAGGTCATTCAGAGTGATCAAGGATCTAATTTTACCTCTAATCTGTTTGGTCAGGTTCTTCAACAGCTCCATATTAAACACAATTTGTCTAGCGCCTATCACGCGCAAAGTCAAGGAGCACTGGAACGTTTCCATCAAACACTTAAGTCTTTGTTGAGAGCTTATTGTACTGAGATGGATAAGGATTGGGAGGAGGGGTTGCCTTGGTTACTGTTAGCCGCTAGGGAAGTTTCACAGGAGAGCACAGGTTTCAGTCCAAATGACCTTGTGTTTGGACATAGGGTGCGTGGACTTTTATCTGTTCTCCAGGATGACTGGAAGTCTCCCGAGCCTCCTCAGTCCCTGTTATCGTATGTGTGTGATTTCCGGCGACGGCTGTACGCCGCTGGTGAAATGGCTAAAGAGAAGTTATCATCTTCACAGGAGAGGATGAAGGGCATATTTGATCGCCGAACTGAGCCTCGTCACTTTAGTCCAGGTGACCAGGTTCTTGCTCTGCTGCCAATTGTTGGTTCTCCTTTTCAAGCCAAGTTTCAAGGTCCATATACAGTGGTGCGCCAGTACACTGAGCAAAATTATCTAGTTGCCACTCCAGAACGGAGGAAAGCACACCAGCTGTGCCATGTAAATCTGTTAAAACCCTATTATGCACCTTCCTCTGAGACTGAACAGTGGGATTCTACAGAGGACGGTAAAACCTGTTCTTTTGGCTGATACCGTTGTTTCCTTGGGTTCTTGTCGTGCTAGATCTGTGCATGAGGAGGAAGATGTTCCTGGTCCTGACGATTGTATATTGCAGGGTAGATTGAAAAATTCAGAAACACTGGATATTTTAGACAGTCTTCTCACTCACCTACCTGTTGATGGGCGGAAAGAGATGGTTGGTCTGATTCAGAGATTTCCAGGTTTGTTTTCTGATACACCTACACGTACAAACTTAATAGAACATGATTGCATTTACATTTAAGTCATTTAGCAGACGCTCTTATCCAGAGCGACTTACAAATTGGTGCTTTCACCTTATGACATCCAGTGGAACAGCCACTTTACAATAGTGCATCTAAATCTTTTAAGGGGGGAGGGTTGAGAAGGATTACTTTATCCTATCCTAGGTATTCCTTCAAGAGGTGGGGTTTCAGGTGTCTCCGGAAGGTGGTGATTGACTCCGCTGTCCTGGCTTCGTGAGGGAGTTTGTTCCACCATTGGGGGGCCAGAGCAGCGAACAGTTTTGACTGGGCTGAGCGGGAACTGTACTTCCTCAGTGGTAGGGAGGCGAGCAGGCCAGAGGTGGATGAACGCAGTGCCCTTGTTTGGGTGTAGGGCCTGATCAGAGCCTGGAGGTACTGAGGTGCCGTTCCCCTCACAGCTCCGTAGGCAAGCACCATGGTCTTGTAGCGGATGCGAGCTTCATCCGCTACAATATTGACATTGGAGGTGCTGACCCCATTCGTCAGCGGTTCTATAGAGTTTCTTCAGAGAAACTACGTTGTCTGGATGCTGAGGTCAAGTACATGCTGGAGAGTAAGATAGCAGAGCCTTCTTTCTCCAGTTGGGGTTCTCCCTGTATCTTGGTCAGTAAACCGGATGGAACAAACCGTTTTTGTACGGACTACCGTAAGGTAAACAGTGTCACAAAGCCAGATTCATTTCCTCTTCCTCGGATGGAGGCAAGTCGGTGCAGCTAAGTTTGTGAGCAAATTTGACCTGTTAAAAGGCTATTGGCAGGTGCCACTGACAAGTAGGGCACGTGAAATCTATGAATCGTTGGAAGTGACTATGAATCGTTGGGAGTTCTAAAAATTAAGAAGGACCCTGATGTTCTTTTCGTTGGAGTTTGTAGCTGTTGGTCTTTTGTGCCATGTTCCTGAATGTTTACGTGACTGACCATTGTTTCGGGTTGTCATGTTCTATCTTTCCTGTCTGTTCCCTCCTGGTCTTGTGTTCTTCTTTCCTCTTAAAATATTGCTTCCTATGCACAAAGGTTGCTGAGGTCTGGGGAGGAGGAGGTTGGTTGGTGGAGGTGTGAACACATAACCCCTCGTCAATTTGGGACGCAGAGGCCTGTGTCAATTTGGGACGCGGGAGGCCTGTGTCAATTTGGGACGCGGGAGGCCTGTGTCAATTTGGGACGCGGGAGGCCTGTGTCAATTTGGGACGCGGGAGGCCTGTGTCAATTTGGGACGCGGGAGGCCTGGTATGTTGTTCCGGGGTCCTTGTTGGTCCCCGGTTTTATGGGGGGGGAATGTGACGACCCTCACACTCTGTCTGCCGTATTCTGTCTTTGTTCTTGTTTCCTTATTAGGATGCCGGTGGGCGGAGTTGGGAGGGTCGTCAGCTACATGGGAAACACCTGGGCCAGGTGTCTCCCAGGATAAATAGACCTCTTCCACATTCATGGAGGAGACTCTCTCCATGCAGACACCTTTGTAGATTGTGTTGTGGTTCTTGGTGGCCTGTTTGTTTGCTTTGGCACCTTTCAACACCCTGCATTATCACATTCATGCATGCAAAACACTCACTTACACTACTGATTACTGATTACACACACCATTGTATATTATACTTAGTTGCTTTAGTTAATAAATATATATTTTGCTACTCCTTATCTCCACGTTGTCTCCCTTTGTTACGGGCTTTGAGCCGGTTCGTGACATTGCTGTGAGATGTTACCCCACTCTTCCACCAAGGCACTTGCAAGTTCCCGGACATTTCTGGGGGGAATGGCCCTAGCCCTCACCCTCCGATCTAACAGGTCCCAGACGTGCTCAATGGGATTGAGGTCGGGGTTCTTCGCTGGCCATGGCAAAACACTGATATTCTTGTCTTGCAGCAAATCACACACAGAACGAGCAGTATGTCTGGTGGCATAGTCATGCTGGAGGGTCATGTCAGGATGAGCCTGCAAGAAGGGTGCCACATCAGGGAGGAGGATCTCTTCCCTGTAACGCACATCGTTGATGTTGTGACACACGGCACCAGACCATGACGGACCCTCCACCTCCAAATCGATCCCGCTCCAAAGTACAGGCCTCGGTGTAACGCTCATTCCTTCGATGATAAACGCGAATCCGACCATCACCCTGGGTGAGACAAAACTGTGACTCGTCAGTGAAAGGCACTTTTTGCCAGTCCTGTCTGGTGTGGCAATAGTGAGTTTTGCCCATAGGCAACATTGTTGCCGGTGATGGCTGGTGAGGACCTGCCTTACAACAGGCCTATAAGCCCTCAATCCAGCCTCTCTCAGCCTATTGCGGACAGTCTGAGCACTGATGGAGGGATTGTGCGTTCCTGGTGTAACTCGGGCAGTTGTTGTTGCCATCCTGTACCTGTCCCGCAGGTGTGATGTTCGGATGTACCAATCCTGTGTAGGTGTTGTTACACGTGGTCTGCCACTGCGAGGATGGTCAGCTGTCCGTCCTGTCTCCCTGTAGCACTGTCTAAGGCATCTCACAGTACAGACATTTCAATTTATTGCCCTGGCCACATCTGCAGTCCTCATGCCTAAGGCCCGTTCATGCAGATGAGCAGGGAATCTTTCTTTTGGTGTTTTTCAGAGTCAGTAGAAAGGCCTTTTTAGTGTCCTATGTTTTAGAACTGTGACCTTAATTGCCTACTGTCTGTAAGCTGTTAGTGTCTTAAAACCGTTCCACAGGTGCATGTTCATTAATTGTTTGTGGTTCATAGAACAAGCATAGGAAACAGTGTTTAAACCCTTTACAATGAAGATCTGTGAAGTTGTTTGGATTTTTATGAATTATCTTTGAAAGATAATGGGGAAGCTATTTTTACACCTTCAAAATTCACCTTTATAACAAATAATCGTATGCTTCTATCATCACATTTGCAGACTAATGTAAGCCTACTATTCCTAATGTGGCTGGAGACATTAGCAGAATATGTTTTCATAAGATGATAGCCTCGGACTACTCTATTGACACTGACAACAGATCAATAAAAACAAATGCTTTGAATTTCTTGAAAGCAACCATGTAATCTAGGCCGAAAAAGGGTCCTGGCTAAAAGGGATCCAGCTTTGTCAAATTAACGTCAAAAGTATATATTTATTTCATTTTAGATAACCCTAACTATTTTCCTAACCTTAACCTAATTGTCCTGTCCTGCTACATTAATTCTCCTAACCTGCTACGCAAATGTTTCTAATCTGCTATGAAATGTCAAATATTAGGTTAATTTGACACGCGCTGGATCCCTTCTAGCCATGACCATGAAAAGGGGAGACACAAATTCTACAACATGACATCCATATAGCCTGGAGGACATTAGGTCAGAAAAAACTCCAGTGGTTATCATATATTCACATAATAACGCAATGATCATTTGTTGAGAACTTCATAAAAGTGGGGGGGGATTTAATCTTTATATGAATGAATTAAACACAACCAAACACTTGACCTGGTGGTATCGGTGACCTGAAGAAGTGATATTCTAACATCAGGAGTACTTGTCATTTGTTTATGTACTAATGTAGGTGTACCAGCTGACCTCTATCAAGACACCCATGTTGACTGGATTCCCACTGTGAAGATGAGCTGTGCTGCTGCAGCAGCATCAGTTTAAACTTCCACTACTTTGTCCTTTCCCAGATATGAAAGGAGACATCCCTCAGCTATACGAGATGGTTGTCATATGGTGTGCTTTGGTCAATCTGAATGATTCTGTTGTGCCGTTTGAGTAGAGAGCATCTTCACCTTGTCGTCATGACAAAAGTGCCCTCTTAAACTGTATGAATACATGAAATGTAATTTGGAATGTGTAAAATAATATTGTATTTTGTCATTTCCACTTTGACCCATTGAATAACAAGTATTTTTATAGCCCAACTTTTTTCTTTCTTTGAGAATTGAAAACATTTAGCAAAGACAATGTAATTGTTGTGGTAGTCTTAGGAAAACCATCTTAATTATCACAGTAGTACCTCTTGGGTGCCATTCATACCTACTGGGAGAAGAGTATCAGGCATTGAATTTGTTAGTAGTAGTTGTGTGTATGTCTTAAGCTAAGGACCTCATCATCTCCCGCTTCCAGATGTTTCACCACCTAGATTACAAGGGTTGGATTTGCACTAAACAATTTCATGTCAGCACAATGGATGTACAAAATCTAGTATAATGATTAGCCTCATACATTGTCTACTGGTTTCGTTTTTAAATTGAGAACATATATCTGAACACGTAAACAATGTGCGAGTTAAGCTACTCTCTACTTCAGGTGCACAATGTCAAGGGGTGCATTGCAAATGCCCATTATAATAATGCCATCACACTGTAGGCCAGTGGTTCCCAACTCCTCGAATACCCCAAATAGTACAGTTTATTGTAGCCCTGGACAAACACACCTGATTCAACTTGTCAACTAATCATCATGTCCTCAGAGTTGAATCAGGTATGTTTGTCCGGGGCTCCAACACAAATGTGGGCTGTTGGAAGTCCTCAAGGACTGGAGTTGGGAACCACTGCTGTAGACCTATGGCTGCATTGGTGTTGCATGCCATTATCAGCTGCAAAATGGGTTCACACGGCTGATATCCTGAAACAATTGTGACAATCAAATAAAACTAATTGGAGAGGATATGACTGAGAATACAACACAGAAACAGACAAATTAGAGACGGATTCCCTTCTTTATTGCCGGATTGTGATCTGTGATTAATCAACATCGACACTGGTTAATCTTGCATAATAGTTAAGTTAACAATTAAAACAAGTTATTACAACATGTTATTATGCACTTCTAGTTAGAATGCACACGTTCAGTGCGTGATATCAAATCAAATCAAATCAAATTTTATTTGTCACATACACATGGTTAGCAGATGTTAGTGCGAGTGTAGCGAAATGCTTGTGCTTCTAGTTCCGACAATGCAGTAATAACCAACAAGTAATCTAACTAACAATTCCAAAACTACTGTCTTATACACAGTGTAAGGGGATAAAGAATGAGTGATGGTACAGAGCAGCATAGGCAAGATACAGTAGATGGTATCGAGTACAGTATATACATATGAGATGAGCATGTAAACAAAGTGGCATAGTTAAAGTGGCTAGTGATACATGTATTACATAAGGATGCAGTAGATGATATAGAGTGCAGTATATACGTATGCATATGAGATGAATAATGTAGGGTATGTAACATTATATTAGGTAGCATTGTTTAAAGTGGCTAGTGATATATTTTACATCATTTCCCATCAATTCCCATTATTAAAGTGGCTGGAGTTGAGTCAGTGTCAGTGTGTTGGCAGCAGCCACTCAATGTTAGTGGTGGCTGTTTAACAGTCTGATGGCCTTGAGATAGAAGCTGTTTTTCAGTCTCTCGGTCCCAGCTTTGATGCACCTGTACTGACCTCGCCTTCTGGATGATAGCGGGGTGAACAGGCAGTGGCTCGGGTGGTTGTTGTCCTTGATGATCTTTATGGCCTTCCTGTAACATCGGGTGGTGTAGGTGTCCTGGAGGGCAGGTAGTTTGCCCCCGGTGATGCGTTGTGCAGACCTCACTACCCTCTGGAGAGCCTTACGGTTGTGGGCGGAGCAGTTGCCGTACCAGGCGGTGATACAGCCCGCCAGGATGCTCTCGATTGTGCATCTGTAGAAGTTTGTGAGTGCTTTTGGTGACAAGCCGAATTTCTTCAGCCTCCTGAGGTTGAAGAATATGGAATATGTTTCTGATTGGATGTGCATAGCTTGATTTGCAGGCCCTCATTGGTTGTTGGCCAGGGTATTCTAGTGTGCTACATTTGAGCGAGTGCAGATTAACTCAGTTTGGAACCGGCTATGTTTTATCCTCTGTCATGTTGGAAATAAACCATCTTCGTGATGTTAATGCTTTATAGTGTCGATTTTCTCTTTGTGATATCTAAAAAGAACCCACTTCCTTTAACCGGGGATGCAACAGATTGGCTACAAGGTACCAGACTTTTTGTCTGACGGGGAACAGAGAGAACAAGAAAGTGCTAGCTCCGTCAAGACAGTCTGTGTAGAAAAGCTAGCACTGAAGCTGGCATTCGGCAAGGCCTAGGAATTTCACTTTGAGGAAAGTGAGGAAGGTTTCGAAGCCTATTTGGAAAGGTTAGAACAGTATTTTGAAGCTAATTGGCTAAAGTACAAGGATGATAAGTCAAAAGCCATTTTTAGCAGAAACACTCACAATTTGTTAATGGACTTATGTGCGCCACAGAAATCAAGTGAAAAACATATTGACAGAGTTGGTTGCGCTGTTAAAAAGTCACTATGTACCGAGGACAAATTTTATTGCTGAAAGATGCAAGTTCAATGCAACTTGAGGGAGAGTCGATTAGTTAGTACTTGGCTAGTTTTAAAAAACTATCAGCCACGTGTAAATTCAGTCCGTTTCTTGAAGAGTCATTACGGGATAGATTTGTGTGCAGTGTTTAAAGTGCAGAGCTGAGAGACCGTTTACTGAATGTAGCTCACACAAAATACTTTTTTGAAAGGACACAGCCAGGGCATGCCACTCGCTTCAAGTGGGAAGGAATGACACGAAGCAAGCAAAATGGAACAAGCTCCTGGAAGCTACTGAGGGAGAGGCCTCCTCACTGCGACTGCAGGAAGATGAGAGGAACAACGATGAGCCACACTAGGGCAACGCACACCAGTGAGAGAGAGGACAAGAACGTCATTGCAACAGAGCATTGCGTCACACTCCAGCATCAGAGTGATGAGCATTACATCTCACATGAGAGCGAGACATCTGATAAAGGGACATCAGCTGTTTTCACCACTGACTATGACTTGGGTAACGTTAAAGGAACTGAACTGTTTGCATTAGATACAGACAAGAACACGACTAAACCGTACTACGTGTATGTAAGGGTAGATGATGTGAGACTCAAAATGGAAGTTGATACAGGTGCAGCATATTTGTGATATCAGAAAGGTTGTACATCCGCAGGTTCAAAAAGGTGAAATTGAGCCCTGCAAACTGTGTTATGAGGGTACAGTAAAGAGTCACTAGCTCTAATAGAGAACATCTCAGTCAAGGTCAAGTGTAATGGGAGCACTAAAACTTTAGACTTACTGGTGGTCAAGGGAAATGGTCCTGCGCTGTTGGGTAGAGACTGGATCAGTCAGTTAATGCTAGACTGGCCACGTGTACACAGAGTAACAGCTGTAGCGACAGTAGAGGGTTTGTGTAAAAAATATTCCTCTGTTTCAGCCAGAGCTGGGAATGCTAAAAGGTACAGTATCACAGCCAAGATACATGTACTGTACCTAAGTTCTGCAAGCCTCGCCCAGTGCCATATGCACTTAGAGAAGCTGTTGAAAAACATCTAGTCAAGTTGGAGTCAAAAGGGGTCCTTACTCCAGTTAACTACAGAGAACGGTTGTGTGTATACCAAAAACAGACAATACTGGAAGAATATGTGAAGATTACGAGGTAACTATCAATCAGTGGCTGGAAGTAGATCACGCAGGACTTGTTCACAAAGCTGACAGGGGGTGAGAAGTTCACAAAGCTGGATTTGTCACAAGCATACCAACAAGTACAGTTAGAGGAGAGATCTAAGCCCTATCTCACCATGAATACACATAAGGGGTTGTTTAAGGTCAACAGGCTTCCTTATGGTGTTGCCTGTGTTCCAGCTATTTTTCAGAAAATGATGGGTCAAATCCTACAAGGTATAGATGGGGTACATGATAAATCTTGAAGAAGTGCTAAAAAGACAGTCTGCCATCTGTTAAAAGAGAGAAATGGTATTTCTTCCACAACAGTGTAGCCTATCTAGGTAATGTGATAGATGCAGAGGGGATAGACCCTATGAAACAGAAAACTGAAGCTCCCATTCCTACAAACACCACCGACCTCAGGTCTTTTCAGTCCTTACTTAACTATTACGGCAAATTCATTCCAAATCTGTCTACTATAATTAAGCCTATGACCGCTCTACTGCAGAGAGATGTAAAATGGGAATGGTCATAGAAAAGCCAAAGTGCTTTCGAGGAAGCTAAGAGACATCTACGTACTAGCCAGATGTTAGTTCACTACAACATGGAGCTACCGCTCATACTAGCCTGTGTTGCAGGGATTTCTCACAAAACGAAGGATGGTTCTGAGAAACCTATAGCATTTGCCTCTAGGATGCTTACCAAAACAGAAAGGAACTATTCTCAAATAGAGAAAGAAGTACTAGGACTGGTGTTTGGAGTATCTGTTCTGTAGAAAATGTACCTTGCTGACAGACCTTAAGCTTCTTCTTAAGATTATTGGTCCTAAGGAAGGTGTCCCAACACTTGGAGCAGAAGGCAATGATGGTCTTTGATTTTATCAGCTTACACATATGAGATACAGTACAAACTGTCCGAACAGCATGGCAATGCAGACGTGTTGTCTAGACTCCCACTAAGTGATTGTAGGGGGCCTACACCAAATCCAGTGTATAGACTGTCATATATAGACGACTTGCCAATCACGGCTAAAGGTATATCAATTCAAACTGAGACTATTTTTTTTGTTAAGCAGTATGTATTGTCAGGATGGCCAAACCATGTACCAGACAAAGTCTTTAAACCTTATTTCAAAAGAAAGTTTGGACTTACCGTTGAGGATGACTATATTCTTTGGGGTTACAGGCTGGTGGTTCCACAAAGCCTGCAAAGCAGACTATTGGCAGAACTACATGAGAGCTATTGGGGTATAGTTAAGATAAAATCCTTAGCTAGAAGTCTTCTCTGATGAAAATATTGAAACTGAAGTAAGTCACTGTGACTTATGCAAGCAGCAACGTAGCATCCCTGCAAAAGTGCCAGTACATATAGTACATGGAAACGGGCATCAGGTCCATGGGAGAGAAGTCACTTAGACTTTGCAGAAAACCACTAGCAAATCTTCTTGGATGTTATGGATGTGTGATGGAAAATGTTATGTTTATGCTTTTCTAACCAATTTCTGTGTTCATGCAAGTGACTGATTGAACGAATCCTCACTATCAGTATCTGCAATTTGGCAGTATGCCCAGAACCTTGTTTTGAGAACGAAAGGATATCTCAGTTTCAAGGTCTCAGCTTGAAGAGAAGAAGCCTCGTGAAGTATTGGTCTGTCACCTGCATGAACCAGCATTGGTTGGTCACATGCATGAACCAAACGTTAATTATGAATAATGAATAAGCTGAATCATGCAAATAAAACTTGTCTGTGTAAGCAGTATATAAGATAACTATTGGGATTTCCCCGGTGGAGCTCCTAACAGACATGTACTATGGTGCATCAAGTTTGTTGGAACCTCTCAAGCTTGCTGTTAATAAACCATGATTTATGTAAGATGGACTGCGAGTGTCTCATGTGTCGAATTTCCACAACAGATGCTTATTCTATATGGTCAGAAATTGTACACATGCAGAGTACTACTTCAACTAAAACTGTTGAGGTACTCGGAAATCTGTTTACTTCCAATAGTCTGCCCCAGGAAGTAACCACAGATAATGGCCCACAATTAATTTCCTGTGAAATGAAAACATTTTAAAAATTGAACGGTATCAAGCATACCCTGTCACCTGTATATCATCCAGCTTCAAATGGGTTAGCTGAAAGGCTAGTGCAAAAGCATAAGAAGTTGCTAGCTAAGAACAGAGCAGTAAGGTGGTATGATGTTACAGCAATGTGCTTCTAACTTCCTATATGGCTACCGCAACGCACCACATACTAGTACACATAAAACGCCAGCAAAGCATTTGTACACGACTGTCCCTGGTCAAACCACAGTTCTTGCCGAGTGTACAGACTGAAGGGTCATAAGTCAACAGTGACAAACCACAGAAGGTCAGATCCTTCTCTGTTGATCAAGAGGTCTTGGTAAAGAATTACAGGGGAGGAGAACAATGGTTGAATGGTCTAGTCACATACATGGTTAATGTTGAGGGTAACTATGTGAAAAGACATGTGAATCAGATGTTGAACACCAAGCCAAGGAGCCAAGTTGATGCATTTGCACAGGGAGATGCTTATTTTTATGTAGGAGAATCTTGGGACTATGATGTTGATGACATTGATATGGATATTGAGATGGACATTGCCATCAATGTGCCTTAGAGCACAGCTGCTGAGGCAGTTGAGATGCCTCCACCACAGCCTCAGATTGATGTTCTGAGAACCCGTCCTGTCCGTAACAAACGCCCACCACAGCCTCAGATTGTTGTTCTGAGAACCCGTCCTGTCCGTAACAAACGCCCACCACAGCCTCAGATTGTTGTTCTGAGAACCCGTCCTGTCCGTAACAAACGCCCACCACAGCCTCAGATTGTTGTTCTGAGAACCCGTCCTGTGTAACAAACGCCCACCACAGCCTCAGATTGATGTTCTGAGAACCCGTCCTGTCCGTAACAAACGCCCACCACAGCCTCAGATTGATGTTCTGAGAACCCGTCCTGTCCGTAACAAACGCCCACCACAGCCTCAGATTGTTATTCTGAGAACCTGTCCTGTCCGTAACAAACGCCCACCACAGCCTCAGATTGTTGTTCTGAGAACCCATCCTGTCCGTAACAAACGCCCACCACAGCCTCAGATTGTTATTCTGAGAACCCGTCCTGTCCGTAACAAACGCCCACCACAGCCTCAGATTGATGTTCTGAGAACCCGTCCTGTCCGTAACAAACGCCCACCACAGCCTCAGATTGTTATTCTGAGAACCTGTCCTGTCCGTAACAAACGCCCACCACAGCCTCAGATTGATGTTCTGAGAACCCGTCCTGTCCGTAACAAACGCCCACCACAGCCTCAGATTGTTGTTCTGAGAACCCGTCCTGTCCGTAACAAACGCCCACCACAGCCTCAGATTGTTGTTCTGAGAACCCATCCTGTCCGTAACAAACGCCCACCACAGCCTCAGATTGATGTTCTGAGAACCCGTCCTGTCCGTAACAAACGCCCACCACAGCCTCAGATTGTTATTCTGAGAACCTGTCCTGTCCGTAACAAACACCCACCACAGCCTCAGATTGTTGTTCTGAGAACCCGTCCTGTCTGTAACAAACACCCACCACAGCCTCAGATTGTTATTCTGAGAACCTGTCCTGTCCGTAACAAACACCCACCACAGCCTCAGATTGTTATTCTGAGAACCTGTCCTGTCCGTAACAAACACCCACCACAGCCTCAGATTGTTATTCTGAGAACCTGTCCTGTCCGTAAAAACAAACGCCCACCACAGCCTCAGATTGATGTTCTGAGAACCCGTCCTGTCCGTAACAAACACCACCATAGCCTCAGATTGTTATTCTGAGAACCTGTCCTGTCCGTAACAAACACCCACCACAGCCTCAGATTGTTATTCTGAGAACCTGTCCTGTCCGTAACAAACACCCACCACAGCCTCAGATTGTTATTCTGAGAACCTGTCCTGTCCGTAAAAACAAACGCCCACCACAGAGGCTGGACTTGTAAAAGGACTACTGGAAAAAGACTGTTTACAAAAATATGTTTGAGAGATAAGCCATATATTATTATGCACATCTGGTTAAAATGGTATGCAGGTGTTCAGTGTGTGATAATGGAAATATGTATCTGATTGGAATTGCATAGCTTAATTGGCAGGCCCTCATTGCTTGTTGGCCAGTCTATTCAAGTGTGCTACCTTTGAGCGTGTGCAGATGGACTCAGCTGTCACATTGGAAATAAACCATCTTTGTGATGTTAATGCTTTATACTGTTGAGTTTCTCTTTGCAAGAACTAAAAAGAACCCACTTCCTTTAACCGGGAATGAAACACATATAATTTTAAAGTGCACCTTTAATTTAACTCAGAAAAGTAAAGGTTAGACATTTTAGTAACAAGTAGTCAATACCAGAGGTGGCCAACCTCACTCCACCAATCCCCGATCTACAGGGGGAGCAGACTTCTGCAATAGCACCATTGATTCCTTCTCCCTCCCCCTCCCCCCCTTAAAAGACCTAGATGCACTATTGTAAAGTGGCTGTTCCACTGGATGTCATAAGGTGAAAGCACCAATTTGTAAGTCGCTCTGGATAAGAGCGTCTGCTAAATGACTTAAATGTAAATGTAAAATTGATTATTACCTAATTAGGTTTGACACATTGAATCAGGTGTGTTAGTGCTGGGCTGGAACAGAAGGACGTAGACGCAGCAAGGTTGGCCTGTTCCAGTTGTAATAGGTTTATACATTGTGTGTGACTTTAAAACTTTGTTAACAACATGTGTAGGTACACATATATAACATGGTATACAAGGATGTACCCTTATTCTCTTGGGATATTAATTGGGACCTCTTTATCTACAGACATGGTTTTACAGCTCTCTGTATCTGAGGACAGAAAACATCACAAAAGAAACATGCTGCATTATACTCAAATTAGACAGCACTGAATATTATGTTGAATATTATGTTGCTATATCTCTCTGTCCTCAGTTTTTCTCGCTAGGGACTGGAACTTGAGAATATTTTCACAATGTCCTCCCATAAAGGTACAGTACTTGCCCTTTCCAAAGTAGCCTACTCTCCCTTATCTGACAGCTGGATCTGCTAGCTAATCGTTTCACCCTTTTTCAATGGCTGTTAGCTACAAATGCATTTTGATAAATACATCAAGATAGCTAATATGAAATTAGCAAACTGGTGATATTTATTTCACTCAGGGGTGCAACATTGGTTTTTAGAAGTTGCACCGCTGAGTGAATAGATGCCCACATAATCTGAAGCTCATTTCCTGCATTTCTACTAAGGCTGTCTTTAGTATTTTCTTTCGACGAAACGATTGGTCGAAAT
Organism: Oncorhynchus nerka; assembly: GCF_034236695.1. Lineage (NCBI taxonomy): Eukaryota > Metazoa > Chordata > Actinopteri > Salmoniformes > Salmonidae > Oncorhynchus > Oncorhynchus nerka. The sequence continues at coordinate 48,980,149 of NC_088398.1, read as the reverse complement.
GTTAAAATGTGAATTTTTTCCGTAGACACAGTAGCCCTAGGTGTTTTAATAAAATCAACTATATGTACTGATGCTTTAAGCATGATGCTATAATCAAGACACACAAATGACACAGGAGGAAGCCAGAGATCAAGATAGCCTCAACAGAAGAAGAAAAACTCTTCTCCTGCTACTGCTGGCCTTCGTAGAATTACGCTTCTGAAGTTGCTAGTAATAGGCTACTGGCTACACCAGTGGTCTGCAACCATTTCCATTTGGAGTGCCAATTTATCTTACCATTTCTACCGATCTTCGTGCCAGTTATGATTTTCAAATGCACATTTTCGTAGAACAGTTTCATGTCATTTATAATACAAAGACTCTCTCAAAATCATTGTTTGTGGTTAATCTACATTCTAAATCTAAATGACAATTATACAAATCTAAAAGTGACTTTTATTCCCATTGCCAAGTATATAAAAATAGCCTACATGAAGCGAACACATAAAACATTGTACGAATAAATATCCTATAAATAAATATCCTATGAATCACGTTTGCTACGCATGACCTGCCTGCAACGAACCTTGAAACATTATATCAACTATTAACTGGGTCGCTTTTAAGAAACTGGCGCTAGCAAACTAGAAACATTGCATAAAATATTCTGGGCCCTCAGAGTTTCCTGAGCCAGTGAGCTCGGGACAGACACAGCTGTAGGCTATTTGTGCAAGGGATTAGAAGTAATCAGGTATTTTTTGACGCTTCCAATGGATCAGAGAATTACATTTTTCACTTTCCTGCTGAGTGGCTATCAAAAGGGTGCTTAGGGTTATTGTCCTGTTGGAAGGTGAACCTTCGCCCCAGTCTGAGGTCCTGAGCACTCTGGAGCAGGTTTTCATCAATGATCTCTCTGTACTTTCCTCTGTTCATCTATACCTTGATCCTGACTAGTCTCCCAGTTCCTGCTGCTGAAAAACATCCCCACAGCATGATGCTGCCACAACAATGCTTCACTGTAGGGATGGTGCCAGGATTCCTCCAGACATGACGCTTGGCATTCAAGCCAAAGAGTTCATGGTCTGAGAGTCCTTTAGGTGCCTTTTGGCAAACTTCAAGTGGGATGTCATGTGCCTACCATCTGGCCACTCTACCATAATGGCCTGATTGGTGCAGCACTGCAGAGATGGTTGTCCTTCTGGAATGTTCTCCTATCTCCACAGGGGAACTCTGGACCTCTTTCAGAGTGACCACTGGGTTCTTGGTTACCTCCCTGACCAAGGCCCCTCTCCCCCGATTGCTCAGTTTGGCCGGGCGGCCAGCTCTAGGAAGAGTCTTGGTTGTTCCAAACTTCTTTCATGTAAGAATGATGGAGGCCACTGTGTTCTTGGAGACCTTCAATGCTGTAGAAATGTTTTGGTACCATTCCCCAGATCTGTGCCTCGACACAATCCTACCGCAGAGTTCTATGGACAATTCCTTCGACCTCATGGCTTGGTTTTCGCTCTGACATGCACTGTCAACTGTGGGATCTCATACAGGCAGGTGTGGGCCTTTCCAAATCATGTCCAATCAATCGAATTTACCACAGGTGGACTCCTATCAACTTGTAGAAATATTTCAAGGATGATCAATGGAAACAGGATGCACCTGAGCTCAATTTCGAGTCTCATAGCAAAGGGTCTGAATTTTTATGTAAATAAAGTATTTATGTTTTTTCACTTTGGCATTATGGGGAATTGTGTGTGAATTGATGAGGGAACATTTTAATTGAATCCATTTTAGAATATGGCTGTAACGTAACAAAATGTGGAAAAAGTCAAGGAGTCTGAATACTTTCATAATAATATGGCAGATAGGCCTATAAAGGCCATATTTTACTTTTTTATTTGTTATTTTATTTAACTAGGCAAGTCAGTGAAAAGGTTGACTCAGTGGCTAACGGGTGGGTTACAAAGGGTATTCTGTTACAAAGTTGCCTTAATATTGCTATGCTTCTCACGCAAACTGGCATTCTATATATTTTTCATCAAAACAATTGATTCAAACTAATCAACTAATTATGGTTGTCAATAAAATCCCTAAAATCTAAATTAGAGCATGACAGACGTAGGTTTACCATGTTGAGAAATAAGGTGATGAAAGAAATCAGACAGGCCAAGGCAAACTTTTTTATGAACATAATTGGTGAAGCAAAGGGAAATTCTAAATTGATATGGGAGAATCTAAAAAAGTTAACAGGGAATGACCATGGTAACACTGCAAAAAGACTAGAAATCATGGTGAATAACAATCTAACACAGGATGCAGTCGAAATAGCAACAGCCTTCAATTCCTACTTTATTGACTCTGTCAGGGTACTGACACAGAACCCCTCCACTGGTTTCTTGGGCTCAGTGCTAGTGAATGACACTCAACCTGTCTTCATCATAAGGGAGGTTTCTGAGTCAAAGGTGAACAAGGTGATTAGCTCACTAAAGAACTAAAGCCAAAGATGTGTTTGGGATGGACTCTACCTTTCTTAAAAACTACAAATAGTCACTCATTGGCCCCATTACTAAGGTCACCAACACATCTATTGGTCTCGGTGTGTTTCCAAGGGTATGGAAGTCGGCCATAATAACGGCCATCTTTAAATCAGGCGACCCTGCTGACGTGAGTAACTACAGGCCCATTAGTATACTACCTGTGGTGTCAAAGGTTGTTGAAAAGTGTGTAGCAGAACAACTGATTGCCCACCTCAACAACAGCCCCTTCACATTACACTCCATGCAGTTTGGCTTCAGAGCGAAACACTCCACAGAAACGGCCAACTGCTTTCTTCTGGAAAATGTGAAGTCCAAGATGGACAAAGGGGGTGCTGTTGGGGCTGTGTTTCTGGACCTAAGGAAGGCTTTTAATACTGTTAACCATGAGATTCTCATCACAAAATTGTCCAAGTTCAACTTTTCCCCTGATGCCTTAAGATGGATGAAATCATACCTTGAAGGCAGAACTCAGTGTGTCAGAGTGAGCAATGAGATGTCGCCCACTCGTAGCTATGATGTGGGCGTGCCCCAAGGGTCAATACTGGGGCCCCTCCTGTTCAGCCTGTACATTAATGATCTGCCTTCTGTCTGTACTGGGTCTGAAGTTCAAATGTATGCAGATGATACAGTGATATATGTGCATGCAAAGAGCAAACAACAAGCTGCACAAGAACTCACTACTGTAATGGTCCAGGTTACAAAGTGGCTCAGTGACTCGTGTTTGCATCTCAATGTGAAAAAAACTGTTTGCATGTTCTTCACAAAGAGGGCAACAGATGCTACTGAGCCAGATGTCTATGTGTCAGGGGAGAAGCTCCAGGTGGTATCCGATTTTAAGTACCTTGGCATCATACTTGATTCCAACCTCTCTTTTAAAAAGCATGTGAAAAAGGTCATTCAAATAACCAAATTCAACCTAGCTAATTTCCGATTTATACGAAATTTTTGACTACAGAGGTAGCAAAACTGTACTTCGAATCTATGATACTCCCCCACTTAACATACTGCTTGACTAGTTGGGCCCAAGCTTGCTGTACAACATTAAAACCTATTCAGTCTGTCTACAAACAGGCTCTCAAAGTGCTTGATAGGAAGCCCAATAGCCATCATCATTGTCACATCCTTAGAAAGCATGAGCTCTTGAGTTGGGAAAATCTTGTGCAATACACCGACGCATGTCTTGTATTCAAGATCCTTAATGGCCTGGCTCCCCCTCCACTCAATATTTTTGTTAAACAGAAAACCCAGACATATGGCAGCAGATCCACAAGGTCTGCCATGAGAGGTGACTGTATAGTTCCCCTAAGGAAAAGCACCTTTAGTAAATCTGCATTCTCTGTGAGAGCTTCCCATGTCTGGAATACACTGCCATCAGACACACATAACTGCACCACATATCACACTTTCACAAAATGCTTGAAGACATTGCTAAAGGTCAATCAGATTTGTGAACATGGTCCCTAGCTGTGTGTTGCCGCTTTCCATGTTGTCTGTTGTCTGTAGCTTGTGAGGTGTGGAAACACTTTGTTGCTTTTATGAATTTTGTCTTGCTGCTTTTTGTTCTATGTTGCTCTGTCTGTATGCTACGTCTTGCTTGTCCTATGTTGCTCTGTCTGTATGCTATGTCTTGCTTGTCCTATGTTGCTATGTCTTGCTTGTTCTATGTTACTATTGTCTATATTGTAATTGTTTTTAATAACCTGCCCAGGGACTGCGGTTGAAAATTAGCCGGCTGGCTAAAACCGGCACTTTTACTGAAACGTTGATTAATGTGCACTGTCCCTGTAAAAATAAAAAATAAACTCAAACTCAAACTCAATCTAGACTGGGGACTAGACTGGGCGGAAGGGTAGCCTAGTGGGTAGCCTAGTGGTTAGAGCGTTGGACTAGTAACCGGAAGGTTGCAAGTTCAAATCTCCGAGCTGACAAGGTACAAATCTGTCGTTCTGCTCCTGAACAGGCAGTTAACCCACTGTTCCTAGGCTGTCATTGAAAATAAGAATTAGTTCTTAACTGACTTGCCTAGTTAAATAAAGGTAAAATAAAAAAAATATTATTAGGCAGTTGTGTACTAGTTCTTCCTGACTTAGGTGTATAAGGCTTGGGTGGAAGAAAAGCAACATAACATTTAGTGGTTACACTTTATTTCAAACCTAGCATCATAACCATGTCATAATATGTCATAGCAGCTTATATAACTTGTCATAACCTGTCATAATATGGTAATATACCGTTTCATGACACACATACTTAGACCTGTTGTGACATATATGTCAATATTTTATGACTGGTTATGACACTTACATAAGAGTGCCAAAGCCCACAAAAGAGTGCCAAAGCCCACAAAACACACAAGGAAAATCATTCCATTCTAGTTGTAAACAGTATGTTAAATAACATTTCTTAAAATTGGCAATTTTATTACCATTGTTATAGTACACACATTGATGTCAAACATGTGCCTAGCCCAATGTTCTGTCGCTGACTGGGATCAATGCCGGACCAAACATCCTCTTATGATTGAGGGCTCCTGAGTGGCGCAGCGGTCTAAGGCACTGCATCTCAGTGCAAGAGGCGTCACTACAGTCCCTTATTCCAATCCTGGCTGAATCACATCCGTCCGTGATTGGGAGTCCCATAGGGCAATGCACAATTGGTTTGGCCGGGGTAGGCCATCGTTGTAAATAAGCATTTGTTCTTAAAATGCCAAAATATAAAATGTTTTCAGTGATTGTTTTCAGTATCCTAATTTTGTTTCGTGTTTTCCTGATTGGTTCAGTGCATACATTCAACAAGCTTTGGACGAAGGACTTCCACAGAGCTGCCATCTCCAAAGGTCACTCAAAAAGGCAATAGTTCTGAACTGTGTTTGATTGAGTTTTTGTTGTTTTTTATTTTAATGATCTTTTAAATTCAAGTGATAATCAGTTATCACTTGAATCATGTCTGTAAATGCTATAGTTTCCCCTTTAAACATTCTAAGGTCAACATCCCCATAGTATTCACGTCTCTCAAATAAATGTTGTAGCAACATAAACATTTTAATTAAGCAATTTATTTGGGAAATATCCAGTCTTTTCTCTGTTCTTTATTAGCATGCTGATGATTTCAAGTTGTATTTGATTTATTTGTAACTGTTACGTCAAGACATGGAATACATGTCGTTTAGTATATTTAGTACATTTAGTTTGTTTAGTTTTCTCTGTGAGAAGCAGTCCATTTAGAGTTATATTGTCACGTTCTGACCTTAGTTCCTTTGTTTTGTCTTTTGTTTTAGTATGGTCAGGGCGTGAGTTGGGTGGGTTGTCTATGTTAGTTTGTCTATGATTTTCTATTTCTGTGTTTGGCCTGGTATGGTTCTCAATCAGAGGCAGCTGTCAATCGTTGTCCCTGATTGAGAACCATATTTAGGTAGCCTGTTTTCGATTGTGTTTTGTGGGTGGTTATTTTCAGTCTTTGTGTGTCTACACCAGACAGAACTGTTTTGGTTGTTTCTTATTCAGTGTTCAGTTTTTTCATTAAATAAGATGAACACTTACCACGCTGCGCTTTGGTCCTCACCTTCTTCCCACGACAGCCGTTACATATATGTGTTTTTTGTTTTTCAATGTTAATAACACACAGTAACCAAAAACCTTATAGAATTAGCATATTCATACTGAGTTTGCAGAAAATTAGTTCCCTACACGTTTCCCAGAATTGTTTGCCAGAAGATCACAAGTCGGCACAAATTTGTGGCAACAATTTGCCACACAATTTAGTTGCATGGGAAAATATTTGTGACAAATTGGCCAAAGATTTTCCACAACTGTTTGTAAGAAGACTCTCGGTAAGGGAGATGTAAAAGATAACCATTAAGGATGAGTTTGGGAAATTATAAAACAGTACATTTGGATCCTGGATGCTGATTTGTTGATAGCCCTTAGTTATTCACAATATAACGCAAAATGCCATGATGTCATAATGCCATAATTACATTTCAAGTATCAATGTGCATCCACTGTCCCGCAGCCCAGCCAGGCATTCCTAAACGTCATCTCCCTTGGGAAAAAGCGTCTAGACACTATTTCCCCATGCTTCTTGCCTAGCATTTGGTTTGGTGCAGCGGTGGTTAATATAAGCCTCCCTGTCTGTCTATCCGACCTATGCAACATGTTGCATTTTGGGGGGGGGGGGGGATCTCAACCATGCCATACATATGAACGTTACGAGACTGACAGCTTCCTTATCCAGGCAAATTCATTTGTTCAGGATAATTATAATGGAGATATCCATTGGCAGGTAAAACAAATGAAAATGCGGTCTGCCAGTTCAGTACCGGGGACATAAACCAACCGTTGAGGACAACATGCGAGCAAAGAACAAGTTATATAAAAGAAGCTAATGGTTGTCAAATACACTGATCAGGAGGTCAACAGAACACCTCTAAACTCTCCTGGACTAGCCGACCATCAAGGCTCCTAGTTGCTTTAAAGCGTGTTGTTAGGTCACTTAAAGGTTGAGTTGTAATTGATGGCTGTACCTTTTGTACTGTGTCATGTGAGGACGGAGAGGAGTATCATGTTTAGTGGGGCTATCTGTAAATGTCAACTCCGGGCCCTTTGAAAAAATGTTCTCCTCTGGGAGGGTTAGTGTTGTGACCTTGACCTCGACAAGGCCCAGATCATATGTTTAATCAAATCTTCAGGGGAATTTCTTTCTAGATTGAACATCCAGATAAACAGATGAAATAAATGTACAGTTTCTTACACAGGGAGACAGTGAAACAACTACATGAAATACATGATTCCTGGACCTGCATAATATTTGGCTTCATGCTAGCAGTGATTGCAGATTCTGTATAGACCTACCTATAATATCAATGTTTTTAAACAGCAAGGTCATCGAGGATTGTTTTTGTTTACAATGATTTCTACTTTTAAGCAAACTTGAAGTCCAAAAATCATATATGATAGTAGTTTACAACCGATACTTCTTAAAGAATAGACATTCTCATTTCTTTCTTTAGCTATTTTTTTTTGTGTGATAAAAATGAGTGCCTCCATTGTCTCACTCCCTTTCTGTCAGAGCCACCCAGCTGAAGATGCTTTGAAGCGTGAATGTTAGCTGGGCCGTCAAAAACAGCAGGCCATGCCAATTATAATCCACCCTGCTGGGGCGTGGGGGAACTTCAAGACACCTCTGTACACGCTAGCTACCCACCCAGCTTACTCAAACCCAACCCAGGTCTCAGAGTTTAGTCTCTTAAACTTTCTCTTCCTGAAAGCCGCCAGGTAAAATGTGGCCCAGTCGTAAGTCATTTACAGCAGGCTAGCTACCTCTCTCAATTTGAGGATCGAAAAGGTCTAGAACACTCTGTACACTTCGTACAAGCATCACATTAGCAGTTTTCCAGAACATTAATATCAATGTCCTTCACTAACAAATCAGAGTTTGTGAGTACACCACATTACTGAGAGAATTTGAAAAAAATGGAAACCTATGACTGCAGTATCTCAAAATACAGCTTTCATCGGCCAAGAACTGCAACGTTTCAGACCTAGATTATATTTTATAAGTGAACATGATTTTAGTACAGTGCATCACATTATGTAAGAGGGGCATGTCTTTCCATTTGGTCAACTTTGGCAGAAAGGCCTGACTGTACCCCTTCTATTCCAAAGGAGAATTCCCATAACTTAGAACAACAAGAGTGCCTGATTAAGAGATGTTGAGTGACTCGCACAACATAGAAAAATACATTTTGTGTTTTCAGTCTTGGGCAGCCGGAGATCTTGTCTACCATGATTGGGTCAGAGCTTAGTCTGAAGGGGAAACAGTAGGGAGGAGGGATGTTTTCAGAGCTATCAAGTCTGACATGAGACTTCCTCTTGAAGCATTTCCCAACAGTTAAGCTGAGCTCATGAATACACAGCTCAGTTCCAAATATTTTAATGTATGTATGTCGAATTTTCAAATACTTATTTCAAATACTATTTTCAAATATATGGGTATATGAATGGGAGTGTATTTGAGTCAGGTATTTTTCAAATACCTTCCAAATACCTTAAAATGTTCAACTACTTGTCTTTTCAAGTAAAACATATCTGAATACTTTGAATATATGTGAAAGTAATTGAGCTGTTTGAAATTTGAGCCCAGGTCTGATGTATGGACAGCATTTAAGTGGTGATTATACTACACTGCGGATACTGGCACATGCAGGGAAATCATAACAAGCTGTGAAATTTTTAAAGACTCTTAAAGACTTTTAAAAACTATGTGGCAATGTGTGTTTCCAAAACATGGAACTGTTCAAGAACAGGATATGATCGATAATGTCAGCTAGACAGCTATTCTAAAATATATTCTGTTTTTACTGTCATTTTGGTTCCAATCTCCTCCCATAAATTATATGGCCAGTTGTATACCATTTGTCTTCCCATAATTCCAAGCACATGAAGTGTGTTACCAATTATCAACATCCAATTACAGCACATCGTTTACACAAATACATTTTATTGGTCACCCACAGGAAACAATTTGCTTTTTTTATTGACCCTATGCACGCTGTCTTCCTCTCTCCTCTCTCTCCCTTTCCCCACATATACACATCCACACACATACACGATCCAGCATCCACATGTGTTATTTTCTGAAATTAAATGTAGGTCAGAAGTAGAGAGAAAGTTAGTGCTTGCTGTCTGTCGCCCCTGAGTGTTAGCTCGTCAGACAAAGCAGGGGAACAACACTGGCATAAATATGCCATCTCTCTAATCTCACACATAGGCAGGGAGTGCATCTCTTACACAGAGACATGATGAGAGAGAGAGAGAGAGGGGAGGGCTCACAGAGGGAAGAGAGGAGATGAACTGGGGAGAATAAAGAGATGCAAAAGCTAGGGAGCTGTAGGTAAGTTTTTGTGCTTGGGAATCATCACACACTTGTGCAGATGTTCTTTATAGCATACCATTATTCAGTGAAAAGCAGTCAAACCCGCCAGGCAGAATTACAGAAGGAAAACAACAACCACGTCTTCAGATTAGCATGGATTTAAAGTGAAGCATCTCTTGACTCCAGCACTTCTTCAATCTCAAAACAAAAACAAAGTATTTATATCAGTGTGACAAAGCTCAGGTGGCAAAGCCCCAGTATTCTCCATTACATTTTCTGCTCCAGTTCCACCTCTCCCCCACAGGGCACAAACAACCCTGGCAACAAGCGGTGGTGTTGAACGGGGACTGGATGGCTGCCTCTGTGACTCAACAGCGAGCGGCTCATCCCATTGGCTAACTACTATGCCCGACGAAGTGCATTGAGACTGGTGAACGCTCGCGAACAATGAAATCCTCCACATTCTACAAACCTTCATAGGGCTTCATCCAAATGTGCAGGGGCATATCGTGTCCAAAGGGGATTCCCACTGCTTTCAGCTTGTCACCGCAACAGAATAATGAGTGGGTGTGCTGAGCTCGGCTGAGCAGCTCCCAAATCGCTGCATACAACTAATTGACCTACTGTCCTTTGATGACCTAGTGACCTCATGCACTCCCTATGTGCATGTGAGTCTACTTAACATCATTTAGCATTGTGAGCACTTCTTTCTACCTCCCACACTTGAGCTTAATCCTTTGAACACCTACTTTCCTCTTTGAATTTGCTGCTTCTCCAAAACATTCAGAAAGCCAGTTTGATGCATTCTTTGTGAAGCCTGGATGTAGGCCATGTGCTCCATCCTTTCATTTCCCTGCCTCAAATACACACAATGTGGCTTGGCAACGAGACTAGCCTCCTGGAGCAGCAAGCACCCTTTGATCACTGAGAGAGAGAGAGAGAGAGAGAGAGAGAGAGAGAGAGAGAGAGAGAGAGAGAGAGAGAGAGAGAGAGGGGAGCCCCCACGTTCCAATTGGACTCACTGCACATCAGAAAGACAGGTCTCTCTCCATGCAGAACCAGAAATCCTGGAGGAGGAGAAAAAAAACACACCCAGACATCACATCAGAACCTAAAATTAGGAGAAAGGTGAGGATAGGCAAAGAGGGAGAGAGAGATGGAGACTAGAGCGATGGATGAAGAGCGAGAGATGGAGAGAAAGAGAGAGAGAGACATGGAGAGCTTGAGAGAGAGAGAGAGAGAGAGAGAGAGAGAGAGAGAGAGAGAGAGATGGCATAATTACAGTTTAACTAGTCTCTAGCATAAACTCGGAGGGAGGGTGTCCCTCTGTCACTGTGGGTGTAGAATGTAGAGGGTGGGGACTCTCCTATCAGCAGGAAGGACATAATTCCATTACAGCCACCACAGACAAGGCTCTACAGCTCTACATGTCAACGTGTAATCATGAACTGCAGTGAGGAGAATGAGGTGGGGAGTGTGAGCTGCGACCAGAGGGGCTCCTACAGTTTTGAAGTAGTCCCCTTTGGCACACTGTGGAGTCGTTCAAACAGACTCATTAGAAAAGCAGTCCAACCAGGTATCAAAGAACCTGCAAAAACTGCTTAGAATTGAAAGCGAGTGATAAAAAAAGTTTTAAAACATGCCATATAAACGTTTGAATAATTTAGTTTCATGGAAAATTGTTGTTGGAACAAATTGATTATTGTTCCTCATTCTTAGACAGTGGCACAGCAGTGGAAATTTACGATTCACTGCTATTAATTTGCTATTGATTGCTTTGGAGGTTGTAGATATGAGCATTAACACTGCACCACCCATTACTGCTCATAATGTCTCCATTTCTCATAGGAGCTATTAGATAACTCAGCTATAAAGGGACCCTGGGACTCTCATAATGCCTCTGATCCGGAAATGGACCCACATAACTCAGGAGTATATCACTCAGTTGGGAGAAAGCGCTAGTCATAGGTAGTCCAACAGGAGTATACAGAGTCGTAGCGAGGGTCTCGTTAAGCCTTAACCCAGGGTAGGACTGTAATTGAAGCTGTGTGTGGAGGCCTTGATGTATGTTGACATGAGCAGGACCTGGCTCCTAGAGGAGTGCAGTGTCTGCTTTAGAGATCAAAAGCTCTGTAGGAATTGCTGAAGCCAGGGTGCCCAGATTCAAAGCACACGTTCCGTCTTAGTGAGGCTCAAATGCACATCGTTTCATAAGAGACCCCTTTGATACACCATGGTTCCTACAATTTATGAGTCAACATGAAACACTTTGATTACCTTCCATGTAGCAGCAGTACATTCAAGGCAGTGCTGTGTGTGCTGCCCTGAAACAAGAGAACATGTGCTCTATGATCCTACCAAGTAATTACCGGTGTTGACTGTATATGCATGTACCCTCTAAAACAGCCCTCCCTATGTCATAGTTCCAAGCAAGGCATTGGAAGACAAAGATAAAGGTAATGGGACAACCTATTGAACAATCCTTTCAGCTGGTGATAAATCATAGGTTTAATGGAAAAACCATTATCTATGAGAAAGCTTCGTCATTTTTCCAAAAGCAATTGACTGTGTATCTCTCACACAGAGAGCTAACACTGCGACCTCTGCAGTTATTGTTAATGGTTATCCATCCTTTCATGTGGTAACCGTATGGCTCTTTTTAGACTCATAGAGTACCTATATTAGCATGGTTTCAGATCTGTTTGTGCTGTATATCCAACTCCTATGTTCATTTCATACCCATAGGAGTACTGTAGGCAAGACACCACAAAAATATCTGTGACCAGGCTATACATACAGTGCCATGAAAAAGTATTTGCCCCCTTTCTGATTTTCTCTGTTTTTGCACATGTTTGATACTGAATGTTGTCAGATCTTCAACCAAAACCTAATATTAGATGAAATTAACTTGAGTTTTCAAATAACAACAAAAAAATATACTTATTTCATTTATTTAATTAACAAAGTTATGCAACACCCAATTCCCCTGTGTGAAAAAGTAATTAACTGTTGGTGCCACCTTTAGCTGCAATGATTGCAACCAAAGGCTTCCTGTAGTTGTTGATCAGTCTCTCACATCGCTGTGGAGGAATTCTGGCCCACTCTTCCATGCAGAACTGCTTTAACCAGTGGTGTAAATTACTTAAGTATAAATACTCTAAAATACTACTTAAGTAATGTTTTTAGGTATCTGTACTTTACTTTAATATTTATATTTTTGATTACTTTTACTTGAGTACATTTCTGAAGAAACTAATGTACTTTTTACTCCATACATTTTCTCTGACACCCAAAAGTACTTGTTACATTTTCAATGCTAAGCAGGACAGGAAAGTGGTCCAATTCACTCACGTATCAAGAAAACATCCCTGGTCATCCCTACTGCCCAAGATCTGGAGGACTCACTAAACATAAATGCTTTGTTTGTCAATTATGTTTTAGTGTTGTAGTGTGCCCCTGGCTATCCGTAAGTAAATAAAAAACAAGACAATTGTTTATTTCAAATGATTTATACTTTTACATTTAGTATATTTTTGCAATTACTGTCACGTTCTGACCTTTATTTCCTTTGTTTTATCATTATTTAGTATGGTCAGGGCGTGAGTTGGGGTGGGCAGTCTATGTTTGTTTTTCTATGATTTGGGTATTTCTATGTTTCGGCCTAGTATGGTTCTCAATCAGAGGCAGGTGTCATTAGTTGTCTCTGATTGAGAATCATACTTAGGTAGCCTGGGTTTCACTGTGTGTTTGTGGGTGATTGTTCCTGTCTCTGTGTTTGCACCAGATAGGGCTGGTTAGGTTTTCACGGTTCTTGTTTTGTTAGTTTGTTCATGTGTAGTTGCTTTATTAAAGTACCATGAATAGAAACCACGCTGCATTTTGGTCTGCCTCTCCTTCACCACAAGAAAACCGTTACAATTACATTTACTTTTGATACTTAAGTATATTTAAAACCAAATACTTTAAGACTTTTACTCAAGTAGTATATTTCTGACTTTCACTTTTACTTGAGTCATTTTCTATGAAGGTATCTTTACTTTTACTCAAGTAGAACAATTGGATACTTTTTCCACCACTGGCTTTAACTCGGTGACATTTGTGGGTTTGAAGTCCTGCCACAACATATCAATTGGGATTAGGTCTGGACTTTAACTAGACATTCCAAAACATCAAATGTTTGGCTTTTTAACCATTTTCATGTACTTGATTGTGTGTTTTGGATCATTGTCTTGCTGCATGACCCAGCTACGCTTCAGCTCCAGCTCACAGATGGACGCCCTGACATTCTCCTGTAGAATTCTCTGATACAGAGCGCTATTCAAGGTTCCTTCTAGTCAAGTCGTCCAAGTCCTGAGGCAGAAAAGCATCCCCAAAGCATCACACTACAACCGCCATACTTTGACTCTTGGTATAAGGTTCTTACTGTGGAATGCAGTGTTTGGTTTTCACCAGGCATAATGGCACACATCTCCTCCAAAAAGTTCACTGAAGTTTGGCAAAAAGCACCTGGATGATCATCAAGACTCTTGGAAGAATGTTCTAGAGACAGATGGACGACATGATAAACAACTACAGAAAGTGTTTGTTTGGAGTCATTGCAGCAATGACTTTTTCACATAGGGGTTGCTGTTGCATTACGTCGTTTATGAAATAAATTAAATAAGTATGTAATTGCTGTGTTATTTGTTCACTCGGGTTCCCTTTATCTAATATTAGGTTTTGGTTGAAAATCTGACAACATTCAGTATCAAAAATATGCAAAAGTAGAGAAAATTAGAAATGGGACAAATACTCTTTCACAGCACTGTATTTTGTTAGGATCACACAGTTCTAGTCAGGTCCTCCGTCCTAACCTCTCCGTTTGGCAAGATCTACCATGTCTCCTGTCCAGAAATCAGGGAAATGTGTCACCTCATCTGTCTGTGATAAAATGCCTCTTCTCTCTGCATACATTATTGCCTGTCTTACTGCTGTGTTTATGCATTCAGTTGGCTATGGGGTTAACCTTGAACAAAAGGAAGATTTATAGAGGCCATTTGAAGATTTATGGAGCTGCATTGAGCACCTGTGAAATATAAGGTAAAGAGAGAGAGAGAGAGAAAATGGCCTCATTTTCTGCATTCTTACCTCAGGGACTTTGTGTATATACGTATATCCCCTGCAGAAATGCGCTTCAGATGATGCAAAGAAACATAACATGTATGTGTGCCCTGTAACTCTCTCTTCCTTGGCATTCTCAAGAACCATTCAACAAAGAACATGATTTTTGATAGATAAATGTCTTGTCTTTTTGTGGCTGAGCTGAAGACAGAACTAATACAATGATAAGCCCTTCAAGTAGATTTGAGATATGTGCTCTGTTATGGTCTGGTTCCCATATGACCGTGTACTGTAGTTGGCTCTCCTCTTAGGCAGGTCATTGGATTCTGTGTTATCCTACTGCGGGAGTTTTAAACCAACTAGCTAATAACCAAAAACACCCTTTATCTTCAATGGAAAAAAAACTCGTGCTCCTGACCACATTATGAGCTGTGAAAACAGATGGAAAACAGCTCTCTCTCTCAGTACAAATCCTGGCCTCCAAAGTCACATTTAGGACATTCCGCAGCATATGTAAAGGACAGGACGGGGGTAGCAAAATGGAAGGAAGGCTCTTTGTCCGCCTCAGGGGTAACAGCGGCTCCCAGATGAGCACTTCCTGGTTGATGGGCCGATAAAGTCCCAGAAGCAATAGAACTATAGAGCCACACTGAGCCACAATGTATGCTAAGCTGGCCTTCTACCAAGGACACCTTAATGGTGAAGGTGTCTCTCTATGTAAAATGGTCATTTTCCTGGTCATCTTCTGATCAGTGGTGTGCATCCTCAATTCCTCATTGTAACCAACGCCTTCAGGTTTGGAGACAGGTCATCTGTTTCTATACTGCTTGGTTGGTGTTTTGTATAACCATTTCACAAGAGATGACTAACCTTTCCTTTCTTATATTCTCACTCACATGCACACACACATATAGGCCAACCCACAGGAATGGTACATTCCCTATTGCATGTTCCAGTTAATGGGATGATTAAGAGGGGATGTTGGGAAGGGATGTCCACGGTAACCTTGATGCAGGCACCTTCACGCTCTCTAATTGAAAATGTGCAATTAAATTTCCATAAATGGATTTAATAAATCATGATTTACATAAATGAGAATGGTTCTCATGTGCAAATATTCACAACAACTAACCAACATTCATAACAGTTTGTAAGCCCAAAACCATAGGATGAATATCATCCTAAAATACTAATCTGTTGCTCCTTTGTGATGAGACCGTCTCTGTTATGTCTCCAGTGTTGTCCTATCTTTCTCCACTATTGCAAGTAAGCTGTTGAGCAGATTGTCTCCATCTCAGAACCACTTAACACTGCACAGGATGCCACATTGAACACCATTTTATTATTTTATTTAGGGGGTAGATCACCTTTAATATTGCAGATAGCTGGTAGCTTCCATCAATGTAATTGTCTGCATCATTTCCAATCCCCCATATAACATTTTGTAAATAAATATAAAAATACATTCATACATACACACATATATAAATATACAGTACAAGTAAAACATTTGGAACACCTAATTATTCAAGGGTTTTTCTTTATTTTTTACTATTTTCTACATTGTAGAATAATAGTTAAGACATCAAACTATGAAATCACACACACGGAATCATGTAATAACTAAAAAAGTGTTAAACAAATCAAAATGATTTTATATTCTTCAAAGTAGCTACCCTTTGCCTTGATGACAGATTTGCATACTCTTGGCATTCCCTCAAATCAGCTTCATGAGGTAGTCACCTGGAATGCATTTACATTAACAGGTGTGCCTTGTTAAAAGTTCATTTGTGGAATTTCTTTCCTTCTTAATGCGTTCGAGCCAATCAGATGTGTTGTGATAAGGTAGGGGTGGTATACAGAAGATAGCCCTATCTGGTAAAAGACCAAGTCCATATTATGTCAAGAACAGCTCAAACAAGCAAAGATAAACGACAGTCCATCATTACTTTAAGACATGAAGGTCAATCAATGCGGAAAAGTTCAAGAACTTTGACAGTTTCTTCAAGTGCAGTCTCAAAAACCATCAAGCGCTATGATGAAACTGGCTCTTATGAGGACCTCCACAGGAAAGGAAGACTCAGCGTTGAGAGTCTTCTCGCTGCAGAGGATAAGTTCATTAGTTACCAGCCTCAGAAATTTCAGCCCAAATAAATGCTTCACAGAGTTCAAGTAACAGACACATCTCAACATCAACTGTTCAGAGGAGTGTGTGAATCAGGCCTACATGGTCAAATGTATGCAAAGAAGCCACTACTAAAGGACACCAATAATAAGAAGAGACTTGCTTGGGCCAAGAAACACAAGCAATGGACATTAGACCAGTGGAAATCTGTCCTCTGGTCTTATGAGTTTATATTTGAGATTTTTGGTTCCAACCGCTGTGTCTTTGTGAGACGCAGAGTAGGTGAACAGATGATCTCTGCATGTGTGGTTCCCACCATGAAGCATGGAGGAGGAGGTGTGATGGCGTGGGGATGCTTTGCTGGTGACACTGTCTGTGATATATTTGTAATTCAAGGCACACTTACCCAGCATGGCTACCACAGCATTCTGCAGCAATACACCATCCCTTCTGGTTTGCGTCTAGTGGGACTCTCATTTGTTTTTCAACAGGACAATGACCCAACACACCTCCAGGCTGTGTAAGGGCTATTTGCCCAATAAGGAGAGTGATGGAGTGCTGCATCAGATGACCTGGCCGCTACAATCACCCAACTCAACCCAATTGAGACGGTTTGGGATGAGTTGGACTGCAAAGTGAAGAAAATTCAGTGCTCAGCATATGTGAGAACTCCTTCAAGACTGTTGGAAAAGCATTCAAGTTGAAGATGGTTGAGAGAATGCCAAGAGTGTGCAAAGCTGTCATCAAGGCAAAGGGTGGCTACTTTGAAGAATCTCAAATATAAAATATATTTTGATTTGTTTAACAGTTTTTTGAATGAGTAGGTGTGTACAAACTTTTGACCAGTACTCTACATTTTACGGACACAGTATATTTTACATGAGTTATCTTGTTGTTATTAGTCCCACCCTTCAGTTCAACCCCTCCCATCTATCTCTTAACACCATCCATATTGGATTTCTATCTGCCATATATTTTTCAACTGTGCTGTGATGTTGCACAAAAGTTCTGAACCTTTCTATTCTCATAGTTTCTACAGATTTTAAATAAAATATCATTTATTTTGCTAAAAGTATTAATTTATTATTGCTCGATCAACTATGACTTTTCAACTCACCCGTAGTGCTATCTGCAGAGTTAGCTCCAGGTAAATGTTGCAATTCTTCAGCTATTCATGGACCTGTGACCCAAAACAAGCTACATATGGACAGTACCAAAATAAATTATCTAATGACTCTGTGTCTTTGCAGCAAAATCTGCAGAGCTGATCTTCTCCCATCTATAGCATTCTATTGGTTGCAAGAATTTTGAAAAATAATTTCAATTGAACAATTATACGTTTGAGCATCAGCTCATAAACCATGTGCCATGGAATCGGTACATCGAAAATCTCTTCCCAACCCAGCTGTCCATTTTTGTGCCTTAAATTAAACTGGTATACCTTTTTATTTATCACAATTTTCTTGAAGCAATTTTGGTCTTTAATACAGGGCCAGCAGACAAGCTCCTTACTTTCCCCCCCTTCCACTTGCCTCTTCCAGTTTTTCAGTAATGAAGCACATAGTTGGTTGATATTTTGGGTAGAGCAGACATTTCCATATATTTTTGTTAGCTGCGTGTGTGACATAACTCCACCAGTCCTAGTTATGATATCATTTACAAGATTATACTTTTTAGAAATATTCTATCGAAAAAATTGTGTTTTTTAAAATCAATTAGTGTGATATCATTTACAAAGATTGTACCGTTTGTAAAAAATAAACATTGCTATATTATCAATTAGTATATTTGAGTTTGAATATGTGTTGTATTATTTGTTCTGAAATTGCAACCTACTTTCTATGACTTGTTTTTAAGAAGAGAGAGGTTTTGGAGATTATTTCATTTTCAAATAACCAAAAGTTGTAATCTGAATGAAGGGAAAAAGGCCATTCTTGAACAAGGGGTGAGACATTCTTACTAATTTGCCTGAGAACCAGTTCAAATTGACAGGAAGTATAACTTTTGTATGACTAACGCCTTTAGTGAGAGGTCTAATGCTTTAATATTTAATCATTTCACGGGCTCTTTTAATTTTGTCTGGCTTGCCATTCCAAATGAAATGGAATGATTTTTACTCATATAATTTTTTTAAAAACAGTTCACTGGGTGTAGGCAAGACCATAAGCAAATAGGTAAACTGGGATATAACTAAAAAACAAATAAGGGTAATTTTTCCACAAATAGACAGGTATTTTCCTAGCAAGATCCTATCAATGACGGATTCATAAACACCCACCATCATGCACCGCTTTCCTGTTACACACCACATTATAAACATCCCACGCACAGGATATGCAGAGTTATCGGAGTCAATGTGTAATGTACAAGAGAGGGTATTGCGCAGGCGCATAGCGCAATCAATATGCTGGTAGAATTTAAGTAGCCTTGTTCTCAAATTTGCTTTGTTAAAATCCCCAGCTACAAAAATGCAGCCTCAGTATGTTTGGTTTCCAGTTTGCATTATAGTCCAGTGAAGTTCCTTGATGGCCATCTTTGTGTCCGCTTGAGGTGGAATGTACAGCTGTGACCATAACTGATTAGACTTCTCTTGGTAGGTAAAATTGCCAACATTTGATGGTAAAGCATTCTAGATTGGGTGAGCAGAAGGACTTGAGTTCTTGTATGTTGTTATGATTAGACCATGAGTTGTTAATCATAAAGCATACACCCACGCGCTTCCTCTTCCCAGAGAGGTGTTTATCTCTGTTGGCGTGATGCATGGATAAGCCTGGTGGCTGGACCAATTCCGACAACATTTCCAGAGAGAGCCATGTTTCCATGAAACAGAGATTGTTACAATCTCTGATGTCTCTCTGGAAGGCAACCCTTGCTCGAATTTCGTCTACCTTGTTGTCAAGAGACTGGACATTGTCTAGTAGTATACAGTGAGCAGGGGGCGACATGCACGTCTACGGAGCCTGGCCAAGTGGCCACTTCGTCTGCCCCTTCTGCGGCATAATTGTTTTGGGTCTGTCCTGAGTGGTGGTCCGAACAGAGGATCTGCTCCGGGAAAGTTGTATTCCTGGTTGTAATGTTGGTAAGTTGACGTTGCTCTTATATCCAGTAGTTCTTCCCGGCTGTATATAATAAGACTTAACATTTCCTTGGGTAACAATGTAAGAAATAATACATTAAAAAAATGAAATACTGCACAGTTTCTTAAGAACTCAAAGCGAGGCGACCATCTCTGTCGGCGCCATCTTGCCGGTTACGTACAAGGTTAACCCTGACACAACCCTGACACGCAGCTGTCATAAGAGGCTGCAGCCATTATAAGGGTTAGTAAAAGGTAATAGATCACATTTTTAACAAGCCTTACAATAACTCTTATTTTTCTCCTATTGGAGATCTGACAAAGCTTTTGCTATTGCTGACAAATTTATTCCAGAAAAAAGATATATTACTCACTCATATTCATTAGGATCAAAACAAAAACAAGTTTAATTTTCACGTCAGGAGTGTGTTGCCACACTGCTCTCATCTGCCGCTACCATCGGTGAACACAACCTCAACAAATGCACTGTGGGGATTTATAGCCTAACGCAGATATGGAATTAACTCTAACACCAGCCTATCTACCTACAGTATAATGCAACTGCAACACAGTGCACGTGACAGAGTGTGCCCACCCCACAGTTTTGGCTGGTGCGGGGCTGGGTTTAGCATGGTGCCCGTTGATAATGTATCACCTGTTGCCTTCTTTTTTACAGACAGTCAGTCGCTCTCTCTATCACCCTTGTGACTTTACAGCTCTGGGAGAGAGACACATTCTATTGCACCTCACGTCTAATCAGTCATCTGCCTCATGAAGCCTCTGGGAGAATGCTAAATGTCACAAAGACATTTAGCATGGCCTTTTATGTAGCTGGTTTGAAAATGATTTAAAGGACAGAATGCTGTGTGTCTTTACGAATAGAGTTAAATCAGGTTTTCTGGACATAAGGGTGTCCCACAGGGATCAATACTTCATCCGTTTCTTTTCACTATTTACATTAGCAATATTGGTTTATCTGTAAAGAATTGTAACCTTCACCTGTATGCAGATGACACTGTGGTGTATGCTATTGCCCGCACAGCTGACCAGGCTCTGTCAATCTGCATTTATTGCCCTACATAAAGCCTTTGTTGAACTGAAATGAGTACTTAATGCAAGTAAAACCAATTATATGTTTTTTTAAATGTATTGAATGATTTATGCATATGTATCCTCATTGATCGTGTACCGGCGTATACATATCTTGACATCTAGATTGACGAAAGCTATCTTTCAAAAAGCATGTTGATGAGCTAGTTAAGAAATTAAGAATTCAAATAGGCTTCTTTGATAGGAACAGGTCCTGTCTTTTGTTAAATAGCAGAAAACAAATAATTCAGTCAACATTCATTGCTGTTATTGACAATGGTAATATCATCTACATGAATGCAGCTGCCACTGCAATGAAGCCATTGGACACAGTTTAACATAGCACATTGCGCTTTATTACGGGTGATAGGTTTAGTACAGATCATTGCATTTTGTATCAGAAAGTAGGCTAGCCCTCCTTGAAGTATTTTGGTCTATAAAGCCCTCTTGCATAAACTTCCACCATACATTACCTCATTGTTAACCTTCTGACATATGTTTCCAGACCTGGACTCAGGGATGGCTAAACCTGGAAATCCCTTCAATCTCCACCGAGCTAGGTAAATCTGCCTTTTAGTTTTTTGGGGCCTCTCATGTGGAATGATCACCAAAAGTCCTTAAAGTAGGTGGATTTGGTGCCTGTAGGGAAATTCATTTTATTTTACTAGGCAAGTCAGTTAAGAACAAATTCTTATATTCAATGACGGCCTAGGAACAGTGGGTTAACTGCCTGTTCAGGGGTAGAACGACAGATTTGTACCTTGTCAGCTCGGGGATTTGAACTTGCAACCTTTCGGTTACTAGTCCAACGCTCTAACCACTAGGCTACCCTAGTGGCTACATCATGCTTATGTTAGAGGGCCTTTTTCCCAAAGAATGTGTTTGTTTCATATGGTTGTGTTTTGTTTCTCAAGGTTTGTGTTTGCTTTGTGTAATTGTATTGTGTGATTGTTGTTTATTGATGTGTTTGACAGGTCGTCACTGTAAATAATAATTTGTTCCTAATATATATATATATGTATAAAGGTAAAAAAAACATATTTAATGTGTGTCACAGACTTGTAACAAAACACATTGACGGAATGATGGTATATCCAACAGCAGTGATTCAGTCCGCAATGACTGGTTGATAACTACTGGTACTAAAATATATAAGAAACGATGACTTGACAAGTTTACAAGCATGTATAACAACTCACCATTGAGGAATTCACTAGTACTGAGACCTTACCACACTACAACAAGCCTCATTCATGAAATCACAACAACAACCCCAACTCATGAAGTGAAGATGTTTTCTCATTTGCATCAAAACACGGCTCACATGGGAGAAAGAAAACACTCATCTTTACTAAAATATCAATATAAGACAATGGGAGTGTCTAAAACAACCATCCATTCATAGTCAACTTCAGACTATCTCACTCCTGCACAGCAACTAGTGAGTCTACTGACATAGTTAACTGTGATTGGTCGAGCTAAATACCCCTACCACACAGACCACGTTGTAATACAGGCTCCCTACACCAATTTGGCACCAAATGCCAGAGGTTACAGAAATGGGAGGGAGTCATCATGGCATGTTTACTTGTGTTGGTGTTGACCAAGGTGACAGTTGAGAAGGCTATTCATTAATGAATTCCAAAATGGCTGGCTTTATACACAAGCCAAACAAGGGAACTATAATCATCATAATTAAGAGAAAATCCCTCCCTGGCCTAAACTTGTTTTGTTGTCAAATTGACTGGGAGTTGATGAGGGGATTCAGATGCCATTGTCACTGGTGTTTAGTAGCCTACCATAGAAAGACAGAGCCCTAGGGCCAAGTGAAGAATGGGTGACCTTCAAAACCATAGAGCTTTGACCTTGCTGGCATGAGGTCACATGCAATAATAGAGACAACATATGGTGGTGCTCTGCTGTAGCACAACAACTACAGTATATATACATACAAAAGTATGTGGACACCCCTTAAAATTATTGGATTTGGCTGGTGTATAAAATCGAGCACACGGCCATGCAATCTCCATAGACAAACATTGGCAGTAGAATGACCTCACTGAAGAGGTCAGTGACTTTCAATGTGGCACCTTTCCAACAAGTCAGTTCATCAAATGTCTACCCTGCTAAAGCTGCAACAGTCAACTGTAAATGCTGTTATTATGAAGTGGAAACTTCTAAGAGCAACAACGGCTCAGCTGTGAAGTGGTAGGCCAGATAAGCTCACAGAATGGTACTGCTGAGTGCTGAAGCACATAAAAAAGTGTCTGTCCTTGGTTGCAGCACTCACTACCGAGTTCCAAACTGCCTCAAGAAGCAATGTCAGCACAAGAACTGTACGTCAGGAGCTTCATGAAAGGGGTTTCCATGGCCGAGCAGCCTCACACAAGCCTAAGATCACCATGCACAATGCAAATCATCGGCTGGAGTGGTGTAAAACTTTCCGCCATTGGACTCTGGAGCAGTGGAAATGCATTCCCTGGAGTGATGAATCATGCTTCGCCATTTGACAGTCCGACGGATGAATCTGGGTTTAGCAGATGCCAGGCGAGTGCTACCTGCCCCAATACATAGTGCCAACTGTAAAGTTTGGTGGAGGAGGAATAATGGTCAAGGGATGTTTTTCATGGTTCGGGCTAGGCCCCTTAGTTCCAGTAAAGGGAAATCTTAACGCTACAGCATGCAATGACATTCTAGATTATTCTGTGTTTCCAACTTTGTGGCAACAGTTTGGGGAAGGCCCTTTCCTGTTTCAGCATGACAATTCCCCGTGCACAACCTGACCTCAACTCCATTGAACACCTTTGGGATGAATTGGAACGCTGACTGCGAGCCAGGCCTAATCGCCCAACATCAGTGCTCGACCTCACTAATGCTCTTGTGGCTGAATGGAAGCAAGTCCCCGCAGCAATGTTCCAACATCTAGTGGAATGCTTCCCAGAAGAGTGGAGGCTGTTATAGCAGCAAAGGCGGGACCAACTCGATATTAATGCCCATGATTTTGGAATGAGATGTTCAACGAGCAGGTGTCCACATACTTCTGGTCATGTAGTGCATCTATCAACAGTCATTTAACAAAAGACTTAGGAGATATATTAAAATGAAATCCCCAAACAGTTATGGTACCTAGTGTCAATACTTCAGTTGGGTTTCACAAAACTCAAAAACAACTGTACAGTATCTGATAATGCAAGCTCAGAGGAAAATCACATCTTGTAAATCTGAGATCCTACAGCTGCTGTTCATACTACAGATGGATGAGATTAGTAGCAGGGTGGTGATATTGTGTAGCAGGGTGGTGATATTTTAGCAGATGCTCTTAACCAGAGCGACTTACAGTGAGTGCATACATTTTCATACTTTTTTTATACTGGTCCCCAGCGGGACTCGAAAACCCTCAACCCTGACGTTGCAAGCGCCATGCTCTAACAACTGAGCTACACAGTAGCCTATACTACTGTACTGTATGATAATCCAGAGTGAAGGGTTAGATATTGCATTCACCATTTGGTTGAATTGCATCATTCCATTCCATTTGTGTTCAAACGGAGAATGATTTCATGGACTAATACAGTCAGCCATCTTCAAAGGAGACCTACACTCTTAGAAAAAAGGGTTCCAAAAGGGTTCTTCTGCTGTCCCCATAAGAGAACCGTTTTTGGTTCCAGGTAGAACCCTTTTTACTTTCAGGTAGACGTTCTACATGGAACCCAAAAGGGTTCCACCTGGAACCAAAAGGGTTCCACCTGGAACCAAAAGGGTTCCACCTGGAACCAAAAGGTATCTTCAAAGGTTTCTCCAGTGTGGACAGCCAAAGGACCCTTTAAGGTTATAGAAAGCACCTTTTTTTCTAAGTGCGTAAATGCAACAGAAGATCCATGAACCCCTTGCCCTATTTCACCTAAACCAATGACTTTTACAGATGGCATTCTATAACGAGGTTAACGGTTAACACATTTGTCCTTACCCAACCTGAAACTGGATACATGTAATCTGATTGGTATCTTAATGACTCCGATTATCTCAACTGAGGGAGTCATGCAGCAGGGCCAACTGAGACGTGATCAAAGAATAGATTCAGTTGGAAATAAACAGAATAAAATATCCTCATCAATCTGGCTTCTTCTACAAACTTGACAATGTTAAACCTTATGGTAAATCTGTTCAATCCTCCACAGCTTCACACCTTCATTCTAGTGCCTCCTTAATGGCTCTTAGCTGAATCATATTGATAATCGATTTTACTTCGATTTCCATGGTCCGTCTCCGGTTACTGGTGATGTACTGCGCCATCCAAGTATAATTTCCCCTTTTCCAATGCACACAGTCTCGTGAGCTCATACGTCTCATTATCCTGTAGTACATGGCTCTGCACCACTGTTGGTTCTGTCTTGGTGATCTAATATAAATAGTTAAATCAGTTTAACTGATTGACTAATCAGTGATGAAATCTAAAATGTTCCCACCAGCTCTGTTCAACAGACCCCTTTGAAATATCTGGTCACTTTCGTGACATATGCTGCGATGTCAACATCATTCTAATAAGAGTTTGTTACTATTGTTACCTGGGAGGTAACCGACACCAGGATTAACACAGCAGTGTTAATGAAGCCTCCATGCGTCACCACTAGGGCCAACAAACACTACACACAGACAGACACCTTGGAACCTTAGCCTCAGCACCCTTGTCTTCTTTTCTGTTGTCTAGCAGTAACAGTTGTCCTTTGTTTTAAAGGGTGTTGGTTGATTGTTCAGTCATAAATACATAATGAGGATTTTGTTATGAGAATGAATGTTACCACCCAGTAACAGTTGGTGACACAAATACAACAAGAAAGACAGTCATTCTCCACCAATTGCTGATTATGACTGTGCTTTTGTATTTTCTCGTGTGAGCTTTCTCTCTCCAAAAAATGGAAGGAGTTATTCTTCAGGTTGATAGATATAAAGCCTATACATTTGAGCATTGGAGTATTGGAGATGGGAGGAGATGGTTTTCCATGTGCAGCTGAACTTGTGGTGAGGCTTCATCTCCTCTCCTTCTGTCTCTCAGACAGTCCAGCCAAACTCCTTGTCCCTGAGTGAACGCACTGTGATCGCATCACTCGCATGGAGAGAGGGTTGCCAGGCAACCGTGCATGTCTGGTCACCCGACATAGCCAGGAAATCCAAGGGAAGGCTTAGATTTGGAGGATATAGTGTGTGTGTGCGCGTGCGTGCATGCGTGCGTGTGTGTGTGTGTGTGTGTGTGTGTGTGTGTGTGCGTGCTTGGGCTGACATGCATATACAGTATTTCTCACTATCATTCAGGGATTTCACACCTTCTGTATCACATTGTGTCAGTGTATCTGTGATGGAGTGTGTATGATCTTGCGCACGTGCGCGCGTGCATCCATTCCTGCATGTTTGTAGGCGTTTCTGTGCACACCTGTCTCACAGCAGCCAACTCTCATGTTCTATTCCAGGCACTTAGGGAGGCTAAACAGGCTTCGTGACGTAGAGTGCCCCTAGCCTGTTTAAAGGGGAATAAATCTACATGTAATGGGAGCAGACTGCTAGATACAACATGGAGAAGGGAGGGGAGGAGGTAAAGGCTTTGCTTGTGTCAATTATTCCCTTGCTGTTGGCAACGAGGTTTTAGACACATAGACGGAACGGAATTTACCAAACAACATTTCAGAGTGTGGTGATGAAATCCTCAACACCACTGTCAGTTGAAATTAAATGGAGTCCTCTGTTCACTCAAATGAGAAACACAGTATGTTATTTTTGTTTTGAAAGCGGAAAATGGGACATGTGAGTCATAGTTGTTATGGGGAGTGTTTAACAGGCATGATTTTCCTGAGAATTATGAGGTAGAGCACAATGCAACTGGGAAACATATCGACAGAACCGGTTAAGTGCCGTTGTCAAGGCTAACAAAGGTGCATGTACAGTGGGGAGAACAAGTATTTGATACACTGCCGATTTTGCAGGTTTTCCCACTTACAAAGCATGTAGAGGTCTGTAATTGTTATCATAGGTACACTTCAACTGTGAGAGACGGAATGTAAAACAAAAATCCAGAAAATCACATTGTATGATTTTTAAGTAATTAATTTGCATTTTATTGCATGTAATAAGTATTTGATCACCTACCAACCAGTAAGAATTCCGGCTCTCACAGACCTGTTTTTTTTTTTAAGAAGCCCTCCTGTTCTCCACTCATAACCTGTATTAACTGCACCTGTTTGAACTCGTTACCTGTATAAAAGACACCTGTCCACACACTCAATCAAACAGACTCCAACCTCTCCACAATGGCCAAGACCAGACAGCTGTGTAAGGACATCAGGGATACAATTGTAGACCTGCACAAGGCTGGGATGGGCTACAGGACAATAGGCAAGCAGCTTGGTGAGAAGGCAACAACTGTTGGCGCAATTATTAGAAAATGGAAGAAGTTCAAGATGACGGTCAATCATCCTCGGTCTAGGGCTCCATGCAAGATCTCACCTCGTGGGGCATCAATGATCATGAGGAATGTGAGGGATAAGCCCAGAACTACACGGCAGGACCTGGTCAATGAACTGAAGAGAGCTGGTACCACAGTCTCAAAGAAAACCATTAGTAACACACTACGCCGTCATGGATTAAAATCATGCAGCGCACGCAAGGTCCCCCTGCTCAAGCCAGCGCATGTCCAGGCCCGTCTGAAGTTTGCCAATGACCATCTGGATGATCCAGAGGAGGAATGGGAGAAGGTCATGTGGTCTGATGAGACAAAAATAGAGCTTTTTGGTCTAAACTAAAATCGCTGTGTTTGGAGGAAGAAGGAGGATTAATACAACCCCAAGAACACCATCCCAACCGTGAAGCTTGGAGGTGGAAACATCATTCTTTGGGGATGATTTTCTGCAAAGGGGACAGGACGACTGCACCGTATTGAGGGGAGGATGGATGGGGCCATGTATCACGAGATCTTGGCCAACAACCTCCTTCCCCCAGTAAGAGCATTGAAGATGGGTCGTGGCTGGGTCTTCCAGCATGACAACGACCCGAAACACACAGCCAGGGCAACTAAGGAGTGGCTCCGTAAGAAGCATCTCAAGTTCCTGGAGTGGCCTAGCCAGTCTCCAGACCTGAACCCAATATAAAATCTTTGGAGGGAGCTGAAAGTCGGTATTTCCCAGTGACAACCCAGAGACCTGAAGGAACTGGAGAAGGTCTGCATGGAGGAGTGGGCCAAAATCCCTGCTGCAGTGTGTGCAAACCTGGTCAAGAACTACAGGAAACGTATGATCTCCGTAATTGCAAACAAAGGTTTCTATACCAAATATTAAGTTATGCTTTCTTTTCTGATGTATCAAATACTTATGTCATGCAATAAAATGCAAATGAATTACTTAAAAATCATACAATGTGATATGGATTTTTGTTTTAGATTCCGTCTCTCACAGTTGAAGTGTACCTATGATAAAACATTACAGACCTCTATATGCTTTGTAAGTAGGAAAACCTGCAAAATCGGCAGTGTATCAAATACTTGTTCTCCCCACTGTATGTTTATCCGAGGTCGGGGTGAAGGGTATGTGTTGAGGTTCTCAGGGAAGCCGTTAGCCACCTATCCTTTCCCTTTCCTTTCCCATCCCACAACTCAGCATTAAGAACCTACACAATAATCCTCACAATGTCCCTAGTGCAGTAAGAGTCTTTTGCCAAATAGTGGAGCAGTTGAGTTACAATCTGCTTGCATCATATACTGGTCTGCAGGAGTCCTGTTCAATACAATTAATCCAAATAGATAGAACTGTCTGCTGTTCCCCTGTGTCAAAATACCAGTAAATCCTGAAGTGTAAAACCTCAAGTTGATTCACACTTCCATTTCACCATGCAAAGTAGGGAGAAGACTATACCTCGACAAGCCTCAGTGTGCTTAAGCGGTAAAGACAGCGTAATTCACATGCATGGGTCTGTCTCAAGTCTTCCCAGCTGCATGAGAAAACCTTGTCATTTCTGTGGAGTGCTAAACATGATTATGGTACAGTGTTACTACAGTACAGGCTATCTCTATTCTCTCTGCTAGTCTGTTAGGCTACCCCAATGATATACTCTTTACAGTGCCTTCAGAAAGTATTCACAACCCTTGACTTTTTCCACATTTTGTTGTGCTACAAAGTGGGATTCAAATCGACTTAATTGTCATGTTTTGGTGAACGTTCTACACAACATACTCTGTCATGCCAAAGTGGAAGAACTTTATTTTATATTTCTTTTAATGGAGAATAAAACACTAACATTTCTTGATTTGATAAGTATTCAACCCCCTGAGTCAATACATGTTAGAATCACCTTTGGCAACAATTACAGCTGTGAGTGTTTCTTGGTAAGTTTCTAAGAGCTTTGCAAACCTGGATTGTACAATATTATTCTTTAAAAAATGTGTCAAGCTCTGTCAAGTTGTAACTACGCCACTCAGAAACATTCAAAGATGTCTTGTTAAGCAACTCCAGTGTATATTTGGTCTTGTGCTTCA
The DNA here is from genome assembly GCF_034236695.1 of Oncorhynchus nerka. Taxonomy (NCBI): domain Eukaryota; kingdom Metazoa; phylum Chordata; class Actinopteri; order Salmoniformes; family Salmonidae; genus Oncorhynchus; species Oncorhynchus nerka. The sequence goes on along the minus strand of NC_088398.1, from coordinate 48,950,864 downwards.
GGTTATTGTCCTACTGAAATGCAAATTTGTCTCCTAGTGTTTGTTGGAGAGCAGACTGAAACAGGTTTTCCTCTAGGATTTTACCCGTGCTTAGCTCTATTCTGTTTATTTTTATCCCAAAAGATCTCCCTAATCCTTGCCGATGTAAAGCATACCCATAACATGATGCAGCCACCACCATTCTTGAAAATATGATAAGTGGTACTCAGTGATGTGTTGTGTTGGAATTACCACAAACACAACACTTTGTATTCAGGGCAAAAAGGTCATTTCTTTGCCACAATTGTTTCAGTAATACTTTAGTGCCTTATTGTAAACAGAATGCATATTTTGGAATATTTTTTTCTGTATATGCTTGCTTCTTTCCACTCTGTAATGTATGTTAGTATTGTGGAGTAACTACAATGTTGTTGATCCATCCTCAGGTATCTCCCATCACAGCCATTAAAATGTTTAACTGTTATAAAAGCCCCATTGGCCTCATGGTGAAATACCTGAGTGGTTTCCCTCGTCTCCAGCACCTGACTTAGGAAGGGCGCCTGTATCTTTGTTGGTTTTAGTCAAGCAAAACACAACAGTCTCCTGTAAGCCTACCCAGGTTGGTTCTTAAACAGTCACTAATCCTCAGGAATGAAGACCTTTCAACATTGAGAATGGTGAGAAAGCTTCTCTCCCTTCAGTCGCAGACCAGTAGTAGCCCTAAATCTCAGCAGATTCAAAAGTAATGGACTAGAGCAGGGGTTCTCAAACTGGGGTCCACAGACCCACAAAGGTACTGCAGGGGGTCTTTGTGCAGATGTCAAAATGTATTAATAAAAAAACTTTTGTTGATACTAACAGATTTTTAAAAAATTGTCCAAGAGATTCGTGGAATAAGTTTAAGGTGTAATATAATACAATACAATATAATGCAATGTAATATTATTAATCTACTCATATGCTCTTAACCTTGGGCAACATGGGCCTGTGAGACTCACTGGGATATTGGTATTCACAGTACTCCACCAATTATAAATGGTTCAACTTAAGACTTCTTGTATTTTTAAAAGTTTTTTTTTACATAAACGCAATGTTATTTAAGCTTTAAAACTGCATTTTTTTCCCTCTGCCTCATCCGAAATAGGTAGAATGCAGGATATTAGCTTTAATGCTGCAACAACAAAAACTCTGCCCTATTAAAAAAAATGGTAGAATTGCAGGAAATATGCTCTGAAACTGATTTTTTTTTTAAATTCCACCATTGCCAAAAACGGGCATTTAAAATGTTCCTTCCCAAGGCCCGAGACTTGGTTCGTTCGGCCATGCACTGCCCAATCAGTAAAACTCCTTGTATAAAGCAGTTCGTTTTTATAGCTCACTTGAGTTTTGTTCTGATAATGAGAGGGTTCCTGATGAATTTGCTATCACAAAAGGGGTTCCCGGCTCCGAAAAATTTGAGAAACCCTGGAATGGAGGAATGGCTACCAAAGGAAGAGGGGTAGTCAGCCTGTGTTTACCGTGGCCCCAGGCTATTGTCATGATAATAGCAGATCATGAGATAGCATTAACAGGGGCCATATAACTCATTAAGGCCCTGCACCCCACTGGGTCCATTACCGCGGAAACAACATCACACTGTTGGCCCCTCCCTACTTCCCTCCCTCAGTACGCACCAGTACCCAGGAGACAGGGGAGGGACTATCAATGACATGGACTCAATGCATGGACCAAGCCTTGTGGGAAACCTGACCACATGCAGCCTCCACACACATCAACTACAGTATGGCACAACAATGAGATTGTTGAACCAAACAATTGAGGCCAAATAGGGCAAGTAAACTTGGGATCAGTGATTTTATCTCAATATATTTCATTCAAAGCCACAAGCACATGAAAAGAATCTTCTCATGGATATTTAAAAAAAATGTAATGCATTGTTAGGTCATATTAACGTAATATGGTGCTTACCAGTCAAGCACAACATACCCAAGCTGGCACCTGAGTGCAGGTACATGAAAACCTTGTGTTTTCACACCTGGAAATCACATTCTCCCAGAGATCAACATGTAGGGACACGCTGACATGTATGTGCATCCTCAATATTACATAAACTATTAGTTTCACTAGAACATTGTTTAGACTTAGAATAATACCCATGGAACAGATCTTTACCACACCTCAACTATTTTTGTTTTTAATTAAAAGAATCCTATCTCTTGAGATGGATAGGCACAAGAGAAGAAACACATGTTATACCAAGGGAATGCAAATGCCAAGCTGTTACATGTCCTCCCTATAATGCATCTTAGCAGCAGGTTTCCACACTATGTGTGGCACAGAGCAGGAGTCTCATAGCAGTCAGTGAAGCTCTCTCTTTCACACGGTCACGCCAAACCAAGCAAAGGGATTTCCAGTCCACCCCTACAGCTGTTATGGTACGTCCCTAGGAGACGAGACAGCACAGTGTTCTGGACTGAAATCAACCATCATTGCTTTTGCTAGGGATCATTTTCGTTGGCATTCCCGAAATGCTATCCCCACCCTCCTCCTTCTCCCTCCTGAGCTCCTTACAGTAATCCACAATGATAATGGTGTTGGGTTCCCACCAATGATGTACAGTATATAAACATGTAATGTACTGTATTTCTATGATTACCACTAGGTTAGAGTAGTTTGAGTAATCTGCCCAGAGACCATGCAGAGTATCTGGAGATTCATCCCTCACTCTGAAGTGCAGTAAGAAGAGGAGAGCTCGGTTTTCAAATAGCGATGGAATTTAGGCTTAGGACTGTTTTAATGATGCATCGTTCCTACAAATGCCGACGATGTAACATGCGTTTCCCTCAACACCACGCAGAGAGTGTAACATTAGAGCATGTGTTGATACTGACAGGATCAAAAGAAAGGGAGCGCTGCTCTCGGATCAGCTTTCGCCATTCAAATCTTTCCTTCATATTATAATTATTTCACAATACTGATGACGGATCAGCTCCAAGAGAGATATTACTGCATATGGCTGCAAATATTGAGATGGCTTATTCTAATCCTTACTCAATAAAAATGCATTAAATCACTGATTTGGTACATCATTGCGCACATGTTAGGCCACACATCATAAAATATATTGAGATAAATTACAGACAGTAGCCTACAAGTAGCATAATAATACTCAATTCAAATGTATTTCAATATGATTGAAATAGCCCTAAAGCCTGCTGTTATTTTAATGCAGTCATCTCGGTTTTCATTTGAAGCATATTTTTATACGTCACTTGTTTGTATCAATTCCAAAGACATTGGCACCTTTTGTAGTCAACATTGTTCTGAAGTTATCAGTGGTCACCAGTGCCGGTTCTAGCTTTTATGGCTCCCTGGGCGAACCCCCCCTTCAGTCCTCCCTAAGAGTCAGTATTAAACCAAAGGTAGCATTTCGTAGTGTGACTGATTTTACTAATTGCATTGGTATTGTACAACGTTAGAGGTGCGCTATTTAATAGATTCTCCGGCTCCCCCTACCTCGGGCTTCCAGTGGGGAGACCTGAGGTCAACTTACCCCCGCCCCCCTCCCCATCTCGTACTTCTGAGTGGGAGACCTTCCCAGGCAATAGCCTGCCTAGCTTACAAACTAGAATCAGGGTGCCCACTCCAACAAGGTTAATTGACCTACAGTCCCACACGGTGACATTATATCATTGACGTGATGTGCAACTGTTTTTGTGCGGGCGCCCTGTGCCGCCCCCGGCAAGATGCCGCCCTGGGCAGCTGCCCATGTCGCCTATACCTAAATCCGCCACTGGAGGTCACAGAGATACGGATAAACCACCGGATTCTAAGTTTAGTGGAGAACTTCTGTGTATAAAGTGACACGGGAGGGCACAAAAGCATCTAACGACCCACTTAGCTGTTCTACGACTGGTCTGAGGAAGGCAATAGATTACCATCATTTTCAAGTGCAATGTTAATACCAATGGTTTTGGGAAACAGCTCAGAGATTTAACGATGTTCCTACGTAGGTTCTAATGATGAACTTAGCCTTTATATGCTTTTGGGAAACCGGGTCCAGGTGTGAGACGCTGGAGATGGGATAGATTATATGAAGAGCCTTGAAAGTACTTCTTTGACCAAGAACAGAAGTGGATGTCTTCCTCTCCAAGACTAGGGCTGAAGGCCTTCAATAAATGTGCATAGGCCTATCTATAGTCCTTGACCTTTCTTTGTAATAGAAATATTCAACACAACAACACATACTATAAAAATACATTACATGGAGTGAATACTGGTGAGTGTTACAGCAATGCCATAGAATATTCATTGTGGAGGTCAAAAATTAAACCCTGCCGAAGCTGGAGCGATAATTATTAACCCTTTAATTTCCAGGCTCTCTGGACAGGCCTAGTCTCATACACACCAAGGCTAGTCACAGTTAGCTCTTTACCAGGAGATGGGCAAAAAGAACAATCAGGCACCTATAATGGCAGGGCCTTGAACTAATCTGACCATGTCTGAACTGTGTGACCCACCCACACATTTAAGAGTGCTGTTTGCATAGTATAACATACTGTATGTCATGACTAATCCATCAATTAAGGCTAGAAATCAGTGGATGAGAAAATGCTACAAAACAAGACTAATATCAAATCAACATCTCCACACAGGGTTTCCACTTCACTGCGGTGTGCAAAATGTAGCAAAATTCCAAATCCTAACCCCCCACCAACAGTTGACTGAATCCATCTGAAAATGCATACTGTAGCTTCCTGTAGACTGAAGACTGCATGTCATTTACAAGACGCTCATGTTTTTGTGTTTTTCCCCTCTCCTGCATATGGCAAGCTTATGGAGGTTGCCGTAGCAACAGACTATAATGACTCCCCCATCCTCAGTCCCCTCAACTATGGCTGTAGAGCCATTACCCACATTCCATTACTCCCCACAATGGTACTGGAGCACTTTACTTCTTCATGCCTGGGGGTGCCATTAGGTTTTATCAGGGCGGGTTGGTTGGGTGGATGCGGTGTGAGAACCTAGGCATCAGCATGGGGGATTCTAGCGGCTAGCAAACAGCAAACAACTTTTGGTTTATCTCACTGACCCCTAGGGCCCTTGCTGGCTACCTGTAATTGAAACAACTTGGCCAAAATCCGCAGCTGTGGCTTTGTTTAGACCTAAAGGTTTGCTGTTACTTCTGCTTGGCTTGAGGCACTGTGAGACCAATGACATTCTGCCACAGTGGACAACAGCAGGGGAGAGCCCCTCGTTGGGCTTTGATTAAAAAAAGAAAGAAAAAAAGATGTTCTCTATAGTTCAATAAATTATATATATTTTTGTGCCATATGTAGTCTTGATTAAGTAGTTGGAAAACACACACACACACACACACACACACACACACACACACACACACACACACACACACACACACACACACACACACACACACACACACACACACACACACACACACACACACACGTACAAATGGTTATCAAGTTAATCAAATCCAAAGTTCCCTATGATGCTCTCTGCTGCACTGTACATAAACAATATCCCTCTTGATGAAACCCCTCCTAAGCAGTCTGCCCGGGTCTGTTACATTACCAGTTACTCTCACACATTAAAAGAGGGTCACTAGACACCACAAACACAATAGCTGAGATTGTTGCTTTTGAAAACCCAAAGAAAAACTGCATAATATCAAGTTTCGTACTCTGAATCAAACCCAGTCATCAGAGCACTCTCTAAACTGGGTCACTAGAGCTGAATGCCCCCTCCCAAAACAAAAGGCTACAAGGCAAGAATAAGCTACTTAAATGACATACTGTAAATTTGTCACTGGAAGATCCCCTGACTAGATATCTTGAATTGATTTTCTATTCCCTTAACGTTGCAACTAGGGGCAGGATGCAGTGTTTTATTGCCTTTGAGTGAAAGGATTGCCCAAATATGAACAAAATTAGAATGTGATTTATCAGTGGGGTTTGTATTCCCATACATGTGCCCCTCCAGTATCAGACAGTTACATAATATCCCATACTGAACATATACTGGATAAGGTGGTGTGACGACAGTTTAAGCTTTCAAAGGAGAATGTATGTTTTTCCCCCTCATATCTGATGTTAGTTTATCACTTACTGCACTGAATCAGTTCAGTGGCTTGTTCTTTTTCAGTCACGGTAAAATAGTATTTGCACTTTCTTTAACCATAACTGACTGTGTCAGATCATGATCCTGATGCCACTCGTACTGTAAACAGACACCGCTTTAGAAAATACCAACATGGATGCGACATAGTAAATGCAAATGCGCCTCCCTCCATTTAGTATCATATGTTACGTTTCATATGGTATGTATTAATTAGTGGATGTCCATCATTAATTTTGTATGGTATGTTACCAATTGAAAATCAAACAATATGTTATGAAATTGCTAAACATATGATATGTTACAAATTAAAATTTGAATGGGATAGCATTAGCTATGTGGCTAACGTTAGTTAGGATAGGGGTTAGGGCTAAGGTTAGGGTTAAGGTTAAAGTTAGTGTTAGGAGTTAGGTTAAAGGGTTAAGGTTACGGAAAGGGTTGCTAACATGCTAAGTAGTTGCAAAATAGCTAATAAGTAGTAAGTAGTAGCAAAGTTGCTAATTAGCAAAAATTCTAAAGTTGTCCGTGATGAGATTAGAACACACAACCTTTGGGTTGCTAGACGTTTGCGTTATATGCATACCCATCCACTCTGACCAACCACCCTACTTTTGTTTTTTACTTAAGTAACCTTCTGTCTGATATAACCATGCCAAACATAACATATCAAATTAAATTGTGTATCCCGGATTTACATTTACTATGTTACGTCTAGTCAATGAGACCAGGATGAAAATACAGACCATGTCAAAATACCATCACCACACCTGATCAAATCATGCAAAAAAAGTCTCATTCATTACAAAACCTTTAGATATTGCCAATTATATTAATTTAATTGGCAAAGTGGGAAAACTCAGTCATGAAATGCCAACAGACTGTGAGCCATCATATTCATGTATAAAATACCTAATAATTTAAGAAAAGCATTGTTATTTTGAATTCTGTGAAGTTTTTATTTATTTATTTATTTTATTTCAACTTTATTTAACCAGGTAGGCAAGTTGAGAACAAGTTCTCATTTACAATTGCGACCTGGCCAAGATAAAGCAAAGCAGTTCGACACATACAACGACACAGAGTTACACATGGAGTAAAACAAACATACAGTCAATAATACAGTATAAACAAGTCTATATACGATGTGAGCAAATGAGGTGAGATAAGGGAGGTAAAGGCAAAGAAAGGCCATGGTGGCAGAGTAAATACAATATACCAAGTAAAACACTGAAATGGTAGATTTGCAATGGGAAGAATGTGCAAAGTAGAAATAAAAATAATGGGGTGCAAAGGAGCAAAATAAATAAATTAATTAAATACAGTAGGGAAAGAGGTAGTTGTTTGGGCTAAATTATAGGTGGGCTATGTACAGGTGCAGTAATCTGTGAGCTGCTCTGACAGTTGGTGCTTAAAGCCAGTGAGGGAGATAAGTGTTTCCAGTTTCAGAGATTTTTGTAGTTCGTTCCAGTCATTGGCAGCAGAGAACTGGAAGGAGAGGCGGCCAAAGAAAGAATTGGTTTTGGGGGTGACTAGAGAGATATACCTGCTGGAGCGTGTGCTACAGGTGGGAGATGCTATGGTGACCAGCGAGCTGAGATAAGGGGGGACTTTACCTAGCAGGGTCTTGTAGATGACATGGAGCCAGTGGGTTTGGCGACGAGTATGAAGCGAGGGCCAGCCAACGAGAGCGTACAGGTCGCAATGGTGGGTAGTATATGGGGCTTTGGTGACAAAACGGATTGCACTGTGATAGACTGCATCCAATTTGTTGAGTAGGGTATTGGAGGCTATTTTGTAAATGACATCGCCAAAGTCGAGGATTGGTAGGATGGTCAGTTTTACAAGGGTATGTTTGGCAGCATGAGTGAAGGATGCTTTGTTGCGAAATAGGAAGCCAATTCTAGATTTAACTTTGGATTGGAGATGTTTGATATGGGTCTGGAAGGAGAGTTTACAGTCTAACCAGACACCTAAGTATTTGTAGTTGTCCACGTATTCTAAGTCAGAGCCGTCCAGAGTAGTGATGTTGGACAGGCGGGCAGGTGCAGGTAGCGATCGGTTGAAGAGCATGCATTTAGTATTACTTGTATTTAAGAGCAATTGGAGGCCACGGAAGGAGAGTTGTATGGCATTGAAGCTTGCCTGGAGGGTTGTTAACACAATGTCCAAAGAAGGGCCAGAAGTATACAGAATGGTGTCGTCTGCGTAGAGGTGGATCAGAGACTCACCAGCAGCAAGAGCGACCTCATTGATGTATACAGAGAAGAGAGTCGGTCCAAGAATTGAACCCTGTGGCACCCCCATAGAGACTGCCAGAGGTCCGGACAGCAGACCCTCCGATTTGACACACTGAACTCTATCAGAGAAGTAGTTGGTGAACCAGGCGAGGCAATCATTTGAGAAACCAAGGCTGTCGAGTCTACCGATGAGGATGTGGTGATTGACAGAGTCGAAAGCCTTGGCCAGATCAATGAATACGGCTGCACAGTAATGTTTCTTATCGATGGCGGTTAAGATATCGTTTAGGACCTTGAGCGTGGCTGAGGTGCACCCATGACAAGCTCTGAAACCAGATTGCATAGCAGAGAAGGTATGTTGAGATTCGAAATGGTCGGTAATCTGTTTGTTGACTTGGCTTTCGAAGACCTTAGAAAGGCATGGTAGGATAGATATAGGTCTGTAGCAGTTTGGGTCAAGAGTGTCCCCCCCTTTGAAGAGGGGGATGACCGCAGCTGCTTTCCAATCTTTGGGAATCTCAGACGACACGAAAGAGAGGTTGAACAGGCTAGTAATAGGGGTGGCAACAATTTTGGCAGATAATTTTAGAAAGAAAGGGTCGAGATTGTCTAGCCCGGCTGATTTGTAGGGGTCCAGATTTTGCAGCTCTTTCAGAACATCAGCTGAACGGATTTGGGAGAAGGAGAAATGGGAAAGGCTTGGGTGAGTTGCTGTGGGGGGTGCAGTGCTGTTGACCGGGGTAGGAGTAGCCAGGTGGAAAGCATGGCCAGCCGTAGAAAAATGCTTATTGAAATTCTCAATTATGGTGGATTTATCAGTGGTGACAGTGTTTCCTATCTTCAGTGCAGTGGGCAGCTGGGAGGAGGTGTTCTTATTCTCCATGGACTTTACAGTGTCCCAGAACTTTTTTGAGTTAGTGTTGCTGGAAGCAAATTTCTGCTTGAAAAAGCTAGCCTTGGCTTTTCTAACTGCCTGTGTATAATGGTTTCTAGCTTCCCTGAACAGCTGCATATCACGGAGGCTGTCCGATGCTAATGCAGAACGCCATAGGATGTTTTTGTGTTGGTTAAGGGCAGTCAGGTCTGGGGAGAACCGAGGGCTATATCTGTTCCTGGTTCTAAATTTCTTGAATGGGGCATGTTTATTTAAGATGGTTAGGAAGGCATTTAAAAACAATATCCAGGCATCCTCTACTGACGGGATGAGATCAATATCCTTCCAGGATACCACGGCCAGGTCGATTAGAAAGGCCTGCTCACTGAAGTGTTTCAGGGAGCGTTTGACAGTGATGAGTGGAGGTCGTTTGACCGCTGACCCATTACGGATGCAGGCAGTGATCGCTGAGATCTTGGTTGAAGCCAGCAGAGGTGTATTTAGAGGCAAGTTGGTTAGGATGATATTTATGAGGGTGCCCGTGTTTAAGGCTTTGGGGAGGTACCTAGTAGGTTCATTGATCATTTGTGTGAGATTGAGGGCATCACGTTTAGATTGTAGGATGGCTGGGGTGTTAAGCATGTTCCAGTTTAGGTCGCCTAGCAGCACGAGCACTGAAGATAGATGGGGGGCAATCAGTTCACATATGGTGTCCAGAGCACAGCTGGGGGCAGAGGGTGGTCTATAGCAGGCGGCAACGGTGAGAGACTTGTTTTTAGAGAGGTGGATTTTTAAAAGTAGAAGTTCAAATTGTTTGGGTACAGACCTGAATAGTAGGACAGAACTCTGCAGGCTATCTTTGCAGTTAGTGTGGGAGAGGTGGAAAAATGTATTGTTATCCATCAATAATGAGAAACCACCTAGAATTGACAACTTAAATGGAAAGCTACTGAGGATGGTGGCGAATTATATTGCCACTCTTGTTTGTCATATCTTTAATCTGAGCCTGGAGAAAAGTTTTTGTCCTCAGACCTGGAGGGAAGCTAATGTCATTCCGCTACCCAAGAATGGTAATGCTCACTTTGCTGGTTCTAACAGCCGACCAGTCAGCTTGCTGCCCACGCTTAGCAAACTTTTGGAAAATGAATTGATAATAAGAAGATTGTGAGAGCTGTATTATTACGACTCAGTGCAGACGTCGATATTATCGACCATAATCTATTATTGGAAAAACATATCTGTTATGGTTTTACTTCCTCTGCCATATCATGGGTTGAGAGCTATCTATCCAATAGACCACAGAGGGTTTTCTTTAATGGAAACTTCTCTAATGTAAAACATGTCAAGTGTGATATTCCTCAAGGCAGCTCTCTTGGCCCTTTACTGTTCTCTCTTTTTACTAATGATCGACCACTATCATTAAACAAAGCCTGTGTGTCTTTGTACACTGATGATAGTGAAATCCCTTGTAGTCAGTTTTGGAATGGTTGGCAAGTAATAAACTAGTCCTCAATATATGTAAAACTAAAAGCATTGTATTTAGTACAAATCATTCCCTAAGTTCTATGCCTCAGTTGAATCTGGTAGTGAATGATGTGGCTGTTGAGCAAGTTGAGGGGACTAAACTTCTTGGTGTCACCTTAGACTGTAAATTAGCATGGTCAAGACATATTGATTCTATTGGTGTAAAGATGGGGAGATGTCTGTCTGTGATAAAGAGATACTCAGCATTTTAACATCACAATCTACCAAACAAGTCAAGCAGGCTTTAATTTGATCTAATCTTGACTATTTCCCAGTATGCTGCAAAGAAGGACCTAGAAAAACTACGGCTGGCCCAGAACATTTACATTTACATTTAAGTCATTTAGCAGACGCTCTTATCCAGAGCAGAGCAGCAAATCTTGCCTTTCAATGTACACAGCAGGCTAACTGTCACGAAAGTCATCTCGAAAATGACCGGACTAAGGTGCAGCGTGGTGAGCGTAAATTTTTCTTGATTTTTAAATGTCGCCAACAAAACAATAAACAACAAAAATGAATGTGAAGCTTACTAGGGCTATACATGCATTAAACGAAGACAACAACCCACAAATGAGAAAAGGAAAAAAGGCTGCCTAAGTATGATTCCCAATCAGAGACAACGATAGACGGCTGTCCCTAATTGAGAATCATACCCGGCCAAAAACAAAGAACCAGAAAGCATAGACTTTCCCACCCGAGTCAATGGGCAAGACAATTGATTTAAGTGCATTTGAATGGGGTAAGGTAGTAGGTGCCAGGCGCACCTGTGAGAGTGTGTCAATTTATTTTCACGCTCAACAGTTTCCCGTATGTATCAAGACTGGTCCACCACCCAAAGGCCATCCAGCCAACCTGACACAACTGTGGGAAGCATTGGAGTCAACGTGGGCCAGAATCCCTGTGGAACTCTTTTGGCACCTTATAGTGTCCATGCCCTAACGAATTGAGGAACTGTTCTGAGGGCTAAAGGTGCTGCCCCTCAATATTAGAAAAGGGTTTTTAATGTTTTGTACACTCAGTGTGCACGTCTAACCTTTTTTGGTTATATTGTTCATATTTTGAATTTGTGTAGTTCAGTCCTTGAGTTAACTCATTTCTATTGATGTTCTGTATTATGTCATATTTTATGTTTTGGGTCGACCCGAGGAAGAGTAGCTGCTGCTTCAGCATCAGCTAATGGGGATCCTAATAAAATATGAAATACTCACATTGTACTGGTGCAGGAAGAAATGTGGAGTTTGAGTGATTATGCACTATATCTCACATGATAGTGTGCCATAGTATTGTGCTGCATATTAAGACAGGAATGAAACTTTGTCACTGACAGAAAAAGCCACCCTTTGCCTGCCACATGGGAAATGATCAATATTTGCTTTCATGTGTGATTTCACTGCTCAGCAAGCCCCCTTGTTCAAGACTTAAAAGGTTGACATTTACATTTACATTTAAGTCATTTAGCAGACGCTCGTATCCAGAAATGTACTTTAGCAACTTTTCTGGGATGTCTGTGCACGGTAGTACACACACCCTCTGAACCAACTACACCTCAGGAATAAATTCCTCTTAACCGGGGGTTGGCCGAACCCTGCTGTTACAGTCGTTCTAGAGAGAGAGAGGTACAGAAGATGAAGGGGTAGAGAGAGGGGTAGTTAGTCTCCTGGCCTTCGCCATTGACCCACTCAGCAGGAGGATGTTGCATGGGAGAGATGCTGTAGCCTATATCTGGACTACAGTGATGGGCACTGACTCTGTGTCAGTGAAACTAAGCTCCACAGAGTGAGGACAGAGTACACTGGGGAGATGACCATACAGATGTATGATCTTAATTTTCCGCCAGTTTGCTAAAGCAGGAAAATAATCCTCCAGCAACAGGAAATGTGAATTATGTGGATTATAATTAATGTACGTACATTTTTGAAGGAGTTGATACATTTTTTGTTAGGGAAAATCAAGTCTGAAATTTCAAAGTGGAAATTACAAACTTCAGAAGCCTTTTTAAACCTCAAATACACTATACGTTTTACATTTTTCTACATTACAAAGTTCTCCTGCAACAGGGAGATCAAATTAAGATTCTACATTTGTATGGATAACAGGTTTATGATTTGTGGCATAAGTACATTTGGCTGGAAAATACAGGAATGTATTTCAAGCGGATGATAATGCAGAAAGTGAAGCCCATCTGGGTAAGTCCTCTCCAGCACAGCTCCATCTCCCAGTGCTGAATCCGCTTCCATCAGCACAGCGGTATTACTGCCCTTCTATTTCAATCTGTATTGAAATACCGGCCTGACATTCCTCCTATAACTCATGTCCTCTGTCTCGGTCTATCTATAGGATGAGATGTATGGAAGCGTCGAAGCACGTGAGGGGTTTGTCGGAGTCTGGACTATGCAGAACGCTGGACTCGGCGTCCGTACATCACCCCCCAAATCAAAAACAACAGTGCATGGGACAGCTGGTCCGAAAATTCCCTGTATGCCTGTCAACTCAAGGCCTTGCACTTGGGAAAGGGGGTCAGGTTATTCAAGCAGCCAGAGGCTGAGAGCCTAACTGGATTAGAGCCATTCCTGGTGCTGTGGGGGCTATATATGGAGGCCGAACCCTCACTCTAAACTTTGTCAGCACCGCATCTTTCACCATGCCTCGAAAACTAAAGGATGATTCTAGAACCCTCCAAGCTTGCACTGATACACCCATACCCACTGCTATGATTGCTCAACTCATTTGCACATTTTCAGAAAACTGACTGTGGACAGTATTGCTAGCAATCAGATATGGCTGAAATGAGCAATGTGATTCTGAAACCTTTGTTGGGTATATAGACTATCAATCACATTCTCTCCTATGGCACCTGCCCATTTCCATTGTGTGGATCAAAGATGGGAATGGGTGCTAGGGAGACTGGAGGGGCTGGTGTGTGGGGTTGCTCAAAGCTGTGCCAGAGGGGTGACACAATGCCAAAGCCAGATTAATGCCAAAGAGTTTGTTGTTTTGGTTAGCATAGATGCTCCATGCAGGGAAATTTGTTGATTACTCATGAACCTATGCTGATCAGACAGAAAATGTAGCAGCAAAATCCAAACACACTGGATATTCAATAGACTGTCACCCTCAACTAATGCACTGTCAATGATTATAAATGAAATAGGATTAAGACATGTAATCTGATAAAGGCTTATGTATCCCTAATAAAACTGTTCTGTCCTAGCTTGCTTACAACCAGAAACACAGCCATGTTTTGAAACGTCTTCAACTGCTGAACAAGCTGTGGCTTGTCTCTTCAGCTCGAACACTTGAACACAGCTGTTTTCTGGACTCACTCCAGTTGGCCTCCCTCAAACCTACCTTTGTCAAAACAACATCATCACCACACAACAGTCTGTCACATTGTCATTGTATGTTTTAACATGTTTTGGCATCCGTTTGTGCTCTTCCACTAGTTCCACTATAACAAAATCCTATTCATGCCATGGGTTCTACATGGAACCCAAAAGCGTTCTACCTAAAACTGTCACTACAGCGTGATCCTATATGGGACATACACATTACTATGTTGGATCTAAGCAACACGTCAGAAGAATGATGATCCAGGCTTCTTTGAAAATATGTGTAACAATAAAGACTCCAAGCAATACAAGACTCTATTATTATGGTGGGAGATTATAATACGGTTTTAAATACCTCAATGGACTGTAAAGGAAATCACACTACAATCACACTACAAACTATTACCCTCGTGCACTGAAGGAAATCACACTACAATCACACTACAAACTATTACCCTCGTGCACTGAAGGAAATCACAAATATCATGGATATATAGTGGATATATGCATTCAGTTTTACGGATGCTTAAATATCCTGACATAGTGAGATATACATGGCGGGGGCTCAATCAAGCTAGCCATCTTGACTACTTTCTTATGTCATTCTCACCGGCACAAAACGTTTAAAAAGTGTTGATAGGGGCAGAATGTGGTCGGACCATCAAATAATTGGCATATACAGTACCATTCTAAAATTGGACAAACTTTTGTCTGGTACTGTTATTAATCTTAATGAATTTCCACGTGGGCGAGGATATTGGAAATTGAATTAAAGCCTATTGGATTACAACTTGTTTTTAACCAGGACCGAACTATTTACAAGTGACTTTTCTGACAAAACATAGGTACAGCAGATCCCCTTCTGGTATGGGACACATTTAAATGTGCCTTTAAATGCCACACCGTTTAATACTCGTCTTTTTAAACAAAATCATTTTAGGTCACAAGAGTTCATATTAACAATGGAAATAGAGGGACTAACGGTACAGATAGATAGTGATAAAAATTGTACCATAGAGGCATAGAATAAGTTGAAAAACTAAATGGAGGAACTTATCAAGTGAAATATATTATAAAACTAAAGCGAACTGGATGGAATATGGAGGAAAATGACAAAATTATATTTTAATCTTCACCATAGAAATGCTACCAAAAATAATTTACTGAAACGTGTTACCTATATGACAGTCACCCATGGTTCACCAAAATATATTTTGAAAGAGGAAGCACTTTAAGTACTTTAAGCATATGTTTTCATTTCAGTCTCCTCCATTTCCACTAACCAATGTAAACTGTAAAGATTTGTTTATATTAATAACGTAAAATGAACTGCTGTACAGGAAGACTCATGTGAAGGCCAAATTACAGAAGAGAAACTTCTTGATGCAATTAAATCCTTTAAGTGTGGGAAAACTCCAGGGCTGGATGGCATACCAGTTGAGGTACACCAAACCTTTTTTGATGTACTCAGAGGACCGTTATTAGCATGTTTTACCAAATAAAATGGTCTGACGGCGAAGTGGACATACTCGGTATTCATGTCCTGAAAGAAAGAAATGATCTTACTAAATTACATTCTAATAGAACGTTAGGAAAAACAGATAAGATCTACCTACCATGGAAAGGAAAATACCTGTCTATTTGTGGAACAATCACCCTGATTAACTCTTTAGTCATATCCCAGTTAACCTATTTTCTTATGGCCTTGCCTACACCTATAGCGACTTGATTTTTTTATTAATATGAGCAACAAATATTCCGTTTTATTTGGAACGGTGAGACAGAAAACATTTTATGGGCCTATTTATATAATGAATATGGTTCCCTTATTAGATTAGTAAGAATGTTTTACCCCATGTTTATTCAGATTACAACCTCTCACATTCGGTTATTTGAAAATGAAAAACTCTCAAAAATATCGCTACTTTTAAAACAAGCCCTAAAGAGTATAAGTTAAGTTTAATCAACCAGAAAACACATAACAAATATTACAACAAATATCATGGTTGAACTCAAATATACTAATTGATATTATACTAATGATTCTTTTTTTTACAAAAGGTATAATATTTGTAAATGATGTCATAAATAGGACTGGTGGAGTTATGCCACACATGCAGCTAACGAAAATATATGGAAATGTCTACTCTACCCAAAATTAACATCAACTCATTGCAGCATTACCGCAAAAATAGAAGAGGCAAGTGGAAGAGGGAGAAAGTAAGGAACTTGTCTGTCGGCCCTGCATTAAAGACCAACATTGCTTAAAGAAAACTGTGATAAATAAAAAAGTATACCAGTTTAATTTAATGACCAAAACATTGACAACTGTGCCATATAGGTTGCAAAATAGATGGGAAGAGATTTTTGATTAACCAATTCCATGGCACATGGTTTATGAACTGATACCAAAGACGACGCCGTATTCAGTTTTTCTGTGGAAATTATTTTACAAAATGTTTTCAACCAATTGAGTGTTATATATACAGTGCCTTTGGAAAGTATTCAGACCCCTTGACTTTTTCCACATGTTGTTACATTACAGCCTTATTCTAAAATTGACAATGGTTTTTCCCCCCTCTTCAGACACCTCATAATGACAATGCAAAAACAGCTTTTTAGTCACATTTTTGCAAATGTATTAAAAATAAATAACTGAAATATTTCATTTATAAGTATTCTGACCCTTTGCTCAGTACTTTGTTGAATCACTTTTGGCAGCAATTACAGCATCTAGTCTTCTTGGTATGAAGCTACAAGTTTGTCACACCTGTATTTGGAGAATTTCTCCCATTCTTCCCTGCAGATCCTCTCAAGCTCTGTCAGGTTGGATGGAGAGTGTTGCTGCACACCTATTTTCAGGTCTCTCTAGAGATGTTAGATCGGGTTCAAGTCCTGGCTCTAGCTGGGCCACCCAAGGACATTCAGAGACTTGTCTCGAAGCAACTCCTGTTGGAAGGTGAATCTTCACCCCAGTCTGAGTCCTGAGTGCTCTGGAGCAGGTTTTCATCAAGGATCTCTCTCTGTACTTTGCTCCATTCATCTTTGCCTCGATCCTGACTAGTCTCCCAGTCCCTGCAGCTGAAAAACATCTCCACAGCATGATGCTACCATCACCATGCTTCAGTGTAGGGATGGTGCCAGGTTTCCTCCAGATGTGACGCTTGGCTTTCAGTCCAAAGAGTTCAATCTTGGTTTCATCAGACCAGATAGTGTTGTTTCTCATGGTCTGAGAGTCTTTAGGTGCCTTTTGGCAAACTCCAAGCAGGCTGTCATGTGCCTTTAACTGAGGAGTGACTACCTTCTGGCCACTCCATAAAGGCCTGATTGGTGGAGTTCTGCAGAGATCGTTGTCGTTCTGGAAGGTTCTCCTATCCCCACAGAGGAACTCTAGAACTCTGTCAGAGTGACCATTGGGTTCTTGGTTACTTCCCTGATCAAGGCCCTTCTCCCCTAATTGTTTGGTTCCAAACTGCTTCCATTTAAGAATGATGGAGGCCACTGTGTTTTGGGAGGACCTTCAATGCTGGTACCATTCCACAGATCTGTGCCTTAACACAATCCTGTCTCGGAGCTCTACAGACAATTCCTTCAACCTCATGGCTTGGTTTTTTTCTCTGACAGGCACTGACAAATGGACCTTATATATAAACAGGCGTGTGCCTTTCCAAATCATGTCCAATCTATTTAATTGACCACAGGTGGACTCCAATTAAGTTGTAGAAACATCTCAAGGATGATCAATGGAAACAGGATCTCAATTAGGAGTCTCGTAGCAAAGGGTCTGAATACTTATGTAAATAAGGTATTTTTTGTTTGTTGCCATTATAGGGTATTGTGTGTAAATTGCTGATAATTGTTTTATGTAATCAATTTTAGAATAAGGCTGTAATGTAAAAAAATGTGGAAAAAGTCAAGGGGTCTGTATTTTCTCTGAAGGCACTGTATAATATACAACCATCCCAGTTGTGCTGATTTTGCGAAGAGACAGAATCATTCGATTATTTGTTTTGGTACTGTCCATATGTAGCTTGTTTTTGGTCGCAGGTTTTGTTTCAAGTTTTAAGTTAAGTTATAATGTCATATGCACAAGTACAGTGAAATGCCTTTCAGGAATGGCTGAAGAATTGCAACACCTGGAGCAAACTCAGCAAAAAGTACTGCTGGGTGATTTGAAAAGTCCTAGTCAATCGATCAATAATATAATAATACTTTGAGCAAAACATTTAATCATTAATTTACAATCTTTAGAAAATATGAGAATAGAAAGGTTCAGAACTTTTGGGAAAAATCACAGCACATCTGAAAACCATACACTACTGTTCAAAAGTTTGGGGTTTGGGGTCACATGTCCGTGTTTTTTAAAGAAAATAAATGTTTTGTCCATTAAAATAACATCAAATTGATCAGAAGTACAGTGTAGACATTGTGAATGTTGTAAATGACTATTGTAGCTTGAAACGGCTGATTGTTTTACGGAACATCTACATAGGCGTACTGAGGCCCATATCAGCAACCATCACTCCTGTGTTCCAATGGCACGTTGTGTTAGCTAATCCAAGTTTATCATTTTAAAAGGCTAATTGATCATTAGAAAACCCTTTTGCAATTGTGTTAGCACAGCTTAAAACTGTTGTTCTGATTGGTCTTCTTTAAACTAGTTGAGTATCTGGAGCATCAGCATTTGTGGGTTCGATTACAGGCTCAAAATGGACCGAAACGAAGCACTTTCTTCTGAAACCAGTCAGTGTATTCTTGTTCTGAGAAATGAAGGTTATTCCATACGAGACACCAGTCTCAAAACACCAATATCAACGACAACAGTTCCCTCACGACGCCAGGACAGCGGAGTCAATCATCACCTTCCGGAGACACCTGAAACCCCACCTCTTTAAGGAATACCTAGGATAGGATAAAGTAATCCTTCTCACCCCCCTTAAAAGATTTAGATGCACTATTGTAAAGTGGCTGTTCCACTGGATGTCTTAAGGTGAACGCACCAATTTGTAAGTCGCTCTGGATAAGAGCGTCTGCTAAATGACTTAAATGTAAATGTAATGTAAACAGTGAAGGTGCGACTCCGGGATGCTAGCCTTCTAGGCAGAGTTCATCTGTCCAGTGTCTGTGTTCTTTTGCCCATCTTTTCTTTTTATTGGCCAGTCTGAGATATGCCCTTTTTTTTGCAACTCTGCCTAGAAGGCCTGCCTCTTCACTGTTGATATTGAGACTGGTGTTTGCGGGTACTATTTAATGAAGCTACCAGTTGAGGACTTGTGAGGCGTCTGTTTCTCAAACTAGACACTCTAATGTACTTGTCATCTTGTTCAGTTGTGCACCGGGGCCTCCCACTCCTCTTTCTCTTCTGGTTAGAGCCGTGCTGTGAAGGGAGTAGTACACAGCGTTGTACGAGATCTTCAGTTTCCTGGCAATTTCTCGCATGGTATAGCCTTCATTCCTCAGAACAAGAATAGACTGATGAGTTTCAGAAGAATGCACTCCATGATATTCAGGCACCTTTTGGTAGATATTCATCTACCAATAGGTGCCTTTCTTTGCGAGGCATTGGAAAACCTCCCTGCTCATCGTGGTTGAATCTGTTTTTAAATTCACTGCTCGACTGAGGGGCCTTACAGATGTACATGTGGGGTACAAAGATGAGATAATCATAAAAAAATCATGCTAAATACTATCATTGTATTCAGAGCGAGTTCTTGCAACTTATTATGTGACTTGTTAAGCACATTTTTACATAGGCTTGCAAATGGGTTGAATACTTTCTGACTCAAGACATTTCAGCTTTTAATTTTTTATTAATTTGTCAAAAATTCAAAAAACATAATTCCACTTTGACATTATGGGGTATTGTGTGTTGGCCAGAGACGAAAATACAATTGAATCATTTTTAAATTCAGGCTTTAACACAACAACATGTGGAAAAAGTAAAGAGCTGTGAATACTTTCTGAAGGCACTGCATATGATAAGTCAGGAAAGACACAAAATAATATTACTCAACGTTCAAACTGCTTGGAAACCCCTTGGTGACACCTTAATTGGGGAGGACGGGCTTGTGGTAATGGAGCGGAATTGGTGGAATGATAACAAATACATCAAACACCTCAGCAGCCTCCAATGGTGTGATCAATAATATAGGAAGTTGGGTGTAAAAGCAGCATTATAACTCAGAAGGTCAGTCTTTTTAAAATCATATAAAAAAGGAAGCCAGTCCCTGGTGGTGTTCATTTAACCCAGTTTAAGTAGGATATCATCAGTGTTAGATTGTTGTACCCTGGGACTTTTGTAAGCCCAGAGGGGAAGTTATTTTATAGGCCAGGCTTGATCTCAGCTAACAGGGGGCTCCAGCTCCATGCATCCATTCACAGCCTGGTGGTTTGGACAGGTTTGGATTTACGTTCTCCATCTGGGGACCTCTCCGGCCCCCTCCCTTGACCCCTCTGCTCTCACCCCACAAAGGGAGGGTGGAGGAGGGTAGGGTGGGCTCTTATCAGGGGCATGGCTCTGAATAGAAATGTTATCCTGGGAAACCTCTGCTGAAATGAGAGCAGACAACAGGCCCTTTGTGTTGTGGTCTCCCTATACCCCTGACCTCCACCACCATACAGGAGCTGCTGGGACTAACTGCAACTATAGACTGCCTCCCATAGCCCCATACCCAGCCATTCTATCCCAAGAGAGCGGTCTCTCTCTCTCTCTCACTCTCTCTCTCTCTCTCTCTCTCTCTCACTCTCTCTCTCTCTCACTCTCTCACTCTCTCACTCTCTCCCCCACTCCCTCCCCTTTCCTCACTCCTTCTCTCTCAAGTTACTACCTGACTAAAGACCTACCAATACCTCCACTCCCTCACCCAAATCTCCCCAACTGGTAAAAATCCAACAGGGCAAAGTACTCCTCCTGACGGATGGCATTTCACCCCAGGATCAGCCATTGTGATTTAGTCCCGAGCTCTTTGCTGTGGAAACAAAGGCGGTAGGTCCACCTGTCCCGTCAAGCACAATGGCTGAATGAGGCTCCCTCTATGTAGGGGATGTTTACACAGGCTCTGTAAAGGTAGCCCTCCCTCAGTGCTTCAGAATTAGTCAAGCCCACAGAGGGCTTACGTTACACAGCATATGTTTCTGGGACAGAGGAAGAAAGCCTGGGAAAGTGTCTAGCAGCTAGACTCAAGCTCGTTCCAGACAATTATCTAACCTTATTGTAATATGCACTTTGGCCCTTTATTGGGTAAGTGTCCAACCAAAAAGCTGTAGTCCACACTATCTACCTGCAGAGTTTTCATCTATATTTTTCATAGCTGTCTACATACCACCACAGACCGATGCTGGCACTAAGACCACACTCAGTGAGCTGTATACCACCATAAGCAAACAGGAAAATGCTCATCCAGAGGCAACACTCGTAGTGGCCGGGGATTTTAATGCAGGGAAATTTAAATCTGCTTTCCCTCATTTCTATCAGCATGTTAAATGTGCAACCAGAGGGAAAAAAACTTAAGACCATCTTTACTCCACAAACAGAGATGCGTACAAAGCTCTCGTTTGCCCTCCAGTTAGCAAATCTGACCATAATTCTATCCTCCTGATTCCAGTTTACAAGCAAAAATTAAAGCAGGAAGCACCAGTGACTGTCTATAAAAAAGTGGTCTGATGAAGAAGATGCTAAGCTGCAGGACTGTTTTGCTAGCACAGACTGGTATATGTTCTGAGATTCTTCCGATGACATTGAGGAGTACACTACATCAGTCACTGGCTTCATCAATAAGTGCATTGATGACGTCGTCCCTACAGTGACTGTACGTACATACCCCAACCAGAAGCCATGGATTACAGGCAACATCCGCACTGAGGTAAAGGGTAGAGCTGCTCCGGACAACTGTGTGATCATGTTCTCCGCAGCCGATGTGAGTAAGACCTTTCAACAGGTCAACATTCACAAAGCCGCAAGGCCAGACGGATTACCAGGACGTGTACTCTGAGCATGTGCTGACCAACTGGCAAGTGTCTTCACTGACATTTTCAATCTCTCCCTGTCTGAGTCTGTAATACCAACATGTTTCAAGCAGACCACCATGGTCCCTGTGCCCAAGGTAACCTACCTAAATGATTTCCGACCCGTAGCACTCACGTCTGTAGCCATGAAGTCCTTTGAAAGGCTGGTCATGGCTCACATCAACACCTTTATCCCAGAAACCCTAGACCCACTCCAATTTGCATACAGCCCCAACAGATCCACAGATGATGCAATCTTTATTGCACTCCACACTGCCCTTTCACACCTGGACAAAAGGAACACCTATGGGAGAATGCTATTCATTGACTACAGCTCAGCGTTCAACACCATAGTGCCGTCAAAGCTCATCACTGAGCTAAGGACCCTGTGACTAAACACTTCCCTCTGCAACTGGATCCTGGACTTCCTGACAGTCTGCCCCCAGGTGGTAATGGTAGGTAACAACACATCCGCCATGCTGATCATTAACACAATCTCCTCAGGGTTGAGAGCTCAGTCCCCTCCTGTACTCCCTTTTCACTCATGACTGCATGGCCAGGCACGACTCCAACACCATCATTAAGTTTGCCAATGACACAACAGTGGTAGGCCTGGTCACCAACAACGACGACACAGCATTAAGGGAGGAGGTCAGATACCTGGCCTTGTGGTGCCAGGACAACAACCTCTCCCTCAACGTGATCAAGACTAAGGAGATGATTGTGGACTACAGGAAAAGGAGGACCGAGCACACCCCCATTCTCATTAACGGGGCTGTAGTGGAGCAGGTTGAGAGCTTCAAGTTCCTTGGTGTCCACATCACCAACAAACTAACCTGGTCCAAGCACACCAAGACAGTCGTGAAGAGGGCAGGACAAAATCTATCCCCCTCAGGTGACTGAAAAAATTTGGCATGGGTCCTCAGATCCTCAAAAAGTTCTACAGCTGCACCACTGAGAGCATCCTGACTGTTAGCATCACTGCCCGGTATGGAAACTGCTTGTCCTCCAACCGCAAGTCACTGCAGAGGGTAGTGCGTACGGCCCAGTACATCATTGAGGCCAAGCTTCCTGCCATCCAAGACCTCTATACCAGGCGGTGTCAGAGGAAGGCCCACAAAATTGTCAAAGACTCCAGCCACCCTAGTCATAGACTGTTCTCTCTACTACTGGACGGAAATCGGTATCGGAGCGCCAGGTTTAGGTCCAGAGGCTTCTAAACAGCTTCAACCCCAAGCCATAAGACAAATGACAAATAAGACAAATCTAATCAAATGACTACCCAGACTATTGGCATTGCCACCCCCTGCCCCCTCTTTTACTCTGTTATTATCTATGCATAAGTCACTTTAATAACTCTACCTACATGTATATATTACCTAATTTACCTCGACTAACCGGTGCCCCCACACATTGACTCTGTACCAGTACCCCTTGTATATAGCCTCGCTATTGTTATTTACTGCTGTTCTTTAATTATTTGTTACTTTAATTATTTTTGTTAATTCTGGATGAGTTGTAGGGGTTTAATGGCACAGGCAGGGAGCCCAGCCAACAGCGAGTTGCAGTAATCCAGACGGGAGATGACAAGTGCCTGGATTAGGACCTACGCCGCTTCCTGTGTGAGGCAGGGTCGTACTCTGCGGATGTTGTAGAGCATGAACCTACAGGAACGGGCCACCGCCTTGATGTTAGTTGAGAACGACAGGGTGTTGTCCAGGATCACGCCAAGGTTCTTAGCGCTCTGGGAGGAGGACACAATGGAGTTGTCAACCGTGATGGCGAGATCATGGAACGGGCAGTCCTTCCCCGGGAGGAAGAGCAGCTCCGTCTTGCCGAGGTTCAGCTTGAGGTGGTGATCCGTCATCCACACTGATATGTCTGCCAGACATGCAGAGATGCGATTCGCCACCTGGTCATCAGAAGGGGGAAAGGAGAAGATTAATTGTGTGTCGTCTGCATAGCAATGATAGGAGAGACCATGTGAGGTTATGACAGAGCCAAGTGACTTGGTGTATAGCGAGAATAGGAGAGGGCCTAGAACAGAGCCCTGGGGGACACCTGTGGTGAGAGCACGTGGTGTGGAGACGGATTCTCGCCACGCCACCTGGTAGGAGCGACCTGTCAGGTAGGACGCAATCCAAGCGTGGGCCGCGCCGGAGATGCCCAACTCGGAGAGGGTGGAGAGGAGGATCTGATGGTTCACAGTATCGAAGGCAGCCGATAGGTCTAGAAGGATGAGAGCAGAGGAGAGAGAGTTAGCTTTAGCAGTGCGGAGCGCCTCCGTGATACAGAGAAGAGCAGTCTCAGTTGAATGACTAGTCTTGAAACCTGACTGATATGGATCAAGAAGGTCATTCTGAGAGAGATAGCGGGAGAGCTGGCCAAGGACGGCACGTTCAAGAGTTTTGGAGAGAAAAGAAAGAAGGGATACTGGTCTGTAGTTGTTGACATCGGAGGGATCGAGTGTAGGTTTTTTCAGAAGGGGTGCAACTCTCGCTCTCTTGAAGACGGAAGGGACGTAGCCAGCGGTCAGGGATGAGTTGATGAGCGAGGTGAGGTAAGGGAGAAGGTCTCCGGAAATGGTCTGGAGAAGAGAGGAGGGGATAGGGTCAAGCGGGCAGGTTGTTGGGCGGCCGGCCGTCACAAGACGCGAGATTTCATCTGGAGAGAGAGGGGAGAAAGAGGTCAGAGCACAGGGTAGGGCAGTGTGAGCAGAACCAGCGGTGTCGTTTGACTTAGCAAACGAGGATCGGATGTCGTAGACCTTCTTTTCAAAATGGTTGACGAAGTCATCTGCAGAGAGGGAGTAGGGGGGGAGGGGGAGGAGGATTCAGGAGGGAGAAGAAGGTGGCAAAGAGCTTCCTAGGGTTAGAGGCAGATGCTTGGAATTTAGAGTGGTAGAAAGTGGCTTTAGCAGCAGAGAGAGAAGAGGAAAATGTAGAGAGGAGGGAGTGAAAGGATGCCAGGTCCGCAGGGAGGCGAGTTTTCCTCCATTTCCGCTCGGCTGCCCGGAGCCCTGTTCTGTGAGCTCGCAATGAGTCGTCGAGCCACGGAGCGGGAGGGGAGGACCGAGCCGGAGGAGGATAGGGGACATAGAGAGTCAAAGGATGCAGAAAGGGAGGAGAGGAGGGTTGAGGAGGCAGAATCAGGAGATAGGTTGGAGAAGGTTTGAGCAGAGGGAAGAGATGATAGGATGGAAGAGGAGAGAGTAGGGGGAGAGAGAGCGAAGGTTGGGACGGCGCGATACCATCCGAGTAGGGGCAGTGTGGGAAGTGTTGGATGAGAGCGAGAGGGAAAAGGATACAAGGTAGTGGTCGGAGACTTGGAGGGGAGTTGCAATGAGGTTAGTGGAAGAACAGCATCTAGTAAAGATGAGGTCGAGCGTATTTCCTGCCTTGTGAGTAGGGGGAAGGTGAGAGGGTGAGGTCAAAGAGGAGAGGAGTGGAAAGAAGGAGGCAGAGAGGAATGAGTCAAAGGTAGACGTGGGGAGGTTAAAGTCGCCCAGAACTGTGAGAGGTGAGCCGTCCTCAGGAAAGGAGCTTATCAAGGCATCAAGCTCATTGATGAACTCTCCGAGGGAACCTGGAGGGCGATAAATGATAAGGATGTTAAGCTTGGAAGGGCTGGTAACTGTGACAGCATGGAATTCAAAGGAGGCGATAGACAGATGGGTAAGGGGAGAAAGAGAGAATGACCACTTGGGAGAGATGAGGATCCCGGTGCCACCACCCCGCTGACCAGAAGCTCTCGGGGTGTGCGAGAACACGTGGGCAGACGAAGAGAGAGCAGTAGGAGTAGCAGTGTTGTCTGTGGTGATCCATGTTTCCGTCAGTGCCAAGAAGTCGAGGGACTGGAGGGGGGCATAGGCTGAGATGAACTCTGCCTTGTTGGCCACAGATCGGCAGTTCCAGAGGCTACCGGAGACCTGGAACTCCACGTGGGTCGTGCGCGCTGGGACCACCAGATTAGGGTGGCCGCGCCACGCGGTGTGGAGCGTTTGTATGGTCTGTGCAGAGAGGAGAGAACAGGGATAGACAGACACATAGTTGACAGGCTACACAAGAGGCTACGCTAATGCAAAGGAGATTGGAATGACAAGTGGACTACACGTCTCGAGTGTTCAGAAAGTTAAGCTTACGTAGCAAGAATCTTATTGACTAAAATGATTAAAATGATACAGTACTGCTGAAGTAGGCTAGCTGGCAGAGGCTGCGTTGTTGACTATGTAGGCTAGCTGGCAGTGGCTGCATTGTTGACAATGATCCTACACTAATCAAGTCGTTCCGTTGAGTGTAATAGTTTCTACTGTGCTGCTATTCGGGGCTAGCTGGCTAGCTAGCAGTGTTGATTACGTTACGTTGCGTTAAAAGAACGACAATAGCTGGCTAGCTAACCTAGGAAATCGCTCTAGACTACACAATTATCTTTGATACAAAGACGGCTATGTAGCTAGCTATGTAGCTAGCTACGATCAAACAAATCAAGCCATTGTACTGTAATGAAATGAGATGAAAAATGTGATACTACCTGTGGAGCGAAGCGAAATGCGACCCGGTTGTTGAGTGCCGAAGTTCTGTTCGGTAGGCGTTGGCTAGCTGTTGGCTAGCTAGCAGTGTCTCCTACGTTAAGGACGACAAATAGCTGGCTAGCTAACCTCGGTAAATTAAGATAATCACTCTAAAACTACACACTCTAAACTACACAATTATCTTGGATACGAAGACAGCAAAGACAACTATGTAGCTAGCTAACACTACACTAATCAAGTCGTTCAGTTGAGTGTAATAGTTGTGCTGCTAATCGGTAGACGGTGGACGTTAGCTAGCTGGCTAGCTGCAGGGCAGATAGCAGTGTAGACTGCGTTAGGACGACGAAATACGATAATTACGCAATTATCTATGATACAAAGCCGGCTATGTAGCTAGCTAAGAAGAAATTGCTAAGATTAGACAAATCAAACCGTTGTACTATAATGAAATGTAATGAAATGTAATACTACCTGCGGACCGAGTGCGGATGCGACCGCTCGCTCCAACCCGGAAGTAGTATGATGGTCCTCTTAGTTCCCTTAGAAAATAACACATTCCTGCCTGAAGAGTATGGAAGCTAGCACTATTTTATAGTTGAACACAGAACCTCCCCGTCCATCACCCTTTCAGGGACTGGAGAACAGGGAGCTTTGTCTCTGGCTAATATAGGAGTGGAGGGCTAAGACTTTGTGTCCACAGAAAGTCAGTTATTTGGCACTGACAGACAAAATCCTGCTCAAAGCTGTTGATCTCTACGTATTAGGGTTTCAGTCCAGTTCACTTCTACCCTGTCAATACAACAATTTCATAGCTGGATGGTAGTATAAGCCAATGTGGATTCGGATGATGATGACAAATAGATTTCTCATCTGTGAGAGCAGGAATGTGCCAGAGAGGAGGATCAATTAATCTGAGTTAAGTGGAGTTAAAAAAACAAGACTGGATTAGGTAGTAGGTATAATGCAGAGGAGGCTGGTGGGAGGAGTTATAGGAGGATGGGCTCATTGTAATGGCTGGAATAAAATGTTGTTTCCATGTGTTTGATGTGTTTGGTACCATTCCATTCCATTCCAGCCATTACAATGAGCTTGTCCTCCTATAGCTCCTCCCACAAGCCTTGTGTAGCATTAAAGGCATAGGAACAGTACAATGACAGAACTTTGGTGGGGGCTTTCACCGACTTCCATCTTTTGGTTTCCATTGGCAGGAATCTCCATGTGTTCCTCTGTTGCTGTTTTCCAGATAGCGTCAGAGGCATCTCTAGTAGTTGAATAATTTAAACTCTCAGCCGCCGGCATTTAAGGCCCGTCTCACAGCTGGGTGGGTAGGGTAGAGGAAGCTTCTGGCAGAGTGGGTCGGGGGGGAAAGGGGGAGTTCTCGTGAAATTTCTCAATGATTCATGGAGCAGAGCTCATTCAATAATTCAAGGGTGGGCTTTATGAATGTGTTCCCCCTGACTTTGAACCGGACATATCCCTACTACTCCCATAATCCCAACTACTATTGTGCCGTTGCCACTGTGTGACAACAAATTGCACGCACCTCCTGATATTGCCATGCTGGGGGTGTCCCAGGGTTAGCAACAATAAAAACATGGGAAGACCGTCAACAACCAATAAAAACATTGGAAGACAGTCAGCAACCAATGAAAAGATCGGATGCAGTTGTGACATCAATGTACATCTCAATCATTTGGAAGAACATTTAAATTGTCCATTTGTGGTATGAATATAATAGTAAAAGGACACTAACAATACCATATAGACTGGACAAATATATTATTTTATACATCACATTGACATCCATTCCTCATTAGTCATGTTAGCGTAAAGCTCTGTTAGCGTAAATTATGTGAAATTGGTCAGATTACTGCCATTTCCTCAAAAGCCATTAGGCCAGTTTCAAATAATCAATTTTCACATCAATAATTTACTTTGAGAATGAGATCATGCCTCTGTGCCTCCTGAAGTGAATGTAGCGTGTCCCCAGAGGAGGGTGGAGGGTATTTATCACCCCCTCATTTCACCAGACAAACTAGACATAATTTCACCAGACGAGACACCAGCAGACGGCAGGCTCTGACTTTGGGGAGGAAAATGGCCTCCAGTCCCTAGTCTAAATAAAAATAAAACCATCAGCTTTTAATTGTCAGCGAGAGTCACGTCTATTTTTCTCTTCGATGCGTGTGATTTTCGTCTGCATCTTCTCATGTTGATTGAAGTACTGGCTACTGTACTTCCCTCCTCATTTCCATTACTCACGGATTTTGAGAACAGAGTGAGTCAGATGACCATAATGACAATACTTCTGAGGTAGATTAGTACCTTTCATCAAGGAAATTACAGCGGTGTCCACCAGGATATTCAGCATGTAACCTCTAAAGCAACTCTTCCCCTCTTCCTGACAATAGAGCATTGGTGGAGGATCATAACCATATTGGAGAGTGATTCTTGTGCCAATTTCCCAACCCTCTATTCCCATGAGAGGACTGCACACTTACCAGAAGCATGACTAAGAGCAAGTGGATACTTCTTGGTCCAGACGACCACAGCGGTGACTGACTGATTTCTATACCTTATCCACCCTTAAATGCCAAAGAAAATCACTGCTAAACCTAATCCATATATCTTTTATCTCCCCTAAATCGTGTGCAGTTGGCTGTTGGCGATGAAACAGTTTTCCCTCCTAAGGTTAACCTCACGGGTAAACGGAAGACCAGTCTGAGCTAGTGTACTGTATATGCACCAATGAGTCATAGACTAGCAATTAAACTAACTATACAAGCCAGGATTAAATCCAGGACAATACTCACATAATCAATTAAAAGTCATAAACCAAATGTGATTCATAATAAACTTAACCAAACAATCCCAGAGGATTTACAATGAATGATTATGATGTAATGGATTGCATCATGTCCACTCACTGTATATCATTCTTTCTCAAGATGAAGGCAGAGATGCAGAGTAAAATAAAGGTCTTATTGAAGACAGGTTTGTGTCATCAATGACGTGAGGTCCCTTGTTTAGCTTAGCAAAGACCTGAAAGGGTAACGAAACCTTCAGAACTTTGGATAACCAATTCACTTACATGTGTTTTGCTTGGAATTAACATGCTATATTTTGGGAATTAAATCATATTTCATGCCATCTTAACTGCCTGTATAATAGATCCTTTACTACAGCACTGATAATATCCAACTTAGACTTGAAGAACATCTTGTACAATAAATATTTGTCTAGCTAGCTGCCTATTGCTAGCTGGTTGGATGGGCAGCTAGGCAGGATGGAACTGTATAGCTAGCTAGCATTACAGATCGACAAACAAAGCAAAAAGTATTATGCACACAAGATAAAGCTAGCTTGCAAACTTAACTAGATGGGCTATGAAACTAATGCCTATTTCAAAAATAGTTAGCTAGCTAGATAGTTTGCTGTCTTTGGGTTGCTTGAAAGCTGTAACGTTCAAAATGCTCAACAGCTAGCAGTAGCTTGATCACTCACTTTCAGCCGTGCAGGCCTTCCCAACCATAAAACACATTTAGGTTATTCAAACCTGATCTGTCATCGACGACAACTAGCTGGCCCGGGTCATTGAAATGGACAAAGTGGTGATGTCGTTTTCTCATAAATAGTTTGGGATTTATGCTGATGAAGAGTGGTACTGCTTTGCCTAGTTAGGTATACATAGCATGCATGAATCATGACACTTGACAAATATTCCTCTTTTTGGTTTTGTCTCGTCAATATTGGCTAGCTACTAGTAGTAACTTTACTTAGCAGCCATTTTCATGACTGGCTGGCTATCCAACCAGTTAATGTGCACAATATATTTCCAGTTCTAGCCTCCATAAATATACTGCAGTGAAGAAGAAGCAAAGCAAAAACGTTCCCAGCCACACTAGATATGGACCCAGCAAATTTGGCTGTTTTTACTGTTTTTACACAGTTTATGATCCTCCACCAATGCTCTATTGTCAGGAAGAGGGGAAGAGTTGCTTTAGAGGTTACATGCTGAATATCCTGGTGGACACCACTGTCATTATCTTGATGAAAGGCACACAGCCTTTCCGAATTGTCCAATCAATTGAGTTTACCACAGGTGGACTCCAATATAGCTGAAGAAACATCTCAAGGATAATAGAAGGAAACAGGATGCACCTGATGACAATTTAGAGCCTCAAAGCAAAGGGTCTGAATACTTATGTAAATAAGGTATTTCTGTTTTTTGTTTTTACTTAATTTGCAAACATTTCTAAAACCTGTTTTTCCATGATCTTTTATACAGTATATACTTTATATTTGTATTAATAATTTAAGTTTACACTCAAAGTGTTTTTCCATCCCAAAAATGGTATTTCTAAAAAGTTTTTAAATTGTTTTCTGTGCACAAAAAATGCCATCCGGTGACCCATCTGGACCCCGACCCACAGTTTATAAACCACTGCTCTATAGGATCACAACAGTGCTCTTTGAACTGGCTGGATGATTAACCAACATGTAGTAAGTCAGCCTGGCTGGGAAGGGACTTCTATAAACATTATTTAACAGGGTGAGGCTGGACGATGAATCACCAATGCCTCAGGAGAAACCATGACACTACTGTTGCGTCACCTCCCCCTTTCCCTCTACGCACAGAGACCTTGTGAGCATTTAGGGATGTTTGCCTGTCTGTAACCCTGACCTCTGTCTATCTGGGATTCTGGGATGGAGATAAATGCAGGACTATAGGCAGTGGTGTAAAGTACTTAAGTAGTTTTTTTGGGGTATCTTGTCACATTTTGAATGCTTAGCAGGACTGGAAAATGGTCCAATGCACACACTTATCAAGAGAACATCCCCGGTCATCCCTACTGCCTCTGATCTGGCGAACTCAATAAGCACAAATGCCTCGTTGTAAATTATGTCCGAGTGTTGGAGTGTGCCCTTGGCTGTCCGTAAATTAAAAAACAAGAAAATGGTGCCATCTTTTTTGCTTAATACAAGAGATTTGAAATTAGTTATACTTGTACTTTTGATACTTAAGTATGTTTTAGCAATTACATTTACTTTTGGTACTTACATAAGTATATTTAAAACCAAATACTTTTTTACTTTTACTCAAGTAGTATTCTACTGCGTGACTTTCACTTGACTTGAGTCATTTTACATTAAGGTATCTTTACTTTTACTCAAGTATGACAATTGGGTACGTTTTACATGAGTAAAATATGTCTCGTGAGTTCTATCTCTCTTCTACATCAGATTTGCTACCTTTCTGTTTACACTATCCTTGGATGTGATGTGACTAAAGCCACATTCCTGCTTCATGTGTGAGTGCAGCTATTAGCATACCGTAAATACCATAGTATACAGACAAACAAAATAAGGATAGCAATTCAAACTATACAAGAGCTTCTCATCTAAATATTGCACATACTGCAATGATTCACAGATGTGTGGATATTTTAAAAGCCTGTCATTTTAGGCTAATAGAGCAAAGATGCAGTCTTCTGGTATTACGGTAATGAAGGTAATTCTGGCAGGGACATGTGGTGTGGGAGAGCCTTTGTCCATATACGGCACCACTCAGCGGGGGGTATTTGGTGCAGACATCTACTACAGGTAGTGTTGGAGATATCTCTTAAAGAGATATTTGAATCTAGATCCGTATCTTTACACTACACAAGTATCTCCCCTGGACCTAGTTTGTGTCGTCAAAGTAGTGTAGTGTAAAGAGACCCTAAACCTTTAAAAAGCTGGACCATAGAGCTGCAGTATATGATGTAAGGGATTTTCCTTACACAATCCATCCCTGCAAAAAATCACTTAACAAAATGTAAAAAACTGAACAAAGAGATGCAGTCAGTTTCAGAATGGGTGTGAAGTAATAAACGTAGTCCTAAACATATCAAAAACTAAAAGCGTTGTGTTTGGGCCAAATCATTTGCTAAACCCTAAACCTCATCTAAATATTGTAATGCATAATGTGGCAATTGAGCAAGTTGAGGGGACAAAATTGCTTGGTGTAATCCTAGATTGTAAACTGACCTGGTCAAAAACATATTGATGCAACGGTAGCTAAAATGCGGAGAGGTCTGTCCTTGATAAAGCACTGCTCTGGTTTCTTGACATCCCAATCAACCAAACAAGTCCTACATACCCTAGTTTTATCATACTTGGACTAGTGCCCAGTTATATGTTCAAGTACCACAAAAAAGAACATAGGCAATTTACAGTCGGCCCAGAACAGAGCAGCACGGCTGGCCCTTATGTGTACAGGAAGGGCCAATATCAATAACATGAATGTCAACATCTCCTGGCTCAAAGTACAGGAGAGATTGACCGCATCGCAACGTGTCTTTGTAAGAGGTATTGACATGTTGAAAGCACTGAACTGTCTATCACACAGCTCAGACACCCAGACATATCCCACAAGACATGCCACCAGATGGCTCAACACAGTCCCCCAAGTCCAGAACAGACTCTGGGAAATGTGCAGTACTACATAGAGCCATGACCACATGGAACAATGTGGACTGTGAAAAGACAAACACACACACATTGTAAAAAACAGTTATGTTCTACATTTTGAATAATAATGTCTATTTATTGTTTGATATACTCTGTTTTTGTGTTTTGTTGTGATAAGAGCGTCTGCTAAATGACTTAAATGTAAATGTAATTGTTTTAACCCTGTTTGGACCTGAGGAAGAGTAACTTTTTTTTAAAACTAGGCAAGTCAGTTAATAAGAACAAATTCTTATTTTCAATGACAGCCTAGGAACAGTGGGTTAACTGCCTTGTTCAGGGGCAGAACAACAGATTTTTACCTTGTCAGCTCGGGGATTCAATCTTGCAACCTTTCAGTTACTAGTCCAACGCTCTAACCACTAGGCTACCTGCCGCCCCAAGCTTCTAATGGGGATCGTAATAAATACTATCCCCATTTGAAATATAGCGAAAAGGATAGTTAATCATTAAAGAGTTAAGATTAGGTGGATGTTAAACCTACTATACAAGGCTCACTTGCTAATCCTTCATTGCTCTTTCTCTTTCAAATCTCTTTTCATTAATTAGCTTAGTGCGGCTTAGTGAGAGAGATATCCAGACCCAACCACGGCTCCAGGAGAGATCAGCTCTGCCACCGTAATTAAATTCATAATGAGAGTCCAGAAATCAGTCAAGGACACAAGCACTAATGATGTCCCCTCCACCCCTCCACTTTTAGAAATGCTCCACCACAGAGGAATAGGGATATATATCCCCGTCGAATAAGATCTGTTGTGTCAGATGTGCCATTTCATTCAACCTCAACTGAACTATATGCTTACAGCTAGTAAGGGAATGTCCTTTTGCATTTAAAAGCCTATAGGCCAAGCTATGCCTTGGTTAGTCATTTGGTATGTCTTATTTACAAAATGTCTTTTTGGCGATTGGACGAATGACACGTCAAAATGTTGTCTATCATGCCCTTCTTAGAAGAAAAGCAAGTCCAAACTTTCCGGATCCTATGTGGGAGCAGTCCACTCCAAACAGTTTGTACACAGTTGTACTTCTTGGTGTTGGGCTTTGTCTGATGACTGAGTGCAGTGGGGCTGACTGGCTCACTAAACTGGAGATGTCACCATGGAGAGAGAGAAAGAGAGACACACCCACAGAGAGAGAAACACAGAGACAGAAGCAGAGAGAGAAACAGTGAGCGAGAGAGAGAGAAAGAGAGTGAGAGAGAGTGTGAGAGAGAGAGGCAGCATGGCCTTGCGATTGAGAAAGGTGGCCATAGGCTCTCAAGAGAAGACGGACTATGTGCACGCTGCCCACAAAATGAGGTGGAAACTGAGCAGCACTTCCTAACCTCCTGCTAAGTGTATGACCATATTAGAGACACATATTTCCCTCAGATTACACAGATCCACAAATAACTCCCATATCCTCTTAAGGATCGTACCCTTTTCGTAAAAAAAATTGTGCCTAAAATGGCATACCCAAATCTAACTGTCTGTAGCTCAGGACGTGAAGCAAGGATATGCATATTCTTGATTCAATTTGAAAGGAAACACTTCGAAGTTTGTGGAACTGGGAAATTAATGTGGAGAATATAACACATTAGATATGGTAAAAGATAATACAAACAAAAAAATCATGCGTTTTCAATTTTTTTTGTTCCACCATCTTTGAAATGCAAGAGGCCATAATATAATATTGCAGTTTAGGCGCAATTTAGATTTTGGCCATTAGATGGCAGCAGTGTGTGTGTGTAAAGTTTCAGATTGATCCAGTGAAGCATTGCAATACTGCACAGTATTTTGTATCAAGTCTGCCCAAATGTGCCAGATTGGTTAATTGACACATTTTCAAGTACATAACTATAGAGAACATACAAAAATTATATAGGAATACAACATTTAAGTTTATACAGTCCCAGGAATGTCATACATGATGGATCATTAGCTTATACACTAACTTTCACACATCTAGATGGACGGGTGGGGTGGGTGTGGAGCCAGAGACAGCAGGGGTTCAAACTGTAGAACCCAGTTCCTACATTTGAATATAAAAATTGATTTTATCAAGCAAAACTCTGCCACATTTTATCTCTGGGACCCTCAGGATGACAAATCAGAGCAAGATTACTGAATGTAAGTCAATTATTTACCTTCAGAGGTGAATGTATCAAACCAGTTGCCGTGATAAGTGTTTTGTTGTTATGCACTCTCCTCAAACAATAGTGTAATACCCTTGTTTGAACTAGGTATTGAGTTTATTCTTGTTGGAACCAAGTATGGAGTTTATTGGTTATAATTAATTGGAATTATATTTAACAGGTGATTGAATTGCTACTAAATTGTAATGTTAATGCATTTCTTTTTTTTTAGCTCCAACGTGCGCCAACGGGTTATTAAGCAAGCTTGAACTAATTTGGACACGGGTTGTGCGCGACTCGTTGGGGTTTATTGTTTTTATTTCTTTTGATGTTGTGCTATGAAAACGTAATAATACACATATTGAACCTTATGTATGTTGCATTGGTGGAGTCATGTAAAGTTTCAAATCTAATTTAATGCATGGGATAGCCTATCCTGATACAATAACAGAAACCTATACTCATTTCATCTGAAGTTAATACCCTATTGTCATCCCCCTAGATAGTTAACAATAATTGTCCCTCTCACCTAACATCCAATGCTGTTGAGATACTCTACGTAAGTTAATATTGAGAGAGTCAAATTCGAGCCTGGTGAGAGGATTATAATAGCATGGTATTTTTTCACTCTTATAACTACTGTAAAATGGACAGTGCAGTTAGATTAACAATAATTGAAGCTCTCTGCCCATATAAGACATGTATACGTCCTGGAAAGTTTGCTGTTACTTACAACGTCATTCTAGTCACAGTAGCGCATGTTAGTGCACGTTAGCATCAATATAGGGACCCCGATCCCATAGAAGATATCTATCCCATAGAGTAAATACCACAGTGTGCCATCAAAGCAGCAACATTTGCACAGCGTTACAATTTTTAAAAATTTGACCTTTATTTAACTAGGCAAGTCAGTTAAGAAAAAAATCTTATTTTCAATGACGGCCTAGGAACAGTGGGTTAACTGCCTGTTCAGGGGCAGAACAACAGATTTGGACCTTGTACCTTGTCAGCTCAGGGGTTTGAACTTGCAACTTGCAACCTTCCGGTTACTAGTCCAACGCTCTAACCAATAGGCTACCCTGCCACTCCCACAACACTGTATATAGACATAATATGACACTACTGTTCATTTTTATTGTTTATTATCTAGTTCACTTGCTTTGGCAATGTTAACATATGTTTCCCATGCTAATAAAGCACTTGAATTGAAATGTGTGTGTGTGTGAGAGAGAGAGCGAGAGAGAGAGAGATAGAGAGAGCTGCCAGGGCACTGAACTCTATTCACTAGTAATCCGCTGCATTCCGACGGCTGCATAGCCTCTCCTAAACACCCCTCCACCCATAGACAGCTGGACTAAGACCAGCTGACTGGTTGCTATGTCAACCTCTTGTACCCTTTCATCCTGAAACAAATCGGGCTGACCACAACAATCCCCCTTTAATCCAATCCTCAGTCTGCCAGTCCAAAGTCATAGACTAAGGGCCCAGACATTTTAGATAGCCTGTTTTTGAGCTGTGGTTCTGCTCACACCAGTCATTAATTGTATCATTAGACAATTCCAATTCCAATGCTCCACTTTCTACAACAAGGTAATGACATCTCTACAGACCCAAACAAATTGACAATAAGACAGACTCCTTGCTTTCATTTACATTCTTCCTGCTCTATCCCAAACCTCTCTGTTGGTCTGGTTGCTGGGGAAACAACTCTGCTGATCCACTCGCCAGACAGAAAGGAAATCGATAGAAGGCTATATCTAGCATTACTCCTCACTAGTCTTCAGAGGCTGGTTATAGAAGTGCTGGAGCACTAACATCAGTCTTGCATTGCCACAATACAATACTATAATGGCTCTATGTTTCCTTGAAAAGACAGACAAATATAAGAAATTCTCTCTGCATATTTTTTTTCTTCCCTGCCGAGAAGTGATAATGACTTCTTCTTGATCTCCTCATCTCGCACATGGGAAGTGCGACTCTGGTAATCGCACTTCCGAACTATTGATATCTCCTCTTTACACGTTGGCTTCTTTTTCCACTCTCCACATCACCACGACAACCGCCTGCTGTCAGCAAAAAACAAAGACTTAACTAAGATTAGGAAAACACACACTGTGGGGATGGAAATATAACAGCCAGTCAGTGAATTGGGAAAACAAACTAAAGTCCAATATGTACGCTGCTCAAGAAGCCCCCTGCCTGCGTAAATTGTAAAGCGTGTGGATAGGATATAAAACTCCCAGACCATCCGTTTCTCATTCTTGGAAAATCAAAGGCTTCTGTATGAATCAGTGTCTTTTCTACAAGAATATAATGGCCCCTTTTAGCTCAATTTGTACCTCAGCATGAGGTCCCGAGAGGGATTTATATGAGAGATATAGAGGAAGACCAATCCTAGTGTAATCATCAATTATGCATCTGACACACTGGGCATAAATTTCACTCCTCTGGTCCATCAGTGGTCAGACCCCTGAGGGTGAACAACAAAGCTTTAGGACAGCAGTTCAATCTGGGAGTTTCAAATCCTTGCCAATTGGTTATCACAGTACAGCTCAATCTTTCAATCTGGGGCCAATCGGAAATGGTATGCATAGTGCAAAAAGTATATTGTGCCAAAAATAGTGCACTCTGTAGGAAATAGGGCTCCATTTTGGACCGAGCCTGGGTGTCCCAGATCCTAGCCGAAGGGTCATCATGACAAGCCTCAAGCTCCTGCCCGCACAGACACTCACATACACTTACTGCACTCTCACACAGTGACTAGCTCTCCAAAGACAACGCTACATTTTCTCAGACCAAACAAATCCCTGAGATGTTTTCATTTGTCTCACCAGCAAGCCAGCATGACGCATCTGTTGCTCCTTCCGTAAACACACTGGCCTGTAAAAGCTTTCCACTCAACTTCTCTACTGCTCTGCCTGGTCTGGTAGTATGGTATTTCTTTGAAAATCAAGGTTCGTCAGGATGAAATTAAAACAGATGGCCACTTCAACAGATGTGAGACAACTCATGAACACATTTGACATCTTGATATCCATTATGATGCGCATTGTTGCTTGTTGAACCATTCCGTTACAGTACCATAAGAATGTACAATGATTGTTACTTCATTTATATGTAAATAATGTTCACTCATTTCACTACAATGTAGCTCAGGGTTACAAGTAAGAGATTAGACCAGTCAGAGGGGTCAGGGTGTGGTCTCTAGCGGTTAAAGGTTAAAAACACATTCTGGGTTCATTTCACTGCCATTGCATCCCCTTGTCTCTGTCAGATACGGATGACTCACATATGACAGTATGTAACATTAATATATTCATAATGGATGTTATTGTGCTGTCTAGTGTGCGATTCCGCTGCCTGCCATCACAAATGGGTTTCCACCATCCAGACAAGTGCTTCCAAAGCGGCCTACATGTGCCTCCAATTCTGTACTGTGATGGACACTCTCCTCCATGCTAGCTTTTACCCTCTCCCCCACCCTAGCGTGAAAGGTCGGGGGCTCTGGGACTGCCACTACAACAACAGATACTTTCAGCTTTTTCACAAATGTTGTTCAAAGTCTACGCACACACAAAACCACACCCACGGACTCCTCTGGGACATATATAGAGGGACTCACTCTCATGTTAATCTAATTTCAACTCTGACAAACTAGTTACATTAAATCTACTGATCTGGAACCAGACCTCTCAATAGGAAAGTAAGACGAAACAAAATGTGTAGCAGAATCTACACTACACCATCTAATTTACAAGAAAGGGTAGCGTAATAGCATCAGAACATTGTTTTCACAGCTGAACCATTTCATTCTATTCCACAGCCATTCCATGGTCTGAATATCCTCATCTTTCACACCGGTTTCACTAAACTACATCTCCCACAGAAATGCTACAATCATTCTTTTTCACAGTAACAGACTGACAGAGAGCAAAGTCAATTATTTGGGGTTAGTGTCCAAATCCATCCCTCCCACCCCAATCACTCCCCTTCATGGTTTAACCTTGTGTTTAACGGACCTTGTTACAACTCTCTGTCTCTACTCAAGTGCTGCATTAAATGGAGTGTCCAAGTTATTTTGGCACCGACCGCCTGTATCTCTGCATTTGATAACCGGAAGAGAAGGGCATGTCACAGCCAATTGTTAAACGGCCCTGATTCTGTTCTGCAGCTTCCATGTCTGCTAATGAAAATAACTTGACAACAACCACATTAATCACACTGGTAATGAATCCCAGTTAACATATTTGTTATGTGACTACTTAAAGGAGGACCTTAATTGGATACATTCAAGCTGCAGATTTGAACTGTTCCAGCTTATCCTGTTTCTTGGTCCATCGATTATTGTGTTGGATTTAAACTCCTCTCCCCATGAACACCTGGGAAGATCTACCACCGGAGAAAACCTCTCACTGAAAAAGGAAAGCATTTGTTTGTGAATGTAAATATATCAACCTATTGCTGTACATTTGAATGTAAAGTAAACAAGAACTCACAGGAAGTTGCAACACCGTGATAACATTAGAATGCTATATATCAACTCTGGGAGTACTCTAACAAACAAGTGAAACAGTTTAGGGTTATTCTTCAAGTTGCCAAGCACTAGTGACACTCTAAATCTCTAAAGGTTGGTGAGGTTCAGCATGGCCAAATGTTGTTTGTTTACCCAGCTCAAACAGGGCCTCAATGACCTCTCACCTCTGTCCTCTAACCCCTGACCCCTACCCACCCCCGACTGAAAATCACTTCTCCAGAAGGACTCTGGTCAGAGCCTGTGGAATCCTGCCACATTACTTTTCACCAGCCGGCGCATTCTGAAAGGTGAACCCTGACCTCTCCTCCAATAGGAATGTTCCACCATGTTCCCCACAGAATGAACTGAGTGTGGCATTTAGCACACGGCTCCCAGGGAGGGAGTTCCGGCAGAGACTGCAGCAGACCCCGGCAGAGACAAGGACAAATGAGTTACTCAGAGAAAGTGCAAGGTCACAAGATAGTGCTGTTCATTATAGTCACTATGTTATGCAACAAGTCAGAATGGACTGAGGGGAGACCAGAGCTCAGCTTAAATGATTTGGACAAAGTCTTAAAAACAATAAAAACATGGTTTAAAAGGTGTTTTTGTGTTTGCAGCTTGGCTTTTAACAATAGAAACAAAGTGAGCGAAGATTGCATCGATTTCCAAAGGGAATGCTGAGGTGGTGAAAAGATACACAGTATTCAGTGATATGTACTGGATCTTTCTTTTTGGAAATGCTGTCGAACCAAAGTGTACTGCAGCCGGAAAATCTCAGTTTAATTTCTTATATTAAGGTCACACAGGCTTTGATGCAAACACATCACTTCAAACTCAGCGTACATCATGAGATTATGACAGTTTAGTCTTTGTGGAGCCATTTCAACACACTTTGGTTACACGTGGAGAAATGTTTCAATGTCTGTCATAAGCTAAATGCTAAACATGCCATTTTTCGATAAGAAATAACTGCTCAGCAGAAAATTGACATTGGGAACAAAAATTGTTTAAAATGTG
The DNA here is from genome assembly GCF_034236695.1 of Oncorhynchus nerka. Taxonomy (NCBI): domain Eukaryota; kingdom Metazoa; phylum Chordata; class Actinopteri; order Salmoniformes; family Salmonidae; genus Oncorhynchus; species Oncorhynchus nerka. The sequence continues at coordinate 48,910,089 of NC_088398.1, read as the reverse complement.
TGATGAAAATTTGTGTGAAAAGTGCTATAAGAAACAAAGGGGCAGGGACTGTCCTTACAGAACATTTTCTAGAAGTGGAACAATTGTTTAGCAATGGTTTGTCTATGTAAACGGATTCAATGCACTAAAGTGAGTCTGGCTTAGATTTAAGACTGGAGTGAGGTCAGTGAAGCTCGTTCAGAAATAGATCTTTCATTCAGTCAGGAGGGAAAATACGTTAGAACAAAGGTTCCTGTTGTAAACCACACACCTGGCAAGGCAACTGATCAAAGCACTAGAGTTCAGGCCCAGGTGTGAGACAATAAGGCAATAAACCTATCAGACTGGACAGATTTACGAACAAACGTGCTGTGTGTTGATGTGTGTGTGTGTGTGTGTGCCTGCGTGTGTATGTATCATAGTCGGTGAGTAGGTGTACTTTCTGCAGCAGTAGACAGCTTGTCTGCTTGTGAAAGTCAGTGAACCAGGCAGAACAGAGAGTGGCTACAGACATGAACCAACCCACTGTGACTGCTGCAGTTCCTGCCAATGGGCTGGACCTCACGTCACCTTGCCTCTGGGTGACCTGCTCCAAACACAATTCGCCACAATGCTCTAAGTCTGTCTGCCACGTTTCAAACTACGTTGCAGGTTGTTCCACAGGGACATGGATGAAGTCATACTGTACACATCAAAGGGACATCTGGTCATAGGTCATGTACAGTACATAGATGGAGCTGCAGGTCAGAGGAGGAAAGGACATCACTCCATGTTGGGAAGACAAAATTGTCAAAGATTGTCAAAGATAAGGCAAACAACATTAATAAGTGTGTAAACACAAGAATATTATAAACTGCTGTATCTTCTTTCAGATAGACTACTGGAGAATCCATACCAATTGAGGCCTCTCCATCTGTGCACACCTTGGCTGTTACGGATGGGAACACTGCTGTCATTCATGACCAGTTATATTTCACCCAATCTGCTGCTTATCTTGCAGTCACATCTATGTCATTGGAGGAGAGATTAGGGAGAGAGGCGAAAGACAGGGAAAGAGATAGTGGTGCAGTGCGTTCCTGAGGTGTATTTGATACACATTCACATAAAAATTATATGGACAAATGTTTTCTTATTTGAGTTGAACTACCATTGTTTCTCTGACAAGTTATGCTAAAATGAGGTGCTACTGCAAATCCTTATAAAATCCAAATCCCGTTCACAATTAGTGAAGCTAGTAGACTATAGTAGAGTATCAACTAAACTGGCCAAGCATAAGAAAGTTGACCAAATAGGATATGTGTCCATTTCAATGAATGAATAGGTGCTTGCTGCTTGGTGTAGACCGTCATGAAAATGGGATTCCTCTATAAAGGCTTTCATTTTAACTGAGACCCCTCTGTCTTTCATCAAGATGTAAAGGACACCATCAACCCTTAGCAAACTAGAGAAAAATAAACATTTTATTTTCTTGTAGTAGAAGTAACAGAGGAAAACAGTGATTTGAAACCAAAACACTTGAAAATTCTGTTGGTAAGAAGTGTGGATAAGTCAACAGAGATAACAGTAGACAATAGACACTGACTCAACTATAGCCACTTTAATAATGGGAATTGATGGAAATTGATGCAAAATATATCACTAGCCACTTTAAACAATGCTACTTAATATAATGTTTACATACCCTTAATTACTCATCTCATATGTATATGTATATACTGTACTCTATATCATCTACTGCATCTTTATGGAATACATGTATCACTAGCCACTTTAAATTATGCCACTTTGTTTACATACCCTACATTACTCATCTCATATGTATATACTGTACTTGATACCATCGACTGCATCTTGCCTATGCCGTTCTGTACCATCACTCATTCATATATCTTTATGTACATATTCTTTATCCCTTTACACTTGTGTGTATAAGGTAGTAGTTTTGGAATTGTTAGGTTAGATTACTCGTTGGTTATTACTGCATTGTCGGAACTAGAAGCACAAGCATTTTGCTATGCTCGCATTAACATCTGCTAAACATGTGTATGTGACAAATACATTTGATTTGATTTGATTTAGACAATACACATCTGTACCAGTCTGAGGAAGAATGAGGAAGGACTGAAATAAATCAGGAAAGTGAGAGAGCGAGACAGAGTGAGTGGGAGAAGAGGAGCGGAAGAAAACAGTGGCAACTAAGAGTCTGCTTCATTTCCATGTGAAAGAAGTTTCCCTGCTTGGCCCAGCAAGACTCATGGAAGGAAATCATTTTTGCCTCAGCTGTTGCTGGGCGCCGACTCAGTGAGAAATGAGGCAGGGCACGACACTACTGGGGTGTGTATCCCCCACACACACACACACACACACAAACTCCAAAATCCCCCTCCTGTTGCACCAACCCAACCATTCATACCCACCCACTCATTCCCCTCTGCCTCCACTGCAGTCATCCTTATCACTACCAACCAACTCATAAGACTGGTCAATACAATTTCAATTCCAATATAAGGCACTCTCAGGCTTTCCCAATAGGAGGTGAAGGTGGTACAATAAATTGAGGAATAAGGACACTTCAGATGACAAAGTGTGGCTCGTATTTTCACCCAGCAAGAGCAAGAAGTCCGATTGAAATGTATTAAGCTGCTGAGCTTGCCTACCGGGTGCAGAAAGTGCAGCAGTATGAGCACTTTAACCTGTTCTGTACCCTCACACACATATCCGAACACACCAAAACACATTGACAGCACAACCATAAAGGAGAATCCTCCCCTCTCCTTCTTGTACATTTAATTTGTAGGTTCAGTGTGCACTTTAGCTGAGTGACCAGCCTCTGCCCCAGCCGATGACTGATGTTCCCAGTCAGCCATGTTGATCGGCCGCTTCCTTATTCAACGTTTGACAGGGTCCTTTTTGTCACCAGATGAAATGTATTATTCATCCACACATTGGCCCGGAGGGAAGGACAGGAGCAGAATAGATACTGATTTCCCAGTGTGTGTGTGTGTGGGGTTGAGAGGAGTGTTGGTGCTAAGATGGATGTGCTGTAATGCTAGCTTTTGTCCATAGCGTAGTGTTAGCACAAGGTGCTAAGATGAATGGGTTGTAATGCTAGCTTTTGTCCATAGCGTAGTGTTAGCATAAGGTGCTAAAATGAATGGGCTGTAATGCTTGCCTGTGTTAGCACATGTCCCAGAAGCCTCTTCTCTCACCATATAGAGGCATGATTCCCAGAGCACAGCTTTGTGCACGACTCTCTGACAGACTAAACTGGAAACCAGAAGAAAACATCATTCACTCTCCTCACTGAAAACACTGCAGTGGGATCTCCAAGTAGAAGGAGAGTCAAAAACATGGATGTAGTCTAATATGAATGCACACATACGCACACATACATGCCCATATAAAAAAGTACTATATAGTACATTGGTCTTAATACTGTCGTATTACTATATTTACATACTATTGCATTCACATAACCTGTAGGTCAAATCAAATCAAATTTTATTTGTCACATACACATGGTTAGCAGATGTTAATGCGAGTGTAGCGAAATGCTTGTGCTTCTAGTTCCGACAATGCAGTAATAACCAACAAGTAATCTAACTAACAATTCCAAAACTACTGTCTTATACACAGTGTAAGGGGATAAAGAATATGTACATAAGGATATATGAATGAGTGATGGTACAGAGCAGCATAGGCAAGATACAGTAGATGGTATCGAGTACAGTATATACATATGAGATGAGTATGTAAACAAAGTGGCATAGTTAAAGTGGCTAGTGATACATGTATTACATAAGGATGCAGTCGATGATATAGAGTACAGTATATACGTATGCATATGAGATGAATAATGTAGGGTAAGTAACATTATATAAGGTAGCATTGTTTAAAGTGGCTAGTGATATATTTACATCATTTCCCATCAATTCCCATTATTAAAGTGGCTGGAGTTGAGTCAGTGTCAGTGTCAGTGTGTTGGCAGCAGCCACTCAATGTTAGTGGTGGCTGTTTAACAGTCTGATGGCCTTGAGATAGAAGCTGTTTTTCAGTCTCTCGGTCCCAGCTTTGATGCACCTGTACTGACCTCGCCTTCTGGATGATAGCGGGGTGAACAGGCAGTGGCTCGGGTGGTTGATGTCCTTGATGATCTTTATGGCCTTCCTCTAACATTGGGTGGTGTAGGTGTCCTGGAGGGCAGGTAGTTTGCCCCCGGTGATGCGTTGTGCAGACCTCACTACCCTCTGGAGAGCCTTACGGTTGAGGGCGGAGCAGTTGCCGTACCAGGCGGTGATACAGCCCGCCAGGATGCTCTCGATTGTGCATCTGTAGAAGTTTGTGAGTGCTTTTGGTGACAAGCCGAATTTCTTCAGCCTCCTGAGGTTGAAGAGGCGCTGCTGCGCCTTCTTCACGATGCTGTCTGTGTGAGTGGACCAATTCAGTTTGTCTGTGATGTGTATGCCGAGGAACTTAAAACTTGCTACCCTCTCCACTACTGTTCCATCGATGTGGATAGGGGGGGTGTTCCCTCTGCTGTTTCCTGAAGTCCACAATCATCTCCTTAGTTTTGTTGACGTTGAGTGTGAGGTTATTTTCCTGACACCACACTCCGAGGGCCCTCACCTCCTCCCTGTAGGCCGTCTCGTCGTTGTTGGTAATCAAGCCTACCACTGTTGTGTCGTCCGCAAACTTGATGATTGAGTTGGAGGCGTGCGTGGCCACGCAGTCGTGGGTGAACAGGGAGTACAGGAGAGGGCTCAGAACGCACCCTTGTGGGGCCCCAGTGTTGAGGATCAGCGGGGAGGAGATGTTGTTGCCTACCCTCACCACCTGGGGGCGGCCCGTCAGGAAGTCCAGTACCCAGTTGCACAGGGCGGGGTCGAGACCCAGGGTCTCGAGCTTGATGACGAGCTTGGAGGGTACTATGGTGTTGAATGCCGAGCTGTAGTCGATGAACAGCAGTCGATGAACAACAGTGCCTTCAGAAAGTATTCAGATTTTCTTATGTTACAGCCTTATTCTAAAATGGATTAAATTCAACAATTTCCTCAGCAATCTACACACAATGCCCCATAATGATAAAGCAAAAACAGGTTTTTATAAAAAAAAAAAATCTATAAAGATAAATCAAAACAGAAATATTTTATTTACATAAGTATTCAGACTCGAAATTGAACTCAGGTGCATCCTGTTTCCATTGATCATTCTTGAGATGTTTCTACAACTTGATTGGAGTCCACCTGTGGTCAATTCAATTGATTGGACATGATTTGGAAAGGCACACACCTGTCTATATAAGGTCCTACAGTTGTCAGTGCCTGTCAGAGAAAAAAAACAAGCCATGAGGTTGAAGTAATTGTCCGTAGAGCTCAGAGACAGGATTGTGTCGAGGCACAGATCTGGGGAATGGTACCAAAAAATGTCTGCAGCATTGAAGGTCCCCAAGAACACAGTGGCCTCCATCATTCTTAAATGGAAGAAGTTTGAAACCAACGAGACTCTTCCTAGACCTGGCCGCTCGGCCAAACAATCGGGGGAGAAGGACCTTGGTCAGGGAGGTGACCAAGAACCCAATGTTCACTCTGACAGAGCTCTAGAGTTCCTCTATGGAGATAGGAGAACCTTCCAGAAGGACAACGATCTCTGCAGCACTCCACCAATCATGCCTTTATGGTAGAGTGGCCAGACGGAAGCCACTCCTCAGTAGAAGGCACATGACAGCCTTCTTGGAGTTTGCCAAAGGGCACCTAAAGACTCTCAGGCCATGAGAAACAAGTTTCTCTGGTCTGATGAACCAAGATTGAACTCGTTGGCCTGAATGTCAAGCTTCACGGCTGGAGGACACCTGGCACAATCCCTACGGTGAAGCATGGTGGTGGCAGCATCATGCTGTGGATATGTTTTTCAGCGGCAAGGACTGTGAGACTAGTCAGGATTAAGGCAAAGATGAACGGAGTAAAGTACAGAGAGATTCTTCATGAAAACCTGCTCCAGAGTGCTTAGGACCTCAGACTGGGATGAAGATTCACCTTCCAACAGTAGTTGCTTCAGGACAAGTCTCTGAATGTCCTTGGGTGGCCCTGCCAGAGCCCGGACTTGAACCCAATCTGACGTCTCTGGAGAGACCTGAAAATAGGTGTGCAGCAAGGCTCCCCATCCATCTTGGCAGAGCTTGAGAGGATCTGCAGAGATTAATGGGATTAACTCTCCAAATACAGGTGTGCCAAGCTTGTAGCGTAATACCCAAGAAGACTAGATGCTGTAATCACTGCCAAAAGTGCTTCAACAAAGTACTGAGTAAAGGGTCTGAATACTTATGTAAATGTGATAGTTTATTTTATTTTCCAAGGCACTGTAGGGAGGTAGGTAGGTAGGACTGGGGTCTGAACAGGTAATTCAATGCTTCTGCTCTTTAATATAATCTGTAAGAACACAATATGTTCTACATTTGGCATGTATGTTTCTCCCCCCCACGCACACGTACACCACACACACTGCATTTCCCATTAATCCTGATGCCAATCGAGAGGATTAAACGGTAGAGTGGGGGTGCCGTAGAGTTTACCCAAGACTTGCAGTCAGGGCTCTGTAAACACTTCATCCTCCCCCTGTGGCTCGGCGTGATTTGTACCTCCAGCCTTGACAGACTAGACTAGATGCCCTTGGCCATGTCTGGGAGTGTGCAGGCTGTAAGCCAATGGAGGCTGCTGGTTTGATACCATTCAATTCACTCCATTCCAGCCATTATACCCCGTTCCAGACATTATTATGAGTCGTCCTCCCTTCAGCAGCCTCCACTGCAGTCAGCCATGTTGCGTGTGGAGAGAGAGAGAGAGAGAGAGAGAGAGAGAGAGAGAGAGAGAGAGAGATCACACTTACACTTACTGGCCTGATGCCAAACAACATTGGACACTTTATGGAACACAAAGCATTCACTATATCATCCTGGAATATCCAAGGCCTGAGGTCATCTGCCTTTGGCCTAAAGAGAAGGAACCCGGACTTCACCAAAGAAATCGGTAATACAGACATTGTCATCCTGCAAGAAACCTGGTATAGAGGAGACGGACCCACTGGTTGTCCTCTAGGTTACAGAGAGATGATAGTCCCAGCCACCAAACTACCAGGTGTGAAACAGGGAAGGGACTCAGGGGGTATGCTAATTTGGTATAGAGCAGACCTAACTCACTCCATTAAATTAACCAAAACAGGAACATTTGGTTAGAAATTCAAAAGGAAATGATCTTAACAGAGAAAAATGTCCTCCTGTGTGCTACCTAAATCCCCCCACTAGAATCCCCATACTTTAATGAAGACAGCTTCTCCACCCTGGAGGGGGAAAATAATCATTTCCAGGCCCAGGGACATGTACTAGTCTGTGGTGACCTAAATGCCAGAACCGGACAAGAACCTCACACCCTCAGCACACAGGGGGACAAACACCTGCCTGCAGGTGACAGCATTCCCTCCCCCATATGCCCCCTAGGCACAACTATGACAACATAACCAACAAAAACGGATCACAACTCCTGCAGCTCTGTCGCACGCTGGGTATGTACATAGTCAATGGAAGGCTTCGAGGGGACTTCTATGGTAGGTACACCTATAGCTCATCTCTTGGCAGTAGCACTGTAGACTACTTTATCACTGACCTCAACCCAGAGTCTCTCAGAGCGTTCACAGTCAGCCCACTGACAACCCTATCAGACCACAGCAAAATCACAGTCTACTTGAATAGAGCAATACTCAATCATGAGGCAACAAAGCCAAAGGAACTGAGTAACATTAACAAATGCTATAGATGAAAGGAATGCAGTTTTGAACCCTACCAAAAAACAATTAGGCAACAACAAATTCAATCCCTTATAGACAATTTCCTGGGATAAAATGTTCCACTGTAATAGTGAAGGTGTAAAGTGAAGGTGTAAACCTGGCAGTAGAAAATCTTAACAGTATATTTGACCTCTCAGCTTCCCTATCAAATCTAAAAATCTCAAATAAAAAAACGAAGAAAACAACAACAATGACTAATGGTTTGATGAAGAATGCAAAAATCTATGAAAGAAATTGAGAAACCTGTCCAACCAAAAACATAGAGACCCGGAAAACCTGAGTCTACGCCTCCACTATGGTGAATCACTAAAACAATACAGCAATACATAACTGAAAAAGAAGGAACAGCATGTCAGAAATCAGCTCAATATAATTGAAGAATCTATAGACTAACCACTTCTGGGAAAATTGGAAAAACACGAAACAAACATCAACACAAAGAATTATTTATCCAAAATGGAGATGTATGGGTAAACCACTTCTCCAATCCTTTTGGCTCTATAACAAAGAATAAAGAGCAAAAACATATACATGATCAAATACAAATCTTAGAATCAACTATTAAAGACTTCCAGAACCCACTGGATTCTCCAATTACCTTGAATGAGCTATAGAACAACATAAAAATCCTCCAACTCAAAAAGGCATGTGGTGTTGATGGTATCCTTAATGAAATTATCAAATATACAGACAACACATTCCAATTGGCTATACAAAAACTCTTTAACATCATCCTTAGCTCTGGCATCTTCCCCAATATTTGGAACCAAAGACTGATCACCCCAATCCACAAAAGTAGAGACAAATTTGACCCCAATAACTACCGTGGGATATGCGTCAACAGTAACCTTGGAAAAATCCTCTGCATTATCATTAACAGCAGGCTCGTACATTTCCTCAATGAAAACAATGCACTGAGCAAATGTGAAATTGGCTTTTTACCAAATTACCGTACAACAGACCATGTATTCACCCCGCACACCCTAATTGACAACCAAACAAACCAAAACAAAGGCAAAGTCTTCTCATGCTTTGTTGATTTAAAAAAAGCCTTCGACTCAATTTGGCATGAGGGTCTGCTATACAAATTTATGGAAAGTGGTGTTGGGGGTAAAACATACGACATTATAAAATCCATGTACACAAACAACAAGTGTGCGGTTAAAATTGGCAAAAAACACACACATTTCTTCCCACAGGGCCGTGGAGTGAGACAGGGATGCAGCTTAAGCCCCACCCTCTTCAACATATATATCAACGAATTGGCGCGGGCACTAGAACAGTCTGTAGTACCTGGCCTCACCCTACTAGAATCTGAAGTCAAATGTCTACTGTTTACTGATGATCTGGTGCTTCTGTCAGCAACCAAGGAGGGCCTACAGCAGCACCTAGATATTCTGCACAGATTCTGCCAGACCTGGGCCCTGACAGTAAATATCAGTAAGACCAAACTAGTGGTGTTCCAAAAATGGTCCAGTCGCCAGGACTACAAATACAAATTCCATCTAGACACCATTGCCCTAGAGCACACAAAAAACTATACATACCTTGGCCTAAACATCAGCGGCACAGGTAACTTCCACAAAGCTGTGAACGATCTGAGAGACAGGGCAAGAAGGGCATTCTATGCCATCAAAAGGAACATAAAATTCAAACATACCAATTAGGATCTGGCTAAAAATACTTGAATCAGTCATAGAGCCCATTGCCCATTATGGTTGTGAGGTCTGGGGTCCGCTCACCAACCAAGACTTCACAAAATGGGACAAACACTAAATTGAGACTCTGCATGCAGAATTCTGCAAAAATATTCTCAGTGTACAATGTAGAACACCAAATAATGCATGCAGAGCAGAATTAGGCCGATACGCACTAATGATCAAAATCCAGAAAAGAGACGTTAAATTTTACAACCACCTAAAAGGAAGCGATTCCCAAACCTTCCATAACAAAGCCATCACCTACAGAGAGATGAACCTGGAGAAGAGTCCCCTAAGAAAGCTGGTCCTGGGGCTCTGTTCACAAACACAAACACACCCCACAGAGCCCCATCACAGCAGCACAATTAGACCCAACCAAATCATGAGAAAACAAAAAGATAATTACTTGACACATTGGAAAGAATTAACAAAAAAACAGAGCAAGCTAGAATTATATTTGGCCCCAAACAGAGAGTACACAATGGCAGAATACCTGACCACTGTGACTGACCCAAATTTAAGGAAAGCTTTGACTATGTACAGACTCAGTGAGCATAGCCTTGCTATTGAGAAAGGCCGCCGTAGGCAGACATGGCTCTCAAGAGAAGACAGGCTATGTGCACACTGCCCACAAAATGAGGTGGAAACTGAGCTGCACTTCCTAACCTCCTGCCCAATGTATGACCATATTAGAGAGACATATTTCCCTCAGATAACACAGATCCACAAAGAATTCGAAAACAAATCCAATTTTGATAAACTCCCATATCTACTGGGTGAAATTCCACAGTGTGCCATCACAGCAGCAAGATTTGTGACCTGTTACCACAAAAAAAGGGCAACCAGTGAAGATCAAACACCATTGTAAATACAACCCATATTTATGCTTATTTAATTTCCCATGTGTACTTTAACCATTTGTACATTGTTACAACACTGTATATATACAGTATATATAATATGACATTTGTAATGCCTTTATTGTTTTGAAACTTCTGTATGTGTAATGTTTACTGTTCATTTTTATTGTTTATTTCACTTTTGTATATTATCTACCTCACTTGCTTTGGCAATGTTAACACATGTTTCCCATGCCAATAAAGCCCCTTGAATTGAGAGAGAGAGAGAGATGGGGAGGGGGAAAGAGATGGTGGAGAGAGAGATGGGGAGGGGGAGAGAGAGAGATGGGGGGGAGAGAGAGAGAGAGAGAGAGATGGTGCTGCCTGCATGACCATTCATACCGTGTGACTCAGCAGCTATCTGTCAGACCCGAAAAGGTCATGGACAAATTAACTGGTGAGAAGACTAGTGGTCGCTGGGCCTTGACAGATGATGTTTGCTTAAACACCCGGCTGGCTGTATCCTGGCCACCTCACCCCTTCTCACCCCTTCCCATCCCCCTTTGCTGTGCCTGTTTGCTCCAAATGCTAATTTCACCCAAAGTGTTCTCAGCCTCTGTCAGTTTCGCTGGCTGTTCTGCCTGCACCAGCACATTAGTATTTTAATTGAGGAGGCTGTGTGGTTGTGCATGGTGGTGTGTGTGTGTGAGTGCGTGTGCATTCAATCTATCCATTGTCTTTGTCTGCATTCATTACCTGTTACCTGTGTCAACTCAGCAGTTTACAGAATATTACAAACTAATGTTAGTGACTGCCACCAATCTAAACACCATTTAGTCTTCAGTTGGTCAACGGCAAGTTAAAACTACACCAGTCCAGCTCAGTAAAATAACTTAGCATTCAAACATCACACCACATCTAGTTCAACAGATCATTGTCCCTTACCAGTGTCCATACTAATAGTGTGTACTTAACCAGGGGCGGCCCTAGCTTTTTGGGGGTCCTAAGAGAGATTTGGTGGACCCCTTCTTGACGGCAGAGAGATTTTTATTTTTTTGTACATTTCCTGTAATTCTTTCCACACACACACTTGTGCATGCATACATCATACAGTGTTTATATTGGCTTCTGAACACACACACACACACACACACACACACACACACACACACTGACCTACATATACCATGCAGGGACAACCCAAATAATACGTGTTTTATCACCCCTGCAGGACATAATGCAGCTGAGAAAACATGCAGTCACAAGAGTCGTTGTGTTGGCACAGTCACATAGCCACATATCTACAGTACACACACACCAGGGATAATGGTTTTCCATGTGCTATCAGACAGGGTCATGGAAAAAAAATGTTTCTGAATGAAGTAATGCAATTGAGGAACAAAGGAATGAGGCAATGACGGAATGCTCCCAGCCAGCAGCATACCACCCTGCATCCCACTGCTGGCTTGGCTCTGGAGCTAATAAGCAGGGTTGGTCCTGGTCAGTCCCTGGATGGGAAACCAGATGGTGCTGGAAGTGGTGTTGTAGGGGCAGTAAGGGGCTCTCTTCCCTCTGGTCTAAGGAAAGCCCAATGCCCCAGGGCAGGGAAGGGGACGTAGCCCTGCTTAAGGGCCTGTCATTTGGATGAGATGTTACAGTTTTTTACAATTGCTTACACACTAAAATTGAACTTTTCCCACAATTAGCAAAACCTTACACTCAAGGAGCAAAACACAAGGCTAGATTTGCACAACTGTAAGCACATTGTCAGCTTCACACTATTTGCAAAACATTACACACAGTGATTTGCAAAACACTAAACACATGATGTCACTTCCTTGCAATTCCAAAACACTGACTGTCAAATTACCACACCTATGAGCCAATCTGTTAAACACAGCCATCAGGTGCACAAACACATGATTGCTAAATTGTAGACACACCAATCAGGTTTAAGCACTATAAAAATGCAGCAGTTAGGTTCACCTGCCTTCAACCAAAATGGAAGGAGTCAGAAGAAGAGTGAGGGTGAGAGGAGGAGTACACAGAGGAGGAGAAGGAGGTAGAGGAAGAGGCAGAAATATCATTGTCCACAGGGCTATAATCAATGTCCCAGGGCAACGTGGGGGTAACATCACCCTTTGCGCTGCCATTTCACAGCATGGGGTTGTCCTCCGTCATGCCAAAATGGGCCCTTACAACACACCTCACATTCTCGCATTTTTGGCCCGATTGCACCACATCGTCACAGCAGGTAATGAAATGCACCAGATGCAATACACGGTCATCTGGGACATTGTGTCATTCCACCTCTGCTTTGGTCCAGAACTGGTTTCTACACCATCCACAGTTGACAGTACTATACCTTCCACCATACTCTCTGTTTCTAAACCTTATCGAAGAGTTGTTCTCTGCATGGCGGTGGAAGGTTTACGATCTCCAACCCCAGGCTCAGGTAGCCCTCATTCAGGCCAGGAAGGTTTACGATCTCCAGCCCCAGGCTCAGGTAGCCCTCATTCAGGCCAGGAAGGTTTACGATCTCCAGCCCCAGGCTCAGGTAGCCCTCATTCAGGCCAGGAAGGTTTACGATCTCCAGCCCCAGGCTCAGGTAGCCCTCATTCAGGCCAGGAAGGTTTACGATCTCCAGACCCAGGCACCCCTCATTCAGGCCAGGAAGGTTTACGATCTCCAGCCCCAGGCTCAGGTAGCCCTCATTCAGGCCATGGAGGTTTACGATCTCCAGCCCCAGGCTCAGGTACCCCTCATTCAGGCCATGGAGGTTTACGATCTCCAGCCCCAGGCTCAGGTACCCCTCATTCAGGCCATGGAGGTTGTGACCAAGTCGACGCCGCAGCTGTTCAAGGATGGATTCGACATTCAAGACGGTTCTTCCCACGTTGTCTTGCTAATGACGATATGGCTTGTGATGTTGATGAAATTCTCTGACAGATCCAGCAAGGCGAAGAGATAATGTATAGTATGTTTACTGTAGTATTTTCTGTACAATATTGTCAGTTCTTTTCAGATTATTTTTTATGTTTGTTGTTGTTATTTACTGTAATTGTAACCTGTACTGGATACTGTATTTTACGTTTGTCTGTTTGCTGAGCTACCAGTGTTATGCACACTACTGTAGTAGCGTGAAAACTGGGACATGTTTTGTTGTGATTCTCCATGTTGACTGATTTGTGTATATGGAGAGAAATAAATGATATTTTCCTCAGTCTGCAGCATTGGTCTTGTGTAGTGTTTCTATAGTTGCACTTTCTCTGTCTACTTCAGTTACAGTACTCTAATCACTGACAATTAGACTTGCTAAAAGTGTTTTAGGTTAGCAACAGCAGTGTGTAACTGGTTCAAAAAGATTGAAGTCATATGAAATGTGTGTGTTTCGTATGGTAACAAAATATTATTTTTATGAAGTCGTGTAGAGTTTTGACAAAACTGTTCCATTTTGCAAATGATCTGAAGTGTTGTGCTAATTGTGTGTAGTGTTTTGACAAACCGGGCCGTTTTCAAAATTGTGCTTAAACAATTGAAAAAAAGTTTACATGGGTGTCCCGACTCTCTGTGGTCATTAAACATCCCATGGCACTCATCGTAAGAGTATGGGTGTTAACCCTGGTGTTCTGGCTAAATATTCAACCTGTCCTCTTCCAATCATGTCTACCTAATAATTTCCCCAATTTGCATATATATCCTTTCTTAAATCTCCAACATGATAGCTAATGGTGAGCGTTGGTGAGTGTTCTGGCATAAAATAGTTGCTGTGCATCATCCAAGTGGGTGCTACACATTAGTGATGAGTTTCACCCCTTACTATGTAAAGTGCTTTGTGCGTTTATGTAGGTGGAAAGGTGCTATATAAAATGCAATCAGTTGTTGCTTATGGTTCATAACAGACAACTGAACCCATGGGAATTATCAACAGTGAAAGATTCAGTGGTATTGATTGCAGGTTGAGTGCAAAAGATTACACTTAGGAATCTGGAATAACACAACCGGCATGTTAGCCATACTTTTTCTTAGAAATGGAACCACATTTCTATGAACAACGAGAACAACACGGCACCCAAAAAAAGGAAAAGAAAGACTGTCATGTTGCTGGATGGTTATGCAGTGTGTTAATCCTCCTCACTCCTGTTGAGGCGGTTTCTTTCGCCCTGACACGACGACTCCTATTGCTGTAAGTGGGTAATTAGAGAGCTAGCGGAAAACAACAAAGAAGGGAGGAGGAAGAAAAAGAAACAAAGAAGAAGGAGAGCAGAGTTAGAGGCGAAATCGTGTAGTTGTACTGTGGCTAACAAAGATGAAATGTTTCTAACATGGTCACCAACTTAGTTCTTCTGACCCTATCTGAATGTTATACAATTGTACATACCGTCCTTGAAAGAATAATACCGTATCTGCGAAGGGAGTGCTATGTCCTGCACAAACATGCCTGGGTCACATAAGAGAAAATAGCTACTTTATAAGAACACAATGTCACGACAGAAAGGAGTGTACACTGTGTTTGTTTTTGCATTGAACCCTTTCGTCTCCAGTGTCCTCTCCCCTCACTAGATGTTATTGTTGGCCTAACTTTACATCTCCATCAGCATGATCTTTGCTTCATAAGGTTTATTATACCAGGAGGTTAAGGAGTGTCTTTTACACAAACACCCTAACTATTAACATCCTGGACTTCCCCCCTCAGATATCCTTTTAAATATGGGAATTCAAATTGGGAATGTGCATGGAGTGCATGTGTATCCAACTGTTAGACGTGTGCAACTAACTAACTGCGTATTAGCCTGATTAAACTTCCCCTTGTATATTTAGACACAAGGTAATAAAACAACCATGTCAAATGTCTTGGGATGTTCTGAACTTCTCCATTCACTATCTCTGGCTTCTTTGCATCCTGTGTAAACTAACATGTGTCCTGTATGTCAGCCACCATATAGGCTATTGAAGGAAAACAAGAACGAGGAAAAAGATAAATAATTTGAAATTGCAAAACGTTCATGATCATCGTCACAGTAGAGTGGGTTGTGAAGCATTGTCTTTGGATTGCAGCATACGGTGTTGTTGTACTGACATATCCCTCTTCCCCCACTACCTCAGCATTACCATCTTTCCTTGTCGAATTGAAGAGTAACTTTTAAAATGGATTACCATTAATATTGAATTTCCATCAAGTTTAGGCCAGGGGCCACCATCCACCTCTTAACCCTCTTCTCCAGTATCAGACAAGAGGCTGAGGTGAGCCCCTCACACTCCTCAACAATTATACACAGTTCATTAAATAATAATCCCTTTATTAATAGATGTTTGTTGTTACCGTAGGTATTTTGGTAACCGTCTCCCCGGCAACAGCGAGCTATTGACACAACTGTGCCTCCCAAAATGGTAATGTGGATTTCACTGATTTTTTCTCTCTCCTTCTGTGTCAAATGAATGGAGAATAATTATTAGAGCAAAGAAGACTCAAGCTAAGCAAATATGAACAAACTGATACATTTAGCACTTCATTAGCGCCCAGTTGGAGAGCAGGCCCTGTGAAATAGGGAACCATCTGCTATACTGGTGGGGTGGAGTAACTGTACACTACTGCCTTGCCATTGTCTCTCTTGACCCATGAAAAGTCTTTGTAACAGTATAACTAAGTCCTTATCAACAGAAACTAGCTTAAAGAAGGGACAAAACAAGCACTTTTGGAGGTCACATTGTTGTCTAGGCTCAAATGTACAGCAAATCCCCTTTCTGAATTGCAGATATGATATCAGCTAATTTCATTTTATTAACATTTGCATATTCTTGGTATGTTTTGGCAAAAGAATGTTGTTGATTCTCATTGTTTTTCATGAATTGACATAAAAGTGAGAGACAACATAAAACAGAAGGAAACAGCAGTAGTTCATTAGCAGGCATTAAGAGTGAGGAGACAAATGAGTATTGGGTTCGCTCCTGTCACCTCTGACCTTTCCTATCATTAGCACTCACATCTGTTTAATTGAGTGTAAAATCTATCACCTGACAAATAACCTTTGTATATACAATCCATTTATGATGATCAAACTCCGGTACACCCCCAAAGGCCAAACATTTAGACTAGGGTTTAGATGAGGAAATTGATAATAAAATGTGTATTTTTAATAGTGAAAAGTAGTTACAAAACCATTTTTTGTTATGAATTTACAACCAAACGGTTAACAAAATGGCCAAGTCTCTAAAACCACTGAGGGTTTGCCCATTGCTGTTGTTGCCATAGAACTTGGATGGCCTAAGAAAACCACCTCTAGCTGTGCTTTAGTGCTTTCACAATGGCTTCCTTTGCTCAGTGTGGTCTCTCTCTTTCTGGGAATACACCAGTTACTATTGAGTCATCTGTCAGAGCCCGTTTACCCAACAGGCAAACATGTGCTGTATCTACAGTGAAGACTAAATAACATCAAAGGACATGCACACATACTCTCTCCCTCTGCACTTCACGCAAGTCGGGTCAACTTATGGAAAAACACCACACGGCCTTTGAGTGAGGGAATATACTGTAGTAAGAACCGCTGGTTACTATACCCATACTCATGAGTCATGACTAAGAAAACTATTTTCATAGTGTTAATGGTCAGAATATGGTAGTGCCATGGTCTATACATATACATACATGGCAGTAATGATTGTATAGTAGGAACATACAGTAGCTACACACAGACGGACTGATCAAACGGTCTTGCCAATATCAGGTAACCATCCCCTCCTGTGACCTGACCTATAGTGCAAATACACTACCAGGGTACGGCTGGCTGGGTCACACACACAAAGTACTGGAACTGTTACCTCTCTGACTCAGGGGAAATGTTCACCTACCTAGGGTCATGGCTTGAAGGGATACAGCTTTTGTCCAAACAACGTCAAACGTTTTTGCATTTTATCTAACCCTAACCCTTTTCCTAACCTTAACCTAATTATCCTAACCTGCTATGTTAATTATCCAACGCTGTTGTGTAAGTTCTCCTAACCTGCAACAAAATGTCAAATTTGATTGAAGCTGTATCACATCTAGTCAAAACCCCTCCCAAAGAATCTCTTTTCTTCTTTCACACTCCAATGGATATCCTAATCACTAACAGAGAGAGGGGATGAGGTGTGTGTGCATGTGTTTGAGAGCACATGCACGTGTATGAGTGCCAAAGAGGGAGAAAGACTGCTGTGTGTGTATGTGCGTGCCATAGCTGAGAGTGATTGAGTGAGTGAGAGTGATACAGCATGCTAGGAAACTCAAGTTTCCAAACTCTGGTACACACAAAGATAGTTACTGCTACCCAACAGTGAATTGAATGACCTCTCCTAACAAGGTCTGTGCACAAATACATATGACAACGCATTGCAGCTCTAAAAATGACACACAAATTAACCCTTGCTTTGCTTGATGTTGGACTGTGAATACAATAGAACGTTGAGACTCATCCAACACCAACGGGTAGGCCTATCTAAAACACCTACATTCTAACACCAACGGGTAGGCCTATCCAAAACACCTACATTCTAACACCAACGGGTAGGCCTATCCAAAACACCTACATTCTAACACCAACTCACAAACCACGATAGGCTTGAGCATGTGTTAAATAGAGACATTTTGAGAGATCAAGTGACAACATTGAATAGATTCCCATTAGTTCATTGATAGACTGTGACCGCCCCTCCTGTCTTCCTTTCCTCTCCCTAATACACACCTTTGAAATGTGAGGGTCTCTCAGGGGAGATATAGAGACAAACCAGTCCATGTGTTCAGGTCAACAGATCACCAGGTTTAAAATACATCTCCTGTTGATCACCGTCATCTTGGCCAGCTGTTGACATTATCCTCTTACTGTAGATTACATTTTACATTCCTCTATCACATCATGGAAATAAAAGTAATCAGTCACCATGCATTTTGTATACATTTTAATATTCAAAAAATAATTCAATTTGGGCTTTTTCGTACATACACAGACAGTTTTTTGCTATACAGTGTAGTACTCTACTATTTTGTTAGGAAATTAAAAGTGCAAAGTAGTGGACCACGTTGCAGACAATGTTATCCTCAGTCCACCACGCATAGTAGACTTCACCGCTCCAAAGCCTTGTTGACCTCTGCATTAATAAACCCATACAGGGACTGAGGTGTGACTTTCATAATACAGATATCTTGGTTTCAGTTTTTTTCTTCTCCATGAATGAACAGGGTCCATTTCATTGTGACCCACATCCACTTAACGTGCAAAGTAAAACTTGCTGTCCAAAGAAGCATTCCGTCAGAATGTCCATAGTCCACCACAGTATAGGCCTATACTGTATGGGATGCTTCTTCAAAATAACATGTTGAGCTAGATTTATAGTCCGTGGTAAAGCAGGAAATGACGGGCCAGCCCGCATTCATGTAATGCTTTTGTTCCTATGATAAAAGTAATATCAAGTTTGTTTTGGTTAACCTTAGTAAATATCTTGCACCAATAGGATCACCCTCTTGCGTGCAAAAGCATCATTCAGCTATAGGATTCACAGCGTCAGCAACTTTTACAACCCAATGAAAGGAAATACAACAATCACCGCAAAGTAAATGTCATTTTAGGGCAACATTGGCAAACCCAAACAGCATTTAGATACAGTAATGTTGCGTAGGTTTAGGTTAATAAACGGTCCATAGGCTACGACCCACAGGCGATCGTTATCGTTTCTTCTTTTGCTTTAAAGACTTTCTCCGCTTTACAATCATCTCATATAGTTTGTCCATACCCTCGTGGAGTCCCTCGCCAATTATGGCGCAGCAAGGTTGGACGTGGTATGTGGTGGATGGGGTGAGCTCGTGGAGAGCCAGCTGTTTTTCAATGTCCGCGACTGGAAGAGATTTGGGCAGGTCCTGCTTGTTGGCTATCACCAGCAGCGGTGTCCCCTGGTTCTCCGCGAATTTGGTAACTTTATGCAGTTCCGTTTTAGCCTCCTCCAACCGATCGACGTCTACCGAGTCCACCACATAGATGATGCCGTCCGTGCACCGACTGTAGGATTTCCATAGGGGTCGGAGCTTCTCCTGGCCTCCGACGTCCCAGAAGTGACAGCTGATCCCCTTTGCCGTACCATTACTGAGTTTGATTTTCTCAGTGTTGAATCCAATTGTTGGCACGGTGTTTACGAATTCGTTGAATTTCAGACGATAAAGAACAGTCGTTTTGCCAGCCGAATCCAACCCCAGCATCACAATGTGAAGGGATTGGAAAGCAGATATGTTGGAGAAACTGTTGCCCATTTTCAATAGCAGGTGAAGGGAACGTCTAGCTTCTCTACAGAACCAATGTGATGACCTAAAACAGCGTTTCAATGTTCAATAGGCTCGTCGATGAATCCACAACAACGATAGCCTATCAACAAACGTAAAGTCAATGTGTTTACAGGCCCGACGTGCGCTTTGGATGGTTCATCCTCGTTTTCCCCTCAGAAGCATTGGGGAACAGTGTCCTCGTCTGTAGGACGCAGCGCGGGGTTCATTAGAATTCTTGTCCACACTCCAGTTAATATTCATTTCATTACGCAACTGTCGAACTCCCCACACTCCCCAGACAGCTAAAGGACGATCCTGGTGGGTTACAACAAACACACTGCTTGCTGTCTCTCTCTACTGTTTTCTCCGTGAGCACTGCGCACTTGTCTCCCGTCCCCACGTCTCCTCTATAGGCACGTTGGCTGTCCAAAAAACGAGCCTCCGTTCCGGGATAGAAGAAAGAAAAAAATCCACCTGCGATTCGTGGATGAATCCAAATTATCGCGAGAAATGGCTACACTGCGTCCATAAACAAAATTACAATTATTGCAGCTATGAATTTGGGTTGATGTTATGAGCTCTATGGTAGGCTACGTGACGGCACATGAGGTCCGACTCCTACCACTGCGGCCGCAGCATACACACTGACGAGGGAGCAGAAAGCAAAACAGCGCAGTAGCCTGCCTACCATAACATACGCTCCACCCATTCGGGCCATGCCAAACAAAGTGCACATGTATTATTATTGTGGCCACATGCACGTTGCTATGGCCACATGTACGTTGTTATGTCGTGCTTATCGACATGCATATCGAAATCCATATAGCTAGAAATGTATATGCGTAATAAATAGCCTACCCCTTTGCGTATTTCTAATTTGATTCGATTCACCAATAGGCCTGTGGATTAAAGGAGTCAGAATATTCCAGATAATGATAACTAAAATGTACACAGTGCAAAGCATAGGCCGAGGTTTAAAGCATACGATCAATTAGAATGATATTAGTTAATACATTAGTAGGTATTTAAATATTGAGAATGAGCACCTTATTGTAGGTATTGGCTACGAATTACTATTTCGATGTCACTTTATGTGCATAATATATAACGTAAAAACAATTGAACTGGTTCTAGTAATATGCCTAATATCCTAAATACATGCACAATTAAACGATTAACTATAACTGACCTATATTCAGTAGAGAGCATTTGTATAGGTTTAACCATTTCAGAATTCCCTCCTGGGATTATAGTGCAACATTTTCATACGGGTAAATAGGTTTTTTGTTAGAAGTCAATACACGGAGGACGACGCCACCTTCTGTCGAAGCCCAGAAACAACAGACCGTAAATAAATAGAAGCACGCTTAAGCGCATGCTATTTTGTGGGGACTGGGGACATTTCAATGACACCTCTATCATGTCATGTTTGAATAGGTTCATAAACAAATCCAGTCATGTGATAAGCCTCCCCTAACCTATATGATAGAATAGGTTTATGTTCAGAAAGGGTAAAGCATTTGCCTTGGTGTTGGTTAAACCTTGTTTACTAATCCAAGCTACTAGAGCATTCGTTTACTAACCATGATACAGGAATTTGAGGTGACGTGAATTCCAGCAGGGCACTAAGCAGGACTGCACCTACCTCATGTGAAAAGCATCAACCCCCTCAGCAACACTCCAAACATGCTGTTCCAGGTTTTGGTTGTCATTCTCAATTCTTCCCCTGAACAAACACACAGATTATTGAGTGTTATGGGACTGGGTTTACTATTTCAAACCATAGAAATCCAGGTATCCAAATGGTGATTTAGAACTGTGGACAGTGTTGATAAAGCAAGTGTGAAAGCTGTGTTGTAGAGGTAGAGGATGTCCTATATAGGTGTAGTAGGGATACGGTAACTGCTTTTGGCCTGATTCCACACAATAATAACCCACCTACACACCCATATACATTTGGGTACATAATACATACTGGGTCATACATACTGGGTCGGAACCCCTTTCTGTGCAACTGGGTCCTGGACTTCCTGACACGCCAACCCCAAGTGGTGAAGAAAGAGAACAACACCTTTGCCACGCTGATCCTCAACACAGGGCCCCATATAGGTGCGCGTGCTCAGCCCCCTCCTGTACTCCCTGTTCACTCATGACTGCGTGGCACTGGTGGAAAATGTACCCAATTGTCATACTTGAGTAAAATTATAGATACCTTAATAGAAAGTTACTCAAGTAAAAAAAGTACCCCAGTAAAATACTACTTGAGTAAAAGTCTGAAAGTATTTGTTTGAATATTAATAATCTTGTTTCTCATGGTCTGAGAGTCCTTTAGGTGCCTTTTGGCAAACTCCATATGGGTTGTCATGTGCATTTTACTGAGGAGAGTCTTCCGTCTGGCCACTCTACCTTAAAGGTCTGATTGGTGGAGTCCTGCAGAGATGGTTGTCCTTCTGGAAGATTCTCCCATCTCCACAGAGGAACTCTGGAGCCATGGTCACCTCCCTGACTAAGGCATTTCTCCCCCGGTTGCTAAGTTTTGTTTGGCGGCCAGATCCAGGAGTCTTGGTAATTCCAAACTTTTTCCATTTAAGAATGATGGAGGCCACTGTGTTCTTGGGGACCTTCAATGCTGCAGAAATGTTTTGGTACCATTCCCCAGATCTGTGCCTCGACATAATCCTGTCTCGGCGCTCTACAGACAATTCGTTTGACCTCATGGCATGGTTTTTGCTCTGACATGCGCTGTCAACTGTGAGACCTTATATAGACAGGTGTGTGCCTTTCCAAATCATGTACAATCAATTTAATTTACCACGGGCGGACTCCAATCAAGTTGTATAAACATCTCAAGGATGATCAATGGAAACTGGATGCACCTGAGCTCAATTTCGAGTCTCATAGCAAATGGTCTGAATACTTATGTAAATAAGGTATTTTTCTAGGTTTTATTTTTTATAAATTTGCAAACATTTTTAAAAAGCTTTTTCCACTTTGTCATTATGGGTTATTGTGTGTAGATTTCTGAGGGGACTTAAACAAAAATCAATTTTAGAATTAGGCTGTAGTATAACAGAATGTGGAAAAAGTCAAGGGGTTAGAATACTTTCTGAATGCACGGTGTATACTGTATTTTCGACATAGCCTATTCAAATGTTTATACTACTACTGTACAGTGCATTTTAGTTACACTGTTTATACACACCACACATTTATTTATATACAGGATTCTTGACATAGCTCCCGCTAATATATCTACTACTGTACCTATAATTCCTAGAATTCATCCGGCGTAGATGCGTGTTGATTGCATGTGGATTGCTATTACAGTGCTATTTGGGTTGTTAATTGTTTTTTTTCCCGACATTTCTTGATTTCTTGTTGCTCTTTCTGTTTTTTCAAATGATTATTTGTGTACGTGTTTGACATTTTACTGCATTGTTAGGAGTTAGTAACATAAGCATTTCGCTGCACATGCTATGACATCTGATAACTGGTGTACTTTACCAATAAACTTCTATTCAATTTTTCACACTTAGAACTGATAGGCTTACAATACATGAAACTGTCAAAAACAGTTGAAAAACATTGGTATCGTCATTCACTCTGACCCCAGAAAACCAACTGTAATCCTGTTGTATTCTAGTAGCCTTCATTCCACAAATACACAGAGATAAGCCCCTTACTTAACAGAACACATGCACATACTGTATCTGATAACTGCCCCATCCCATATTTTCCTGGTTGGGTCTGAAATTCAAAACATTAGCAGAGGGCATGAAAGGGCATAGGCTATACAAATTAATGCTCCACTTGACCCTAATAAAAACATAAAATAGCCTACTCATATTCAATTTCAGCAATTGATGTTTGATTAATTTCATTGTGAACATATGGGAATACGGAAGAGATTGTTAATTGCATTTAGCAGAGTTGCTATGAACCCAGATTTATATTAATGTAAAAGGGATCCTCGTTAGCCACTTTATCATTTCATCAGAATTTCTCTGTCCTCCACAGGCCTTGTTTTATATAATCTAATGAAGTAGCAACAGAGGAGTGCTCACTCTGATTGATGACTGGAGGGGAGGGGGCCTCGCTCTCTTTTCTCTCTCCCTCCCTATCTTTTACCTCTTCAGTCCTCACCCTCCATTTCCCTTTCGCCCAGCAGACATGTGTCCACGTGCATGTGCACACACATACACACACAGTTTTGTACCGCTATCCTTGTGGGAACCAAATAATTGATTCCCATCCACAATTATATTTTTCCTAACCCTAATTCTAACCCCTAACCCCAACCTTAATTTGAACCCTAACCCCAACTATAACCCTGAAACTAACCCCTAAGCCTAAAATAGTATTCTTCCTCGTGGGGACTGGCAAAATGTCCACATTTGTCCGAATTTTCCTTGTCTTACTATCCTTGTGAGGATTTCTAAACAAACACACACACATACACGCACACTTTCTTCTCCTCATCCACCTCGCACACACAGGCGCACACACACACACATTCCTTTCCTCCTGAAGTCACGAGGAGCTCTTAACAACGAAATCGGACAGCCCTAGTCTCCCTCAACCTATGCAGCCTCTACACTCACTGTGGTAATGGGCACTGGTTAATATCTCATCTCTCTGGGCCGCCCCTCTGCTGACCCTGCCAAATGGAATGGTTCTCTGAGCTCCAGCCTGCACAAGCCTGGCATGATGCTTCAAGCCTGCTAATGGACACACAATCCCCCACAGAGAGGCACGGGGAGGAACAGGTTACCTAGAAGATGGCTCATTATCGTGGGAGTATATTGGAATGTATTTTCTCTACGTTTCAAGATGTAAAGGCTTTTGTGACAGACTGAAGATGTTTTAGTTCACAACTCATTATCACTGCCTGATCAGGGTGAAATTGTAAGGGTTTTAGCACATTATGCTTCAGGTTTATGGTAGAGATCAGCAATGTGACATTAGGTTGGGTGGTAATAACTTCATACATTTATGATGTCAGTAATGTTTTAGCACTTCATCACTTCACTGAAACTTTAATGCTCAAAGAACAGAACCCAAATACATTTGAATATTTGTCCACTAGATGGCAGACTCTGACTCCAAACCCCTGCATCAAATTCTCGCTATCTTCCCCAGAGGTTATTACAATAAACTAAAATCGCACTATTTACACTAGCCAGGATCAGAGATTAGGGTCAGGTCTAGTTCACAACTGAAATAGATGGATGGTTTAATACCATCTGTATTTTGTATTTTCACAGCCACAGCAAAATATACATGCATACACACTCTAAAGTCAACCACCGCGCCATGTAACATCAGTCAAAGCAGCAAAAGCACACACTCATGCTAACACTCACACTCCCCCCAGGTACAACTGTTTATCACTATTCCTCGGTGTGCCAGTCACTAAAGAAACATTGCACCACCCCCCCTCTCTCGCACGCACGCACGGACGTACCAACGAGCGCACACACACATACTCCCAGGTGTGTTTCATCCTGCAGCAGGAGTTAGAGGGAGGGAGGGAGGAAGAGGTTTTTTTTCAACCTGGAGTCTTAGAGGAGACCCAGCAGATGTGCTGTCAGTAATAATCCATCTCCTTTTAGTTACCTCCGCTCCTCCTGCTTTTGATAAGACCTCTTAAAGATTCATTAAAGTTTAATTTCAGGAACCTGCAATCATTGAGTGCTTTTGGAGTAAATCCTACAATTTCCAATGAGAGTAATAAAAACTAGCATTTTCTTACGTGATTTGTTCATTCCACCAAGCATTTCGTTTTTAGGGTTTTTCTTTGTGTGGGAGTGAGCCTTACCCCAAATATTTGGACTGTGCTTGGACATGTTTTTTTGTTAGTTTCGGTCAACCCAAGTCTTTAGAGTACACCACAAGGTGTGGTTAAATCGTTTTAGTCTACACTCCCGTTACCACATTGACTTGTGCAAATTTCATGCTAAGTTGCAGCTCATCATGTCTAGACATGGTATGGTTGTGACGCAAAGATAAGATATTAAACATTCATGAATTAAATGACTGGAACTAGGTCACATTGAACTGTGTGCCATGGTACAAACCAATGGCCAGTGCTGGAAAAACTACCCAATTGTCATGAGGAAAAGTAAAGATACTTTAATAGAAAATGACTCAAGTAAAAGTGAAAGTCATACAGTAAAATACTACTTGAGTAAAAAGTATTTGGTTTTATATATACTTAAGTATTGGAAGTAAATGTGGGCCTAATTGCTCAAATATACTTAACTATCAAAAGTAAAAGTAAAATAATAAATCATTTCAAATTAGAGAACCAGACTGCTCCATTTTTTAAATGTAATTTACGGATATCAAGGGGCACACTCCAACACTCAGACATCCTTTACAATCGAAGCATGTGTGTTTAGTGAGTCAGCCAGATCAGAGGCAGCATCGATGACCAGGGTGGACTCTTGATAAGTATGTGAATTTGACCATTTTTCTGTCCTGCGAAGCATTCAAATGTAACGAGTGCTTTTGGGTGTCAGTAAAACGTACATTACTTAAGGAATGTAGTGAACTAAAAGTTGTCAAAACTATAAATAGCAAAGTACAAATACTCCAAAAAACTACTTACAGTGAGTAGTACTTTATGGTATTTTTTACTTAAGTACTTCACACCACTGCTACAAGTACCATTTTACCAATCTAGATCCAAGACCAGCACACCAGGTTTACAACAAGCTATAATTTATGAATAGATGTAGGAGGAAAAGATCATGAGAGCATTAATGGCTAGATTTTCGAGGACAAAAATATGTCATGTTCAGTACTGATAATAGGGTGGCAGGTTTTAGGTCCTGGTAATCTATAGCCAGTTTACGCAGTTATCTTGTCAGATACACAACACACACACACACAACCCCCTATACAGTGCACCATTTATCTCTAGAAATGTCTACTGATATTCAATAAGGCATACCTGAGACTTCTTTCAACCAATGCTCTTTGAAGACGTTCTCAAGCTGCCATGTTAGCCTATGCACCTTTTAATGTCCATCTTTTTCACCATTCACTACTATTCCTGAGGTTGAAATTAATACAAGTGAGATCGTATCTATAATACACTGAAATTACTTCTGATTGAAATATAATACACTGAAATGACTTCTGAAACCATAGACGTTTAACGTGTATCCCTCCAGATTCGTTGTAGGCCCCATTTTCACAAGCTTCCTCATTCATAGACAACTACCACCCATGTTTACCCCACCCATTAAACAACACATCATACATTCTTACACATTGAACAAGAGGAACAACAATTCTGCGTCTGAATGGATATCCATAGACTTCTGGACATGCTTAGGCTGCTACCTTATCACAGGCACACAGGACCACCCACCCATGCTGACCTTAAAAGAGGTCCATGTTGACATTATTCTGAGGCTGACAGTTGCAGATAAAAGCCTGGGTTATGTCATGGTAGATACACCTCGCCATAAGCTGTAATGGGGGATAATGGTAGCAGACATCCCCAGCTTGCATCACTGAAGAGAGCATCCTGACTTCTATTCTCAGGTGGAGCACGAGAGTGCTTTCTGGGGGTTGGGAGAGAGGGAGAGTGGATGTATGGAGGATAGGAAGATTGAATGAAATCCCACTTTCATGCTTCATGTATCAACAAAAGCATTGAAACGCTTTGATGTAAAGGTGGAGGATGTAGAGTGCGCACGTGTGTGTACTCACACATTGTGCTCGTAGTTTGTGTACGTTCAACAGAGACAAGGCAGAGGAGGTTAAGACGGGCAAAAAAGCTACCCAATGTATGACGGTAGTGTATACGTTGTGGAGGGTTGATGTTATGGCATTACATGATCTGAGAAAGTAGAGCAGACATGACATGGAGAGCCTGTAAGCCTATACACAAAGCCAAACAGCCCATAAAGTGGCTTCTAATAAATGATACTACCTCGCTCTTACAATGAGTGCCATCTGCAAAGCCAATAGGCTGGAGGATGGGAAAACCGGTGAAGGTAGTTGAGTCCCAACTGTGACAGATACAGTTCTCATCTTTCTACAGAGAAAGAGATTACTGATATGGTGAGTTAGGGTTCATGCTTGGGAGGAAAGCCACTAGGTTACTGCTGTTGATGTCAAAGCTTGCCCTAGTTCATCAACCTCCCATCGCATTGCACAGAAAAATACAGTAGTAGCTGAAAGGGAAGCTGTGCCAAAGAGACTCTGGGATGATGGCATGGATTCAGGCTGTGGCCTATTTCCCCACGTTAACATGGTAAATGTTTTACGGGCGGCACGGTGGCAGACAATCAGCTGATTCACCAGGGTCTTGTCAGAGAGGGGCTGCATGGGAACGGAGCTGGCTTCTGTTTGACATGGGCTGGCCTACCAGAGAGCATTCTGGGAAGGTTGTAATATCCATTAAGATCATGGTTTGGATACAGGAGTAGGATGCCATTTGTAACTTTCTGCCCTGCACTTTCACACTTCAAGCAGAGTAATATCATCTCAATGCAGAGATAAGAAATTCAAGTTTCAGCAAAGAAAATGACCCTGGTATTCGAAGCCATCAGCCTTTCCAAATGTATGCCAACCAAATCAACATAAGCTGGCCACACATTACACCATTTTAAACTGCGATTTTGAAACAATTTGGGATCCACAAGCAACTCCTAGGATCACTGGTGAATTGTATCATCGTAGGCTCTGACCAAGATGTCATAGGTCACATAATGTGAGTGGATGAAAGATGTGCAAAAGGGTTTTTGCTCTCTCCTGATCCGCATCTTAGGTCCCGATAGTTTTTCTGACATGCTAGCCATTTTCGTAACGTGTGTAGTGAGGGAGCTGCTACAATGCAACTTGTGCTCCTTTGCTCGGCTGCAACCACAGAGTAGAAGGGGTAGAAGGGGACACTTCTTAAAGCCATGGGCAGTCGTATATCGTATAGGTCATTATCAATAAAATGTCACAATACGGTGCAAAGCGTTCGATTGGCCTGCTGGGGGGTAAGGAGACTTCCAGCTACGTTAAAAACCATTGACAACTGCGTGCCGTTTTCAAGGGATTGTTAAATTCATTTGAACTATTTGGTTGTAATATCATCGCCTCTTCAAGAGGATAGTCAGAACTACAAATGTTTGACTATTCCGTGCAAAGTAACTGCATGCTTTCATGATAAGTAAACATCAATTGATCATGTAAATTCCGATTGGTGAGGGTAGGCTCACGATATCTCTCAATATTGGCCACCATTAGTTGGATATTTGAGTGATATAAAATAAAAGTGAACTATACCTGACAAATATGAGTGGTTTAGGTTAACATCCCATCCTTGTGGACCGGCTGCAAAGCAGCAGAAGGGCACATTTGCCGATGTAGCCTACTGTTAGCTGATCGTGTTTGCTTTGCAAGCTCAGCAGAAACTTTGTACAGTTCGCTAAACATAGTGTTATGTAAACCGAATGTACTTTTTTCTCCAAACAATGTAGGCTTACCCAGCGAAGTTACCTAACATCCTCTTTTCAACATTGTTTTTGAGTGTTTAAACACAATTGATGCTGACAGACATGATAGGCAACATTGATGGATGGACCACGTCAAATTGGCTAGCTAGCTAATAACAGATCACGTCAATATGGCTAGCTAACAAGCTAACTTTCAGGGGATAAATTAGATGGCTATGTCCAAATATTGCTTGATTTGCATGCCATCTTGCTTGCCATCTATAGTGGTGATGACAGTAGTCCAACAGACAACTTTACCAGGATGAGGACTTGATGGTGTCAAGCTCTTTCCAAAAGCCGGATCTCTGATGAAACAAGCTAAATGGCACATGTTGTTTGTTTAGCTAGCTAGCTACATGCCAAATGAATAGGTTACCCTCATGTATCTGAATTTGCATGATCAATTGATGTTTATTGAGCATGAAAAGCAGGCAGTTACTTGCTGTATAACTGATGGAACTAAATGTGGAACAATCGTATATGTGTTGTTCTGACTATGCGATGCAAAAGGTGAGGATATAAAAACCAAATAGTTAACATGCCAAATCGAACGCTCTGCACCGTATTGTGACGTTTTTTCGATAGCGATCTATAGCTCCAGGGCCACGACACATCTGGAAATCCCAGGAAAGGGGAGGGGTCTAGACAGGTCGCAATGTGAGAAAATGTGGATAATGTAAGCACACAGGTCAGCAGACTTCAGGATAACACGATTTGAATGTGAGTGCTCCCAAGATTTTGATTGTCGCCTCATGCATGTCTAGCTGTAGCCGTCACTCAAACTGGGGGACATAATAATAGACTCTGCCTCAGGATGCGACTAATTTACCGCTGATTTATTTGACCCTTCCACACAACTGTCTGCAGAGATGGCATTCTAATAGGCACATACTACTCCTCTATTAATGTGAATGTGCTAAGCCATCTCGCAGCCACAGTTTGCTGATTTCATTTACATACCACGTTGCGTATAAATAAATGGAGGGGCAAAAAATGCGCTAATAGCGTCAGTTAATGGTGTCTGTGATGCCAACTAATAATGAACATTCATGCTCTAACAAACCCCATCACCCAATGTTTCGATATTTTAGTTTACTGGTACATTGTTGTTGTTCATTAAAGCCGTTTGTGCACTTTGTATCACAAATGCTAGTAATTGAATACATCAGTCACAGTCACTAGTAATAAATCCTATAGTTCTCATTTGCATTCTCAGATTCTGTCACTAGGGGCAGCATTTTGCACCCCATACTTCCCTATCTATTTTCATCTATCCAGCTCTATGAACCCCTTGCTCTCTCTCTCTCTCTCTCTCTCTCTCTCTCTCTCTCTCTCTCTCTCTCAATTCAATTCAAAGGGCTTTATTGAAATGGGAAACACATGTTTACATTGCCAAAGCAAGTGAAATAAACAATAAACAAGTTAGAAGACACAAAACAAAATTAACAAAAACAAATACAATTTAAGAGTAAATATTGCACTCCCTGCTCTCTCTCTTCTCTTCTCTCTATTCCTTTCCCCATCTCTCTCACCAAGCACTCACAAACACACAGACTCTTCAACACAAAGGCTAAGGAGATTTGCTAGTGCATTCTGGGGGTTGCCATGGCATCACTGTTTACTAGGAGCACAATAACTGTGTTTCCTTCAATAGGTGGTCTCTCTAGTCCCCCTGCCTCTAGTAGCAGGGGAGAGAAAATAAGATTGGTTTTCATGTCCTCTGATTGCATTTCCATTTACAGCAACAATATAATTGTTGTTCGATGGATAACGTCTGAATAGGAAAGAGATAATAATGACAGAGGGAAGCTATCATCAATTGTATTGCTTTAGCTCTTCTCACCTTCATTTCTCTGTTTCATCTCTGTGTATCCCTTCATCCCACTGTTAGTCCTTACACTCAATTACCTGCCACCTCAAGCAACATATAGATGATACACCACATTAGACATAGAACACAGAGAGAGAGAGAGAGAGAGAGAGAGAGAGAACTAGAGAAATATAACTAGAGAGAGAGAGATAACTAGAGAGAGTTAGAGGTAGAGTTAGAGAGATAATGACCGTTAGAGAGATAACAAGAGAGAGAGAGAGAGTTAGAGAGATAACGAGAGAGAGAGAGAGAGAGAGTTAGAGAGATAACGAGAGAGAGAGAGAGAGAGAGTTAGAGAGATAACGAGAGAGAGAGAGAGAGAGAACTAGAGAGAGAAAGTTAGAGAGATAATGACAGTTAGAGAGACAACGAGAGAGATAACTAGAGAGATAACGAGAGATAATGAGAGAGAGTTAGAGAGATAATGACAGTTAGAGAGAGTTAGAGAGGTAACGAGAGCGAGAGTTAGATAGATAACAAGAGAGAGGGAGAGTTAGAGAGGGAGTTAGAGAAAGTTAGAGAGTTAGAGAGTGAGTTAGAGAGAGAGTTAGAGAGCTAGTGAGAGAGTTAGAGAGATAACTAGAGAGAGTTAGAGTTAGAGAGAGTCAGAGATAATGAGAAAGAGTTTGAGTTTGAGAGATAACGAGAGAGAGAGACTTAGAGAGATAACAAGATAGAGAAAGAGTTAGAGTTAGAGAGAGTTAGAGAGATAACAAGAGAGAGAGAGAGTTAGAGAGATAATGAGAAAGCGTTTGAGTTTGAGAGATAACAAGAGATAACAAGAGAGAGTTAGAGAGATAACGAGAGAGAGAGACTTAGAGAGATAACGAGAAAGAGTTAGGTAGAGTTAGAGCTATAACGAGAGAGAGAGAGAGAGAGAGTTAGAGAGATAACGAGAGAGATACAGAAAGACAATGTCAAAGATAACGGCATAAAGAGAGAGACACATGACAGTACACATTGATCCTTTACATTCTTCAGGCCTAAGCTGCAAGCCCCATAAGAATTCATGAAACAAGACAGGGTCCTCTCTCCTTGGCCTTATGTGGCAACAATCTACCTCCTTTATCCTGAGATAAAAAAGCAAATGTCACTGCCACACAACACAGTTATTATCCCCTTTCACCAATGTTTGGAGATTATCATTGGCAAGTAATATATTAAATGTAGTCACCATTTTCTATTTTACTTCATATTTTTGCCTATTGAGACAAAGTGTCGTTTTCCAGAGATCTAGATATGATACCAGGCTATCAAGGATATTACTTTTTTCATGGCTGGATACCTCTGTCTTGGGATAAATTAAAGGGAAGAGCAGGTAGTAAAGAAAATGTCTCTGTAGGAGAAGGCAGAGAGAGAGAGAAAGAGGGAGAGAGGGAGAGAGGGAGAGGGAGGGAGGGAGCGATAGGGAGAGAGAGAGAGGGGGAGAAAGAGAGGGAGAGGGAGGGAGGGAGCGAGAGGGGAGAGAGAGAGAGAGGGGGAGAAAGAGAGGGAGAGGGAGGGAGGGAGGGAGCGAGAGGAGAGAGAGAGAGAGAGAGAGGAGGGGGAGAAAGAGAGGGAGAGGGAGGGAGGGAGCGATAGGGAGAGAGAGAGAGAGGGGGAGGGAGAGAGGGAGCGAGAGGGGGAGAGAGAGAGAGAGGGGGGAGAAAGAGAGGGAGAGGGAGGGAGGGAGCGAGAGGGAGAGAGAGAGAGAGAGGGGGGGAGAAAGAGAGGGAGAGGGGAGGGAGCGAGAGGGGAGAGAGAGAGAGGGGGGGGGAGAAAGAGAGGGAGAGAGAGGGAGAGGGATAGAGAGAGGAAGCAGTCATCTGAACCCGGTCAAATCCAGCCTCTCTCAGACCATTACCCCATATTCACAGATAATGACACAGTGAGAAAATACTCTTTCCCCTCTCTGCTCATCCTAAATCATCAGTTTTTCCCATATTTTTTTCCATTGTTACTTAATTCTATCCTATATCCTGTACAGCACTTTGAGATATCAGCTGATGTACGAAGGGCTATATAAATACATTTGAATTTAATTGAATTTATATTCCTTTTATAATCCATCTGTAATGAAAAAGAAATACTTGTGAGTTTGACTTGAAATTAAGTGATTGTGGTCAACGTGTGTTGGAAAAATAGGCAGTGAAGAATCAAGGAAGTGTTAATGAAGTCATGTAAATATATGAATCGTCTCCACAGGAACATAGCACTTAACCAAGTAGTGTGGCAGTTTGTCTGACTATTGTGTTGGTAGGGTAGAATATAACCTACATTTATTATGCAGTGGACATTTCAGGAGCATCTCTCACACACTCTCACTGTTCTCACTCCCTGTAGCCAATAACATTAGAGCTGTTTCCTTGGAGACCAACAATTCACCCCTACATCGTATTATGCCATTTCTGTCATCTAAGGACTGAAAAATGGACACTTGACTGGCCTTCGGGTGGAGAGGAGTCAGCTGTGGTGAAACTGACAATGACACATAGGAATTTGACGGAATACAAAGCCAAAGCCTTTTAGCATGTCTCTCACCTCTAAACACTCGAAACTATTGCACAGGTTAGATGGTTAGATGGCCTATCGATTAGAAATATTATTAATCTCTCTTTGAAAGACCATAGAAAGGGTTAAGCGGGTCCATTGCCATCACACTAAGGCGATGCAAAAAGGGGGGTCTACACAGGGTCTTATGTACACAGGTAGGAGCAGGACAAGGTTTCGATAAGGAGCAGGAGGTTTCGATCTTGCTCACCTTTTGATACACACACACACAGAGAGAGAGAGAGAGAAAGAGAGAGAGAGAGAGAGAGAGAACAAGCAACCTATTGTTCACCTAATGTCAGATTAAATTAAAAATAGATATTCAAGGGGGACCTGTCTGGGAAAATGTCTGGAAAATGTCAGCGGCTGACCCGCTGTGAAATTGATGAGTCTATATCGCTCTGTCTCAATCAACAGCCATTTTAAAGCCTCTGGGAGAAAGAGAAAATATAATCACACACCACAACTGAGTTCTGCTTGCTAACACTGGCTCACCCTATTGTTCAAAGCCAGCCAGTTGGACCTTCATATTAAAGGAACAGGTTTTATTTGGCTTTAGCAATGATCTCTGATTCATATGTCATTTGGATAAGCAGACAGTGGGTGTGATTGCAATGCCTAAGTAGATCTGTGCCATTATATATAGGTGAAAGGGTGTTTACTTACCTCGTTAGGTTGATTGGGTGAATGATGGTCCGGATTGAATGAGGAGTCAATAACAAGTCGTACCTGTGAAATTCAGCCGCACACACTTAATTGCCAACATGGGGATCATAGAAAAAACCATTCCACTTCCAAGCCCACTAATCTCGGTCAATAACAAGTGAGTGGCTATCTTAGCCTGCGTCAGATGTCAAACTGAACAAAGACATTCTTCACACTTTGATATTTCCTTGCAAAGATGATGGAAAGGATACAGTGCATAAGCAATGATTTGAGGGCCTTTCTATGTACACATTTCTTTAAGCGTAAAATGAAATAGTCCCAATACCTTTTTCTGAGACGCCCTCAGCGTGCTCAGTTTGAGAGGATCATCCAGGGGCTGACCTTTATTTGGTTCTCCTGACAGCTGCCAAAATATAACGACAGAATGATACAAAAATACAAATGGACTCAGACAAATTATACTGTGCTTTTCCTTTTATAAAGTAGACTTTCCTCTATGGTCTGGTTCAGGTTTACAGCCTTGAGCCAAACGATGTTGATGTCCATGGTGGCTGTGTACTCCTGCTCACTGCAAATCGTTCATGACTGAGTTAGAAGATTCATTTGAGTAATCATGTTTTACTTTTTAATTTGGTGCGCAGACACTATCTTCATTCATTTCTGTGGTTCTTTAGAAGTCTTCGAACACAGTGGGAGTGTGTAAGGAATAGCGATGTGGGGTGAAAATGTCACGGGCAGGCCAATCAAAGTCGGACCTTTCTTAGCTCTATTTTCACAACCCAACTGTGTTCCTTCTGTTTTTTCCCCTCATAAAATGTGACAAAAGATGTGTTAAGATTAAAACTAGGCTGTCTACAGAGGTCAGGCGTATTTCTTGGAAATATAGTTGTTGTAGGATGGATAACGTCTAAATAGGAAAGAGATAATAATGACAGAGGGAAGCTATTATCAACTGTATTGCTTTAGCTCTTCTCACCTTCATTTCTGTTTCATCTCTGTGTATCAATTCATCCCACTGTTAGTCCTTACACTCAATTACCTGCCACCTCAAGCAAAATATAGATGACACACCACATTAGAGGCCTAAACTGCCCCTAAAATCTGCACTTTGATTGGATGTGTTTCCTGTCTGGTCACCACAAAGGGCCACATTTAGATCAGAGCTATGAGAGAAATATACAGAGCTATGAGATAAATATACAGAGCTATGAGAGAAATATACAGAGAGAGAGAGAGAGAGAGAGAGAAATATACAGAAAGAGAGAGAGAAATATATATAGAGAGAGAGAAATATACAGAGAGAGGGAGAAATATACAGAGAGAGAGAGAAATATACAGAGAGAGAGAGAGAGAGAGAGAGAAATATATAGAAAGAGAGAGAAATATACAGAGAGAGAGAGAGAGAAATATACAGAGAGAGAGAGAGAGAGAGAGAAATATACAGAGAGAGAGAGAGTGAGAGAGAAATATATAGAAAGAGAGAGAAATATACAGAGAGAGAGAGAGAGAAATATACAGAGAGAGAGAGAGAGAAATATACACAGAGAGAGAGAGAGAGAGAGAGAGAAATATACACAGAGAGAGAGAGAGAGAGAGAGAAATATACAGGGAGAGAGAGTGAGTGAGAGATAGTAGCAGGGATGGAATTAATAAGGGATCACAATTATCCCTCTCAAATGAGGAGAGAGTATATGGGTGTGTGTAAAAAGGAAGGAATTATGTTTTCATCCCTCAGATCTTTAGCGCCCAAGACAGTAATGATCTATGCATTTCCATTACTCCATCAGCTCAGACTAAAAGCTTAACATTTCTGTCCAGAGTCACTGGTTAGACCCAAGACACGTCTAAAACTGAGCAATCTCCATACTAGGCAAAAAAAATGCTATGCTAAACATTAGCACGAGGAGCTAAATCACAGGCAACTGACTAATAACAACTGAACACCAAGTGGGATAAGAGTCATTTCAAAACACCAAGACAAGCTTAAACTTGACTCCCAGTGGCACACCAAGAACTCGCATCATTTTATGGATTATCCAAGATTAAACACACATTTAGAAAGTGTATACAGAAAGTTGGCTGTGCTATGCGAAGTGGCAAACTGTATTTTCCCTGCCATTGCCCGGGGGAGCTCATTACCCACCCTCAAAGCAGGGTTTTGATGCATGTCTGCCCATATTCTGTCGTAATTCATTCCAGTCCTTTTGCCTTTTTTTCTCCTCCATTAATCTGTGTATTTAATTAAGGCCCTCCTTGCTTTTATGGGACACGGAGAGAGAGAGAGACACCCCTCGGAACCGTTTTGCTGGAGCTGTAAACGGTTTCATGGTTGCTTCAACATCAGACGTATCGAGTGATGGGAATGCTTGACAAAGCAGAAAGTTAGATAAGCAAACCGGCTGCTGGAGGTCATCCAGACTGAAACTTAAACATCCCCCTTCCTCCTCTTTTCCATACATGTCTCTATCTCTACCCTCTTCCTCTCTTTCATGGGTGTCTATCTATCCCCCTCTCCGGTGTATTTTGACCTCTCATTCACACTGGCTGTATCACCCAGTTAGCCATTAGATAAAGGGAAGATGGGTGTCTATCTATCCCCCTCTTCGGTGTATTTTGACCTCTCTTTCACACTGGCTGTGTCACCCAGTTAGCCATTAGATAAAGGGAAGATGGGGTGAGAGATTATCTCCCTGTGTGCCAGTACATTTATTTTGTTCTCAGCAGAACATGCTGTATTCTCTGGGATGTTGTTGGGTGGTCTGCGCAAACTGAATGCTGATTAGAAACTAAACAGTACCTGTCACATACATTTCTTGTCA
Source organism: Oncorhynchus nerka (assembly GCF_034236695.1). NCBI lineage: Eukaryota > Metazoa > Chordata > Actinopteri > Salmoniformes > Salmonidae > Oncorhynchus > Oncorhynchus nerka. Next base: position 48,873,065 of record NC_088398.1, on the reverse strand, counting down.
TTTCCTGCCTCTTTAACATGATTTGTGTGCTTGTAAGGTAAAATTGAAATTTAAAAAATTCAAACAAATCTGACCCGAAGACTAAATTTGGATACTGCGGTAATAAATCCAGTTATTCAGCAATCAGCATAATGAATTGTGTATAAAATATTTACATTTTATTCATATTATTCTCCACAAAAGTATGCAGTCAAAACGGATGCTAAATGTGGATGAACATGAAGCAAGCTATACAGTACTCATCACGGAACACAACACATACAGTGGTCGAAACATATACATGATCTTTAACATAGAATTAGAATTGCACAACAGTGGTTGGACATTGAATGAGGCCATCTACAGTAGCTATATGTGGAACCATATTAACTGCTGACAAGCTTTGGTACAAAATATCTTTAAAAAAAGGAGTAAAAAAACAAACAACGGCAGGCATTTAAGGTTCCTTTTAAAAGAACGAGGTGATAAAGAGGTGAGAGAAGAAGCAGAAAGACTATTTGAAATATACACAGTTCTCAAACAAATGAGTTGAGGAGGAAACCCTGAACAACAAGAGTGCACGTTCATCTTAACAATTACAGAGCTTTATAAATAAACGTATTCAGCTTGTTTGACACACGTGACAAAGACTAAAGAACATGGACACCATTTCAAAAGTTTATCCTCTTAGTAATGGGTCGAGTCCACAGTCATGAACGGAAGGTGTCAAAGAGTCTTAAAAAAAATGTGGTGCCATATTTAGAGTACAAAAATACATACCATGCCAGGTAGTGACAATTAAAATAGTATTTGTGAATACTGAGACTGTAGCATTGTGTAGTTTGGCTGGTGGCAATACGAAGGTGGGTGGGTGAGGGGGGCAGTCTAGTGCTCTCGTCCTCCCGGGGGTGAGAGACTGAAGGCAGATTCGGAGGAAGCAGGACTCAGAGGGAGCAGACAGACAGGCAGCTGTTGTGCAGAATCTCCAATACAAAACAGGGAATAAGGTATGTTCTACATTTTAGGTAGATATGCAAAATGATCCAGAAGGGTAGGGTCAGGGGTTGGGTTAGGATGGTGATCGACATTGGAAGGACAGCAGATGGAGTCTATAGGTCCAACTCGACAGTATAAAGGGGCTTTCTCTCTTCCTCGTTCTTTTATCTATACTGATGGGAAATAAATTGAAAGGGGAGGAGACAAGTTGCAACCTGTGAGGGATGACGATGGTGATGATGATGGCCAGTTTGGTCTAGATGGCACAGTCGTCCTGAGAGGCGGAGCTGAAGGCGGAGCTCCGGAGCATATCCAAGCAGTTGACGAGGATGAGCGTGCCCGTCAGGTGTTTCCAGCGCTTGGTGATGGGGCTCTTCATCTTGTCTAGGCCCATGTGCAGCTCCTGGATCACGTCCCGGTAGCTGTCCCCGATTTGGGCCGCCCACGTCAGCAGGAAGTCATAGGCTGGCTTCCACATGGCCTACACAGGGAGAGTGTGAAACAGAAAGAGGTGGAGATTGAAGCGACCATATTTAACTGAAAGAAGATCACATGGGACTTCCATGCTGTGTCCTGATGTTTCTATGGTCATAATTATGTTGTTGGCGTATAGCCTAGTGGTTAGAGTGTTGGACTTGTAACCAAAAGGTTGCAAGATCAAATCCCTGAGCTGACAAGGTAAAAAAAAAATATATATATATGTGTCGTTCTGCCCCTGAACAGGCAGTTAAACCACTGTTCCTAGGCCGTCATTGAAAATAAGAATTTGTTCTTAACTGTCTTGCCTAGTTAAATAAAGGGTAAAGTAAAGCAATTGCACATGAGTGAGCTGGCTAAACAGCTCAATGAAAATACAGGCCTAGTCCCGACACATCTATGGTTGCTAGCTGGCTGCCAAAGACTTGACCCAGTCGTAAAGTTTTTTGTTCTATATCCAGTCGTTTATTCTAAATGTTCCATTACCATGCTGGCGGGCAATGCTCTTACCCCTTGCTAGCTAGCTAACTATGGCTAGGTCAAACAGCTAGAATAACCACAAAGTAGCTGCATTTACGTTTGTTGAAGCTGTTTTGGACACATGTATAACAAAAAGCTAATGATGCACGATTTCGCCTCACGTCTGGACACTGTTAGCCAGTTACAAAGCTAACGCAATCACTTCAAACTTAAGCTGGCAAGACGGCAAGCTAGCTGCATTTCATGTCATTTGACATGTTTTTCTGTTGACATTTATTTGTATATATCCATAATAAGTATGCTGATTCATGATTTCGACTGGCTGAGAAAAGATGTCTGTCTCTTCCTGACACATTCATTCTCAATGGGACAGTGGAGATCGAATTTCAACATTGAAACAATGTTGCAAATGTCGAGAGACAGACAACAACGTCTGTACAACCCCGACCGTTGTTGCAAACCAAATGTTAGGCTAGACGCAAGGGGAAATAATGTGTAGATGCTTTTTACAGTGTAGATCAAGATAATGAATTGACTGGCAGGGCTGATGGGACAGTAGCTGCGCAGGGATTTCTCAGATGGAACAGTTTTGACCAACCCGTTGTAGAACACACAGTACAGGGAGAGATAAGGTCAGAGGACAATGAGGGCTGGCAATTGAAGACAACATATTGAACAGTGTGACAATAAATTGCATGCTATGTTCTGCCAGTTTAATTTACTATGGTCATGGTTATATGGGTGACATTCACTGTATATCATTCCAAAAGTATAATTAAAAAATGAATAAGCATGTCGCTATCTATAGATCGCAGGTAATATAATATCAAACAGCTATGTCTAGTGTTCCATTTTTCAATATGGTTGCCAACAATGTTTTAGTAGGATCGTGCCATCCAAACCACTTACCTCATTGTCCACTACTCCATTCTTGTTTCTGTGGGGTGCCTCATATGCATCCATCTGCAGACGGGACACCTTGGCTAACCTCTCAGCCAGCTCCCTCCATCGACCGGCCACCTCCACTGCTGTGGTCAGCAGGACAAAGTCCATCACCAGCCTGGCCACCAGGCCCTGGCAGTCCATCTTCAGCAATGCCTGAGAAGGAAGACAGAGAGACAGACTGGTCAGGATAAAAAATAAACACACTGTACATTCTTATCAATACAATTCCATGAAATGACTGGCTCATAGACAAGGAGACGCTGGTCAGGACAGGATAACATACAAAACCCACATAAACAAACACACAAGAACACATGCATAAGAGCCCATGAAATTCCATGACTTCCTCCTCTGCATTTTGTTTCTTGGCTATGCTTCACATTGCTCCCAAAACATCCTATTTTCCATCATCTCAAGTCTGTGTCATTTCTTCAGATGTATTCTAGAAGGCCTGACGGGAACTGAGCCGCTAAGCACCACCTCACCAGGAGGGCTACAGCATTCCAAGGCCATGCAGGCTCCAACTCTCTGGCTCCGGCTAGCTAGCGGTTTGATTAACTCAGCGATAGGCAGGGGAGCTGAGCAGGGGACTACGTGCCATTATGGAGCACAGCTAACAGCAGGGAACCAAAACTATACTACTTCAAATGGAGAAAGAGAGACATTTGACTGACTCGTGTGGCTTATGTTTCTGCATGTCTAATTTGTTTGGAGTGTCATCCAGACCAATCCTTCACCCTTTAACCCTGCCCCCCCCCCCCCCCCCACCACGTCTTATCAAGTTGGGGTGAAACTAAACTGTGCTTGTGTTGTGCTCATTGAATCTGAAAACACTATGGAATATTTTCAATATAAGCACAACCTCAGGCAAAGAGAATCATAGGGCAGGACTGAAGTGCTGCACACGTGTACATTTGCAAAGTCAAATGCAGCCACACAAACACATGCAAATACATGAACTCACAACAAACCCATGCACACACCAAAGAGCCTTCCCGTAAATGATACTCGGCAACCACAGAATACATGGTTAGACTCAACAGAGCCAGGGAGAATAAATGGGACATTAAAGTGCAGCCAACTAAAGCTCTGATTTGGGCTTTAGTTCCATGGGCAGGAATGCATGGAACGACAGGAAACGGGCAGGGAGGGGGGTTGAGGAGGTGAAGGAATGTGGCGATGCTTGTCTCTCTTACACACCCACCCACCCACACACACACACACACACACACACACATACACACACACACGAGATAGTCTGCTGGATGCCTGGAGCTCCTGTTAACAGTTAGCCAGGAATGCACTGTTTCGGCCCAGATCAGAGGAAAAAAGCAGAGGGGATTTCCACTTCAGCCCAGACTACATTATATAATCTGATTATTTCTGCTAAAGCAACATGGAGTTCATTTCCATTTGAGTAACTATGCAAATATTCTTATGCAGAATGATTTAGAATAAGGACATTGAACGATCCCATCTGTGTGCATTTGTTAGTATGTATTTCCGTACGTGTGTTTCTGTGTGTTTGTGTATGTTGTGGAAGGAAGAGTCCTACTGAAAGATAAGGCTTCAGACAAGCACCTGCTTCCTCTCCGGGTAACAGCAACAGGAAATCCCTGCAGAATTCAAGGAGAGTACTGCCCATGTCACCTCGAGCTAGATCCCGACACAGCTAGGAGTCATGCTAACAGACAGACAGACGATGCTCCACATATAAAACCAGTTGACTGTACAAACAACGCACACAGAGAGTAGTTCAGTGCTGACCTACTACACTGTTTGCCTGGGTTGACAAAAGCAAATAATTATTGAGATCTAGGCCCTCTTCTGACCACAAAGCTAACAGCCTGTTACTGGTTCATTAAAGAAACAGTCAGGAACAAAACAAACATTCTTATTAGGTTTATATTCGTGTGTTGAACTCCCGCCACACAACTGCGCCTTCACATTATAAACACGTCTCTCGTCCTTGTTAGAACTGAGAGATGGATAAATCATTGACAGAGCCAGTAAGCCCATTCCACAATGCTCCGCTCCCATGTGCCTCTTTGTTCGCCTCACACTGTTAATACTGCAAGCTCCAGTCAAATTGCAGGGTAATCTGTGCCTGATCCCTCCCCTTCACTGTGACTTGGTGCTGAACTGTGAAGGCTTTTGCCAAGTATTACCAAAGATTATGAGGGCAAGAACGGAGAACCAGAAATGACATCTATTCACACTAAGGGTTGGACATAGTCGTCAATATGTCCACTGTTGAGGGGTGAGGGGCTGCATGGATGTGGGGTGAGCGTTTATGATCACAGAATATAATGAATATAGCAAAAGGCTTTAAGACTGAATAGGAGATGCAGTGTTACTACTGTAATGACGCATGACACACTTGACATGTCATAAATTCATGCTGTCAAGAGTTGTATGATAACCACGTCGGCATTGTGGCCAGATTCAAGGAAGTTTGAGCTAACTGCTATTTACACAGCTTTAGGCCAAAGACCATCACAGACAGCTGAAGAGGGATTATAAACGGGGTGGTTTCCAGCCCTGAATGCTGATTGGCTGACAGCTGTGGTATATGAGACCATATACCACGAGTATGACAAAATATATATTTTTACTGCTCTAATTACATTGGTAACCAGTTTATAATAGCAATAAGGCACCTCGGGGGTTTGTGACATATGACCAATATACCATGGCTAAGGGCTGTGTCCAAGTACTCTGCATTGTGTCGTGCAAAGAACAGCCCTTAGCTGTGGTGTGTTGGCCATATACCACAACCCCTCGTGCCTTATTGCTTAATTACATACTGAGTATACAAAATATTAACAAAACTTGATCCATGACAGACTGACCAGGTGAATCCAGGTGAAAGCTATGGTCCCTTATTGGTGTTACTATTTAAATCCACTTCAAATCAGTGTAGATTAAGAGGAAATGACAGGTTAAAGAAGGATTTCTAAGCCTTGAGACAGATTGTGTATGTGTGCCATTCAGAGGGTTCCTGAGTGGCACAGCGGTCTAAGACACTGCATCTCAGTACTAGAGGTGTCACTACAGACCCTGGTTCGATTCCAGGCTGTATCACAACCAGCTGTGATTGGGAGTCCCATAGGGCGGCGCACCATTGGCCCAGCATCGTCCGGGTTTGGCCGGGGTAGGCCATCATTGTAAATAAGAATTTGTCCTTAACTGACTTGCCTAGTTAAATAAAAAGAGGGTGAATGGGCAAGACAAAAGATTTAAGTACCTTTGAAATGGGTATGGTAGTACGTGCCATGTGCACCCGTTTGAATGGTCCACCACACAAAGGATATCCAGTCAACTTGACACAACTGTGGGAAGCATTGGAGTCAACATGGGCCAGCATCCCTGTGGAACACTTTCGACATCTTGTAGAGTCCATGCCCGACAAATTGAGGCTATTTTGAGGGTAAAGAGGTAGTAGCGCAACTCAAAATTAGGAAAGTGTTCCCAGTGTTTGGTATACTCAGTGTATATGCTATGTTTTTATTCTCAAAATGTCACTGAGGCACAAGGGATTGGTGTATTGTGTGTGTGGGTGTGTCCGAGTGTGTGTGTGTGTCTGCCTGTCTGCATGCGACTGGTTTAGCTAAATGTCACAAAGACATCAATGCAGACATCAGTGCATAGAGACACTGCATCTTCTCAACTCCATAAAACATCTCACTGTCAAAGTGAGAATGCAACTCTGTCAGGCATATTTCTGAAAGGGGCGGTCGGGCGGGGGGGGGGGGGGGGGGATCTCTGCGGTATGCGTCTTTACATAGTGTGCATCAGTCTTCGAAGGTATCGTCTTCTATTTGAAAACAAAGTGTATGAAAGCAAGATAGCTCAGAGTGAGGATAGCTCAGAGTGATCATTGTCAGGCTGAGAACTGAGGCACTTCATTTGATAAATGTGATGCTTCTTGAAGAATAGCAATCTATTGTCTCTCCAGTCTCCTCCTCCTCATCCTACCATTCCTTGGCTTTGTCTATACTTCCATCTTTTCCCCCTCTGTTACGGATGCAGTTATCCTGTGTGTGTGTGTATCCTGTGTGTGTGTTACTTTTCTCTCCTTCTCCCCTCACAGGTGAAAACCATCACTCCCCAATCAGTCAACAATCAATCATCAATCAGAAGACACACCTCCTCCTACTTCCTATCCTATCACAGTTCCTTCCCCATGGTTTAAAAACCCCATCATTTGTTTGTTCTAGAGCAATCTCTCTGTAAATGCCATGTCTGTAGGTCTCTGTGTTTCACTCTCGCTTTGTGTCGTAACCTCTCTTTTGTTTAAGCACCTCATAGCACTTTGTCATCACCTGTGAGTATTGTTTTTGGTTATGGTGTTTGTTTGTTGCTGGTGGGAAAAGGGGGAAACCAAGACAAGTCGCCCATGGGCATACACTACCCGTAGGTGAACTTTGTTAAATACACTAGTTAGAACTGGGCGGACCACCCACTGTATTTTTGGTTAGTTAGTTAGCTGTTGTTAAAGTAGGCTAGTCTAGCTTAGGGGTGTTTTGGATGCTTATTGTTTCTTTCCTTGGGTCCAGCTCAGCCCCTTTTCCTGCTCCCCCCATTACCGTGTGTTTATAAATAAACCTAGAGTTTGACGGTAGATTTCTGTTGTGGTTATTTCGTGCACACTTTTACTTTGTCACAATAATAATTTGCATGAGTTATGTTACGGGTCTCATTACCTTCCCCCCCTAGACTGTCGGGCCAAAAGGGATTCGTAACACCCTCTCTTCTATCATCTCGCTCTCCATCTCCATTGAAAGGTTCCCGTGTCGCTCTTCCCATCTTTGCCACTCACTCTAATCTGTATCTCAGTCACAGTCTTGCCCTCTACATCAGGGGTTCTACTGCAGGGGTCCGCGGCCAGATCTCAAAATAACATTTCATATCTTTTAAGAGTATTTCTACCAACAGACGAAACACATTTTGGCTAAAGTATCCATAGAATAATTTGAGGGTGTAATAAAATACAATGAAATACAATGTAATATTATTAATCTACTCATATACTCTTAACCTTGGGAAACATGGGACTGGGAGGGTCACATGGGATATTGGTATCCACAGTGCTTCACCAATTATACATTTTTCAACCAGTTATAAGATCATTTTACCTAAAAGCACTGTAATTTAAAGCTAGAATCCTTAGTTGCTACATGCATTTTTGGTATGGCATACCATGATATTGCCCATTTATTCTTGAAGAACATGATTTATAAATGCCTCAGGAGCTTAGTTCAACTGTCCTACCCAATCAGAACCAGAAATATAAGCAGAACCCAAAATATAACCCAATGTTTGTAAACAATGTAAATGTAAACAAACAATATATAGCCGGAAACATTGCTAAAACTATCATTTCGATATTATGGATGGTCCGTCCTTGCATCCATAGTCCTGTCTCTGAATTTGAGAGTGGTTGCATTTCTCCAGGCCCATCCCTCAGCTTTAAACCAAAACAGAGGCATGTAGAATTAGCTTAAACTGCTAAATGTTAACTCCAATGCCAAGAGGTGGGACTTTAAAATGTTCCTTCGCAGGGCCCAAGACTTTGTTTGTCCTGCCATGCACTGCCAAAGTCATAGTAAAACTCAGTGTATGCTATTTTTTCTCTCACTGGAGTTATGAGGGGTCCCTGGTGAATTAGCTATTACAAAAGGGGTCCCCGGCCCCAAAAAGTTTGAGAACCCCTGACTACTAAGTTCTACTTTTCCCTTTTTCAACTTGTACTTTCAACGTGTACTTCTCTTACTGTTTTCCTGTTCTGAATACACAAATCCACCTGATCGCCTTCATACCCTCAACCAAACAGTCTGCTGAGCTGAGATGAGAGAATTCTGGGTTCTTTTCGTGACACTCCGCCCTCTGTATGAACCTCGTCCATTCTACCCAGACTGGCAGAAGACGAAAAACACACAAACAACGTGTCTCCAGAGTGAGACAGATATGTCGTGCTGTCAACTGTACCAGCACAGCAGTTGGCCACACCCTACTGCTGAAGGAAGGAGGAAGGGAGAGTGTTGAGCAGGAAGTGAAGAACAGAAGATGGAGTCTAGGGGTGCAGAAAGAAAACAGGGTCTGTGTTAAAAGGCAACACAGAGCGAACTGCACATGATCATCCCGATGGCCGCTCCCAAAGTCATCTTCCAGAAATAGATTGTTATTATTACTCCCAAGTGCTATCAACTTCAGGGATCTCTCTCTCTCTCTCTCTCTCTCTCTCTCTCCCCACAAATAATTCAAAGCGTAGGATGAGGATTGGGACTCGGGAGGGTCTGCTACAGAGTTGTGTGCGTGAGTGGGAACTAAATCCCTCTTAGTGCAGGACACAGTGGGGTGCCCACCGCGCAGTTTAGAACCTCCTCCAGATTTTTCCTCTTTTTCCAAATCCTATTTGAGGAATGGGTGCAATGGTTGCTCAGAAACCGCCTTAAAACTGAAGTCAGTATATATACACAAAACAGTACATAGCACACTCACTGGCCTCCAATTCGTGGCCCAACAACAGACAGAACAGGCAGCTCCGTAGAGTGTTTCTGCATAGTTGTCTGGTCATAGCTGAGTTGAGGTAGAGGGGCTATGTGAGGGGCAAGGGGAGGTGGTGTGGAATGCAGGCGCCTCTTGGTCCATAACTGGCACTTCTGTTTAGTCTCAACAATGAGACAGGAAACATCTGTGGGGTAATGATACTCCACAGAGACATGTCTTTGCCCACGTCCATCAATCAGACGCCAAACGCGACGGCCATTTCACACAGACCTCTAGTCCTCAGACTGGGGTTGATACAATCCCACTAGGAGTCTAAAAGACTCAATACACACAATAAACAACAATATGGTGTTTCTGCTTATTTTAGTCTCTCAGTCAGTGACAGGGCTGGATGTTTGATGTCAGACCAGAGATTCCAAAGCTGGGGCTTGATTTCATACATACAGTAAGGCAGGTCTGACAAAGTATTGGGTTCGTTCTATTCGGGATTACATTAAACTGCCGGACAAAACAAAGCAAAAGAGAGTATATGTGTCAAGTCAACCTTGGGAATAGTTTAAGTATTATTATTGTGCTGATGATATTGTCCTGCCCTGAATGTTAATGTTGGGAGACATAGCTGAAGAAGCTTAATGCTGAGGAAAATTTACAGTTTTAATTTCATCTAGACTCAAGTGCATTTGGCTGAAATGGTGAAATCCATAGAGCTCACTGACCGCCAAGCGTTAATGTGGTTATTATTGCACACATACTATGCAAGTGGCCATTTTGTAAACACAGGATGCATGTGCAGTTTAAATGCGTCCATAATGTTAGGACACACAGGGGCCTTAAACCTTACAAGGATGAGGGGCATAAGGGACAGGTTAGTAAACTGATTTAGAGGCTTTGTCATTTCCTTCCTATGTGTGAGTCAGTAATATAACAAATTACACAGTGAAAGGAATACAATACATTGTTAAAAGCAGGGCACAAATATGAACTTAGGCTGGGTTACAGCAGGTGCATACATACACACACACATTCACTATGCACACAGCCAGACACACACAAATGTGTGCAAAAAGCAGTGGCTAGGGCTGTTATGAAGGCAGTGAAATTCCACGGTAATAAGGCCTCTCCAAGCTCTGATGCTACTGACGTTCATTAGTAGCCTACCAAAATTGGTAACTTCATGGTACTCAGCACTCTATTGTCCCTCTAATCACTCTGACATCAATACAAATGTATTCTAAAATTGAATTAAACACTTAATACTGCGCAACATTACAATATGCTATGCTATTGCGCGGGAAAACAGATGGCCTCTACTAAAAAGAGGAGAATCAGCTTTCTTTAGGCTAGGCCTACTACAGTGCATTCGGAAAGTATTCAGACCCCTTGACTTTGTCCACATTTTGTTACATTACAGACTTGTTCTAAAATTGACAGTGCATGTCAGAGTAAAGACCCAGCAATGAGGTTAACTTCTTGGATATAGGGTGCGCTATATTAATTTTTGGATGAAAAACGTTCCCGTTTTAAACAAGATATTTTGTCACGAAAAGATGCTCGACTATGCATATAATTGACAGCTTTGGAAAGAAAACACTCTGACGTTTCCAAAACTGCAAAGATATTGTCTGTGAGTGCCACAGAACTGATGTTAGAGAAAAAACCCAGATAAAAATTCAATCAGGAAGTGCCGCATTTTTTGAAACCGCCTCATGCCAATGACTCCTTATATGGCTGTGAATGGGCCACGAATGAGCTTAGGCTTTCTGTCGCTTCCCCAAGGTGTCGACAGCATTGTGACGTATTTGTAGGCATATCATTGGAAGATTGACCATCTACCAGGTGGGGCTTGGTGTCCTCCGTCGCAATTATTGCGTAATCTCCAGCTGCAGTATTTTTCCGTTTGCTTCTGATGAGAAGCCAACTGCCACCACTGATAGATTTTCAAATAGATATGTGAAAAACACCTTGAGGATTGATTCTAAACAACGATTGCCATGTTTCTGTCAATATTATGGAGCTAATTTGGAAAAAAGTTTGGCGTTGTAAGTGACTGCATTTTCCAGTCTTTTTCTTAGCCAAACGTGATGAGCTATTTCGTCTACACAAATAATATTTTTGGAAAAAATGAACATTTGCTATCTAACTAAGAGTCTCGTCATTGAAAACATCCGATGTTCTTCAAAGGTAAATGATTTTATTTGAATGCTTTTCTTGTTTTTGTGAAAATGTTGCCTGCTGAATGCTAGGCTTAATGCTATGCTAGGCTATCAATACTCTTACACAAATGCTTGTGTAGCTTAGGTTGAAAAGCATATTTTGAAGATCTGAGATGACAGTGTTATTAACAAAAGGCTAAGCTTGTGAGCCAATATATTTATTTCATTTCATTTGCGATTTTCATGAATAGTTAACGTTGCGTTATGGTAATGAGCTTGACGCTATGATTACGCTCCCGGATACGGGATTGCTCGACGCAAGAAGTTAAGGACAACAAAGTCAATGTATTTGAGTGGCCATTACAAAGCCCTGACTTCAATCCCATAGAAAATTTGTGGGCAGATCTGAAAAAAGCACGTGCGAGAAAGCAGGCCTACAAACCTGACTCAGTTACACGAGCTCTGTCAGGAGGAATGGGCCAAAATTCACCCAACTTATTGTGGAAGGCTACCCGAAACGTTTGACCCAAGTTAAACAAATACTAATTCAGTGTATGTAAACTTCTGACCCACTGGGAATGTGATGAAAGAAATCAAATCTACTATTATTCTGACATTTGAATACACAAATCCACCTGATTTGACATTTGACATTCTCAAAATTAAGTGGTGATCCTAACTGACCTAAGACAGGGAATTTTTACTAGGATTAAATGTCAGGAAAACTGAGTTTAAATATATTTGACTAAGGTGTACGTAAACTTCCGACTTCAACTGTATGTCACAACCTTTGGTTCTTTCCCCAGGCGTTATTGTTTCTGTTTCAGTTTCATGTCTGTACGTTGTTTCTGTTTTTTTGTTTTGTATTATGTTTCATTTATTGATTCAATTATTCACTCCTTAAACTTGCTTCCCGACTCCCAGCAGAATAACGTTACAGAATAACCCCTCACCCTAGGGAAGCATCAGGGAGTGTTTTTTAGTTTTTTTATGGTGGAAGTTATGTCAGGTCCGGAGCTACCGGGGAGTCCTCACCTTCAACCGGCTCGTCGGGCTCTCACGCCTCAGCTGGATCGTCAAATTCTCAAGCCTCAGCCAGATCGTCGAATTCTCAAGCCTCAGCCGGCTCGCTTGGTTGGCGTCCTGCGGGTGGAGCTGTGCACCAGGGAGGGGGTACTGTCACGTATACTCCCTCTCAGGCACTCTAGGTCGTCAGGCTCCTGCGCCTCAGCAGAGGTTACCGGTCCGCTCCTGATCCCCGGGATTGTCCCTTTGGTCAGTGTCCTGCGGCTGGAGCTGCACGTTGGGGAGGGGGTACTGTCACTTATACTCCCTCTCTGGCACTCTAGGTCACCAAGCTGCTCGTTATGGTGCACACCTGTCACCCAAGTTACACGCACCAGCATGTCATCAAACTCACCTGGACTCCATTACTTCCCTGATTACATTCCCTATATATGCCACTCCCTTTGGTTCCTTCCCCAGGTGTTATTGTTTCGGTTTCAGTTTCATGTCTGTGCGTTGTTCGTGTTTCTTGTTTTGTATTAGGTTTCGTTTATTGATTAAATGATTCACTCCCTGAACTTGCTTCCCGACTCCCAGCGCACCTGTTACAGGCTTGTTCTCCAAAGCCTAGAGGATTGTATGTATGTACCAGGAAGAGAATACTTTCTGGTTGTGGTCGGCTTAATTATCAGGCTCAAAATCAGTTTGTTTTTTTGTTGTCAAATGTAGATTCGACTGAACAACAATTAGTACTTGATTAACCCAGCTCTGAATTATACATCCATACCTCAACTCCTACACAATCAGTCATGGGCAAATTAGCTAGATCACAAAAGCATATCAGAGCTGAGTCTTGAATGAAATAAAAATGCTAAATTAACAGAATGTACAAAACATACTTGATCATATGTGGTGATTAGATAACCTCATAGGCATTGCAGGTTTCATTAAAACAAAGTTTAATTCACAAGCTCACTTCTAGAGTTGGATTGAACATGGGCACTACTGTTTTGTGGTTTCGCAGTAGAGTTCAATGTGTTCACCATTACCATATGCAAAATCATTTTCCATATATTTGTTTTGAAATAGAAAGTGTTAATTAATTGTGATTATGTTTCAATAGGCAATTACTACAGGCAATGCAGTTCTACCAACTAAGAAAGGGACAAAAGGGGGAAGTGGAGGGGGCAAATAAGAGGAATCTTTCTCTATTTGGGATGTGTGGATATAGGCCCATGCCTAACACTGCTGATAATTCCTTTCTTCCTGAACAATGAGATAAAATGTGCATGCCTTCAGATACTCAAGCACAAAGGCTGTCATCTCCCTCTGAGGTGCACACAATATTTTATTTCCTTTGCATCTAAAAATACACTCTTAGCTCTCCGTCAAATGATATGCTTGTTATTGTTGTGTCAGAGAACACACAGGAACAGCGGTTACCTACATTGGATTAGCCTAACCTAGACGTCAATCCTAATCTGTGAAGCTGGATAGGTGGGTTGGCGTAGACACACTGGTTGCAAACAGTTATCCATCCGGTATGCGTTGGTTCCCTTGTAGCCTGCCGTGGAATGTGAGGATATCTTAGCTGGGCTTAAATAACACTAACATCCTCTCAGTGGAAGGAAGTGGATTCTAACTTTATAGTGCCCATTTCAACTCTTGTTGCATAAGTACCACATAACCTTGTGTTAAGTTGTTTAGATTGCAGTATTTTCCATAAATAAACTAAGAGTGTTTGTTGATGTCTTTGGGAGTTATTCATTTGTACATTCTATGCATGTAAGGCTGGATGAGTTTGCTCTAAGTATGCCACTTGCTTTGTGAATACTTTTGAATTCTGTAAGGTTATCAGTATGACTGGTTGCTGCACCATCGCTTCCAAAGGTCCATCCAATGAAGTGCATCCTAAGATGTTCTATGTAGATTTGAAAAGGGGAAAACACACCCAATTAATAGTACTGGTTCTATCACATCATTACGTAGTGTACACCAAACAACTGAGCCTGAGAAATGGGAAGTGTTGTGGAGGACATGTCTTCTCCACCACGGACTCGTCTTTATATATAGTTCTTCTCCTCACTGAAGCTCCCCCGTGTCTATAAATGGTTGTAATTGGTGTTTACAACCCGGCGTAAATGATATAGTGTTTATGTTCCATCCTACCTCAGAGCCTGTTCTATTATGACCGTGACCTCTAAGAGACTTCAACAAAGGGTTGTTATTGAAGAAAAGAAAATCATTATGTTGGCACTGAGAGCGAGTGAGGCTGACGTTGAGTATTCTTTCTCTTTAAGTTTGTGAACGTTCTTACCCAACACACACTGTATCGAACTTGGAATGATATTGGCACGCAGATGACAAAAAAAATCAATGATTTCAAATCAACATCACATCTCAGAGGTTGTCAACACTTTGAAACATGAAGGAGAGACTACATATTGAAACATTTTTCAATTTTGTTCTGTATAGAAACTTATTGCAGGGCCTGCTGCCAATTTTGCCAAAAGCAATACTGGGAAATACTGAATGAAACTGTCTTGAGGACACCATCTTTGCACACAATAATGTGAGAAAGGGAAACAGACAGACATGGGTTGGGTTTGCAGGAAAGCTTCCAAGTCAGGCCTAAACCAGCTGGTTTCTGGTCTATTGGTGGGTGGGGTGAGGCTACAGTGTTAACGAGTCTTGACACGACAGGGTCACCAATGGGGACAGAGCCGACTGAATAGTGCAGATGTTTAAAGATTACAACCAAAGTTATATCTGGTGTGTGCCCTCTCTTCCGTCTCAGACACTTTTGAGGGGAAACCGTCTCACCTCATATCAATGTCATTGTTACGGCGTGACATGAACTTCACCTATCAAAGAGAACAGAGAGCAAAGTGATACTCTCTGCACTCCCTCAGCAAATGAGGTGAAGAATGTTCATCAGATATACTGCTAATCCATACAGTATGACATGCTTCTATGGCTCTATTCTTCAATCATGTTCAGTGTTTCCTCCATATTCATTGAAAAGTGTCAGGGCTAAATTGCTGACCCCACACCCAAAAATGTTTTATCGGGACGACTAAAACATGATATAAAGGATGAACAAAAAGATAATGGAGCTACACTATATATATTTTTTAAATAAGATCTTTAAGAACTAAAAATCACCAAAATAAAAACTAGACAGTCAGGGAGAATCTAAAATTCAAACAAATGTCATGGCAGATACATATTGATTTTTGTTATAACGTTTGAGTCACTCAGAAAGCATAAGAATATCGAATAAGCCATGGTAAAATGTGTACAATTGTATGAAATTAGCTTTAAACCTGTAAAATGTTCTCTCCGCCCCATAGCAAAATGTGTAGAATTACAAGAAAATAAGCATTTTGTGTCTGCGTCCAAGAGGAGGGCTTCTAAAACCACGCCATTGGCCGTGCCCACTACCACGCCCTCCCCGTTAACTTTGCAACTGCTGCTAAAAAACATCCTAGGGGAAACACCGATGCTAAGTCACATATTATTCTCGACACCAGCGGAGGCTGCTGAGGTGAGGACGGCTCATAATGTAGTGAATGGAATGGTATCAAACACATGGTTTTAATATGTTTGATACCATTCCATCCATTACACTCAATTCCAGCCATTATGATGAGCCATCCTAGCCTCAGCAGTCATTGCTCGACACCATCTACAATGGTCAAAACACTGATTATCACTTCCAAAATCAAACCAAGGACTTTTTCATAAAAAGTGTTTGACAGTATGGTTGTATTCCTGTAGGTTTTGATTGACACATTATGACTAGAAATGAAGACGGAGCATTATCAACACAGGCTGAGCCATGATTTGGATTTACGAATGCAGCACATACAGTATCTCTAACTCAATGTTTTCGAGACAGAGGTGTGGGTTTGTGCTGTGCCAAAATATTCTGCTGCTCTCCACAACTCTCTAGTCCCCATAAGACCCTGATGCCCACGCAGCACTTATTGACTGCACACTCAACAGAATTAGCCCACTGGACCATAGCCTCAGGCAGCTGTAAGTAGATAAGGAACCAAAGCCACGACTGACCTGAAAAAGACCTTAGCTAGACACACAAGTATAGAGACAGATGCAGGCACAGCGCACACACAAGACCAAACACAAGACACAAATATGTACACTAGAACAAACAGAAGAAACAAAAGTGCTAAACACATAACCTCGGTTTCCATCCATTTGGCGAAAGATTTTCATGCAAATATTATAAATATGCGCATTTTCCCAACCAGCGAAGCGTTTCTATCAAACTGATTGGTTGCGGATAAAAGGCTGTGCGTGATGAAGTGAACAAAAAATGACTTTTGTGGTTAAATTCCCATGTACGGAATAACAAATACTAGTTTAAAATGGATTTCCATCACATTTTCAACTGATGGTTTTGTCCCAAAACAATGTGTTATATAGCAAATGTGCCCACTCTGGTCTTGGCACGTGCACTCTAGCCAACAACTTTCAGATACAGTGTGGGTAAAGCCTACGTCTGTGTTTCCCAACTCCAGTCCTCCAGTATTCTCAACAGCACACATTTTTGTTGAAGCCCCAGACAAACTCATCTGATTCAACTCATTGACGGCTTGATGATTAGTTGACAAGTTGAATCAGGTGTGCTTGCCGAGGGCAACACCAAAAATGTGTGCTGTTGGGGATACTTGAGGGCTAGAGTTGGGAAACACCGGACTACATAATGAGATTATTTGTGGACAAATAGAGCAAGATTTTTTTTATGTCAAATAGCAGCCAAGCATCAATCATCATGTCATCAGAATAAAACACTCAATATTTATTTGAAAGACTCATCAACCTAATCACCACGCACTTTCATCACCCTGTGAAGTTCATCAGAACTTATTTAATCTGTAGACTAATAAACTGCATGCTTTCCCGAGTCGTAGTGGGAGGACCACACAATGTCATTGCGTGACTCCAAATGTACTTTGATATGATGGTTATTTCATCAATATTTGAGCATAAAAGTGTTACCACTACCATTTCTCGTATATTTAATTTTACCAGCACAAAAATATCCGACCTTGACGAGAGTTTACTGGCAAATGAGTTGTTTCCATCAGGCCTGTCGTGACATTTTTCTTTCAGAAATGTACTTGACTCACATAAAAAGGTTGGATGGAAACCTGGTTATAAGCAAACAAAGAAGTGAATCAAGCAAAAAAAAGATTGACAGATATAGACAACCATTTAAGACTGAAGCCCAAACAAACATTGAACTAAAATAAAATCATTTCAAACATTGCTTAGATTCGTATATGATCACGTCTCTCTATTATGCGTGGGAATACTTGGGAACAGTTTTCCAAAATTGAAAATCACTTGATACTAATTTGCTGGTGTTTTTAAAAGTATTTCATGTCCAACAATAATACAAAAAAAGTTATGTGTGTGTATTTATATATAATATATACACTACCATTCAAAAGTTTGGGGTCACTTATAAATGTCCTTGTTTTTGAAAGAAAAGCACGTTTTTGTCCATTAAAATAACATCAAATTGCTCAGAAATACAGCGTAGACATTATTAATGTTGTAAATGACTATTGTAGCTGGAAACGGCAGATTTTTAATGGAATATGTACATACAGTTGAAGTCGGAAGTTTACATACACATTAGCCAAATACATTTAAACTCAGTTTTTCATCATTCCTGATATTTAATCCTAGTTTAAAAAAAATGTGGATATAGATACTTTTATAGAGATGATCGTACGTTGGTGTGAAAAGTGCAAATCAATCCCAGAACAACAGCAAATGACCTTGTGAAGATGCTGGAGGAAACAGGTACAAAAAGTGTCTATATCCACATTAAAATGAGTCCTATATCGACATAACCTGAATGTCCTCTCAGCAAGGAAGAAGCCACTACTCCAAAACCACAAAAAAATGCCAGACTACGGTTTGCAACTGCACATGGGGACAAAGATTGTACTTTTTGGAGAAATGTCCACTGGTCTGATGAAAAAAAAATAGAACTGTTTGGCCATAATGTCCCTCGTTATGTGTGGAAGAAAAAGGGGGGGGGGGCTTGCAAGCTGAAGAACACCATCCCAACTGTGAAGCACAAGGGTGGCAGCATCATGTTGTGGGAGGGCTTTGCTGCAGGAGGGACTGGTGCACTTCACAAAAAAGATGGCTTCATGAGGGGGTAAAATTAAGTGGATATATTGAAGCAACATCTCAAGACATCAGTCAGGAAGTTAAAGCTTGGTTGCAAATGGGTCTTCCAAATGGACAATGACCCCAAGCATACTTCCAAAGTTGTGCAAAATGGCTTAAGGACAACGAAGGCAAGGTATTGGAGTGGCCATCACAAAGCCCTGAACTCAATCCCATAGAAAATGTGTGGGCAGAACTGAAAAAGCATGTGCGAGCAAGCAGGCCTACAAACCTGACTCAGTTACACCAGATCTGTCAGGAGGAAAGGGCCAATTTATTGTGGAAGGCTACCCGAAACGTTTGACCCAAGTTAAACAATTTAAAGGCAATGCTACCAAATACTAATTGAGTGTATGTAAACTTCTGACCCACTGGGAATGTGATGTAAGAAATAGTTGAAATAAATAATTCTCTGTACTATTATTCTGACATTACACTATTATTATTCACATTATTAAAATAAAGTGGTGATCCTAACTGATGTAAGACAGGGAATTCTTCTTAGGACTAAATGTCGGGAATTGTGAAAAACTGAGTTTAAATGTTTTTGACTAAGGTGTATGTAAACTTCTGACTTCAACTGTATGTACACACACACACACACACACACACACACACACACACACACACACACACACACACACACACACACACACACACACACACACACACACACACAACCAGTCAAAAGTTTGAACACCTACTCATTCTGGGATTTTTCTTTATTTGTACTATATTGTAGAAGACATCGAAAACTATGAAATAACACATATGGAATCATGTAGTAACCATAAAAAGTGTTAAACAAATCTAAATATATTTTAGATCCTTTAAGGAAAGAAATTCCACAAATTAACTTTTAACAAGGGAAACCTATTCATTGAAATTCATTCCAGGTGACTACCCCATGAAGCTGGTCGAGAGAATGCCAAGAGTGTGTAAAGCTTCATCAAGGCAAAGGTTGGATGCTATATATTTTTTTGTTTAACACTTTTTTAGTTACTACATGAATAGTAAAACTAAAGAAAAACCCTGTAATGAGTACGTGTCCAAACGTTTGGCTAGTACTGTATATTTTTATATTTTTTTGCTCAGAAAACTTTGGGGTGGAGGGAGGAATAACACCACTCATGAGCCAAATTCGGCTTGCGGGCCTCCAATTGGGGAACCCTGCCCTAGGCCATTACTTACAGTCATCAGTTCCTTCTGGAAGGACTTCCTCTCCTTTCCCTCTGCATTGTTGCAGTCCTCCTTCAGCTTCTCCAGAACAGATGCCACCCTCTCAGGCTCACTGTCAGGCTCTGTACGGCAGAAATGTGTCAGTGGTAGGTTGACGTAACCCAGGGCATCAGCAAACGCCCTCCAGCTTCCTACGTTCTCCATCAGTATAGTCCTTACAGAGGCATAGATGTACGTCAGGAACTTGCTGGGCTTAAGTATCTGCTCCAGTAAGAGTGTAGTGGTAAGTTCAGCACCGCTGAAGTATATGGGCTTCACTTTCCCCACCACCAGAACATTTTTTGCATGGACAAGTCCTGTCCTACCATGATAGTAACCAATGTACCATTCTTTAGTCCACAACTGTCCTTTCAGTTTGATTTTCTCCTCGCTCAGAAGGGCAACGTAATCCCCCTTTTTGTACTCCAGTAAGTATTGGTTCTTGGTCTGACGGATGACTGTTTTGATAAATTTACCAAACTTCAGGTTGTGGATTCGTTGGTCATGGAACACAGGGTACTTGTTAGTGATGGCCAGAGGGGACAAAACAATTTTCCCTACTTCCTTCTTCTTCAGGAAGCGTCTCTGCGCAGACGTCCGTGGACCAGTCTTAGGTGGAGGTGTTGGTGTTTGAACGCAGAACTGGGCGAGAATACAGTCCTGGTCATCCTTGACCTGGACCCGCAATGTGAAATCTGAGACATCGTCAGCAGTGCGTGAGGCAATCATATAGACAAGCCGGCTAACCTTTCCCAGTTTGACCTGGAACCCCCTGACCACCCTGGCCTGCTCACTGTCCTTGACCTCATAGTTGGCCATATTGGAGTAAACCCCGACCCGAAGATCCTGTGGTCTAGCCAGGACAAACTGGTGCTTCCCCCAGAGCTGAAGGGCCACTGGAGGAGCAGAGTGGGCCTGCCTCCCCACCTCACTCACCAGTAATGTCTTTGGGGCACAGTCATGGCCGAAGATAGCCACCACAGTCTTAAAGGATGGGTGAATGTGCTTAGGCCCATAGACGCCCAGGGTGACCTTTTTCACCACGTTATCCCAAACTGTGGTGCCTGGAGCAACCGACTGTGCCTGGGCCACAACAGACACATACATGCAGGGTTCAAGGTAATCCAGACAGACCTGGACGGTGTCCCCATACATGTACGCCTGTGGGATTGGAGTGTAGGGGCCCTCCTTGCAGTCACTCCTCACACACATGACCTCTGTCGTCTGTCTGCTGTCCTTCTTCACCACAACTGACACGTTCATCTCAAGGGTGACTGTGGTTTTGGTCTCCATGTTGCTGAGTTTGATCTCCACAACGGGGCTCACAGTGGTGCAGCGGTCATTGTTGAGTTCCAGAGGCGGGTCCAGCAGGGCCTTCATGGAGATCTGCTGGGTGTCTCCAGGGGCCACGTGGCCCTCGGGGATGTGAATGCTGATGCTGGTGTCTGGAAGCTGTACAGCTCCTCCAGAACTGTCTAGACGGCAGACAATGTTGGTCTCTACCGGCTGCGTTTGGCCCCAGCCTGGGTTCTGGCCCAAGGAGTCCAGGTCATGGCAGGACCTGGCTTGCTTACGATGATTGAGCCATGCTTCCCGGAAATCCTCTCGGCTCTGGAACTGCTCAGGCGCAGGTGCTTTCAGGCCTCCAAAGAAACTGGAGGATGCCTTTGGGGCGTCATTCTGAGCCTGCAGGATGGAAAGTTCTGAGAGACTATAGGATCGCTTGCTCCTGAAGAATGGGTTGTCCCTGCGTAAGGTCTGGCCCACTCCCAGGCTGGGGCTGATGTGGTTCAGATCAAAGATGTCACTGCCAAAGCCATTGATGTTGACAGTGCTGCTGGTGGAGTTTGGTGGGACAGAGGGTGCTGTGTCAAAAAGAAGAAGATCCACTGACTTACTGTTTTCATTACTGTTCTGATCCAGCGAACCCTGAAGGGCTCCATTGAGGAAAGGGTTGGTGGCGCTACGACTAAGGGGCTGGTGATGGGGGGCAAAGGGGTTCCCGTTTTGGGGGGCAGTGGGTTTCAGGAACACCCCGGTCCAATCTTCAAGGAGGTCCAGCTCCTTGGCTCCCTCCTCAACAGAGCAGTCTCCTAGGCTGTCGATCATACCGCTGTCACTGAATGAGGAGTCCCGGTAGTTGATGGGTTGGACGTATGCTGCAGGGATGTAACCCATCTCAGTGCTGTTGTGGGCGTACCACCACTCTCCACCCGATGTGTCCAGCACAAAGAGATGTTCTCCCTTGGAGAACTTGAGGGTGGTAAAGCTGGAGGGACAGTAATCCTTAATTGCAATGACTTCCCTGGCAGTGCCAAAGGAGGCAGTGGCGTCCAGTCTTAAGGCACTGGGAGAAGGCACTGCAACAAAAAAAAGAACACCAAAAAAGTCAATCTGTTAACAGGTAATCAATACTACAACAAAATATCTCAAATATGAATCGACTTCATTAGCATACCTTTGACATCTGTGAGGCAGTTAGATTCAGAGACTCCATCACTGAGATCAATGAGTGTCCCCTCTGACTTGCAGCGTGGCAGTGCAATGTTGTTGGTCGCCCTGATTCGATGGGCGGCCATTGTTGGTTCTTTCCCTGCACACACAACCTACGTGCTCAGGCTGCTCTCCTGGGTTCCCTTTCAGCCAATGGCAGAGTTAGTCGTCAACAGCCTTTCATAGTCTCTGGAGATGAAATAGAAAAAAAACAGGATTAACTAAATGGCTTATTTATATCTAATTAGCTTTTAGCGACACTTGACAATCTCATTAAATGGGCCTGATGCATTCTGATTAGAACAATATATCTTGCAACCTGCTCACTAATATAATTAAGAGGCACAAATAATGGATTACCAAAATGGTGACAGAATGTAAATATCCCCCAGATATTTACAAGTTCCACATCCCAGAAGATAGGATTTTGGACGTGGCAATTACAAGAAAACACAAATCCCTAGTGTCTGTGTGTGTGTGTGGTTGGGGGTGGGTCTGACCATGTAATTTCTGCACACACAAAACACAAATTCCTCTACCTTGAGGTGGGTGGAGAGGACATTCAACGTGAGATTTCAAGGTATGCATTACTATTATTGGAATTTCATGTGAAACCCTATAGACACTGAATTGTATTAACCTCATCTCTATTTGGTCTACAACCTTGACATTATGCATTATATTATACTATACCAAAGGCAGGTCGCCCTGAGAGAATGCAACGGACAGCTTAATAACTTTTTTGCCTCCTCTCGTCTTTGAAATATATCGCGTTGATGTTAGCAGGGCCCTTCATTACGCTATGCTTGAAATAGTAAACCCTTGGGTCCTGCAAATGTTGTTTTAACGTTGAAGCGTTTGTGGGTTTCACTCCACTCAGTTAGTTCTCCTGTACTTTGAAAAAAAATAATGATCAAACCATCAAGGAGATACCAGTGAAAGCAATTTCTAGAATATGTACGTTACAAATAGTGTGTAGAGCTAATTTCCATATCCATTCCCATCCCTGTGAAACTTTTGTTAATCCTTGATCATCCTTTGGAGAGGATAGTTCTGCACTGAGGGCCATCAAAAAGGACCTGGAGGAAGAAAGGGGATCGCTAAAGACCCATACGGAAACAGAATGATAAATGAAGTGCATATCCAAAAAGCTCCATTTGAATTCAAGTAAACATTTTAGCCCACAGACTTCAGACGGGAGAGTAGACAGCAGTTTGAGCTGCAGCCTAAAATAATCGGACAAAATAGGCGTGAATCACAACATAACAACTTTTATTATAGCCTTACTTTTTGGCTAAAAACAATGTTTTGGTCAAGACAACCTACATGAAGCCTTATATTTATTACTGCTTTTAACAAAACAACAGACCTGGAGTTGCTACTCGCTGATGTCGTATGGGAAAATCCAGACCTTATCTCAGCTAGTCTCCATTCTCTTTCCGCATATTTTTTTGATGACCCAAGGGCAACACATGTAAAAAAAACAGTCACATCTGCTGCCTCTCCCACACTCAAGGAGAGGTGGTTTGTGTAAAGTGCCAAAACCCCCTGCTTACTCTCCTGTGCGGTATGAAGGCAACAGCACACAGTGGCTTCTGACAAATGAATAGGCTTGTGGCAAAGTATACAATTTGAACTGTAATATAACTTATAGCAAGTGGTCAACAACCTTTTCTTAGTCAAGATCTACCCCTCAGGATTATTTTTTAAACATGACATAGAAGATGCAACATTAACCTAATAAAAATAGTTATGTAGGAATGAGGTTTGTGCAGTAGGCCTAATATATTATCACAGCATATTGGCTGTACGCCTGGCCTGAGATATTGTTATTCTCAGACCATATTATATTTCAAAACTTGACCTTTGATTACAAAATAGATCAGTTGGAGTAGCACTTGCGAAGCACAGCGGAGCATGAATTGAAATAATTAGATTTTTTTTATGTTACTGGTTTACCTGCATCTGATGGACATGGTGCTTTCAAGACAACTGGGACGTCAGTGATCTTCAGGTCGGAAAGTCAGAGGTATAGAAAGATGTCAGAGTTTCCAACTTGGAACTGGGAGTCCCATAGGGCTGCGCACAAATGGCCCAGCGTCGTTGGGGTTAGGGTTTGGACGGGGTAGGCCGTTATTGTAAATAAGAATTTGTTCTTAACTGACTTGCCTACTTAAATAAAAGGTTAAATACAAATAAATAAATAAAAACAATAAAACATTTTTAAAAATCCCCAGTTGGATCACGTTTTTTCCCAGTTGTCTTGAACGCACGGAAGTCGGAGATTTCCGAATCCCCGGTTGTTTTAACACACCATTAGTCTCAGCTGGAAGGAGGGAGAAGCACGTTTTCTGTTTTGTAATAGTGTTGAATAAAAACAGTGTTGACAGTGCTGAATATTTTTTTTTACATGAATTCTTAGAAAAACAGCAGCTCTTTGCTGTATTCTTTGACAGTCTTGCTGTTGTTTTAAAAGTTATTAAATCTTACTTAGGCTAGTGTCAAACTTTGCTGTGGCCGGGGTCGTAGAAGCTCTGTAGGCACTGTGATTTGAGCTATCCGATTGGCCAGCGCAGTAGATGCACTTGATTTAGCCACAGATCCTCCGGTCCGCCTGGTAGGCGGAGTTCCTCTTTTCAGACAAATTCAATGGTTCAAAATAGAAAAATACTTTGCTTACCAGGTGCGCAAGGCTTCTGAATCAAGTGCACCTACCGCCAACAGTGCAACATGAACGATAAAATCAAAGGAGAGCAAGCCTTTATCACAGCCTTTATCGTTGGCTTTCCCACTGAAATGTTTGGTGATCGACTAGGAATGGTCGACCGGTTGGTGACCACTGGCTTTCAGTTGTGACTATTATAGATGCTATCCTGACAAAGAGATTATGTACCAATAACACCAAACTCTAAAACCTCTTTGAAAAATCAGACTAAAGAGGTCAAAATGCAGTAGAATACAATAAACAAAACGTACATCTCAACTCTTTTGCTCTATTCTTGTAACCAGATGTGGGTCAGTAGAACACAGCACTGTTTCTTGATACACAACAAACTACAATTCATCTATAATTCAGTTCTGGGGAAGGGGTGTTCATGGAGGAAAGGGCTCATGACACCACTGACATGTTTTTACTAGAGCATGAGTGATTCTAAGGTTGCTCCGCCAGACACCAGCAAGAGAAAAAAAAGGTATGATGTGAGGAATGCAACATTGCTTCACAAAGTGGTGAAGATGAACTCCTCTGTCCTTAAGACTGCCAACACGAGCCATTGATAAAGAGTATGGGGGAATTTGATTGTCAAATGTACAGTGAGGCAAACAAGTATTTAGTCAGCCACCAATTGTGCAAGTTCTCCAACTTAAAAAGATGAGAGAGGCCTGTAATCTTCATCATAGGTACACTTCAACTATGACAGGCAAAATGAGAAAAACAAATCCAGAAAATCACATTGTAGGATTTTTTATGAATTTATTTGCAAATTATGGTGGAAAATAAGTATTTGGTCACCTACAAACAAGCCAGATTTCTGGCTCTCACAGACCTGTAACTTCTTCTTTAAATCGAAACATTTTATAACCCGTTTGTGCCGTGAATTCCATCTCTATCAATTTTTTACGGAGCATTCACCGTAATTACACACGGTAAACCATCATTTATCTAGTCATGGTTGGTTTCAGTGCATTCCTCTGGACGTTTGCAACACAGCCAAACCTCATTGTTTTTTTTGCGGGGATTATTGACCGAAGTGAACTGATTTGAAGACAACGAGCAATGACTACCTTGCGCACCAATCATTTTAGCGAAGCTTCGTTGATGGACTGTATTTCTGCCCAATGACCACTGATCTTCTTGAAATCTAGCTGGGTAGATAGCCAATGAGCTGAGGTAAACGCCAGTATGTAATGGTTTTGGGTTGGACCACCATTTCTTGTTTGTAAACACATGCGTAATCGAACTCCATTCTCGCCTTGACGATCAGAGGAGTTGCTGTGAGGCTTGTTACGCGCAGCTGTATTTCGGAAAGTTGTATTTTCAACGATTTCATTGAAGATATCATGGCGAATAAATCAGGAGAAGCGAAGTCAAATTCTAAAGTGAAAGTGAAAAATTGAACGTGAGAGAGATTTTTTGTTTGAGGAATCTTGGAGTGTTATGTTTCAAACGAACTGAGGAGCTGTTTCTGCAAGGACAGGATGTACTTCTGGACGGGTAAGTGCTAATGCACTGAACCCCTTTTTTTGCCAAAAAATAAATATATATATATATATATTTTGTTTTTACATTTGCAATGAAGTGTGTGTGTGTTGGTTTGTTTGGGTGTGTGTGTGCATATATATATATATATATATATATATATATATATATATATATATATATATATATATTCCATGTCAGATATATATATTTTCCATGTCAGATATATATATTTTCCTTTTTTTTCTTTCAAATGGAATGGAGTAGAACAGCAAACACACACTTGGCCACTGCGCCTGCTACTCCTCTCCATTTCCATATGAAATAGCCATTGGGTGCTGTTCAGGGGAGGGCAGGCACACAACAATGGAACAGCACTTCACCTTAGTGACTGTTCCCTCTGCTCTATACAATACATATATGTTTATTTTATGTGATGATAAAAGGCTCATACAATACAAATATTTTTTAAATGTTTTCTTTCACAGTGATAGCGACTCTGACTGGGAGCCCCCGGTGCCAAGCTGCTCGCTCTACCTCTGCCCCCAGTGGTGTTCATAAGCCACAGTTCATTACTGCAGGCATGACTGTGCCTCAGGGTCAAAAGGGCACAGCATGGCGGCGTCGTTGTGTTCTGTGTCGCATGAACTGCACCACTTGTTCAGTTTGCCTCTGCTTTACATCAGAAATAGACTGCTATGGGACATGGCACAGGCAGCAAAATATTGTGTCGAACGACGAGTTGAGTTTTTACCAAAAAGTTATATTTTGGTTTCATCTGACCATATGACATTCTCCCAATCTTCTTCTGGATCATCCAAATGCTCTCTAGCAAACTTCAGACGGGCCTGGACATGTACTGGCTTAAGCAGGGGGACACGTCTGGCACTGCAAGATTTGAGTCCCTGGCGGCGTAGTGTGTTACTGATGGTAGGCTTTGTTACTTTGGTCCCAGCTCTCTGCAGGTCATTCACTAGGTCCCCCCGTGTGGTTCTGGGATTTTTGCTCACCGTTCTAGTGATAATTTTGACCCCACGGGTGAGATCTTGCGTGGAGCCCCAGATCGAGGGAGATTATCAGTAGTGTTGTATGTCTTCCATTTCCTAATAATTGCTCCCACAGTTCATTTCTTCAAACCAAGCTGCTTACCTATTGCAGATTCAGTCTTCCCAGCCTGGTACAGGTCTACAATTTTGTTCCTGGTGTCCTTTGACAGCTCTTTGGTTTTGACCATAGTGGAGTTTGGAGTGTGACTGTTTGAGGTTGTGGACAGATGTCTTTTATACTGATAACAAGTTCAAACAGGTGCCATTAATACAGGTAACGAGTGGAGGACAGAGGAGCTTCTTATTAATGCAACCTCTGTGTCAGATTTTTTTTTAACTTTACGGAAAAAGCATAATCTGAGAACGGCGCTCATAGGCCAATCCAGCCAAAGAAATATCCGCCATTTTGGAGTCAACAGAAGTTAGAAATAACACTATAAATATTCACTTACTTTTGATGATCTTCATCAGAAGGCACTCCCAGGAATCCCAGTTTGACAATAAATGACTGATTTGTTCCATAAAGTTCCATAAAGTCCATCATTTATGTCCAAATAGTCACTTGTTGTTAGCGTGTTCAGCCCAGTAATCCATCTTCATGAGGCACGAGCACTTCGTCCAGAAAAAAACTCGAAAAGTTCTGTTACAGTTCGTAGAAACAAGTCAAACGATGTATGTAATCAATCTTTAGAATGTTTTTAACATAAAACATCAATACTGTTCCAACCGGAGAATTCTTATGTCTGAAGAAAAGCACTGGAACGAGAGCCAACTCTGTTGGGAGCGCGCGTCACGAGCCTGAGACACTGCCAGACCACTGACTCAAACAGGTCTCATGAGCCCCTCCTTTATAGTAGAATCCTCAAACCAGTTTCTAAAGTAGGTTGACATCTAGTGGAAGCCTTAGGAATTGCAACTTGACTCCATAGACACTGTGTATTCGGTAGGCCAAGTTTTGAAAAACGACAAACCTCAGATTTCCCACTTCCTGGTTGGATTTTTCTCAGGTTTTCGCCTGCCATATGAGTTCTGTTATACTCACAGACATCATTTAAATAGTTTTAGAAACTTCAGAGTGTTTTCTATCCAACACTAATAATAATATGCATATATTAGCATCTGGGACAGAGTAGGAGGCAGTTCACTCTGGGCACGCTATTCATCCAAAAGTGAAAATGCTGCCCCCTATCCCAAATAGGTTAACTGACTTGCATAGTTAAATAAATAAAAAATTAATAAAAATCCCCACAATGGATATCAGAGTAGTGGAGGTATAAGCCATATCAATTAATAAGGCTGATGGAACAGGTCAAAATCTGCAGCTTAAAATGTTGTTAAACTATTATTTCTTTGCACATGCCAGCCGTTTAATGGACAGAGATGGAGATATCCATTATAAATGTTGAAAGAGGGAGATCTAAAGACACAACAACTATCATGGGTTGCTAATATGACTAGGATAATGCCTTCGGCTGCTAGACAATGAAAGAAAGATTAAAGAAAACCAATAGAACAGGAGAACGCATTTGAGGACGCCTTTATAAAATAATTGCCTCATGTTTCTATGGTAGGGCTATAGGCTACTTTGAAGCAAGGTAAGACATCCATCATAATATGAAGTAAAACGTAGAGGTTTCAAACAATGAAGGAACATGAAAAATAAAGTGACACTAATGATAGGCCTAATCCAAAAAACTTTCGCAAATAAAATGTTAACTAGCTACAAAATAGCCTGCGCTTACCTGGCAGAAACCTGTGCATGAATTTCTGACTCCTGTTTCAATAGTAAGCCTACTATTAGCGTACTTGCACAGTACAGCTTGGGTTGTCCTGACTGTGAAAAACCAATATGGGATAAATAATTGTATGTAATTCAGAGTGTATGTCACCGTTTCTCATACACTTTGAAAAAAAGGGTTCAAAAAGGGTTCTTCGGCTAGAAAGGGTTCTACATGGAAACCAAAAGGGTTCTACCTGGAACCAAAAGGGTCCTGCCTGCAATCAACAAGGGTAATTCAAAGGGTTCTCCTATGGGGACAGCTGAAGAACCCTTTAAGGTTCTAGATCACACCTTTTTTTCAATTTTTCACACCACTCGTCTTTCCTTCACCAGGTAGGCCGTTGGGAAACATATCCACCTCTCCAGGCAGCACTACTCCACTTTGTCCATTTGCTTTGACACTACCCCTGGGTGGTCTACATCTCTCTGACCTATCCCCTGACCTTGACCAGTGACCACCCTTCAGTACTTACTTAACCTCACAGCAGCAGATCAAAAAGGACAATAGCGGAAAGTGACATGATACCCAACATGTAAATCTAGTTTCAAAAGTAGCACATTAACAAAGCGTTTTGAGAGAGAAAGCTAAATTAGGTTTCAAGATAACGTCACTAACAATGGCATGTCATTCAGAGTCTCACTTCACATCTCAGAAGCCCTTTCTGCTCTGCTTAGCTGCTCAGCCATAATCTCTGCCTCGTTGGTTCACATAATGGGAAGATAACTAGTCAGGGATTTATTCCAGTAGGGTGATTCCTCAAAAACGAGAACAAAAGGCCAAGGCTTTTGGGGGGTTTTCACAAAATGTAATACATAGAAGGCTCCTTTGGGGGAAGGATTGTAGACATATACATTGATGTCCAGAATTTTTGAATCCCCCGACAAAGATTAGCAAAAAATACTTTTTTAAATAAATAAAACCAATACTGAGCTATATTGTATGCAAACAATATATACAAATGATATTATTTTATACTAATAGAATTGCTCGGAGAAATATATTTCTCGTTATCCTTTTTTACAATATTCCAGCACCCTCCCCTTGAGAGGATAACAAGAAATCTCTTTCTCTGAGCAATTGTATTAGTATAAAATAATATAAATTGTATGTTTTGTAGGATACAATATAGATCAGTATTTGTATAATTTGTTTAATACAGTCTTTTTTGCTCATCTTTATCAAGGGATCCAATAATTCTGGATCCCACTGTATTTGACATGTGTATACTTAAGCATAATTTAAAAAAATTTTTTGACTGAGCAAAAATATAAATTCAACAAGTTACAGTTCAAATAAGGAAATCAGTCAACTGAAATAAATTCATTAGACCCTAACCTATGGATTTCACATGATTGGGAATACAGATATACATATGTTGGTCACGAATACCTTAAAAAAGAATAATGGGCAATTACTGTACAATCCAGGAGTGCAAAGCTCTTAGAGACATGCTCAGAAAGACTCAGAGCTGTAATCTCTGCCAAAGGTGATTCTAACACGTATTGACTCAGTGTGTGAAAACTTACAGTTGAAGTCAGAAGTTTACATATACAGTGGGGCAAAAAAGTATTTAGTCAGTCACCAATTGTGCAAGTTCTCCCACTTAAAAAGATGAGAGGCCTGTAATTTTCATCATAGGTACACTTATGATGGTCAATAACAAAAGTTTATCTCAATACTTTGTTATATACCCTTAGTTGGCAATGACAGAGGTCAAACGTTTTCTGTAAGTCTTCACAAGGTTTTCACACACTGTTGCTGGTATTTTGGCCCATTCCTCCATGCAGATCTCCTCTAGAGCAGTGATGTTTTGGGGCTGTTGCTGGGCAACACGGACTTTCAACTCCCTCCAAAGATTTTCAAAGGGGTTGAGATCTGGAGACTGGCTAGGCCATTCCAGGACCTTGAAATGCTTCTTATGAAGCCACTCCTTTGTTGCACGGGCGGTGTGTTTGGGATCATTTTCATGCTGAAAGACCCAGCCACGTTTCATCTTCAATGCCCTTGCTGATGGAAGGAGGATTTCACTCAAAATCTCACGATACATGGCCCCATTCATTCTTTCCTTTACACGGATCAGTCGTCCTGGTCCCTTTTCAGAAAAACAGCCCCAAAGCATGATGTTTCCACCCCCATGCTTCACAGTAGGTATGGTGTTCTTTGGATGCAACTCAGCATTCTTTGTCCTCCAAACACGACGAGTTGAGTTTTTACCAAAAAGTTATATTTTGGTTTCATCTGACCATATGACATTCTCCCAATCTTCTTCTGGATCATCCGAATGCTCTCTAGCAAACTTCAGACGGGCCTGGACATGTACTGGCTTAAACAGGGGGACATGTCTGGCACTGCAGGATTTGAGTCCCTGGCGGCGTAGTGTGTTACTGATGGTAGGCTTTGTTACTTTGGTCCCAGCTCTCTGCAGGTCATTCACTAGGTCCCCCTGTGTGGTTCTGGGATTTTTGCTCACCGTTCTTGTGATCATTCTGACCCCACGGGTGAGATCTTGCGTGGAGCCCCAGATCGAGGGAGATTATCAGTGGTCTTGTATTTCTTCCATTTCCTAATAATTGCTCCCACAATTGATTTCTTCAAACCAAGCTGCTTACCTATTGCAGATTCAGTCTTCCCAGCCTGGTACAGGTGTACAATTTTGTTTCTGGTCCTTTGACAGCTCTTTGGTCTTGGCCATAGTGGAGTTTGGAGTGTAACTGTTTGAGGTTGTGGACAGGTGTCTTTTATACTGATAACAAGTTCAAACAGGTGCCATTAATACAGGTAACGAGTGGAGGACAGAGGAGCCTCTTAAAAAGAAGTTACAGGTCTGTGAGAGCCAGAAATCTTGCTTGTTTGTAGGTGACCAAATACTGATTTTCCACCATCATTTGCAAATAAATTCATAAAAAATCCTACAATGTGATTTTCTGGATATCTTTTCTCATTTTGTCATTCATAGTTGAAGTGTACCTATGATGAAAATTATAGGCCTCTCTCATCTTTTTAAGTGGGAGAACTTGCACAATTGGTGGCTGACTAGTAGATGTCCTAACCAACTTGCCAAAACTATAGTTTGTTAGCAACACATTTGTGGAGTGATTGAAAAATGAGTTAATGACTCCAGCCTAGGTGTATGTAAACTTCCAACTTCAACTGTATTGTGAATGCGTTTTTTCTGTATTTGATTTTCAATATATTTTCTAAAATGTCTAAAAACATGTTTTCACTTTTGTCATGATGGGGTATTGTGTGTAGCTGGGTGAAAAAAAATAGGGGGTATGAATACCTTCTGAAAGGAGTCTATATCCTTCATAAATCATACATGGTATCGCATCAGGACAAGTAAACTAAAGATGTAGTTGGTATTTTTTTCATGAAGTCCATTAGAACTTTCCAAACAGTATCATTAAAGTGAGTGACTCGTCTGTAGCATACTGAATCACATTGTTCAGAGACACCTTAATTTGGCTCCCTAATTTGATATAACGACATAGGTCTACTGATTTAATCAAAGTGTTGACAATGGAGTAGTCAACTGCTGCTTTCTGTGTAGCAAAGCTCATGATTAACACCTGCTTCATTCTTCGATCATACATGTATTTTAGGTTGCTGAGAAAAGGCCTCTTAAAAGGAAGCTAGAAGGCTGTGGAAATCAGCAGACTCTTACACGATTCTTTAAGAAGAATTCTGTGCGTCAGTTGTTAAAACAAGTCTTTTTTTAAATAAATTAAATACAGCAATTCAAAAAGAGAAATGCAAACGCTTGTTGACATTCTTTCACTAATGTAACTGACCTCTTCTCTTAACACGTATGGACCCAGAACTTAATTGAGCATCTGTTCTGTTTATTTTAGAGATCCATTTTTTTTATTTGAAAAGGTGCCCATCACACAATTTGTTTGATTTGATATGTAACCTTTAAAACATTTTGTCAAATTAACTTGGACAATTTACAACAATTTTCTGATTTCATAAAATACCTAATTTGAAGAACAAACATAAATATGGCAATTTATATCATCCAGTAAAATAATTCAATCTCAAGGGACAATACCCCTAGACAATATCCCTAAAATACATTGAATTGATACATAAGTCATTTCAATTGTAATCAATACCACAACAAATGTTTTCATTCAATAATTAAGCTGTGTATTTCTGATGGAATCAAGGCATTCGAATGCCCCGGGGATCCTGGCTGGCTACTTGTTCTATTTGGCTGGCTACTCCATGTGCTTGTGGAGAACGCTGGTATACATACTGGTTGAAAATGGCAGATTTTGTCATTGATAAGCGCCTAAATTGGAACCCAGTGGCTGTACAGTAACATGCTATACACGAGGTTAGAGCTCAGGTTCTCCAGTTCTATGCGCTGTATTGGTTTTCATTGACAGCCATTATGAACTCGAGCGCCGCTCACGACAAGAAGATGCCGCCATCCCTCCCGCTAATTATGCAAATGTTTTGTTGTCTGAGTGAGGGAAATGCTGTAAATCAAGAGGAGTCAGTATGTTCTGAATGATGAGACATTGAGGATTATAATAAATACCGCATTGATGTCATACAAGCAAACCACACACCCATGAGTCCAAAATGTGCACTTTACATTTCCATATTTGAAAACTCATGTAATTTACAGCATCAATGTTTATGATTGCTTGTTTGATCCACAGTTAGAAGGATGACATGCCTTATACCCTGGGTTGTCCTGAACAGAATGAGCCCAGGTTTATTGTATTGTGAAGAAAATTTGCTGTGGACCACACGCTTGAAAGCATTCATGACTCCCCATTCAATGCGTACCAAAATTAGAATCAGTTTGTCTGAAGTGCCTTTTAAAAGCCTGACACTGTAAGATTCTATTTTATAACTTAGATAGACATGTTGACAACAGAATACGCTTTCAAATGTCCCAGATTGCAATTTATAATGGAACGTTTTTGGATTGCGTAAATAACAACAGCAATTGTGTGATGGTGGGGAGACAGGGCTCTGTTCCAAATAAAAAACTACAAGTGTGCTGCTTCAGTTCAGTACTCGTTTCTGATTGGCTTGAAGGGCATTCTAGAGTGTGCATTATTTTCCTATAACGCACGGTATATCAGCACGGTGGAATTCAATAGCTTTAGTTCATTCTTACATGTTTGAGCTGCTTTGAAAGCAAAAGTCGACATTATTGGCATTGTTGAATTCAATTTTCATAATAGCAAGCTAGGACTGATGGTTTGGTTAGCTAAACTAGCAAGTCTATTTGTTTGGTTACAAAGGCAACTACTGTATATCTAGTAAACCTGCTAGCTACTTGAGTGGATGTTGAGCACATTTCTACTCTTCTAATGGATAATGTGTTAAATTATAGCCATGTTATTAAAGGGATAAACTCAGGTCTCTATGCGATCTCAGTAAAATAATGCAAATCCATGGAAGGTTAGTTCCACTCCGCTAGCAGTTCGTGGAACACACCTTCCACGTCGTTCATTATTTCCCATAGAATGCATTAGCCCTCATTGATTATCCCTTACAAATACATATATACAATGTCTTCAGAAAATATTCAGACCCCTTGACATTTTCCACTTTGTTACGTTACAGCCTTACTCTAAAATGTATTAAATTACACACAATGCCCCATAATGACAAAGAGAAAATGCGTAATTAGAAATGTTAGCAAATGCATTCAATATATAAACAGAAACACCTTATTTATATAAGGTCCCACTGTTGACAGTGCATATCAGAGCTAAAACCAAGCCATGAGGCAAAGGAATTGTCAGTAGAGTTCCGAGACAGAATTGTGTCGAGGCACAGATCTGGGGAAGAAAATGTCTGCAGAATTGAAGGTCCCCAAGAACACAGTAGCCTCCATAATTCTTAAATTGAAGAAGCTTGGAACCATGACTTCCTAGAGCTGGCCGCCCGGCCAAACTGAGCAATCGGGGGAGAAGGGCCTTGGTCAAGGAGGTGAAAATGGGAGAATCTTCCAGAAGGACAATAATTTCTGCAGCACTCCACCAATTAGGCCTTTATGGTGGAGTGGCCAGACGGAAGCCATTCCTCGTTAAAAAGGCACATGACAGCCAGCTTGGAGTTTGCCGAAAGGCTACTAAAGACTCTCAGACCATGAGAAACATGGTGATGAAACCAAGATTGAACTCTTTGGCCTGAATGCCAAGCGTCACGTCTGGAGAAAACCTAGCACCATCCCTAAGGTGAAGCATGGGGGTGGCAGCATCATTCTGTGGAGATTCTTTTCAGTGGCAGGAACTGGGAGAGTAGTCAGGATAGAAGGAAAGATGAATGGAGCAAAGTACAGAGGGATCTTTGATGAAAACCTGCTCCAGAGTGCCACCCTACCTGACACACCAGACCCACTCCAATTTGCTTACCGCCCAAATAGGTCCACAGACGATGCAATCTCAACCACACTGCACACTGCCCTAACCCATCTGGACAAGAGGAATACCTATGTGAGAATGCTGTTCATCGACTACAGCTCGGCATTCAACACCATAGTACCCTCCAAGCTCGTCATCAAGCTCGAGACCCTGGGTCTCGACCCCGCCCTGTGCAACTGGGTACTGGACTTCCTGACGGGCCGCCCCCAGGTGGTGAGGGTAGGCAACAACATCTCCTCCCCGCTGATCCCCAACACGGGGGCCCCACAAGGGTGCGTTCTGAGCCCTCTCCTGTACTCCCTGTTCACCCACGACTGCGTGGCCACGCACGCCTCCAACTCAATCATCAAGTTTGCGGACGACACAACAGTGGTAGGCTTGATTACCAACAACGACGAGATGGCCTACAGGGAGGAGGTGAGGGCCCTCGGAGTGTGGTGTCAGGAAAATAACCTCACACTCAACGTCAACAAAACTAAGGAGATGATTGTGGACTTCAGGAAACAGCAGAGGGAACACCCCCCTATCCACATCGATGGAACAGTAGTGGAGAGGGTAGCAAGTTTTAAGTTCCTCGGCATACACATCACAGACAAACTGAATTGGTCCACTCACACAGACAGCGTCGTGAAGAAGGCGCAGCAGCGCCTCTTCAACCTCAGGAGGCTGAAGAAATTCGGCTTGTCACCAAAAGCACTCACAAACTTCTACAGATGCACAATCGAGAGCATCCTGGCGGGCTGTATCACCGCCTGGTACGGCAACTGCTCCGCCCTCAACCGTAAGGCTCTCCAGAGGGTAGTGAGGTCTGCACAACGCATCAAACTACCTGCCCTCCAGGACACCTACACCACCCGATGTTACAGGAAGGCCATAAAGATCATCAAGGACATCAACCACCCGAGCCACTGCCTGTTCACCCCGCTCTCATCCAGAAGGCGAGGTCAGTACAGGTCCATCAAAGCTGGGACCGAGAGACTGAAAAACAGCTTCTATCTCAAGGCCATCAGACTGTTAAACAGCCACCACTAACATTGAGTGGCTGCTGCCAACACACTGACATTGACACTGACCCAACTCCAGCCACTTTAATAATGGGAATTGATGGGAAATGATGTAAATATATCACTAGCCACTTTAAACAATGCTACCTTATATAATGTTACTTACCCTACATTATTCATCTCATATGCATACATATATACTGTACTCTATATCATCGACTGCATCCTTATGTAATACATGTATCACTAGCCACTTTAACTATGCCACTTTGTTTACTTTGTCTACATACTCATCTCATATGTATATACTGTACTCGATACCATCTACTGTATGCTGCCCTGTACCATCACTCATTCATATATCCTTATGTACATATTCTTTATCCCCTTACACTGTGTATAAGACAGTAGTTTTGGAATTGTTAGTTAGATTACTTGTTGGTTATTACTGCATTGTCGGAACTAGAAGCACAAGCATTTCGCTACACTCGCACTAACATCTGCTAACCATGTGTATGTGACAAATACAATTTGATTTGATTTGACCTCAGACTGGAGCAACGGTTCACCATCCAACAGGACAACGACCCTAAGCACACAGCCAAGACAATGCAGGACTGGCTTCGGGACATGTCCAACATTTCTAAAAACCTGTTTTTGCTTTGTCATTATGGGGTATTGTGTATAGATTGATGAGGGAAAAAAACTAATGAATCAACTTTAGAGTAAGGCTGTAACGTACCAAAATGTGTAAAACGTCAAGGGGTCTGAATACTTTCCAAAGGCACTGTATATTAAAGTTCCAGAGTGGGATATCTGCTACTTTTAGAGTTATGATCCAATTTGTAAGCATTGTCAACAGAGTTAAATTTATTCAAAATTATCAACCTCTGCTGGTGATTTGCAGGATGTGCAATGATGCAAGTAAAAGGAGGGCTGTGATTGGGTACATTGCCTATAATGCCAATTTCTCTGTATAAAGTAACTGGCAGAGATCCCACACTGGAACTTTGATATGTCCATAGAGTATACTATGTTCAACAATATATTGAAACATTTGGCAAATTAAAATGGTTTATTTTCAATATTCATATTTTTTCATATTCATAAATAAATGTAAGAATGTTTTTATTGAAATAAAAATATGACTCATATTATAGAGCAAGGTTTAAAGCGTCATATGACCCCATATTTTGCTTTTTAGCACCTACAGATGAAACATTATGGAGTCTTAAAGGAGGCCTTGGTAAGACCAAAATGTCAAATGTTCCAACTTCAATTAATTATTTCTCAATTAAGCTTTATGATACAAATGTCAGATAGATGTCAACTATCCTTCCTCCAAAGGACCCTTCTAATCGATGAAATTCCATGCAAATCCCACAAAAATGTATCTGGTTTTGTGAGGAATCGAACAAACGCAGATGCTTTAGCAAGATATTACACATTCATCAGTAGGGCTGTGATGATACTAGTATCACAATATTTTTTCCATGGCAAAATTGAAAACACGAAGCAGAGCAAACTTTTTTGTAAAATGTATTGTGCTTTAGCTTGGAAAATAGATACATGTGAATCTGGATTACAACCTAAAGATATTTGTTTCCAGCATTAGGTTGCGCAAGGGGGTTGAAGGGGGGGCACTGTCTTACTATCGCCAAAGATATCTCTCAAAAACAGTGGAAGAAGCCAATCTAAACCAAACAAAAAGCAAATATTTTTTGCCACTGCTGATGGTGCCATTAGACTAATGAATGACAAGGGGGTGTGAGGTTTGCATTCATGAGGTTTCTTCATCTGTCTTTAAAAACAGGTTAAACCAAATCAATCAACCTACAGGTGGTACCTTTAGTTAAACCCTGATAAGTACCATTACTGCAGGCCATCTATTTCTAAACCTCACCTGCCAAATTAATTACATCATTAAAGTCACATAAAGAAACAATGAACAACATAATTATTTATGAGTGACAAACTGCCATAATATTATGGGTGGTTGGGTTGGTTAGTCTACGTGGCTGCAGGTTATATGAATCAGATGGTCCCTTGTGTGCTGCCCTAATTTGACTTGTACTTTTACCCATACCTCCTGTCAGCATTCTCAACTTCAGAGAGGCAGTGAGAGAGAGAGAGACCGAGAGAGAGGCAGAGCGAGAGAGAGAGAGGGAGAGAGAGGCAGAGAGGGAGAGAGAGAGACAGAGAGAGACAGAGCGAGGCAGATAGAGAGACAGAGAGAGGCAGAGAGAGAGAGAGCGAGGCAGATAGAGAGACAGAGAGAGGCAGAGAGAGAGAGAGAGCGAGGCAGATAGAGAGACAGAGAGAGGCAGAGAGAGAGAGAGAGCGAGGCAGAGAGAGAGAGAGCGAGGCAGAGAGAGAGAGAGAGAGCGAGGCAGAGAGCGAGAGAGAGAGGCAGAGAGCGCGCGAGAGCGAGAGCGCGAGAGAGAGAGCGAGGCAGAGAGCGAGAGAGATAGGGTGCAATCAGCAGAGGATAGGCTGATTTTAGTGCAACTTGCCCACATACGCAGACCCTGGCATAGACACACCACAGCATGAATATAAACACTACATTTGTTATAAATTTAACCTCTGCTGCTCCAAGGAGCCTACCATCACCATGCGTTGGTGGCAGGTAACTCAACTGCAGCACCAGGCACTGTATGCTGAAACAGTGCTGAGGCCATGACAGAACAACCGAAATGCCCTTTCTCTTAAAACCCTACAGGGGAAATGCACTATGAATCTATCATCCACACCACTCCTTATATCCAGTAATTTGGTTCCTACTGTGTTCAGGCCCCCCAGGGGAGGGCTGGTGCAAATGGTTTTATTACAGACTACGCCTGTCTTTTACATTCAGGTCAGATACATGTGCTCATAATCCTCATCTAAGGTGTAACATGTCATTAAATACATCCTGCAAAAACACAAAAGCAATCAATATGTTCACTGAAATGTAAATGAATGGGCTTTGGTAATTAAATACAGTTAATCGGCTTGGGCGGTATTGAGATTTTCATACCGTTCTTCTGCCATCCCCGGATTTACGGTATCACTGACATCGCACACAAGGATGCGCTAAAAACACACAAAAATACTATCGGGCCTCTATTACTAAAATGCTAATAAGATTAGCACAAGATACTGTTAGCTAAATGCTAACAAGTGAAAACTAACATGAAATAATTGCTAAGATAGGCAAATCCAGCTCCTAAAGTTATACAAGCATATCTAGTAGCTAAAAATGTCATTTTCGGTGAGTGTGGACATTTACAAGCAAAAGTGAATGAGAGAAATTGTGCAAATGAACAAAGTTTTGATGCATGCTTTTCTGAAGTAAGACCCATATGTGTACACCGAGAAGAGGGGAGCAGAAGGGAGAAGAACGGAGGAAAAAACCTCTAGTAGGAAGCACAGGGAAAAATGGCAGCTGTGCCTTTAACTTCTTGCGTCGAGCCATCCCGGATCCGGGATCGTGAATACAGCCTCAAGCTCATTACCATAACGCAACGTTAACTATTCATGAAAATCGCAAATGAAATGAAATTAATCTATTTGCTCTCAAGCTTAGCCTTTTGTTAACAACACTGTCATCTCAGATTTTCAAAATATGCTTCTCAACCATTGCAAAACAAGCATTTGTGTAACAGTATTGATAGCCTAGCGTAGCATTTAGCGTTAGCATTCAGCAGGCAACATTTTCACAAAAACCAGAAAAGCATTCAAATAAAATCATTTACCTTTGAAGAACTTCAGATGTTTTCAATTATGAGACTCTCAGATAGCAAATGTTCAGTTTTTCCTGAAAGATTATTTGTTTAGGACAAATCGCTCCATTTTCTGCGTCACGTTTAGCTACGAAAAAAAACCTGTATCCAGGATTGTGTAAATCTATCCGCAAGCTCATTAGCATAACACAACGTTAACTATTCATGAAAATCGCAAATGAAATTAAATGAATCTATTTGCTCTCAAGCTTAGCCTTTTGTTAACAACACTGTCATCTCAGATTTTCAAAATATGCTTTTGAACCATAGCTAAACAAGCATTTGTGTAACAGTATTGATAGCCTAGCATAGTATTATGCCTCTCTTTCACCATGCAACATTTTCCACAAAAACCAGAAAAGAATTCAAATAAAATAATTTACCTTTGAAGAACTTCAGATGTTTTCAATGAGGAGACTCTGTTAGATAGCAAATGTTCCGTTTTTACAAAAAATATTATTTGTGTCGACTAATCGCTCCATTTTGTTCATCACGTTTGGGTAAGGAAAAAAAATAATATAAAAATTAATATATATATTAAGTCATTAAAACGCTAACTTTTTTCCAAATTAACTCATAATATCGACAGAAAAATGGCAAACCGATGTTTAGAATCAATCCTCAAGGTGTTTTTCACATATCTATCGACGATAAAATCCATCGTGGCAGTTTACATTCTATTCTGAAGAAATGGAACGCGCATGGACCTACAGATTACGCACACAGGACACCGGGCGGGACACACCAGGTAAATGTAGTCTCTTATGGTCAATCTTCCAATGATATGCCTACAAAAACGTCACAATGCTGCAGACACCTCGGGGAATAGACAGAAAGCGCAGGCTCATTCCTGGCACATTCATAGCCATATAAGGAGACATTGGAACACAGCGCCTTCAGAATCTGGGGCATTTCCTGTATGAAACTTCATCTTGGTTTCGCCTGTTGCATTAGTTCTGGGGAACTCACAGATAATATCTTTGCAGTTTTGGAGACGTCAGAGTTTTGTCTTTCCAAGGCTGTCAATTCCATGCATAGTCGAGCATCTTTTCGTGACAAAATATTGCGCTTAAAACGGGCACGTCTTTTTATCCAATAATGACATAGCGCCCCCATAGGTTGAAGAGGTTAACAGAGCTCTCTGACTTCTAAAACATGGCATAAAGCAGTTATAAGATATCTGACGGCAAACATTTAGTTGTAAATTGCATACAAGTGTAACTTCATTACCTCCACACAACAGACACTCTCCAATAGAACGCTATGGACTCACGAGCTCATGCTTCTCTTATTGTGCTCTTTAAAACGAACACGTGACTGGCTCAACTGTTCTGGGGCACTATAGTAAGCTTAATAATGTAAAATATTTGTGACAGGTGAAATTAAGAACGCAATCTGCTTTATTGCCTAATGTATTGCACCATTTGACTGCAGGTATTAACTTACAAGATTGCTACAAATATTCACATATATTGAAAAACTCCTGTGGGTTTTTCAAAATACAGTATACCGCCCAACAGTAGTACAGTATATCTGTCCTACCATGCAAGTGCAAGAAAATAAGAGACAGGCTGCATAATTAAAATAATCCCAGAATGTGTGCTTCTTGAATTGGCACTTAATTCTCCACTCTACTGCAAAATCTAGGCTACTCTCTGTTATCAGACAATCTGCTGAACTTGAAAATTGAAAAAGGGCTCTACAGTTTTCATTGCTTTGGTGTGAAGTTGAGAATTAGTGTGGAACTCAAGTGGACCAACTGAAATAGGGAAGGGAGGTGACCTTTCTTTCAAGTTTCAAAGGGAAAGAGTTCCCAAGTAAAACAATGCCTACAAAGGACATTGTGTATTGTGTAATAGCCATTGTGTAATCAGCCATCTACATCAAAATCACTGTCATTTGCTAACTGCCTCTACTTTTTCAAGATAATGTATTCAGCTATAAAGATATTCTCAATATATCATCATCCTCCACACAGGATATGGACTCAGACACCAAGGTGATGTGATTAATGTTCAATGTAGAGTCGTCCCTCTGTAGGAGAGTACGGGGCATTGTGTTGTCTCCCTATAGACAGTGGCATTGCATTCCTGACTGACTGTGCACATTGTACTCCAGATCTGATTAAAGAATGAAGTTGATAAATTTACTAGCATGATTAATGATATTGAAATGTTTACTGACACCAGATGGACCGAGCAGTCCTATGATGAGGTTTCACTGGTGTGTACCGCGTTTGTAAAATCAGATGTTGGAACCGGTTCAGGGAAAAGAACCGAAAACCTGAAAATAATGTAATTTGACGGGGAACAGAATCAGAACCGCAAACGAAAGTGATCTTAAATGTTGCGAAACAGAAACATTATTTTAAAATCATGGGAACCGGTTTATAATGTGCTTTTACGTTCCCAACATTTTTTCCCCGTACCACAAAAAAAAACGCCTGTTCCACTGTGTGCCTGCCAGCCAGAAAATCTTTGCAAGCGTGTGTGCCAGGGTTTCCTAAGTAAAATGTATCACCAGACACGTGACCGGGAAGATTTACATTTACCAGACATTTGAGAAATTTACCGGACATCCATATGCATTCAGATGCGATCTGATCCATCAACAAACGAGGGATATTGGCCAAATGAGCCACATTTACGTGTCCATAAAAACAGCATATAACAAATTACAAAAACACTTTCTTGTATTTGATGTGTAGGATATGTAAAACTTTGCCTATTTTATGTTTTGTTTTTTACTTTCCTAAAGTAATCATTTCCCACCCCTCGGTTCAGCTGTCAGATGAGGCATTGCATGCGTAGGGCCTATAGGCTTAGGTGTCCACTGTGTGCATCATTAATATTAGTATTAGTGCATCACTAATATATATATGTGACAAGTTTACTTGGGAGTGCGTACCGGTGCTCGACCAGTCGATGAAAGCCAACATCACAGAAGATAGCCCTATTTGGTAACAGACCAAGTCAATATTATGGCAAGTACAGCTTAAATAAGCAAAATAAATGACAGTTAACCATTACTGACATGAAGGTCAGTAAATTCGAAAAAAAATTCAGGAGTCGCAAAAACCATCGAGCGCTATGATGAAACTGGCTCTTATGAGGACTGCCACAGGAAAGGAAGAGTTACCTCTGCTGCATAGGATAAGTTGATTAGAGTTACCAACCTCAGAAATGACAGCCCAAATAAATTCTTCACAGAGTTCAAGTAACAGACACATCTCAACATCTACTGTTCAGAGGAGACTGTGGTGAATCAGGTCTTCATGGTCGAATTGCTGCAAAGAAATCACTACTAAAGGACACCAATAAGAAGAAGAGACTTGCTTGGGCCAAGAAACACGAGCAATTGACATTAGAGTGGTGGAAATCTGTTCTTAGGTCTGATGAGTCCAAATTTGAGATTTTTGGTACTATATGCCTACTTATAAATCAACCTTAATTTAGCCAACAAAAATGTTACAATTTAGCATATTTAAAGAACTGGTTTCGATAAATATAGGCTTACAGTAATAACAATGATATACAGTAATAATGATAAAACAAATTATCATTCTACCTTAATAGCGAGTTGCACAGTATCCTGCATTTGGCCGCGCCAAAGTTCTTCTCATCTTAGCCCACTACTATATTAAAACTTGTCCACATGCAGGACATTTCTCTTGTAGGCTTTTAATTATTATTATTTTTTAAAACATTTTACCTCCCTTGTTCTCCCCAATGTCGTGGTATCCAATTGTTTAGTAATTACTATCTTGTCTCATCACTACAACTCCCGTACGAGCTCGGGAGAGACGGAGGTTGAAAGCCATGCGTCCTCCGAAACACAACCCAACCAAGCCGCACTGCTTCTTAACACAGCGCGCCTCCAACCCGGAAGCCAGCTGCACCAATGTGTCTGTGTCGGAGGAAACACCGTGCACCTGGCTACCTTGGTTAGCGCGCACTGCGCCTGGCCTGCCACAGGAGTCGCTGGTGCGCGATGAGACAAGGATATCCCTACAGTCCCCAAAAAATAATGGTTCTGTTCAGAACAAAACGATGGGAAATTAATTTAGGTTCCAAACCGCTTGTAATAAATATGTCATACAGAATATTTGGTTATGTGCCGATG
Organism: Oncorhynchus nerka; assembly: GCF_034236695.1. Classification (NCBI taxonomy): domain Eukaryota; kingdom Metazoa; phylum Chordata; class Actinopteri; order Salmoniformes; family Salmonidae; genus Oncorhynchus; species Oncorhynchus nerka. The sequence goes on along the minus strand of NC_088398.1, from coordinate 48,828,286 downwards.
TTATTCATTTCAACTCTAGGCTTGAGATACTGCTGACCTGTTTTGGCAATAAAAGTGCACATCAGACATGTGTGGAACAATGCTGGCTTGCAGATGAAGTTACCTGACATCACTTGTCATCACAGCTGTAAAAATGAGTGAGCAATGAGCAACAATTTCAAAATGCTAGTTTTAATATCATGAAAATAGATTATGACTTCCTTTCTGTTGTACTGCAGATCACTTTGAGTAATGACACTGTTCCACACAAGAGGAAGGCTAACTGTCTGTATGTAAGACTGGGAAGCATTCTCAGAACATTAATCAGTCTGTGTACATGAAAAAACAGAGGACGAACACTGACAGTTATCGTCATTACAGTTGTAGTAAATCTGTGTTCACGGCCTAAGATGCACAGACAGTACATGCTAGCACCCTGTGTGAGAGCAGGACTTTGATAGCTGAGAGATTTGGGTTCATGTTCTCTTTGGCGCACAGTACAGAGGAACTGAGGAGGTTCTTGCCTCTGTGTTTGAGGGTTGTTCGTGAACAGGAAGTGCCTGAGGAGCAGCAATAAGGAGGAAATGCCTTTCTGATGAGTGGCAACAAGATCCCCCATGCCTCCCACTGCCTCCCTCCCATCCCTCCAATACCTTAATGTCAACTGTGACTCAGCTTGACTTGTTCTTGACTTGTGCATTGTACTCAGTTATTGTGATTAAACAGAAATTCAAGCACTTTCAAATCAAATCCAATTTTATTTGTCACATACACATGGTTATCAGATGTTAATGCGAGTGTAGCGAAATGCTTGTGCTTCTAGTTCCGACAATGCAGTAATAACCAACGAGTAATCTAACCTAACAATTTCACAACTACCTTATACACACAAGTGTAAAGGGATGAAGAATATGTACATAAAGATATGAAATAGTGATGGTACAGAACGGCATAGGCAAGATGCAGTAGATGGTATCGAGTACAGTATATACATATGAGATGAGTAATGTAGGGTATGTAAACATATAAAAGTGGCATTGTTTAAAGTGGCTAGTGATACATGTATTACATAAAGATGGCAAGATGCAGTAGATTGTATAGAGTACAGTATATACATATGAGATGAATAGGGTATGTAAACATTATATTAAGTGGCATTGTTTAAAGTGGCTAGTGATACATTTTTTACATCAATTTTTCCATTATTAAAGTGGCTGGAGTTGAGTCAGTATGTTGGCAGCAGCCACTCAATGTAGTGGTGGCTGTTTAACAGTCTGATGGCCTTGAAATAGACACATTTTTTCCAGTCTCTCGGTCCCTGCTTTGATGCACCTGTACTGACCTCGCCTTCTGGATTATAGCGGGGTGAACAGGCAGTGGCTCAGGTGGTTGTTGTCCTTGATGATCGTTATGGCCTTCCTGTGACATCGGGTGGTGTAGGTGTCCTGGAGGGCAGGTAGTTTGCCCCCGGTGATGCGTTGTGCAGACCTCACTACCCTCTGGAGAGCCTTATGGTTGTGAGCGGAGCAGTTGCCATACCAGGCGGTGATACAGCCCGGCAGGATGCTCTCGATTGTGCATCTGTAAAAGTTTGAGTGCTTTTGGTGACAAGCCGAATATCTTCAGCCTCCTGAGGCTGCCGCGCCTTCTTCACCACGCTGTCTGTGTGGCTGGACCAAAACAGTTTGTCCGTGATGTGTACGCCGAGGAACTTAAAACTTACTACCTTCTCCACTGCTGTCCCATCGATGTGGATATGGTGGTGCTCCCTCTGCTGTTTCCTGAAGTCCACGATAATCTCCTTTGTTTTGTTGATGTTGAGTGTGAGGTTGTTTTCCTGACACCACACTCCGAGGGCCCTCTCCTCCTCCCTGTAGGCCGTCTCGTCGTTGTTGGTAATCAAGCCTACCACTGTAGTATCGTCTGCAAACTTGATGATTGAGTTGGAGGCGTGCATGGCCATGCAGTTGTCGGTGAACTAGCTAGCCATTTCACATCACATCGTTACACCAGCCTAATCTCGGGAGTATGATAGGCTTGAAGTCATAAACAGCAGAGCTGCTGGCAAAACGCACGAAAGTGCTGTTTGAATGAATGATTATGAGCCTGCTTGTGCCTACCATCGCTCAGTCAGACTGCTCTATGAAATCGTAGACTTAATTATAACATAATAACACACAGAAATGCGAGCCTTAGATCATTAATATGGTCGAATCCGGAAACTATCATCTCGAAAACAAGACGTTTATTCTTTCAGTGAAATACGGAACTGTTCCGTATTTTATCTAACGGGTGGCATCCATCAGTCTAAATATTCCTGTTACATTGCACAACCTTCAATGTTATGTCATAATTACGTAAAATTCTGGCAAAATTAGTTAGCAATGAGCCAGGCGGCCCAAACTGTTGCAATTTCCCTGACTCTGCGTCCAATGAACGCAAGAGAAGTGACACAATTTCACCTGGTTAATATTGCCTGCTAACCTGGATTTCTTTTAGCTAAATTTGCAGGTAAAAAAATATATACTTCTGTGTATTGATTTTAAGAAAGGCATTGGTGTTTATGGTTAGGTACACGTTGGAGCAACGACAGTCCTTTTTCACGAATGCGCACTGCATCGATTATATGCAACGCAGGACACACTAGATAAACTAGTAGTATCATCAGCCATCTGTAGTTATAACTATTGATTATGATTGATTAAGTTTAATGCTAGCTAGCAACTTACTTTGGCTTCCTACTGCATTCGCGTAACAGGCGGGCTCCTCGTGAGGCAGGTGGTTCGAGCATTGGACTAGTTAACCGTAAGGTTGCAAGATGGAATCCCTGAGCTGACAAGGTAAAAATCTGTTGTTCTGCCCCTGAACAAGGCAGTTAACCCACCGTTCCTAGGTCGTCATTGAAATTAAGAATGTGTGACTTGCCTAGTTAAATAAAGGTGTAAAAAAATCATAATAATAAAAATAAAAAAAATAGGCAAAATCGGCATCCAAAATTACCGATTTCCGATTGTTATGAAAACTTGAAATCGACCTCAATTGACCTCTACTGATCCACATAGCATTTATTTTCTACAAACGTTGCTTTTTTGTGTCAGCAATTAGACATTGTTCTTAGAGGGGGCTAGTTACCCCTTAGTACCCTACTGAGATAATCTTACAGACAGTAAAGAGATTTTACTTGGTTGGTAAACATTTGACTTAATAGCCAAACATCTATCTGCATGCAAACACCTGTCTTGCAAATCAGACATGGTAATACAACTTACTTCCAGAACTTTACAAAACAATGCATTAAAACTATGTTGTGGTTGTGTATCACATTGCAGATTCTAAAACTGGCATTATTCCTTAAATGGTTGTGGAAAACTGAGGGAAAATATACTGAGGGAAAATATTTCCTGCTAGCTTTGGCTATCCCTCTCCACTTCATTCGATCCACTTGCAAGCTTTGAATATAAACACATCATTGTACATTTGTGCAAGGGAAGAAGTGAAAAGGAATGGCAAGAATGTCTGGACTCAAAGAGATACCATGCCTTAAACATGTAAAGAGGAGAAGACGGGGAAAACATATATTTTTTTCAATAACAAGGTCAGGGTTAGAGGGTGTGTTCCCACTGTCATTTCAGGCAATATAATCAGACATTTCAGTGGACTTCTCATCACAACGCCAGTCTTGCCATGCATGGAGTATGACAAATGGTACAGAAACATTGGAATGAAAGGGAAAATGTACCCTCTGGTTTCTCTTCCTAATCTCACTTTCAACAACCTGCTCTGCATGTTCCAGGTTGAGAACACTCTGGTTGTGCACAAAGACCCAGAATTTCAGAGGCTATACAAATAAAGTGGAGAGAAAAGTTCTCCAGTTAATATAGTTTATGGAGATGGGCATTCAAAATATTGGAACAAATAAAAAACAGAAGCTACAGGGAAGGTTGGTCTGCTCCCTCTTCGGCAATCAATGTTGATTAAAACGGTTCAACACTTGGGAGAACACGTCCACTTAAAACCCATGATACAGAATGAGCCAACCTAACCTCTAGCATGAATCACACCTGGTAATAATTGGCTATGATCCAATGAGTCAGAGAGTTCCAGGCTGCCCTGGGGCCAACGCAGCTGCACTGTCTCATGCCAATTGTGCCAGTGTGCCCTCTATGTTGTAATGCATGCATGTAACTAACCAACTGGACTCTCGGTTCAGCACTATCGTAAACCAAGAGACTGTGGCATGTTCTCACTGTGGGAGCATGTTATCTGGAATCACATGCACATTCATTCACACAATGAACTCCATTTAAATCCAGTTGTCACTCAAGAGCGAGCTAAGAGAAGGAAAAATAACTTATGCTTGGGCAGAGACTTTGGCATTAAACAGATGACCTGAACAGAACATCAGAAAGTAGGCTGAAGATGGGAGATGGAGATAAATTCCATCCATCAGAAATGAAATGGTATCACCAAATTACAATTTCAAATGTCACAAAGAACAAACGTCCTCATCTACTCATTATTGGTTGCACTATGTTGCCATTGATATCGTGTATCAATCAGTGGCGGTCAGTGCCATTTAAGATTAGGGAGGACGATTTTGTTAATGAGCATGGCCTTATTTCCATTACAGTCTTTCATATTCCCAGTGGCGTGTATTCATGGATGCCATGGGAAGCCAGGCTATCCCAAATAATTGACCAAGCAAAAATAAACATATAAAATAATGTATCTTTCGTCTCTCTGGGTTTCATAATTTTCCTTAAATTCGCAGAGGCTGAATGTACGTCACCAGAGAAAGCATCCAAGCGAGTGAAACAGAACCCCTCTGTCTCTGTAGGCCATCTATGTGATGCTGTCTGGTCCAAAAGTGTATGACATTGTTGCCGACTGTAACATTGAATGCAAGGGAAGCCAGCAAGCATATGGCCTCTTGTTAAAAAAAGTATAAAACAAATAGCCAATCAGCGTTGAGCTAAACTGAGTGAAATCAACTGTGAATGGTCCTGGCGCACCAAAAAAAGTGTCAAGGGAATCCAGTTTGGATTTGGCATCACTCCTATCAAATCACATTGAGAACATACGTCATTGACAGAAACAACTTGAATTGTTGCATCTCATTGTGTTGTTGTCCTCCGGTGGCTAGCTAGCTAACTAAAATTGTCCCTTTCCTAAATTAGCCATGGATGGAGATGGGGATTTGGACTTATGGTTTTACTTAATTCTCCGTACTGGCCAATGATTGACCCTGGCCTAAGAGGATGGAAGTTCAATATGTGGCTAGATGTAGAAAGGAAGTTAGGCTAGTGAGCAAGCATTTTAGCCAGGTAGGCTAGGACAAAACAAAATAAAAGCATGTACTCTATGACAGAGTGATAGACCTTTTCATCAAAATGAAAGAGGATGGCATTGGCATTTCTCTACAAGTGGGGTGAGTCAACATGTTTTTTCTACTTGCTTGAATGTGCACACATATACTGTAAATCAGCCATGAACCATGGAGAGCCACATCAGATTTAGCTTATGTTGATTGGACTAAATAGCTTTTGGTACATCACTGTGTTAGACAAAGCATTGGTGATTTGATGATGTTGAAATGTTGAAGTTGAAATGGTGCTGGAATAATTGAAACAGTTCCTGTTTTCTTTCAAATCAAATCAAAGTTTATTTGTCACGTGCAGTGAAATGCTTACATACAGGCTCTAACCAATAGTGCAAAAAAATATATTTGGTAAACAATAGGTAGGTAAAGAAATAAAACAACAGTAAAAAGACACTATATACAGTAGCGAGGCTATAAAAGTAGCGAGGTTACATACAGATACCGGTTAGTCAGGCTGATTGATGTAGTATGTACATGTAGATATGGTTAAAGTGACTATGTATATATGATGAACAGAGAGTAGCAGTAAAGTAAAAGAGGAGTTGGCGGGTGGTGGGACACAATGCAGATAGCCCCGGTTAGCCACCGTGCGGCTGGTCGGCCCAATTGAGGTAGTATGTACATGAATGTATAGTTAGTGACTATGCATATATGATAAACAGAGAGTAGTAGCAGCGTAAAAAGAGAGGTTGGGGGGGAACACAATGCAAATAGTCCGGGTAGGCATAGGGTAGACTCCTGTTCGGGAGTCTTATAGCTTGGGGGTAAAAACTGTTGAGAAGCATTTTTGTCCTAGACTTGGTACTCCGGTACCGCTTGCCATGTGGTAGTAGAGAGAACAGTCTATGACTGGGGTGGCTGGGGTCTTTGACAATTTTTAGGGCCTTCCTCTGACACCGCCTGGTGTACAGGTCCTGGATGGCAGGCAGCCTAGCTCCAGTGATGTACTGGGCCATACGCACTACCCTCTGTAGTGCCTTGCGGTCAGAGGCCGAGCAGTTGCCTACCAGGCAGTAGAACCTTTTAAGGATCTCAGGACCCATGTCAAATCTTCTTCGTTTCCTGAGGGGGAATAGGCTTTGTCGTGCCCTCTTCACGACTGTCTTGGTGTGTTCGGACCATTCTAGTTTGTTGTTGATGTGGACACCAAGGAACTTGAAGCTCTCAACCTACTCCACTACAGCCCCGTCAATGAGAATGGGGGCGTGCTCTGTCCTCCTTTTCCTATTGTTCACAATAATCTCCTTAGTCTTGGTTACATTGAGGGATAGGTTGTTATTCTGGCATCACCTGGCCAGGTCTCTGACTTCCTCCCTATAGGCTGTCTCGTTGTTGTCGGTGATCAGGCCTAGCACTGTTGTGTCATCTGCAAACTTGATGGTGTTGGAGTCGTGCCTGGCCATGCAGTCGTGGGTGAACAGGGAGTACAGGAGGGGACTGAGCATGCACCCCTGGGGAGCTCCAGTGTTGAGGAACAGCGTGGCAGATGTGTTGCCTACCTACCCTCACCACCTGGGGGCGGCCCATCAGAAAGTCCAGGATCCAGTTGCTGAGGGAAGTGTTTAGTCCCAGGATCCTTAGCTTCGTGATGAGCTTTGAGGGTACTATGGTGTTGAACGCTGAGCTGTAGTCAATGAAGAGCATTTTCACGTAAGTGTTCCTTTTGTCCAGGTGGGAAAGGGCAGTGTGGAGTGAAATAAAGATTGCACCATCTGTGAATCTGTTTGGGCGTTATGCAAATTGGAGTGGGTCTAGGATTTTTTGTTGTTATTCTGTCTCTCATTGTTCAAATAAACATACCATTAAAATTATAGACGGATAATTTCTTTGTCGGTGGGCAAATGTACAAAATCAGCAGAGGATCAAATACTTTTTTCCCTCACTGTAAGACGATCGTCGGAGCCGGCGTAGTATGATTCAAACTTAGCCCTGTATTGACGCTTTGCCTGTTTGATGGTTCGTCGCAGGGCATAGCAGGATTTCTAGTAAGCTTCCGGGATAGAGTCCCGCACCTTGAAAGCAGCAGCTCTACCCTTTAGCTCAGTGCGAATGTTGCCTGTAATCCATGGCTTCTGGTTGGGGTATGTACGTACAGTCACTGTGGGGACGATGTCCTCGATGCACTTATTGATAAAGCCAGTGACTGATGTGGTGTACTTCTCAATGTCATCGGAAGAATCCCGGAACATGTTCCAGTCTGTGATAGCAAAACAGTCCTGTAATTTAGCATCTGCTTAATCTGACGACTTGATTATAGACCGAGTAACTGGTGCTTCCTGCTATAATTTTTGCTTGTAAGCAGGAATCAGGAGGATAGAGTTGTGGTCGGATTTCTCTCTGGTTGCACATTTAACATGTTGATGGAAATTTGGTAGAACTGATTTAAGTTTCCCTGCATTAAAGTCTCCGGCCACTAGGAGCACCGCCTCTGGGTGAGTGGTTTCCCGTTGGCTTATTTCCTTATACAGATGACTGAGTGCGGTCTTAGTGCCAGCATCTGTCTGTGGTGGTAAATAAACAGCCACGAAACGTATAGCTGAAAACTATCTAGGCAAGTAGTGTGGCCTGCAATTTATCACAATACCGGAGTGTGCTGTTCTATCTTGCCGGTGCAGCGTGTGTCCCGCTAGCTGAATATCCATGTCATCATTCAGCCAAGATTCCGTGAAACATAGGATATTACAGTTTGATGTCCCGTTGGTAGAATATTCGTGATCGTACCTCGTCTAATTTATTGTATTGACGGTAACGGCAGCTTTCCCTGTCGCCTTCGCCGGGTCCTGACCAGGCATCCGGCTCTTTGTCCTCTGTACCTGCGTCGCTTCCTCTTGCAAATATCGTGGATGTCAGCCCTGCCGGGTGTTTGGAGGATGTCCTTCTGAGGTGAGTGGTCGCTGTCCTGATATCCAGAAGCTATTTTTTGCCGGAAGATACGGTTGCGGAAACATTATGTACAAAATAAGTTACAAATAAAGCAAGAAAAAACCCACATAATTGCACAATTGGTTGGGCGCACAAAAACTGCTGCCATTTCTTCCGGCGCCATTTTAGCTGATCTGCGCGACTTGCGGTAACTCAATGTGTTTCTAAATCAATAGTTGTTTAGTGGTTCGACAACATCGGAAACATTAAATTGCTTGACCATGATGTGGGTCATGTAACTGTTTGTTACATGCAATATGCTTTGTGACTTCACCGGACAAAGGCTGCTCTCCAGTTTTGTGACGAAACAAAGGTGTGGTTGAATTTATTCTACCACTGTGTCTTCTAATTGTCTCTGCCTTTAGGCCTACAGTTGAAGTCAGAAGTTTACATACACCTTAGCCAAATACATTTAAAATCAGTTTTTCACAATTCTTGACATTTAATCCCTGTTTTACGTGAGTTAGGATCACCACTTTATTTTAAGAATGTGAGATGTTAGAATAATAGTAGAGAGAATTATATATTTCAGCTTTTATTTCTTTCATCACATTCCCAGTGGGTCAAAAGGTCACATACACTCAATTAGGATTTGGTAGCATTACCTTTATATTGTTTAACTTGGGTCAAATGTTTCAGATAGCCTTCCACAAGCTTCCCACAATAAGTTCGGTGAATTTTGGCCCAATCCTCCTGACAGAGCTGGTGTAACTGAGACAGGTTTGTAGGCCTCTTTGCTTGCACACACCTTTTCAGTTCTGCCCACACATTTCCTATAGAATTGAGGTCAGGTCTTTGTGATGGCCACTCCAATACCTTGACTTTGTTGTCCTTAAGCCATTTTGCCACAACTTTGGAAGTATGCTTGGGGTCATTGTCCATTTGGAAGACACATTTGCGACCAAGCTTTAACTTCTTGACTGATGTCTTGAGATGTTGCTTCAATATACCCTCATAATTTTCCTCCCTCATGATGCCAACTATTTCATAAAGTACACCAGTCCCTACTGCAGCAAAGCACCCCCACAACATGATGCTGCCAGCCTGGTGCCTCACGGTTGGGATGGTGTTCTTCGGCTTGCAAGCCTCCCCTTTTTCTCCAAACATAACGATGGTCATTATGTCCAAACAGTTCTATTTTTGTTTCATCAGACCAGAGGACATTTCTCCCAAAAATACGATCTTTGACCCCATGTGCAGTTGCAAACCGTAGTCTGTCTGTAAACAATTGTTGGAATAATGACTTGTGTCATGCACAAAGTAGATGTCCTAACCGACTTGCCAAAACTATAGTTTGTTAACAAGAAATTTGTGGAGTGGTTGAAAAATGAGTTTTAATGACTCCAACCTAAGTGTATGTAAACTTCCGACTATTATATTAAGTTAAAATAAGTGTTCATTCAGTCATTCAGTATTGTTGTAATTTTCATTATTACAAATAATTTAAAAGAAGTGTATGTCATTAGGGTTTTGAAGCAGACATCCTCTACCATTGACAATGGCTGCATATCAAGACAATATACAGTTGACATTTCTCCAAAAAGTATGATCTTTGTCCCCATGTTCAGTTGCAAACCGTAGTCTAGCTTTTGGAGCAGGGGCTTCTTCCTTGCTGTGCGAACTTTCAGGTTACGCCAATATAGGACTCGTTTTACTGTGGATATACAGTTGAAGTCAGAAGTTTACATATACTTAGGTTGGAGTCATTAAAACTTATTTTTCAACCACTCCACAAATGTCATTATTTAAGAAATTACTTTGTTTAAAACTGTTCAACTATTGTCTTTCTCTCTCCGAGTCAACTATTCACCACACTTTATGCACTGTGGCGATAGCTAGATTTAGCTCTTCCTTTTAGCGGTAGATTTATTCTCTAATCCTTTGATTGGCTGGACAACATGTCAGTTCATACTGCAAGAGTTTGAATAGATTGGCGGACGTCCTCCGGAAACCGTCATCATTTTTGTGTAAGTCTATGGAAGGGGGTGAGAACCATGAGTCTCCTAGGTTTTGTATTGGGGTGGCAGGTAGGCTTGTGGTTAGAGCGTTGGGCCTGTAACCGAAAGGTTGCTAGGTTGAATCCCCGAGCTGACAAGGTAAAAATCTGTCGTTCTGCCCCTGAACAAGGCAGTTAACCCACTGTTCCTAGGCTGTAATAGAAAATAAGAATTTGTTCATAACTGGCTTGCCTAATTAAATAAAGGTTAATGTGTTATGACACTGGGTGTCAAGTAAAGTGTTACCAGCATAGTAATTTAGCAGATTTACAGTCATGTTTTTCCAGCAGTGAGTGCATATATTTTCATACTGGTCACCTGTGGGACTTGAACACACAACACTGGCATTATAAGGGCTCTGCTCTACGAACTGAGTCACACAGGACCCGTTGCACAAAGTTTTAAGTTATTTATTTATAAATGGTCATTTGAAGAAACAGCTGTGCAAACTAGTAGAGATTTTGCTCCAATTATAAAGCTTGAAGGTGACTGACATTATGATGGGAAAAGGCAAGCATTTTAGATGATATGCTGTTCTGCAGGGCTGGCAGATGAATTATGCACACTGATTGTTATTCTCCAAGGTGTCCCTCTAATGTAGATATGTGAAAGTAAACAAATAGAACAGAGGACAGACATGACAGCAGTCATCCATGGCTACAGTTTTTGTTTTACTGTTCGTATTGTGCGTCTATTTGCATCAATGGTCCACAGAATTCAGGTTGGTCTCAGACCATATGGTGACATAGTTACGAAAACCCGGGACACTCAAATGTGTATAATATGTTATGTTTGGTATGGTTATATAAGACAGAAGGTTACTTAAGGCAAAAAAACAAATGATGGTGGTTGGTGGGGGTGGATGGGTGGGTGTTTACTACTTTTTAGCTACTTTACAACTACATAGCATGTTAGCTAACCCTTCCAATAACCTTAACCCAACTCCTAACCCATATCTCCTAGCCTAGCTAACATTAGCCACATAGCTAACATTAGCCACAACGAATTGGAATTTGTAACATATCATATGAATTGTAATTCGCAACACATCACACAAAATGAATGATGAACAACCACAAATGAATACATACCATACCAAATGTAACACATACTCATTTGAGTGTCCCCTATTTTTGTTTACCATGTTACGCCTACCCTAGCCCAATAATGGACTAAAGGAGCCTAACGTTACTCCTTATAGTCCAAGAACCATACATGTTCTGTTTAGAAGCGAATTGGCTCTGGCAGCCAAAACAGCCAAATACTCCATCTAAACGTGAATCGATTCTCAATTGCGGTACGGTTCTAGAAACATAAAGCCCTCTACTTTCATCCCCTCACTGTTTTAACCCGTTTGTAACACAGATGCAGCGCCAGTATTTTTCAGTGACAACACGTTTGTGGCGGCAGTCTTCCATATACACACAGGTGTTAGGAGACGTAGATAGCTAATTTGCACAGATAGTCAACTCTGTCTTCCGTCTGTTTTCCATTAACAAGCGCCATAACATGGAAATATGGCTGAGTGGGAACCCTATAAAAAGGTGTGTAGTAATTTAACCTTTTTTATTATTTCTTGCTGATATGGAAGATAAATTCCTTACGTTTCTAAAACCATACCGACAGTGTCAGGGCTCTTAAAACTCCCCCGACCAGAAGACACTATCGTCAATAGTCACTAAAGGTTATTAGCATCTACGAATGGGCAACATCTACCCCAGTTTGCAGAATCACACCATACCTTGTTTAGAAGCACAGTAAGAGCCAATTTATGCTTGATTCGAAATGTGGTCGGAGGCACCATATGGATATTTGAAGCAAGGCACGGCCAAATTGAGCTCTGTAACACATGGCTGTGAGCCTCTCAAATTTTAAAACAAAGTGAAATGATTGGTTGACAGTAGGAGAGGGCGGGAGGTCCTGTATGAACACAAACTAATTTCCATGACAACTTCCTTCACAACAGCTCTGCGCTGCTCGGCGAAGGTCAAGTAGTATGAATGCCCTGACTCCTGCAGAGGTCATATCACCGTAAATGCGATCAATGCAGATGTCCGATTGAACATGTAGCACCTTTAATTGTAGCCTTGCTCAGTGAAGAGAGAGCAAAAGACAAGAGGTGCAAAGTGCTTAAGTAAAAAAAACTTGAAAGTACTACTTAAGTAGTTTACTATTTATATTTGCGACAACTTTTACTTTTACTTCACTAAATTCCTGAAGAAAATATTGTACTTTTCACTACATATATTTTCCCTGACACCCAAAAGTACTTATTACATTTTGAATGCTTAGCAGGACAGGAACATTGACTAATTCACACACTTACAATGCATTCAGAAAGTATTCAGACCCCTTGACCTGTTCCGCATTTTGTTACGTTACAGCCTTGTTCTAAAATGGATTAAATATTTTTCCCCTGCCTGGTACGGCAACTGCACCCCCCTCAACCGCAAGGCTCCCCAGAGGGTAGTGAGGTCTGCACAGCGCATCACCAGGGGCAAATTACCTGCCCTCCAGGACACCTACAGCACCCGATGTCACAGGAAGGCCAAAAAGATCATCAAGGACAACAACATCCCGAGCCACTGCCTGTTCACCTTGCTATCATCCAGAAAGCGAGGTCAGTACAGGTGCATCAAAGCTGGGACCGAGAGACTGAAAAACAGCTCCTATCTCAAGGCCATCAGACTGTTAAACAGCCATGAGGCTGATGCCAACATATAGACTCAAATCTCTGGCCACTTTAATAAATGGATTTAATAAAGGTATCACAAGTCAATAGTAAATAACGCCACTTTAATTTTGTTTACATATCCTACATTACTCACTTCATATGTATATAGTGTATTCTATACCATCTACTGCATCTTGCCTCTGTCGCACGGCCATCACTCATCCATATATTTATATGTACATATTCTTATTCATCCCTTTACATTTGTGTGTATAAGGTTGTCGTTGTGAATTTGTTAGATTACTTCACTGTCAGAACTAGAAGCATAAGCATTTCGCTACACTCGCATTAACATCTGCTAACCATGTGTATGTGACCAATAAAATTTGATTTGACCAAGAACCCGATGGTCAATCCGACAGAGCTCCAGAGTTCCTCCGTGGAGAAAGACAACCATCTCTGCATTGTCCCTAAAGACAACCATCTCTGCAGCACTCCACCAATCAGGCATTTATGGTAGAGAGACCAGGCGGAAGCCACTCCTCAGTAAAAGGCACATGACTGCCCGCTTGAGTTTGCCAAAATCAAATTGTATTTGTCACATGCACCGAATACAATAGGTATAGACCTTACCGTGAAATGCTTACTTACAAGCACTTAACCATCAATGCAGTTAAGAAAATAGTTAAGAAAATATTAACTAAATAAACTAAAGTAAAAAATAATACCAAAATAACATAACATCAATGAGGATATATACAGGAGTACTGGTACCAAGTCAATGTACAGGGGTACATGTTAGTCGAGGTAATTTGTACATGTAGGTAGGGGTAAAGTGACTATGCATAGATAATAAACAGTGAGTAGCAGCAATGTTAAAACATATTGGGAGGGGGGGGGGGGGTCAATTCAAATAGGCCGGGTGGCCATTTCATTAATTGTTCAGCAGTCTTATGGCTTGGGGGTAGAAGCTGTTAAGGAGCCTTTTGGACCTAGACTTGGCGCTCCGGTACCACTTGCCCCAATTATGTACTGGGCTGTACGCACCACCCTCTGTAGCACCGTACGATCGGATACCGAGCAGTTGCCATACCAGGCGGTGATGCAACCAGTCACAATGCTCTTGATTGTGCAGCTCTAGAAATGTTTGAGTATCTGAGGACCAATGTCAAATCCTTTCAGTCTCGAGGAGGAAAAGGCATTGTCGTGCCCTTTTCATGATTTTCTTGGTGTGTTTGGACCATGATAGTTTGTTAGTTTGTTGATGATGTGGACACCAAGGAACTTGAAACTCTCGACCTGCTTCACTACAGCCACAACGATGTGAATGAGGGCATGTTCGGTCCTCCTTTTCCTGTAGTCCACGATCATCTCCTTTGTCTTGCTCAAGTTGAGGGAGAAGTTGTTGTCCTGGCACCACACTGCCAGGTCTCTGACATCCCCCATATAGGCTCTCAGTCTCATCGTTGTCAGTGATCAGGCCTACCACTGTTGTGTTGTCAGCAAACTTAATGATGGTATTGGAGTGGGTGAACAGGGAGTACAGGAGGGGACTAAGTACGCACCCCTGAGGGGATCCCGTGTTGAGCATCAACGTGGCAAATGTGTTGTTGCCTACCCTTACCACCTGGGGGCGGCCAGTCAGAAAGTTCCAGATCCAGTTGCAGAGGTAGGTGTTTAGTCCCAGGGTCCTTAGCTTAGTGATGCTCTTTGTTGGCACTATGGTGTTGAACACTGAGCTGTAGTCAATGAACAGCAATCTCACATAGGTGTTCCTTTTGTCCAGGGGGGAAAAGGCAGTGTGGAGTGCAGTAGAGATTGCGTAGACAAAAAGCACATGAATGACATTGTGTCCTCCTCCCAGAGCGCTAAGAACCTTGGCGTGATCCTGGACAACACCCTGTCGTTCTCAACTAACATCAAGGTGGTGGCCCGTTCTTGTAGGTTCATGCTCTACAACATCCGCAGAGTACGACCCTGCCTCACACAGGAAGCAGCGCAGGTCCTAATCCAGGCACTTGTCATCTCCCGTCTGGATTACTGCAACTCGCTGTTGGCTGGGCTCCATGCCTGTGCCATTAAACCCCTACAACTCATCCAGAACGCCGCAGCCCGTCTGGTGTTCAACCTTCCCAAGTTCTCTCACGTCACCCCGCTCCTCCGCTCTCTCCACTGGCTTCCAGTTGAAGCTCGCATCCGCTACAAGACCATGGTGCTTGCCTACGGAGCTGTGAGGGGAACGGCACCTCAGTACCTCCAGGCTCTGATCAGGCCCTACACCCAAACAAGGGCACTGCGTTCATCCACCTCTGGCCTGCTCGCCTCCCTACCACTGAGGAAGTACAGTTCCCGCGCAGCCCAGTCAAAACTGTTCGCTGCTCTGGCCCCCCAATGGTGGAACAAACTCCCTCACGACGCCAGGACAGCGGAGTCAATCACCACCTTCCGGAGACACCTGAAACCCCACCTCTTTCAGGAATACCTAGGATAGGATAAAGTAATCCTTCTCACCCCCCCTTAAAAGATTTAGATGCACTATTGTAAAGTGGCTGTTCCACTGGATGTCTTAAGGTGAACGCACCAATTTGTAAGTCGCTCTGGATAAGAGCGTCTGCTAAATGACTTAAATGTAAAATGTAAATGTAAATGACTCTCAGACCATGAGAAACAAGAGTCTCTGGTCTGATGACACCAAGATTGAACTCTTTGGCCTGAATGCCAATTGTCACCTGGCACCATCCCTATTGTGAAGCATGGTGGTGGCAGCATCATGCTGTGGGGATGTTTTTCAGCAGCAGGGACTGCGAGACTAGTCAAGATCGAGGGAAAGATGAACGGAGCGAAGTACAGAGAGGTCCTTGGTGAAAATCCTGCTCCAGAACGCTCAGGACCTCAGACTGGGGTGAAGGTTCTCCTTCCAACAGGACAACGACCCTAAGCACACAGCTAAAACAACACAGGTGGCTTTGGGACAAGTCTCTGAAGGTCCAGAGCCTGGACTTGAACCCAATCTAACATCTCTGGAGAGAGCTGAAAATAGCTGTGCAGCGACGCTCCCTATCCAACCTGACAGAGCTTGAGAGGATATGCAGAGGTGTGCCAATCGCTGCCAAAGGTGCTTCCACAGCGTCCAGAGTAAATGGTCTGAATACTTATGTAAATATGATATTTATGTTTATTATTTTTATACATTTGCATACATAAAAAACAAAAAACGGTTTGCTTTGTCATTATGAGGTATTGTGTGTAGATTGATGAGGGGGGGAAAAGTATTTAATACATTTTAGAATAAGGCTGTAACGTAACAAAATGTGGAAAAGGTCACGGGGTCTGAATACTTTCCGAAAACACTATATCAAGAGAACATCCCTGGTCAGTATTTTACTGGGTTACTTTTACTTGAGTCGTTTTCTATTAATTAAGGTATCTTTACTTTTACTCAAGTATGACAATTGGGTACTTTTTCCACCACTGGCAAAAAGAGCATAGAGGAACGAACAGATAAATAGGCCTACTGTTTAAAAAGGTTGTGAGATATCCCTCTTAGCATCCAATGCATAAATTAACATTCTGACCAATGAAGCTTTCTCTGCTATCAAGGTTTTAGAATAGAACGCAGTGACTCACAAAGGAAAATTGAATGCAATTTGGGAAAACTTAACATGAAGAGCAGAAAGCGCACCATATCCACCCAACATAAATTCAATTTACATATTGGGTGAGTTTACAATTTACATATTGGGTGAGTTGGATTGTTTGAAACCATGGCGATTGCCAACGAATGTCACGCATGCGAGCCCAGTGCGGTTATACCAACTTTATATGGCGGGGAGAGACTTGAATAAGCTATCAATGTTGCATATGCACCACTCATAAAACCTTGCAAATTGTGTTCAATGGATGATGCTGAGTGGAGTCAATTCTACTCAAGAAGGCAAAACTGGTTTCTAACTGATGGGAGCTAAACTTGAGAGGTGGCAGACATACATTGTATTAGTAACGTATAGGATGCGTGTCGTGGTAAAAAAAAAAAAAGAAGCAACAATGTAGCTAGAGCTAGTCATAAATTGTTACAAATTAGGACCGCAAAAACAGAAAAGCCCACCCACCTTTGCGCAGTAAAGTGGCTGCTCTGGGAGTAACGCCGCGTTCATGTGATAGTCGGAGCTAGATAACTCGGACATATCTGACTTGATAACTGGATGAACGCGGCACGTGAATAACTACAAACAGTTAGCAAGTCTCAAATAACCGAGTTTTCTAGTTCCGACTACCTATGAACGCGGCATTACCCCTCACCGAACACAGCTACTAAAAATGTCCCAGCATTAAAAACGATAACAATTCCCATTGATAGAGCATTACAACTATATGGTCCACAATCTGAATGTATCTAAAGTTATTCATAAAATGTGGTAATAACCTGAATCTAATTGTACATTCAAGACAGTCGGAAAGTCGGTGCACTAGAAATAGGTCCGAGTTTCAAACATGGAATTTCGAGTTGGATGACCGTTCAATACGATTTTTCCCAATCGGTATCGTTTTTAGTTCTCTGTTGTCTTGAGCACATTGAAGTCAGAGAATTTCCAGTTCCGTGTTGTTTTGAACGCGGCATAAACTACGGTAACGCACCTAGATGATGCAAACAGTTTTGTCGACGTGAGCACTTCTGTTTGGGTGAGAGAATACGTTTAACATTTGAAAACAATGGAATAAGAACTTTAAAATCTTAGCTCACCTTGTAAAAGTCCTGTGAATAAGTCCATTGGGAAATAAATGCATCAAATGGGCGTAGTTTTGCGTGCTCCGACTATCCAGTTGTAGCCTAGTGTGAGTCCACAGTCTTTGGCGAATGACTTCGCGATGGGAAGAGAGAGCGAGAGCAGGACCCAGGTGACGTCATGGCGAGAGGGAGGGGCGAGGATCTGAGGAGTTTCATGTGGAAACGATGTCATTAGGAGTCAGATAACTTTTCACTGTCTTGGCTTTAGTGTAAAGAAGAAATATGATAATAGGCTGGCCTACTATTCTCATTCTCACCATACTACAATCTTGCTTGAAAATACCACATAACAGATACGTAAGGTCAATACGCAGAGTTCTCAAACTGATGTGAAAAGCAAATGTGTGAAATCAAATCAAATGTTATTTGTTACATACGTCGAATAGAACAGTTATAGACCTTACCGTGAAATGCTTATTTACAATGAAAAATATTTACTAAATAAACTAAAGTAAAAAATATAAGAGCAATAATAAAATAACAATAACGAAGCTAAATACATCGTGGGGTACAGGTTAGCCAATGTAATATCTACAGTACCAGTCAAAAGTTTGGAAACACCTACAATACTGATTCAAGGATTTTTTCTTAATTTTTTACTATTTTCTACATTGTAGAATAATAGTTAAGACATCAAACTATTAAAAAAGACATATGGAATCACTTAGCAACCAAAGAAGTGTGAAAAAAATCTAAATAGATTTTAGATTCTTCAAATTAGACACCTTTACCTTGATGACAACTTTGCACAATCGTGGCATTATCTTAACCAGCTTCACCTAGAATGCTTTTCCAACAGTCTTGAAGGAGTTCCCACATATGCTGAGCACTTGTTGGATGCTTGTCCTTCACTCTGCTGTCAAACTCATCCCAAACCACTCTCTTTCTTGGTCAAACAGCACTTACTCAGCCTGGAGGTGTGTTGGGTCATTGTCCTGTTGAAAAACAAATGATAGTCCCACTAAGAGCAAACCAGATGGGATAGCGTATTGCTGCAGAATGCCTTGAATTCTAAATAAATCATAGACAGTGTCACCAGCAAACCAGCCCCGCACCATCACAACTCCTCCATGCTTCACGGTGGGAATCACATATGCAGAGATAATCTGTTGACCTACTCTGAGTCTCAAAAAGGACAGATTTCCACTGGTCTAATGTCCATTGCTCCTGTTTCTTTGCTCAAGCATGTCTCTTCTTATTGTTGGTGTTGTTTAGTAGTGGTTTCTTTGCAGAAATCTGACCATGAAGGCCTGATTCACCCAGTATTCTCTGAACAAATCAAATCAAATACAATTGTATTTGTCACATGCGCCAAATACAACAGGTACAACATTTCACCTTACAGTGAAATGCTTACTTACAAGCCCTTAACCAACAATGCAGTTAAGAACAATATCTAAAAAAATTAATAAAAATAAAAGTAACAAATAGTTAAAGAGCACCAGTAAAATAACAATAGCGAGGCTATATACAGGGGGTACCGGAGCATCGGCTCTCAGACCAACATGCTCCTAGACAGCTTCTACCCTCAAGCCATAAGACTGCAAATAGCCAGACTGCTAAATAGTCTATTAATGGTACTCTATCTGTCTGCACTGACTCGATCTTGCACTGACCCTACGCACAGTCAGTAGACAATGTATACACACCATATACACAATCATTCACATACACTACATTGACACTCCCACACACATTCACACGCATACAACACACACGCATACCGACACAACACAAACACACATTCATACACATTACACACGCACACTCACACACTTTTACACTCATCATTTTTTGCTGCTACTCTGTTCTTTAATTTACTCTTATTATCTTTCCTGATGCGCAGCCACTTTACCCTGCCTTCATGTACATACAGTATCTACTTCAAATATTATGTAGCTCTGCACCAGTGGTGTAAAGTACTTAAGTAAAAAATACTTTAATGTACTACTTAAGTAGTTTTGGGGGGGTATCTGTACTTTACTTTACTATTTCTAATTTTGTCAACTTTTACTTTTACTCCAATACATTCCTAAATAAAATAATGTACTTTTTACTCCATACATTTTCCCTGACACCCAAAGGTACTCGTTATATTTTGAATGCTTCACAGGACAGGAAAATGGTCCAACTCACACACTTATCAAGAGAACATCCCTGCTAATCCCGACTAACTCTGATTTGGCGGACTCACGAAATACAATTCCTTTGTAAATTATGTCTGATTGTTGGAGTGTGCCCCTGACGATCCGTAAATTTTAAAAACAAGAAAATTGTGCCATCTGGTTTGCCATATTTAAGGAATGTTTTATGCTTTATACTTTCACTTTTGATACTTATACACTTTTGATACTTTCACTTTTGATACTTAGTATATTTTTAAAATTAAATTTACTTTTGATGCTTAAGTATATTTAAAATCAAATACTTTTAGACTTTTACTCAAGTAGAATTTTACTGGGTGACTTTCACTTTTACTTGAGTAATGAGTACGTGTCATAAGGTGGGTGTAGCTGGTGCATGAAGTCAGGCACACAGGAGAGCAGAATGAGTGAGCAATGTACTTTACTCAAAATAAAGTGCACAAGGTAACAATATACTTGACCAACAATAAACGGTAATCAATTACGCACAGGTGAAAACAGCACCCGTCGAAAACCAGCCATAACGTACCAAATGAACATTAGAAACAATCACGCACAAAAACATGGGGAAACAGAGGGTTAAATACATGAACATGTAATTGAGGAATGAAACCAGGTGTGTAGAAAACAAAGACAAAACAAATGGAAAATGAAAGGTGGATCAGCGATGGCTAGAAGACGCCGCCCGAACAAGGAGAGTGAACGACTCCGGTGGAAGTCGTGACAGTAAGTTATCTTTCCTTTTACTCAAGTATGACAATTGGGTACTTTTTACACAACTGCTCTGCACAGTGATGTGGTACTTGTCCTCCGTATACATAGCTCCATTCTTGTTTATTTTATTCATGTGTTACTATTTTATTTTTATGATTCATTTAAAACTCTGCATCGCTGGGAAGGGCTCGTAAACAATAATTTCACAGTAAAGTCTACACCAGTTGTATTTGGCGCATGTGACAAATACAATTTGATTTCACTTGTGTATATATGAAAAAGTACAATAAGAGCGTCTACTAAATGACAAAAATGTCAATGTAAACTTATGTGACTTTACAACATAATTGAAAGTAATTTCATCAGATAACACACACACACTAAAATGTATATATTTGTTCGCAATGTAGGCAATGTAGGCTGTGCTTGTGCTTAATGTATTGCTCAGGGGAGGACTGCCCCCTAATGTATTGCTCAGGGGAGGACTGTCCCCTCTCATTGACGCCACGGAAGTTCACGGCCGACCACGGATGTTCAAGGCCGACTGCAGTACTGCAGGCATTGTTAGGAGAAAACAGCTTCCCCATTACAGTGAATGGAAAAATGGCAATTTTCGTGGTCACATTTTTTTCTAAAGACACTCATGGTACCAATATTTACAACAATGACATATTGACATGGTAAAATAAGTAAAAGTGCATAAAAAAAATATAAGGATATTTCCTTCTCAAACCCTCATAATAAGCATGAATGGTATCCACCAAGTTTAAGGTTTATTTTAAGGATAATGTTTTACAACTATGCCATCCTATTTTTTTTTTAAATCATCTTATTTGATTTGATATATTTTACATGTATAGAGGAGATGTACAGAGGAGTCTAGTGCCCAGAAGCCCGTTTTAGCATCGGTAGGGCCATTGAGGACTTTCACCATTTTGAAGTAGTTAACTGGGTGGGATTTCCTATCGGTTAAGGAAGGATCACATAATTCTATCCAGGGTCAAAGTTAGAGAGGCAGCGAGGAGTGTGAATGTGGAAGAAAGTGCGCATGTATGAAATGAGAAGCTCCTTCTCCACTCGTGCGTCATCAGGAAAATGACGTTTACAGGAGTGGATCACAAAATAAATGTGTAAAGTGATTAAAAACACATTAAGTTAGTTGTGCACAACATTTTATAGATAAACGAAGTAGCATATTGTTTATAAGTGTGTGCGTGGTTTTCTCCTCCGACAATACAGCTGACTCAAAGGAGGTGTGGCAGATATCAAAGCGACCGAGGTAGGATACAATTGTGCTTCTTTGCCAAAAGGAGGCTATCAAGGAGGGTAGCACCGTCTTTCGTTTGCCTATTAACAAATTGACACACTCCTCGAACCTCTCGACCACTTATCGGTTTCCAGGTCACGGATGAGAGAGGACGGAGGATGGACTTTTACCCAAGCGAGAAATCAGCCAAAGGGTTATACTTGTGAGCAAATATTCCACAACTGCAGGTGGCAGTAAATTGCCAACCTTGGCTTTATACCTGTTCAAACAACACACTCCAGGTGGCAGTATGCACCCTTTCAGTTTGTTGACAAACCCATATATGTTGTAGAAGAATAAAATTGACTACTTCAAAATTGAGATGGCCTCAATAGTGCTGCTCGTGCGCTCATAGACACCATAATGGGACAGATACAATGTTGCGATCTATACACATCCCTATGGATAAGGCCACACAGAGGTCCAGAGATAACTACAGACACCTGTGGCATGTGATATAATTCCCCCCAAAACTTGAAAGTTACCAAAAATCTGGTAGTTTGCTGGTAAACCTCGAACGTAGGCCTACCCTCCCTTTGCAACCCTAACCTGTGTGTAACGGAATAAGGACTTATAACAGAAAAATACTGTCAGCTGCAACTGTGTTAAAACAGGGGACTGTATATTTGCATTTCTAAAATTATTTTGATGTGATATGAAAGTAGATGGGTTTATGTTACTAGAACCGTATTGCAATTGAGAATCGATTCACATTTACATGGAGTATTTGGTTGTTTTGGCTGCCAGTGCCAGTTTACCTCTAGTCTTTGGACATTAACGGAGAAGTTATTTTGTCAGTAAATCCTTCCCTAGAGTCTTATGAATTTGTGGATACCATTTTTATGTCTCTGCATCCAGTATGATGGAAGTTAGAGGTAGTTTCGCAAGCCGATGTAACTAGCGTTAGGGCTAGCATAGCACAAATACTGGAAGTCTTCGGGTGGCTGTACCAAAAGACTTACAGTCTTTGCAAATTTCCATCAAACTGGACGCAGAGACATGAACATAGTATACAAGAGTTCATCTGACTCCCTTTAGCAGTATATCTTGGGCTAGTCAGGCACAGGAGGAAAGATGATTTCCAGACTGACGACTGCATTCATGTGTTTAAGACAAAATAAAAACTTATTTACAAGAAAATAAACTTCTGTGTACTTGTGGCAAAATATATTGGCCCAGCCCAAATTACGCACCATACACATCTGTTCCCCTCCTTCACTGTCGAACTCAACTAAAATACCCTCCTTACCACCAGGAATCCTGGGCTATTGGAGTATGCTACTGCATCTACGTGTATAATACTTGATGTGGATAGAGTTCAATGTAGTCATGGCTCTATGTAGCACTGTGAGTTTCCCAAAGACTGTTCTCTGGGAAACTCCTGATGGCATGTCTTGTGGGGTATATATGGGGGTCTGAGCTGTGTTAGCTGTTTGAACAGGCAGTTTGGTGCTTTCAACATGTCAATACCTCTCACAAACACAAGTTGTGGTGCAGTAAATCTCTCCTCTATTTTGAGCCAGGATAGATTGACATGCATGTTTTTGATATTCGCCCTCTGTGTACGGGCCAGCCGTGCACAGAACTGTCAAGACAGCAAGGTTGGTAGACGGAATGGAGAAGCTAGCTAGATATAACGAGAGGACTAGAAGGATGACGGTTTGGATGAATATGGAAGGTGGATGGACAAACTTGAATTTGAGAAGTGTTGAGCAAATATAGTGAAAAGGAGTGGAAGGCGGTAATAAAGGAAACTGGAACAAAAGGAGTAAAGTTGTTAATGGAATCTGAGGATATACGGTGTTGCAATTGTGCTGGAAATCACATTCCCAATTTCCCTGAGAGCCCATTTAGGGTAATGAAGTTTGAAGTGGTAAGGGTCAGGGACATACAGCAGGTCTCCTACACAGAGGCACGAGAAGTAGCTGAAGGAGCGAGTGGAGCTGAAGATATTGCAGTGGATGCCCCACAGCCTGTGGAGGTTCAGAGTGTCGTGAAACAGTTGAAGGAAATTGATATGCACAGGAAAGTACAAGTGCGTGTTTACTTGCCAAGCTCGTACGTGTGTGGTTCTGTGCATGCATCAGGTGATAGAAATCCGAAGGCACTACCAGTGCTTTGAAAAGTTGATTTAATTATACTTTCCTGTGTATATATTGTCTCACATCACAGGAGGTTGGCTGCATCTTAATTGGGGAAATAGGCTCGTGGCAATGACTGGAGCGGAACTGAATGGTAAAACATGGTAAAAAAATACATCAAACATTCAATTTGCTCCGTTCTGCGTCATTCTTATGAGCTGTCCTCCCCTCAGCATCCTCATGTGTCTCACATTCCTACCTGCAAAATTACCAACTTCACCGACTACTGGTAAAGATAAAATATATATATTTTTTAACATTCTGGCCTGTAGAGTTCGTGACAGGAAACTTTCCTGATTTAAAAAAAAACCCTTCTACATCATTAATAAATGACAGTGTGAATAAGGAAAGTTTCCTCTCATGATATCTACAGACCATACTGTTGAATAAAATTATATTTTAACTTTAAAAGTTTGGAGGTTACCCGCAGATTAGCTCTAGGGCTGCTACACGTCTCCTACTCCTTGTGCCAATATTTCTGCCAGTTACTTTAAACATAATCAGCAAGAGTATTACGTTTCCTATGTACAATGTGCTCAATCTTCCATCTCCCCTCATTGTTACCTTGGTGCATTCTGTTTGCCTGGCTCCCCAAATGCTACTCCATGCCCACAGATGTTAGTTTCTTGTCCTCATTGAGTGTGGACAGAAAGGAAGAGGCGAAGCGAGAGGTTTTACTCTGCCCAAAATCTGTCTACCACAAATAAGCCCACAAAGTGAGGAATTTGTGTAAGGAGGTCGATGAGAGTGTCAAATTTGGTCAACAAAAAATGTAATTTCTAATTTGCTACGTGGGGCTTATTTAATCAAATAGAAGTTTCGTAATGATTCAAAATCCAACCAAATCAAATGTTATTCGTCACATGGGCCGAATACAACAGGTGTAGTAGACCTTACAGTGAAATGCTTACTTACGAGCCCCTAACCAACAGTACAGATACGAATAAGAGATACAAGTAACAAGTAATTAAAGAACAGCAGTAAAATATTATGAATAAAATAACAATGCCTATACAGAGTCAATGTGCAGGGGCATCGGTTAGTTGAGGTAGTATGTACATGTAGGTAGAGTTAATTAAAGTGATTATGCGTAGATGACAACAGAGAGTGGCAGTGGTGTGGAGAGGAGGGGGGCAATGCAAATAGTCTGGGTAGCCATTTGACTAGATGTTCAGGAGTCTTATGGCTTGGGGTAGAAGCTGTTTAGAAGCCTCTTGGACCTAGATTTTGCGCTCCGGTACAGCTTGCCGTGTGGTAGCAAAGAGAACATTCTATGACTATAGGGTGGCTGGAGTCTTTGACAATTTTTAGGGCTTTCCTCTGACACCGCCTTGTATAGAGGTCTTGGATGGCAGGAAGCTTAGCCCCAGTGATGGTCGAGCAGTTGCCATTCTAGGCAGTGACGCAACCAGTCAGGAGACTCTCAATGGTGCAGCTGTAGAACTCTTTCAGGATCTGAGGACCAATGCCAAATCTTTTCAGTCTCTTGAGGGGGAATCGGTTTTGTCGTGCCCGCTTCACGACTGTCATGGTGTGCTCGGACCATGTTAGTTTGTTGGTGATGTGGACACCAAGGAACTTGAAGCTCTCAACCTGCTTCACTGCAGCCCCGTCGATGTGAATGGGGGCGTGCTCTGTCCTCTTTTCCCTGTAGTCCACAATCACCTCCTTTGTCTTGATCACGTTGAGGGAGAGGTTGTTGTCTTGGCAACACATGGCCAGGTCTCTGACCTCCTCCCTATAGGCTGTCTCGTTGTTGTCAGTGACCAGTCCTACCACTGGTTGTGTCATCGGAAAATTTAACGATGGTGTTAAATTTGCAGATGACACAACAGGTTACAGGTTAGGTTGGTACGAATGTACTGATGTAAATGGCATTCCGGCAACTTCAAAAAACCAAACTTGAGATCAGAGTTGTGCCTTTTGTCATAGAAATAGATAGAGGACTCATGGATGTTACCCATTTTAGCATGGACATTGCCAGTGAGGGCTTCCTAAGTCATGCATAGATGCTAACTCCCTTTAGTGCCTATTGACAATGTATCTTCTGGCCTGGGGGAATTTTTTAAGAGCTCTGACGTTCATTCTGAACGTTGAAATACATCGCTTGCGGTACAGTTTTGAAAACATAAGGATCATATCTTTCATGACAGTGAGATGTCATTTTCAGAAAACTAAAGGTTAAATTACTACTCACCTTTATATGGTTAGGGTTAGAGTTCCCACACGGCCATATCTCCATGTCACAGTGCTTGTTTACGGAAGACAGAGGTCGCCACCTGTGCTAATTCGCTATCTTGTTTGCTCCAACACCTGTGTGTAAGTGTAACTGGCGAGGAATTGTAGTTCTTCAACTGGAGGCACACACAGCACATGGATCTGTGCAAAACTCCTACAGTAAGTGTACATTTTGGATTTGAAAGATTCTTTCTCGATATGAAATATAAGGGGCATATCAGCATATGCAAGTAATGATTTTTGACGTTTCTTCATGTTAAAACAGCGGCGGAATGAATAGTTCACACCCTGCTAACTGTGAGCAAAGCTAACTGTTGAAAACCCTACAGAGAAGGGTTTTCGGGACCTATGGGGCTTCCACCAATTTAATGTAGTCAACTGGGAGGGGATTCCTATGAGTTGGGAGCAATCAGTCAATGAAGAAGATGAAAATTTAGTACTTTAAAATGGAAATAGCCTCAATGGCGCTGCACGTGCTGTCACAGACGTTATAATGGCACAGATACAAAGATGAGTTCAATGTCTATCTCTATGGCCCTTTCACTTGCGTATCTGCCCTCTCATTGGCTAGAAAGGTCCCACCTGATCTCGCCTCCTCCCGCCTGCCTTCCACATGGAATAGTATCAAACACCGGGAAACCATGTGTTTTATCTATTTTTTACCATTCGATAAACCCGCTCCAATCATTGCCACGAGCCCGTTCTCCCCCAATTAAGGTGCCACTAACCTCCTGTGTTTGATTAGTTTGAGATGATTCGATCGCAGATGACTTGGTTTGGTTCAACACCCCTCATTTTGACATCACCATAAACTACTTCATAGACGGAAGTCTCAGACTGAAGTGTGTAGCGAACATTAGGTCAGAGGAAGAATTCAGTTTGAGTTGTTAGGCAAGCATTCTTTACTAGGTCTGTTTTTGCTGCCATAAGGTGTCAATTCTAATTACAGTAATAAAGGTATTGCTAATTGGATACACTCACATGGGTCTTTGCACAATGCTCCTGAACTATCATTCATAATTAAAGGTTTCATAATGGTGAAAAGGGTTCTATAAAATACTGTAAATATTCTGAATGATTTTCTATCATTATTTGATTTCATTACTCAAATAAATAATTAATTATATTTACACAATTTGGTTCAGATGCTTTTGAAAAACGTGCCTGGTGTAGCCTTCATGTACAGCCCTAGACATTTTCCAGAAATTGCATGAATAGCATAATATGATTTCAACAAGATTGCACACACGCTTATGAATCCTAATTCTATTGTGTGGTGTCTCATATCAAACCGCACAGTGGGCGTATTGTATTGCAGTGTTCTATTGACTTAAGGTTGTAACACATGAAATCATATGGGATAAAAATCATTTCATATCGTACCATGTCATGATGCCTCGTATCATGTCATTTCATATGCTCATTTCAGAAGATCTCCTGGGATCTCCTGGTAAGAAGCAAAAGCCCTCGCACAGAAGATAGTGTGGTGGAGATCGACCCATGGTGGATGCCCAACGCTCCCAAAGGGGGCCAAGAAAATTAAGTCAGGTCAGACATTTCAGAAGTTTCAAATCATTCTCATAAAAAAATACAAAGTGAGGCACCAACTGAGTTATGTGTTCTGTATTATCATTATTAACTCCTTAAATCAGTTGTCTCGGGTTGATAGATGATAAGTAATGGGTGTGTTGAGTAATTGGCTTTGGGAGACAGTGTCTCAATTTAGAGAGTGGGGCCTGGCTGCCTATTTGATTCTACATCATGAGTGACAGAGCTGTTACATAACCATACAATAGTTGCAGGTCAGCAGCAATAAGGCAATGAAGCAAGATGACACTGTGCTCACAGAACAGAGAGAAAGACACGGGATGCAGCCTGTGTAAAGTCTGAGGCATATAAATATCATTATTTCATTTCTATGGAGGGCCCAATTCAATCCAAATTCAATTCAATCAAAATGTTTCTGGGTGGGGCAAGACAACTGTCTTCCTTGAGAGAGTGTGTGTTATTTAAGTGGATATCCCGTTGATTTTAGTCTTGTTTCACAGAGTAAATGTTGCATTTCAGATGAAACTAATAGAAGTTGTGTGATTAATTAGGTATAAAGCCATGATACAGATTTAGTCAAGTGTAAGCAACTGGAATGAAGGCCTCATGACTAACATAAAGTTGTAAGCAATGTCTATTATAAATGTAATACATATTTACTGCTGTCGTGTGATCCTTGCAAGAAGGTGGGACTGTTCAGGGGCAACGTGTGTTGGGCACATATTTAGAATTACGCAATGTAGTGAGGAGCACATGCTGTGTCATGTTTCCTATGCGTGACAGTGGGTTGTGGTGTTTGCTCATGTTGGAGCATTGACTGGGTGTGTCATCACCATGCATGTCTAAGTCTTTGACTTGTAGCTGTTTACAGTATCGGTTATTATCATCCAAGCGAGCTTTTACAGGAGAATGTGTTTTTGGTGTAAAATTGGTCAACTGTTGCAAGACAGTCAAGCTAATCTATTCACAACAGCATTTCAGGCCTTTCAGAGTTTGAGGACATTTAGAAAGGTGAGAATGTGTTTTGCCAGACAGGAAAATGTTTACCTTCAAAACAACCATAAACATGGCCCTTTAAAAAAAGTATTACATTTGGCACAATCCAAGAGGGCCAACTACTGCACCACCTCTGAAAGAAAAGGTGGAAGCAGCAACACAAAGAACAGGAACACCAATTTCTTCACAGCCATTGATAAGCCACACACATTATGCATTCCTCCACTTCCTGGTTTACTCAAATTGAATTAGGTCATTTAAAAGGTATTGTAGATATTGTAAAATATATCTAGCCACACACACACACACACACACACACACACACACACACACACACACACACACACACACACACACACACACACACACACACACACACACACACACACACACACACACACACACCCAAAGGCTTCTGTATGTGTCCTCTCTCCTGAGTAGTCTGCGGGACAGTCGACATGCTTTAACTCAGATGATTTTGGGCGAGTTTTAAAAATGGTAATAAAAGCAGTTCATGCTTTGCAATGAAAAGAAAATGTCTGCATTGGGTGAAATTCTGAAAAACAACATTAAATATTGATTGAGGAAACCCAAGTCTTTGCATGCCCCCCTATGGAGCAAGGAGAGAGTCAACACACTTAGGAGTTCTGATCATTCACTTCTCCTCACCCAGTATCGAGTTTTAGAAATGCAAATGTTTCTCTGAGACGTCCCTCATGCAGCTATTGGATATTTGCCAACGCTTTAATATAATCTCCAAATGAACTTATCAAACACCTAGATCTCTTTTGACTGTGTTTCCATGGCGAGTAATGGCAAACTCCACACACCCACCCCTCAAACACACCTCCTTTTCTCATCCCCAAACTAATCAGTATTCTGGATTGAACATCAGGACTTGGTTTAGTTGAGAGGCACTCCTCACCAGCATCACCCAAAATGTATGTAGTTCTGTCCTTGAGCTGTTCTTGTCTAATGATGTTTTGTATTATGTCATTCTGTATTATGTTTCATGTTTTGTGTGTACGCCAGGATGAGTAGCTGCTGCTTTTGCAACAACTAATGGGGATCCTAGTAAAATACCCCCAAAATAATAATAATATTGCAACATCCACACACAAATACAAAGTGTGAAAGAGAAGGTCTCTCATCAGTCTCTGGCTTGTTTATTTCTTACAGAAATATAAGTTGTTTGCTTGGTTTCACATTTCAGTAGATGTTCTTTACAATGATGAGGAACCAATATCATTACAGCTAGCTAGTAGCTTAACATTCGTTGTCTGTGAATAATAACATACAGCAAAGCCTGTCTGCACAAAATATTTGAAGTCAGGCTTAAATTTAAAAAAAAAAAAAAACGAAATATCCCCATACTCTTCTCCACTGCAATTTCAATAAAATAGGTCCAAGAGGATAACATGGGATATCATGAATATAAAAAGGCATAAACACATTCAAATGATATTCAGTGTTGGACATAAAAAGGATGGAGAGCCATCAAACCTCACCTTGGGGAGTTTGAGAAAAATAATGGTTTTATTCCATAAACATCTCATCAGCCACAGAGACGGAGAAAATATACAAAGAATAACCTATGTTTAAGGACAGCAAAATCCGCAGAGGAGACAATTCATTTGTTTTCCATTACATGTAGAAAATATAAAGATAATACACTTCTTCAGTTGTAACTGAAAAGTGTGTACATTTTAGAAGAGCTTCAGTCAGCTGCTTTTGTTAATCCTCTTGGATCCGAAGTATGTAATATTCTTCACTGAACAATGTGGTGTTGTCACAGATATGGTATGTAATGGAGCTATTACTGTAAAATACCACGAAGGACAGTGAGGACAAAAGGGTTTAACACATTTTTATGTTGCGGATAAACAACACTTTCATACAGGAATGGTATACTTTATCTTGATGCATGACATAATACATTTCAAGGAAATACTGATGGATGTTAACTCTGCAAGGGGAAGCATCATCGGATCAGTGTTTACCCTTGATAGTTGAATCTCATCTGGCAGTAAAAGCAGATGTATACAGTTGACATTGTCTGTATCCATCCCTCGACACCAGTCTCATAACAGTCTGTTCATTTTGTGGATATAGCTTAAGACACTCACTGTGAGAGGTGATATAAGACATCTCCGCGCTCTCAGCAAGGCCAAAAATAATTGAAATTCTTATCACAGGCCTATCAGAAGTGCGTCATGTCTCTCAGGAAATAGGAGTTCAAGCACTCTCGAGGGAGATGGAAAGAGCTCAAACTCCTCACGATTCCAGGAGTCTCACAGGTCCGGGATCTGTTCAGGGACCTCTACTACAAGGAAACACATGCAAATACATGCACACACGTACAGTACTCCTTGTAGAATAAAAACTATTGATGTATTATTTCTACACAGAAGATGAGTCGTTTCTTATTTCCTCCACCCTCCATTCCACTAAAAACACTTAGTTTACCCTGAAGAGTTTTAGCCTGGGTGATAAAAGCGAAAGAGCTAATGACATCCGCAATCATCTGCAAACAGATTGGCTCTTATGCGCATCCATTTATTATGATCCTGGCTGTGGTGGGCCCTTCTTCTCCCTCTCAGACTCACGGCCATCAGCCCAACAAAGGAGACACATTTGAGTGTCATCAAAATGAGACAGGCACTCTATCCAAACCACTGAGAAGCCTGATAAGTGAGCGGCATTAGGACTATTTGCTGAGCGCTTTAAAAGAAAAAGGTTAGAGATATGTGGGAAGTCCTGCCAGTAGATTGTGATCATAGATCAAGCATGGTCTTTTATTAATATTTTTTTTATTTAACCTTTATTTAAGTAGGCAAGTCAGTTAAGAACAAATTCTTATTTACAATGACGACCTACCAAAAGGCAAAAGGCCTCCTGCAGGGATGGGGCTGGGATTAGAAATAAAAATATGGGACAAAACACACATCACGACAAGAGAGACACCACAACACTACATAAAGAGAGACCTAAGACTACAACATAGCATGGCAGCAACACAAGACGACACAGCATGGTAGCAACACAACATGGCAGCAGCACAACATGGTAGCAGCACAAAACATGGTACAAATATTATTGGGCACAGACAACAGCACAAAGGCAAGAAGGTAGAGAAAACAATTCATCACGCAAAGCAGCCACAAATGTCAGTAAGTGTCCATGATTGAGTCTTTGAATTAAGAGATTTTGAGTGTTTTGTTGCAGCTCGTTCCAGTCGCTAGCTGCAGCGAACCGAAAAGAGGAGCGACCCAGGGATGTGTGTGTGACTGGCAGAATGGGTGTTGTATGTGGAGGATGAGGGCTGCATTAGGTATCTCAGATAGGGGGGAGTGAGGCCTAAGAGGGTTTTATAAATAAGCATCCACCAGTGGGTCTTGCGACGGGTATACAGAGATGTCGGGTTTACAGAGGAGTATAGAGTGCAGTGATGTATCCTATAAGGAGCATTGGTGGCAAATCTGTGGGTCTCTACACTGGCAGAATATTTAGTTAGGTTTCTTGGGCCAAATGTTAACCTTCTGATTTACAAATCAATGCACTATTAAAAGACATCCCGAGAAGGCTTATAGGGAGAAAAGACTACATATTATTTACAGTCCTCATCTTCAAGCTAATAAACAACAGTAAATATACAATACAAACAAAAATGAATACACACCTGATGTTTGGGTCATGTAAAATTACACCAATAGGAATACAAAAGCAAACAATAATATAATTCTCAGTCACTGTACACAAGGGCATTCAATCTTAACTCCACTCCTCAATGCTCTCTCTGGCCCGCTGTGGAAG
This sequence comes from Oncorhynchus nerka, assembly GCF_034236695.1. Classification (NCBI taxonomy): domain Eukaryota; kingdom Metazoa; phylum Chordata; class Actinopteri; order Salmoniformes; family Salmonidae; genus Oncorhynchus; species Oncorhynchus nerka. The sequence goes on along the minus strand of NC_088398.1, from coordinate 48,795,648 downwards.
AAATGGCCTTTCAGGCTAATCATGTTAGCCCAGTGAAGCTGAACAGGCTGTGACAACTACCTCCTCGGCTGTTGCTACGGACACGGGAGCCAAGGGGCTAACTGAGTCGATATTCAGCCTATGGCTTGATGTCAGTTACACTCAGGCTGCATGTGGCTTCGGGGGTGTGACATTTCTTTTTGACAATGCCTGACAATAGAAGGTCCTAGACCCAGGCGGAGAACCCGTCTTGGTGAGAAGTAAAATCGTTTGGAACGCTTTGAACCACTTGTCTTCATCCTCCCCTTTCTTCTGTTTGTCTGACAAGTTCAAAGGGAATAGACCACCGTGTAGAAGTCAAAAGAGAGACTCACCAGTCACCAAAATGTTTTGCACAGATCTAAAGGTTACTGTGGGACAGGTGGCCGATTAGATTGTCATGGAACCAATCCTTAAGGCACCTCTAGACATTCAGGGAAGAATACGAGCAAGAAAACAGTCTGGTTTATGGAGATGAAAGAAGTTTTAACACTCAAACCTCTGACTCAAGTCTTTGAGCATTTGAACCTTGTTCTGCATTGTAACATAATTCGAAAGTAGTTTATTCCAACAACATGTTTGTCCAATGTCTTGGTACAAACCATTGTGCTGAATCTTAGCTTTCCCAGCCAGGCAGAACACAACAACAATAACAACAACAACAGAGCTATCCCACCGTGCATGGTGACAGTGACAGCTTAGTGTAATTAAAGTGTCAGATTGGTGTCCAAGATACAGGATTTAGAAAGAGGGATCCCACAGCCAGACGTAGACCATGAGGATGAGAGAAGAATGGGAAAAGAGTGATTGAAGTGCCATACTGGTGGCTTGGGAGTGGACAAAGCAGGAAGAAAACTACATGATACTATACTTCACAGCCTAGGAATGTCATGGCATGACATGCTGTTAATCTCAATGCAAACAATAGGCTGTGTAGGATGAAGTACGAGAGTACATGACCATTTAAAGTACACTTTTCTTCAGGTGTCATTTGAATCTACGGAAGGGTGTGTGCGTGTGTGCATGCCAAAATAACTATCTTTCACTCCAGTCTAGTTGAGCAGAGATGTTTGTGGTGCTCTTCAGGTCAATCAATAGGCCTGCTCGATAGGGGCCACGCCACTTCTGTCTATTGGGTTGGCATTTCCATCCTCGTATCCATCTTCTGAGTTATTGCCATGCTTGCTGGCTGCAGTTGAGGTAAATGCCCTGAGAGAATTATTGGTCCTAATTGCAATGAGCTTGGCTAGGCTTCAGAGGGTGTTGATTTTATTTATTTATTTATTTTGATTTAACCAGGTAGGCTAGTTGAGAACAAGTTCTCATTTACAACTGCAACCTAGCCAAGAGCAGTGCGACACAAACAACAACACAGAGTTAAACATGGATTAAACAAACATACAGTCAATAACACAATAGAAAAACATGCAAAAATAAATAACAGTATGGGGATGAGGTAGTTGGATGGGCTATTTACAGATGGCCTCTGTACAGGTGCAGTGATCTGTGAGCTGCTCTGACAGCTGGTGATTAAAGTTAGTGAGGGAGATATGAGTCTCCAGCTTCAGTGATTTTTGCAATTCGTTCCAGTCATTGGCAGCAGAGAACTGGAAGGAAAGGCGGCCAAAGGAGGAATTGGCTTTGGGGGTGACCAGTGAAATATACCTGCTGGAGTGCGTGCTACGGGTGGGTGCTGGTATGGTGACCAGTGAGCTGAGATAAGGCGGGGCTTTACCTAGCAAAGACTTATAGATGACCTGGAGTGGGTTTGGCAACGAATATGAAGCGAGGGCCAGCCAATAAGAGCATACAGTTTGCAGCGGTGGATATGGGGCTTTGGTGACAAAACAGATGGCACTGTGATAGACTGCATCCAATTTGCTGAGTAGAGTGTTGGAGGCTATTTTGTAAATTACATTGCCGAAATCAAGGATCGGCGGATAGTCAGCTTTACGAGGGTATGTTTGGCAGCATGAGTGAAGGATGCTTTGTTGCCAAATAGGAAGCCGATTCTAGATGTAATTTTGGATTAGAAATGTTTAATGTGAGTCTGGAAGGAGAGTTTACAGTCTAACCAGAGACCTAGGTATTTGTAGTTGTCCACATATTCTAAGTCAGAACTGTCAAGAGTCGTGATGCTGGACGGGCGGCAGGTGCGGGCAGCGATCGGTTTAAGAGCATGCATTTAGTTTTACTTGTATTTAAGAGCAATTGGAGGCCACGGAAGGAGAGTTGTATGGCATTGAAGCTTGCCTGGAGGGTTGTTAACACAGTGTCCAAAGAAGGGCCAGAAGTATACAGAATGGTGTCGTCTGCGTAGAGGTGGATCAGAGACTCACCAGCAGCAAGAGCGACCTCATTGATGTATACAGAGAAGAGAGTCGGTCCAAGAATTTAACTCTGTGGCACCCCCATAGAGACTGCCAGAGGTCCGGACAGCAGACCCTCCGATTTGACACACTGAACTCTATCAGAGAAGTAGTTGGTGAACCAGGCGAGGCAATCATTTGAGAAACCAAGGCTGTCGAGTCTGCCGATGAGGATGTGGTGATTGACAGAGTCGAAAGCCTTGGCCAGATCAATGAATACGGCTGCACAGTAATGTTTCTTATCGATGGCGGTTAAGATATCGTTTAGGACCTTGAGCGTGGCTGAGGTGCACCCATGACCAGCTCTGAAACCAGATTGCATAGCAGAGAAGGTATGGTGAGATTCGATATGGTCGGTAATCTGTTTGTTGACTTGGCTTTCGAAGACCTTAGAAAGGCATGGTAGGATAGATATAGGCCTGTAGCAGTTTGGGTTAAGAGTGTCCCCCCCTTTGAAGAGGGGGATGACCGCAGCTGCTTTCCAATCTTTGGGAATCTCAGACGACACGAAAGAGAGGTTGAACAGGCTAGTAATAGGGGTGGCAACAATTTCGGCAGATAATTTTAGAAAGAAAGGGTCCAGATTGTCTAGCCCGGCTGATTTGTAGGGGTCCAGATTTTGCAGCTCTTTCAGAACATCAGCTGAACGGATTTGGGAGAAGGAGAAATGGGGAAGGCTTGGGCGAGTTGCTGTTGGGGGTGCAGTGCTGTTGACCGGGGTAGGAGTAGCCAGGTGGAAAGCATGGCCAGCCGTAGAAAAATGCTTATTGAAATTCTCAATTATGGTGGATTTATCAGTGGTGACAGTGTTTCCTATCTTCAGTGCAGTGGGCAGCTGGGAGGAGGTGTTCTTATTCTCCATGGACTTTACAGAACGTTTTGGAGTTTGTGCTGCAGAATGCAAATTTCTGTTTGGAAAAGCTAGCCTTTGCTTTCCTATCTGCCTGTGTATTTTGGTTCCTAACTTCCCTGAAAAGTTGCATATCGCGGTGGCTATTCGATGCTAATGCCGTACGCCACAGGATGTTTTTGTGCTGGTCAAGGATAGTCAGGTCTGGAGTGAGCCACGGGCTATATCTGTTCCTGGTTCTAGATTTTTTGAATGGGGCATGCTTACTGATGCTTTCTACTCACCATTTGATTCTAATCCCTGGGACGTTGTTGTTGTGGATTCTTCTGAATGGGACACTTGTCCATTTAACTAATGCAAGAGTGAGGGGCCTTTTATAGCCAGATAAATCTAATTGAATGGCCTAACTGGACTTAATATTTTTATTTTATTTTACCTTTATTTAACTAGGCAAGTCAGTTAAGAACAAATTCTTATTTTCAATGACGGCCTAGGAACAGTGGGTTAACTGCCTTGTTCAGGGGTAGAACGACATGTTTTTTAGTCAGCTCGGGGATTCGATCTTGCTACCTTTCGGTTGCTAGTCCAAAACTCTAACTACAAGGCTACCTAAGGGAAACATCTAAAGGCTCATTAGTATGATCTTGTGGTTGTCTTTTGGCCCTGTGTAGACATTCATGTATTATTCTTATGTGTGACTTCTCTCTTTCTTCTAGCTATTGCTGTACCTCAGAGTAAGACGGTATACCAGGTGACCTTATTACATTGTGGATTTTCTTGTCCTTTCTAGGTGTCACCACAGTTTGTATATTGTATTCTCTCTCAATATCTCAGACAGAAACTGGCATTTTGCAATAGGAAATGGAACACACTAACTGCTTGTTTTTCAACATCCATGCACAACCACAAAAGGTGTATCTATCTATCTGAGTCATCTCAAATATCACACAGTCTCACAATTGATATTCTTTGGATAAATAGTCTTCTTTTGAATAAGCAACCCACGAATGCATTTGAGTTACTTTGCATGATTGCCAATCATTTAGCAGTTGCATGGAATGAAACACACAGAAAGCCTTCAGTGATGCATTTTGAAGTATTATGCACAAGTAATTTGTTAGACAAATTCAGATACATTGATGGGGTTTCTCAGTGAATTCCCTTGTGTTTGCTTCAATCATAATCTTAGAGACAACATTCAAACCGGCGTGTCTGTCCATTTAACATCCTTTCTCAGACATCGTACTTCCCTGATCAGTCATCCTTACTCCCCTGATCAGTCATCCTTACTTCCCTTATCAGTCATCCTTACTTCCCTTATCAGTCATCCTTACTTCCCTTATCAGTCATCCTTACTTCCCTCATGTCAGTTGGGAGACAAGGACAGTCTGAGCTGAATGGCCTTTAGGGTCTTATCTGAGTGTTGTTGTTGTGTCTGTTGTGAATGGGGAATCATGTTGGTAATGTGCCCACTACAGTGGTTTAACCCTTAGTTGTTTGTTCTACAGGTCTTGACAAAAAGATGGATAATGGTCCAACTCTGAAATCACTTGAACTGGATCATCCCGTAATTACAAGGTAGTAGCAACAGAATAATCAAGGATGTGAAAAACAACAAGCTCCTGGTATACAGGTAGGACGTTTATGCCTCTCACAACTCAACTTAAGCTCTACTACACTCTAGTGGCAATTTTGGATGGTACACTATTTAGAGAAGAATCTTTACTGCCCTCTACTGTTAGAACATCAAATTAAACAAACTGGATCAAGTTGTTGAACTGGCATTATAGGAACCAAATAGTTCTGTTCATGATATTGCCATACACAAAATACATTTGTTATTTTTGTGAGATAGATACGGGTGCTTTCTCAGTTGTTGACATGATTAAGATTCCAGGCAGGCCTAATTCAAATGCAAATTGTCACCTATCCCCATAATTATAATAGTTATAATCAGACTGTGCTGCCTCAAAACCAGAAGAATGAATCATGCAATCATCCGTGGATTAATGAAAGCACTTTTACCTCATTCTGAGAGGTAGCCTAATGTAGAGCTGTGAAACATGCTGGATGCGAGCCAAACCAGGACACGGTAACAGCGATATGGGCCATGATGATAAAATGTGTTGGCTGAAGTGGAGCAAGATAAATAATTCAGATACTAGTACCAGAACTAACACCATTCTAATCAGAATGCCATTAAAACAACTGCTGGTTTGAAGTGTGCGATATAAAGCATTATGCATTGATTAATAATGCGTTATACATGGTTAGTTCATAGAAAAGATTCCAAAGACACGTATTTTCCATGCATCTCATTCTTACTCTTTTTAATCATGACGGAGTTCCCCGCCAAAGCAACTCCAAAGACAGACTGTAACGCCTAAAGGATATCTGTATCGACATTGTAATTTTGAAGTGAAAACAATTATCACAAACAAATGCATGATTGTGTTTTGTTAAGCACCAACAGCAATGTGGTTTCCAACTGTCCTCTTCCCCCATTGTACGTTCAATGATTGCTATTCAGAATGACAGCCATATGGCATATGGTGGTTTGGTTATCCCACCCCTATTGGTGGTAATGTCAACTTCAAGGAAAAGTAGTCACTTGTCAAAACAAGCCTTTCATTATATGGTTAATGGAATTGCTATTTCATATTCTGCACTTTAAAACAAAGAAGACATCTCTTTAAGAATAATTACTATTATCTGATAAAATCTGTTTGTGATCATTAACTTGTGAAGTTAATCAGCTCACACTGTTCGTTGCGATAAATCTTCCATTGTGTTCTCATGGGAAGTAGACAGCCCTAATTGTCATTGTCACAGTAGGTGTCTAGCCCCACACTTTCCTCCCAGTCCTTGGCCACACTATTCTTCTTGTTCCTCTACACCGTGATAATGGCAGCTACCATGGTGATCACCACGGTGACCATTAAAATTAGCACCATCACGGTCTCCCCGACACACAGCTCATCATCCACCTCTCACGTGGACCTGCTTTTTAGCTCAACGGAATCGCTGCACTTCAGCTCCTGTAATCACCCAGGAAGATCCTGTGGATGATGCACATATTCCTGAACACCCTCTGCAGTTTGCAGTCACAGTGCCAGGGGTTCCCCTCTAGCAGGACGTGGAAGCTGGGAGTGTGGATGATCAGCAGGGTCCTGTAGCCCAGGGTACCCAGGTGGTTGTGGGCCAGGTCCAGCAGGTTTAGGGAAGACATAGGGGAGAAGACCCATGGCTCAGTGGAACTGATCAGGTTTCCCCGAAGGCACAGCACCACCAGGGAGCGCAGCGTCGTGAAGCGGCCCGAGCCCAGGGAAGTAAGAGGTTTTCCCTCCAGGTTGAGCTGGCGCAGGTCTGTCAGGTAACCTAGGGCTCGGGGTTTTACTATGGAGATGAGGTTGCTGCTCAGGTTCAACTTCTGGAGGCTGTCCAGGCTCTTGAAAGTCCCGCTCTCCAGGACTGTGAGATGGTTGTGATCCAGCAGGAGCTCTGTAAGGGAGCCATGTAGCATCCGTCTGCACAGAGCCCAAACTGCCAATAGTTGAACAACACGGAGCAGACAGACCAGACAGCTGACCTGATCCGTCTGTCAGGCTGGAAGGGGTAGTTTTACATCCCCCCTCCCCTCCCCTCCCCTCCACCCCTCTACCTCCCCTCCACTCCCCTCTAGTGCACCTGTTGACAGGTGAGGGCCACTCTGACAATGGCAGTGTGAATAATTCACACAGAGGCAGGAAAAGAGATGACCTCCTGCCCATGCCTGGTCACGGTCACACACAGCACCCAGGGATATGGAAGTCATGGCAGCTGAGAGAAAGGAGGAAGCCTTGGCACCTCATCAATAAACAACACTTACGATACTAACCAGGAGTTACAGTACACCCAGGTCTATAGTAGACTAGGCAATGATAGAAACAGGAGCCGTCTGTTATCTCCAGCTACAACCGTCATTAAAGGGCAGTTGAAACAATAACCAAATTGTTACCCCGCCACATTTTTGGTAAACAGCAGAGTGATGAAGCTGTTAGCGAAATCACAGACTAGCTGTTCCCATAGACTTCCAGTCATTGAGCCAACAACTATCCATTGAAAAGCACGTCTCGTCATGAGCAGCTCTCCATACATCTCTTCTCCAAGTCAGTGGCTCGGACAGGGAACAGAAATAAATGGCTGAATGTTCATCTTGGTGGTTGGATCATGTCTGGTTGTTTCCCTCTTTTTTTTAAATGTCTTTGTTACGTTGTTGTTGCATGCTTGCATGCCGAGACCACGCACCTTTAAGTTTCTCCTCTCACCTTTAAGTACACCATATTGCTTAATTGCTGGACTGTTCTTACAAGAGAAGTTTCAATCATACCATTACATTCAGAGGTAATCATTTCTCATCTGATAGAACACATGTAAAGACTTCAACATAGGAATGACCAATATCAATATTCAGACTATGGTGTCAACGCAGAAGAATGAAAAGGAACGCTCTAAGTAACATCATACCAACGTTTGCAGTATGTTGAGCGCTGTCCCATATGGCACATAGCAAAGGAGTTCCACCTTTGATCATCATCTCAGAAATGTTCACAAGTTGTTCACTGTGTTCACAAGAGACAGACTGACACACCTTTTCTGTTTTAACTCTGTACATATCTACAAAAGTATGTGGACACCCCTTCAAATGAGTGTATTTGTGTCACGGGAGATTTCCTCCTCTTCCTCTGAAGAGGTGAAACAAGGATCGGACCAATACGCAGCGTGGTAGGTGTCCATGGTTTTTAATAAGAAAAACTAAACATGAACACAAATAATAACGTGAACTGGCAATGAAACAGTCCAGTGTGACACAAACACTAACACAGGAAACAATTACCCACAAAATACCCAAAGAATATGGCTGCCTAAATATGGTTCCCAATCAGAGACAACGATAGACAGCTGCCTCTAATTGAGAACCAATCTAGGCAACCATGGACATACAATTTATCTACACAGGACACAGCCCCATAAACATACAAACCCCTAGACAAGACAAACACATGAAACCCCCATGTCACACCCTGACCTAACCAAAATAATAAAGAAAACAAAGATAACTAAGGCCAGGGTGTGACAATTTGATTATTTCAACCACACCCGTTGCTGACAGGTGTATAAAATAAAGTACACAGCCATGCAATCTCCATACACATAGTTGGCAGTAAAATGGCCTTACTGAAGAGCTCAGTGATTTTCAACGTGGTACGGTCATAGAATGTCAACTTTCCAACAAGTCAGTTTGTCAAATTTCGCCCCTGCTAAAGCTCCCCTGATCAACTATAAGTGCTGTTATTGTGAAGTGGAAACATCTAGGAGCAACAACGGCTCAGCCGGGAAGTGGTAGGCCACACAAGATCAAAGAACGGGACTGGTGAGTGCTGAAACGCGGAACACGTAAAAATCATCTGTCATCGGTTGCAACACTCACTACTGAGTTCCAAACTGCCTCTGGAAGCAACGTCAGCAGAAGAACTGTTCGTCGGGAGCTTCATGAAATGGCTGAGCAGCCGCACAGAAGCCTAAGATCACCATGCACAATGCCAAGCATTTTGGCTGGAGTGGTGTAAAGCAGACTGACATTGGACTCTGGAGCAGTGGAAACGCATTCTCTGGAGTGAAGAATCACGCTTCACCATCTGACAGTCCGATGGACGAATCTGGGTTTGGCGGATGCCAGGAAAACGCTATCGGCTCAAACGCATAGAGGATAATAATGGTCTGGGGCTGGTTTTCATGTTTCGGGCTAGGCTCATTAGTTCCAGTGAAGGGAAATCTTAACGCTACAGCATACAATGACATTCTAGATGATCCTGTGCTGGGGAAGGCCCTTTCCTGTTTCAGCATGACAATGCCACCGTGCACAAAGCAAGGTCCATACAGAAATGGTTTGTCGAGATCGGTGTGGAAGTGTCACGGTTCATGAATCCACTGCCTCCTTTTCCTTTTCTCTCTCTCTCTCTCTCTCTCTCTCCCGTGTTTGTGTGGGCGTGGTTCCCAATCTCGGCCTGATTGTCTGCGCCAGCTGGAATCACTTATCTTCCCTTTATATGTTCTGTAACCAGTGTTTCTTGTTGTCAGATCGTTGTTACTTCCCTGAGGTTGTGTCGTGTGTCCGTGCTCATCTCTCGCCGCCCTTGTGTGGATTTTCTGCTGTGCTCCTTCCTACCCATCCGGACACTCTCCCCTGGGTTTCTCAGCACGCTCACATAGGAGGATGCGCCCTAGTCCCTGGGTCGGATTCCGTCTGAGTACAGTCTGTCTGTCCTGTTGCTGCTGTAACCTGTATTCATTAAACCATCGTTGCTTGCATCTTGCATCCGCCTCTGTATTGTTACAGGAAGAACTTGACTGGCCTGCACAGAACCCTGACCTCAACCACATCAAACACCTTTGGGGTGAATTGGAACGCCAACTGTGAGCCAGGCCTAATCTTCAAACATCAGTACCCGACCTCGATAATGCTCTTGTGGCTGAATGGAAGCAAGTCACCGCAGCAATGTTCCAACATCTAGTGGAAAGCCTTCCCAGAAGAGTGGAGGCTATTAAAGCAGTAAAGGGGGGACCAACTCCACATTGATGATTTTGGAATGAGATGTTTGACGAGCAGGTGTCCACATACAGGTGTCCACAAATAATCAAAGAGAAATGACAGTCCGTCATTACTTTAAGACATGAAGGTCAGTCAATAGGAAAAATTTCAAGAACTTTGAAAGTTTCTTCAAGTACAGTCGCAAAAACCACGAAGCGCTATGATGAAACTGGCTCTCATGAGGACCGCCACTGGAAAGGAAGACACAGTTCATTTTAAGTAAAAGACATATCTCAACATAAACTGTTCAGAGGAGATTGCGTGAATCAGGCCTTCATGGTTGAATTGCTGAAAATAAACCACTACTAAAGGACACCAATAATAAGAAGAGACTTTCTTGGGCCAAGAAACATGAGCAATGGTCATTAGAACGGTGGAAATCTGTCCTTTGGGTCTGATGAGTCCAAATTTGAGATTTTTGGTTCCAGCCGCTGTCTTTGTGAGATGCAGAGTAGGTGAACAGAAGATCTCTGCATGTGTGGTTCCCACCTTGAAGCATAGAGGAGGAGGTGTGATGGTGTGGGGATGCTTTGCTGGTGACACTGTCAGTGATTTATTTAGTATTCAAGGCACACTTAAACAGCGTGGCTACCACAGCATTCTACAGTGATACACCATCCAATCTGGTTTGCTCCTAATGGGACTATCATTTCTTGTTCAACAGGAAAATTACCCAACACACCTCCAGGCTGTGTAAGGGCTATTTGATAATGAAGGAGAGTGTTGGAGTGCTGCATCAGAAGACCTGACTTCAAACCCATTTGAGATGGTTTGGGATGAGTTGGACCGCAGAGTGAAGGAAAAACAGCCAACAAGTGCTCAGCATGTTGGAACTCCTTCAAGACTGTTTGAAAAGCATTCCAGGTGAAACTGGTTGAGAGAATGCCAATAATGTGCAAAGCTGTCATCAAGGCAAAGGGTGGCTACTTTAAAGAATGTCAAACCGAAAGTATATTTTGATTTGTTTATCACTTTTTTGCTTACTGCATGATTCCATATGTGTTGTTAGAAAATAGTAAAAAATAAAGAAAAACCCTTGAATGAGTAGGTGTATCCAACATTTTGACTGGTACTGTATATACTGATGATACATTAATATAGGGGAAACACTGGATAAACTATTATTCCACTCCTTATTGACTAGACCTTATTTCATTCCGTCTCATTCAAAAGTCACAGGCTTGATGTGTAAACCCAACAAGGATCAGTAGGATGCTACTACCGGCCTGGAGGTGTGGAGTCTGGAGTCTGCTGCTCCTCTGCTCATTAAAGATGTTTTGAGCTGCAGCCCCTCAGCTAAACCCAGCCCAGCTATCAAGAGGAGGAAACATGATTGGAAAAGAGGTTCATTACTCAATTGCTGTGAGCTGGGGCACAACACCATGTGAGCATGTAAGTTCTATGAAACAAGGAACTGTCAATGAGCGCATGCATTCTACCCAGGAAACTGCTACCTGTGTGATAAACAAGGATAAGGTGTAATTACACATTATTTAATCATGACATGTAACCCCTCTATCAAATTTCATTTGATGTCTTTTTTTTCAAACTGAAGGATTTTGTACTGGTTTACTGAGTGGGTCTCAATAAGAGACAAATACACCAGGTGGCAGCATTGTAGCATGTGATAGCACTTGATTTGCAGAGAGCAATGAGACAATGACAAAGCTAGGACAGATAAGCTATGGAAGACATTACTATGTCAATACATGTAGTACTTTTTGGAGGAATGTCAACTGTATATTGTCTAGATATGCAGCCATTGTCAATGGTAGAGGATGTCTGCTTCAAAACCCTAATGACATACAGTTGAAGTCGGAGGTTTACATACACTTAGGTTGGAGTCATTAAAACTCGTTTTTCAACCACTCCACACATTTCTTGTTCACAAACTATAGTTTTGGCAAGTCAGTTAGGACATCTACTTCGTGCATGACACAAGTAATTTTTCCAACAATTGTTTACAGACAGATTATTTAACTTATAAGTCACTGTATCACAATTCCGTTGGGTCAGAAGTTTACATACACTAAGATGACTGTGCCTTTAAACAGCTTGGAAATGTTCAGAAAATGATGTCATGGCTTTAGAAGCTTCTGATAGGCTAATTGACATAATTTCTGTCAATTGGAGGTGTACCTGTGGATGTATTTCAAGGCCTACCTTCAAACTCAGTGCCTCTTTGCTTGACATCATGGGGAAATCAAACGAAATCAGACAAGACCTTAAAATCAGTAGACGCGTTCTGTCTCCTTGAGATGACTGTACGTTGGTGCGAAAAGTGCAAATCAATCCAGGAACAACAGCAAAGGACCTTGTGAAGATGCTGTCGGAAACAAGTACAAAGTATCTATATCCACAGTAAAACGAGTCCTGTATCGACCTAACCTGAAAGTCCGCTCAGCAAGGAACAAGCCACTGCTCCAAAACCGCCGGTTTGCAACTGCACATGGGGACAAAGATCGTACTTTTTGGAGAAATGTCCTCTGGTCTGATGGAACAAAAATAGAACTGTTTGGCCATAATGACCATCGTTATGTTTTGAGGAAAAAGGGGGAGGCTTGCAAGCCAAAGAACACCATCCTAACCTTGAAGCACAGGGGTGGCAGCATCATGTTGTGGGTGTGCTTTGCTGCAGGAGGGACTGGTGCACTTTACAAAATGGATTGCATTATGAGAAAGGAAATTATGTGGATATATTGAAGCAACATCTCAAGACATAAGTCAGGAAGTTAAAGCTTGGTCGCAAATGGGTCTTCCAAATGGACAATGACCCCAAGCATACTTCCAAAATGGCTTAAGAACAACAAGTCAAGGTATTGGAGTGGCTATCACAAAGCCCTGACCTCAATCCTGTAGAAAATTTGTGGTCAGAGCTGAAAAAGTGTATGCGAGCAAGTAGGCCTACAAACCTGACTCAGTTACACCAGCTCTGTCAGGAGGAATGGGCCAAAATTCACCCAACTTATTGTGGGAAGCTTGTGGAAGGCTACCCGAAACGTTTGACCCAAGTTAAACAATTTAAAGACAGCGCTACCAAATACTAATTGAATGTATGTAAACTTCTGAAGCACTGGGAATGTGACAACATAAATAAAAGCTGAAATAAATCATTCTCTCTACTATTATTCTGACATTTCACATTCTTAAAATAAAGTGGTGATCCTAACTGACCTAAGACAGGGAATGTTTACTAGGATTAAATGTCAGGAATTGTGAAAAACTGAGTTTAAATGTATTTGGCTAAGGTGTATGTAAACCTCCGACTTCAAATGTAGCTCTATTCAAATAGTACTTCGTAGTAGCACCAGTACGCAAAGCACTGCCCCCTCCAAAAGGATTTATTTTGAGAAAGAGAATAACTGTTTGTTTCAGAACAACCTTTGATCCATGTACAGTGGTAGTTCTTCAGAAACAATAGTTACTCCTATATATTATTAAGCACGAGCCAGATGCACTAACAAAGGCTAATTATTATTAGTTTGTTATAATACCAATATAAAACAACTACTCTTACAACTGATGCCATCTTGTATTATGCAAACAGAAAACAGTATTGTTTTAATTCAATGTAATTCAAACTATTGCCACTGTCAAGGTTTAAATGGAAAAAGCATAGACCGTAAACTCGACAACCTGTTTTTTTCCGTTTTTGTGGTCTGACATGGGGATAGTGCTCTCTGTCATCTCCTTTGGCAGGTCATATAATAGCCTTATTGATAATCTGTCAGCACCGGCCTTTTGATCCTAGGCTCATATGATGTGTGAGTGATAAGGCCCTACTGGTCCTATGTCAGTATTCCTGTGTACTATGACATGCATCACATTATGTGGCAGGTTGGGTTTCAGTTAGCTTTTAGTTCCAAATAGACCTGTATTGTGTAAAATAGCTGTTCCGGGCACCTTGAGCTAAAAGCTAGGTTTTTGTTTTCATACTCAGAGAAACAACTGTGTCAAGAATCATACAGTAGCCTACACAGAACAAAACGTTTGGGAGTAAAATTGACATAATATTACATTAGTCGACCCTCACCAACACATTCAAATCAGTGAGGTAGCTGTAAGACAAGGCCAGGCAACATCAATAAAACCTGAGATTTGGGCAAAGTGGTATACATACAACACTTTAATCAGTTGATTATTAAATATGATAATTGCAAGGTGAACTGTGGGCAGTGGCTACAGTTGCTTCTTGGCATTCATTTAGTGATTTTCAAAGCTATAAGCACATATACTTTAGCTTTTACTTTCAGTAAAAATAACACAGAAAAAAAACAGAGCCACTGTGATCCTTTCTGACAGATATTATCTACCTTACAAAGTTTTATCAAATCCAGTTATTTACCATTAAAGTCTACTTTTCACTAAATCTATGATTTCGCATCATTGCAGCACCCTGTGTCATTGCAAGTGAAACAGGCCCATAATTGATTCAGAATTACAACACTTTTCTCTCTGTCTGTGCATTAGTTACTGACTGTGTGGAGGAAAAGATCCCTCTTGGTGGAGAGTGGAGTATATTCACCCAGCTCCGCTCTGCTCTGACTGCACTGGAGCCCGCGCAGGTTTGGGTATACTGTCTGTAGTCTGTGGGGAGGGATGATGATCGTGGCAGTTCTTTTGTGGAAAACACAGAATCGAAGAGAGAATGAGCTCTCCGTAGAGTGATGGAGTCTCATACCGGGATACAATGATTGTAGTCTCTCTTTGTCTGTTCAGACAGGAATCGGAGGCATTGGGACATTTTTCATCCCATTGCACATTTCAAAGGATGACTAATCAATATGATGTCTGGTCCTTTTTGGCAAGTGATGAGAATGGGAATGGATTTAGAGATACTTCATAATTCTACTGTTGGAGGAAAGAAGGTTAAGGTGCTGCTCATTATAGGAAATGATCCAGAATGTTTCAGGTTTGTTTACATGAACGGTGTTTGCCCTGAGAATAATCTTGAACATGTTTCATCCTTTCAGACGTACAGTGCCTTCGGAACTATTCAGACCCCTTGACTTTTTCCACAGTTTATTATGTTACAGCATCATTCTAAAATGGAATAAATGAATAAAAATCCTCAGTAATTAACATAATGACAAAGCGAAAGAGAGTTTTACGTGGTAAGTGCTTCTGCACTCGCCTGTCCTGTTTTGTGAGCTTGTGTGGCCTACCAATTCCCCAGTGAGCTTGTGTGGTCTACCACTTCCCGGCCGAGCCGTTGTTGCTCCTAGATGTTTCACAATAGCAGCACTTACAGTTGATCAGGGGAGCTCTAGCAGGGCAGAAATTTGGCGAAATGACTTGTTGGAAAGGTGGCATCCTATGACGGTGCCACGTTGAAAGTCACTGAGCTCTTCAGTAAGGGCATTCTACGGTCAACCATTGTCTATGGAGATTGCACGGCTGTGTGCTCGATTTTATACACCAGTCAGCAACTGCTGTGGTTGAAATAGTCAAATTCACCAATTTGAAGGGGTGTCCACATACCTTTGTATATATATATATACAGTGCATTCGGAAAGTATTCAGACCCCTTCCCTTTTTCCACATTTTGTTAAGTTACAGCCTTATTCTAAAATGGATTAAATAAAACATTTTCTACATCAATCTACACACAATACCCCATAATGACAAAGCGAAAATAGGTTTTCAGAATTATTAGCAAATTTGGGAGCAGGACCAGACGGAAACCACTCCTCAGCAAAAGGCACATGACAGCCCGCTTGGAGTTTGCCAAAAGGCACCTAAAGACTCTCAGACCATGAGAAACAAGATTCTCTGGTCTGATGAAACCAAGAATGAACTCTGGCCTGAATTCCAAGCGTCACATCTAGAGGAAACCTTGCACCATCCCTACGGTGAAGCATGGTCGTGGCAGCATCATGCTGTGGGGATGTTTTTCAGAGGCAGGAACTGGGAGACTAGTCAGGATCAAGGCAAATATGAATGAAGCAAAGTACAGAGAGATCCTTGATGAAAACCTGCTCCAGATCGCTCAGGACCTCAGACTGGGGGCGAAGGTTCACCTTCCAACAGGACACCGACCCTAAGCACCAAGCCAAACAATGCAGGAGTTACTTCGGGACAAATCTATGAATGTCCTTGAGTGGCCCAGCCAGAGCCTGGACTTGAACCCGATCTAACATTTTGGAGAGACCTGAAGCAATGCTCCCCATCCAACCTGACAGAGCTTGAGAGGATCTGCAGAAAATAATGGGAGAAACACCTCAAGTACAGGTGTGCCAAGCTTGTAGCGTCATTCCCAAGAAGACTCGAGGCTGTAATTGCGACGAAAGGTGCTTCAACAAAGTACTGAGTAAAGGGTCTGAATACTTATGTATATGTGATATTTCAGTTTTTTATTTTGATTAAATTAGCAAAAATGTTTTTTGCTTGTCATTGTATTTTTTGTGTGTAGATTGATGAGGAAAAACAATAACCTAACAAAATGTGAAAAAAGTCAAGGGGTTGAATACTTTCCGAAGGCACTGTAGATGTGCATGTGATCTAGATTTGAGTTTCAAGATTGACTCTTTAGTCAGACTTGCAAGTCTTAAACAATCCCTCCTTGATAATTTGATGTTAATTATGCACAGTTCAATCTTTAAACAGGGTTCATTTGCATTCCTAAATTCTTGATCAATCTGGATATGACAAGGATGAAAATGAATGGACCTTTTCCTTATTATCTTGTGACTGATATGAATGATCGCATTGGGCAAATGTAATTTCCCAGTTATTTTCCTTATCTTTTTTACCTTGTGTCTCACCCTCTTATATTAGTTCTCCTTATGCTGCAGGAGCAATAGCAGCATGAGATGAATGACGATAAAGCATCTCTTTCTTCTGATAATTGGGGCTGTGGGTGGATTTTTCATTTCCGCTCATCTGAGCTCTTAAACGAGGAACGATCTAACGCTGACTCCTCATTTGTTCTCAAGGACTTTAGAGGGACGTTTAAAAAAGTGCTTGCCTATTGAACGGCCCTCTGAAATACAGAGCCCTCTCGCATAGATAGAGAACAAAGCGTAGGCTGCTTCCTATGGAACATGAGTACTAAGCTCCATGACTGACAACGTACAGCACTTCTTTCAGCTCCCAAGCATCCTCTCCCAGCTCGTTTTCGCCCTTCCCGTGTTAGGCGTGAAATTATAATGCTGCCGCTATCATTAGACATGGGAAGAATGACGTGTGAGATTTGAGACTTTGTGCTGATGTGATTGAGGTGGAATATGGTAGTGTGCATATTTTGCATATACTGTATGTGTTTCACTTATTATGCAGTAAAGTGTATTTTTGCAACGTGTGACGTCAACTTTTGAAGTATGAGTCCCTTAGTGAGTTAGGATATCTATTTAACCTATTCTCTTATTAATTAAAATATGTATTTCACTTATTAAGTAAAAGTGTGAGGTGGGATTTCCATAGTACGTTACGATGACTTTATTTAAAATTCTAATTTATAATGATAAATACAATGCCAGAAAGTAGTATGAGAAATGTCAATCTGCTGAGTGGCACTGTGATATCTATAATGGATCAATTTGGCCCATTGCCATTCTATGATATCAAATAACTGAACGAAAAGAATGCAGTAGCATATATTGTGTTATCTTACATATCTTACATTATTTGACCTTCTCACCGATTTCCCGAGGAGGTTAGTGTGTCAATAAAAATGGCATCGATTGATGAGAAATATGTAAGGTGTGATATCCATCAGTGTACTTAATTAAAAACAATTCTAAACATATACATTGTTTGTCCTGCTTATTTTGACAAATGAGAGAAAGTAAACAATGTCAAACATTGATGGATTTGACATTACAAAGATGTAAAAAAGTATGTGTAGGAGAGATCAATATAGCAATAAGGAACAATAGATTGTGTACACTGTGTGCATTTCATCATAGCTGAAAGTTTAGTTTATCAAAGAAGGAAAATATATTTAATTCTCAATTTGTTTGTCTCACATTGTCTCAGCAAACTTTTATTTAATCAATAAAACATTAATTCAGTGTTCAAACTGACCTTTTCTGTCATTTTGAGGAGACCAGAGCAATGCGTCATACAGTACATTTAGTTGATAAACTCAACTGCATTTATTTTGTTTTATCTTCAGCAAACTTAACATGTGTAAATACTTGTATGAACATAACAAGATTCAACAACTGAGACATAAACTGAACAAGTTCCACAGACATGTGACTAACACAAATTGAATAATGTGTCCCTGAACAAAGGGCGGGGGGGTCAAAATCAAAAGTGGCCACCAGCTGCATTAACTACTGCAGTGCATCTCCTCCTCATGGACTGCACCAGATTTGCCAGTTCTTGCTGTGAGATGTTACCCCACTCTTCCACCAAGGCACCTGCAGGTTCCCGGATATTAGCCCTCACTTTTCGATCCAACAAGTCCCAGACGTGCTCAATTGGATTGAGATCCAGGCTCTTCACTGGCCATGGCAGAGCACTGACTTTCCTGTCCTGCAGGAAATCACGCACAGAATGAGCAGTATGGCTGGTGGGATTGTCATGCTGGAGGGTCATGTCAGGATGAGCCTGCAGAAAGGGTACCACATGAGGGAGGAGGATGTCTTCCCTGTAACACACCGCATTGAGATTGCCTGCAATGACAACAAGCTCAGTCCGATGATGCTGTGACACATTGCCCCAGACCATGACGGACCCTCCACCTCCAAATCGATCCCGCTCGAGATTACAGGCCTCAGTGTAATGCTCATTCCTTCAACGAGAAATGCGAATCCAACCATCACCCATGGTGAGACAAACCCACGACTCGTCAGTGAAGAGCACTTTTTGCCAGTCCTGTCTGGTCCAGCGATGGTGGGTTTGTGCCCATAGGCGACGTTGTTGCCAGTGATGTCTGGTGAGGATTTGCTATACAACAGGCCTACAAGCCCTCAGTCCAGCCTCTCTCAGCCTATTCTCCACCTGGCACATCCAGAAGAGGACTGGCCACCCCTCATAGCATGGTTCCTCTCTAGGTTTCTTCCTAGGTCCTAGCCACCATGCTTCTACACCTGCATTGCTTGCTGTTTGGGGTTTTAGGCTGGGTTTCTGTACAGCACTCTGAGATATCAGCTGATGTAAGAAGGGCTTTATAAATAAATTTCAATAAATGTGATATTGCGGACAGTCTGAGCACTGATGGAGGGATTGTGCATTCCTGGTGTAACTCAGGCAGTTGTTGTTGCCATCATGTACCTGTCCCGCAGGTGTGATGTTTGGATGTACCGATCCTGTGCAGGTGTTGTTACACGTGGTCTGCCACTGCAAGGACGATCTGCTATCCATCTTGTCTCCCTGTAGCACTGTCTTAGGCGTCTTACAGTATGGACATGGCAATTTATTGCCCTGGCCACATCTGCTGTCCTCATGCCTCCTTGCAGCATGCCTAAGGCATGTTCACACAGATGAGCAGGGACCTTGGGAATCTTTCTTTTGGTGTTTTTCAGAGTCAGTAGAAAGGCCTCTTTAGTGTCCTAAGCTTCCATAACTGTGACCTTAACTGCCTACTGTCTGTAAGCTGTTAGTGCCTTAATGACCGTTCCACAAGTTCATGTTCATTAACTGTTTATGGTTCATTGAACAAGCATGGGAAACAGTGTTTAAACTTTTACAATTAAGATCTGTGAAGTTATTTGGATTTTTACGAATTATCTTTGAAAGACAGGGTCCTGAAAAAGGGCTGTTTCTTTTTTTGCTGAGTTTAGTTTTATATATATATATATATATATATATATATATATATATATATATATATATATATATATATATGTATATATACAGTGCATTCGGAAAGTATTCAGACCCCTTCCTTTTTTCCACAATTTTGAAAATATTATAACAATTTTGACCGAAATGGCAACCAAATCACAGATTTTTGTTGATATTTTGATCCCTCGATTGAGAAGATCACATTTCAGCATGCTTCTAATGATTTCAAAACATTGATATCTGTGGATTAAAATGATATATAACATGTACCAAAACAGTCCTTGCATGTTACGTAATATTTGCCTTAGTATCATGTCCCATACATCACACTTAAAAAGGTAGAGTTTTATTGGATTGGCTTCTGTCCATGGATGCGGTAAAGGGGTCAGTGGCATGCAGGATTGACGCACATTCAACAAATCTGATCTAACTGTTTTTCAGATCTTTCATGATTTATATAATGTAGCAGGCCCACAATGTGTTTACTCTAAGTCTGATTCTGATATATTTGGCTGTTTCTGCTGCATAACATTTAGAAACTGCCATTTTCATGTGAAGCTAGCATACAGAAATCAGGGGTTGTAGTCAAAGTTGTTTTAGACTGTAATACAGTTGATTGGTGAAGATGACTTGAACATACTTTGTATATATAGTGTATGTGGAAATCCCTTCAAATTAGCTATTTAAGCCACACAATTGCTTCACCATAGGGATGGTGCTAGGTTTCCTCCAGATGTGATGCTTGGCATTCAGGCCAAAGAGTTCAATCACCTCACTGACCAAGGCCCTTCTCCCCCGATTTCTCAATTTGGCCGGGTGGCTAGGTCTAGGGAGAGTCTTGATGGTTCCAAACTTCTTCTGTTTAAGAATGATGGAGGCCACTGTGTTCTTGGGGACCTTCAATGCTGCAGAAATATTTTTGGACCCTTCCCCAGATCTGTGGCTCGACACAATCCTGTCTCGGAGCTCTACAGACAATTCCTTCGATCTCATTGCTTGGTTTTGCTCTGACATGCACTGTCAACCTTTGGACCTTAAATAAACAGGTTTGTACCTTTACAAATCATGTCCAATCAGTTGAATTTACCACAGGTGGACTCCAATCAAGTTGAAGAACCATCTCAAGAATGATCAATGGAAAGAGGATTCACCTGAGCTCGATTTCGAGTCTCATAGCAAAGGGTCTGAATTCTTATGTAGATATGGTATTTCTGTTTTTTTTATTTGATCAATTAGAAAATATTTCTAAGAAACCTGTTTTTGTTTTGTCATTGTGGGGTATTGTGTAGATTGCTGAGGAAAATGTTTCATTTCATCCATTTTCAAATTATTCTGTAACATAACCAAAATGTGTAAAAAGTCAAGGCGTCTGAATACTTTACGAAGGCACTGTATATGGCATACCTGGGTCATTTTATTGTGTTTGCCACACCACCTTGGACATTTTAAGCCATCTTTGGGCTGTAGCAATTATTTATTGAGATATGATCATGTGAATCATGTCCAATTAGAACCAATGCAGCTGGTTGGCGGTCAATTTGGAAAACTGGTCTATTAGAATATAATAGGTTAAATCTGCAATGTAATTTATTTATTTAGACTTTTACTTACTTTGTTTGAAGGCTGAAAGGTCTCATCATAAAAGCATTTGGTTAAAATGGGTTACCTGTCTCTCTGCTGGACATAATTCAGTCCTATGGGATTTCACTTAAAGTGACGTGTATAGGGAAGGTTTCCTCTCACATTTCTTAAAATTGACACAAAACAGAACATCATGTTATGTACACTATTACATGTACAGTATTGGAACTAGCATTGAAAACATTCACAAAAAACAATAATTTACATTTAGATGGGATATTTGGCACATTTTATTGTGTTTTCCAGACCCCCTTGAAGATTTTAAGCCATCATTGGGCTGTATGTACCAATTATTTATGGAGATGTAGCCATGTAAATCATGTTCAATATGGCCTCATGCAGCTGGTTGATGGCCATATTGGAAATGGCCTTCGGTGGGGTAACGGACAAAATCTGCAATGGCACTATAGCCAAAGAAAACATATTTATAATGCCCTAGTTGTGTGTGAAATTTCTTGGCTCTATCACAAATTCCCAAAAACTTTTGCGTAGCCTCTGGACTATGGTCAAAATGATCTCAATATGACCCCATGAACATCTTATTAGTACTTTATGATTAGTATGATTGTCTATATTATCTGTGGGGTTTATTTATTGGGTAGATAACATTACAAAATCATTTTGATATTGTTTGATTTTACCCGCTTTTCTTCTAACAGGAAATTGAATTAAAATGGCTGCCCTGGTTGACTGACAGCCTTCCCAGACTGCCTCCAATCTTTAAAATGTTCCTTAATGTATGTAATATTAGTGTACCAAGTTTGATAATTGTATCATAAAATGCACGATCTTGAGTATATTTTGTTTTTATCTGCTGGACTTATGAGGCCCTTGTAAAGGTCAAAGGCATCATGAAATTTACAGTGTACAATGATATTTTAGCCAAAAACCTGCATGCCTCTGCCAGAAGGCTGAAACTTGGCCGCAACTGGATCTTCCAGCCAGATAATAACTTGAAGCACACATCACAATCCTCAAAGAAATGGTTTAATAGAACATAATAAAAAAATCTCAGTCTCCAGACTTGAAACCCTGTGGTTTAAATTGAAGAGGCCGTCCACAAGTGCAGATGAAGGATATGAAGGATCTGTAAGGATTCTGTATGGAGGAATGGTCTCAGATACCTCCCAATGTGTTGTCCAACTCATAAAATATTTGAGAAAAGCCTCAGTGCTGTTATTTACGCAAGATGAGTTATTGAAAACAGGATGTCAATCATTTTGACCCCTACCTTTTTTAGAGGATTTTTTTATTACTTAGTAAATCTGTTTCTCTGAGCAATTGCATTAATATAAAATAATACAATTTCCCAATGTTTTGGACTGTACAATATACAGTACATAGCCAGAAGTATGTGGACACCCGTCCAAATGAATGGGTTCAGCTATTTCAGCCACACCAGTTACTGACAGGTGTATAAAATTGAGCACACAGCCATGCAATCTCCATAGAGAAACACTGGAAGTAGAATGGCCCATACTGAAGTGCTCAGTGACTTTCAAAGTAGTACCGTCATAGGATGCCAACTTCCCAACAAGTCAGCTCATCAAATATCTGTCCTGCTAGAGCTACCCCGGTCGACTGTAAGTGCTGTTATTGTGAAGTGGAAACATCTAGGAGTAACAACGGCTCAGCTGCAAAGTGGTAGGCCACACAAGTTTAAAGAACGTGACCGCCGAGTCCTGAAGCGCGTAGCACGTAAAGATCTGTCCTCGGTTGCATCACTCACTAGCGAGTTCCAAACTGCCTCTGGAAGCAACGTCAGCAGAATAACTGTTTGTTGGGAGCTTTGTGAAATGGGTTTCCGTGGCCGAGCAGCCGCACACAAGCCTAAGATCACATTGCGCAATGCCAAGCGGCGAATGGAGTGGTTTGAAGCTCGATGCCATTGGACTCACTGGAAATACGTTCTCTGGAGTAATCACACTTCACCATCTGGCAGTCCGTTGGCCGAATCTGGGTTTGGCTACCTGCCCCAATGCATAGTGCAAACTGTAAAGTTTGGTGGATGAGGAATAATGGTCTAGGGCTGTTTTTTATTGTTTGGACTAGGCCCTTTGGTTGCAAGGATGGGAAATCTTAATCTTCCAACTTTGTGGCAACAGTTTGGGGAAGGCCCTTTCCTGTTTTAGCATGACAATGCCCCCAAGTGAGGTCCATACAGAAATGGTTTGTTGAGATCGGTCTGGAAGAACTTGACTGGCCTAACCTCAACCCCATGAAACACTTTTGGGATGAATTGGAATGTCGACTGCGAGCCAGGCCTAATCGCCCAACATCTTTGCCCGTCCTCACTAATGCTCTTGTGGGTGAATGGAAGCAAGTCCCCGCAACAATGTTCCAACATCTAGTGGAAATCCTTCCCAGAAGAGTGGAGGCTGTTATCGCAGCAAAGGGGGATCAACTCCATATTAATGCCCATGGTTTTTGAATGAGATGTTCGACAAGCAGGTGTCCACATACTTTTGCCCATGTAGTGTAGATTTTAATTATTTATTTTATGTAGTCTTTATTGCTCATCTTTATCAAGGGTGTCAATCATTTCAAACACCACTGTACATATAAATATTTCAAGAGATATTTTTTTAATAAAAATAAATATAGTAATAATAATTTGATAATCTAAAACAAATGTAAAATGAAACAAAATATACACAAAAAGAAGATACACTGTGATCCAACATTATTAGCCCTTGATCATCATAAGCAAGTAAAACTGTATAAAATAATTAATACATATACTGAGCTATATTGTTGTGATTTTATACTAATAAAATTGCTCAGAGTAAGATATTTTGTTTAATTATCAAGAAATTAAAAACTATACAAAAAATTTTTGTTCAAAACGATTCTCAGCACTGTTTTCAGTACTCCAGCACACTCCCCTTTCAAGGATAACAGCCTTTTTCTAAAATATTTAATGAGATATGTCGGTACAATGAGATCATGCCGTGTACTGTATACAGCTGCAGGTATAAGTGTAACAACATTGAATATGTATTATGACATACAATGTAGGTGTGCATGCAGATGTCAGGAGTGTATATGTGTATGTGTGTGTGTGTGTGTTACATGTTTTTTGATGTATAATTTCATATGTTTTTAGAGTGTATACATGAGGTGTGGACACAAAACCAAAACAAACACAACGAAATAAAACAAAAACACTAACAAACGCAAAGTCTGTCCCATCTCTCTGGTTGTGGCAAAGGGTAACACATTTAGCTGCCAGCTATCTCTCTCACACACACACCCTGGCTATCAGCAGGCACACAATCACACATATATAAACATGAACCATCCGCTTCTCCTTCTTGGCCTCTATAAGTACATTTATATATATTTCTGACAATGACAGGATATGAAATTATGACCCAAGGTATAATTACTTTACATCTTCAATATCGCTCGGCCTCTTTCCATCCTTAGTAAAAGCCTTTTTATTTCAAATCAAATGAACCTGTTGAAAATGATAAACAATGCAATGATGCTGAACTTCAACTTGATGAATATCCCTGCAATCTTCCCTGCTTTAATGGCTCTCAGCTTTAATCAGATACGATTTTAAAACACCAAAGTGCAAAAACAATTAGGACCAGACCCCAATGAAAAAGGGAAAACAACTGATACCCCTTGTCTTCTAGAAGCCCTTTAGCCTACCCTGTGCATTACAGATTGTAGCCTACCCTGTGTATTACAGATTGTAGCCTACCCTGTGAATTACAGATTGTAGATTACCCTGTGCAATACAGATTGTAGCCTACCCTGTGCATTACAGATTGTAGCCACCCTGTGCATTACAGATTGTAGCCTACCCTGTGCATTACAGATTGTAGTTTACCCTGTGTATTACAGATTGCAGCCTACCCTGTGAATTACAGATTGTAGCCTACCCTGTGATTTACAGATTGTAGCCTACCCTGTGAATTACAGATTGTAGCCTACCCTGTGCATTACAGATTGTAGCCACCCTGTGCATTACAGATTGTAGCCTACCCTGTGCATTACAGATTGTAGCTTACCCTGTGCATTACAGATTGTAGTTTACCCTGTGCATTACAGATTGTAGCTTACCCTGTGCATTACAGATTGTAGCCTACCCTGTGCATTACAGATTGTAGCTTACAATGTGCATTACAGATTGTAGCCTACCCTCTGCATTACAGATTGTGGCCTACCCTGTGATTTACAGATTGTAGCCTACCCTGTGCATTACAGATTGCAGCCTACCCTGTGAATTACAGATTGTAGCCTACCCTGTGTATTACAGATTGTAGCAGATTGTAGCCTACCCTGTAGTATATGCAGTTCTGACTATGGATTGACTTAACCTATATGAATTTTCACATAACCTTTCAATAGACAACATGCCCTTTCTGTCTGACGGTTTGTTAGTTGTCACAGCCTGTTGTAGCATGTTTTGTATAGCGGAAACCAAAGTACAGTGCATTCGGAAAGTATTCAGACACCTTCCCTCTTTCCACATTTCTAAAATTGATTACATGATTTTCCCCCTCATCAATCTACACACAATACCGCATAATTACAGAGCAAAAACCGGGTTTTAGCATTTTTTGAAAATATATTACAAAAACAAACAGAAATACCTTATTTACATAAGTATGCCGATCCTTTGCTATGGGACTCGAAAATGAGCTCAGGTGAATACAGTTTCCATTGATCATTCTTGAGATGTTTCTACAACATGATTCGAGTCCACCTGTGGTAAATTCAATTGATTGGAGATGATTTGAAAAGGCACACACCTTTTCGAAGGAATTGTTCGTAGAGCTCCGAGACAGGATTGTGTCGAGGCACAGATCTGCAGAAGGGTACAAAAATATTTATGTAGCATTGAAGATCCCCAAGAAGACAGTGGCTTCCATCATTCTTAAAAGGAAGTTGTTTGGAACCACCAAGACTCTTCCTAGAGCTGGCCGCCAGAACAAACTGCCAAGCGTCACATTTGGAGGAAACCTGACACCATCCCTATGGTGAAGCATAGCGGTGGCAGCATCATGCTGTGGTGATCGATTTCAGGGACTGGGAGAAAGATGAACGGAGCAAAGTACAGAGAAATACTTGATGAAAACCTGCTGCAGAGCGCTCAGGACCTCATACTAGGGTGAAGGTTCACCTTTCAACAGGACAACAACCCTTAGCACACAGCCAAGACAACGCAGAAGTGGCTTCGGGACAAGTCTCCGAATGTCCTTAAGTGGCCTAGCCAGAGCCCGAACTTAAACCTGATCAAACATCTCTGGAGAGAAAAAGCTGTGCAGCAACGTTCCCAGTCCAACCTGACAGAGCGGATCTGTAGAGAAGAATGGGAGAAACTCCCCAAATACAGGTGTGCCAAGCTTTTAGCGTCACACCCAAGAAGACTCGAGGCTGTAATCGTTGCCAAAGGGTCTCAAACCTTACAGTATGTAAATGTGATATTTCAGTTTTTGTAATTGTTTTGGTGCACATTTATCTAAAAATCTGTTTTTGCTTCGTAATTATGGAGTATTGCGTGCAGATTGATTGAGGCAAAAAACACTGAAATTAATTTGAGAATAATTGTTTTATTTCATCCATTTTCAATTAGGGTGTAACGTAACAAACTCTGAAAAAAGTCAAGGGCTCTGAATACTTTATGAATGCACTGTAGGTCTTACTCTAGTAAGATGCTGTTGGTGTCCTTATACCAATACAACCAACAGATGAACACTAATGCATTGGATTAACTTGGCTTCCATGCATATAACAAACATCCACGTTTTTGGCTGTAGCATTTTTAACCAGCTATAGCGTTGATGCAGTCTCCTTATAAATTAGACTGACGCTTGTTTATTATAAAAAGAGTGCTATATTCCCAAGGCCAGCAGGCCCAGACAGACCTCTGATTGACTTTCTCAGAGGAATACACACACACACACACACACACACACACACACACACACACACACACACACACACACACACACACACACACACACACACACACACACACACACACACACACACACACACACACACACACACACACACACACACACACACACACACAGGAATCAATCAGAGGTAAATTGTGCAAACCTGATCCAACTATAGCTGTAATTACTACCATTATGGCAATGGAGTTGGAGTAAATGTGTTGATACACTGTGTGATACACTGTGTGTGCTTTTGGGGTAGGAGGGAGGGGGGGGGGAAGGGGGGTGCGGTGTGCATGCGTGCGATATTTCATTATATGTTTGTCACCCATGTACACCACTAAATACAGTTGAAGTCGGAAGTTTACATACACTTAGGTTTGGAGTCATTAAAACTTGTTTTTCAACCACTCCACAAATGTCTTGTTAACAAACTACAGTTTTGGCAAGTCGGTTAGGAAATCTACGTTGTGCAGGAAACAAGTAATTTTTCCAACAATTGTTTACAGACAGATTATTTCACTTATAAATCACTGTATCACAATTCCAGTGGGTCAGAAGTTTATAAACACTGAGTTAACTGTGCCTTTAAACAGCTTGGAAAAATCCAGAAAATTATGTCATGGCTTTAGAAGCTTCTGATAGGCTAATTGACATAATTTGAGTCAATTGGAGGTGTACCTGTAGATGTATTTCAAGGCCTACCTTCAAAATCAGTGCCACTTTGCTTGACATCATGGAAAAATCTAAATAAATCAGCCAGACCTCCAAATTGTAGACTTCCACAACTCTGGTTCATCCTTGGGAGCAATTTCCAAATGCCTGAAGGTACCACGTTCATCTGTACAAACAATGTTACACAAGTATAAACACCATGGGACCACGCAGCCATCATACCGCTCAGGAAGGAGACGCATTCTGTCTCCTAGAGATGAACATACTTTGGTGTGCAAAGTGCAAATCAATCCCAGAACAACAAAGGACCTTGTGAAGATGCTGGAGGAAACAGGTACAAAAGTATCTATATCCACAGGAAAACTAGTCGTGTATTGACATAACCTTAAAAGGCCGCTCAGCAAGAAAGAAACCAGTGCCACAAAAAAGCCATAAAAAGCCAGACTACGGTTTGCAACTGCACATGGGGACAAAGATCATACTTTTTGGAGAAATGTCCTCTGGTCTGATGAAAAAAATATATATAACTGTTTGGCCATAACGACCATCGTTATGTTTGGAGGAAAAAGGGCATGCTTGCAAGCCGAAAAACACCATCCCAACCGTGACGCACGGGAGTGGCAGCATCATATTGTGGGGGTTCTTTGCTGCAGGAGGGACTGGTGTACTTCACAAAATAGATGGCATCATGAGGGAGTGAAATAATGTGGATATATTGAAACAACATCTCAAGACATCAGCCAGGAAGTTAAAGCTTGGTCGCAAATGGATCTTCTAAATGGACAACGACCCCAAGCATACTTCCAAAGTGGTGGAAAAATGGCTTAAGGACAACACAGCCAAGATATTAGAGTGGCCATCACAAAGCCCTGACCTCAATCCTATAGAAAATGTGTGGGAAGAACTGAAAAAATGTGTGCGAGCAAGGAGGCCTACAAACCTGACTCAGTTACACCAGCTCAGTCAGGAGGAATGGGCCAAAATTCACCCAACTTATTGTGGGAAGCTTGTGGAAGGCTACCCGAAACATTTGACCCAAGTTAAGCAATTTAGAGGCAATGCTACCAAATATTAACCGAGTGTATGTAAACTTCTGACCCACTGGGAATGTGATGAAAGAATTTAAAGCTGAAATAAATAATTATTTCTGCTATTATTCTGACATTTCACATTCTTAAAATAAAGTGGTGATCAACTTTTTACAAGGATTAAATGTCAGGAATTGTGAAAAAACTGAGTTTAAATGTATTTGGCTAAGGTGTATGTAAACTTCAGAATTCAACTGTATATTATTGATGCAAATTCTAAATTAACTGCAGGTTATGGTCGTAGCTTAGAGTTATTATATGTTTACAGTTACCAAATAGCTGAAATCATTGTGCAGAAAACTAAGCTTATTTCTGTTTTGTACACGGTCATACGATACATGGTATAGAAAAGTAGAGTACAAATTGAAGACACAGTCCCTCTAAATGCCTAGAATCCACGCCCTAGATAAACTGCTTTTTGATTCAATAAGGGGACCTGCTTCCACAAAAGTTTCACATGTGCACGTTTTACATAGATATGTCACATTATTTGTTCTTTTTTATTTTTAAGATAAGCAGTACAGGGTTATTTCAGGATTTCATTATAAAATGTAAAACCATGCAGCATTTCTGTCAGAGCTCAAAAAGTAGTTGTTATAGTATTGTGACTTTTTCAATTCTTTGTAACCCATATAGTCAATAAAACAAAAAATGATATAAAACAAAAAATCCCAATCAAAATCTATCAAAATCATCAAAATCCGCCGGTGTCTCACTTCCGCATCTGCGGTGAAATGTCTGTAGCTTCCGAACGGTTTGACCTACAAACTATTATGACCACTCTATGGAACGGGGAGACTCTCACAAACACTATGGTGTTCTCTGTATCACGGGACTCGTCTCAAGGTAACCGGTACCGTTTAAAAAAATAACTAATGGAAGGCAACACTTCAAATCTTTTTTTTCTTTTGGGGGGGGCTTTTCTTTTTGCCATTGATAAATGTTTTATTCAATGCATTTCTATGGACTTTTTTTTATACCTAAAGGGGTCCTAAAATGCCACATCAAATAGCTAAATGAGCTGTAGTAAGACCATTTTAAAACAATTCCGTATTTCAGTTTAGCACCCCCCCTAAAGAATTAAGTACATTTTCAGTCCCTGAAATTTGATTACATCAACCTTATGTGAAATATACTTACACTAAGAAACTCCAAGCAGATTTTTTTTAACTGGCCTCGCAGGGAGCTATTTGAACCATAGCTCATTAGTCGGGATGTTTTGGAAAAACTTTGCTTCTAAGTGTTCATAAGGCAGTAAAATAACGAGATGAGCAGTGTCCCCCAAAGTTACAATGGATGGCCCTGAAGTCATTAAGTAATTGCTGAATCTAATAAATAAGCAAAGAAAGTGATTTTAATCACTCCATTTCATCCCTCTGGTTTCATGGATACAAGTTTACTGTGTGTGTGTGTGTGTGTGTGTGTGTGTGTGTGTGTGTGTGTGTGTGTGTGTGTGTGTGTGTGTGTGTGTGTGTGTGTGTGTGTGTGTGTGTGTGTGTGTGTGTGTGTGTGTGAGTGTGTGTGTGTGTGTGTGTGTGTGTGTGTGTGTGTGTGTGTGTGTGTGAGTGTGTGTGTGTGTGTGTGTGTGTGTGTGTGTGTGTGTGTGTGTGTGTGTGTGTGTGTGTGTGTGTGTGTGTGTGTGTGTGTGTGTGTGTGTGAAACAAAGTTCAATATACATACAGTGCCTTCTGAGAATATTCGCACTCCCTGGGTTTGTCCAAATTTTGTTGTGTTACAGCCTGAATTTCAAATGTA
This sequence comes from Oncorhynchus nerka, assembly GCF_034236695.1. Lineage (NCBI taxonomy): Eukaryota > Metazoa > Chordata > Actinopteri > Salmoniformes > Salmonidae > Oncorhynchus > Oncorhynchus nerka. The sequence continues at coordinate 48,764,968 of NC_088398.1, read as the reverse complement.
TCAACATGAGTGTTTTGTCACTAGCCTACACACAATAACCCATAAAGCCAAAGTGGAATTTTGTTTTTCAAATTTTATACAAAATAATAAAAAATACAAAGTTGAAATGTCTTCAGTCAATAAGTATTCAACCCCATTGTTATGGCAAGCCTAAATAAGTTCACGAGTAAAAATATGCATGGACTCAATCTGTGTGCAGTAATAGTGACTTAACATGATTTTTAAAAGACCTACTGTAGCTCTGCTGGAGTTACTTTAATTGATAACTTTAACACCTTCTGGAAACAGAAGATAATCTACAGGAATGATCCATCCAAATCATCTTGGCTCCTGGACTGTTGCGTTGAAACAATGACTGGTAAATGATCCAAGACCAGCTCAGTTAATCCCTACCATAGTGACAATGAGTTGTCATAATGCTGTATCAAATGTACATGATCTTAGGGGCATTGGCAAACACAATGTCAGTAATTTAAGTTATTTACCCCTAATTTCACAGAATACATCTGTTTATACTACTACAGCACTTGTAAGCAGTAATCATGAGCCTATAAACCAGAGTTACACTGTTATCACTGAGGCAGTGTGCAATACCATCAAGACCACTTTATGCAGCTCACCCTGCACTATCAGCTCCAATGTAAATAACAAGAGTCAGTCTACCTCTGATAAGCTTCCCAGTAAAGCATTAAAAACAATCAAGCAACCCAGAAAAGTACTAAAAATATCCCATATTAACGTACGTAGCCTAAGAAAGCCACATTTTTACTAATGCTACAGATATTTGCTTTAATGAAGTATCCAAATCCATAGGATGTAGTGATCACAATTTAATAGCCATATCTATGAACACCAAAGTTCCAAAGGCTGGGCCTTTGGTGTATAAGAGGTCATACAAGATGTTTTGTAGTGATTGATATGTTGATGATGTAAAGAATATTTGCTGGTCTGTAGTGTGTAATGAGGAGCAACCAGACGCTGCACATGACGCATTTATGACACTACTTATTCCAGTTACTAATAAGCACACACCCATTAAGAACATTACTGTAAAAACTGTTAAATCCCCTCATCAATCCATGATTGGGAATTAAAACATTGTATGGTTGAGAGTGATGAGGCAAAAGTTATGGCAATTAAGTCTGGCAGCCCAAGTGATTGGCAAACATACTGCAAATTAAGAAATCATATGACTAAACTAAATAAAAATAAAAATAAACTCCACTATTAAACAAAGATAAATTATATAAAGAATGATAGTAAAAAGCTTTGGGGCACCTTAAAAGAAATTGTGGAAAAAAAGCCAACTCAGCTCCTTCATTTATTGAATCAGATGGCTCATTCATCAAAGACCACTGATATTGCAAACTACTTTAATGACTTTTTCATTGGCAAGATAAGCAAACGTAGGGATGACATGCCAGCATCAAATGCTGACCCTACACATCCAAGTATATCGGACCAAATTACGAAAGACAAGGATTGTACTTTTGAATTCCATGAAGTCAGTGTGGAAGAGGTGAAAAATTAAAAAATCTATCAACAATGCAAGCCACCAGGGTCTGACAATCTAGATGGAAAATTACTGAGGATAATAGCAGACGATATTGCCACTCCTATTTTCCACATCTTCAATTTAAGCATACTAGAGAGCGTATGCCCTCAGGCCTGGAGGGAAGCTAAAGTCATTCCGCTACCCAAAAATAGTAAAGCCCCCTTTACTGGCTCAAATAGTTGACCAATCAGCCTGTTACCAAACCTTAGTAAACCTTAGTAAAAAATGTGTTTGACCAGTTACAATGCTATTTTACAGTAAACAAATTGACAAGAGAATTTCAGCATGCTTATAGGGAAGGACACTCAACAAGCATAGCACTTACACAAATTACTGATGATTGGCTGAGAGAACAATATAAATGATGATGATTAAATGACTGTGGGGACTGTCATGTTACATGCTGACCAGACCGGACACTTCGCGTGCGTGAGTGTTGCAAAATAAATGTAGAAATCCATGTTATTCAATTATTACACCAACAATGCTCGCGTGCGCCAACGAAAATCTGCGTTGCCAAGGGCTAAAATAGAAGTCCTTTCTATTTCTGATGCAGATCGTGCTGAAAGTCTTGCCTCTCCCATCTCCTTATTGGTTTATAGAAGCAGGTACCCGTGATTGAAAGATTAAATGTTTTGCCGGTTGCCGTGGTAAAAGTGTAGATGCCATTCACCATATAAGTTAAAAGATGAAAAAGCCTGGAAGGAGGAGCCATGACTAGAAACGATTCGGTTGGCCGTTTTATGTGTGGATTAATTGTCAGAATAGAAGACCTTGTGCATTTCAGGTAAAATAACAATTCAATGTTTATATCCCAGGACAAATTAGCTAGCAACAGCAAGCTAGCAAAATAGGACAAATTAGCTAGCAAGTGCAAGCTAACTAGCTAAATTGCCATACTTGTTTAATGCTTTTCGACCTGTTCCCAAATGAATGTTTCTTTTGATATTTTAACCTGCGTGTCGTGATCGCGTTTGGTGTAGGGGGACAAAATACATTTATGCAGGACAGCGCACGATGGCGATGGTGCACGATAGAGCAGCCGGTTTGGGTTCCGTGTTAGACTTCAGTGCAGCTTTTGACATTATTGATCATAGTCTGCTGCTGGAAAAACGTATGTGTTATGGCTTTACACCCCCTGCTAATGTGGATAAAGAGTTACTTGTCTAACAGAACACAGAGGGTGTTTTTTAATGGAAGCCTATCAAATATGATCCAGTTGTTTAGGCCCGTTGCTTTTTTCATTTTTTACTAATGACATGCCACTGACTTTGAGTAAAGCCAGAGTTTCTATGTATGCGGATGACAACACTATACACGTCAGCTACAACACTCAACAAAGAGCAGCAATTAGTTTCAGAGTGGATGGCAAGGACTAAGTTATCCCTATATATCTCTAAAACTAAAAGCACTGTATTTGGAACAAAACACTCACTAAACCATAAATCTTGTAATAAATAATGTGGAAATTGAGCAAGTTGAGATGACTAAACTGCTTGGAGTAACACTAGACTGTAAACTGTCATGGTCAAAACATATTGATGTAGTAGTAGCTAAGATGGGGAGAAGTCCGTCTATAATATAGCGGAGTTCTGCCTTCTTAACAACACTATCAACAAGGCAGGTCCTACAGGCCCTAGTTTTGTCGCACCTTGTTCAGTCGTGTGGTAAGGTGCCACAAAAAATGACTTTTTTGTTGCTATTGGTTCAGAACAGAGCAGCACGGCTGACCCTTGGATGTACACAGAGAGCTAATATTAATAATATGCATGTCAATCTCTCCTGGCTGAAAGTGGAGGAGAGATTGACTTCATCACTACTTTTATTTATGAGAGGTATTGACATGTTGAATGCTGTCTGTCTGAACTAGCTGGCACACAGCTAGGACACCCACGCATACCCCACAAGGCATGCCACAAGAGGTCTCTTCACAGTCCCCAAGCCCAGACTATGGGAGGCACACAGTACTACATGGAGCCATGACTACATGGAACTCTATTCCACATCAAGTAACTGACGCAAACAGTAAAATTAGATTAAAAAAACAGAAGAAACACCTTATGGACTATGAAGCAACACAAACATTGGCACAGACACACACACCCCCCCTCACACACACACACACACACGCACTATACATACACATGGATTTAGTAATATAGATATGTGGTAGTGGTGGAGTAGGGGCCTGAGGGCACATGGTGTGTTGTGAAATCTGTGAATGTACTGTAATGTTTTAAAATTGTATAAATTGCCTTAATTTCGCTGGACCCCAGGAATAGTGGCTGCTGCTATGGGGATCCATAATAAATACAAATACAAACCACTCAGGGATTTCACCATGAGAGGCCAATGGTGACTTTAAAACAGTTAGAGTTTAATGGATGTGATAGGAGAACATTGAAATTGGATCAACAACATTTTAGTTACTCCACAATACTAACCTAATTGACAGAGTGAAAAAAAGAAACCTATGAAGAAAATAAATATATGGCAAAACATGCATCCTGTTTGCAACAAGGCACTGAATTAATACTGCGAAAAATGTGGCACAGCAAATCATTTCTTCTCCTGAATACAAAGTGTTATATTTGGGGCAAATCCAATACAACACATTACTGAATACCACTCTCTATAATTTTCAAGCATAGTGGTGGCTGCACCATGTTATGAGTATGCTTGTAATTGTTAAGGACTGGGGAGTTTCAGGATAAAAAAATAAATGGAATGGAGCTAAGCACAGGCAAAATCCTAGAGGAAAACCTGGTTCAGTCTGCTTTCCACCAGACACTGGGAGATGAATTCACCTTTCAGCGGGACAATAAACACAAGGCCAAATCTACACCAGAGATGTTTACCAAGAAGACATTGTGGCTGTGTTACCGTTTTGACTGAAATCTATTTGAAAATCTATGGCAAGACCTGCAAATGCTAGTTTAGCAATGATCAACAACCAATTTGACATTGCTTGAAGCATTTTGAAAAGAATAATGGGGAAATGTTGCACAATCCAGTTGTGGAAAGCTCTCAGAGACTTACCCAGAAATACTCACAACTGTAATCTCTGCCAATGGTGCTTCTAGAAAGTATTGACTCAGGGGTGTAAATGCTTATGTAAATTAGATATTTCTGTATTTCATTTTCAATAAATTTGCTGCAATTTCTAAAAACAAGTTTTTACTTTGTCATTATGGAGTATTGTGTGTAGATGGCTGATTAAAACCTAAATGTAATGCATTCTTGAATTCAATCTGTAACACACCAAAATATGGAGTAATTCAAGGGGTATGAATATTTTCTGAAGGCACCGTATACAGTATGTATATATACTGCGTACAGGGAATGTACAGGGAATGTGTCAACTGAAAGCGTCTAGTATACTTCTAAAATGATTGTCTTAGTGTGATTTATGGCCTACACCATATAACAAATATTTCCAATGCAATCCATAACATATTGTTATTTAGACAGTCATGTTATGTGTTTTGTGGCCTACACAAGATAACAAATCTTACCATTGCAATCAATATCATATTGTTATTAAGACAGACAAGTTATACATAACAAAGATTGTCCTCATACAGAAATGTAATCAAATGTCCGATCAAATCAAATTGTATTTGTCACATGCGCCGACCTTACAGTGAAATGCTTACTTACAAGCAATGCAGTTCTTAACCAACAATGCAGTTCAGTTATGCCTTGAAGGTTGGGCAAAAATCACAGTGGCTAGATGTGCCAAGCTTAAAGAGACAAAGACCCAAGGGACTTGAAGCTGTAGTTGCTACAAAAGGTGTCTCTACAAAGTATTGAATTTGGGGGTGGGTGGGGGGTAGTTATTTATTGTTTGTTTCGCAATAAAAAACATGTTTCATCTTCAAAGTGGTAGGCATTTTGGGTAAATTTAATCATACAAATCCCCCAAAAATCAATTTGAATTCCAATTTGTAAAGCAACAAAACAGAAAAAATGCCAAGGGGGGGTGAATACTTTCGCAAGCCACTGTACACCCACACAGTTGTGAAGATGGCACGACAGCACCCCTTCCCCCTCGGAAGTCTGAAAAGATTTGGCATGGGCCCTCAGATCCTCAAAAGGTTCTACAGCTGCACCATTGACAGCATCTTGATTGGCTCCATCAGTGCTTGGTATGGCAACGACAATGCACCCAACCTCACGGAGCTACAGAGGGTGAGTACAGCCCAGTACATCACTGGGGCTGAGCTCCCTGCCATCTAGGACCTCTATTCCAGGCAGTGTCAGAAGAAGGCCCCAAAAATTGTCAAGGACACTAGCCACCCAAGCCATAGACTGTTCTCTCTGCTACCACACAGCAAGTGCTACCAGTTCACAAATTCTGGAACCAACAGGACACTGGACAGCTTCTACCCCCAAGCCAATAAGACTGCTAAACAAGGCTGATGAAAATCTAATCAAATGGCTACCTGGACTACCTGCATTGATCCTTTTTGAACTAACTCTCTTGCACTGACTCTATGCACACACACTGAACTCTACCCACACACTCACACGTACAGTACCAGTCAAAGGTTTGGACACACCTACTCATTCAAAGGGTTTTCTTTCTTTTTTTTACTATTTTCTACATTGTAGAATAATGGTGAAGACATCAACTATGAAATATCACATATGGAATCACGTAGTAACAAATAAAGTGTTAAACAAATCAACATCTATTTTATATTTGAGATTCTTCAAATTAGCCACCCTTTGCCTTGATGAAAACTTTTTGCACACTCTTGGCATTCCTCATTCCTCAACCAGCTTCATGAGGTAGTCACCTGGAAAAGCATTTCCATTAACAGGTGTGCCTTGTTAAAAGTTAATTTGTGGAATTTCTTTCCTTCTTGATGCGTTTGAGCCAAGCAGTTGTGTTGTGACAAGGTAGGGGTGATATACAGAAGATGGCCCTATTTGGTAAAAGACCAAGTCCATATTAAGGCAAGAACAGCTCAAATAGGCAAAGAGAAACGACATGTCTTCACTACTATTCTACAATGTAGAAAATAGTAAAAATAAAGAAAAACCCTGGAATGAGTAGGTGTGTCCAAACGTTTGACTGGTAATGTACTTACACTGACACCCCAACACATGCACATACAGTACACACGCTCACACACACAACATATGCACACATGCATATTGATTCCACACGCATAAACACACATGGACCAAAAACGCTTCTGCTACTGCTCTACATACGATGCTGCTACAGCTCAGTCTATTATCTATCCTGTTGCCTAGTCACTTTACCCCTACTTATATCTACATAGCTACCTCAATAACCTCATACCCCTGTACATCGACTCGTTACTAGTACTCCCTGTATAAGGAAAGGTTATTTTTTACTCAGTTATTGTTATTCAATGTGTATTTATTCTTCATGTCACTATTTCTATTTGTATTTAATCATTTTGTATCTTTAAGTGTTGTTTTCAAAGCATGTGATGAATACAATGTAATTTGATTTGATTTCACACCACCCTCTGTCTGTAACGATTGTCGTCGGGAGAAGGAGAAGAGGACCAAGGTGCAGCGTGGTAAGTATTCATAATGCGTTTTATAAATTCGAACACTTGAACAAAAATCAACAAACGAACAGTTCTGTAAGGTGCAATACAGAAAACACCTACCCACTAACACAGGTGGGAACAGGCTACCTAAGTATGGTTCTCAATCAGAGACAACGATTGACAGCTGCCTCTGATTGGGAACCATACCAGGCCAAACACATAGAAATACAACACACAGAACAAAACAGAATAAAAAACATAGAATGCCCACCCCAACTCACGCCCTGACCAAACCAAAATAGAGACATAAAAAAGGAACTAAGGTCAGGATGTGACACTGTCTGAAGACTGATTGAGAGAACCCCAGGTACACAGAACTGCATAGGCCAAACAGAGATGCTGTGGTCTGGATGGTATCATTGGGATCAATGTTAGCATAACCAGGCATACCGTAAATATAAGAGTAATTATTAACAGACCATGGTGGAAAAACAGCACTGCCTGAGCTAATCCTGTAAAATGACCCTCAACTGGCTCTGTAGCTGGGAGAAAAGGGCCACTGCTCTCCTCCATCCTCTTCATGTTCTTTCAGAAGTAGACATAGGTTCTGCTCCAAGACAGAACCATAGTACAAGAAGATATTAGTAGATGGAAGATATATATTGTGGTGCATATTTTCCCCAGATAGAAAAATATATACCTATCGCTGCCTAATTCTGTAATGGCTTGAAATAGATATGAATTCAAGGGTTGTTCTTCTGGGTCAAGTATAGACACGTAGTCCAAATACCCCTGCAATTAGAACAATAGCACTGTCCGCAACAAGAACAAAGTACACCACGTTCTTGATGTCTCTTTATCCACACGAAAAGCTGTCGATTGTTGGGCACAATGTTGATGGTGATCCAGGTCACTGAAGAAAGGTTGACCACATTGATGAAGTAAATGGCTTCAGGGTCAAATAAAGTCCTTTAACAAAAGGACTGAGGGCAAAATGGTGGATAAAAACTAAACACCACCATAGAAATCAGTAGGACTTTAAGAGGCTGCTGAACATTTACCCCCTGCCCATTTGGAGGACACAGGAGACAAAATGCAAAGACAATACCTATATTTAATGTGATTAAAGTTCAACGATATATTTTGCTTCAGCAGACACTAATCCAACTCAATGAATTGTAGTTGTACTTTGTTTTACTTTGAGCCTGCTTGAATTTCCACCAAACTCCTATTTATCACTAGAACACAGCAGATCTATGTAGCTAGCTAAAGAGAGCATGTAACTACTGCAATATAATTACCCTCTAAGTTAAAAACAGTTGGCCTAATATGAGTATTTACTGGACATCTACTACACTCTTGATCACAAGTGTCAAACATACAGCACATACAGCCCACAAAGGATTTCAGACTCAAATAAAATATGTTGAACACTTAGCCATTACATTAGAAACTCTCTCATTACATTGATTAAAAACTCCCTTAAAGACACCACCTTCTGTCTTAAGACAGTTTGGGAGAGCCCCAGACACAAAGAGCTGCATAAGCCAAACAAATAGGAAACTGTGACCTGGATAAAACCATGGGGATCGAAGTCCTCATATATTGCCAGACTGACAAGAAACATCACACTCATTGTCCATAAACAGCAGGCCAAATACAGAACAGCCTGGACTAAACCTGTAACAGTCACCCTCATCTGGCTCTGTAGCTGTGGCTGGGAGAAAGGGCCACTGCTCTCCTCCATCTTCTTCATGTGTCTTCGCAGGTGCTGCTCCAAGACAGATTCATAGTCCTAAAGCAGAGGATTAAGAAAACATTGGTGCCTAATTCTGCAGTGATGTTGAAGTAGGATGATGAAGTGATGATGTCTCCAGGTTCCCTCGGAGAGTTCATCAATGAGCTTGATGCCTTGATAAGCTCCTTTCCTGAGGACGGCTCACCTCTCACAGTTCTGGGCGACTTTAACCTCCCCACGTCTACCTTTGACTCATTCCTCTCTGCCTCCTTCTTTCCACTCCTCTCCTCTTTTGACCTCACCCTCTCACCTTCCCCCTCTACTCACAAGGCAGGCAATATGCTCGACCTCATCTTTACTAGATGCTGTTCTTCCACTAACCTCACTGCAACTCCTCTCCAAGTCTCCGACCACTACCTTGTATCCTTTTCCCTCTTGCTCTCATCCAACACTTCCCACACTGCCCCTACTCGGATGGTATCGCGCCGTCCCAATCTTCGCTCTCTCTCCCCCGCTACTCTCTCCTCTTCCATCCTATCATCTCTTCCCTCTGCTCAAACCTTCTCCAACCTATCTCCTGATTCTGCCTCCTCAACCCTCCTCTCCTCCCTTTCTGCATCCCTTGATTCTCTATGTCCCCTATCCTCCAGGCCGGCTCGGTCCTCCCCTCCTGCTCCGTGGCTCGACGACTCATTGCGAGCTCACAGAACAGGGCTCCGGGCAGCCGAGCGGAAATGGAGGAAAACTCGCCTCCCTGCGGACCTGGCATCCTTTCACTCCCTCCTCTCTACATTTTCCTCTTCTGTCTCTGCTGCTAAAGCCACTTTCTACCACTCTAAAGTCCAAGCATCTGCCTCTAACCCTAGGAAGCTCTTTGCCACCTTCTCCTCCCTCCTGAATCCTCCTCCCCTCCCCCTCCTCCCTCTCTGCAGATGACTTCGTCAACCATTTTGAAAAGAAGGTCGACGACATCCGATCCTCGTTTGCTAAGTCAAACGACACCGCTGGTTCTGCTCACACTGCCCTACCCTGTGCTCTGACTTCTTTCTCCCCTCTCTCTCCAGATGAAATCTCGCGTCTTGTGACGGCCGGCCGCCCAACAACCTGCCCGCTTGACCCTATTCCCTCCTCTCTTCTCCAGACCATTTCCGGAGACCTTCTCCCTTACCTCACCTCGCTCATCAACTCATCCCTGACCGCTGGCTACGTCCCTTCTGTCTTCAAGAGAGCGAGAGTTGCACCCTTCTGAAAAAACCTACACTCGATCCCTCCGATGTCAACAACTACAGACCAGTATCCCTTCTTTCTTTTCTCTCCAAAACTCTTGAACGTGCCGTCCTTGGCCAGCTCTCCCGCTATCTCTCTCAGAATGACCTTCTTGATCCAAATCAGTCAGGTTTCAAGACTAGTCATTCAACTGAGACTGCTCTTCTCTGTATCACGGAGGCCCTCCGCACTGCTAAAGCTAACTCTCTCTCCTCTGCTCTCATCCTTCTAGACCTATCGGCTGCCTTCGATACTGTGAACCATCAGATCCTCCTCTCCACCCTCTCCGAGTTGGGCATCTCCGGCGCGGCCCATGCTTGGATTGCGTCCTACCTGACAGGTCGCTCCTACCAGGTGACGTGGCGAGAATCTGTCTCCTCACCACGCGCTCTCACCACTGGCGTCCCCCAGGGCTCTGTTCTAGGCCCTCTCCTATTCTCGCTATACACCAAGTCACTTGGCTCTGTCATAACCTCACATGGTCTCTCCTATCATTGCTATGCAGACGACACACAATTAATCTTCTCCTTTCCCCCTTCTGATGACCAGGTGGCGAATCGCATCTCTGCATGTCTGGCAGACATATCAGTGTGGATGACGGATCACCACCTCAAGCTGAACCTCGGCAAGACGGAGCTGCTCTTCCTCCCGGGGAAGGACTGCCCGTTCCATGATCTCGCCATCACGGTTGACAACTCCATTGTGTCCTCCTCCCAGAGCGCTAAGAACCTTGGCGTGATCCTGGACAACACCCTGTCGTTCTCAACTAACATCAAGGCGGTGGCCCGTTCTTGTAGGTTCATGCTCTACAACATCCGCAGAGTACGACCCTGCCTCACACAGGAAGCAGCGCAGGTCCTAATCCAGGCACTTGTCATCTCCCGTCTGGATTACTGCAACTCACGGTTGGCTGGGCTCCCTGCCTGTGCCATTAAACCCCTACAACTCATCCAGAACGCCGCAGCCTGTCTGGTGTTCAACCTTCCCAAGTTCTCTCACGTCACCCCGCTCCTCCGCTCTCTCCACTGGCTTCCAGTTGAAGCTCGCATCCGCTACAAGACCATGGTGCTTGCCTACGGAGCTGTGAGGGGAACGGCACCTCAGTACCTCCAGGCTCTGATCAGGCCCTACACCCAAACAAGGGCACTGCGTTCATCCACCTCTGGCCTGCTCGCCTCCCTACCACTGAGGAAGTACAGTTCCCGCGCAGCCCAGTCAAAACTGTTCGCTGCTCTGGCCCCCCAATGGTGGAACAAACTCCCTCACGACGCCAGGACAGCGGAGTCAATCACCACCTTCCGGAGACACCTGAAACCCCACCTCTTTCAGGAATACCTAGGATAGGATAAAGTAATCCTTCTCACCCCCCCTTAAAAGATTTAGATGCACTATTGTAAAGTGGCTGTTCCACTGGATGTCTTAAGGTGAACGCACCAATTTGTAAGTCGCTCTGGATAAGAGCGTCTGCTAAATGACTTAAATGTAAATGTAAATGATGAGTATAGCCAGCTGACTGCCAAGAAGCACAATTCTTGTCCAAAATGAGACCAATGTATAACACATTCTTGATGTGTCTCTTCAGCCAGACAAAAAAAATTCCGTTGTTGAGCCGATGTTGATGTAGTAGACGTTCACTGAAGATAGATTCACCACACTGGTGAAGTTATAGATCTGATGAAGGATCTCATCCAGTTCAGCCATTGAAGGGATGATAACCTCACAAACAAAGAGCATTATTGTGATTTGGTGGAGAAAAACAGACAAAAACACCATAGAAATCAGGAGGATGTTCAGAGACTGAAGTTTCGCCGCCTGCCCACTCTGGAGACATAGCAGACAAAGGTAAATACCATGTTCAGCACAGCTGTTTTCTTGAGATGTCTCTTCAACAACTCAATCAGTGAATGAATGACAGATCTGTCAGTTTATCATCTCAACAGCCCAACCCTTGTCTAGATAAGATTGGATTTGATTTAACTTATTTTACATCTGCAGTGTCAACAGACATCTTTTTTTAGGCAGCTCATGGCCTTGTTGTTCTTTGTCAATGTAAAGTGGGGAGTGTTTGTATCTATTTGCCTGGAAGATCACAAGAGGTTAGATGAGGATTCAGAGAATTTGAAGCAGATGATCCTATGATCTTGCAATTGCCATTGATTTTTACAATCAATATTTCATTGTAAATTACTACAGTTCGGAAAGTTTCGGATTGACTTGCAAATCCTCCCCACTGGGAATTGACCCTACCAGGTTTTCACATTTTGTCTGCAGTTTTTTTTTTTTACTTTTGAAGTGGGTTCTACACTTTACTCATCTTTCCATTTACAGCAAAATGCTCCCATCTGAGCATAATCCATCATTTATGTAAGGGATATACACTGATGTTCTGTACATTACCTTGGAAATAATGGATGAGCATGAAGATGAGTGCGGTTGAATTTATCCAAGGTAAAGTACATAACGGAGGTGTTTATACCGCTTATACCACCGTTGCCAAACAAAACAATACTAAAGCACACATTTACCCATAGAAACTACATGCTTTATTTATTTTATTATAGTTTTTCTATTATAGAATATGAAAACATTCAATCTACCTGCAGTGAAGCCGCAGAACATTTACATTACATTCAGTCATCTAACAGATTCCCATCCAGAGTGACCGACAGGAGTAGCCAGGGTCTAGCAACCCGCCCAAGGGCACGTCGACAGATTTCCCATCAAGTCAAAACGGGGACCCGAACCAGCGACCTATTGTCCACCGGCCCAAGGTCCCAACTGCCAGGTCACCAACCATCCAAGATCCCCCAACAGTTCCGAGAGCTGCCCCTCCCCCCCCCAATGCACCAACAACCAAAAATAAAAATGCATATGTGTGCGTTTGAATGCGTTTGTGTGTATATGCATGTGTACACGCGAACAAGCACCTGTGCTGCATCAGCCTCAGGCAAACAGGTATTGGATGTAACAGGCATTGGATTGTTCATGCTTTTTATTCGGTTTCCATGCTGTTTGGCAACATTCTTATTCGTTGCTTGCTTGCTAGCTAGTCAGCTAAGGCTAACACAGTCATGTCAACCTCTGCAGCCAGAATAACAGCAAAACGGGGGTCAATGCAAATCGTTCGTTTTTTGGGGCGGGGTTAAGTATCTAATAGTCTTATGGCTTGGGGGGGGGGGGGGGGTAGAAGCTGTTCAGGGTCCTGTTGGTTCCAGACTTGCATCGGTACCGCTTGCTATGTGGTAGCAGAGAGAACATTCTATGACTTGGGTGGCTGGAGTCTCAGAAAATGTTTAGCACCTTCGTCTGAAACCCCCTGCTATAGAGGTCCTGGATGGCAGGCAGCTTGGCCCCAGTGATGTACTGGGCCATATGTAGCGTCTTGCTACAGAGGGTAGTGCAGTCGGAGGCCGAGCAGTTGCCATACCAGGCGGTGATGCAACCAGTCAAGATGCTCTCAATGGTGCAGCTGTAGAACTGTTTGAGAATCTGAGGGCCCATACCAAATCTTTTCAACCATCAGATACGTCATCAGGGCGTGCAACAGAACACTGTACTGTCTACACTAAGTTTGTTTATATTAAAACATTTTCATTAAATCGATTTTATCCCGAACTAAACTTTTGTTGCTAAGGATTCCACAACGTGGTTAGCCTTTACGGCTGGGACTGCAAGTTCGTGTTCCTTTTTTTGCATGGATTCCACGAGTGCTAGCTGGCTGTACTACAGACACCTGTCGTCGTCGTGGGAAAGACTCATTATCTTTCATAAAACAACTGGTTGCAGTAAAGAGCCATTCTGGAAACTAAGGAGATCCTGAGGGAAATCGATGAGTACCAACAGCTTTACGCTATGGAGGAACAACATACTCCATCATGGAAAGATCCGACCACTTCACAAAATAACTTTAACCCGACAAAAAAAAGAAAAACAGATGATTCTACAGACATGGACGATTTACTTACCATTGAGGTAGAGGCTAGTGCTCTGGCTGGAATCCATATAACACTGGAAAAGTTGTTTGAGGAGGTAGCAGGGCTGAGGGGGAGTTTGGAGTTCAGACAGAGTGAAATTCTCATGCTCCAAAGAGAAAACAAGGCACTCGCAGCCAAAGTAAAAATCCACGATTCCAACATGGATTGCCTACTCAGGGAAAATAGGGTGAAGAAGGAGTCGCTACTAGACATACAAAGTCGTAGCATGCATGACATTTTTTTTTCTGGGATTCCTGAAGACGCATCCAATAATCCAGAGGGCGCGATCAGAGAATTCATGCAATCCGCCTTGAAACTTCCCATAGAGACTGTAAACAAAGTGGCTTTCCACCGAGTACACAGATTTGGAGCTCGGAGCCACAAGACGAAGGGTCCCCGACTGATCATTGCAAAATTTGAACACTACCAACAAAAGGAGCGGACCAAAAGCAGGGGAAGGGAGCTTAAAGGGACCGAATTCGGTCGCATTTTCACATTTGGATGAAAAGCGTGGCCCTGAATTTGGATAGAGACCACCCTGCAGTTTCTAAAACTGTTTGAATGATGTCTGTGAGTATAACAGAACTCATATGGCAGGCAAAAACCTGAGAAATATCCAACCAGGAAGTGGGAAATCTGAGGTTTGTAGTTTTGCAACTCTTGGCCTATCGAATACACAGTGTCTATGTGGTCAAATTGCAATTGCTAAGGCTTCCACTAGATGTCAACAGTCTTTAGAACCTTGTTTGACGCTTCTACTGTGAAGGAGGGGGGAATGAGGGCTCTTTGAGTCAGTGGTCTGGTAGACGCGCGTTCACGTGATAGTTAGCTTGAGTTCCATTGCATTTCTGAAGACAAAGAAATTCTCCGGTTCGAACATTATTGAAGATTTATGTTAAACACATCCTAAAGATTGATTCTATACTTCTTTGACATGTTTCTACGGACTGTAACGGAACTTTTTGACTTTTCGTCTGCTAGTGATCATGAATTTGGATCACTGGGCTGAACGCACTAACAAAAAGGAGGTATTTGGACATAAAGATTAACTTTATCGAACAAATCAAACATTTATTGTGGAACTGGTATTCCTGGGAGTGCATTCTGATGAAAATCATCAAAGGTAAGTGAATATTTATAATGCTATTTCTGACTTCTGTTGACTCCAATATGGCAGATATCTGTGCGGCTTGATTTGTTGTCTGAGCGCCATACTCAGATTATTGCATGGTTTGCTTTTTCCGTAAAGGGTTTTTGAAATCTGACACAGCGGTTGCATTAATGTGTTTGTTTGTCTTTTTTATGTATTCGTCTACAAGTTTATATATGTTTACAACAAGCAAGGGGAAGATATCAGAATATGGGCATTAGGGAATAATAACATATTGTACGGACTACATTTGTACTGTAGTGAAGCCGTCTCTAGAATAATGCAAGGTCTCTTTCATGATCATGTGAAACATCAATTGCTATGGAAATGCTGGGATGTGTTTATCAATTATGTTAAAGGTAATTATTATGCAACTATCATGGTGATACGATATGGATTACAATTATCATCGTGAATATTACGGCTAGACGCACTACATGTTACACACATAGACACTCACCCATGAAAAGTTATTATTTATTTGGACATCACACATTATAGTCTTACTCTTATGCAGACATCGTGCACACTCTCACTATGTCACATCCAATATCATACACATCAACCACATCAACCGATTTGCTACACACATAATATCTTCTCTCAATTCTCTAACATCTGTGGCAAACAGGCAAGGGAATAAAACAAATATTGCTAGAACCTATTTCTTGAATTCTAAATATCAGACTTGAAAGATGTGAAAGCTTTGACCTTCATAATACCTCTGATGGCAGTAACTTTACAAGCACGAATTATGGTCAATTTAGACTGAGAATAGTATCTAGGGGTGAAATAAGCACAGCCAGTTATAATTGTAACGGTTTAGCAAATAAAAAAAAGAGGAAGATCAGCCTTTACATGGCTAAAAGAAAAGGAATGTAACATATACTGTTTACATGAAACTCACTCTACATCCTTAGATGAAGTTGCATGGAAAAAGGAATGGGGCGGTGGAATCATTTTCTGTCATAGACAAAGGAACTCAAAGGATGTGATGATATTAATTAACACACATTTCGATCTGAATTGTCAAATAGGTGGGAATGATTCGCAAGGAAGGTGGATCCTTCTGAATATGAAAGTGGACGAAAAAGAGCTTTGGTTTATTAATCTATATGATCCAAATCAGGATGATCCACACTTCTTTGAAAACATTTATACCAATTTATTGAACTTACAGGCAACAAATGATCTAATCATTATGGTAGGAGACTATAACACGGTGTTAAGTACCTCAAAGGACCTTGAAGGTAATCACTCTACAAACTATCAACACCATGCCCTTAAGGAAATATTATGGACTCATTAGAAATAGTTGATATTTGGAGACTAAAAAAACCCCGACCTAGTGAGATATACGTACACGCAGAAGACTTAATCAAGCTAGTCGTCTTGACTACATTCTTGTCTCTTTCTCTCTTGCATCAAAAGTTTTAATAGGAGACAGAATGCGATCGGATCATCATCTAATTGGCATTCACTTAACTCTTATAGATTTTCCACGTGGACGGGGTTATTGTAAATTTAATCAAAGTTTACTGGAGGACAACTTATTTTGAACTAATACAAAATAATTCATAACTTAATTTTCCAGTATAATATAGGTTCAGCAAATCCCCTTATTGTTCGGGATACCTTTAAAACGTACCTTCAGGGGTCATTCAATTCAATATTCATCAATAATAACAAAGCAGTTTCTGGTTAAAGAGACAAGACTAACAAGGGAACTAATAGTACAGGTAGATAGCAATAAAAGTGATACTACAGAGATACAAAATAATTTAGAGGAAAAACAAAAAGATCTTGAGGAACTTATTCAAGAACGATCTAATGTAATCTATTACAAAAATATAGCAAACTGGATGGAATAGGGAGAAAAATGCACAAAATCCTTACTGAATATCCAATACAGGAACGCTAACGAAATGAATTTGCAGAAACTCATTACTGAAGATGGAGTCATCTATGATTCTCCGAATGATATTTTAAAAGCTAATTATTTTAGGCAGATGTTCTAATTATTTTAGGCAGATGTTCTCTTTTCCATCTCATCCTTTCCCACTGAATGAAGATTATGGTAAGGAATTCTTTCCAAATAATATAAAAAACGGAAAATTAACAAATGTACAGAAAGATCAGTGCAAAGGCAAATTACGGAGGAATAATTTTTTGAGGCTATTAAATCCTTTCAGTCTGTAAAAACCCCAGGGCTTAATGGCATACCGGTAGAGGTATATCAAGTATTTTTTGATATACTAAAAGCTCCATTGTTAGATTGTTTTAACTTATTTCCCCTCTGTTTCCCCTCTCTCCACTGGGATACTCTGCCTCTACAGTGGGGCAAAAAAATATTTAGTCAACCACCAATTGTGCAAGTTCTCCCACTTAAAAAGATGAGAGAGGCCTGTCATTTTCATCATAGGTACACTTCAACTATGACAGACAAAATGAAGAAAAAAAATCCAGAAAATCACATTGTAGAATTTTTATGAATTTATTTGCAAATTATGGTGGAAAATAAGTATTTGGTCACCTACAAACAAGCAAGATTTCTGGCTTTCACAGACCTGTAACTTCTTCTTCAAGAGCCTCCTCTGTCCTCCACTCGTTACCTGTATTAATGGCACCTGTTTGAACTTGTTATCAGTATAAAAGACACCTGTCCACAACCTAAAACAGTCACACTCCAAACTCCACTACGGCCAAGACCAAAGAGCTGTCAAAGGACACCAGAAACAAAATTGTAGACCTGCACCAGCCTGGGAAGATTGAATTTGCAATAGGTAAGCAGCTTGGTTTGAAGAAATCAACTGTGGGAGCAATTATTAGGAAATGGAAGACATACAAGACCACTGATAATCTCCCTCGATCTGGGGCTCCACGCAAGATCTCACCCCGTGGGGTCAAAATGATCACAAGAACCGTGAGCAAAAATCCCAGAACCACGCGGGGGGACCTAGTGAATGACCTGCAGAGAGCTGGGACCAAAGTAACAAAGTCTACCATCAGTAACACACTACGTCGCCAGGGACTCAAATCCTGCAGTGCCAGACGTGTCCCCCTGCTTAAGCCAGTACATCCCCAGGCCCGTCTGAAGTTTGCTAGAGAGCATTTGGATGATCCAGAAGAAGATTGGGAGAATGTCATATGGTCAGGTGAAATCAAAATATAACTTTTTGGTAAAACTCAACTCGTCGTGTTTGGAGGACAAAGATTGCTGAGTTGCATCCAAAGAACACCATACCTACTGTGAAGCATGGGGGTGGAAACATCATGCTTTGGGGCTGTTTTTCTGCAAAGGGACCAGGACGACTGATCCGTGTAAAGGAAAGAATGAATGGGGCCATGTATTGTGAGATTTTGAGTGAAAACCTCCTTCCATCAGCAAGGGCATTGAAGATGAAACGTGGCTGGGTCTTTCAGCATGACAATGATCCCAAACACACCGCCCGGGCAACGAAGGAGTGGCTTCGTAAGAAGCATTTCACCCCTCATAGCCTGGTTCCTCTCTAGGTTTCTTCCAAGCTTCTGGCCATTCTAGGGAGTTTTTCCAAGCCACCGTGCTTCTACACCTACATTTCTTGTTGTTTGGGGTTTTAGGCTGGGTTTCTGTACAGCACTTTGTGACATCAGCTGATGTAAGAAGGGCTTTATAAATACATTTGATTGATATAGAAATGGTAGTCTGTCAGGTACTCAGCAGGAATGTCTGATTTCTCTATTTTTAAAAGAAGACCCAGATGGCAAATATAAAGACCCAGTCTATCTAAAAAACTGGAGGCCCCTTACACTTCAATGTTGTGATGCAAAAATACTAGCAAAATGCATAGCACTCAGAATTAAAAAGGGTTTTACCAGGTATTGTTCTGTCACGCCCTGACCTGAGTATTCTTTGTTTTCTTTATATATTTTGGTTAGGCTCAGGGTGTGACATGGGTGATGTATATGTTTTTGGACTGTCTAGGGGTTTTGTAGGTTTATGGGGTTGTTTACCATCTAGGTGTTTATGTATGTCTATGGTTTTTTATTTTATTTTATTTCACCTTTATTTAACCAGGTAGGCTAGTTGAGAACAAGTTCTCATTTGCAACTGCGACCTGGCCAAGATAAAGCATAGCAGTGTGAACAGACAACACAGAGTTACACATGGAGTAAACAATTAACAAGTCAATAACACAGTAGAAAGAAAAAAAGGGGGGAGTCTATATACAATGTGTGCAAAAGGCATGAGGTAGGCGAATAATTACAATTTTGCAGATTAACACTGGAGTGATAAATGATCAGATGGTCATGTACAGGTAGAGATATTGGTGTGCAAAAGAGCAGAAAAGTAAATAAATAAAAACAGTATGGGGATGAGGTAGGTGAAAATGGGTGGGCTATTTACCAATAGACTATGTACAGCTGCAGCGATCGGTTAGCTGCTCAGATAGCTGATGTTTGAAGTTGGTGAGGGAGATAAAAGTCTCCAACTTCAGCTATTTTTGCAATTCGTTCCAGTCACAGGCAGCAGAGTACTGGAACGAAAGGCGGCCGAATGAGGTGTTGGCTTTAGGGATGATCAATGAGATACACCTGCTGGAGCGTGTGCTACGGATGGGTGTTGCCATCGTGACCAGTGAACTGAGATAAGGCGGAGCTTTACCTAGCATGGACTTGTAGATGACCTGGAGCCAGTGGGTCTGGCGACGAATATGTAGCGAGGGCCAGCCGACTAGAGCATACAAGTCGCAGTGGTGGGTGGTATAAGGTGCTTTAGTGACAAAGCGGATGGCACTGTGATAGACTGCATCCAGTTTGCTGAGTAGAGTGTTGGAAGCCATTTTGTAGATGACATCGCCGAAGTAGGTTGCCTAGATTGGTTCTCAATTAGAGGCAGCTGTTTATCGTTGTCTCTGATTGGGAACCATATTTAGGCAGCCATCTTCTTTGGGTATTTTGTGGGTTATTGTCTATGTGATGTTGCATGTTTGCAATCAGTTTTGATAGCGGTCATGTTCATCTTGTTATTTTGTTTGTTTGTTTGTTTGTTTAGTGTACTTCGTGTTTTCCGTCTTTCATAAAAAATATGTATTCACATCACGCTGCACTTTGGTCTCCTCACTACGACGATCGTGACATGTTCATCCTGTTCAGACAGGTTTTTTACACGGACGATACATTGGAGATAATATATTACATTTACATTTAAGTCATTTAGCAGACGCTCTTATCCAGAGCGACTTACAAATTGGTGCGTTCACCTTAAGACATCCAGTGGAACAGCCACTTTACAATAGTGCATCTAAATCTTTTAAGGGGGGGGGGGGGTGAGAAGGATTACTTTATCCTATCCTAGGTATTCCTGAAAGAGGTGGGGTTTCAGGTGTCTCCGGAAGGTGGTGATTGACTCCGCTGTCCTGGCGTCGTGAGGGAGTTTGTTCCACAATTGGGGGGCCAGAGCAGCGAACAGTTTTGACTGGGCTGCGCGGGAACTGTACTTCCTCAGTGGTAGGGAGGCGAGCAGGCCAGAGGTGGATGAACGCAGTGCCCTTGTTTGGGTGTAGGGCCTGATCAGAGCCTGGAGGTACTGAGGTGCCGTTCCCCTCACAGCTCCGTAGGCAAGCACCATGGTCTTGTAGCGGATATATGACAACTACTAGAAATAATAGTAACATAATAAAACGTATAAGAAGCCAGGAATGGTATTTATATTGTATTTTAAAAATGAATTTGATAAAGTAAGACAGATTTTATTTATAAATGCCTGGATTTCTTCAATTTCGGCAATTCTCTTATAAAATGGGTAAAAATAATGTTTAGCAACCCTAGGTGTAAAATAGTAAATAACGGCTACTTCTCAGAGAGATTTGAATTGTCGAAAGGAATTAAACCAGGGTGTCCGCTGTCACCATATCTATTCGTTATGGCCCTCGAAATGCTAGCTATTAAAATCAGATCCAATAACAACATTAGAGGATTAGAAATCCAAGGCTTAATAACAAAGGTGTCCATGTATGCTGATGACTCAAGTTTTATATTAAGTCCGCACGCTAGATCCCTGCAATGTCTCATTGAAGATCTAGATAACTTTTCTGTACTCTCTGTAAAATAATCAAATTATGATAAGTGTACAATATTACATTTTGGATCCTTAAAAAATACAACTTTTACATTACCCAGCAGTTTACCTATAGAATGGGCTGATAGTGAATCAGACATACTCTGTATTCATATCACAAAATATATAAATAAGCTCTCCACAATGAATTTCAATCGAAAACTTGTAAAACGTGCCAATCTATATAATTAATATGAATTGGGTGGGTTGAGATTTTAAATATAAAAGGACTTATCCTCTTGAACCTCTGGGGGCAGTATTTCATTTTTGGATGAAAAACGTTCTCGTTTTAAACAAGATATTTTGTCACGAAAAGATGCTCGACTATGCATATCATTGACAGCTTTGGAAAGGA
Source organism: Oncorhynchus nerka (assembly GCF_034236695.1). Taxonomy (NCBI): domain Eukaryota; kingdom Metazoa; phylum Chordata; class Actinopteri; order Salmoniformes; family Salmonidae; genus Oncorhynchus; species Oncorhynchus nerka. The sequence continues at coordinate 48,743,296 of NC_088398.1, read as the reverse complement.
AACACTCTGACGTTTCCAAAACTGCAAAGATATTGTCTGTGAGTGCCACAGAACTAATGCTACAGGCGAAACCAAGATGAAACTTCAAACAGGAAGTGAGCCAGATTTTTGAGGCGCTGTGTTCCAATGTCTCCTTATATGGCTGTGAATGCGCCAGGAACGAGCCTACACTTTCTGTCGTTTCCCCAATGTGTCTGCAGCATTGTGACGTATTTGTAGGCATATCATTGGAAGATTGACCATAAGAGACTACATTTACCAGGTGTCCGCCTGGTGTCGTCTGTCGAAATTGGTGCGTAATCTCCAGCTGCATGTATTTTTCCATGTGATTCAGAGGAGAAACCAAACTGCCACGAATGACTTATCATCGAATAGATATGTGAAAAACACCTTGAGGATTGATTCTAAACAATGTTTGCCATGTTTCTGTCGATATTATGGAGTTAATTTGGAAAAAAGTTTGGCGTTTTGATGACTGAATTTTCGGGTTTTTTTCTTAGCCAAACGTGATGAACAAAACGGAGCGATTTCTCCTACACAAATAATCTTTTTGGAAAAACTGAACATTTGCTATCTAACTGAGAGTCTCCTCATTGAAAACATCCAAAGTTCTTCAAAGGTAAATTATTTTATTTGAATGCTTTTCTTGTTTTTGTGAAAATGTTGCCTGCTGAATGCTAGGCTTAATGCTATGCTAGCTATCAATACTCTTACACAAATGCTTGTTTAGCTATGGTTGAAAAGCATATTTTGAAAATCTGAGATGACAGTGTTGTTAACAAAAGGCTAAGCTTGAGAGCCAATATATTTATTTCATTTCATTTGCGATTTTCATGAATAGTTAACGTTGCGTTATGGTAATGAGCTTGAGGCTATAATTACACTCCCGGATACGCGTTTTTTTTCTTAGCCAAACGTGATGAACAAAACGGAGCGATTTCTCCTACACATATAATCTTTTTGGAAAAACTGAACATTTGCTATCTAACTGAGAGTCTCCTCATTGAAAACATCCAAAGTTCTTCAAAGGTAAATTATTTTATTTGAATGCTTTTCTTGTTTTTGTGAAAATGTTGCCTGCTGAATGCTAGGCTTAATGCTATGCTAGCTATCAATACTCTTACACAAATGCTTGTTTTGCTATGGTTGAAAAGCATATTTTGAAAATCTGAGATGACAGTGTTGTTAACAAAAGACTAAGCTTGAGAGCCAATATATTTATTTCATTTCATTTGCGATTTTCATGAATAGTTAACGTTGCGTTATGGTAATGAGCTTGAGGCTATAATTACGATCCCGGATACGGGATTGCTCGTCGCAACAGGTTAACCTCTCTCTAAAAGCTTCACTCATTCAAAAGTTTTATTTGATTCCTAAATGGTTGTCAAGTAGATACACTAAGAAAAGTTCATCCATTGTTTAAAATGTGCCTTTTTGCATGTGTGCAGATTGCCATGTCTCATTTTTGATTAATTGAAAATAGTATCTCTCTTTTTCAAACAAGCATTGAAGAGCTGGCTACAATTTCAATTTCATCCCCCTGAAAAGATAGAACAAATATTGCAACTAATATTATGGCTGAACTCAAATATGTTGGTTGATAAAATGCCTGTATTTATTGGAAAGATGTTTGAAAGGGGTATTTTTGTCTTAACCTCATAGTCCGCCCCCCCCCGCATGCGGTAGCGTAAATACAGCCTCAAGCTCATTACCATAACGCAACGTTAGCGATTTCTAAAAATCGCAAATGAAATGAAATAAATATGCCTGTTCTCAAGCTTATCCTTTTCTTAACAATCCTGTCGTCTCAGATTTTCAAAATATGCTTTAGAACCAGAGAAAATCACTAATTTGTGTAAGAGTGGTGATAGTTAGCTTAGCATTAGCGTTAGCATTTAGCACGCAACATATTCACAAAAACCAGCCAAGGAATCAAGTAAAATAATTTACCTTTGAAGAACTTCAGATGTTTCAATGAGGAGACTCTCAGTTACATAGCAGATGTCCAGTTTTTCCTGAAAGATTCTTGTGTAGGACACATCGTTCCGTTTGTTACTATGCATTTGGCTACCGAAACTAACCGAAAATTCAGTCACCTACATGTCGAACTTTTTCCGAATTAACTCCATAATATCGACTGAAACATGGAAAACGTTGTTTGAATCAATCCTGAAGGTGGTTTGTCATATTTCTCTCCATTGAAAGCACCGTCCTTGTAGCCTGGTTTGTTCTGAGATTTGAATGGAAAAATACCGGGACCTGACTTTTGCGCACCAATTGCCACACAGACACCAAGGGGGACACTTGGCAATTGTAGTCTCTTATGGTCAATCTTCCAATGATATGCCTACAAATACGTCACAATGCTGCAAAGACCTTGGGGAAACAAGAGAAAGAGTCCGTTCATTCCTGTCGCATTCACAGCCATATAAGGCGATCATGGAAAACGTAGCCTCAGAAATCCTGTGCATTTCCTGGTCGGTCATACATCTTGGTTTTGCCCGAAGCATTTGTTCTAAGGGACTCACAGTGAAAATCTTTGCATTTCTGGAAACGTAAGACTGTCTTCTTTCCAAAACTATCAATTCCAAGCATATTCGAGCATCTTTTCGTGACAAAATATTGCGCTTAAAACGGGCACGTCTTTTTATCCAAAAATGAAATACTGCCCCTAGAGTCTTAACAGGTTAAATGATATTGTACATTGGAATGGTAGAGTTATGTCCTTCATGTAGTTATCAGAATTGTACAGAAAGGTCTGTTCAATCCAAGAGTACAACCAATTGATTACAGCGTTACCCCAAAAATGGAGGAGGCAGGTGGCAGCGGGAGGAGGTAGGGAACTGGCAGCGGGAGGAGGTAGGGAACTGGTCTGTCTGCCCAATATAAAGGATCAAAACTGGCGGAGGAATAAAAATAGCATGAATAGGAAAGCATGGTGTAATCGTGCCAGGCATGCACACAAACATATACAGTTGGCATTGCTGTTATGATTTTAGCTGTCCTTGATGTCATTTGTTTTAAATTAATTTTTTTGCATTGTTGTTTTCGGTTTTCCTCTGTCTTTTACTTTTTTCTCTTTAGTTCATTCTCTTGGTTGTATAGCATTGGGGGGTTCTTGGGGGTGGGGAATGGAATAAATTGTATTTTTCATTTTTCTTCCTGGGGGGACTGTGGGAGGGGTCTTGCATGGTTGAAGGACAGCTATTGGGGAACTGTGGGGAGATCTTGGAGGGTTCGGGTTCACGGTTTTTTGGCCTGGTGGTAGATTGGTCAACATGCCCTTGATCAGGGCATTGACCCTGGATGCTTCTGTGTAAAGAATAAAAATTAAAAATAGTTGTAAAAAATATTTCCAACCTCCTGATGGGAAAGAGGCGTTGTCATGACTTCAACAGTGTTGCTGTGTTTGAACCATGTTAATTCCTTAGTGATGTTGACACCATAGAACTTGAAGCTATCGACCCGCTCCACTACAGGATGTGGATCGGCCCATGCTCGGCCCTCTGTTTCCTGTAGTTCACAATCAGCTGACATTGAGGGAGAGGTTGATGTCCTGGCACCACACTGCCAGGTAATTAACCTACTCCCAGTATGCTTTTTCATCGTATTCAGTGATCAGGCCTACCATCGTCGTGTTGTCAGCAAACGTAATTATGGTGTTGGAGTCATGCACGGTCACACAGTCGTGGGTGAACCGAGAGTACAGGAGTTGAGTAAGCACCCACCCCTGAGGGGCCCCCGTGTTGAGGTTCAATGTTGCGGATATATATATACTTCCTCCGAAGTCGGTCCCTCTCCTTGTTTGGGCGACGTTCGGCGGTCGACGTCACCGGTCTTCTAGCCATCGTCTATCCACCTTTCATTTTCCATTTGTTTTGTATCGTCTTCCCACACACCTGGTTTCAATTCCATCAATTACATGTTGTGTATTTAACCCTCTGTTCCCCACATGTCCTTGTCCAGTATTGTTTATTGTAAGTGCTTGTGAACGTTATGTCTGGGGTTTTCGTCCCATTGTATATATTGTTTTTGTTAACTGTGATTTTTATCATTAACTGCGCCTGACTTCTCTACCGCCAGTACGCACGCCTTACATTAACCTTTGTCTTGATAAATTTTTATTTGATTTAACTTATTTTACATATACACTGTCAGAGATATATTTTTTAAGCGGCTCATGCCCTAGTTGTTTTATTTCAAACTGACTGTATCAACCCTCCATTGAGCATGTAAAGTGGGGAGTGTTTGTATCTATTTGCCTGGAAGATCACAAGAGGTTAGATAAGGATTTGGGGAATATTACATGATCCTATAATCATGCATTTCATATTATATTTCAATCAACATATTTTAATGTAGGTTACTACATTTCTGAAGATCGGATTGACTTGCAAATCCACATAATTTTAATTGAATATGACAGTCAACTGAACTATTCCAAGGGATGTAAGAAGGGAATAAGGTACATTACAATATATCATTAAGAATGTCTTCCATTTATTAATAAATATACATCTATACAATATACCTGTACAACTGCAACTATACAAATCATAAAGAAGAAAAGGTAAATAAATGACAAATGTTGTAATAAAACAATGAGTAAAATCTCATTGTTAGTGGTTAGTAAAGTTTTTCTATAGAGACATCTGATCATTTCTTGTCTTGAGACAACTTCGTGACTTGAATCTTCGCACAACCATGCATTGATTTGAATGGCAAACTTGTTGGTAAATTCCAGTCACAGGGATGTCTCTAAATGATCTGGGCCAGCACAACTTTTGAAGTGGAACATATACTGTAGTTATCAATCCATCTGATAGCAAAATACTCCCCATAATGCATCATTTAAACATAAATTACAGCATTGTATAATTACAACAAAATACACCTTTCATTTGTTATAGGTTCGAACAGAGGGTGTTTTTACAGTACAGGTGGGTCATGTTCAGATGTGTGATTGATTCCCTTATACAACATTCAAAACACAAGTTAACACTAATGAGTTGAAACCAAGTTGTAAAGGGTTGTTAAAAAAAATGGTTAAAACAATATGAAGAGGCACTCTTACAGAAGGCAGTATAGGCCCCTTGCCACACTGGAATGTTCACAGTTGGCGTCACTTACAGACCTACAGTACGTTCGTATCTTTCACATGTAATTTAGGACGCTCCACAGAACTCTGTGGGAAATCTTGAAGAATTATTGGGGGTTACAAGAATAATGATGTCTTCGGGAATTTGTACACATTCAGTAGGTGTGGCAGGTGACATTCACTTATGTTTCCCTTCCTTCTTTATCTCAGTTCTTACTTCTGCTGGTTGAGAAATGCTTCACAATCACACCTGCATATTCACTCCTTATTGTTTAACAGTTCCACCAACCACATAATACACTTACAGCCCTAAAGATTGGCTAAACTCGCTGTCCACTACCTACATGTTTTGTAACAATCAGACATTGGCCCTGGCAGAATCCCTGTGAATGGGTATTGGGCTTGGGCTCTGGGTTCTTTTGTTTGTCCGGAATGTTGTCCATGATTCTGCAGCAACATCTCCACTTCCAAATCCACTAACAGAGAAGAGGCCTTCCCTGATGACCAAGGGTACTGGAACACTGGTGTTCAGATGTAGTACTCCCTGTTGTCCCTGAGGGTGGAGCTGTGGTGGAGGTGGAGCTCTGTTCGGTAGGCTGATTCTGCCTGGTAGGCTGCTTCTCTCCGGTAGGCTGTTTCAAGGTTGTGTCGGTGCTCCTTCTCCTTGATGCTGGCATCTCTCTGGGCTTCCCGGTGTTGGTACAGGAAACGGGTCATCACCGCCACCACACACAGAGTGATGAAGACCACCGCAGACACTACTCCTGTGGGGGAGAAATAGCAGTCATCTTTAGTGGATCCTCTATTAGGATACTTGTTTTTCTATGTCTATATTATATCTATTAAGTCATTTCTCTCTCTCTGCATTGTTGGGAAGGCCCCGTAAGCATTTCCACTGTTGTTCTACACCTGTTGATTACGAAGCATGTGAAAAATAACATTTGACTTGATGGCAATTTGGCTGTTTAGGCTAAGCAAAATGACCTTCCATATCTTTTAAACTTCAGTGGCACAGATAATTGTTTGAACTTAAAATCCCTTGACAAAAATGTCTCTCACTAGGAATTTACTCAGGAATATATATATATATATATATATATATTTAGATCAGTCAATCCATTAACTCCATGGCATACAATCATATCTGACTGAAAGTCAATTTACAAGACCTTTTACTTTACAGTTCAAATAACATCGCTTCTGGGTAATTACTTTGGAAGTCTCTCCTGTGCTGGAAATGCCTTAAACTGTGGCATGTTATCCTATCTTGACAGACACACATTATTCAGAGAAAACGTCTGATGAGAGAGGCAGAGATCGCTGGGGCTCATTTCACATCACACTGACTTTGGCAATTGAGCACTTTAACAACTCTGAATTGGAAAACTCACCTCCAATTACCACTGAGTTGTTTTTTGAAGCCTTCCTTAATGGCCCCTTGCCTCTGCTGACTGTCTCTGAATGATCTACCGGAGGAGGGAAGAGAGAGCAGTGAGGAATGGATTAGATTATTGATCTGTCATTTATATGACCGAAGGATATAGATGAAAAACAAACATAAAAGGAAAAGCAACATTCACTTGGGTACCATCATTGTGACAATGTAAGAATCTGACAGACTGAAAACTCTATCCTTGTGTTGACAAGATTGAAATGTTAAAGTAACTGTGTCCGGTGAAAATCACACTTTTGAAGGCTGATAACTTTACACAAATAATGTTGACTCTTCCTATACTCACACATGTGGCCAAAGCATAAATAAGACCAAAAATTATTGAAAAAAATCCCACCTCAAACTTATCTTAGACTGATAAAAAAATGCTTGCTATTTCCACATTTATCATGACAAAACGCTGGCTCAGTGGCTGAGCTGCCCAATCAGCCTGATTTAGATATGTTTCTCCTTATAATTTCCAACATTTTGGTAAGATATTTGTGAGTCAACTTGTCTATAAGCTCCCGAGCGGCACATCAGTCTAAGGCACTGCATCTCAGTGCAAGAGGCATCACTACAGTCCCTTGTTCGAATCCAGGCTGTTTTACATCCGGCCGTGATTGGGCGGCGCACAATTGGCCCAGCGTCGTCCGGGTTTGGCCGGGGTAGGCCTTCAGAGTAAATAAGAATTTGTTCTTAACTAACTTGCCTAGTTAAATAAAATATATATAATAATAATAATAATATACATGCAGCTTCTATCCTGTCATTATATGTTGCCCTAGAAGAAAAATTAACCCTTGCTCATGAGAATAATGTAATAAATCGATAGAATTAATACTTCTATCTAATTGACATTAGTACCGTTTTCTCGGTCATCTCAGCTTCTTTGGTGGAGATGTTTAGGCACCGGGTGAAAATGCAAAAAAAAATAAAAAATTCCACGGCAACAATTTTCTGTGCAAAATGTCCCAATGACATCGGTTTGACCGGTTGTAAGGAACTAGAAAGTAATACTATCAGCTTTTATGATACTGATAAAGACAATACCTCTACAGATTGTATCTAACTGCACATTCACATTCTCTGAAGATGCTGAAAGAAAGAAATCACATTTCTGCACTGTTCCATTGTCAAAATATTAAGGCTATGTGAGAGGTTACAGACCTACAGTCAGTGTCTAGATTTCAGGTTCCATTTAACCCATCTGAACAGTAGGCTACAATAGGCCTATTTGAGGTCCCTGTCTTGTGACTGTCAAATTTGCATAGGGCCTCATAATCATCACACATAACATAGCCGGCACTGCTATCATCTTTCTGTACCACTTCACCAACTCTTTCCCAAACATGAGCTTTCAGGCCCTCCCTTCTCTTTATTTCCAACTCTCCATTTCACAGCTTTTTGCTTCCGTGGATCAAAGTTAACTTTTTCTGACTGTTCCTAAATGTATTTGGCGATTGGCGTATAGGCTATTTCTCACACATAGTCAGGCTCTGAAGCTTAGGCTTACGCACTAATGCCAGATAGCCTAAAATAATGAAAGAAAACCCTCAATGTAGCCTATAGACATAAATTGCACAATAAATATACATTTATGGATTTTTGAAGGTATTGCCCCCCCCCCCCCCCCCCCCCACCCGCCTTTCATCCACACAATAATTCATGACCCTAAACCCGCCTGCCCCGCGGATATAATCAAGGGGACTGCGGGTTACTAGTGAACCCGCGCATCACTAACACCCACACCATTCTGTTATTGGGGTAGGCCCACACCATTCTGTTATTGGGGTAGGCCCACACCATTCAAACACAGAAAAGCAGCTTTTTAACATACTGTACTTAATTACAATTTTTGTGAAGAAAACATTTGGAAGGAAAAACCATTTCACTCATATTGTAATGAATTATAGCTCATATTTCATAAAAATCTGGAAACACTGGACAGTTACTTTAAATGACATTTTCCATAGTTAAAACTCTACAAGTTAAATACAGCTAATCTTTGTACCCCACGTCTTCCAAAATGGCAGAAATACATTACATTTTGAATACATCACACAATACCTGATTGAGAGTGCAATATTGTCAAGTCAGCCAACGTCCCACAGTTAGACTCCACCAAGTGACCCCGGACAGTGACCAATGAGCTGCCACGATTTAGTAGCACTGCCTTCAGTGGAGCCATGTGATTAAACTGGACTGATGACAGACAGCCAATGAAGCCCTTAGATCCTGCCCGCATCACTTCCTCATCCACAGCATCCACTCCTGTAAACAATAAGTAAGGTACTCACTTATTTGTCGATTCATCTGGATGTTCATAAAACATTCAAACATCCACGACTGTCACCATTACAACAGCATCCAACTTTGAATAATAAGTAATATAATATATGCCATTTAACAGACACTTCTATCAAAAGTGACGTACAGTCATGCATGCAAACATTTGACTAATGAGCATGTTGTATAGTATCCCTTATAACAATATCTCTTTGTCAATGTGAGATATGACCCATTGAGCAGGCTCTCTTGAGACTGTATGAAAATTGTCCCTGCTTGTCGTGTTCAACGGGAGAGTCTGTAATTGCATAGGAAATGTATGCAAATGCAATTAGAGCTCCACCATACGTTTATTTAAAGATTCCTCGTCATTTGCAGGAAAGTAATCAATAACGACTGCCACATATGCAGCTAGCATCATGGCTGCTTAAAGCACTTGAATATCACTCATCAGCAATAGGAGAGCTGAGATGCAATTTACGGTTTTGATTTGTGTTAAGGACAAGAGTAGATGGGAATTTAAGATACAACAGAGATGGGAGTGTGCCTGTCATTCCATTACAGATGTACTATTGTCTTCTTCCTATACAGTACTTTCTATAGTTAAACCATGGAGCTAATCAGACTGGGTGAACATTCAACAGCATCTTCCCTTTAAAATAATATTCTAATCTATAATTACCAGCATACTTCTCATGGGGGACACATTTATTGTAGAGGAAGTAGTTGGCCCAAAGAAGTTGTACAATGATCATCGCCACAATGGTCTATCATTGATTTTTGTTTGTGGCGCTGCAGCATTCATTTTGACTTAATAGATCCCTGGGAGACATAACCCAGCCAAGAAGGTAAATGTCTTTCTTTTGGTCCTTTGGAGAACAAGTGGATGCTGTTGTGCTGTGCTGAAGTCATATGAATACAATGTGGCTGAGAGTGAGAAACAGCATACCTTAGAGGGAATGTTATGTCCTATATAGTAAAAGCCCCGATTTGGCATACATAAAGGAGATTTGATTTTGTCTGTTTAACTCTACTCTCATGATTTTTCTTGAGTTTGATGAAAAAGTTGGAAATACAGCAATTACCATTAGAATGATTAAGGCTTACAGGCCTATGTTGAATCGTTTTTTGTTGACCGGCTCTAAATATCTTATACATTGCCAATGACCAATGTCCAAAAAATAATGTTACTCCTAAAATCTCTATATAAAATGTATTCATCCGTGGGGATCTGTGGTACCTTAATGATAAGATGAATACATTTGTTTTGAAATGCAAATTGTGTTGTCAATTAGCATAGATTTGCTAGTTCCCCAAGCTATTGAGAATCTTTGTTAGACAAATTAGGCTTGATTTACATAAGAGTTCCATTTAGCTTCTGACTAATGCTCAAAGTGATAAGCTTGAGTGCAATACTCCCAAGATTTGCCGTGCGTGCAACATGTGAGACTGATTATTAGACAGATACAATGTCTTGGTGGGGTGATGATGAGAGTGGCTCACACCCCTCCCCATCTGTTCGTCAGTTCTACAGCAGATGCGAGAAGTGATTAAGATATTTGACCAAATCTCATTTGTAGAATGCCTATATCACATGTGATATCACTGACATGTCTCTTCTATCTCTTCCAGCTTACAAGCTTTGCTTTTATTGCAGACGGATTCTTCTAATCCCTGCCATCATGTCCTAGGCTGTTAATTTCCTCCATGTAGAACAAAAAAAACATTGACAGTAGCACCCAGTCATGTTGTCATTTCAAACCACATTGACCAACAGGTCCTCATTTCTATGGTGGGCTCACCTGTGACTTTCCCCAAAGTCAGCGATTTGATGGAGATTAACTCTGCGTCTGATGACAGGCTGTACTTTAGGTTCATGTCCTTGTCAATCTAGTGGAGTGGGAGAGGGAAAAAGGACAAGGAGGCGTGAAGAACACATTCAACCACATACAGTATACTTGGTTAATCCAACACATTGGCTAGTGTTAGCTACCGTAAAAACATTTTTCCCAACAAGGTTTTTGCTCATGGTGACCAAGTACAGTGTAGTTCCTCTCTCTGCTCACGTCATCTTTTTATATAGCCCCAACTGTTTGAATACAACTTGTACACATCCTCTCTACTCCCCTGCTCCTCACTCTGTTCACTCCCCTGCTCCTCACTCTGTTCACTCCCCTGCTCCTCACTCCCCTGTGCCTCACTCTCTTCACTCCCCTGCTCCTCACTCTCTTCACTCCCCTGCTCCTCACTCTCTTCACTCCCCTGCTCCTCACTCTCTTCACTCCCCTGCTCCTCACTCTCTTCACTCCCCTGCTCCTCACTCTCTTCACTCCCCTGCTCCTCACTCTCTTCACTCCCCTGCTCCTCACTCTCTTCACTCCCCTGCTCCTCACTCTCTTCACTCCCCTGCTCCTCACTCTCTTCACTCCCCTGCTCCTCACTCTGTTCACTCCCCTGCTCCTCACTCTCTTCACTCCCCTGCTCCTCACTCTCTTCACTCCCCTGCTCCTCACTCTCTTCACTCCCCTGCTCCTCACTCTCTTCACTCCCCTGCTCCTCACTCTGTTCACTCCCCTGCTCCTCACTCTCTTCACTCCCCTGCTCCTCACTCCCCTGTTCCTCACTCTCTTCACTCCCCTGCTCCTCAATCTCTTCACTCCCCTGCTCCTCACTCTGTTCACTCCCCTGCTCCTCAATCTCTTCACTCCCCTGTTCCTCACTCTGTTCACTCCCCTGCTCCTCACTCTGTTCACTCCCCTACTCCTCACTCTGTTCACTCCCCTGCTCATCACTCTGTTCACTCCCCTGCTCATCACTCTGTTCACTCCCCTGCTCCTCACTCTGTTCACTCCCCTGCTCCCCACTCTCTTCACTCCCCTGCTCCTCACTCTCTTCACTCCCCTGCTCCTCACTCTCTTCACTCCCCTGCTCCTCACTCTGTTCACTCCCCTGCTCCCCACTCTCTTCACTCCCCTGCTCCTCACTCTCTTCACTCCCCTGCATCTACATTTCCCTTTGACTCATGCAAATATTAACATCCCATATGTTTATACATCCCCTTCTTTCACCTGTAGGTAGACATCTTTCCCCTGACGGTGGATTCTGATACGGTGGAGGCGTCTATCTGCCAGGCTGCTGGGGCTGGGGCTGAACACATCTGGCTTCCTGTCCACATGGATACTGTACCAGATCTGGAGACTCCCTGTTGATCACAACACAAACTGGGTTAAACTGTCAATTCAGTGGTAAGAATCCTACCTTGATAATCCTATTTATTGTCGTGAAAAATGAGTAGAGGGGTCCATACCGTTGCGTGCCAGGATGACTGCTATGTACTGCTGGCTGAAGGTGTTGACAGTGAGCAGCATGGCAGGGCTTTGTGTGGTCATGAAGCTGAAAGCTATGTTCTCTCTGGCCCTGCTGCTCTCTCTGTAGTCACTGGAGGTCTTGGAGCTCCTGTTCTGCATCACAGAGAAAGGCTCCTGGAAGGTGTAGGTTACTGACGATTCTCTGTCAAATGAAACAGACACCTCTGCATGGACACAGAGAGAGAAGATGGGTTAGGTACTGCATTATATCATGGTGATAGTCCAGCACAATGTGGTCACCTTTTACTTGAGGATAGCCTCAGCCCCAGGGCCAGCAGCATTTATAATATCTGCCGTTCGGTTAATATGAAATAAGTCCCCCCCCCCCCCACTCCATGGAAGTGGGAATGAATCAAAGTGGGACTACTGTAATTCAGACCAGTGGAATATTTCAGGCGGGTCTGCTCCATGATAATGGAGGCATAGATTAGTGTGAATGTGAGAGCCGGATCCTCTCAGACAGACCAGAGACAGCAGAGCAGTCATCTCATCCTCTCCGTCTTTGATCTATTTTCCAATCTGCACTCTGAATGCCACTGATCTCAGCACCTCTACTCCAAAACTTCAAGAGCAAGTGAACATCATCAGGACTGAAGCAGCCTAAGATCTTTGCTGTAGTTGAATATTTCACTAGAAAACACAAAAAAATGTAATGTTTTCACCTCTGTCCAATCAAAAACGCATATTTTTGACCAATGGGTAAAATTATACAGTATGTTTAATTGTATGGATACTCCTCGACAGAAACCAATGGTCCAAACCTTGTGTTTCTATCATAACCCGTTAAAGCGTTTTTGGAGTTTTTACCGTTGTAGGACGGCCAAGATTAGAATGCCTAAATCAATGGATCCCATGTGGTAAAACATCTGGAAAATACCATTGAGTCAGCTAGACTGGATGCTGTGAGAGAATTAAGGCAAACTTACAGGCTCACCATTGAACTCGTCATCTTTCTTCTCGAAACCGGAGGACATAAAACAATATAGAGACAAGACAGATATCGAATTTGAGACATGACATTTCCTATTTTAGTGTACACTTTTCATATTAATGCGAAATTCCTGTTTAAAAAATATATATTTCTCAGAAAAACAAGCATATCTCTCCTGTCATGTTAATGTTGCTTTTTGTGACCCGCGATAACAACTTTGCAGAAGACCACCACAACATGTAAAATCTTCAAAAGTCGCTGGGAGAAGTGGCACTACTCTGTCAACAGACCTCGGTGCTTATTATTGGAAGTATTAGCTTACGATTCATAACATGAAGAATCATATTTGTCTTGGTACTCTGAGCGATGTTAGATTTCTGTTAATGTAACACAATATTTTGCAACAGATGGCTGTTGTGACATCTTACAGCTCTATGCTAATCAACTTCCCCTGATTGCAGCCGATTGCACTTCACTAGGGAACTTTTACACCCACGTGTTAAAAATGATACTTTACAAACAGTGCATGTTTTGTGTGTATACTTGAAGTTACATGTTGCATGTTAGAATCATAGATTCGGTGTCCAAACAGCATCAGAATGATTAGATGAAAGTACGTTACAGCTAAATTAACCCCAAGGCTTAATCTCTATGATGAAGTCACTATAAGATTCACACCTTCCTTGCAGGAGGGTCCTCCGTAAGCAGACTGGGAGCAGTCACAGACGTAGCCGCTGTTCTTCTCGATGCACCTCCCTCTGTTGTGGCAGAGACTGCTGGAGCCGCTGCAGTGGCCGGGGCAGCCTGCACTTACGCCCGGGGTCATTTTAGCCCGCTCCTCCAGGTTAAAGGTCACACTGTTTATAGTCAGAGTTCTGATGCATCCCAGGAAGCCACTCTGCCTGGCCGCTGTTCCCCCTGGAGGAGGGACCACAGGTAATAACAAATTAATATGGCATTTTTGTGTTCTAATATGTACAACCAGCTGACTGGTGTGTTTACGGACATATTCAATCAATCCCTATCCCAGTCTGCTGTTCCCACATGCTTCAAGAGGGCCACCATTGTTTCTGTTCCTAAGAAAGCTAAGGTAACTGGCACTCACCTCCATCATCATGAAGTGCTTTGAGAGACTAGTCAAGAATCATATCACCTCCACCCTACCCGACACCCTAGACCCACTACAATTTGCTTACCACCCCAATAGGTCCACAGACGATGCAATCGCAATCACACTGCACACTGCCCTAACCCATCTGGACAAGAGGGAATACCTATGTAAGAATTCTGTTCATCGACTACAGCTCAGCATTTAACACCATGGTACCCTCCAAACTCGTCATAAAGCATGAGACCCTGGGTCTCAACCTCGCCCTGTTTAACTGGGTCCTGGACTTTCTGACAGGCCGCCCCCAGGTGGTGAGGGTAGGAAACAACATCTCCACCCCGCTGATCCTCAACACTGGGGCCCTACAAGGGTGCGTTCTCAGCCCTCCCCTGTACTCCCTTTTCACCCACGACCGCGTGGCCATGCACGCCTCCAACTCAGTTTGCAGTTTGAGATGAAACTACAGTGGTAGGCTTGATTACCAACAACAACGAGACGACCTACAGGGAGGAGGTGAGGGCCCTCGGAGTGTGGTGTCGGGAAAACAACCTCACACTCAACGTCAACAAAACAAAGGAGATGATTGTGAACTTCAAGAAACAGCAGAGGGAGCACCCCCCTTCCACATCAACGGGACAGTAGTGGAGAAGGTGGAAAGTTTTAAGTTCCTCGGCATACACATCACGGACAAACTGAAATGGTCCACCCACACAGACAGCGTGGTGAAGAAGGCGCAACAGCGAGGCTGAAGAAATTTGGCTTGCCACCAAAAACACTCACAAACTTTTACAGATGCACAATCGAGAGCATCCTGTTGGGCTGTATCACCGCCTGGTATAGCAACTGCTCAGCCCACAACCGCAAGGCTCTCCAGAGGGTAGTGAGGTCTGCCCAATGCATCACTGGGGGCAAACTACCTGCCCTCCAAGACACCTACACCACCCAATGTCACAGGAAGGCCAAAAAGATCATCAAGGACAACAACCACATGAGCCACTGCCTGTTCACCCCGCTATCATCCAGAAGGCGAGGTAAGTACAGGTGCATCAAAGTTGGGACCGAGAGACTGAAAAACAGCTTCTATCTCAAGGCCATCAGACTGTTAAACAGCCATCACTAATATTGAGTGGCTGCTGCAAACATACTGACTCAAATCTCTAGCCACTTTAATAATTAAAAATTGGATGTAATAAATGTATCACTAGTCACTTTAAACAATGCCACTTTATATAATGTTTACATACCCTACATTACTCATCTCATATGTATATACTGTACTCTATACCATCTACTGCATCTTGCCTATGCCGTTCAGGCCATCGCTCATCCATATATTTATATGTACATATTCTTATTCCTTCCTTTACTCTTGTGAGTATAAGGTAGTTGTTGTGAAATTGTTAGAATACTTGTTAGATATTACTGCATGGTCGGAACTAGATGCACAAGCATTTCGCTACACTCGCATTAACATCTGCTATCCATGTGTATGTGACCAATACAATTGATTTGATTTGATTTATAACTGCTCTATGTACATATTAATCCACAGAAGGGCTGTTCACCCTATCCCTACCCACAAACAGCTGGCTGTTGAGCCGGAGGCGGAGGTGTCTGTCAGACGGGGCTTCCAGGAAGCGCAGGGGCAGCTGGTCCACGTGTAGAGAAGCCTCCTTCACGCTGCGCTCCGCTCTCAGATAGTGCCACTGCCTGTCATTCAGGGGCACGTGGGACTTAACGGCCAAGACCACTGGCCCGTTTCCCACATCAAAGGAGAACGTCACCACAGAGGGAGCTGAGAAAACAAATTGGGACACAAGCTAACAGTCAGTCAGGTTAGCATTGAATCTGAGACTCCTCTTTTATATGATACACAATTTCGTTTTATGTCGATGGCATGCAATGTGATGTATTGAGACTTGGAAGGCTTTGATGACCTGTATGGTTTTATGTAGGGCAGTGTTGACAGCTTGTCAATATTTGTAAATGCGCCTCACATTTCAGACACTGCAGTTTTTTCAGTGCTGCAAATGTCCTGTGAGAGAATGGACTCTTACAAAAGACCTAAAGAGAAGCTTTTTTCAGATGCATTTTGAGCCCAACAACTAAGTTGTCCTCCTCTTTATTCATTTTAGTACATTCACAATGCAGTTTGACCATTATTTTCTTCAGCAGTTATTTCTATATTCAGTGAGGATATTTAGATTTTATGGTTACCGCAGCAAGTGCTATTATAGGTTAATTTGACAGCTTGATATTAGAGCACTGTGTGTGTCATTAGGATTACATTATGCAGTGCAGGTCAGATCAGGAGTGACATGTTTCAACTGCATGTCAAATGTAGGCTACTGTAGCTGGGAAGTGCTTTCATCAGAAAATATAATCTTGATGATTTCACACTGCTGGTCTCCTCCAAATGGATTTTGTGTGTGTGTGTGTGTGTGTGTGTGTGTGTGTGTGTGTGTGTGTGTGTGGGGCCTACAGACTCACAGCTGAGCTCTAGCCTGATGAAGTGCTTGAGGCCCAGGTTCTCCAGAAAGACTCCTGATGGGACGCTGGTCTTGAAGTAGAAGGAGATGTCAGCACTGAGCTCTGCCTGGAGGGTCGGGAAGTGCAGGTATGATGACTCCTGGTAGAAGGACGCCGCATTCCACACAGACTCTAGAAAACAGGAAACAGTCATTTCTTCTTAGAGGAAAGTCTTGACTCACATAATAAGGATACAGAGATGAGTGAAAAAGGGTTTATGTCTTGGAACTAAGTGGAGCGTTTGAACATACTCAATATTTAATCATTGGCCTGGAAAAGGATGCCCAAAAGGATGCCCTTACAAAACAGGAGAGTTCACCTACTGTCACCATAACAACGCAGTGGGCCGATTCTGTAGAGTGCCTCAGAGCCTGTTCTGTTGGTGTCTCCAATCACGATCTCACTCACTGGTAAGTGCTCTTTGTAGGAGAGGACTCCTGTGTCATTAGCCCTGCAATACAGAGAGAGAGAGAAGCCTCTTCATTTCACAACAGATAAACTAATCCATTCCTCAGTCAGCATTGCCTGGAACTTTAGAGTAAACACTATAAAGATGGGGTGATCTATCAAGGTGTGGGACGGGTGCCTCAGGAGATATGCAAATGAGGTTCCCCAAATGCAAAATTGCACAGGGACACACTGGATGAGAATAAATGTAGACAACGTAATTCAAGTTAAAGATAAAGTATGTAATAAAGGATATCATGATAAGATCGGCAGTTGAAGCCTAATATGTTTTTGATAGTAATTTACACCTTCATATAGTCATTTTTGCATTTCAGCTGTTGAATTGTGATAGAAATATCCCTGTATTCAAAGTTTTATATAAATATATATTTTTTTAGATAATAATGGTCACTAGACAAACCCAAAGGCCTGTCGAGCATATTCATTAATGAACAGCCCAGAGATACACGAGACATATTTGCATTGTTACCATGAGTCTGTGTCGGCATCGCAGTTGCAGAAGTAGTTCATGTCCATGCAGTTTTCCTCCAGGCTGCAGGAGCACTGCTGAACCCCCGGCAGGAAGCCTCCCCAGTAAGTCCGTCTCTCTCCACCCTGGTCCACCCACCAGGACAATGGGGTACCATCTACAGCAGAGCACAACATAATTCATACAAAAAGAAGCAATTATAGCAATGCAGTAAATGAAAAATACATATAAATATAGGAAATATGCAACTAAGAGAAACAGCTTTACAGTAGCTAGTTATACAGTTAGTTCAAAAGCATAACTACTGGATCAGATAGACTAGCCAGATGCTTAGACAAATTGCCAACATTTTAGCAATGAAATCCTTGGAATACACAATCTCATCCGTATTCAAATATTCCAATACCCTGCTGGTCAGTGAGACTCGGACAAATCCTATTAGAGACTAGCTAATAATCCAGGGGTTATCTCTGCAGTATGGCTATCTGCACAGTGACTGTGATTAGAGCCATTGGCATCTGTTGGCATCCCATGGCATTGTGTCAATGAACCCTCAGTGATGCCAGTCAGACAGGCAGGGCTCATTTCCTGGAGCATCTGTAAGTGGCCCTGCTACAGCCATCCGTCAGACAATATGACTCTGCATTAGAGACACTGCAGGCCTGTAGAGAGCAGCCCCTCAGCTCTCAGCAGAGCTATAGGCTACTATCAACACATCTGCATTGTGCATTGCGGATTCGTGATGTTGCATGCTAAACCTGCATACATTATATACACCCTCTCATTGAACTTAATCTGCAAGAGGTCTTGAAATAAACTGCAGTACAATATTGACAGTAACAGTGTCTCTTATGGCACAAGTGTTGGTTGCTTATTTAGTCAGAATAGGTCCCAGTGTTGGGCAAGCATTTGAAAGCATATCAATACTAGACAAATTAGTTGTTGTTTATTGTTTTGTTCTTGTGGTCATGACAAAGAATGTGCAAATGTGAATCCTTAGTATTCAAACTGCACGTTGACTGATAATGAAACGGTAATATGAAAAGAGAAGACGAGTTAAAATGACATTGTCATCGTGGATGGTAATTGGTATTTTCTTGTCATATTACAAGCTGCAGCTGTTGTCTGTGCCGAACACTACAGCCACATAATGAAACAAATGAAAATGACAATTAAACAAATTAATAACAATAATCAAACATATTCAACTAAAGGGAACCATATTCCATGAATGAGTGTAGGTTACGCATGCATGACGTTGTGGTGTCTGAGTTCACAAAAAGCCGGATTTACATAATCCATGGGCCAACTTGGTCTAATAATAAACAATTAGTGAATTGCTATTCATTGAACAGCTGAGAGACATGGTGTGTATGACAGAGGGGCTGAACATCATTCATCTTCTATAGAGTATATCTGTGTTCAAGCAGCAGAAACAACCTATTGATGTTACATCTGACACTGTTCATATATAGCCCATACAATAACTTTTTTATTTTCTCTTTTGGATCCACTGTGATAATGAACTTGTTTGTTTGCACGCACATGACAGCCGGGGAATCAGGGAATTCAGCACTTCATGAATGTTTCATGATTTAGACGCAAATGTGGGATGTCTGGGAGACCGTTTGCTCCCAAAGCAATTGAAGATGAATGCTCAGAGACATGCTCGGCGGTAGCCTTTGAAGTTATTGCAAGATAACGGGAGAAATGGTTGAAGATGTACTGTATATTCACACGCTCAGGTCAGAGTCAGGTTCATTCTCAGAATACTAACCATTTATATTAGGAAAAAGGTCTGTCTGGGACCATGTCTAAGTTTGACGTCATAGGATGAACAGGGTGCTATCCCAACTCACCTCTAGTGTTGAAGAGGCGGGATTTCCTGCAGCCGTACATCACTTCCTGTCGACACTGCACTGACCCCGCCACAAGGGCCATCAGTTGTTCAGGTGAGGCGCTGTAGTTGAACTTCATAATGTAGGGCTTTTGGAGAGTAGAACCCTGGACCCTGACTGGATCTGTGCTGTTGTGGGTCACCACAGTCCACACCTTGTCTTCTACAAACAACATGGAACAAAACAAACCTTAAGACATTTTGACGTGTAACTTGCTGTACGGGCCTGAATACTCTCCGAATGCACTGTAATTCGCACTCTGGATGGCACTTTTAAGTGAATTTTCTGCTGTATGCTAACACCCTTATATAAAATCCCGATCTTCAATGCAAACACTTTTGTAATTGATTTATGATTTATTTGAAAAGGGAAATGTATCAATCAAAGCTGACGCATTTAATGTGTTGAAACATCATAATTATATTGAAAAAAATCCACCTTGCATTGATTAAGGCTCAAAATGTTATGGCCCCCCTAAACTGGATCTGTGCTCCACCTTGGTCACCCCATTCAACATTTTATGGACACGCTACTGCAGTAATCCACAGATTTCCTGTGGGCTCTCTAACCAAGGGTTAATAGCTTGTGAGATTAATTGAGGTGAGGACTCCAATTCATTTCCATCCCCCCATTTGATGTATTATGGGGAATTCGGTGTTTACCTTGCCTGAGAGGAAATCCTATTCCACTTTGTGATTATTCACATCCCAGTTTGTCAAGCTGAGAGTTATTTACATCTCTAATGGATTCTTTAATTGAGGTCAACCTGAGGCAGCTCCATGTAAAATGATTAGGATTTGTGGCATAATAAAAGGAAAATATATTGTGATCCTGAGCCAGACTATCAACAGTCAGCAGCAGCCAGCCACCTCCGTAATGACTTAAATGTTGCATTAACCTCCGGAAAGGTCAGAGCTGTAAGCTCATGACAGCAAGGTGATGGATATTGTCTTGTGTGCCAGCATCCTGGCATCGAGCTCTAATTCCTTTACTCTTGTCTGTGAAAAGTCTGAGCCCTGAAGGTGAAGACATGACACAGACTTGAATCAGAGCTCTCATTCCTTTACTCTTGTCTGTGAAAAGTCTGAGCCCTGAAGGTGAAGACATGACACAGACTTGAATCAGAGCTCTCATTCCTTTACTCTTGTCTGTGAAAAGTCTGAGCCCTGAAGGTGAAGACATGACACAGACTTGAATCAGAGCTCTCATTCCTTTACTCTTGTCTGTGAAAAGTCTGAGCCCTGAAGGTGAAGACATGACACAGACTTGAATCAGAGCTCTCATTCCTTTACTCTTGTCTGTGAAAAGTCTGAGCCCTGAAGGTGAAGACATGACACAGACTTGAATCAGAGCTCTGGTATTTTTTTAATGTGCGTTCACTTTTGCGATTGTGTCATTTTGCACAAATAATGTATTATTTACAGCAGACATTTTGACAAATCTGTATTTGGAGCTATCATTGTAACCAGGGGCTGGTTCCATATCAAGTAACCCTAATGATTTTCCACTTGATAGCTTGGCTGTCAGTCATCAGTTGTGCTGTGGGCCAATGCAATGTGTCTGTAAGTGACTGAATCAGATCTTGTTTACTCTGCCTCTCCTCTGCCACGACCTCAGAGGTCTTGCGCGTTTCAGGGGAGTGCAGAGAGGTGACGACTGGGCGGTGTGCCCCCAGTGGCAGTTTACCTGTCATGTTGCAGTAGACCTGTGTCGGCCCCAGAGGTCCACTGCCGTCTGGATCAACAGAGAAGAAGCCTGAGGAGCTGCCAGTCAGCCTGTAGGCCTCACATGATGCCTCATAGATGGCTACAGACAAACACAGATATACTGTACATAATGCTCTAAAATGGCTGACAGAAATCTCAGTGAGGAAGTTAACTAATTTAATGGGTAGCATGTACATTATTGCACAGTGGCTGGTAAACATTTAGCAATAGCACTGAGTGATCAAGCTCTAAAACACAAAGACACGCACCTTCACAAAATATTCATATAATATGTGGTATATTAATATACATAAGTGACATACTTCATACAATTTGACCTTTTAATACTAATGTTGTAGCCTCCCCTACTTTTCCCCATATTGCATATTTTAAATTGGACACATATGCATAACTTACTGTAGAAAAGGTAGCAAGCTAGACACCATTATGCATATAAAGACGATGTTCAAAGTAAGTGGCCACATTTTCATTCATGTGGTGCATATTCATGTCAAGGTACACTCCAACATGCAAGGACAACTGCATCCGCTGGCAAGTAAACAAGAAATCAGTATTCAGGAGCAGAGGGTTCTCGCACAAGGATTCTGAGCGCGCTCAGTGGTGAATATCAAAGGGGAGTCTGTGCATGTCTGGAGACGACAGATGAGAGGTGAAACTTCCATATTTTAAACTGAGGCTCTTGACATATAGCGAACAGGGTTTACCAGATTCCCAGGTAGCTATGCCAGGCAGAATACCAGGGGATTGATTACTATAAGGTCACTCTGGTATTGAACCATTGATGTTGTTACCAACCCTTTTGAATTGCACTTTACAATGATGGAACCACAGGGATAACTGTTCTATGTGATTGTGAGATTGTGTGCTGCATTTAAATACATTATATATCCTGGCTTGGGTTGGATTGTGCAGTATCATTGAGAACAAGTTTGAGAAACGTGTGGGAAGTGTATAGTATACTGTAGGTATATAAGTTGGAAATCTAGATAACTCACAGTTGTGGCATGTGGCTCCAGTGTATCCTGTTCCAGAGCAGTCACAGTAGAAGGTGTTCCAGGACTGGGAACACTGCCCTCCATGTTCACAGAAGTTGGGCAGACATCTGGAGAGACAGCAGCAATATACACTATATATACAAAAGTATGTGGACACCCATTAAAATGAGTGGATTTGGCTATTTCAGCCACACCCGTTGCTGACAGGTGTATAAAATTGAGCACACAGCCATGCAATCTCCATAGACAAACATTGGCAGTAGAATGGCCTTACTGAAGAGCTCTGTGACTTTCAACGTGGAACAGTCATAGGATGCCACCATCCCAACAAGTCAGTTCATCAAATTTCGGCATTGCTAGAGTTGCCCCGGTCAACTGTAAGTACTGTTATTGTGAAGTGGAAACGTCTAGGAGAAACAACGGCTCAGTTGTGAAGTGGTAGGCCTCACAAGCTCACAAAATGGGAAAAATTGTCTGTCCTCGGTTGCAACACTCACTATCGAGTTCCAAACTACCTATGGAAGCAACTTCAGCACAATAACTGTTTGTCAGGAGCTTCTTGAAATGGGTTTCCATGGCCTAGCAACCGTACACAAGCCTAAAATCACCATGCACAATGCCAAGTGTCGTCTGGAGTTGAGTAAAGCTCGCTGCCATTGGACAGTGGAAACGTGTCCATCTGGCAGTCTGATGGATGAATCTGGGTTTGGCGGATGCCAGGAAAGCGCTACCTGCCCCAATGCATAGCGCCTACTGTAAAGTATGGTGGAGGAGGAATAATGATGTGGGGCTGTTTTTCATGGTAAAGGCTAGGCCCCTTAGTTCCAGTGAAGGCACATCTTAATACTTCCACATACAACGATATTCTGTGCTTCAAACTTTGTTGAAACAGTATGGGGAAGGCCCTTTCCCTGCTTTAGCATTACAATGGCACCATGCACTAAGCGAGGTTTATACAGAAAGGGTTTGTCAAGATCGGTGTGGAAGAACTTGACTGGCCTGCATAGAGCCCTGACCTCAACTTCATTGAACACCTTTGGGATGAATTGGAACGCTGTCTGCGTGCCAGGCCTAATCACCCACCATCAGTGCCGTCTTCACTAATGCTCTTGTGGCTGAATGGAAGCAAGTCCCTGCAGCAATGTTCCAACATCTAGTGGAAAGCCTTCCCCATATCAGTGGAGGAGGTTATAGTAGCAAAGGGGGGAATAGCTCCATATTAATGCCCATGACTTTGAAATGAGATGTTCGACGAGCAGGTGTGCACATACTTTTGATCAGGTATGTACAGTGCATTCAGAAAGTATTCATACCCCTTGACTTATTTAACAATTTGTTGTGTTACAGCCTGAATTCAAAATGTATCAAATATATTTTTTGCTTGACTATATTACTCACGATACCCCATTTCAAAGTGAAATACAGAAATATCTCATTTACATAAATATTCACACCCCTTTGCCCTTACACTCCAAATTGAGCTCAGGTGCATCTAATTTCCTTTGATCATCCTTAAAACATCGCTACAACTTGATTGGAGTCTACCTGTGACCCAATTCAATAGTTTGGATATGATTTAAAAAGAAACTCACCTGTCTATATATGGTTCCACAGTTGACAGTGCATGTCAGAGTAGAAACTATACCATAAAGTTCAAGGAACTGCCTGCAGATCTCCAAGATATAATTGTGATGATGTATATTTCTGGGTACGGGAAATAAAATTATTTCTAGAGTGTTGAAACTTTTCAAGAGCACAGTTGTCTTCATCATTGGGAAATTAAAAAAAATATGGAACTATCCAGACTCTGCCCAAAGCTGGCCATCTGACCAAACTGAGCAACCGGGTAAGTAGGACATTGGTCAGGGAGATGGCCAAGAACCCAATAACCACTCTGACAGAACTACAGAGTTTCTTGGCTGAGATGGGAGAACCTGATAGAAGAACAGCTGTCTCTACAGCATTTCACCAATCTGGGCTTTATAGGAAAGTGGCCAGGCGGAACTCCTGAGAAAAAGGCACATGACAGCATGCCTGGAGATTGCAAAAAGGCACGTGAAATATTTTTTTTGTATTTTATTAGGAGTCCCATTAGCTGTTGCAAAAGCAGCAGCTACTCTTCCTGGGATCCACACAAAACATTAAACATGACATACTGTATTACAGAACATTAACAGACAAGAACAGCGCAATGAAAGAACTACATAAATAAATAAAAATGGCACACAGCCTATATATTATTACATACACTCAAACTATCTAGGTCAAATAGGTGAGAGGCGTTGTGCCGTGAGGTGTTGCTTTATCTGTTTTTTGAAACCGGTTTGCTGTTCATTTTAGCAATATGATATGGAAGGGAGTTCCATGCAATAATGGCTCTATATAATTCTGCACGCTTTCCTGAATTTGTTCTGGATTTGGGGACTGTGAAAACACACCTGGTGGCATGTCTGATGGGGAAAGTTACTGTGTCAGAGCTGTGCGTATGTTGACTATGCAAACAATTTGTAATGTATAGTATTTTTACTGGACAATAATCAAAATAAGACAAAACTAGAGCCTGCAGGACTTTCTTTTGGAGTGTGGTGTCAAAAAAGCAGAGAATCTCTTCATTATTGTCAGACCTCTTCCCCATCTTTACAACAATTTAATCAATATGTTTTGACCATGACAGTTTAGAATCTAAGGAAATATAATTTAGCCTCCTCAACTTGTTCAACAGCCACACCATTCATTACCAGATTCATCTGAGGTCTAGAGCTTAGGGAATGTATTGTACCAAATACAATGCTCTTAGTTTTAGAGATGTTCTGGACCAGTTTACTACTGGCCAACAATTCCAAAACTGACTGTACCTCCTCGTTAAGAATGTCAGTGACTTCATTAGCTGCGGTTGCTGACATGTATATGGTTGAATCATCAGCATACATGGTCACACAGGCTTTGTTAAATGCCAGTGGCAGGTCATTGGTAAAAATATAAAAGAGTAGAGGGCCTAGATAGCTGCCCTGTGGTACATCACACCCTACAACCCTCGGAGTTCTATTAGATAGATACTGAAGTTCTGAATACACAATGGCAGAGGTTAAAAAGCCATAAAAAAATAAGTTCTCAACAGCAGGTTATGGTCAATAATATCGACTTAACTGAAATCTAACAGTACAGCTCCCACAATCTTCTTCCTTGCTGAGCGGCCTTTCAGGTTATGTCGATATAGGACTTGTTTTTACTGTGGATATAGATACTTTTGTACTTGTTTCCTCCAGCATCTTCACAAGGTCCTTTGCTGTTGTTCTGGGATTGATTTGCACTTTTCACACCAAAGTGCGTTCATCTTTAGGAGACAGAAGGCGTCTCCTTCCTGAGCGGTATGACGGCTGCGTGGTCCCATGGTGTTTATACTTGCGTACTATTGTTTGTACAGATGAACGTGGTACCTTCAGGCATTTGGAAATTGCTCCCAAGGATGAACCAGACTTGTGGAGATCTGCAATTGTTTCTGAGGTCTTAGCTGATTTCTTTTGATTTTCCCATGATGTCAAGCAAAGAGGCACTGAGTTTGAAGGTAGGCCTTCAAATACATCCACATGTACACCTCCAATTGACTCAAATGATGTCAATTATCCTAACAGAAGCTTCTAAAGCCATGACATCATTTTCTGGAATTGTCCAAGCTGTTTAAGGCACAGTCAACTTTGTGTATGTAAACTTCTGACCCACTGGAATTGTGATGCAGTGAATTATAAGTGAAATAATCTGTCTGTAAATAATTGTTGGGAACATTTCTTGTGTCATGCTCGAAGTAGATGTCCTAACCAACTTGCCAATACTATAGATATAAAATGAGTGACTCCAACCTAAGTGTGTGTAAACTTCCGACTTCAACTGTATATGTATAGCAACACCTCCCACATAAGCATTATTGTCTCTTCTATAGATGTATTGCTACTGCTGTATCATCGTAGGAATGATCGAAGTGAGTCTCAGAAATGGCTAATATTGGCTAATTCATTATGTTATTTGATGTTAGAAAGGTATTGATTTCATTAACCTTATTTCTGTGGCTAAATATATTAACATGGCCATGTTCAGCCATTTCCTGGGTAGCTTCTCAGAGATAAACATAACATGAAAAATAACAAAAAACGCAAAAGAAAAACACAAACATTCAGAGATCGTAAGTCAAAAGATTATGTGGTCTGATGAGACAAACATTTTACTCTTACCCGCGGATGCCTTGTTCATCTTGCCCGGGCAGAGACTGAAGTGTGAGCTTGTTTTCCCCAGTTATTTTTACATTTTGTTCACGCCTACATGAATAATAATTCTATTTTTATTTTTATTTTAAAGCATTGTAAACTTTATTTTTGGTCAAGTGGATGGTCGGTCTGTGGCCATGACTGTCTGTGAGTGGTTGCATTTCTCCACCCTTATCCGTTGACTGTTTAAAGGAACAATGGTGAGGTGTTTGCTCTGTCCCTGTACTATAGATTGCCCTTTAACCTTTGTAGCCTTCTGCCTGGTGTGTTTAACTTGTCTAAAGTATGGTATCTTTAAAGCTATTTTTTTATTTGTATTTTTATTTGTATTTTTTTTCTAGTTGAGTATATTATTTATATTGCTTTGTGTTGTCTTGTGTGTAAAACTTAATAAACAGTTACATTTAAAAAAAATGTTTTACTCTTTGGTCTGAATACAAAGTGATATGTCTTGAGAAAACCAGGCACAGCTCATCACCTGTCTAACACCATCTCTACTGTGAAGCATGGTATTTGGCTATGGGGATGTTTTCAGCAGCAGGGACTGGGAAACTGGCAAGGATAGAGGGAACAATGAATACAGGCAAATCATTGATGAGAACATGCTTCAGAGTGCAAATGACAATGACCACACGCATACAGCCAAAGCAATGCTGGAATGGCTTCAGAACAAGAATATGAAACAGCTCAAAATCCGGTGTTTATGTCAAACGGTTTTGTTATATTACAGTCTTCTGTGATGTACACTGAGTGTAAAAAACATTAAGAACAACTTTCTAATATTGAGTTGCACTAACCCTAACCCTTTTTGCCCTCTGAACAGCCTCAATTCGTCAGGGCATGGACTCTACAAGGTGTCGGAAGCGTTCCACAGAGATGCTGGCCCATGTTGACTCCAATGCTTCCCACAGTTGTGTCAAGTTGGCTGGATGTCCTTTGAGTGATGGACCATCATTGATACACACGGGAAACGGTTGAGTGCGAAAAATCCAGCAGCATTGCAGTTCTTGGCACCTACTTCTATACCCCGTTCAAAGGCATTTAAATATTTTTACTTCCCCATTCACCCTCTGAATGGCACACATACACAATCCGTCTCAATTGTCTCAAGGCTTAAAAATCCTTATTTAATATAAGAAATTTGAAATGATTTATACTTTTACTTTTGATATAGCTTAAAGTTTGGCAATTACATTTACTTTTGATACATACTTGAGTACATTTAAAACCAAATAATTTTTGACTTTTAGTCAAGTAGTGTTTTACTGGGAGTCTTTTTTTATATTAAGTATGACAATTGGGCACTTGTTCCACCACTTTTCAGTGTATACAAAGTGTAATATTGGGATGCAAACTCAAAATGTATTACATTTCAATTTGACATGGTACAGGTGTCTTCTTTTTTAAGCCTATAAAAATGTGTGTGAGGTGTACTGTGTACTATAAACACTCTGTGAGACCCTGATTTAGCCCACAGCAGTAAATGGTTAACAGAGTTTGACAGAATCCGCAAGGAAGAATGGGAGAGCAAATTAGCAAAGCTAATACGGACATACCTAAGATGACTCAAAGCTGTAATCGGCGTCAAAGATATTGACTCAGGGGTGTGAATACTTATGTCAATTATACATTTCTGGATTTCTTTTTCAATACATTTGCAAAAAATTCTAAAAACATGTTTTCACTTTGTCATTAAGGGGTATTGTGTGTAGATGGGTGAGAGAGAAAAACATATGATTTAATCCATTTTGAATTCAGACTGTAACACAACAAAATGTGGAATAAGTCAAGGGGTATTAATACTTTCTGAAGGCCCTGTATATTACATTACTATGTATATACATATCTTTACTATGCATTAGCAAATGTCAGGGTATTCACAGTGACAAAAGCAAACATACATACATTTGAAAAGATGAACATTGATAAGGTAGAAGAAACATTGATGATATATACTAGTTCTTTGTTTTTTAAATGAAAGACTTTTGTGCAGTGATAAACAGAAACAATCTCACAACATGATTGTGGAAATATCAAAGAAGGATAAAATGAGATTTGTTGGTAAAATAATTAAAGTTTTTAAAAAGCATAAAGACATATCTGTCAGATTTGCCAAGCCTTTTGTAGGGTAAAAAGGGAAAAAACAAGGTTTGTCTTCGTGTCAAAGCCTACTATCCTCAGCCTTTCATTATCTGTTAAGCAGACTCCCCTTTTCATTTCCTTGCCATTATCAAGGCACGGTCTGGCACCCGAGTACTCAAGAGGCGAGGCAAACACAGTTTGTGCATTTCCTTTGCCGTTGTTTATTTACGATTTACAAGGCCGCTCAGTAAATCCCAAATGAATTGAGTACCATTCCAACTCAAATTGTTGAGGCAAATGGTAAACAAACACTTGCCAGTACTGTGTTGTTGTGTGTTTAAAAAAAGAAGAAGCAGCAGCATCAAGTCAAACCCAGAGCACGTATTTACAGGTTTTGAACACCCAGCGCTTCATGGAAATCCCTCTCCTAACCACGCTTTCCTGATTAATAGTACCTTCCTCAAGCCTCCTTCAGTTTCACATAATTGCCCGGGTTTCAAGCGTGCATCTATAATTTCATACATTTTCATCTCTCTCCCATTAATTGCCATGGAGCAGAGTGACTGTGGCGTGGATAAGGTTGCAGGCCATGGTTTAATTACCGTAGAGCTATTTCTATTGATGTGTTCACGGCTGCCCTCACAGGTCATGAAATTACAGAAGCCGTGGCACAGAAGTGCACACTTGCAAAAAATGTAGTCATGGAGTTTGATTGGACACAAAGAAAAGTAGATTAACACTCGTAAAGGTTAATCTTCCAATCCTTTAATGAAGCATAGTTCTGGTCGTTACACAAAGACATGGCTCTGCGATGGACAATGAATTACAGTCCAATGAAGAGATTTATAGAACGGAGAACAATACTGAGCATAAACCTCGCCTATAAAATGAGGGATAAGGGGTAATATTGCATGGTAGTGAAATATACAAAACATTCTCTCGGCGTACATCCCTTTGTGGAAGGCTCATCGAGAGGCAGCCAATATAGGGCACACAGACAGCTGTCACCTGTTTTGTTTTCATGCGAACCATCACATTCCGTCTTTTTACACATTTCCCATATTTCATGTCTTTTACTAACAGCCCTGTAGGGCTTATTCATCTGTTGTGTTCCACACACTCCAACAGCCTTTACATCTGCCGGTTAGCATTCTAAACCGAAGAATCAGGTGTAGCTGCGATCTGACATCAGAGTAGTAGGATTCCCCTCAGGGTGAATACAAGAAGAAGCACCAACTCACCAAGTTCTTTGTTTGTCTCCTCCCTGTATATGTGTTTCAGGTTTCCTCAACTTTGCCATGAGATATATTTAGCGTGTACTAATCCCACCCATCGGTTCCACAATCAGAGCGGGGTAATGAGGGACAGATAGGACGCCACACGCCACACAGGTAGCAACTTGTTAGGGGGGCCCTGAGCCAGGATGATAGTGCAACAGTACCAGACTCCATTGCATGATCTCAATGGCAGATCCAGTCTGTTAGCTGACTTGTCAGCGATACTAAAGCATGGGCTGTGTTGGACAGAATAACCTCATCAACAAATAAAGACAGAACCGTTTAAATCTGTTTAGTTCGTCATCCAAACACATTTTGGGATTGGAGCCCCAACTAAAGGCTTACCTGTCATGGATGCCACATGTGTCAAACTGCAGCTCCTTGTAGTTTCCCAGCCGTCCTTGTTGCACCCGGTTCAGGTCCATGGGCTGGCTGTTGATGGAGATGAGACGCATGCACCCCTGGAACGCCAACGTGGGGTTCTTACAGCCTGAGATGTTCAGAGATGGACAACCTGTGACACAGATTGAAGAAATGTTGCTAAATAGTTGCATTTTCATCATTCAACATGTCCTGTATACATCTTCAGATAATGTCTTCAGATGCTGCAACAAGACCTGACCATCAAGTCCTGGTTTCATGAGTGTGACAATATTGCGTTAGGAGGTAGGTGAAGGAGTCAGGCGCAGGAGAGCAGAGATGTCCGAGATGCGTAATTTTAATGGGCAAGTAAACCAAATACAGGTAAGGCACAATACAAAAATCAGACGCCCTCGACAACAGAGAAACCCATTAATCACGAAAGGAGGAACAAACAAAGCTCCTCAATTTATACACACAGTATGAATGCGTGAAACAAAAATGGGCACAACCTAACCGAGCAACCTCACAATAAAATAACCCCGCACAAACCTAGGCAGGCAACAGGGTAAATTATACACACAGAAATTAAGGCAACTGAAGCCAGGTGTGAAAGAACCAAAGACAAAACCAACAGAAAAGGAAAAAGGGATCGGTGATGACTAGTAGGCCGGCGACGCCGACCGCCGCCCGAACAGGGAGAGGAACTACCTTCGGTGGAAGTCATGACAGTACCCCCTCCCCTGACGCGTGGCTCCCGCAGCGCACCGACGCCGGCCTCGAGGACGACCCGGAGGACGAGGCGCAGGGCGATCTGGGTGGAGGCGGTGAAACTCCCTCAGCATAGATGGGTCTAATACGTCCTCCACCGGCACCCGGTATCTCTCCTCCGGACCGTACCCCTCCCAATCCACGAGGTACTGAAGGCCCCTCACCCGACGCCCGAACTGCATACGCAGGCGCCCCCTCGAAGTCCAGGGGGATGGAAGGGACCTCCCGCACCTCAGCTTCTTGAAGCGGACCAGCCACCACCGGCCTGAGGAGAGACACATAAAACGAGGGGTTAATATGGTAGTAAGGGGGAAGCTGTAACCTATAACACACCTCGTTTATTCTCCTCAGGACTTTAAACGGCCCCACAAACCGCGGACGCAGCTTCCGGCAGGGCAGGCGGAGGGGCAGGTTTCGGGTCGAGATCCAGACCCGGTCCCCCGGTGCGAACACCGGGGCCTCACTGCGGTCTCCGGCGGCAATACAACTGCAGAATCCTACCCACATCCTGGTTCACTCTCTCCACATGCCCATTACTCTCGGGGTGAAAACACGAGGTAAGGCTGACCGAGACCCCCAAACGTTCCATGAACGCCTTCCACACCCTAGACGTGAACTGGGGACTCCGATCAGAAACAATGTCCTCAGGTACCCCGTATTGCAGGAAGATGTGAGTAAACAGGGCCTCCGCAGTCTGTAGATCCGTAGGGAGACCGGGCAAAGGGAGGAGACGACAGGACTTAGAAAACCTATCCACAACGACCAGGATCGTGGTGTTGCCCTGTGACAGAGGCAGATCGGTCAGGAAGTCAACCGACAGGTGTGACCAAGGCCGCTGTGGAACGGGAAGGGGTTATAACTTCCCTCTGGGCAGGTGCCTAGGAGCCTTGCACTGATCGCACACCGAGCAGGAGGACACATAAACCCTCACGTCCTTGGTCAAAGTGGACCACCAGTACTTCCCACTAAGACATCGCACCGTCCTACCGATGCCCGGATGACCAGAGGAGGACGTGTGAGCCCACCAGATCAGCCCGTCACGAACCTCCAGCGGAACGTACGCCCATTCAGCTGGACACTGTGGTGGAGTAGGCTCTACACGGGATGCTCGCTCGATTGTTGCGTCCACCTCCCATCGGGGAGTAGGATCGATGAACCGCTCCTCCATTTGATACAGTCGGGACAGTGCGTCTGCCTTAGTGTTCTGGGAACCTGGTCTATATGAGATAGTAAACCGAAATTGGGTGAAAAACATAGCCCACCTTGCCTGATGAGGGTTCAGTCTCCTCGCCGCCCGGAAGTACTCCAGATTACGGTGGTCAGTCCAGATGAGAAAAGGGTGTTGAGCCCCCTCAAGCCAATGTCTCCACACCTTCAGAGCTCTGACGGCAGCCAACAACTCCCAATCCCCCACGTCATAGTTTTGCTCTGCCGGGCTGAGCTTCCTCGAAAAGAAAGCACAAGGGCAGAGTTTCGATGGCGTACCCGAACGCTGTGAGAGCACGGCTCCAATCCCAGCCTCAGACGCGTCCACCTCCACAATTAATGCCAAAGAGGGATCCGGATGCACCCGCACGGGAGCCGAAGTAAACAGAGCCTTCAGGCGACCAAAAGCTCTGTCCGCCTCAGCCGACCACCCCAGATGCACCGGCCCCACCCCTTCAGCAGTGACGTAATGGGAGCAGCCACCTGCCCAAACCTCCGGTAGTAGTTGGCAAACCCAAAAAACCAATGCACCTCCTTTACCCTGGTTGGAGGGGGCCAATTACGCACGGCTACAATGCGGTCACACTCCATCACCAACCCTGCTGTGGAAATGCGATACCCTAGGAAGGAGACGGCCTGTTTGAAGAACAAGCATTTCTCAGCCTTGACGTACAGGTCATGCTCCATCAGTCGCCCAAGTACCTTGCGCACCAGAGACACATGCGCGGTGCGTGTAGCGGAATAGACCAGAATGTCATCGATATAAACCACCACATCCTGCCCGTGCAGGTCCCTGAGAATCTCGTCTATAAAAGATTGGAAGACTGCTGGAGCATTCTTCAACCCGTACGGCATGACGAGGTACTCATAATGGCCGGATGTGGTACTAAACGCTATCTTCCACTCATCTCCCTCCCGGATACGCACCAAGTTATACACGCTCCTGAGATCCAGTTTTGTGAAAAAGCATGCCCCGTGAAATGACTAAATCGCCGTGGCAATGAGGTAGCGGGTAACTGTACCCCACCGTGATGGAATTTAGACCTCTATAGTCAATGCACGGACACAGACCTCCCTCCTTCTTCACAAAAAAGAAACTCGAGGAGGCAGGTGATGTGGAGAGCCTAATGTACCCCTGCCCCAGAGATTCAGAGACATTTGTCTCCATAGCCACCGTCTCCTCGTGTGACAGGGGATACACGTGACTCCTGGGAAGTGCAGCGTCTACCAGGAGATTTATCTCACAAACCCCTCGTTGATGAGGTGGTAATTGGGTAGCCTTCTTTTTACAGAAGGTGATAGCCAAATCTGCATATTCTGAGGGATTGTGCACGGTGGAGATTTGGTCTGGACTTTCCACCGTCATTGCACCGATGGAAACCCCTACACACCTGCCTGAGCACTCCTCTGACCACCCCTTTAGAGCCGACTGTTGCCACGAAATCTTGGGGTTGTGACGGGCCAACCAGGGGATCCCCAGCACCACCGGAAATGCAGGAGAATCAATGAGGAAGAGACTAATTATCTCCTCATGACCCTCCTGCGTAACCATGCCCAGTGGAGCCGTGGCCTCTCTGACTATCCCTGACCCTAATGGTCGGCTATCTAAGGTGTGCACTGGGAAGGGTTTATCAATCTGAACAAGGGGGACCCCTAAACAATGCACAAAACCGCGGTCAATAAAATTGCCGGCTGCGCCTGAATCTACTTGCGCCTTATGCTGGGAATGAGGGGAAAATTCAGGAAAATAAATGAACACATACATGTGACCAACAGGGGGCTCTGGGTGAGCCTGGTGCCGACTCACCTGAGGTGTCCGAGCAGTGCTCGGCCTGGCGTCTCGACTCCCAGAAGGACCCCTCTAGCACCGGTCAGTAGTGTGCCCTCTACGACCACAGCTGGTACAGGAAAGGGCTCCTCCTCCGGTTGCCCTCGCTGCAGCACCTCCTAGCTCCATGGGCGTTGGAGTGGAGGGGCTGGGGGATAAAACTGACAGGGCCCGATCCGGATGTCCGCGGGTCTCCAGCAAGTTGTCCAACCGAATGGACATGTCTATCAGCTGGTCCAAGGAGAGGGTGGTGTCTCTACAGGCTAGCTCCCTACGGACGTCCTCGTGCAAACTGCACATATAGTGATCAATCAGGGCCCTGTCGTTCCATCCCGCGCTAGCAGCCAAGGTCCGGAACTCTAGGGTGAAGTCCTGTGCGCTCCTCTTCTCCTGCCTTAGATGGAACAGACGTTCACCCGTCTGGGTAGTGGTCCCTCGCCGAGTCTGGATCGTTCCATACGGATCGTTCCATTCCAGGGCTTTGCCTGAGAGGCAGGAGACGAGGGCGTTCACGCTCTCACCTCCCGAAGGAGCCGGATGAACGGTTGCCAGGTATAGCTCCATCTGGAGTAAGAACCCCTGGCACCCGGCCGCCGTCCCATCGTACTCCCTCGGGAGTCGAATAACACTGGGACCAGGCAACGAAGGAGAGGGTTGTGGTACTGGTTGGAGTGTGGCTGGTGGAGGTGTAGGAAGGCCACCTCTCTCCCATATTTCCATCGTCGCCATCACCTGATCCATCGTGGTCCCTAGCCGGTGTAACACTGCCGTGTGGTGTTGAACGTGCTCCTCCATAGATGTTGGTGCAGGATTCTGTGACAATATTGCGTTTGGAGGTAGGTGAAGGAGTCAGGTGCAGGAGAGCAGAGATGTCCGAGATGCGTACTTATAATGGACAAGTCCACCAAATACAGGTAAGGCACAATACAATAATCAGACGCCCACGACAACAGAGAAACCCGTTAATCACGAAAGGAGGAACAAACAAAGCTCCTCAATTTATACACACTCAGTATGAATGCGTGAAACAAAAATGGGCACAACCTAACCGAGCAACCTCACAATAAAATAATCCTGCACAAATGTAGGCAGGCAACAGGGTAAATTATACACACAGAAATTAAGGCAACTGAAACCAGGTGTGAAAGAACCAAAGACAAAACAAACAGAAAAGTAAAAAGGGATCGGTGATGACTAGTAGGCAGGCGACGCCGACCACCGAGCGCTGCCCGAACAGGGAGAGGAACTACCTTCGGTGGAAGTTGTGACAATGAGATAGTGATGCAGACAACAAGACTCATTGTGTGTGGTCTTACCTCCGAAGAAGAGGCTGTTTCCTGCCTCCATGTGGTCCCCCAGCTCGATGGTTGAGGACGGCTCATTGTCCAGGGTCGTGGTGACTTGAAGACCTTGAGAGCTGAGACTCACAGAGTGCCACAGTCCATCGTTCACTCTGTGACCTGTGGAGACAGCAGGGTGTGTTTTCTGTGTGAGACTTTTACAGGCTCATCAAACATCAACTACACGTTAATTCAGGGATTACTGGGATTGGGATCTCCAACATACTGTAGGTACTAGGCTACATATTACATTATAACTCATAGCTTATCAATCGCTGTGTAAGCTACAGTATGGTCACATGGTGTGTCTTAATAACTGTCCTACATTTCTAAACAAGAATGGAAGATGACATGGAAATGAAAATGAACGACAAGTGTGGCTGGTCAGATTGAAGCTAAATCGTTGCCAGAGGACAGAACGTAATGGTTATTATTGGATGAAACATTCATTTGACCGTAGAGTTCAAGCTTCAAACAGACATAGCAGATTGTGGTATATCCATTTTGATTGTCCTTTACAGTGAAGGGCTTCCAAGCTGTAATGGTCTTTCTGTGTGTCTATAATTCCCTCTGTGCCTGCCATCTGCTGAAAGTCTGGGCTCTGCAATCCAACGTAATTATACATGTTATTTCTCTCTGACTGCAATCCTATAGCGCTCACGTCCAAAATACAAGGATGACATTTTTCCTCAAGCCATTCCAAGAAGATTAAATGTGCTTTGAGTTTCTCGGGGGCAAAAGGTCATATAAATGATGTTGATGTAATGATGTGCAAAACCAAACACAGACAGTCTCCCTCTGGATGATGGATTAACTTTTCACTGTCGGTCTACTTCACTGGAATAAAGACTGTTTTATATTTTCTGTCTCCCTGGGTGTACACTGATTCCAACCCATAGTGTGGGACAGCTAGGCTAGAGGCTGTTGATCTGGCCCTCACCGGTGGAGACCTCTTCTTTCTGCTGGGCTGACGTGTGATGGGTCAAGCGCAGCCGGCTGTTGCTTATCTGCAGCTCCAGTCGCTGGAGCTCCAGGGCCAGTTGGGTGAAGAGCAGTAGCCCGTCTGGGTTCCATGTTCTGAACTGGAAACGCACCGCGAAGCCTCCTGAAGCAGACGGCGTGGCCGGGAGCGACAGGAAGCTGCTGCTGGAGCTCAGGAAAGTGGTGGATACCAGCTGGGGCTCCGAGCATGAGAAGGTCACGTTGCCCTGGTGACACACATGGAAAACACAGATAATGGAATTATTCACTCATACCATCAACATGTTGGATTTACTGTACTTTTACTGTACCATTCATCTGAGCAGAATAAAATACAGTGAGCTGATAAAGAGATTTACTGAAAATTATATTTAGAAAACTAACTCGCCTGCAAGAATCACACATTTCCTTGATAACGCCATATAAAGCTGAATGACTATCTTGAATTCAAAAGGTGCAGTACAAAAGGACTACAGGCAGAAGTGTCATATAATATCAAACTATAAAATTCTGAGTTTCTCCCCTCCAATCTAGGTTAGCCGTCAGGTGGGCAGAGAAAGAACACACCTTAATTCCAAGTGATCCAGAGGCCTTGTGAGGTACATGGACCAAAAGAGCAGCTATGTCAATTGAGGTCAGCGGCCCATCAATCCCAGTGCCTCAGAGGCAGAGAAGAGCAATCGGCAGCACTTTGACTCTCATTGTGATCCCTTACCAGATAGTATTCCACATTGAAATTCCATTACGGATTCCATCATCGCAGTCACTCTCTCACTTGTAAGTAAAGGCCTTTTAACATAGCAATCAGATTTCAGAGGGGAATAGGGTGTCTGTGATGCAATGTAACGCTTTGGCTTCTGTCTGATTTGATTGGGGGGAGGGTGTCCAAATTATAGGGTGTGCCTACGGCTGAATCTATTCATGAATTTAGACTTAATGACACAGTCGTGAGGATCAGATAGAACTACATTTTCTTTCTCTACGGACAGTGTCTCTACCCTGGATCTCATACAGTTTGAGGGACCATGGAGAAGGCTATGTGACTAACTCAAATACAAATGTGATTAAACAGAATCACATTGTAGCAAAATGTGAAATCTCACAGCAACAGTACAATTAAAACAGACTGTCTGTGACCTTTAATAGGCATTGGTTGACTAACTACTTTGTCCCCATACTATTTTAAGGATGTACTAATAATCTATGGTACGGTAGATGAGAATAGTTGTCTTACCACACTGTAGATCTGAGGTTTGCGTCGCTTGGCTAGGTCGATGATGTTGATCCCGTTGTAGTAGAGGTTCTCGATGCAGCCATGGAAGTTCTTCCTCAGGAAGGTACCAGGTTTACCTGGCAGTGGGATGCCTCCGAAGCTGAGCTTTGATGAGGAAAAAGGGTGAAATGACAACATCCTCTTAGAGTAAGATAACTTGGTTGAACTATTTACTTGGTCTGAATAAGTATCTGACTATTCTACAGTATATGTTAGCATAAACACACCTCATAGTCCACCTCCAGAGAGTCTCCTTCCCCCTTGGTCCTGAAGTGCTGTGTGTGGGTGTCCATGGTGAGGTTGACCTGCTTGTTGAAGCGCTCGATGAGGACAGAGTGCCAGTGCTGGTCATCCAGAAGACTGCCCAAAGTGACCGCAACACGACCACTGCTGAACCGCAACCGGGTGTCATCTGAAGACAAAGAAACAGAGAACAGATCATATGGTTACTTTAATATTGATATAGATATTGATCATAAAACAGGACGGTTTATCGAGGAAGAGGGAGCTCTTATAGACATTCTGAAAACAAACTACTTCAGAATGGTCTTCCCCAGACTCAGCTCTACACAATGTGGATCCTTAACAGTCTGAGTCCAGCTAGTAAATGGAGCTCAGGTGCAGTGGTAATTGGAAGGGCAGCAGAACACAAACATTCAGTTACCCTCCCAGACTGCTCCCCAGGCTCATTTTAAATGGTTCAAAAGACTCCTTCATCTGTACCCAGAGTCCCTTGTGTCCTGTTACCCATTACCTCTGCCCCTTGACCTTTCTGATGACCTCTCCCAGGTTGAGGTAAAGAGCCAGCCTGCCAGGTCTGTGCACATTATTTTCCAGTCAAAGTTTATGAGAAATTTGCTTGTTTGATGCACAATTCATAACATTTAGATGTACAATACAAAAGAGAAAATAGACTTAAAATATGTAAAATATATATTTTTAAATGCCACCAATCAAAAAGGGCACATTCTTCCTAGGAGAGCAAACAGGCAGGTGGTCCAGCACCACTAGAGCCTTATCTGTGCACGTGCCTTGCAGCCTGCCCCGATGTGACAAACTCACCCATGTTGAGGAAGAGGGCCAGCCTGCCCCGGTGTGACAAACTCACCCAGGTTGAGATAGAGGGCCAGCCTGCCCCGGTGTGACAAACTCACCCAGGTTGAGATAGAGGGCCAGCCTGCCCCGGTGTGACAAACTCACCCAGGTTGAGATAGAGGGCCAGCCTGCCCGGTGTGACAAACTCACCCAGGTTGAGATAGAGGGCCAGCCTGCCCGGTGTGACAAACTCACCCAGGTTGAGATTGAGGGCCAGCCTGCCCCGGTGTGACAAACTCACCCAGGTTGAGGTAGAGGGCCAGCCTGCCCCGGTGTGACAAACTCACCCAGGTTGAGATAGAGGGCCAGCCTGCCCCGGTGTGACAAACTCACCCAGGTTGAGGAAGAGGGCCAGCCTGCCCGGTGTGACAAACTCACCCAGGTTGAGGAAGAGGGCCAGCCTGCCCCGGTGTGACAAACTCACCCAGGTTGAGGTAGAGGGCCAGCTTGCCCCGGTGTGACAAACTCACCCAGGTTGAGGTAGAGGGC
Source organism: Oncorhynchus nerka (assembly GCF_034236695.1). Taxonomy (NCBI): domain Eukaryota; kingdom Metazoa; phylum Chordata; class Actinopteri; order Salmoniformes; family Salmonidae; genus Oncorhynchus; species Oncorhynchus nerka. The sequence continues at coordinate 48,704,023 of NC_088398.1, read as the reverse complement.
CAGCCTGCCCCGGTGCAGCTCCAGAGTGATGTAGTCACCCCTCTGACCCTCTCCGTGGAGCAGCACCCCCTCAGCCTGGTGGCTCTTGAAGCGCAGCGAGATCACATCCTTCACCGTGCTCATGGACTTCTGGTTAAACCGGTAGAGCAGGGAGCTTCTGCCATCAAAGTCTGCCACGTCTGACTCTGAAGGCAATCAACAGACAGTGAAATGGGTTGTCATTGGGATACTTGTCCCCTGTCACTGTGAGCTTCATACCTGTTATGGTAATGTGGCTATATCAGTGATGGCATTGAAATGTATTATGCTGGAAGCCATTTCCATGTGTAACTGGATGGGAACAATCTCTGACATACACCTGTTATTTTAATAATTACTGCACATGCTCTAGTGCTCACCCCTTTCGGTCATACTACAAAATTGATTCCTGTAAGTCCTCAAGAATGCAAGTTATGAATTTGTCATGGGGGCATTTTCAGATTTTCCAATGTAATTTAGTCATTGGAAGACCTAGAGGACTCATGCATAGATACATGAATCTGTAACACCAGTATTGTAATGACATTGCATAGCAAGTCTCTCTCTTCTCATCTCTCTCTCTTCTATTCTCTTTCTATCTCTGCTCTCTGTATCGTGAATTGATCAACCTGTTTTATAGTTTGAATTGAGATGTGTATGGTCTCTCCTCGTTGAGGTGCATGTCACACAGCATTTATTAGCAGAGCACACATTCATCCAACATTAATACAGGGATCATGCTGTGGAACAGTTCGGCATTATGAAAGTGCTCACTCAGAGTTAAATACAACTGTCTTTCACAAAGCAGTAATTCACTGGCTGATCCAGTTAATGCTGCTTCAGAATGTGTGTGAGAGGCGTCCCAGTGTCCCTTTTATTTATACAGAACAAAAATATAAATGCAACATGCAACAATTTCAAAGATTTGACTGAGTTACAGTTCACATAAGGAAATCAGTCAATTGAAATAAATAAATTAGGCCCTAGTCTGGATTTCACATGACTGGGCAGGTGTGCAGCCATGGAGTGGCATATTCTCACCCACTTGGAAGCCAGGCCCACCCACTGGGGAGCCAGGCCCAGCCAATCAGAGTTTTTCCCCACAAAAGGGCATTATTACAGACAGAAATACTACTTAGCACACCCACACCCCTCAGACCATCCCACAGGTGAAGAAGCAGGATGTGGAGGTCCTGGGTTAGCATGGTTATGTGTGGTCTGCAGTTGTGAGGCCGGTTGGATGATGTTGTTAGAGAAATTAACATTAAATGATCTGGAAACAGCTCTGGTGGACATTCCTACAGTCAGCATGCCAATTGCACGTTCCCTCAAAACTTGAGACATCTGTGGCATTGTGTTGTGTTACAAAACTGCACATTTTAGAGTGGCCTTTTATTGTCCCCAGCCCAAGGTGCACCTGTGTAATGAGCATTCTGTTCAATCAGCTTCTTGATATGCCATACCTGTCAGGTGGATGGATTATATTGGCAAAGGAGAGGGATATAAACAAATTGTGCACAACATTTTAGAGAAATATACTTTTTGTGCGTATGAAAAATGCCTGGGATCTTTTATTTCAGCTCACGACACTTTACATGTTGCATTCATAGTTTTGTTCAGTGCATTTAGCATTACCCAGGCAGAGACTGGCTCTCAACTGTCATGCCTGCCTGGCAGTCACTGTTTGTCTCTGTTAGCTGGTGGGAACATTTGTGATAAATGAGAGAAGAGCATCAATATCAAAATACTCGCTATCTCTATTTCTGCACTTGTCCTCAAACGTCCTGCTTTCATCAAAGGGTATACACAAAAGTAGGGTGTTCTGGATGTAAGGGGTGTTCTGGTCACTCACTGTGGCATTATGATATTAGCTGAATGTGTATGGTCTGTGTGTAAGGCCTGGTGGTCCCTTTATTGCAGGCACACCCTAATGTGTATGGTCTGTATGTTAGAGGTAGGGGTGGTCTGGTCACTCACTGTAGGCACAGCCGTACACCTCCACTCTGAGTCCCACCCAGCCACTGGGGTTCCAGTCAAGCGGGACAAAGCGCAGGAAGCGGCTTCTGATAGAGTGGGACAACTTGTGGTGAATGACACTGTCAGCATTCACGTTCCCCACAAACCTCTGGAGACACACAGCAGAGAGAGAGGAAGGGAGAAAAGGCAGAAGAGTTAGATGCAATGCCAAGTGTTAATATACAGGGGCGGGGTATTCTTGAGGGAACTGTATTCATCAAACAAAACCAGAAATTACAGCTCCGTTATTAAGGGAGTCACTGTTAACCAAGCATGGCTCTCTGAACTGACCTTGTATCTTGCAGAGGAATTAAATAATTAAAAAGGGTTTTGTGTCGTCTAGGACTTAATGTTTTGGATCATAACATTAAAGAGGGTTAGTTTCCAAGAACTGTTAAAGATACTGTATTAGTATTCTGCAACAAAACAAAACTTGTGCCATATGTTTCTCTTTAACTGACCCTACTTTTAGATAAAACATATAAAATGTGTTGCCTGGGTTGGGGATCCTGGGAGGATCCTGGGAGGATGTCCTCCACTGCACTAACACACACTTCTGTGGATGGGAAGTAGATGGGAAAAAACAATTGGTATCATATTGTCTGCTCCCAGGCAGATAACAATGAATATCTCTCACTGAAACTGTGAGATGTCATTATTCTTCGTAATTTCCATCCCCCTGTCCCCCTACCCTCCACTGCATTAATAATCTGCACCATGGAGGCTTAGGGGGGTGAACAGAGAGAGAGAGAGAGAGAGAGAGAGAGAGAGAGAGAGAGAGAGAGAGAGAGAGAGAGGAAACTCAGATGACTGATCACAAGCAGCCGTCATAACGAATTCGAGGCAGGTGACGAGCTAAATCGATAATGATGTGTATCACAGAGTAAAGGAAAGATGGATTGTTGACACCGGAGCTCCAGGCTCAACAGAGTCAAGAAATGCCATTAATTCACTTCTCCCTGCAGCTGAAAACACAATAGCAGATGGGGGAAGTAGTAGAAGAAGCACAAATTACACACACATGGAGTATGGTGTTACCTCTCTGAGGGATAGACTCTACAGAGATTGGTCTCTGTAGATAATGAAGATAATGAAGAAGAGGCAGTCTTACAAGGTAACTATTTAGGCTATTATTTTGATTTATACCCATGTGTTTTTTATTGTGAGTCCATTTAAGTGGAGCCTGGTGACTGTATTTTAGAAGAGGTGCACAAGCTAAGCAATTACAAATGTAACTCATGTCTGTGCAAGATAAGCATTTGCAAACTCACTGGGGTTTACTCATCCACTCAGACCATGCAGGCTATTGTAATGCATATCCTCCACAATGTAAAGTAACTTATTTAGCAAATACAATTTGATAAGCGTTTGCTTCACCAAAATGTGGCATACATATTCATTACTGAGAAAAAGCTATCCATACCACCAGTAGCAGTGTGTGGGTAAAATCCCTGGGGAAGCCAAGCCAAGTCAGGAAAATATCCATATTGCAATCTATGTTGTGATAATTGCATTGTTTGTTCTATAACCTATTTGTTCATACACCATCATGATATACACTAAGGCAGACACAACAAAACGACAGCCGTCACACAGTGGTGGAAAAAATTCAATCACATATGCATTTGTTACATCCCAAAGCCGGAGAGCAACATCTGTCTATGTGAAATCCACAAAGCAAATATTTCATGTAACAAACAGTTAAATAGTGGAGAGCAGGGATGGGCAACTCCAGTAGTGTCACACTTTTCTCCCCATCCCTAGCAAACACAGCTGATTCAACTAATTGCATTCTAAACTGAAGATCATGATTAGTTGATTATTGGAGACAGCTGGGGCTGGGGTAAAAGTGACACCAATCAGGCCCCCAAGGACTGGATTTGCCAATCCCTGGTGTAAAGCATGTTCAAGCACGTTAATGCTTCTGACAGTTTACTAAACAACTACTGATTTGGACCAATGGAGAGTTAACGCAAGGCAGCACAAAGAAAACAGAAGCACTGCCTCCGCTATTCCAGCACCATTTCAACTTAAACATTTCAACGTCATTAAATCAACTAGGCTATATACACTTTGTCTAATACAGTGAAAACAAATGTAAAGACACCAAACGATTTAGCCCAATCAATGTTGTTAAATTGATAAAGTGACCTTCGTTAGGAAAACAAAACAATCCATGACCAGATTCAGAATGTCTTTTTTTTATGATTTTTTAAGAGTTTGGGATTATGATGATTCCATGTTTATTAGTGTTTTAATTTTGGTACTGATTTCTCTGTGTGTGTGTGTGTGTGTGTGTGTGTGTGTGTGTGTGTGTGTGTGTGTGTGTGTGCGCGTGTGTGTGTGTGCGTGTGTGCGTGCAAGTAGAAAGAACATGTTGACTCACCCTACTTGTAGACTGGTTGGACACCAATGCCATCCTCCTCTCTTTCATGTTGGCAGAATGGTCCACGACTCTGTAAACACTTTTAGTTTTTGTTGTCTTAGGCTACCTAACTAAAATGCTTGACAGCCTAATTTCCTCACATGAGCAAAAATTAACCAGCTAAGTTATCTTGCTTGTTAACGTGAACTTACTAGGCAACATCTAAGCTAAGAGCATTGGGCCAGTAACCGAAAGGTCACTGGTTTGAATCCCTGAGCCAACTAGGTGAAAAATCTGTCAGTGCCCATGAGCAAGGCACTTAACCCTAATTGCTCATGTAAGTCGTTCTATATAAGAGTGCCTGCTAAATGACTCAAATGTAAATATTGACTTCACCTTGGGCTTTGAACAGGGCACCTGGCTCACGCATGGGAGGCAGCACCGGTTCTAAAACTGGAATGCGATCAACTTTCACCCAGTGCAAAACGAGCCTAATCAGATCTATATTATTTGCATTCTGTTTACCAAAGTAGTTATAAAGGAGATATAGCACAAGAGCAACTTAATCTTAAAGAGATGCCCAAAAGTTTACTTCACTTTTGTTCATCAACACCAACCTAATGTTCGACACAAACCTAAACACCACAAACACTTCTGCAAACACAGCTAACAGGCATGTCAATCCTTGATTAAACACCCTTAGCACCCTCTTCCTGACGGATTGAAGAGGAGCTATCTGAATATGTTTCTATTCTGTCATTACTGTAGTCTACAGTTTTTTCAACAAACCTTAAATTGTGTTTTGCACACTGTTTCACCGGGGTAGAGGCTTTTGCTAATTGACGGAAAATACAACTTCCTTAATAAGCACAGAGGGGTTTACATGAAAATACCGAAACATTGGAACTGAAATTTCTTTATGATGTGTATTTGGACCAGAGAGCATCAATCTTCTCAAACGAACTGATGGAAACATAAATACCAAAGTAAACAAAGTTCCAATAAACAATGGTACAAAAAAAGAACAACATTGTTAGACTATATGCACAAAATAATACAACATTTCATAGCTTAATAGCTAGCTGGTCACCCACAAACATGAGTCATTCCTTTCTTTCTCTCTGGCTTTGTCTAATTGGATGATTAACAACTGTTTCATGAGTGTCATCCTGTTGTTCCCAACATGGCCTATACTCCCTGTTGTTCCCAACATGGCTTTATACTCCCTGTTGTTCCCAACATGGCTTTATACTCCCTGTTGTTCCCAACATGGCTTTATACTCCCTGTTGTTCCCAACATGGCTTTATACTCCCTGTTGTTCCCAACATGGCCTATACTCCCTGTTGTTCCCAACATGGCCTATACTCCCTGTTGTTCCCAACATGGCCTTATACTCCCTGTTGTTCCCAACATGGCCTATACTCCCTGTTGTTCCCAACATGGCCTATACTCCCTGTTGTTCCCAACATGGCTTTATACTCCCTGTTGTTCCCAACATGGCCTATACTCCCTGTTGTTCCCAACATGGCTTTATACTCCCTGTTGTGTCGTTGCAGTGCTGGCCTTGCTATGTGACTCCTAAGAGACAAAGACTGAGGAGATTTCCAAGAATAGATAATCATGTTGCCATTGTGACCTGGTCTGGCACAGAGCAGAGATAAAAGGACTGCAGCTCTGGCTGTGTCTTGTGGCTGCGGGTGTCGGTGTGTGTGTCTCTTTGTGTGTGTGTCTCTCTGTGCGCGCGTGTGTGTGTGTGTGTGTGTGTGTGTGTGTGTGTGTGTGTGTGTGTGTGTGTGCGTGTGTGTGTGTGTGTGCGTGCAAGTAGAAAGAACATGTTGACTCACCCTACTTGTAGACTGGTTGGACACCAATGCCATCCTCCTCTCTTTCATGTTGGCAGAATGGTCCACGACTCTGTAAACACTTTTAGTTTTTGTTGTCTTAGGCTACCTAACTAAAATGCTTGACAGCCTAATTTCCTCACATGAGCAAAAATTTACCAGCTAAGTTATCTTGCTTGTTAACGTGAACTTACTAGGCAACATCTAAGCTAAGAGCATTGGGCCAGTAACCGAAAGGTCACTGGTTTGAATCCCTGAGCCAACTAGGTGAAAAATCTGTCAGTGCCCATGAGCAAGGCACTTAACCCTAATTGCTCATGTAAGTCGTTCTATATAAGAGTGCCTGCTAAATGACTCAAATGTAAATATTGACTTCACCTTGGGCTTTGAACAGGGCACCTGGCTCACGCATGGGAGGCAGCACCGGTTCTAAAACTGGAATGCGATCAACTTTCACCCAGTGCAAAACGAGCCTAATCAGATATATATTATTTGCATTCTGTTTACCAAAGTAGTTATAAAGGAGATATAGCACAAGAGCAACTTAATCTTAAAGAGATGCCCAAAAGTTTACTTCACTTTTGTTCATCAACACCAACCTAATGTTCGACACAAACCTAAACACCACAAACACTTCTGCAAACACAGCTAACAGGCATGTCAATCCTTGATTAAACACCCTTAGCACCCTCTTCCTGACGGATTGAAGAGGAGCTATCTGAATATGTTTCTATTCTGTCATTACTGTAGTCTACAGTTTTTTCAACAAACCTTAAATTGTGTTTTGCACACTGTTTCACTCCGGGGGTAGAGGCTTTTGCTAATTGACGGAAAATACAACTTCCTTAATAAGCACAGAGGGGTTTACATGAAAATACCGAAACATTGGAACTGAAATTTCTTTATGATGTGTATTTGGACCAGAGAGCATCAATCTTCTCAAACGAACTGATGGAAACATAAATACCAAAGTAAACAAAGTTCCAATAAACAATGGTACAAAAAAAGAACAACATTGTTAGACTATATGCACAAAATAATACAACATTTCATAGCTTAATAGCTAGCTGGTCACCCACAAACATGAGTCATTCCTTTCTTTCTCTCTGGCTTTGTCTAATTGGATGATTAACAACTGTTTCATGAGTGTCATCCTGTTGTTCCCAACATGGCCTATACTCCCTGTTGTTCCCAACATGGCTTTATACTCCCTGTTGTTCCCAACATGGCTTTATACTCCCTGTTGTTCCCAACATGGCTTTATACTCCCTGTTGTTCCCAACATGGCTTTATACTCCCTGTTGTTCCCAACATGGCCTATACTCCCTGTTGTTCCCAACATGGCCTATACTCCCTGTTGTTCCCAACATGGCCTTATTATACTGGCCCTGTTGTTCCCAACATGGCCTATACTCCCTGTTGTTCCCAACATGGCCTATACTCCCTGTTGTTCCCAACATGGCTTTATACTCCCTGTTGTTCCCAACATGGCCTATACTCCCTGTTGTTCCCAACATGGCTTTATACTCCCTGTTGTGTCGTTGCAGTGCTGGCCTTGCTATGTGACTCCTAAGAGACAAAGACTGAGGAGATTTCCAAGAATAGATAATCATGTTGCCATTGTGACCTGGTCTGGCACAGAGCAGAGATAAAAGGACTGCAGCTCTGGCTGTGTCTTGTGGCTGCGGGTGTCGGTGTGTGTGTCTCTTTGTGTGTGTGTCTCTCTGTGCGCGTGTGTGTGTGTGTGTGTGTGTGTGTGTGTGTGTGTGTGTGTGTGTGTGTGTGTGTGTGTAAGTGTAAGTGTAAGTGTGTCATTGAAAGTGAGAGAAAGCAGGAGAGGGAGAGTGGGTGTGTTAGAGAACGTGCCTTTGCCTATGTGTGTATCTTAAGTGCTATAAAACCACTCTTTTCATACACAGCACATAATAATGGCTAACCTTACAGGTGCAGAGTTGCTGCAACCTGGCAGACGCAGGCAGCTGGTGTTCTCTCATTAGCCTTCTCAGCCTGCACCGCCGTCAGCAGGCCATTACCTTTGAACTTCCCTTGTTAAAATGCCAGACTGACGTCAATTCATATCTCCGTGTGGCGTGCAGGTTCAAATTGGTCGCCCACCTTTGGAGTGCCTTCATTAGGGGAGTCTCACTAACTAGCTGCCACTCATCCAATTGATCCCACCGTTTCTGTTTCTTCAGGCATGGATCAAAACCAAATGACACCTACTATCTTCTCACATGGACAGAAGAAATGTTATGACTATTTAACAGGTTAGTTAGATGTAGTATTCTGTGTGTCATTGATTGATTGACAAAAAAACAACTGGAATGTTCTTCGTTTTTAAAATTAATTAACTGAGGATTGATGAGTCTCAACTTCGGTTATATGACTTGAAATACAGTTGCGGCCTAATACTGTGAGCTCCAAAAGTCAAATCAAATCAAATTGTATTAGTCACATCCGCCGAATACAGTGAAGTGCTTACTTAGAAGCCCCCAACCAACAATGCAGATTCAAAAAAATACGGACAAGAATGAGAGATAAAAGTAACAAGTTATTTAAGAGAAGCAGGGAAAAATAACAATATATACAGGGGGGTGCAGGTACAGAGTCAATGTGCGGGGGCACCGGTTAGTTGAGGTAGTATGTACATGTAGGTAGAGTTATTATAGTGACTATGCATAGATGATAACAACAGAGAGTAGCAGCCGTGTAAAAGAGGGGTGGGGGGCAATGCAAATAGTCTGGGTAGCCATTTGATTAGGTGTTCAGGAGTCTTATAGCTTGAGGGTGGAAGTTGTTTAGAAGCCCATTGGACCTAGACTTCGCGCTCTGGTACCGCTTGCCGTGCGGTAGCAGAGAGAACACTATGAGTAGGGTGGCTAGAGTCTTTTTAGGGCCTTCCTCTGTCACCGCCTGGTATAGAGGTTCTGGATGGCAGGAAGCTTTGTGATAGTGATTTTATTGGGACAGTGATTCTTTTGTTGTTGTTTTGGCTCTGTACTCCAGCACTTTGAAATGATACAATGACTATGCGGTTAAAGTGCACTGTCAGCTTTAATTTGAGGGTGTTTTAATCAATATCATGTGAACCGTTTAGAAATTACAGTACCTTTTGTAGATAGTCCCCCCATTTTAGGGGACCAAAACTATTGGGACAAATTCACTTATATGTATGTTTATTAAAGTAGTCCAATGTTTAGTATTTTGTCCCATATTCCTAGCGCACAATGATTACATCAAGCTTTTGACTCCACAAACTTGTTGGATGCATTCGCTGTTTGTTTTGGTTGTGTTTCAGATTATTTTATGCCTAATGGAAATGAATGGTCAATAATGTCTTATGTCATTTTGTCCCTTTTATTGTAAACAAGAATATGTTTCTAAACACTTCTACATTAATGTCTATGCTACCATGATTACAGATAGTCCTGAATGAATCGTAAATAATGATGAGTGAGAAAGTTCCAGACGCAGAAATATCACACCCCAAAGACATCCTAACCTACAATAAGAGAGGAGTTTAGCATTTTATGGGTGGGTATGATATTTACGGCTCTGTAATTTTGTCACTCATCATTATTCAAGATTAATTCCGGATGATCCATAACCATGGTAGCATCCACATTAACGTAGAAGTGTTTAAAAACATATTCTATTGTTATTTACAATAACGTTGACTACAAAATGACACAGTACATTCTGTACCATTAATTTCTATAGGGCACAAAATAATCTGAAACAAAACCAAAACAAGTTGAGCAAATGAATCCACGAGTCACACGCTTGGCACTCTTGCACCTCCCTTGATTAATTCCCAATTTTTCTTTAAATAAATAAAACATTTGTTTATTCTCCACATGTTGTTATTGGATTGTCAACATTGGAGAACCCATTTTATTTTTGTAAACTTTTTTTATTGAGAAAATAAAGACAAATGGCATGGACACAATTATTGGCACTTAGGAATTAGCACAGCCTTTGGCCAAGATAAGTTCCATCAAATGCTTCTTGGAGCCACCAATGAGCTTGCTGCACATTCCTACTGCAACTTCTCAGTAGCAAACTGCTCTAATTCTTCAATGTTTGAGGGGTACCCTCCACCAACTGCTGCTTTCAGCTCTCGACATTGGTTATGGATGTGATTCATATCTACACTCTTCTCTGGCCACTCCAGAACAATATTTTTGTCCATTGAATTTGTCTTTATTTTTTCAATTAAAATGGTAAACTTAAGTTGGTTGTGCATTTGGTTCTGCAATGTTAAAAATAGAATAACTAGGTGTGGGGACCAAACACTTTTTTTCTTCAATTTGAACTTTTTTTTTTAAGAAATAGGGAATTATTTTAGAAAAGTGTAGGGGTCCCAATATATTTGGCCACAACTGTATCATCTAAACTACTTGACTGATTTCAAAGCACTGCATGGCATTTATACCAAGCGTAGAGGGAGGGGGGGGGGGGGTGATAGCTTAAAAGCCATAGGCTGCTTATTCTCATCTCTCATTCTAATTCTATGGGCTCTACATCCGCTTACTTTAACTCACTGAAGAACGAATCAAATTAACACCACACGCTCATTCCTTGCTTTAATTCTTAATAAAAACCCATATTAATTACATAGACTAGAGTGTAGCCAGCCACTAAACTGTGGGCTGCCATAGTGTCTTCGTAATAGGAGACTGCTGAGAAAACAAGCTGCTGAGAACACTATGTGATTTACAGTTAGAAGCTTGTGGTTAGTGAAAGGTATTGACAGACCAGAGGTTGAACCAGAGCCACAGAGAGGGTTTATTTGCTTGGAAATCAACGATGGAGTGAGATGCATTTACAACTGTCTGGTACAGCTTATTTATTAAGTACATTTCCAATCAAAAAGCATACGTTACATTTTCTTTGAGTTAATAGTGAAGACGTGTCAGGTATCTACGACAGGATATATAAAGTAATGGGGTCACTTTCCTGTGTATCATATAAGCTCATTAAATAATTATTGGATATATAGACAGTTCATAAGGATGACCTCAAATTCAACTATACCAGCAATTTCAATATTTACATAAATATGTTTCCTCAATCTGACTTGGTAACTCAAAGAAATCCCTGGTGTAAAATGCTGTCCAAATAAATATAATTATATTCTGGAAAACAAATACTCTTGGTCTGACTGCAGCAAAGCCATGGGACTATTCTAAGATCCATTTATAAATAAATACATGAAACGGACACATTACATTTACATAAGTATTCAGACCCTTTACTCTATACTTTGTTCAAGTACATTTGGCAGTGATTACAACCTAGAGTCTTCTTGGGTATGACACACCTGTATTTGGCGAGTTTCTCCCATTCCTCTCCGCAGATCCTCTCAAGCTCTGTCAGGTTGGATGGGGAGCATAGCTGCACAGCTATTTTCAGGTCTATCCAGAGATATTAGATCGGGTTCAAGTCCAGGCTCTGGCTGGGCCAGTCAAAGACGTGTCTCGAAGCCACTCCTGCAATGTCTTGGCTGTGTGCGTAGGGTCATTGTCCTGTTGGAAGGAGAACCTCTGCCCCAGTCTGAGGTTCTAAACTCTGTAGAGCAGGTTTTCATCAAGGATCTCTCTGTACTTTTCTCTGTTCATATTTTCCTCGATCCTAAATAGTCTCCCAGTCCCTGTAGCTGGAAATCATCCCCACAGCATGATGCTGCCACCACTATACTCCACCGTAGGGATAGGGACAGGTTTAATCCAGATATGACGCTTGACATTCTGGCCAAATAGTTCAATCTTGGTTTCAGCAGACCAGATAATCTTGTTTCTCATGGTCTGAGAGTCCTTTAGGTGCCTTTTGGCAAACTCCAAGCAGGCTGTCATGTGCCTTTTAATGAGGAGTGGCTTCCGTCGGGGCACTCTACCATAAAGGGCTGATTGGTGGAGTGCTGCAGAGATGGTTGTCCTTCTGGAAGGTTTTCCAATCTCCACAGAGGCCCTTCTCCCCTGATTGCTCAGTTTGGCCGGACGGCCAGCTCTAGGAAGTCTTTGTGGTTCCAAACTTCTTCCATTTAAGATTGATGGAGGCCACTTCAATTCTGCAAACCTTTTTTGGTACCCTTCCCCAGATCTGTGCCTCGACGCAATCCTGTTCCGGAGCTCTATGGACAATTCCTTCAACCTCATGGCTTAGTTTTTGCTCTGACATACATTGTTAACTGTGGGACCTTATATACAGTATACAGGTGTGAGCCTTTCCAAATCATGTCCAATCAATTGAATTTACCACAGGTGAACCCCAATCAAGTAGTAGAAACATCTCAGGGATGGTTAATGGAAACAGGATGCACCTGAGCTCAATTTTGAGTTTAATAGCAAAGGGTCGGAAAACGTATGTAAATAAGGTATTTCTGTTAGAATTTTTTAATACAATTGTAGAAATGTCTAAAAACCTGTTATCGCTATGTCATTGTGGGGTATGGTGTGTAGACTGATGAGGAATTCGTTTTATTTAATCCATTTTAGAATAAGGCTGTAACGTAACAAAATGTGGAAAAAGTCAAGGGGCCTAAATACTTTCTGAATGCACTGTAGATCCCAATTATTGTTAAGTCCCTGGCAATCATTGAAAACAATTTCAAACCACGTCTCCCAGGGTTTATCCACTACACCAGCATCTCTACACCATGCCACATTCCCATACTGGAGTGTAAAACAATGATTTTTTTTAAGTCGAAGAAGAGAATAAATAATAGAAGACAGGCTGCTGTAGCGTACTGGACACGCTGTTTGTACTTGTAAGCCCAACTACTATTCATTATCCACCATGAGAGAGAAACTTGTTCAGAAAAAAAATGGTAGGAATGTTGAGTTCTCTCCATTTTCTCTCCTCATTCTTTTTCAGTGCTTCCAATTTAAGATTTCCGTCACGCAATTTGACATAACTGGGGCGAGCACAATGGCTTATAAAGAATGTATGTGCACACCAACATCATGAGGTACAAACAGGCATTTTTTTTTTAGATGTTAACTCAATTATGCACACATGCTAGCCAAGTACTAGCTATAAAATCATAGTAGAGGAGGAGTAGGATATATGTGGAGTGAGCCAGACGTGTGTAGTGTACATCCACACAGTTCATCCCAGACTATTGTCAGACTTAACAAAATGTTTCCTTCACAAGGATGTGAAACAATGAGATAAAAATTGAGTTACAGAGTCTGAATTCTCCTAATCGTTTTCCCACAAAGCATGGTACCTCTGGGGAGAGCAAAACAAAGACAGAGATGTTTAGCTATCTACTCTCTCTCACACACCAGAGGTGGAGGACACTAACTCAAGTACAAGAGAGGGACGTAATGTCTTATTTTATGAGGTGTACCCTTGGAGCTCTGACCTACTCTGAGTTACAGCTCAATACACAGCTACTCACTCATCCTAGTGAGCCAAGTGAAAAGAAAAGTCAAAACTTAGATTATTATTTTCAAATCAATGTGACCGACTGGGTTGAAACCCGTATTAGCCCATTGAGCTAAAGCCAAGGCAATACCTCAGTGAATAGCACATCAGTGAAGTCTTCACAATGGCAACAGTAAATCTGCAGTATGATACAACTCACCCTCACCCCGTCCTCCTGTCGGTACTGCTTCCAGGCTTGGCCTGTGTCACTGAACAGCAGCAGGTAGCCGCTGACCCAGTCTGAGCTGCCGTAGCGCCCCTGTGTGGCGACGGCCGTCACCTCCATCCTGTCCCTGAGGTCCAGCTGCAGCCATGGCTGGCTGTCTGTCACCTGGGGAGACCAGCCTCCAGCTTCTTGGGAGACCAGAGAGAGAAAATATCATTTTTTAGCATTCTGTCGCTGCACAGTTTGGATCGAATTGTGGTCGGTGTTTTGTCCAGTAACCCTTAACCTGTGGGCCTTGCCTGCATGGAACTGATGCTGAACTCTTGCATTTCTGTCTGCATGGGGAGTCCTGTGAAAGCTAGATTCCTCTGTAATATTAACTAACCCCCTCTATCATGCTGTCTAATAACCCCCTTCTATCATGCTGTATGAAATGGAGTGTGAAAACACTATTTTGTTTAAATAACACTCCAGCCACCCTAGTCATAGACTGTGCTCGTTGACACCGCACAGCAAGCGGTACCGACGCACCAAAAATGGAATCAACAAGACGCTGAACAGCTTTTACCCCCAAGCCATAAGACTGCTAAATAGTTAGTTAAATAGTTAACCAATAGCTTCCCGGACTATCGGCATTTACCCTTTTTTGTTTTTAGCTCTTTTGACACGCTGCTGCTACGGTTTATTATCAAATCAAATTGTATTGGTCACATACACATGGTTAGCAGATGTTAAACCGAGTGTAGCGAAGTGTTTGTGCTTCTAGTTCCGACAGTGCAGTAATATCTAACAAGTAATCGAATGTTTCCCCAACAACTACCTAATACACACAAATCTAAAGGGGTGAATGAGAATATGTCCATATAAGTATATGGATGCGCAATGGCCGAGCGGCATAGGCAAGGTGCAGTAGATGGTATAAAATACAGTATATACGTACATGTGATATGAGTAATGTAAGACATGTAAACATTATTCAAGTGGCATTATTTAAAGTGGCATTGTTTAAAGTGACTAGTGATCGATTTATTAAAGTGTCCAGTGATTGGGTCTCAATGTAGGCTGCAGCCTCTCTGAGTTAGTGATTGCTGTTTAGCAGTCTGATGGCCTTGAGATAGAAGCTGTTTTTCAATCTCTCGGTCCCAGCTTTGAATGCACCTATACTGACCTCGCCTTGTGGATGATAGCGGTGTTAACAAGCAGTGGCTCAGGTGGTTTTGGTCCTTGATGATCTTTTGGCCTTCCTGTGACATCGAGTGCTGTAGATGTCTTGGAGGGCAGGTAGTTTGCCCCCGGTGATGTGTTGTGCAGACCACACCACCCTTGCAGTTAACCTTACAGTTGTGGATCTGTAAATGTTTGCCAGGGTTTTGGGGGATATGCCAAATTTCTTCAGCCTCCTGAGGTTGAAGAGGTGATGTTGCGCCTTCTTCACCACACTGTCTGTGTGGGTTGACCATTTCAGTTTGTCTGTGATGTGTACACCCAGGAACTTAAAATTTCCCACCCTCTCCAATGCTGTCCCTTCGATGTGGATAGGGGGGTGCTCCCTCTTCTGTTTCCTGAAGTCCACGATTGATTTGCGACTCCACCTTGTCCCTGTGCCGACAATTCGCTTGTTTGATTGCCTTTTGGAGGGAATAACCACACTGTTTATATTCAGCCATATTTCGAGACCTCTTTCCATTGTTAAATGCAGGGGATTGTGCATTCACTTTTGCACAAATGCCGCCATCCATCCACGGTTTCTGGATAGGGTAGGTTTTAATAGTCACAGTGGGTACAACATCTCCAATGCACTTCTTTATAAATGCATTTACCGAGTCAGCGTATATTCCTGTCCACGTGATCAAAACAATCTTGTTGTGTGGCTTCCGATTGGTCAGACCAGCGTTGACTGGTTCTCGTCACTGGTACATCCTGTTTGAGTTCCTGCCTATAAGACGGTTCGAGCAAGATGGCGTCATGGTCGGATTTGCTGACCACTATGCATATCGTTAGTAGATTTGGATAGAAAACACTCTGAGTGTTTCTAAAACTGTTTGAATCATGTATGTGAGTATAACAGAACTTGTTTGGCAGGCGAAACCCCGAGGACAAACCATTCAGATATTTATTTGGAGGTCACTCTCTTTTCAATGGGTTTTCATTGGGAATTCAGATTTCTAAGGGACCTTCTTTCAGTTCCTACCACTTCCACTGGATGTCAACTGTCTTTAGAAATTGGTTGAGGTTTTTCCTTTGAGAAATGAAGAATAACACTGTTCCGAATGAGGCTCGAGGGAAGTGTACTCTTTGTTAGAGGCGCGTGACCTGAAAGCACGCTCCACTTTGTTTTCCTCCGGTATTGAACACAGATCATTCCGTCTTCAATTCTATTGATTATTT
This sequence comes from Oncorhynchus nerka, assembly GCF_034236695.1. Taxonomy (NCBI): domain Eukaryota; kingdom Metazoa; phylum Chordata; class Actinopteri; order Salmoniformes; family Salmonidae; genus Oncorhynchus; species Oncorhynchus nerka. The sequence continues at coordinate 48,687,797 of NC_088398.1, read as the reverse complement.
ACGTAAAAAAATACCTAAAGTTGTGTTACAAAAGTAGTTGGAAATGTTTGGACAATGCTTACAGGTAACTTTTGAGATATTTTGTAGTCATGTTGCGCAAGTTGGAACCGGTGTTTTTCTGGATCAAGCGCACCAAATAAATGGACATTTTGGATATATATCGACAGAATTAATCAAACAAAAGGACCATTTGTGATGTTTATGGGACATACTGGAGTGCCAACAGAAGAATCTCGTCAAAGGTAAGGCATGAATTATATTTATATTTCTGTGTTTTGTGTCGCGCCTGCATGGTTGAAATATGCTCTTCTCTCTTTGTTTACTGGGGTGCTTTCCTCAGATAATAGCATTGTTTCCTTTCACCGTAAAGCATTTTTGAAATCTGACACGTTGGCTGGATTCACAACAAGTGTAGCTTTAATTTGGTATATTGAATTTGTGATTTCATCAAAGTTAAATTTTTATAGTAATTTATTTGAATTTGCCGCTGCATTTTCACTGGATGTTGGCCAGGTGGGACGCTACCGTCCCACATATCCCAGAGAGGTTAAAATCCCCAGCTGCAATAAATGTAGCCTCTGGATATATAGTTTCCAGTTTACATAGATTCCAGTGAAGTTCCTTGAGGGCCGTCTTGGTGTTCTCTTGAGGGGGAATGTACACAGCTGTGAATATAACTGACAAGAATTATCTTGGTAGGTAAAATGGCAGGCGTTTGATTGTAAGGTATTCTAGGTCGGGTGAGCAGAAGGACTTGAGTTCCTGTATGTTGTTATGATTACACCATGAGTCATTAATCATAAAGCACACACCTCTGCACTTCCTCTTCCCAGAGAGGTGTTTATCTCTGCCGGCGTGAATCATGGAGAAGCCCGGATGCTGAACCGATTCCGACAACATATCCCGAGAGAGCCATGTTTCCGTGAAACAGGGAATGTTACAATCTCTAATGTCTCTCTGGAAGTTAACCCTTGCTCGAATTTTGTCAAGAGACTGGATATTGGCTAGTAGTATACTCGGAAGTGGTGAGTGACGTCTACGGAGCCTGACCAGGAGGCCGCTCCATCTGCCCCTTCTGTGGCACCGTTGTTTCTGGTAGCCTTCTGGAATTAGATCCATTGACCTAGGTGGTGGTTTCACTGTTAGTGTACACCTGTTGTTTATGAAGCATGTGACAAATAACATTTGATTTTATTTGAAATGTATCAGTGTACTTGATATATTCGAAGGGCCACCCACCAAAAAAGGCTTCAGAAAAGGCATTCTGTGACCCGGGAAACAACACTGCAAAGTTTCAACATCCTTACGTAGATCATTTTACGTATATGAACACTGTGTGGTTAAACAGTTTGAAAAGTTGCACATTAATGAAATATTATAAATCAAAGGTACGATTTTGAAATCATAGCACATTTCGGGTAATTTCCCCTAGCAACACTATGAGGTTGCGGTGTCACACCTTGGTTACAATTGTTACACAAGTTCTGTTGTCCATACTTGCAGATAGCAACATACTGTATGTACCGGACCAGAGGAAATAATACGAGATAAGAAGCTGTTGAAAGGTGCTAAATAAATTTGTCTCAGATGCCAGAACATCGCCGATGTAGCTGTCAGTACCTTGAATGTTTTGAGAGCTGTGTTATCTAACAAACATTGTGCTGTCTTTAGTTTGGCTAGCAGGCAAAAGAAATGAGGTCCCTTGTCGGCTAAATTCTACTGTTAAAATGTCTTATATTAACTACGAAAACCACCGTACAGGTACATGTTTAAAAACTATTTCCTCATTTCGGGGTTCATCTGGATAAGTCAAAGACCGATAACCTGTTGCTTGAGCTTATGCAAGGGCAAACAACAAACGCACAAATAGATCTGTGTTCTGTGCACCAGTGTGCAACAAAAGGAAAGAAGGTGAAACATAGCAGCAAATTACCCAAGATTACCCCCCCAAAAATCATAACTTTTGCAAACAATAACATGGATATGCAACTTACAAGTTACAAGTTTTGAACCACAATGTGCTCATATTCATAACATTATCTATATAATGTTGTTGAAATTTTGCCGTTTTGTTTCCTGGGTCACGGAACAAAACATTTTTGGTGGATGGCCCTTGGACTAATATGATAAATACACTGGTGAATAATAACCTCAGTATCTACATCCAAACATTCATGTGAAAGTGTGATATGGCGGTGCAGTGTACAATTAGTAGATTCAGACCCCACAAGCCGCCCAGCTATCAGACAGAAGAAACAGGTCAGTTCATGTTCATTACTCAGCTGCTGTGGGCTGGGACACAACACCATGGGAGCAGATGAGTTCTGAATATTAAACCAGAGTCTCAGTCACAGAGGAAGCATCATTTACGGAGCCCCCCCCCCCCCCCAGGATAATTTTGGTTGTTACAGACTCACATACTGTTACAGAGGTAAAACATGACATGGGGTCAGTCGGGTTAGGCTAGGTGTTCACCCTAATATCCCAAGTCATTGAGAATCATTATCTAGTTTCAGACAGTAGACTCATTTATATATCAATTTATTGATCTGTGACCCTTGTTGTTATGGCTAAGAGCAACATTTTAAATTGGCTAAACAGTGCTGACGTGTACAATGAGTACTGTATCAGGGATATATATTTAAGAGGCTCATGAGGTGAATCTTAATGCAATAATACGCATAATGCTATTTCAAACTAATACTGGATAAGATTTGTATTTATTTTTCATGATATCCTAATATTACAGTCCATAAGAGCTGTTTAGCAAACTAAAACACCTTCCTTTTACCTTAGATAAAGTATTATTGATTGTCTCTAGGTATTGTTCAGAAATTTTAAATAAAAAAATATAACTTTCCATTGTAACTCACCATCTCTTCTGTTGATCTTGGCAAAGTGTGGAGCGTTACTGACAGAGGACTGTGAGGAGCTCTCTAAAGAAGCTGGGGGCAGCATGGATACCAATGGGCCATTACAAATATCTGTAAGAGTAAAACAGAGAGTATGCTGTATGAAGTTCATGGTTGGGTACAATATATAGAGCTTTAGCACCATCATTATCTACTAGAGCAGGGGTGTCAAACATACATAATAAAATAATATTAATAATAAAAACATACACTGCTCAAAAAAATAAAGGGAACACTAAAATAACACATCCTAGATCTGAATGAATGAAATATTCTTATTAAATAATTTTGTCTTTACATAGTTGAATGTGCTGACAACAAAATCACACAAAAATGATCAATGGAAATCAAATTGATCAACCCATGGAGGTCTGGATTTGGAGTCACACTCAAAATTAAAGTGGAAAACCACACTACAGGCTGATCCAACTTTGATGTAATGTCCTTAAAACAAGTCAAAATGAGGCTCAGTAGTGTGTGTGGCCTCCACGTGCCTGTATGACCTCCCTACAACGCCTGGGCATGCTCCTGATGAGGTGGCAGATGGTCTCCTGAGGGATCTCCTCCCAGACCTGGACTAAAGCATCCGCCAACTCCTGGACAGTCTGTGGTGCAACGTGGCGTTGGTGGATGGAGCGAGACATGATGTCCCAGATGTGCTCAATTGGATTCAGGTCTGGGGAACGGGCGGGCCAGTCCATAGCATCAATGCCTTCCTCTTGCAGGAACTGCTGACACACTCCAGCCACATGAGGTCTAGCATGGTCTTGCATTAGGAGGAACCCAGGGCCAACCGCACCAGCATATGGTCTAACAAGGGGTCTGAGGATCTCATCTCGGTACCTAATAGCAGTCAGGCTACCTCTGGCGAGCACATGGAGGGCTGTGCGGCCCCCCAAAGAAATGCCACCCCACACCATGACTGACCCACCGCCAAAACCGGCCATGATGGAGGATGTTGCAGGCAGCAGAACGTTCTCCACGGCGTCTCCAGACTCTGTCACCTCTGTCACATGTGCTCAGTGTGAACCTGCTTTCATCTGTGAAGAGCACAGGGCGCCAGTGGCGAATTTCCCAATCTTGGTGTTCTCTGGCAAATGCCAAACGTCCTGCACGGTGTTGGGCTGTTAGCACAACCCCCACCTGTGGACGTCGGGCCCTCATACCGCCCTCATGGAGTCTGTTTCTGACCTTTTGAGCAGACACATGCACATTTGTGGCCTGCTGGAGGTCATTTTGCAGGGCTCTGGCAGTCCTCCTCCTGCTCCTCCTTGCACAAAGTCGGAGGTAGCGGTCCTGCTGCTGGGTTGTTGCCCTCCTACGGCCTCCTCCACGTCTCCTGAAGTACTGGCCTGTCTCCTGGTAGCGCCTCCATGCTCTGGACACTACACTGACAGACACAGCAAACCTTCTTGACACAGCTCGCATTGATGTGCCATCCTGGATGAGCTGCACTACCTGAGCCACTTGTGTGGGTTGTAGACTCTGTCTCATGCTACCACTAGAGTGGAAGCACCACCAGCATTCAAAAGTGACCAAAACATCAGCCAGGAAGCATAGGAACTGAGAAGTGGTCTGTGGTCACCACCTGCAGAACCACTCCTTTATTGGGGGTGTCTTGCTAATTGCCTATAATTTCCACCTGTTGTCTATTCCATTTGCACAACAGCATGTGAAATGTATTGTCAATCAGTGTTGCTTCCTAAGTGGACAGTTTGATTTCACAGAAGTGTGATTGACTTGGAGTTACATTGTGTTGTTTAAGTATTCCCTTATTTTTTTATGCAGTGTATATTTATATATATACACAGTGGGGAGAACAAGTATTTGATACACTGCTGATTTTGCAGGTTTTCCTACTTACAAACATGTAGAGGTCTGTAATTTTTATCATAGGTACACTTCAACTGTGAGAGACGGAATCTAAAACAAAAATCCAGAAAATCACATTGTATGAATTTTAAGTAATACATTTGCATTTTATTGCATGACATAAGTATTTGATACATCAGAAAAGCAGAATTTAATATTTGGTACAGAAACCTTTGTTTGCAATTACAGAGATCATACGTTTCCTGTAGTTCTTGACCAGGTTTGCACACACTGCAGCAGGGATTTTGTCCCAATCCTCCATACATACCTTCTCCAGATCCTTCAGGTTTCGGGGCTGTCGCTGGGCAATACGGACTTACAGCTCCCTCCAAAGATTTTCTATTGGGTTCAGGTCTGGAGACTGGCTAGGCCACTCCAGGACCTTGAGATGCTTTTTACGGAGCCACTCCTTAGTTGCCCTGGCTGTGTGTTTCGGGTCGTTGTCATGCTGGAAACCCAGCCACTACCCATCTTCAATGCTCTTACTGAGGGAAGGAGGTTGTTGGCCAATACATGGCCCCATCCATCCTCCCGTCAATACGGTGCAGTCGTCCTGTCCCCTTTGCAGAATAGCATCCCCAAAGAATGATGTATCCACCTCCATGCTTCACGGTTGGGATGGTATTCTTGGGGTTGTACTCATCCTTCTTCTTCCTCCTAACACGGCGAGTGGAGTTTAGATCAAAAAGCTCTATTTTCCTCCTCTGGATCCTCCAGATGGTCATTGGCAAACTTCAGATGGGCCTGGACATGCGCTGGCTTGAGCAGGGGGACCTTGCGTGCGCTGCAGGATTTTAATCCATGATGGCGTAGTGTGTTACTAATGGTTTTCTTTGAGACTGTGGTCCCAGCTCTCTTCAGGTCATTGACCAGGTCCTGCCGTGTAGTTCTGGGCTGATCCCTCACCTTCCTCATGATCATTGATGCCCCACGAGGTGAGACCTTGCATGGATCACCTAACCGAGGTTGATTGACCGTCATCTTAAACTTCTCCCATTTTCTAATAATTGCGCCAACAGAAGTTGCCTTCTCACCAAGCTGCTTGCCTATTGTCCTGTAGCCAATCCCAGCCTTGTGCAGGTCTACAATTTTATCCCTGATGTCCTTACACAGCTCTCTGGTCTTGGCCATTGTGGAGAGGTTGGAGGCTGTTTGATTGAGTGTGTGGACAGGTGTCTTTTATACAGGTAACGAGTTCAAACAGGTGCAGTTAATACAGGTAATGAGTGGAGAACAGGAGGGCTTCTTAAAGAAAAACTAACAGGTCTGTGAGAGCCGGAATTCTTACTGGTTGGTAGGTGATCAAATACTTATGTCATGCAATAAAATGCTAATTAATTACTTAAAAATCATACATGTGATTTTCTGGATTTTTGTTTAGATTCCATCTCTCACAGTTGAAATGTACCTATGATAAAAAATTACAGACCTCTACATGCTTTGTAAGTCGGAAAACCTGCAAAATCGGCAGTGTATCAAATACTTGTTTCCCCCACTGTATATATATATATGTGTATATATATATATATATATATATATATATATATATATATATATATATATGTATATGTGTGTATATATATATATATATATATATATATATATATATATATATATATATATATATATATACAGTATACACTGAGTGTACAAAACATTAGGTTGACAGACTGACCAGGTGAAACCAGGTGAAATATGATCACTTATTGTTCGCAATTATATGGAAAATTATGTTTGTGTCTGCAAGCGCAGCACGGTATGGGGTCTAAATGCAAGTACTGCTAAAATAGCGGGGCTGCCTCACTTAACCACTCCACAAATCTCTCCCCATCTCTCCCCAGCAGTCCATTAACTCAAGCAGTGACCCCTAAAAAGAGGACAGTAGAATCCACAGTACCCTAGGCAGCCCTATGTGTTTGTATGTGTGTGTGTGTGTGTGTGTGTGTGTGTGTGTGTGTGTGTGTGTGTGTGTGTGTGTGTGTGTGTGTGTGTGTGTGTGTGTGTGTGTGCACGTGCGAGTGTCAGTAGTGTTCCTCCTAATCCATCAGATTAGATCACTTCCACCAGGCAGAAGGAGATTAAGAGGTCAGTGATCTGAACTTGTCGGCCTCATCTTCCACTGATCCAGCCCTGCCTGCCAGGCCCCAATAAGAGCAGTGAGTGGGGTGGAGCTCATTCACTTAGCTAGTTACTGCACCACAACTCTCCTTTGTTGTCTCCACTGAGCAGTGTGGCTTCTGGAGCATCACTGTGTGGCTGCTAAAGAGGATCCCAGGACATAAAAATAACTGGCAACAGCTTGATTACAATGATCACTGTACTCTCTCCATCAGTGACTCATTCATCGATTTCTCTCTTTACATCATTTTCTTTTGGATTCCATCCACTCCATGTTGAATTTATCCTGGAAACATCTGCAGTAACTAATGAACATTCATCTGGTAGACAACAACTTCATGTTGAAAATGACAGCAGGAGCCTGTTTGCGACACTTTGGAAGTATCTTTGAGGACAGACAGCCCACCACATTTCAGCTGACCTGAATTGACTGCACTTATATCACTTGCCAGCAGATGTCTCTAAATGTTGATTTACAGATTGACTCAAGTGGATCAAGCTGTTTTTTTTTAAAGGATATAGATATAATTTTAAAAAAACAGCTTATATATACATGCAGCAATATAGCCACAGATGCCCAACTTTTGAGAAAAATCCCATCATTTCACAAGGAATCATATGTTTTTATCCTAATGTTATTAAACATTGTGTGGCAAATATGTTTTCTGTTTCTAGTGAAAATCCTTACATTACATTGTAGCCATTTCCTGCAGTCAAATGACCAAATCACCTCTAATGGCCTCATGGGTGGGATGTAATTCCTATTGTTCCTAATTTCATAAAGAATAAACATAATTTCAAAAAAACTTGGTCAGATGGTTATGTTATATTTCATTATTTTGTGACGTGTATAAAGTGTAATATTGCGATGCAACCTCAACATGTAATACATTACATCTCTGATTTAGCCCAGTGTAGTAAAATGTTTTAATCATCCCTGCCCACTACTTAAGCACTCTAAGCATGACTCTGTCTATCTCTTTCTATTTATATCTATCCATCTCTCCCATCTCTCACACAACCCATCAGACTCTGGGGATCATGCAACCACTTTGAAACAAAGCAAGCACCTTTGATCCTGACGGCCTTCTCACAAACATCTTCATCAATGTCAGGTTAGTCTTTCACTTCTGTAAAAGTACCTGCTCCATTTCATCTGATGGTTACACCAAATCTTAACACACCTATGAGACCTTTGTACAGTGGAAAGGGTACACCAATCATATGTTTGTGTCACAGCAGCATATAACGTAAAGCAATCGGCAAGGACATAACTCTAAGAGGCCCCTGAATACAAAGACAATTACGGTAGCTCACTTATAAAATGTGTGTTTTATGAACAGTGTTTTTGTTTATAGCCTCCATCTAGTTATTTGGCACCGAGCCAATAGCTGGGCTGTCAATCAGGAAGAATTATGGGTAGAGGATGATTTGCCTGCAAAGCTGTACTGCTCTGCTCAGTGCCTCCTTGCCTTGGGATAATTGAAAATCTATCCTAGCTATGAATGTGATCGTGCCACGGCACACTCGCTATGCAAAGTGCTTGGGCTTAAATCTTAAACACTCACTCCCATAAGCAGACACACACACACACACGCACACACACTCTCACACACACACACAGAGATGAACAGAAACAAACACAAACAAAGTTGGAAAAGAAAGCTGAACCAGGAGCCAGCCCTTTCTATAAACTCATAGCTTGTACAGTAGATCCTGACAGGGTATAGCGACACTGTGATTTTAGTATCCACACCATTGAGAGACATCTTGACACCTCCAGGCTAGTAGAACATAGCTGGGGTTATCAGTGATTGTGTTTGGGATTTAAAAAAAGAAAAGAAGCTGCACTCCCTTTCACTTCCCTCTGTTCCCCAAGGTGTGCCATCATCCAGTGATGCATGGGAAGATAGATGGCTGTGAACACATTTAGATGCACACTGTGAGCTCTCTTTTTTTCTCCTTGGCCTATACACTTCCTCAAGGCCCATAAAGAACATATTTTTGTCATGTAACACAATGACCCATACTTCATTTAGTGGGAAGACTATTCAAGTGGAAGGAAGTTAGGCTATTTTGAGGTTGAAAACATCAATATGACTGCACATTAGAGTACAAAACCAAACGTAATTTGTGAGTTTTATTGTCAGTTTTGGAAAAACAACCACATTATCCAGTCAAATTTGATGGCCAGATTTAGCTCATTCAAATCCACAAAATACTGCCCTTGATTCTGCTTTTCACACTATATTTATTCAAGCTTTTTGCTAGATCTCAAACGTGACTTTCAAACCCAATCTACTTCACCTAACTTGCTCTCTTCAAAATGTGCAACAACTTTTTACAACACAAAGGCCCCTGAGTTGACTTCCATCCCTCACACTGCTCATTAGCCAGCATCCCCTCCTAGTCTTTGTGCTAAACAAACAGCTCTCCACAAAGAAATCAAGCTCAATTACGCCAACAAACTGCCTTTTGTAGTGTATGCGTCTGGAATATTTTTAGCTCCGTTTCAGGCCCCAGCGCACCTGCCGATGACTAGCAGCATGGTCAGAGCAGAAGTTGTGGAGCTGTTTCAATTCTGAGACTAAACGGAAGATAAAACTGCTTTTGCAACAGCTAATGGCTATCCAAATAAGATCCTTAAATCCTAAATCCATTATTATCTCTATGGAACTATATGGAGAGACTTGAAGAAGACAAAGATGCTCAAATGAGCTTCCTGTGTGCTAGGCACAGCAGGCAGCGTCTACCGCCCTGTCTACCCACGATGCATCACTCCAAAAGGATCCAGAGGAACAATGACATGATCCAGTAAAGAATGGATGTATACCTCCGGGTAGTATCGATAAAGCAGAATACGATACCTCACATGTATTTATAGACTGGTCCCATCTCATCTCTGTTCAGGCAGAAGCATTGAGTATGGCTGAGGTATCGTTTGACAATTAGCTACAGACGCAGGCTGAATTTGAGGAAGTGCCGGTCGATACGTGTGATTGAGAAACACAGCACTGTACTGTAGCACTTAATTTCCAATAATGTGTCTGATAGAGTGAGCAGCAAAACATAGTTTAGAGAGAAAGTGTTGATAACTGATCTGATGGCTGATATGTTTAGGTTTACTTGCAGACCGAGCGATCACGTGACTATCACTCACTTCATAAATTCAAGAGATTTTACACTGCTGGTGAGAATTCTCAATCAAGGCACAAAGGAGAAGTAACACATACTGTGAAACATTGTCAACAACTCTGTTCATTTTTCATATCATTATCAAGTTGGCATAGATGGCGGTGCAGCTGCTCTTTTGATACATATCACTTTCTGATTAGTCTTTCTGGTTGTGTCACCTCTGTGTGATACACTACCCCACACTGAACTCACCATTAGCCAACACTATGTGACACTATGCAAAGAAACCATAGGTTACTGGCTGATTAGCCCCTGGTGAATACTAGATTGGAAAAGAGAGACTCCCATTGGACAAAAATGACAGCTTGGCTTCCATATCCAAGCAACCCCAGATGGTGGTCCTGATACGGCCATCCTCTCGCCTGCCTGTGGAAATGTCACCAAGCCCGCTTACATTTAAATACATGCAGATTAAGTGTTGAAGGCTCACCTTCATTAGAACTGGGAAATAACTCATACAATACTTTCTGGAGAAATTCATTTAAAAGCAAAATAAAGACAGCCGGTTTCAGATTAGATAAATGTTTGACTGTTCGCTTTCAGAACATCAATTCCCAAACCCAGATGTACTCATTTGGTCATATTGTTACAGAAGCTATGCTGCAATAGCTATCCGTCTGGCTCAATCATGAGTCCTGCTCAAAACGTTTGCAGGATCCACCTGTATCATCAAGCCCTGGATCATCAATTGAAAACTGTGTGTATGAGATTCCTTCTCACAGAAATGAGGAGTTACAGAGTAATAGCTACTGACAGAAAATGTCTGGCGGTATTCCCAAGTTTAAACTGTGCTTCCTGTCTGCTCAGTCTACTTTGGAGATGGAAAGTACGGAAACATTACCTGGTTATTCTTATCACGCAGTCAAAGCCCTGCATAGCACCAGTATTCTCTTATCGGCACGGTCAATAGTAAGTGGTCACTTGTAATCCTTAGCAATCCTTTGCCAGTAACACCAGAAATAAATAGAAAATGGAACTTACGGACTATACAGCTATTTGTAGCATATTCATTGCACTCTATAGATCGGGAATGGTGTACCATCAGTGTGAGAGCGATACGATTGGAAATGCAAAGGCCTCCACCGGCGCCACATTCATCAAATAGATTTTTTCTCTCCCAGGGGGGCCAATATATTATTGCTCTAAATAGCCTAATATCATATATTGTTAGTTTTTTGGGGGGTTTGGTTTTAGCATTGCACAATACCAGTTAGCTCTCCTCTGTCCAGACCAAATATATGTATCATAAACAACCCTAAGATAATACAATTGTTGCACATCCTGGTCACATGATTTTAGGTGAACACACAGGCTGCAGAACAACTTTGGAGATGCATTCAAGATGCAAATACCTTGGTATTTTGACTGACAATGATTTATTGTTTAAAAAAAAACATGACTGAGCTTGTTAAGAATTGCATTTTTTATTTAAATAGATCTTGTCTCTCTCCAGTCAACAGGAAGCAGGTTGGGCAGTCAACCCACCTGTTCTTTATTATGGTGATACTATTTATCAAAGTGCAGCTGCCTCTACTCTTAAAACCTCGGATTACGTTTTTTTATAGTGCCCTTCGTTTTATCACAGGAGACAGTTTTATTAGTCATTTCTGTATTCTTTACCAAAAGGTTGACTGGACTTCTTTGAAGTCACGTAGATCACATCATTACGGTCTTTTTTGTTTACAAAGCCCTGCTCCTCAAACTTCCAACTTACTTAACATCACTGTTAAGACTTAAAATGACATGTTATCAAACCCGGTCACAAGGTTGGTTAACTCTGGAGACTCCTTGGTGTCTCACGAGTTAGGTAAAATAGCCTATAATTTCCTTGGACCTTACGTGTGGAATGATCTACAATACACTTTCAATTTGGAGGAATTGGTGCCTCTAGCGTAATTACGACAGTTGTTAGGGGACCTTTTTTATTGAGAAATGCTTCTGTTTCTTGGTATATTGTTGTGTATAGTAACATATATTTTATTGTGTATATGAATGTGCATTTTGAAGTGTATTGTGGTGCTATACAGGGCTCATCTGGAAAAGAGACCTTGGTCTCAGCACTGACTCCTTGTCAAAATAAAGGTTAAATACAGTGATACAATAGGCTTCGTTCCCCCTACGGTATTCAGCACATACAGTATATTATGTGTGGCCGTGGTGCGATAACATGAACAAGCACAAGTGTATGGTAGGGGAGCAAAAAACAACACCTTACAAAGATACTTTTACATAATGGGTTGTACCATAGCAACAACTAGGGAGATATTCCAACATACAGTAAGTATATCATTGGTTTAATACTGCCATAACCCTTTCTTCATTCATTAGCTTAACAAGGCATACTCCTCGACCATACTATCTCTAAATACATTAGGCTACATTCAAGGGTGAGTTAACTGTTGACTCCTGTACCAAACGTAACCCCCCCCCCCCTCCCGTCTATAGCACAAGCCGGAGGTTGCCAAGAACTGCATTCTAATGTGATGATCGTCAACACCTTGAAAGAACCACAGTCTTTTTTCTTGGCATTTCAAATGAACAACATGCTCCTCGAAGTCACACATGAAAGGAAGTGCAAAACAGCCCCATCCATCCACATCCAGCCATCCACACTAAATAGAACAAAAGACAGAGAAACATGTTTCACTTAATTAACCATGTAGTAATTGAACTCTAACTTCTGGGAAACATGTAGGAATCTCTATGAATAAGGCGTCCTGAAAAGAAAATCTATTATAATCAACCTGATTCATAGACGTCATATTGTCTATGTGATTCTTGGCTGTGTGTGTAGATCCACACAATGAACAAAGCAGAACATGGATGAGAGCACCTTTGCCTTTAGGACTGTACCAGCCCCAAGTCACACATTCAATAACCCTATCATCAGAGTAGCTCATAAGATGCTGCTGTCTTTATCAGTGGGTGCCCTTTCATTTGGGTATTTTGTTGAATGTCAATCTGTTTTGCTGTATGCCATCCACCATACCACTGGGGAGATAGACTAATGTTATCTTTCCATATTTAACTGCACGTGTGCTGTCCATCTCTGATCCACTACCAGCAACAGTAATGACAGCACTATACTGTCTAATAAATTACCATAATTGGACCATTACGCAAAGTCAGATATGTTAAGGAAATCCAGAACCGTTATCGAGAAGGGAAAACATTTTATTGGATAATTATGTGTAGTGACTAACATCTCATTTTACTTCTACTATGTGCCATGGCCTTTCCATGTTATTACATACAGTATGCACTATACATCGACCCATTCATGTGATGTACTTTCGAACACTCATTGCCTCTGCCGGTTTGGATGTCCCAGGCTCTAGCTAGCTGAGCTCTTTCTCCATACTGACTTGCCTAGTTAAATAAAGGTTTACAATTTATTAGATTTTTTTATACAAATACTGGAGACTTCAGTCTACACATTGGAGGAAGTGGGAGCTCCCTACTGCGGTGTTCTGCCTCATTTATCTCTCGATGAATACATCACCCTTTTATGAATCTCTACAACAGTAGGAGTTCCTTCCATTCTAGAGACTGAGTGAGTGCCTGCTTTGCATTAATCAGCTAGTAGAATATGGTGAGGACTCAGGACTGCTTTTACACATGCATGCATCAATATGAAGCTGTAATCTTTGCTGCAATGTGGGATGGTACAGTACTTTACCAAATGTACTTCAGTAAGTGCCTCTGCTATGGGATATATGTAATTTCCTCTGAAAGGTCTGCTCAAAAAGATAATACAATCAGAAACCGAACGGAAAATCCAAGCAAATAAAAGATAGTATGGTGTTGTCCGTGTGACTGTTTATACTGTTAGCAATATAAGTATGTGCATAATATTGTGGGCTATAGTAGCTGTGATAGTATTACTGTAAACCTGGAGCAATATTCCACCCACAGAGGCATGGTGAAGTGAGTGATGTCAAGAGACAGCTCTGGCAATGAAAGCCCCCGCTGTTTTCATCCAAAGGCAACTTTCAAAATCATAATTTCACTCCCAGCTGGAAACTTTCCCTTTCAAGCACCACACTTTGGCCTTTATGAAAATAAGATAAGGCAAATGATAAAGCAAGTCTAACCACCTGCTGAACTTCACTGTGAACCATTTGAATAGCACTAAGATTATAGGCCCACGGGCCCAGCAGCATATGCTGGAAATCATTGGATGAAATAGGTTATTTAGTAGATGTTCAGTATCAATTATGAATATTTGCAAGCAACGGATCCGGTAGCCTTCATAGGACACCAGACCTAGGAGCATGAGGACATGCTCCTCTGGGAGGATGTGGCTGCCATTATCTCTGTCACCTGACACAGGGGCTACACAAACCACCCATGATGGATATTGGGCTTCTCCTTTTGTTTCTCAAAGGTAAATATGAGAACGGCCATTTGCTTGTCCTCTAGGAGAATCTAGCCATTTCATCTCTGAGCAGCATGTCAATTCTGATCACTGGATACATTTGAGTGACCACAAGAAGGTCATAAATGAATAATCTAGCTGTCAGTTTAGCTCAGTTCACTGGGTTACATCACTAGAATAAACTGCTTTTAAGCCTATCTCACAGGTACCAGGTCTCAAAGCCACCCATCAACTCTATGTTTTGGATAACAATTAGTATTTTAAGTTAATTTCCTTCAATAACTTAATGAATCATGCACGAATCAATGATATAGTTGTTTAACATGTTTGATGTGGAGTTATAACAAATCGTTACCGATTTTGCACAATACACCCCTTATCCTCCACCTAAAAACTCAGGTGAGGAAGGACGACCACTAGTGACAACAACATCAAAACAACTGGACTAAACAGATGCTGGCACAACAAATCAAAGACAATTGAATGTTAATTTAATACGACATATCAGAGATAGCAACCAATGCCAACGATGCTGGGGTGAATATAATGTCCACCAAATTATGTTACTGCTAATTATGCTGCAATTATAGGTTATAGAATATAATTTACTGATATTTCAATAGCCAAATCAAAAAAGTGTCATCTTAAGCTACACTAGAAAGACAAGGAATCCAATGTTTCACGTTATAGTTGCAACACACGGCCCTACACCTATACATTTACTTGTAAAAAGAAACATAGCTATAACGTTATTATCTAGGCTTTTGCTTCTTCGGGATTTTCAGCATACATCTATGTTTTCACCCATATGAGTCATAAGACTACAGCAAAAAGCATGTCACAAAACGCGCGCGGTTTCATTTCCAAAACCAGTGGTACTGGTAAGCAACTTCTGATACTCACAGTGACTGGCGGCGGACGCAGAGCTGGAGGCACTCAAAAGACAGACAATGAAGATGTATAACCGAGACAGCTTACGCAATTCCATTCTCCCTACTGTGATATATCCTTATGTTGTAGGAAGAGAGTAAATCTCATGAAAGCGATGCCTTCAAATGTCCCTAGCGCGGACGGAATCATGCAGTGTGTTTGAAGCCCAGTGGAAAAGTAAACCACTCCCCCATCAGCAGTCCTTCACAGATGCTCAGCCCGTAGAATCTCTCTCTCGTGCTCTCTCCTTCTCTTTCTCTCCTCTCTCAACGTATCTCTCTAGTATTTCATGAGTTGGTTTAAAGTCATGGCAGTTCTAGTATTTTTCTTGAAGTATGTGCGCGCGTGTGTGTGTGGTTTTGTAAAGTAGTGTAACTAGTTTTGCTGCTCCTCTTGCTGCGCTCTAGACCGTTTCAGCAACAAAGTAGCTGGACAGCTACAACAGGAGGAGGCTCGAGTCAAAATGAGTGAATGTTCATTTCGACAAGAGTATGCCAACATTAAAATGTATGTAAGAGGCTATGAGGGGAGAAAAATATTGTTTTTGATGCAATCCGTTTAAAATATATCTGTGTATGGTAAAATAAGATGAGGAAATTACATTAAGGAATTTAGGATGAAGTTAAGTTTTATGGATAATTCTCTCTCCTCCCGGTAGCAGATAGGCTGTATGTTAATGCTTTTTTTTGTCATCATTGAAAGCCTGCCACACAATACATTTATTTAACATAAGAATTAGTGTGTGTTTTTGTCCCAACCTAGCTCGTGGAAGTGACAAAGAGCTCTTATAGAACCAGGGCACAAATAACAATATAATAATAATCAATAATGTTGCTCTTTATTTAACTTAAATATAAAACCTTATTTGTTCATTGAACATTGTGAATAACTCACCACAGGTTAATGAGAGGGTGTGCTTGAAAGGATGCACATAACTCTGCAATGTTGGGTTGTATTGGAGAGAGTCTTAGTCTTAAATCCTTTTCCGAATCCTTTTCTGTGCCTGTATTTCGTTTTCATGCTAGTAAGGGCCGAGAATCCACTCTCACATATGTACGTGGTTGCAAAGGGCATCAGTGTCTTAACATCACAATTTGCCAAGGCAGGATACTCTGAACGCACCACAATCCAGAAATCTGGCAGTGGCTTCTGATTAAATACAATTTTCCCAGAAACGCTTGTTGCAATTTCGATGAGGCTCTCTTGTTCAAATATCCGTAAGTGGACTGGAGGCGGGGCATGAATGGGATAACGAATCCAGTTGATTGTGTCATCCTTTTGGGGAAAGTACCTGCTGAATTGCGCACCCAACTCACTCAGGTGCTTCGCTATATCACCTCTGACATTGTCCGTAAGCTTGAGTTCATTTGCACACAAAAAAAATCATACAATAATTGAAAGACTTGTGTGTTGTCCTTGTTATTAATGCAGACAGAGAAGAGCTCCAATTATAGCCTCAATTCTGTCCCCCACATTGAATATAGTTGCGGAGAGTCCCTGTAATCCTAGATTCAGATCATTTAGGTGAGAAAAAACATCACCCAGATAGGCCAGTCATGAGAGAAACTCGTCATCATGCAAGTGTTGAGACAAGTGCAAATTATGGTCAGAAAAGAAAACTTTAAACTCGTCTCTCAATTCAAAAAAACGTGTCAATACTTTGCCCCTTGATAACCAGCACACCTATGTTGTAAAAGCGTTACATGGTCGCTGCCCATATCATTGCATAGTGCAGAAAATACACAAGCGTTCGGGGACCTTGCTTATGAAAGTGAACCACTTTCACCGTACGGTAGTGTCCAAAACATCTTTCAATATATATATATAGTGGCGTACAGCAGGTCAGCCACCAGGGGGAGACTCGTCAAGGCCTGGTGACAGACGGAGTATACATCACGAGGCGATGGCTCCATCTGCTGGACGTGCAAGGTCTCAACGGGCTCTCCGGCCAGGACTAATTGGGGCTGATTGGGGATTGGTGAGTAATCAAGAGCTGATTGCTCAACAGCTGTACAAGTCCCATAAAGCTGCCAGAAAGGCAGCGCACAGGAGAGAGACTGGGGGAGGAAAGGACTCCCGTATAGTTGGGGACGGTACCAGAGGTAACAGGAGGGAGTTCAGTTTTTGATCCCCACAGGATACAGCAAGACCCAGAGCCCAGAAGACGTTATCCCAGAGATTCTTTTCTTTTGGACTATTATTTTAATAAACACCTTTGAAACTGAGCTAATCCTACTCTTTCCGTGTCTGATCTGTGTAAACGTTTTGACCCAACCTCCTGGTCTGCCACAAGTGGTGAAGAATGCGGGCGTTCTGATAACGTGGTCAGATCAGGGTTGACATGGACGAGTTGATAGCTCAGTTCATCCGGGCCAACAAGCCCAACAGGTGGTTCAGGAACGAACGCTGGAGCAACAGCGGCTACAAAATGTCCTCCTCATTGAGGCAATCAGGAAGCTACAAGGAGGAGTGACTACTGAAGCACATCCAAACAAGTTTTTAATCAAGCTAACAGAAGATGACGACACCGTAACCTACCTCTGTACGTTTGACTGGACAGCACTACGGGAATGATGGCCAAGGCAGAAGTGGGCCAGTCTGCTGGCCCAGTTCCTCTCTGGGAATGCCCAAAAGGCATATTGGGACTTGAATGATGAACAGGCAGCTAACTACAACAGACTCAAATGGAAGATACTCAGCCGCTACAGGTACAGCCTGCCCCACCGGGCTCAACTATTCCACAACTGGAGGTTCATAGCTGACGCATCCCCACGAGCCCAGATGAGCGACCTACTGCACGTCACCAGGGGATGGCTCCTAACCGATGTATCCACCCTATCCATCTTAGACAAAGTGGTCCTGGATCGCTTCCTACGGGCACTACTCCACGACATGAACAGGGCAGCGAGTCATTGCATGCCCCAGACCTTGGAGGGCCTCCTGGAAGCAGTGGAGACAAATCAGAACACTCAGGCCCTGCTGAGTAGGAGCCGGGCCGAGTCGGCGACCCGTTCGAGGAGTCGGAAGGATAGCCCCACTGCTGTGTACACCGAACCGACAGTCGGCAGGGCCAAAGGACCGCAAAACCATGAGAGATGGCTGGGGTAGGGCCGACCCGTTACCGATGACCCCAGGTAGATGGAGACCAAAGGAGGTGTTTTGAGTGTGGCGCCCAGGGGCACATTGCCTGGAAATGCCCGGCTCGAGTGGAGTCGATGCCATCAGCAAGCCGGGAGGCGAGGTGGGTCATGCAGTGAACTACATTCCCTTCTGTTGGGCACAACACGAATCAACTGCACCAATGGTTCCGGTGAAGGTTGATGGACACGACACGGAAGCTCTATTAGACTCTGGAAGTATGGTTACCCTCTTAACCATGAGCCTGCTGAACCAGGATACCGAACATGGTAGGGAGATGTGTCCATTTCCTGTGTTCACGGGGACACAAATCAGTATCCAACCGTATGGGTCAACATTGTGACACCACAAGGGAACTGCCAGATAATGGTGGGTGCAGTACCAGAGTTGCCGGTACCTCTCCTAATGAGACAAGATTGTCCGCTGTTCGCGGCCTTGTGGGGGCACGAGCTGAGGAAGAAGGTAAGAGCCGGCAGAAGATGAGAGCAAGGACGACCCATCGCCTGTGCGGCCCGGAAGCAAACGGTTGAACGATCTGTATCTAAGGGTCCGGAGTCGGAGTCAGAGGGGGTGCCGGAACCCGACCACCCTGGGGAACCACGAGAGGAAGAGCCCAGCCTTCCCCTCCTCGATTTCGAGGGGCCAGTCGAGACAGACCCTGGGGGCCAACTGAAGGGACAATTCGGGATGGCCCAGTGGGGGGATCCTAACTTGAAAGCTGCCGCAGCCCAAGTGATAGCGGTGGATGAACAGCTACTTCCGGGGGTTAGTGACTGGCGATACCCCCATTTCCAAATCAAGAATACATTTTTGTATCAGGTGTCGCGCCAAAAGGGGGAACTTCGAGAGGTATTGTTGTTTCCCCGACGGTACGTGGGAACCGTTCTTCAGCTGGCCCACACCCACCTGTTGGGGGTGCACCTGGGAATGGAGAAGACCCGGGAATGGATTGACTATGCCACCTGGTATCCCGAGGCCATTCCCCTACGGGCGGCGCTCGGGAGCTGTTCCACCTTTTTAGCCTGGTGGACATCCCGAACGAGATCCTGACAGACCAAGGTACTGAGTTTATGTCCCGCCTAATGAAAGATTTGTGTGCTCTCCTGCAGATCAAGCAGATCTGGACCTCTGTCTTCCACCCACAGACGGATGGGCTCATCGAGCGGTTCAATAAAACACTCAAACAAATGCTGCGGAACGTCATCGAGCAGGACGGGAATAACTGGGACCAGCTATTTCCCCACCTAATGTTTTCAATCCGAGAAGTACCCCAGTCCTCCACTGGGTTGTCCCCTTTCAAACTCCTCTGCAAGAGGAGGTCACAAGGCCGACTGGACCTCGCCAAGGAGGTGTGGGAAGCCCAACTGATCCCCTTACGCAACGTGGTAGAGCACGTGGAGACGATGAGGGAGCGGATGACAGCCATATGGGCAGTCATGAGGGAACATATGGAGAATGCCTGACGTGCCCAAGCCCAGGTCTACAATCGAGGAGCCCAGCCCAGAGAATTCCAGGTGGGGGACAGGTTGTTGGTCTTAATCCCCATGGCCGAAAGTAAGTTCCTGGCAACAAGGCACAGCCATACGAGGTGATCAAGAAGCTGGGACTTGTCAATTACCGAGTATGGCAGCCAGGGAGACGGAAACCCCAACAGATTTACCACGTGCACCTGTTGAAGAAGTGGCACAAGAGGACAGCCTTGGCCATGTTATGGTAGGGACCCAGGACGCCAATGGTACCAGTGGTGGTCCTGAGCAATGAGGACCTCGACCCAGTCCAGAAGCAAGAGCTTAGCTCTGTCAGGGAGGGGAATGTCATCAGTGCGACGTATGTCTCCCTTCTCGACAACAGCCAGTGAAATTGCAGGGCGCCAAATTCAAACAACAGAAATCTCATAATTTAAATTCCTCAAACATACAAGCATTACACACAATTTTAAAGAAAACCTTGTCAATCCAACCACAGTGTCCGATTTCAAAAAGGCTTTACGGCGACAGCACGACATGCGATTATGTTAGGACAGTGCCTAGCCACAAAAAACCATACAGTCATTTTCCAGCCAAGGAGAAAGCTCACAAAAGTCGGAAATAGCGATTCAATTAATCAATAACCTTTGATGATCTTCATCAGGACTCCGGGATGCTGGCCTTGTAGGCAGAGTTGCAAAGAAAAATCCATATCTCAGACTGGTCAATAAAAATAATAGATTAAGATGGGCAAAAGAACACAGACACTGGATAGAGGAACTCTGCCTAGAAGGCCAGCATCCCGGAGTCGCCTCTTCACTGTTGACGTTGAGACTTGTGTTTTGCGGGTACTATTTAATGAAGCTGTCAGTTGAGGACATGTGAGGTGTCTATTTCTCAAACTAGACTCTCTAATGTACTTTTTCTCTTGCTCATTTGTGCATCGGGGCCTCCCACATCTCTTTCTATTCTGGTTAGAGCCAGTTTGCGCTGTTCTGTAAAGGGAGTTGTACACAGTGTTGTACGAGATCGTTTATTCTTCTAAGAAATGGGCAAAACACCCAAACAATGATCAATGTCTGAAAAGCAGAAACTTATGTTTGGCATGCGTTTATGAACATTTGCAATCCCCCTGTGCTGGCTCTCAGTAACTAATGACCAGGTTAGCCACTACTAAAGTAAAAATGTACCTCTCGAGGATATTGGATTAGTTAATGGACATCGGATGGAATCGTTTTCCTCCAACAGATTACAATGTAATAAAGTTTGAAGATGCTTCTGAATGGTAGTGTGCCTATATAGTGTACATGTGACCAGTGACCCATGACCCAAATGGAATGAATATACTTAGACAGACAAACTATACACTACTCAATGCAACAACCACATATAAGTAGGCAAACATGGCTCTGACAATTGCATATGTGATTGTGTTTCACTGTGTTGCGTCTTAGTTTGTAAAATGGTTGTACCCTATCTCTTGTGAAATATATATTCTACTCCATTCGTTCTTGAGATTGAACGTGCTTTACAAAAGTTTGGCTAATGTAAATGTTATTGAAACTCCCTCCCATTGTAACATTCATGCTGTACTTCAACAGAGGAAGAAGACTAGAGCTAATTTGAAAAGGCTAATACAGCCATGATTGGATGACAAATCTGCCATCCTTCTCTAGGTAATACAAAAGAGGAGCACGGATATAGGCAATTCCACTGTAACAGAATGACAGTGAGACTCAGATTTTTCTCTTTAAAAGTATGCCAAACAAAAACCATTGATTGCAAAGTAAAAATTCTTTAAACAATTTCCACAGAAAATGTTACACAAACACAGTGCAGATGTAAATTATATATATACTGTGTATACTATATATATATATATATATATATATATATATATATATATATATATAGTATACAGAGTATATATATATAAATGCAACACATATATAAAACAATAAAACATGTATTATTTATTTTCCTACAACCTGTTTTTACAGATATTTTGCTACGTACATTTCACATACTGTACATAGCACAATTCTATATACACACCACACAAAATGGCCTTCAGACATATGCAGCATACATGATACAATGTTCTCTTGGCCCCAGCCACTACAGATCATGAGCTTTTAATCCCACCCCTTAGCTACTCTCAGCCCATCCCACATACTTTATCTCCATAGACCACCCTCTCTTGATTTTCATGTGCCATACTGTATATTTTTTTGTATCATTATGTACTATACAGAAATATATAATTCTGAATAGGTACGTAAAGGTAGAACATGTAATATCCTCCTTTGCATGTTTGGTAATGGGTATTATTTTACACACTGGCTGTTGTTCAATTCAAATCAAATGAAATAAAATTGTATTGGTCACATACACATGGTTAGCAGATGTTATTGCGAGTGTAGCGAAATGCTTGTTGTTCCGACAATGCAGCAATATCTAACATGTAATCTAACAATTGCACAAGAACTACCTGATACACACAAATCTAAGTAAAGGAATGGAATAAGAATATATATAAATATATGTATGAGCAATGAAAGAGCGGCATAGGCAAGATGCAAAAGATTGTGTAAAATATCATGTGAGATGAGTAATGCAAGACATGTAAACATTATTAAAGTGGCATTATTAAAGTGACTTGTGATCCACTTATTAAAGTGGCCAATGATTTCAAGTCTGTATGTAGGCAGCAGCCTCTCTGTGTTAGTGTTGGCTGTTTAACAGTCTGATGGCCTCGAGATAGAAGATGTTTTTCAGTCTCTCGGTCCCAGGTTTGATGCACCTGTATTGACCTCGCTTTCTGGATGGTAACGGGGTGAACAGCACTGGCTCGGGTGGTTGTTGTCCTTAATGATCTTTTTGACCTTCTGGTGACATTGAGTGCTGTCGGTGATGCATTGTGCAGACCACACCACACTCTGGAGAGCCTTGGGGTTGTGGGCAGTGCTGTTGCCATCCCAGGCGGTGATACACCCCAACAGGATGCTCTCAATTGTGCATCTGTAAAGGTTTGTGAGGGTTTTAGGTGACAAGCCTAATTTTTTCAGTCTCCTGAAGTTGAAGAGGTGCTGTTGTGCCTTCTTCACCACACCGTCTGTGCGCGTGGACCATTTCAGTTTGTCCGTGATGTGTACGCCGAGGAACATAAAACTTTCCACCTTCTCCACTGCTGTCCCGATGTGGATAGGGGGGTGCTCCCTCTGCTGTTTCCTGAAGTCCACGATCATCTCCTTTGTTTTGTTGATGCTGAATGAGAGGTTGTTTTGCAAAAAAGGTGCTATCTACAACCTTAAAGGGTTCTTTGTGTGTCCCCATAGGAGGATTTTACCTGGAACCAAAAAGGGTTCTCCTATGGGAACAGCCAAAGAACCCTCTTGGAACCCTTTTTTCTAAAAGTATAATGAGTTCTGCCCCCAAACAAGACTGAATTTTGTTGATCCGGACCGGACCAAATCTGTACCAATCATAGACGTCTATTTTTCACAACTTTGGATATCAATATACAGCACAGTAGAGTCAGTCAGTGCTTAATTTGATCACTGACTTGAGACCAACGTGTAGCCTTGGCTGTGTGAGAAGCACGCCTGTATCTCTCACAGAACTAGAATACAGCCCCACTGTGGAGGTATCATAATACCCATAAAACCTAGTTCCAATCGTTTATCCATCATACATTTTTTCAATAGGGGATTTTAGAAACACTTAAAACAAGGGCTGTGTTTCGTTTAGGTTTACCCTGGCGTGACGTTTTGATAACCATGTAAATCTCTCTCAGACAAGGTTACTTTTATCAATATATTCAGCTCCATTTACTCTCAGGTTCAAAAATGCTAAGCATCAAAGTAGAAATCATGCAAAATGACAAATCCCTGCAAGCTCGTGCATGTCATCTCTAGCTGACACCTTTGCTAACAGGTACAGTATTTTGTCAATTTAAAACTTGCACAAAACAGTTCACAAAATTGTCCATTTAAATAAATGTAGCCAATTTATTCATAATTACATTTAGCTAACATTAGATAGTTAATCCAGAGATTCTTACCTTTTCCTCGGTTTGGCAGTCTCGTCCAGATCATCATGACGTTTGTAGTTCTTTATGATAGCCACATTAGCAGCTAATTAGCATTTAATTTTTTTTTTTTGGGGGGGGGTAAATAGAGGCAAATATATTGATGTAAACGGTTACCAAAATGACATGCCAGGGTAAGCCTACTTGAAACACAGACCTTATTTTAAGGGTTTCTAAAGTCCCCTATGGGGAAAATCAATGGTGGACTAACAGTTGGAACTATTTCCCTGTTTGGCCTCTAGGTTTTATGTGCATTGTGACCCATACTGATCTCTCCCTCTCTCTGCTCTGATAGACATGATCCTGTAACTCTGAGCTCTCCAGCGTTGCACTTAATCTTTTATTTCCTTATAGAATCATAGACACGCGAAGGGTTCTGGAGGAGCTGCAATACCCCTGATGAATTTAAATCAATTTGCCAAAGCTATAGAATTTCTTCTGTCTGTTCAGAAAGAAATGAAATAATTCAGAATAGCTAACTACACCATGAGAAGGCCGATAATTTTGCCACAGAGGATGAATAGCTTTTTTATTTTTTTTATTGCCTAGTTGTGGATTGTATGTAGCCAGGTCGTATGTAGCAAAGCCTATAGTCGAGAACACTGCAAATCTGTCAGTGAACAGCATGCAGAAAAAACAGGCATTTCACAATATTTCAAATACAATCGCGGGAAAACACTAGTTGGAAAGCAAGTGGCTCCTGCTGAAAAGAGAAGACTCTAATCTGTCTGCTGAAGGCTACCAAAATATTTGATCAACTTCCAAATATTGTTTTACAAAGTACAACAAGAGAGAGATAGGCTTTTTGGCAGGAACACATCAGCCATCACCGGTGATTGAGCTGCGCATCATTAAGTGGGGTCAGTGAAACTGGAAAGCATTTTTAGAACTATAATTTCCACCTTATATTGTAGCCTACAGTATGTGTCTCTCCACACATGTAGGCCTAGGCTATTGATGGTTTCAAGACAAAGTATTTTTTATTGATCTCAGATTTTCAGTTTGTCAGTGTCAAAGTAGCCTGTCATTTTGATCATTTGTGCTGTATTAAAAAGATTCTGCGAAGACTCCAGTCATGTAAAATTACACAGAAATGCATGAAATGCGTTTATTGAAGACCCAATTGTTTCCGAACACTAGGCTACTAAGAATGTTTCCCTATGTAAGCAATTTTTGTAAGTGCCCTTTACTCTACTGCTCTATGCTAATACGTAAATGTGATGATAAGCATGCAATGCTTTATTATAAAGGTGATTTTTTTTTTCAGGTACCTCAGAGCTCCCTATGGTAGGTCACCCCCTCTCATGCTCACTTTTTGTTCTGGCACCTCCCCATTGACAAACTAAGCACTGAGCACAGCACAGTCAGCACAGCACAGCAGAGTACAGTATAGTAGAGTTCAGTACACTACAGTACAGCACGGTACAGTACAGCATAGTAGAGTATAGTACAGTACAGTTGAGGGTAGTACAGTATAGTAAATTATACGGTACTCTACTGTGTGCAACTGTACTGTATTGTACTTACTCTACTCTACTTTTCTTTGTTGTACTCTACTGTACTGTACTGTGATGTCAAAACTTTTAAAACAGATCAGATTTGGACTGATCAAATTTCAAGTACTTTTCAATGTCCATGGATGTCTAGTGTCAGTCGGTGGGTGAGAGGGCTGGTTACAGAAGATGGAAAGAGAGGGGCCTCATGGGTCAGTAAGAGCTGGGATAGGTGACATTAACTGGAGAGAGTGAGACGAGAGACAGGGAGAAAGAGAGGGAGGGGTTGTCCTGGGTTGACTGTTTTCACAATCTTGCTATGACTACCACATGACAGAAGGAGAAAGAAAACAGTTATAGCTGAACATCACAGTATGCCAGTGGAAGGGAGAAAGAGTAGCAGGTGACCCAACTGTGGTTTGTGACACCCATGAATTCCCATACTAGACAATTCCATTGCATTCATTCTGTTAGAGATTTTGGGATAATTCTGTTACCGATTTGGTAACAGAATGACACATTTTAATCACTTAATGAATCATATATGAAATTGTTATCAGTAAGTCTCCCTTTACTTGTTACTTTTGTAAACTTTCATTATCTCCCCTCCTCATGAGGCAGGGAAATGATAAAATATCTTAAATATATTCCGGTTTTTGGTAACAGAATGACAAGACACTAGGAAATATTTCTTCAACTTACAGAAGGCAAATTGTTTCTGCAAAACTAAACATAAATGTTGATATTAGTCAGCAGGGGTCTTAACTTAAACATCAGTTTTATTTATTTCTAATACCTTTTAAGACTTTGTCTGCTAGATGTTTTCTAACATCCCTTTTCCATCTGTTTGACCAGATATCAAAGCCTTCGCTAATTCCTACTTTTCAGGAGTGAAAATGCTTGAAAAAGTGTATATACTGAATGCCTTAATTCAAAACATGTAGACTCTTCTGACACCAAAGGTGCTCTTATGAACTTCACATGTTAGCACTTATTTGGCTTTTTATATGGAAATGCCAATATTGCTTCAAGATCCCCGCAATACATCAGACAAAAAGAAAACAAGGCTTTATTTTCAATTGCTACCAAGTAAACAATATAACTTTATGATCAAAATACATTTATTAGCTCACTGAAAAAAAAACAAAGAGAGTCTAATCAGTTTAGCAGGATGTAAAAGACAGACAGCAGTGTATCTGCTTGATGGATTAAGCTGAGGTTTAGGTTAATTACATGACAAAAATTGTGTAATCAAGAAAGAATACAATAATGTGAGCTGTTTGTATAATTAACCTTTCACACTAACAAATTATAATCCTAAAAAATATAGCACATATGCCAGAAAAACATAGAAATACTTATTTCGACTATGTAAACTTCTAAAATGGTACCCTCATCCAGAGACATAAAATGATGTTTTCTGCTTGCTTGGGTCTTGTGATTGTGTGAGAGAACAATCTTTCAAGGGAGTCGTCATCAGAATAACTTAAATATGAGAGTGTTTTGCATCTGAGATCTCAGCCTCATCTATCATCCATATGAGTGAAACTATGGGCATCCTTTCTGTTTCCCAAATTAAATTCTCCACAGTAGCTGCATATGAGGATGTTCACAGAAGAGTAATGTGATGGAGAGGAGAACCTGAGAATGCAGCAATCAGTGAGGTGTCTGAGATCTAGGTGATCTGTGAGACCTGAACCCAGAGGCCATCTTGCCTGCTGTTCTTCTCAGGTAGCGAAAGTATTTCACACGTGACAACCTCACACGAACCTCACACAATCCCAAGATTCGTATGTTGGGCATGATTTCATGCATATTTCCCATCTAGCACTAGGTTTTTGTGCCACAGTGCAAGCAGAACACTATCTCCAATGTGATTGTAATTGTCTACACTCTGTCCCACTTACCATACTAGATTACATTGCAGTGTTTTTCTGGACCATGCAACACAGCAGCCACTCCGATATCAAAGGAAACAGTTGCTGGAGGATTCTTCCAAGAGAAGTGCTGCAGTAGCACAACGGAAAAAGCTAACTGTCATTGTCAGCCATTTCATTTTAATTGCATGGATTATGGAGCTCGTTTCTAAAGATAATGTTTCTTGTTTCATTGACTTTATAAGTCCCACCCTGCTTTATTGCTCTCTCACAGCTTTTCTTCCCAGTGAAAAGCCTATTCATTTCATCCTCACTTTCATCTGAATCATTTAATCCCAGGCAAATGCCCAAATGGGAAATCCGGAAGTGCTTATCATCACTGAGTAGAATATGTTATGAGAAAACTGGGAGAAGTCAACGACAAGTGTATTTTCATTAAAGGTCCAATACAGTCATTTTTATTTCTGGGTAACAATTAAGTACTCTACTAGCTAGGTTTCCATCCAATTGGCGACAGATTTTCATGTGAATATTAAAAAATCTGCATAAAAACTATTTGCGCATTTTACCACCAGAGATGTGTTTCCATCCAATTGACCTGTTGCGGATAAAAGGCTGTGCATGATAATGGAGTGCACCAAAATATATTTAGCAGTTCAATTCCCATGTACTGAATAAAGAACACAAGTTAAATGGGTTTCCATCGCATTTTCAACTCTACTGACGGTTTTGTCAAAAAAAAAAAAAAAAGTTAACATGCCCAAGCTGGTCTTGGCACATGCGTTCTATAGACAACAGCTCGCAGATACAGTGCAGGGGTGGGGTGGGGGTGGGGTGGGGGTGCATCAGTGCATTTGTGGCTATCTTCAGATATTTTGCCTTGATTGGGGGGGCTGATGTATATAATGACCATATAATGAAAACATTGCAACTCATCATGTTGCTGAATCAGAGGAGCCCTGAGCTTGTTTCCCAGCAACAAGACGGTCCCATCTAGGGTTGATTGGAGACAGTGCCATGTTCCTTATGTCCAGTCTACTCCGTAATTTCGTTTTTGTGGCCGTCATTGCGGAAAACCCTACTTCGCAGAGATAGGATGTTGGAAATGGAAGCAATGTTTTCAGTGCATTTGTGGCTATGTCAGGATATTCAGCCTTGATTTTAATCCAGAAGGTCGGCAGAGATGAAGTTATCTCAAACATACTTTTAAGGCCACCATCATTTGCATCCTCAAGGAGTTGATCTTCTTCCTGCACGGACATGGACGCTTCACCTGGGACGTTCACAAATGGGTCGCGGATCCATTCCTTCGCACTTCGTGGTTCTTTGGCGGATGGAAAGTAAAGCTAGAACTCCATTGACAGCAAAGCTAGGTGATTGCGCTGCAGCTGGGAGAAATACGGCCCAGTCTCAGTCTCTCCCAACATCCCTGCTAATGTTTGGAACATGTCAAATACGCCCCTGTCCACTTGCCGTCCCCACAGTTCCTGTTTGGCTTTGAATGCAGCCACTTTATCTGCCAACTTAATTAAAGACAGTTGTCATTCTCCCCTGAAGTGACAGATTGAGTTTGTTGAGTAGGTTGAATGTGTCGCACAGGTAAGCGGGTTATGTGACCCATTCCCATCATTGAAATGTGCTGCCAGTGGTGACTTTTTTTCTGAAAGAAATCTCTGTAGCGGCTCTCGTCACTCAAACACTCTGGCAAGTGATCTCCCCCTGGACAGCCTTGTTAGATTGCCTATCTCCACATACAATGCACCAGGGGCTTGAAGCATGAGAGTCACCTGTCTCAATAAAGCCATATTTTAGGAAGGACATCGTATTTTCCATTGATTGAGGATGTTGTTGTTTTTTGCAGTCTCGGGCTCTGCTGTCTTTGCATTATCGACATCGTCGTTATCTCCCTTACCCCTTCCGAAGAAGCTCTCCAGCGACGTTTGTTTGTTTTTATTCATGTCAGCTAACGTAGCTAGCTAGTACAAAGTTGCCAGGCAACACAGCTCACGCAGACCGTGATGAACTCGCGGCACGAGCTTGACTGAAGTTCAAAATGTGAAACTGTTCTGGGTGTGACAGAGAAATTAGAGTGGTAAGAAAATGATATAATTATTATTTTATTTTACAGATTTAAAAAATATATATATATATATTTTATCCTTTCCGTGTGGCCCGGTAGCGAATGTGTCGGTACCGGTCCAAGGCCTGGTGGTTGGGGACCGCTGACCTACATGATGAGATTATTATGGACAAATGAGCAAGATTATTTTCATTTGTCAAATGGCAGCCAAGCATCGATCATCATGTCTCCAGAATAAGACTCTCGATATTTATTGGAAATCACCGTACTTTCACCAACTTGTAAATCCATCATTACAGTCTAATAAACCACATTCTTTCCCAAGTCGTAGTTGGAGGACCACACAACATATCATCGCGTGACTCCAAGTTTACTTCAATATAATGGTTATTATATAAATATTTGCGGTTAAAAGGCATTTCCATCAGCATATCTCGCATAATTAATTTTACCAACACAAAAAGATCCCACCTTGTCTAGCATATTTTATTTTGTCTAAATTTGTAAGTTTACAGAGAACTTAGCTGTTTCCATCAGGCCGGTAGGGACATTTTTAAAATCCTTTTATACTTTACTCACATGAAAAGGTTGGAAGGAAAACTGGTTAGTGTGATTTCTCAAGCAAGAATTTTGTCTCAGAGTGGTCTGATTGGGGAAGGAACATCTAAGAATGAGCTGTTATTTTCAGAGAGGTTGTGAACTCTCTTTTTAATTGGTATATTAACTACCTACTGGACACAGACATCAGTTCACCAACTAGTTTAGATTTACATTTGGTTAAATTGTCAACTAACATGAATTCAATGGGAAATCAACAAAATATTTCACCATGCCATTGGATTTATGTTCAAAGTTGTCACACCCTGATCTGTTTCACCTGTCTTTGTGCTTGTCTCCACACCCCTCCAGGCGTTGCCTACCTGCCCCATTATGACCCTGTCTATTTATACCTGTGTTCTCTGTTTCTCTGTTTCCAGTTCTTCTTGTCTTGTCAGGTCTTACCAGCGTGCTTTCCTGCCTTCCTGTTTCTCAAGTTCTGTTTCCTTGTTTTTCCCGGTTCTGACCATTCTGCCTGCCCTGACCCCAAGCCTGCCTGCCGTCCTGTACCTGCCTGACTCTGACCTGATCACAAACCTCTGCCTGTCCTCAACCTACCCTTTGCCTGCACCGTGTTTATAATAAATGATCTGAGAACTGTACTATCCGCCTCCTGTGTCTGCATCTGGGTCATATCCTGAGTTGTGATCAAAGTTGGGTGAACAAAAATACTAAATTCCCTCATATTGATAACTTTTTTTCAAATCCAATCAGTTTTCCATGTTGAGTCATTGTGATCACAAATACGTTTTGAGTTAAAATGACGTGGAAACAACATTGATTGAACCAGTGTTTGCCCAGTGAGTAATTTACCAACTGGTGATGTCACCAGGCAGGTCAAACTCCATCCTTCCAAAACAGGCTTCATTTCAGGTGGTCTTTTCAAACAGCTCTTACATTAAAAGGGCATTACCATAATTTTCACAATTTCACAGTATTATTCCAACTTCATAGTTTGGAAATATATATATAAAACACAAGAGAAATCAAGTTTTTGGCTGCACTGGGCCTTTAATAAGGCAGTTATATATTGAGCATTAAGGATATCATTGACTGGATTGTTATCTTCAGGATTGTATATCTGCTTGCTTTATAATTAGAGTTAGCCGTACAGCATAATTGAGAGGAGGTCAAATATTTTTTATAGTATGTTTTATGGAAAATCTCAAGCTCACTCTTGGTGATCGAGGAGAAAATTCTAATTACAGGTTACACAGACGATAGGCCTTTCCTGTAGGGGTGTAATTCCAAGAGCCATTGAGACACTGCATAAAAGTCTTCATTGAAAAGACAACATGACATGTTTATAAGCTCCAAACATCCTTGTGTGGCTGTGTGTTGAGGTCTTACCAGACTTTGAATCAACATGGACATATAATTTCAAATCAACATATCATCTAAAATGATATTGAGGGTGGTATTAAGATTACGATTAAGATAACTTTATTTGTCAATTTGACAAAATGTCTAACTGTAATTTTACTTGTGTTTTATTCCAACCCCTCTGAAAGACACATTTTATTGGTCACATACACATGGTTAGCAGATGTTAATGCGAGTGCAGTGAAATGCTTGTGCTTCTAGTTCCAACAGTGCAGTAACATCTAACAGGTAATCTAACAATTCCCAACAACTAACTAATACACACAAATCTACTGTAACAAGTAATCTAACAATTCTACAAGAACTACCTAATACACACAAATCTAAAGGGGTGAATAAGAATATGTGCATATAAGTATATGGATGAGCGATGGCCGAGTGGCATAGGCAAGGTGCAGTAGACGGAATAAAATACAATAAAATACAGTATATACATGTGATATTAGTAATGTAAGACATGTAAACATTATTAACTTCTTCGAGATAGGGGGCGCTCTTTTAATTTTTGGATAAAAAACGTTCCCGTTTTAAACAAGATATTTTGTCACGAAAAGATGCTCGACTATGCATGTAATTGACGGCTTTGGAAAGAAAAACCTCTGACGTTTCCAAAACTGCAAAGATATTATCTGTGAGTGCCCCAGAACTAATGCTACAGGCGAAACCAAGATGACATTTCATACAGGAAATGGTCCAGATTTTGAATGCCCTGTGTTCCAATGTCTCCTTATATGGCTGTGAATGCGCCAGGAATGAGCCTGCACTTTCTGTCGTTTCCCCAAGGTGTCTGCAGCATTGTGACGTATTTGTCAGGCATATCATTGGAAGATTGACCATAAGAAACTACATTTACCAGGTGTCCGCCCAGTGTCCTCCGTCGAAATTATTGCGTAATCTCCAGGTCCATGCGCGTTCCATTTTCTTCAGAAGAGAAACCAAACTGCCACGAATGATTTATCGTCGATAGATATGTGAAAAACACCTTGAGGATTGATTCTAAACAACATTTGCCATGTTTCTGTCGATATTATGGAGTTAATTTCGAAAAAAGTTTGCGTTGTAATGACTTAATTTTCGGGGTTTTTCTTACCCAAACGTGATGAACAAAACGGAGCGATTTGTCTTACACAAATAATCTTTTTGGAAAAACTGAACATTTGCTATCTAACTGAGAGTCTCCTCATTGAAAACATCTGAAGTTCTTCAAAGGTAAATGATTTTATTTGAATGCTTTTCTTGTTTTTGTGAAAATGTTGCATGCTGAATGCTAAGGTTAAATGCTATGCTAGGCTATCAATACTCTTACACAAATGCTTGTTTAGCTATGGTTCAAAAGCATATTTTGAAAATCTGAGATGACAGTGTTGTTAACAAAAGGCTAAGCTTGAGAGCTAATATATTTATTTCATTTCATTTGCGATTTTCATGAATAGTTAACGTTGCGTTATGGTAATGAGCTTGAGGCTATAAATAGGATCCCGGATACGGGATTGCTCGTCGCAACAGGTTAAAGTGGCATTATTTAAAGTGGCATTGTTGAAAGTGACTAGTGATCGATTTATTCAAGTGTCCAGTGATTGGGTCTCAATGTAGGCAGCAGCCTCTCTGAGTTAGGGATTGCAGTTTAGCAGTCTGATGGCCTTGAGATAGAAGCTGTTTTTCAATCTCCCGGTCCCAGCTTTGATGCACCTGTACTGACCTCGCCTTGTGGATGATAGCGGTGTGAACAGGCAGTGGCTCGGGTGGTTGTTGTCCTTGATGATCTTTTTGGCCTTTCTGTGACATTGGGTGGTGTAGGTGTCATGGAGGGCAGGTAGTTTGCACCCGGTGATGCGTTGTGTAGCCTTGCTAGGGGGATGCTCCCTCTGCTGTTTCCTGAAGTCCACGACACCACACTCCGAGTGCCCTCACCCCCTCCCTGTAGGCTGTCTCGTCATTGTTGGTGAACAAGCCCACTACGGTTGTGTTGTCTGCAAACTTGATGATTGAGTTGGAGGAATGCATGGCCACATAGTCGTGGGTGAACAGGGAGTACAGGAGAGAGCTGAGCACACACCCTTGTGGGGCCCCAGTGTTGAGGGTCAGTGAAGTGGAGAGTTTCCTACCTTCACCACCTGGGGACAGCCCGTACATACAGTCAAGTCCAATATTATTGGCACCCTTGAGAAAGATGAGCAAAAAAGACTGCATAAAAGAAATAATACAAATATTGAGCTATATTGTTTGCTCCCAAAAATTGGGAAATTATATTATTCTGTACTAATAAAATTGCTCAGAGAAAGAGATTTTGTTTAACAAGATATACTTTTTTTCTCAAAAAGATAAGGTTCAAAATGTTTGCCATCCCTAACTATTCTTACAAGCAAAATCAAACAAAATCAAACCTGAAACCTCTCATTTTAAGGAACTGTATTGTGTCCTTCCATGGCTTCCTCTTTCACTGGGGTATGAAAATGACATAACACACATGTAAAATCACTTTGTCATCTGTCAGCATGGGAAAAGGCAAAGACGAAAAAGAGAAAAATTTAGTTTACAAAGGTTCAATCAGTAAGGCTGGTCTGAATGCTCATTTAACTTTATTCACTAAGCGTAACATAATTCACTTTTGTTTCCTAATCTACTGGCATAGTGGGAATGACAAACGTATCATAGCATAGCATAGCATCTTGTTTCTTCTCCTCTTTCCTATTAGCCATGTGTAGAATGTCATTCACATATTCACCTTATAGCCTATAAGCACGGAACACTATTGCACATTCCTCAAACTTGCTGTTTAACCTTTGGGCTCACTTTTGCAATGATCGTTCCTCTCTCTCAACCAATGGACGTAAATCTTGGGAAGTATTTATGTCAATTTACCTTCGTTCTCTTACTTGCTGTTTTTCAGCAACAGTTTCCGACAACCATCCACCTCCACACCACCAGCAACTGTAATAACCTTAAGGCCTGTCATTGGAACTCCTTTCACCCAGCGGGTGGTTTTGATGCCAGCAGTCCCGCATAGGGCTACCTGCCATGACATCATCTGTCTCTGAGGATCTTCCCTCTGAGATGAGCCCATTCCCCAAACTACACTGCTCAAAAAATAAAGTGAACACTTAAACAACACAATGTATCTCCAAGTCAATCACACTTCTGTCAAATCAAACTGTCCACTTAGGAAGCAACACTGATTGACAATAAGTTTCACATGCTGTTGTGCAAATGGAATAGACAACAGGTGGAAATTATAGGCAATTAGCAAGACACCCCCAACAAAGGAGTGGTTCTGCAGGTGGTGACCACAGACCACTTCTCAGTTCCTATGCTTCCTGGCTGATGTTTTGGTCACTTTTGAATGCTGGCGGTGCTTTCACTCTTGTGGTAGCATGAGGCGGAGTCTATAACCCACACAAGTGGCTCAGGTAGTGCAGCTCAACCAGGATGGCGAGCTGTGGCAAGAAGGTTTGCTGTGTCTGTCAGCGTAGTGTCCAGAGCATGGAGGCGCTACCAGGAGACAGGCCAGTACACCAGGAGATGTGGAGGAGGCCGTAGGAGGGCAACAACCCAGCAGCAGGACCGCTACCTCCTCCTTTGTGCAAGGAGGAGCAGGAGGAGAATTGCCAGAGCCCTGCAAAATGACCTCCAGCAGGCCACAAACGTGCATGTGTCTGCTCAAACTCCATGAGGGTGGTATGAGGGCCCGACATCCACAGGTGGGGGTTGTGCTTACAGCCCAACACCGTGCAGGACGTTTGGCATTTGCCAGAGAACACCAAGACTGGCAAATTCGCCACTGGCGCCCTGTGCTCTTCACATATGAAAGCAGGTTCACACTGAGCACATGTGACAGACGTGACAGTCTGGAGACGCTGTGGAGAACGTTCTGCTGCCTGCAACATCCTCCAGCATGACCGGTTTGGTGGTGGGTCAGTCATGGTGTGGGGTGGCATTTCTTTGGGGGGCCGCACAGCCCTCCCTGTGCTCGCCAGAGGTAGCCTGACTGCAATTAGGTACCGAGATGAGATCCTCAGACCACTTGTGAGACCATATGCTGGTGCAGTTGGCCCTGGGTTCCTCCTAATGCAGGACAATGCTAGACCTCATGTGGCTGGAGTGTGTCAGCAGTTCCTGCAAGAGGAAGGCATTGATGCTATGGACTGGCTCGCCCGTTCCCCAGACCTGAATCCAATTGAGCACATCTGGGACATCATGTCTCGCTCCACCACAGACTGTCCAGGAGTTGGTGGATGCTTTAGTCCAGGTATGGGAGGAGATCCCTCAGGAGACCATCCGCCACCTCATCTGGAGCATGCCCAGGCATTGTAGGGAGGTCATACAGGCATGTGGAGGCCACACACACTACTGAGCCTCATTTTGACTTGTTTTAAGGACATTACATCAAAGTTGGATCAGCCTGTAGTGTGGTTTTCCACTTTAATTTGGAGTGTGACTCCAAATCCAGACCTCCATGGGTTGATACATTTGATTTCCATTGATCATTTTTGTGTGATTTTGTTGTCAGCACATTCAACTATGTAAAGAAAAAAGTATT
This sequence comes from Oncorhynchus nerka, assembly GCF_034236695.1. Lineage (NCBI taxonomy): Eukaryota > Metazoa > Chordata > Actinopteri > Salmoniformes > Salmonidae > Oncorhynchus > Oncorhynchus nerka. The sequence goes on along the minus strand of NC_088398.1, from coordinate 48,651,731 downwards.
TAATAAGAATATTTCATTCATTCAGATCTAGGATGTGTTATTTTAGTGTTCCCTTTATTTTTTTGAGCAGTGTATTTAATAAAATGTCAAATTGCATTCCGTCTTTGTTGTTCATTCAGTTAAACCTGTACCTTAAATCAGTCAATGGGTGTAAATAAATAAAAAGTCAACTACATTTAATATACCACTTACCAACATCATGGCAACAATTAAGAAGTTTAAAACCACTGCAACAGTGATAAACTTTCCTGGTAATGGACACAAGTGTATCCATACACACAGTGAGGAAGATGGTTTGAGAGGCAAAGAAAAATCCTAGTGCCCAAGTTATAGAACTTGGTTGCATCTTCAGGTCACCAAGTCTCCAAATCTACAATTAGACCCCACCTTCATGCCTATTTTGCTTCCGCTGGTCCTGGGGACCTTGTTAACCCCCATAGAGTCGATGTCCGCTCCCCTGCAGAAAATGTATTAGCATAATAAATATAAAAAAATCTCTTTTTTTTGCAAGGGCTGTTTCTCAATTCACCAGATCCGCCAATGTTGGTCTTCCCCATCTATGAGGCAGCTATTTATCCTTACCAGCTTGCGAGGAGCCTTTTATTATACACCAGCCTGCGAGACTGCTATTTCTCCTTACCAGCCTGCAAGGAGCGTTTTATTACACACCAGCCTGCAAGGATCCTTTTATTATACACCAGCCTGCGAGAAGACTTTTATTATACACCAGCCTGCGAGGAGACCCCCAATGGTGGAACAAACTCCCTCACGACGCCAGGACAGCGGAGTCAATCACCACCTTCCGGAGACACCTGAAACCCCACCTCCTTCAGGAATACCTAGGATAGGATAAAGTAATCCTTCTCACCCCCCTTAAAAGATTTAGATGCACTATTGTAAAGTGGCTGTTCCACTGGATGTCTTAAGGTGAACGCACCAATTTGTAAGTCGCTCTGGATAAGAGCGTCTGCTAAATGACTTAAATGTAAATGAGACTTTTATTATACACCAGCCTGCGAGGAGACTTTTATTATACACCAGCCTGCGAGGAGACTTTTATTATACACCAGCCTGCGAGGAGACTTTTATGATACACCAGCCTGCGAGGAGACTTTTATTATACACCAGCCTGCGAGGCAGCCATTTATCCTTAGGCCTAAAAGTCTTCGAGGAGCCTTTTAATATACACCAGCCTGCGAGGAGACTTTTATGATACACCAGCCTGCGAGGAGACTTTTATTATACACCAGCCTGCGAGGAGACTTTTATTATACACCAGCCTGCGAGGAGACTTTTATTATACACCAGCCTGCGAGGAGACTTTTATGATACACCAGCCTGCGAGGAGACTTTTATTATACACCAGCCTGCGAGGCAGCCATTTATCCTTAGGCCTAAAAGTCTTCGAGGAGCCTTTTAATATACACCAGCCTGCGAGGAGACTTTTATGATACACCAGCCTGCGAGGAGACTTTTATGATACACCAGCCTGCGAGGAGACTTTTATGATACACCAGCCTGCGAGGAGCCTTTTAATATACACCAGCCTGCGGGGAAGCTATTTATCCTTACTAGCTTGCGAGGAGCCTTTATAAAACAGAATGTGAGGAACCTATTATTATACACCAGCCTGCGAGGCAATTAGCTAGTTATCCTTACCAGCCTGTGAGTGTTAGTAAGAAGAAAATATATTTGTATACAGTACCAGTCAAAAGTTTTGATACTATGGGAAGAACAGCTCAAATAAGCAAAGAGAAAATACAGTCCATCATTACTTTACCCTTTTCACGTGTGAGTTCCAAATATCTAACTGTTTTTTCATGCGCATGAGGTCATGAGGTCAGAATGTCACGTTCTTTCAAAATCGAACCCAGAAGCAGACCGGGACAAGGAGAGTAGGAAGAAGGTGAGTATTTATTTACAAGTGAATGTGAATGGGTAGATATATCCAGGTGGCGTAGCGGGCAGCGGTGGTGAGTTGATGGGAGTAAATAGGTGGATCCAATGGGGTAGCGGAATCCTCCGATGACCAGGCGGGAATGGGGTAACTGATCCGGGTGAGTAACTGAAGACAGAACAAACTGAGGTAAGTTCAAGGCAAGCAAAACGTAAAAAACAACAAAACAAATTCTATCCAACTTGAGGCTGATACTATGACACAACATACTGTTCATGGCTAACGATCCAGCAGGGAATGGATGTCAGGTCAGAGCTTTTGAAGGGGAGAGGTGATGATCAGGACAGGTGTGCAGATTACTGATGGGATACAGGTGCGGGTGAACATCGATCTCCCAACAAGCTAATTCGCCCGGCAACCTGACAGGGTGCGTTCCAGGACACCGGAAACACACTCCAGGACAGAAACACAGGCAAACACAGACTCAGGAAGCGGGATTCGTGACACAGAATGCTTTCACTGTTCCAAAATGTGATTGTATTTTTTAAATGTAACCTTTATTTAACTAGGCAAGTCAGTTCTTATTTTACAATGACGGCCTACCCGGCCAAACCCTTCCCTAACCCAGACGACGCTGGGCCAATTGTGTGCCACCCTATGGGACCACGGCCAGCTGTGATACAGCCCGGGATCGAACCAGGGTCTGTAGTAAAACCTCTAGCACTGAGATGCAGTGCCTTTGACCGCTGCGCCACTCGGGAGCCCAATTGTTATGCAACAGGACAGTTACATGCACTGCCCTCAAATCAAGACACACCGCCTGCTCATTATCTATAGGTTATGTTTCAACTTGTCATTTTCAAATAATTTTCTAACAGGTTTTATAAACAACAGTTTGAAATGAGGTGTGTTCCGCCTCCTCGTTAATTCACATAAGAAGTAGCCCATTTCACTGTTGCAGACAAGTTATGTTTGAGGCTTTTATGAGCGGACAACTTCTCTCTTCAACTAGAGCCCAAGCACTTCCCCAGTGTTTCCCCAGATCAAGTATGAAGACATTGTGCATCTCTAGTCAGAACAGGCCTTGCTCAAACATTTTCCCCCAGCACATTTTCTGGTTGGCTCCCTTCATGCCTTCATGGTTGTTTTCCTTACAAATTGGACTTTGGACATGTGTGCGTTTCTATCAAAGTAAGATGCTTATTTTCTGTATATCTTGGTGTCATTTCTGCTGTAGCACACCATATGTTTGTATGGATCATAATGTATCTACCGTTTTATTCACGTTTTCAAGTTCTGGTGACAAATCATGCATTCCAATTCTTGCATAGATTGTAATAGCACATGTGATGTGTGTAAAATACTTTTTGGAATATTGTACTGATTATGATGAGCTAATGTTAAGCTATTTGTGGCTTTGTGTGGCACCATGTTTGTTGACATCATACAATGCATTCTGGTTGTCACGTAAGTGTCTGTCACACCAAAGATGTTGCTTTCACACCAAAGCTGGTGCTTTCAAGACAACTGTGAACTCTGATAAAATAATAGGTAAAATTATGATATCAATGATCTTCAGGTCGGAAGGTCGGAGCTCTGTAAAGAGGCCCGAGTTCCCGAGTTGGAATTCGGAGTTGGATGACTGTTCAAAACAATTTTTCCCAGTCGGAGCTTGTTTTTCCCGAGTTCCCAGTTGTATTGAACACACTAAAGTTGGAAGTCAGCAATTTCCCTGTTCCTAATTGTTTTGAACGTGGCATCAGATTGAAACTCAGAGTTGGCAACCCCCTTTCCAGGGATTTGTATTTTTATTTAGCGTATAAACTTCACTTGTGTTTGCCCCCCATTTATTGATAAATCCCCCATCATAGTAATATTTCCTGCATCATATCACCCCATACCTTCCCCCATTTATACCCCCCATGCACTTGAAAAAAAAACACAAACCCCCCTAAAATAGTTTCATCCCTGTTTAGCTTTCACGCTATGGTTAGGCCCGTTTGTCTCTGTTGCCAATGACTGGAACGAACTACAAGAATCTCTGAAACTGGAAACACTTATCTCCCTCACTAGCTTTAAGCACCAGCTGTCAGAGCAAATCACAGATTACTGCACCTGTACATAGCCCATCTATAATTTAGCCCAAACAACTACCTCTTCTCCTATTGTATTTATTTATTTATTTTGCTCCTTTGCACCCCATTATTTCTATATCTACTTTGCACATTCTTCCACTGCAAATCTACCATTCCAGTGTTTTACTTGCTATATTGTATTTACTCCACCACCATGGACTTTTTTTGCCTTTACCCGCCTTATCTCACCTCATTTGCTCACATTGTATATAGACTTATTTTTCTACTGTATGTTTGTTTTACTCCATGTGTAACTCTGTGTTGTTGTACGTGTCGAACTGCTTTGTTTTATCTTGGCCAGGTCGCAATTGTAAATGAGAACTTGTTCTCAACTTGCCTACCTGGTTAAATAAAGGTGAAAAAAATAAATAAAAAGGCTAGACGGTAGACTTGTATTGGGTGTGTTATTTGCTTTGTTATTTACTGTGTGATTTGTAAAAAAAAAATGGCAAACGACTTGTCAAGTCATGTGCTCCGGTTCTTGTATACAATGTAACAAGTACATGGATGAATTGTAATATGCTGAAAGTGGCTAAACTAAGTTAATATTTTTCAGGCAATGAGCACAGACAATTTTTACTTTGTTTATTTGCATCTTAAAGTGAATGGCATTCTGGGATTAGGGAGTTTTCGCAAAGTCAAACATAAACAAACATGGCTGCCATCATAAAGAATTTAGCTTCTGTTAGCTTAGCTGACACACATTTATTTTATACACAAAATGATATTAGTCTCTTGTGCCCACCAGAGATGTGGTACATTGTAAACTAGTCTAGCTGTTAGGTCGCTAATTTATGTTTTTTTTTTGTCAGTGCAACCTGTTATTTAGACTGGTTTATGGAATGAGTTTGGCTTTGAATGTGTTCCGTGTAATGCTTGGATGATGAAGATTGCATTTATCTTTTACAATAAAAGGTCAAATTGAGGAATACATTTTAAGACCTTTATTTTCTGTCAGTACAAAAAAAATATTTAGATGCTGTTCAGACAACAATGCTGTTTAGACGTGTTTGTTGCATCATACGTTCTGTTGCTACTGTCCCAATCACATATTTGAGACGGTACGCTGCAGGGCCCACTCAACAATGATCACAAATACGTGATCATATGCGTCAAAGGATTAAGACATGAAGGTCAGTCAATCTGGAAAATGTCAAGAACTTTGAACATTTCTTCAAGTGCTGTCGCAATAACCATCAAGTGCTATGATGAAATTGGCTCTCATGAGGACCGCCACAGGGAAGGAAGACCCAGAGTTACAGCATCTCTGCTGCAGAGGATAAGTTCATTAGTTACCAGCCTCAGATATTGCAGCCCAAATAAATGCTTCACAGAGTTCAAGTAACAGACACATTTCAACATCAACTGTTCAGAGGAGACTGCATTAATAAAAAATGTTTACCTTTATTTAACTAGGCAAGTCAGTTAAGAACAAATTCTCAATGACAGCCTAGGAACAGTGGGTTAACTGCCTGTTCAGAAGCAGAACAACAGATCCATTCCTTGTCAGCTCAGGGACTTGAACTTGCAACATTTTAGTTACTAGTCCAACACTCTAACCACTAGGCTACCCTGCCACCCTGAATCAGACCTTCGTGGTCGAATTGCTGCAAAGAAACCATTATTAAAGGATACCAATAATATGAAGAGACTTGCTTGGGCCAAGAAACATGAGCAATGGACATTAGACTGGTGGAAACAAGTGCTCGGCATATGTGGGAAGTCCTTCAAGACTGTTGGAAAAGCATTCCAGGTGAAACTGGTTGAAAGAATGCCAAGAGTGTGCAAAGTCATCGAGGCAAAGGGGTACTTTGAAGAATCTCAAATATAAAATGTATTTTGATTTGTTTAACAGTTTTTTGATTACTACATGATTCCATATGTCTTCACGTCTTCACTATTATTCTACAATTTAGAAAATAGTAAAACAAGGAAAAACCCTTGAATGAGTAGGTGTGTCCAAACTTTTGACTGGTACTGTATCTATCAGCCATCTAAGATGTAGCTTGCTATATTAGGCCATTGCTCCAGATAAAATAGCTAGCTAAGCAGTTAGTAAAAGTAGTAGCTCTACTTGCAGTATTATGTAGTTAGCTAGATGAAAAATATTAGCTAGCTATATAGCTAGCCAATATGTAGCTAGCTAGTTAGCTCCTTTGAAAAGACAACTAACCTGCAAAGCAGTTAAGCTAGTCTACATGTCTGCCTGTAAAGTTTGTAAACAGTCTTGCTGTTTCAGTGTTGTAGAAGGTTAGCCAGTATAATATGAAAATGCTCTTGTCATTTATTTATTTGTATTTTTTTCCAATGTGCTAACGTTAGCTAGTTGTGAAGGTCACTACTGTGGAAAATAGTTCATCTTGCTCAAACGCACGATGGCACGCTTGCTTTTTTATTTTGATTGGCTGATGGGGATGAATGGGCGGAGTTGCTTAACCATCTGCCTGGGAGGAAGCAGCTCCTCTCAGGTGCCCTAGAAGGCACCAAAGAGACTTGAGTGCAGTGGAAGGTGGCCGAGCTACAGCGATGTTTGTCAGACTCGGAGACATCCCTAAAATCGGTATTCTCACAAAAACGTCTGTAACGTCTGAACGGTTTGACCTACAAAACTAATATGACCACTCGATGGAAAGATGAGACTCTCATGAACACCCTGGTCCTCTACATTTTGCTCTGAAGTTGGTTCATTCCGATCTGCCAAATTCTGTCTGTAGCATGTGAACAGTTTGGGATACACACTAATGTGACCCTCTATGGAAAGGTGAGACACAGAAAGGGAAAAAAATATAGATAATAATTTCCTGATCTTTCTTTACACCATCTTAAAACATTAAATACTCCCTTAACTTCTTGCGTCGAGCCATCCCGGATCCGGTATCGTGACTACAGCCTCAAGCTCATTACCATAACGCAACGTTAACTATTCATGAAAATCGCAAATGAAATGAAATTAATCTATTTGCTCTCAAGCTTAGCCTTTTGTTAACAACACTGTCATCTCAGATTTTCAAAATATGCTTCTCAACCATTGCAAAACAAGCATTTGTGTAACAGTATTTATAGCTAGCATAGCATTTAGCGTAGCATTTAGCGTTAGCATTCAGCAGGCAACATTTTCACAAAAACCAGAAAAGCATTCAAATAAAATAATTTACCTTTGAAGAACTTTGGATGTTTTCAATGAGGAGACTCTCAGATAGCAAATGTTCAGTTTTTCCTGAAAGATTATTTGTTTAGGACAAATCGCTCCGTTTTCTGCGTCACGTTTAGCTACGAAAAAAACCTGTATCCAGGATTGTGTAAATCTATCCGCAAGCTCATTAGCATAACACAACGTTAACTATTCATGAAAATCGCAAATGAAATGAAATTAATCTATTTGCTCTCAAGCTTAGCCTTTTGTTAACAACACTGTCATCTCAGATTTTCAAAATGTGCTTTTGAACCATAGCTAAACAAGCATTTGTGTAACAGTATTGATAGCCTAGCATAGGATTATGCCTGTCTTTCAGCATGCAACATTTTCACAAAAACCAGAAAAGGATTCAAATAAAATCATTTACCTTTGAAGAACTTCAGATGTTTTCAATGAGGAGACTCTCAGTTAGATAGCAAATGCTCCGTTTTTACAAAAAATATTATTTGTGTCGACTAATTGCTCCGTTTTGTTCATCACGTTTGGGTAAGGAAAAAAAAAAAAAATAATAATAATATTAAGTCATTAAAACGCGAACTTTTTTCCAAATTAACTCCATAATATCGACAGAAACATGGCAAACCGATGTTTAGAATCAATCCTCAAGGTGTTTTTCACATATCTATCGACGATAAAATCCTTCGTGGCAGTTGACTTTCTCTTCTGAAGAAATGGAACGCGCATGGACCTACAGATTACGCAATAATTTCGACACAGGACACCGGGCGGGACACCAGGTAAATGTAGTCTCTTATGGTCAATCTTCCAATGATATGCCTACAAACAAGTCACAATGCTGCAGACACCTTGGAGAAATGACACAAAGGGCAGGCTCATTCCTGGCGCATTGACAGCCATATAAGGAGACATTGGAACACAGCGCCTTCAGAATCTGGGGCATTTCCAGTATGAAACTTCATCTTGGTTTCGCCTGTAGCATTAGTTCTGGGGCACTCACAGATAATATCTTTGCAGTTTTGGAAACGTCAGAGTTTTGTCTTTCCAAGGCTGTCAATTCCATGCATAGTCGAGCATCTTTTCGTGACAAAATATTGCGCTTAAAACGGGCACATCTTTTTATCCAATAATGACATAGCGCCCTCATAGGTTGAAGAGGTTAAATGGATACTTCGAGATGTTTGAAATGGAGTTCTTGATCTAATCAAAATAAGATTTTATTAGTCACATGCGTCGAATGCACCAGCAAAATGCTTTCAACAATAGCAAGACTATACACAGGGGGTACCGGTACAGAGTCAGTGTGCGGCACCGGTTAGTAATATGTTAATATGTACATGTAGGTAGAGTTATTAAAGTCACTATGCATAGATGATAACAACAGAGAGTAGCAACAGTGTAAAAGAGGGTTGGGGGGCCAATGCAAATAGTCTGGATAGCGATTTGATTAGATGTTCTGGAGTGTTATGACTTGGGGGTAGAAGCTGTTTAGAAGCCTCTTGGATCTAGACTTGGCGCTGGATGGCTGGAGTCTTTGACATTTTTTAGGGCCTTCCTCTTACACTGCCTGGTAAAGAGGTCCTGGATGGCAGGAAGCTTGGTCCCAGTGATGTACTGGACCATACGCACTATCCTCTGTAGTGCCTGGCAGTCGGAGGCCGAGTAGTTCCCATACCAGGCATGATTCAACCAGTCAGGATGCTCTGGATGGTGCAGCTGTAGAACCTTCTGAGGATCTGAGGACCCATGCCAAATCTTTTCAGTCTCCTGAGGGGGAATAGGTTTTGTCGTGCCCTCTTCTACTTCCCTAGAGTTAGATGAACTTGTGCATAACATTCTTATGGCTCTGTGTCCAGTATGAAGTTAGAGGGAGTTTGCTAGCCAATGGAAGTCTAAGGGTATCTGCAAGCATGCTAGTAGATACCCATAGACTTCCAGTCATTTCTGGACAGCCATGTTCAGGTTTTGCCATAGATTTCCAAGCCGATTTAAATTAAAACTGTAACGTAGCTCTATTCCGTTTCTTTTAACCCCCCACAAAAAAACTCTCAAGTCCTAGCCAATGACAAGCATATCCATAACATGATGCAGCCACCACAATGCTTGAAACTATGAAGAGTGGTATTCAGTGATGTGTTGTACTGCATTTGCACTAAGCATAATTCTTTGTATTCAGGACAAATAGCAAATTTCTTAGCCACTTTTTTGCAGTATTACTTTAGTGCCTTATTGCAAGCAGGGAATATTTTTTTGTAATGTACAGACGTCCTTCTTTTCACTCTGTCATTTGGGATAGTATTGTGGAGTGACTACAATGTTGTGGATCCATCCTCTGTTTTCTCCTATCAAAGCCATTCAACTCAGTAACTGTTTAAAAATCACCATTGGCCTCATGGTGAAATTCCTGAGCGGTTTCCTTTCTCTCTGGCAACTGTATCTTTGTAGTGACTGAGTGTATTGATACACAATGCAAAGCACAATTAATAACTTCACCAGTGCTTGACTTGGGCAGGAGCTCACCGGAGCTTAGTACATCACCTCAAATGTTCAACTGCTTGAGCTCCTGTTTCTCTTATAGAATGTTAGCGCAAAAGTATTGTGTAGCTCCTGCACCTAAATATGAACAGTAGTGGCACCCAAAATGATTAACGGCACCTATTTCAATCCAAGTCAAGCACTGAACTTCACCATGCTCAAAGGGATATTCAATGTCTTCTTTTTTTAGGTGCCCTTGTTTGTGAGGCATTGAAAACCTAGTTGGTCTTTGTGGTTGAATCTGTGCTTGAAATTCACTACTCGACTGAGTTACGTTACAGACAATTGTACACGTGGGGTAATGTTAACCACTATTACTGCACACAGAGTGAGTCCATGCAACTTACTATGTGACATTTTAAGAACATTTTTATTCCTGAATGTATTTAGGCTTGCATTAAAAAAAGGGATTGAATACTTGTTGACTCAAGACATTTCAGCTTCCATTTTTTTAATTGATTAGTAAAAATGTAGAAAAAAACAAGCGTAACATTGAGATTGTGTGGTATTGTGTGTAGATCAGTGGCACAAAAGCTCAATCTCGTCCATTTCAAATTCAGGCTGTAACATTAACAAAATGTTTAAAAAGTCAAGGTGTGTGAATACTTTCTAAAGGCACTGTATATACCACACAAGCTTTCACAGACTCCAAAACAATATCTACACAATGTTATTGGTTTAGGGAAGCCTGGGTGAAGACCATTTATAGTTGTGAAACCAATTATATCTTTGAAGAATTTAATTATTCGTCCAAAAATATGATTTTTCTTTCAGTCTTTCAGACTAGTTTGTAGATATACCAGGAAGCTTTCTCAGACAATCTCTACACAATGTTCTCAGATTATGAAAGCTTGCTGAATACAATTTAGAGTGGTGAACGGTACACTATTTTTATGAAAATAGATTATAATGTCTACCATGATTTCATAACTACCATCCCTTCAAGATAACAAGCCAATGTTTGATTTTAAAGTTTGAAAAGTTTACCAAGCTTGCATTGACAGCCAATTCTAATGTAATCAATGATCAAATGATTGGCAGGACTGGGGATATTGTAGCCCCCACAAACTGTTCCAACTGAAATGTATGGTATCAATGTTAGTTCCTGACATTTGAATGTGTCCTCTATCCAGCACAGTCTAATAAAAATGATCTCCCTATCCCAGTTATTCAGTCCCCCTTCTTCAAACAGGTTACCAGGGAGAATTTACATATTGATGTTGTACCACCATATAATGTAACACAGCTGAGAGGTAGCAGAGAGCGACTCCCTCATCTGTCTGTGATAAGATCAGTAATTTTTGCTATTTAAAAACTGAATTAAATGTGATCACCAAGGAATGAATGCCTGCTTTATGTGCATCACGCTGCTGATGTGTCGCCTTAGTTAAATCGCCCGGAAAACCAGCCCAATGATCCAGCAAACAGGAGAAAACCTCAGCCCCTCCAATGAAAGAAGATGAATGACGTGGAGATGGTGATTTTCTGAAAGGCAAATGTCTACCTCAAAGTGCCTTTGAACAGATGGGGATTGTGGCATTTTAATATTGCATTTGACCGAGTCTTTCAGTCTAAATGTATTTGATGGGGAAATGGCAGCATTTTGACATTAAGAATTTTAAACCTCATATGTAAATAATGTAAGTATAAGTTCATCCAACCAAAGTCAATTCAAAGTGTTTCCAAAGTTAAAGGCATAAGAAATTCAAAATGTGTATGCTCTTATATGCATATCCCTTGAGGTAAGTAGTCCACACACTACTAGTCTGACTATTGGCCATTATTTACATAGATACACTGTATATAGTCCCAAACATAAGGCTATATGAGAAGGTATAAAATCAATAGGAAGTAAAGTCCTTTTGTCTGAGAGACTACCCCTTTATAGATGGCTGGACCACAGGCCTATCTCTATGAAAATGGAATTAACACAACCTGACAGCTCATTTGCAATTTGCAAGTGTTTGCTGAAAAGTGAATTAAAAAATCTAAATAGCTGGCAGCATTTAGAGTGATAAAACGGACAATTAGACATTATGAATATGTCTCAGATGTGATATATTTGCAGTTTATCTGACAAAACCACACACACACACACACACACACACACACACACACACACACACACACACACACACACACATGCACACACAGACACACACTCACTCAAACTGTGTTCATTTCAGGCAGAACAGCTAAGTCTGAGCTGGAGCGTGTTAGGAATGAAGGGAATCCAGAACAGATAACCAGAGGCTGATTGGCTTGTTATTGAAAATGGTTAGAGGCAGAATAATGGAGTAAAAAACTTCCTGAAATGAACTCAAGTGGGACTTAAGATTTGATTAAAAATATAAATTAGTGAATTATCCTGTCAAGAGCAATTGATCATTTTTAAACAGGAGATTGTTCTGGGGCTGAATTGCTGGAACTGATTCTTTTTTTGTGAACTCTTATTTATAAATGTTGGGGCGGCAGGTAGCCTACTGGTTCGAGCATCGGGCCAGTAACCAAAACGTGGCTAGATCGAATCCACAAGCTGACAAGGTAAAAATCTGTCGTTCTGCTCCTGAACAAGGCAGTTAACCCACTGGTCCTAGGACGACATTGTAAATAATAATTTGTTCTAAACTGACTTGCCTAGTTAAATTTTTAAAAATACATTTTTGTAGATCTTAATATTTGGGAAGATTGCATGTTTCTCTTTCCTTTTCTATACAGAAAGTTCATACTATTATTATATATGACTGCCAAGCACTTTTGGACATCAGATCGACAGTTCAGCTGTTCCCTTGTTCATACAGGACCCCATTCCTTTGTTTCATGGGCTACCAAAACACTGCAGTCGTAAACATGGCAGACGAGCAGGTATCTTGGTGAGACTGAGACGAAGAGAAAATCCACTGGCACTCCCCTCCACGGCTGTCTTACATCCCTCCGCAAGCCAACACCACTTTGGCACTCAATGAACTGTATGGAGCCATAAACAAACAAGATGCAGCGTTTCTGGTGGGCGGAGACTTTAACCCACAGAGACTTAAAACCATTCTATGTCACTTCTACCAACACGTCTCCTGCACTACTATGGGTGCTAAAACTCTAGACCACTTTTATTCTACCCACAGAAACACATACAAGGTCCTCCTTTGTCCTTCTTTTGGCAAAGCTGACCACAACTCTATTCTCCTGCTTCCTGTTTAGAAACAAAAGCTCAAACAGGAAGTACCAGTGACGCAAAAAACACGGAAGTGGTCCTATGAAGCAGACTCGAGGCTGTCTTGCTAGTACAGCCTGTGATATGTTCCGGAATTCATCCAATAGCTTTGAAAAGTTTACCACATCAGTCAAGGGCTTCATCAACAAGTGCATAGATGATACAAAAACCATGGATTACAGGCAATGTTCACGCTGGGCTGAAGGCTAGAGCTACCGCTTACAAGAAACGGGACACGGACACAGATGCATACAAGAAAGCCTACTTCTGATGAGACATCAAATGTGCAATATACTGTAGGAGGAAGGTGGAAGGTGGAATCACATTACACCGACTCCAATGCTCATTGTATGTGGAAGGGCTTGCAGATGACAGCAGGTTACAAAGGAAAACCTAGCCGTGAGATGCTCAGTGATGCAGAACTCCCAAACCACAAAATACATTTTATGCCCGCTTCGAAGAATACAACACAGTCTTGTGTGAAAGCCCTGTTGTTCCGGATGACTGTGTGGTCTCACTCTCAGTGGCCGATGTGAGTAAAACTTTTAAACAGGTTAACACTCGCAAGACCAGACGGAACACCAGGGCGTGTTCTCAAAGCATGTGCTGACCAGCTGGCAAGTGACTCCACAGACATTTTCTCCACAGACATCTCTCCTTGTCCCAGTCTGTAATTCGAACGTGTTTCAAACTGACCACCATTGTACATGTTCCCAAGAACTCCAAGGTAACCTGCCTAAATGACCATCGCCCTGTAGTACTCACATCTGTAATTATGAAGTGCGTTGAAAGGCTGGTCATGACACACATCAACACCATCATCCCAGGCACACTGGACCCACTCCAATTCACATACCACCCCAACAGATCTACATATGACACAATCTCAATTGCTCTTCAAACTGCCCTCTCCCACTTGGACAAGAGGGGAAATAATTATGTGAGAATGCTGTTCATAAACTACAGCTCAGTGTTCAACACCATAGTCCCATCTAAGTTCATCACCAAGCTAGGGAACCTGGGACTGAACACCTACTGAACACCTACCTTGAACCTGGACTTCTGACGGGCCTGCCTCAGTTGGTGAGGGTAGGCAACAGGGTAGGCAACAACACCGTTGCCACACTTACCCTCAACACGGAGGCCCCTCAGGGTGTGTGCTTAGTCCCCTCCTGTATTCCCTGTTCACCCACAACTGTGAGGCCACATACAACTCCAACACCATCATAAAGTTGGCTGGCAACACGACAGTGGTAGGCCTGATCACCAATGGCAATTAGGCAGCATACAGAACATGAAGGAGGTCAGAGACTTAGCAGTGTGGCCCCAGGACAACACCCTCTCCTTCACATCAGTAAAACCATGGAGCTGATCGTGGATAACAGGAGAAAGAGGTGAGAGCACGCCCCCATCCACATCGACTGGGTTGTATCAGAGTGGGTAGAGAGTTTCAAGTTCCTTGGCGTCCACATCACTAAGGACTTAACATGGTCCACACACATCCGCACAGTCATGAAGAGGGCATGGGCCCTCGGATCCTCAAACATTTCTACAGCTGCACCATTGAGAGCATTTTGATGGGATGCATCACAGCTTGGTATCAAAAATGTACCGCCCTCGTACACAAATCGCGACAGAGGGTGGTGCGGACAGCCCAGTACATCCCTGCCACCCAGGACCTCTATATCAGGCAGTGTCAGAGGAAAGCCCGTCAAAGTGCAAAAGACTTCAGTCACACAAGCCATAGACCAGGGGAAGGCAACCCTGGTCCTGGAGTGCCGTAGGTTTGTTGAATTTAGGCAATCACTGAACTGATCAATTAAGTCAGTTGGCCAGGTGTGATGCCTAGTTGGAACAAAATCTTGCGGTACCTGCGGCACTCCAGGAACAGGGCCAAAGACTGTTCACTTGTCACACCCTGACCTTAGATATCCTTATTTATTCTCTATGTTTGGTTAGGTCAGGGTGTGACTCGAGTGGGAGAATCTATGTTTTCTATTTCTTTGTTGTTTTTGCCTCGTGTGGTTCCCAATCAGAGGCAGCTGTCTATCATTGTCTCTGATTGGGGATCATATATAAGTTGTGGTTTTCCATTTGGATTTTGTTGGGGAGTTATTTTCTGTTTAGCTGTTTTGTTGCCTGACAGAACTGTGTGCTTTCGTTTTTTCTACTTTGTTATTTTGTTGCGGTGTTCAGTTTATTATAAATAATGAACGCCTACCACGCTGCACCTTGGTCTCCTTCTTCAACCCACGAGAGCCGTTATATCACTCTGCTACACGCAATACCCCATAATGTCAAAGTGGAATCATGTTTTTAGACATTCTTACAAATCAATAATTAATTAAAAGCTGAAATGTCTTGAGTCAATAAGTATTCAATCCATTTGTTATGGCAAGCCTAAATAAGTTGAGGAGTAAAAATGTCTTTAAAAAGTCACATAAGTGATATGGACTCACTCTATGTGCAATAATACTATTGAACATGATTTTTGAATGACTATCTAATCTCTGCACCCCACACATACCTGTAAGGTCCCTCAGTCGAGCAGTGAATTTCAAACATAGATTCAACCACAAAGACGAAGGAGGTTTACCAATACCTCATAAAGAAGGGCACATATTGGTTCAGTAGATTGTTAAAAAATAAAAAGCAGACATTGAATATCCCTTTGAGCATGGTAAAGTTATTAATTATACTTTGAATGGTGTATCAATACACCCAGTCACTACAAAGATAGTTGCCAGAGAGGAAGAAAACAGCTTAGGGATTCGCCATGTGGCCAATGGTGACATTAAAACAGAGTTTAATGGCTGTGATAGGAGAAAACTGAGGATGGATCAACAACATTGTAGTTACTCCACAATACTAACCTAAATGACAGAATGGAAAGAAGGAAGCCTGTATAGAATACAAATATTCCAAAACATACATCCTGTTTGCAATATGGCACTAAATTAGAACAGAGCATTATGTCCTGAATACAATTATGTTTGGGGCCAATCCAACACAACCCATCACTGAGTACCATTCTTCATATTATCAATCATGGTGGTGGCTGCATCATGTTTTGGGTATGCTTGTCATCGGCATGGACTAGATCGTTTTTTTTTTTTATGAAAAGAAACAGAAAAGAGCTAAGCACAGACAAAATCCTAGAGGAAAACCTGGTTCAGTCTGCTTTCCAATAGACACTGGGAGACAAATTCACCTCTCAGCAGGACAATAACCTTCAAATACAAGGTCAAATATACACTGGAGTTGTTTACCAAGACAACAATGAATATTCCTGTGTGGGCCTAGTTACAGTTTTGACTTGAATTGGAACGAAAATGATCAACATCCAACTTGACAGAGCTTGAAGAATTTAAAAAATAATAATATGCAAATATTGTACAATCTAGGTGTGCAAAACTCTTAGAGATGTTCCCAGAAACACTCACAGCTGTAATTGTTGCCAAAGCTGATTCTAACATGTATTGAGGCAGTGGGTTGAATACTTATCTAGTCAAGATGGTTTTTCATGAACTTTTACACATTTTTTATTTTTTTTGTTAAATCCATTTTAATCCCACTTTGTAACTCAACAAAATGTGGAAAAAGTCAAGGGGTGTGAAAACTTTATGAAGGCACTGTATCTACCTCAAATACCTTGCACCCCTGCACATTGATCTGGTACTGGTACTCCCTGTATGAAACTTAATTATTGTGCATTTTATTCCTCTTGTGTTAAATATTTTTTTTGTATTATTACTTTTTAACTATGCATTGTTGGAAAGGGCTCGTAACAAACATTTTACGGTCAAGTCTACACACCCTAAAATGTTATTTTTTATTTGAATATTTATTGAATATGATGCTAAATTCATTATGCTCTTCTATCATTTACAGTATGTTTCTGAATATACTGTCGCATAAACATGGGGAAATTATTTTTATATCAGAATTATTTTCTCTCTCGTGAATAGATCATTTATGTGGGAGTCACTCTGTTTAGGTGAAATGGGATTTTTGTCTTTACCACAGATCTTTACCACATCTTTACCACAGAAATTAGAAAAAGAGTGAAGAGTTGCATTGCTGGTGGCTGGAATCACTCAGGGACATGGTACTCCTCCTATCCAGCATTCTGATATATTGCAGAACCCGCTCTCATTTTGAAGGAGATTTGTCATAGTACCTGAATCAGCCAAATGCATTCCACTATTGTCAAAGACTTACCTGCTCAATGGCTTCACCTGTCAAATATAAAGAAATGTAATCTTTGTCACAGCTAGCCAAATGGATAGAACAGTCCTTGGCTAAAATCCACGGTCTGAACAAGCTGCTTCTTTAAAAAAAAAAAATCACCTTTATTTAACCAGATAGGCCAGTTGGGAACAAGTTCTCATTTACAACTGTGACCTGGTGCGACAAAAACAACAACACAGAGTTACACATGGGATAGACAAACGTACAGTATATAACACAATAGAAACATCTATATACAGTGTGTGCAAATGTGGTAAGATTAGGGAGGTAAGGCAATAAATAGGCCATAGTTGTGAAATTATTACAATTTAGCATTGACACTGGAGTGATAGATGTGCAGATGATGATGTGCAAGTATAGATACTGGGGTGCAAAAGAGAAAAAAATAACAATATGGGGATGAGGTAGTTGGATGGGCTATTTACAGGGCTGTGTATAGGCACAGTGATCTGTAAGCTCTTTGACAGCTGATGCTAAAAGTTAGAGAGGGACATATGAGTCTCCAGCTTCAGTGACTTTTGCAATTCGTGCCAGTCCTTGGAAGCAGAGAACTGGAAGGAAAGGTGGCCAAAGCAGGTGTTGTCTTTGGGGATGCCCAGTGAAATATACCTGCTGGAGAAAGTGCTACAGGTGGGTGTTGCTATGGTGACCAGAGAGCTGAGATAAGGCGGGGCTTTACCTAGCAGAGACTTATAGATGACCTGGTAGTCAGTGAGTTTGGCGACGGATATGTAGCGAGGGCCAGCCAACGAGAGCATACAGGTCGCAGTAGTGGGTAGTATATGGGGCTTTAGTGACAAAACGGATGGCACTGTGATAGACTACATCCAATTTGCTGAGTAGAGTGTTGGAGGCTATTTTGTAAATGACATCGCCGAAGTCAAGAATCAGTAGGATAGTCAGTTTTACGAGTCTATGTTTGGCAGCATGAGTGAAGGAGGCTTTGTTTGAAATTGGAAACCCAAATTGGTCTACACGGACAAGTTCTGGCCTGGTTTAGATCTTATCTGTCGGAAAGATATGAGTTTGTCTCTGTGAATGGTTTGTCCTCTGACAAATCAACTGTAAATTTCGGTGTTCCTCAAGGTTCCGTTTTAGGACCACTATTGTTTTCACTATATATTTTACCTCTTGGGTATGTCATTCGAAAACATAATGTTAACATTCACTGCTATGCGGATGACACACAGCTGTACATTTCAATTAAACATGGTGAAGCCCCAAAATTGCCCTCGCTGGAAGCCTGTGTTTCAGACATAAGGAAGTGGATGGCTGCAAACTTTCTATTTTTAAACTCGGACAAAACAGAGATGCTTGTTCTAGGTCCCAAGAAACAAAGAGATCTTCTGTTGAATCCGACAATTAATCTTGATGGTTGTACAGTCGTCTCAAATAAAACTGTGAAGGACCTCGGCGTTACTCTGGATCCTGATCTCTCTTTTGACGAACATATCAAGAACGTTTCAAGGACAGCTTTTTTCCATTTACGTAACATTGCAAAAATCAGCGATTTTCTGTCCAGAAATTATGCAGAAAAATGTATCCATGCTTTTGTTACTTCTAGGTTAGACTACTGCAATGCACTACTTTCCGGCTACCCGGATAAAGCACTAAATAAACTTCAGTTAGTGCTAAATACGGCTGCTAGAATCCTGACTAGAACCAAATAATTTGATCATATTACTCCAGTGCTAGCCTCCCTACACTGCCTTCCTGTTAAGGCAAGGGCTGATTTCAAGGTTTTACTGCTAACCTACAAAGCATTACATGGGCTTGCTCCTACCAATCTTTCCGATTTGGTCCTGCCGTACATATGTACGCTACGGTCACAAGATGCAGGCCTCCTAATTGTCCCTAGAATTTCTAAGCAAACAGCTGGAGGCAGGGCTTTCTCCGATTGAACTTAATTTTTATAGAATGGTCTGCCTACCCATGTGAGAGACGCAGACTCGGTCTCAACCTTTAAGTCTTTATTGAAGACTCATCTCTTCAGTAGGTCCTATTGAGTGTAGTCTGGCCCAGGAGTGTGAAGGTGAACGGAAAGGCACTGGAGCAACGAACTGCCCTTGCTGTCTCTGCCTGGCTGGTTCCCCTCTCTGCACTGGGATTCTCTGCCTCTAACCCTATTACAGGGGCTGAGTCACTGGCTTACTGGTGCTCTTCCATGCCGTCCCTAGGAGGGGTGCGTCAATTGAGTGGGTTGAGTCACTGACGTTGTCTTCCTGTTTGGGTTGGCGCCCCCTCCTTGGGTTGTTCCGTGGCAGAGATCTTTGTAGGCTATACTCGGCCTTGTCAAAAGAATGGCCAGATGTACAGTATACAGAATGGTGTCGTCTGCGTTGAGGTGGATCAGAGAATCCCAAGCAGCAAAGCGACATCATTGATAAATACATGGACAGAAAACAGAGTCAGCCCGAGAATTAAACCCTGAGGCACCCCCATAGAGACTGCCAGAGGTCCGGACAACAGGCCCTCCGATTTGACACACTGAACGCTATCTGAGAAGTAGTTGATGAATCAGGCGAGGCAGTCATTTGAGAAACCAAGGCTATAGAATCTGCCGATAATAATGCAGTGATTGACAGAGTCGAAAGCATTGGCCAGGTTTATGAAAACGGCTACACAGTACGGTCTTTTATCGATGGCGGTTATAATATCATTTAGGACCTTGAGTGTGGCTGAGGTGCACCAATGACCAGATTGCACAGCGGAGAAGGTACAGTGGGATTCAAAATGGTCGGTGATCTGTTTGTTAACTTGGCTTTCGAAGACTTTAGAATGGCAGGGCAGGATGTATTTAGGTCTGTAACAGTTTGGGTCTAGACTGTCTCCCCCTTTGAAGAGAAGGATGACCGCGGCAGCTTTCCAATCTCAGATGATATGAAAGAGTGGTTGAACAGCCTAGTAATAGGGGTTGCAACAATTGTGGCAGCTAATTTTAGAAAGAGGGTCCAGATGGTCTAACCCAGCTGATTTGTAGGGGTCCAGATTTTGCAGCTCTTTCAGAACATCAGCTATCTGGATTTGTGTAAAGGAGATGCGGGGCGGGGGGCTTGGGCAGGTTGCTGCGGGGGGTGCAGAGCTGTTGGCCGGGGTAAGGGTAGCCTGTTGGAAAGCATGGCCGGCCGTTGGGGTGAGATCAATATCCTTCCAGGATACCCGGGCCAGGTCGATTTGAAAGGCCTGCTCACTGATGTGTTTTAGGGAGTGTTTGACAGTGATGAGGGGTGGTCGTTTGACTGCGTACCCATTACGGACGCAGGCAATGAGGCAGTGATCGCTGAGATCCTGGTTGAAGATAGCAGAGGTGTATTTGGAGGGCAAGTTGGTCAGGATGATATCTATGAGGGTGCCCATGTTTACGGATTTAGGGTTGTACCTGGTAGGTTGCTTGATAATTTGTGTGAGAATGAGGGCATCTAGCCTAGATTGTAGGACGGCCGGGATGTTAAGCATATCCCAGTTTAGGTCACCTAACAGTACGAACTCTGAAGATAGATGGGGGCAATTAATTCAAATATGGTGTCCAGGGCACAGCTGGGGGCTGAGGGGGGTCTATAAAAAGCGGCAACAGTGAGAGACTTATTTCTGGAAAGGTGGATTTTTAAGAGTGGAAGCTCGAACTGTATGGGAACAGACCAGGATAGTAAGACAGAACTCTGCAGGCTATCTCTGCAGTAGATTGCAACTCCGCCCCCTTTGGCAGTTCTATCTTGACGGAAAATGTTGTATTTCGGGATGGAGATTTCAGAGTTTTTGGTGGCCTTCCTAAGCCTGAATTCAGACAAGGCTAGGACATCAAGACTGGCAGAGTGTGCTAAAGCAGTGAATAAAACAAACTTAGGAAGGAGGCTTCTGATGTTAACATGCATGAAACCAAGGCTTTTACGGTTACAGAAGTCAACAAATGAGAGAGTCTGGGGAATAGGAGTAGAGCTGAGGGCTACAGGGCCTGGGTTAACCTCTACATCACCAGAGGAACAGAGAAAGAGTAGGATAAGTGTACGGCTAAAGGCTATAAGAAATGGTCGTCTAGTGAGTTGGGAACAGAGAATGGCGGTAGGAAGGATGTGACTACCGTGGAGATAAACCTAAAAATTGAGTGATGAGAGAGGTTGCGTCTCTGGAGGCACCAGTTAAGCCAGGTGAGGTCTCCACATGCGTGGGGGTGGGACAATAGAGCTATCTAAGGCATGTTGAGCAGGACTGGGGGCTCTATAGTAAAATAAAACAATAATAACTAACCGATACAGCAGTAGACAAGGCATATTGACATGTTCCTTGTTAGCCACTGCTAGCGGCTTTTACCTTTTACCTTCTGCACAGCCAGACAGTTTTTTTTAACCTGGATAACACTCGCCAGTCCAGCTTCCCTGCCCCATCCACCGCTGCCCCCTGGACACTGATCACTTGGCTACATAGCTGATGCATGCTGGACTGTCCGTTAATCACGGTACTCCATTCTGCTTGTTTATGTTTTATCTGTCGGCCCCAGCCGCACTCAGGCTCTGTGTGTAGTTAATCCGACCCTCCCTGCCTAGTCAACGCCATTTTACCTGCTGTTGTTGTGCTAGCTGATTAGCTGTTGTTGTCTCACCTATTGTTTTAGCTACTGTTTTAGCTAGCTCTCCCAATTCAACACCTGTGATTACTGTATGCCTCGCTGTATGTCTCTCTCAAATGTCAATATGCCTTGTATACTGTTGTTCAGGTTAGTTATCATTGTTTTAGTTTACAATGGAGCCCCTAGTTCCACTCTTCATACCCCTGATACCTCCTTTGTCCCACCTCCCACACATGCGGTGACCTCACCCATTACAACCAGCATGTCCAGAGATACAACCTCTCTCATCATCACCCAGTGCCTGGGCTTACCTCTGCTGTACCCGCATCCCACCATACCCCTGTCTGCGCATTATGCCCTGAATATATTCTACCATGCCCAGAAATCTGCTCCTTTTATTCTCTGTCCCCAACGCCCTAGGCGACCAGTTTTGATAGCCTTTAGCCGCACCCTCATACTACTCCTCCTCTGTAAACCCAGGCCCTGCATGTCCCCAGGCACCCTCATTTGTTGACTTCTGTCATCGAAAAAGCCTTGGTTTCATGCATGTCAACATCAGAAGCCTCCGCCCTAAGTTTGTTTTACTCACTGCTTTAGCACACTCTGCTAACCCTGATGTCCTTGCCGTGTCTGAATCCTGGCTCAGGAAGGCCACCAAAAATTCAGAGATTTCCATACCCAACTATAACATCTTCCGTCAAGATAGAACTGCCAAAGGGGGAGGAGTTGCAGTCTACTGCAGAGATAGCCTGCAAAGTAATGTCATACTTTCCAGGTCCATACCCAAACAGTTCGAACTACTAATTTTGAAAATTACTCTCTCCAGAAATAAGTCTCTCACTGTTGCCGCCTGCTACCGACCCCCCTCAGCTCCCAGCTGTGCCCTGGACACCATTTGTGAATTGATCGCCCCCCATCTAGCTTCAGAGTTTGTTCTGTTAGGTGACCTAAACTGGGATATGCTTAACACCCCGGCAGTCCTACAATCTAAGCTAGATGCCCTCAATCTCACACAAATCATCAAGGAACCCACCAGGTACAACCCTAAATCTGTAAACAAGGGCACCCTCATAGACGTCAACCTGACCAACTGGCCCTCCAAATACACCTCCGCTGTCTTCAACCAGGACCTCAGCGATCACTGCCTCATTGCCTGTATCCGCTACGGAGCCGCAGTCAAACGACCACCCCTCATCACTGTCAAACGCTCCCTAAAACACTTCTGTGAGCAGGCCTTTCTAATCGACCTGGCCCGGGTATCCTGGAAGGACATTGACCTCATCCCGTCAGTTGAAGATGCCTGGTCATTCTTTAAAAGTAACTTTTTTAGATAAGCATGCTCCGTTCAAAAAATGCAGAACTAAGAACAGATATAGCCCTTGGTTAACTCCAGACCTGACTGCCCTCGACCAGCACAAAAACATCCTGTGGCGGACTGCAATAGCATCGAAGAGTCCCCGCGATATGCAACTGTTCAGGGAAGTCAGGAACCAATACACGCAGTCAGTCAGGAAAGCTAAGGCCAGCTTCTTCAGGCAGAAGGTTGCATCCTGTAGCTCCAACTCCAAAAAGTTCTGGGACACTGTGAAGTCCATGGAGAACAAGAGCACCTCCTCCCAGCTGCCCACTGCACTGAGGCTAGGTAACACGGTCACCACCGATAAATCCATGATTATCGAAAACTTCAACAAGCATTTCTCAACGGCTGGCCATGATTTCCGCCTGGCTACTCCAACCTCGGCTCTTCAAAGGGGGAGACACCCTGGACCCAAACTGCTACAGACCTATATCCATCCTGCCCTGCCTATCTAAGGTCTTCGAAAGCCAAGTCAACAAACAGGTCACTAACCATCTCGAATCCCACCGTACCTTCTGCGCTGTGCAATCTGGTTTCCGAGCCGGTCACGGGTGCACCTCAGCCACGCTCAAGGTACTAAACGATATCATAACCGCATTGATAAAAGACAGTACTGTGCAGCCATCTTCATCGACCTTGCCAAGTCTTTCAACTCTGTCAATCACCATATTCTTATCGGCAGACTCAGTAGCCTCGGTTTTTCGGATGACTGCCTTGCCTGGTTCACCAATTACTTTGCAGACAGAGTTCAGTGTGTCAAATCGGAGGGCATGCTGTCCGGTCCTCTGGCAGTCTCTATGGGGGTGCCACAAGGTACAATCCTCGGGCCGACTCTTTTCTCTGTATATATCAATGATGTTGCTCTTGCTGCGGGCGATTCCCTGATCCACCTCTACGCAGACGACACCATTCTATATACTTCCGGCCCGTCCTTGGACACTGTGCTATCTAACCTCCAAACGAGCTTCAATGCCATACAACACTCCTTCCGTGGCCTCCAACTGCTCCTAAACGCTAGTAAAACCAAATGCATGCTTTTCAACAGTTCGCTGCCTGCACCCGCACGCCTGACCAGCATCACCACCCTGGATGGTTCCGACCTTGAATATGTGGACATCTATAAGTACCTAGGTGTCTGGCTAGACTGTAAACTCTCCTTCCAGACTCATATCAAACATCTCCAATCGAAAATCAAATCAAGAGTCGGCTTTCTATTCCACAACAAAGCCTCCTTCACTCACGCCGCCAAACTTACCCTAGTAAAACTGACTATCCTACCGATCCTCGACTTCGGCGATGTCATCTACAAAATTGCTTCCAACACTCTACTCAGCAAACTGGATGCAGTTTATCACAGTGC
This sequence comes from Oncorhynchus nerka, assembly GCF_034236695.1. NCBI lineage: Eukaryota > Metazoa > Chordata > Actinopteri > Salmoniformes > Salmonidae > Oncorhynchus > Oncorhynchus nerka. Next base: position 48,627,267 of record NC_088398.1, on the reverse strand, counting down.
CATCCGTTTTGTCACTAAAGCACCTTATACCACCCACCACTGCGACTTGTATGCTCTAGTCGACTGGCCCTCGCTACATATTCGTCGCCAGACCCACTGGCTCCAGGTCATCTACAAGTCCATGCTAGGTAAAGCTCCGCCTTATCTCAGTTCACTGGTCACGATGGCAACACCCATCCGTAGCACGCGCTCCAGCAGGTGTATCTCACTGATCATCCCTAAAGCCAACACCTCATTTGGCCGCCTTTCGTTCCAGTTCTCTGCTGCCTGTGACTGGAACGAATTGCAAAAATCGCTGAAGTTGGAGACTTTTATCTCCCTCACCAACTTCAAACATCTGCTATCTGAGCAGCTAACCTATCGCTGCAGCTGTACATAGTCTATCGGTAAATAGCCCACCCATTTTTACCTACCTCATCCCCATACTGTTTTTATTTATTTACTTCTCTGCTCTTTTGCACACCAATATCTCTACCTGTACATGACCATCTGATCATTTATCACTGCAGTGTTAATCTGCAAAATTGTAATTATTCGCCTACCTCCTCATGCCTTTTGCACACAATGTATATAGACCCCTTTTTTTTCCTTTTTTTTCCTACTGTGTTATTGACTTGTTAATTGTTTACTCCATGTGTAACTCTGTGTTGTCTGTTCACACTGCTATGCTTTATGAGAACTTGTTCTCAACTAGCCTACCTGGTTAAATAAAGGTGAAAAAAATAAAAAATATAATAGGCATAAAAGCAATCACGGGTGTTGGTCATGAGAGCTAAGACAACAACGGGTAAATGGCGATGAATGAGCAGAGAGGGTCAGTTAGGTGCACACAGGACCTGAGTTCGAGGCTGGGGCCGACTGATAAACAAAATGTTTAGTGTTAATGAACAGACCAGCAGGCATCAGCTGTGTAGCCGAGTGATTATAGGGTCCAAAGAGTAGCAATAGGTGAGTCAGGGAGCTGTTCGGTAGTCGTTACTATGCTAGGCGAGCGGGAGACACGGCGTTCAGAAAGTTAGTGGGCCGGGGCTAGCAGATGGGTCTTCACCGACATCGCAACGGAAAAGCCTGTTGAAACCACATCGGACGATTACGTCGACAGACCAGTCGTGATGGATCGGCGAAGCTCCGTGTCGGCAATAAAGGGTCCAGGACAATTTGCAAAAGAGGTATTGTAGCCCAAGAATTAGCTGGTATACTCCGTCGGCTGACTGGGAGATGGGCCTAGCTCGAGGCTAGCTCAAGGCTCACTGGTGCTTGCTTCGGGACAGAGGCGTTAGCCAAACGTAGCCACTCGGTTGCAGCTAGCTAGATGTGATGGTCCGTTGTAATGGTCCAGAGCTTGCGGCAGGAAATCCAGTGATGTGGTGGAGAAAAGCAGTCCGATATGCTGTGGGTTGATATTGTGCTGTGCAGACTGGCAGGTCATTTTCAGAGCTAAAGCTGGCTAGTGTCTGAGCTAAATGTGAAGACCGCTAACAGTGGCAAACAATGACTAGTAGCTACTAGCTAGTTTGCTGGCTAGCTCCTGTTGGAGGTTCCAGTTATAGGTATAAAAAATAGCAGATGCGTACAACGTTGGGTGAGGCGGGTTGTTAGGTTGTTAGGTTCAGACTATTTACAGACTAATTAACACGGGACAAGACAAACACACGTCCGACTGCTACGCCATCTTAGATTGAGGATGGTGGCCATGGTTGCAGTATATCTCGTGATGTACACTGCATCTGATACATTTCAGGTAATTATGATCATTGTTAATTTTGCCACCGTACCAGTAATTTTGTTTTAAACAATTGTATGTCTTACAATTTCTAAGAATATATGCAGTTCTTTCACATAACATATAGGGAAATAACTTGGTTCTGAGAAGGATCTTGATGACTATGAACCAGGACAGAACTATGATTTGGTGTCATAGCCTGGGAAGTAATGCTTCTTAATTTCACTCAGGAGATGCAATACTGCCAGCAATGAGCTAATGTAGTCTTTGTACAGTCCATAAAAAAATTGTCCATCCATGTCCTTTAAGCCTTCCTCTCAGACCAAGAAATATGTTGTAACTTCTGTTGAAAACATTTCCACTAATGTGCATAGCGCACCTTGGACACCCACGGTATATCACTTTACCGAGACATCACACAACAAATTACTGTCAGTTGTCATAAGGGGCCATAATTTAAGCATACTGTAAACTCCTTTCATTTTGTCTCAGCAAAAAGTGAGTTTCAATTTTGAAGAGGAAACATCTAAATTGGCAGTGTCAGCTGGTTTCCGTTTAAAAATCCCAGGGGGGAGCTTAGCTACCTCTCAATTATACTCTCAAGAACACTTTGATGGCCCTGGACCTCATTGTGAGTTACCCTCTCTCTGCATTGGGACTTTTTATAGCCAAGGCATCGGCAGAGTGCACTCACAACCTACTCTTTATTCTCTTCTCAAACAGAAAGTTTGAGAAGAGAAACTAAACTAAATGAAACAATAATGTTATACTGTTTGAATCAATCTGGGTTAAAAGATTAGCTATGGTGTTTCTTCAAACATTTTTTGAAAACAATATTACACTACTAAGAAAACCAAAGCAGATGATAGAATGTGACTCTTCTAGTTGTAGGATCAAGGCCAACTGGCCCTATACATCAACTCAGAAGCAACAGTATGATACTGGGGCGAAATGTCAAATATAAGTGGACCCTTCCCACCTGTGCACATTAAGTGATGCTATTATTATCAATTTCACTTCCTGTCCAACAGACCAGGTGGTTGAGAAGTGTTTTAATGAGGACTGAGGCTCTCTTTTCTGGCAAGCTGTTCTGTGAACCCTGGTCGAGCCCCTTTTGGACATGGATAGTCAGTTCCCTAATGCTAGCTATGGTCATATTCCAGTCTTTTCTGAGACATGTGAACATTAACTATAACCTGTATCTGTAAAAATGCAATTGGTGAAAGACAAGATAATCACAATTTCTATTTCCTTGAAAAAACATTTTATTGGGTTAAGATGTGTGGGCTAATAATTGGTGCTGTAAGACACTGTCAAGCAGCATAATTTATGAAATGAACAAAATAACTGCCTAACAAGACTGGTTACATTTATTTAACAAAGCCTAATGAACCACAATAATGGAACAAATTATCAAGATTAATGGCTTATAATTAGACTCAATCGAACTGTAATTAAGTGTGACAAAAAATAAATTGTTGAAGTAGTGTGTGGCCTTTTGCTTCTGTAACTACACATTCCTGGTACTTCTAATGAGAAATGTATTAATGAATTTGTTCCTTCCGACATTATTATTCCCCATTTAGTCATTTCCCAGCAATGGTGGACATATACAGATAACCTTGTACAGGTCAATGGAAAGGTCACAACAGTGAAACCTGACCCTACAAACAATATTCAACATCAAGAAACAAAATAGAAGAAGCAGTAACAGATGTTAAAATCAGTTATTAATTACCAACTAGACATAATTATTGTGCCTGTGCTTATTGACATTATTGCCGGTTGTGGGAAACCTGAACTTATTCTTAAACTGGATAATTATTGGATTATGACACCGACTAACAACTAAACTGGTAAAATGAATACTTCATTTATTTAGTCTGGATTATTCGAATTTGCACTAATTTCTCGCTTGATTTTGGGACTGAACTGTAGGTGCAAGTGTCAAAATCAAGTTAGTTAGAAATTTGGTAATGTAAAAACTGGCGCACTGGCATCCAAGCCCTATGGCCAGATGCAGCAAATTACCTGTATAACATTTTTAGATTTTTTTGTGTGCAAATGTTTAAAAGTAAAAAAACTGAAATGTCACATTTTCATACAGTAAGTTTTCAGACCCATTGCTCATTACTTTGTTGTAGCATCTTTGGCAGCAATTACAGCCTCAAGTCTTCTTGGGTATGATAACATTTGGAGAGAGATGTTATCTCTCCTTGAATTTACAATAGGGTGTGAACTGTCAACACCCAAGCAGCTCCCTCCTCGCCTCTATGGGCGAGAGAGGGTCTGGATATTGCCATCCATTGCCAAGCTGATCTGACCCATTCGCATCCTCACAGTACAGTCATGACAGGTATGACACTACAAGCTTGGCACACCTGTATTTGGGGAGTTTTTCCCATTCTTCTCTGCAAATCATCTCAAGCTCCATCAGGTTGGATGGGGAGGATTGCTGTACAGCTATTTTCAGGTCTTTCCATAGATGTCCGATCAGGTTCAAGTCCGGCTCTGGCTGGGCCACTCAAGGACATTCAGAGATTTGTCCCGAAACCACTCCTGTGTTGGAATAGCTGTGTCCTTAGTGTCTTTGTCCTGTTGGAAGGTGAACTTTCTCCCCAGTCTGACGTCTTGAGAGCTCTGGAGCAGGTTTTCATTGAGGATCTCTCTGTACTTTTCTCCAATAATCTTTCCCTCGATCCTGACTAGTCTCCCAGTCCCTGCCGCTGAAAAACATCCCCACAGCATGATGCTGCCACCACCATCCTTCACCGTAGGGATGGTGCCAGGTTCCTCCAGACGGTTTCCTCATTTAAGAATGAATGTGTTCTTTGGGACCTTCAATGGTGCAGAACTTTTTTGGAACCCTTCCCCAGATCTCTGACTCGACACAATCCTGTGTACTATGGACAATTCCTTCGACCTCATGGCTTGGATTTTGCTCTGACATGCACTGTCAACTGTGGGAACTTATATAGAAAGGTGTGTGCCTTTCCAAATCATGTCCAATAAATGTAATTTACCACAGGTGGACTCCAATTAAGTTATAGAAACATCTCAAGGATGATCATTGGAAAAAGGATACACTGGAGTTCAATTTCGAGTCTCATAGCGAAGGGTCTGAATACTTACGTATATAAGGTATTTTCAAGGATGATTAATACATTAGCTAAAATGTCTAAAAACCTGTTTTCGCTTTGTAATTATGGGGTATTGTATGTAGATCTATGAGGGGAAACATGGATTTAATCCATTTTAGAAGAAGGCTGTAATGTAACAAAATGTGGAAAAAGTCAATGGGTCTGAATACTTTCCGAATGCACTGTACAGTGCCCATGGATGGAGAGATGTGCCGGTAAATCTCGTATTTAAAAACAATAAACAACTAATGCCTAGCTTCCCTTTATTAATCAATGTTGGTTTAGCAGCATCACATAGACTTGTCTTCTTGTCCTGGCCATTGGTCAAAAGTAGCCGATAAATAAAGGTCTTAAATCATATAATCGGAATGTTTGGAAATATTTTGCCTGAATGCAAGTTTGGATGTGTGTAAATCCCTCCATAGTCTCAGTTGCCTTGTTTGTATATGCCTATGGGGAGCAATTATGGTGCCTGTAACTGTATTTAGACATAGCCTATTTAAAATAAGTTGTTGTTACTTTTTATTTGAATTTGATTATAATTATACACTGTCAATAGCCTAATGAATGTAATCAAACAATCAAAAGTATTTATAAAACCCTTCTTACATCAGTTTATGTCACAAAGTGCTGTATAGAAACCCAGCCTAAAACCACAAACAGCAAGCAATGCAGGTGTACAAGCACGGTGGCTAGGAAAAACTCCCTAGAAAGGCCAGAACCTAGGAAGAAACCTAGAGAGGAACCAGGCTATGATGGGTGGCCAGTCCTCTTCTGGCTGTGCCGGGTGGAGATTATAACAGAACATGGCCAAGATGTTCAAATGTTCATATATGACCAGCAGGGTCAAATAATAATAATAACAGTGGTTGTAGAGGGTGCAATCTTGCTTAATGACTTCGTTTGGCATGTCCACACTGCAATTTTCGGTAGGTCTAGCCCCTATATTACCGCGATTGCTAAAGCCTATGTATAACATAGTATTTCCATATTGAAGGAATGCAATTAGAACAATATGGACTGCAAACATGTTCAACATATTTAGAAAATACCGAATGGGGCAGGCTATTTTACGAACTGCACTCTTAGAAAAAATGGTTCCAATAGGGTTCTTCAGCTGTCCCCATTGGACAACCCTTTTTGGTTCCAAGTAGAACTCCTTTGATTTCCATGTAAAACCCTGTGTGGAAAGGTCAAGACTCAACACACCCACAACTTATTTATTGATCAACTGCTGTGCGCATAATTCCGGTTGTGAAAATATTTCTGACAAATCCCCAAACCTATACTTGCCAGCGCTAATATTTACCATTGCGTTAGGTTTGTTTAAATAGAGACTGTTGTTGCTTAACTAAAACAGAGACTTGCTTTTGCATTTCCACTTATGATTCAGAGACTGAGCTTAAACGTTTGAGTTGATTTTGGTTTTATTCGGAATACCAGCTGATTTGTTTGTGAATATTATTCTTTACGTGATATCCGTGCCCTCTATGAGTGGCATTGAGTTTAGTGCTAACTGCTAACAGGCCAGTCTTGTTTTCCATATATGAATTCAGGGAACAATATACACAAAAGTCGTATACCCTGAGGATACAGTGTGCCACCTGGTATATTAAATAAGAATTTGTTCTTAACTGACTTGCCTAATTAAATAAAAATTAAATATAACAACATTGAAATGAAAATAAAGCAACATTATTCATGTACATTAATTCACTTTAAATAAGTGTACCCCCTAAACATATAACACTTTGATACCTCTAACATACTGTATGTACTGTACACACAGTACAGTGCCTACGGCATTGCCTCTGCTACAGAAAACAATCTATTTTATGCGCCATATTCTCTGAGGTACAACATCATACCCCTTTCCTATTCTACATTAAATGCAAGGTCACACAGGTAAAGTGGCCATTGTCTCCAGCCCAGAAGTGTGAAGGTGAGTGCTACAACACAGTCCATGGTCTGAGACTAGCCGACCCTGACATATGTAATAACCTGAGGCAGAAACAACCCCCATTTTCACAGGTCTGGTACCATGCATTAAGCATGACACCCTTTGGCAAAACCAACACCTGTCCTAGACTGTGCTTAATATCCCAGGCTAAATATGTGGGGGGTTTCACACTGGGAAACATGGAATGCCATAAATTTTTGTGTTCACTGTGAGCCTTTTCTTTTCTCCATGGTGTGGAATGCTTATTAAAGGTGTCGTGGTAATTTCCTGTATTACTAAATGAGGAGAGTTTACAAACCACACACCAGTCATATGAGCTTCACCATAGACCTGTGACTCTCAGATCAATTCACCAATAATTTTATATTCAAACATTTAAATTGAACAACAATTCCATGTGAATCTGATAACTACAATAAGCAGACTTTCCACTGTAGAGTTTGTCATCCTATCATTGATGAGAATGTATCAGATGACAACCGAACTGCCATCATATTCATTAAGTACCACCACATATGTTCAATTGGTCAGATTACCAGAATATAGTTCATTTACCCTACCTTCTGATGTTCCCAGAATCTCTATGTTAACCAAAGGATTTTCAAATGTCACATCAGTAGGGTAGAGAGAGGAAAAAGAGGGGGAGAGGTATTTATGACTGTCATAAACCTATCCCCAGGCCAAAGTCATGACGGTTAACTCTAATGAACTTACGCTCTACAGCAGAGGTAACTCCTTTCCTGTGGCGGTCCTCATGAGAGTCAGTTTCATCATAGCGCTTCATGATTTTTTTCGACTGCACTTAAAGAAACTTTCAAAGTTCTTGAAATGATGGACTGTCATTTCTCTTTGCTTATTTGTGCTGTTCTTGCCCGTAATATGGACTTTTTCTTTTTCTTTTACCAAATAGGGCTATCTTTGTTTACCACCCCTACCTTGTCACAACACAACTGATTCACTCAAACGCATTAACAAGGAAAGAAATTACACAAATTAACTTTTAACAAGGCACACCTGTTAATTGAAATGCATTCCAGGTGACTACCTCATTCATCTGGTTGAGCGAATGCCAAGAGTGTGCAAAGCTGTCATCAAGGCAAAGGGTGGCTACTTTGAAAAATATCAAATATAAATATGATTTCATTTGTTATGTCATAGTTTTGATGTTTTCACTATCATTCTAAAATGTAGAAAATAGTACAATAAAAATGAAGAAAAATCCTGGAATGAATAGGTGTCCAAACTTTTGCCTGGTACTGTATGTTAGTATATTTTGCATTCCCTGCATGTATTATAATACAAGCGTTTTCCGTATAGGCATGGCCACCTTGCAGCTTGTTACTTTGACTTGCATTTCCTTCTACAGATTTTGACATGGCTTGGAAGACATCAAAGAACCCAATCCCACAGGCAACACAAAAATAGTCTCATATGGGCTTGGAGTCATTCAAACTCCAGAGAGCCTGCTGGTTTACTAGAGTATACACAAATAAACAAGCAAATGTAAATGTAAAGTAACCAGTCATCTCCCTTTGATGTCCTCGTGTGATCAGACATGCAAACCCTGATGGCAATAGATCTCTTTGAACAATATCCAGAACAACATCACTAAAGGAATAGAGAGACTTTGTCCACGTAAACAACACACTCCTCTGAGATATGGCTGTACCCTACCAGAACAAACACTTGACTTTCAGACGTATCAATCATTGTGGAATATCTATAAAAACAAATTGAATCGTTATAAACCAAGAAATGGCTATTATCTCTTTGAAGGTAGATATATATATATTTTTTTTAACCTATTTTGCTTTTGTGGCCAGTTCTTAGTCACCACTACTTAGAGTCCAAACTCTGTGACTCCATTTGTCATTGTCCCTTGTGGTTGTCTGCTTTCATATATTTTCTCTGAAGGTATACAGTATGTGATACTCAAGCTTCCTCCATTTTGTATGTGTGTGTGGTGAAATTGGTTGGGAGTGGGACGCGGGGTTCTCTTGGAAGTGGAACAGAAGTATTCTGTGCTTAGAAATGACTGGCTATACAAAGGGAAGGAAACAAGCACATATGAAACCACAGATGGGTGTAACATAAATACATTGATGATAGCCAGATCCCTACTTTTTCAACACATTCCTAAGAAATGAACTGGTCCAATTTGGAATGAACAGATTAAGTTACAGTACACAGATACAGTACATCGGCAGCCATAAAGTATGGTAAATGATTATGTGATTTAAAATTGCACAGATCAATTGGCTTCTAAACAACCTTTTAGTTCTAAAAACTACGGTGATGTGGTTTCCAGGCAGAAGACATTAGAAGAGTCATTATGGGGAGAGTAGATCTAAAGTGATGTACTGATTGGCAAGCAGATTGGCCGCCCTTAGACAATATTCTGGCTACTCTTTTTCTGAATGGGTTTGCTTCAGCAAAATGTCAATCTCCTTTTTTGTTGTTCTTATACTACCACAGATAACATGGACATCCATCCAAAAAGCAATCATTTCCCTACGCCTCTCACTTTCCTCTGCGATGGTGTGTTGGCTGAGCTTCCTGTGTTGTGCCTGTGTGGTATGAATATGTTCGTGTGACAGTCATGTAAACACTTAACCTTTGAGGGCAGAGTAAGAGCAGAGGCATGCAACCCAGAGGGAGAGTGCATGTCAAATAGCCTCTAACTGTCAGCTTCATGACAGCCATGCTGCAAATCTGAAAAAAAAGGAGCATCTTAGAAACACCTCTAGTGGAAAATGAAGGTGGAAAACTGCTCACTCGCACCACTTGCCAAGCCATGGGCTATATAGGCTGGCATCAATCAAGATCTATAACCTTGTGGTAATAGCACTCTCCCTCACTAAAATATGAATAACATTTTAAGAAAGTCCTACCAGCTCCAGCTCAGTGTGGTCCACTTCGATTGACTCGATTGACTCTCTGCCGGTCTGTATTCATTAATAAGACATGTATCCTCAGATGCCTCATACTACACCTGACTCCCTGCAGCAATATAGAGCTGATTCTGTCTTAATAACATAAAGCACTCTCATGTCTCTTCAGACTTTAGTCTGAAATGCTTGGATCAGTTGTACTGCCTATCCAATTATAGTACTGACTAGCTTGATATGCAGTAGAGACGAGAGATTTGTAAGCTTACTCAGACATCTATGGGCATGACAGCATTTGTGTTATTGCAAGGACTGCCCATGTGTATTTTGGGGCTCGAACAGACCAGAAAGGCTGTTGGTCGCGGTACATAGCACCTCTGCCAAGAGTGTCGGCAGTCAATATTTTTTTGTTTTCAAACAGCACGTGACATCGGTCGTCAGCCTGGTAAAAACACTCCTGGCAGTAGTGTTGCTTTCTTTGTTTCCATTGGCATATGTGTACATGTTCTGCCAAGGCTAGCTAACTGTGCTAATGTTGATCCCTAGCTAGAATATGTAGAAAGCTCTTGCTGATAGCTAGATGGTCACAATTAGATAACAACTAGCTAGCAAGACGATTAAAAAAATATTGACATTCACACTGCCAGTGCTAGATAGCGAAAATGTAGCTAGCTAAACGTCTAGCATTGTCATTCGCTATCTAGCAAGCTAAAGACTTGGTCAAAGATGATAGCTTTTCATCTGTGACTCGGTACTGAACTGACTTTCGGCAGACGAATAGGCAGTTACTTCATGAAAACAAATTAATTTTGATTTCATAATATTACTACCTGACATGACTAGATAGCTAGCTTATGGAGAAAGCTTTCCCATTTGTTTCATATGAAGTGTGACTGGCTCAGCTAGCAAGCTCGCTACCTAAAATGTCCAGGAAAAGTGCCCGCTTTTCTCCTTGTTGTTTCTCCTCTCTGCTCGCCTCTTGCGGAGGTTCATACTGTCTGATTGGCTCAAAGTCAAGTTGTTGGGCATTGACAGCCAGGCTGATTATGCATGTTGAAACGCCAGAAGCCACAGTTCATCGGGCACACAGCAGGGGTGTATTCCTTACGCCGACTCTGTTTGCTTCCATTTGGTTCTTAAACAGTAAACGGTTTTCATTGCAAGACGTAATGATTACATCCTTGGTGGTACCTATTGTTGTGCCATGTAAGGAGAGCAGCCCCCTACTGTGCATGCCGACAATCTGGCTGGTGTGTTTGACCCCTTACATGATGAATTTGTTTTAAATGTGTTTAAAGAGTATAGCGCTTAGGGACCTCTTGAGTCAAACCCAGATGCTAGGTCTCCATGTTAAGTCAAGAGGAAAATAGCTCATGGGCTGTTCCTATTTGTTTATGTTGACTTTATGAAGTTGAGTTTTATTGACAATTTATCCAAAAACATACATTCTCACACCATGTCTTGGGAAGGATATTTGTTTTCCCACTGCTCAAATCTCAGCAAACAATTTTTTGTAATTAACTTAAGCTAAACATAGTTAATGTAAAAAGGATTTTGAAAACCACTTTTACATTGCAGTAACGGATATGCAGACAGAACTGGAATGGGTTCCAACAGCAGCTTGTGCGGTGTGCTGATTCTTCCCTTGTGGTGTATGAGTGGACTGTCTAAAGTCCTTGAAAAGCTGCTGCTTTTCTTTTATAATTTTTTTCTCCATGATAACCAATCATCCCACAGGGGTAAGAAACAAGGAAGTTAATGGAGGGGATGTGAGAAGGGGAAATAGTGTGAGACTGTTTGCTCAGGCTAAGAGCTAGTGAAAGGACGTTTATTTCAGTTTCAGACTCTCACAAATTAAATTGTATTTGTTACAAGAGCCAAATACAACGGGTGTAGACTTTACTGTGAAATGCTTGCTTTTACGAGCCATTCCCAATGATGCAGAGTTAAAAATAAGAAAAATACAAATAGTAACACAAGAGGAATAAAATGAAAGTATATACAGGGAATACCAGAACTATATCGCTGTGTGCAGGGGTACAAGTTAGATATGGTTATGTAAATAAAGGCAGGGTAAAGTGACTAGGCATCAGGATAGATAATAATAAGAATATAATAAAGAACAGAGTAACAGCAGCATATGATGAGTATATGATGAGTGCGAACATATGTGTTTATGTGTGTGGGTTTGTGTGAGAGTGTCAAAGTAGTGTGTGTGAGTGAGTGTGTGTGTGTGTATAGTCTTGTGAGTGTGCATTGAGTCAGTGCAAGATAGGGTCAGTGCAGATACTGCAGGTAACCATTTAGTTAACTATTTAGCAGTCTTATGGCTTGGGGGTAGAAGCTGTCTCAGAGCCTGTCCGAGAGCCAATACTCCGGTACCGTTTGCCAGACGGTAGCAGAGTGAACAGTCTTTGGCTTGGGTGGCTGAAGTCTTTGGCACTTTTTCTGGCCTTCCTTTGTCACCGCCTGATATAGAGGTCCTGGAGGGCCCGGGAGCTCGGCCCCATTTGCTATACCAAATGGTGATGCATACAGTCGATGGTGCAGCTGTAGAACTTTTTGAGGATCCGAGGGCCAATGCTAAATCTTCTCAGCTACCTGAGGGGGAAGAGGCGCTGTCGTACCCTCTTCACGACTGTTCCGGTGTGTGTGGACAATGGGAAAATACACCACCACTCCTCTCACCCCATCCCTCCCCTGGTATACTTTCTTTCTTTTAATAAAATTAAATAAATAAATACAGGTAGCAGTCAATACCATTGCAGTGTGAAAATGAAAATGACTGAGAGAACCAACAATATTGAATTGAATGTGTTGAACACAAATAGAAATACTATGGCAAAAGAATATTGAATACTCCCCACAGAAACTACAGGGTTAGAAGTCCATGGGGTGATTTTTAACATAATCAAGTCACTGCAATTACAGCTGCAGTTTTGCTATACTAAGAGTAGATGAATTGTCTAAAGCTTCTACCAATTAGTTATAACATGAGAGTCACTTAGCTAAGGCTTAACATGTATATATACTGTCATGGACATCAATACTGCATGGGATTGAAATGTACCTTTTTAACTCCCAACATCCATCTTTTTTCCTCTTCATACGTTGAGATATTTCAGACATAATTTAAAATCACTTTTAAAAATCCTTAAAGAAAAAGCTACTTAAAGCACTTTAACCTTCACTGAAATATTGGTGCTTTTGTCACTTAAAAGGAATCGGGAAGCTATTCTGGAGAAATTACTTGATCATGATGCAAAGTGTCGTTTTCTAGTAATCCAGTGTTAATCTCCCTATACTTGAAGTTCCCTCTAAAGATCAAATGGTTTTGATTTTCTTAAGGGTAACAGCACCCTCTGATTTATCCTGCTCCTCAAGAAATGCAGACAGAAGTCGAATGTGAGTTGACTTGGAGGTGTGGTCTGATGTGATTCCCGCCACTCAATCACAACAAACAAACCCCCTGCATGTTGAGTTCAATAACTACAGGCAGATGTACTGTATGGTGAGATGCCGGAGGAAGCTTTGAATAAGTCAGTAGCCTACAAAGTAATATGAGAGGAATATAATTGCTGAATTTATGTAAGTGTTTTGACAACTTTCAAATGTAGTAACAGGTCCATGTAAAGTCTTTACATAATACCATAGGATCAGTGTTCTGTTAATATAACAATGTGCATGGTTCACCTTTCATTGTCATTCCCAACCGATACAGATACTGTGGTTGTTGGCATTTTGTCTGGTAGTAATGGGGCTACCTTGGCAAGCATGTCAGAGTGGTCATATCTTCTTGTATGGAGTCCCGTATGCAACAGGAGTACCCTGATCCTGGTGCAGAATACACAGGGTTTCTCCATCCCCCTATTGACTGTTACCATTCAATTCAAATAGAAAGAAAGATAAAGACAATACAAGTAAATGTTGCATCTACTAACATTTTTATGCAGAGTGCCAGGTCTCTCTCCATTTAGAGACATCGGTATCAAGTCCATCGGTCAGTCTGGACTCCAACTCGACATCTTGCAAGTCTCCAAGTGCTGACTCCATAGATGCATCTGTGAACACATACACCCAGTCACTGTTCTATTACCAATGGCAGTTAGGATACGAGATATCTGACAAACAAACATATACTATGTTGTAGTTTGAGCAGGTCAGATGAAACCTACCTAATTCTGGTTTCCTCATGGACGACCGTGGGTGAGCAGGAAAGAAATTAGGCTGGAGGTAAGGTATTGCCATCACCCCATTGATGAGCATAACAGCGTAGATCAGCTCCTGACCCATCTTCAAAGATATTGGTCGGTCTCATATAAAACACAGAGCACTGATTACATTATCAGTGGTGGTTATGATTAGCGTTGGTGGAAGCAACCTGATTGCTGCATTCACCTTTGCATTTCACTTCAGATATCATAAAGTGAAATAGAATGGTAAACACAGCGATCAGGCTGGTTCCACCAGGCTAGGTTATGAAGGTAAATTGGGACAAAACTCTAGACTGTTTATACCTTTGACCAGGTCATATGTCACCAACCTGAAGTGTCCTCCCTGTTACATTCATAGGAATGCTCACAGCGAGGATATATCTGTGTGATGTTAAGGGTCCCCTTGCTGTTCTTTTCTATGTTGCATGTTCAGCTGCAAAACTCTTGAACAGCTGCAGCAGACAATCCTCATACGGGGCATAATAATGGCCAGAACGGATCACATGGAATGGCATCAAACACCTGGAAACCATGTGTTTGATGTATTTGATACCATTCCACCGATTCCACTCCAGTCATTACCACAAGCCCGTTCTCCCTAATTAAGGTGCCACCAACCTCCTGTGACTTCTTCATCTTATGAGGTGGTGTTAACTGGGAGGGCCTGTGACAGGATAATAAAATAGACAGCGAAGTGGTCAGTTGCATTTCGTTTTAAAGAAAGGACAACGTTTTTTGATTATTGACAAAAAAATGACTCTACTACGTGTATCTGCTTGTCTAGGTAATTAACCTACTAGTTTATGAACCCATGTCTTTTTTTAATGCAAGTTTTCCCATAGCACACATTAACGTTGTTGATGAAGCCATCTGTGTCACCAGGGCAGTAACACGGGTCAAGCCAATTCTAGGTCATCACTAGTTCCTACAGCCACAAAGTCATAAAGCCCGACTATTTCTACAATTTCTCTTCTTAAAATTGGATTTTAAACCTAACTTTAACCGTAACTACACTAATATCCTTATTCCCAAACCTAGCCTTAATTTAAGTCCAAAACGCAACAAGGCAAAATTATCATGAATATTTACGAAATAGTCATTTTTACTTTGTAGCTGCGGTAACTGGTGGAAAATCAAATTCTATGCTTTACAGATGTACACTGACTGTAGCTTCAGGTTGAAAGGTGTCATCTCTGGTGTTTCGTTGGACATAGAGGCTGTGTGGTTTAGGGAAAACATTGAATGAGTAGTAGACGCACGTCAATTGAATCGAATGATAGACAGAAGGAAGGAGCAAAGCCTATCAATTTGACTGTTGTTTGATGAAGTGGTTCTCCCAACTTATGTAAAACTTGGATATGCGAGATATGCGGTGAGACCATATGTGCAGAAGCCACTGCAGTGTTACAATTGTAAAAAGTTGGGACACGTGGCAAGTGTTTGTTGAAGGAATAAATTGTAGTTGAAGTCAGATTAATCATTTTGTAATTGTGATGGGAATCACGTTCCCGAGTTCCCAGAGTGCCCTGTACAGATGAAGGAGGTTGCAGTAGCTAGGATCAGGGCCATCCAGCAGGTCTTCTATGTGGAGGCAGTGAAAATACTTGAAAGTGCTAAATGGTAGTGAATGAGGTTCCCCCCTCCCAGGTTCCTAAGCCTGTGTAGAGATCTGAATAGTACCGTTTTTTGTTATTGTTTGAAATTCAGGGTAGTAGTGTGAATTTGGATAGTGTTTTTTTTATTTGGGCCATTTTTTACTACCCTGTACAGTAGTTGGTGGCAATACACCTTGTGATTATAGTCTGCCAATAAACCTCAGAGAAGAAAAAGAGGAAGCTCCTGATTGGATTAGATTCCGGCCGGTGACGTTGTTTCGGTTTGTTGCTGCTAGTTTACTGTATTAATCTGTAATCAGTAATCAGTTTAATATATTAATCTGTAATCACTAATCAGATTACCGTATTAATTAGCTACCACCATAGCTGCATCCATTATTTAGTTTTGCCATAGACAATACAGAATACACTTGTATGAGCTAGGAACTAACTTGCAAATCCAACATGTATGTTAAAGTATCTAGCTATCTAACATTAGATAGCCTGTAGCTAGCTAACCTGCCTTGCTAGTATTATAAAATTATACTGTTACATATGACAAAACCAGCAGTATCTAGACAATACACAATGAATGTGTATGAGCTATGACCTATCTAAGTTGTAATGAGAAAGCTGGCTAGCTAGGTACGCTAGCGTTAGCTAAAGCATTAGCTAGCCTGCCTCGATAGCTAATGTTAGCTAGCCTGCCTCGCTTTATCAAAAGATAGCTACCTAGATCCAGCAATTACATTATCTAACGTCGTTAGCCACGTTATACCAGAGAGGTCATTATATTCCAGTATCCCTGGTTACACTCGCCCCCACCGGTCGTTGCACTCCAAGCTATCGTTACTGGTGCAGATTTGGGGTCAGATGAACTCTGAGCACCTATTCCGCATACTAACTAGAGTCCTTTGGCAGGGCATGCAAACTATAGAACCTCTGGCTGTAGAAGCATGGTCATTTGCACGTGGAGCTTGGCAAAAGGGGGCATGATTTGTTGACATAATTGTAATCGAAACAGAACCTTCAATTACCTTCCAAACTCTGCTTTAGACAACGCTGATTTTATCACCAAAACGATCCTATCTACACGTTGTAGTCAATTTTGTTACCAGAATAAATGTTTTTGACTCATATTGATGTCGTTTTCAAAGGGATTATTTGC
This sequence comes from Oncorhynchus nerka, assembly GCF_034236695.1. NCBI lineage: Eukaryota > Metazoa > Chordata > Actinopteri > Salmoniformes > Salmonidae > Oncorhynchus > Oncorhynchus nerka. The sequence goes on along the minus strand of NC_088398.1, from coordinate 48,610,579 downwards.
TTTTCATCTGCAGCTCTCTTTAATCAACTCCAAAAGGTATTGTAATCTGCTCTATATCTTGACATCTAACAATATGGACTGATATAACAATTGTGCATTTTCATTTCACATCAAATGTTCTTCTAACATCTAACAACTTTTTTATTTGGACAAAAAATATTTGTATGGAAATGACATTCCATTTCTCCATGAGGAGTTAAATGTTCAAAAGGTTTCTTCCCCGCCTGATAAATGGCTTGAAGGCTGGAGCCTTGGGTTTCCTATTAATTCTATCTTGAAAGGTCTTGGCCCTCCTTTAGCCTTCAGTGTTAAATAACGTTTTTTCCATTTCACTGATATACATAGGTCTAAATGACAGGCCAGGTATCTGAAGACTTAAGTTCAATATACATTTGAATTTCAAATACAACACATCTGTGTTTTGTCTTGACTGGGGGAGTAGCCATCATTCTACTTGGTTGCGCTTAGTCGTTTTTAAAGATTCTGATTATTCTACCTCTAAGTCATTTAACGTCACATTTTTAACATGTTCATTTTGTTTTCTGACCTACAGTATGATTATGAATGACCAACATGCTCTCCGTGTGTGCTGTTTTGATTGAAACCAATAGCATAGGCCTTTATGATTGATTTGTTTCTGCAAGGCAACTATTTGACCACCTTGGAGGGTCCTTTGGCACCTCAGTAGGCAGAAACAGATGCCTGGCAGTGAAAGTTGGCTGTAGAAGCTCTGCAGGGCAGCTGCCCATTCAGCTATTTTGAAAAGATGGGACATCAGATGAACACATTCCCAGTTTCATGTGGGAGGATGTGAGGGGTCCTTGGAAAAGGATGGGAGGATTTGGCAGTCATCGTTGACCGGACTGCATTGTTTGCTTGTTCTGTTTCCGAACTTAATTAACAAATGAACATGGCGGGTCTTCACTAAGATCAAGAATCATAATTTGACCGAATGGTAAATGTTGTACATCTTTTCAGGAGCTTTTGTTTCTTTGTTATGTGTTTATTTTTGGCCATATAGCTACTGCACTACTTTGTGGCATTGAGTCTTAACCCATGCATTCTTACAGAAATAAAATAAAAACAGAAACCATAAGACATGAATGATGATGTTTGAAGTACTTTTTTTAAAAGTAGAGTTTTCCATCAAAGCATCATTAGATAAAAATGGGTATTGGGTGCAGACTATGAGTCCTAATGTGTTTTCAGTGTATGCCAGTGCTCAAGAATCCCTGAAGATCTTGTTACGAGGCAATGCTTTCATATTGAGTGCCATGTCCCCTCTGCCCGGTCCACATTTAATGTCCTTGATGACTGGAGAGGGTCAGGACCTTTATACGAAGCCATCTGGAACATGAAGTGGCCAAAGTAATGTCCTGGCAACAGGGGGAAAAGTAGGAGGGTAGAATATGGTGCCCTTTTTTTCCACAAAAAAAAAAGAACTTTAACCTTCAGTGTAGTTTAAATCAATGCACTTGAGCGAGGAGTGGTATATGCGTCATCAAAGAATCATTACAGCAAAGCTTTGAATGCACATCATAGCATCATTCTTCCCCCGACAGGAAAAAAACACCACTGAACCACAATTTGGCTTGTATTAGTGGTAGCTGATTGCTATGGACACATAATCACTTAGCAAATCACAACATTTGAACCTGACTGCATTAAGCATAAAACAAGTCTTTATTTCTACAAATTGGATGATGTTTAACACCACAGCAGAAAGTTGCTAAGATAGTGAGAATGTATCTACTGTACATGTAAGGTCAGGGTAGCCTGAAGTCAAGATTAAACCAAAAACCAGATCAACCCAGCAAAGGGTTTACAATTGTTGTGATTTAATATCTGAATTAAGGGATGTAAAAAATAGAATGTTTTAATTAGGCCCATTAAGAAAACACACTAAATATAGAATGACTTGCTCTTGGCTATAAAGGCTCATTTGGTATCCTTGAATGGTGAATAATACATGGACCTGTCAGGGTTATGTTGGGTTATTGTGTTTTGAGTCCTGATGGTAAACCCAGCTGAAATGTCAGACTTGGCTTTGAGTAATCTATTATCCAGTGAGAACCATTTCATACCAACCTTCTCATGAATGCTATGTTGTCACATTCCAAGGCAATGTGTTCTAAATTATGCAGCTTTCTGTGAATATGCAAATCTTGACAGTCCGTAATTCACATTTGAATGCCATGGTTCAGGTAGGAATGCAAATAACAAGGGAAACAAATGGATATACTGTACACGTTCGAAAAGGGAGTTATGGTAAAACAAGAATAACGTACACTTTAATTGCCTCGAGAGACATAGGCCTAAATCATATTATACCTTTACTTCAAATCCATGCCTAATAAAACCTAGTATTAGAATTGACATTGAGGTCTGTCATGCTCCCAGATGTGAATGTCATTACATCTCTTCTCCTTCTCTTTTCCTCTTCTGGGGCTTCCAAGTGGTGCAGCGGTTTAAGGCACTGCATCTCAGTGCAAGAGGTGTCACTACAGTCCCTGGATCAAATCCAGGCTGTATCACATCCGGCTGTGATTTTGAGTCCCATAGGGCGGCGCACAATTGGCCCAGTGTCGCCGGGGTAGGCGGTCATTGTAAATAAGAATTTGTTCTTAATTGACTTGCCTGGTTACATAAATAGAAAAATATCCTTGCCATCCCCAGCCTTTCTAATTAATACCTATATCTCTCTTTATTTGTATTTTTTATGTTATTAAAAACCTATTTGTTTTGACTTGTGAGCAAGACACATGGGTTTAGCAAATACTAAACCCTCTTACAGCAAGTGCCTAAATGCCTCATTTTAAAGCCAAATGTGAGAGCTCTCTGAAGCTCCTAGCAGGACAGTGAGACATGTTTTGTAATTAACAATGGCCTGAGAAGCACTTTGGAACCTACTGTATATGAATGCTGGGCGGGATGCCAGTCATAGACAGGCGAAAAACCATAATGCATTAAATCAGAAATGCCCTCATGCAGAGCTGTGAAGCTCACAGAGTGGTACTGTATGAGGTGCATTTTCAGATACTGATCTCGACATGATGTAATTATAATCTTCCATGTGCTTATTGCCTTGACTAGTGTTCAATGTGCTGCATTCATCATTGCTTGTTCCAGCGTGAAAGCATCACTCATACTTTAAATGAACCGTGAAAAGCTATTTTTAGCGGAATAGGTGTGCTAGAAGTAGGGTTGCAAAGCTACTGGTAATTCACGGAAGTTACTGGAATCGTCAGTCATTTTGATAATTAACAGAACATGTACTGTAACATTAGGAATGTATACATCAAAACTTTATTTTTAAGTATTAATGTACAGTGTAAATAGTTTATATCCATGTCCATGCATTTCTAGTAGATACAACATTGACAACAAATACATATTGACATAGTCAAATAAATAAAAGCGAAAGTAAAAATACATATTAAAGGATATTTCATGCTGAAACCCTCATATTACACACCAATGGCATTCACTAAGTTGAAGGTTTATATTAAGGATAATGTTTTACAGCTTTGTCATTCTACTTTTTCTTTTAATTAATCTTATTTAGGCTTATTGGGCTCCCGAGTGGCGCAGCAGTCTAGGCTGTATCACATCCGGCCGTGATTGGGAGTCCCATAGGGCGGTGCACAATATGCCCAGCGTCGTCCGGGTTTGGCTGGTGTAGGCCGTCATTGTAAATAAGAATTTGTTATTAACTGACTTGCCTAGTTAAATAAAGGTTATATTTAAATTACATTTCAAATGAAATTCATTATTTGATATATTTGACATGTGTTAATTACACCTGCAATAATCTGAACTACCCAAAAGGGCCACTAGTTGTCTTGTGATAGATTACATAAAATCCTTGAAAGATGCCAAAATTCAGGTAGTTTACTGGTACGTTTTGAAGGTTTCCAGTAATATACCCTCCCTTTGCAACCCTAGTTAGAAGCCAAATACAGTAAAGAACAAGCTGTGTGGTGGTTTTGTCTCTGGACACTCTCTATTGTCTCTGTCCTTAGTGACTACTTTGAATGAAGACGTAAAAGGGACAACAGTAAAGAATTGCCACCAAGTTCTACACAAGCAACGATTTCTGACGCTGGAGTGAGGTGGAGTATTTAAGGTTTCGTGAAAGTCTTTATAACTATGGGGATTCATTTGATCAATATTGTTCACACTTTCTGAGGAACACCCTTCTCCCCAAGTCCTTTGAGTCACAATGGGTTATATATCAAAGTGATATTGACTGAAACGTATTTCTCTTAGCCATCCTCAATTGGCGACATGACTCGTTCCAATGAACTGTATCCGTCAATGAACTACTCTAGTGTGTACTTTAACCTTTGCACTTACTGCACTGGATAAAAGCCAGTGCAAAATCAAGTTCTGGGAAAGAACTGACAGTATCATTTTGTCATGGTAACAAACAGTGCCGCGAAACAAATGCCTTGCCATGAAACGCAATCAATGCCCTTTGCAGAGAGAGAAATATGAATGCCTCTTGAGGTATTGTTTGGAGGGAGTGACATTAACAGCAGCTGGTAGGGACTGGAAGCAGACTACAGTTTTCGTGAAATATCTGGTACCATTACCTCTTACTTAAATGATTTATGGCCCATTGTTTCCATCACAAGGAGAGTGACCTGTTAACCCAGTCCTCAATACACTACTGGCCCATACAGGTACACACACTCATACACACACACACAACATTTGTCCACAAGATACATATGGCTTCTTGGCACTGTACAGTACAGTAAGTAACAATGGAAAATGCTACTAAATGGCAAATGCTATATAGTGTAACAAATTATTGAGGTTTTTATGTCACACCTTTGGCTGTGACCCAATACACAGAAAACACACTATATACTGTATACAAAAGTATGTGGACACCCCGTTTCTGAAAGGTGTATAAAATTGAGCTCACAGCCATGCAATCTCCATAGACAAACATTGAAGAGATCAGTGACTTTCAACTTGGCATCGTCATAGGATACCAGCTTTACAACAAGTCAGTTCATCAAATTTCTGCCCTGCCCGGTTCAACTGTAAGTACTGTTATTGTGAAGTGGGAAAGGCTAGGAGCAACAACGGCTAAGCTGCGAAATCATAGGCCACACAAGCTCACATAACGTGACCGCCGAGTGCTGAAGCGTGTAGCGCACAAAAATCATCAGCACAAGAACTGTTCATCGGGAGATTCATGAAATGGGTTTCCATGGTCGAGCAGCCGCACACAAGCATAAGATCACCATGCCCAATGCCAAGCGTCGGCTGGAGTGGTGTAAAGCTCGCCGTCATTGGAGGAGAAAGAATAATGATCTGGGGCTGTTTTTCATGGTTCGGGCTAGTTCCAGTGAAGGGGAATCTTACTGCTACAACATACAATTACATTCTAGATGATTCTGAGCTCGGACTTTGTGGCAACAGTTCGGGGAAGGCCCTTTGCTGTTTCAGCATAACAATGCCCGTGTGTACAGTGAGGTCCATACAGAAATGGTTTGTCGAGATCAGTGTGGAAGAACTTGACTGGCCTGCACAGAGCCCTGACCTCAACCCCATCAAACACCTTTGGGAATAATTGGAACGCCGACTGTGAGCCAGACCTAATCACCCAACATCTGTGCCTGACCTCACTAATGCTCTTGTGGCTGAATGGAAGCAAGTCCCTGCAGCAATGTTCCAACATCTAGTGGAAAACCTTCCCAGAAGAGTGGAGGCTGGTGTAGCAGCATCGAGGGGGACCAACTCCATATTAATGGCAATGATTTTGTAATGAGATGTTTGACGAGCAGGTGTCTACATACTTTTGGTAATGTAGTGTGCTTCCTTTACCCTCAGACAGGGCGGCAGGAAATACTGTCCTTACCCTCCGCCAGAGTCATGGGAGGGTGGCCAAACAACAGCAGCTGCTCATGAATCATTTATCTCACTTGCACTTGGATGCGAGTGCCCTCATTGTCTGGCTTCCACACAAAACAACTCAGGCCACTTTCAACCAGGCAGCTAGGCCGTCCAATTCATAAGCGAAGCCATTTTTAAAATCCAACGTGTGATTTATGAATAGTATTTTCCGGAATAATCCCCATTCATTTTGAACCTCACTGAGAAGTGTTAGCTGGTTGCAGCCATGCAATTGCAGCAGCCTCTACAAAATTATGACTAAGGGCGTAAGGAAAGTAGAAAAAGAAAACTCTGACCATTTGTTTCAGCATCAAAATACATTGCCGTCAATAATGGTTGGGGTTATTGTTCATGCGCTTACCCGGGGAAAATGTGGCTGTGCAGTCGTGAGTGCCTTTTGAGTCGAACCTTGACCACTCTCTTTATAGTGCTGATAGTTGTGAACTATAGGTACTTTTAAATGTCATTGACCTGGTAAGACATTATTTTCTCCTGAAATCATTGGCTGATAAAAAGACCAACCCTACATTTCGTAAACTACAATGTACCACTGGATTCTTTGTCTATATCAAAAAAGTGATAGGACTTTAGAGAACTTGTTATATTTTGTTGTCTTCTTATTCCTTGAACCAGGTACATTTTCCACAAGCCACAGTATCCAGTGGGCCTCATAAATGTTTCTAAATGTGTTGTGAATACAAATTGGAAACCTTTAAAAAAAATGTTGAGCTGTCTTATGTTTGTCCTCGCTGAACTTAATTTCCTGGTTTCGACAGTGAATCTGACTCTGTGTGTATTTGTGTGTATGCATAATTGCATAAGTGTGTGTGTGTGTAAACGTGTGTTTGTATACGTGTAGGTTTGTATGTGTGTGTGTGTGTGTGTGTGTGTGCGTACGTGCGTGCTTGCCTCTATGTATCTGTGTGTGAGCAAGGCAATACTTTGTCCCCTGGAGCTTCCTGACATTTAGTTTCCTCAAGCATGCTATTCTTACTGAACTTTTAAATGCTTTCTGAGGTGAGGGTGGAAAAGGGGAGAATATGTTGCCTCACTGTGCCCTGGCCGTAGTGGCTTCTTAACATTTACCTTGAATGAATTTATATTCCAATCCATCAGGCTAAAACTGTGTGTCAGTGCTGTGTGTACCATTATCACCCACTCTCCCACGTCCTGGTATCAAATCAAACTCAGAAACAGCTACCATCCCCTCTGCATAACCTTTCCCCCTAAACAAACTGTTTCTCACTGCATTTGAATGGATCCCCACGATAGCCCTGGGAGAAATAATGATTCACCGATGCTCCCACATTCCAAATGTTAGCGAAGGCAGAGATTTTAGCCGTGTTTTAATTGTAATTTTATTCCCTCAGTCTCACCCCTGCAGATTCATCCTCCTCCTGAATGGAAGTCAATAGGGGAAAGGTTGCATGGTTGGAAATGGAATTACGGGGGTGGACATGGTATAGATTTAATATGGTCATTATGACACGGCCATGACAGTTCAATTAACATGCCAATACTTATCATGAACCCGCAGGGACATCCCTAGTCATCCATTTTAAATTACTGTGTTCTGACAAAGGAGACCGTTAGCCTTGTGCCGCAAATGACACACTGTATAACACATTGGAAAACCTGACATGACTTTGTCATATTGCCACGTCAAATTGATTATTGTCATGCGTATGTCAATCACCTGTAATAAGAGAGGAGGCATAAGTTAACATTTTGTCGATAGCTAGATGGTATTGCCTCAGCTGTACTTATTCAGCCATACAAACAGAGAGTGTATTCAAAAGAATCTGCTACTATTAACCCAATACCTTTTTCAATTACCATGACGGCTAGGTGTATCATGACACTAGGCGAGACCCAAATGCAGACACAGGAGGTAGATGGTTGGAGTTTAAGATGTTTAATAAATCCAAAGGGAATAGGCAAGTGAATGGTTGTGGACAGGCAAAAGGTTATAACCAGATCAGAGTCCAGGAGGTACTGAGTGGCAGGCAGGCAGGCTCGAGGTCAGGGCAGACAGAATGGTCAGGCATGCTGATACAGAGTCCAGAACAGGCAAGGGTCAAAACCCGGAGGACTAGAAAAAGGAGAAAAGGCAAAGCAGGAAAATGGGAAAAAACGCTGGTAGGCTTAGACATACTGGCACAGAGAGACAGGAAACTCAGGGATACAATGTGGAAAACAAGCGACACCTGGAGGGGGTGGAGAAAATAACGAGGACAGGTGAAACAGATCAGGGTGTGACAAGGTGAGTCTGAGTGGATGACAGTGCCTCAGGTTCCTGGAAGTGGAACAACGAGGAGTGATGCAAACCGGTTTCAATCTGTTTCCCTGTGGGGAACCCCCTACTTAGAACAAAGGGCTTCCTTTGTTATGTGAATGACTTGAAAAAGCAAAGATCAAAAGTATTACCAGTAGTGTAGGGCTATGGCAATGGACAAGGACTGTTAGAGGTCACCTTTGGGTGCATGTGTTTTTTCTGGTGAGATTCCGGAATAGAATAGGCTAGACAACAGGGTCAGGTCGTGATTTTCAAATGATCGTCTTGACTTCCATCTGCGTCCTCACCTTTTTTACTTTTTCAATTCATGAAATGTGTGATCACAATCATTGAGTATTCAGTGATGAAAGGGATGTGACTACATGTAGATTAGAAACATTTTGAGACCTTTGCAATCCTTATGAAATAATAACTTTTTACTACTGTAATGTGAGTGTGACCCACTAGACGAGTGTCATTGCTTCAATCAGTGTAGAATAGATTTTCTACTATAAGGGCCAATCAATGGCGTTCATCAATTCTGTATCTGTCAAATTTGAATTAAGGCACTGTCCATTTATTCGGAATAAAAAGACTCAACCATCAGACCATACAACTTAAAAGTAGATCCCGTTGAAGTAACAGTTTGTTGCTGATGTTTAAAAGTAACCTACAGTGCGAATCTCCGTCATTTGGAAGTTCACTGAACTGTTCAAACTTCCAGCGCTCAACAGGGCCTTGCACAGGCCTTACAGGGGCAGATGCTCAAAATGAAAAAAGGGCACCCACTGGCACACCTTCGGTCCTCCTACCTCGAAACAAAAAGGGTTCACCTATGGGGACAGCCGAAGAACCCTTTTGGAACCCTTTTTTTCTAAGAGCGTAGTTACAGTGCCTCCTAAAGACATGACATTGGGAAAAGGGGTGGGCTATCATGTGATCACTGATGTTGATGATTTTATTTGACTTGATTGTGATGTATCTACAATGCTCTTAAATATTATATTCATAATCTTCTAACTCATTATATATAGTTAGATGGCTAGTGGCTTTTTTATTATGTGGTGGCTAACTAGAGTCTAGACTACGTCTACCTGTGCTGCTGCTGTCCTGACACACATGTGCAACTCCCGACTGAAGAAGGGATTGACTTGTGTCGGAGGGTAGTAGAGGCAGCCACTTCTCTTTATGTCTTTATGCCTCAAGTTGCTGTGCGGAGGCTATCAGGCAACCAGACCGAATATTGATGTTATCAGGTGTTAATCAAATGTTATGCTGCAGCTGCTGTTGCAGTACTGTTGATATTTAAACTAAGTAGCTTTCTACACATACTCGACCGGTGATCATATCTCAAGCAATGCATTTTTGGATACCGGGCGTCTGCAATCGTGTACAGGGCAGCCTGGGAAACAGGCAACACCAAGCAGGTGCGAGCTCCGTACAGGGCAGACCAACAGACGCAACCAACTGACTGGGAGGGGGTGGGGTGGTAGCGAACTTGGCGACGGGACGACGAGCAAGCAGTGGGTTCATTCAACAATGACAAAAGCATACTGTATATCTTGTGTAACATGTGAACAGGTCAGTTATGTCCACCATGAGAACAACTTTAGGATGTCCATACAATTTTACTAACAAACAGGCATGTGTGTCAATTTCCATGCATTAATCACCTCTAATTCTGCATACACATTAAACCTTTATCTGCAGTTCACTGAATTGGGGTATTATTCTCATTTTCAGGCCAGACGGGTTCACAAACGGAATGTTTTAGTTCTCTCTCTTTGTCTGATATGGACAGGTTTTGATTCAGTTTTAATGGATTTGATTCGGTGTGGCTTGAAATTAGTTATCTTCAGCAGAGCATGAACTTGGGGATGGAGGAAACAGTGCCCTGCAATCGAATTCTGTCCCTCTGCACAATCTCCTCATGCTGCTATGAGAAGCACAAAAACAACTCAAGACAAATTTTACAGGCATGGTTATTACCAGAATGTACAGTAAGGCCTTGACATGGATGACATCTCTCTCCTAATCCAAGTGATTTATGAGGAAAAACATGGCCAAACAGATCTATACAATAGCATTGCTTAGGTTTTCACATTTCCATAGCTATGCGAGGTTGTCTTGCCTCTCTTCTAGCTCCTCATTTCAATGTATGAATACTCAGCTTCAATTCGAAATCAAATCACCAAAAAACAATTGGTTTCAAAGTAGCTGTTCCAAAAGTTGTAATCCATAATAGTTAGTTAGCATGCCACCCAATGCCCAGACAGAGTGTGAAGCTGACTGTTAAATTAAAATGGCTGGAGTGTACTTAAGGAGTACTGGGAGGTCGAGGCTGCATGCTTTGATGCAATTATGACAGCACGTGAATAATTAGCCTGCCCCAGTAAAGTGGAGCAAATTTCACACCGACTGATGTACTTAAACAGTAGCCAAGTGTTGGCTATGAATTGGAGCAATTGTGTAAGGCTTATGCACTATTTGAAGACCTAACTGTAAAAGCCTTGTCCTTTCTCCTCAGGTCTACCTTAACTGAAATCTCCTTATAAATCACACAGCTGTGTCTGTTAAAATTAAAGTTATTTTTGTTCAAGATCCTCAGACATCCACATGATCAGTATTTCTTCCCATCAGTCTATTTTGCAGTCTTTCTCCATTCCGAATGTCCATACCACCCTGGAGTGAACCATGTTTAAGTTAAACTGGCTCCTTGTATACAGTGGTCTGAGGTGGACTCTGCTATGACAAAATGTGAAGGCCTAGCAAGGTCCTACTGGGCAATGCCTTATGCCATTAGACTAGTGGCAGTGACTGCTGTAAGAAACACTGCTAGGAGCTTGGTAGGGGTCAGGTGGAGGGATTGGATGTCTCCTTTAATAAGTTGACTCATGCAATGTCCGTCACTGGGTGCCAGATCAATTTCACTGGACTTTCAGTCGCACCTTTTCTGCCAATGGAAGATAACTACATCCATCAACTACTTTTGCACTACTACATCCACTAAATCTTTGATGAGGCAATTTAAAGGCCCAGTGTAATAAAACAAGTTATAATTGGAGGGTTAAAAGTTAAAGCTTTCATGTTTTTTTAATAATTTATCTATTTTGTATTTTAATCTCTCCTGAATTATAATATGTGACTCATTTCAGGAAACTAGGCGTATGTCGCACGTCACTACTTCACAGGAGAGGCATTTGAACGTAAACATTCATTACTAACAAACTTGTATTCCATCCGTAAATACAAATACAATTGTTAAATTACGATCGTTGGTTTAGCCACGGAAAAAGCCAGGAACCTTCCCGCTAGCCATGATTGGCTGAGATAATGGATGTGCTGGACATGCCGTACTGTTATCTAGAGAATGTTGCCATGCTGGCTCGCTAGCTATCGTTACGTGTATGATCTCTCTTTTGAAGAACATATCAAGACTGTTTCAAGGACAGCTTTTTTCCATCTACGTAACATTGCAAAAATCAGAAACTTTATGTCCAAAAATGATGCAGAAAAATGTATCCATGCTTTTGTCACTTCTAGGTTAGACTACTGCAGTGCTCTACTTTCCTGCTACCCGGATAAAGCACTAAATAAACTTCAGTTCGTGCTAAATACGGCTGCTAGAATCCTGACTAGAACCCAAAAATTTGATCATATTACTCCAGTGCTAGCCTCCCTACACTGGCTTCCTGTCAAGGCAAGGGCTGATTTCAAGGTTTTACTGCTAACCTACAAAGCATTACATGGGTTTGCTCCTACCTATCGCTCTGATTTGGTCCTGTCGTATATACCTACACGTACGCTACGGTCACAAGACGCAGGCCTCCTAATTGTCCCTAGAATTTCTAAGCAAACAGCTGGAGGCAGGGCTTTCTCCTATATAGCTCCATTTTTATGGAACGGTCTGCCTACCCATGTCAGAGACGCAAACTCGGTCTCAACCTTTAAGTCTTTAGTGAAGACTCATCTCTTCAGTGGGTCATATGATTGAGTGTAGTCTGGCCCAGGAGTGTGAAGGTGAACGGAAAGGCTCTGGAGCAACGAACCGCCCTTGCCGTCTCTGCCTGGCCGGTTCCCCTCTTTCCACTGGGATCCTCTGCATCTAACCCTATTACAGGGGCTGAGTCACTGGCTTACTAGGGCTCTTTCATACCGTCCCTAGGAGGGGTGTGTCACTTGAGTGGGTTGAGTCACTGATGTGATCTTCCTGTCTGGGTTGGCGCCCCCCTTGGGTTGTGCCGTGGCGGAGATCTTTGTGGGCTATACTCGGCCTTGTCTCAGGATGGTAAGTTGGTGGTTGAAGATATCCCTCTAGTGGTGTGGGGGCAGTGCTTTGGCAAAGTGGGTGGGGTTATATCCTTCCTGTTTGGCCCTGTCCGGGGGTATCATCGGATGGGGCCACAGTGTCTCCTGACCCCTCCTGTCTCAGCCTCCAGTATTTATGCTGCAGTAGTTTATGTGTCGGGGGGGGGGGGGTTAGTTTGTTATATCTGAAGTACTTCTGTCCTATCCGGTGTCCTGTGTGAATTTAAGTATGCTCTCTCTAATTCTCTCTCTCTCTCTGAGGACCTGAGCCCTAGGACCATGCCTCAGGACTACGTGACATGACTCCTTGCTGTCCCCAGTCCACCTGGCCGTGCTGCTGCTCCAGTCGCAACTGTTCTGCCTGTGATTATTATTATTTGACAATGCTGGTCAATTATGAACATTTGAACATCTTGGCCATGTTCTGTTATAATCTCTACCCGGCACAGCCAGAAGAGGACTGGCCACCCCACATAGCCTGGTTCCTCTTTTTCTTCCTAGGTTTTGGCCTTTCTAGGGAGTTTTTCCTAGCCACCGTGCTTCTACACCTGCATTGCTTGCTGTTTGGGGTTTTAGGCTGGGTTTCTGTACAGCACTTTGAGACATCAGCTGATGTACGAAGAGCTATATAAATAGATTTGATTTGATCTGTGTAGTAATATTCCATTTGCGTTCTTAGTTATAGCCTAATGTTAGCTAGCTAACATTGACCCTGGTTTAGCTTCCAGCATATTCATACTAAAGCTATGATTGTTAGTATTGGTTTGTAGTAGTGTGAGTTGGGTTCATTGTCTAGCTAGCTACATGTAAAAACAAAAGACTACGTCTATACAAAACAATTTTCGAGATGATTACATGACCCATCAAGTTAGCCAGGTGTGTCTGGGGGTGATTATGGCCATCTATTGTATTTCAATAAGATGTGTACATGTCTAGACAATACTGACCCATTCACTTAGCTAGATGTGGCTGGGGGATGGTTATAGCATTTGTTTCACATGACCCATCAATTTAGACAAGTGTGTCAGGTAAGCATCATCTAATATTACACAAAATGTATAAAATATTTTATACATCTGGACACTTTCTGTTTTGATATTGCTACTATGCAACCATTTCAATGCAATGTTTATGCCTGAATCTTCTGCATGTGACAAATCAACTTTTTATTTTATGTGGTATAGTGCGTGTTTACCAGAGACAGTAATGTGAAGAACACCATGACCTGCACCAAAGTCAGATTAGGATACAGGCCAAGGACTATAAAAAGTGTATTTTTACCTGAAATGTTCCTTATTGTAGGCTACTACTTTCCCCACTTTTAGTCTTAAAATCTTTGGTTGTTTACTAAACTAATCACTTTGTTCAGCAAATGGACTGACATGCGAATCCTTTAAAAAAATGGGTGGGGCTAAGGCTTCAGAGGGTGTGAACGATGCTGAATGGGGTGTAGACAAAGCAGAGCTCTCCAGTATGTGTACCAAAAGCCATTTGGTACACAAGTTTATCAACTGTCAAAGCAGAATTACTTTCCCATTGTTTTTCAACAGTTGTGGTTATCAGGAATCAAGGTAAAACCCAAGTGCAGTCTGTGTGAAGTAACAATGTTTATTGTAATCACAGGGGCAGGCAAACGACAGGTCAAGGAAGGCAGGGGTTGATAATCCAGAGTAGGAGCAAAAGTACCGGACGGTCAGGCAGGCTCACAGTCAGGGACAGGCAGAGTTCATTAATTCAGAGGTGAAGCAAAGGTACAGGATGGTAGGCAGGGTCAGGGAAAGACAGAGTAGGCAGGCGGGTACAGGGTGAGGACAGGCAAGGGTCAAAAACCATGAGGACGAGAAAACAAAGAGAGGGTGGGAAAAGACAGGCGTTGACAGGACAAACGCTGGTAAGTGTGACAAACAAGACGAAATGGCACAGACAGAAAACACAGGTATAAATACCCAGAGGATAAGTGGGGAAGATGGGCAACACCTGGAGGGGGTGAAGACAAGCACAAGGACAGGTGAAACAGATCAGGGCGTGACAATTATATACGATTTTCTAGCTAAGAGTCTCTAATTTTATCCAATGTAAAAAACAGAATTTCAAATTCTGCTACATAAGACCGAATCGAGGCGGTCGGTCACATATACAGTACATTCAGTGGCGACCAGTCATTCAGGGCAGTTGGGGCACAGAACAACCAGTTGAGCCCCATCTGTTTAGCTGAAAAAAGTCCAATGGCTCATCGGCCATTGGACTTAAACATTACGCAACAAGTTGGAAATTGCAAATTCAACAATGAGTGGTTTGTAAGGAATCAGGGGCTAAGCGTAAACATTGCAAAGCAATCACTAGCCTGCTATTTAGTGGAGTGGATGTGTGGTCCAAGTGCGTTTAAGGGTCTCTTTTCCAAACTTAAAATTATAAACATTTAACATAGGCCATACTGTCAATCCAGCATGACTTCTATCGCTTTCAAAACAACTGGAAACTCGGAAATAGGGAAATATCAGACTTCAGTGAGTTCAATATAACTGGGAACTCGATAAAGAACGAGCTCCGACTGCAAAAATACATTTTGAACCGTCATCCAACTCGGAATTCCAAACTTGGAACAAGTTTGATGACAAAATTTGCCCACGAAGGTCCGCCGCGCCCCTTTCCTGTTCAAGTGAGCACAGCACAACAAGGTGAGTCCAAAAATGTATTGTTTGCTGCTGCATAACGCATGCCAGAGAGATATGTATACTGTAGTTAAGAAAGTAATACTAAGTGTATGTTGTGTAGTACGGTGTTAGTATCCCATGTGCCTCATCCTAATAATTTGGTCCCTTTTCCCCGTATAATTTAGCCTACTCTTCTGACTTGGTGGTGCACATGTAGCCTATAGCCTGTTTTAGAGAAAAGTCATCATTGAATATTGTAAGCACTTTCATTGTCTGCTTACATGCCCCATTTATTTATCCTACGGTTCTGACTTGGTGTACAGGGAGAATACTGTAAGAACAGCCAATGTTCTGAATTCTGTCACAGTGCATTTCAAAAGTGCTGATCAAATAGTTATATTGACTATGTCCGTCGTAGCTCGCTCATTGATGTCTTAATTGAAATTACGGATTGCCTCTTATCCGCTTGTCGTCCCCTTATGTCATAGTTTGTACATCTCGATTGTCAGTAGAAACCAAATTTGTTTAAGCAAGTTAGCCATATCAGCTATTATTTTAATGGCAGTAAATGAGGCTGAATGAACTGTTTCGCTGCCAGACAAGGCTCCGCTGATTGCCAGGTGTAACAGTGGTATGGTGCTGGGACTCTGCTGTTGCGACAGCTTTGTGTAAGCCCTAACAGTTTGTGGGTACCGTTTGTCACCGTTATATAGTCCATTTAATATATAGTTTAGTGTTGTGATGGGTTTTGTAGTTGCTTTGCTACCATGCATCTAAAATATAGTTTGAGTTTGCCCCACCAAGATATGCATGCTAAAATCGCCACTGAGGATGATGCTTCAGTATTCTTTATCTATGTTATTGTCCTATGAACCAAAGACAGTAATTTACAGAGTCCATGTTTGGGTATAATGAGTTTTATTCCTTCTGAGCATCAATTAGACACTAATTAGTGGGCAACAGTCTGACTCACAATATGTCTTTGATAGCGTTTCAAATTAAAACACCTGGAAGCTTTCAAATAGCTACTGGTAATACTTCAAGTAGTCCAACTATGTTAAAATCAGAGTGGTTGGTTGAAATAAAAACCTGCACACACAGCAGATTCCCACTGAGAAACCTGGAGTCCATGCCGTGCTGTGAAGAAGAAAATAATTGTTATTGAGAGATACATTTTATGGCAGCTACAATTTCCAGGTTGGATGAAGTCAAGGTCAACAGAAAATTAGAGGACAAGGAGCAGTATGGTCTGCTAGGCTAAGTGTTATTGATCACAACTCTAGACCATTCGTCTTCTAAGCTCCGGTGTGGGAAAAGCAACCCAAGCTCCATCTGACCAGGTGACATTCAATGAAACCTCAAAATTATGAGATATGGGGGCCAAGGAAGCGGTGACCTTCACAGGTTACCCCTTTTACCCACTGATGTTTTTCCTCATTTTATTTTGGTCTCAGACCATGCAAACAGGCAACGACCACCATTAGTTATGTCTTTAGTTGAGATATGAGTAACTCGAGCATTTGCATAATCCATGCCTTGATTTTAATGGACGATTTGTGTGAAAATCATCATAATCGTCATCATCATTACCATCAAGATAAAAATGTTTGCATATAATCATTATGCACATACAGTGGCAAGAAAACGGATGTGAACCCTTTGGAATGACCTGGATTTCTGAGTTGCCATCCTGCAAAGCTGACTGCAAGAGCACAGCACAGAATGCTCAACAAGGTTTAGAAGAATCCTGGAGTGTCAGCTGAAGATTTACAGAAATCTATGGAACATGCTAACATCTCTGTTGACGAGTCTACGGTACGTAAAACACTAAACAAGACTGTTGTTCATGGGAGGACACCACGGAAGAAGCCACAGTTGTCTAAAAAAAACATTGCTGCACATCTGAAGTTCGCAAAAGTGCACCTGGATGTTCCACAGCACTACTGGAAAAATATTCTGTGGACAGATTAAACTGAAGTTGAGTTGTTTGGAAGAAACACACAACACTATGTGTGGAGAAAAAAAGGCACTTCACACCAACATCAAAACCTTATCCCAACTGTAGAGTATGGTGGAGGGATTATCATGGTTTGAAACTGCTTTGCTGCCTCAGGGCCTGGACAGCTTGCTATCATTGACAAAACTATTTATTAAATTAATTACGTTCATCAAGACATTTTGCAGGAGAATGTAAGGCTATCTGTCCGCCAATTGAAGCTCAACAGAAGTTGAGTAATGCAACAGGACAACGTCCCAAAACACAGAAGTAAATCAACAACAGAATGGCTTCAACAGAAGAAAATACTCCTTCTGGAGTGGCCCAGTCAGTCCTGACCTCAACCCGATTGATATGCTGTGGTTTGACCTCACGAGGGTGGTTCACCCCAGACATCCCAAAAATATTGCTGAACTGAAACAGTTTTGTAAAGAGGAATGGTCCAAAATTACTCCTGACTGTTGTGCAGGTCTGATCCTCAACTACAGAAAATGTTTGGTTGAGGTTATTTCTGCTAAAGGAGAGTCAACCAGTTATTACATCTAAGGGTTCACATACTTTCCCCACCCTGCACTGTGAATGTTTACACGGTGTGTTCAATAAAAGACATGAAAACTTAGAATTGTGTGTGAGTTAGTTTAATCACACTGTGTTTGTCTATTGTTGTGACTTAGATGAAGATCAGATAAAATGTTATGACCAATTCATTCAGAAATCCAGGTCATTCCAAAGGGTTCACATACTACTTTTTCTTGCCACTGTATGCATGGAAGATGATAACGCAAAACCATATGTGAAAAGTACAAGGTGAGGCATGAAATAATTTGCATCTAGTGTTCCTACATGTATAGTTATGCAGAGCATTTTTTCTCTAGTAAATTGTTTGGGAGGACAGTAATTTGGTTTCACAAACCTTGGATTAGAAGCCCCCCATTATGGTTGCTGTCTATGAGTGATTGCCTGCATGCTGAGATGAAAGGGTAGCCTGGGAACTGAGGCGATGAGGCGAATGGGATGCGATAATGAAATGAAATGAAGCGTGAACATTGGCTGTGGCTGTTATCACTTAAGAACATGGGAAAAGAGGAAGGGGAGTCCTACCGGAAGGACCTGAGAGGTCTCTGCTCAGCCCAGTTCCCTACCACCTTAATGGGCCTGCTTGCATCTGGGAGTTTATCAATATGCTAAATACATTTTATCACTCTTACTTCAGGGTCAAAACGGAAGAAGAGGAAATGAGGGAAGGGAAATGTGTGTCTCCCTGCACAATTAATATATGTATATACTATAATAACAATTGTTGACAAACTTTCATATTTAAAGCATCATCCTCAACTTGGCTGGACTTGTCTTTGCATGAACAATTCTATGCTTCCAAGGAGATTTATTTATAGCATATTGTGATTTAAATGAAAACAGTATATTTTTGTTAATAGGAAGATTGTTTTTTTGTCTGAAAATTCAGCCTTAGTAAAATGACCAGGAAAGCTTTTTTGAATTTCCCAATGTCACGTTGATATGCAAAGGTTGATTTGGAAACACATCAAGAGGAAGCAAGCACTGTACGCATAGATACCACTTTTAATGATGTACTTTTGTCACACTAATAGACAGAAAATAGCTAATTTGGGATAAGACAAGCAGGGTAAGCACCCAAGAGAGCATATAACTGGATGGTGCACAGCCTGACTCCCAAACACCTACGATGAACAGTGTTAATTTAAAATACTGGCAACAAAGTTTCCTGCTAAAGGACTAACACTGAGGGATGCTTTGTCCTCCAGCTGCTCTTGCAGACCCAGAGCCAAGTGAGTGAAATATACCCGTATGGTGGATTCATAAGGCGCGGTGTCATTTAATTATGGTCACTCTGATCGCAGACCATGTGGAATTACAAAAGGTTGAGCCATACCATAAATGCAGTCCTTCCTTGGTCAGTCCTGAAGGACCTACTGTTTTTACAGCCTCACAGATTTAATGAGAAGTCGATTTCTATTCTGCCCTCAATCGGACTGTAACAAGTCCAATAGCTCTTTGAAGGTTGCTTCTCCGGCCAGCCATCCAGCCAGCGTGTGAGGGAGAGGTGCCTGAGGGAATGGCTAGCAAGACGACCAACAGATCCTTTCGGACTTCCTCGCTCCTCTGAAAAAACAAGTCAGGGGCAGATGGGCAACATGCTACAAAAGCACTGGCCTTAAATTAATAAGATACACAACTTTTCTTAATCTAATTACATTTTTTAGACCTGTTAATTGTATCACTTTGTTTAACTGAATATCATGCCTTGATTAAACACTGTATGAAACATGAGAATTCCAAACCTTTTTTATACCACGAGAATAAAAAGTTTAAGTCCCACTTCCCATTTCTGTGTTATTTAATTTTTAAACACATTTATTATTAATATATAATACTAATTAATATATTGCTACTTTGTATGAATAATAATTCATATTCTTGTGTATGTTGTGAGCCTATAGAGCACTGATATTTGATCATTTCTACCCGCTTTTCTCTTTCTCTGTAGCTGTGAGATGTGTTAAATAAATAAAACACACTTTATTTTCAAGAGTTTATATCCTTACTGATGAATAAAGCAGAGGGTTGCCATCTTTGTGATGAATGGGGTAAGTTTCCTTAGCAAAATATCTGAAAGATCAATCCCAACAACAATTATCGGTAATACTTTATTTGACATAATATGTCATAACAGCTGACATAACATGGTCATAACACAGTCATTACCCATGTATTTACAACTGTTGTGACATATATAGTGTTATATCATGGCTGGTTATGACACCTATATTAGAGTCAAAACCCATTTTAATAAAAAATAAAAAATTTACCTTCCAAGAAGTTGAATTTAATTTGAAAGTGTGTCTATTTAAAATACGATGGGAAAAATATGACTTAAAAAATTTCATTTCAACAAAAACAAAGGATTTTATTTTTGTTGTAATGAATTCTTTATTCAAGTCAGATTTTTCCCCATCTTATTTTAAATAACTTTAAATACACTTTATGACACGGTCATGAAGCATTAGGTCCAACCTATGTCACTTTACTTGGACTAAGAAAATACACTTTATGACACAGTCATGAAGCATTATGTCCACCCTATGTCACTTTACTTGGACTAAGAAAATACACTTTATGACACTGTCAATAATTCAATTTATGCCAGCAGCACAGTTACTGTCACCAACATTCTGGATAACATGAAAACAGCCTATCCAGCTCTGCTAGGGTGAGAAAAATGGTCAGAGCGAGGTGTGTCCTGAAGTAGCTAGCAAGCTAGCCAACTTTAGCCATTTAGCTTGGGGGCTTGACTGCCTGACAACGCTCTGAATTTACGAACACCCAGAGCGCCCTCTGGTACTCCAGATTGAATCTACGAACACACCCATACATTCATTTAACCTTTATTTAACATTTATTAACTACATGCCCTTAGTAATCAAAAATAAAGTTTCTTGTCATGCTCCTGAAATCTGCTGCTGCATTCTTCCCAGGCATCAGCAACAGAGCACTTGGGTAGGTGCATGTCTGACATGTGTACGCAATTGATCATTTAACATGGTCATTATTTATTTTTTACAACACATAAATATACTGTTGACACAGGCTGTGGTGTAATGGAATGTTTTGCTTGTGTGATAGGTTTTGTGTGTTTTTACACAAAATATAACACAACAGGTCTAAATATGTGTCATGACTGTCGTAAGAAGTGGACCAAAGCGCAGCGTGGTGTGAATACATAATTTTAATGGATGACGAAAACACAAAGTAAAGTGAACAAAACAATAAATTAACAACGACCGTGAAGCTATATTCGAAATGTGCTGACAAACACTACACATAGACAATCACCCACAACGACAAAACAGGCTACCTAAATATGGTTCCCAATCAGAGACAACGACTAACACCTGCCTCTGATTGAGAACCATATCAGGCCAAACACAGAAACAGACAAACTAGACATCCAACATAGAATGCCCACCCAGCTCGCGTCCTGACCAACACTAAAACAAGGAAAACACAAAAGAACTATGGTCAGAACGTGACAATGACAGTGTTATGCCCATATTATAGCAGGTTATGACAAGTAATTACAGCCATATCAAGTAAAGTGTTACCCAATTATCAAACAATCTCCTTTTGAGTTCTTCTTTGAGCAGTATAAACTGCTATTGCTCAAATACATTTTAAGTAACGGTACACTGAACATTTAAGAAGGTTTTTAAGGAGGTAAAAGGGTTTCAAGTGAAGCTGAGTCCATATTCTCTGCTAATTGTTGTCTAGATTGTACAATGAATGTTAATAGAAATCGAAAGGCCTCATTCAGAAATGAATAGAACTGATTGGCAACATCTATGTTTAAATTGATTGAGTGATCTAGCTACCCATTTAGGTGGTATTCATTCATAGCCTTACCTCAAATATAATGGCTTGTATTTGGTACTAGCTCTACCTTAATTTCCGGTACTACCTAGCCACACATTGCTAAAAGAGTGCATCTAAAATAAAAATCACAAGGAAAGCATGTCTGTGTAATTTTGTTAAAACCTTGAATTGATTCATTAGAGTGTCACGGTCGTCGTAAGGAGGAGACCAAGGCGCAGCGTGGAAAGCGTACATAACTCTTTTAATGAAAGAACGAACACTGAACAAACTATACAAAACTAACCGTGAAGCTATATGACTAGTGCAAACAGGCAACTAAACATAGAATAACAACCCACAAAATACTTAAGGAATATGGTTATCGAAATATGGTCCCCAATCAGAGACAACGATAAACAGCTGCCTCTGATTGAGAACCAATCTAGGCAATCAGACATAAACACCTAGACCAGAAAAAAACCCAGACAATACAAAACCCCCTAGACAACACAAAAACTAAACAAACCACCTTTGTCACACCCTGACCTAACCAAAATAATAAAGAAAACAAAGATAACTAAGGTCAGGGCGTGACAGTAGCCCCCCGCCCCCAAAGGTGCGGACTCCCGGCCGCAAACCTAAACCTATATGGGAGGGCATCTAACCTCGGTGGGGGGTGGCGGCTCTGGACGCCGCCCCCCTTCTTTACACGGAGTCCGCTCTTGTAGCACTGACCCGTGGATCGTCGCCGAAGGCTCTGGACTACGGATCCTTGCCGTAGGCCCCGGGCCGGGGTCCCTCGCTGCGTGGATCATCGCCGGATGTTCTGGACTGGGGACCGTCATTGGAGACCCCGGACTGTGGCCCGTCGTTGGAGGTTCCGGACTGTGAACTGTGAACTGTCGCCGGAAGCTCTGAACTGGGTACTGTTGCCGGACGCTCTGGACTGCCGATGCGCACTGTAGGCCTGGTGCTGTGTGCCGGCACTGGTGGTACCGGGCTGGGGACACGCACCTCAGGGCAAGTGCGAGGAGCAGGAACAGGGCGTACTGGACTGCCGAGGCGCACTGAAGGCCTGGTTTGTGGTGCAGGCATTGGTGGTACCGGGCTGGTGACACGCACCTCAAGGCGAGTGCGGGGAGGAGGAACAGGACATACTGGACTGTGGAGGCGCACTGGAGATCTGGAGTGTAGAACTGACACAACCCGTCCTGGCTGGATGTTTATTCTCACCCTGCAAATGTAGGGCACTGGCACAGGACGCACTGGGCTGTGCAGACTCACCGGAGACACAGTACGCAGAGCCGACACAGGATATCCTGGTCCAAGGACGTACACTGGAGACCAGGAGCGCTGAGCCGGCACCCTCCTTCCTGGCTTGATGCCCATTCTAGCCCGGCCAATGAGAGGAGCTGGAATAGAGCGCACCGGGCCAAAATAGCGTACTGGAGACACCGTGAGTTCCACCACATAACACTGTGCCTGACCAGTAACATGCTCCCCACAGTAAGCACGAGGAGTTGGCTCAGGTCTCCGACCTGACTTATGCAATCTCCTCGTGTACACCCCCCCCAAAAATATTGGGGCTGCCTCTCGGGCTTCCATGCTAGCCGTGTTCCCTCATATCGTCGCCGTTCCTCCTGTGCCATCTCCACCTGCTTCCATGGCAGGGTCTTGTCCCCACTCTTCTTTCTTCCGGGTCCAAGATGTCCACTCCTCTTTAGCATGCTGCTTGGTCCTTTTATTGTGGGTTGTTCTGTCACGGTCGTCGCAAGGAGGCGTACATAACTCTTTTAATGAAAGAACGAACACTGAACAAAACTATACAAAACAACAAAACGAACCGTGACACTATATGACAAGTGCAAACAGGCAACTAAACATAGAATAACAACGCAGAATAACAACCCACAAAATACCCAAGGAATATGGCTACCACGCCCTAAACGCCCTAAACAGCCACCACTAACATTGAGTGGCTGCTGCCAACACACTGACTCAACTCCAGCCACTTTAATAATGGGAATTGATGGCAATTGATGTAAAATATATCACTAGCCACTTTAAACAATGCTACTTAATATAATGTAAATATAAAGTGTTCCGGAGTTCTAAATTGAGCAGCTGCTGAAAAATGAGCTCCTGTATATATTAAGATTTAAATGGTTTTTTAGAGTGAAGTACATCGAAAAAATCAAGAGAAAACTGCAAGACTCAATAGAAGACAAAACAAGGAACAAACCAAAAAGACAGACTTTTGAAGAAGTAACTATTTTTCATAAAATTGTACAGTTATCTTAGCTAGCTGAATTGCTAGCTGAATTGTTTACTTGTTGCTAAGCAGTTGCTAGGGACTCTCCTGGAAGAAGCTAGCTAGCTTACAAATAATAACAACAAAAAATATCTAGTTAACAGAAGAAAGGAAGACAAAATAAGGACAGAAGAAAAAGGAAAAGAAAAGGACAACAAAGTGAAACCTCTAAAGAAACAAGAGACCATAATACAAGAAACAGCACTATAGAGAGATAGAACAACAACAACGCAGCCACTGCCAGCTAGCCTACTTCAGCAGTACTGTATCATTTGAATTATTTTAGTCAATAAGATTCCTGCTACGTAAGCTTAACTTTCTGAACATTCGAGACGTGTAGTCCACTTGTCATTCCAATCTCCTTTGCATTAGCGTAGCCTCTTCTGTAGCCTGTCAACTATGTGTCTGTCTATCCCTGTTCTCTCCTCTCTGCACAGACCATACAAACGCTCCACACCGCGTGGCCGCGGCCACTCTAATCTGGTGGTCCCAGCGCGCACGACCCACGTGGAGTTCCAGGTCTCCGGTAGCCTCTGGAACTGCCGATCTGCGGCCAACAAGGCAGAGTTCATCTCAGCCTATGCCTCCCTCCAGTCCCTCGACTTCTTGGCACTGACGGAAACATGGATCACCACAGATAACACTGCTACTCCTACTGCTCTCTCTTCGTCCGCCCACATGTTCTCGCACACCCCGAGAGCTTCTGGTCAGCGGGGTGGTGGCACCGGGATCCTCATCTCTCCCAAGTGGTCATTCTCTCTTTCTCCCCTTACCCATCTGTCTATCGCCTCCTTTGAATTCCATGCTGTCACAGTTACCAGCCCTTTCAAGCTTAACATCCTTATCATTTATCGCCCTCCAGGTTCCCTCGGAGAGTTCATCAATGAGCTTGATGCCTTGATAAGCTCCTTTCCTGAGGACGGCTCACCTCTCACAGTTCTGGGCGACTTTAACCTCCCCACGTCTACCTTTGACTCATTCCTCTCTGCCTCCTTCTTTCCACTCCTCTCCTCTTTTGACCTCACCCTCTCACCTTCCCCTCTACTCACAAGGCAGGCAATACGCTCGACCTCATCTTTACTAGATGCTGTTCTTCCACTAACCTCACTGCAACTCCCCTCCAAGTCTCCGACCACTACCTTGTACCCTTTTCCCTCTTGCTCTCATCCAACACTTCCCACACTGCCCCTACTCGGATGGTATCGCGCCGTCCCAATCTTCGCTCTCTCTCCCCCGCTACTCTCTCCTCTTCCATCCTATCATCTCTTCCCTCTGCTCAAACCTTCTCCAACCTATCTCCTGATTCTGCCTCCTCAACCCTCCTCTCCTCCCTTTCTGCATCCCTTGATTCTCTATGTCCCCTATCCTCCAGGCCGGCTCGGTCCTCCCCTCCTGCTCCGTGGCTCGACGACTCATTGCGAGCTCACAGAACAGGGCTCCGGGCAGCCGAGCGGAAATGGAGGAAAACTCGTCTCCCTGCGGACCTGGCATCCTTTCACTCCCTCCTCTCTACATTTTCCTCTTCTGTCTCTGCTGCTAAAGCCACTTTCTACCACTCTAAATTCCAAGCATCTGCCTCTAACCCTAGGAAGCTCTTTGCCACCTTCTCCTCCCTCCTGAATCCTCCTCCCCCTCCCCCTCCTCCCTCTCTGCAGATGACTTCGTCAACCATTTTGAAAAGAAGGTCGACGACATCCGATCCTCGTTTGCTAAGTCAAACGACACCGCTGGTTCTGCTCACACTGCCCTACCCTGTGCTCTGACCTCTTTCTCCCCTCTCTCTCCAGATGAAATCTCGCGTCTTGTGACGGCCGGCCGCCCAACAACCTGCCCGCTTGACCCTATTCCCTCCTCTCTTCTCCAGACCATTTCCGGAGACCTTCTCCCTTACCTCACCTCGCTCATCAACTCATCCCTGACCGCTGGCTACGTCCCTTCTGTCTTCAAGAGAGCGAGAGTTGCACCCCTTCTGAAAAAACCTACACTCGATCCCTCCGATGTCAACAACTACAGACCAGTATCCCTATTTTCTTTTCTCTCCAAAACTCTTGAACGTGCCGTCCTTGGCCAGCTCTCCCGCTATCTCTCTCAGAATGACCTTCTTGATCCAAATCAGTCAGGTTTCAAGACTAGTCATTCAACTGAGACTGCTCTTCTCTGTATCACGGAGGCCCTCCGCACTGCTAAAGCTAACTCTCTCTCCTCTGCTCTCATCCTTCTAGACCTATCGGCTGCCTTCGATACTGTGAACCATCAGATCCTCCTCTCCACCCTCTCCGAGTTGGGCATCTCCGGCGCGGCCCACGCTTGGATTGCGTCCTACCTGACAGGTCGCTCCTACCAGGTGGCGTGGCGAGAATCTGTCTCCTCACCACGCGCTCTCACCACTGGCGTCCCCCAGGGCTCTGTTCTAGGCCCTCTCCTATTCTCGCTATACACCAAGTCACTTGGCTCTGTCATAACCTCACATGGTCTCTCCTATCATTGCTATGCAGACGACACACAATTAATCTTCTCCTTTCCCCCTTCTGATGACCAGGTGGCGAATCGCATCTCTGCATGTCTGGCAGACATATCAGTGTGGATGACGGATCACCACCTCAAGCTGAACCTCGGCAAGACGGAGCTGCTCTTCCTCCCGGGAAGGACTGCCCATTCCATGATCTCGCCATCACGGTTGACAACTCCATTGTGTCCTCCTCCCAGAGCGCTAAGAACCTTGGCGTGATCCTGGACAACACCCTGTCGTTCTCAACTAACATCAAGGCGGTGGCCCGTTCTTGTAGGTTCATGCTCTACAACATCCGCAGAGTACGACCCTGCCTCACACAGGAAGCAGCGCAGGTCCTAATCCAGGCACTTGTCATCTCCTGTCTGGATTACTGCAACTCGCTGTTGGCTGGGCTCCCTGCCTGTGCCATTAAACCCCTACAACTCATCCAGAACGCCGCAGCCCGTCTGGTGTTCAACCTTCCCAAGTTCTCTCACGTCACCCCGCTCCTCCGCTCTCTCCACTGGCTTCCAGTTGAAGCTCGCATCCGCTACAAGACCATGGTGCTTGCCTACGGAGCTGTGAGGGGAACGGCACCTCAGTACCTCCAGGCTCTGATCAGGCCCTACACCCAAACAAGGGCACTGCGTTCATCCACCTCTGGCCTGCTCGCCTCCCTACCACTGAGGAAGTACAGTTCCCGCGCAGCCCAGTCAAAACTGTTCGCTGCTCTGGCCCCCCAATGGTGGAACAAACTCCCTCACGACGCCAGGACAGCGGAGTCAATCACCACCTTCCGGAGACACCTGAAACCCCACCTCTTTCAGGAATACCTAGGATAGGATAAAGTAATCCTTCTCACCCCCCTTAAAAGATTTAGATGCACTATTGTAAAGTGGCTGTTCCACTGGATGTCTTAAGGTGAACGCACCAATTTGTAAGTCGCTCTGGATAAGAGCGTCTGCTAAATGACTTAAATGTAATGTAAATGTAATAATGTTTACATACCCTACATTATTTATCTCATATGTATACGTATATACTGTACTCTATATCATCTACTGCATCTTTATGTAATACATGTATCACTAGCCACTTTAAACTATGCCACTTTGTTTACATACTCATCTCATATGTATATACTGTACTTGATACCATCTACTGCATCTTGCCTATGCCGCTGTGTACCATCACTCATTCATATATCTTTATGTACATATTCTTTATCCCTTTACACTTGTGTGTATAAGGTAGTAGTTTTGGAATTGTTAGCTAGATTACTCGTTGGTTATTACTGCATTGTCGGAACTAGAAGCACAAACATTTCACTGCACTCGCATTAACATCTGCTAACCATGTGTATGTGACAAATACAATTTGATTTGATTTGATTTGATACCTAAATATGGTCCCCAATCAGAGACAATGATAAACAGCTGCCTCGGATGTCGATTATGGCAGCCCCCTCTCTGATTCAGAGGGGTTGGGTTAAATGCGCAAAACACATTTCAGTTGAGTGCATTCAGTTGTACAACTGACTAGGTATCCCCCTTTCCTTTCATTTATATTCCATTCACCCAGTTCAATGTAACATCGATTGGTTTAGGTTACTACATTACACAACATTTTTCCCTATACCCATCATGAGGTTGCTACAACCTATCCTGTGACTGAAAGTTTACAACCTAGGTGCACCACAGGTCGAGAGAAAGATTTGAAGTGACAGTGATATATGGAAAGACTGTCACGCCTTGGTCTTAGTATTTTGTGTTTTCTTTATTTATTTGGTCAGGCCAGGGTGTGACATGGGTTTATTTTGTGGTGTGTTTTTGTATTGGGGTTTTAGTAGGTATTGGGATTGTGGCTGAGTAGGGTTGTCTAGGAAAGTCTATGGTTGCCTGAGGCGGTTCTTAATCAGAGGCAGGTGATTATCGTTGTCTCTGATTGGGAACCATATTTAGGCAGCCATATTCTTTGAGTGGTGTGGTGATTGTTCCGGTCTCTGTGTTAGTTATCACCAGATTGGCTGTATAGGTTTTCCCATTCCGTTTTTTGTTTTTGTATTGTTCGTGGTTTTTCTTCATTAAAGATGTATCGAACTAACCACGCTGCATTTTGGTCCGACTCTCCTTCGACGGAAGAAAACCGTAACAAAGACACAATATGGACTTGCCTGCATCTAGCTGATCTAGGGTGTAATCACTAGTCCAACAGTTGCAAACGAGAGTTTCTATTGGACAAATTCAGGTATTTTTATCCCTGTTTTGTTCCGTTTGCTTCCGTTTAAGAAATCTCTTTCAACAGAATCGGTGGAATGAATATACCCCTGTTCACACGCAAACATGTCAGTTTAACCCTTATGTAGTCTTAATAGTCTTAACATTCTGTATAGTCCCCTTGTCCCAAGGGTCACAAATGACCCACCTTCACTAAACCCCTAAAATAAAGCAGCTTAATTGAATGTTAAACTCCAAATCTATTTTGCATGAAGAAACAACCTGTCATTCATCAAACTTTGTGAATATCTGGGTTTTATTTTAGAACTGCCGGGTCAAAAATGACCATAAGATGTTTTCCGCTTTATTCAACCAGGTAGACCAGTTGAGAACAAGTTCTCATTTACAACTGCGACCTGGCCAAGATAAAGCAAAGCAGTGTGACAAAAAACAACCCGGAGTTACACATAAACAAACGTACAGTCAATAACACAATAGAAAAATATATGTACAGTGTGTGCAAATGTAGAAGAGTATGGAGGTAAGGCAATAAACAGGCCACAGTGGCAAAATAATTACAATTTAGCATTAACACTGGAGTGATAGATGTGCAGATGATGATGTGCAAGTAGAGATACTGGGGTGAAAAAGAGCAAGGGGATAAATAAAAATATAAAGATGAGGTAGTTGGGTGTGCTATTTACAGATTGGCTGTGTACAGGTACAGTGATCTGTGAGCTGCTCTGACAGTTGATGCTTAAAGTTAGAGAGGGAGATATAAGACTCCAGCTTCAGTGATTTTTGCAATTTGTTCCAGTCATTGGCAGCAGAGAACTGGAAGGAAAGGCCGCCAAAGGAAGTGTTGGCTTTGGGGATGATCAGTGAAATATACCTTCTGGAGTGCGTGCTACGGGTGGGTGTTGCTATGGTGACAAGTGAGCTGGGATAAGGTGGGGCTTTACCTAGCAAAGACTTATAGATGACATGGAGCCAGTGGAATTGGTGACTAATATGTAGTGAGGGCCAGCCAACAAGAGCATACAGGTCGCAGTGGTGGGTAGTATATGGGGTATTGGTGACAAAACGGATGGGACTGTGATAAACTACATCCAGTTTGCTGAGTAGAGTGTTGGAGGTTATTTTGTAAATGACATCGCCTAAGTCAAGGATCGATAGGATAGTCAGTTTTACGAGGGTATGTTTGGCAGCATGAGTGAAGGAGGCTTTGTTGCGAAATAGGAAGCCGATTCTTGATTTCATTTTGGATTGGAGAAGCTTAATGTGAGTCTGGAAGGAGAGTTTACAGTCTAACCAGACAACTAGGTATTTGTAGTTGTCCACATATTCTAGAACCGTCCAGAGTAGTGATGCTAGTCGGGCGGGTAGCAATCGGTTGAAGAGCATGTATTTAGTTTTACTAGAATTTAAAATCAGTTGGAGGTCACAGAAGGAGTGTTGTGTGGTATAGAAGCCTGTTTGAAGGTTTGTTAACACAGTGTCCAAAGAAGGGCCAGATGTATACAGAATGGTGTTGTCTGCGTAGAAGTGGATTAGAGAATCACCAGCAGCAAGAGCGACATCATTGATATATACAGAAAAAAAAGAGTCGGCCAAGAATTGAACCCTGTGGCACCTCCATAGAGACTGCCAGAGGCCCGGACAACAGGCCCTCCGATTTGACACACTGAACTCTCTTCTGAGAAGTAGTTGGTGAACCAGGCGAGGCAGTCATTTGAGAAACCAAGGCTATTGGATCTGCCGATAAGAATGGGGTGATTGACAGAGTCAAAAGCCTTGGCCAGGTCGATGAAAACGGCTGCACAGTACTGTCTTTTATCAATGACGGTTATGATATCGTTTGGAGCTCTTTGGAGATCTCAGATGATCTTTGTACCCTGGCGGTGTACAGCGTTCATGGAAATATGAACAGAGGCAATGTTTCACTTTTTCTAATATTGGGGTCACGGTCAGAAAAGTAATCAAATTTCAAGTTGAAAAAATATAATTTAGATGGTTTTCTCTGCTGTTAAACAAGTGGTGGGTCATTTTTTGACCCTCAAGACAACACAAGGGTTAATAGCCACATACAAACAAACAGCTTGGTGTATTCCTTCTCGCATCTACATGCTCTCCTCCTCTCACCCGTCAAACCTTCATATCATAACCGCTACACACAGCCTACATCGTTGCCACCATATTAGCTAAAGTAGCATCATAGTCAACATAACTAATAGAACTAACGTGTTAGTAAACCCGCTACAATCATGCAGTACAGTGTACAGTCAGTTTAGCAGTTACACCAGTGGGCTCCGGGGGCAATAAATTAGTAAAACCAAAAGCTTATCTTGACTAGGAAGAGTTCCAGTTTTGGATAATCATAGCCAGCTAGCTAACATGGCATCTCTTTTTGAGCCGGGTATTAGAATAGGCTAAAGTATCTAGCTGTCTTTGCTAGCTAAGTAAGTGAAAAATAGTATGAAATATATCTCTCTCATGCTCCTTCATTTTTGAAGAAACTAAAATAACTGTTCAACTGTTGTCTTTCTCTTTGAATCAACTACTAATCTAATTTTATGCACTGCAGTGATAGCTACTGTAGCTTTCAGTACTAGATTCATTCTCTGATCCTTTGATTTGGTGGACAACATGTCAGTTCATGCTGCAATAAGTTGGAGGATGTCCTCCGGAATATGTCATTATTATTGTGTAAGTCTATGGAAGTGTGTTAGAACCATGAGCTCCTAGGTTTTGTATTAAAGTCAATGTACCCAGAGGAGGACGATAGCTAGCTGTCCTCCGGCTACACAATTGTGCTACCTGCAGAGTGATGTTGAGGCTACTGAGGACCTTCAATGCAAAACGATATGTTTTAATCAATTATTTTGTGATGTGAATATTTTTTTATAGTTTTATCTTAAGTTAAAAGGATATATTTTTTCGTTTTTTCAAATTAAATACACTGAAGAGAATGATCCTCCCCTTCCTCCTCTGAGGAGCCTCCACTGGCTGCCACTCTTAAGAAGATGAAAAAATATTGTAAAAATGCATTAAATAAATAAATTCATCATGAACAGGAAAGTAAAAAAAAGTGGGATTGATAGACACAACAGTTAAACCTTTACAAAAGTTTTAGTAAGGGGTGTCAGGTGCGGTCAGTGGACATCTCCAAGTGTCCCCTCACCCTCTCCAAAGTGTCCTAAGTATGTAAATTAGGTATTTCCACTGCTACTACACTTGAATGTGCCTATAAGTTATTGGTCACTATAAAACACAATTTCTACATTATCAACCTCTCAAACATTGTGGTGGTGTCAGGGGACAACTAGGGGACATCCAGGGGACATCCAAGTGAACCTGGGTGGTACGGGTTCCACATAATCTTCAATAGCTTCATGCCATCTGTCCTCAGGTTAATCTCCCTCTGTTTCAGTGCCCCTACATCTTGTCATCTCTCTTCTCTGTTGAGGCTAGGTGTCCTCTCTGCCCCCGCACCCCTAGATGAACTGTCTGAGAGGGAAGTGGAGCCAGGGCCTGCAGTGGGGGCAGTGGAATAGGAGTGGGGCCTTTTGCTGAGTGGTGGAGCTTGAATCATCAGTAGACACAGCATTAGAGAATGTAGAGGGGGTTGTGTATCTAGCAAGAAAGAGTGAAGACCTTAACCGGCGCTTGCTGTGGGGAGTAAAATAAAGGAATATAAAAGTGATCAATATTGCTGTAAGATACACATCATTGCATAACGTACTAATTCTGAACTACATTACTGTCATATAAAGGCAATATACTAAAAGATAACACCCAGACTAAATTCCCATATGGTGGCTTTTAGCACACCATCTCACAGCCCTCTCTCAGAGACAACCTCTTCAGTAGGCACCCCTCCGCCACTGGACATAGAAGGCCAGGGGGGGGTTCTAAACTGGCCCTTCACAACTAGCAAGTGGTGGGTCTGGCAGGGCCTGCACCCCCAGTGGGTGTGTCTGTGTCCAGCCAGGCCAACCCATGCCTACGCCCTGCCTCCCAGTGGAAAACTAATTTGAAATATTGCACAAACAGGACACAGTTACATACTGTAGGCCTATGCTGTGTGTACGGGCCAAATCACAAAAAAGCAGACCACAACTATAACAAATCGACATTACTGTAATGTATAGTAAAAGCAATAAACTAGCCTATGCAATGCAGAATGTGGGACAAAGGTAGCATACCTTTAGAGACAAAAGTAACAATGACCATGAGAGCACTGCGGTGTGATTTAAAAAGTCATGGTCAATCGATCAAAAACTTAACACTCTTAGCAAAATCTTTTATCTTTAATTTACAATCTGTAGACTCTATGAGAATAGAAAGGTTCAGAACTTTTGTGAGAACTCAAAGCACATTTCAAATATATAACAAATATACATAAAACCTGGATGGTGTTCAGAGATAGATGGGAGGGGTTGAGTGGAGCTGAAGTGTCGGACTAAAAATAACAAGATAATTAATGCAAAATATACTGTGTCCATAAAATGTATATACATACAGTGCATTCAGAAAGTATTCAGACTCCTTTTACTTCTTCCACATTTTGTTACGTTACAGCCCTATTCTAAATTATACATTTGTTTCTCATCAATCTACACACATTACACCATAATCACCTCCCTGACCAAGGCCTTTCTCCCCCAGTTGCTCAGTTTGGCCGGGCAGCCAGCTCTAGGAGAGTCTTGGTGGTGGACCTTGCTGCAGAAATGTTTTGGTAACCTTCTCCAGATATGTACCTCGACACAATCCTTTCTATGAGCTCTACTGTCACGCCCTGACCGTAGAGAGTGTTATGTCTCTATTTTGGTTTGGTCAGGGTGTGATTTGGGTGGGCAGTCTATGTTCTATGTTCTATGATTTTCTGTTCATATGTATTTGGCCGGGTGTGGTTCACAATCACAGGCAGCTGTCTATCGTTGTCTCTGATTGAGAGCCAATCCTTAGGTACCCTTTTCCCCCACCTGTTTTGTGGGAAGTTAACTTTGTCTTTGTTCAGGGCACATAGCCCAAAGCATCACGGTTTGGTTTTGTTCTTTGTTTTGTCTGCGTCATTTTTAAGAAAAAGGAAAATGTTGCACCTTGGTCCAGTCCTTCAGCCAGCCGTGACATCTACGGACAATTCCTTTGACTTCATGGCTTTGTTTTTGCTTTGACATTCACTGTCAACTGTGAGACCTTATATAGACAGGTGGGTTGCCTTTCCAAATCATGTCCAATAAATTAGCAAAAATATCTAAAAACCTGTTTTGCTTTGTCGTTATGGGTTAATGTGTGTTGATTGCTGAGGAAGGTGTTTTATTTAATACTTTTTAGAATAAGGCTATAACATAGCAAAATGTGGAAAAAGTCAAGGGGTCTGAATTCTTTCCGAAGGCACTGTAAGCATTTCGCTGCACCTTTTATACCTGCTATAAACTGTGTATGTGATGAATATAATTGGATTTAGACATTTTTGAGACATTTTTAGTTCACAAAGCAAGCAATGGATAAGAGCTGTTCTTTCACCATCGTGTTCAGCTTGGTCTGAATACAAAAATGTAAGTGAGACACAATCCTCTGGTCTCGGATAAGATCATTTTGACCATGGTGGTCTCTAATGTCTTGGTCTCTGACAGCTTAATCTAAAACAAGCTCCTTAATTATGCCAGATACTCCACCACCCATGCTATTAAATTCACGAGATGCTCTCAAAACATGATTGATTGCAGCTTCACACTCAGAGAGGTTGCCTGTTGGAATTCACATGGCCCTATTACAGATGGGTCGTTCCATCAATTCGGTGCCTTTTGAGATGTGTAACTTGTTGGGAAATAAACTGTTGATTTCACCAAATTGTAACATTATGTCATAAAGAGCACATGTTCAACTTAATAAAAAACACATTTTCACATCTCGAGATCAAATAAAAAAAATACTACAGTAAATGCCTATTATGTGCCGAAATAAAGTACAGAATAGAGGATTTCATCTTAACTCATCCTTGAATTCCCTTGTGACTGGGGAAATTGAAGCTTGTTGTGTGCAACATGGAGGGGAAATTGAATGCAAGCCTCATCCCAGAAATACGTATGTTAGGATATGCTCGACTCACTCAGTTTTCCACCAAATACACAAGAAAAATGGCAAAAAGGAATAGAATCAGCTAACCTGCTTTTACACTTATCACATAAAAAAAAAAATCTGCAGAAATTACTTTGTCAAAGCAACAAAATAACTAGGGCTTCACAATGATGGCGGTCAAACTATTCCTTTTTTATTTCAAAAGAAACATTAAGCATCTAATAGCTCAATTGGGATTCACTTTAAAAAAAACTGTCCTTCATGTTAAGGTCAACCTTGAACTCTCGTTTTAAACTTGGAGACATTTTGGGGTTACGTTGGTTAAAATCTTCCTGGAAGTCACAGAGGGTGCACTGAAGGACATCTTTATTCATGTACATTTTTTTATTGTAGTCTCCATGTGGTCAATATTAAAGGGTACTTCATTGAATACGTGCTTTTACACCTGCATTGCTTGCTGTTTGGGGTTTTAGGCTGGGTTTCTGTACAGCACTTTGAGATATCAGCTGATGTACGAAGGGCTATATAAATAAATTTGATTTGATTTGAATATAACAGGCTTTTAAAAATGAATATTGGTGCACAATTTCTACTTAAAACGTCAAAATGATGCAAAATGCACTCATTTTGTGGAATGACCCAGATATTATTATGTATCAGATGTGCTCACTGTAGCATGGGGATAAATACAGTATATATTACTTGTAGATTATAAAGCCTGCCACAGATGGAGAAAAAAAGCACTCCCATTGAAGACAAATTGGCGTCGAAACAGATGGTTTAACACAATGTCCTTCAGTCATATATTAATTTCTGGTATTTATTGACATTTTGTTTTAGAACCTCTTAAGGATCTCTACAGATCGGTGTCCCACCCTCGGGACGGTTGAGCTAATGTGTGCTAATGTGATTAGCGTGACGTCGTAAGTATGAAGAACATTTCCCAAGACATAGACATATCTGATATTGGCAGAAAGCTTAAACTGCACTGTCCAATTTACAGTAGCTATTAAAGTGAAAGAATGCAATTAATAACTTGAAAGTTATTCATTAACAAATTAGGCACATTTGGGAAGTCTTGATACAAAATGTTCAACAAAAATACAATGGTTCATTGGATCTGTCTAAAACGTTGCACATTCACTACTGCCGGTTGGAACATTATTGATGTTTTATGTTAAAAGCATCCTAAAGATTGATTCCATACATCGTTTGACTTGTTTCTACGACCTGTAATGGAACTTTTCGAGTTTTTGTCTGGACGAAGTGCTCGCGCCTCATGAAGATGGATTACTGGTCTGAACACGCTAACAACAAGTGGCTATTCGACTTTATGGAACAAATCAGTAATTTATTGTCGAACTGGGATTTCTGGGAGTGCCTTCTGATGAAGATCATCAAAGGTAAGTGAATATTTATAGTGTTATTTCTAACTTCTGTTGACTCCAAAATGGCGGATATTTCTCTGGCTGGATTGGGCTCTGAGCGCCGTTTTCAGATTATGCTTTTTTCGTAACGTTTTTTTTCAAATCTGACACAGTGGTTGCATTAAGGAGAAGTCCATCTTTAATTATGTGAATAACAATTGTATCTTTTATCAATGTTTTATGAGTATTTCTGCAAAATTACCAGATGTTTTGGAATCAAAACATTATTGCAGGTAACGCACCAATGTAAACTGAGATTTTTGGATATAAATATGCACATTATCGAACAAAACATACATGTATTGTGTAAAATGATGTCCTATGAGTGTCATCTGATGAAGATCATCAAAGGTTAGTGATTAATTTTATCTATATTTCTGCTTTTTGTGACTCCTATCTTTGGCTGGAAAAATGGCTGTGTTTTTTAAAACTTGGCGGTGATCTAACATAATCATATGTTGTGCTTTCGCTGTAAAGCATTTTTTAAATTGGACATGATGGGTAGATTAACAAGAAGTTTATCTTTCATTTGCTGTATTGGACTTGTTAATGTGTGAAAGTTACATATTTCTAAAAAATATTTTTGAATTTCGCACGCTGCCTTTTCAGTGGAATGTTGTCGAGGGGTTTGCTAGCGGAACGCCTGCCCTAGAAAGGTTCATTTCACATTTCCACAAACTTTAAGGTTTTTGCTTTCAAATGGTATCAAGAATATGCTTATCCTTGCTTCAGGTCCTGAGCTACAGGCAGTTAGATTTGGATAAGTCATTTTAGTCGAAAATTGGAAAAAAAAAAAAGAGGCGAGCTTCTTAGGGCTAGGCCCCTTTTTTTCAATTTCCGCCTGAATGACATGCCCAAAGTAAACTGCATGTTACTCAGGCCCTGAAGCCAGAATATGCATATAATTGGTACCAATGGAAAGATAACACTTTGAAGTTTGTAGAAATGTTTTTAATACCGTAGGAGAGTATAACACAATAGATTTGGTAGGAGAAAATACAAATAAAAACAAACCAGAATTTTTTGGGGTGAATGAGACCATGCTCATAATGGCAAGTATAAGGGCATACTCAATTCCTATGGCGTCCACTGGGTGTCAGCAGTCTATATTCAAGGTTTCAGGATTGTAACTTAAAAAACAAATAAGAAATAACAGTTTTAGTACAGGGACACAGTCTTGGAAATTCGTGTTTTTGCGCACCATGGATACAAGACGCACCTGCTAAAATCGGTTTCCTGTTGAACATACTCCTATCCATAAGAAATATTATAATTTGATTACATTTTAGAGTATCTGAGGAATAAATAGAAATGTATTTTGACTTGTTGAAGCAAAGTTTAGGAGTAGATTTTCAGATTCCTTTCTCTAAATGTTGAACGAGTGGATTACTCAAATCAATGGCGCCAACTAAACTGACTTTTTTGCATATAAAGAAGGATTTTATCTAACAAAACGACACGACATGTTATAGCTAGGACCCTTTGTATGACTTTGTATGAATATATAATCGCTATTTATGAATTTATGAAACATGTGCCGCTAGAAAAATATTTTGATATGGGGCGCCTTCCTCAAACAATCACATGGCATGCTTTCGCTGTAATGGTTACTGTAAATCATACAGTGCAGCTAGCGGGACGCCTATCCCTGAGAGGTTTTAAGAGGTTAGCGCTCAATTTTAAGTTACATTGTTTGAGCAGGGCTAAAGAAACACTACATCGTCAATATCTAAGCATAACTCAAAATGAGTTAGGAATGCCGTTGTTGCAGAAAATAGGGCAATTAATCTTATTGTTTGTGTTCACAAACAATTTGCAGATCCCTATTTGGCTAGGGCTTCATTATAACACTGCATCCAGAATATAATGGATTGCAATTGATTAATAATGGTGTAATTATCTACCCATCCTCCTGTTTGCAATAACTTTGTAATGTTCTAAACGCCTGTTTAAATGTGCATTATACATTTTATAATCTAAGCTTGCTGTTATGCATTTGTTTTTGTGTGCTAATAAAATGTTATAGTCGAAGACGTTGGGGGGAGAGCAGGGTGCTAAACTGACATATGGAATTGTTTTAAGATGGTCACATATTATGTATTATTTAGCTATTTGATTTAGAATTTTAGAACCCCTTTAGTTATAGAAAATATGTTAAAAAAAATATTTGATAAAATATTGATTTTGGCCTTTACTACTAAAACCCATAGAAAAGCATTAATTCATAAATGGCAAAAAGGACCCCAAAAAGTGCCTGTCCTTAAGCCAGGAAAGATATATATATTTATTTTTGACGCACATTTAACCCCTTTTTTGGGGGGGTAGGCACCAAACTACCTTTATACTTGCCTTCAGTATTTTAAAACAGGTACTGGTTACATTTAGACGAGGCCCATGACACTTGTAATGCTTGTAGAGCAGAACAGAGGACACCATTGTGTTCGTGAGAGTCTCCCCTTTCCATAGAGTGGTCAATTTGCAGGTCAAACCATTTGGACGCAACCAATGTTTTCATGATAAAACAGATTTTCGGGATGTCTCATGGTCTGACAAATACCTATCTAGCTCTTCCACCGTTCACTGCAGATGCAGAAGTGTGACACTAGCGGATGTGGTGGATTGAGATGCATCCAATGCAAAAAACAGATATCTCTAGCTTAAAACTTCTTAACCCTAACCCTAACCCTAGCCCCCCTTCTTCTCAATTTCCGCCTGAAGACATACCCTAATCTAACTGCCTGTAGCTCATGCCCAGAAGCAAGGATATGCATATTCTTGGTATCATTTGAAAGGAAACGTGAATTGAATGTAGGAAAATATAACACAATAGATCTGGTATAAGAAAAGAGAAAGAAGGAGCATATGTTTTCTGTTTTTTATTACTATAATAAAAGCCAAACAGTCAGATAGGATGCTGGTGGTAATTTAGATGGAGAACGCAAGAGAGCAACTGTAGTTGTGCAAAGTTTCAGACTGATAACCACAGGAATGAGTGAGCTACATGACATTTAGAATGAAGTCACCCAGGTGTCCCACACAAGTTGCCCAAATGTACCCAAGTGGCCGAATTGGTGAAGTGATATACTTTTATGCAAATAACTAAATACAACATAACAAAATGCTATTCCAACACATCAAAAATGTAATACAAATGTAATTACATTTTTTTTTTAATTAAGTAAATAAAATAACAAGGGTAGGAAGACCCTCAGTCTTCTACACAATATTGTGCTGCTGATGCCATGTCCCATAGCAGTCTCTTTCTGCTGTGAAGTAGAGGCAAACCGAAGTGGTGCAGGTGATGGGGGACTTCATGCGACAAAGAACACAACGACGCCTCCATGCTGTGCCCTTTTGGCCCTGAGGCACATTCATGCCTGCAGTTATGAATTTTGGCATGTGAACACCACTGGTGGCAGGAGTAGAAGGGACAGAGATAGAGGGGACAGAGGTAGAGGGGACGGAGGTAGAGGGGACAGAGGTAGAGGGGACGGAGGTAGAGGGGACAGAGGTGGAGGGGACAGAGGTAGAGGGGTCAGAGGTAGAGGGGGTAGAAGGTGATGCAGTGGACTTTGTGCTGTAGCCGGCAAGCTCCCGGATGAGCAGCTCCCTGAAGGCTAGCTGTGAGATGAGGGGGGGGGCTCTTAGCCATTTCCTTCTGGAGGATGAAGGCATTCACCACAGCAATGACGATGAAATGATAAAACAATGTCTTGTACCATTTGATTGTCTTGTGGAGAACATTATAGTAACATATCAGCGCGTCTGACAGGACCACACCTCCCATGCCCTTGTTGTAGTCCTTTATAGCTGCAGGAATGGGGACATTTTTGGTGGTCCATGCCACAGTAGCGTCCTTCACAGGCCTGATGACGTGATCGCTACTGAAGGACTTGTGGATAGTACTGCACATAACCACCTCTCTGGTATCCATCCACTTCACAAAGAGCAGGCCATCTTCACGAATCCATCGCATGGTACCCCGATCAGCCCGATCAGCATGTCATTCACCTTTGTATTTGTTAAGCCCACTCTGTTGGTACGAATGGTGCCACATGCCCACATATTCAGCTTCCTCAGGTCTGTAAACAGGGTAGGGCTTGTGTAGAAGTTGTCCACAAACAGTTTGTAGCCCTTCCCCAGCATTTGAAAATTCAATAACTCCATAACGGAATCATAACTGAGTCCCTTACCGGTCGCAAAACTGCTTTTCCCCTCATAAACAAAGAATTTGCAAGTATATGCACACAGAATCAGCCAAAACAAACTGTTTGTAACCCCATTTTGTTGGTTTGTTATGCATGTATTGTTTGAGGCTACCATCCTCTCATCTATGGACAACTTCTGGGCGAGCTGAAAATAGGTCTTGC
This sequence comes from Oncorhynchus nerka, assembly GCF_034236695.1. Taxonomy (NCBI): domain Eukaryota; kingdom Metazoa; phylum Chordata; class Actinopteri; order Salmoniformes; family Salmonidae; genus Oncorhynchus; species Oncorhynchus nerka. The sequence continues at coordinate 48,570,148 of NC_088398.1, read as the reverse complement.
AGGCCTCAACCATGCTGGGGTAGAGAGGTTTGAATTTGCAGAGCCTATCAAACCTTGTGATGCCTCTCCTCTTGTCATTGTCCTCATCAACTTTTGGGTCACTGATGTGAAGTGCCGGTGAGATAGTCATAAACTTTTTACAAGACATGACAGTGGTGGGGAAAGGCAGTTGATAGAGTGGGGATGTTTTCCAGTAAACCTTGAGGGTTTTTAACTTCACCAGACCCATGTAAATGACCAGTGAAAGGTAGCAGAAAAGGTCTTGCATGAAAATGGGCTTCCATGTCTCTTTCTTGCCTGCTTTCTTCTGAGCCCCATACTTGTTGGTGTTCGACACCAGGGAATCAACAACTGACGGGGGGAAAAAACAGTTGAAAAAGTTGAAGGGGGCTGTACTTTGCAGTCATGTCTAGTTGAGGTCCTGGCTGCCTTTTCGGTCTAAATACTGGTGGAATTGGATCCACATCATCTTCTAACACTGTGTTCCAATGCCCGTCTGCCTCTCTGCCAGCAGGTTCCACACTTCCCCTCCTCCGCTTCTTTGTTAGAGTCTTCACTTAGATGGCCGGGCGGGGGTTGGTGTGGAGCAGGAGACAGCAGGGGACTGGCTGGATGAACCAGCTTCAGTGGGAGATGGTCACCTTGGCACCGGGGGCTCCCAGTCGGAGTCGGTATTACTGTGAAAGAAAACATTTCAGAAAATAATGTGTTATTTATGAGCCTTGTATCATCATGTAAAATAAACAGATATGTATTTAATAGAGCAGAGGGAACGCAGGCACTATGGTGAAGTGCTGTTCCATTCCACTGTTCCATTGTTGTGGGCCTGCCCTCCCCCCAACAGCATCCAATGGCTATTTCATATGGAAATGGTGTGGCGTGGAGCAGCGGGCTCACGCATCTTGGCACAGTGGCCGTGTGTGTTTGCTGTTCAATTCTACGCCATTCCATCTTTATAAAAAATGAAGAAAAAAAAATATATACACACACACACACACACACACACACACACACATGGGTCATACACACACACACACACACACACACACACACACACACAAACACACACACAGGTTATGATCGGAGGACGCATGACTTTCGACCTTCGTCTCTCCCGAGCCCGTATGAGATTTGGAGCGATGAGACAAGATAGTAACTACTAATAATTGGATACTATGAAATTGGGGAGAAAAAGGGGGTAAAATAAAAAATTAAAAAATATTTTTTAAAGTATGGCTGTGTTACAAACAACCAGAGGATTGCAATGAAACCAACCATGACTGGATAAACGTATGTTTAGTGTGTGCAATTGCATCGAATGCTTCGTCGAAAGTTGATAGAGACGGAATTCACGTCACAAGCAGTTAACAAAATGTTTTGTGTTAGGCTATAAAAATGGATTATATCAAAGACAACGGCACTGCATTTGATCACTGGGACCCTCCGGATAACATATTAGAGCAAGATTTCAGAATGTAAGTCATTATTTACCTTCAGATGCGAATGTGTCAAACCTGTCATGGTGGAAGTGTGTTTTTGTTGATCGCTCTTCTCAAACAAAGCATGACATTTTTTCTCTGTAATAACTATTTTAAATCGGACAACACAGTTCGATTACCAATATTCTAGTCTTTTGAAGGATGTAAGACACTTGTATTTTCAATTCCCCCGGATGTTGTCAAATCGTACCCGTTAACGGGATTCGAGCCTTAAGGGATCCCTATCAGGTCACTGATGAATTTTGATGGGGACGTTTTTGTTATGAAACTTAGATTGAAGCAGAGGTACATCAATCGACTCTAGGGTTTTAAGGCCCTTCCAAAAATAGAACCGTTGCTTTTGTAGAGCAAGCAGGAAATTGGATTGAAGCTTTAGGCCCACTGCACACTACAACAGGTGTACCACTGTTGTGAGCCATGCAACCTGTAATAAGACTATGCAATTAACATGAACAGTCTAATAAAAATGTTTACCTAACTCAATAAAGATTATTCATCAATGTGCAAGCAGGACTATTGTTGATTTACAGGAATAGTCTATCAAGAAACTACTGATAATGTAATGCTAAAAGCAAATATGTTTAATTACATTGTAAAATTAATGGATTCACTTATAAGATATACACAGCATTACTAGTAATATTAACCTAGCTGAGAGAGAGAGAGAGAGAGAGAGAGAGAGAGAGAGAGAGAGAAAGAGAGAGACATCACCAGGGAAGGACAGGAACAAAAGAAACAGAGCAAATTAATCTAAGACCCTTTTGTAACTGTTTGACTGCTTGGATTCAAAGTCTGAGTTGGTGACCAATAGCATTACTGTTGAGTTAACCTCCAATCACATTATACCTACAGGACCAACAGTACCTCTGGTTTGCAGAGGTGTCAAGAATGTGGAGATGGAGAGAGCAACACAGATAATTCAGCATTCCCGAGAAGACAAAGCAGTCCTTGCATACAGTAGTTTAGCATTCACCCTATACAGATAAGTTACCACATACAGAAGATCATACATCTATATATATGGCATCAGTGTTCTCATCAGGGAAGAAGTTTCAAATAAATACCAAACATGGCTGCAGTAGTATTATCCTATCACACATTCCAGTAGTCAGTTATCTGGATACTGTAACAGAGAGAGATAGGGACATTTTTTCCTCTTGACAAGGGAAGGGCTGATTACCCCCAAAATAGTATTTTGGGTTTTGGGCCATTTGGTCCCAGGTGACAAAGCTCATTTGGGTGCAGGGCCTACAACGCTGCATTATCCATTTCCTTTTCCATAACTGGGAACACAGAGCGTCTTGTGCTGGTTGTAAATCTTCTATTGAGGTTTTCAACAACGTTAAAATGTTTAATTTTCCCATCACACTCACATTTCTAACGTGAAATTGGAACAGAATATTCTTAGCATGTCCAAACTGATACAGTATTGCATAGACTTCTTGCATCGTTCATTTTGATCAATGATATGTTGACAGTGATTAGCTGTGAATTATATTCAATATTGATTCAGCACTGACCTGGAGGTTAAAGTGCAGTTAACTCAAAACCGATTGATTTAAGTAGGATTAGGATGTAATTAGGACATTGAGTAAATATAAAATACAACATTGCTAAGTGAGTTAATCATTGTGAAAATATTTCCCCAACTAAACAGCATAGATAGGGTGTAAGGGTTTTCCTCCTCTTCGTCTGAAGAGGAGGTGTAGCAAGGATCGGACCAAGATGCGGCGTGGTAAGTGTCCATGGTTGTTTATTTAAAAACATAAACTGAACACTCAATGAATACAAAACAATAAACGTGAACAAAACCGAAACAGTACCGTGTGGCGAACAAACACAGACACGGAAACAATCACCCACAAACACACAGTGAAACCCAGGCTACCTAAGTATGATTCTCAATCAGAGACAACTAATGACACCTGCCTCTGATTGAGAACCATACTAGGCCGAAACATAGAAATTCCCAACACCAAGAAAAACAAACATAGACAACCCACCCAACTCACGCCCTGACCATACTAAATAAATACAAAACAAAGGAAATTTAGGTCAGAACGTGACATAGGGTCTCTAAGGAGAATGAGATTCACTGACATCTGAGAATGATCACTTTTTACAGTGTTCCCATCAAATGATTGAGGTGCCACTCCAGTTGGAATTGAACTTGGGGACGATTTAGAAAATATACACATTTATAAGCAGTGAGTGAAAAACAAAGACAAACAATAGGGAAAGATTAGAAAGCCACTTCTCATCCCTCTGTATAGGTTTTTTGTTAAACTCAGATATCACCCCAACCATATGAAATCAGGCTGCAGACAGAGAGGTGAGGCTTGACAATTTCTCCCCCCACAATGTTCAATCATGGGTTAGCCTGTGATTTCTTAGTTCCCTCTTGCCTGGCTCCTGACCTGGCCTCTTAAGACATGATGGATGAAAACAATCACACTGGATCATCAATCAGGCTTGGTACTGCAACAGGACAAAAACATTATTACCGGGTGACGCCAGGTGAAATAAATAAAATAAAATGGTTCTTTCTGTCTTCTGCCACACCTTTCCCAAACCATTGTGGAGCAGGCCCAAGTGTTCACAGCAGGTTGGCATTTATTGCCCGAGACAGCCACAAAGTCATAAGATCTGATTTCAAATACAAAGTTAACCACACTGTGTAATCCTAAACTTAAATTGACCAAAAATAGAATTTTTCTTTATATTTTTACAATATAGCCCATTTTGACTTTGCAGATGGCCCATCTAGTAGAAATAGCTCAGTTCTGCCTCCATGGCAAGATTTGAGACAATAAACGCCAACCTGCATGTTCACAAGGGAACACAATGTTAACTTTTGGAGAATCCTGCCATCGTTTATTCCAATGACAGAGGAAAACCGGACATGCAAAACACAAGAGCGCATGAAACAACCAGTATAAATAAACAGGACTAAAACTGTCCGGAAAAATAGAGATCACAATAATCAATCAACACCATAAAACAGAGAACAAGCCCGCACAATAACCAACGGGCCTAGTGCCCTTAAATAGCTTACAAACAAAACTAAACTCAAAACAGGTGTAACCAATTAGACCCAACTAACAGAAACAAAAGGAAAGGGAATCGATGGCAGCTAGTAGGCCGGCGACGACGACCGCCGAGCGCCGCCCGAACAGGAAGAGGCACCATCTTCGGCGGGATTGGTGACAGTTATGCATTTTGTCTATCATACGTGCAGTAAGAGTTATCCCTTAACATCCGTTATCCTTGTCTTTCTTGAGATATCAGCTGTATTTCCTGTTCATTTCATATACTGTCAATTTCTTCTGTTATAAAACTACAGACTATCAGTAACATTTCAACTATCTACTAACTCTATCCCTTATCCTAACTCTAACCTTAACCCTTACCTTAACCCCTATTCTAAAACTAACCATAACCTTAGCAAGCAGTTGCTTATCAACAGATAGCATGACCCTACAGATGGAAAATCCGGACTATGCAACGTAAGTGTGACCAAATCTTTTTTTCACCAGAAGAGGGACGGATAGTCATGGATATTGTTGCTCATCTCTAAAAGATATCAGACTTTGTAACCTATGCACCACTAAAAGCAGATTCTCACTCTGAAGATTGGCTTTTTTCAAAGGTCATCAGTTTGTGTTTCCGTGGCAGTCCTCTATAATATTCCACTATCACTGTTCTGAAGGCTAATTCTGTACTTAATGGACAGCTGTAGGACTCTCACAGTTCTGTCACTTAGGATTGGACTGCGATAAACCAGATGATGGATGGGGGTGTCAGTCAAATAGGAAAATAACCCCAGGATGCAGCTCTGCTCTGGACTGCTCAACAGTGAAACCAATCTCTAGAGTCAGGCCCAACAGCCACACTGCACAGAACACCAGCTACTTTAAGATCAAGTCCCAGGGCCCTGCAAGATTGCTCACGTTTTATTTGATTTAGGAATGTGTCAGTGCATTGATGGAAATTAAATGTGTGGCCACTCTTGATGCTCAGCTGAGGACACTTAAGTCTGTAGTTTACATGTGGATATAAAACATAACAAAAAAGAAATAGGCAAGCATGTCATTTAACAAAAATTAACTCAATCTGCATTTTAGTTGGGGATGAGATGCTGACTCATGAAAAGAGTCAGAGGTAATCCCTCAGTGAACACAATACTATAATTCAACATTTAACCTACAAAGCACCTTATTAAATAACCTCATGCTTGCAGATGCCACACACAAAAGCAGCAGTATATGTTCAACTTTCCAATGCCAGTTAATCCCTAGCTAACCTGGAATTCAGAATGGACAGCCAATACATACTTTTCTTCGACTGCAGTTTCCTTGTTTCACGAATAAAAATAACAGATTATTATTTATAACCTATTACGATAGTGTACTCAGACAGCTGTTGAATATACACTATAATTGTAAATTATGGTATTAAAGTCAATCTCGTGATTTATGGGCTAATTCACATTTCTTTTGGAAAATACATAAAACCAAAATAATTTAATGCAAGTCTCTTCTTCTTATTGGTGACCTTTAGTAGTGGTTTCCTTGCAGTAATTTGACCATGAAGACCTGATTCACGTAGTTTCCCCGATGTTGAGATGTGTCTGCTAGTTAAACTCTGTGAAGAATGTCTTCACTATTATTCTACAATGTATAAAATTGTACAAATAAAGAAAACCCCGGAGTGGGTACGTGTGTCCAAACTTTTGAATGGTAATTTTTTGTAAATAATGTATTTCTGTTTTTTTTCTGTTTTTTCTAATACATTTGCAAAAATGTCTAAAAACCTGTTTTTGCTTTGTCATTATAGGGTATTGTTTTTAGATTGCTGAGGATTTAAGAAAAGTCCATTTTAGAATAAGGCTGTAATGTAACAACATGCAGACAAAGTCTGAATACTTTCCGAAGGCACTGTATACAGCATGTAGGGGTAAAGTGACTCGGCAACAGGATAGATAATAGACAGTCGCTGCAGCATATGTGGTCTGCATGTGTGTGTGTGTGTTTGTGTGTGGCATCGGAATGCATATGTGCACGTGTTATGTATGTGTGGGCGTATGTAGTATGTGTGAATCTGTGGATAGAGTCCAGTGTGTCTGCACAGAGTCAGTGAAGGGGGGATAGCGCAAAAATGTGTGTGTCGGGTTTGTCAGTGTGAGTGTGTGGGTAGAGTCCAGTGTGCAAGTCAGAGCAAAATTGTTTTTCTGTCTTAAAGGGGCCAAGATGTATTTTGACACAGGCTTGAATAAGCTATGTAGCCAATAGGCAGAAGTTAGCATAATTTGTCTGATTCACTGTAATAATGGTATGGGAATAATAATGCATTTTATTTAGCGTCAAACAACACAATTTTAGTCACCTCCTTGTCTTGTGATGGACAAGTGGATAAACAGTTTAATGTCAAGTCCTGCATGTTTTTTTGCAAAAGTCTCATGGAATGTAGGCCTACATTGGACTTCCTTTCAAAAACTCAGACCAGGAGTTCTAAAAGGAGATGTTTATTTATTTACATTGTGGTTTTGTCCTTTGGACTGTTGTCTCTGAATGGACTATTCATTTGTTGTTAATTACATCACTATTTGGTCGCTGTGTTTGTTATGATTTTGTAATGATTTGTTATGATTTTACTCTCAATACACTGACCAAGTTATTTCTGACAAGTTTGTGTGTTTTATTCAAGTTTGTTACAGTTCCATTTAAATGGTCAACTGCGTAACAGCATGGTTTAGAATCCACAGAATGGTCAACCATAATATGGCAGCATTGTGTAGAACCCTCGAAATGGTCAACCATGTGATGGTGTTGTGGAAAATCCCCGGAAAGGTCAACCATGTGATGGTGTTGTGGAGAATCCCCGGAAAGGTCAACCATGTGATAATGTTATGTAGAACCCTCGGAATCGTCAAACACGTGACACTACTGTTGTGTAGGATCCTCAGAATAGTCAAACCATGTGACTCTGTGTGTTGTGTAGAATCCTGGGTGTTTGTCTTGTTTACTGACTGGGTGAAGGACATGTTTCTCATTAAGTACAAAGAGTTCCTTTAATTAACCGTGGAGCTGGCGAGAATCTCTGTATTGACTGGGCCATGTTCATTAACATGAAGTCCCGATGGGGATAATTGGAATAGAAGTAAATTAGAACATTAACAACAATGTTGATCTGATCTCTGTCACATACACTTCACAGAGAGGAAGGTGGCCGAGGCCAGGTTGCAAAGGTAAATTGTTGTGCTGTGTTGAATCCCAATGATTTTGAACCGGTTTGAGTTAGGGCTCCCTGATGTTTCTCAAACCAAAATATATGTAGATACAAACAGAGTGCCTCATTTTCAAGTATGTAATGCTCACTCTCTTAAACTGGGCTTCCCGTTTTCATTTTCATAGTGTCCCCTTGAAATGATCAATATTTCAGAGAGAATAACTTGACAGTATGCTAGTTCTGAAGAAGAAAAATGTCAAATACAACTTGCTAAGATGGGGAAAAAGGGAAACTAATGTAAGGAGTAATTGTGTAACTGACTGAAATATATTGCCAACTGTGAAACTAGGGCATTAGTTGTGCCAGCATCACAGCTTTAGAAACTTAGCTTTGATGAAAGTTTTAGATCAATTGGTTTGTTTTTGGAAATGTGCTAGCTATGTTAATACCACCCAATTATGCAAGAAGTATACAAGTGCAATTCTATCTAACAGAATGTTTGGATTTGATTAAACTCACAAAGACCACTAGCTATTTCAGTGAGGAATGACAGTGTTATAACATTAATCCAATAGCCATAACAAATTTAACTGGAGAAGAACTGTTGTTATCCATTCGCTATGACTTTATCCATTCGCTATGATCAAATCAAATCAAATTGTATTAGTCACATGCGCCAAATAAAACAGATGTAGACCTTACAGTGAAATGCTTACATACGAGCCCCTAACCATCAACGCCGTTTAAAAAAAATACAGTTGGGAGGGAAATGCAAATAGTAGCCAGACTACTTATAGTAGCATTCATAGCAGCTCTCCAGAGGTCTATCCTAGAACTAGATCTACACAGAGTTTTCTAAAGCTATCCAGCTTAAGCTAACTTTACATTTCACATCCATACTAGACAGTGGGTATTGTTAGTCTGCCTGCCGCTAACTCTAGCAGGCTTGTAACAGTGCGTACATGTCGCACATGGCTAGTGGAACGCCAAACTCTTCATTGAGACAATGCTGGAACATCAATCCATGGGCGAGTCAGTGACACATTTTCATTTGTGACAAAATAAAAATGAAAGAAAAGTTCTCTTGCAAATTCAGCAGGCTATGGTGTGAAATGGGCTTTTAGAAGTGCAGTCTTCATTTTTTATCGTTAATGCCGTCCGTGCTGTGCTTTGATGTGCTTATCAATACACAAGCACCTTTTTTCACACTCCTATCGATATTTTGTTTTAAATAAGTCATACAAACATGTTACATGTCATGTAAAATACATTCTGTCATTATTAAATTAAATATTTAATCAGTCGTCTTCCTCAAATGAAGGGGACGATGACACAATCTTTGCAAGAGAGAGGGAATCAGATTTCATTGTTGGTCCTCAACTCTCGGCTCAGTCATTTAATTCACTGTAAGTGGAGTTCAGTGGCGACTGGTGGGAGGAGCTATAGGAGGACAGGCTCATTGTAATGGCTGGTACGGAATACATGGAATGGTATCGAACACATCAAACATATGGAAACCACATGTTTGACTCCATTTAATTTATTCCATTCAAGCCATTACAATGAGCCCATCCTCCTATAGCTCCTCCCACCAGCCTCCACTGGGGGAGTTAACCCTGAGTTAGTCTGCCCCGGAGCAGGTTAGTTCTGAAGGATTAGTTACCCAAAAAATGTACCTGGCTAAAAGGTGAGTCACTTACTTATGACCGGTTATTCTGAGTGGAACTCAGAATTGACCGCAGTTACCTTGCTAGCTCCTCAAACCTGCCCTCAGGGCAGGGAAATTGTATGTTTTGTTAGCATTTTACTCTTCTGCAGAGCCCTTGTCAATTTATTTCCCCTTTACTGAGGACATGGACATGCTGATTTGGGGTGGGGGAAGGCCCTTTGGGAAGGTAGAAAATGGGATAATCGGTCCCTGGGCCACTATTACAAACAGGGGGCTCATCACAGTTGGAGTAGGCAGTCGGGTACTCTTTCACCCTCTGTCCTCACTTCTGCTCCATTTCCTGGATGATTTTATGCACTCCCAGCAGCACAGTGGAATGACCCAATAGTAAATGACAGCTTTTAGCCTCCTCTGACGCCACATGAGGGGTGATATGAAACATCTCCCATTAGCTTGTTGAGGAGAGGTGCCAAGACCACCCCCAAATCCCCCCTGTCTGTAGTTACAGCAAAGGATGTTAACAAATAACAGGATAAACCCCCTCTTGCCGGACAGACTTAGCGTCTTGGCAACTTGAAGGAGGAACATGCATGGTAGTTGAATGGTAGTTGAAACCACACAGAGCATGATGGTTGTGCATTTAGCTGAGTATATATGGATGCTTGACAAATCTATGTATGGCCTCCGGATTGCCCTCGTGGCTATGAGTGGTATGATACTGTTGAGGGGATTGAGTGAGAGCCGACTGGTTGTGCCAGGACAGGATCCTCCAGAGTGAGCTGTACAAGCCCCAAACGTCTCTTTTGACTGAAAGGTCAGGTTGTGTCGTGGGCTGGTTCATCGAGGCTAGAAAGACAGAGAAACTTGAGATGCTTCCTGTTGGTCCTTGGCCCAGAGAGCTGGTCTCTGCAGTGAGAGGAGTAGGGAGCATCAGGTGATTTGTGGGGATGGCTGGCTGAACAGATCTGCCCCTGGGGAGAATCAACCGGATGACTCGGGAGAGAGGCAGCGGAGAGCAGCTGACATGTCAAAACATTTGACACACAACATCCGTTCAAAAGCAAAGGGATTGGATTCACTTTTGAAAAAAAACTATTAAGGTCAACCTGGTAGTCAAAGAAAGAGAGGGATAGAGAGAGACATTCCTATGTTGCTCAAGACAGATTCATGATTGTCAACTTATCTTCTGTTGTCCTCTTCTAATGCCCATGGATCATGCTGGACCCAGACACCACATGATTAGCAAAAACATGCAGCACCATGTGATTAGCATGGAGGAGATATCCCAAGGACATCAGCCATTTCTGAGACTCTAAGGCAGTCCTAGACACCTGCATATCCAACGTAACCAGACACACTCCTTACACTCTGCAGCTAAATCAATTAACAAGGTAATCTATAATTTAGGAGTATTGATTTGCAGCAGCAGCTGTGCTAATTGCCAGAGGACTCGTCTTGCATTGTGTGAGAAAAGCATCCCATGTCATTGCAATCACAATGCAAATGAAGGCTCCTTGTCTTTTTCCATTGAGGATAGAGTAGGATATCTGAAGGACACCTTAAACCTGTCATTTTTCCTTGACCTTCTGTTCAATTGTGTCAGTCAATCTTATACAGAACTGTTAATCAACCTTCACTCATGGCATTCAGTACCATGTCTACAATTTTGAATATTTAAACAAATGAAAAAGAAAAAAAAAGTCCATAAAAGTACAGGAACAAAAACGTTGAGCCTTGAACTACAATTGAACGTGCGATAACAGAGCTTTTGAACCTGCCTCTGTAGTCCAAACATATTGATTACAATCAACCTTCACTAAAGTTATCAAGCCCCCTGATGAGTGACTGAGAGTGCTCGTACAGAGATTGCCTCCATTTGGTGAACTGCAAAGATTTGGGATTACATTGTTCCCCAAACCACAGAATGATTCATATGGCCGTTCAATGCCTTTCATTTTATCGACATTGAATCTACGCTTTGCAATAGAATTTAAAAGAGGTGTGGTGTTGCAGTATTGGTGTATAAATTGGTTTTGTCTTGGGACAGACACTGCAAGTTAACACGTTACGGTGCAATGCGGATTACTGATCAAAATTGCAATGTGTCAATGTTATTGCATCTGTCCCTACTCAAATGAATGATGATAATAATAAAAATAATAATAATAACAGGGTTGATACAGTATGTTGGATTTAGTTCTTTGGGATAGTAAATTAGAAAAGGGACTATAACTTTCATTCTGGCAGTATCGATATCTACAGTTGAAGTCGGAAGTTTAAATACACTTAGGTTGGAGTCATTAAAACTTGTTTTTCAACCAATCCACAAATTTCTTGTTCACAAGCTATAATTTTGGCAAGTCGGTTAGGACATCTACATTGTGCATAACACAAGTCATTTTTCCAACAATTGTTTACAGACAGATTTCTCCCCTTATAATTCACTGTATCACAATTCCAGTGGGTCAGAAGTTTACATACACTAAGTTGACTGTGCCTTTAAACAGCTTGGAATATTCCAGAAAATGATGTCATGGCTTTAGAAGCTTCTGATGATAGGCTAATTGACATCATTTTAGTCAATTGGTGGTGTACCAGTGGATGTATTTCAAGGCCTACCTTCAAACTCAGTGGCTCTTTGCTTGACATCATGGGAAAATAAAAAAAAATCAGCCAAGACCTCAGAAAAAAGACGTAGACCTCCACAAGTCTGGTTCATCCTTGGGAGCAATTTCCAAACGCCTGAAGGTAACATGTTCATCTGTACAAACAATAGTGCCCAAGTATAAACACCATGGGACCACGCAGCCTTCATACCGCTCAGGAAGGAGACGCGTTCTGTCTCCTAGAGATGAACGTATTTTGGTGAGAAAAGTGCAAATCAATCCCAGAACAACAGCAAAGGACCTTGTGAAGATGCTGGAGGAAACAGGTTTCAAAAGTATCTACATCCACAGTAAAACAAGTCCTATATCAAAATAACCTGAAAGGTCGCTCAGCAAGGAAGAAGCCACTGCTCCAAAACCGCCATAAAAAAGCCAGACTACGGTTTGCAACTGCACATGGGAACAAAGATCATACTTTTTGGAGAAATTTCCTCTGGTCTGATGAAACAAAAATAGAACTGTTTGGCCATAATAATATACCCTGATGAAGACAGCTTGGCTGTCAAAACGTTGGTAATTAAATCGTGTGCGGCTCTCTTTTATTTTCGCTAGCCAACACCTTGTCTTAATAGGTATGCGTTTATTTTTCTTCTTGGCCATAATGACCACCATCATGTTTGGAGGAAAAAGGAGGAGGCTTGCAAGCCGAAGAACACCATCCCAACCATGAAGCAAGGAGGTGGCAGCATCATGTTGTGGGGGTGCTTTGCTGCAGGAGGGACTGGTGCACTTCACAAAATAGATTTCATCAAGAGGAAGGGAAATTATGTGGATATATTGAAGCAACATCTCAAGACATCAGTCAGAAAGCTTTGTCGCAAATGGGACTTTCAAATGGACAATGACCCCAAGCATGCTTCCAAAGTTGTGGCAAAATGGCTTAAGGACAACAACGTCAAGGTATTGGAGTGGTCATCACAAAGCCCTGACCTCAATCCTATAGAAAATATGTGGGCAGAACTGAAAAAACGTGTGCGAGCAAGGAGGCCTACAAGCTCTGTCAGGAGGAATGGGACAAAATGTACCCAACTTATTGTATTAAGCTTGTGGAAGGCTACCCGAAACGTTTGACCCAAGTTAAACAATTTAAAGGCAATGCTACCAAATACTAATTGAGTGTATGTAAACTTCTGAAATAAATCAAAGCTGAAATAAATCATTCTCGCTACTATTACTCTGACAATTCACATTCTTAAAAAAGGGTGGTGATACTAACTGGCCTAAGACATGGAGTTTTTATTCGGAATAAATGTCAGGAATTGTGAAACTGAGTTTAAATGTATTTGGCTTAGGTGTATGTCAACTTCCAACTTCAACTGTATGTATTGATGTTTTGAACTCACACATAAGTACCACGCCATTGTCCATCTACAGTAATCATTCCAATTTATGGAGTTCTACTACCATTGACACAAACGTATTGACATATATAATCAATTAAAGGTGAATCTTATAATAAGTCAATGAAGAGAGGTTCTACTACCATTGACACAAACGTATTGACATATATAATCAATTAAAGGTGAATCTTATAATAAATCAATGAAGAGAGGTTCTTGTCATCAATAAAGCAGACACTGTAGCACTATATGCAAGTGATGCCTCGATGTGAAACAAATATAGACTTTTAAATACACTGTGAGTTAATGCTTTTTACGGGCAGTTCTGGGTTTAAAGTGTTGGTCAGTACATGTCTTATTTTTATGTTCTGCCTAAAGCTGTTTATTGATTTTGAAGTCTTTACATTGATGGTGAACTATCTCTGAGAGTTTTCAAGATTGAACTACAAAAAGACATTGTGAAGTTTTGACATCTTGAAACCCTTGAGTTGTAAGCCTTTTGAGTTATAAGCCTTTGAAGCTTACAGAAACTAATAAAGGATTTGGCACTGCAATCTCACTTTGGTTATAAATCATTCAAAATCAAGACAGGCATTCATTAAGGCCACTTTGAGAGGCTAATGAAATTTTAGCTTTGCCTCAATAGTTTCATTGCATACAAAAATATTAGCATAATGAAAAATGTATGGAGAAAATGATGGAGGCCAGTTGTAGAGTTGTAGAGAAATACCTGACCTGTATACTGTAGCCACGGAAGTCAAAGTTAAGACTCGAAATGCATGAATTTACTCCAGAAAATCCATATGCTACATTGTTTTTAGATAGTAGACTACTTCTTATGGTAGATTATCGCATGCACCTCAAAACAATGACTATGACATCATAACAATACTTGCTGAGAGAATGATGGTATACTTCTGATGATTAAAAAATATATATATATATTTAACCTTTAATTTACTAGGTATGTCAAGGAACATTTTTATTTATTTACGATGACAGCCTACCAAGAGGCAAATGGCCTACTGCTGGGATGGGGGCTGGGATAAAACAAAACAAAAAGTTGGACAAAACACACACACTACATGAAGTATTAATTCCAAAACAATTATATAGTAAGTGTTCCTGTGTGTCCATAAAATGTAGCTCATTGCTTTGTGAATAATATTTACTATTCTTTACAGAATGTACCAATTATTCGCAAATATTCATGAACTATTCACCAACCATTGCAAGCTTAGAAACAATTAATATCACTAATGCATGCAATTTTACAGCACAGAATATAATCATGCTCCCTATGTAAGGGACTGTTTTACGCGCTTCATTTTGTGAGGATTGGTAATTGGCAGCATTCACAGTCTCAACAGATTGCTGAGCCATAATTTTTCATGACCTTACATGCTTCATTATGCTGGTTGCTGCAGCTTCTTTGTACTCAAAGATCCCTGTCTATCAGTCTGGCCAATGCATTAACCAAATATCATCCTTATCTGCATGGAAGCACCTAATTATCAAAATTCTACATCAGTGTTTGACGTCTACAAATGATCTCTCCTTTCGCAGTTTGTAAGACAACTGACACATTATTTTATCTTCTGAACTCAATCATATCAAGGTACTGTATCTTGTTAATCATACTGGAGTGCATGATATTTGAATCATAAAAACTCTTTGGGCACAATGTGATTAAGATGGAAAAGTCAAGATTGGTTCGATTTTTCCTATACCTCTGCTGGCTGTCCATCAAACCACAGCATTCGTTGCAGTGAGATCAGATAACTATATGGGGGAGAGAGAGCCTGCCAATCAAATTACACCAGAGATAGCGCTGTGTTGTGCTGTGTAGAGGCAGGATCACTCCACCAATATGTCTTGAAAATGAATGGAAGATTCTAGTGGTACAACATAAAAACCCATCCATCCACACCAACACAATAGTCCCTGAAAGCTCTGCTCAACAGGTATGGGTTTACCTCCATGACA
Source organism: Oncorhynchus nerka (assembly GCF_034236695.1). Taxonomy (NCBI): domain Eukaryota; kingdom Metazoa; phylum Chordata; class Actinopteri; order Salmoniformes; family Salmonidae; genus Oncorhynchus; species Oncorhynchus nerka. The sequence continues at coordinate 48,554,760 of NC_088398.1, read as the reverse complement.
CAGACGTTTGTGAATGAGATGATGGAATAGAAGGATATGTGATGTGAGAAGTGGGTGGTTGGAACATCTTGACAATTTTTGTGTTAATATCGATAGTAGTTAAAGGCCCAGGGTAGTCAAAAATGTGATTTTTCCTGTTTAATTTTAATCCACACAATGACGTCGAAATAACACAGAAATTGTGCAAATTATGATAATGACCCTTTTCTGTAAGAGCTGTTTGGGTGAGATGGAGTTTTTCGCCAATGCATGACGTCACACGGCGATCTGATTATAAGGGATTAACTACCGTTCATCTTGTATTTGCACAATCCTCTGGTATTTATTTTGTAACTTTCTTTTTAGGGGGTAGATCAGCTTTAATATTGGAAATAGATTGCTGCTTCCATCAATGTAATTGTCTGCATTCCAATCCTCCATGTATATTTTTTTGTAAATATACTGTGTAAATATAATTACCACATACAGACTTTTGGGTTGTCTTAGCATTACTATACCTTATATATACCTTGCCACTGTGAGTAATGCTAAGACAACCCAAAAGTCTGTATGTGGTAATTGAAATTGGTGTTGGTAAGGGCTTCCTCAATGTGAGTCTAGAGAGGGATCATTAGAGGCAGGAAACAGAGGTTCCAGGAAGCCTATTATGAGACAACACCTCCAGGACTGACAGTTAAGTAACATTTTACCCGCTAGCATAGCCCAAAAATGTTGCTACACCTCGTATGAAACCTGGTCCCTAATGTGTTCTCCTACACAAGATCATCGTCACATAATGATGCCAAATATAACTGTGTTATGTTACCAATTAGGTGAATGTTGTTGCTTCCCACATAATAAGATACCCCACAGACTGAGGTACTAATGGTGGTACTAATGTTGGTACTATGCTGAGCTGCTGAGGAGGCACCCAGTCATTAAAATTGCACTCTTCCTGAGAGGAATTGCCAGGATACCCAGTCTAAAATGTTCAGGAATAATTTACTGCCCATCTGCCCCTGCTCTCAACTAACCAACTAGCTAATGTAATCATTTTCACTTGAATTGTCCATTTACTGCCAATGGCACAAACTAGAATATCATGTAGGGAATAAAACGAGGGCAGGATAGGACCTTATAAGGACCTTATAACGGTAAAGAGAGATTGGTATATAGTAATATATAGACTGGAACTAGATGGGGGTTCATGGAAGTTTCCCAAGAGATGTCTAATATAAAGATCAAACACATCTCATTGTCTAGTGTGACACAGTAGCACTGGGCTGAACCTCGACAAGGAATCTGGAGTGTTGCTCAACCAGCCATGACAGATCGCCATTTCATAGGAAAATAAAGTAATTAGCCAAGTTAAGTGATACTGTAAATACATTGACAGTGTGTCCTACTAAGTGTAACTGTTTGGGGCTTGCTCCACTATACTGTTTGTAGGTAAATGCACAGTGGACATTATTTTGTAAATCGTCAAGGGGGCATTCACAGATGTAAATACAATGTGTGACTTGACTGAAATGGCACTGTACCGACTTCTATAAGTATGTAGACATGGTTTTAATATCACTTGACAAAGAAAGTGGAACCAAAATTGCTTTCATAAAAAAGAAAATGCTAAACCAGCTGTCAGAAGGATTGCAGAGCTGACAACATATATTTTTTACCCAATTAGGAGAAACCACAGGGTAGCTAAAACTACCGTAACAATTACACTGACAGTTGCAGCTGCTGAGCTTCTGAGGAGGTACTCCTATGAAATATGCAGAAATACAGTATGAGCTCCCATCTCTATGGTAGCTTACCATATCGACATTCTCCCTGTGAAAATTACTGGAGATCTACTGTCTACAAGTTGAAGAGCAGTCTCACATAAAGTGCTTGTCCAATCAGTTTCCGTAAGGTCCGAGTCTAATAATATCTATTACGTTTTTCTCTCCTTTTCTTGATCTCTGCCTCTCTCTCTCTCTCTCTATCCCTCTCTCTCTATTTCACACACACACACACACACACACACACACACACACACACACACACACACACACACACACACACACACACACACACACACACACACACATACATATACACACACACACACTACTCTCCCTTTCACACACAATCTCATGCTGGGAAATGTATTATTCTTTGCGATGCAACATCGTATCCCATTTTTTCAGCAGATTTGAATTTCAAAAGCTTCCGAACTTCCTCATCTCTGGGCCGGGATGTGAACCAGCACGACTGAGGGATAAAACTACTTTTTATTTTCTACTAAGTTTAATACTTCAAAGCAGCCGGCCCACTCTATAGACTTAACCTATCAACAGGGCAGGCTGGATGGAAAGGTACTGTACTTTGAAGTCAATTAGGGTCTATAAGCGGTGTGTGTCAGATGGTTAGGGAAATTGACCCAGAGTTAATCATTGGTTGCTGTCCAATGTGCTGAATTGGCTGAGTAGTAGTAGTGGCCGGCTGACTGACTGGTAGTGGCCATGTCCGAATAGCCATACTTGCGTCCTAAATAGTAGGCCGTTTGAATATGCGAACAAATTAATTTCATTGTATGTGACCTTTCTAAAATTCAGTATACTTTAAATGCTCCGATGTCCTTCTCATTTCGGCTTTGACTACAGCTGATCAATTAGATACGGGGACGCGCTACCGACATCAACAAATAGAGGGAAAGAAAGCAATCACGTATGACGCATTCTCATTATGCAAAAATAGAAAGTGTTATACAGTAGTACATGAATTTTCTCAAATTGAAAATACTTTAAAGGCCAGGATGTTATACTCATACTCATTTAGTAGAATCTGCTGCACACTTTCGGGAATTTTACAGCCACAATGAATTGGAAGTGGGGGGCGCTAGTTTTGATAGCTAGATCTGTCAAGTAAAAAACAAAACAACTTTGAAGATGGCAAATAGTGATGATTCTACGGTGGTGTTCAAAAGTAAGTTATTTTTGTTCTCCTTAATATAATCACTATTTTAATGTAACATTAGATCTTTGAGATCGGCAGCTTACTGCCTGGCATGCCTTTAGCTAGCTACGAGCTTTAGTATGACAAGAAGTTCTAACTGTTCGAATAGTAAGGTTAGCTACAGGGTCACTTGCTTGCTGCTGAGCGTCGACTTCATATTTAACGTTAGCGTAGTTATCTAGCTAGCTAGCTTCTTGTTTTAAATACCAGGGCTTGTGTTCAGACTGTTATAGGGTCTGATGACAATACTAGGCATTTAACGTAAACTCGCACATCGCCTTGGTCCGTACAATTGCCCTTATTTTAGCGCCCCAAAAATGTAATACTTGCAGATGAACTGTAATGTCAATACCATTGTAAAGCACAATTTCTCCCCTTTCCAACAAAATCAATTACATAACTAAACACTGCCCGTTTCTGCATAATTCAAGCAGGCAATGAGCCCCGTCAGGTATTTTTTTTAAATGGCGGGTGGGGAAGCGAAACTAATGCGTGATAGTTCGAAGGACAGATGTAGTGTGGGAAAATTGCTTTTTTCACTCGATCTGTTCAACTTATCACCTTATCGCCTCTAAAATGTAAATTAAACACTATAAATAGTTTATATAATGTGTCATTACAAACCTATTTGAAGGTTTGCATCGAATTTGAATCAAGTTTTTAGGGTGGTGCTAAAGTGATCTTAGAAGTAAATAGCGGCTTTGAGAATGATGATCGCATGCAATGTTGATGAAAAAAATGACTAGGTATCCCCCCTTACCCCCGTCACTGTCCATTTCTTGTTTTTAAACGATGACAGAAGTGCTACACCTGGTGGAGAGAGATTGTAAGATGGAAATAGTTGCTTTATGCGTGCTGTACGTTACGACATGACACGTCAAGATGTAACGGAGGGTCAGTTTTTTCAACTTTTCTCCAATACTATAGAGCCATTACCATGTCGATCAACGCTCGAATAGAAACCTAGTTCACACCCCCGATTTTGAAGTCAACACAGTCGCTACAGTCCCATTAGTTTTCTTTGTAGCCTCGTTTGAATGTTGCGGTTTTACACATTTGTGCGGAATGGGGTGAGTTTACGTTCATTCAGTGGCAAACACTGCAGGTGAAATGCCGCCAAAAATGTGTCCATAGTTGGCTTTCTTGCCACTGCACTATGCACTGCCACTAGCTATAGCTAACGTTAGGAAGGCGGTACCCGAGCAACATTCCTCTTTTACAAAGCAGTGCTCGTTCCAACACTTCTCGTTTCTTCTAGTTCTTTTGATTTTTCACGTCGATTTATTTGTGTTGAGGTGATTGTAATGTTCACTCTATTCAATATTAGTTTCTACCTTGAACGGTTAAAACCTGAATGGGTCGAGCTAGATTCATCGCACATAACCTGTTATGGTGAAAGTAATGGTAAGCTGCACTTGTTATTGTTTCACCTTGCCACTCTGATTTGATAAAGTATGTGGCAGTCGAGCCTTCTACAGAAAGTACACACATTGATCACTTTGCTGATGTTTTGGTTAATGTTGTAGTTCATCTTGTGTCTTTTCAGGATCTACGTGAACGACTGTGAGCTGGAGGGGCAGCTATGGGGTGACAAATAAGTAGGAGAACCATAAGCAAAAATACACTGTATACTGTATGTTATCTTGGCATTTTATTGCTGTGTTGTACTTGGCTAATAAAATCTCCCTTTTCTCTGAGCGCAACAACACTGACCCATCTGTATGTTTCCTATGCTTCACTGGCACATTCATGTACATTAAGTGTGACTATGTTTTTTTTAACATTCAAAAAACTCCAAGTATTCCAGAGAAATGTACTGCAATTGACATAATAGCTTTTACAGGTTTTTACGTGTATCATGTTTGATGCTGAAAGCTACCCATACAGCAAGTGGTATGGTGGTATGGGGTTATAGATCAGATCAGGGGCTGCAGGAGATGTCACTCCATCACCCCACTGGTCATCGTCTCCTCCTCTCACTTGCAGAAGGGTCCATATGTGGAGGCAGGAGAAGACTGCCAGGGATGCACACCTTATAGCCATTTTAGAGGCCATGATTTAAAAAGTATTTTTATATATTTTGTATGTATTTTATTTATAGCTATTCATTTTCTGTTTTTAGTGCATTCTTTTTTTAAACCCAAAATGAATTTCTGTTTTCTCATGAAAAAGTGTTTATTTTTCTCAATAAACATGTTTATTTAATACCGGTACTGTTGGTGTGTTTTACATTCAACATAAAAAAAATCTGAGCTGTCTTGTTGCAGGTGCATAATAACAACTGCATAAATTGAAAGAAAAAAGGAACCTGCACACTGCTCTTGCTAGTATATATTTTTTATTGAAGCTTGTGTGTAGGCCTCTTGGTCTTCGTCAGAGCTTTTTTCTCTACTAAACTAAATCATCTTTGGCATAATAATAATTGATTACATTTCAATTGTGCTTTTCATAATCTCAAAGTGCACCTAGGCAAAAAACAAACAAGCAATACATCATGAGTAGCCTAGCTATAGGTCAATGTATATATAGTGCATGATGGAGAGTGACAGTTCATGGCTTGATCAGAGGAAGGTGGTCAGGGAGATGATTGATGAAGATGGAGTCTGGTGATGATCTTGTAGAGGGCTACTCTGGGAACCAGCCTGAGTCGTGTAGCCACTCCTTCACAATGTATGGCACCCACTTGGGTGATGCTTCAGCATCAAAGCTTACCACACACAGTTCAGAATTGTAGCCAGTCATCCTCACTACGAGCCCTCTGCCTCAGCACTGCATTACTCTATTGCATCTCCCATTCCTTTCAAGCTTCATGTGACTCTTCAAATGATACATGCGTAGGCCTACTGTACACTCAAGATTACTCCAAATATGTTGTTCCAAATCCAAAACAACAACATGAAAGGTCACTGGGTGGAACTACAGATGATCCTTTCTGGTTCATATGTCCTGTGTTGCTCAGTTGGTAGAGCGTGGCACTTGCAACATCAGGGTTGTGGATTCAATTCCCACTGAGGGACCAGTACCAAAAAAATAAAAAATGTATGCACTCACTAGAGTGCACTAGATAAGAGCTAAATGACTAAAATGTAAAATGTAACTGATGGTGTGTTCAAGACTGCAGAGAACTACATTTTATTTTTTTACTGCGACTGGGAAAAATAGTTTTGAACGATCATCCAACTCAGAATAGCAAGTCAGAAACTCTGGCATCATCCTAGAGCATCGACTTCTCTGACCTGAAGTTTACTGATGTCTTTCCCAGCCTGAGCTCGTTTTGTTTTCCCAAATTCCCAGTTGCTTTGAACACAGCAAAAGTAGTACATTTTGGCCATGGCATACTCCATGCTAAATATTGCGTAGTATGATTAGTACACAGCATGCAAGTTGAAGTATTATGGAAACCAGATTTTGGACATGGCCAATGTCTGATGGCTTTGAGGTTGTCTGATGGCTTTGAGGTTGCTGTGAACCATCAGATCCTCCTCTCCACCCTCTCCGAGTTGGGCATCTCCGGCGCGGCCCACGCTTGGATTGCTTCCTACCTGACAGGTCGCTCCTACCAGGTGGCGTGGCGAGAATCTGTCTCCTCACCACGTGCTCTCACCACTGGTGTCCCCCAGGGCTCTGTTCTAGGCCCTCTCCTATTCTCGCTATACACCAAGTCACTTGGCTCTGTCATAACCTCACATGGTCTCTCCTATCATTGCTATGCAGACGACACACAATTAATCTTCTCCTTTCCCCCTTCTGATGACCAGGTGGCGAATCGCATCTCTGCATGTCTGGCAGACATATCAGTGTGGATGACGGATCACCACCTCAAGCTGAACCTCGGCAAGACGGAGCTGCTGCCCGTTCCATGACGGAAGGACTGCCCGTTCCATGATCTCGCCATCACGGTTGACAACTCCATTGTGTCCTCCTCCCAGAGCGCTAAGAACCTTGGCGTGATCCTGGACAACACCCTGTCGTTCTCAAATAACATCAAGGCGGTGGCCCGTTCCTGTAGGTTCATGCTCTACAACATCCGCAGAGTACGACCCTGCCTCACACAGGAAGCGGTGCAGGTCCTAATCCAGGCACTTGTCATCTCCCGTCTGGATTACTGCAACTCGCTGTTGGCTGGGCTCCCTGCCTGTGCCATTAAACCCCTACAACTCATCCAGAACGCCGCAGCCCGTCTGGTGTTCAACCTTCCCATGTTCTCTCACGTCACCCCGCTCCTCCGCTCTCTCCACTGGCTTCCAGTTGAAGCTCGCATCCGCTACAAGACCATGGTGCTTGCCTACGGAGCTGTGAGGGGAACGGCACCTCAGTACCTCCAGGCTCTGATCAGGCCCTACACCCAAACAAGGGCACTGCGTTCATCCACCTCTGGCCTGCTCGCCTCCCTACCACTGAGGAAGTACAGTTCCCGCTCAGCCCAGTCAAAACTGTTCGCTGCTCTGGCCCCCCAATGGTGGAACAAACTCCCTCACGACGCCAGGACAGCGGAGTCAATCACCACCTTCCGGAGACACCTGAAACCCCACCTTTTTAAGGAATACCTAGGATAGGATAAAGTAATCCTTCTCACCCCCCTTAAAATATTTAGATGCACTATTGTAAAGTGGCTGTTCCACTGGATGTCATAAGGTGAATGCACCAATTTGTAAGTCGCTCTGGATAAGAGCGTCTGCTAAATGACTTAAATGTAAATGTAAATGTCTGTCCATTGTGCTGAATATGCTGAGTAGTTAGTGTGTGAAGTGGTTTTGGTCGTCCATTTGGTCTAAGTGGGCTGATGGTGCCTTTGCACAATAACACTATGTCCTACTAAATATACACCTCAAACTATAGACGTTATATATCTACTTCCCAAACATTTTAAATATTTGTTTGCCATTAGAATCTATACAATAATGAGGAAAACATATTTAAACCATGAATACATCTGAGGAGGTAACCTCTGCAGGATTGTATATTTTTATAACATGCAATGTCCCCCCCCCCCCCCCGCCGCCCAACTGAGTTTCACATTGCATTTCCACAGGAGTGATTCCCACTCGAGGTTGACATAACATTAACAATTTGGATGGGTTTACTTTCGAAAGGCAGAGGAACAGGAGAGCTGTATCATTGCAGTACATAATCTTGCAAATAACACATTTTAGTGTTCCCTGTTGTTTCCAGGTGCTCCTTCTCAGGAGTGTAAACCTCACGGTGTATTCCTCATCCTTCTCCCCACTCCTGCTCTCTCCCACTCCCCATCGCCCTCTCTCACCCACTCTTTCTCTCCCCCTTTCCTAACCTCTCCATTACTCTCTCATCTCCCATTACTCTCTCCCTCCACCCCCCCTCTCTCTTACCCCCCTCTTTCCATCTACACTGTATTTATATGGTATCTGAACATTTATCTTCTGCATCTAAACCCGTGGACTCTCTCCTTTGACACACCATGGGTTATTGTTCGATAGGGGATGATAAAGGATTTTCTGTTAGCATTAATCCAACAAGGCAGCCTCTATCTTCCGTAATGTCAGTTAATCTGATACCAATGTGCAATCTCAGTAAACACTTTCCCAACTCTAGAAAGCCTGTCAGATTTCATTAGCCGTTTCACTCAGAAAATGGCTGTTCTTCAAGTTATCCCCCTCGTACGATTCCCGGTGAAAAACACAGTGCCAGACAAGCCTCATCACTAGTCGCCTTCTGTTGCTGTCATCACAGCAACAGTGTGTATGTGTGTGGTGTAACACTCCACACGTAAAACTCAATTGTCCCAGAGGAGAATGTACGTCACCGAAGAACCTTAATTATTGCAAATCAGTAGTGAAGACCAAACGTGTAGCTTTGAAGGATCTGAAATCTCCTGTTCTTGTCATCACATCAAGTGTGTATGTGTTGTTTTACACACTACATGCAAAACGTCATTGTCCCCGAGGAAAATGTACTTCACCGATCAACATCCATTCTTTTGCATAAGTGAAGACCAAATGAGAAGTTTTGAAGGATCTGACAGCTGCTGATTCATCTCGATATCATCTCACTTGATATTCAGATATGTGTTGTTTGTTTGTTGGTGTATTGTTCTCATCTATAGTTTTGAGGAGGGGAAACAACTACCCCGAGGATGTTTACAGCAAACAGATATTTTACAGTCAAATCATTAAATTAACATCATGACCTAACAATATTAATACCAACATTTTTGCAATTGTATTTATTATTTATCTTCTTTGTTTTATCATCCCTATTCTTCCACCAAGTAATTCAGCTACTTGTTTGCAGGCTTGCATAGGAAGCATTGAGACCTTTTCATGGTAATAAGAAGCTCCATCTGGCTAGTTCAAATGGGGCTCTATGTACCCAGTGGGAACAGCTGCTTTCCCACCTGTCTTCATTGCCTTCACCCAGAGTGCTTACTTTATTGTGGACCATATGAGAATTCCAGCTAATATGAACTAGTGAGCTGAAAAACATCGCTAAAGCATTTGCATGGGTTCATGGGTTTAACAATGGAGCACAACTGGCAATCTTCCAAAATATAAATAAAATGGTTTAAATTAAACCACTAAATGGCTATGGTCAGCCGAAGGACAATCTGCTCCTATGGTTACCATGTTGAGTGAAAGAGTGAAAGTGAAAGGGGACAGGGAGGTGTCCATCTCTTATCACTAGGTAGTGATGGGTCTCCCGGTGTCAGGTACCCTGCTCTCTTTGTCCCTCCTCTACTCCTCCTCCTCCCATCTCTCCTTTCTCCTCTCCTCTCCTCCCTGCTCTCATCTTCTCTGCTCTCCTCCTGAAGGTGGGGGCTCAGTCAGCCGCAAAGCAAACCATGTACTGCTGGTTAATGAGCCATCATCTCAGAGACAGAGCTCAGCCATGCGGCACTGAAAACTCCTCAACTCCAGCTCCTACAGCTCCAAGCTAGAGAAGGTAGAGCTCTGAGACTCACCTGATCCAGGGACCAATGTTGATTTCTGTATTATTTTTGTGTTCATGCATCACACATTTCTTTTGCTCGTGCATAAAACATGCTTGTGCATAAGAGCTTTATTTTCGCTTTACTGTAGCCTTAGTCAAAGCAATAACATGCTGCATGCATTCATGATTGAACTTCAAGGCAATGAGAAGATTATATACATTTGTAGGAAAATTCCACATTCATGTTGATATTGGTTGTGCTCGAAGATACATAAGTACTGTACACTGATGATGCTGCTTCATGTCACAGTAGCAGCAGCATCATCCATAGGTTTCTTGTTTTTTTTTATATCCTATATGCCTTCCTGGTATTTTGCTGCTCCGAGATGAAACGGCTAGATTATCCTAGAGGAAAAGCAAATGGCCGTTCTCATATTTACCTTTGGGAAACAAACCGAGACACCAGTGATCCATTATTGGGGTTTCCCCTGCGTCAGGTGAAAGGGATATTGACAACCACATCCTCTCAGAGGACCAAGTCCTCATGCACTACTTTCCCAGAGAGAGATAACGAGGGCTGCCCCTTTAGCTCCCTCTACCCCATGAAAGCAACTCGATCGGCTGTGGTGTAGCTTTTGGCACTGTTGAGAAAGCCTCAACATGACTTATAAGCTCTGCTTTAAACAACAGGGAGACACGAGAGTAAGGTGGCCTCATAGTGATGGTGTGGGCACCATTAGAGTGCTAGATAACATGTTTCACACCCACATATTGCAAACATTTCCCAGTCCTTCATCACAGGCCTGACAGCAGGGACCTTAGCTATTACCGACAGCCTATGGACACTTTCCTCTCATCAGTGCAGTGCTTACATCTCAATGGCAGCTTGGTTTGATATTGTCATACCAGTAATCTTTTCTGCTGTGATTCGTCTATATTCTACCTCTATATACCATCTATATTCTACCTCTTTGGATGGTTGCCATCATTTAATTTATCATATAAGTTTTTAACACACTTCACCAGTGACAATGTAATGTGCTCAGATTGTGCCAGCCAACAGCATGACCTTGGGCTGTAAAATAAATAGGTATTTAATAAATTAATCTTAAACTTAAATATGAAAATTAGCAAAAACTTGGTCAGGGAGATATTTAATTGAATGTTCAATGTGTTTGAAACAATCTGTAAAAAGAGAAAATGAAGAAAGAGGAAAAGAATAGTGCCAGAATCCCAGTGATATTTTGAAATTGGGCAAGTCATCAATATTTTCAAGACACTGAACTGTCTGACTGCAACGGAGCTTTCATGGAGTTGTACGGTGAGAAAATGTGTCATTATAGACGGCAAAGTTCAGTTTACAGCAGGAGATCTCTAAAATTGCCATGCAGATTAATGCAAATGTTCTCTGTTTAGGAATTCAAACTGTGGCATTGAGCCACTGAATGGCTGATCAATTCATCAAGAGATAAATGAGGTAGAACTCCACACCAGGAGTTCTCCACATTCCACTCCAAGCTCTAAAATTAAACTATGTGTGACGGATGATACAAATACTGTTCCACTGTTGTTCACAGTTTGGAGGTCCATTTTGGGAAGGAGTGTCTTTCTTTTGGAACACCATTTATTCTCACATGGTTTTTAAAGGCCCAATGCAGCTGTTTTTATCTCAATATCAAATCATATCTGGAGAATTAAAATGGTAAAAAATAAACAAAAATAGCTTTTTAGTGGGGAGTGGGGAGCGGGAAACTGAAAACTATCTGTAATTGTCAAAGAGGTTTTGGAACTCTATTTGTTATTTTTCGTTTAAAAAAAATATGTCATGGTGATGTCACCAGCCAAGCCAAAACTCCACCCATGCAAAACCTGCTGATTAGGTCCTGTGTAGACTGTATTTTCAACCAGCAACTATTAGGAAATAACACATATCTTTTTCCAAACTTTTACAGTGTTAGTTTCCTCAGCTCTTGTACAATATGATACAAAATGCAGGAACAACAGTGTTTATGTCTGCACTGGGCCTTTAAAGTACCTTCTCTGCATTTGTCGGCTCTATATCCAGCAGAAACATTACCCTTAGTACTTGCTTCACTATAATTACAAACCCACTGACAGGCAGTGTTGAGTCACTGCTGCGGTTAGTGACCTAACATTCAAAACCCAATGGCTAGAGTCAACATGGTCATCTTTAATAGAATAATTCAAGTACCCTTTGGCAACAGCACCTGATTTTCACAGTCGTGCTGTTACTCAACAGTCTCACATCTATCATGAAATTACGGTCATACTTTACTTGAATCGTCCCATGTCAAATCAAAACAAACTTTATTTGTCACATGTGCCGAATACAACAGGTGTAGCTCTTAACCAACAGTGCAGTTCAAGAAAAACTTAGTGTGTCCAAACTGTTGACTGATACTGTACACTGATAATACCAAACATTAGAAACACCTTCCTAAAGCCTAAAGGCTTTCTCAATTGTCTCAAGGCTTAAAAAATATATTCTTTAACCTGTCTCCTACCATTCATCTACACTGATTGAATTGGATTTAACAAGTGAAATCAACAAGGGATCATAGCTTCTACCTGGATCCACCTGGTCAGTCTATGTCATGGAAAGAGCAGGTGTACAAAAACAACAAGATAATTACTGTAAAATACATTTTGAAAATATATGGTATAGACAGTATATTTACACAAAAATATATGGGGGATTGGAAAGGATGCAGACAATTACATTGATGGAAGCTACAATCTATCTCCAATATTAATACTAAGTGTAAATAATCTACAGATGGTCATACTATCAACAAACTAGTTGTTGATAAGCAAATGCTTGCTTGGGTTACAGTTACGTTTAGGTTTAGGTTTAAAATACGGGTTAGGTTTAAGATGGTTTCTGTTTGTGCTGGTATCAAACAATGGGTTGCACGGGCCTATTGCAACTTCCTGCTCTGTCTCCATATTGCAAGTTAATATGGCCTGGAGAGGGTGACTGAACATTCAGCGTTTTTTGCCTGGGGGATCAATGGAGGCCAAGAGCTCAGAGGGGTCACCTGAGATGGTTCAATGAGAGGACAACAATAAGAGGAAGACAAGGGTTGATTAATTAAGTGCGGAGGGTAAACAATTAGAATGAAGAATGTAAGCTGGATTAATAAATGAATAGGTAAATAATTTAATAAGTAAAAAATATAGTAAATAATAAAACATCACACCAAGGGTTTAATGGATTTAATGCTGCTATGTTAAAATGCTTAATATGAGAAAATGTAATAAATATAAAAGACAAAACTATAGACAAAACAAGGTAATGGTTATGGTTAGGGTAAGGGTTAAGACTAGGGTTTAGGGTTTGTTGAAATGTTGTTGATAGTTATTGAACATCTACTGAACATCTACGAACAATCTACAACCATGTACTTGGGACTATCCAAATAAAGTGTAACCAAAATTTGTGGTTTAGAATTGGCTTGGGAATATTCTCTATGTATGACCCAACATTTTATAGTAAAAATACTAAGTATATCTGATTATATCTGTCTCTAATATTTTTTATTATTCTAATATTTTCTTTTCGAAATTGAGACATCAGAATTCATTTTACTCCATATGCCAAACACTCAATAAGATCATTTTGAACAAATTGGTTACACGTGGCCCTTTACTTACAGTTTGAAAATGGCAGATTTGGCCACTGATAAACACCTAAATTGGACTGCAGTGGCTGTACAGTAACATGCTATACATGATGTAAGACTCTGGGCTCTGCGCTTCACAGCGCTGTATGGGTTTTGACTGACAGCCACTCTGAACTTGAGCACCGTGAGCGACAAGAATTGGCCCCCATCCTTCCTGCTAATTGCACATGTTTTGCTCCCTAAGTAAGGGAAATGCTGTACATTAGGAGGACTCTATGTATTTTCAAAGATGAGATGTTTTGGATTCAAATAAATACCACACCTGGGCAGAAAATTGTTGTATTTGGAGTTCATGTGAAAATACTTGAAATAGTCGAATATACTGTAGTTTATATAGAGTTTCAAATAAAAGACAACTTTTTTATTTGATATTCAAATACAGATCTCAGAAAAAGATAATCATATAAATCATATTTGAAGGCATATGCAAGTTAATAGAAAACAAAATAGTATTATTAGATGGTGTGTTACATCCGTCTTTAAATGACCAAGGTGCAGTGTGGTAGGCGTACATTTTCTTTAATTATAAATGTTCCACCAAAAACAATAAACAACTCCACGAACGTAAAGCTAGGAGTGCAAACACATGCAACACAAAAAGACAAGATCCCACAACAGAAGGTGGGAAAAATGGCTGCCTAAGTATGATCCCGAATCAGAGACAATGATAGACAGCCTCTGATTGGGAACCATACTCGGCCAACAAAGAAATATAAACATAGATTTCCCACCCTAGTCACACCCTGACCTACCAAATAGAGAATTTAAAGGATCTCTAAGGTCAGAGCATCACTGGAGGCTTCGTGCCATGGATCATCACTACAGGCTCCGGGCCATGGGTCATCACTGGAGGCTTCGTGCCATGGATCATCACTGGAAGCTTCGGACCATGGAGGCTTCGTACGTGGACCCGGAACAGGTCTCACCGGACTGAGGAGACGTACTGGAAACCTGGTGCGGGGAGCTGCCACAACACGTCCTGGCTGGATACCCACTTTAGCATGGTGAGTGTGGAGAGCTGGAATGGGAAGCACTGGGCTATGAAGGCGCACTGGAGGCATAGTGCGTAGAGATGGCGCAGGATATGCTGGGCCGTGGAGGCGCACTGGAGGTCTGGAGCATAGAGGTGGCACAATCCGTCCTGGCTGAATGCCAACTCTAGCACGGCAGCTGGAAGCTTGCACAGAGCGCACCAGGCTGTGGATGCGCACTGAAGGCATGGTGCGCAGAAGCGGATAACACCATGCTTGACCGGTCACTCGCGCCCCACGGTAAGCATGGGGAGTTGGCTCAGGTCTGAACCCTGACTCCGCCAATCTCCCTGTGTGCCCCCTCCCACCCAAAAAGTGGGCTGCCTCTCGTGCTTGCTTCGTTGAGCTATCTCCTTGTATCGTTGCCATTCCGCTTTCGCTGCCTCTATCTCCTCCTTTGGACGGCGATACTCCCCGGCCCTTGTCCAGGGTCCTGCTCCCTCCAGGATTTCCTCCCAAGTCCAGTCCTCCTGACCACGCTGCTTGGTCCGTTGGTGGTGGGATCTTCTGTTTCGTCTGTTGTTAACCTCTTAAGTCGACCCTCTACTTTTTTGAACATTCTGTTAAAAATCGTGCAACATTTCAGCGCCCTGCTACTCATGCCAGGAATATTGTATATGCATTTGCTTAGTCTGTGTGGATAGAAAACACTCAGACGTTTATAAAACTGGTTAAATCACTGCTGTGGCTTTACCAGAACGGCATTTACATCGAAAAGCACAGGAAAAACTGATCACTGAAAATGGGAAAATATATCCATGCGCTACTTGAACCCATTGATAAAGGTGAACCACAATTAATTGACTGAGGTTGCAGTACCTACAGCTTCCACACGGTGTCTAGAGTCTTGTCATTTCCCTTCGAGTTTTTTCTTGGTCAAACACATGCAGGGCACCGTATCTCCTATGGTCTAGGACCGGATATTTTCGTTGAGTTTCTAGCCGGACATTTTTCCAGACGGACAGCTAATGATCTTTACATCGCCTCCTGATGAATTTTATCGCTTATTAACGTTTACTAACACCTAAAGTTGCATTACAAACGTATTTCGAAGTGTTTTGTGAAAGTTTATCGTCGACTTTTTGAATTTTAAAAAATGACGTTACGTTTTGAAACAATGTTTTTTTCGTTTATCACACAGTCTACATATAACGATATCTAGGCTTTATATGGACCGATTTAATCGAAATAAAGACCCAAATAGTGTTTATGGGACATCTAGGAGTGCCAACAAAGAAGATGGTGAAAGGTAATGAATGTTTTCTATTTTATTGTGCGGTTTGTGTAACGCCGAAATGCTAATTATTTTGTTTACGTCCCCTGTGGGTCTTTTTGGGTGTTACATGCTATCAGATAATAGCTTCTCATGCTTTCGCCGAAAAGCATTTAAAAAATCTGACTTGTTGCCTGGATTCACAACGAGTGTAGCTTTAATTCGATACCCTGCATGTGTATTTTAATGAACTTTTGAGTTTTAACTAATACTATTAGCATTTAGCGTAGCGCATTTGCATTTCCAGAGCTCTAGTTGGGACGCAAGCGTCCCGAGTAGAAGCAACAGGTTAAATTAAGACCAAGGTGCAGCGTGGTAGGCGTACATTTTTTTTAATTATAAATGTTCCACCAAAAACAATAAACAACTCAACAAACGTAAAGGTAGGAGTGCAAACATATGCAACATAAAAAGACAAGATCCCACAACAGAAGGTGGGAAAAAGGGCTGCCTAATTATGATCCCCAATCAGAGACAACGATAGACAGCTGCCTCTGATTGGGAACCATACTCTGCCAACATACATTTCCCACCCTAGTCACACCCAGACTTACCAAATAGAGAATTTAAAGGATCTCTAAGGTCAGAGCATGACATGGTGTAACGAACGTTGTTGGAAGGATGGTCGGACCAACCAAAAAAAATGACTAACAAATATATTTTCACATAAGGTAATACAGTAACACTTCACATCAAGTTCTTATACATGTATAGTAACTTTGTGATTATTACAATAGCAACAATGTTGTTACATAGGACTTGGAAATTGCTTTATAATTGCAAAATTATAGAACAGTCAATGAACAGTCAATGTTCCTCTTCTGTACAGTAGTAAAAAAAAGTCAGCTCATTGCTATGCAATTCAAATGTAATTACCAAAGTTTTACGTAATAACATGCTAATAAAATGTTGCTCCAAAAGTAATTACAATTTTATAGCACAGGCACAAGAACAGTTCAATGAATGCTAACAGTAACAAAATATGGCTATTAAGTGTCGAAAGTAAACTAAATAACCTAAAACTGCCTACTTGAATGAACTACAGGCGAGGTAGGTTGAAAATCATGTTAGTTTCTAAACCTTCAACGATGGTATAGTGCTTGTCTGAAACAAGAAGGCCTCAGATGAACAAAGAGGTTCAAAGTTGTTTTTGCTAAGCATCCAACTTGCTGTTTGAAATGTTTGCAACTGGCTTTGAATTACTTGAAAGTATTTTCAGGTATCATAAAATGAATTAAGTTTTCAACCTTTTCAGTGGTATGTTGAAAGAGTCATACAGTAGTTTTGCGTTAAAACTTATTTATACTTATCTGTTCAAAATATAATTGGTTAATTGGTTTGACTTGATTAAGTACACCTGGGGCTATGGACATTAAGGAGAACGGACATTTGTAAAATGTTCAGATAGCAAAGTGCTGTGTAGATAAAATACATAACATGACCAAAAGTATGTGGACACTTGCTCGTCGAACATCTCATTCCAAAATCATGGGCATTAATATGGAGTTGGGCCTCCCTTTGCTGCTTTGTCATTGTATGCTATAGCGTTAAGATTTCCCTTTGCTGGAACAACGTGGCCTAGCCCGAACCATGAAAAACAGCCCCAGAGCATTGTTCCTTCTCCACCAAACTTTACAGTTCGCATTATGCATTTGGGCAGGTAGCGTTATCCTGGCATCCACCAAACCCAGCTTCATCAGTCGGACTGCCAGATGTTGAAGCGTGATTCGAGCTTTACCCCTCTCCAGACAAAATCTGGCATTGTACATGGGGATCTCATGCTTGTGTGCAGCTGCTCAGCCATGGAAACCCATTTCATGAAGCTCCCGGCGAACATGTCTTGTGCTGACGTTGCTTTCAGAGGCAAATTGGAACTCGATAGTGAGTGTTGCAACTGACGGTCCTGTTCTATGAGCTTGTGTGGTCTTCCACTTCACGTCTGAGCCGGATGACGGCTGACCGGGGTAGCTCTAGCAAGGCAGAAATTTGATGAACTGATTTGTTGGAAAGGTGGCATCCTATGACGGTGGCACGTTGAAAGTCACTGAGCTCTTCAGTAAGGCCATTCTACTGCCAATGTTTGTCTATGGAGATTGCATAGCGGTGTGCTCGATTCTATACACCTGTCAGCAACGGGTGTGGCTGAAATAGCCAAATCCACTAATTTGAAGGGGTGTCCACATACTTTTGTATATATAGTGAATGACTGTCAGATAGATTAAAATATCACAGAAGATTGTGTGTGCTATATTCATTATATTTCTATCTTCAACATTCAGTTCCAGTTATGAACCTGCCATTAGTTGAAGACAACCAGACCAATCATTTCAGAAAAGTAGTCACTTCCTGAGATCTGTAATAAAATATACGTAAATGGAAGTTGCTTTCTCAAATCTGCATTAAAACAGTTTACAAAAATAGGTTACAGAAGGTTTTCTGAAATCTGTATTTTTTGGGATATATATTCAACTACTTGTAGTCACCTCCAAAGTAACTATCTGTTCCCTTGAAAAATAGCTACTCTCCACAAAGCATTGTTAAAGCTTCTGCGTGCCCATAGTGAACTGCATCAAAATCTGTCCTAAATTGCTAATATATGCATATTATTATTATTATTGGATAGAAAACACTCTGAAGCTTCTAAAACCGTTTGAATTATGTCTGTGAGTATAACGGAACTCACAGGGCATGCAATCTTCCAAACTAGTTTTGGAATCTTGAAAGTTGGGGCAACTTTGACGTCATCGCCCCCTCCCTTCCCAACAAGTTATGGATCTGGAAATACTTCCTATGTCTTCCACTAGATGTCCTCATTCAGTAGAAAGTAGAATGGAGCATATGCTGTGAACTTTGACCTAATGGGATGAAAAGTAGTAAGTGTCGCAAAGATTTTCATGTGCGTGAAAGCGCGCATGGGAAAGAGTGCTTTCTTTGTTCCAATCAGCCTCAGATGAACATGGATGTCCCGGTTGGAATGATATTCGATCTGTATGATTATAACATCCTGAAGATTGATTCTGCACATAGTTTGACCAGTTTCGTCGACCTGTAATATGTAATTTGGAAGTTTTGATGCACAATTATTCTGGACCAGAAGTAATTTTTTGGGCATTTGAGCTGAAAGTGTTAGCAGATGCTACTACATGGACACTAGAATTGAACATTATGAAACAAAACTATTTATTGTTGAAGTAGGACTCCTTCCACTACATTCTGATCGAAGACCATCAAAGGTAAGGGAATATTTATGTTGTAATTTTGTATTTCTGTTGACTCCAACATAGCGGAGAAATATTGTTACGTCTGAGCGCCATCTCAGATTATTGCATGGTAGGCTAATTCCGTAACGTTAAAAAAAATGTGGCACAGCGGTTGCATTAAGAACCAGTGTATCTTTTTAATTATATGTAGAACATGTATCTTTAGTCAAAGTTTATGATGAGTATTTCTGTTATCTGGCGTAGCTTTCTATAATTTCTCCGGACATTTTGGAGAATTTTCTGAACATGGCGTCAATGTAAACCGAGATTTATGGATATAAAATGCATATTATCGAACAAAACATAAATGTACTGTGTAACATGTCATATGACTGTCATCTGATGAAGATTTTCAAGAGGTTAGTGAATGATTTTTCTTTTAAACCTGCTTTTGTGATTGTATCTTTTGTTCTACAAAATGGCTGCCTATTGTCTTTGTTTTGGTGGTGGTCTAACATAAATATGTGCTATGTTTTCGCTGTAAAACATTTAAAAAATCTGACACGCTGGGTAGATGAACAAGGTGTTTATCTTTCATTTGAGGTATTGGACTTGTTCATGTGTGGAGGTTAAATATTTCTAAGAATATTTTTGCATTCCCTGCGCCACCGTTTTCAGCTGAACGGGGGGGGGGGGGGTGTAGTTCATACATGTCATACAGTGCCTTGCGAAAGTATTCTGTCCCCCTTGAACTTTGCGACCTTTTGCCACATTTCAGGCTTCAAACATAAAGATATAAAACTGTATTTTTTTGTGAAGAATCAACAACAAGTGGGACACAATCATCAAGTGGAACGACATTTATTGGATATTTCAAACTTTTTTAACAAATCAAAAACTGAAAAATTGGGCGTGCAAAATTATTCAGCCCCCTTAAGTTAATAATTTGTAGCGCCACCTTTTGCTGCGATTACAGCTGTAAGTCGCTTGGGGTATGTCTCTATCAGTTTTGCACATCGAGAGACTGAATTTTTTTCCCATTCCCCATTCCTCGAGCTCAGTGAGGTTGGATGGAGAGCATTTGTGAACAGCAGTTTTCAGTTCTTTCCACAGATTCTCGATTGGATTCAGGTCTGGACTTTGACTTGGCCATTCTATTCTGGATATGTTTATTTTTGAATCATTCCATTGTAGATTTTGCTTTATGTTTTGGATCATTGTCTTGTTGGAAGACAAATCTCCGTCCCAGTCTCAGGTCTTTTGCAGACTCCATCAGGTTTTCTTCCAGAATGGTCCTGTATTTGGCTCCATCCATCTTCACATCAATTTTAACCATCTTCCCTGTCCCTGCTGAAGAAAAGCAGGCCCAAACCATGATGCTGCCACCACCATGTTTGACAGTGGGGATGGTGTGTTCAGGGTGATGAGCTGTGTTGCTTTTACGCCAAACATAACGTTTTGCATTGTTGCCAAAAAGTTCAATTTTGGTTTCATCTGACCAGAGCACCTTCTTCCACATGTTTGGTGTGTCTCCCAGGTGGCTTGTGGCAAACTTTAAACAACACTTTTTATGGATATCTTTAAGAAATGGCTTTCTTCTTGCCACTCTTCCATAAAGGCCAGATTTGTGCAATATACGACTGATTGTTGTCCTATGGACAGAGTCTCCCACCTCAGCTGTAGATCTCTGCAGTTCATCCAGAGTGATCATGGGCCTCTTGGCTGCATCTCTGATCAGTCTTCTCCTTGTATGAGCTGAAAGTTTAGAGGGACGGCCAGGTCTTGGTAGATTTGCAGTGGTCTGATACTCCTTCCATTTCAATATTATCGCTTGCACAGTGCTCCTTGGGAGGTTTAAAGCTTGGGAAATCTTTTTGTATCCAAATCCGGCTTTAAACTTCTTCACAACAGTATCTCGGACCTGCCTGGTGTGTTCCTTGTTCTTCATGATGCTCTCTGCGCTTTTAACGGACCTCTGAGACTATCACAGTGCAGGTGCATTTATACGGAGACTTGATTACACACAGGTGGATTGTATTTATCATCATTAGTCATTTAGGTCAACATTGGATCATTCAGAGATCCTCACTGAACTTCTGGAGAGAGTTTGCTGCACTGAAAGTAAAGGGGCTGAATAATTTTGCACACCCAATTTTTCAGTTTGTGATTTGTTAAAAAAGTTTGAAATATCCAATAAATGTCGTTCCACTTCATGATTGTGTCCCACTTGTTGTTGATTCTTCACAAAAAAATACAGTTTTATATCTTTATGTTTGAAGCCTGAAATGTGGCAAAAGGTCGCAAAGTTCAAGGGGGCCGAATACTTTCGCAAGGCACTGTACATGCAAGCCAAACACCCGTGAATCTGAATGTGCACTTCACATTTTCACATCATTAAACCCATGTCATTTACAGTGTCAACGTTTATATTTGATGTACAGTTACATGACATGGCATCATACCCTGGGTTGTCCTGAACTGAATGAGCCTATATTTGTCTACTGTGAAGAGAATCCACTGCCACACACGCACCTGAATGCACTCATGACTCCTTTCTATGTGCACCAAAATTATAATCTGTTTCTCTGAATTTTATTGTGAAAGCCTAACACTGAAATATCATATTTTATAACTTAGCTAGTCATGTTGGCAATAGAACAAGCTTTCAAATGATGCCCACCTGACCCAACAACTACACGTGTGCTTGTACTAGTTCCTCAACGGCACATCTAGGAGAGTTCAAAAAAGGACCTTACAGTTGAAGACTCTTCTTCAAATGTGCTCACTTTGGAAGGGTGTGGAGCCACTTGGAGAAACCAGTTGGTCCTCTCACTCAAACTCTTGTAAAATCTTATGTTGCACCTACAACACATTTTCCAGGAATATTCTTATCATGCTATTATCATGCCTCCTCCATTCCTGTCATTGTTGAAAGAGATCGTGATACCTCACATCTCAAAATAGGGCTTAATGTTAGATCCCTTACTTCAAAGGCAATTATAGTCAATTAACTAATCACTGATCATAATCTTGATGTGATTGGCCTGACTGAAACATGGCTTAAGCCTGATGAATTTACTGTGTTAAATGAGGCCTCACCTCCAGGCTACACCAGTGACCATATCCCCCGTGCATCCCGCATAGGCGCAGGTGTTGCTAACATTTACGATAGCAAATTTCAATTTACAAAAAAAATAAAATGTTTTCGTCTTTTGAGCTTCTCGTCATGAAATCTATGCAGCCTACTCAATCACTTTTTTTAGCTACTGTTTACAGGCCTCCTGGGCCATATACAGCATTCCTCATTGAGTTCCCTGAATTCCTATCGGACCTTGTAGTCATAGCAGATAATATTCAAATTTTTGATGACTTTAATATTCACATGGAAAAGTCCACAGACCCACTCCAAAAGGCTTTCGGAGCCATCATCGACTCAGTGGGTTTTGTCCAACATGTCTCTGGACCTACTCACTGTCACAGTCATACTCTGGACCTAGTTTTGTCCCATGGAATACATGTTGTGGATCTTAATGTTTTTCTTCATAATCCTGGACTATCGGACCACCATTTTATTACGTTTGCAATTGCAACAAATAATCTGCTTAGACCCCAACCGACGAACAACAAAAGTTGTGCTATAAATTCACAGACAACACAAAGATTCATTGATGTCCTTCCAGACTCCATCTATCTACCCAAGGACGTCAGAGGACAAAAATCAGTTAACCACCTAACTGAGGAACTACCCTAGATGCAGTTGCACTGCACCCCTAAAAACACTTCTCATAAGAAACTAGCTCCCTGGTATACAGAAAATACCCGAGCTCTTAAGCAAGCTTCCAAAAAATTGGAACGGAAATGGCGCCACACCAAACTGGAAGTCTTCCGACTAGCTTGAAAAGACAGTACCGTGCAGTATCGAAGAGCCCTTACTGCTGCTCGATCATCCTATTTTTCCAACTTAATTGAGGAAAATAAGAACAATCCGAAATTCCTTTTTGATACTGTCGCAAAGCTATCTAAAAAGCAGCATTCCCCAAGAGAGGATGGCTTTCACTTCAGCAGTAATAAATTCATGAATTTCTTTGAGGAAAAGATCATGATTATTAGAAAGCAAATTACGGACTCCTCTTTAAATCTGCGTATTCCTTCAAAGCTCAGTTGTTCTGAGTCTGCACATCTCTGCCAGGACCTAGGATCAAGCGAGACACTCAAGTGTTTTAGTACTATATCACTTGACACAATGATGAAAATAATCATGGCCACTAAACCTTCAAGCTGCATACTGGACCCTATTCCAAATAAACTACTGAAAGAGCTGCTTCCTTTGCTTGGCCCTCCTATGTTGAACATAATAAACAGCTCTCTATACACCGGATGTGTACCAAACTCACTAAAAGTGGCAGTAATAAAGCCTCTCTTGAAAAAGCCAAACCTTGACCAAGAAAATATAAAAAATCTATATAGAATCTTCCATTCCTCTCAAATCTTTTTGAAAAGGCTGTTGCGCAGCAACTCACTGCCTTCCTGAAGACAAAAAATGTATAAGAAATGCTTCAGTCTGGTTTTAGACCCCATCATAGCACTCATGACTGCACTTGTGAAGGTGGTAAATGACCTTTTAATGGCATCAGACCAAGGCTTTGCATCTGTCCTTGTGCTCGTTTTGATACCATAGATCACCATAGATCACCACATTTTGGAGTGGCAGGGTAGCCTAGTGGTTAGAGCGTTGGACTAGTAACTGGAAGGTTGTAAGTTCAAATCCCCGAGCTGACAAGGTACGAATCTGTCCTTCTGCCCCTGAACAGACAGTTAACCTACTGTTCCTAGGCTGTCATTGAAATTAAGAATTTGTTCTTAACTGACTTGCATAGTTAAATAAAGGTAAAATACTCTTTTGGAGAAACCCAAATTGGTCTACACGGACAAGTTCTGGGCTTGTTTATATCTTATCTGTCGGAAAGATATCAGTTTGTCTCTGTGAATGGTTTGTCCTCTGACAAATCAACTGTAAATTTCTGTGTTCCTCAAGGTTCCGTTTTAGGACCACTATTGTTTTCACTATATATTTTACCTCTTGGGGATGTCATTCGAAAACATAATGTTAACTTTCACTGCTATGCGGATGACACACAGCTGTACATTTCAATGAAACATGGTGAAGCCCCAAAATTGCCCTCGCTAGAAGCCTGTGTTTCCGACATAAGGAAGTGGATGGCTGCAAAAGTTCTACTTTTAAACTCGGACAAAACAGAGATGCTTGTTCTAGGTCCCAAGAAACAAAGAGATCTTCTGTTGAATCTGACAATTAATCTTAATGGTTGTACAGTCGTCTCAAATAAAACTGTGAAGGACCTCGTGTTACTCTGGACCCTGATCTATCTTTGGACGAACATATCAAGACTGTTTCAAGGACAGCTTTTTTCCATCTACGTAACATTGCAAAAATCAGAAACTTTCTCTCCAAAAATGATGCAGAAAAATTAATCCATGCTTTTGTTACTTCTAGGTTAGACTACTGCAATGCTCTACTTTCTGGCTACCCGGATAAAGCACTAAATAAACTTCAGTTAGTGCTAAATATGGCTGCTAGAATCCTGACTAGAACCCCAAAATGTTATCATATTACTCCAGTGCTAGCCTCCCTACACTGGCTTCCTGTTAAGGCAAGGGCTGATTTCAAGGTTTTACTGCTAAGCTACAAAGCATTACATGGGCTTGCTCTTACCTATCTCTCTGATTTGGTCCTGCCGTACATACCTACACGTACACTACGGTCACAAGACACAGGCCTCCTAATTGTCCCTAGAATTTCTAAGCAAACAGCTGGAGGCAGGGCTTTCTCCTATAGAGATCAATTTTTATGGAATGGTCTGCCTACCCATGTGAGAGAAGCAAACTCGGTCTCAACCTTTAAGTCTTTACTGAAGACTCATCTCTTCAGTGGGTCATATTATTGAGTGTAGTCTGGCCCAGGAGTGTGAAGGTGAACGGAAAGGCTCTGGAGCAACGAACCGCCCTTGCCGTCTCTGCCTGGCCGGTTCCCCTCTTCCCACTGGGATTCTCTGCCTCTAACCCTATTACAGGGGCTGAGTCACTGGCTTACGGGTGCTCTTTCATGCCGTCCCTAGGAGGGGTGCGTCACTTGAGTGGGTTGAGTCACTGATGTGATCTTCCTGTCTGGGTTGGCTCCCCCCCTTGGGTTGTGCCGTGGCGGAGGTCTTTGTGGGCTATACTCGGCCTTGTCTCAGGATGGTAAGTTGGTGGTTGAAGATATACCTCTAGTGGTGTAGGGGCTGTGCTTTGGCAAAGTGGATGGGGTTATACCCCCGGACAGGGCCAAACAGGAAGGATATCATCGGATTGGGCCACAGTGTCTCCTGACCCCTCCTGTCTCAGCCTCCAGTATTTATGCTGCAGTAGTTTATGTGTCGGGGGGCTAGGGTCAGTTTGTTATATCTGGAGTACTTCTCCTGTCTTATCCGGTGTCCTGTGTGAATTTAAGTATGCTCTCTCCAATTCTCTCTTTCTTTCTCTCTCTCGGAGAGGACCATACCTCAGGACTACCTGGCATGATGACTCCTTGCTGTCCCCAGTCCACATGGCCGTCCTGCTGCTCCAGTTTCAACTGTTCTGCCTGTGATTATTATTATTTGACCATGCTGGTCATATATGAACATTTGAACATCTTGGCCATGTTCTGTTATAATTTCGACTCGGCACAGCCAGAAGAGGACTGGCCACCCCTCATAGCCTGGTCCCTCTCTAGGTTTCTTCCTAGGTCTTGGCCTTTCTGGGGAGTTTTTCCTAGCCACCGTGCATCTACACCTGCATTGCTTGCTGTTTGGGGTTTTAGGCTGGGTTTCTGTACAGCACTTTGAGATATCAGCTGATGTACGAAGGGCTATATGTATCAATTTGATTTGACTTGATTTGAATGTATCCAGAGTATTTTCAGATTGCGTTATCAACAAATGTGGCACAAAAAAAATGTAAAATGCACATAAAATCAACAGTATAGTGTTTGTTTTCAGTCTTGTGTCAGGTGAACTGTTGTGTCCTCACCTTTGGTGTAATAATGCTCCCATAATCTCAAAACGATTCCCTTTCAATTGCCACCATGGTTATGCATAAGCTTTTCATATTTCTTCCGTAAGGAACATTTAAATTTAGCCCTATCCATATACTGTAGGCCAATTCCCATGAGTATAAAGGGTTAAAGCTGATCATTTTTAAAGTGAAAGCCAGTGTTGGCATTGAATTGAGAGAGCCTCTAAACCACAGAATTCATACATGAAGACATTGGAATTGTCATATTCACAAGCCTGCAGGGTATTTAGTACAGACAGCATTTAAAACCACAGGCTTGTGAATATCCTGTTGATTTGAGGTTGGGATTTTGATAAGGTATTGAATTTATTTGAAATCGGCACCCTTATCTCGTCGCGCCATCCCACGTCAGCTGATGAGACTGATATTGTCATTTTATGTCACACTGGTAGAGCATGTGGCAATACGGGCTCCCCAATCGATGGTATCACGCTGTGATGTGGACTCCCAGATCAATGCTACAATACATCTGATTCAAGTTGAAAGAAGCCTAAAACTGTTGTCTGGAAACTGGGTGATGTCTACACACGTGTTGCCTCCGGACCGTCAATCACCAATAGCTCATGATGTGAAACCCCCATGTGTTTATTATAGTTTTTTACTCAACATGACATTTTGGTTTGGACACTTTGCTTTTGAATGTGTGACAGAATAATAAGCACATAATGTATAAGTATCCACACAAACTATACATTCCATATTTACCTTTACTTGAGAAAACACTAGTGGACCACACCAGGCTAATATGTGGTCATAAATGGCATAGATAGAGCGGATCCAAATGTATCAAAATGCTGCGGAATTTCATGGCTTAGGAGCTAAATGTTTCGAGACAGTCACAAACCCTACTGAAACTAGTCAATAAATATGTCCACACAAGCAATGCAGAATTGTCTGTTTGAGTGTGTTTCGCAACCCGATTTTATGCTGCACAAGCCCTCAGAGAAGTGTTTATGATAATTCATTCCCCATTGTAGCAAAGTATTGAATATCAAGATAACTTCCTAAAAATGTTGAATTTTTCAGTTGTTGTTGTTGTTGTTTGATCTCTGTTGATCAGAATTGTAAGGCAGACCGAGAGACAGACCAGGTATAGTCATGAATTTACCATATCATCCAGGAGTCTGTGACAGACCATAGAAGAATGTTTACAACAGACTGAAGAGAAACTGAACTGCTTGAACTAGTAGGCTGCTGAGAGCTGTGTTCACAGCTTTATCCTGAACTTTGTTACGGAAGTTTCGTTGTTTGAAATGTTCCCAGACACAGCAGGAAATAAAGAAAAATAAGAAATCTTTCCCTTCTCAGTATTTTCCATGTCTCTCCAAATGTACTTGATATCTATTGAAAAAATAATCTGCTTTTGTGTATGTTGTTTTTCTATGATATCATAGGAAACAAACTTCGAGGCAAGGGATATTTATGTTGGCTGGGCATTGAACCTGTGTCTTCTTGCATTTAAAAAGTATATCAACCTCCCCTTGTATCATCATATTATCAATTTAAATAGGAGTTCACTCTTATACTCCATAAGTTAACCTTTCACAGACTCCAGTCAGGTTCCATCCAGTTTTGTCTACTCCTTAATGAGGTTAGTAGGTAGATGGCAGCGAGGCTTTCCAGCAACCAGAGGGCAGCCATGTTGTTGTTTTGTTTCCACTTGCACTTTCAGATAAATCCAAGGTGAGCTCTTTGAAAGACAGTTATTAAGTGCTCAAAGCTGTCAAGTTCCATCCTTGGCAGAGAGGATTTTGTTATGACTGATCCCACTAAGCATCGTAAGAGAGTAGAGGATGTTTTCTGGGACTCCCTTTGGCCTTTCACTGACTCCCCTTCCTCTCAACAGTCATGTTCAAACAGTCCTACAGGCCATAACACCGGCTTGATGCATTATGCATTATTCTCAGCATTATGGCTATAGCTTTGGACAAGGTGCCAGTTATGTGGTGATGCCTGGTGCATGGGGCTGCGTGAGGTGTCTCCCCCCAGATAAAGAGAGACTGCTGTGTCAAGCTGCACTCTGGGCCTCGTTACCATGTGTGCATAATTGAATTGCCGGGGGGGAAATAAATCTGTTTGTTCTTTCCGCTGTTGGTGTGAATGCATGAATACTTCATATCCCATTTGGATGCCCCAGTTAAGTCAATTGCAAAAAACAATTACTACAACTGTTGGCACCTGGAAAAAAATGAGTTGACAGTGGGTAAAGCCTGCTCGATATCTCTGGCTTGTGTTGATGACATACAATAGGAGCATAGCATTTCAGAGAAAGAACTGTAGAATCCTCACCAGTGCCTCTGTATTTCCTGTTATCTTGAATGGTCACTGCTTAAAAAATCATGCACTTTTTATTTACTGCACAAAGTCCAACGAAAGTGATAGTGAGCGTAAAAGAGATTTGCAATGGCACTAGATTATAGAGCTTTGAGGGGACCTCTAAGTTACAGTGTAAAGGTTCACTGTGACCTTTGTGTCAAGCAAGAAGTGACAGAGGTGTCTCAGCGGCGACATAGCTGTCTCGGTACCTCACCAACTGCCATAATCTTTTTGAGACAGTCTATGATATGTGTATCCGCATAAACCATAGGGGAGCTATCGATTTCCCAGATGGTGTAAATTATCCATTTGTTAGAGACTGTGCATATACAGTGGGGCATAAATGTATTTAGTCAGCCACCAATTGTGCAAGTTCTCCCACTTAAAAAGATGAGAGAGGCCTGTAATTTTCATCATAGGCGCCGACAGAGATGGCCGCCTCGCTTCGCGTTCCTAGGAAACTATGCAGTTTTTTGTTTTTTTTACGTGTTATTTCTTACATTAGTACCCCAGGTCATCTTAGGTTTCATTACATACAGTCGAGAAGAACTACTGAATATAAGATCAGCGTCAACTCACCATCAGTACGACCAAGAATATGTTTTTCACGACGCGGATCCTGTGTTCTGCCTTACAAACAGGACAACGGAATGGATCGCATGCAGCGACCCAAAAAAACGACTCAGAAAAAGAGGGAAACGAGGCAGGCGGTCTTCTGGTCAGACTCCGGAGACGGGCACACCGTGCACCACTCCCTAGCATTCTTCTTGCCAATGTCCAGTCTCTTGACAACAAGGTTGATGAAATCCGAGCAAGGGTAGCATTCCAGAGGGACATCAGAGACTGTAATGTTCTGTGCTTCACGGAAACATGGCTCACTGGAGAGACGCTATCCGAAGCGGTGCAGCCAACGGGTTTCTCCACGCATCGCGCCGACAGAAACAGACACCTTTCTGGTAAGAAGAGGGGCGGGGGCGTATGCCTTATGGCTAACGAGACATGGTGTGATGAAAGAAACATACAGGAACTCAAATCCTTCTGTTCACCTGATTTAGAATTCCTCACAATCAAATGTAGACCGCATTATCTACCAAGAGAATTCTCTTCGATTATAATCACAGCCGTATATATCCCCCCCCCCAAGCAGACACATCGATGGCTCTGAACGAACTTTATTTAACTCTTTGCAAACTGGAAACCATTTATCCGGGGGCTGCATTCATTGTAGCTGGGGATTTTAACAAGGCTAATCTGAAAACAAGACTCCCTAAATTTTATCAGCATATCGATTGCGCAACCAGGGGTGGTAAAACCTTGGATCATTGTTACTCTAACTTCCGCGATGCATATAAGGCCCTGCCCCGCCTCCCTTTCGGAAAAGCTGACCACGACTCCATTTTGTTGATCCCTGCCTACAGACAGAAACTAAAACTAGAGGATCCCACGCTGAGGTCTGTCCAACGCTGGTCCGACCAAGCTGACTCCACACTCCAAGACTGCTTCCATCACGTGGACTGGGATATGTTTCGCATTGCGTCAGATAACAACATTGACGAATACGCTGATTCGGTGTGCGAGTTCATTAGAACGTGCGTTGAAGATGTCGTTCCCATAGCAACGATTAAAACATTCCCTAACCAGAAACCGTGGATTGATGGCAGCATTCGCGTGAAACTGAAAGCGCGAACCACTGCTTTTAATCAGGGCAAGGTGTCTGGTAACATGACCGAATACAAACAGTGCAGCTATTCCCTCCGCAAGGCTATCAAACAAGCTAAGCGTCAGTACAGAGACAAAGTAGAATCTCAATTCAACGGCTCAGACACAAAAGGCATGTGGCAGGGTCTACAGTCAATCACGGACTACAGGAAGAAATCCAGCCCAGTCACGGACCAGGATGTCTTGCTCCCAGGCAGACTAAATAACTTTTTTGCCCGCTTTGAGGACAATACAGTAGCACTGACACGGCCTGCAATGAAAACATGCGGTCTCTCCTTCACTGCAGCCGAGGTGAGTAAGACATTTAAACGTGTTAACCCTCGCAAGGCTGCAGGCCCAGACGGCATCCCCAGCCGCGCCCTCAGAGCATGTGCAGACCAGCTGGCCGGTGTGTTTACGGACATATTCAATCAATCCCTATACCAGTCTGCTGTTCCCACATGCTTCAAGAGGGCCACCATTGTTCCTGTTCCCAAGAAAGCTAAGGTAACTGAGCTAAACGACCCGTAGCACTCACTTCCGTCATCATGAAGTGCTTTGAGAGACTAGTCAAGGACCATATCACCTCCACCCTACCTGACACCCTAGACCCACTCCAATTTGCTTACCGCCCAAATAGGTCCACAGACGATGCAATCTCAACCACACTGCACACTGCCCTAACCCATCTGGACAAGAGGAATACCTGTGTGAGAATGCTGTTCATCGACTACAGCTCGGCATTCAACACCATAGTACCCTCCAAGCTCGTCATCAAGCTCGAGACCCTGGGTCTCGACCCCGCCCTGTGCAACTGGGTACTGGACTTCCTGACGGGCCGCCCCCAGGTGGTGAGGGTAGGCAACAACATCTCCTCCCCGCTGATCCTCAACACTGGGGCCCCACAAGGGTGCGTTCTGAGCCCTCTCCTGTACTCCCTGTTCACCCACGACTGCGCGGCCACGCACGCCTCCAACTCAATCATCAAGTTTGCGGACGACACAACAGTGGTAGGCTTGATTACCAACAACGACGAGACGGCCTACAGGGAGGAGGTGAGGGCCCTCGGAGTGTGGTGTCAGGAAAATAACCTCACACTCAACGTCAACAAAACTAAGGAGATGATTGTGGACTTCAGGAAACAGCAGAGGGAACACCCCCCTATCCACATCGATGGAACAGTAGTGGAGAGGGTAGCAAGTTTTAAGTTCCTCAGCATACACATCACAGACAAACTGAATTGGTCCACTCACACAGACATCATCGTGAAGAAGGCGCAGCAGCGCCTCTTCAACCTCAGGAGGCTGAAGAAATTTGGCTTGTCACCAAAAGCACTCACAAACTTCTACAGATGCACAATCGAGAGCATCCTGGCGGGCTGTATCACCGCCTGGTACGGCAACTGCTCCGCCCTCAACCGTAAGGCTCCCCAGAGGGTAGTGAGGTCTGCACAACGCATCACCGGGGACAAACTACCTGCCCTCCAGGACACCTACACCACCTGATGTTACAGGAAGGCCATAAAGATCATCAAGGACATCAACCACCCGAGCCACTGCCTGTTCACCCCGCTATCATCCAGAAGGCGAGGTCAGTACAGGTGCATCAAAGCTGGGACCGAGAGACTGAAAAACAGCTTCTATCTCAAGGCCATCAGACTGTTAAACAGCCACCACTAACATTGAGTGGCTGCTGCCAACACACTGACACTGACTCAACTCCAGCCACTTTAATAATGGGAATTGATGGGAAATTATGTAAATATATCACTAGCCACTTTAAACAATGCTACCTTATATAATGTTACTTACCCTACATTATTCATCTCATATGCATACGGATATACTGTACTCTATATCATCGACTGCATCCTTATGTAATACATGTATCACTAGCCACTTTAACTATGCCACTTTGTTTACATACTCATCTCATATGTATATACTGTACTCGATACCATCTACTGTATCTTGCCTATGCTGCTCTGTACCATCACTCATTCATATATCCTTATGTACACATATATCCTTATCCCCTTACACTGTGTATAAGACAGTAGTTTAGGAATTGTTAGTTAGATTACTTGTTGGTTATTACTGCATTGTCGGAACTAGAAGCACAAGCATTTCGCTACACTCCCATTAACATCTGCTAACCATGTGTATGTGACAAATACAATTTGATTTGATTTGATTTGATTTAGGTACACTTCAACTATGACAGACAAAACGAGTGAAAAAAAAAAAAATCACATTGTAGGATTTTTTATTAATTTATTTGCACATTAAGGAGGAAAATAAGTATTTGGTCACCTACAAACAAGCAAGATTTCTGGCTCTCACAGACCTGTAACTTTTTTTTTAAAGAGGCTCCTCTGTCCTCCACTCGTTACCTGTATTAACCTCTTACCTCTACCTGGGACGCTTGCGTCCCAACTAGAGCTCTGGAAATGCAAATGCGCTACGCTAAATGCTAATAGTATTAGTTAAAACTCAAAAGTTCATTAAAATACACATGCAGGGTATCAAATTAAAGCTACACTCGTTGTGAATCCAGGCAACAAGTCAGATTTTTAAAATGCTTTTCGGCGACAGCATGAGAAGCTATTATCTGATAGCATGCACCAATACACTACAACAGAAAAGCACAGCAGGGGAAGTAAACAAAATAATTAGCATTTCGGCGTTACACAAACCGCACAATAAAATAGAAAACAGTCATTACCTTTCACCATCTTCTTTGTTGGCACTCCTAGATGTCCCATAAACACTATTGGGTCTTTATTTCGATTAAATCGGGCCATATAAAGCCAAGATATCGTTATATGTAGACTGTGTGATAAACGAAAAAAACAGCGATTTCACAACGTAACGTCATTTTTTAAAATTCAAAAAGTAGACGATAAACTTTCACAAAATACTTCGAAATACGTTTGTAATGCTACTTTAGGTATTAGTAAACGTTAATAAGCAATAAAATCATCCGTAGGCGATGTACATATCATTAGCTGTCGTCTTGGAAAAAATTTCAGGAGAGAGCTCTTCCGGAATGATCTGGGCGGAGACCGGAGGTACGTCGTGCCCCTCTTTCGGTTCAACCAAGAATCAAAGAGGATTAAATTCACAAGATACTCGACTACATGGGGATGCTGTGGGAGTTGAATGCTCGGTCTTATCTAATTCGGCTCACTGTTAACAATTGCTGGAAGTGGCGCAAGGATATTTATTTCCATTTTCTGTGATCAGGTTTTCCTGCGCTTTCCGATGTAACGCACGTTATGTAATAGCCACAGTCGTGATTTAACCAGTTTTAAAAACGTCCGAGGGTTTCCTATACACACATTCTAACCATATGAACGTACTATATTCCTGGGCGCTGGGCGCTGGGCGCTGAAATGTTGCGCGATTTTTAACAAAATGTTCAAAAAAGTAGAGGGTAGGAGCAACTAGTTAATGGCACCTGCTTGAACTTGTTATTAGTATAAAAGACAACCGTCCACAACCTCAAACAGTCACACTCCAAACTCCACTATGGCCAAGACCAAAGAGCTATCAAAGGACACCAGAAACACAATTGTAGACCTGCACCAGGCTGGGAAGACTGAATCTGCAATAGGTAAGCAGCTTGGTTTGAAGAAATCAACTGTGGGAGCAATTATTAGGAAATGGAAGACATACAAGACCACTGATAATCTCCCTCGATCTGGGGCTCCACGCAAGATCTCATCCCGTGGGGTCAAATGATCACAAGAACGGTGAGCAAAAACCCCAGAACCACACGGGGGGACCTAGTTAATGACCTGCAGAGAGCTGGGACCAAAGTAACAAAGCCTACCATCAGTAACACACTACTCAAATACTGCAGTGCCAGATGTGTCCCCCTGCTTAAGCCACTACATGTCCAGGCCTGTCTGAAGTTCCCTAGAGAGCACTTGGATGACCCAGAAGAAGATTGGGAGAATGTCACATGGTCAGATGAAACCAAAATAGAACTTGTTGGTAAAAACTCAACTCGTCGTGTTTGGAGGACAAAGAATGCTGAGTTGCAATCCAAAGAACACCATACCTATTGTGAAGCATGGGGGTGGAAACATCATGCTTTGGGGCTGTTTTTCTGCAAAGGGACCAGGACGACTGATCCGTGTAAAGGAAAGAATGAATGGGGCCATGTATCGTGAGATTTTGAGTGAAAACCTCCTTCTATCAGCAAGGGCATTGAAGGGCATTGAAGATGAAACGTGGCTGAGTCTTTCAGCATGACAATGATCCCAAACACACTGTCGATCTTACGAAGGAGTGGCTTCGTAAGAAGCATTTCAAGATCCTGGAGTAGCCTAGCCAGTCTCCAGATCTCAACCCCATAGAAAATCTTGAGAGGGAGTTGAAAGTCCGTGTTGCCCAGCAACAGCCCCAAAACATCACTGCTCTAGAGGAGATCTGCATGGAGGAATGGGCCAAAATACCAGCAACAGTGTGTGAAAACCTTGTGAAGACTTACAGAAAACGTTTGACCTCTGTCATTGCCAACAAAGGGTATATAACAAAGTATTGAGATAAACTTTGGTTATCCTGTTGATCCTACCCCCTACTTTTTCGAACATTCTGTTAAAAATCGCGCAACATTTCAGCGCCCTGCTACTCATGAGGTTGCAATACCTACAGCTTCCACACGATGTCAACAGTCTTGTCATTTGCCTAGGATTTGTTTCTTGGTCAAACGGACAAGAGACAGCCCATATCTTCCGGTCTCCGACCAGATATTTTGGTTGGGACATTATTTCAAGACGTACAGCTATAGAATATACATCGCCTCGTGATCAATTTGATCGATTATTAACGTTTACTAATACCTAAAGTTGCATTACAAAAGTATTTCGAAGTGTTTTGTGAAAGTTTATCGTCGACTTTTTTAATTTTAAAAATGACGTTGCGTTATAAAACGTTGTTTTTTTCCTTGATCACACAGTCTTCATAGATCGATATCTAGGCTATATATGGACCGATTTAATCAAAAAAAAATACCCAATAGTGATGTTTATGGGACATCTAGGAGTGCCAACAAAGAAGATTGTAAAAGGTAATGAATGTTTTATATTTTATTTGTGCGTTTTGTGTAGCGCCGACTATGCTAATTATTTTGTTTACGTCCCCTGCGGGTCTTTTGGTGTGTTGCATGCTATCAGATAATAGCTTCTCATGCTTTCGCCGAAAAGCATTTTAAAAATCTGACTTGTTGGCTGGATTCACAACGAGTGTAGCTTTAATTCAGTACCCTGCATGTGTGATTTAATGAGCGTTTGAGTTTTAACGAGTGCTATTAGCATTTAGGGTAGCGCATTTGCATTTCCAGATGTCTAGATGGGACGCCTGCGTGTCGGGGGGACGCAAGAGGTGATTGACCAAATACTTATTTTCCACCATAATTTGCAAATAAATTCATAAAAAATCCTACAATGTTGTTTTTCTGGAAAAAAATATATAATTTTGTCTGTCATAGTTGAAGTGTACCTATAATGAAAATTACAGGCCTCTCATCTTTTTAAGTGGGAGAACTTGCACATTTGGTGGCTGACTAAATACTTTTTTGCCCCACTGTAATACTGTCGGTACATAAGTCATCTATGGTCTACATGAAATGGCACAAAATGCTACAGTGTTAAAAGAAACATTTTACTTAAGATAAGCTGAAGTATAATCACGACTGGAACAACTTCGATTTCCTTTTTACCCAAAAGCGATCCTCCATGTATCTCATACCTGTTTAATTCCAGAGGAAAATAGCAGGTGCGTGTAAGATATGGTTGGATTTCACCTGACAGTAATCCCTGCAATCCCTGCATAGACCCATTTGAACCTGGGACTGTAATATATTCAGGCCTCCCAGGTCTCAGCCTCTCAGTTGTGTGCACCTGACAGTACCCTCTCCTCTTGGGCAGGGGCTCCTGAGGGTCAGTAGCATATTCACACTTTGCATTTTGCGATTAACAGCATGTTACCATGGCAGCTCTCAAGGGCAGGCTCATCCCTAGAAATAGCATGTCTCATTATCTCCAGCTTCATATATCATGTGTGTTTCTGTAGTACACGAAATGCTCCCAGATGTCATTAGAGATATTTCAAAATGCTTGGCTGTGTCTTACTAGAGACACATAAACATATATTACAATGGAATGTACAGTAGTTGCAGTTCTCTGTGTGTTTAGCTAGTGATGAACAAAGTCACTAGAGTCATAGAGAACATTGGTATTCATTGCCTGTTACTCACTACCTAAAAAGAGAAAACTACTTGAGCACGTCTGGTGTCCATTGAAGGATTATCAATTAACATTCATATATCCGAGTACTGTGTTTTGTGTCTTTAGGATTGGGAGATTATATTATAATCAATCCAGGCTTTGGAACATAGATCATGCAGTCTGTACTATAAAACTTCCAGTCATCTATCAAATAATGTAATGCATCAGGGGGGATGAGGTTCAATTAGAATGTCCTCTCCTGAATGACAGGGAGTGTAATCACTTCTTCACTGATGGTAATGACAGTGTCAAATACTAAAACAGTGATATCTGGTGGACAACATACAGCTTTGATAGAGCCAATGTTGTTGTATGTTAGAGATTTTTTCAATACGTGCCCAAGTTAGGTGAAATGGACATTGTCATGTTTTTGTTTCAGGCTGTGCATAGTTTTAACATGTACTCTAATTGTAATGTAGCGCAACATAATAGAAATACACGTACATTATGGACTCACAATATATATATATATATATATATAACATTCTGTCCAATGTTACCCAGTAAGTAATATGGCACAAGGTGTTTCTCAAAATAACAGTTATTTTGTTCCTTTCTCACTGTCCCACAGTTTTCTATGAGATCAGCTTGACATTGTCTCAGTCCAACTG
This sequence comes from Oncorhynchus nerka, assembly GCF_034236695.1. Lineage (NCBI taxonomy): Eukaryota > Metazoa > Chordata > Actinopteri > Salmoniformes > Salmonidae > Oncorhynchus > Oncorhynchus nerka. The sequence continues at coordinate 48,517,637 of NC_088398.1, read as the reverse complement.
TGAGACGACTTGCCAGACAAGAAAATCGAAAATATTGTAAAACCTCATGGAAGGTAACAATGACATGGATATCTGTCAAGTATCCAGTGCTCTCTTGGCAAAATGCAGGATGTAATTCTTACTGTTCATATGCAGATTGCTTCTCGCTTAATAAATATATTTGAGCAAATCATGTCTGAGATAGCATTGGCACTTCAGAGTCAAAAGACTGCCCGTAGTAGTTTCAGCTGGATAGCTTCAATCACAGTAAATGGATGTTCTAAATGCCAAAGAAACCATTGGTTCTGAGAAGGGAGCAGAGAGCTAACTAATTTAGCACAAATAATATATTGTAGACTGCCAAGACATTTCCATGCATTTTCAAGCCAAATCAAGATTAAATGTAGATTTCACAATGCCTCCACTTTGTGAAACAGCCCCCATATCCAATATCCACCAAACTGTTTCCTGGGCAATCCTGATGCATCTCAGTTTCCCTCAATGTCACTGTTTAGTTGAATGAGCTGCCTGGATTTGTTGATTCCAAACTCTCATGTTTATTTCTATTTGAATCCCTCACACGCCATAATATAGACGTGGTCTTTTACCAAATAGGGCTATCTTCTGTATACCACCCCTACCTTGTCACAACACAACTGATTGGCTCAAACGCATTCAGAAGTAAATAAATTCCACTATTTAACTTCCAACAAGGCACACCAGTTAAATTAAATGCATTCCAGGAGACTACCTCATGAAGCTGGTTGAGAGAATGCCAAGAGTGTGCAAAGCTGTCATCAAGGCAGAGGAGGAGAGAGGCCAGGAAACTGACAGTGAAGTAGTCTGTGATAAATAGCACAATATGTTTCATCTGAGTTTTTATTATAATCAAAATAAACCATACATTATGCTTTTTTTACTCAAAAACAAGTTGTATGAGCTTAGGTCACTGAGGCCTACAGGCCATAAATAGCAAATAGAAGTTCAAAACTTGTAATGTTCACAAAAACGTAAGTTGATAAAAAGAGCGAACACAACATTAGGTGATAATATATGTATTATTATGGATTTATAATCAGCTATAATGGGGTGGTCATTTTGGACCAGGAACACAGAATTAATTAACATGAAACGAACACAACAGGAGGGTTAAGTGGCTTTTTTGAAATATATCATGAAATACTGCACAAGTTGGGCAAAGGCTCTCCACTTTCTGGAGGATTGAGTTTTGAAATCAGTAGAATGCCTGGTGGAAGCAGAGTATGATAGCTAATGAGATGGAGAAAAAATGCAGTGATTTGATTGAAAATGTGGAGGGAGTCGAGAAGAGAACACAGAATCCTGTTGTAATCCGGAGACAGGTGTTTTATACATCTTCAAACTAAGGGCATCAGTAGCATCCAAGACAGAGAGGGACAAGCGCTCATCCATGTGTATTTTATTTTTTATTTAACCATTTTTTAACTAGGCAAGTCAGTTAAGAACACATTTTATTTACAATGACGGCATACCAAAATGCAAAAGGCCTCTTGAGGGGATGGGGGCCTGGGATTAAAATAAATAAATACAATATAAATAGGACAAAACACACATCACAACAAGAGAGTCAACAGAACACTACATAAAGAGAGACCTAAAGACAACAACATAGCAAGGCAGCAACACATGACAACACAGCATGGTAGCAACACAAAATAACAACAACATGGTAGAAACACAACATGGTACAAACATTATTGGGCACAGTCAACAGCACAAAGGTCAAGAAGGTAGAGACAACAATACATCGCACAAAGCAGCCACAACTGTCAGTAAGAGTGTCCATGATTGAGTCTTTGAATGAAGAGATTATGATATAACTGTCCAGTTTGAGTGTTTGTTGCAGCTCGTTCCAGTCGCTAGCTGCAGTGAACTGAAAAGAGGATCGACCCAGGGATGTGTGTGCTTTGGGGACCTTTAACAGAATGTGACTGGAAGAACAGATGTTGTATGTGGAGGATAAGGGCTGCAGTAGATATCTCAGATAGGGGGGAGTGAGGCCTAAGAAGGTTTTATAAATAAGCATCAACCAGTGGGTCTTGAGAAGAGTATATAGAGATGACCAGTTTACAGAGGAGTATAGAGTGCAGTGAGGAGTATACAGTAAGAAGTATACAGTAAGAGAGTCTAGCTAGCTACATTTTCAGATATTATACATTTTTAATTTGGTCAGAAAGTTGTTTTCATTGCAAGTTAAAGTGTACTGTTAGCTAGCTAGCTAACGTTAGCTGACTGGCTCGCTAGCTAACGTTACATGTGTGATCTGAGTAGCAATATTATTTATATGTCAGAGCTATTTGCATTGCTATCTAGCTACCTGAGGATTCATGCAGGGTAGTAACGTTATGAGTTGGGATTATGGTTCATTGTTTAGCTACCTAGCTACATGTCTAAACAAGAGACTCCACTCTACAGTAACCATTTCACTGTACCATTTACACCTTCTGTATCCTGTGCAACATTTTAAAAAAGAAATGTGACAAGTGTGTGCTTACCAGAGATGGTAATGTGAAGAACAACATGTCCTCCATCAAATTAGGATGTAACATTGGGCCAACGAGATGTTCAAAAATTCTCTGGTAGAATGCCCTGCTTTTATTTTGTCATACTCACAACCATAAGCTATTTTGTAGAATTAGCTTGCTATTAAGTTGTAAACAATTATCTTGTTGTGCGTACATTTTTCTGTAATAATGAATACAAATTAGCTAAAGTTAAGACGTTGTGAGCTATAATGATATGGTCATTATTTGAACTGTCTAGCCAGCTAATTTAATGTGAGCTAGCTTGCTAACAAGCTAACAGCAAAACTGGTTTAAAAAAACAAATAAAGAAACACATCACGACACAACGTGTCATGTATTGTCATGTTATGTCTTGTTCCTGTTCTTTCTCATCACTCCGTTTCCCCCTGCTGGTCGTATTAGGTTACCTTCTCTTCCTTTCCTTCCCCCAGCTGTTCCTGATCTTCTCTAACTACCTCGTTCACCCTTTTCCCACCTGTTCCCTTTTTTCCCTCTGATTAGTTCTCTATTTCTCTCTCTGTTCCTGCTTCTGTCTTTGTCAGATTCTCGTTTGAGTTTCTCATGCCAGAACCAAACTATCGTCTCGTTTGCTTCACCCTTGTCTCGTCCTGTCGGAATCTGCCTGTTCTTCTGATGCTACGTGTGATCAGGTACCTCTGTCCTCTACAACCCGCGCCTACCCAGAGAGACCAGCAGTCTGTCGCCGCTAACCCTGCTATTCTCCTCTGCTGCTAAGAAGGGGACTCTTCTGTAATATCAGAAGGACTTTATGATTTATTTGTCGCCCTCTCTGCGGGTTGTCTATTTTGCCATTCAATACATCTGAAGAGGATCTATGTCTTCCCTGTGTTTTGACAGTAAAGGACTCTGTTTCTGTTAAACCGCTTTTGGGTCCTCACTCACCTGCATAACACAACGCCTCTCCCCCATGTGACCTACTTGTTGTGTGTATGTATTGACATGTATGTTTAACTGATAGATGCACACATGTTAATGTTGTTAAATGCATTTAAATTGTAAAGTATTTTGTCTGTAATGTCTTTTTCGTGAAACGTCAGATCCCAGTAAGACTAGTTGTCGCCATTGGCGTTGTCACGCCCTGACCTGAGTATTCTTTGTTTTCTTTATATATTTTGGTTAGGTCAGGGTGTGACGAGGGTGGTATGTGTGTTTTTGTCTCATCTAGGGTTTTGTATGTCTAGGTGTGTGTCTTGTCTATGCATATTGAAGGTCTATGGTGGCCTGGATTGGTTCCCAATCAGAGGCAGCTGTTTATCATTGTCTCTGATTGGGGAACCTATTTAGGTTGCCATTTTCCAGTTTGGTTTCGTGGGTTATTGTCTATGTGATGTTACATGTTAGCAATCTGTTTCTATAGCGGTCACAGTTAGTTAGTTAGTTAGTTAGTTAGTTTTAATGTATTTCGTGTTTTTTCTGTATTTCATTAAATCATGCATTCATACCACGCTGCGATTTGGTCTCCTCACTACGACGACCGTGACAGGCGTCGGCTAATGGGGATCGTAATAAATCAAAAAAGCTAGAAACAAAACAACAACATTGTTTCGAAAGTTGCTTTTAGTTGCCTGGTTTGCTAGATTGACATATACTAAATTAATTTTTAAAAGTATGGGTTGATTGGTATTAAAATACACCAGTTAGGTTATTTTGGACCACCAGGCAGCTGATGTCATGCAGCCTGTCATTTTTGTGTTTATACTTTTTCATAAAGACAACGACAAGCTATAGAATGTTCATGATGTCACTGCGCCAACTGTATACAGACACGACGATAGACGTAGTATAAACCAGCCTTTAGTCTTGAAATATTTGGTTGTACACTTCCGTACTCACTGTTCCGTATCACATGGCCTCACATGTGAATCCTTTAAAAGATGCTTGGGGCTAAGGCTTGAGGGTGTGAACGATGCTGAATGCATGTAGACAAAGAAGAGCTCTCCAGTATGTGTACTGAAAACATTGTTCCTCAACTGTAGTGTATGATATACAATTGTCTAGCTCTGTACTTTTATCCAATGTAAAAAAACACATTTTCAAATGTTGATATATAATCTGTCACATTTGTGCGTCCTTTCTCATTCATTATTCACGATTCATTCAGGACTATCCGTAATCATGGTAGCCTCCACAGTATTAATGTAGAAACTTTAAGAAACATATTCTATTCACTCCATTCCAGACATTATTATGAGCCGCTCTCCTCTCAGTAGCCTCCTGTGCGTTCAATGCCATAGTGCCCTCCAAGCTTATTACTAAGCTAAGGACCCTGGAACTGAACACCTCCCACTGCAACTGGATCCTGGACTGGTGGTAAGGGAAGGCAACAAAACATCTGGCATTTTGACCCTCAACACGGGGGCCCCTCAGGGTGCATGCTTAGTCCCCTCCTGTACTCCCTGTTCACCCACAACTTTGTGACTGAGTACACCAACGTTAAATTTGCAGACAACACGGCGGTGATAGGAGCTGATCGTGTACTACAGGAAGCGTAGTGCCGAGCCCATCCCCATTCACATCGATGGGCCTGTAGCAGAGCGCGTCGAGAGCTTCAAGTTCCACGGTGTCTACATCACCTATCATCAACACAGTCGTAAAGAGGGCACAATGCCTCTTCCCCCTCAGAAGGCTGAAAAGATTTGGCATTGGGCCCTCAGATCCTCAAAAAGTTCTACAGTTGCACCATTTGAGAGCATCTTGTCTGGCAGCATCATCGCTTTGTTATGGCAACTGCCTGGCATCCGACCATAGTGCTACAGAGGGTAGTGCGTATGGCCCAGTACATCACTGGGGCCGAGATCCCTGCCATTCAGGACCTCTATACCAGGCGGTGTCAGAGGAAGGCCCTAAAAATGGTCAAATACTCCTGCCACTCAAGTCATAGACTGCTCTCTTTGCTTCCATATGGCAACCGGTACCGGAGAACCAACTCTGGGACCAAAGGTTCTTTAACAGGTTTTACCCCCAAGCCATAAGACAACAGTTCAACAAATGTCTACCCTGACTATTTGCATTGAAATCATTTTTATTTGCACTGACTCTCTTGCACCGGCTCTATGCAGATGCACTGGATTCTACCCACACACTCACACGTACTACAATGACACTCCAACACACACATGGATTATATAGGCCTACATACGCTCAAACACACAAAATATACACACGCATATTGACACCACACACATGCACACACACTCACACATGGACACACTTTCACACTCTTCACATACAGTGCTTTCGGAATGTATTCAGACCCCTTGAATTTTTCAACATTTTGTTATATTGCATCCTTGTTCTAAAATGTATGAAATAAATAAAAAATCCTCCGCAATCTGCACACAATACCTCATAATGACAAAGTGAAAACAGGTTAATTGAAATATTTGCAAATGTATTAAAAAAGTCAAACTGAAATACCTTATTTACATAAGTATTCCGACCCTTTGCTATGAGACTCAAAATGGAGCTCAGGTGCATCCTGTTTCCATTGATTATCCTTGAGATGTTTCGACAACTTGATTGGAGTCCACCTGTGGTATATTCAATGGATTGGACATGATTTGGAAAAGCTCACACCTTTCTATATAAGGTCCCACAGTTGACAAAGCATTTCAAAGCAAAAACCAAGACATGAAGTCAAAGGAATTGTCTTTAGAGCTCCAAGACAGGATTATGTCGAGTCACAGATCTGGGGAAGGGTACCACCAAAACATTTCTACAGCATTGAAGGTCGCCACAAACACAGTGGCCTCCATCATTCTTAAATGGAAGAAGTTTGGAACCACCAAGACTTTTCCTAGAGCTGGCCACCCGGCCAAACTGAGCAATCGGGGGAGAAAGATTTTGGTCAGGGAGGTGACCAAGAACGCAATGGTCACTCTGACAGAGCTCTAGAGTTCCCCTTTGGAGATGGGCGAACATTCCAGAAGGACAACCATCTCTGCAGCACTCCACCAATCAGGCCTTTATGGTAGAGTGGCCAGACTGAAGACCCTCCTCAGTAAAACACACATGACAGCCTGCTTGGAGTTTGCCAAAAGGCACCTAAGACTCTCAGACCATGAGAAACAATATTCTCTGGCCTGATGAAACTGATATTGAACTCTTTGGCATGAATGCCAAGCCTCACATCTGGAGGAAACCTGGCACCATCCCTACGCGAAGCATGGTGGTGTCAGCATCATGCTGTTGGGATGTTTTTCAGCGGCAAGGAATGAGAGACTAGTCAGGATCGAGGCAAAGGTGAACGGAGCAAGGTAAAGAGAGATCCTTGATGAAAACCTGCTACTGAGTGATAAGGACCTCAAACTGGGGCGAAGGTTCACCTTCTAACTGGACAATGACCCTAAGCACACAGCCACTACAACGCAGGAGTGGCTTTGTGACAAGTCTCTGAATGTCCTTCAGTGGATAAGCCCGAGCCCGGACTTTAACCTCTTCTAACATCTCTGAAGAGACCTGAAAATAGCTGTGCAGCAACACTACCCTTCCAACCTGACAGAGTTTGAGAGGATCTGAAGATAAGAATGGGATAAACTCCCCAAATACAGTTGTCCCAAGCTTGTAGCATCATACCCAAGAAGACTCAAGGCTTTAATCTCTGCCAATGGTGCTTCAAAAAAGTACTTAGTAAAGGGTCTGAATAGTTATGTAAATTTGATATTTCCGTTTTTTTTAATAAATTAGCAACAAATTCTAAAAACCTGTTTATGCTTTGTCATTATAAGGTATTGTGTGTAGATTGATGAGGGGGAAAAACGATTTAATCAATTTTAGAGTAAGGCGGTAACCTAACAAAATGAGGAAAAAGTAAAGGTGTCTAAATACTTTCCAAAGCACTGTACGCTGCTGCTATTGTGTTTATTTATTTATTTATCTATCCTGATTGCCAAGTCACTTTTATCCCTACCTACATGTACATGTTACCTCAACTATCTCATACCCCTGCACATTGACCCGTTAACGATACTCCTTGTATATAGTCTCGTTATTGCTAGTTTCTTGTGTTACTATTTCCTTTTTATTTCTTATATTGTAACTCTGCACTGTTGGGAAAAGGCTCATAAGTCAACACCTGTATTCTGTGCATGTGACAAAGAACATTTGATTTTCTAAGTTATGAAGTTGACTAAAGTAGAGCTCATCTTCTGTTTATAGGTATTTTCACATGGTAATGAGTAATAAGCGATTATCTAGAAAGTGCTCATAGATAACTGTAAAGTTACACTTCACTTCAAATAGCCAAGTCAACTAGTGATAGCCTAGATATGTACTCTGTGGTGTATTAGTGCTTATACAACAATTAGATGTAAACCTTATATCTGGGGCTATTATATAAACAGCGTTATGGTAATGTGGCCACACCGTCTCCCATGAGCTTCCCAAGTTGTGACAAACGGACCAGTTCGTAGCTGGATTCTTCACTGATCTTTTACACTTTCTCCGGAACATGAAATTTGTTCGTACCTCACGTTCTGTGAGGTGGAAGGATTTCCTTTGTCTCCATGAAAAACTACTCTCTATAACTGTGTGTCCATGAGGTCTTCTCAGGAATTTACGACCTCTGACCACAGCAGCCTAGTTGAAGGAGGCAAGGGGGGAGGCATGGAGAGGGGGATGGGGTTGCTATACTCAGAGAGGCCAACGTCATGACATTACTGAATTGGATGCAGCTGAGAAGAAACTAAACACTAAATTGGGGACTTTTGTGGAAACATGCCCATTTGTAACAAGCATTTGTTGTTACACCTCTGTAATTACAGACTGCAATTACCACCAGTTAAATGTTATTATTACAATGTAACTATGAATTATTACAATTAACTACAATACTTGTCTGAAGGGTGATCTCTTCAGATATAATAAGAAAACACCAAAACTCTGAGAAAAAAACAAACGTGAAGCAGCCCTGGACTTGTGAAGAGGGGGTAAAGGTTTGAGTTTGACAATGATGCCACCCACACCAGTTTAGCTAGGTACTGGACAAATCCACACTAACGGAATTATGGTAAAATCTCCCTCAGGTTGTTATGCAACCACATTTTTCCAAAACTCTGTTAAACATCTGCTCTCAATTAAGATTCAAAAGATGCCTGCAGAAAGAATGGGGTGCCAGCTATGACATGGCACCTTGAGTTTGAAAATCCACTTCACTACAGTAAGTGAAGTGGATTTACACCTGATAACGGAATTACAGTAATGGAATTACATCACGGGTACCTGATCTGTACTACACAGAAATGCATATGTATATGAATGTCATTCTCCTAATGTTCCACAAGTTTACAGCACAGCAGAGCAGATCAGAATAGAGTAAGTTAGAGAACAGTACAGTAGAGTTCAGTACAGTACAGTACAGTACAGTAAAGTAGAGTATAGTTCTGTACAATAGAGTACAGTACAATATACTGTACTCTAGTTTACTGTACTGTACAACATTCTACTTTTTTTACAGTACTTTATTGTACAGTACTATGGTATGGTACTGGACTGTATTATACTGTATTTTATTTTATTTGTACTCTACTGTACTCAGTACTGCACTGTACTGTACTGTACTGTACTCTACTGTACTCTACTGTGCTCTACTCACTGCATTGTATTGTACTTTACTGTGAAACATGGACGTTAACATCAAAGCAAGGGTGGACTGACCAACTACTTTTCAACATCCATGGACAGCCGGTGTCAGTCGGTGCTCAGTGGGTTAGGATGCTGGTTATCGGGGGCTCATGGGTAGATGTCAATAAGAGCTGGGAGAAGTGGCAACTGTGGAGTGAGAGAGAAAGGCAGGGAGAGACATTGGGTTAGAGGGAGGGGGTGTCCAGACTCAGACTGTTTCATACTCTTGGTTTGACCACCATACGACAGAAAGAGAAATAAAACAGTTGTGAGCTGAACATAATAATATGCCAGTGGAAGGGAGGACAATAACAGGTGGTTTGTCAGTATTATGATTTCCCATTGTAATCAATTCAGTTGCAGTAATTCCATTTTTGGGGTATTCTGTTACCAATTTGGTCAAATGAGACTAAAATGTATATTTTTGTTCATCAAGGAAAATGCTATGTCTGGCGCAAACCCAACACGTCTCATCACTCTGAGAACACCATCCCGATGTTTTTCATCGGCAGGGACTTGGAAACTGGTCAGAATTTAAGGAATGATGGATGGCGCTAAATACAGGGAAAATCTTGAGAGAAACCTGTTTCAGTCTTGAGACTGGGATTCACCTTCCAGCAGGACAATGACCCTAAGCAGACTGCTAAAGCAACACTCGAGTGGTTTAAGGGGAAACATTTAAATGTCTTGGAATGGCCTAGTCAAAGCTCAGACCTCAATCCAATTGAGAATCGGTGGTATGACTTTCTGTACACAGTTTTGCATTGATGAATGGGAAAAAATCCTAGTGGCTAGATGTGCCAAGCTTATAGAGACATACCCCAAGAGATTTGCAGCTATAATTGCTGCAAAAGGTGGCTCTACAAAGTATTGACTTTGGGGAGGGGGTGATTGGGGGGGGGGGGGGGGTGAATAAGTTATGCACGCTGAAGTTTTCTGTTTTTTTTTTTGGTCTTATTTCTTGTTTGTTTCACAATAAAACATATTTTGCATCTTCAAAGTGGTAGATATGTTGTGTAAATCAAATGATACAAACCCCCCAAAATCTATTTTATTTCCAGGTTGTAAGGAAACAACAAAATTGGAAAAATACAAAGGGGTGAATACTTTCGCAAGCCACTGTAAATCATCAGGTGTTGCCATCACTCATGGCATATGAAGCTTTTGATAAGAACATATTTGTAAGGTCCATTAGGTTTTGAGAGATGGGAGTCTGAGAACTGACTTTCCAACAAAATGATTCCTCTTTTTTTTTGAAGTGTCACAGTTGGAGTTGTTTTAAATGCCAAATTTCTGTTAAATGTTGGACTGTGATAAGCTGTCAGTGAGTGAGGTGGGTGAAGACACATGCCCTCTGTTCTTTTGCTTCTGTTAAGGCAGACCACTGTGGAGCACAGGTGATCTACAGCAGCCCATTAGCCTAGCTGTCAGGCTGAATTAAAGCTGTGAGTGGGGCAGGTTCAGACACCTGCAGAAATCCATGCATCCCCCTGAATAGAACGCCACTGGCTTCAATACATTCATTAACCTTTGAAAATAGGTGTTCAGTTCCACAAGGTATTGTGGTAAGTTAAAGTCCTGGAAATGTTAGCAAGAATAGGAGTTTTGGGGGCTTTTTAAAGCCTACAAAGTATACAGTGCAAACATTTGTAATGAAATATCGTTTGTATACATTTGTTTGAGCATATACTTTGAACATGGAAAAACACACCCCTACTCTCCAATACTTTGCTTTGGTGAATGACCTGAGGTGATCTCAATATACTGATATTGAGTGAAATGAACGAGAAAGTTCAGCCAATTGCATAGGAGGGAGATATTGTTCCTCTGCAAGAGAAATGAGAGTGGCAATAAGGCAATTGTATAGGAAAAATGTATAGGAAAGGAGGAACACATTTGTCTATATTCTAGAGAAATAAAGCACTAATGTCGTGTTTGGGTCTTTCCATTTGGAAAACATAGTTCACATTTGAGGCCTATTTTGTGTTATGTGCCACAGTGCTTAGAATGGTAAGAGGTTGACATATTACATTTTAAAGGTAGTATTTGTGACTTTTCTTGTTTTCCATTTCCACATTTATATTGTATGTGTTTTTGATGAAATCCAAGGTCTTCAAAATCATTGATGCCGAATCCACTCTTTTTTCAAACAGATTCAAATTTAAAAATGGCTCTGCTCTAAATGATTCATTTCTTTTTTTCTTGGGAAATGTATTATTCAACTGGTGGAAAGTCAAAGCATTAAGATTTTCTATAAGACAACTGTGATGTTTTCTCTCTAAAATGCATCAAAACAAATGTCAAAGCATTAAAAAGACTAGAACACTCTCCTGCCGAGTGCTTTGAGTAGGAATAAAACCTCTCTGTAGGTGCTTTAATGGATATGCCCTGGTTTGAAATGGGGACTCTCTCCATCTATAATGCTGAAGGCCTGTGGAAATCTGCCCACTGTAATATAAGCAACAACAACAACACCCACTACTGACTCACAATTTATAAGTAACACACAGGGTTTGAATTATTATACTGTGGCTTTTGTGTGGATTACTAACACAAATTACTAACACAAATACATTCCCTATTTGAAATTAGTGGCTTCCATTGACTATCATACAGTGCCTTGCAAAAGTATTCACCCCTCTTGGCGTTTTTCCTATTTAATTGCATTACAACCTGTAATTTAAATTCATTTTTAGTTTTATTTAATGTAATAGTCATACACAAAATAGTTTAAATTGGTGAAGTAAAATTAAGAAATTTACTTATTTAAAAAATATATAAAAAATAAAACATGGAAAAGTGGTGTGTGCATATGTATTCACCCCTTTGCTATTAAGCCCCTAAATAAGGTCTGGTGTAACCAATGTAAGTGTGTGTGCTGGTGGCAGGGAAGTCAGGTTCAGGAGATCGAACTTGGCATAAACAGAGCAGTTTAATAAGTGCTCAAAAACTCAGAAAACCAAAGTATACAGACAAAAAAAAGACAATTTTAAGCCATACACTCCATAGAGCTGGGCTTTATGGAATAGTGGCCAGACAAAAATAAACAAACACGTTTGGTGCTCGCCAAAAGGCATGTGGGAGACTCCTCAAAAAGTATGGAAGAAGGTACTCTGGTCAGATGAGACTAAATGTAGCTTTTTAGCCATCAAGGAAAATTCTACGTCTGGCACAAACCCAACACCGCTCATCACCCTGAGAACATCATCCCCACAGTGAAGCATGATGGTGGTAGCATCATGCTGTGTGGATGTTTTTCATCAGCAGGGACTGGGAAACTGGTCAGAATTGAATGAATGATGGATGGCGCTAAATACAGGGAAATTCTTGAGGGAAACCTGTTTCAGTCTTTCAGAGATTTGAGACTGGGACGGAGGTTCACCTTCCAGCAGGACAATGACCCTAAGCAGACTGCTAAAGCAACACTCGAGTGGTTTAAGTGGAAACATTTAAATGTCTTGGAATGGCCTAGTCAAAGCCTCAATCCAATTGAGAATCTGTGCTTATAGAGAGCTATAATTGCTGCAAAAGGTGGCTCTACAAGGTATTGACTTTTGGGAGGTCAATAATTATTCACGCTGAAGTTTTCAGTTTTTTTTGTCTTAATTCTTGTTTGTTTCACGATAAAACATATGTTGCATCTTCAAAGTGGTAGGCATGTTTTGTAAATCAAATGATACAACATGAAAAATACCAAGGGGGTAAATACTTTTGTAAGCCACTGTACATATATGAACAGGATGGTGTGTGTAAAAAATGCTGATAGATTGTATTTCGAACAGGTGCTATAGAGCACAGACCTAGGGAAGAGGAGAAATCTCTCGGTTGTCCCAGGCTCTGTGGGTGACAAACAGGCCACTAAAATGTAACTGCCTCAGCAAGCTGAAGTACCCATCCATAAAAATGTTAATTGATAGCCCTTGAAAGAGATATTGATGATGCAATCCATACATTATCGCTGGAGGGAAAGGGTATTTGCTAATGTCAGGATCATAAATGGTATGGTGATGGAACACACATCCTGTCATGCGTGTCAGTCGTACACAGGGTAGGCGTGCGCTGGGCAATCGTACACAGGGCAGTCATACACAGGGCAGTCGTACATAGGTCAGTCATACATTATACTGGGCAACACGGAATAAACAAGGTACTGTACAGTCTTAGCATTTGCTTTGCCAGTAATTGCTACAATAGGCCTAATTTTCTGATATTTTTCTCAAGCACATAATTACAAATGAAAAAGCTTGCAGACCAAGCCATTAATTTGCAAACACATTAATCTCTTTCTTTATTTTGTCGTGTTGGGCTAATAAGTAGTATGAGAACTGAAACTACTCATTTGGAAGATAACTTCCAAGGGACCACAGCTGGTGGCACACATGGGTATCTCTCAGCAGTAAATAACACTGCCTACCCTAAATGGGTGGAGGCCCGGCTTCCCCTGGTAAAAGGCATCAGGTGCTATCCCGAGTTTACAGCCACAGTTTCGTTTCAGATCCCACAATTATTTACACCATGCTCTCAAAGCACATTTAATTGCTGTGGTGAGATATGCCCATCTCTCAACAGGCAATTTTCGAACAATTGGTTCAGCCATTTTGATACCTGGGGATAGGGAAAGTTCGTTTGAGCATAGCTCGGCTTGATTAATTGTTATGGAAGGAGGTAGCGATATGGCAATCTTATATTCACAGTCCGGGAACAAGCAGAGCTTATTTTTAGACCAGGCAGCTGCCAAGAGACACATTTAACTAAGATTTCTCTACTAGGTGACATGATTCTGCTCTCTCCCCTCTTCTCTTATGAGAATGAAGCTGTCAGTTTGATGGCTGAAATCCTGTGTGGTTAGAAGACGTCTCAGATTGCATATATATTTCAGGGCTATTTCGCGATCTAACCATCCTCTTGGCTACAGAGTGCAAAGTGCATTTTTTTTAGGTAATTATTCAGATTCAAGCTGGTGTCGTTCATGAGGAAAGATAGAGATTTCAGGCCTTAATGATATTTGAACTAAATGATATTCAACTGAAAGAAGCTGAAAGAATCATGCAGTCTAATTAAATCTCTAAGTAAATTGGCTATGATAATTAATAGAGTAAAACATGATATATTCTGTATATATATATATGTACATGTTTTTACTCTGTCCCCATCAATGGCTTCATAAAAAGGTCTTACCTTGGTCACTGATCATTATAATGTATCTCATCTCCTCTTCAGAAAGCAGTAATTTAATTATTTGAGGTAGAAACACAGATGCTAATTAACCTTGGTTGGGGTGAAGGAGGTGGGAGACTGCTGTTGTTTTAACTGGTGAACCAATGTCTCCCAACAATGATTAATCGTTCCAGGGCTGCAGTCTTCCAATAAACAGGACACCTTGGGGTTCTACAGTTACCGGTACAGTGGGAAGTAGGCAGGAGCATGTTAAGGTGAAGGTGTGTGTGCGCATGTGTGTGGAGGGTTGTACATCACTCTCCTCACGGGGCCCTAACACCTCGCAGGATACACGGGGTTCCTCATATAAATGTCATACAGAGGGTATCTCAGGTATTAGTTCTAACATGGTGAGAGGATGTATCCCTGTGAGCCACTGGGATGTAAATATATTGTTTGCAATTATTCATATCAGGATGAATACAGAATTGTACCTCAATAACAAACCACTCTTTAGACCATGGATATACACGTCATTTAGAACTGTTTACTGCTGAATGTTGTAAACAGAAAATTACATATGTGCTTATTCATGGTAAACGTTGTCTTCCTCTCTAAACTGGCTCTTCTAGAGTATGTTACAGAGAATGTGTACTTTATCTCTTCAGAAGTGGTCTCTCGGCAAGTGCTGTCACTCTGTATACCCAGAGCCAGCTCACTATGTTAGAGGGGTTATTGATTTCAAACAGGAACATATTTTGCACAGGGCTATTGTTATTTGCATGGAAACAAGCTAATTATATAAAAACAAATGTATTATTTGCTGGGGCAGCACAGTGGAGTGTAACACTGGAGGGAATAACATTGCATCACTTAGTTGTCATACTAACAATGTGTTTTCCCACACTATACAATTTCCTGTTTGTTTTCCAATTCACAGTATACCTGTCTGTGACTGTTTGCTGGCAAGCCAATATGTTGTCTGGCTTTGGAGTGATAGTCACGTCTCAGGGCATTGAGATCAAAACAGGGGGGTGCTCAGGAGTATTTCTCTCCTCTAATACAGGAGTAATAAAGGCCTAGTTCACATAATTTGTCAGATTATTATTATTATATATATACTTTTTTGTTGTTGTTGTAATTATTATTATTTTTGTCATTTCTATTAAAACCCCTACTTCCTGCGGCTTATGGTCCTATCCTAGACATGCCAGCTGGTAGCTCCGGTACCCTCAGGCTCAGTCCCAGTTAGACCAACTAGTTGTGACCTTTACTATTGAACACAACATTCACTTTAGGGAGGAAGTACAACATTGTTTGTTAACATAAATGTTGAGATGGGAGAATATGTTTCTCTCAAGGGTGCTATTAAAATTGAGATATTACCACAAGGAATGGAACTGATCGTAAACTGTGGTTGAACATGTTATGAGGAAAGAACTTATTTTGCTTCCCAGGAGAAAATCAATTATGTCTTTTGATGATAATAAAACTAAGCAAAATGGATATGCAATCGAAGTGTAAACACATACCATATGTATACAATATAACTGTACACGGTGTAGAAGCAAGCTATGCCCTCGAGAGTGTCATTTCAGTGACAAGTGTTCACCAGACACTCAGAATGCAGCCTTTTGATCCATTCTCTTTCCCAGACGACTTCAAGCATGCATCTCTTTGTGTAGCTAAAGTTTGTCTCCTTTGACAGTGGTAAAAAAAAGATTTTGACCCTGAATAAAAAAGTAAGCATAGGATTCATCCAGCTTAACACTAATCTGCAGATAAAAGAGCTGGTTTATATTAGATAACAGTGTCTGTAACTTTCTACAGAAAGTTTCCAGGACAGAGGACCTATTTGACCTTGGTACTCAGAAAAAGACCATCAACATCAAAGTCTTAGGATGTGGTTGGTAACATCACTGATTTGGAGACCATAGGCAAGTATCAACTGAATAAACAGAAAACAAATGCACATGGAACACAGGAGGACCTCCTGTCGTGGACAGAACACTGTTCTATAAGAGTCTGGTCACAACCACTCCAACGAGATTTAACACTGTGTAGGGAGGAAGAAAAAATCATGATAGCCAGCTACCGAAATGGTTGTACTCACTGCCTCTTGAGAATGGTTAAAGTAGCCTCTCATAAGAAACCTTGGTGTACTCACCACCATTTCTGAACAGAGTCATTCCAGTATTTTCTTAACCTCTTTCCAATTGACACGTTTTAAACTCAAAAGTGTACATACCTTCTAGCAAACCAGCTTCTTACAAGCTTAAAGAAGGAAGCAAATTACTTATCAAGGCACCTGGAGCAGGAATTATCAGCTTGCCCAGAGGATCTACCCTAGCAGAAGACATTCATTATAGATATCAGGCAGTTTCTCTGTCTCAGGTGTGGAGTCATTATCAAGAATGTGGCATATTGTCACCCTCCTCTGAGCCAGAGTCTATTTGTTCCCTCTCCTTTCCTCTAAATCTGGCCCCCAGTGAGAACATATGGTGAAGAGCCTGAGTGACAGTCTATCACTCTTTTAATCTTTCAAGACCCAGAGCCAGTCAGGAGTTTGAAATGGGTGTCACCGTTACAAGCTTTATCAACCATGACAACCTCTACTGCCCCCTAATACAGCACAGATGGTGTTTTGGAGGATGTCCCCGTTTGTCACAAAAATACAAGAGTGACAGGGTCTTCGCCAGTAGAATCCAAAATTGGGGACCAAGTAGTAGTTGACAACGTCTAGCCACCTGTTCTCAGCTGATAAGTAAGGGAGAGGTAGTAATTGTGCGAATCTGGGGCATTGTTGCCAAGAACACCATGACCTGTTAAGGTTTTAATTAGGCCAAGCAGGAGACAATGAGGAACTGCCTGACTTCGTGCTCCACACAGACATGGATTGGCATTCTGTCCTCTTCCAGAGGAGCAAGACTTATTTGACTCATCCTTTTGTGTAACACGTACAGTATCACACTTTCTACATTAATCCTGGTAGGTACTTCAGACTGATCTATTGAACAAATTTGTAAGGAGCAAGATACACTTCTCAAAAGGCACCAAATTAGACCCATATCTGCCCCCATATAAAAAAAAACTAGACATATCCTGTAGGTGGTAAATGAACCAACTTCATCCATGACAAAACAATGTGTATTACTTCAAAGTAAATATTCAATCTATGTTGCATCTCAGATACGGTGTCCCTGCCGTATGCAATAGATAGGATCAATGTCCATATGTTACCTTATTTTCTTTTGAGATCTGCTCAAGGGATAATAGACAATAAAATGTAATCAGCTGTTCCAGATGACTGTGTGATCACGGTCTCTGTAGCCAATGTGAGTAAGATCTTTAAACAGGTCAATATTCACAAGGCCGCAGGGCCAGATGGATTACCAGGACGTGTACTCAGAGCATGCGCTGACCAACTGGCAAGTGTCTTCACTGACATTTTTTTATCTGTCCCTGACCGAGTCTGTAATACCTACATGTTTCAAGCAAACCAACATATTCCCAGTGCCCAAGAACGTCAAGGTAACCTGCCTAAATGACTACCGACCCGTAGCACTCACGTCTGTATCCATGAAGTGCTTTGAAAGGCTGGTCATGGCATCGACACCATCATCCCAGAAACTCTAGACCCACTCCAATTTCCATACCGGCCCAGCAGATCCACAGATTACGCAATCTCTACTGCACTCTACACTCCCCTTTCCCACCTGGACAAAAGGAACACCTATGTGAGAATGTTGCTCATTGACTACAGCTCAGCGTTCAAGACCATAGCCCTCAAAGCTCATCACTAAGCTAAGGACCCTGGGACTAAACACTTCCCTCTGCAACTGTATCCTAGACTTCCTGACTTTCCGCCCCCAGGTGGTAAGGGTTGGTAACAACACATCTGCCACGCTGATCCTCAACACAAGGGCCCCTCAGGGGTGCGTGGTTAGTCCTCTCCTGTACTCCCTGTTCATCCACGACTGTGTGGCCAAGCACGACTCCAACAC
This sequence comes from Oncorhynchus nerka, assembly GCF_034236695.1. Classification (NCBI taxonomy): domain Eukaryota; kingdom Metazoa; phylum Chordata; class Actinopteri; order Salmoniformes; family Salmonidae; genus Oncorhynchus; species Oncorhynchus nerka. Next base: position 48,499,291 of record NC_088398.1, on the reverse strand, counting down.
CATCATTAGGTTTGCCTATGACACAACGGTGTTAGGCCTGATCACCGACAACGATGAGACAGCCTATAGGTAGGAGGTCAGAGACATGACAGTGTGGTGCCAGGACAACAACCTCTCACCTCAATGTGAGCAAGACAAAGGAGATGATCCTGAACTACAGGAAAAGGATGGCCCAGCACACCCCCATTCACATCGACGAGGCTGTAGTGGAGAAGGTCGACATCACAATAAACTATCATGGTCCAAACACACCAAGACAGTCGTGAAGAGGGCACGACAACGCCTATTCCCCCTCAGGAGACTGAAAAGATTTGGCATGGGTCCTTCAGATCCTCAAAATGTTCTACAGCTGCAGTATCGAGAGCATCCTGACTGGTTGCATCACTGCCTGTTATGGAAAGTGTTCGGCATCCGACCGCAAGGTGCTACAGAGGGTAGTGCGTACAGCCCAGTACATCACCGGGGCCAAGCTTCCTGCCATCCAGGACCTCTATACCAGGCGATGTCAGAAGAAAGCCCTAAAAATTGTCAAAGACTCCAGTCACCCTAGTCATAAACTGTTCTCTCTGCTACCACATGGCAAGTAGTACCAGAGCGCCAAGTCTAGGTCCAAATGGCTCCTTAACAGCTTCTACCCCCAAGCCATAAGACTGCTGAACAGTTAATAAAATGGCTACCCGGACTATTTGTATTGACAGCCCCCTTTTTCACGCTGCTGCTCGCCCATTGACTCGGTACAGGTACCCGCTGTATATATGCCTCGTTATTGTTATTTTATTGTGTACATTTAGTTTTACTTTGGTATATTAGGTAAATATTTTCTTAAAAATGGCATTGTTGGTTAAGGGCTTGTAAGTAAGCATTTCACGGTAAGGTCTACACCTGGTGTATTCGGCGCATGTGACAAATACAATTGGATTCGATTTTCTGAATGTATTTAAACATTTCCAATGTTACTTTCCTTTTGATCTGTCTAATTCAAATGTTTTATTAATGCTCAGAACAAGTTATTTAGCAGATTACAGAAGATAAAGGAACACCATTTCATTCCCTCATTAATCAAAGAAAAAGTTGGCCAATTGGGAATATATTCTCTTTCATCTTAGAGGGTGCAGTAGGAATCTGTGCCGCCACAATAGACATGCCCAGAGCTTGTTTGCTTAAGCGTTACTTACCATGAGAGGCAAGGCTGCCGGGCTATAGCCTGGTGCAAAATACACACCCATTGTTTTCATTATTCTAATAAGACTCTCTCAAGTGTGGGTATTACTATTAATGAGCCCAAATACCCTCACAGTTCCCTTATTAGTCCATGGGCTATTGGAATGGGCAACTACATTTAGAAGCATATTTGAAGTGAGAGATTTTTGCACTTTTTGTGGTAATTGTACTGCGAAGGAGTGACTTTACAAATTACGATAGAGTTATTTTGAAAAGAGCCGGTTGCAACTGTAGTCACAAAATGTACTCTTACCCGTATGCATGCACACGGACCTGAGAGGGTTTGCAACTCTTGCCAAAACACTGCTTTTCTGAGTGACAGTCCTGTGAGATAAAAAGCTGAGTTTGGGCTGCACCAGGAGATTTGTGAGCCAGTAATTGAGCGCGGAGGTCAATGTGTCACCTGCAAGTTAAACAGCTCCCTGGATGGCATGCATCACTAATGAAAGGTTTCACTCTCGCCGGCAGCTGCCACCTCTGTCCTCCCTCCGTCTGTCAAATGCTCTCGTTCCCCCTCTTCAATGAGAGCAGCTATAATATTAATGGCTGTTGTGATCACTCTGGTGTGTAAAACAATCTAAAGCAGAGTATAATCTACCGCTCGGAAATGTCTCTAAAAAAACATGTATTTGTTCCAAATGGATAATTACATTGGCTATAGTACATGTGAAGATCGTGCTGAGGCAATTTTTGTCCTTCACATTTCAGTAGTTAAATCCGCTCCTCATAGCTCCTTTGAACTCAGTCAAATCTCTGTTGACTGAGGAACAGAAAAGAGTCATTTCCATTTAAATGATATCATTCCGTGTAGTTTAGTGGGGACCTGGGTCCACGGAGTGTCTACCCTCTTCACAAGGGCAACGTACATTTTAGCTCAGTGAGAGAAAGTAAACACAGTAACTGATTTCCCCTTGAGCATGGACCTCATGACTGTTGTAGGTTTCATTGCAATGTGTTTGTGTTTCAATGAATCTCGGTTGAGTGTCTTTCATCCATGAAATGCAATTGGCTAGACCCACAAGGTGTGTTAGTATCAGAATGGCAGCTGCTCAGACGCTCTAGTACTGGCGTACAGAGATATTGAATTGAATACATTGGCACAGGTACAGTACATGCATATACATGCAAACATGTAAACACACACACCTGCCCACCCATAGAGCCAAACAAAGCACCCATAGATCTCCAGTTGTCATTAGCTTCAGACTGTGTGTGTGTGGGTGTGCATGCATACGTTCAGATGTGTGTGCTCGTGTGTGAAGTCCTCTGAGATAGCCAATCAGATGTAACACTGTGTTCAGTAATTACAATTAACAACCCATCTACACATCCCATCTAACACAAAGGTGGGAATTCTGTGTCTCACAAAAACAAACCAACCTATCAATGTGTACAAAATCTGGCAAAATTGTAGAAACAAATATTTCAAAAGGATGCCCCTTTAGAGCTCCAGTTTTGAATAAATACTAATAAGTTCAACACAGATAAAGACCATCAAGTATTCCACATTTTCTTCAATATTTTATTCCCTGAAAAAATAAGTTTACTAGTGAATCATGGGGGAATGTGTATGCATCACACATTTTTCTCTATGACAGTGTACCAACTACTTTAATTCACAAATAGCCTTTTTAGGACATCTTGAAGTCATAAATATATATACAGTATTACAGAGTACATTAGTCATACCTGCCTCCATTTCTAATATGCCCATAATGGACAAAGAGACAATGTGTTTTTCTGAGAAATTAATGTAATTGTGAAAATTTCCCAACATCTGTTTCTGAAAAAAATTGGACTATGTCCCTGTTCCACAGTCTGCATACCATCTGCAGGCTTGTCAAATCTGGAGTTGTTCCATTTCTCGAAAGGAAAATTGTGGCAATTAAAAAGGCGCTGTGTTTATGGATCGCCCACCGTAAGTCTCGTCCCAGTCAGTCAATAGATACGCAGCCATAGGGTGGAGACAACGAAGCAAGGCAACACTCATAAGTCGTGAGAAGCGTTAATAAAAACAAACACTTAACTCAACTCTATTCATCACAAACAGACCTCAGTTAAACATAATGCTTTTGTACTTACCCACTCCTCTTAGATACATCACAAACGAATAGCTTACAGTTGCATAGATCGGTCAGTTTGATACATACTGCCAAGTCTCTATAATTGAGGGTAATGTTCAATAATGTATGCTCTTCATTTAAGGAGCTACTCTGGACTTAATTGTTTTCACACCTGGGCCATTTTCATTTTCTAGGCAGAGTAAAAGGGTCGTTCCATGAATTGAGTCCCTTTTCGGTAGTATTTCAACAAATTTGAACAAATATGTTCAACTTATAAAAAAACAAAAATCTCTTTCACAAGAGGTCAAATATAATAATCACTACAGTAATTTCCCAATAAAGTAATTGAATCTTAAATCAGCCAAAAATCCCCGATTTCATCTTAAATCAGCCAATCCCCTTGTGACAGGGGGAATGGAAGCTTGTGGGCAACAAGGATTGTCATTGGCCCTTTGTTAAGGCCTGCCACAGAATTTGGGGAAACCATTCCTAGCGCTCCAATGGATAGGAATTGTCATCGAGTCCAACACCTCGGACAAGCTGATGTTTGAAACACATGAAAGGCATTGAGGGCATTACTAGAATTGTGAGTTTTCAATGGCTAAATAATTTAACAGTGCGCCAGGGTTCTTGCTACTGTGACTCCAAAAATGCAGAACCTGTTAAATATTTTTTTAAATCTGAAATTATACTTTTGTTACATTGTTTGCTAACTCAGCTATTTAGCTAGCTAGCTCTCAGCCTTATTGACCACCGAACATTGCTAATGCTAACTAGCTAGCCAGTTAAAATACAGTGTTTTGCAAAAGTATTCACCCCTCTTGGTGTTTTTCCAATTTAGTTTTATTACAACCTGTAATTTAAATTGATTTTTATTTGGATTTCATGTCATGGACACACACAAAATAGTCAAAATGAAGTGAAATGAAAAACATTACATCTTTCAAAAATGGAAAATGGAAAAGTGGTGTGTGCATATGTGTTCACCCCTTTGCTATGAAGCCCCTAAATAAGATCTGGGGCAACCAATTACTTTCAGAAGTCACATAATTATTAAATAAAGTCCACCTGTTTGCAATCTAAGTGTCACATGAGCTGTCACATGATCTCAGAATACATACACCTGTTCTGAAAGGCCCCAGAGTCTGCAACACCATTTAGCAAGGGGCACCACCAAGCACGTGGCACTATGAAGACCAAGGATCTCTTCAAACAGGTCAGGGACAAAGTTGTGGAGAAGTACAGATCAGGGTTGTGTTATAAAAAAATATCAGAAACTTTGAACATCCCACAGAGAACCATTAAATCCATTATTAAAAAATGGTAAGAATATGGCACCACAACAAACCTGCCAAGATCACTTCTGTGATCGAAAAAGCCTTGGTTTTATGCATGTCAACATCAGAAGCCTCCTCCCTAAGTTTGTTTTACTCACTGCTTTAGCACACTCTGCTAACCCTGATGTCCTTGCCGTGTCTGAATCCTGGCTCAGGAAAGCCCTCCAAAAATTCAGAGATTTCCATACCCAACTATAACATCTTCCGTCAAGATAGAACTGCCAAAGGGGGCGGAGTTGCAGTCTACTGCAGAGATAGCCTGCAAAGTAATGTCATACTTTCCAGGTCCATAACCAAACAGTTCGAACTACTAATTTTGAAAATTACTCTCTCCAGAAATAAGTCTCTCACTGTTGCCGCCTGCTACCGACCACCCTCAGCTCCCAGCTGTGCCCTGGACACCATTTGTGAATTGATCGCCCCCCATCTAGCTTCAGAGTTTGTTCTGTTAGGTGATCTAAACTGGGATATGCTTAACACCCCGGCAGTCCTACAATCTAAGCTAGATGCCCTCAATCTCACTCAAATCATCAAGGAACCCACCAGGTACAACCCTAACTCTGTAAACAAGGGCACCCTCATAGACGTCATCCTGACCAACTGGCCCTCCAAATACACCTCTGCTGTCTTCAACCAGGATCTCAGCGATCACTGCCTCATTGCCTGTATCCGCCACGGAGCCGCAGTCAAACGACCACCCCTCATCACTGTCAAACGCTCCCTAAAACACTTCTGTATGCAGGCCTTTCTAATCGAGCTGGCCCGGGTATCCTGGAAGGACATTGACCTCATCCCGTCAGTTGAGGATGCCTGGTCATTCTTTAAAAGTAACTTCCTCACCATTTTAGATAAGCATGCTCCGTTCAAAAAATGCAGAACCAAGAACAGATACAGCCCTTGGTTCACTCCAGACCTGACTGCCCTCGACCAGCACAAAAACATCCTGTGGCGGACTGCAATAGCATCGAATAGTCCCCGTGATATGCAACTTTCAGGGAAGTCAGGAACCAATACACGCAGTCAGTCAGGAAAGCTAAGGCCAGCTTCTTCAGGCAGAAGTTTGCATCCTGTAGCTCCAACTCCAAAAAGTTCTGGGACACTGTGAAGTCCATGGAGAACAAGAGCACCTCCTCCCAGCTGCCCACTGCACTGAGGCTAGGTAACACGGTCTCCACCGATAAATCCATGATTATCGAAAACTTCAATAAGCATTTCTCAACGGCTGGCCATGCCTTCCGCCTGGCTACTCCAACCTCGGCCAACAGCTCCGCCCCCGCAGCTCCTCGCCCAAGCCTCTCCAGGTTCTCCTTTACCCAAATCCAGATAGCAGATGTTCTGAAAGAGCTGCAAAACCTGGACCCGTACAAATCAGCTGGGCTTGACAATCTGGACCCTCTATTTCTGAAACTATCTGCCGCCATTGTCGCAACCCCTATTACCAGCCTGTTCAACCTCTCTTTCATATCGTCTGAGATCCCCAAGGATTGAAAGCTGCCGCAGTCATCCCCCTCTTCAAAGGGGGAGACACCCTGGACCCAAACTGTTATAGACCTATATCCATCCTGCCCTGCCTATCTAAGGTCTTGAAAGCCAAGTCAACAAACAGGTCACTGACCATCTCGAATCCCACCGTACGTTCTCCGCTGTGCAATCTGGTTTCCGAGCCGGTCACGGGTGCACCTCAGCCACACTCAAGGTACTAAACGATATCATAACCGCCATCGATAAAAGACAGTACTGTGCAGCCGTCTTCATCGACCTTGCCAAGGCTTTCGACTCTTGTCAATCACCATATTCTTATCGGCAGACTCAATAGCCTCGGTTTTTCGGATGACTGCCTTGCCTGGTTCACCAATTACTTTGCAGACAGAGTTCAGTGTGTCAAATCGGAGGGCATGCTGTCCGGTCCTCTGGCAGTCTCTATGGGGGTGCCACAGGGTTCAATTCTCGGGCCGACTCTTTTCTCTGTATATATCAATGATGTTGCTCTTGCTGCGGGCGATTCCCTGATCCTCCTCTACGCAGACGACACCATTCTATATACTTTCGGCCCGTCATTGGACACTGTGCTATCTAACCTCCAAACGAGCTTCAATGCCATACAGCACTCCTTCCGTGGCCTCCAACTGCTCTTAAACGCGAGTAAAACCAAATGCATGCTTTTCAACCGATCGCTGCCTGCACCCGCATGCCCGACAAGCATCACCACCCTGGATGGTTCCGACCTTGAATATGTGGACATCTATAAGTACCTAGGTGTCTGGCTAGACTGCAAACTCTCCTTCCAGACTCACATCAAACATCTCCAATCGAAAATCAAATCAAGAGTCGGCTTTCTATTCCGCAACAAAGCCTCCTTCACTCACGCCGCCAAGCTTACCCTAGTAAAACTGACTATCCTACCGATCCTCGACTTCGGCGATGTCATCTACAAAATGGCTTCCAACACTCTACTCAGCAAACTGGATGCAGTCTATCACAGTGCCATCCGTTTTGTCACTAAAGCACCTTATACCACCCACCACTGCGACTTGTATGCTCTAGTCGGCTGGCCCTCGCTACATATTCGTCGCCAGACCCACTGGCTCCAGGTCATCTACAAGTCCATGCTAGGTAAAGCTCCGCCTTATCTCAGTTCACTGGTCACGATGGCAACACCCATCCGTAGCACGCGCTCCAGCAGGTGTATCTCACTGATCATCCCTAAAGCCAACACCTCATTTGGCCGCCTTTCGTTCCAGTACTCTGCTGCCTGTGACTGGAACGAACTGCAAAAATCGCTGAAGTTGGAGACTTTTATCTCCCTCACCAACTTCAAACATCAGCTATCCGAGCATCTAACCGATCGCTGCAGCTGTACATAGTCTATTGGTAAATAGCCCACCCATTTTCACCTACCTCATTCCCATACTGTTTTTATACTGTTTTTTTATTTATTTACTTTTCTGCTCTTTTGCACACCAATATCTCTACCTGTACATGACCATCTGATCATTTATCACTCCAGTGTTAATCTGCAAAATTGTAATTATTCGCCTACCTCCTCATGCCTTTTGCACACATTGTATATAGACTGCCCCTTTTTTCTACTGTGTTATTGACTTGTTAATTGTTTACTCCATGTGTAACTCTGTGTTGTCTGTTCACACTGCTATGCTTTATCTTGGCCAGGTCGCAGTTGCAAATGAGAACTTGTTCTCAACTAGCCTACCTGGTTAAATAAAGGTGAAAAAAAGAAAAAAAAAGAGGGCCCCCCAAAACTTACAGACCAGGCAAGGAGGACATCAATCAGAGAGGCAACAAAGAGACCAAAGATAACCCTGAATGAGCTGCAAAGCTCCACAGCGGAGATTGGTGTATCTGTCCATAGGATCACTTTAAGCCATACACTCCATAGAGCTGGGCTTTACAGAAGAGTAGCCAGACAAAAATTTTGGGAAATAATAACACAAACATGGTTTGTGTTTGCCAAAAGGCATGTGGGAGACTCCCTAAAAATATGGAAGAAGGTACGCTTGTCAGATGAGACTAAAAATGAGCTGTCTGGCTATCAAGATAAATGCTTTGTCCGGCGCAAACCCAACACCTCTCATCACCTCGAGCACACCATCCCCACAATGTTGGTGGCAGCATCACGCTGTGGGGATGATTTTCATTGGCAGGGACTGGGAAACTGGTCAGAATTGAAGGAATGATGGATGGCGCTAAGTACAGTGAAATTCTTGAGGGAAACCTCTTTCAGTCTTCCAGAGATTTGAGACTGGGACGGAGGTTCACCTTCCAGCAGGACAATGACCCTAAGTAGACAGCTAAAGCAACACTCGAGTGGTTTAAGGGGAAACATTTACATGTTTTGGAAGGGCCTAGTCAAAGCTCAGACCTCAATCCAATTGCGAATCTATGGTATAACTTCAAGATTGCTGTACAGCAGTGGAAACATCCAACTTGAAGGTGCTGGAGCTGTTTTGCCTTGAAGAATGGGCAAAAATCCTAGTAGCTTGATGTGCCAAGCTTATAGAGACATACCCCAAGAGATGTGCAGCTATAATTGCTGCAAAATGTGGCTCTACAAAGTATTGACTTTGGGGTGGTGGATAGTTATGCACGCTCACGTTTTCAGTTTTTTTTTGTCTTAATTCTTGTTTGTTTCACAATAAAAAACATGTTGCATCTTCAAATTAGTAGGCATGTTGGGTAGATCAAATGATACAAACCCCCAAGAAATAAATATTAATTCCAGGTTGGTAGGCCACAAAATAGGAAAAATGGCAATGGGGGTGAATACTTTCTCAAGCCACTGTAACTACTTTTCTATGTTAGCTAACTAAGTTACTGGAAGAGATAAGACAAGGAATGAAGAAAGCAAATGAATAAATCCAGAACTTGGGCTTGAATGCAAAATAAAACATCATAATTCCCCAAAAATCATAGTGCAAGAAAGTGCATAAATGAAAGGTTAAAACAAAACACAAATGTTTGAGGCTCAGTGAAAATGCGAACTTCGCAAACAAATGTAAATTGTTAAAACATTTCTAGCCTGTTTATTGACGAGTAACAGGTTTGACATGTTGTGCTCAACACACTCATTTTTCTCCACCACGAAACACCAGCAAATGTCCAAAAAGAGTAGAACCAGCTCACCTGAGTTTACAGTATGATTTGACTATTAGATGTTCAATGTTTCTTTTGAAAAAAAAATGTTTTAAATGAAGTTTCACCATATTAAAATGAGAGTTCAGTTCACGTAACAGGGTTTACCTTAAAATGAATGACTAATATCATTAAATAAATAATAATCTTCAGAAATGACTTTGTCAAAGCAATAACACACCCAAGGCTTTACAATGATGGTGAATGTGATGAGTCCACAGAGAGACATGTCAAAATGCAGAATTTGGACACTTTAGAAAGTCTTTAATAATATTACAAATATGATTTATAGAATTTTACACGTGGTCTATATTAAAGGGCACTTCGTTAAATATTGGTGGATAATATCTACTTAAAAGATCCAAGTGATGCAAAAGGTACTAATTTCGTGGAACAACCCAAAAGTTTAGCGGAGGCCGGGGAAAAATCATGTGGTTACCGTATTCATCAAGTTGAAGTTCAGGCTCAGTGCATTGTTTATCATTCCCACCGGGTGATTTGATTTAGAAATAGGATGCTTTTCACGAAGGCCTGGGAGAGGCTCTCAGGAATTACAGCAGAACAAGGAGTAAACAATTAAAGGAGGGTCAGAATGCTATATAATGTCCGCCATTGCTAAGAATGCATAGCCTATTTGTGTGAATAAGCGGTATGTGTGTTTGCTCTTGATTATGGTTGTGTTGTTAATAATTCATACTGTTTTAAGTGGACTTAACACTTAGTGCAGCCCACTGAGAGCCATAATTTGTTTGCACTTTTTCTAATGCAGAAGCAGTTTTAGACATATATCTTGAGTGTTTTGGATATTACAGTATGTGGCTGGTATGTCAAATGCAATTCACAAAGGAAATTACAGTAATAAAATTGTTCAAACATGGCTTCCTCTGATAATTACACATTAATGAGGATGCTCTCTCCCTCCTGGTGTGACATGCCGAGGAAGGTGGCCTTAGCATGTGCCTGTCATTCAAGAGTAATGCATGCCATAATATGTTTATGTTCTATGGATGTTTCATTCTGCCACTTGAGCCATTCACAGCTAAATGTCTTTACAAAGTCCGCCTCTCACTGTGTGAAGGCCTTCACACTAAATCAACATTTCAACCAGTATGTGTCAGGGGCGGAGATTATGTGTATGTGAATAGAGTGTGCAGGCATTTCTGTGCGTGGGTGTTTCAAAGGGGAGGGGGTTGGCACCAGAACTGCCTGCAAGGTAAGCTATGTTGGCTCGCTAACCTTAAATTCAGCAAAATAAGGTTGGCTTATTCACAGCAAAGAGAACATCAATAAGCAAGGATAGGTAAGGTAAACCCTGGCTAGACTACCACTTCTGTCTCGTGAGCTAATAGAACATCATGGCCCTGGCTTTCGAATCTAGCCCTAGACCCCAGTAAATACTACATTATTAGTTTCAGTTTCCCTATTGTGTTTGCTCAATACAACACATTAAAGCATATTTTAAGATACTCATCAGTGATCTGAGTAGGGTGACTAATTGAAAAAACTAAGAAGCAAGGAAAGCAATTTACTCTGTTCAAAATGACTTCTTATCATACAAATGCCATGATCCGGCGGGTTCTGCTCTGGTTTGGTTAGGCCAAGGATAAATAAAACTTAAGTCAATTATATTATTCACAGAAACGTGTACGTTTGGATTCAAGCAGACATTGCAGATGCTGTACATTTTCACAGGCCAAGAGGTTTTGTGTCAAAATTCCTATGCTGATCTATATAGGTCTTACAGTTTTATCTGAATGCTTAAACACAAACAGTGATTCTTGAAGCACTATCTCTGGATCCATTAACTCTTGAAGCCAATGCATTTACCAAGTGTGCCAAACTGAATGCACATTCTTTGCTTTAGACTCAGTTTGTAATTTTATAACACACTTTTTGCAAAACTGTAAACACAACTCACTGCTTTACACACAGGTTACAATTTAATAACACACTTCTAGCAAAACTGTAAACATTGGTCTCTACATTGCTACATTATTTCGACAATTTCCTTTCCGCATTGAAACATGTGAAAGCACTTTTAGATAATGAGTTCACTTACAAATCAGAGCTTGAGCCCTATAAATAGGCCACAGGTAAACATTTAGTTTGGACAACAATGGGGCCAATGTTGGACAGAGAGTAAGAGGGGTCAGAACTAGAGGAGGATGAAGAGGAGGACGAGAAGGTGAAGAAGTAAGAGGAGGAGGAGGAGAAGGAAGAGGTGAAGTAGGATGGGGGAGAATGAGAGGACAGGGAGGAGGAAGAGGAAGGGGAGTCAGGAACACAATAACTGATGAAATCAGAGTGACTGTGTTTGACCATGTTGTCAACCAAGGGATGAGCATGAGGGAGGCTTGGCAACGGGTTCAACCAAATCTGAGCCTCTGTACCGTTGCAGGTATCATCCGGATGTTTCAAAATGAGAACCGGTAAGTAACTGTAAGTGCTGTAATCATACTGGTACAGTAATATGTTTTGTACTTTCCTAATGAGAAGGATCTATCACTAAAACCATTTAAATGTTTTTACAACTAGTATCTGGTGGAAGATGTCGACTGTTCACCCCAGAGCAGGAGACCCACATTGTAAATATGGTCATTGCAAACAACTGCATCAGATTCAGAGAACTGCAGGACCAAAAAATGGCAGATACCACAATATTCCAAAACGTCAACAGAGTGAGTCTCTCTGCACTGTCTCGTCTACTGAAACGCAATAGAATTGGGACGAAGCAGCTGTACAGAGTCCCTTTCGAAAGAATCTCAGACCGTGTAAAACAACTGAGATATGAATATATATGAATATGGTTCTGGAAGTGTATGTTGCTACATCATATTGACTGATCCCTGTCTTTTCGTACTGCGCTACATTGTTTTGTCTTGTCTCTTTCAGAGAATCATGGAGCTAGAAGCAGATGCAGTGCATCATTAGCTAATATATGTGGGCGAGGCAGGTTTCAACCTTGCAAAAACAAGGGGCCGCGGCAGAAATATCATCGGACACCGTGCCATCATCAACGTCCCGGGACAACGTGGTGGCAACATATCGATGTGTGTGGCTATTAGTCAAAACGGCGTTCTTCACCATCATGCAATCCTAGGCCCATTCAACACTGCACACATGATCACATTTCTGGACACCCTCCACAACAGTCTAATCCCTGATGACCAGGGGCCAGAGCTGCCCAGATACGTTATCATCTGGGACAATGTTAGTTTCCACTGGGCTGCTGTGGTCCGCAGTTGTTTCACAGGTCACCCACTTTTCATCACACTCAATCTCCCCCATACTCTCCGTTCATGAATCCTTTTGAAGCATTCTTCTCTGCATGGCGTTGGAACGTGTATGATTGCCAGCCCCAACAACGCATACCCCTTCTACAGGCAATGGAGGAGGCTTGAGGAGACATCGATCAGGGGATACTTTCCACGCTGACTAGCTCAAGCCAACATCGCATGTGATGTGGATGAAGTCTTATGGCCAGACCCACAAAGGCGGCGAGATGTAGCCACATTTTGATCTGTTCTTTTTTTTCGAGCACAAATGTTTTTGTTTTCTTGTTTTCTTTTGTTGTTTGAGGAGTGTTAGAACATTTAAAAAATGACCAAACTTGTATTTATAGTGTGTTATATTCGGAATAGACATCCATACTTTACACATTTGGATACCTGTGTGTATGTGTGTTTACTAGATGTATGACAACTTTATTGCAAACTGCTATGCCCTGCACACAGAAAAAAGTGTCATTTATACTATCACTGCGAAGTTGGTGCTTCGTGTGCTTATTCAAATGATAGTTTTGCAAGATTGTTTGCTTTTGCAAGAGATGTATCATGTTTTGCTGGTTTGGTGTAAGGTTTTGTGGTTAGAGTTTTGCAAAAATAGCCTATAGTTTCAAAGATAGTGCCTAAGCAATCAGAAAAAACTGTAATACATAGGCCTCTCCACCTAGAGGGATCTCTGAGACAATGGGAGTGAAAATAACAGTGGCTGATGCAGATACAGAGAAATTACAGTGTTTTAATTATGAATAATTTATAATATATTACAGTATACCTGCATTTGCACAGCAGTGCCAAAGAAACATACCTAAATTATTAACATTGAGTAAATGGAATATTTGAATTATAAATAAATGGACCTCCCTCTGGAATGAGTTTGACATTTAGATGATTCCTATCATGGGGAATATAGTATCTAATATGCGTTTATAATACAGGTTACTGTATATGTGCAATATGGGCATAATATCCACACATGATCTGTTTTTAGATGATCAGGGAGTGAATTAGTATCTCAGTAATTGCATTTCTAAATGAGATATTACGTCTAAAGTGCAGCTAGCAAATTAGGGTTGACAGGCAAAATCTGGAACCAGCAACCTTATGGATGAAAGCACTTACATGTGCAATATAATGCCCACACCTAGTAGTAGAAGTCATAGTATGTGTACATACATCAGGGACACACAAAAAATACCAATAGAAAACACGGACCAAGAGGTTTATAACTAATATCCCAAGTATAGATGCTATCTTGTTACAGTACTCCTATGAGATTTGTTAAGTTGTTTGACAAATCACATATTCAGACACTTAATAAGGAGAAATGGAAAAACAAATAATGCATCTTGAGCAGCACGGTGACTTAAAGTGCTCCACTTAGTACACTCTGATGTTTTGTGCAGCACACCATTATTGCGAAGGAGATTTTAAATGTTTCATAACACAAGTTTGCTATGTACTGTATATGTCCCGCAGGAGGTTGGTCGCACCTTAATTGGGGATGACGGGCTCATGGTAATGGCAAGAGCGGAATAGGTGGAATGTTATCAAATACCTCAAACAGATGGTTTCCATGTGTTTGATGCCATTCCATTTGCTCCATTCCGGCTATTATTATGAGCCGTCCTCCCCTCAGCAGCCTACTGCGATATATACATTCCTGCCAGTGACAAATCCTATTTTCTCTGTCTCCCATTCTTGAAAAGAAACATGTCTTTCTCTGTCTCAAAGCTTAAATGACACAGTATAGTAAAATGGAGAGATACAAATCTATGTCTCCAAACTAAAGTGTTTTAAAGGCACCACTAGTTAGTTATTCAATGGTTTCACCTAATTGCTGGAACAATCCCATTGGATTCAACATGTCTGGATTCAAAGACACTGTCATCAATTTCTAACTATTTTGATGATACAATGGTTTTATTCAACTAGAGGGAAAATCTACTGTATAAATACGGCAGGGTGGGTTTGTAATGAGCCTGATATAGTGGTGATTAGACTATATATCACACTGCTTCCCTGGTGTCACCATAGGATATTCATGGCAGGCCCATAAACTTGACCGTGAACGCCTCGGTCTATGTCAGTGCACTGATGCAAAGATGGGAGAGAGGCTTCAGATTTCTGCCGTGTCATGAAGCTTTCGAGTAAACAAGATCTGTCTCTTTGGTTCACTGACATTCGGGCAGAAGAGTCATTGATGCAGGGCAGACAGTTTTGGCACACAGTTTCCTGCCTACCAAGGGTTTTGGGCTCGGCTTATTGAGATCCCCCTTTTTGAAGACAGAATAAGTAGAAGGGAAGAGATCACTTTAACAGAAAGACCTTCATCTGATGCCCGGGAGGTTAGAAACAAAACTTTTCTAAACAATTTTGTGGAGGCGGGTGTGAAAAGTCATGCCTTTGATGAGGGCACAGTTTAAATGGGTATGAATTCCTAGACTTGAGAACCCAACTCCACATGAAAGAGTTTTGAAAATCAGAACAATCTACAATGTGCACACCCTGGTATGCATATCTGACCTCACATATTGGAACGCATTCTTTAAGTAGCCAGAATAGTTTCATACGTTCCATAAAGTCCACAGCAGTTGTGCTTTGAAGCTGTCTGATGAGTAATAGATGACTATGTCATGTGACACCGTACACATTATTATTATTTTTTTTTTCACCTTTATTTAACCAGGTAGGCTAGTTGAGAACAAGTTCTCATTTGCAACTGCGACCTGGCCAAGATAAAGCACGGCAATTCGACACATACAACAGCACAGAGTTACACATGGGGAATTAACAAAACATAGTCAATGATACAGTAGAACAAAAGAAAACAAAAGTCTATATACAGTGAGTGCAAATGAGGTAAGATAAGGGAGTTAATAAGGCAATAAATAGGCAATGGTGGTGAAGGAATTACAATATAGCAATTAAACACTGGAATGGTAGATGTGCAGAAGATGAATGTGCAAGTAGAGATACTGGGGTGCAAGTAGAGATACTAGGGTGCAAAGGAGCAAGATAAATAAATAAATACTGTATGGGGATGAGGTAAGAAAATATATGGGCTATGTACAGGTGCAGTGATCTGTGAGCTGCTCTGACAGCTGGTGCTTAAAGCTAGTGAGGGAGATATGAGTCTCCAGCTTCAGGGGTTTTTGCAGTTCGTTCCAGTCATTGGCAGCAGAGAACTGGAAGGAAAGACGACCAAAGGAGGAATATGCTTTTGGGGTCCCCAGTGAGATATACCTGCTGGAGCGCGTGCTACGAGTGGGTGCTGCTATGGTGACCAGTGAGCTGAGATAAGGCGGGGCTTTACCTAGCAGAGACTTGTAGATAACCTGTAGCCAGTGGGTTTGGCGGCGCGTATGAAGCGAGGGCCAACCAACGAGAGCATACAGGTCGCAATGGTGGGTAGTGTATGGGGCTTTGGTGACAACACGGATGGCACTGTGATAGACTGCATCCAGTTTGTTGAGTAGAGTGTTGGAGGCTATTTTATAGATGACATCACCGAAGTCGAGGATCGGTAGGATGGTCAGTTTTACGAGGGTATGTTTGGCAGCATGAGTGAAGGAAGCTTGGTTGCGATATAGGAAGCCAATTCTAGGATACATTTTTGGATTGGAGATGCTTAATGTGAGTCTGGAAGGAGAGTTTACAGTCTAACCAGACACCTAGGTACATGTAGAAGACATGTTTATGAAACAGATATATGAGGTGTGACAGGGAATGAGCATAGAGAGGCCGTACATGCTGTACACTGTATACACAGCTGGAGGGGAATGGCAGCATTCCATCACTGGTGCCGTGCATTGAGACAGCTAAAATGTCAATCTTTATGGCCCTCTATGACAGAGAACAACTAAATGCAAATGTCATCTCCATTAATGAACAGACTATATTACACACAATTAATTATGCATGACATCTTGCTTGCCAGCACACTAAGCTGAGCACATGCAGTATATCTCACCCAAGACTATTTCTAGCCTTTTATGAAAACTACAGGTATAGGCTATTGCTGTAGATTTTCAGCGTCACCATACAGTTCGTCATCTTACCGGTATTGGCTGAAAAGTGGCCAGCAGCTTTCCACAAATTAAATCAAGGCCCTTTCAATACTTTTTTGGACCATTTGTGAAATGTTTACGAACCTTAGACAATCCTGCTGTACATTGAATTACTAACGCTCAGTAGATGACACTTTCCAGCACAGTATAAGTCTCCAGATATGCAGGAATGGTCTGTTCATTATGAACATCCATTAAAATATCTCCCTCTTCAGCAAAGCATTTCTTCTATCTAGACAAACAGAGTATAATTTAATATTGCAAATCAATTAACTAATCTGCTCTTTCTACGGTCCATTCAAAAAATTGCCCATCCATAACAACAAGACTTGTCAGAGTAACATCAGCTTCGTTAGGTGTTGTTATGTGCTCAGTTTAGTGTATATTACAGCTAATCGATTTCTCTTTCACTGGTGTTTTAGAATCAGGATCTATTGACTTTATTGACATGTGGTGCAAACAGATAATCCTCTGCATTTACTTCCTATTGATGAATGTAAAACTCCTTTCACATTTTGCAGCCTGGCCTCAGAGCCATATGAAATGTACTTGATCTATTTCTGAGCACCTCCAAGACGTATGATACATACTAATAGTCTAGTTAATTGAGACAGAAACTAAAGTAGGGAGGTCGGGAGGATGGGTGGGCGTAATCTGCAATAGTCTAGCAATCAAATGTTGCATGTTAGAGTAGCCTCAAGGACAACTGGAGCATTTTAGCTAACCCTTCCCATAACCCTTATTCTAAACTTAACCCAATTTACCTAACTTGCTATGTTTATTCACCAAACCTTTGTTGTTTGTTCTCCTAACCGACAACTTAAATTGTTCCTGTAATTGTCCTTCGTTGTTACAGCGCAACAAGCAACCTGGTCTCAGGTAAAGACATGCAATACTCTACGTTAGCCAAGACATATGATAAGTTACATCATCCAATTAGAATGCTATTGTACGACCAGGTAAGACGTATGACACCGTACAGCCTCTAATTCGTATCACATTGTGCGACCATTATTTAATTCATAATGTAACCTAACGTAAAATAACATACTAAAAAGCATGTCACATATTTACTTACAGAAAATCCAAATTTCCCTCAGACCACGATTCATTTTTATAATTCCGCTCAATACATTTTGTTTATTTGCCAGTGTTATACACATGTCAGGTTGTTTGTACAATTGATTTCACCAATGCGCTTTGCACAACTTATTGTGCTTGTGTCTTATATACATTGTACTGTATACGTTTCTTCTGGACTCCTTCCAAGAAGTAAGATGTGGGACTTATGTCTCACAAGAGGAGCATCCTTTCTTTCCAGATCTGCTGCTCAAGTTTATGAATTTTAAGCTCAAAATACAAAGGAAGGGCACCCTTCTAAATGCTTATTTTGCAGTTTATTATTACAACTAAAATGCCTAAAGTCAAGAGATGATGAGAAGTTATATTGGTCCCTTCTCCAAGGCTCACAAAGGTGGCAAGACCACTGTGGTTTATAGGAAGCTGTGTGGTTCTTAGTATAGCAAGCTGCTCCATTGAGGCCTTACAAGGTCAGTCACTTTCAACTCCAGCAAAGTCCTTCTAGAAAACCAAGTTGTTTGGAGATGGAGCAGCACTGGGATGTTGACAGAGAGTGGAGAGACTGAGATAGCAATGATATTGCTATTCACTGGCCTGCACTCCAGCCTCTGAGATGATGGCTTCGGCCACTGAGTCTGTAATGTCTCTAGTCCCTGTGTATCTACAGTTTCATCTCTGCCAGCAGGGTCAGTCTGTCAGCTCCCTATGGCTAATACTGTGTCTCTGGAGCAGCAGGAACCATGTGCTGCCCCCTCACCTCCTGGATAACCCCATGGGTAACAGAGAGAGCTGACAGGCCTTGATTGAGGAAATACCAACTGAATATAATCAGCAGAATATAATTACTGTGATTATACAAGTGGAAAACCTAAGTGATTAGGGATCCCTTGGTTTTTATGGCAAATGCGAGAGTGGCATTGTCATGGTTTCAAAGCAAAAGCAGAATGCAAGGTCAGTTACTGTTGAAATGGACTGTACCTGTGTTATGTGCACTTGTACTATGAATACCTACAGTGTATACTGTAAAATGTGAAGAACCTCTCACAAACCATGAGGATAATGTTAGGTTTTCATTTACTTCACACTGCCTAAATCCAAACTAACAGCCAGTTAAGACATCTCTCATCTTTAGTGCCTGTAAGTGAAGAGTTGACTTTGCATGGCGGAGGTTATTCTTCAGTAATTGGCTCCCTGTGTGTTGTTGGGAGGGTGGTAGCTGAACATGTGCTTTGTCTGCTTGCTTCCATTAGCCTAATGTTAAATTTGTTCCTGATGAGTGCTGAGGTGAGCATCTCTAAGGGTACAGTAGGCACAGAAGACTGTTGGTCGGAGGGATGTCCGGGCTTACCAGGGCATTGCCTCCCTCCTGCTGCAAATTACACATATTTTGCAAATGGTGCAAAGTAAAGCTGATACAGTAGACCATGACAAATAAATAGTGTATTACAGTGATGCCTTCATTGAAAATATATAAAGTGTGAAAAAGAGGCTGAGCAAATGCAATAACACAACAATTTCTCAATACCTTAGGATGAATTGTAAGCAGTTGAATTAATCCCCAGATACATCAGTACAGACTGTTGTTACAGCTATTCCCACTGTCTGGGTCATGAGATGATAGATAATGTTATGCCATTGGGGCCTGTGAGAGAATTAATAGGGATATTACTTAACCATGCCATTGGAAAAGTAGTTAGCTCTCTGCAGCACTACGGCAATGACTCCCTCAAGATGAATAAGTACGAAAATGAATGATGGTTCTCTGCATCATAAGTCAAAATGCTTAGCCCTCAGGTAAAAGCTTAATATTTAAAGACCACCCAACACTAACAATTGACTAATCTCAAGCAGATAGATATGAACATCTCTGAGAAGTTATGTGAGAAGAGCCAGAAAAAGAAGGTTGTTCTGTAACACTTGTTCCTGATTATTGTAACTCTGCATATGAAACAGACCCAGCCTGAGGGGTAGCAGAGAGAGTGTGTCTGACAAGTCACAGGAGTCAGTGGGCCATCATCTGGATGTGCCGCGAGAACATCTGGACCACTCACAACATCCAGGGGACTACAGCTGTTCTCACAGCTGATGAAAGGGAGAAGAGAGGTATCCATGTGCACCTCGCAAACCTCCGACAATTTCACTTTTAGTATCCTCTGAC
The DNA here is from genome assembly GCF_034236695.1 of Oncorhynchus nerka. Lineage (NCBI taxonomy): Eukaryota > Metazoa > Chordata > Actinopteri > Salmoniformes > Salmonidae > Oncorhynchus > Oncorhynchus nerka. Next base: position 48,479,431 of record NC_088398.1, on the reverse strand, counting down.
GTGACTTTGAGAACTGGTAAAGTAGACCAAAGGTAGTTACACGTTAATAACACATTACTGAGCTATATTATGTTATGAAAAGTTTGAAACTGTATTCATAACAAAGTCATGTTATATATTGTGGCATGAATAGGTTGCAAACAACTATATTAGGCTGCAATATCGAAATAGAGAAAAAGCCAATAGTGTGCAGACCCTCATGGAACTTCTTATCCATGCCTGGTTGTTGTGCTTTGCCAGTGAGATTTCTAAGTTACTATACAGGTACCTACAATGCATTTGGAAAGTATTTAGACCCCTTGACGTTTGCCACATTTTGTTACATTACAGCCTTATTCAAAAATGGATTAAATAGTTTTTTCCCTCATCAATCTACACACAATATCCCATAATGACAAAGCAAACATAGGTTTTTAGAAAGGTTTGCAGATTAATTTGATTTAAACTGATGAAAATATTGATATATTACATTTCTCCCATTCTTCTCTGCAGATCCTGTCAAGCTCTGTCAGGGTGGATGGGGAGCGTTGTTGCACAGCTTTTTTCAAGTTTCTCCAGAAATGTAAGATCGGGTTCAAGTCCGGGCTCTGGCTGTGCCACTCAAGGACATTCAGAGACTTGTCCCGAAGCCAGTCCTGTGTTGTCTTGGATGTGTGGTTAGGGTCGTCGTCCTGTTGGAAGGCGAATATTCGCCCCGTCTGAGGTCCTGATCACTCTGGAGCAGGTTTTCATCAAGGATCTCTCTGTAATTTGCTTCGTTCATTTTTGCCTCAATCCTGACTCATCTCCCAGTCCCTGTCACTGAAAAACATCACCACAGCATGATGTTGCTACCACCATATTTCCCCGTAGGGATGGTGCCAGGTTTCCTCCAGAGGTGACGATTGGTATTCAGACCAAAGAATTAAATCTTGGTTTCATCAGACCAGATCATTTTGTTTCTCATGGTCTGAGAGTCTTTGTGCCTTTTTGCAAATGTGCCTCTTTACTTAAGAGTGGCTTCTATCTGGCCACTCTACCATGAAGACCTGATTGGTGGAGAACTGCAGAGATGGTTATCCTTCTGGAAGATTCTCCCTTTTCCACAGAGGAACTCTGGAGCTCTGTCACAGTGACCATTGGGTTCTTGTTCACCTCCCTGTCCAAGGCCCTTCTCCCCCGATTGCTCGGTTTGGCCAGGCGGTCAGCTCTAGGAAGAGTCTTGGTGATTCCAAACTTCGTCCGTTTAAGAATGATGGAGGTCACTGTGTTCTTGGGGGGATCTTCAGTGTTGCAGAAATGGTTTGGTACCCTTCCCCAGATCTGTGCTTCATAACAATCCTGTCTCTGAGCTCTACAGGCAATTCCTTTGACCTCATGGCTTGGTTTATGCTCTGACATACACTGTTAACTGTGGGACCTTATATAGACTGGGTGTGTGCCTTTCCAAACCATGTGCAATCCATTTAATTTACCACAGGTGGACGGACTCCCATCAAGTTTTAGAAACATCTAAAGGCTTATCAATGGGAACAGGATGCACTTGAGCTCCATTTCAAGTCTCATAGCAAAGGGTCTGAATACTTATGTAAATAAGGTATTTCTGGTTTTAATTTTTAATACATTTGCAAAAATGTTAAAAAAAACTATTTTCGCTCATTATGGGGGGATTGTGTGTAGATTGCCGAGGAATAAGACTGTAACATAACAAAATGTGGAAAAAGTCAAGGGGTCTGAATACTTTCTGAATTAACTGTACAATGAATGTGCCTCTGGATGTTTTGAAATAACTCACATAATGACAGTGAATCATGTCATTTCAAATTCTGAAAAAAAAAACATTGATAGTTGTGCAGGGCACTGTGACATTGAATGAATCTCCAATCTAAGATCCAGAATACTGAATCCATCAATCAATCAGTGAAACAATCTTCTCGACCACAATTAGTTACTATAACAATATTTACTTTTATCAATCACCATTAATCCCTCTGATTCCTAAGTATAAATGAGAGTCTTGGAAGTTTTATGTTCAGAATAAAAAATAGTAATACTACTTGATACAGTCGCCTATAGTTACCAGGGCGGAAGCTTTCACCTGTAAAGGCACTCAGGTCTTGGGATTGTGGTATTCATGAGCAACTCAACAAAGGTTGGGCTATGGGCTACATAATGCAGTACTTTGTTTGATGCTAAATGTTAATGCTCTAATTTGTAGCACATTTCTATAGTACATGCTAACGTATTCTGACATCCATCTTGGCAAAGCCCTTGTAGCAATTCATTAAAACTATTTTAAATTTAATTCATTCCATATTCAGCCTCCACTTTGCCACCATCAGCCCCTTTTTTAATTAAGGGAGGGAGAGATTGCATCTTTGGTTGATTAGCAAGCATGTTTCATTCATTCAGCAGTCCGGTTCACCTTAATCTACTTGTTAATATAGCCCTTCTTGTGTCCAAACACAATGGAAGCCTCCTACAGTATCTCTAGTGTAGCATGACTGACAGGCTTTTCCTCGCCACAGATTTACAGCATCTGATGAAACTGCACCACATGCAGGTATCTGATTGACAGCTTGTCAGCTGCACTTAAAGAGGAATAAGTCATAGAAATTGGACCATTTATTTAGTTATCCTTCAAATATCTGGAGTTTTCATTTAAGATTCAATCTGGTCCGCGGTTTCTTATTTGCAGCATTTACTTGAATGTGATCTCAGGGAAAGCGGTAACATTGCCTTTAATTAAATGGTGCATAGCCAAATACTATTCTGCCTACTCAGGTCATACTTTGAGTCTGCAGTACTAATACTCTTTCCAAAGTTAAGAGTTAAAGGCTGAAGGTAATTAACTGACAAAGGCCTGTCCGATGTTGATGTATTTACAGTTGAAGTCGGAAGTTAACGTACACTTAAGTTTGAGTAATTAAAACGTGTTTTTCAACCACTACACAAATTTCCAAACTATAGTTTTGGCAAGTCGGTTAGGACATCTACTTTGTGCATGACACAAGTCATTTTTCCAACAATTGTTTACAGACAGAATATTTCACTTAAAATTGATTGTATCACAATTCCAGTGGGTCAGAAGTTTACATACACTAAGTTGACTGTGCCTTCAAACAGCTTGGAAAATTCCAGAAAATGATGTCATGGCTTTAGAAGCTTCTGATAGGCTAATTGACATCATTTGAGTCAATTGTAGGCGTACCTGTGGATGTATTTCAAGGCCTACCTTCAAATGCAGTGCCTCTTTGCTTTACATCATGGGGAAATCAAAGGAAATCAGCCAAGACCTCAGAAAAAATTGTAGACCTCCACAAGTCTGGTTCATCCTTCGGAGCAATTTCCAAACGCCTGAAGGTACCACGTTCATCTGTACAAACCATAGTATGCAAGTATTAACACCATGGGACCACTCAGCCGTCATACCACTCAGGAGGTATCCTAGATATGAACGTACTTTGGTGCAAAAAGTGCAAATCAATCCCAGAAGAACAACAATGGACCTTGAGAAGATACTGGAGAAAACAGGTACAAAAGTATCTATATCCACAGTAAAACAAGTCCTATAACGACATAACCTGAAAGGCCGCTCAGCAAGGAAGAAGCCACTGCACTAAACCGCCATAAAAAAAAACTGACTACGGTTCACAACCGCACATGGGGACAAAGATCGTACTTTTTGGAGAAATGTCCTCTAGTCTGATGAAACAGAAATAGAACTGTTTGGCCAAAATGACCATCTTTATGTTTGGAGGAAAAAGGGGGAGGCTTGCAAGCCGAAAAACACCATCCCAACCGTGAAGCACAGGGGTGGCAGTATCATCTTGTGGGGGTGCTTTGCTGCAGGAGGGATTGGTTCACTTTACAAAATAGAGGGCATCCTGAGGAAGGAAAATTATGTGTATATGTTGAACCAACATCTCAAGACATCAGTCAGGAAGATAAAGCTTTGTCGCAAATGGGTCTTTCAAATGGACAATGACCCCAAGCATACTTCCAAAGTTGTGGCGAAATGACTTAAGGACAACAAAGTCTAGGTCTTGGAGTGGCCATCACAATGCTCTGACCTCAATCCTACCCGTGACGTTTGTGTCACGTCCAGACCTTAGTTCCTTTTTTATGTCTCTATTTTAGTTTGGTCAGGGCGTGAGTTGGGGTGGGCATTCTATGTTTTGTGTTCTATGTTTTCTATTTCTATGTGTTTGGCCTGGTATGATTCCCAATCAGAGGCAGCTGGCAATCGTTGTCTCTGATTGGGAACCATACTTAGGCAGCCTGTTTTCCCACTATGGGTTGTGGGTAGTTGTCTCTGTGTCTGCACCAGAGAGAACTGTTTCGTGTTGGTCTATTTTTGTTATTTTGGTCGTAGTGTTCTGAGTTAAAATAAATATACATCATAATTACGTACCACACTGCACTTTGGTCCTCTTCACCTTCTTCAACCCACGACAGCCATTACAGTTTGACCCAAGTTAAACAATTTATAAGCCAATGCTATCATATACTAATTGAGTATATGTAAACTTTTGACCCACCGGGATTGTGATGAAAGAAACAAAAGCTAAAATATATCATTCTCTCTTCTATTCTGACATTTCACATTCTTAAAATAATGTGGTGATCCTAACTGACCTAAGACAGGGAATGTTTACTAGGATTACATGTCAGGAATTGTGAAAAACGGAGTTTAAAAGTAGTTGGCTAAGGTGTATGTAAACTTCTGACTTCAACTGTAGGTTCCTATGAGGGGTTCATGGCTCTGCTCAGGACTGTCTTTGACCATCCACCGGGGGGCAGAGAGGGAGGTGAGCAACTGTTCTAACTTTGGCAGGGTGCCCAGACCGCTGCGGTGTACGCCCTCACCTTCCAGACCGTGGAAGCCTCCAGCTCTGCACGCTATTCAGAAGAAGACCCCACGAAGAGGTCCAGAGGGTGCTGGCGTGTTGAGACGACACGCTCTCCTTGGATGCACTCATCGCGATGGCCATAAGTCTGGATAACCTTCTTCGGTAATGTCGCCACCTTCATCGCCTCTTGCCATCCTCATTTGGAGTCTACACACCTCCCTGCGGTAGAGTTATGCCGCCGGACACAGCTGGGCATATTGCGGTCAGGAGGGGCACCAGCCTCAACGGTGTCCGGTGCGTCTTAACCAGGGGTCCACGAGGACAGAGGGACAGCGCTGTGATCACCCGTCTCTCAGGGTTGGTGTGATTATTCCATTATCTCTCCACCAAACCCTTTCTGGTTTGAATTTCACTGCTTGCTGTTCCTCATGTCTAGTCTCTACAGCTCTAGTGGACTCTGGTGTCCCTCCGCCCTGAACATCACCTCATACCCGCTTTCCTCTCCTTTTCCAGTCCAAGCCCTGGATAAGCGACCATTGGGATCCAGCACAATCTCACACAGCACCCCTCAACCTCACCGTGGGACCCATGCACCAGGAAAACCTTCCCTTCCTCTTCACCACCGCACTGGTACACAAAGTAATCCTCAGCCTCCCGTGGTTCTAACATCACAACCCCATCATCTCCTGGTCAAGGATGAAAATCACCGCTTGGGGACTATGATGCTTTCTCGGACCCTGTGCTTCCATGCCGGTTGAGAGTCTTGTAAGTGCCCTCGCTTCATTATTAAACTCACCTCCTTCCTAACTCCAGGCGTATATGTTACAAATACCCTGTTAAAACCATGTATTAGAAACACTACCTTTACTACAGCTATGTTGTTGAGCCTATGTCTTAATTGCATTGCATCAAACAAATGTTACTTTCATATGCAAGTTTCTAAGAAACGACCAGTCAATCATTTAAGAAGGACTATTGGGTTGAGTTCTTTTATGTGTCCGTCCACTTAATTATTTTGACTTTTTAAGTTTAATGTAAACTAGAAGGGCCTGATTTGGTTTAGCCAATGAGAAGCCTTGTTAAGGTTTGCTGTGGAAAGGGACTTTTGAGTCGAATAGGAAGATTCTGCTCGAGACGTGAGGAGAACAGAGACTCGACACTTGTTTGTTGAGCTTTAAATGTTATAAGATTGCACTAATACCCAAGGGATTTCTATTTTTATTTATTTACGGTGTTATTAATTGTACTTTGAACATTTTTCATAACTAAATAATACATCCAAGTGAAATTGCATTCAGTGTGCGGTTGCATCTGATTGAGTCACACGTTATTTTTTGTTGCATGAGAGAATATTTTGGAAACAGTAATCTAAGCCTTTATCAGTATAATCCCTAGCCTTGAGATTGTAGCTTGGTGCACTGAGCAAATAGTAGCTACACACAATACTGTTGTACTGAGTAATGTGTCTGTTGAAATGACGGATGACGAACTAAATGAAGCCCTGAGCCATGTCAAAGCTTTTGGGAAGGGTTTGGTACGCAATCGATGTTCATATGCACCTGGTAAAAAATGTATTGGTTGAGATATCACATGACCTAACTGAGATAACAGTACCAGATGTTGTAGGGTCACCTGGAGAAGTTGGTCCCTGGCCTGTGCATGTCGTTGTTGTATCACCTGCATCTCCTGCTGAGGATGATTTTCAGTCTAAGCTCCCTGTCATTTGCGAAGAATGAACTGAAGAATGTTGGCGATGTTAAAAGGCCTGATAAGTTCCTCACCTGCTGTTGACCTAAACACTGAGTGGGTTGGCGCCATTAGCTCATTGGTGAAGAAATGTCACAGTGTGCCTACTGAGATGCAAGGTTCTCTAGTGTGAAGCCTACTCCCAGGGGAGAAGAGGAGTATGATGCTTGGGCTGAGCAGACCACTCAATTGCTGGATGAATGGCAATGTACTGTAAATGTGAGTATTTGAAAGTCTTAAGGGTCTAAAGAGGTTTTTGAAGATTGGAAATCCCACAGCAACTGCTACTGATTACATGAAAGCTCTTGAAAATGTATTCAAAACTGACCTGATGGGAAGGTTCAGACACATTTTCCAGAATGAGGGGGAGAATCTTTCTGCTTCTCTGCTGAGTCTGAACAAATGGCTGTACAGAGTATTCTTTGCAAAGAAGGAATTTAACTGTCTAAGATTAATCGCACTGAACAGGTTGTGAGATGTGAACTGTCACACTACATGGTTGCTCTACACATACGGATAGGGGTAGGCAACTAGATTCAGTCAAGGGATGTTTTTGTTTTGCAATGATTGGTCGTGGGGCTGGATCATAATTATAATAATTTGTACACTGCAAATTGACCACAGCCAAGCCCAAAAAGAGATTGTTATTTTCAAATACAATCATTTCATACTTGAATTACATTGAGAAACAATCATGTCTCTTTTTATTCATGGGAATACCTAGGAACATATTTCCTAAAATAAACTAGTTTGTTACTAATTTCCTGGTGATTTTACAGTCTTTTTGGACCAAAAACAAACAACAAAAAACAGCCCAAGGAATAAAAATACAATGTGTACTTGAAGACCAACGAGAAAGTCAGATGAAAGCTCCGGTGCTGGCTTTTGCAAACCCTCAACAGCCATATGTACTACATGTTAATGCAAGCAGTGAAGGATTAGGTGGAGTACTGTACCAAGAGGTCTTCTTGCCTCGGGTATGCGTGGTAGACTCCCACCCCAAGTCATGCTTCAGCCGGACCATCAGGCTCCCACGCCTCAACCGGTTGGCCAGGCTACCATGCCTCTGCAAGCTTGTCGGCTTCTACGCCTCAGCCAGCTTGTCAGGCTTGCCCAGGTGGGACGTCGGGCGGCGCCTCTGGGGGGTACTGTCACGCCTTCTCCCACTCTCCCAACAAACATGTGGGAAAAGGCTGCCTAAATATGATCCCCAATCAGAGACAGCTGGCTATCGTTATCTCTGATTGTCGATCATATTTAGGCAGCTTTTTCCCACCTGTTTGTTGTGGGATCTTGTTTGTGTATAGTTGCCTTGAGCACTGCATAGCTTCACGTTAGTTTCTTACTTCTTTATTGTTTTTTGCCGGTTCACGTTAAATAAAGATGATGAACCCAACCCACACTGCATTTTGGTCCGATTCTTACAACAACGTTCGTGACAGAAGATCCCATGACCCACGGACCAAGCACTGTGCCCAGGAGGAGCAGAAATCCTGCAGGAGACAAAAGCCTGCCATGGAAGCAGCGAAGGAGGGACAGCGACAACACCGGGGTTCGCGGCCACAACGTAGGCACAAGAAGCAGCCTCAGGGCACACAGGGTGGTTGGCGGAGCTGAGGGGTGAGTCAGAGAGCGAGGAGGACTATTGGGATAGATTGAGCGAGGCGTGGTTGGAGAAAGTTGAGGAGAGTGATGAGAGAGAGCTGTTGGTTTGGCTGGAGAGGCAAGACATTCGCCCTGAGGAGCGTGTTAGTCGTCCGATGCCACCTGTGTCAACTCCCCGTATTCGTCCTGAGGAGCATGTAATCTGTCCGGTACCATCTGTGCCGACTCCACGCACCAGGTCTCCAGTGTGCCTCCACAGCCCAGTACGTCCTGTGCCAGCTCTCCGCACTCCCTTTGAGGAGCGTGTTATTCGTCCGGTACAATGTGTGCCGGTTCTGCACACCGCGTCTCCAGTGCACCTCCACAGCCCGGTACGTCCTGTGCCAGCTCCCTGCACTTGCCGTGCGTAGGTTGCCATCTGTCCAGGACACGTTGTGCCAGCTCTACGCTCCAGACCTCCAGTGCGCCTCCACAGCCCAGTACGTCCTATGCCGGCTCCACGCACCAGGCTTCCTGTGCGTTTCCCCAGCACGGTACGTCCTGTGCCGGATCCACGCTCCAATGATCCATGGTCCGGAGCCTCCTGCGAGGGTTCCCAGTCCAGAGCCTGCAGTGAGGGTCGGATCCGCGATCGGAGCGGGGTCGACGTCCCGCATCGGAGCCACCACCGAGGCTAGATGCCCACCCAGACCCTATCCTATAGAGTCTGGTTTTGTGGCCAGAGTCCGGCACCTTTGGGGGGGTACTGTCACGTCCTGACCTTAGAGATCCTTTATTCTCTATTTTGGTTGGGTAGGGGTGTGACTAGGGTGGGCATTCTAGTTTCTTTATTTCTAAAGAACATAATAAACGGCTCTCTATCCACCGGATGTGTACCAAACTCACTAAAAGTGGCAGTAATAAAGCCTCTCTTGAAAAAGCCAAACCTTGACCCAGAAAATATAAAAAACGATCGGCCTATATCGAATCTTCCATTCCTCTCAACAATTTTAGAAAAAGCTGTTGCGCAGCAACTCACTGCCTTCCTGAAGACAAACAATGTATACGAAATGCTTCAGTCTGGTTTCAGACCCCATCATAGCACTGAGACTGCACTTGTGAAGGTGGTAAATTACCTTTTAACCTGTTGCTTCTACTCGGGACGCTTGCGTCCCAACTAGAGCTCTGGAAATGCAAATGCGCTACGCTAAATGCTAATAGTATTAGTTAAAACTCAAAAGTTCATTAAAATACACATGCAGGGTATCGAATTAAAGCTACACTCGTTGTGAATCCAGGCAACAAGTCAGATTTTTAAAATGCTTTTCGGCGAAAGCATGAGAAGCTATTATCTGATAGCATGCAACACCCCAAAAGACCCACAGGGGACGTAAACAAAATAATTAGCATTTCGGCGTTACACAAACCGCACAATAAAATAGAAAACATTCATTACCTTTCACCATCTTCTTTGTTGGCACTCCTAGATGTCCCATAAACACTATTTGGGTCTTTATTTCGATTAAATCGGTCCATATAAAGCCTAGATATCGTTATATGTAGACTGTGTGATAAACGAAAAAAACATAGTTTCAAAACGTAACGTCATTTTTTTAAATTCAAAAAGTCGACGATAAACTTTCACAAAACACTTCGAAATACGTTTGTAATGCAACTTTAGGTATTAGTAAACGTTAATAAGCGATAAAATTCATCAGGAGGCGATGTAAAGATCATTAGCTGTCCGTCTGGAAAAATGTCCGGCTAGAAACTCAACGAAAATATCCGGTCCTAGACCGGAGGAGATACGGTGTCCTGTATGTGTTTGACCAAGAAAAAACTCGAAGGGAAATGACAAGACTCTAGACACCGTGTGGAAGCTGTAGGTACTGCAACCTCAGTCAATTAATTGTGGTTCACGTTTATCAATGGGTTCAAGTAGCGCATGGATATATTTTCCCATTTTCAGTGATCAGTTTTTCCTGTGCTTTTCGATGTAAATGCCGTTCTGGTAAAGCCACAGCAGTGATTTAACCAGTTTTATAAACGTCTGAGTGTTTTCTATCCACACAGACTAAGCAAATGCATATACTATATTCCTGGCATGAGTAGCAGGGCGCTGAAATGTTGCGCGATTTTTAACAGAATGTTCAAAAAAGTAGAGGGTCGACTTAAGAGGTTAATGGCATCAGACCGAGGCTCTGCATCTGTCCTCGTGCTCCACAAACCTTAGTGCTGCTTTTGATAGCAACGATCACCACATTCTTTTGGAGAGATTGGAAACCCAAATTGGTCTACACGTACAAGTTCTGGCCTGGTTTAGATCTTATCTGTCGGAGAGATATCAGTTTGTCTCTGTGAATGGTTTGTCCTCTGACAAATCAACTGTACATTTCGGTGTTTCTCAAAGTTCCGTATTGTTTTCACTATATATTTTACCTCTTGGGGATGTCATTCGAAAACATAATGTTAACTTTCACTGCTATGCGGATGATGCACAGCTGTACATTTCAATGAAAAATGGTGAAGCCCCAAAATTGCCTTCGCTAGAAGCCTGTGTTTCAGACATAAGGAAATGGATGGCTGCAAACGTTCTACTTTTAAACTCGGACAAAACAGAGATGCTTGTTCTAGGTCCCAAGAAACAAAGAGATCTTCTGTTGAATCTGACAATTAATCTTATGGTTGTACAGTCGTCGCAAATAAAACTGTGAAGGACCTCGGCGTTACTCTGGACCCTGTTCTCTCTTTTAACGAACATATCAAGAATGTTTCTAGAACAACTTTTTTCCATCTACGTAACATTGCAAAAGTCAGAAATTTTCTGTCCAAAAATGATGCAGAAAAATTAATCCATGCTTTTGTTACTTCTAGGTTAGACTACTACAATGCTCTACTTTCCGGCTACCCAGATAAAGCACTAAATACACTTCAATTAGTGCTAAATACAGCAGCTAGAATCCTGACTAGAAACAAATAATTTGATCATATTACCCCAGTGCTAGCCTCCCTACATTGGCTTCCTGTTAAGGCAAGGGCTGATTTCAAGGTTTTACTGCTAACCTACAAAGCATTACATGCTCCTACCTATCTTTCTGATTTGGTCCTGCCGTACATACCTACACGTATGCTACGGTTACAAGATGCAGGCCTCCTAATTGTCCCTAGAATTTCTAAGCAAACAGCTGGAGGCAGGGCTTTCTCCTATAGAGCTCAATTTCTAAGGAATGGTCTGCCTACCCATGTGAGAGACACAGACTCTGTCTCAACCTTTAAGTCTTTACTGAAGACTCATCTCTTCAGTGGGTCATATGATTGAGTGTAGTCTGGCCCAGGAGTGTGAAGGTAAACGGAAAGGCGTTGGAGCAACGAACCGCCCTTGCTGTCTCTGCCTGGCCGGTTCCCCTCTTTCCACTGGGATTCTCTGCCTCTAACCCTATTACAGGGGCTGAGTCACTGGCTTACTGGTGCTCTTTCATGCCGTCCCTAGGAGGGGTGTGTCACTTCAGTGGGTTGAGTCACTGACGAGATCTTCCTGTCTGGATTGGCACCTTCCCTTGGGTTGTGCCGTGGCGGAGATATTTGTGGCTATACTCGGCCTTGTCTCAGTAAGTTCGTGGTTGAAGATATCCCTCTATTGGTGTGGGGGCTGTGCTTTGGCAAAGTGGGTGGGGTTATATCCTTCCTGTTTGGCCCTGTCTGGGGGTATCATCGGATGGGGCCAGAGTGTCTCCTGACCCCTCCTGTCTCAGCCTCCAGTATTTATGCTGCAGTAGTTTGTGTCGGGGGGCTAGGGTCAGTTTGTTATATCTGGAGTATTTCTTCTGTCTTATCCAGTGTCCTGTGTGAATTTAAGTATGCTCTCTCTAATTCTCCCTTTCTCTTTTTCTTTCTCTCTCTGAGGACCTGAGCCCTAGGACCATGCCTCAGGATTACCTGGCATGATGACTCCTTGCTGTCCCCAGTCCACCTGCCCGTGCTGCTACTCCAGTTTCAACTGTTCTGCTAGTGGCAATGGAATCATGGCCTGTTCACCAGACGTGCTACCTGTCCCAGACCTGCTGTGTTCAACTCTCTAGAGACAGCAGGAGTGGTAGAGATCCTCTTAATGATCGGCTATGAAAAGCTAACTGACATTTACTCCTGTGGTGCTGACTTGCTGCACCCTTGACAACTACTGTGATTGTTATTATTTGACCATGCTGGTCAATTATGAACATTTGAACATCTTGGCCATGTTCTGTTATAATCTCCACCCGGCACAGCCAGAAGAGGACTAGCCACCCCTCATAGCCTGGTTCCTCTCTAGGTTTCTTCCTAGGTTTTGGCCTTTCTAGGGAGTTTGTCCTAGCCACCGTGCTTCTACACCTGCATTGCTTGCTGTTTGGGGTTTTAGGCTGGGTTTCTGTACAGCACTTTGAGATATCAGCTGATGTACGAAGGGCTATATAAATACATTTGATTTGATATTTAGGCATTTTTTTCTCACCGGTTTGTTGTGGAATCTTGTTTGTGTATAGTTAGCTTCACATTAGTTTTTCCTCTTTATTGTTTTTGCCGGATCACATAGGGGGCGCTCTTTTTAATTTTGGGATGAAAAACGTTCCCGTTTTAAACAAGATATTTTGTCACGAAAAGATGCTCGACTATGCATGTAATTGACAGCTTTGGAAAGAAAACACTCTGACGTTTCCAAAACTGCAAAGATATTGTATGTGAGTGCCACATAAAAAGCCCAGATAAAAATACAATCAGGAAGTGCCGCATTTTTTGAAACGGCCTCATGGCAATGACTCCTTATATGGCTGTGGAGGAGCTAGGAGTCAGCCTACCTTTTCCACGTTTTCCCCAAGGTGTCTGCAGCATTGTGACGTATTTGTAGGCATATCATTGGAAGATTGACCATACGAGACTACATTTGCCAGGTGGTCGCTTGGTGTCCTCCGTCGCAATTATTGCGTAATCTCCAGCTGCAGTATTTTTCCGTTTGCCTCTGATGACAAACCGACTGCCAGGAATGATTTTTCATCGAATAGAATTGTGAAAAACACCTTTAGGATTGATTCTAAACAATGTTTGCCATGTTTCTGTCGCTATTATGGAGCTAATTTGGAAAAAGGTTTGGCGTTGTAAGTGACTGCATTTTCGTTTTTTTTCTTAGCCAAAAGTGATGAACAAAACGGAGCTATTTCTCTTACAAAAATAATATTTTGGGAAAAAATGAACATTTGCTATCTAACTGAGAGTCTCGTCATTGAAAACATCCGAAGTGCTTCAAAGGTAAATGATTTTATTTGAATGCTTTTCTTGTTTTTGTGAAAATGTTGCCTGCTGAATGCTAGGCTTAATGCTATGCTAGGCTATCAATACTCTTACACAAATGCTTGTGTAGCTTTGGTTAAAGCATATTTTGAAAATCTGAGATGACAGTGTTGTTAACAAAAGGCTAAGCTTGTGTTTCAATATATTTATTTCATTTCATTTGCGATTTTCATGAATAGGAAACGTTGCGTTATGGTAATGAGCTTAAGGTTATGATTGCGCTCCCGGATACGGGATTGCTCGACGCTAGAGGTTAAATAAAAATGATGACCCCAAACCACGCTGCATTTTGGTCCGATTCTTCCAACGACGGACGTGACAGATTGCTGGGACTCTACACCTTATGTTGTGGAAGTCAAATGCCAAACATACCTGTGTTTCGGTTGAAGCCCGAGAACGGAGATGGACCCAGGACAGAATGTCTGCCTAGAACACGTGGTTGACTTTGAGCCAACAGTGTCGGAGAACCCTGGAAAGAAGAATAAATATTAAGTGTAGTTGACAAAGCCAAAAAGCTTACTTCAAGTGAAGAAGAGAAGTCTGAGGACGATCCAGAGAAATCTGAAGATCTTGAAGATATCCATTAGGAAGATGACAGTGTGATATGATCTAACTGACACAAACTGTCAAGACATAGAAGTTGAAGAAATGTAAAAATCTTTAATTTTGTACTTGGACATTGCATGGAATGGAATGACTGGAGAACCTGAGCTTAGATCAGGAGAAGAAGAAAATACACTTAAGAAGCAACAGTGGATTGGGTATACAGCAACAGTGGATTGGGTATACAGCAACAGTGGATTGGGTATACAGCAACAGTGGATTGGGTATACAGCAACAGTGGATTGGGTATACAGCAACAGTGGATTGGGTATACAGCAACAGTGGATTGGGTATACAGCAACAGTGGATTGGGTATACAGCAACAGTGGATTGGGTATACAGCAACAGTGGATTGGGTATACAGCAACACAGCAACAGTGGATTGGGTATACAGCAACAGTGGATTGGGTATACAGCAACAGTGGATTGGGTATACAGCAACAGTGGATTGGGTATACAGCAACAGTGGATTGGGTATACAGCAACAGTGGATTGGGTATACAGCAACAGTGGATTGGGTATACAGCAACAGTGGATTGGGTTGTGGATTATACAGCAACAGTGGATTGGGTATACAGCAACAGTGGATTGGGTATACAGCAACAGTGGATTGGGTATACAGCAACAGTGGATTGGGTATACAGCAACAGTGGAGTATACAGCAACAGTGGATTGGGTATACAGCAACAGTGGATTGGGTATACAGCAACAGTGGATTGGGTATACAGCAACAGTGGATTGGGTATACAGCAACAGTGGATTGGGTATACAGCAACAGTGGATTGGGTATACAGCAACAGTGGATTGGGTATACAGCAACAGTGGATTGGGTATACAGCAACAGTGGATTGGGTATCAGTGGATTTTACAGCCTTACAGCAACAGTGGATTGGGTATACAGCAACAGTGGATTCTACAGCAACAGTGGATTGGGTATACAACAGTGGATTGGGTAACAGCAACAGTGGATTGGGTATACAGCAACAGTGGATTTTACAGCAACTGGTGTTATTGGGTTACAGCAACAGTGTTCAAAGATTGGGTTTAGTTAGTTCATTTTTGTAATATAATTTTTTATCCTTATTTTACCAGGTAAGTTGACCGAGGACATATTTTCATTTACAGCAACGACCTGGGGATTAGTTACAGATGTAATGGCTGCTTCCAACTCACACCCTCAAACACGTAGATCTCCTGGATGAAGCTCACTTTCCAGCCCACTTTCCAGCTCACACTCAAACAGCTCGATCCCCTGAACTCAGCTCACTCTCCAGATCCCAATTTCCTGAATTCTAATCACCCGTTCACACACCTGTATGTCATTATCACACACTATTTAGTTCAGTTCTTTGCACCCCATCACTGAGGTATTGTTTGTTTTGTGACATGTCTTTCAGAGTGCTGGGTTTCCCGTGATTTACTCTTCCCGTGTATGATAGTTTTTGCTTGCCTCACTAACGACAGCTTTTGCCTATTCCCTGCCTGTACTTTAGCCTATTGGATTTCCTGTTATCTACCTATTGCCTGATCTCCCCGACTACGTTACTAGCCTTTTTTCCTTCCTGTACTGTTTCCCTTTTGGACCCCCTGCGTGTGACCTTCTGCCTGCCCCTGGACCCAGCTACCTGCCTCCTCCTGTGGTCCTTTGCAATAAACACCTGTTTTGCCCTGCTCTTGAAACCAGCTCTCTGTCTTCCCTTGTGTTCATTACAACAGGGGATAGGAGGGGGGATGAATTAGCCAATTGGAAACTGGGGATGATTAGGTGGGCATGATGGTATGAGGGCCAGATTGATAAATTGGCCAGGACACCGGAGTTAACACCCCTACTCTTACGAGAAGCGTCAGGGGATCTTTAGTGACTATGGAGAGTCAGGACACCCGTTCAACCCTTGTGTGGTTTTTGTTATTCACCCAATGTTCGCAGGTCTGATGGATTGCCAAAATTATTGTTTTTTTTAAAACAATACAGCCGTACCAATTTACATAAAAATACTTAGATGTTGACATATCAATTACAAGCAACAGAGAGCATACATGGTTAATATTTGTGCTATTCTTTTTTTTTTAAAGAGTGTTTTGTAAACAAAAATGTATTATAATCAAGACATGGGTGGAATAAATCATGTTAATCTTCAACAAATATGAATGAAGCAAGGTTTTCATCACTATTAAGGAAAAATGTTACATACAGTATTTTATGGAAATGACAAATGAGCCCCATTGAACAAAAATGAAGGCCGGTCTACACACCACTTGAGGGAGAGAGTTTTACTGTGTGTGTGTTGCAAATGTATTTTGTGCACTTGATGCATGTGTACTGTGTCTTCCTGTCCTTCTTGGGTCCACACACATCGCAGCGCTTCTTCTTGTTGCTCCCGGCTGCAATCTAGAATGATAAACACTTAGTTCAGGAATTTACTAACATCTCACTCACTCACATATATAGTTACAGAAGGCCGAGGTAGGAGAGTCAAACACACACACATGACACAACATCCCACACACTTACTTCCAGTATTGGAGTTGTTGGTTCTGTGGGTTAGGCAGATGGGGCACAAGCAGCATCCTCCTGAATCCTCCTCACGATGTCTGCAGAAGCTGGGGTTCTTGCAATATGTTGCCTCCTCTGTATTTGAGGTCTTACCAATGCCTTGCCCAGCTCCTCAAGAAAGAGCCATCTACTCTGGAGCTTCCCTCTGTTCCATTCTGGGTTCAATGACATCCAGATGACAAACATGTTGTACACCGAGATGCCCAAGATGTCGAAGAATATCACAAGTGCCCAGCGTAGGGTTCCTCTTTTACAGCTGTAGCCATTCACCGGCTCATCGAAATTGTCCACCCCTCCTTTTGTGGCATTGTAATCCTTTATGATTTCTGTTTTTTGATGTTCCTGGCCACAGATTCTCCCATCACTATGTAGCGTACTCATGAGTACCACATTTTTGCCTTTCTTTGACACATAGGACACTATGGACTTGTCGGCCATGAACACAAACTTAGAGGAATTGATAGGCCTGTCCATGTATTCAACAGCTGAGGTGGGAGCTCTGGCTTGTTTTTTCATATTGTTGTTACCATCGTCAGCTTCCTCTTGA
Organism: Oncorhynchus nerka; assembly: GCF_034236695.1. Taxonomy (NCBI): domain Eukaryota; kingdom Metazoa; phylum Chordata; class Actinopteri; order Salmoniformes; family Salmonidae; genus Oncorhynchus; species Oncorhynchus nerka. Next base: position 48,462,243 of record NC_088398.1, on the reverse strand, counting down.
GGAACTCATGTCCCAGCTTGTGCGAAGTAAAAAAAATATTGCATGTGATGTTATGGCCATGGGGTCCCTGTGTCACGTCCAGGACAACCCTCATCTCTTGGTTCTTCTCATTGGCTCCTCCATCTGGCTTCCCCAAATGCACTTGCAAGTTCCACGCATATGACGAAGCAGCATCACAGGCAGCACAGATCTTTATTCCATATTTTGTGGGTTTAGACAATATTTACTGTCTGAAGGGGCAGCGACCCCTAAATGGCATAAGCTGCTCACCAACAATAACGTTGGGCCAAGGGTTGGTTAACAAGGGAAGGCTGTTCACCCACTTGTCCCACACTGACCTGACTGCAGCTAAGTTGTCTCTCTGCTGCCGAGCTGGTCTGATGTCTCAGTTATCGAAGCGATAATCGTGGAATTAATGTGGAAGTTTTCCAGAGACATTGTTGCAGAGAAAGGTTTTCTGATAGTTTCTGCATCCTACAGGGACTCTGTGGATTCCCCATTGCATCTGAAAACACTAGCAAATATAAGAACACCAAACTATGCATCTAAATGAGTTTGGTCCATCTCTCTCCAAAAACATGCCTTCCCTCCAAATTAGAGTAGTCCAGAATGATTTTCTGGATGGTGTCTGGGATAAACAGTTCAAAAGAAGACTTTATGTCCTGCACATGAGTAACCACCATCTGCGTCGGCCCTGGTTGCATTCTTATCACATTGGCAGTGTCACACCATGATCGGTTTCACCTGTCTTTCTGCTTGTCTCCACCCCTCTCCAGGTGTTGCCCATCTTCCCAGTATCCCCAGCATACCTAGACCTGTGTTCTCTGTTTGTCTCTTGCCAGTTCATTTTGTTTCGTCAAATCTACCAGCGTTTTGCCGTGCTCCTATCTTTCTTTAGTTCCTGTTTTCTAGCTTTCCCGGTTTTGACCTTTCTGCCTGCCCTGATCCTGACCCTGCCTGCCGTTCTGTACGTTCAACCCACCCAGGGTTGTTGTACATTTATTTCTATACACTATAATTGATTTTATTGTGTAACGGATCATTTTTCATAACTAGATAATATACAGCCAAGTCAAATTGCATTCATTGTGTTGGTGTATTTCATTGAGTCATACATTCATTCTTAATGCATGGGAGATTACTGAAAACAGTCATCTAAGCATTTCTATACTGTATCTATTAATAATATCCATAGCCTCTTGCATTTTCACCTACAATGTCATTATCATACAAGTTCATTTACTGAGATGTCCTTTTCCGTGGTGAGACAGTTAAACATGCCCCAACTTCCTCTATTCTACCTTTCTTCACTCCTGTTTATAAAGAATATTCTCACTTCTCTAGAAGTGCATTGCCTCAATGACTATCGTCAAACCTCTTTAAAAAGATCTATGACATTGATTAAATATCTACAGTTTATACAAATCCTAACATTGTGATAAATGTAAATAAATATATCAACTTTATTCATGGGTTTATGACGTAAGGCAAATGTAATAATATGTTAACCAATATTACTGCCTGCTCTGCCAACTAACGATTTGTCACCATGCCAACAGTATTGGCCTAAGAGCTGGTTTCCTGAGTAGGGACTATATTTTCTGCTTCTCTTTCCCTAAGTCTCTCATTATGGCTTGTGTCTAACATCGCTGAGAGTGTGCTGTCTGGCGATGTCTGACTCCCCGCAGCATTAGACAGGAGAGCTATTGGAACCAATCCTGACTCTAAGTCCTAATAACCGGAAACACTTAATCTCTCTCTCTCTCTCTCTCTCTCTCTCTCTCTCTCTCGTGCAAAGTGTAATGGTTAAAAAAGGTTTCCATAACAGTCTTCATAAAATGAATGGTCTTTGTATTCTAATTAACGTTTCTCTCAAAGTTGAACTATGCATATTACATAAACTAGAGAGGGGTCATGGGTGTCGGCAACTCATCACAGACCTTCTTCCCTACTCGTTGTGTTAATGGAGACTCCTGTGTGTTAATTAGAAACATGGCCTTTACCCTGCCCGTAAACAAGACTAACACAGCAGACGGCACTGCATCAAGGAACCTAAATGAAGGCAACAGTAATTAATGAACATAAATACTTACAAGACATCAAGAAATGCTGTCAACCAGCAGTTTAGACAAACTATTGCTGTGGTTCTCTTCAAATTGCTATATTGCTGGGCTGGTATTGTATTTCACATGATGTTGACAATCAATTTTAAATTACAATTGATCTCTGGTTTTCTTTGTGATCTGGGCAGCTTTTGTCAACACATACAATTCTGAGATGTATTCTCACTTGTCAAATATCGCAAAGCAAATGTCAGCATTTGGATACAAGAAGAAATACAGAAAGTATTCTTAGGTCTTGATTTATTCCACATTTCCTGAATTTAAAATGTTTTAAATAAATAAAATGTCTCTCACCCATCTACACACAATAATCTGGAATTAAACATATTCTTTGAGATGTTTGACAATGTTTTGAAAATTAAGTACAGAAATATAAACTTCACATAAGTCAATAGCATACATGTTAGAATCAACTTTGGCAGTGATTACAGCTGTGGGTATTTCTGAGTAAGTCTCTGAGTGCTTTCCACACCTGGATTGTGCAACAATTGCCCATTTTTCTTTCAAAATTCTTCAAGCTCTGTCATATTGATTGTTGATCATTGTGAGACATCCATTTTCAAGTCCTGCCTTAAGACTTTCAAGAAGATTTAAATCAAAACTGTAACTTGGCCACTCAAGAACATTCACTGTCTTTTTGTAAGCAACTCCAGTATAGATTTGTCCTTGTATTTGAGGTTATTGTCTTGCTGAAAGGTGAATTAATCTCCCAGTGTCTGGTGGAATGCAGACTGTACCAGGTTTTCCTCTAGGATTTTACCTGTGCTCAGCTCCATTCCATTTATTTTTTTATCCTGAAAAACTCCCAAATCCTTAACGATTACTAGCATGCCCATAACATAATGCAGCCACCACTATGCTTGAAAATATGTAGAGTGGTACTCAGTATTGTGATGTATTGAATTTGCCCAAAACATAACACTTTGTATTCAGGAAAAAGTTAATTGCTTTGCCACATTTTTAAAGTATTACTTAGTGCCTTGTTGCAAACAGGATGCATGTTTTGGAATATTTGTAATCTGTGCAAGCCTCCTTATTTTCACTCTGTCAAATAGGTTAGTATTGTGGAGTAACTACAATGCTGTTGATACATAATCAGTTTTCTCCTATCACAGCCATTAAAGTCCGTAACTATTTTAAAGTCACCAGGGGCCTTTCGCTTTGGCTGAGTTAGGAAGGATGTCTGTATCTTTGTAGTGACAGGGTGTATTGATACACCACAATCTAAAGTCTAATAACTTCACCATGCTCAAAGGGATATTCAATGTCTTGTTATTTTTTTCCTATCTACTAATAGATGCCCGTCTTTGCGGGGCATTGGTAAACATCCTTGTCTTTGTGGTTGAACCTGTGTTTGAAATGCACTGCTCAACTCAACTGAGGGACCTTACAGATAAATGTGTGGGATACAGAGATGAGGTAGTCATTCAAAAATAATTTTAAACACTATTATTACACACAGAGTGTGTCCATGCAACTTATTATGTGACTTGTTAAGCACATTTTTACACCTTAACTTATTTAGGATTGCCATAGCAAAGGGTTTGACTACTTTTTGACTTAAGACTTTTAATTTTTCATTAATCAGTAAAATTGTCTAAAACCGTAATTCCACAACAAATACAAATACAAAAAAATCTAAATGTAATCCATTTTAAATTTAGGCTGTAACACAAGTCAAGGGGTGTGAACACTTTCTGAGGGAATACTGCTGTGCAGGTGTTTGCCGCATTAACAAAAAAAACAGCAGCAGACCCTCTTGAGCGCAGCGGTGCAGGGGAGCTCAACATAGGGGTTGCTAGCCTCTGTGCGGGCGATTGTGGTTCGGAGAGAGGATGTGGAAGGAGATGTAGAAGGCCACGTTGTCACTCCTTGGTCATAGTGTTTTGTGTTTTCGTTATATATTTTGGTCAGGCCAGGGTGTGACATGGGTTTATGTGTTGTGTTTCGTGTTGGGGTTGTATAGGATTTGGGATTGCTATGATTAGGGGTGTGTCTAGTTAGGCTTGGCTGCCTGAGGCGGTTCTCAATCAGAGTCAGGTGATTCTTGTTGTCTCTGATGGGGAACCGTATTTAGGTAGCCTGAGTTTCACTTTGTATTTCGTGGGTAATTGTTCCTGTCTCAGTGTAGTGTTCACCAGATAGGCTGTAATAAGTTTCACGTTCCGTTTGTTGTTTTGTATTCAATAGTTATTTCATGTATCGCTATATCTTTCATTAAAGTCATGAGTAACCACCACGCTGCATTTCGGTCCTCTCTTTCTACAAACGAAGAACGCCGTTACACACGTCTCACACAACTTCTTAGTAGATACAGGTGCTGAAATATTACTGATTCCTTATGATGAGAAATTGGCAAATTTGCGACAGGAAAAAGTATTACATTTAGCAGTGTAACAGGGGCAGAATCAAAAGCAATAAAAAACGACTACCCATGTCTCTGACCATATGACCAGTAACAATACCCGTATCATTTTATATGGCGACGGGGGTGGAACCAATTTTGGGGTTGGATAATCTATGCAAAATGCCAGGGGAATGGATTCTAAAAGGTAACAAGTTCAAATGGACACTGCCAAACACTCAACCACACTTGCAAGCTTAGAAAACCTTGTTGTTTTTTTATCTCGTGAGAAACTTTATTCCGTGTTATTCTGAAATGGCTTTATAGAATTGATGAAAGGGAGGAGAGTTCCTCACAAGAAATTAGAGTGGAGTTAAAATTGTGAGTAATTGTTTTTTTACAATTATAATTCTAGAGTTTAAAAAAATCAATACTGTCAAGAGCCAGCATTGGGGTTACCAAACCTAAAATACCCTTTTTAAATGCTGTTAATGAGTAGGAAGGGCATTGTAGTGTGGTGGTTATGCAAAATCATGGGAAAAGACGGACCACTCATGTACTGGAGTAAATCATTATTCTCGGTGGTGAGAGGAATACCGCCGTGTCTGAGGGCAATACAGGCCACAGAAATGGTTTTGCATAACACTGCTTTTATTACAACAGGACCCCCAAAAATATCTGTCTCGAAATCTGAAAATAGTAGACATTAATGAGTGTGAAGCAAATAGGGAATGTACAATGGAGATTGGTAATAGTATATACAATAAATGTTGGGATGGATTTAAACACAAACGATTAATGAGTGGAGGGAGGACAGTGGACTCCCTGAGAACAGAAGTTATCATGTTTTGTTTTATCTGTAAATAAAACCTTTTTGTTACTGATTAAGATTTAGCATATATTTTTATGTAACCTTTTATTTAACCTTTATAGTAAAAATGAACAAAATATAAATGTTATTTTACAGGAGAGGATGGGGTGTTCCTCTCACCCTCTGAAATGTTTCCCGAGGCCGTTGCCTTAGGAGAGCAGTTAGTCAAATTCTGCAGTTCTATTAACTTCTTACGGTATAGGGGACGCTTGCGTCCCACTTGGCCAAAAAACAGGGAAAATGCAGCGTGGCAAATTCAAATAAATTGATATAAAATCAAACTTTCATTAAAACACACATGTAAGATACTCAATTATAGCTACACTTGTTGTGAATCCAGCCAACGTGTCAGATTTTAAAAAGGCTTTTCGGTGAAAGCATAAGAAGCTATTATCTGATGATAACACAACAGTAAACAAAGAGGGTAGCATATTTCAACCCTGCAGGCGCTAAACAAAACGCATAAATAAAATATAAAACATGCCTTAACTTTGACAAGCTTCTTTTGTTGGCACTCCAATATGTCCCATAAACATCACAATTGGTCCTTTTGTTCGATTAATTCCGTCCATATATATCCAAAATGTCCATTTCCAAAATGCGCAACATCACTACAAAATATTTCAAAAGTTGCCTATAAACTTTGCCAAAATATTTCAAACTACTTTTGTAATACAACTTTAGGTATTTTTAAGCGTTAATAATCAATCAAATTGAAGATGGGTCTATCTGTGTTCAATACAGGAAGACAACAAACCAAGCTACTTTTCAAGTCTTGCGCAACTCTCAACAGTGTTACGCAGTTCCTAGTTGGCCCTACTTCTTCATTGCACAAATGAATAACCTCAACCAAATTCCAAAGACTGGTGACATCCAGTGGAAGCGGTAGGAACTGAAAACAAGTTCCTAAGAAATATTGTTTCCCAATGAGAACTCAGTGAACAGAGAGAGACCTAAAAAAAAATAATCTGAACGGTTAGTCCTCTGGGTTTTGCCTGCTACATAAGTTCTGTTATACTCACAGACATGATTCAAACAGTTTTTAGAAACATCAGTGTTAAAGGTGTTAATATCATGTCTGATTTATTGTGTGGGGTATTTTTTATTTGGTTTTAGTAGGTTCTTCACGGGCTAGAAAAGAAGAACCATAAAGGTCACACAAATTACATTTTCTGAAGTATCTACTGTCTGATTTTTTTTCTTCACACATATACAGCAAGTTCTCCTGATAAGAAATGTACTGTGAAACCCAATGTAAACCTGCTATACAGATTTTTTTGAAATGTGTAAATAAGTAGTCTGAAGTACAGGGAAAGAAAAGGCAAATAACATATTCGCTTAATGGTGTTGAATGACCTCTGTTCTGACTTTCTGGTGAGGCCTGATCAACCTCGCTAGAAAGGCGTTTTGCTGTTGTTTTTTTTGTCTTAGTTTTTGTCTTTGCTTCAATACAAATCTCACCAGATTTGGTCTGATGTATGGTCGGGATTTCTCCCTAAGGGTTAGCCCTCTAACTCCCTAAGCATCAGTATAGAGACAATGTAGAGTCGCAATTCAACGGCTCAAACACGAGACGTATGTGGCAGGGACTTCATATTCCCATACAAATTAAACAACTTCTTTGCTTGCTTTGAGGACAATACAGTGCCACTGACACGGCCCTAGGGCCACCATTGTTCCTGTTCCCAAGAAAGCTAAGGAATCTGAGCTAAATGACTATCGCCCCGTAGCACTCACTCCTGTCATCATGAAGTGCTTTGAGAGACTAGTCAAATATCATATCACCTCCACCCTACCTGATATCCTAGACCCACTCCAACTTGCTTACTGCCCCAATAGGTCCACAGATGACGCAATCACAATCACACTGCACACTACCCTGACCCATCTGGACAAGAGGAATACCTAGGTAAGAATGCTGTTCATTGACTACAGCTCAGCAGTTATCTTCTCTAGGATAGGGGGCAGCATTTGGAATTTTGGATGAAAAGCATGCCCAAATTCAACTGTCTGCTACTCATTCCCAGAAGATAAGATATTTTCATATACACAGATACTTTCTAAGATATTTCTAAGATATTTTCAGATACACAAAACGCAGAAATAAAATATAAATCATGCCTTACCTTTGACAAGCTTCTTTTGTTGGCACTCCAATATGTCCCATAAACATCACAAATGGTCCTTTTGTTCGATCAATTCCGTTGATATATATCCAAAATGTCTATTTATTTGGCACGTTTGATCCAGAAAAAAACAGCTTCCAATATGCGCAACGTCACTACAAAATATCTCAAAAATTACCTGTAAACTTTGCCAAAACATTTCAAACTAATTTTGTAATACAACTTTAGGTATTTTAAACGTTAATAATCTATCAAATTGAAGACGGGTCTATCGGTTTTCAATACAGGAGGATCACAAACTAACGCTACATTTTTAGTCTTGCGCAACTCTCAAACAGTACACATAACGTTACCCTGATCCAAGATGGCCGTACTTCTTAATTTCACAAAGGAAGAACCTCAACCTATTTCCAAAGACTGGTGACATCCAGTAGAAGCGGTAGGAACTGCAAATGCCTTAGAAATCTAGTTCCCCAAATAAAAACTCATTGAATTGACAGTGACCTCAAAAAAAACCTGAATGGATAGGCCTCTGGGTTTTGCCTGCTACATAAGTTCTGTTATACTCACATACATGATTCAAACAGTTTTAGAAACTTCAGAGTGGCTTCTATCCAAATCTACTAATAAGATGCATATCTTATATTCCTTGCATGAGTAGCAGGAAGTTGAAATTTGGCACGCTATTTATCCAAAAGTGAAAATGCTGTCTCCCTATCCCAAAGAGGTTGACCTCTACGGGATCGGTGTACCTAAACTTGGACGGCTGTTGCTAACGTGTGCTAATGTGAGTAGAATGACTTTGTAAACAATGGCCAACTTTCCGGGACATAGACATGTCTTGTATGGGCAGAAAGCTTAAATTCTTCTTAATCTAACTGTATTGTCCAATTTACAGTAGTTATTACAGTGGAAAATACAATGCTATTGTTTGAGGATAGTGCACAACAACAAAAAACTTTTCACGGCAACTGGTTTGATACATTCACCTCTGAAGATAAATAATGTCCTTACATTCAGTAGTCTTGCTATAATTTGTCATCCTGAGGGTCCAGAGAGAAAATGTAGCATCATTTTTTAAAAATAAAATCAATATTTATAATCAAATGTAGGATCTGTGTTCTACAGTTTGAACCCTTGCTGTCTCTGGCCCGGCCATTTAGATGTGTGAAGGTTAATGTGTTTTCTGTAGGGAAGCTAATTATCCATCATGTGTGACATTACTGAGAGTGTGTAAACTTAAATGTTTTATTACCATAGCATTTTTGTATGTTCTTAATAGTTATGTACTTGAAAATGTATCAATTGACCAATTAGGCACATTTGGACAAACTCCTGGCAGACATGATACAAAATATTGTGTAGTTATGTAATTATTCACTGGATCAGTCTGAAATGTTGCACACACACTGCTGCCATCTTTTGGCCAAAATCTAAAGTACACTTAGACTCCTATCTGACTGTATGGCCTTTCTCTTGCATTTCAAAGATGATGGAACAAAAACAAAAATTGAAAAATAATGCTTTTTTGTATGATCGTTTAATGTGTTATATTCTCTTACATTAATTTCACATTTCCACAAACTTCAGTGTATCCCTTTTTGGTATCAATAATATGCATATCCTTGCTTCAGATCCTGAGCTACAGGAAGTTAGATTTGGGTATGTCATTTTAGGTAGAAATTTAAAAACAGGGTCCGATCCGTAAGAGGTTTTTAAACACGTATTATCTCTCTTCCCTGTTTAAGTCAATACGTTTTCTAGGTGGCGTGGAACATGTGAGTTATCATTGTTCCGGATAAGGGACTGTTGGAAACAGACTAATTGACTTGAGTAAGTTTTAGTATGTTTAGAACTATATAAGTGGCCAAGCAGTAGTGATTAATGTGTTATGAGTTAGATGGAATGATCTATGTGCAAATGTATTTATAGCCGTACAAAGGGGGCCAGTCTCTGAGACTTATAGGAGGCATATGATAGGGGGGGTGTCTGGGTTGGCACCCCCTTGGGTTGTGCCGTGGCAGAGATCTTTGTGGGCTATATTCGGCCTTGTCTCAGGATGGTAAGTTGGTGGTTGAAGATATCCCTTTGTTGGTGTGGGGGCAGTGCTTTGGCAAAGTGGGTGGGCTTATATCCTTCCTTTTTGGCCCTGTTGGGTGTCCTCAGATGGGGCCACAGTATCTCCTGACCCCTCCTGTCTCAGCCTCCTGTATTTATGCTGCAGTAGTTTATGTATCGGGGGGCTAGGGTCAGTTTGTTATATCTGGAGTACTTCTCCTGTCCTATCCGGTGTCCTGTGTGAATTTAAGTATGCTCTCTCTAATTCTCTCTTTCTCTTTCTTTCTTTCTCTCTCTCGGAGGACCTGAGCCCTAGGACCATGCCTCAGGACTACCTGACATGATTACTCGTTGCTGTCCCCAGTCCACCTGGCCGTGCTGCTGCTCCAGTTTCAACTGTTCTGCCTGTGATTATTATTTGACCATGCTGGTAATTTATGAACATTTGAACATCTTGGCCATGTTCTGTTATAATCTCCACCCGGCACAGCCAGAAGAGGACTGGCCACCCCACATAGCCTGGTTCCTCTCTAGGTTTCTTCCTAGGTTTTGGCCTTTCTATGGAGTTTTTCCTAGCCACCGTGCTTCTACACCTGCATTGCTTGCGGTTTGGGGTTTTAGGCTGGGTTTCTGTACAGCACTTTGAGATATCAGCTGATGTACGAAGGGCTATATAAATAGATTTGATTTGATTTGCTATGCTAGAGCTGCTACTATAGATTGTGAACTATTGCCCTATAACACTGTCTTGTAGCTTCACTGTTTTATATCATTATATTTGCTCTATGTTTTTCATCATGATATTCACTTGAGTATGAATTGATCGCTTATTCTCAAATAGCTCTCTGTGTATGAGTCCGGATAATTAACAACAGACTGAGGCAAGGTGCAAGAATGTATTCTCCCAACTGATTAGAAGACCGGTCTGGAGTATCTGAAATATCGATGAACCACAAGGGAAATGGGAGATCGGGAGTAGGAGACAGATTCAATGCAATAGCTATTCTCATGGCAGTCATAGGGACAGCAACTGAGGGAGCGGTAGTAGTGGTGAAGGATGCTATAGTATGGAACAGCATGGAACTGGACAACGGAGCCAATGTATTTTCAAGTATGCATCATGTGCAGTGTTAGTGGTAGCAGGGGTTACCTTGTTAGCATTGCTGGGATATCACCTTCTGAAGATGTTGAAACGTGTATGCAGTGCTGATTTACCTCAAGATGAGGTACAGTTGGTTAAGGCCATCATACGTGTATGTCGGATGGCCTTGGAGGGAGAAGGAGGAGACGGGTGGTGGAGTGAGTATGATATGGCGTGGGAAGAACTGGTAAATCTGCAGCCTGAGGAGGAAGTCTGGGTATAAGCAGGAGGAGTTTAGAGCCTTCATTTTTGTGGACCCAAGCAAAACAGTACCCCAACGGTATAGAGCCAGGATAAGGGAGAGTGGGAACCGTCATCTTATCAAACTTTGTTTTTTTGCCATAAATGTTTATGCATAGCTTAACGCATTACTAGTATTTTGTGTTTTCTTTTGCTTTTCAAGTCTTTTGCCATCACTCTCTTAGAAACCCGAAGGAGGAAGAGAAAGTCATAAACTCCAGCTGAAATGTCATTATCAGTTGTGTCAAAGGAGGGGGAATAATAGTGTGCATAGCGTGATTATAATTCAGAGGCCATAAAATCTTGGAGGTGTAAACATACAAATCAACTGAGAATGGTAATCATGTTTTCTTTTCTGTTCATTTATGAGTCATTTCAAAGTTTATATAATGTTGAACAGTACGGAGTTACTATTCAAAAAGGAGGCACTGTTGGGATCGAGATTGAAGTATACTTATTCATGTTACCAGACTAGAACTTATTGATGTTCTTTACATTCATAAGGAATGTATATGTTGGGGTCAATGGTGGGTGGATAAGAACTAGGTGTATAAAAGTTACTGAATGAGACAAGGGGGAGTGCAGAAAATATACATTCTGTCAAACGTGTTATTGTTAAATCTCATGGCTCCTATGGAGGGAGGCAAATTTCAACAGTCTGGTTTCAGTCACTGATAAGGTTGGACAGTTGTGGATTAGGGAGGAGTGAGGAATTTGGCCCGAGGTCAGGTCAGATAAAGTGAGATGGAACAGGCCTATTACACACACATACACTTCCACAAAGGTTCTAGCATCAGGCAGGGCCATGACTACACCAGTGAGAGGAACCAATTAAGTTCCTGACTTAGCAACAGAGATGTATTGGCTGTCTAGATGTGCAAGGAGTTGTAAACATGTCTTTGTCATTGCAGCTGTGACCCAGTGCTTGAATAGACTTGGTTTTATCTTTTTCTAGTTGTCTGAGAGTTTTTACACTGTTTGTTCGGAACCTAACAAATCCAGTAAGTAAAAATCTAGTGTTTAAAAATATATTGGATTACAATATTTTTGCTGGTAATGTAACTGATAACAGTTACAGGTTCTTTTGTAATCAGATTACAGTCAATCCTATAGAAAAACTGATTAGGCCTACATTTACTGATTAGGCCTACATTTAATAAATTACAGCCCAACCCTTGCTGTCCTTAATGTATCCAAATGTTAAAAATAATTATCCATAGAGTTGTGTTTTTAATCAAATGCTGCTTTGCTTACTGGACTGTAACACTGCTTGACATATTCTGTTTGAGATGACTTTGAGGGGAAAAAATGCTTAAACTACCGTTCCTGAATGAAAGGCTATACCACTGCATCATCAAGTATTTGATACACTGCCCGCTTTTGCAGGTTTTCCTACTTACAAAGCATGTAGAGGTCTGTAATTAAGTAACTTCCGACGTCAACTGTATTAAAGGGAGAAGTTTTTCAAAATAAGATGGTAGACTCGGACATAAAATTGATATGTATAGCCTTCTTTTCATTGAATCACTTGAATCTCTCCCATTCCACATTTTGTGGATTCCCTTGTTGGAAAAGAGGCATCCTTAGGATCACGTCATCAGACAGTCTTTTCACTGAATACATTTTGAAAATAAAGGTATGGAAAGGTAATTTATCATATTGGTTGCTTGCTAATGCTATCTGCACTTGGCGCCAGGTTTGAATCATTGTCTTATAATAGAAAAATGAATAAAACACTAGGCAATATATCATGAAGTATAACACATTGTTGTAGATTAAAGCTGTGGTGCTGGTTTGTCTTCAACTAATAGCATTTAGGCCTCCCTCCTACAAAGAAACTAAAGAACCATACTAATGTTTTACAATACTTCAAAGTTTTGGATGTAGAAACTTCAACAATCTGCAGTGATCTTTTCAAAATGAACTACCGATGAGCTCATAAATCATAAAGGCCAAAAGGAATCTAAGCTTAAGAATTACCTGAAGTAAAATCTAATAAGAAGCTACAAAGCAATGTGAGCTCATTATTAATCTATGTACAGTATGCCTCAAATGGACTGTTATACAGTGGGGGAAAAAACTCAATGTTTAAGGGTATAGCTTCAAGACTGTAAAAACTTTTTGAGGGTTTCATGTTATGTTTTTTTAAATAACATTCTGGGAAAACATTATTGTTTTCAGCAATTTATTGGATAACTTATCTTCATGTTTTGAAAAACTATACTGAACAAAAATACAAACGCAACATGCAACATTTTCAAAAGAAATCAGTCAATTTAAATAAATCCATTAGGCCCTAATCTATGGATTTCACATGACTGGTCAGGGTTTTAGCCATGGGTGGGAGGCAGGTCCAGTCAATCAGAATATGTTTTATTGACGTCTTGATAATGTCTAAAGTAACGGTTAGCAAAATTAGGTAAATTGAGAAAGCACACTTTCCTTAACCTTAATGTTAACTGGTTTTTAATTTGCGTTGTAGATTTTATCTGTATAGATTATGTATTTATGTAACTCTGGCAGCCCTAATTAGAACCAATATGTACTACAATAGCATGCAAAGACAATGAAAATGCACCAGCTGAATTGCAATTTATTTCACTGAGGTGGGTCTTCTGAGAGAAACTAGAGATTCCAAAACAGCTGCAGAGGAAACGTGACAGTGCCAATCCGTAGATTGTTGAGCAAGCTGTGCATACATGCGGTGGTGCAATATCTAGTCATGTGCATTGTTCCTCATTAAACCAGATGGAGAGAGAGTGCCCACACATCAATTATGGTAGACTCCTGATGGTTAAATGTTCCAGGGAGACCTGTATCTCTCTACTGAAAAAATGCAATTCAGAGCATACTGTTATTATGCCGCTATAAGGGCTACAACTTTAATGTATTCAAGGATTCACACAGTCACAATTGAACAAATCTTATGGTTCCATTGCATGTATATTATTGACAACTGAAAAGCCAAATACTTATAAATCTGTATTTTCTTAATTGTAAATACCCCTTACAATTCAATATTATGGTAATGGGAAAAAAATCATAATCAAAGGAGGATTTTATTGATATTTATGTCCAACTAACACACCGAGAGATTATTTTCTTAACAATGCAATGCTTTCTGATTAACCTCCAACTGAACCCCACCATGAATATAACTCAAGGCCTGAACTTGAGTAATACAATACTTGAGAAATGTATGTTAAGAAATACTTGTGAATCTGTACAGTATAAGAGGTAAGAATGTGGTTAGAGAGAGAAGTAGTAGCATTTTTGGACATGTATTGCTCAGGGATACACTTCTTTAAGCTCACTGGGCCTGTTATTTTTTCAGAAATGTTCAAAAGTAAGTAACATTTTAATATGACATTAATATACCACAAGCAGTAGTCATGAACACAGATCCAGCTAAGCGTTTTGCACTGGTTTAGCATCAGTCTTAATTGCTTGGAAATTTACAGAGTTCGCAATAAGGTTACGCCAGGAACGTAATATCGTTCTCACACGCTAAGTATGACACTCTGTCAATCACCATATTCTTATTGGCAGACTCGACAGCCTTGGTTTCTCAAATGATTGCCTCGCCTGGTTTACCAACTACCTCTCTGATAGAGTTCAGTGTATCAAATCGGAGGGCCTGTTGTCCGGACCTCTGGCAGTCTATGGGGGTGCCACAGGGTTCAATCCTCGGGCCGACTCTCTTCTCTGTATACATCAATGTTGTTTCTCTTGCTGCTGGTGATTCTCTGGTACACCTCTATGCAGACAACACCATTCTGTATACTTTTTCTGTATACCCCTCTTTGGATACTGTGTTAACTAACCTCCAGACGAGCTTCAATGCCATACAACTCTCCTTCCGTGGCCTCCAACTGCTCTTAAGCGCAAGAAAAACTAAATGCATGCTATTCAACCGCTCACTGCCCGCACCTGCTCGCCCGTCCAGCATCACTACTCTGGACGGCTCTGACTTAGATTACGTGGACAACTACAAATACCTAGGTGTCTGGTTAGACTGTAAACTCTTCTTTCAGACTCACATTAAGCATCTCGAATTGGATTCCTTTTTCGCAACAAAGCTTCCTCCACTCATGCTGCCAAACATACCCTCGTAAAACTGACCATCCTACCGATCCTCGACTTCGGTGATGTCATCTATAAAATAGGCTCCAACACTCTACTCAGCAAATTGGATGCAGTCTATCACAGTGCCATCCGTTTTGTCACCAAAGCCCCATACACTACCCACCATTGCGACCTGTACGCTCTCGTTGGTTGGCCCTCGCTTCATACTCATCGCCAAACCCACTGGCTACAGGTTATCTACAAGTCTCTGCTAGGTAAAGCCCCGCCTTATCTCAGCCCACTGGTCACCCTAGCAGCACCCAGTCGTAGCATGCGCTCCAGCAGATATATCTCACTGGTCACCCCCAAAACCAATTCCTCCTTTGGTCGTCTTTCCTTCCAGTTCTCTGCTGCCAATGACTGGAACGAACTGCAAAAATCTCTGAAGCTGGAGACTCATATCTCCCTCACTAGCTTTAAAACCTGTTAAGGATAGGGCTGACTACTGCCCCCTTTGGAGGAATTGCGTGCCCATAGTAAACAGAAAAAAAATCTGTCCAAAATTGCTAATATATGCATATAATAATTATTATTGATTAGAAAACACTCTAAAGCTTCTAAAACCGTTCAAATTATGTCTGTATGTAAAGCAGAACTCTCAGGGCAGCCATTCTCCCAAACTCTCTCTTGTCATCAGAAAAGTTGGCCCAACTTTGACATCATCGCCCCCACCCTTCCCAAGCAGCTACAGACCTGGGAACAGTTGCTATGTCTTCAGCGCGATGTCTGCTTTCAATGGGGCTTGCCATTGTGAGAATCGCGCGCCCACGAGACTTTTGGCGGGCTGAAACCTTCGGGTCACGCGAAAAAACAAGTACTTTCATGTGCGCGGACGCTCCAGAGCTCTCTTTCTTCCAGCATTGACCAAACGATGTCGGTGTTTCTGTTCGTGCTAAGGATTGTTTTCCACGTTTATAATATGCTAAAGCTTGATTCTGCACTTAGTTTGACCAGTTTAGTCGACATATAATATGTCATTTTGAAGTTTTGGTGCGCATCCACTAGAATTTTGGCTGCATTTCGACCGGAATTTGTCGCGTTTGATAACCTAAAGACACAGACTTCAAAACCAAACGATGTTTTTGGTAAGTATAACTCCTTCCAGGTCTTCTGATGGAAGAACATCAAAGGTAAGGGAATGTTTATGTGGTAAATTTGGGTTTCTGTGGACTCCAAGATAGAGGAGACGTAATGCTAATTTCTGAGCGCCGTCTCATATTATAGCCTAGTGAACGAATTCTGTAACGTTAAAAATAAATGTAACACAGCGGTTGTATTAAGAAAAAGTGTATCTTTCTATCTATGTGTAGAACATGTATATTTAGTTAAAGTTTATGATGTGTATTGCTTGTTATCTGACGTTCTCTGACGGAGCTATCATCATTTCTCCGGACATTTGAGTAGCATTTTTTGAACATGGCGTCATTGTAAACAGAGATTTATGGATATAAATTGCATATTTAAAAAAAAACATCAATGTACTGTGTAACATGTTATATTACTGTCATCTGATGAAGATTTTCAAAAGGTTAGTGAATTATTTTTCTTTTAATCCTGCGTTTGTTGATTGCATATTTTGTTCAACTTTGGTATCTTTGGTGGTGGTTTGACATAAATATGTGCTATGTTTTCGCCGTAAAGCATTTTAGAAATCTGACTTGCTGGGTAGATGAACAAGGTGTTTATCTTTCATTTGAGCTATTGAACTTGTTAATGTGTGGAGGTTAAATATTTCTAAGAATATTTTTGCGTTCCATTGCGCCACGTTCCAGCTGAACGTGGGAGGGTTCGTTCCCAAATGGGTACCATAACCCCCTTCTGGTTAAGCACCAGCTGTCAGAGCAGCTCACAGATCACTGCACCTGTACATAGCCCATCTGTAAACAGCCCATCTATCTACCTACCTCATCCCCATACAGTATTTATTTATTTATCTTGCTCCTTTGCACCCCAGTAACTCTACTTGCACATTCATCTTCTGCACATCTACCATTCCAGTGTTTAATTGCTATATTGTAATTCCTTCGCCACCATGGCCTATTTATTGCCTTAACTCCCTTATCTTACCTCATTTTCACTCACTGTTTATAGACTTATTGTTTTCTTTTGTTCTACTGTATTATTGACTATGTTTTGTTTATTCCATGTGTAACTCTGTGCTGTTGTATGTGTTGAATTGCTATGCTTTATCTTGGCCAGGTCGCAGTTGCAAATGAGAACTTGTTCTCAACTAGCCTACCTGGTTAAATAAAGGTGAAATAAAGGTGAAATAAATAAATACCATTAAAAAAATATCATCCCACTAAACCCCCAAAACACTTTGTGACCCTGTAAAAACTTTACTTATATGGGTGATTCTACAGAAGTGGTGCCAAATGCAGTTCCAAGGCAATAAAAAGCATATTGTGAAATTAACACAGTTCAAGGTCATGGTTTATATACAGTACCTATTTCTATTGAGAGGTGGCTGTCCCAAACCCTAACTCATAAACTTTGTTTGAAAATAAGCTTTTTTTTTCAAAAGAAAATCTTGAGTTGTCCTATTATTACATTGAAAGATACTGATCTAATTGTTAGTTTTGTTTATTTATTTTAAACATGTAAAAAAAAAAATGCTGTACCACCTTTTGATGTCACTACTGAAACACACATATTAAAAGACTGTAGAATGAATGCGCCTTAATAAGCCAAACTCCTACAAATATCACCAGGTGATGGGATTGCTGCGCTTTCAAGCATGGCCACATGGTGAGTACGATTTATGATTTTATTCGGATTCCCATTAGCTGTTGAAGAAGCAGCAGCAATTCTTCCCGGGGCCCACTCAAAACAATGAACATGACAAAATACACAAAACTAATAGACAAGAACAGCAACACACATTTAAACTAAGAACACTACGACTAAAGAACAATATGACTAAAGTATCTTAGGTTTCATAGGAAACATTCCCATTGAGGCAGGTTTCCAGAGAAGTGACACAAAACTCTGTGATTTAAAAAAAAAAATAAGAAAGAAAAATTTAAGAAAAATATATACATTATTATTACTAATCTCAAACATTCAAGTGCTTTGTCATGTAAACACTTTTAGGCTGTTGCAACAAAATATACAACTAAACAATCATGTATGTGCGTGTGGGTGTCCACATTCTGTGTTGTTCCTTGCGGTGTTGTTTTAGCTGTTTTTAAAACAGATATTTATTTATTTATTGCTTGCCTGAGTTACCTTAGGTGGAACAGAATTCCATGTAGTCATTGCTCTGCACAGTACTATGTGTCTCACAGCCTCTGCTATTTTGAAGTGAAGACACCCCTGATTGCTTGATTTGTGGGGTATGTATGGGTTTTTGAGCTGTGTGTTAACTGGCTGAACAGACAATTTGGTACTTTAAGCATGTCAATATTTCTTACAAAGACCAGCAGTGATGCATTAATGTCTCCTCAAATGAATCAGGAGAAACTGACATGCATGTTACTGTAAGTCGCTCTGGATAAGAGCGTCTGCTAAATGACTTAAATATAAATGTAAATGTACTGACACTGGCCCTCCATGTACATTTGAGGGCCAGAGGTGCTGCTTTGTTCTAGGCCAGCTGCAGCTTTTCTAGTTCATTTTTGCCACACCTGACCATGCAACTGGACAATAGTCAAGATGCGACAAATCCAGAGCTTGTAGGACTTGTTTGGTCGACTATGGTGTCTCTTTATCACAGACATACCTCTACCCATTCCTCTCCCCACAACAATATAATCAATATCCTTTGACCATGACAGTTTACAATCGAATACAACACCAAGAAGTTTAGTCTCTTCTACTACCTCAACAGTTACAGTGTTCATTACCAGATTCAGCTGAGGTACAGTACTTAGGGAGTGATTTGTACCAAATAAAAATCTAATCAGATCAAGTTGTATTTGTCACATGCGCCGAATACAACCTTAGTGAAATGCTTACTTAGAAGCCTTTAACCAACAATGCAGCTTTAAGAAAATAAAAGTGTTAAAGTATTTACAATAATAAACTTAAGTAAAAAAAAAAAGAAAAAAAAGAAGAAAAAATAACAAATAATTTAGGAGCAATAATAAAATAACAGTAGCGAGGCTATATACAGGGGGTACCGATACAGAGTCAATGTGCGGGGGGTAGAAGCTGTTTAGAAGCCTTTTGGACCTAGACTTCGCTCTACGGTACCGCTTGCCGTGTGATAGCAAAGAGAACAGTCTACGACTATGGTGGCTGGAGTCTTTGGGAATTTTCAGGGCCTTCCTCTGACACCACATGGTATAGAGGTCCTGGATGGCAGGAAGCTTGGCCCCTGTGATGTACTGGGCCGTACGCACTATCCTCTGTAGTGCCTTGCGTTCGGAGGCTGAGCAGTTGCCATACCAGATGGTGATGCAACCAGTCAGGATGCTCTCGATGGTGCAGCTGTAGACCTTTTGTGGATCTGAGGACCCATGCCAAATCATTTCAGTTTCCTGATGGGGAGTCGGTGTTGTCTTGCCCTCTTCACGACTGTCTTGGCATGTTTGGACCATGTTCTTTTGTCTTGATCATATTGAGGGAGAGGTTGTTATCCTGGCACCACACGGCCAGGTCTCTGACCTCCTCCCTATAGGCTGTCTCATCATAGCCGATGATCAGGCCTACCACTGTTGTGTCGTCGGTAAACTTAATGATGGTGTTGGAGTCTTGCTTGGACATGCAGTCACGGGTGAATAGGGAGAACAGGAGCGGACTGAGCATGCACACCTGAGGGGCCCCCGTGTTGAGGATCAGCGTGGCAGATGTGTTGTTACCTACCCGTACCACATGGGAGTGGCCCTTTGGGAAGTCCAGGATTCAGTTGCAGAAGGAGGTGTTGAGTCCCAGGGTCCTTATCTTAGTGATGAGCTTTGAGGGCACTATGGTGTTGAATGATGAGCTGTAGTCAATGAATTGCATTCTCATGTGTGTGTTCCTTTTGTCCATGTGGGAAAGGGCAGTGTGGAGTGCAATGGAGATTGCAACATCTGTGAATCTGTTGTGGCGGTATGCAAATTGGAGTGGGTCTAGGGTTTCTGGGATAATGGTGTTGATGTGAGCCATGACCAGCCTTTCAAAGCACTTCAGGCCTACAGACATGAGTGCTACGGGTGCTCAGTAGTCCTTTAGGCAGGTTACCTTGGTGTTCTTGGGTACAGGCACTATGGTGATCTGCTTGAAACATGTTGGTATTAAAGACTCAGTCAGGGACAGGTTGAAATTGTCAGTGAAGACACTTGCAGGTTGGTCAGCGCATGCTCAGAGTACACGCCCTGGTAAAGGTCTTACTCACATCGACTACGGAGAGCATGATCACACAGTCGTCCGGAACAGCTGATGCTCTCATGCATGCTTCAGTGTTGCTTGCCTCGAAGCGAGTATAGAAGTTATTTAGCTCGTCTGGTAGGCTCGTGTCACTGGGCAGCTCGCAGCTTTACTTCCCTTTGTAGTCTGTAATAGTTTGCAAGCTCTGCCATATCTGACGAGCATCAGAGCCGGTGTTGTACGATTCAATCTTCGTCATGTACTGACGCTTTGATGGTTCATCGGAGGGCATAGCAGATTCCTTATAAGCATCCTGGTTAGAGTCCCACTCCTTGAAAGCGGCAGATCTACCCTTTAGCTCAGTGTGGATATTGCCTGTAATCCGTGGCTTCTGGTTGGGGTATGTAGAACATGTCATTTGTGGAATTCCACAAGGGAGATGTCTTGGCCCTTTACTGTTGGTTTTAGATAGTGTATGTTCAGTACTAGTTTATTCCTAGCCATCCCTTCCAAATCTGAATGCAACTCTTTGTTAATGGTTGCAGTGATGTGGGTGCTGACATGTATAGTGTTGAATCATCTACGTACGTAGACACACAGGCTGTGTTTAATGTTAGCGTTAGACTATTAGTAAAAATAAGAACAGTAAAGGGCCAAGACAACTCCCTTGTGGAATACCACACTTTATATGTTCTGTTAGATCAGTGGTCACAAAAAGTCAAGATCACCTTCACAGTAAAAAGCAAGACAAGATCTACCACTCATATTTATTTTTAAACATGTCTTAAAAAATGTAAGCCTATACAACATTAACCTAATAAAAAAAGTTATGTAGGAATGAGGTTTGTGTAGTAGGCCAAATACATTAACACATTAACACTGCATATTGGCTATACAGTATGCTTGTCCTGATGGTACCTGCATCTGATGGTCAGCCTCAGTTAACCTCTTGGATTTAGGGGGCGCTATTTTAATTTTTGGATGAAAAAAAAAGATATTCTGTCACGAAAAGATGCTTGACTATGCATATAATTGACAACTTTGGAAAGAAGACACTCTGACGTTTCCAAAACTGCAAAGATATTGTCTGTGAGTGCCACAGAACTGATGTTACAGGCGAAACCCAGATAAAAATCCAACCAGGAAGTGACGCATTTTTTGGCTGTGAATGAGCTAGGAATGAGCTTACCTTTTCCACGTATTCCCCAAGGTGTCTACAGCAATTGTAAATGAGAACTTGTTCTCAACTTGCCTACCTGGTTAAATAAAGGTGAAATAAATAAATTGTGACGTCTTTTTCGGCATTTTCATTGAAGAATGGCTGTAAGGGACCATATATAGCATGTGGTCACATGGTGTCTCCCGCAGAAAACCTTGCGTAAAATACTGAGGTAGCCATTTTTCCAATCGCTTCTTATGAGAAACCAATTGCCTCGACGGATATATTATCGAATATATATGTTAAAAACACCTTGAGGATGGATCCTAAACAACGTTTGCCGTGATTCTGTCGATATTATGGAGCAAATTTGGAAAAAAGTTTGGCGTACTAGTTATAGCATTTTCTGGTCGATTTCTCAGCCATGCATGATGAAGAAACGGGAGCTATTTTGCCTACAAAAATAATATTTTTGGAAAAAAGGAACATTTGCTATCTAACTGGGAGTCATTATGCCATGATAAACTTACACAAATGCTTGTCTAGCGTTGGCTGTAATGCATATTTTGAAAATCTGAGATGACAGTGTTGTTAACAAAAGGCTAAGCTTGTGTTTGAATATATTTATTTTATTTCATTTGCGATTTTCATGAATAGGAAAAGTTTCTAGGGGTATTTATGATCCTTTGCGTTATGCTAATGCTTTTGAGGCTATGATTACGCTCCCGGATACGGGTTTGCTCGTCGCAAGAGGTTAACGGTGGTCCTATGACCTAGGAAATTGAAATATTCCTTAATATTAAAATAGACACGAGGACCTGATAATAATGTAAACACATCTGCAGCACGAGTGGAAGTAGGGAGAAGTACATTTTATATTTAGGAAAATGTTGAATAAAAACAGTGTTGACAGTGCTGAATAAAAACTTAAACATGAACTCACTCATAAAAACGGTAGCTCCTTGCTGAATTCTTTGACAGTCTCTCTCTGGTCATGGTTTTAAAAGTTATGAAATCTCATGTAGGCTAGTATCAAACTTTGCTGTGGGGTCGTGGAAGCTGATTTGAGCTCTCTGATTGGCGAGCGCAGGTGGCACATTTGATTTAGCCAGAGCTCTCCTGGTCCGCCGGGTAGGTGGAGTTTGTCCCTTCAGACAAATGAAATGGTTTAAAATGGGAACACTTATCCTACCCGGCGTGCAGGGCTTCTGAATCATGTGCACCTATCACCAACAGCGCAAGGCAAAAACAAAACAAAATTAGAATTGATTGACACTTAAATAGCCTTTATTGTTGGCTTTTCTATAGAAATGTTTGGTGATCGACTAGGTATGACTTGAAGATCGACCAGCCGATCGCAATCAACCGGTTGGTTATCACTGTATTAGATAGATACCTCTCTATCCATGATATGGCAGATGATGTGAAGCCACAACACGTACATTTTTTTCCAGGGCTGCACTGACATTTTACAACACAGCTTCCACAGTCTTCTTATTATAATTTTCTTTCAGCCAATCACCAGTCATTTCTGCAAAAAATGTTGAGTGTCCGTCTCTATAAAAGTGCTGAAAATAAGTGTTAATAGAACATTGTATCTGGTCGAACAAGCTTTTTCATAAGTTTGTTGAAAACTGGCAGCAAGCTGATTGATCAGCTGCTAGAGCCAGCAAAGGGAGATTTACCATTTTTGGGAGGCAGAATCACTTTAGCTTCCCTCCAGGTCTATGGACAAACACTTTTCTCCAGGATCAGAGGAGTGCCCTGCTCCCATCCTCAGTAGCTTTCCATCTAGGTTGTCAATACCAGGTGGTTTCTCATTATTGATGGACTACAATACTTTTTCCACTTCTCCCACACTTAACTTAACTAAAAGTTACAATGATTTTCTGTCATTATTAAGTATTTTATGCATTAATATGATGGCTCGCATTTCCTGCCTAAGTTGGCCCACTTTGCCAATAAAATAATTGGCAATGTAAACAGGTTTTGTGATAAATAATCCATCTGATTCAATGAAAGATGGAGTTAAATGATTCCTTCTGCCCATAACTTAATTTAAAGTACCCCCCCAAAAATTCCATCATACTTTATATAATTTATCTTAGTTTCATATTACAATTTCTTCTTCTTTTTGTTCACTTTAGTCATATCATTTATCAATTTACAATATGTCTGCCAATCAGACGTGCAGATAGACTTAATTGTCACTCCTTTTGATTCATTTCTCTCTACTATACAGTTTTTGAATTCCTCATCAGTCCAGGGAGCCTTACAGCCCCTATTCAGTACTTTGTAATGTAAAAAAAAAAACATCACTTTGTCTAATAAATCACTGTGTGTGTTTATTGTTTTCATATACCTCAAAAATAAAAAAATATATCATTTATTTCCCTGAGCCTCTTTGTTTTTCATTGTTGAAAGTACATAAAGAAAGCAGACTGCAATGAAAGCTTGTTGCCATTCTTCATAAATGGTTAGTTATCTACATAACATATAAACAGAATGTAAACAAGGTCATAATGAAAGTCAAAATCATGGCATGGAAGGATATTTTTAAGTTGTTGTTTTACAAGATATGAGAGGTACAACTCAGTAAAGGGTATTTCTATACGGATCCTTACAAAATAAGGAACAGGCAACTCCGCGATGCTGGCCATCTAGGCAGAGTTGCAAAAAAAAGCCATATCTCAGACTGGCCAATAAAAGGAAAAGATTAAGATGGACAAAATAACACAAACACTAGACAGAGGAACTAGAAGGCCAGCGTCCCGGAGTCGCCTCTTTACTGTTGATGTTGGGACTGTTTTGCGGGTACTATTTAATGAACCTACCGTTTGAGGACTTGAGAGGCTTCTGTTTCTCAAATTAGACATGCTGATGTATTTGTCCACATGCTCAGTTGTGCACCGGGGCCTCCCACTCCTCTTTCTATTCTGGTTAGAGACAGTATCCTCTGTTCTGTGAAGGGAGCCGTACATAGCGTTGTACGAGATATTCAGTTTCTTGGCAATTTCTCACATGGAATAGCCTTCAATTCTCAGAACAAGAATAGACTGATGTGTTTCAGAAGAACATTCTTTGTTTCTGGCCTTTTTGAGCCTGTGATCGAACCCACAAATGCCAAAATACAGTCCTCCTGTCCCCTCAGTCTTAGCTAACTAAAGTTTTACTGAATCTAAAGTCAATTTTAGCGACATCATAATGATGACAAAAGGCTTTCCTACTAATGATTTGCCTCCTTTAGAAATGTAATTGTGTTGCATAATGTACTTTTATTTCGTCCCTCAATGAGCCATTGTTTACAGACAGGTGTGGACGAAGCAAAATGCACTTTAGACAAAATCGTTGCATTGTACTAGAATGTTAATTCGGGCATTGGTCCTCAAGAGAACGTTCAAAACAATACTGTGCGAAGTGTGAAATCTAGCATGTCCTTTACTTTTGATAATAGAAAAAGGGCTATCTAGAAACTTACTTCATGAATGGTTTCTGCTGCTGCCGGTTTCAAGATCCACGAGACACAACCTTGTTGCAATGCAGTCCGATGCGACGTGTGCTGTGTATGCAAATGTTCTGAACTTCTATGGTACTGGATTATTACAAATAAATGGAATCCAAATCCAACAAAATTATTGATCGCTACTGCACAGTTTCTCTTGCTTTTGCTCTTTGCTTTAAGTTAAAGTAGGAAGTAGGCCAAACTTCAGAAATATTACTTTGGGAACCTAAATGCACGCTGCTATCAATGAGCAATGGAATGTCAATATGATTTGGCAGGGCCAGCAGCAGTGTAGCAGGATATGTACAAATCAAGGGTGAACTATCATTGGTCTATTACAATCAGACCACTGGGTGCGGCGGGGGGCCAAAACACCAACATACTTGAACAGTGTTTTTTTAAACAAAAAGAGTAGTATCATAATTTTCACCATTTCAGAGTGTTATTTCGACCTCATAGTGTGGAAATACATATATTTTTTAAAACAGGAAATCACGTTTTTTGGCTGGACTGGACCTTTAACAGTTTTCATAGTCTTTGGTTTACAAAACATAGGCAACGCAGTTTGAAAAAGACAATGATCTCTGATCATTGGATGATTACTCCCAACCCATAGGAATCCTCACCCAGTTGACTACTTTAAAATGGTACAAGCCCTCAATGGCAATGTCTATACTAAAATGAGTTATATCCATCGAGAGTCCTACATTTATCTATTTGATTGACACTTAACACTGAAACGCCTGTAGGTAAAGTGATTACAATGTAATTAATTACAATGTAATTAATTAGATGTATAAGTCATTTAATCAATCAACAGGTTTCAGATTCATCCAATCAACATCCAATATTTTACAGACAACCATAGAGATATTTCTCTAAATTGAATTGAAAGGTTTTGAAAATCATGTTTTTAATATTTTGTTAATTTGGTATGCAAATACTTGTTCTGATATTACTCTTTAACAGAAGGTGAATCAAAATGATCACTACTGTGCATGGTTCTCCCCTTACTGCAACTTTTTCACTATATTTTTCGATAGTGACAGATTTTGTGGGGTGGTAAAGAATTCAGATAACTATTTTAAATATTTCAAATAAAGTGTGTCAGTAGTATATACTGTATATCTATTACCTGACATATGGAAGACGTGTGTTGAAAGTTGGGGGAAATTAGGATACAAATGTGTATTTCTTTTCAACACCAAATTTGACCCACTTCTGTGGAATGACCCATATATATGGAGGATGGGGGATGGAGCATGGGGGATTGTAAATATATAAAAACATCATAAACAATCTTTCACCTAGCCCCTCTGGTAATCATGTTCTTTGTGCTGTTGCCGTGGGAGTGGCCCAATTGATGGTCAGATGTTATTGTTCACATTCATCACGTCCTGCCAACCTGGGTACAGAGGCAAGCTGGGCTGGAGGATCCCTTTGCCTGACAACTGGGGAGAATAAAGCAGCACAGCAAGTTACTAAATCCTCCTGGAGTTGATTGATCCACCGGTGTGTCAATCTAAGTAACATCATTAAAAAAAATCCCCATCAAAATTCATCAGTTTAAGCTAGAGATACAGTATCTGGGTCTCCATCCACCGCATCCGCCGATGTCGCACTTCTGCATCTGCGGTGAAAGGTGGCAAAGCCAGAGTGGTATTTGTCAGAGCATGACACATTACAAAAATCGGTCTTCTCAAGAAAATCGTCTGTAGCGTCGATAAGGTTTGACCTACAAAACTTATGAGACTCTCACGAACACAATGGTAGTCACGGGACTTAAAATAATGAATGGAAGTATGAAGGTAGGCTTAGACTTTTAAGAATTTTAATAGCACAGTGATTGAACTTCAAGGGAAGCACATGTCAAACTGGTTGGTGTGGGTGTGGAAGTAAAACAGTAACCATTCACTTTTCTCTTTTATCAATTTAACCTGATATGTGACCTTCAAATAAACGACCAGGAGATGCCCGCAATAGAGGCCCTTCTTTAAAACATTTATTTTTCTTATCAGCTGGAGACCAACAATGGTAACCCTTATTCCCAAAAGGAAGAAGAAAGAAAAGACGGTTATATAGTAATCTGAACTATTTTCCAAAGGATTGTCCTTGTGTCATTTGTAAGCTATAACCCATTATAAAACATGGCCTCAGGGACTGAAAGGTTGGAGCCTTGGATTGTTATTCATGCATCCATCTTCTAGATGTTGATGTTAAATTCTGGTGCTTGGTGGTTATGCCGTGCATATCCATGCAGAGACAAATTCCAATTACGTCCAATCATGTTTTGCAAATCATTTATCAGAATAATGGTAGGGCTATAATCGTGATATAGCTCCAACCTCATTCCAGTAAGTTATTCTACCGTCACCTTACAATTTGAAAGGGGTTGATGTTTTGTTTACTTGGAAAGCCACTCTTGTCACAGCCTGTCTCTCACCCTGCAACACCTCCCAGTAAAGCCATAACCAATGCTCAATCACACCTCTGCCTGTCCTGAGGCAACATCTGGCATTCAAGGACCAGGGAGATGGATGCCGCTTGCAGGCCTCTCCGAATACATTCCCTGGCTCTATCCCTTGCTGTGTGGTGAAGGTTATGGATTCGCATCGACATAGCGGGGTTAGTCGCAGACAGAATGCTACTCTAGAACTGTTAAGTGCTCTATCTACTTAATCTGTGTGGGATTCTTGGAACCTAACAACCATGACACAAAAAACAATGGAGACACATTCAATTGAATCTAGGGCTTGGAGAAATAATGTTATGTAATACTTTTTTCTTAAAGGACACAGTATGTGATAGAGCTATTTATATATTCATCCATATGGGAGGCCTGGGTTTCGTGATGTCTCGATGCAAGGCCAGACAAATGAACAGTGACAGTAGGAAGGAAATGACCTTGCCCTTCCATTTTGTAAGAAAATTGTGTGGATTCACTGTCCAGCAACTACCAATCATGCTGCCTCGTCACTGTCATATTGATATACTCACGGAATAATGACTGGCATAGTTGATCGGAATGGAAATAGTCTGACTCGGCGGACAAGCAATGCATAGTATGCTAATGAGATCGTCTCATTAGTAACACAGATTTACATAGGTTTAGCTACACAGATTATAATAGAGCTCTCTTTATTAATTTATACATTAGGGCCGTTCTCATAGAATAACTGAAAGCAAAACACCAATAGACATATTCAATGTTGTTTATGAGTGTTGAAAAGCCTACAATTCACCCTCCTTTATCCCTTGTGGTGTCCTCGCACATTCTGATTTTGAAAAGAATGACCTGAATTTGTGGGCGAAAATGAATGCTGGAGGTGTACGCTGACTCTACTAAAGAGGATATTAAAGGCACATGTATTTGAAGTGGCATCTTTGACATTGTTCAGAGGACCAGGTGCTAGCATTATTCATGTACATCTGTCATTATCCCACCCAAGGTCCCTGCACCACACTCTCCCGACAAGCTAACTACAGATCCAGGTCATAAAAACAGCCTCACATTGCCTCATGTTTTAACTACAGTGTGAGACATTGTACAGTATACCACTGCTAATTGAAACTTAGAACTGAAAAGGTTGAGAAGTGCGATTAGCTGCAAACTCCAAATGAATAGTGACATCAATGCAGATTCTTTCACTTTTATTTTTACTTTCCCTTGATCTATTAAATTAAATTATGCACGAAAGCCTCATGAAAACATTTGTTTACATTGCCTTTCTGTCTGTTTTAGAGGCTGACAAAAATATTGAGAGTTGGAATTTTGGAAGCTTAATAATTAATTAACCTGCAATTATGCTTTCAGATACACAAAATGAGAATGCAAGAATGAGGCCCAGTCAGGTAATTTTTTGGGTTGGACCAAAAAGTTGAATTATATGGAAGCACTGAAGCACAAGGCAAAATATATATATTTTGACTCTTCAAATTATCTAATTTAAATGATTTGGTATCTCGTTTGAACGACTTTAAAAATATATATATATCTTTAAGTCATTCAAACAAACAAGTCATTAGTCATAAGTCAAAAGTCATGCTTCTAAACCTGCATTGCTTGCTGTTTGGCGTTTTAGGCTGGGTTTCTGTACAGCACTTTGTGACATTAGCTGATGTAAGAAGGGCTTTATAAATACATTTGATTGATTGATTGATTGATTGATTGATTCAAACAAGATACTAAGTCGTTTTAATGACATCTCATTTGAATAACGTAATTGTTATTTTGTCTAATTAGGCCTCATTTGTTATGCAATTTGAAAGACTGTATAATGGTTGCTGAAGCCATTCTTTCAATGATTCCATCCATTGATGTGATTTTTAATTGCAAGTTCTTTGATAGCAATAAGCAGGGCTGCTTTGAATGTACGAGCATTTCATTCAACATTTAATTCTAGCTCACAATCAAGGACAGCTGTGTATTCCATCCAGCAGTGTGAAGTGTAGGCCTATGACTATATAGCCTTGTGACACTGTCCTACTGGACTCTGTGCCAGTCCCTATTTAATTTAAATAGAATACTATGGTATGATGGACTCTCATTATCTTCCTGATGGCAGTATTGAGTCATGACCTGAGGGTCTACTTATTTTCTTTCTCCAATCAAATCTAAATCTAGGCTTTTAAAATATATTGTATTCCCCCAACTCTTGTTTATAAAGACGGCTATATTCCCATTAATATAAATTTATGCAAATATGATTTTGCATGTGTATTTATCAGTCGTTAAAGTAATAATAATATTTCATTGGTAGAGTACATTTCCCACTCTCAATACACATGTGAAGCTTGTTGGTGCTTGCTTCTTCGAGCAGAAACATTTGACTGATGCTCTTTGCGATGATTAATTCCCTTTAATTCAGGAAAAGAAGCTAACACTGGCCTTTATTATTTACAATTTATTTCAGATATTTTAACTCAATTAGATTGATTTATATTATGATGTTTCTATTCAATGGAAAAATGTAAATACATTTTACAGTAGCCTATGTATTGCCAACCTAAAACATTTGAAGTTCTTCAAAATATAAACTACATATCCTAATATTATATATAGTATAATATAAACTAGACATAGGCTACTGTGGGTGGGGTATGCTAAATAATTACAACCGCCTACTTAAAATAATAGTAGGAAACAAACAATGCTAGGCAGAGCATGCCCAGAGCTTGTGGTTGAGCAGTACCAGAGTGAAATTGGAGCGGGAGAGAAGGCCAACATTTTTTTAAACCTGCTCGAATAACACTCTGCACCCCGCTCCACACTTGCCCAATTACGTGCTCTAGCATTCAAAAGCAGCCCTGCTTTAGGCTATCAAAGAACTGTCAATGAGTAATCATATCAATGTACAGTGAATATAGAAAGTAATCAGATCCATTGACTTTCTTCCACATTTTGTTACGTTACAGCCTTATTCTAAATTGGTTTAAATTGTTTGTTTTTTCCCTCATCAGTCAACACACAATACCCCATGATGACAAAGCAAGAACAGTTTTTTAGAAATGTTTGCAAATGTATAAAAAAATAAAATAAACTGAAATATCACAAAAGTATTCAGACCCTTTAATCAGTATTTTCTTGAAGCATCTTTGGCAGCGATTATAGCCTCGAGTCTTCTTGGGTAAGATGCTACAAGATTGGCACACCTGTATTTGGGGAGTTTATCCCATTCTTCTCTGCAAATCTTCTCAAGCTCTGTCAGGTTGGATGGGGAGAGTCGCTGTACAACTATCTTCAGGTCTTTCCAGAGATGTTCGATCGGGTTCAAGTTCAAGGGCTCAGGCTGGGCCACTCAAGGACATTCAGAGACTTGTCCCGAAACTACTCCTGCGTTGTTTTGGCTGTGTGCTTATGGTCGTTGTCCAGTTGTAAGGTGAACCTTCGCCCCAGCCTGAGGTCCTAAGCGCTCTAGAGTAAGTTTTCACAAATGATCTATCTGTACATTGGTCCGTTCATATTTCCCTCAATCCTGACTCGTCTCTCAGTCACTGCCGCTGAAAAACATCCCCACAGCAGGATGTTGACACCACCGTGCTTCACCGTAGGGATGGTGCCAGTTTATAATTTGGTCTTGGTGGTTCCAAACATCTTCCATTTAAGAATGATGAAGGACACTGTGTTCTTGGGGACCTTCAATGTTAAATACATTTTTTGGTACACTTCCCATCTGTGCCTCGACACAATCATGTCTCAGAGCTCAACAGACAATTTTTGCTCGTACATGTATTGTCAACTGTGGGATCTTATATAGACCGATGTGTGCCTTTCCAAATCATGTCCAATCAATTGAATTTACCACAGGTGGACTCCAATCAAGTTGTAGAAACATCTCAAGGATGATCAATGGAAACAGGATGCACCTGAGCTCAATTTCGAATCTCATAGTAAAGGGTCTGAAAACGTATGTAAATAAGGTATTTCTGTTTTTTTATTTGTAATACATTTGCAAAAGAAAAAAAATACAACTGTTTTCGATTCGGCATTATGGACGTGTAGATTGATGATACATTGTTTTTTAAATACATTTTAGAAGAAAGCTGTAATGTAACAAAATGTGGAAAAAGTCAAGGGGACTGAATATTTTCAGAATGCCCTGTATAGTTAATAAATTGCTAAATCTACCATTACACAGTCTGACAAGCTGCAATTACAAATTAGGCTTAATTACATAAAATAACAATTAAGTAATTCAAACCATATAAGTTGTTCAAATTACTTAGTATCTTGTTTGAATGATTGAGATCCTAAATTGTTCAAATTAGATCATTCCTACTTTTTTTGCCTTGGTCTTTTTTTTGCCTTGTTTTTGTAGAATAGCATCGTTCAAACACTGAATTTGTTGTTTTGTTTATTGGTGTTCAGAATATCAGTACATCTTACATCAACAGATGCATGAGATACTCTCAATGCAGAATTACACCTATAACTAGAAAGTGATGAAGGTAGTCATGCAGGCATAATTCAGACAGCATATAATAGAAGCACCTGAAGTATCCGGGCCCTGGTTTCTACTAAAAACCAGAGCAGAATCCCTGACATGAAAGTGGCTCGGCAAAATGACATCAACGCCTCGGCACAGAGCTAGCTCTACTCCAATGTCAATTTTTCAGCTGTAGACAGCTTTGTCTGTTGTGATTTCCTTTCCTGGGAGTCTAGAGAGTGTCCATTGGCTTATAGAGACATTCAATAGCCTGAGTTGTTGTTTATCTGTCCTGTCCATAGAATTACATTATAATATCTCTATGGTCCTGTCCATATTTACCCTGTTTCACCAGGCGGCGAAATTTTCAGGTATGAAATATACCATCTGTATAGACACAGGATTCATCAGCCATACTATCTAATTACAGCAACAATGATATCAGATCTGTTTGACTGAACAAGGTTGAAAATAAAATAAATAAATAATAATATAAAATAAAATATTTCTCACATTCCTATTTTAGCCTTGGTGTGATACATGGGATATATGACCTGAGCTAAAGAAAAGAAAAT
This sequence comes from Oncorhynchus nerka, assembly GCF_034236695.1. Classification (NCBI taxonomy): domain Eukaryota; kingdom Metazoa; phylum Chordata; class Actinopteri; order Salmoniformes; family Salmonidae; genus Oncorhynchus; species Oncorhynchus nerka. The sequence continues at coordinate 48,429,761 of NC_088398.1, read as the reverse complement.
CTATATTTTTTAGAAGACACAACGATAGCAGTGATTAAAGTCATATTTTTACTTTTGTGCTTTTATATATCTTGACAATTAGAGGATAAAACATTGCCATTTTAAGAGCAGGCCAACCATTCCATCTTGCTAATTGTGTTTCCAGATAATGTAAGTCAGATGGACAGGCACATTACTCTTTTGGTAGTAGTCTGACTTTACCAGATCCTAGATTAGGTACACTGAGGTATACCATCTTAAAGTTTCAAGTTATTGCCTGTTTGTACCGTCAGGTTGTCCTGTCAATTGTGAACTGATATTATTTGTCATGCCCTTGTTGCTGAGCTTCTCTGTTTCAGTCAGATAATGATGATGTATGGGCGTTTTCTCTCCTGGTTCCCCAGAGTTACCTAGATCTGTGCAGCTCAATCTAAGTCCGTCTTGCTGTTCTGTTCTGTTTATTTAATCGAACTTCTGACTCATTCACACGCAAACTATTAGAGAACATGCTCACATTCTTTGGAGAGAACGACCACTTGAATAGCATTTTTAGGTTAGTCAATGTAGCTAGAGATCTTTATGAAGTATGTTATCACTGTCAACTTAAGTGATGAATCACATTTATCTCAAAACCTCCAGGGGACCATGACACAACGTCTCAAGAATGTTCAGGGGAACTTCAGGGGACCATGACACAATGTCCCAAGAATATCCTAAAAACGTCCTCGGGGACGTCCCCGGGACCAACCGGGAACAAGACAAAACCTCCAGTGGACCATGACACAACATCCTGACGACTTTAAGCGACCATTTTGTGACATCCAGATGACGTCCTAACGACTCATTATTGTTTGCAGGGTAGAACGGTTTTGGGGCCCATATAGAACCCTTTCCACAGAGGGTTCTACATGAAACCCAAAATGGTTCTACCTGGAACTAAATAGGGTTTTACCTGGAACCAAAAGGGTTCTCATATGTGAACAGTCTGTCTTTTAGGGCTAGTGGCAGAAATTGACTGAAGAGGAGAGATACGTCAAAGGGCTCACAGCAGAAGTTCTCAGAGTGAAAAAAAAGTAATGATCCCTGGTTCAGCAGAAGCACTGCAATGAGCAGACGCCCTGCACAATCTACTCTACAATTCTGCCTCTGCCCCCGTGACCCTACAACCGAAAACATTACTTCACAGACATGTCGATGCGACTTCTGATGTGTTGCCTCCTTCTTTGATCATTGTGCCTTTCCAACAGGGCCTTAAGGATAGAGCCTATGGTCTAATTGGTTTTCCTCCCAGCCTCCCCAGATAGGGTCTCAGTGGAAAAACACTGCCTCTTCTCTTTAATGCGGTGTAGCAGGTTCAAGGGTGTGGGGTTTCCACGTCACCAAGTTCAATAACCAAACACGCACAAGGAGCACAACTAGAATGCAAATGGGGAGTTTATTAGGGAGTTTTGCACACTGGTGAAAGGGGTGAATTCACCAACCATTTTACCGTCCACAATCCGTTCTCGTTGTCCGCTTTATTTTCAAGGGGTAATCCTAAAACTCGGGTCCTCAGCCAATCCGGTTCAGTACACAGTGGGGGTAGTCAGACAGTCTCACCTGTTGTGACAGTAAGTACATATAAGGCTCGGGGATGGAGCCAGCAGGCTGCAAGATATCTCCCTTCAATAACCACTCCCCTCACCACTCCCTGCCATCTGCTACAGCGGACATCAATGACAGACTGATTATGGTCTATAGACCATAGGAATCCCCTTACTTGGTTATTGTTCCAACATCGAGTTCCAAGGCTTGATCCCTTCTTTTTATATATACCACTTATGGGATTTATTGAATTTTGTCCTTCTGTTTTTTTTCTTATTTTTACACAGGTTTTTTATTTAGCCTTAACCAAGTAATGGTCTGATGAATTGAACACTGTAAGGTTAGGCTCAAGGCTTTGACTCATAATGTAGAAATTGTTCATACCAGCCTCAATCCATTCACATGGCAGGTTAAGTAAATATTGTACTAAATGTGAGTATTTCTTACTAAACGGCCTGCCAGTTTGTGACTAGTGGAATCATTATTGATGATGCCCCTAGCGCATGTGACCCTCTGAGACCATGGATGTCATTAGTAGCTAGCATAGTCCACTCAAAGGTCAAGTCTGTATGCTGTTTCATTCATCAACAGTAACTAGTCAAGGCAGATGATGTATCTGTCAAACCCAAATGAAGACATCAAAACGCTGATATGTAATGGTAGACTGTTAGACTGATATCATTCAAGAACACTAACATTATAGATGTTTGTGTGATTGAATTCACAGTAATGCGTTATTGATCTCCATTCCTCAATACTCCGTGATTGAATCATGATGTACCATGGAAGGGTTAAGATATCTTTATGACTGTAATTCAATTATAGGCAGTCTCCATGACAACACCATCATTTCACACATGAAAGAGATTGTCGAGGCATAGATGGTTTCTATGATTGTGTTCATGCCATTTGTATTTCCCATGCACCATCATGCTCACTCTCTCTCTCTCTTTCTCTCCCTAATTAGCGATATGAAAAGGCTTCGTACTGTAACCCATATTATCTGACCATAAGCATTTCAGCATGAACATGGATGGAAGTTATTGTTCTTTTTTGTGTTTTTTTGGTACAGTTTCACCTGTGATTGATTTAGAATATGTGAAGAATCATGAATGATTAGTCACATTTACACATAAGAATGTACAACTAAATGTTTTGCAGGTAAGCTCATCTCATTGGATCCACATTATGTTACTATGTGTAACGGTACGGTATATATTTTTCCATTATGCAAATCCTCTGGTGTATTCAGATGTAAGTTTTCCTTCTGTCCCTCTCCTCGCGCCTATCTGGGCTCGAACCAGGGACCCTCTGCACAAATCAACAACTGACACCCTCGAAGCACCATTACCTATCGCTCCACAGAAGCTGGGGCCCTTGCAGAGCAAGGGAAACAACTGCTTCAAGGTCTCAGAGCAAGTGACGTCACCGATTTTAAATCACTATTAGCGCGCTAACTAGCTAGCCATTTCACCCCGGATACACTCTTGGTGCTGTGACTCAGATCAGTGGTTGCTGCGGAAAAGGAGGTCAAAAGAGGGATGAGTGTAACCGGTGTGAAATTGCTAGCTAGTTAGCGGGGTGCGCGCTAATAGCGTTTCAATCGGTGACATCACTCGCTCTGAGACCTTGAAGCAGTTGTTTCCCTTGCTCTGCAAGGTCTGCGGCTTTTGTGGTGCGATGTGTAACGATGCTTTGTGGGAGGCAGTTGTTGATGTGTGCTGAGGGTCCCTGATTGGAGCCCAGGTAGCAGCGAGGAGAGGGATGGAAGCTATACTGTTACATTGATGCTGTTAACCCAGATCACCGGTTGCTGCTGAAAAGGAGGATATCAAAAGGAGGATATAAGCGGTGTGAAATGGCTAGCTAGTTAGCAGGGTGCACGCTAATAGCCTTTCAATTGGTGACGTCACTTGCTCTGAGACCTTGAAATAGTTGTTTCCCTTGCTCTGCAAGGGCTGCGGCTTTTGTGGAGTGATAGGTAATGGTGCTTCGGGGGTGTCAGTTGTTGGTGTGTGCAGAGGGTCCCTGGTTCGAGCCCAGGTAGGGTCGAGGAGAGGTACAGAAGGAAAACTGTTACATATGGATCTGAATACACCAGAGGATTTGCATAATGGACAAATATATACCATAAAGCACAGACCTTGATAGGGAACCTGCTGCCAATGACTGGAACAAACTGCAGAAAAGAGTCTCACTAAAGCTGGAGACTCTTACCTCCCTCACTAGCTTTAAGCACCAGCTGTCAGAGCAGCTCACAGATCACTGCACCTGTACCTAGCTCATCTTTAAATAGCCCATCCAATCTACCTCATCCCCATACTGTATTTATTTATTTATTTATGTATTTATTTATCTTGCTCCTTTGCACCCCAGTATCTCTACTTGCACATTCATCTTCTGTACATTCTACCATTCCAGTGTTTAATTGATATTATTGTAACTACTTCGCCACCATGACGTATTTATTGCCTTACCTCTCTTATCCTATCTCATTTGCACATGCTGTATATAGATTCTTCTTCTGTATTATTGACTGTGTGTTTGTTTATTCCATGTGAAACTGTGTTGTTGTATGTGTCGAACTGCTTTGCTTTATCTTAGCCAGGTCTTGTTCTCAACTAGCCTACCTGGTTAAATAAAGGTGAAATAAAAATAAATAAAAGCCACAATAGTGGTATGATATCTTTTTTGGGTTAAAACAGAATTACCCCTGCTGCAGTAGAAAGTTCAGGTAATAATGGTTCCATAATATATGGCAGAATTCCTCTTGCATCAGGTCTCCCAAAATATACCGAGCCCATGGAAACCACATATCATTCTAATATGCCACAAATAAATGTCCTCAACAATTCACCTGAAACGATTCTCCTGCGTCTTCTATACACAAATGATTGAGTGTAGTGCTCATGTTAAGCACTCCAAATAATGTCCCAGATATACGTAGTGTGTTTGGAATTGTGTGTGTGTGTGTGTGTGTGTGTGTGTGTGTGTGTGTGTGTGTGTGTGTGTGTGTGTCGCACAGCTGAACTAAACCTGTGACCAGCCTATTATTGCAATATCTGATCATTAATAAATCACTGTCAAAATACAGTTTATCTACAACCATTTATAATGTCTTAGTAGTTAACACATTACATTACACATTTTTCACCAGATGATAAAATAATGTATTTACACCAGCTACAACAACAGCTGTCCTGAGCTCCAGCAGTGTTTGCCTACAGGGGTAAATGGATAAGGTTGACTCCAGGGTCAGAAGCTCCTCCTGGGCAGGAGACAGCTGCGGCAGCTCCCTCAGCTGTAGTCCACAACTCAGCCATATCAGCACAATACCACAACTACAGTGTGAGGTCATTCCTCTAAGCCATATCAGCTAGCAGAGTGCCCCCAGTATATATCTGTGTTTTGTTAAAAGTGTTTAATTCATTATTTAATGTCACAGACAGGGGCTAAAGGCTACAGGCCTGGTAACAGAACATGGTCACAGATGGGCAGCTGAGGTGAAGGTTCCAATCACACTGAAAATGACCACAGATAGCGAAGTCCAATCCCTGACCAGCTGCTCTGTCAAATATAAGAGGGAGAAAGGTCAGGTCAGATTGAACAATGCACAACCGTATAGTAACACAACCAAAAATGCCCAGGGGTTATATTAGGTTTATTCAAGAAATAAGTGTATTGTGCTGATACCATCATCGGTGCAACAAACTGATACCATCATTGAAAGTCAAACTTAAATAATGTCCAATACAGCAATGCCACGGGACTTACTGTACAACTGCAAAACATTATTTGAGAAGATTTATCCCAATAAGTAAAATATATCCATGGTAGAATAATACAACAGGGCACTCTTCAAACAGACCATTCTCTGGACAAATTATAAAGATACTGTAAAAACATACTAACATACTTTACAGAATGTCAAGGTCCAACAATTATCTAAGCTTAGTTATTGTCCAAGTTCCGAAAAAGAAAAGAAATGCAAAAACCAATTACATAGTACCCTAGTCATTTATTTTCTCTTGCTGATGTGATTTTCAAAGCAAGGTCACCATTTAAATGACTCAATAATTTTGCTGTGAGAATATTTTATGATCTAAGGCCACATGGATTCCTAGGAGGCATTTTCATTCATATTCATATGGTAGTTATAGGGATTCAATCTATTTTCTCTCATCTCCAGAGCTCCAAGCAATTCCAAACGCGAGCTAAGTAGGACTAAATATTTAAGAGGTAGGTACATTTCCCCATAAATGTACATGGATATCTAGAGTACTCCTATAGTGCAATGAGAACCCATATTGAAGTGTGTCCATTTTCATTCCAAAGGAGCAAAAATAAGTATGGTTTTGGTCCTCTTATCCCACCAAACCTCTTGGACCATTCAATATTGAAAAATACTGATGGTGATATTGATATTTCAGACAACTTTCAGATGAGAATACTGTCCTATACCCCACTCTTTAGGCAGAGCTAGGAATCGTCTGATTGACAGGTTCTGCCATTACAACACATTGCATAATTTCAGACAGTCCACCCATCTATTTGAGTGCACAGCTGACATTTCAGACCCGACAGTAATTGAGGATTTTATGTCTAAGCTAGAGACTGGAGTGTTATTTCAGCAACTTCATCAAGTTTTCCATTCAGGGGATTAGATTGTAATAAAACGTGCTATTAGACACTAATCTAATACATAGGCCTGCAGTCAGTACTCTTTTGTCGTTCACTCTTACTGCATCTGAGATAGGCCAGTCGATTTAATGGTAATGACTTAATGAAAATTGACATTCTAATGCCTTTCAAATTTGCATCTGTCATTGATGGTATGGTATGAGGTTGCCACCCTCTTATTATCTCACAGCTAGAAATGACTGAATGTCTTTTCACACCCCTTCATAACTTCAGTGTATCCTCTGTAAGTAGACAAGCACAGGGTTTGAAATCAAAGTGAAATCTACAAAAGAGTGCTGGTTCCTAGGGGCCTTTATCTATTTGCACTACAAGGAAGAACATTGTTGTTTTATCAAGAGCAAGCCCTAGCAGGTAGCTAATCTCAGACATTTCAGAAACACTGAGAAATCGAGTTGAAACACATTTTATTGCACACGGAAACAGCTCAGTCCGGGTGCATTAGTGTCTTTGTGTATTTCTTCATAATGAGTGTTGTTGTTTGAGGAGGATAGGAAAAAGCATGTTCAGTATTGTTAGGCATAACACATCATGTCAACGTTCATGTTTGTTGTCTTCTGCAGCTGTGTTTACCAGCCATTATAGCATGTTGTACGTGATATGATTTATGCATGTAGCATTATCCTTTAATATGATCATATGCAAAAGGAGAGCCTGTTTTGGATATTATTGTTATTGTCAATATTTGTATAATTTAGCTTTATATTAGCTCAATCTTCAGACTGCTTGGTAACTGGGGCTGTGTATACACAGGCAGCCCTATTCTGATATATTTTTGTTCACTAATTGGACGTTAGACCAATCACATCAGATCTTTTCACATCAGATCTTTTTCAGAGATGATCTGATTGGTCAAAGACCAATTAGTGAAAAAATATCAGAACTTGTCTGCCTGTCTAAATGCAGCTATAGTCTAGCATAAAGTGACTCATCAGAGTCCATGAAGAGAGAAAACCCATTCCACAGCTTCCCCTGCTTCGTCCTCTGCTTGACCTGTGATGCCCTGAGTGACACGGTGTCCCCCAGAAAGTGTCGGCTTTAGAATTCACACCAATGGTGTCATGTCTGCACCCTGACACGTAGGCGACCTCTCTATCCCTTGGCCTCTGTTTCATGGAGTGGTAGAGGAGGCAGGAGTAGGCAGCTGGAATCACAGGCTTATTGTTTTGGAATATCCACAGAATTATTTCAATGTGTAAAACCAGACAATTTCCATAATGTCTTTTCAATTTACATGTCGATTATCTTTTGACTGTGATGGGATTGTTTACATCTCCAACAATAAAATGTAACAGATTTGAGAAAAGCTTGAGGGCACACTAACAATATTCCTAATGTTTCATCAAAATATACAAACGTATGTAAACTTGTAGTATGCTTTGTGTTGATCTACAGTGCTTTTCTACTTGCCTCATGTCAAATGTTGCAGTACTATCAGATTTGAAACAGAAATTGATTTAAGCAATTTCAGAATTACCTGAATCCCCAACCCTGCAGATGATGATTCATAATTTTTAGGCCCTTCAAGTCAGTATCTACTACTACAGTCCATAGGGTCAGGGTGCCATTTTCAATGGGGAATTGAAGAATATCATGTGTTTACAATATCTCTTTATGTTGTGCCCATGAGGTAAAACAAAGAGCCCTCTGCCACGTCTCCGTCCTTACCAGAATCACATGATGGAACCTCTTGATCTGCTTGATCCTGTCACTATCCCCAGATGGTAGTGGAACACACTGGCAACTCAAGAGGCATTCATGTACATCAATATTACATGCATGGAAATTATAGATTTAATGTGATTTCATATGTTTACATTTGATCCTCAAGGGTATTTTTATGTACAGTATGTAGCTGTCTTACTTGAATCCATGCTATGCTTTGATAAAATTAAATTACAAACCTATATACAATTTACTGTGTTTATGCTGGCTTTGCTTCATCTTCACCATGACCTAACATTGAAGTTGAAACACCTCAGTGTGCATCATATTTGGCGAAATTATTTAAGAAAATAGTATTCATAAATCAACATAGATCCTCGAAATGGCTTCCGTTTATGACTTGGCCTGCCCGGCTGCCTTGGCAAGGGTTGCCTAGCTAAGTATTGTTGTCATGGCGCCAGGCAAACGCAGGCCTTTGCATCAAAGTGGGAGTGAGTGAGATAAATGATTCATGAACAGCTGCCATTGTTTTCACTCCATTGTATGGGTCAAGCAGTGTCCTGTGTGCATCAACAATTATCGTCCCCCCTTTTCTTGACCCTGAATTAGAGTGGGGTTCACTCTGATTGAACCTTCATAACAGATTGGCACCATATTGTGGAAAAGTCTGTTCATCGGTGTAGTTCGTCATTACTGTGACATGTCAAGGTGTACTCTACCATCATTGTTTCTATACCTGGGAACGGAAATTCAGCAGATTTGGTGAATTGTGTGTAGTGGCATGCGTTGGATTGATGCTATGCTGTGGTGGATGGTATAGAAAGGAAACTATGATTATGTTAACACACAAGTATAAAATGATTGGAGATCATCTCAGCTGTTTGACGTGTGTGAGAGGTATATTGAGAGGTTTTAAGGTTTTGATTTAGATTAGGATCGAAACAGGAATGTAGTCAAGGGTCCTTTATGTGTGCATGATCAAGTATCACTTCCTCTTAACTCTGTCCTCTGGGTCACCCTGTGAATGTCACTAATGTGAAAACAAAGTTTACGCTTGTGTGATAAACAGAAACGGAGGTGCCAGGGATATGAAGCACATTAAAGGAGACATTTTAGTTGCCATCACATCTACACACCAGGGCTTATCAATAGTGACTGCTATCCACGGGCCTGAATACATTACTATACAGCAGTGTTGCTGTCCATGGTCCTAAATAGGTTACGACACAGCGGTGTCGCTGTCCATGTTCCTGAATAGGGATTGCGCTATAGTGTCGCTGTCCAAGGTGATGAATCATAAGTTAAGGTTCTATAGTGCTGCACACTGTAGAGCTGGGAGGGGAGGTTTGCACTGGCACTGCAGTTTGATGTGCTGAATAAGTATGTTTTAGGGACCAGGGTGCTGAATCTCTCAAAATTGATGGAGTAGAGATGGGTGTCCACATCCCTGAATCAGCATTCTATGTTTTAGCCAAGGGCCACACACCATAGAGTAAACCTTCCCGTCATTGGTTTGTTTTGATTATTACCTGAGCATAATATGAGTATAGCTCAGGCATTACACCATGAGTTAATGTAATACTAATCAACACAATCCTGGAATGAATATGTTGTTGTTGCTGTTTCCTTCCATCTAGGCTCTTCCTTTCCATCCTGTGGCCCTATGACATTTCTCTTCCAGGAGGATGACATTCTTCTGTGTGTATTTAAATACATTTGGAGGTGAAAGCAGCATGTGGGGAGAACATGTTGGTTCACTGTGCAGCTCTGTAACCTTTATTTTCAATGTATTTCTATTTCAGGGTGTCGGTTGGGGAGGAGAGTCCGAGCCTTGCCAGGAAGTGCAGGGTGCCAGGCTGCCAGCTAGCTCGTCTTGCCATTAGCAACACTCCCTCTAACCCCATGTCTGAGGCACACAAGGTATTTAATCAAACTCCAGATGCAGTATAGCTGCTTCAATTCTATTCACACAAAGCCTAATGCATTAGCTTGTATCTGTTTAGTCATGCACTGTTATGCATTTGGATTACATAATGTGAGTCAAATGTATTCACTGCACTTTACACTTAAATGAAGTGCAAACAGTAGCAACATGAGGTTCTTTTTTGCTTTTTCGAATAAGGAAATAAGACAAGAGATGCTGTAAGTACGCTTAGCACTATTTTACCTGTTCATCCTTGTAAAAACGTAAATAGTTTCGTTTCAGATTCCTTCAAAATGTGACAGTATGAAAGATCATAGTTCATCATATTCCATTTTGCCAGACAGCTTCTAAAGTCTCCAAATGATGGTTCAGGCAAAGCCATTAGTATTGCATGGGGAGAGATGGATGTGGCAGGATGACAAATCTGTGACTTGCTTTTAGTGGAACAGTGGGATGTTGCATTCGATGTGTTTATTCTGAATCTTTGAGAGGGATTTCACACTGAGAACTGAAGCCCTTGCCTGGAATGTGAATAACAGGAAAGCATGGCCCAGAAAAATGGAGGCAATGAACAAGGACTGTTGGGGGTCTCTGTTCCATGGGAATGGGTTGCATTAAGGACGTCTTGGTTGAATAGAGAGGAAATAAGTTTCAGCCTCCCTGTGTTTTCCTCTCTTTCTGCAATGCTCCAGAAACCACTGGCTGTTCTTTCATAATTTCCTTTCAACGAGCTGAGTTATTTGACACATGGATTGATTCACATGCATCATGCTTTGGTTTTGTTTATGGACTGTAATCAACCAATAGTCCAATATGATACTACAATCGTTATGTGAAATCAGAGAGTATTAATTCCTTTCCTGTGTTATCCTGTGTGATCTTCAGATTAGATAAACGATGAATTGGAGGATCAAGTTCATGTGATCTTCTCTATTGAATAATTCCCATTTGGGAATAACTGTGGCATTTTGCTGTTCTGAAAATAATTCCATCTCAGGGAGAGTTGATTGCATTTAGGACAGAGTTTTCCCCGATTTTGAGCCCAGAATAGAAAATTGTGTCCCAAGCAGCCTTGCATTTTCTCCTAGGTATTGCTCAACTACAGTATGTCTGCTTCATGATTTATTCCCTTGAAGCCCATAGCTCCTCAGGGGAGTGATGTAAATAACTAAAATCTCTCTTGATTTCTGTTGCATTTAATTACACCAGAGTTGTTATTTACTGTTTGAAAAGCACATTAATTAAAATAGCCAGGAGGGCTCAGGAAATGTATTTGAGATAACCTAGCTCTGTTCAGAACTCAGCTGTAATCTGTTCCCCTAAGAGGCGCTCAGTGGGATTGGGGATTCATGTGTTGGACGTTGTGTGTATCTGTGGGAAAATTAAACATATACATTCTCAGAGCAAGATAGAGAAACTAAATATGCTTATTCGATGGGAAGAGTAGTATAGTCTCTGTAGAGACAACATAAACAACAGACTCTTTTCAGAAAAGCACATACCATGATTACAGCCTTATGGGTTCAAATGAAGAATAAAAATAAAACTGGACAATTTGTTAAAGTTTAGAACTAATTTATCCAAGGTATAATTATTTACAAAATCTGAAAGTCTACATCTGACATTGAATAGAGGTACAGCAAGTACAGTATGTGGTTTTATTTATCTGGGTCCAGAGCTCATTGGCTTGTCACATTAACATCTCTCTATTGCCCCTTGTGCATAAAAGGCCATTCATTCTTAAGGAAAAAGTTTCCTCTGCAGTGAAACTAAGGTATGAAGGCTTTCCAGTCAACGTCTCAGCATCCATTCATCTACAGTAACACAGTAATGCTCACCAAAATAAATAAATAATAGAAGTTGAATATGCAAAAATAGAAGTGGAATATGAGTATGGGCTTGCGACAAAGCTACAAGTACAAGCCTGAAGCAAAGCCTTAGAGGAAACAGGAAGCAGCTAGTAGGATTGATGTCTATTTTCTTTTCAAGCATTGCCTTTCTTTCCCTCCCAGTGGAGTAAGACGCTTTCCCACTTGTCCCTAGAAGATGTCTCACTTTTCTGAGAGGAAACCACAGTGACAAAAATAGATTTGTAGGCTACTAGGACACATTGGAATGGAGGAATTGTGATCAATAACTGAAAGGACCAAATAGTTCAGAGAAATCAGTGAAGATATTTTCCCCATTTCAAATGAATGAAGGATGAGTTTTAGATTTGCAAATTGGGAAGCAATTAGAATAGATTTCTGAGCATTACTTTAAATCCTTATGATTGCTTTGTGTGAAATAATTGTCATGCTTTTGTGTGGTAAATGTTTGTAGAGTAGAGATGAGAAAGGCTTTACATCTAGTCTTTATAGAGATGACAAAGTCAGCTGAAAGAGCTTGCGTTCTAACCAAGCTGTTACCTCAGAATTAAGATTTCATCTCTGTTGTGAGAATTAGAGAGAGGGTTCAATCTAGTTTATCTAACAAAACCACATGCAGACTGCAGCCCTGAGTCCATTTATCGTTTTGCTCAACCATCTGCGTCTTTAGACAGAGCAGGGAATACTCTTCTGAATATGTTATTATGTCTTTATGACCTCTGTTAGATCTTTCCAATTGTGACTTCTCAGAATCCTTCTACAGCAGGAGTGTCAAACTCATTACATGGGGGGCCCAGTGTCTGCAGATGTTTTTTCCTTTCAATTAAGCCCTAGACAACCAAGTGTGGGAAGTTCCTTACAAATTAGTGACCTTAATTAATCAATCAAGTACAAGGGAGGAGCTAAAACCCGCAGACACGGTCCTTTGTGGAATGAGTTTGATGCCTGTGTTCTACAGCTAAACTGTATTCATGTGGATGTCTGAATCAGCTTGGTCTTGCTCTTCATACAGTATAACTACATAATTCTGTATTACCATCACTCAGGAAAAAGCATAATATAGACCAAAGAAAATGGTAAAGATTACTGACATCTGAATAGAACACAGCTGCTTTGTTCATTGAAAGATGTTTCAACCTGCGTATCTCTCCATTGTGGAATTGTGTCTCTCTTCTTTCTTGTACCACAACCCCCATTTGCATGTCTGTAGGACTGCATGAAAGCCTGTCCCCTATAACCTTGTGCCGGGGTCATTCAGAAGTACACCATAAAATAATGTTCCTCAGTTTCACTTCTTCAGTGTTCAGTTCTGTATTGCAGGTTACAGAGGTTTTGTTTTCTCTTAAAACGGTTATTTTCTCCCAAACGAACCACTTCGTCTCCAGCTGTTAAAGTGAAGATGGTCGCTGAAATCCAGATGTTCTGAACTTGAAATATAGGAAAAGGTAAAAACATTTTCCCGTATTCCAGGTCAAGACACCCGGGGGACATTTATTTGTTAGGTAGAAGGAGAAACCAAGGAATGTTGATGATTGTTACAGGGATATATTGTACTATAGGCAATGAACAACGTCCTCAAAATTAGGGAAAATGCAAATACATTTCATAGCAAATTACATTTTCAAAGCAATTTTTATTCTTGATTATGGTAACTGCATTAGCACTTTTTCTTAATCTTTGCATAATGATGTTAACCCTCATACTACCAACATATTTTTAGATACATGAATTAACTGCTGGTGTTCTTTTGACCCCAAGAAGAAATGTACAGCAACAATCAAAGCAAAATATCAACTCATTTCAACTTCTTATCAAAACATCATAAGACATGAAAATGATGTTGTAAAAACTTTTTTTTTTGCCAAATTACAGTTAATTAGCATATTCTTTCAACTAAAATATACACGTGTCCCTTAAAAAATGTGCAACTTTTTTCCAAAGTAAAGTCCAGATAAGTACTAAAAAGCTGATTTATTTGTATTTTTGGAGTAAATACTAATTTGGTCATATTTATGAAGTGGTGGTACTTTGCATAAACATTTTAAAATATACCCAAATACTATAAGTTGCACGTATAGAATATTGAAGGATATTATAGGAATTATGGTATTTATATAAAATTTCCCGCATAATAACTATTTTTCAAAGAATACACACCAATATAGCACTTGGGTACATTTAGAGGGTAGCTAGTTTATTTTATTACAGTTCTACCAAGTATTCATACCACTGACATGCTTTTATGCGCTGTTTTGACTGCAACTAAGGTCATTTGGATTTGGATTAGAATAACTACTTGTTCAGATTTTCCCCAGGATAACTACTTTTCGGAGAATACACACCAATACAGCTCTCTGTGTAGATTCAGAGTGTATCTGAGTTCTGTATTTAAGTTCTATCAAGTATTGTACAAAGGCTCACAATGCATGGCATAGAAAAGTACAATCTTAGGTGATTACATGGGGAGCTATATCTCTGGCAGATGATCTATCTATCTATCTGGTCAAAATCACTATTTCAGGTCCCCCTCCACACTCTGGTGGTATGGATAACGTGTAATTATGTTTCCAGAGAAACCTACACTTAGAAATAAAGATGCTATCTAGGACCTAAAAGGGTTATCTGGGCTTTCCCCATAGGAGAAGCCTTTGAACCCCCCTTTTTGTTTCCAGGTAGAACCCTTTTGGTTCCAGGTAGAACATTGAACCCAAAAGAGTTCTGGTGGAACCGAAAATAGTTTTTCGAAGGGTTTTCCTATGGGGACAGCTGAAGAACTCTTTTGGAACACTTTTTTCTAAGAGAACCCTTTTGGTTCCAGGTAGAACATTGAACCCAAAAGAGTTCTGGTGGAACCGAAAATAGTTTTTCGAAGGGTTTTCCTATGGGGACAGCTGAAGAACTCTTTTGGAACCCTTTTTTCTAAGAGCGATTCAAATAAAGGTCCTATCTATAAATCGTTTTTTTTTAATGTTTTATTGTCACATAGGTGCAGTGAATTGTGTTGTTTTACAGGGTCAGCCATAGTTGAATGGGGCCCCTGGAGCGTGTTTTTGACCCCAAAGGACTTACATTTTGTATAAGTTTATAGTGATACAGAAACACTAAGCAATGATTTAGATTTATTAAGAACAAGTTGATTGACAAAGGTATGAAAATGTTGGAGAATGTCCTTTGGGCTGTGATCAAAAAGATGTCTCTGGAGTCAAAATCACCCCAGTCGGTAGTATGAGGGTTAAATGCTGTCCCTATTTATACTGCAATTGAATTAAACAAATGTAATACTTTAAGAACTGCCAATTATTCTCTAATTATAAGTACATAAATAGTTCATATATGTACATAACTTATCATCATCATGTTTTCTTGTACTGTGCACGACCTTGTCTAGACAGGTCCTACTGTAGTCATTTGTGTTAGGGATTGACTTAACTAGATCAAAGCCTCAGCAAAGCCACAAACAAAATGTCATAGCTTATTATAGGCATGCTGTGTCACTCCTAGTGACCCTAAAACCAACTATCAGCAAATTACCATTTCAATAGTGACATTGATGCCGTGTATACAGTATGTTGCTAATTAGCGAGCAGGGACTGTAAGCATCAAAGAGGTGAGAGAAGTGAAATAAGTACTTGATCTGTGTTACTATTCAGTTCATCCGAAAGCTAAACAAATAACTCAGTGTTTTCTTTTTATTTAAAATAAAAAATTGCTCTGTTTAGTATCATTGGCCTTGAACTTGAAAGGGCGTAAAACATCAGTTTCTCTAAAGTCACTTCCTCACATGTTTTGAAAGATCTTAGCTCAACTTGGTGTAACATAACTTCATGATTCCACTCCATTTACTTGTTTTCAGTTTCCTCCATGTTTCCGTTTGGCTGTGCCTGGATGAGAAATGTGACTCTTCAGATGCCATCAAATGAGTATGTCAGAGAGGGCCTCGCTACAAATATAAATATATATCATGCATATCGCGATCCTGCAGAACTATTGCATTATTTACTATCATAGCAGCTGCAATCTGACTTACAATTTGTTGAAAGGGGCCATATGGAACTCAACTCTGAATGTGACGAACACTGCCTATGGCAAACTATACGATACTTTTGGGCATAACTTTCTCTCTTTATTACATATGTTCACCTCTTTTGCATTAGGTCCCTTATAGAGCCCCACAGTGGAGTTGTGATAATACCCATACAACCTAGCAGTCAATCAGGGAAATGGTTCCAATCGTTTTTCCACCATTTATTTTTCCCATAGGGGATTTTAGAAACACTTAAAATAAGGTCTGTGTTTCGTGTCGGCGTGACTTTTATCAATATACAGTTGAAGTCAGAAGTTTACATACACCTAAGCCAAATACATTTAAACTCAGTTTTTCACAATTCCTGACATTTAATCCTGGTAAAATTCCGTTTTAGGTCAGTTAGGATCACCAATTTATTTTAAGAATTTGAAATGTCAGAATAATAGTAGAAAGAATGATTTATTTCAGCTTTTATTTATTTCATCACATTCCCAGTGGGTCAGAAGTTTACATACACTCAATTAGTATTTGGTAGCATTGCCTTTAAATGGTTTAACTTGGGTCAAACGTTTCGGGTAGCCTTCCACAAGCATCCCACAATAAGTTGGGTAAATGTTGGCCCATTCCTACAGACAGAGCTGGTGTAACTGAGTCAGGTTTGTAGGCCTCCTTGCTCGCACATGCTTTTTCTGTTCTGCCCACAAATTTTCTATGGGATTGACGGCCACTCCAATACCTTGACTTTGTTGTCCTTAAGCCATTTTGCAACAACTTTGTTGCTTCAATATATCCACTTAATTTCCCTTCCATGTGATGCCATCTATTTTGTGAAGTGCACGAGTCCCTCCTGCAGCAAAGCACCCCCACAACATGATGCTGCCACCTCCGTGCTTCATCGTTGGGATGGTGTTCTTCGGCTTGCAAGCCTCCCCCTTCTTCCTCCAAACATGATGATAGTCATTATGGCCAAATAATTATATTTTTGCTTCATCAAACCAGAGGATATTTCTCCAAAAAGTAGGATCTTTGTCCCCATGTGCAGTTGCAAACCATAGTCAGTTTTTTTATGGCGGTTTGGAGAAGTGGCTTCTTCCTTGTTGAGCGGCCTTTCAGGTTATGTCGATATAGGACTCAATTTACTGTGGATATAGATACTTTTGTTCCTGTTTCCTCCAGCATCTTCACAAGGTCCTTTGCTGTTGTTCTGGGATTGATTTGCACGTTTTGCACCAAAGTACGTTCATCTCTAGGAGACAGAAAACGTCTCCTTCCTGAGCAGTATGACGGCAGGTCTACAATTTTTTTATGAGGTCTTGGCTGATTTATTTTGATTTTCCCATGATGTCAAGCAAAGAGGCAATGAGTTTGAAGGTAGACCTTGAAATACATCCACAGGTGCACCTCCAATTGACTCAAATGATGTCAATTAGCCTATCAGAAGCCTCTAAAGCTATGACATCATTTTCTGGAATTTTCCAAGCTGTTTAAAGTCACAGTCAACTTAGTGTATGTAAACTTCGGACCCACTGGAATTGTGATACAGTGAATTATGAGTGAAATAATCTGTCTGTAAACAATTGTTGTAAGAATCACTTGTGTCATGCACAAAGTAGATGTCCTAACCGACTTGCCAAAACTATAGTTTGTTATTTAACAAGAAATGTGTGGAGCGGTTGAAAAATGAGTTTTAATGACTCCAACCTAAGTGTATGTAAACTTCCGACTTCAACATCATTTCAACTTCAACTTCATTTACTCTCAGATTAATAATGATAATTAGCATAAAAGTAGACATCATGCAAATCGACAAATCCCTGCAAGCTCCTGCACGCCATCTCTGGCTGACACCTTTGCTAACAGGTATTGTGTCAATTTAAATTTGCAGAAGACACTTCACAGAATTGTCCATTTAAAGAAACAGCCAATTTATGTATTACTACATTTAGCTATCATTAGATAGTAAATCCAGAGATTCTTACCTTTCGTCAGTCTCGTCCAGATCACTGTGGCATTTGTAGTGCTTTATGATAGCCACATTAGCAGCTAATTAGCATTTATTTTATTTATTTATTTTTGGTGGGGGGTAAATGCAGGCAAATATATTGATAAAAGTCACCTTGACGTATAGAAATGTTGTTATCAAAATGTCACGCAAGTGTCAGCCTACACGAAACACAGCCCTTATTTTATGTGTTTCTAAAATGCCTTATGTGAAAATAGTGGAAAAACTATTGGAACCAGAAGCAATACAAAAATACCTTAGTAGCTTTTGTGGGTATCTTTGCCCTTGCCGAAGGCAGGTGTTGTTACAGTTTATTCAAGCTATGAAGAGAGGCAATAGGAAAGGACTTAAATGTGCGGCATCTAACTTTAACATTGCAAAAATGCTCTGTCAGAAGAAAATAGTCTCTTTATAGACTCAGTTTTCCAATGCATTGCCTACAGTTATTTATTACAGGGACAAATCTGTTTTATCAGAAATACCTTCCTTTTGTTTGAAACATCAAAGAAAGTGGAACACATCTACTCACCATGTAGAACTTTTTTCCACATCTGGAGAGAAAAAAACAGATGTTGCTGAATCGCTACATGCCAAGAAAAACTCTTTGGGAGTTCTGTGAGGGATGCCATCCTTGAAGCCAAGTTTATTCAAGAGTCCTCCTTCACCTTGTGCGGCACATCCAGGGGTAGACGACGTTGAGTCTAAAGAACACTTCCAATAAAGAGACCAAAGAAAAAGTCATTTTTCCTGGTGTCAGATATCAAAACCTTTTACTGCAATGGGCTAAATCAGGGTCACATAGAGTGATTATTGGTAGTATTAAACAAATCTATTTTGAAACACAATTATACACCTCACACGCATGGTTATGGGCTTAAAAGAAAGATGCCTGTACCATGTCAGATATAGAGTTGAAGTATATACAATTTTGAATTTGCATCCCAATATTACACTTTATATACATCACTGAAGACTGAAATATAACAAAATAATTGTATCATTAAAATTAAAATTTAAATCATTAAATCATAAAAATAAACATTCCACCCATAGGCCAAATATGGCACTTTTGGTCATTGACTGAAGGATAGGGCTACGATGTTGTTTTAAAAATGTATTTGACTAATAAACAGCCAATTAAAAAATGAACGACAATGACCTTAATCCATATCGTTCCCGCTTGTCCGGTCTGTGCGGATCAGACACAGAGACTGAGAGAAGAGAGAATGTGCAATTAAGAGGGACAGAAAGCAGTTGCTTCGGGAGCCTGAAAATACATTATCTAAGTCACGTGTCAAAATCCTTCCATGGAGGGCCGAGTGTCTGCGGGTTTTCACTCATACCTTGTACTTGATTGAATAATTCAGGTCACTAATTAGTAAGGAACTCCCCTCACTTGGTTGTCTAGGTCTTAATTGAAAGGAAAACCTAAAGCCAGCAGCCACTACGCCCTCCATGGAATGAGTTTGACATCCCTGATCTAAGTGATTGATAGTTGGCTTTTTTTTAAAGAACTACTAAAATAGTGAGTTTGTCAGACAGCATAGCATGTCAGACAGCTCTATAGAAATGATATGATGACTTGGAATTAAATAATAAAGTCATCAAATAAAACAAATATTTTATTAAAGTAATGTGAATAAATGATAGTTAATAAGTGATATGCAGTAATGGGAAGTCACTACCATTATGGGACTTTTATTCATTGTTTTATTTTGTGTTACATCTATCAATCTACAAAAATCGCAAAAGCAAAATCTCAAATCATGATAATGTTTTTCATAATCAAACCGAAACTGAACCGACCTCAAAAAGCACTAAATCCTCAGCACTGTCAAGAACGCAACATTCTTTGACAAACGGTCAATTATTTATTACTGATATTAAAGATACACACTTTGGCATGCACCACAGTGGTAGCCACCCAAACTGGCCTTTTATAAAATGCTTTGATTATTTGTTAGAGCTGTATGGATTTCTTAAATTGACTTAGTGCTCCCCTGAAGGTAATGAGGGTGTCCTGATGCTTTAAAAGGTACATTCAGTCAGAGATCAGATACATTAGGTTTTAATGTGACCATTATACACTGGTTGTATAATGACCACAAAAAGACAGAGAGCAGGCTTGTTAGCTAAATGAGCCCTCTCTCTCTGAGTTGGGTTGTTGCTGGTTCCACAGCCTTGGGGTGACATTAGTGGAAATGCTTCATTTACTGTGATAATGGGCCCATCTATGTCGTGACATCTTCAGTCTACAGATCAGGGCTTGTTTTGTTAAGGGTTCTATTTAAAGATGTGTGGGGTAGGTTGGACATGAATTCAGCTCTCAGGTAATCGGGAAAAAAGTAACGTTAACGATCAGATTGGTTGATATTGAATGGATGGACAAACAGATTTTTTTCTCGAAAATACAAATATAAAAACATATTATTAGCTTATTCCGATTACACTAAACAGGGCTCTGCTATTCTTTCTGTTAACTGGAGGCTTCACTGAACCCGTTTCCATCATATAATGTCTCATAAATATTTGTTTTTTAATCTTTTCAGAGCTCTCTAGTGCCTAAGATGTCTGCCTGTGTCTTTTCAGTCTTTTATCTACCTTGTAATTTTCTGTTCTCACTCCATTAAGGGAAAATAATTACAGGAGTCCCTTTCTTTTGAAATAATGTTTACTCAGACAATTTTTACTAGATGGCCACTTTTTAAAGTGACTTAAAGAAACAGTACAATCCAAGGCCTCAGATCAGCTTGGCAAATGGCTGACGATGACAAGACCCAGACCCCTCTCACCCACAGAAGAGGGGGCTGGGCTGGTTTTATGACACCTCACACCAATCGTAAATGTTATGTAGCACAGAACCCTCTCCTGCTCTTCAGTATCAAGATTGGAATGTCTTTGTTTCACAAAGACTTTTGTCAGCCAAAAAGTAAACACTGGGATAATATTTCTAAATATCCAGATGTGAGGAATGATGAGAGATGGTCTATGGAAAATTAACGTCTATTTTGTGATGTCATTAAAATGTTTATAATGAAAATATTGTAACTTGAAGAGCTTTCACACTGTGTATGTCAGGTTTACATCCTTTACATTGTGTAGGAAATATCAAGGATGAAGAGAATATTTTTGTTAAGAAAGGAATGAGATTTTAGTTTTGAAGATATCATTGCCCATTATGTAGCCACACCCGGAATGAGGTCAGAGAGCTTGTCAGCGTGATTGACCCGACCTTTTCAACCATAGTGCTTAAAAGGACTGGCTATGATTTTACATACCAGACCAAAAGATGTGAGACCGTGGTCCACACATTGAAATGGTTGGGAACTTTGAAACTCTCAACCTGAAACACGAGGTGAAGAAGATAACCTCACCTACCAGACCAGAAAACGTATAGCTGTGGCTACATGGCTGAAAATAGTTTGAACTTTGAATCTCCACCCGAGGTGAAGAAGATAAAGACTAGACCTTAGTATTGCCAATCTGCAGCTGCACGTGTAATGTGAGTTTGGAACTTTGACTCTATACCCAAGGAAAAGAGGAGAAGTTCACCTCAGACAATCACTGGTGAATCAATGAACCCACAGACAACTAAGAAAAAGGACATTGTGATCTCTGGGGGACAATCATAGACTTACACCCACGAGAGAGCCCACCGAAACAACCTTCTGAGAGGG
Source organism: Oncorhynchus nerka (assembly GCF_034236695.1). Lineage (NCBI taxonomy): Eukaryota > Metazoa > Chordata > Actinopteri > Salmoniformes > Salmonidae > Oncorhynchus > Oncorhynchus nerka. The sequence continues at coordinate 48,408,337 of NC_088398.1, read as the reverse complement.
CTTGGTTCTGACCGAGATAGACGACGAACAAAGGCATTCACCATGTAAATACATTCATTATTTTCTTACCCAAATGGACAGTGGTTCATGTACAAAAGGTACATACATATATGAGTAATGTGAGAATAGTTGCAAAATGTATCCAAGATAAATGTCCCTTTCTCTATCGCTTTTTCCCCCACCCCTCTCCATATGTGTACCAAGCCGTCATATTTTGTCAGCCCACGAGGGACTTCTGTCTCATGTAAGTGTGTATGTGTATTCTGTGTTATTATTTAGTTAGTTAGTAAATAAATAATTACATCAATTCGTGTAGTACTGAATAATCAGCAAAGGCTCGGGTTCTTATGCATCCAAGAAGGTCACGACTGTTCAGAATGAGAACTGATATGAGGTAATGATTAATAAGTAATTTTTATCGATATATAACTTATATATATCTTCTTGAGTTTAATTCGGGGATGGTAACTCATTAAATAACTTCTTCCATGGTGCCCCAAATTCCTAATGTGTTAATTGTTACATGATTAATTTAATGGAGTAACAATTAAACATAGTTTGTTAATTTGATACATAACAGTCATCTCAAGTAACTTTGGTGAGTCTTTTAAAGTCAGGAACAAACTGTGTTACCTTCCTTTGACATACCATATTGCAAATCTATTTCCCTATGGCAGCTGCCGCGTTCACTTGTGGTTTGCATTAGAGCAAAGGAACCAAGCGTTTAGCTGTCTCTTGGGTTTGACCAAATCCCATTCCCTATCACAGATGTGCCAAAGAGTTGGATTTAGCAGCTGTGGGAGGAACCATGGGGACATTCCCATATTCATCTCTTCCCGAGGATATCCATGGCCACAGATGTTTCCCAGCCAGGGATATTCCATCTCAGTGGCTCAGAGTAAACAACAGCAGTGGTGCTCTACTGTGTTCTAATAGGTACCTGAGGATGGACCTGCAAGCAGGCAAAATCCTGCAGATCCAATCTCAAAAACCACAACAGACCCGTTCCTACCTGTCCTGCAGGCTAGCTAGATCCTACTATAATGTTCTCCCTTTTTTATTGAAACTGATGATAAAGACATATCTTTCACATTGTGCACATTCTGTCTTGGAACTTGACTTCTTAATGGATTCTTGTGCGAGGGGAAATGTCATAATTATTACACAATTCACTAGCATGGCTATTTGCTGTTTGTTTTGGTTCTGTTTGCTTGCCGGCGTTGGTTTTAGACTCAGAGTGGATTGTATGTCCTCAGACTAACACATTTCTGTTCAAGGATTGCCAAATAGATGTGCTCTGATTAAAAATAACTATTCACACTGTACTAGAAATAGATGGATTTTTTTCTATAATTAAGTATTGATGATTACTTGAAACACATTATAAAAGCAATAAAAGCAACGTCTGACCTGTTAGAAGTCGTTTGCGTACCTTTTCATGAAGTTACGGTGAAAAGGATGTAGGTCCACATAACTGAATTATTGCTACGATATTCAAAATTCAAACCTAGTTGCATTCTCAATAATAATATCAAATAATCACGAATACACTTTCTGTATGATTATGATTTCATACAGAGAGGGTATTTTAGGGACACGGAAAGTTGCAAAAGATATTACATGGAAATTCTGCCAGGGCAACAGCACGCATGCAAAAGAATAAAATACACCCAAAGCAAAAAAACAGCCCATTTGACCAAACTCTTAATATTGTGCATCATGTTGTGACATAAAGGCTTCACTTCTGGGTGACCTCCACAACCTTTTGCTTAAGCGACCATGAAAAATGGACTTTGACATCCAGGGGCCATCTCATGTCTGTACTGCGATTCACACCAACCACCTCCTCTAATTGCATGGGACGCGGGGTGAATTCCTCACACCACAAGAGAGGAAAAACAGACCTGTCTCCATACCATTTAATGACCCCTTGTGTTAAGGATTTACATGAGGCTAATTTAGCCCTTGCTTGATACAAAACTCTGACATGCTATCTTTTAGTAAATATATCCTCCAGGCTATTTTCATACATATGTTAGGCTACTCACATATGCATGTTAAACATGGTGTTCATTGTGTTAGAATAGAGTTCCCCACTTAATTATTAGGGAGGAAACACACATTGTAAAACTTACTAAGATATTCGGATCATTATGAACGTAATGTACTGTAATGTGACGTGAATTGGTGTTCCAATTAGCAGAAATTCATCCATGACTGATCCTGTTTATTAGTATGTGAAATTGATGTGCTTCACTTCCAATTAGTCAGATTGTTGATGAATTAATCGGAATGTAATCAATACTGTTTATTGTCAAATAATAATGAGATATTCTTCATACATGAACTGTGGTGTGTTGTAGATGTTTTATCCTCCAGGTTATTGATTACATGATTACAAAGTATGGGTATCAAATATTGTATTTATTTACTTGTATTCATCCATGACAGAGAGACACATGACTAACAATTGAAAACAAATGTAAGTGTAATTTGTATTCTGATCATTTTCATTGGACCATTACCTCCTATGGACTCAAGCTCTTAATTCATACATGTCAAACATGTTGATTAATAGTAGTGGTTGAGACTATTTCTTCTAATTAAGCCTAATTTACACCTTCCATTTCCACACCGTCTGCTAGGTCTGCTCGAACGAGGAGGGGCGTCGATTTCGGACATGGAAACCTGTGCAGACGGAAAATGTTTGATTGAAGTGGAAGGTGTACATTAGGCTTAATGATTTCAGGTTCCATTTAACACATTGCTTTAACCATACAGTAACATCAGCGTTTGGAGTGAGGCAATGAGGCCATACATAAAATGGCCACATATGTCATGTACGCAATAACATATACAATATTAGCTGGTATCCCCTGTCTTACTCAGAGGCCTTTGGGCATTCCTCGGGGCATCTCCTGCCTAGGGTGACAATGGGATTCATATTTAATGCATGGCAACAGGGTTGTGTAAATGTTTGCGGCCCATACGCTAGGGACAGCGCTCGTATGAGACCTTGGACTCCCTTGTAGATTTTTTCAGGGGGGGAAAGTTTGCTCAAGACTGTATGCACTGGTTACTTTAGGATGACTTTGCTATCCACATACAGTGAAGGTAGTCCACACTAACATTTATTCAAGGAAACTTTCTGGTTTGTATGTAACACATGGAACTGCATATGGAATTTGTAGGCAAATACATTTTCTTAGGATTTCCATTGAGAGGAATGTACATGGTCTATTTTCCCCTGTGCTTTTAGCAGGGTTAAGAGACAAACTCTCTCTGTGGAGAGAATGTAACTCTGTTTATCATACTGTTGCATTGTTGTCATCCTCTGACTGTCCCATAATGGGAGAGGACATGTTTGTTGACACTATGCTATTGGACGGACGGTGCACTGTCCGATATTTATTGGCAGCATCCACAGTCTCAGCACTTCCAGTGATGACAGATATGCCAGGTGGCACGCTATCCTCTGGGTGCAGAGGTTTTTGCTGCTCCATCATATCATACCACCTTACATGGTTAATGCCGCTGCAAGTCTTCATATTCCAAGTTCAGCCTATTTTTCCTGTTATTGTATTTGACACTTAAAGAGAGTTATTCTCTTCTATCATACATTTAATGAAGATGTTATATAACGTGAGCTTTTACACTCAGAGAAAAGATAGACAGATCCAGACACCTGATGGTGTTTTCCCCGCTCTGCGTGAGGTTGACAGCCTGTCCATAAGATCTCAGCATTTTGGCGTACTGCAGAGAGGAGGCGGCACATCAGTTTGATCACACTAAAGATATAAACCACTCAGTCAGTCACTCAACGCAATGAGAATCTGTGTTGTGACTCGCCTGTGCTAATTACACTCAGTGGCCAGTTTATTAGGTACAGTAAGTTTGGACACCCCGTTGCCTCCAGAACAGCCTGAATTCTTCTGGGGGAATGGAAACATTGCTCAATTGGTATCAAGGGACCTAACGTGGGCCAAGAAAACATTCCCCACACCATTACACCATCATCACCAGCCTGTACCGTTGACACCAGGCAGAATGAGGCCATAGATTCATGCTGCTTACGCCAAATCCAGAGTCTGCCATCAGCATGACTCAACAGGAAACAGCTTTCATCGGGTCAGGAAATGTTTTCCAACTCCTGAATTGTCCAGTGTTGGTGATTGTGTGCCCACTGGAGCCTCTTCTTCTTGTTTTTAGCTGATAAGGTGGAACCCGGTGTGGTCGTCTACTGCAATAGCCCATCTGTGACAAGGACCGACGAGTTTTGCATTCCGAGATGCCGCTCTGTAGACCACTGTTGTACTGCACCGTTATTTGCCTGTTTGTGGCCCGCTTGTTAGCTTGCACAATTGTTGCCATTCCCCTTTGACCTCTCATCAATAAGCTGTTTTTGTCCACAGGACTGCCACCGACTGGATGTTTTTTGTTTGTTGCACCATTCTCGGTAAACCCTAGACTCTGTCGTGTAGGAAAATCCCAGGAGACAGGCCATTTATGAGATACTGGAACAGGCCCACCTGGCACCGAAGATCATACCTCGCTCAAAGTCACTTAGGTCACTCGTTTTGCCCTTTCTAATGTTCAATCTAACAGCAATTGAATGCCTCAATGCCTCATCTGCCTGTCTTATATAGCAAACCACAATCACGTGACTCACTGTCCATAGGTACAAACCATTTTTGTGAACGGGGCCGCTGAGCGTCTCTCACACATACAAAAACATACACTTTCTAAACTAAACATACACTTAATAAACTGGCCACTGAGCATCTATCACACATACAAACACATACTACTGCTTTGTTGTCTTCCCATATTTACATTAGAGCTCACTGAAAGAAGAACAAAGCGTGGTTATTTGAGATCTAATGTCACAAGGTCACCATCAATTATTTGTGTTGCTGCAAATCCTGTCAGTAAGTATAAGTCCTACTGTGCTCAGGGGGAAAAAATATCATTCACATCATTCCATTTGAGAAAAGGTCCATATCATACCAGTATCATCATAACTTGAGAGGTTTTCCTGTAATATGTCAGACACTTTTAAATAGACCTACAATATAGGATATGCATAATGGGAGAGTGGAGAGAGTGGAAGAAAAAGTACGGTTCTGTGCTGATCCCTACAGTTCTATAGCGGCTGTGACAGATGATTCTAAGGCTGAGTGTATGAGATGTGTCAGCCCTAGCTCATGTGGAGCTGCTCACAGGGTGCCCTGTGTTGTCCTGGTGGAGCTGCTCAAGGAGTGCCCTGTGTTGTCCTGGTGGAGCTGCTCAAGGAGTGCCCTGTGTTGTCTTGGTGGAACTGTGGAGAGAGGAATGGACAAGCCGGCTGACTGGGGGATTTTTGGAGGTGTCCAATGACTTATTGATTACATTCTGTGCTTTTCAAAGTCGTTAAAAGTCACTCCTCTCCATGTCTGACGAGGCCAGTGAGTAATTGTGAAAAAGACTCAGCCTCTGGTAATTGAACTTCTGTGGTTGGCAACAGATGGCTGTAGACAGACAGGAGAGGGGAGGGATCATTTAAGGATGATAAGATGAGGAAGATTGCTCTCGTAGAGGGAGGACAGAAACGCCTTAACAGCTTTATAGTTTAATAATGGATTCAAATCAAATTATATGTGTCACATGCGCTGAATACAACAGGTGTAGACATACAGAGATATGCTTACTTACAAACTATTTTCCAACAATGCAGAGTTAATAAGTAAATAAAAATAAAAACACATGAGAATTAAAACACACAGGAATGAAGCTACAGTATATACAAGGAGTACCATACCCATATCAATGTGTACGGATATGTGGTAATTGAGGTAGATACTGTGGGGGGGGTAGATTGTGTGTGTGGATAGAGACCTGTGAGTGTGCATATAGACAGTGAAGGTAGAGTCACTGCAGATAGTCCATACAGTCCAGCCTACAGTGGGGTGTTAAATAAATTGCAGAATTTCTGTAATTTGCCTTTCTATGTCAAAATAAACCTCATGAGGTAATACAAACCACAGTACAAAACACAAGTCACAGTAACAGCTAACTGATAAGTAAAATAAATAACAGCATGGACTTACAGTGGTATTTCCAATAGGGTAATAACAATTAAGTGACCTGAGGAACTGCTGTGATTTCTGAGCGTAGCCAATTAACTGTCCTGTTTGTTCTTTTGTTCTTTTGTTTTTTTACTGCTTAAGATATTTTTAAATCTATCCAGGCTTTTTAATTATTTTTTTGATTTTTTATTCCCAGTCATTAAGTACAGCTTTATTGGACAATACCTCACCAAAACCAAAGGGGTCTGTATCTGAAATGAACATGAATCATTCTATTCACAACAGATAGAGTTATTGAAGTGGAGCCATTCAAATTATCTGAATAACCCGGAACATTGAACATTGTGCAATTAAATGAACCACTGAACCGCTCAGTAAGAGAATTGTAGTCTTCACCTCCTGTGTGTTTTTTTTTGTTAAACAAAGTCTACCCTTATAACTAGGTAAACTATTCCCATAAGAGGTACTTTGTACAGAATCCACATGAAACTCCACATGAAACTGTGCTTTTAAAGCTCTTCTGCTTTTACTAGTCTTTCTCTAATCAGCCTGATATGTTATGATCAGATCATATCATGTTAATAAGGGTCCATCATGGATAGCCATGGTGATGCAGATATGTATTAGCAACTGAAGGGCTTATACCCTAGCCTGGCTGACGAGACCCACGTAACTCACAGCACAGGGAGAGCTGTGACCACACTGGTCTGGAAAGGAGTTCATTTGTTAATGCAATATTTGCTCAGAAATTGTGCAAGGATTTTGATTGGTTCTTTGAAATGTATATTTTTTTCTCGGAGGTTGAGAGCTCTCGTTGTTTAGATTTAAAAATGCAGCCGTTGTAAATGGAAAGGGGCAGCACTCAGGTAAGACACAGAGGAGCGCTAACCACTAAAAGCACAGCCCTCTTCATTATCGATGCATTTTGCAGACAACATCAAAGATCCATTCCAGATTATGAAGTCAGGAGGACTTTGAGAGTTAGGTGTTAGCCAGACTACGTATACCCCCCATATGCATCAATTATCCCTATGACCCCAGGACAATGAAGAGTAACCTCTGTGTGGATGGGCCTGTCCTACAGAATAGACTTTAATCCATGGTCCTAGCTCTCTTTGGTCATTAAAAGTCCCATGGCATTCATTGAGTAACGATGTGCCAAAACTCTGGATCAAGTCACCTTATCACCCTAAGCATGTAATTGGTTATACAAACTCTATTAGTCCTCCCATTCCCTTGAATGCATTTTAACTAGAAAAACAACATATTACTGGAATAAATTGAGACAAACTGTATAAATAAATGTATTAATAAGTGAATGGTTCCTGCCTGCCCAGACATATTGGAATCTGTACTCTTTTGCTCATTCAAATACCTCAGGCTTATTCTGGCATTTTCGCCAAAGTCTGGCCTCTGATGGCATTGCAAACTTTATGTCCTCTCCAAACTTTGTCCTCCAAAGATTTTTTTTGGTCTGCTGTTTGACCTGATTTAACTTTGCTCTAAGACTGGCTTTAGATGCTTGAAACATAGACTCCTCTGTACACTCCCAGGGACCTTTCATTTTCCTTATATTAACCTGCTCCGGTTTCACACCACCAACCACAGGGACCTGAAAACCTTTTTATTCTCGGCTATATTTTTGGTCCACAGAGCTGTCATTGCACTGTCAAAGTTATGGCTCTACATCCTGGCTCTTTCATGTATACATATTCATACAATGGTGAATATAATATTGGGATATACTGTTTTCTTTGATACATTTAGGGTACAATGTTGCTATGTGATTTTTTCATCAGTGGCTCTTTGGCTGCTTACACAATTACCATTTTCCAATCAAATCAAATGTTATTTGTCACATGCTTTGTAAACAACAGGTGTAAACTAACACTGAAATGCTTAATATACTGTCTGTAAAATGTATATAGGTTCAGAACTTTTGTGAAATAGAACAGTTGAAAATCTATGGCAAATAGAAATCAAACTGGATTGACATCAGAAATAGATGGGAGAGGTGGAGGTTAGAGGAAGACCAGGACTAATAACAAACAAAATATAACTATTGTAAAATAGATTGTGTCCGTAAAATGTATATAGTATGTATAAGCTGGAAGTAGAAGCCTAAGTGTTGTTGTTTATTGGTTTACTCCAAATTAGGGGAGGGGTGGTAGAGTTTGTAGGGAATAATAAAGGAATATACAGTATATACTAAAAAGATATGTATACAAGTTTTAGAACATTTACTCATTCAAGGGTTTTTCTTCTTTTTACTATTTTCTACATTGAAGAATAATAGTGAAGACATCAAACTATGAAATAACACATATGGAGTCATGTAGTAACCAACAAAAGTGTCAAAGTATCAAAATACATTTTATATTTGAGATTCTTCAAATAGCCTCCCTTTGCCTTGAGGACAGCTTTGCAAAGTAGCCTCTTAACTGTTGACGTTAAGATACTATTTAATGACACTGCCAGTTGAGGACTTGTGAGGAGTCAGTTTCTCAAACTATACACTCTAATGTACTTGTCCTCTTGCTCAGTTGTGCACCGGGTCCTCCCACTCCTCTCTCTATTCTGGTTAGAGACAGTTTGCACTGTTCTGTGAAGGGAGTAGTACACAGCGTTGTACGAGATCTTCAGTTTCTTGGCAATTTCCCACATGGAATAACCTTCATTACTCAGAACCAGAATAGACTGACGAGTTTCAGAAGAAAGTTCTTTGTTTCTGGCCATTTTGAGCCTGTAATCGAACCCCCAAATGCTGATGCTCCAGATACTCACTTACTAGTGTAAAGAAGGCCTGTGTGTCACGTTCGTCGTATGGAGGAGACCAAAGCGCAGCGTGATTAGAATACATACTTTTTAATGAAGACGAAGAACACTTAACAAACTATACAAAACAGCAAACCGAACATGAAGCTATAATAATTATAGTGCAGACACAGGCAACTAGACATAGACATAGACAATAACCCACAAAATACCCAAATAAGATGGCTGCCTAAATATGGTTCCCAATCAGAGACAACGATACACACCTGCCTCTAATTGAGAACCAATCTAGGCAACCATAGACATATATAAATATCTAGATAGTAAACAACCCCAAAAGCCTACAAAACCCATAGACAGTACAAAAACACATACATCACCCATGTCACACCCTGACCTAACCAAAACAATAAAGAAAACAAAGAATACTCAGGTCAGGGCGTGACACAATGTTATTGCTTCTTTAATCAGAACAACAGTTTTCAGCTGTGCTAACATATTTGCCAAAGGGTTTTCTAATGATCAATTAGCCTTTTTAAAATTATAAACTTGGATTAGCTAACACACCGTGCCATTGGAACACAGGAGTGATGGTTGCTGATAATGGGCCGCTGTATGCCTATGTAGATATTCCATACAAAAATCTGCTGTTTCCAGATACAATAGTCATTTACAACATTAACAATGTCTGCAGTGTATTTTGGACCAAAAATCTGCTTTTCTTTCAAAAACAAGGACATTTCTAAGTGACCCCCAACTTTTGAACAGTAGTGTATGTGTATTTGTATGTATGTATATGCATGTGTATATGTATGTATATTTATGTGTCTATGTGTATGTATAGAAGCTGTTTAGGTTTTGTTGGTTCAATAATTTTACTATGCAATATGTTAGTACATTCCATGTATACCTCACATATGAGTGTGGGATAAAACTATACGTAATGATTCACTGAGGCAATTTAAAATAACCTAATCAATCAGGTTGTCTAAACTTCTTGACGTCTAGATTGATATTTACCCACAGGCCTAGTAGATGTTGCTTCCCAAAAAAGGTCTTAGTCGTGACAAAATTTCATCTACATTCAGAAAACATTAGCTTCAATAAGCAAGTAAATAGACAATCTTCAATAAGCAATCACACTTTGAGTCTGGTGTACATGAAGGGCACCATCATTGATGAGTGTACATGGTCATATTTTTACTGCAATTAATACTATCTGGCAGTGGAAGCTGAAACTCATTTAGGCCTAATAGCCTTAGAAAATGTTGTTATTTTACCAGAACTTGGACACTGTACGCAAGTGGTTCCTAACCTAGTGGTACAACCCCCATAGGGGGAAGATAAGGTTTCCTGGGGGATCGTGGGGCCTGACTTGGTTTCTGGGGTAAAAATAAATACAAATAATAATAATAATAATTTGACATTAATTTAATCGATCTATAATAATGAACAACTATGCAATTAATACCTACATGGTGGTTATTCATCGTACAATACAGTAAGAAATAAGAGTGGAAGCTAGATACAGAATCAGTGCCAGTACCAGATTTACAATGTGCAGGGATACTGGAATATTTGAGGAAGATATGTACATGTAGGCAGGGATTAGGAGAAAGTGACTGGTAGCAGGTTAAATAATAATAATAGTTAACATGGGCAGCAGCATAGGTGGTGGGTGGTGAGTGGTGGTGTGTGTGTGTATGCAAGTTGAAGAGTGTGTGTGTGTGTGTGTGTGTGTGTGTGTGTGTGTGTGTGTGTGTGTGTGTGTGTGTGTGTGTGTGTGTGTGTGTGTGTGTGTGTGTGTGTGTGTGTGTGTGTGTGTGTGTGTGTGTGTGTGTGTGTGTGTGTGTGTGTGTGTGTGTGTGTGTGTGTGTGTTTCATCAGTCCTTTAGGTGCCTTTTGGCAAACTCCAAGCGGGCTGTCATGTGCCTTTTTCTGAGGAGTGACTTCCGTCTGGCTACTCTACCATAAAGCCCTGATTGGTCTACTGCTGCAGAGGTAGTTGTCGTTCTGAAAGCTTCTCCCATCTCCACAGAGGAACTCTGGAGCTTTGTCAGAGTGACCATCGCGTTCTTGGTCACCTCCCTGACCAATTGGCCAGGCAGCCAGGTCAAGGACGAGTTTTGGGGGTTCCAAACTTTTTCCATTTAAGAATGATGGAGGCCACTGTTCTTGGTAACCTTCAATGCTGCAGACATTTTTTGGTACTCTTCCTCAGATCTGTGCCTCAACACAATCCTTTCTTGGAGCTCTTCCTTCGACTTCATGGCTTGGTTTTTGCTCTTACATGCACTGTCAACTGTGGGACCTGATATAGACAGGTGTGTGCCTTTCCAAATCATGTCCAATCAATTGAATGTACCACAGGTGGACTCCAATCAGGTTGTCGAAACATCTGAAGGATGATCAATGGAAACAGGATGCACCTAAGTACAATTTCGAGTCTCAAAGGAAAGGGTCTGAATACTTATGTAAATAAGGTATTTCTGTTTTTATTTTTAATAGATTCGCAAAGGTTTCAAAAAACAGTTTTCACTGTAATTGTGGGGTATTGTGTGTAGATTGATGTGGGGAAAAAATGATGTAATACAATTTAGAATAAGGCTGTAATGTAAAAAAAATGTGGAAAAAGGGAAGGGGTCTGAATATCTTCTGAATGCACTGTACATCTAAAAAGTGACTGGTAGCAGGAATATATAAATATGTATGGTAATATACTAATAGTAATATAAACATGTAAACAGGATAGTGAACAGTAGTAGGTAAATATATAGATAATAATGGTAATGTAAATCAATAATCAACGAACAGCAGCGTAGTGGTAGTAATAAATATAATCAATAATCATTTTAGCAGCCGCGTAGGTGAGAGGGGGAGCAGTAGTTGTTAGCCATTTAAAAGTCATATGACCATGGGATAGAAGCTGTTTAGGAGTCTGTTTGTCTGCCTTGATTCACTGGCACCGTCTGCCAGACAGGAGCATGGAGAACAGTCTCGGGTCTCGGGTGGCTGGAGTCTTTAGCAATTTTTCGGGAATTTCTCAGACTCCACCTGGCATGTACGTTCTTGATGGCTGGGAGCTCACCCACAGTGATGCGCATGGCCGTCTGCACCAACCTTCCGGTCGAGGGCGGTGCAGTTGCCATATCAGACAGTGATAAAACCAGATGCTCTAGAAGTTCCTAAGGATCTGAGAGCCCATGCCAAATCGTTTCATTCTCCTAAATGAGAAGAGGCACTGCTAAACATCAAAAGAAAGATGCCCAGGGTCCCTGCTTATTAGCGTGCCATAGGCATGCTGCAAGGGGGCATGAGGATGCAGATGTGGCCTGCGGGATGGGTACAGGATGGCAACAATAACTGTCCGAGTTACAACAGGAATGCACTCTCTCTCCATCAGCACTCAGACTGTCCGCAATATACCGAGAGAGAATGGACTGAGGGCTTGTAGGCCTGTTGTAAGGCAGGTCTTCACCAGACATCACCGGCAACAACGTCGCCTATGGGCACAAATCCACCGTCGCTGGACCAGACAGGACTGGCAAAAAGTGCACTTCACTGACGAGTCGCGGTTTTGTCTCACCAGGGGTGATGGTTGGATTTGTGTATATCGGGGTCCGTCATGGTCTGGGGCGGTGTGTCACAGCATCATTGGACTGAGCTTGTCATTGCAGGCAATCTCAATGATGTGCGTTACATTGAAGACATCCTCCTCCCTCATGTGGTACCCTTCCTGCAGGCTCATCCTGACATGACCCTCCAGCATGACAATGCCAGCAGCCATACTGCTCGTTCTGTGCGTAATTTCCTGCAAGACAGAAATGGCAGTGTTCTGCCATGGCCATTGAAGAGCCCGAATCTCAATCCCATTGAGTACGTCTGGGACCTGTTGAATTGGAGAGTGAGGGCTAGGGCCATTCCCCCCAGAAATCTCTGGGAACTTGCAGGTGCCTTGGTGGAAGAGTGGGGTAACATTTCACAGCAAGAACTGTCAAATCTGGTGCATTCCATAAGGAGGAGATGCACGGCAGTACTTAATGCAGCTGGTGGCCACACCAGATACTGACTGTTACTTTTGATTTTCACCCCCCCCCTTTGTTCAGGGACACATTATTCAATTTCTGGAAGTCACATGTCTGTGGAACTTGTTCAGTTTATGTCTCAGTTGTTGAATCTTATGTTCATACAAACATTTACACATGTTAAGTTTTCTGAAAATAAACGCAGTTGGCAGTGAGAGGACATTTCTTGTTTTGCTAAGGATATATTACTCTTACAGAATTTCCATGTGGGCGAGGATATTGGACATTTAATCAAAGACTATTGGATGGTAACTAGTTTTTAACCAGGACAGAAGAATTTACCTGACTTTTTCCGACATAACATTGGTACAGCAGATCCCCTTATTGTATGGGACACTTTTAAAAATGCCTAAAGGTCACGCAATGCAGTACTCCCTCTCTAAATCAAAAGCAATTTAGGTCAAACGACCACATGCTATATATGGTCCCTTACAGCCATTCTTCAATGGAAATGCCTAAAAAGACGTCATAATGCTGTAGACACCTTGGGGAATACGTGGAAAACGTAAGCTCATTCGTAGCTCATTCACAGCCATATAAGGAGTCATTGGCATGAGGCAGTTTTAAAAAATGCAGCACTTCCTGGTTGGATTGTTATCTGCGTTTCGCCTGTAACATCAGTTCTGTGGCACTCACAGACAATATCTTTGCAGTTTTGGAAACGTCAGAGTGTCTTCTTTCCAAAGCTGTCAATTATATGCATAGTAGAGCATCTTTTCGTGACAAAATATCTTGTTTAAACGGGAGCGTTTTTCATCCAAAAATTTAAATTAGCGCCCCCTAAATAGCGCCCCCTAAAGAGGTTAAAGTCTCCGCCATCTCCACTAACCGAAGTTAATTGTATAGATATTTTTTTCTATGAATAATGTCAAATTAACCACTCCTATATAAATGGTAGATTATCAAACACTCAACAAGATGGTCTGATTTCATTATTATTGAAACAGGATCCAAGTGGTAAATATAAAGATCCCGTCCATTTAAAGAATCGGAGGCCTCTTACATTTCTATCAAAATGCATAGTACATAGAATTAAAAAGTTATTGATATTATTCATCCTAATCAAACACGTTTTTTTACATAGACGATACATTGGAGATAATATAAGACAAGTACTGGAAACAATAGAACACTATGAAAAATCTGGGGAACCACACCTGCTATTCATACAGTAGCTGACTTTGAAAAGGCTTTTGATGAAGTACAACTGGATTTTATATACAAATGCCTGCCATTTTTAAATGTAGTATGAAATAGTAAATAATGGCTACTTCTCAAAGTTACAAATTGTTAAGAGGAATTCAACAAGGTTGTCCACTATCGGCATATCTATGTATTATTGTCAATGAAATGTTAGCTGTTAAAATCAGATCCAACAATAATATCAAGGGGTTAGAAACCCAGGGCTTAAAAACAAAGTTGTCATTGTATGCTGATGAATCATGTTTTCTTTCAATTCCAAAATGTGGATCCCTCCACAGCCTCATAGAGGATATATATACTTTTTCTAACCTCTCTGGTGATAAGTGTACAGTATTACACATTGGATCACTAAAAAGTACTAATTTGACTTTACTGTGTAGTTTACCAATAAACTGCACTGACGGTGAACAAATCAAATCAAATTTATTTTGTCACATACACATGGTTAGCAGATGTTAATGCAAGTGTTGCGAAATGCTTGTGCTTCTAGTTCCGACAGTGCAGTAGTATCTAACAAGTCATCTAACAAATTCACAACTACTCCCTTAAACACACAGGTGTAAAGGGGATGAATACGAATATGTGCATGAAAATATATGAATGAGCGATGGCCGTGCGGCATAGGGAAGATGCAGTAGAAGGTATATAATATAGTACAGTATATACACATGATATGAGTAATGTAGGGTATGTAAACATGATATAAAGTGACATTGTTTAAGTGACTAGTGATACATTTAGTACATCCAAATTTGTATTATTAATGTGGCTAGAGATTTCAGTCAGTATGTTGGCAGCAGCCACTCAATGTTAGTGATGGCTGTTTAAATAGTCGGATGGCCTTGAAACAGAAATAGTTTTTCAGTCTCTCGGTCCCAGCTTTGTTGCACCTGTACAGACCTCGCCTTCTGGATGATAACGGGGTGAACAGGCAGTGGCTCGGGAGGTTGTTGTCCTTGATTATCTTTATGGCCTTCCTGTGACATCGGGTGGTGTAGGTGTCCTGGAGGGCAGGTAGTTTGCCCCCGGTGATGCGTTGTGCAGACCACACTACCCTCAAGCCTTGTGGTTGCGGGCGGCACAGTAGCCATACCAGGAGGTGAGACAGTCTGACAGGATGCTCACGATTGTGCATCTGTAAAAGTTTGACTGTTTTCGCTGACAAGAGAAATTTCTTCAGCCTCCTGAGGTTGGGTTGTGCCTTCTTCACCACACTGTCTGTGTGGGTGGACCATTTCAGTTTGTCCGTGATGGTGGACACCTCCATAAGTTTAGATAACCTGCTGGCTACCCGCGGACGTCCAGATCGGGGTCTGTCGATTCCATCCCCCAGCACCACCGCTCCGATGCCCATGGAGCTTGGGGTTGCTGCAAATAGGGGGACCGGAGGAGGGGCCGATCCATGCACCATATGTGGCCGCAGAGGGCACACTGCCGGTTGGTGCTGGGGAGGTTCCTGTAGGAGTCGAGGCAGCAGGCAGGGCACTCTCGTGTCACCCCAGGTGAGTCAGTACCAGGTTCACCCAGAGCCCCTTGCTGCTCACATGTTTTTGTTTATGAATTTTCCTGAGTTTTCCCCGCATTCCCAGCATAAGGCGCTCGTCGATTCAGGCACAGCTGGGAATTTTATTGACAGATCATTTGCCCGTAGTTTAGGGATCCCCATTGTTCCTGTGGATATGCTTTTCCCTGTGTATGCCCTAGATAGTCGACCATTAGGGTCAGGGCTAATTAGGGAGGCCACCGCTTCACTGGGCATGGTTACGCAGGAGGGACACAAGGAGATAATCAGTCTCTTCGTTATTGATTCTCCTGCGTTTCCCGTGGGGCTGGACCTACCCTGGATGACTTGTCATGACCCCACTATTTCGTGGCAACAGAGGGCTCTCACAGGGTGGTCACGAAAGTGCTCGGGGAGGTGTTTAGGGGTTTCCGTTGGGGGTGCTACGGTGGAAAGTCCAGATCAGGTCTCCACCGTGCGCATCCCCTCTGAACATGCCAATTTGGCTCTCACCTTCTGTAAAAAGAAGGCAACCCAATTACCACCCCATCGACGGGGGGATTGTGCGATACATCTCCGGGTAGACGCAGCACTTCCCAGGAGTCACGTGTATCCCCTGTCGCAAGAGGAGACGGCGGCTATGAAAATATATGTCTCAGAATCTCTGGAACAGAGGTACATTCGGCCCTCCACTTCACCTGCCTCCTCGAGTTTCTTTTTTGTGAAGAAGAAGGATGAAGGTCTGCGCCCGTGTATTGACTATCGAGGCATCAACCAAATCACTGTGAGGTACAGTTACCCGCTACCTCTCATCACCAGTGTGATCGAATCAATGCGTGGGGCGCGCTGCTTCACAAAATTGGATCTCAGGAGCGCTTACAACCTGGTGCGTATCCGGGAGGGGGACGAGTGGAAGACGGCATTTAGTACCACCTTAAGGTACTATGAGTACCTCGTCATGCTGTACGGGTTGATGAATGCTCCATCAGTCTTCTAGGCCTTTGTAGACAAGATTTTCCGGGACCTGCACGGGCAGGGTGTAGTGGTGTATATCGCCGACATTCTGATAAACTCTGCTACACGTGCCGAGCATGTGTCCCTGGTGCGCAGGGTGCTTGGTCGACTGTTGGAGCATGACCTGAACATCAAGGTAGAGAAATGCCTGTTCTTTCAACAGTCCGTCTCCTTCCTAGGGTACTGCATTTCCACTTCAGGGGTGGAGATTGTAATTGGCCTGACTCCCACCACGGTAAAGGAAGTGCAGCTGTCTTTAGTTGGCTACTACCGGAGGTTTATCCGGGGTTATGGTCAGGTAGCGGCTCCCATTACCTCACTGCTGAAGGGGGGACCGGTGTGTTTGCAGTCGTCGGCTGAGGCGGACAGGGCTTTTGTTCAGCTGAGGGCTGTGTTTACCTCGGCTCTGGTGCTGGCTCATCCGGATCCCTCTTTGGGGTTCATAGTGGAGGTGGACGCGTCTGAGGCTGGGATAGGAGCCATGCTCTCTCAGCGCTCGGGTACACCGCCAAAGCTCCGCCCCTGTGCCTCCTTTTCGAAGAGGCTCAGCCCAGCGGAGCGAAACTATGATGCGGGAGACCGGGAAATGTTGGCTATCGTCAAGGCCTTGAAGGCGTGGAAACGTTGGCTTGAGGGGGCTAAACATCCTTTTCTCATCTGGACTGACCACTGCAATCTGGAGTCCATCCTGGCGGCGAGGAGACTGAACCCTTGCGAGTCAAGGTGGGCCATGTTCTTTACCCGTTTTGTCTTCACCCTGTCCTACAGACCACGTTCCCAGAACGCTAACTACGGGGTGCCTGAGGACAAAGTATCTGATCGAGGTCCCCAGTTCACGTCAAGAGTCTGGAGGGCATTCATGGAACGTCTGGGGGTCTCGGTCAGCCTTACCTTAGGTTTTCACCCCGAGAGTAACGGACAGGTGGAGAGAGTGAACCAGGATGTGGGTAGGTTCTGCGGTCCTATTGCAAGGACCAGCCGAGTGAGTGGGCGGCGTTCGTGCCCTGGGCAGAGATGGCCCAGAACTCGCTCCGCCACTCCTCCACTAACCTCTCCCTCTTCCAGTGCGTACTGGGGTACTAGCCGGTCCTGGCGCCTTGGCATCAGAGCCAGATCGAGGCTCCTGCGGTGGATGACTAGTTTAGGTGCGCTGAGGAGACCTGGGACATCGCTCATGTTCACCTTCAGCGGGCCGTGAGGCACCAGAAAACCTGCGCAGATCGCCAACGCAGTGAGGCCCCGGTCTGGTTCTCGACCCGAAACCTGCCCCTCCATCTGCCCTGCCAGAAGCTGGGCCCGCTGTTTGTGGGGCCATTCAAAGTCCCGAGGAGACTGAAAGAGGTATGTTACAGGTTAAAGCTTCCCCCGATTATCAAATTAACCCCTCGTTCCATGTGTCTCTCCTCAGGCCGGTGGTGGCTGGTCCACTCCATGAGACATTTTTATCATTGCAGATGCTCTTATCCAGGTTGATTTACAGTTAGTGCTTTCATCTTAAGATAGATAGGTGAGACAACCACATCCTGTACCACAGTCAAATATACAGGATACGAACATTCCATTCCAACTAAACAATAGATATATTTTACAGGCACATACACAAAGCAGACACTATTTGTACACATTCCTGAGTGATAATTTGGCAGCAGGTAGCCTAGGTACGGTACATTTCAGGTATGCATGAAACTGATTTACCACCTCGGGCAATGCAGCAGTTGGAGTATTCTCTGATCCAGCTGTTGCTATGAGGCAGCCAGATGCTGACCCCGCCCTCTCCATCCACGAGTTTCACGATGGATTTGTATGTCAGATTGGGTTATTCTGTAACAACATTTTTCCCAGAGGGATCCAGTAAATAGATTGTGATTATGTTAACTACAACCAAGTTGTTTAATTGAAAGACAAACAACTTTAAGTTTCTTAATTATAATCTATTAATCTCCCTTTCTATTTTCCTCTCACTTTAACTCACTCTCTTTGCATCTCTCCCTCCATCTCTCTCCTTCTCTCTCTCCCTTTCTCTCTGGTGTACTGTGGGCTTCATTATTTCATATCGAGTCACGCTCACCTCAGCACTCATCAGGAACAAATGGAACATTAAGCTAATGGAAGCAAGCAGACAAAGCACATGCTCAGCTCCCTACCTCCCAACAACACACAGGGAGCCAATTACTGAAGAACACCCCCCTCTGCCAGACATGCACATTCTATGCTACAGGCCTACTCTCAGTCTTTGGGAGTTGGCCACTGATAAAGTGTAAACAGCATTTATAGAGTAGGGGTTTTGATATTTCATATTTAACCCTTGTGTGGAGTTCGGGTCTGTGGGACCCATTTTCAATGCTTACTAAAATAAAAATTATACCACAAATATTTTTTTCAACCTGAGACTCATTGTCCTTGGCTCATTTTCTGTGAAGAACCTGAAACACTCTGCACCCCCTGCACCCCCTACACATTTATATTACATATTTGGTGTTCAGGTTTTACATTCAACTGATGTAAAAATGGCCTTATAAATACATTTAAATAATTGACATTACAATACATTATCTCGATACATTGTAAAAAAAAAAATCCCACACTCTACTCCAGTCAGGTGAAAATTGGGGGAGGGAAACAACATATCAAATAAAATCAAATGTATTTATATAGCCATTCGTACATCAGCTGATATCTCAAAGTGCTGTACAGAAACCCAGCCTAAAACCCCAAACAGCAAGCAATGCAGGTGTAGAAGCACGGTGGCTAGGAAAAACTCCCTAGAAAGGCCAAAACCTAGGAGGAACCAGGCTATGAGGGGTGGCCAGTCCTCTTCTGGCTGTGCCGGGTGGAGATTATAACAGAACATGGCCAAGATGTTCAAATGTTCATAAATGACCAGCATGGTCAAATAATAATAATCACAGTATTTGTTGAAGGGTGCAGCAAGTCAGCACTTCAGGAGTAAATGTCAGTTGGCTTTTCATAGCCGATCATTAAGAGTATCTCTACCACTCCTGCTGTCTCTAGAGAGTTGAAAACAGCATGTCTGGGACAGGTAGCACGTCCGGTGAACAGGTCAGGATTCCATAGCCGCAGGCAGAACAGTTGAAACTGGAGCAGCAGCAAGGCCAGGTGGACTGGGGACAGCAAGGTGTCCTCATGCCATGTAGTCCTGAGGCATGGTCCTAGGGCTCAGGTCCTCCGAGAGAGAGAAATAAAGAGAGAAAGGGAGAATTAGAGAGAGCATACTTAAATTCACACAGGACACCGGATAAGACAGGAGAAGTACTCCAGATATAACAAACTGACCCTAGCCCCCCGACACAAACTACTGCAGCATAAATACTGGAGGCTGAGACAGGAGGGGTCAGGAGACACTGTGGCCCCATCCGATGATACCCACGGACAGGGCCAAACAGGAAGGATTATAACCCCACCCACTTTGCCAAAGCACAGTCCCCACACCACTAGAGAGATATCTTCAACCACCAACTTACCATCCTGAGACAAGGCCGAGTATAGCCCACAAAGATCTCCGCCACGGCACAACCCAAGGGGGTTCGCCAACCTGGACAGGAAGATCACATCAGTGACTCAACCCACTCAAGTGACACACCCCTCCTAGGGAAGGCATGAAAGAGCACCAGTAAACCAGTGACTCAGCCCCTGTAATAGGATTAGAGGCAGAGAATCCCAGTGGAAGGGGCACCGGCTAGGCAGAGACAGCAAGGGCGGTTCGTTGCTCCAGAGCCTTTCCATACACCTTCACACTCCTGGGCCAGACTACACAAATAAATATCTTTGCATGTGTGGCTCCTTAAAACAATCAATCAGTATGGCAAAAATAATCTCTCCTCACATTAAATCAAATCAAGTTGTATTTGTCACGTGAAATGCTTACTTTACAGTTTTAAGAAAACATGTTTTTAATTAAAGAGCAGCAGTAAAATGACAATAGCCAGGCTATATGCAGGTGGTACCGGTACAGAGTCAACGTGCGGGGGCACCAGTTAGTCGAGGTAATTGAGGTAATCCAGTTGAAGTCGGAAGTTTATATACACTTAGGTTGGAGTCATTAAAACTAGTTTTTCAACCACTCCACAAATTTCTTGTTAACAACCTATTGTTTTGGCAAGTCTGTTAGGACATCTACTTTGTGCATGACACAAGTCATTTTTCCAACAATTGTTTACAGACAGATTATTTCACTTATAATTCAGTGTATCACAATTCAAGCGGGTCAGACGTGTACATACACTAAGTTCACCCAACCTATTGGGGGCAGATTGTGGAAGGCTACCTGAAACGTTTGACCCAAGTTAAACAATTTAAAGGCAATGCTACCAAATACTAATTGAGTGTATGTCAACTTCTGACCCACTGGGAATGTGATGAAAGCAATAAAAGCTGAAATAAATCATTCTCTCTAGTATTATTCTGACATTTCACATCCTTAAAATAAAGTTGTGATCCTATCTGACCTAAGACAGGGACTTTTTACTAGGATTAATGTCAGGAATTGTGAAAAACTGAGTTTAAATATATTTGGCTAAGGTGTACGTAAGCTTCAAACTTCAACTGTATATACATGTGAGTAGCGGGGGGGGCAATGTAAATAGTCCGGGTGGCCATTTGATTAAATATTCAGAAGTCTTATGGCTTGGAGGTAGAAGCTGTTTAGAAGCCTCTTGGACCTAGACTTGGCACTCCGGTACCGCTTGCCGTGCAGTAGCAGAGATAACAGTCTATGACTAGAGTGGCTGGAGTCTTTGCCAATTTTTAGGCCCTTCCTCTGACTGATGTGCCGGATGTGGTGTACTCCTCAATGCCATCGGAAGAATCCTAGACCATATTCCAGTCTGTGCTAGCAAAACAGTCCGTAGCTTAGCATCTGCTTCATCTGACCACTTTTTTTTGTTGACGGAGTCACTGGTGCTTCCTGCTTTAGTTTTTGCTTGTAAGCAGGAATCAGGAGGATGGAATTAGAAATAATTTGCAGAGAGAGAAGCTAGTGTGGAAGGAGCGTCTTCCACTTTGGAAGATAAAGTATTTTCCCGAATGTGAGTATAATGTTTCTGTCATTTCCGAGTCTTACAGTAAGTTGGAAGAAGAGGATGAGTATGACCCTCAGCCAGCCCCAAGTCCAGCCCATCAGCAACCAGCCCCAAGGCCAGCCCATCAGCAGCCAGCCCCAGGGCCAGCCCATCAGCAGCCAGCCCCAGGGCCAGCCCATCAGCAACCAGCTCATCATTAGCTTGCAGGAGGAGAAAAATCAACGACAACAAAAAATGATTGCCCATGGAATGAGCCTCCCCACATGGCTGCCAATGTTTTACAACCCTGGGCCCAACAATACTGTTGATGAGCAGCTTATGCTATTTTATGGGCCGCTGTCCCTTCAGGCAGTACATACCATCTAAACCCACAAAATATAGAATCAAGATCTGGGCTGCTTGTGAAGCTGCTTCATCATATGCATGGAACTTGCAAGTGTATACGGGGAAGCCAGATGGAGCCCCTGAGAAGAACCAAGGGATGTGGGTTGTCCTGGACGTGACATAGGGACTCCGTGGCACAAAATCACATGCAATACATTTTTTACTTCGCACAAGCTGGGACAAAAGCTCCTCAAGAGGAAGCTTACGATGGTAGGAACAGTACAATAAAACAAGCCAGAGCTCCCACCTCAGCTGTTGAATACACTGAACAGGCCTATCAATTCCTCTAAGTTTGTGTTTATGACCCTAGTGTCCTACATGCCAAAGCAAGCCAAAAATGTGCTACTCATGAGTACGCTGCAAAGGGATGGAAGAAAATGTGGCCAGGAACAACACAAAACAGAAAACATAATGGATTACAGTGTCACAAAAGGAGTGGTGGACAATTTACACAAGCTGGTGAATGGCTACAACTGCAAAAAAAAAAAACTCTACTCTGGCCACTTGTGATTTTCAACATCTTGGACATCTCGGCATACAAAACATTTGTCATCTGAATGGTTTGATTTGATCAAATTGATTTGATCTGATTTGATCTGAGGGAAGCTCCAGAGGAGACAGCTTTTTCTCTAGACCTCAAATCCAGAGGAGACAACATATCCCAAGGACCCTAGCTTCTGCAGCCATCTTGAGGAAGTTTCAGGAAGAGGATGCTGATGCCCCATCCGCCCGACCCACAGAACCAATAACTACAATACCGGAAGTAAGTATGAGTTATGTTGTTGCATAGGTGTGTCTGATTCTCCTACCTTGACCTGCTGTAAATATATATGTGAGTGAGTGAGATGTTAGTAAAATTCCTGAACTAAGTGTTTATCATTCGAGATTTCTTTAGCAACAACAAGAAGCACTACGATGTCTGTGGACCCAAGAAGGACAGGAAGACACAGTACACATGCATCAAGTGCAAGAAATACATATGCAACATACACATAGTAAAACTCTGTCCCTCATGCGGTGTGTAGACCAGTGTCACGATCGTCGTAAGAAGCGGACCAAAATGCAGCGTGGTATATGTTCATGATGATATTTTAATTAAAGAAAGCATTGAACACTGAATACAAAACAATAAACAAATAACGACCGTGAAACTATAAGAACTGTACTGACACAAACACTACACATAGACAATCACCCACAACCCACAATGACAAAACAGACTACCTAAATATGGTTCCCAATCAGAGACAACGACTAACACCTGCCTCTGATTGAGAACCATATCAGGCCAAACACAGAAACAGACAAACTAGACATAGAATGCCCACTCAGATCACACCCTGACCAAACAAAACATAGAAACATACAAAGAAAACTATGGTCAGGGCGTGACAACCGGACTTAATTTGTATTTAAAGGGGCGCATTTATAATTTCCATAAAATACTGTATGTAAAATTTGTCCTTACAATTTATTCAGTTCAAAGCAATGAACATCAATAGTGATGAAAACCTGGTTTCATTTATATTTGTTCAAGATTATCATGATGTTGTCATGACTTCCACCGAAGGTGGCTCTTCATCCTGTTCGGGTGGCGCTCGGAGGTCGTCGTCACCGGTCTACTAGCTGCCACTGATTCCCTTTTCCTTTTCCTCCGTCTGTATTGGTCTCACTTGTTTCTCTTTTGGGGTTTGGTTCAGGGCTATTTAAGCCTTTTATGGCCGCCTGCTTTTGTGCGGGCTTGTTCTCTGTTCTGTTTGTGGATGGTTGTGTTTGGTTTATTTTGGACTGTTTGGTATTCTGTTTTGGGGTCTGTCATTATTTTCGTCTGTTGTTGTTGGCGTGACCTTAACGGAATAAATACGGTTTTCCCTAAACCTCTGCTCTCTGGGCCTGACTCCCCACCCACCACTCCTAGCTACGTGACAGATGTATTCCACCCATGACATGATTTTTTAAAATAAAAAAATGAATAACGCCTTTATTGAATATTGGGATCTATCAATGTTAAATGGCAAATATTAACCATGTATGCTGTGTATATTGCTTGTAACTGATGTCAGTCAACATTTAAGTATTAAGTATTTTTACATAAATTGTTATGACTGGATAATGCTGTGGGTCCATCAGACCCGCAAACATTGGGTGAATAACAAAAACAAACACCACACAAGGGTTAAGATCCATTCACAGATAAAACTTTTACTGTTCTTTTATGACTGCTCTTTTAATGTTTGTGTTCAATCGGTCCTATCTGCATCACAATAAAACAAAATAGGCCTATTTCTCTTTTTTGGTTTGACCATTAAAGAAGAATAGCTGGTACAGAGAATATTCAGGGCCTCAACTGAACTTCAGTATATGCCCTTTGGAATAAGCCGTTCCAAGAACTACATAACGGTCAATCCGAGTTATAAGAGTGGAACAGTGGCAACATTTACATGTTCAATAAAGCTGATATCATCCTTATTAGCCCCAATGAAGTGCTGCTGTAGGCATGGATGGGCAATTCCTTAATGGACTATAGAAAGACTAGATTAGCTCATTGACTGCCAGTATTGGATCTCCTGAGTGAAATTAGCCAGCCTGCCTGTCTGGATAAGAGTGAGGGAATGCTTAGGAGAGGAGAAAGAGATCTCTCACTGGCTGTTGGTCAGACTGCGGTCAGCTCTCTCGGGGACTCTGATGATAGAAGTTTACCTTGCTACCTTTTATGTGGCCCTGTTTTAAAATCAATTGGGCTACAATCACAAAATCCAGACATTTGAATATACACTACCGTTCAAAAGTTTGGGGTCACTTAGAAATGTTCTTGTCAAACTGATCAGAAATACATTGTAGACATAGTTAATGTTGTAAATGACTATTGTAGCTGGAAACGGCCAATTTTTTAGATTGAATATTTACATAGACATACAGAGGCCCATTTATCAGCAACCATCACTCCTGTGTTCCAATGGCACGTTGTGTTGGCTAATCAAAGTTTATCATTTAAAAGGCAAATTGATCATTAGAAAACCTTTTTGCAATTATGTTAGCACAGCTGAAAACTGTTGTTCTGATTAAAGAAGCAATAAACCTGGCCTTCATTAGACTAGTTGAGTATCTGGAACATCAATATTTGTGGGTTCGAGTACAGGCTCAAAATGGCCAGAAACAAAGCACTTTCTTCTGAAACTCGTCAGTCTATTCTTGTTCTGAGAAATGAAGTCTATTCCATGCGACAAATTGCCAAGAAACTGAAGACCTCGTACAACGCTATGTACTACTCCCTTCACATAACAGAGCAAACTGGCTACTCAACTGGCAGCTTTATTAAATAGTACCCGCAAAACACCCGTCTCAACATCAAGAGTGAAGTGACGACTCCGGGATGCTGGCCTACTAGGCAGAGTTCCTCTGTCCAGTGTCTGTGTTCATTTGCCCATCTTAATCTTTTCTTTTTATTGGCCAGTCTGATATATGTCATTTTCTTTGCAGCTCTGCACTAGGTCGGGGTTTTTTAGTCTCCAAATATCCACTATTTCTAATGTGTCCAAAATATTTGTGATTTCCTTAGGGGCACGTTGATGATAGTTTGTAGAGTGATTTCCTTTGCGGTCCATTGAGGAACTTAACACTGTGTTATAGTCTCCTACCATAATGATTTGATCATTTGTTGCCTGTAAGTTCAATAAATTGGTAAAGTTGTTTTCGAAGAAGAATGGATCATCCTGATTTGGACCATATACAGTTGAAGTTGGAAGTTTACATACACTTTAGCCAAATACATTTAAACTCAGTTTTTCACAATTCCTGACATTTAATCATAGTAAAAAGTCCCTGGTTTAGGTCAGTTAGGATCACAACTTTATTTTAAGAATGTGAAATGTCAGAACAATAGTAGAGAGAATGATTTAATTCAGCTTTAATTCCACATTCCAAGTGGGTCAGAAGTTTACATACAGTCAATTAGTATTTGGTAACATTGCCTTTAAATTGTTTAACTTGGGTCAAACGTTTCAGGTAGCCTTCCACAAGCTTCCCACAATAAGTTGGGTGCATTTTGGCCCATTCCTCCTGACAGAGCTGGTGTAACTGAGTCAGATTTGTAGGCTTCCTTGCTCGCACACGCTTTTTAAGTTCTGCCCACAAATGTTCTAGTTTATTGAGGACACAAAGGAAGGGCTTTGTGATGGCCACTCCAATACCTTGACTTTGTTGTCCTTAAGCCATTTTGCCACAACTTTGGAAGTATGCTTGGGGTCATTGTCCATTTGGAAGATCCATTTGCGACCAAGCTTAAAACTTCCTGACTGATGTCTTGAGATGTTGCTTCAATATATCCACATAATTGTTCTTCTCATGATGCCATGTATTTTGTGAAGTGCACCAGCCCCTCCTGCAGCAAAGCACCCCCACAACATGATGCTTCCATCCCCGTGCTCCACGGTTGGGATGGTGTTCTTCGGCTTGCAAGCCTCACACTTTTTCCTCCAAACATAACGATGGTCATTATGGCCAAACAGTTCTATTTTTGTTTCATCAGACCAGAGGACATTTATCCAAAAAGTACGATCTTTGTCCTAATGTGTAGTTGCAAACCGTAGTCTGGCTTTTTTGTGGCGGTTTTGGAGCAGTTGCTTCCTCTTTGCTGAGCGGCCTTTCAGGTTATGTCGATATAGGACTCGATTTACTGTATATATATAGATACTTTTTTACCCGTTTCCTCCAGCATCTTCACAGGGTCCTTTGCTGTTGTTCTGGGATTGATTTGCACTTTTTACACCAAAGAAAGCGTCTCCTTCCTGAGCGGTATGATGGCTGTGTGGTCCCATGGTGTTTATACTTGCGTACTATTGTTTGTACAGATGAACGTGGTACCTTCAGGCGTTTGGAAATTGCTGCCAGGGATGAACCAGACTTGTGGAGGTCTAAAAAATGTTTTTCTGTGGTCATGGCTGATTCCTTTTGATTTTCCCATGATGTCAAGCAAAGAGGCACTGAGTTTGAAGGTAGTCCTTGAAATAAATCCACAGCTATATCTCCAATTGACTCAAATGATGTCCATTGGCCTATCAGAAGCTTCTAAAGCCATGACATCATTTTCTGGAATTTTACAAGCTGTTTAACGGCACAGTCAACTTAGTGTGTGGAAACTTCGGACCCACTGGAATTGTGATACAGTGAATTATAAGTGAAATAATCTGTCTGTAAACAATTATTGGGAAAGTGACTTGTGTCATGCACAAAGTAGATGTCCTAATCGACTTGCCAAAACTATACTTTGTTAACAAAAAATATGTGGAGTGGTTGAAAAACGAGTTTTAATGACTCCATCCTAAGTGTATGTAAACTTCCGACTTCAACTGTCGATTTTCGTCCACTTTCATATTCAAAATATTCAACCTTCCTTGCGAATCATTCCTGACTATTTACACATTCCGATAAAAAAATGTGTTAATTAATATCATCACACCTTTTGAGTTCCTTTGTCCATGACAGAAAATTATTTCACCACCCCATTCCTTTTTCCACGCAACTTCATCTAATTTCCTTTTCTTTTAGCTATGTAAAGACTGATTTTCTTTTTTATAATCTGCTAAACTGTTCCTAGGCCATCATTGAAAATAAGAATTTGTTCTTAACTGACTTGCCTAATTAAATAAAGGTGAAATTTAAAAAAACAAAAAACATTACAATTATAAATGGCAATGCTTATTTCACCCCTTACCATAACTAGATACTATTCTCAGTCTAAATTGAATATAATTAGTGCTTGTTAAGTTACTGCCATCAGAGGTATTTTAATGGTTCAAACTAGAGCTTTCAAATGTCTGATATGTAGAAATCAAGAAATAGGTTCTCGCAATATGTTTTATTCCCTTGCCTGTTTGCCTGTGAGCCAATGCCACAGATGTTAGAAAATTGAGACAAGATATTATGTGTGTAGTAAATCTGAGTAGGTTGATGTGTATGATATTGGATGTGATTTAGTGAGAGTGTGTACAATGTCTGTATAAGAGAAAGACTATAATGTGTGATGTCCAAATAAATAATAACTCTGTCAATTTGTATGGGTGAGTGTCTATGTGTGTAACATGTAGTGCGTCTAGCCTTAATATTCAAGATGATAATTGTAATCCATATCATATCACCGTCATAGTTGCATCATAATTACCTTTACCATCATTGAAAAACACATCCCAGCATTTCCATAGCAATTGATGTTTCACCTAGTGTCATTCACTAGCACTGAGCCCAAGAAACCAGTGGAGGGGTTCTGTGTCAGTACCCTGACAGAGTCAATAAAGTAGGAATTGAAGGCTATTGCTATTTCGACTGCATCCTGTGTTAGATTGTTATTCACCATTCAACGTGTAGACAAATACATAAAAAGATAGACAAACAATTAACACATTAAATTATATGCAGTTCTCAACAATAGTGTAACAGCATTCCTCCTCCTCTTCCGAGGAGGAGTAGCGAGAAGGATCAGAGGACCAATGCGCAGCGTGGTAAGTGTCCATAACGTTTATTTAAAGACAAACTGAACACTACAAAACAATAAACGTGAAACGAACGAAACCGAAACAGTACCGTAATGCAATAAACACACACACGGAAAACAAACACCCACAACTCAAAAGTGAAACCCAGGCTACCTAAGTATGATTCTCAATCAGAGACAACTAACGACACCTGCCTCTGATTGAGAACCATACTAGGCTGAACTCAAAACCCCAACATAGAAAAACACACATAGACTGCCCACCCCAACTCACTCCCTGACCATACTAAATAAAGACAAAACAAAGGAACTAAAGGTCAGAACATGACAAATAGAGAGGGAGAGGAGAGAAGAGAAGAGAAGAGAAAGAGAAGAAAGCGAGATCAGGTGTGTGTGTGTGTGTGTGTGTGTGTGTGTGTGTGTGTGTGTGTGTGTGTGTGTGTGTGTGTGTGTGTGTGTGTCCATATGTGTAAGCGAGCATGTAATTGAGTATGTGTGTGTTCATATCCACTTTATAATGTTCAGATATTTTTACAGTTCCCATACTTTATTTTGTTTGTAACCTGAAGTCCCTGTGGAATTTAGTACTGCCATGGTGTTATGGCGCTATCTCGGAATAGCTATCCATCTATATAGAGTTTGACCACAATGAGAAGGGCACGCTTACCCTTCTCCCTTTGTTGCCTTTGTACCAGATACAGTCTCTTACAACGTTTGTTTATCTCCCTTGGAAATTGGTCATTGAGACCGAATATGGTCCCTTTAAGCTCCCTTCCCCTGCTTTGATCAGCTCCTTTTGCTGTTAGTGTTCAAATTATTCGATAATCGGTCGGGGACCCTTGGTCTCATCACTCCGAGCTCCAAGTCTGTGTACTCTGTGGATAGCCACCTTGCTTACAGTCTCTATAGGAAGTTTCAAGGCGGATTGCATGAATTCTCTGATCACGCCCTCTGGATTATTAAATGCGTCCTCAGGAATCCCAGAAAAAATTAATTTTTTTGCGTATGCTAGTAGCGACTCCTTCATCACCCTGTTTCCCCCGAGTAGACAATCCATGTTGGAATTGTGGATTTTTACCTTGGCTGTGAGTGCCTTGTTTTCTCCTTGGAGCATGAGAATTTCACTCTGACTGAACTCCAAACTCCCCCTCAGCCCTGCTACCTCCTCAAACAACTTTTCCAGTGTTACATTCCAGCCAGAGCACTAGCCTCTACTTCAACAGTAAGTACATTGTCCATGTCTGTAGATGAATCTTTTTTTCTTTTTTTGTGGGTTAAAGTTACTTTGGGAGGGAGTCTGATCTTTCCGTGATGGTGTATGTGGTTTCTCCATAGCATAAATCTGTTGGTACTCATAGATTTCCCTCAGGATGTCCTTAGTATCCAGGTTTGCTCTTTACTGCAACAAGTTGTTTTACGAAAATATAACAATGAGTCTTTCCCACAAAGACGACAGGTGTCTTTAGTACAGCCAGGTAGCACTCGAGGAATCCACTCAAAAAAGTGGAACACAAACTTGCAGTCCCAGCCGTAAGGGTTGTGGAATCCTTAGCAACAAAACTTTAGTTTAATGATTTTTAAAATATATATAACCAACAAACCGAGTGTAGAAAGTACAATGTTCTGTTGTAATTAAATTGTTGCCAGTACCACAGTTAAAGTCACCAACACTGTGGATAACATGAAAACAGCCTAACTAGCTCTGCTAGTGCAAATAAAATGGTCAGAGTGGGGTGTTCTCTCATTTGTCTGGAAGCAAGCTAGCCAATGTTAGCCAGTTAACTTGGTTGCCTGAATGCCGTTGTGAGGTCAGAACATTTCGATCAACCCTACTCCTCAGCCAGAGCGTCCAGTGTACGCTCTCAATGCTCCGAAAGCGAAACGCTCTGAATTTACGAACAGACAATCTGACAGCACAGTTACAGTCACCAACACTCTGGATGACATAACAGCCTAACCAGCTCTGCTATGGCGAGTAATGTTCAGTGAGCTGTTATCTATTTTGTGTCCGGAAGTAGCTAGCAAGTTAGCTTGGGTGCTTGACTGCTGTAGTTAGTACAGAATGCTCGTATCAACCCTTAAAGAGATGGGTGGGGTTATAGCTTAAGAGGGTGTGAACGATGCTTAAATGGGTGTAGACATAGAAGGACTCTCCAGTAGTAGTACCAAAACATTCAAAAGCCATTTTCTCAAAAGGGAGTTGATAAGTTTATCAACCTTCAAAGCAGAATTACTTTCCCATTGTTCTTCAGCTGTAGTGTATGATATACCATTTTGTATCTCTGTGTCTCTTATTGTATCCAATGTAAAAAAAGAAACACCATTTCAAATGTTGCTACTTAAGACCGATTCGAGCCGGTCGTTCACATATATTTAACAATCCAATCAGCTGTAAAAGCACCAGATAAAATTTTTGCCAAATGCTTTTTAATTATGTTTTTGATGTAGGGGAATAGTTTTTGGTGCCCTTATAGTACTGCTGATGTGTTGTTTATGATGTACTCTTGCATCTAAAAACCAGCCATATGGCTTATCTGGTACCCAGAACAAGCACATGCTCAGATTCAAACAGGACTCAAAACAAAGACACAAAGGCTTCATTGACTTGGAATGTTTAGACATTTACAAGCATGTTTTTGCTTTCAGCTATGTGTACTGTGAAAGTATGGTTATCAGGTTGTCCATATGGAGATATCACACATGACATTCATTTGTAACCATTGCCAAATTCATAAATTCTCATTTGCATTTCCAATCAAAAGCAATATGAAAACATAGGGAAATATCCATGAAGGGTAATTGCTGCTACAGAGAACTGTTTGAATAGCTGCAGGGAAGAAAATCATTCAACTTATTGCTTTATGCTCAGTGCATGCATTGGGAAACAGCAGACTGAACTGTGCAGAGATGAAGTACTATTTGCATTATAACTGTGTATGCTAGAGAAACATACTGCATGTGACTGTATTGCATCCTCTTTAACCAAAGCCTTAAAAAAAGCATAATTAAAATAAATAATACATACGGGTAAAATCACTAGAAACCAACTTTGCACTGGAGAGAGCCTTAAAGTGTTATATTTCAATGTGAAAATATATTTTTATCCTTGGCAGAATCATACGTTTCCAAGGACCACTGCTACTTACAGATACAGTGTCTTAATTTGAGCCAGTTTGCTACAACAGGAAAATAATCCTGCAGCAACAAGACATATGAATTATGTGGATTATAATTAATGGACATTTTGGATGATACTTGATTTTCTAAGTGGAAATTACAAACTTCAGAAGCCTTTTTAAATCTCAAATACACTATCTGTTTAACATGTCCTTCATTGCAGAAAAGTCCTCCTGCAAAAGGGTGATCAAATTAAGATCCTACATCTGTAGTTACTCCATTGTCAATCATAACGAAACAACTGATAAACCCTCTACTTACTATTATCAAGGTTACACACCCAGAGCTTGGAAAAGAGGGTCCTTGTGTACAGTACAATGTAATAATGTAATGGACAGTTCCTCAAGTCCAACCTTATGACATAGCATCAACCCTATTGCTTGGTACTGCTGTAAGGGGATGTGTGTACTGTACCTATACCCATGCAAAGCTTTATATTAGCACAAACCTCACCCACCAATCAACACATCAATTTACCTAGCCTCTACTGTATAAACAGCCAAAGTGAAAGCCACAGACACAGGGGGTTCAAGAGTGGTTTTGTGAGAGCACATTAGTGAATGAAAAATATTTAATTATATCTTGAACATTTCTGTTTTAGCTGACAATTATATTATGCTATTGTAGTGGGGCAATATTTTATATTTATGCAGTAGTGTAAAGTACTTAAGTAAAAAATACTTCAAAATACTACTTAAGTAGTTTTTTGGGGTATCTGTACTTTACTATTCATATTTTTGACAACTTTTACTTCACTACATTTCTAAACAGAATTATGTACTTTTTACTCCAAACATTTTCCCTGACACCAAAATTACTCGTTACATTTTGAATGCTTAGCAGCACAGGAAAATTGTCAAATTCATGCACTTATCAAGAGAACATGCCTGGTCATCCATATTGCCTCTGATCTGGAGAACTCACTAAATACAAATGCTTTGTTTGTAAATGATGCCAGTGTGCCCCTGTACTAGAAAATTGTGCCATCTGGTTTTCTTAATTTTTACTTGTACTTTTACTTTTGATACTTAAGTATATTTTTGCAATGACATTTACTTCTGATTGCTAAGTATATTTAAAACCAAATACTTTTAGACTTTTACTCAAGTAGTATTTTACTGGGTGACTTTCACTTTTACTTGAGTCATTTTCTGTTAAGGTATCTTTAATTTTACTCAAGTATTTGTCACGACTTCTACCGAGGGTAACTCCTCTCCCTGTTTGGGCAGCGCTCGGCACTCGGCGTCGCCGGGTTTACTAGCCGCCACCGATCCCTTTTTCCTTATCTGGTTGTTTTGTCTGTGTTCCTTTTCACACCTGGTTTCATTTGCGTTTATTTCTGTGTGTATATATAGGGCACCTGTTGCCTGCCTGAGTTCGTGCGGGATTAAGTTTGTGTGTATTTGCGCTCGATTATCTTTGATATTTGTTGATTTCATTATTACGCACGTGTATGTAAAGTGTCAGAACTGTGGTTGTTCCTCAGTTTCTGATTATCAAGAGTATTTATTGGTGGACTATATGATTAAACACGCTTCACTGACATCCCTGCTCTCCTGCGCCTGACTCCTACACCTCTCACCGAGACGCACCTTCTCACAGTATTACAATTGGGTACTTTGTTAATGATCTTATAGATACCTTATATGCGACCCATAATAAGACTAAGCAATTCAGACTAAGCCCATTAAATTAATTCTTATTCAAGATACTATAGTTGAGTTACAGTAATAGAAAGGCAAAAGAAAGGTCTTAGAATATATTTGTAAATATAAGTGTATTTAATTACTTAGTCAAATGAATGCTAAATTTATACAAGGCATGAGCTTAAGTTAACAAGCATTACAAGGCATTATTCTAGATATGATCAGAGAGAGAGAGAGAGAAAGAGAGATCCTGCGACCTAAGAGGTATGTATCAGACGTTCATCATGCTCTGCTCACACCTACTGCGATGGTCCGGGCCTAAACCACACAAAAACACTAGACAATATGGAACACAAAGCTTTTACTAGTTCATCCTTGAATATACAAGATCTGAGGTCATCTGCCTTTGGCCTAAAGAGCAGGATCAAATCAAATGTATTTATATAGCCCTTCTTACATCAGCTGATATCTCAAAGTGCTGTACAAAAACCTAGCCTAAAACCCCAAACAGCAAGCAATGCAGGTGTAGAAGCACAGTGGCTTGGAAAAACTCCCTAGAAAGGCCAAAACCTAGGAAGAAAACTAGAGAGGAACCAGGCTATGAGGGGTGGCCAGTCCTCTTCTGGCTGTGCCGGGTGGAGATTATAACAGAACATGGCCAAGATGTTCTAATGTTCATAAATGACCAGCATGGTCAAATAATAATAATCACAGTAGTTGTAGCTTAAGCCCCACTCTCTTCAACATATATATATCAACAAATTGGCTAGGGCACTAGATAGGTCTGCAGCACCTGCCCTCACCCTACTAGAATCAGAAGTCAAATGTATACTGTTTTCTGATGATCTGGTGCTTCTGTCCCCAATCAGCGAAGGCCTACAGTAGCACCCAGATCTTCTGCACAGATTCTGTCAGACATGGGCCCTGACAGTAATTCTCAGTAAGAAAAAAATTATGGTGTTGCAAAAAAAGGTCCAGTTCCCATGAACACAAATACAAATTCCATCTAGATGCCTTTGCCCTAGAGCACACAGAAAAACTATGCATACCTCGGCCTAAACATCAGTGCCACAGGTAACTTCCACAAAGCTGTGAACGATCTGAGAGACAAGGCAAGAAAGGCCTTCTACGCCATCAAAAGGAACATAAAATTCGACATACCAATTAGGATCTGGCTAAAAATACTTGAATCAGTTATAGAACCCATTGCCCTTTCTGGTTATGGGGTCTGGTGTCCGGTCACAACCAAGAACTCAGAAAATGGGACAAACACCAAATTGAGGCTCTGCATGCAGAATTCTGCAAAAATATATTCCGTGTACAACGCAAAACATCAAATAATGCATGTGGAGCAGAATTAGGCCGATACCCGTTAATTATAAAAATCCCAAAAAGAGCAGTTAAATTCTACAACCACCTAAAAGGAAGCAATTTCCAAACCTTCCATAACAAAGCCATTAAGTACAGAGAAATAAACATGGAGAAGAGCCCCCTAAGCAAGCTGGTCCTGGGGCTCTGTTCACAAACTCAAACAGAACCAACAGAGCCCCAGGAGAGTAACACAATTGGATCCAACCAAATCATGAGATAACAAAAGATAATTACTTGAGACATTGGAAAGAATTAACCAAAATATTTGGCCCTAAACAGAGAGTACACAGTGGCAGAATACTTGACCACTGTGACTGACCCAAAATTAAGGAAATCTTTGACTATGTACAAACTCTTGCAATTGAGAAAGGCCGCCGAAGGCAGACCTGGCTCTCAAGAGAAGACAGGCTATATGCACAATGCCCACAACATAAGGTGGAAACTGAGCTGCACTTCCTAACCTCCTGCCAAATGTATGACGATATTAGAGACGCATATTTCCCTCAGATTACACAGACTCAAAAACAAATCCAATTTTGATAAACCTCAAAATATTTTGGGTGAAATACCACAGTGTGCAATGTTTGCGACCTGTTGCCACAAGGGCAACTAGTGAAGAACTAACACCGTTGTAAATACAACCTATATTTATGTTATTGTTATTTTCCCTTATGACCTTTAGCCATTTGCAAATCATTACAACACTGTACATAGACATAATGTGACATTTGAAATATCTTTATTCTTTTGTAAGTGTCTTTTTATTTTTTTATTGTTTATTATCTACTTCACTTGCTATAGCAATGTAAACATACATTTCCCATGCAGAGATAGAGATAGACGCCCATAACTCATGGGAGAAAGAAAGAAAGCAGTTCAGGAACAAACAAAAAAAAGAGAATGAATCTAAGACTGTTTATAAGCATCTGAGTTGTTTGGATTAAAACACTGAGTTGTTGACCAATAGTATTACTGTACAGTTAACCTTCAATCAGATTTCAGTCCTACAGGATGCAACCTCTGCTTCTCAGTGGCGAGACAGTGGGTGTTGGACAGATAATACAGCGAAGGTTGAATTCCCGAGAAGACAATAAAACCTTTTGCATAGAGTGTTGATAAAAAGAGTCACTTTGGGGGCTGCCTTACATAATCCTCTCTTGAAAACATCTGATTCTGCTTCAGAAA
The DNA here is from genome assembly GCF_034236695.1 of Oncorhynchus nerka. NCBI lineage: Eukaryota > Metazoa > Chordata > Actinopteri > Salmoniformes > Salmonidae > Oncorhynchus > Oncorhynchus nerka. The sequence continues at coordinate 48,372,402 of NC_088398.1, read as the reverse complement.
GAAATGTTAAAAACCGGATAGCCAGCGCAGGAATCAAGGTAAGACCCAGATGCAGAAACGTCAAATTGACAATGGTTTAATATTCCAACAGAGGCAGGCAATAGACAGGTCAAGGCAGGCAGGGGTCAGTAAACCAGAGGTGGGGCAAAGGTTCAGGTCAGGCAGGGGGGATTGAGTCGCTGGAGCCAGGAGAATCCAAATACAACGGGTACTAGATGAGCGGGAGCTGGATAGCCTCGCTGTGGTTCCCTGACACACGTAGGTTGATGGGAGTGGTGTTGTGGGTGACTTGGCCTATAGAGCGCCCGTCCAGCGCTCTAACGTCCATGGGAATAGAGAGGGGCTGAGTGGGGATGTTCAGCTCGGACGCCAGGGTAGCGTCCAAATAGCTCTCGTCTGCCCCAGAGTCAATGAGAACCCGGAGAGATTTGGACTAGTCTCCCCACATTAGAATAGCATGAAAAGGGGTGCATGCAAGGGAAGCAGGAACGTTCTCCATATGGCCCACCAGAGTACACGCTTCTACTGGTTAGCCTGTTTTTTTAAAGGACAAGATAACATGAAATGACCAAGAGTCCCGCAATACAGACAACTCTTTGTGTTGATCCTGTATTGCCAATCCACTGGCGACAGCCTAGCTCTGCCTAGTGGCATAGGCTCAGGAAGCGGTGACTCAGCCGTCTTCGGCAGCCCTCAGGACAGGTCGGGAAGCCTCGGATTCTCTCAGCAACGAGACCGTCGGGAGCTTCCGGGATGACCCGGAGGCAAGGTGGGATCCCTGGGCGTGCAGGCAAAATCCAATATCCGGATGGTCAAAGCGGGAATTGAGCGCCGTAGGTAACTTCCGGGCTGCAAGTTCGTCCTTGACCTCCTCCAAGATGCCGTGCAGGAACATATTGAACAGTGCCTCTTTATTCCAAGCACTCTCCGCTGCCAAAGTGCGTAAATCCACCGCATAGTCAGCCACAGTGAGGGAGTCTCGCCCTGAGAACGGGGCATCAAAAATCTTCCTCACTTCTCCCACGAACCCCTCAAATCTACAGCCATGTTGTTCCCACATGGCAGTAGCCCAGTTGAGAGCCCTCCCGGACATCAGCGTGATGAGGTAGGCTTTCTTGGAGCGATCCGAGGGGAAGGAGGAGGGCTGAAGCTCGAAGACGAGGGCACACTGACCGGTGCTCTGCTCTCCATTGAAACGTTCTGGAGGAGGTAAGCGGAACTCCCAAGAAGGTGGAGTGACCGATGAGACGGTGCTGCTAGCAGCTGAGTCGCTGAGGAGCTGTGGGGTTACCACTAAGGTCGGCGGCCTCCCAGAAAACCTGTGGAATTGCTCCAGCAAACTGTCCAACGCGTTCAGTCAACGTTTGGACCCCCTCTACAAGGCCATGATGAAATTCCTTGTGCCTATCGATGGTGGCTTCCTGGGTGGAGATGGCATTGCGCATTTAGCCCTGGTCTGCTGGGTCAGTCATGGCCAGTTCGTACTATCAGGAATCAAGGTAGGACCCAGATGCAGACACGTCGAATTGACAATGGTTTAATATTCCAACAGGGGTAGACAATAGCCAGGTCAAGGCAGGCAGGGGTCAGTAAACCAGAGGTGGGGCAAAGGTACAGGTCGGCAGGCAGGCAGGCTCAGGGTCAGGACAGGCAAGGGTCAAAACCAGGTGGGTGAGAAAAAGAGAGACTGGGAAAAGCAGGAGCTGATAACAAAAATGCTTGTTGATTTAACAAACAAGATGAACTGGCAACGGACAAACAGAGAATAGGTGTAATGGGGAAGATGGGCGACACCTGGAGGGGGGTGGAGACAATCACAAGGACAGGTGAAACATATCAGGGTGTGACAGTCGCCACTGTAGACAACCTTCAGACTAGCAGTTTATGGTCCATAAGCATCACTTCAGAAGTGTCCTTTTGGCAGGTAGCATTGTCTTCTTTAGACATGGAAATGTTTTAGATAACACCATTCCTGCAAGCAAGCTAGAAAGGAAGGCTCCATTTTTCTTTGGAAGAGCAAAACATTACAGATACATTTCCATTAACATAAAATAGTCTGTTTTTCTGATTGGATTGGTCAATAGCAACTTCAAAAGTAGTTGTATCAAATCAGTCAGATTAATATAAAATATATGAAAGATCACTGCGTCATAGAATAGAGTATATTTTAAATTAAAACTCTCAAACTCTCCTCCCTTTGAGAGAAAATATATTTGCCTTGAAAATGAGAAAATAAACAAAAGAACCATGCATTTTGTAATAATCAAGAACAATTCTTGAAGCTAAATCAAAACAACAATCGAGCACATGTTTTAGGTCTAGCATTTGTGTGAGAATTACAATGTAGGTTTAGAGTGGTTTCAAAAGCTATTTGAAAATTAAATGTATTAGCATCTCAGTTTACAGCACCCAACATTAGCATAGCAATGGTGAACGTTTTAAGGCCATTTTCTACCAAATAATGACTTTTCACAGCACACACACATTTTTACATTCAGATTGACTCAGCCATTTGCACCACGCTTAAGAAAACAAACTATTCTTTGATAATACAGAGAAGGCTGAATTCCTGAGAAGACAATAAAACCTTTTGCATAGTTGTTCATAAGAAGAATCCCTTCGGGGGCTACCCAGCAGTATACAGTATGACACACAGATTACTGATAGGCCTGCATCAGCCAATAATTTGCACTCACAACATTATACACCTATTTGTTTTTATACACCTATCTGACTTTATCTGTCTTGTTGCTGTTTATTGCCATATAACGATGAATAACATGTGCATAGGTTTTAATAACACATCAATAGCCTCCACCTGCATTTTGTACATTTTCTGACAATCATGTAAATTAATCGGTGGTCTGAATCAAAGAGTGAGACCAGATCAAGACAAAGGGCCCTGACAACTGCATGGGAATGGATCTGGCCCAGCCGGGTATTATGACAAATCTCCTTCAGAATGAGAGCTTACTGTGCAATGCATCAGGGAGGAAGATTAGTGGGCCACTTCAAGTCTGAATTTGATTCAAGTTACAGAGTTTTTCTCTCTCTCGCTCTCTCTTCTTTCAAAGTTTCGGAAAAGATGAAATGCCAAACACTAGTAAAAAGTGCATTAACCAAACCATCTTATCTTTTGGATGGAACATAGTCAGTGAAGAAGTGCTATCCCACAGGCAATAATTGGTTTTGAGGAAAGGGGCCATTTATTGTTTTATGTTTGTTTTATTGTGTTACGTTAATTTTTTTGTTGGTAAAAACAATAGTTTATTAACTTGTTTTCAATGTAGTTAGTGCAGAGAACACAACCCATTAGGTTTGTGTATGCTAGATGCACGTGCTCTTTCCCCTTGGATGCTCTAACATGCTTTCTACCTCTCTCAACACGGATATTATCACCCTGTCACCCATGTCACATCCTCTGATAGGTCACATGAACATTATATTGAGTAACTGTCAGAACATGTCATCGTGGCATTGGCTATGTGAGTTTTGATTGACAGCTGTATGCAGTGAGACTCCACACTCCCAAGGTTCCTCTATATCCTCTTTGAAATAGTTAAATAACCTCATTGATTCATGGCCTGAAAATCTGATCTAGTGTATGTTCTTCAACTGAAAGGTGTCATTAAATAAGCATATGAATAATTGAACAATGTGAAAACCAGACCATGGAAAACAGGAGGGTTTCTGTAGATAAAAACACATGACATGATTCATCTTAACCCTAAGATGGCACTGACAGAGAGGACTGCCTTGCTTCTATTTCTTAGGAAACTTTGCAGTATTTAGTTTTTTAAATATTTTATTTCTTACATTGTTAGCCCAGAAAATTGTATGTGTTATTACGTACAGCCGGGAAGAACTATTGGATATCAGAGTGGCGGTAACTCACCAGCACAACCAGCATTACGGATCCTTTGTTCGCACCACTCGGTTTTCTAGTCCAACACACCACCCACCGCTTCAGAGTATATTACTCGCAAATGTTTAGTCCCTAGATTATAAACTTGACGAGCTCAGGGCAAGGGTTTTCTTTCACGGAAACATGGCTCTCTCGGGATATACTGTTGGAGTCCGTCCAGCCATCTGGATTCTCAGCTCATCGTGCCGACAGGAATAAACATCTCTCCAGGAAGAAGAAGGGTGGGGGTGTATGTTTCATGATTAACGACTCATGGTCTAATTGTGATAACATACAGTCCTTTTGTTCACCAGACCTAGAATACCTCACAATCAAATGCCGTTGGTATTATCTCCCAAGAGATTTCTCTTCGGTTATAGTCACGGCCTTGTATATCCCCCTCAAGCCGATACCATGATGGCCCTCAAGGAACTTAACCTGACTTTATGTAAACTGGAAATCCTATATCCTGAGGCTGCATTTATTGTAGATGGGAATTTTAACAAAGCAAATTTGAGGAAAATGCTGCCTAAATTCTATCAGCATATCGACTATAGAATTTGCGCTGCTAAAACACTCAACGACTGTTACACCAACTACCCGGGGTGCATACAAGGCCCTCCCCCACCCTCCTGTCAGCAATTCTGACCACGACTCCATTTTGCTCCTCCCTTCCTATAGGCTGAAACACAAACAGGAAGTACATATGCTAAGGACTATTCAATGCTGGTCTGACCAATTGGAATCCCTGCTTCAAGATGTTCCGGGTAACTTCCGAGAATAATATTGATGAATACACTTAGACGGTGACTGAGTTTGTCAGGAAGTGTATAGGAGATGTTGTACCAACTGTGACTATTAAAACCTACCCTAACCAGAAACCGTGGATAGATGGCAGCATTCATGCAAAACTGAAAGTGTGAACCATCGCATTTAACCTTGGCAACGTGACTGGGAATATGGCAGAATATAAACAAAGTAGTCATTCCATCCGCAAGGCAATCAAACAGGCAAAACTTCAGAATAGAGACAAAATGGAGTCACAATTCAACAGCTTAAACACAAGACGTATGTGGCAGGGTCTACAGACAATCACGGACTACAAAAGGAAAACCAGCCACGTTGTGGACACCGCAACACCGATATCATTCTTTGGTCGCTTTGAGGATAACACAGTGCCATCGACGCGGCCCTCAACCAAGGACTGTGGGCTCTCCTTCTCCATGGCCGACTTGAGAAAGATATTTAAACGTGTTATTAACCCTTGCTGGCCCAGACAGCATCCCCAGCCGAGTCCTCAGAGCATGCACAGACCAACTGGCTGGTGTGTTTACGGACATATTCAATCTCTCTGTATCCAAGTCTGTCCCCACATGCTTCAAGATGGCCACCATTGTTCCTGTACCCAAGAATGCAAAGGTAACTGAACTAAATTACTATCGCCCCGTTGCACTCACTTCTGTCATCGTGAAGGATCATAGCACCTCCACCTTACGTGTCACTCTAGACCCACTTCAATTTCCTTCCCGCCTTAATTGGTTCACAGACGTTACAATCGCCATCACACTGTACACTGCCCTATCTCATCTGAACAAGAGGAATACCTATGTAAGAATGCTGTTGACTATAGCACAGCATTCAACACCACAGTGCCTTCCAAACTCATCATTAAGCTCGGGGCCCTGGTTCCGAACCCCACCCTGTGCAATTGCGTCCTGGACTTCCTGACGCACTGCCCCCAGGTTGTGAAGGTAGGAAACAACACCTCCACTTCGCTGATCCTCAACACTGGGGCCCCACAAGGGTGCATGTTCAGCCCCCTCATTTACTCCCTGTTCACCCATGACTGGGTGGCCAAGCACGCCTCCAACTCAATCATCAAGTTTACAAACGACACAACAGTAGTAAGCTTGATCACCAACAACAACGAGACAGCCTACTGGGAGGAGGTGAGGGCTCTTGGAGTGGGGTGCCAGGAAAATAACCTCTCACTCAACGTCAACAAAACAAAGGAGATGGTTGTGGACTTCAGGAAACAGCAGAGGGAGCACCCCTATCCACATCGACTGGACAGCAGTGGAGAAAATGGAAAGTGACAAGTTCCTCTGCGTACACATCACTGACAAACTGAAATGGTCCACCCACACAGACAGTGAGTTGAAGAAGACGCAACAGTGCCTCTTCAACCTCAAGAGGCTGAAGAAATTTGGCTTGTCACAAAAACCCTCAAACTTTTACAGATGCACAATTAAGAGCATCCTGTTGGGCTGCATCACCACCTGGTACGGCAACTGCACCGCCAACAACCGCAGGGCTCTCCAGAGGGTGGTGCGGTCTGCACAACGCATCACCCAGGGCAAACTACCTGCCCTCCAGGACACCTATAGCAACCGATGTCACAGGAAGGCCAAAAAGATCATTAAGGACAACAACCACCTGAGCCACTGTCTGTTCACCCCACTATCATCCAGAAGGCGAGGTCAGTATAGGTGTATCAAAGCTGGGACAAGGGAGTGAAAAACAATTTCTATCTCAAGGGCATCAGACTGTTAAATAGCCATCACTAGCACAGAGAGGCTCTATTTACACAGACTTGAAATCATTGGCTACTTTAATAAATGGAACACTAGTTACTTAGTCTATGCCACTCTGATATTGCTTGTCCATATATTTAAATATTCTAAATTCCATTCCTTAGATTTGTGTGTATTGGGTAAATGCTGTGAAATTGTTAGATATTGCTACACTGTCGGAACTAGAAGCACAAGCATTTTGCTACGGTCATGCCCTGGCCAGAGAGGCTTTTATTCTCTATTTTGGTTAGGCCAGGGTGTGACTAGGGTGAGTATTCTATGTTCATTTTCTATGTTTTGTATTTCTTTGTTGTTTGGCCGGCGTGGTTCTTAATCAGAGGCAGCTGTCTATCGTTGTCTCTGATTGAGAACCATACGTAGGTAGCCGTATGGTTTTCCCACTGGGTTTTTGTGGGTAGTTAATTTCTGTTTTGTGTTTTTCACCTTGCAGGACTGCAATAACATCTGCAATAACATCTGCTAAACTCGTGTACAGTTGAAGTCGGAAGTTTATGTACACTTAGGTTGGAGTCGTTAAAACTTGTTTTTCAATCACTCCACAAATTTCGTGTTAATAAACTATAGTTTTGGTAAGTCGGTTAGGACATCTATTTTGTGCATGACACAAGTCATTTTTCTAACATTTGTTTACAGACAGATTATTTCACTATATCACAATTCCAGTGGATCAAACGTTTACATACACTAAGTCGACTGTGCCTTCATACAGCTTGGAAAATTCCAGAAAATGATGCCATGGCTTTAGAAGCTTCTGATAGGATAATTGACATAATTTGAGCCAATTGGAGGTGTACCTGTGGATGTATTTCAAGTACCACCTTCAAACTCAGTGCCTCTGCTTGACATCATGGGAAAATCAAAAGAAATCAGCCAAGTCCTCAGAAAATAATTGTAGACCTCCACAAGTCTGGTTCATCCTTGGGAACAATTTCCAAACGCCTGAAGGTACCACGTTCATCTGTACAAACAATAGTACGCAAGTATAAATGCCATGAGACCACGCAACCGCCATACCACTCAGGAAGGAGATGCATTCCGTCTCCTAGAGATGAACATACTTTGGTGCGAAAAGTGCTAATAAATTCCAAAACAACAGCAATGGACCTTGTGAAGATGCTGGAGGAAACAGGTACAAAAGTATCTATATCAACAGAAAAACGAGTCCTATATCGACATAAGCTGAAAGGCCGCTCAGCAAGGAAGAAGCCAACGCTCCAAAACCACCATAAAAAAGCCAGACTACAGTTTGCAACTGCACATGGGGACAAAGATTGTACTTTTTGGATAAATGTCCTCTGGTCTGATGAAACAAAAACAGAACTGTTTTTCCATAATGACCATCGTTATCTTTGGAGGAAAAGGGGGAGGATTGCAAGCCGAAGAACACCATCCCAACCGCGAAGCATGGGAGTGGCACTATCATGTTGTGGTGGTGCACTTCACAAAATAGATGGCCTCATGAGGCAGGAAAATTATGTGGATATAATGAAGCAACATCTCAAGACATCAGTAAGAAAGTTAAAGCTTGGTCGCAAATGGGTCTTTCAAATGAACAAGGACCCCAAGCATACTTTCAAAGTTTTGGCAAAATAGCTTAATGACAACAAAGAACAGGTATTGGAGTGGCCATCACAAAGCCCTGACCTCAATCATATAGAAAATGTGTGGGAAGAACTGAAAAAGCGTGTGCAAGCAAGGGGTCCTACAAACCTGACTCAGTTACACCAGCTCTGTCAAGAGATACGGGCCAAAATTCACCAAACTTATTATGGGAAGCTTGTGGAAGGCTAACTGAAATGTTTGACCCAAGTTAAACAATTCAAAAGGTAATGCTACCAAATACTAATTGAGTGTATGTGAACTTCTGACCCACTGGGAATGTGATGAAATAAAAGCTGAAATAAATCATTCTCTGCTATTATTCTGACATTTCACATTCTTAAAATGAAGTGGTGATCCTAACTTACTTATGACAGTGAATTTTTACTAGGATTAAATGTCAGGAATTGTGAAAAACTGAGTTTAAATGTATTCGGCTAAGATGTATATTAATTTCCGACTACAAATTCGATTGGTCACATACAGTTGATAAGATGGATTCTGTTAAAAATGTAACATGTTTTAAGTTAAACTGTAGTTTGTTTTTATCCTGTTTAGTGAATGATTACTGTGAGTTTTAATGATTTTAGGCCATCAAACTGTGTGTATGCTAATTTGGAAAGTTTCAGATAAAAGGAAATTGCCTAGGATGAGAGAGCAGGATCAGACCTAGGACAATGAAGATGGACGGAGTGTGAGTCTGACATCTAGCTAAACAAAGTAAGAGCCATGGACATTCCACAGGGGAAATAAGGGAAACTCATTGAATGTATAGCTGGGGAGGTTACACCTACAAGAGTGTGTGACCAAAAGGAGGGAAGAGTATAAGATGTGCTGTCAACTTTCTAAATATATGCACTCAGATGACGGCATCCTAAACACTTGAAACTTCTCTTGAGCTTTTGGTCTCAATTCCTTATTGCAAAGAGGTTGCAATAGCATTTTTCATTTTTAACAATTTGATTACATGATTCATACAGTACAATATCACACAGCAGTATTGTGGCCAACAAACAGAATGAGAAATACCACATCAAATCTACAGTAATCATGTAAGATGTTGTCACATGCTTCATAAACAGACTAACAATGAAATGCTTACATACGGGTCATTTTCCAACATTGCAGAGTTAAAGATAAAAAAATACATTGAAATAGCGACACGAGGAACACATACACAGAGAATAACAAATCAATAACGAGTAAAACATAACATGGCTATATACAAGGAGTAGCAGTACAGAGTCAATGTCCAGGGGTAGGAAGTCATTTAGGTAGCTGTATAGATATAGGTGAGTAGGAAAAGTGAGTAGTTAACAGGATAGATAATATACGGTAGCAGCAGCGTATGTGTGTGTGTGTGTGTGTGGCCATGCTTTGTCCAGCATTTTTCATGTCCTTCGTCACTGTTCTTTTAATCAGGCCCATTATGTTGTATTTATTTAGCCTACCCCACCACTAATGCACTGAGATGTTGTCGCATTGTATAATGATAGGAGACAGGCGCAAGAATATGAAATATGTTTTTTATTTCTTTACCCAAAATAGCGTACGTCATGAACATGACGGGGACGAAGCCCAAAACAAATACGTATATATATATATATATATATATCACAGGGCTGTAACCCAAACAAAGGACGAGGTGTAAACCTCTAGAAAATACACGGAACGAGACCCGTAATAACAAGTGCACACTAACACAGTAACACCAAAGCAGATACAACAGAGCACAGGTTCTCACAAGACCAACAGACATGGAACAATAATCAAGCAGCACAAGACCAACAGACATGGAACAATAATCAAGCATGGGGAACAGAGGGCACATATATAAACATACTAATCAGGGGGAGTGGGAACCAGGTGGACGTAATGAAACAAGACAGTCCGGGGTTGGAGGTAGCGATCCAGTTGAGTGACGCCTAGAAGGCCAGTGACTTAGACCTCCGGAGCTGGTGAACGGAATGAGCAGCAGTACCGGGGGAATCCATGACTGATGTTGATATGAGTCCACCAAGAAATAGGTCACACAGCCTGTGTATTTGATGGCAAGACAACGAATGAGCCTATGAAGCCTATATAGGCTATTGTTTAAAAAAGAGCAACATAATCAGTTACAACTGAAATATCTGTTCATTAATAGATTAGAAAAAGGGTAAGCCCATCATCAGGTAGGTCCTTATTTAATAGCCTATGACATGCTGGTGAAATGTTGAAGCTTCTTATGATAACCTACTTCAAAACCAAATAGTAAATAGTCACAAAAGTAGATGGGGTGTTCGTTAAATTATATTTTTAAATAAAAAATGAATGAAGCAAATTTTGAGCAGCAGTTTTGGTAGGTTCGTGTTGCTGGGCAACTCGCGGCTTGGTTTCCGTTTGTAATCCGTGAAGTCCTGCCTGTCACATTCGTCATAACGAGGAGACCAAGGCGCAGCGTGATGGGAATACATTCTTCTTTTATTAAAACAAAGAACACTTAACCGTGACGCTATAAACAACTAGTGCTGACATGCAACTACACAGACAATAACGCACAAAAACAAAATGGAAAATGGCAACCTAAATAGGATCCCCAATCAGAGACAACGATAAACAGCTGCCTCTGATTGGGAACCAACTCAAGCCACCATAGATCTACATTTACCTAGACAAACCAAAACCCCATAGATGTACAAAAACCCTAGACACGTGCAAAACACCCAAACAACCAAAATAATCAAGAAAACAAAGATAACTAAGGTCAGGGCGTGACACTGGCACATCCAGCGAGCGTCAGAGATGGCGTAGTAGGATTCTATCTTAGTTCTGTATTGACTTTTTGCCAGTTTGAAATGCAGAAAGTAGAGTAGCTTACACAGTGTAATGTAGCTACAGTGGGTGAAGTAGAAATAGTTGTGCATTCCATTACCAGAAGGGCCAGGTGTGAATTCTTTAGAAGCGTTTGTTTTTTTACGTTGGATATAAATTCCACAGCACTGATTGTTGAAATGGTAAACATTGATGCAGTTTTGCTGACTGTATCTGTAAAGGGACTCTGTTGCTGCAGCAACAATGAATTCATGTAGGGAATTTGTTACCAGTGGTACAGTTCATAAAGTACAGCAAATTGTGATTTCCCTATTCCCTTGCATTTGAATAGTTTTCCACTCATCCTGATTATGTAATAATACCAATATGTAGATTTCATATTGTGTCAAGCCTAGGTCGAATTATGAGTATCTCCATTGATATTGTCCACATTTGAAACAGCGTAGATCTGCATTGTCAGAGCAATACAAAATGAGTATAAATTATTCCGAATTACAACACTTTCTCTCTGTGTATACAGTATGTGTATTAGTCACTGTTGTTTTCCTTCCCAGTGCCATTGTCTATGTGGAGATCCCCCCTGGATGTAGAGGCCAGGGTATTCAGGGATCTGCAATGGACCTGAGCCAGGGCTTAGCCACTGCCATGGGAGGGATGAATATTCATCATATCTACCCTGTGGAAGACGTATGGAGAAATGTGATCCCCAGTCTCGTCAGTTCAGCTTACTGTTTTCCTCCCCATCCATCAGAGTGACTGCAGCCCTCCCCCCTGGGCAACTCCATGCAGTGGCTCTGACTCTGCCCTCTCACTCCAGTGCAGAGAGACAGAGAGGATCCAGGCAGAATCCATAGCTACTCATCCCAGAGTGTGCCATGAACTGGGCCAATGTGATATGCTTTTATAGAGACTGCAAGATCTTTTTCTATTGCAAGTGCCATCGGTTACACATTCCTGATACCATTGTAAAGCATAAGTTACTCTTGAGGACCTATATTTTAGTGAGAAACATGTGCTTTTGTTAAGCTTTGTGCCTAAATGGAGCTCAGGTGCACACTCTGCAGCGAGTGCTACCTCTCCATTTTAGAATGATACATTTGCATCCACTTATAGTAGGAACTTCATGAATTCCACAAAAGCTATTATATTTTCTGATCAAAGCAGTTGAAATATAAAATGAACACACTCCCATCCATCAGGCTTCATAAGCATCTGGCTGTGGTAGACAGGAGCATACCAAATCAGTTACTGACTGCCTCAGTAGGGTAATTAAGCTTTGGGTACTGCCAGATCCTGTCACCTGTTCGTCGGGCTTTGTTTACCCTCTCTAGCTCCACAGATGATGAGTGGTCCTCAAACGAGACAGAAATCCAATCGGAAGTAGAGACACAGAGGCTGAAGGGTTTTCAGAGAAGACAGCAGCCAATTAGAAGCACAGATACAGAGGCTGAGTGGTTCTCTGAAAGGACAGTCAACCAATCAGAAGTAGAGATGCAGAGGCTGAGGGTCCTCAGAGTTGACAGCAAACAAATCAGAAACAGGTGTGCAGATTAGTTTGACTTCTGTCACAATCAAATGATTGAGTCCAAGACAAACAGAACGAGAGGTCATTCCAGTATATCTAGGTCAGGTGCAGGAGCAGTTGCCCCTCAAATCAAATCCAATTTTATTTGTCACATACACATGGTTAGCAGATGTTAATGCGAGTGTAGCGAAATGCTTGTGCTTCTAGTTCCGACAATGCAGTGATAACCAACAAGTAATCTAAATAACAATTCCAAAACTACTGTCTTATACACAGTGTAAGGGGATAAGAATATGTACATAAGGATATATGAATGAGTGATGGTACAGAGCAGCATACAGTAGATGGTATCGAGTACAGTATATACATATGAGATGAGTATGTAGACAAAGTAAACAAAGTGGCATAGTTAAAGTGGCTAGTGATACATGTATTACATAAGGATGCAGTCGATGATGTAGAGTACAGGATATACGTATGCATATGAGATGAATAATGTAGGGTAAGTAACATTATATAAGGTAGCATTGTTTAAAGTGGCTAGTGATATATTTACATCATTTCCCATCAATTCCCATTATTAAAGTGGCTGGAGTTGGGTCAGTGTCAATGACAGTGTGTTGGCAACAGCCACTCAATGTTAGTGGTGGCTGTTTAACAGTCTGATGGCCTTGAGATAGAAGCTGTTTTTCAGTCTCTCGGTCCCAGCTTTGATGCACCTGTACTGACCTCGCCTTCTGGATGATAGCGGGGTGAACAGGCAGTGGTTCGGGTGGTTGATGTCCTTGATGATCTTTATGGCCTTCCTGTAACATCGGGTGGTGTAGGTGTCCTGGAGGGCAGGTAGTTTGCCCCCGGTGATGTGTTGTGCAGACCTCACTACCCTCTGGAGAGCCTTACGGTTGAGGGCGGAGCAGTTGCCGTACCAGGCGGTGATACAGCCCGCCAGGATGCTCTCGATTGTGCATCTGTAGATGTTTGTGAGTGCTTTTGGTGACAAGCCGAATTTCTTCAGCCTCCTGAGGTTGAAGAGGCGCTGCTGCTGCTGCGCCTTCTTCACGACGCTGTCAGTGTGAGTGGACCAATTCAGTTTGTCTGTGATGTGTATGCCGAGGAACATAAAACTTGCTACCCTCTCCACTACTGTTCCATCGATGTGGATAGGGGGGTGTTCCCTCTGCTGTTTCCTGAAGTCCACAATCATCTCCTTAGTTTTGTTGACGTTGAGTGTGAGGTTATTTTCCTGACACCACACTCCGAGGGCCCTCACCTCCTCCCTGTAGGCCGTCTCGTGGTTGTTGGTAATCAAGCCTACCACTGTTGTGTCGTCCGCAAACTTGATGATTGAGTTGGAGGCGTGCGTGGCCACGCAGTCGTGGGTGAACAGGGAGTACAGGAGAGGGCTCAGAACGCACCCTTGTGGGGCCCCGTGTTGAGGATCAGCGGGGAGGAGATGTTGTTGCCTACCCTCACCACCTGGGGCGGCCCGTCAGGAAGTCCAGTACCCAGTTGCACAGGGCGGGGTCGAGACCCAGGGTCTCGAGCTTGATGACGAGCTTGGAGGGTACTATGGTGTTGAATGCCGAGCTGTAGTCGATGAACAGCATTCTCACATAGGTATTCCTCTTGTCCAGGTGGGTTAGGGCAGTGTGCAGTGTGGTTGAGATTGCATCGTCTGTGGACCTATTTGGGCGGTAAGCAAATTGGAGTGGGTCTAGGGTGTCAGGTAGGGTGGAGGTGATATGGTCCTTGACTAGTCTCTCAAAGCACTTCATGATGACGGAAGTGAGTGCTACGGGGCGGTAGTCGTTTAGCTCAGTTACCTTAGCTTTCTTGGGAACAGGAACAATGGTGGCCCTCTTGAAGCATGTGGGAACAGCAGACTGGTATAGGGATTGATTGAATATGTCCGTAAACACACCGGCCAGCTGGTCTGCGCATGCTCTGAGGGCGCGGCTGGGGATGCCGTCTGGGCCTGCAGCCTTGCGAGGGTTAACACGTTTAAATGTCTTACTCACCTCGGCTGCAGTGAAGGAGAGACCGCATGTTGTTTTCGTTGCAGGCCGTGTCAGTGGCACTGTATTGTCCTCAAAGCGGGCAAAAAAGTAATTTAGTCTGTCTGGGAGCAAGACATCCTGGTCCGTGACTGGGCTGGGTTTCTTCTTGTAGTCCGTGATTGACTGTAGACCCTGCCACATGCCTCTTGTGTCTGAGCCGTTGAATTGAGATTCTACTTTGTCTCTGTACTGACGCTTAGCTTGTTTAATAGCCTTGCGGAGGGAATAGCTGCACTGTTTGTATTCGGTCATGTTGCCAGACACCTTGCCCTGATTAAAAGCAGTGGTTCGCGCTTTCAGTTTCACACGAATGGATCAACAAAATGGAGTCGTGGTCAGCTTTTCCGAAAGGGGGACGGGGCAGGGCCTTATATGCGTCGCGGAAGTTAGAGTAACAGTGATCCAGGGTTTTACCACCCCTGGTTGCGCAATCGATATGCTGATAAAATTTAGGGAGTCTTGTTTTCAGATTAGCTTTGTTAAAATCCCCAGCTACAATGAATGCAGCCTCCGGATAAATGGTTTCCAGTTTGCAAAGAGTTAAATAAAGTTCGTTCAGAGCCATCGACGTGTCTGCTTGGGGGGGGATATATACGGCTGTGATTATAATCGAAGAGAATTCTCTTGGAAGATAATGCGGTCTACATTTGATTGTGAGGAATTCTAAATCAGGTGAACAGAAGGATTTGAGTTCCTGTATGTTTCCTTCATCACACCATGTCTCGTTAGTCATGAGGCATACGCCCCCGCCACTCTTCTTACCAGAAAGATGTTTGTTTCTGTCGGCGCGATGCGTGGAGAAACCCGTTGGCTGCACCGCATCGGATAGCGTCTTCCCAGTAAGCCATGTTTCCGTGAAGCAGAGAACGTTGCAGTCTCTGATGTCCCTCTGGAATGCTACCCTTGCTCGGATTTCATCAACCTTGTTGTCAAGAGACTGGACATTGGCAAGAAGAATGCTGGGGAGTGGTGCGTGATGTGCCCTTGTCCTGAGTCTGACCAGAAGACCGCTACGTTTCCCTCTTTTTCGGAGTCGTTTCCTTGGGTCGCTGCATGCGATCCATTCCGTTGTCCTGTTTGTAAGGCAGAACACAGGATCCGCGTCGAGGAAAACATATTCTTGGTTGTACTGATGGTGAGTTGACGCTGATCTTATATTCAGTAGTTCTTCTCGACTGTATGTAATGAAACCTAAGATGACCTGGGGTACTAATGTAAGAAATAACACGTAAAAAAAACAAAAAACTGCATAGTTTCCTAGGAACGCGAAGCGAGGCAGCCATCTCTGTCTGTGCCGGAAGTCTATGCATGCCGCCTGCCTAGGGTTGCAAAGCTATTAGTATTTTACTAAAGTTACTTCTGTAAATGTGTTAATGTATACCACAATAACTTTAAAAAATGTATTCTTATATAGTATTCCTTTTTCACATCTGTGTTCATGAGTTTCCAGTCGATAGACCATATGATTCAAGAGAAAATAGCCTAATTATTGAAAAAAATACATCTAATCAATAATGTAATTTTTTCAATGAACTCTGAAATCCTTCCAACTATTGAATGTTTTCTAAACTGCCACCAGTTAGGCTCTAAAACATTTACAACAAAGACATAAAAATGTGTAAAAAAATATATATTTCATGCTGAAACCCTCATAGTAAACCTCAATGGTATTCACTTAGTTGATGCTTTGTATTTAAGATAATGTTTTACAAATATGTCATTACATTAATTAGACACATTATATTTTGATGTTCCCAAAAAGGCCAGTAGATGTCATCTTTTAAAAATAAAAATCTTGAAAGCTACCAACCAAAATGTTGGTAGTTTACTGGTCAACTTTGAACTTTGTCCCTGACCTGTTTGGAGAGCTCCTTGGTCTCCATAGTGCCGCTTGCTTAGTGGTGTTGCAGACTCTGGTGCCTTTCCGAACAGGTGTATATATACTGAGATCATGTGACAGATCATGTGACACTTATATTGCACACAGGTGGACTTTAATTATGTGACTTCTGAAGGTAATTGTTTGCACCAGATCTTATTTAGGGGCTTCATAGCAAATATGCATGTACCACTTTTCCATTTTGTTATTCTTTTGAATTTTTTGAAACAAGTCATTTTTTTTCATTTCACTTCACCAATTTGGATGTCCATGACATGAAATCCAAATAAAAATCAATTTAAAATACAGGTTGTAATGCAACAAAATAGGAAAAACGCCAAGGGGGGTGAATACTTTTGCAAGGCACTGTATAGTCATGGGTGCCAAAATGTTTTATGTATGGTCCCGGGAATCAAACCCACTATCTTGGCGTTACAAGCACCATGCTCTGCCGAGCTAGATGTTGCTGTGTGAGCTATGTGGCGGAGAGCTACTACAGCGCTGTGCAGCGCGTGGACATTTTGCAGATGCAGGTGATGACTCCAATATGTGTCATTTTTTGGGACAACCGGGAAAATTGCTCTTTTTCAGCTATGAACCCAGCGTGAACCTGCAGGAGATCGCCCATTGGTTGATGCATTGGGGAATACGACCCTAATTTGCTCTCAATGTGTATGGTATATTACCAGGATATACACTATATTATAAGGACATAAGGATTTGGAAGGGTCTCTGAGAATGCAAAGACAATGCAGTCCTTTATAATAATGTTCAACAACAGCTGATTTTGGAGTGCAGTGTCAAATGTCAACCATAAAAGTAATGAATAATAATATGGTAAATTATCATGCATGCAGGTGTCTGGTCATTGACAGTCAGTTTGAACGGTTGCTCTCTAGCACAGAATGAAACACCAATGTCCTCATTATGATTGAATATAAAGCACAGGCACCATCAACGTGGGAGACTTGTAATGTTTCATTTGTGTGATGGAAACTAAACCCACCCACTTCCTCAGCCTACAGGCAGAAGATAGCAGTGGGAAGGAACCCTGACTCAGTACATCAACCATTACATTCATCCCCTGTTCTAATCCTTGGAGTGATGACTCGACGGTTCTAACAGCCTGCCAGGGCAAATGGGGGCTCCCATCCCAGTCAGCCGCAGTTAGTGCCTCCCATGTTGAAACTCAATAATAGCGCCTTCATCTCATTGGCTCCCGAGGGATGCGGTGCCAGGGTCTATTGGCTCATCAATCGTAGCTCTATTGTCCCACCCCTGGGTTTTAAAGTGAACTTTTGGGCAACCCTCACCCCCACCTCTGTCCCTCCAGTCCACTCCCCTTCCAGTCAGAACTGGTTAGCTGTGGCGGTGGCACCCATGGCAGGCAGCTGTTACAGGATTGGCCTGGATATGCCTTTAGCCTGTCTGCAGACTGGCCTCCCTGGAGGAGCAGCGGTGGGAGAACAGAGGAGAAACGAGTGGCTGCTTCCTCCATCACTGTTTTTATGGAAGCACCAGATCCTCCCAGAGGGAAACAATTTGGCATGGTTATGGGCGATGGATGAGGATTATCCCTTGCGTGTTAGTTAGGGATAAGAGTAATTTTCAATCAAATAACTAATAATTTCTACACCAATGCATTCAGAGGAAAACACTAAAAGGAACCGAAAACAGAGGTGTGCTTAATTCAAGGATTTACTCCTACAGCATTACATTACTGTTTTCACATGAAGCTGGCACACTGTCCCGGGGTACAACATTGACAAGAAATGAGGGATGCCCTCTCTTTGTGTGACCCAGTGATCACCTCTCCACTGACTGTGCATCAGAGCTGGAGACAGAACCGTTCAATACCTGTCAAGTGTCTCCCTGTCTCTGTCTGGCCCGCCTGAGCACTGTGACAGCCAGAGAGGAGATGAGAGGAATACAGACGAAGCCGAGGCTACAGCAGACTTCAAACAGACAAAACCAGACAGAACAGGGGACCTTTGCCAACAGAGACATATACAGTAAACTGCTGCAGTCGAAAACAGCCCCAGGTGGATGCTATCTAGCTAGCTAACGTAAGTTGTGTAGGCCCAAACGGAACCTGCAGTTTTCTTCTATTTTCTGCAGAGATTTCTGATGAAAATCTGCAGAATTCTGCGGGAAGCTTTTTTTGTTCAACCTCTGGTGTAAGTGTACCTCATGCAGTGTAATGGGGCACTTCATTTTATACAAATAAAGTTACATGTAAAAGTTACCTGTTACATGTAAAACAACATGAACCCACTTACTTTCGATTTCGAACATTTACTTAATTTTTCTTTAAGTACAATCTGTGTAAACAGATATGAAAACAGTAAGTTAATAAATAAATAGATAAACAGTTTCCGCATAAAGTGTCATGAAATCGATACTTTTTGTGTGAGAGAGAGTGGGAAAGACAAGAGAGAGAGAGAGAAATGTGCAGTGGAAAGAGTCAGCTCTTTTCTGCCTGGAGGATGTACATATTTCAAATTTAAACAAAAAACTATAATATGTGCATGTAGCCTATACAACTCAGACCGCAAACTTCAATTCAATAACATATTATGTTTTTGTATGTATGAACTAAGATCCAAGAATTTCATTGACAAAATAGGTTTTAGACTACAATACCCTGAGCACTTACATCTGAATTTGAATCACTTGAATCACTTGTGTTTGAAGAGTCAATCAGGCCATCAAATAAATAAATAAAACCTGGAGAGGTGTAGACAGGAATGTAAAAGCGCCAACCAACATCATTTCCTAAATACCTGTTCAACAAAATACATTTCTGCCTATAACATTCCATAACTTTGCAACCTGTTAGACCAAGGGTTCCCCAGAAAACTCACCTTCCAGGGTTCTTCAGAAGGCTCACCTTCCAGGGTTCTTCAGAAGGCTCACCTTCCAGGGTTCTTCAGAAGGCTCACCTTCCAGGGTTCTTCAGAAAACTCACCTTCCAGGGTTCTTCAGAAGGCTCACCTTCCAGGGTTCTTCAGAAGGCTCACCTTCCAGGGTTCTTCAGAAAACTCACCTTCCAGGGTTCTTCAGAAGGCTCACCTTCAAGGTGAGCAAGATACTTAAGCAATAAGACCCGAGGAGGTGAGGGATATGGCCAATATACCACAACTAATGACTGTTCTTAGCAAGACGCAACGCGGAGTGCCTGGATACAGGCATATTGGCCATATACCACAAACCCCTGAGGTGCCTTATTGCTATACTAAACTGGTTACCAACGTAATTAGAGCAGTAAAAATAAATGTTTTGTCATACATGTGGAATACGTTCTGATATATCATGGCTGTCCGCTAATTAGCATTCAGGGCTCTAACCACCCAGGTTAAACTCTCTAAGAGTATGATGTAAGTATGACCTACAGTAATTCTGACAGAAAGAGAGCGAGAAATAGAGAGGGAGAAAAAAGAAAGAAAGAGAGAAATAGAGAGAAGAGAGAAGAGAGAAAGAAAGAGGGAGGTGTGATGTCTAATGTTTCAAGCAGGGTAGGGGGAGGAGTGAGACCGCATGAGAGAGTTCATTCTTCAGTGCTGCCGTTGAACTTGGCATTCTTCTGTTCTGAGTTAACAAGTTCTGGTGATGTGAGAAGAGTTTCTCAACATCCACAAGTAAAGAGAAGCAATGCGGGCCAGAGTTGGCAGCCTGTCTGTCGTCGCTGCCCACCAGTCTACTGCTCTCACCTCTCTGAAATCAGTCTTGTCTATTGACGTGTACCTGTGCCACTCCTCCTCAGACACCTCACTCAAAGCAGGGATGATGTGTACATAGTCCTTCCTCTCTTTTCCTGGACCCTTCCACTCGTGAGTAGGTCCTGCAGTTTGTTGCCGATGTTGTGTGCGAATGGCTCCGATGTCTTCTCCAGCTTCTTAAGGAGGACCACAAGCTCCAGACTGTGTTCTACAATAAACACAGCCTAGGCCTTCAGCGAAGATATGTGGATCCCCAGCAGCTCCTTCAGATCTTGGACACACTTGGCAAAGGTGTCCAGGAACACAGAGAGGACATCCATGTGCTTTGCCAGCCACTCCACAGCACTGACTTAAGAGCACCACCTGGTCTGTACTGTGTAGACTGGCATTACAGGAGTGAGGTCCACTTCTAGCATGATGCTGGTGACAGTGGAGGACAAAAAGACCTCTTAACATGAGCACACAAGGTGTTCATCTCCACGAACACTTCAGGCAAGACCTCTAAAACAAAGTTTAGGAGATGTGCAACATATGTCACGTGGGTTGTGTTGGGAAAGAGGCCCTTCGGGAGCTTCTTAAAGGCCTTTTTCATGTAGCTGGCTGAATTTGATACAACGGCCCACAACTGATTTAAGATCACCCCATTGCTACTCAGACTTATCCAAAAAGGTCCAGTCTGCCATTATGGGTCTCTCTTCTACTGGCTGCAGTAGAATGACCAAGGCGCACCTGACCCTTGTGTCGGTGGTCTCATCCAAGATCACGTAGAGATCCTGACCCTTCAATACATCTTTGATTTTCTGGGTGTAGAGCTGGTACAGTTCAGCTAGGTATTCAGTGAACATATGGGTAGCTGCAGGAACACTCCCTCCTTGCTTGGAGTGTTTTTGTTTTAGAAACGTGGAGAACTTCGGTTCCTTCTCCAGCAGAACATTGACAAAACACTGTGTCAGCGTCTGAATTCTTGATTGACCTGTAGGATAATAATAACAACGTGTGTTAATATAAATTAAAAATTAAGGATAACTTAAAGTCATAATAAGGTTTTGGTAAAACAGACTCTCCCTTTCACACACATACAGCAGCACACAGAGCACACACACAGAGACCGAGAGAGAGAGAGAGCGAGAGGGCGATCCCAACACCCCTAAACCCACACACAGCTCACAAAAGGATGCCCAATCATTTATTTTATTTTCATAACCTAGGCCTATTTATAGGTCTGGTCATTATTTCCTCCAAGCTAACTCTAAACCTATTTAGGTGAGTAAATACAGGCTAGGAAATCTAGCAATATTGGCCACTGTTGCCTTTGATCAATGTGCCATGAAGCTGTGCATAGCACTCTCGCCCTCTCACACATGCGGGCAGTACCCAGCTAACCTTGTGGGGACACACAAAATTCAACCCCATTCAAAATCCAATTTTCCCTAACCCCTAATCCTAACCCTAAACCTAACCCTAGCCCATACTCTTACCTTTACCCTAACCTTAACCGTAAACCTAACCCTAGCTCTTAACCCTAACCCTAAAACTAACCCTAGCTCCTAACCCTAACCCTTAATGTAATTCTAACACTAATTCTAACCTTAAATTTAAACCCCCTAGAAATAGCATTTGACCTCGTGGGGACTAACAAAATGTCCCCAGTTAGTCAAATTTGTGTTTGTTTTCCATTCTTGTGGCGACTTCTGTTCCCCACAAGAATAGCTAAACATGTCCACACACACACCACAGAGTTCACACACACACACCACAGCTAGACACTGTAGCAGAAACAGTAGCTAACCACACAGTGTATATCACATGATTTCATATGTGCCTGGACTGATTTAATGACCATCAATAAAATAGACAAACAGACTCTCGAACATAAGTGAGAAGGGGAAATGGAGGAGAGCACGCTCATTGTCTCAACATTAGCTCTTGGCTCAGCCAGTGCAGGACATTGTCACGTACACTCACACACACACACACACACACAGTCCCCCATGGACCTAGGGTGATAAGTCAGAAGAGATGAGACGTGCCATTAAACCAAACTAAAGTTATGCCCAGTCACACAGTAGCGCTGGGTGAGATGTCGAGTTATACAGCAAGTCATGAAGTCAAGGATCCTCATGACAACGTCATCATTTAAAATGGCAGCCGTCTTCCATGCTTATTAACAGGATTTATCAGCTTGTGGTTCCTAGTTAATTCCAGACGTACTCTATATGCATTTAGAATAAATTGGATTTAAAGTGAGAAAACAAGTGAGAAATTAAGTTATGGTGGAACAATCTCCAGGGGGTACAGCATCAATTCAGCAAGTGTTGTGGTTTGAGAATATGATAATGTCATATGTAGACTACAGTATATCTATCTGCCAACTCCTCCATCTTCCCACCATGAACAAACAAGTATACTAGAGGAATGTTTTTTAATTTGTTATCCTGACAATCATGTTATATGCATGATCGTACAGTACACTAAATGAGTATAAATAAGAGACTATATACAGCACATGACAAAATACTATTGTTTTTGAGCAACAACATTTAGTTGTAAGTGGATCAAGCTGCGTAATGATATCAATGTCAAAGTCAGGACGTTCCCAATTTCACTCTCATCTGATAAGACTGTCAGTTCTATTCTCTGTGTCTGGGTTGCTGGGAAGGTTGGCTTGTCAAATCCAGTACCATGGAAACGCACGCCCACCGTGAGCCCTGTCACTTATTGCCTTTGTAACAATATTACTTCAGCTGAGGGAGAGGACCAGAGCTAATATGAAAAGGCTAATGCAGCCATGATTAAAAGGAAAATCTGTCCTCCGTCTCTAGGTAATACAAAAGCAGATAGCTCATATTACCTTCATATCATTGCAAATACATCTAATGGTGAGAAATGAATGGTTATTACATCACAGCAGCTAATATGACATTTTAAGAACTCTGTGACTCAGATCTCTCCTCCATATTTGTTTATTTTCTGTGTCCGGGTAAATGTAATTGAGATCAAGGGAAAGGAACACAGAGATTACAACAAATTAAACAGACAACTGATAGAGAATTTGGGACACAGAAATGAGTAGCACTGTGGCCAAAGGGTTGGTAGCTTCTTATGGCAGCATTCTTTAAAAAGCACTGCTAGAGTTTTTTTTTTATAAAGACAGAGGCCTGTGGTGATTGAGAAACGCTCCAGGGCATCCTCATCAGAATCACTCAGCCCTAAATGTGAGAGTTCTTTGCATCTGAGATCTCAGCCTCATCCATCAGCCATATGAGTGAAACTATAGGCAGCCTCTCAGTTTCCCAAATTAAATTCTCCACAGTGGCTGCATCTGAGGATGTCCACAGAAGAGTAATGTGGCGGAGAGGACAACCTGAAAATGCAGCAATCAGGGAGGTGTCGGAGATCTAGGTGATCTGTGAGTCCCAGAAGGACATTTATTTTTTTGGTCAGGTGAAGGTATTTGCCTGATTATGCCAATGATTTTACACAAGTCTACATAGCGGTTTAATGCAAATGTCTATTTCAAGCATCTGTTGCTGCTGGTTATATTATCTTGCCTCTGGAAGGAAAATCCATGATAGAGATACAGACAGGGGCCCAAAGTGATTTTGGCTGATAAACTGCCAAGTTATGTCATTCCACTTTGCCTTCTAAGATTTATTGGATTTGTGTTTCTTCCTGATCCTTCCTCCAAAAAGCATGCACTTGATGCGATTGTTTACCATCACTATTGCTGATATTTTCACTATATTGAACTCCCAAGTGGCTCAGTGGTCAAAGGCACTGCATCTCAGTGATAGAGGCGTCACTACAAACACCCTGGTTTGAATCCAGGCTGTATCACAACCGGCTGTGATTGGGAGTCCCATAGGGCGGCGCACAATTGGCCCAGCGTCGTCCGGGTTTGGCCAGTGTAGTCCGGCATTGTAAATAAGAATTTGTTCTTAACCGACTTGCCTAGTTAAATAAAAGGTTACATACATTATCTGAATGAATACCACAGCCATGATACTAGCCACAGTATGTAGCTTGGGAGATCATCAATCCATAAATCAATTGTTTTTACTCCAGAATTCAAATGTTGAGGCTAGCATTTCTCTCTGGGTAAAACAATACACTATGGAGAATATAGTAGATGAAATAAGAGGAAAATCCATTAATATACAACAATAAAATGTTCAATTATTGATCAGGAATAATATTTCAGCAGTTCTGTTTTGTTTCATCTGCATTTTTCTCTTTATATTTTCCTCTCATAAAATATTTAGGAGCTCAATCTACTTATCCACATTTTCATTATCTGCAGATTTCCTCAAGTGGGTCCATTAGTGCAGTTTAACATTACACCTTGCCAACAATTTAGGTGGAGCATCTGGGAAGCTTAAGGTTATTGAGCAAACTTTAACGGTCAACGACCTTCGCTATTGACTAGTGCCGTAACATGATATTTTCAAGCTAATAAAACGAACAAACTTGCCCTTTGTGAAATCAGTAAACTTGAACACTTTCTCCACCCGAGTTAGAAACCTTGACTTACCACTAAACAAAAATATAAAACGCAACATGTAAAGTGTTGTTCCCATGTTTCATGAGCTGACATAAAAGATCCCAGATATGTTCCATATGCATCAAATAGCTTATTTTGCTCTAATTTTGTGCACAAATCTGTTTACATCCCTGTTAGTGAGCATTTCTTCTTTGTCAAGATAAACCATCCACCTGACAGATGTGGCATATCAAGAAGCTGTTAAACAGCATGATCATTACACAGGTGCACCTTGTGCTGGGGACAAAAAAAGGCCACTCAAAATGTGCAGTTTTGTTACACAACACAATGCCACAGACGTCTCAAGTTTTGAGGGAGTGTGCAATTGGCCAGCTGACTGCAGGAATGTCCACCTGTGCTGTTGCCCGAGAATTTAATTTTAATTTCTCTACCAGAAGCTGCCTCCACTGTCGTGTTTTAAGTATTTGTCAGTACAGCCAACCGATCTCGTGAACGAGCGGTTTGCTGATATCAACGTTGTGAACAGAGTGCCCCATGGTGGCGGTGGGGTTATGGTATGGGCAGGTATAAGCTACGTACAACAAACACAATTGCACTTTATTGATGTCAATTTCAATGCACAGCGATACCCTTGACGAGATCCCGACGCCAATTGTGAGGCAAATTTTGTTTAAGGTATCTGTGACCAACAGATATGTGTTCCCAGTCATGTGAAATCCATAGATTAGGGCCTAACGAATTTATTTCAATTGACAGATTTCCTTATATGAATTGTAACTCTTAATGAATTGTAGAATGTTGAGTTTATATTTTTGTTCTGTGTAGATTTATGGCAGATAGAATATTTAAAGCTAGCATCTTTGTACTTTAACATCTCAAGTTAGGACAGTTCTACAAAACATCTTTAATGAAAAGGACTCTGTCTTTGCTAATGTACTGCACTCCTAATGCTGCTCGTAATGCTCTACCTTGTAACCACTGAAAGTGCCAATATCCATTATGGCGTACTCTAATCAATGGAGGAGTAGCATTTAGGTGCATTTAGACACAGACGGTTTAAACAGGCTGCTAATGAAAGCTAGTAAATTATACAATTCAGTGGACTTCCATTTAGCTATAATACATGTACAAACAATACTGTCAATACATGGCTATTCCTATAGCTATCAAATATGGTCATCAATACTTACACATGTATGTCTTAATGGGGACAGTTTTCTACAGCAGGAAAATAATCCTGCAGCAGCACGAAATGTGAATTATTATGTGGATTATAATTAATGGACCTTTTTGTAGGGGTTGCTACATTTTTCGTTAGGGCAAATAAAGTCGGACATTTCAAAGTGGCAATTAAACTATAGAAGTGTTTTTAAAACTCAAATTACACAACAAGTTTGCATTTCCTGCCGTGCAGGAAAATTCTCAGACACAAAAGAATGATCAAATTAAGAGCCTACATCTGTATGGCATCAAAGCTCACACCTTCATTGTTCAGTGGACAATCATCAACACTCCTTTCCACACTTGACACGACACAAGGAGATATGTTCTATAAATATCACCACATTAATACAGTGTGTCAAGAACATGTAGGACCTATCGGCTAGTCTAGACCTGATTCTGCATTGATTATACCAGACTCAGGTGATCTGCAGCAAAGCGGTAAAGTGGGGTAGAAGGGAGCGGTGTAGGACAGGTGGGGGAGCAGCTGTTCCCAGTGGGTACAGAGACATCAGCAAGACAGGGCAGATGGAGCCCCTCGACACCTCCAACAACACCCATTGCTTCAAACCAGAGCAGGGCACAAATGATGAATGGGTTTATTAATGTGTGACTATTGTGAAAATCAAATTAAATTAAGTCCGTAGCCATCTCTCTGATTACTATATTCATTATATTCAGTATTAGGTTTTTCAATTTCCTTTGCAGTAGAACAGTCATTCACTAATAACCATTACCGGCATAGTGAGATGAGTCACTGTCATTAGTTCTACACAGCTCTTCAACATCAACCCAGTTCTCTCTATCCATTAGTCAATGATCAACCAACAAATCACAATTAGTCAATCAACCACCCAATAAATCAGTCAATCAAACCAGCATGTCAATAAATCAATAAGTCAATCTAAAATAAAAGTAATCTTTTAACTCCTTGAGACAAGCCATTTTGCTTTCGGCTCAGCAAAGAACTGACTGAATACTGATGCCTGACTGCGTGGTAGAATGGACCTACACATGTGGTGATTTTAGGGCTTTTGGGATGCATGTACTTTTTACTCTCTCATTCAATATTCAATTTGCCGCTACCTTTGGAGATCTTAAAAGAAAGTATACATTTTTCATGGGGCACTTGTCAAGTGGAAATGGTGTTGAACCCGGTACCATATTTGTAGACCTTAAAAAGGTGACAAATATGGCCCTGTAATTTAATAGCACTTTAGCGTAGGCCTCATACCTTGACACCTGACAAGAACCCCAGGGTTATGCATTGAGGAATAGAGGTGTTAGATAAATGAATGTTGCATGCACTTATGCTAATGGAGAATTCTGCCAGAGTATTCAGGGTGATGTCAAAAAGAAGGCAGAAGAGAGCAGGCGGACGGTTAGGTGAAGTAAATTACTCCGAAATGGTTGTTTTCCATGATTCACAGGATAATATAAGACAATAATATTACAATAATGCACCATAACAATCAATACAATAGAGACGAATGTCTTCTTCTAAGTCCAAAAGGTGGCCAATATGATCTAAACTGTGATAATATAGCAGGTCATGTGTAGTGCGTATACAGTAGATGGATGGGAGGTGGGATTTTCAACAATATTGATGCATAGCTGAACAATTTGCATCTACAGTATAGGTCTGCGTGTGCAAAGCCCTGTTGTGTTGAAGGTATTTTTTTTTCACAATGTGTTACCATGAAATAAATTACAACGATCGAGCTACTGTCACCCTACCTACCCTACGTGAATATTCGTTGCCCAAGGATCCCCATATATATTTGTCAATTATCATCCGAAATGGAAATGTGTTTTTAGATCAAATAATAGAGACAGTAGAAGTCGAAATAGACGGTAATCGCGGCGAGACTGGAGGTTATCCACCGCTCGGTTACCGCCTGTGGGCAGAAGTAAATAAAGAGACAGAAGGGAGAAAACGCGTGTTTCTTTGTACCGTCTCTGTAGTCTATGCAGTCTCGACATCTACAACATACAGCCTGTGGCACAATGTCTGGAGGGAAACTTAGAGAAACTGCAAAATTAAGCCAAACAAGTTGAGAGAGGTATATATGAAGTATTAATTTGAGCCAGGCCTGCTAGCAGCTTGGTATTGTTTTGACTGCTGGCTGTGCTCTGTGCTTTGTGAAGAATGAAGCATGCGGATCTGTCTATTGCTGTGAAGCTGAAATAGTGTGAGCGGCAGTTGAGAGCGCGACTGGAGCTCACGTTAGCATCCACCGAAGCTCTCCTCAGTGCCCATTCCTCTGAAATAAGCCATATAACCTTCAAAAACTTCCATAACTAATGCAACATATGTCAATATTGCTATACCATTGTTTAATCGTGCAGAATGTCCAAAAATAAACTCGAAATGATTAAAGGCGTTTTTGTGTGAGAGGGCGAAAGAGAGAGAGAGAGAGAGAGAGGAGAGAGAAAGAGAGAGACGCACCGATGTGACGGGGATTTGGGAGCAGCAGCAGAGTAGAGGGTGTTGTGCGCGCGCTAGCAGACCTGCCTCGTGATGGTTCTGCAGTGAATAGGTGAAGTCGAAGCAGCTGGAATTATAACACACTGCTCGGAAGTACGGTCATCGGAGGTATTTTCACTGAGGATATACAGAAGCCTGGATATCTGTGGCAAGCAAGGTGGAAATGTCATCTCTGGCCATCGCCTTTATTCTCACGGTGCTTGGCGTTGTCAGTGCTGCGCTGGCGGCCAGTCACTGTAAGTAACTTGATAATAATACAACATACATTGTATTTAGATTGTTGGTTTTGTTTTCTAAGTTTATATGGCATTTGTTCTTTCTCGCAATCCCAAATCAGCAGAAATTTGAGCATGGAGTTCCATGCATGCATATGATAACCTCAACTCAGTCAGATAAACTACAGAGCGGTTTTGCAAAACCTGTCTTTGTCTCTACAATTGCAATGGATGTAAACGGATCTAATCGATTGTTTATAATACTCAGATCAATCAACTAACTTCCTGTACTTGGGATACACGTTTTAGCACGTCATTTGAATAAACATGTGTCGCATAGATCCATCTTTCTCACATTGCAGTGTTCTGTATTAACAGTAGGAGCAAAATTCGAAATTAAGTTTTCAACATCACTTTCCTATCTCGGGATTTGTGAAGTCCTTGCGAAAACCTAGAGCTGTGTAGGGTTACATCCCACTGGGCACAGACGTCAATTCAACTTCTATTACACGTTTGTTCGGCGTAATTTCATTAAAATTATATGGAAACAACGTTGATTCAACCAGTGTTTTGCCCAATTGGATACGCTGTTTTTATTTCATTTAATTGCCATAGGCTACTGTTTCTTTCAGAGACCACACTCAAACACAATGCATGTGCATTATACCTACTACATATGTGAACCCAATTCGACTAGAGGCCTATGCCTAGAAGCACACCCTACCATGGTCATCAAACTTACTAAGAGGAATGACATTCTCAAGTGCAAATGCTTAGGCTATCCGTGTTATCATTGTCTGCACTGTCACTAGAGGTCAGAATGATTCTACTTAGGTGCAGGAAGCTCTTCCATCAGAGAATAGAACTGCTCAATTTGAAGTGGAATGAGAAATTTCTGAACACTATATTCTCAAAGCTAAGAAAAATATGACATGGTTCCTCATCTGAACAGTAGATGCCAGATGTCACCCATGATTATCAGCATAAAGGTTCAGTAATCAGTAGAAATAATATAAATTCATAAGCCAAAGCTTTTTTTCAAACTTAAATAAACACAAAGGAATTAGCAATCAGTCTCTGATATTGATTTGGTAGCACTGTAGTTCTGAATCCATTTACTCTTCTTATAATTCTTTGAAACCTTGTTTCAAACAGGGAGTTGTCTAAACGGCATTACTGTATGCAACCTTGTTTAAGGTTGAGGCAAAAACTGTGCATTGGGGGCTTTGCTGCTAATGTTAGTGCCTGGGACCCATTTAGTCTGTGACTTGGTACCATTTTTCACCTACAGTAATGTATTAATATGGTTGGTGGCAGCTCAATGTCTCCCGTCGGACAGGCATTGCTTTGCCGTAGCTCTACCTGGTGCTGGAAGGCAACCTGGCAGGAAGCCTGGCCGAGAGAGAGAAAGCAGGGGGAAACACTACAGTGTGTTTGTGCCTCACAGTTTGAACAGCCTGCTGCTCTTCTCTATTTGGATCAGAGTCTCATCAAGTGAGGCTTCTGTTCAATGGTCCTCCCAGACAGTGCTCTGATCATCATGGTTCATTCTCCCCATCCCTCCCCCTACTTTTTAAAGCTTCAATTTCAACTCAAGGAAATACATGTACTCAGCACAGGATGCATAGAAGAGTGGTTGATGACATTAAAATGCATATCAGTATTTTATCTTGACACGGTGTCTAACGGATGATTAAAGATGACTAAAAATAGCAAACTTTCACTTGGCGGTTTACCCTTTCCTCTGTGTGTGTGTGTGTGTGTGCGTGCACGTGTGTGTGTGTAACTAACTGGTTGCATGCATGAGTACTGGTGGTGTGCATATGTGTGTGGCTCATTTCATTTCATGGCCTAACGGTTCAATGACCTCATCCATCAGTCGTGATAGCTGCTCGTCATCTCATCCTGTATTTATTCAAAGGATATGGACTTGAGTCAGTGTGCATTGACCTGAAGCATGAAACATCAAATGTTACATGTCCCTTTTTTTCAAGCAATTCATTGTTTACTATTAGTTTATATATTTTGTTTGTAAATAAGTAACAAAGTTATAACAAACATCAAAAGGACATAAAAAAATGGTGCTTTACAACCAAGCAATCCTTTTGGTAGCGCTTTACAATGACTCAAGGTAATATAACATTCATAATGGATTAGTAAATGTTTTATTCATTATTTATCCATCATTACTCACACATTTGTAAATGTTAGTAACCTAGTTATTCACACATGTATAAACAACTTGTAAAGTACTTAAAAAATAATTAATATGATTACGCAAAAGAGGTTGAGTTAGTTAAGTCTTTTTGCGTGGCGTCATATAAAGTGTGGGCTATTTATATGGTCCCCTTTTGATTAGCTATTTCTACTTTATACATTAGAAATGTAATTTATCGCAAAAAGATGGACATGCCATTTGGTCGAAAATTCCAGCTCTACTTGATGCTCATTAAGGTCTCAAAATGTGCCATAGAACATATCAATGGTTAAATAATAGGCACGCAATATGGAGGATGTTTAAGAAAATATATTGAACATTTTATTCCAAAACAGTCACACTGTTGTACTAGTGGGATGTGTAACTTCAGACAGACTCTATGCTGAGTAAAATAATATAAGTGTTCCATTTCTACCAAAACCAAAGTGTGAATTGCAGCAGTCACTCCGTAGAGTCTAATATGTGAATACATTATTTCACTTAACTATCTCATTATGTTTAAAGAAAAAAATAAACCTATGCTGGATTCAAAACGTAGTTTTTCAATTTAAACTATTATACAACATTTATGCAATCAATAGAATGTTATATATAAACTCAGCAAAAAAAGAAACATTCCTTTTTCAGGACCCTGTCTTTCAAAGATCATTTGTAAAAATCCAAATAACTTCAGACCATCATTGTAAAGGGTTTAAACACTGTTTCCCATGTTTGTTCAATGAACCATAAACAATTAATGAACATGCACCTGTGGAACGGTCGTTAAGACACTAACAGCTTGCAGACGCTAGGCAATTAAGGTCACAGTTATGAAAACTTAGGACACTAAAGAGGCCTTTCTACTGACTGAGAAACACGAAAAGAAAGATGCCCAGGGTCCCTGCTCATCTGTGTGAACGTTCTTTAGGCACGCTGCAAGGAGGCATGAGGACTGCAGATGTGGCCAGTGCAATAAATTACAATGTCCGTACTGTGAGACGCCTAAGACAGCTCTACAGGGAGACAGGACGGACAGCTGATCGTCCTCGCAGTGGCAGACCACGTGTAACACCTGCACAGGATCGGTACATCCGAACATCACACCTGCGGGACAGGTACAGGATGGCAACAACAACTGCCCGAGTTACACCAGGAACGCTCAATCCCTCCATCAGTGTTCAGACTGTCCACAATAGGCTAAGAGAGGCTGGACTGAGGGCTTGTAGGCCTGTTGTAAGGCAGGTCCTCACCTCACGATTTGGAGGTGGAGGGTCCGTCGTGGTCTGGGGCGGTGTGTCACAGCATCATCGGACTGAGCTTGTTGTCATTGCAGGCAATCTCAACGCTTTGCGTTACAGGGAAGACATCCTCCTCCCTCATGTGGTAACCTTCCTGCAGGCTCATCCTGACTAGAGGTCGACCGATAAACAGTGCTGAGCTGGCGAAGAGCTGCTGGCAAAACGCAAAACGCACGAAAGTGCTGTTTGAATGAATGCTTATGAGCCTGCTGCTGCCTACCATCGCTCAGTCAGACTGCTCTATCAAATCATAGACTAAATTATAACACACAGAAATACGAGCCTTTGGTCATTAATATGGTGGAATCTGGAAACGATCATTTAGAAAACAAAACATTTATTATTTCAGTGAAATACGGAACCGTTCGGTTTTTTATCTAACAGGTGGCATCCCGTCCAGTCTAAATATTCTTGTTACATTGCACAACCTTCAATGTTATGTCATAATAACGTAAAATTCTGGCAAATTAGTTCACAATAAGCCAGGCTGCCCAAACTGTTGCATATACCCTGACTCTGCGTGCAATGAACGCAAGAGAAATTACACAATTTCACCTGGTTAATATTGCCTGCTAACCTGGATTTCTTTTAGCTAAATATTCAGGTTTAAAAATATATACTTCTGTGTATTGATTTTAAGGCATTGGTGTTTATGGTTAGGTACAGTCGTCCAACGATTGTGCTTTTTTCGCAAATGCGCTTTTGTTAAATCATCCCCCAGCGTTGCATCGATTATATGCAACGCAGGACTCTCTAGATAAACGAGTAATATCATCAACCATGTGAAGTTATAACTAGTGATTATGATTGATTCGTAGTTTTTTTATAAGATAAGTTTAATGCTAGCTAGAAACTTACCTTGGCTTCTACTGCATTTCCGTAACAGGCAGGCTCCTCGTGGAGTGCAATGAGAGGCAGGTGGTTAGAGCATTGGACTAGTTAACTAAGGTTGCAAGATTGGATCCCCCGAGCTGACAAGGTGAAAATCTGTCGTTCTGCCCCTGAACAAGGCAGTTAAACCCACCGTTCCTAGGCCGTCATTGAAAAATAAGAATGTGTTCTTAACTGTCTTGCCTAGTTAAATGTGTATATATATATATATATATATAAAAAAATCGGCGCCCAAAAATACCGATTTCCGATTGTTACGAAAACTCGAAATCTGCCCTAATTAATCGGCCATTCCGATTAATCGGTCGACCTCTAATCCTGACATGACCCTCCAGCATGACAATGCCACCAGCCATACTGCTCGTTCTTTGCGTGATTTCCTGCAAGACAGGAATGTCAGTGTTCTGCCATGGCCAGCGAAGAGCCCGAATCTTAATCCCATTGAGCACGTCGGGGACCTGTTGGATCGGAGGGTGAGGGCTAGGGCTATTCACCCCAGAAATGTCCAGGAACTTGCAGGTGCCTTGGTGGAAGAGTGGGGTAACATCTCACAGCAAGAACTGGCAAATCTGGAGCAGTCCATGAGGAGGAGATGCACTGCAGTACTTAATGCATGATGCTGCCTGTTACTTTGGATTTTGACCCCCCCCCTTTGTTCAGGGACACATTATTTAATTTCTGTTAGTCACATCTGTGGAACTTGTTTAGTTTATGTCTCAGTTGTTGAATCTTATTATGTTCATACAAATATTTACACATGTTAAGTTTGCTGAGTTTATATGGGTGATACAATCATCCCAGCTCTGCAGATTTTGCTATGAAGAGACAATCACGAGATCAATTGTTTTGGTGCTGTCCATATGTAGCTTGTATGGCTAATGAATTTCAACATTTTCCTGGAGCTAACCCTGCAAATAGCACTGCTGGGCGATTTAAAAAGTCATACTCAATCGATCAATAATGCAGTGATACTTTTAGCAAAAAAATGTTTGTCTTTAAGATGACAATCTGTAGAAACTATGAAAAAAAAGAAAGGTTCTGTACTTTTGTGAAACAGAGCACAGCTGAAAACCAAATGACAAATTGAAAACGGGATGGTGTTCAGAGATAGATGGGAGGGTTTGAGTGAAGTTGAAGCATGTGTCTAAAAAACAAACAAAAGATAACTACTGTAAAATGTCTGTGTCCGTAAAATGTATATAGTAGTTTTAAGCTGGAAGTAGAATCCTAAGTGTTATTGTCCATTAGTTTACTCCAATTAGGGAAGTGGTGGTAGTGTTAGGGGAAAATAATAAAGGAAAATATATAAAACATATATACAGTACAAGTCAAAAGTTTGGACACACCTACTCATTCCAGGGTTTTACTTTATTATTTTTTTACATTGTAGAATAATAGTGAAGACATCAAAACTATGAAATAACACATATGGGATCATGTAGTAACCAAAAAACTGTGCCTTGTTAGAAGTTAAGAATGAAAGAAATTCCACAAATTAACACGTTTGTGCCAATCAGTTGTGTTGTGACAAGGTTAGTGGTGATATAGAAGATAACCCTATTTGGTAAAATATCAACTCTATATTATGGCAAGAACAGCTCAAATAAGCAAAGCGAAATGACAGTCCATCATTATTTTAAGACTTGAAGGTCAGTTTCGGAACATTTCAACGTTTCTTCAAGGGCAGTTGCAACCTTCAAGTGCTATGATGAAACTGGCTCTCAATTCCACTCTAAATAATGCCACTTTAATAATGTCTACATATCTTACATTACAAACATCACCTGTATATACTGTATTGAGACCCAATCAGTGGACACTAATAAATGGATCACTAGTCACTTTAAACAATGCCACTTTAAATAATGCCACTTTTATCATGTTTACATATCTTACTCATATCACATGTATATACTGTATTTTATACCATCTACTGCACCTTGCCTATGCCGCTCGGCCATCGCTCATCCATATATTTATATGCACATATTCTCATTCACCCCATTAGATTTGTGTGTATTAGGTAGTTGTTGGGGAATTTTTAGACTACTTTTTGGATTTGTGTGTATTAGGTAGTTGTTAGGAATTGTTAGACATTACTGCGCTGCTGGAACTAGAAGCACAAGTATTTCACTGCACTCACATTAACATCTGCTAACCTTGTGTATGTGACCAATACAATTTGATTTGATTTGAGATCGGCCACAGGAAAGGAAGACCCAGAGTTACATCTGCTGCAGAGGATAAGTTCATTAGAGTTACCAGCCTCAGAAATTGCAGCCCTTTTGACTGTATATATATATATATATATATATATATATACATACATATATACAATTAACCATTCAACACGGTACGGTTCAAAAGCAGGTTCAAATGCACCTACAAACTTCACAACGGCACCACACACATACCATCATTTGGCCCACTGCTACAATTCATGTGTTTTGGAGATTTAATTTCCATCCTCCTCGTCATCTGTGAATTGTTTCATCCAATGTCCATGAACTAATTCAATCTCCTCGAGAGGTAAATTCTTACTTTTGTTCTTGTCACGTTCGTCATAACGAGGAGACCAAGACGCAGCGTGATAAGAATACATTCTTCTCTATTTACACGAGGAACACTAAACAAACTAACAAACTGCCTGCGCCGCTATATGCCACAAGTGCTGACAGGCAACTACACATAGACAATAACCCACAAAACCAAAATGGAAAATGGCAACCTAAATAGGATCCCCAATCAGAGACAACGATAAACAGCTGTCTCTGATTGGGAACCAATTCAGGCCACCATAGACCTACATATACCTAGACATACTAAAACCCCATAGATATACAAAAACCCTAGACAGGCCAAAAACACATAGACAATACAAAAACTAAACCAACCACCCTTGTCACACCCTGACCTAACCAAAATAGTAAAGAAAACAAAGATAACTAAGGTCAGGGCGTGACAGTTCTTACTTTTCAAACACAATTTTTGGCTAATCTATAAAAACAATGTTGATAGCCGCTCGTACAAATGTGGGATTTCAGATGGTAATAAACATGTGCAAAACCTGACCGGTTTCCTGATGTAGATATTTGGTTGGGTATTTTTGCAAGGATTTCATGCCGCAGATCAAAACAAAACATTGTTTAGCTTAGCCATCCAAAATGTTTCAGTGCATCCAGTTTGTGTAATGTTTGGTCAAGTAAAAAAAAAGGTGACCAAAACAGGTATGGGCAATGGACATAAATAGACATGTATTATAGTTTTGCTTCGTATATACGGGGTGAATCTAAGCACAAGTCTGAACAATCATTCATGAACATTCTGCATTCATGTCAAATTCACTCCGTGATCAGGATTGACAAGCTGCTCAGAGATAAAACATCTAGATTCTCCTAGAGGACAAGCAAATGACTGTTCTCATATTTACCTTTGAGAAACAAAAGGAGAAGCCAGATATCCATCATGGGTGGTTTGTGTAGCCCCTGTGTCTGGTGACAGAGATAATGGCAGCCACATCCTCTCAGAGGAGCATGTCCTCATGCACTCCTCGCAGAGAGAGAGAGAGATTTGTGACCTGTTGCCGCAAGAAAAGGTTAACCAGTGAAGAACAAACACCATTGTAAATACAACCCATATTTACAGTATGTTTATTTATATTCCATTTTGTACTTCAACTATTTTGCAGATTGTAACAACACTGTTAGACAGCCATAATATAACATTTGAAATGTCTTTATTCTTTTGAAACTTTAGTGGGTGAAATGTTTACTGTTCATTTCTGATGTTTTTTTTTCACATTTCACTTGCTTCGGCATTGTAAACATATGTTTCCCACGCCAATAAAGCCATTTGAACTGAATTGAATTGAAATTGAGAGAGGGAAGTGTCTCTCCTACAGTAGCTGTGATAGAAGCAAGTTTATAATTGTGTGTAATGGGATTAATAGAGGCTCAACATAAGCTGTGTTGGGTTGACTAGGCCAATATTAATATTGAGCCAATCTTGTTGAGGGCCGCCACACTAGCAATAGAGTAAACAATCCTCTCGTATGAACTTCTTTATGCTAGAACTTGTACTGTCTGATTGCATATGGTGTAGGCTATTACAAAGTATAGCTAAAGAGTTAAAACCAGGAGAGGATTTTATTATGATATTATACTGTAAGTGAGTACTCAAAAGGTTAAAACAGTATAATAATATAACATGTCACTATATTTGTGAAAGCAGTGGCTAATTTCACATTTCCCAATACATCCCCACTCTCTGTGGGGGATTGTGGAATTTTGACCAAAGCATTAGTGTAATAGAGTCTTTACCTCAATTTTATTATGAGGTCAAACATGTTAGGTGTTTTAAATGGAGTCACCCTGCTGGGAGGGAGAGTACGGTTGTGAAGGTTGCCTTGGGCAAGGAACAGCGGGGGGAGTTTCCATTTCAAAACTCATACTAATAGTATAACTTATGACATACTTCCCTAGGGTCTGGCTCCAGCATATTGCTCCAGATCCTGTCAATACCATGGGGAAATGGGTCTTGACAACCCACACAAAGTCAAAGGGATTTATACAAGAGCACATTAGACACACACCTACACACACACACACCTACACTCACACACCTACACATGCACACACGCACACATACTCCTAAACATGCACACACCTACAGCCATGCACATAAGCGTGTGCATGTGGACACACAAAGACTGTCAGACATAGCGAGCCTTCCAACCTTTGAAACCCTCTAAAATGTAAATGAATACCTCTTATCGTAGATAGACCATATCACCACACACAGCGGGGGAAGTTACAGTATGAATGACCTTGCGAGGGAAGACAAATACAATCGCAGTGGTATGTGGCCGTAATTCTCCTCTTTACCCCATGATAATTTATTCCAGGTGTTTCTATAGGGGTAATTTAAATTAGTGAGTGATTGGTCACTCTAGAGATGAATGAAACAACTTTGAGAGATAGCCGTGTTCTGAATTGCCCTCTAAAATGCCCCATCACTCACCCCTTTCTCCCCTTCTCCAGATCTCCAAGAT
Organism: Oncorhynchus nerka; assembly: GCF_034236695.1. Classification (NCBI taxonomy): domain Eukaryota; kingdom Metazoa; phylum Chordata; class Actinopteri; order Salmoniformes; family Salmonidae; genus Oncorhynchus; species Oncorhynchus nerka. Next base: position 48,334,450 of record NC_088398.1, on the reverse strand, counting down.
AGATGAGGATCCATTAAGTGATCCGGGAGTTAGGAGGAGGACAAAATGTCACTATAAATTATGCAGAGGGATGTTGTTGTGGTGTTGTTTAATTACGATGGGGACAACCCTATCAGCTGATGTGCTATATTTCCAAAATGATAATCAGCTGTTGACCTGGTGCTGAAAAAGACATTGTGATAAACCGTTATCATCATCAGGATCCTGATCGTCTGCCTCACCATGGCTAGCCCTCTGCTAGGATCACAGATAATGCAGATTATGATATGCCTCGGGGGGCATTAAAATGTTTGTGTTGGCAAGACACAAAGAACAGGACAGTGATACAGTTGGCACAGGGAAAATAGAGCTGGCTTTATCCTAAAGGGGTTTCTATCTAAATCCATTACAAACACAACTGTTCTGGATAAACCCACGGCCGTAACTGCCTCATTCTCACTGACTAGAGTTCATGTCTTCCTCTACCAGACTTATTCTGTTTGATCGGTTCAGCCCCCACTGTTCGAATTCATTGCTTTTTGTATTAATGAGAACGTGGCTATTCTTTTTCTTGAGTTTGACTTATTGCAGCTGTTCTGGGTGAATTGAGTACCAAAGCAAAGAGAGGCAGAGAGAAAATCTTTTTCTTCCTCTCACAGAGCTCACGATCAAATTAGAGTTCTCTTTTCTTTGATATGTTTTTGCTAGTGCCTGGTCCGCTTTGTATTACCCTAGGCTTTGGATTATGGTTTTATATTGTGTCAGATGACAATTCAAGTAAATTGTGCTTTCTTTTCAATAGGTCTGCAGGGCAGACTGTTATTGCTGTTCTGTTCTGATTTATCACACTTTAAGTGTTAAGACTAAACTAAATGTGTCTGTAACCTAACAACCCACTCACAAAAGAGCATTTACATGTTCATTGCTATGAGCTAGTTTGTAATTAGAATAGTTTTGTTAAAACTAGTTTATTTTTTAGTAAATAGCCGTGTCTTCACATTTCCAGTCTGAGTAATACACAGAGAGTGAGTTGGGGAGATGAGCTGTTTCCAGTTAAATTAGTACCCATATATGACAAGCTTTTTTCATCTTCCATTGTGTGGAAGATGACGCTGTAGGACAGCTCTAGTCAGCTGAGGGCATCTCACCCCACGGTTGTGTTTTCTCATTAAGCTGGTGTTTCATGTGATAATGTGAAATGATGAATCGCTACAAATTATGGCAGCCTGAAAATAAATTATCCACTTGCATCAACTTGAGCAATTTGCATGCATTGACTGCAATCACCACGCATGAGATACGTTTCTCTCTTTTTGAGGGTGCCCAAATTAATTAATACTACAGAATTACAGTTCAATTTAGCTATAATGGGGTCTCAGTTACACCACTTCTGAGTGTGCTCACACTCACACACACTGTGCAGACACACTTGTGCAGACACAAACACACACACACTATCTATTTGACAAATGTGGTGCCAGTGGAGGTCTTTTGTATTTACAATCTAATCACTCCAACACTGATGGAACACCACTCTCCATCTATTGAGTCCTATACATTAGCTGTAAATATTAGTCTATTAATTTCCTTTAAAATCTCAATTAATTCATGGCATACAGTAGTAACTAACCACAAAGTAAGAATTCCCACAAATCTGTTTTTAGACTTTGTAAATCCCCAACATAGTAAGAGTTTATATTTGATCCATTAATCCATTTTTGTTTGAACATATTTGGGGACATTTTCGCAGTCAAGATGACACTGCAGCGGTGTTGTCATCCCAACTGGCCAGGCGGTCCCAGATGCTCCTTCTGTATCCTTTGATCTTCAATTCGGGAGACTTAATCAAGTACCATAAAGTAGGGTTGGGCCGTATTCAGATTTTCATGCCATCATACCGTTTCTGTACCATACTGGGTTATACGGTATTACCGGAAGTGCACAAAAGGGGAGCCATTTAATTTTTTAATTTATTATGATATATAAAATAAAATAAAATAAAATGTACCCAGAAAACTATTTAGGCAACAGGGATCTTGATCCAGGAGAGGATTGAATGTTGCTGTGGGGTTGCGTGCTATGCCACTGCTTTATAAATGATACATTTTCTTTACACTATTGAAAATCTTACTGTTGGTATTTCGAAATAACCCAGTATACGGTATATCGCTCAAGCCTATTGTAAAGTACACTTTTCACCGTATAAATCCACACAGTGCCCTCCACTGTAACTTAAGCCCTCCATGCTCTCAACGTCAACAGTGAAGAGGCGACTTCCGGGAGTTCCTCTGTCCAGTGTCTGTGTTCTTTTGCCCATCTTAATCTTTTCTTTTTATTGGCCAGTCTTGAGATATGGCTTTTTCTTTTCTTTTTCCAGCATCCCGGAGTCGCCTCTTCACTGTTGACGTTGAGACTGGTGTTTTGCACGTACTATTTAATGAAGCTGCCATGTGAGGACTTGTGAGGCATCTGTTCTCAAACTAGACACTATAATGTACTTGCTCAGTTGTGCACCGGGGCCTCTCATTCCTCTTTCTATTCTGGTTAGAGACCGTTTGTGCTGTTCTGTGAAAGGAGATCTTCAGTTTCTTGGCAATTTCTCACATGGAATAGCCTTAATTTCTCAGAACATGAATAGACTGATGAGTTTCAGAAGAACATTCTTTGTTTCTGGCCATTTTGAGCCTGCAATCAAACCCACAAATGCTGATGCTAGAGACACTCAACTAGTCTAACGAAGGCCAGTTTTGTTGCTTCTTTAACCAGGACAAGAGTTTTCAGCTGTGCTAACATAATTGAAAAGGGTTTTCTAATGATGAATTAGCCTTTTAAAATGATACACTTGGATTAGCTAACACAACGTGCCATTGGAACACAGGAGTGATGGTTGCTGATAATGGGCCTCTGTACGCCTATGTAGATATCCCATTCAAAAAATCTGCAGTTTCCAGCTACAATTGTCATTTACAAAACTAACAATGTCTACACTGTATTTCTGATCAATTTGATGTTATTTTAATGGACAAAAAATGTGCTTTTCTTTCAAAAACAAGGACATTTCTAAGTGACCCATAACCTTTGAACGGTAGTGTACCACACAGAAGTCTGAAATGTAACAAAACCATTTGACATAGAAACACTGTATTTTCTGTGGGATTTCTCAGGTTCATATAGTGTACATTCTATACATAGTTTACAGTATACCTATTTAGATTGTGGGGTTGCCACATGATATTAGCACCGTGTATTCCAATATATGTGATATTATTCCAGTGTATTTAAATGTGAGTGTGCTGGCAGACATTTTTTACAGGAAAAAGAGTGCTGTCGTGTCAGACCCACCATCTGGGGCTGCCAGGCTACATGATTCTATTTGAACGGGAGTCCCTCTCCTTCAGTCTAGTATTCAGTGGGGCTAATCAGCCAATAACCCCTGGTTGCTGACTTCCAGTGGGGGCTAATGTGTGGGGTCACTTGGGACCAACTAGGATCCATATTTTTTCCCAGCACTGGGGCTATTCAGTAGAGGCGAGGCAGGATCACCTGGAGTGTCAAATATGATTGGAATTACCACCCTGGAATCATTGGCTATGGTTGAGAAGGTTTGCTAAATTGAATGGTAAAAATATAACTTGTGTGATATTTTGTGATATTCGTTCTCCCATCCTGTCAACTCCTCATGGATATCTGAGGCAGGTCTGAGTTTGGGTGAACTGATGTTAACATTTAGTATCAAAACCCAAGACAATGTTGGCATATAGTCTGTGGAAGAAAGAAATAACAGTTTGAACATCTGACTAACTAGAGAAAGTACTGTAGCTATCTTGTGAAAATAGGGCAATTTGTTACCGTAAATTAGTCTGGTTTCATTGTAGGGCAATGTTTGTTTGGTGTCTGAGAAGCTTGCTAATGAGCAAAGAGATTTGAGAGATCTGTTGATAAGCACTGTCAAACAGACAAATGGGCCCGTGATATCAGGAGGAGATCAAAGCCGTCATCAGGACAGACAAAGAAGTTGGAGCCAAAGGCAAAAATTGGCACCACTGGTTAAAAAATAGGTTGTAAACAATATTTATTTCAGCCTCTAAAAGTACTTAGTACCTTTCTCCTGGTTGAATTTAGGCCTACTAGTATTAAACCCAGTTTAGTTGGCATATCATTGTTAGTCATCTGTATATATGAGACTGTTTCCCTTTTCTAATATCCCAGTATGTACATTTTATACCACCTGAAATATCCCAATGGAACCAATATGCTGGGGCTGGAACATGATTTTGAGAGCTCTAGTGATAAAAACACTAGTTTCTCTCCATGTTAGCAATCTTATGTAACATGGTTATAAATACATATTGTTAGGGATGGGATTCAGGATTCAACTGCAGAAGATACACTGTGCACAAAACATTAGGCACTCATTCCATGACATAGACTCACCAGGTGAATCCAGGTGAAAGTTATGATCCCTTGTTGATGTCACTTCTTAAATCCCCTTCAATCAGTGTAGATGAAGGGGAGGAGACAGGATGTTTAAGCCTTGAGACAATTGAGACGTGGATTGTGTATGTGAGAAAGGGAAAGGGGGATACCTAGTCAGTTGCACAACTGAATGCATTCAACCAAAATGTGCCTTCTGCATTTTATCCAACCCCTATAAATCAGAGAGGTGCGGGGGGCTGCCTTAATTGACGCCCATGTCATCAGCACCATTCAGAGGGTGAATGGGCAAGACAAATGATTTAAGTGCCTTTAAATTGGGATATGGTAGTATGTGCCAGGCAGACCGGTTTGAGTGTGTCAAGAACTGCAGCGCTGTTGGGTTTTTCATGCTCAACAGTTTTCCGTGTATATCAAGAACGGTCTACCACCCAAAGGACATCCAGCCAGCTTGACAGAACTGTGGGAAGCATGGGCCAGCATCCCTGTGGAACGCTTTCGACACCTTGTAGAGTCCATGCTCCGATGAATTGAAGCAGTTCTGAGGGCAAATGGGGCTACAACTCAATATAAGGAAGGTGTTTGTAATGTTATGCTTGTGTATCTCAATGATTCACGTACTGTAGTTGTTGCTGACTGTATATATATTTAGTATTCAGCTCACAAACTACCAGCAGCCTCTATGCCCTTCAGTCTGTGTTTGGTTCATTACTGGTGAGTTCATATGAAACCATGTCGTGCCCTCAGGAATATGTATACTATACTTCAGACAGTCCTCTCCACGCAAACAGACTGGATTTGGGATGATGTCTTCAGGGATTTGTTTGACTGCGTCAGAACTTGTCATGGATTCAGACAGAAGAAGCACTTGATTTGAGTATGCACCTTCTGTAAGCTCACATCTCAGGTGGAGAAGTAGACAGTTTACATCTGAAGTTGGTCATTCCTAAATAATCCATCAAATTCCCCTTCAGGTATCAACCCATTTCATCTGTTTGCTTTTAGTATTGTGTCAACTCAACACATCTCTTTCTGACTAAAAACCAACAGGCGAATCCCTTCATTAGCCTTTATCCAGAGAAGGGGTGGTCATTTTGGATTTGAATTAATACCAGCCCTTTTGTTCAGGTCTAACAGGCAGACGAGAATAGCACATCCCAGTCCTGCCCAGTCCAACGCTGCTGCCTAAAACCTTCTATTACAGTACAATGCTCCAGCCTTCCTCCATCAGCCTCAATGTGCTGACTGCAGGGAAATGTAATTATGCGACCACCGACCGTTTGAGCTGAGTCACTGCTGCAGTTGGGGCTCTCTTCTCGTCCTGCCTAACGACTTAAGCCACAGGGGCGGGATAGAGAGTTTAACCGTGTGCTTGGACACATGTTGCGCTGTAGTGATGACGGGGATTGTATTGTTGACACTGCACAAGTGACTTGTTAAGTTACTATAGTACCTGTGTAGTCAAAATGTAATTATTTTAACAACATGTTATAAACAGCTGTTTTTTGTTGTTGTGGAAGTGCAATAGAAACTGTACTTTATTTCAGTTGTTTAATAATAAAGGTAGTGTTACCAAAGATGTAAATGAGGTAATCTGACGGAACATGCGTCTATACTGTAGATGAACTATATGTGCCGTGTTTACTTTGAAGTTGACCGGTGAGAAAAACAAGTACTTATCTATTTAAAGTAAAATATGATGTACTCCTGATCCTAAATCACTAAACCTTGATCCTCTTACATGATGTTGATGTGAAGATGTAAACCCTGCAGAGCTATGGCATGCATCTCAGCTCAGAGAGGAGCAGAGGGAGATGGAGGGGCAGAGAGTGTGATAGGCAGGGAGAGAAAGCAAACAGCCAACATGCACGGTAGCCTGCAGCATACCACAGAATAAAAAGGAGAGCGTCAACATCAAAATCCCTTCAGAGCACGTTGGCACTTGCTGTAGTGATGTGCGTAATGTACATTGGCAGATATCTCACTGCCCGGCTGTATCTGGGTCTTAAAAAATGGCTCGATCCACTCAGCATCAGAGGCATCTGCTGGCGAGTGATCTGAGTGCCGCCAAATCAGGTCAGATGAGATCCAGTGGGCCAAAGCATGCAAACAGACTTAATGCTGTCTGTTTTTTAACATGGCATTGTTGTCTACTAGATGAGTGGTCACTAGCCAATGCAGGTGTTTCCAGGAGGAGAGCTCCAACATGGAGACAGCATCCAAAACAAGAGAGAAATCGATGAATGAGTCACTGATGGAGAGTGTACAGTGATCATTGTAATCAAGCTGTTGCCAGTTATTTTTATGTCCTGGGATCCTCTTTAGCAGCCACACAGTGATGCTCCAGAAGCCACACTGCTCAGTGGAAACAACAAAGGAGAGTTGTGGTGCAGTAGCTAGCTAAGTGAATGAGCTCCACCCCACTCACTGCTCTTATTGGGGCCTGGCAGGCAGGGCTGGATCAGTGGAGATGTGTCCGACACGTTCAGATCACTGGACTCTTAATGTCCTTCTGCCTGGTGGAAGTGATCTAATCTCACACTGATGGATTAGGGGAACACTACAAGTGTTCGTGCAGGTTCTCGCCGGTTCCGTCTATAACTCAACTCAATTTGGATTTATGATTCAGTTAACGTGCACGCCACAATCTGACTGAATGGTACAATGAATGTCATGTTATCAGGTTTATCTTTGGCCGATATTGTCGTTATCTAATCGGCCATGATAATAGGAGTTTTATTTCAGTTTTAATGAGCACTTTTAATCAGGCCCTGCTTCAGGTGTTAATCTCTAGATGATTTTCAGGCCTCAGAAAGCAGGTAATAGGCTAATCAAAGCCAGTGGGTGATTTGTAGAACCAGCGGAGAAAATCAATCTCGGGATTTAATGGGTGTAGAAAATATTTTGATTTCATATAACCACTCATTGATTTAAAAGGTTAGATGTTGTTATCCATGAATCCACAAACTACTGTAACGTTACCTGGTTGCCGTGTACTAGAAAATTTGTATTCAGTCGCATATTTCTGTTTTTTTCCTTTAAATACATGCTGGAGATATTCAGCTACTCCTGAAGGACAGTGGAAGTTCAGCAAAAGATTATTGATTTATTATTTAAAATCTCTTTGTATCTCCAAGTCATGCACCTTGGTTGGACTGTGTGGTAGCAGCAGCATTTGTTTTCCTTTGTCTTAAATCTGTGCAGACAGGAAGATATAACAATGCTTTTTGGCAATGATATCAAAGCCACCTAAGGGGTCCAGGAGATGTTATTTATCAGAAAAGTAATTGTTGCAAATGTAACCATCTGAGGATATTTTGTGGAGCTTTGCTATAGAAACTAATGTGTGAAAGGAAACATTTGACTATATTAAAATGAAAATGGGTTTCATGTCCTGCATCAGCAGTGGGCTGGGTTGACTAAGAATTCCCTTGAGTAAATATTGATATTCTATTCCTTCTATCATTTTATTTTTTCCCTCTCAAGGCCATTGGCTCCTGTGAGAGTCGTAGATGCAGAGGTAGCTGCCGCTGTGAGCTGCTGAAAGCTTAGTGGAAATGTGTTTGCAATTACATGCAAATTCCCCAGAAAGGTCAAGAAACGTCAAACCCTGCAGTAGTTAACGTCACAAGCTACATCTGCCTTTCATCTATGATACAATAGTAATATGCTAAGACAGAGAACTGAAAGTGACCGAGGTATGGAGTATTACACAACTCAGAAGAAAGATTCTAAAGAATACTGTAAGAATTCTGAAGCAGTTTAGTTGTTTCTTCTGAAAAAGCAATGGATCACTGAATCCCTGTTTGTTTTCTCCCTCCCCACAACCTTTGTTCACAAGGGTCTGAGACCTTGAGAGAGAAGTGCCTGGTTGCCAGTACCAGGTTAGGCCTCATTTTTAAAGATAGCTGATGATCCACAGTGTGTCAGAGCCTGCAAAGCCATGCTGTGCAGCTTGCCCCAAGTCTTTAGGGTCCACAGGCAGTCTCACACACTGACATGGATGGTGTTTTATAACTAACGGTTATATTCCAAGTTGTGAAATGTTTTTGATGACTACAATATTCACATGCCAATCCAATCCTCAAATATCCTATACATGACCTGTCAAGGTGTAGAGGAGAGGTGCACAACAGATATTTGGGACATTTATGCCCTAAAGGCTGTTGCCATGGAAATGACCTTGACCTCTGTTAATATTGCTCTAGGAACCCAATTTTATGTTGTATAGACAGGTTGGTTGTTTAGCAACAAAACTGACCCGTGCACAACTGTGGGGGTAAAACTGACAGGGTTGGCTTAGATTGTTGACAACATGTGAGCTATCTTTCAACTCCAATGTTAATGAAAATGTGACTGCATCTGCACAATGAGCACTTGTTGTCTCTCAAATACAACATTACAGTTGTTGCTTAGCTAGATTGCAAAATTTTGGCATATTTGGGACATTGACATGAAATCAGTCCAAACACCTCAAAATAAGACATGGTATCAAGTACAAGATGAAACGAGCCACTTACGATTCCCCACATGGCAGTTTCTTGTCATTCTTGCTAGCAATCACAACAACACGGTGACCTCTGCTCCATGGAAGTGCCTACATCACTTTTGTGACGTTGTCAGCTAACCCATCTACAGGATGTGTGTTTATGTTCCCCTGAAGTACTGTACAATATTACATTGGATAGACATGGCTGCAGTTACATTAGTGGACTGCACAGCATTGAAGGTCACGGTTGAGAATATGGTTGTACATCCTCTTCTGCAGCCCAGGCATTTCTAATGGATCCCACACAAGTGACGATAGACTAGTGTTGTCACGATTCCCGAATTTTGACTTCGATACCACTACCAGGGTTAGTATCACGATACATGATACCATCACAATACTCGATTAAAAAAAAATACCACAACAACAGAAAATGAGGCGTTTAAGCCAAAGTTACAGAATGGCACTTGCTCCAGACATAATCTCAGCTACTGCTCTGTTCAATCGCTGGGCATCTTTTTTTTTTTGTATGCATGAAGAACTCAATAAGACAATCATACAATCAATTTTGACTTTGTTTTTAACAATCTAACTTTAAATGGGACTACAAAAACAACATAATGGTAAACTTTTAGTTGAAAGGTAAATCTCTATAGTTAATCTGGGTAACTGAAGATGTAGCCTAGGTCTATTCACAATACAGGTGAATGCATATTATTCAATAGTGCGTGCATGCATTGTGTTATTGAGTTGGTTTTAGCTGATTTCATGGGGCTGCAGATGACATACAACCCCTTCCATTTAGGACTTGTTTTATTGGCAACTGCTAGCAAAACATACAGTTAATGTCGGACGTTTACATACACTTAGGTTATAGTCATTAAAACTAGTTTTTCAAACACTCCACACATTTCTTGTTAACAAACCATCGTTTTGGCAAGTCAGTTAAGACATCTACTTTGTGCATGACACAAGTCATTTTTCCAACAATTGTTTACAGACAGATTATTTCACTTATAAGTGAAACGGCCGTCTGGTGAAGAAGGATCGGACCAAAGCGCAGGGTGGTAAGTGTTCATGATTTTTAGTGAAAACTGAACACTAGAAAAAAAATAACAAAGTGAGAACTAAACAGTCCTGTCAGGTGCAGAACACTAAACAGTAAACAACTACCCACAAAACACAGGTGGGAAAAAGCTACCTAAGTATGGTTCCCAATCAGAGACAACGATAGACAGCTGTCCCTGATTGAGAACCATACCCGGCCAAAACAAAGAAATACAAAACATAGAAAAATTAACATAGAATGCCCACCCAAATCACACCCTGACCAAACCAAAATAGAGACCTAAAAAGCTCTCTAAGGTCAGGGCATGGCAATAAGTCACTGTATCACAATTCCATTGGGTCAGAAGTTTACATACACTAAGTTGACTGTGCCTTCAAACAGCTTGGGAGATTCCAGAAAAGATGTCAAGGCTTTAGAAGCTTCTGATAGGCTAATTGACATAATTTGAGTCAATTGGAGGTGTAGCTGTGGATGTATTTCAAGGCTTACCTTCATACTCAGTGCCTCTTTGCTTGACATCATGGGATAATCAAAATAGATCAGCCAAGACCTCAGAAAAAAAAGATTGTACGTTTTGGATAAATGTCCTCTGGTTTGGTGAAACAAAAATAGAACTGTTAGGCCAAAATGACTTTTGTTATGTTTGGAGGAAAAAGGGGGATGCTTACAAGCTGAAGAATACCTTCCCAACCGTGAAGTATGGGGGTGGCAGCATCATGTTGTGGGGGTGCTTTGCTGCAGGAGGGACTGGTGCACTTCACAAAATAGATGGCAACATGAGCCAGGAAAATGATGTGCATATACTGAAGCAACATCTCAAGACATCAGTCAGGAAGTTAAAGCTTGGTTGCAAATCGGTCTTCCAAATGGACAATGAAGCATACTTTCAAAGTTGTGGAAAAATGGCTTAAGGACAACAAAGTCCAGGTATGGGAGTGGCCATCACAAAGCCCTGACCTCAATCCCAAATATGTGGGCAGGACTGAAAAAGCGTGTACGAGCAAGGAGTTCTACAAACCTGACTCAGTTACACCAGCTCTGTCAAGAGGAATGGGCCAAATTTCACCCAACTTATTATGGGAAGCTTGTGGAACTATTATTTTATTGTACTAATCAACAACATTGCATAGAAGAAGCAGTATTTTCTTTTATAAAAGTGTGCGTTGTCTCTTTAAGAAAGGAATGTCATTCAGGAGGAGACAAAGAAGTAAATTAGTTTTTGGTGGCAGGAGACAAAGTGAATTAGTAACGTTTTTGGTGACAATTAGCTTTGAAATCAGCATATTTTGCGTTATGGTTTGCATATTATTACAAACATGTACTAGGGTATTGAATTGATGCTTCAGGCGTAAGCTAGCAAGGAAATGTAGCCTACAAGTAAAGCTGGAAGCTACCAGTATTGTTTATTACTGTTTTGTGAACAGTAATGAACAGTTTCAACATTTCTGCATGCCATGTTGCAGTATTCAAGTGTGTTAACCTTTGTGCATCATGAGTGGGGATCAACCAATGCAGCCCCAACAGCTCTAGCAATTCATAAGTAAGTGGACTATGCACTTTGCTCTTCGCACTGTAAAGGGGCTGCGCTGATAGACAGACTTGATCCTCTCAGTCACGTGAGACACATTTGACAGAAGTACCGAACATAACAAAAAATTTAGTGCCAAATGTTTTTTTGTATAGAAAAAGTATCTACGTTTTGGCATACCGTGCGACAACACGATGGACGAGCAACTGTGGCCCGGGACCCAACAGTATAATATACCAGTTTCAAGAGTTGTTTAGATTGATCATTTAAATGGAATAGACATTTGCATGTTAGGTACAATATTGTGAGAATTGATTTAGTTTAAAACTTGTTTTTGACAATGTATGGGAGGTAATGCATAAATTAAAACGCTTATCAATGTAATGCAGTTTGGCATATGCCAAACACAAAGCAGGTGGTCCTGTTTGAATTACTTTGCATGACTAAACCTGACATCTCGGAAGTGGAAACAATTACTCACTTTTATTATCACAGTGCACGAGAGAGAGCGTGAGAGAGAGAGAGAGAAAGTGCTTATATAAACAAGATATTACAACAGTGCAATATGCAGATCGATAAGAGGAGTTTATTGAATTGCACTCAAGGCCCTCCTTACTTTCAAAGACTGTGTAGTCCAATACTGTTGACGCCAACCTTAAGACTTATTGCAGATGTGACCGCCACCAAGGACGGTGCACTCTTAGAGAAAAGGCACTATCTAGAACCTAAAAGGGTTCATCGGCTATCCCAATAGGAGAACCCTTTGAAGAACCCTTTTTTGTTCCAGGTAGAACCCTTTTGGGTTCCATGTAGAACCCTTTCCACAGAGGGTTCTACATAGAACCAAAAAGGATTTGATATGGAACCAAAAAGGGGTTCTCCTATGGCAGGGTTTCCCAACTGGTTTCCCAACTGTGCCGAATTCGGCCCTCTGGTGGTTTTTTAAGTTTTCTGGGCAAAAACTAATAATAAAACAAATATATTTTTGTTGTTGTTGAATTTTCATTGTTGGAAATAAAAGACTGTAAAAAGACCAGGAAATCAGCGAGTGATTTTCATTTTGGAAATCTGTTCCCAAATATTCCCACGCATAATAGAGAGACATATGTGATTGTATACAAATAATAGTAATTAATAATAATGGATTGGAATCATATAACATGTTTCTACCAACTGGGGTGCTCAAAGTGTTTTACATAGTAGGAGGAAACTCACCTCATCCACCGTCAATGTGTAGCACCCACCTCAGTGATGCACAGCAATCATTTTTGTGCAAGAACTCTCACCACACATCAGCTGTCAGTTGATGAGATGAGCAGTGATATATGCCAATTTGGAATGAGGAGGATGATTAGGTGGCCATGATGGAATGTGGCCAGGTTGGGAATGTAGCCATGACACCGGGGTGAATATCCCTACTCTTACAATAAGTGGGATTTTGAATGACCACAGAGAGTTAGGACGCCCATTTTAACGTCCCATCCGAAAGACGTCACCCTATGCTTATCAATGCTCCCAAATATAACCAAGGTTTGAAATGATTATGTTTTAGTCAAATATTATATCCGTTTAGGCTTCTTGTGGTCAATTTGCAGTCTATAAATATGTCATTTTATTATGTTCCGGCCCCTTAACCATATGCTCAAGAAAAAATTCCTATGGGGACAGCCGAAGAAACCTTTTGGAACCCTTTTTAATAAGAGTGTGTGAGGACATGGTAGGCAAACTGCTTGAGGTCTTTCAACAAAGAGAATTGGAAAGAGAGAAAGACAGAGAAGGTGAGGGACACCTACCTCATTCTCACGTCTTTTATTTTTTTGGGTATTTTAGCACAGAAAGTAACACCACAAAATATGTGTGGTCAGTGTGAAGTTTTGAATGTTTTTCTCTCCAAATCGTGGAGGGTGAGGCTTGGGGATATATCCCAGTGATTCTACTGTACACCCTGTATGTCTCTGAGCAGACTTGAGCCTCCTTGCTCTCCATTTCTTTAGGTACTTAGAGCCCTCATTGGTACTTAGAGCCCTCATTGAGAGATTACCATTGGGTATCATATAATTCTCTGGCCACTACAGCCTCACAGCTTAGAACTCCACAACCACATCTTCCAGCATTTCTTCTTCTTGTTTTATAACTGAATGTCAAGCCTACTTTGGGGCTTAAAACCCTATCAGTCTCTGAAATATCTTAGCTCTGATGTTTAGTGGAAATGCAGCACACTGAGAGATAACAAGAGGGCCCCTCGCCACCCTGCACCCTATCTCCATGCTCTTCCATCATGTGTTTCTTCCCGCTGTCACCCTCGCCTCTCTTTCTCTCTCATGATGATGTTGGAAATCAATTAATAAAATCTGGAGCCATCATTTTTGATGTGGGGCTCATTGAGCAGACCTGTGAAAAGGTTAATTAGCTGAATAATCAGCTTAGCTACTGCTTGGCAGCTTAAACTGTTGGCCTCTATGGAGTGTATCAGACATGGTTAGGGGCTCTTCCTCTGTGTTTAACCATACTGCTAGTACAGCTATAGCCCATCCCATGAATGTTCACCTGGGACGAACATTGGGTTTTGCTCAGAGTACTCCCCGTCCCATGCTATTACATGTCAAATAAATCAGTAATCATGCATATGGGGGTGAGGCCAGGGTGAGCCCCCCCAAAAAAGCCTGTCACTGTCTTCGTTGATGTTGGAGCCTGCTCAGCTCACCTGCAGATGCCTCATGGCATGGGATATGGTAGAGAGGGCTTGACTGACAGCGGGGAGGGAGGGAGGGAGGGAGGGGGTCAGTGACAGGTCCCAGACTGCAGTCTGAGGGCAAAGTCTCATCAAGATGACGAGGAAAAAAAGCTGTCCCCAGCAATCACAGAGGAGAGGAGATGAGAGGAAATATGCTCTAATGAGAAAGAGAGATAGACAGTAGAGCTGGGGGCAGGCAAGTGTGCAGAGAGGAGAGAAGAGGAGTGAGAAAGGGAAAACAACTAGGAAATAGAAGAGGGAGTGGAAACAAGAAAAGAGAGCCAGAGAGAATAGGAGATGATGTATTATAGATATACTGTATACCACGCTTCTCTGTGGAGCTGAATCGCATGCTGGCATTCACTCGTCTGTAAACAAACCGCTCTCGGCGTACCCATGGTGAAGGCCAATAAGGTGCAATAGAAAGCAGCAGGTCTCAGCAGGTCAATGAGGTACTACTGAATCAGTGATGTAACGAAACCTCGGAATACTAATTGGAATCAAAGGAAAGAGAGAAAGTCTGAGAGATAGAGATAAGAATGGAGGGAAAAGAAGAATGTGAGACGAGAGAACGGAGTGATATTTGCTCGGTATGCGAGATAAAAGCCCTGCAGCGACACAATCAAATTCAGCGCAGATGCTTCAATAGAAGCCACAATTGAAAACAAGAACAATAATGGATTGTCTCTTGGGTTTTCTTGACATTATTCTAAACAGATAAATTAATGTGTCAATTGCTGGAGGAAGGGCAAGCAGCAAGCAGACAAAAGAAGAGAAAGCGCTTGTGGTCTTTTATGTGAACAAGGAGGCGATTGCTTGTTGATTTCCTCTGAACTGAAAATGACTCTGTCCCTACAATGAGAGATTAAAGAGACTTGTATCCCCTTTGAACCAGGACAGATCGCGTCAAACACTTTCTAGGCGGTACGTTGTCGGTCATTTGAAGGGGCTCTGTTACTTTCTGCATAACCAAACCTCAAAGCATCCAAATCCTCTAAAGACACACCTGAACAAAATGGTGCACAGTCCGAGGTGCCGGGAGCTAGCTTCAACATGTTGGAAACCATGTATTATCCAATACGAATCAATGATACATGACACATATGACTGACTGATCATTTCTAATGAGAATACTGTTATTTCCCATGATTCTTGTCTCGTGGGTAAATTAACTTCCACTGTAGTGCTCCATCACATGGCAAATATTTGACTGATTATGACACATGTAATTAGTTACATCTCCCAGTCAACATAGAACAGCAGAGCTTGGTTAAACGAAGAGAAAAGGTTACCAGAACTCATATTTCATCAGCCTGTGCATGACTTTGAAATGAAGCACTAGGCATAACCCTTCTCAGAACCGTTTGTCTTTCCCATCTTTTGTGTCTAATGCAATCAGAACTTAATGAGTTGGTTGTCACATTTGTCTGCATATACAATACACTGTCATGTGTCATACATTGGGGGCAGTGAACCTCACTTGAATGCCATCAATCATTCACTAGAGACAGTATAAGACACGCTCAAGGAGATCACAGGAAACAGGATCATTCAATGTTACAAAATGTATGTTGAAAGCATATTTGCCACAGTTCTCAGAGGTGTATCAAGGCTACTTACTGTATTATCGCGCTAACCTGATTGCTCTGGTTTTGATCTCTTTAGATAACTGTGATGGCCCTTTGGTATCAAATCTGCCCCAGGCCTCATTTCAGAGTTCCTCGCAGTCCTCCACCAGCAACGTTCCACACTTCTCCAAGCTCAACAGAAGAGATGGTGAGTAAAGATTAAGGCCACGCTCAACACTGTGTATAAGTACCTATCCATCAGTAATAACCTCTTGACGCAGAGTCAACTTCCCATGAACATCCTGTGCAGAGCATGTTGCTGTAACATTTCATTTCCACGTGTAGCATAATAAACACAAATGATCTGTGTATCGCTGTAATTGATTTGATGGATGGATTGTAAACAACAATTGCTTGTCATTTAATTATATGGTTGTGAGCAGTTAATTGCCAGCTGTTTCCTTTAGAGTTTGCCATCTGCATTTGATCACTATACATCAATGGCTTTCACTCACGTAAATGAGAACATGTCAAAGTATTGATGAACTCCAAAGGCCAACCTAATTGTCCCAGACACTACATACTCCTCAGTCTGGAAAGTTGTCAATGTGGTAACAACAGAGTTGTTGGAGTTGCCTGACTTAAAAAATGCTGTTTGGCCTTTAACATACAGTACATATATATATATATATATATATATATATATATATATATATATATAACAAACAGAGGCCTTCCAGGGAAACATACTGTAAATACACATATATTTTTCACACCCTGTCCATCAAACACTGACTTGTACCCCAGGTTATTTTTAGCCACAGCCAACCTCCCTTTGTGAGTCTGTAAGAACCTGAATGATCCTTCTCTCTGGGGGGGGGGCTCCGTAAACGATGCTTCCTCTGTGACTGAGACTCTGGTTTGATATTCAGAGCTCATCTACTCCCATGGTGTTGTGTCCCAGCCCACAGCAGCTGAGTAATGAATCTCTGCCTGAGCTGACCTGTTTCTTCTTCTTGATAGCTGAGTAGCTGTGGGGCTTAAACACATCTTTAAGGAACATAACATACATTACAATTAGGACTACTCAAACGATTAACATAAATGAATCAAGTTAATGGCATTAGTTCATTTTTTGTTGTTGAATTTGCTCAAATTTGTCCCTATAGAAAAAAAGCAGTTCATTGAGTAACATGTATACTTTGCTTTGATTGTCAGATTTTTTAGGCTACATCAAAATGTTTTAATAGCATTTTCACTATAAACAACACAAAAGTCACTGCAACATACAGCTATTAATGCTCCCAATGTTTAAGTAGTTTAGCACACACACACGAACGCGCACACACACACACACACACACACACACACACAGACGCACTGTTTGTGTGTGTGTGCAATGTCTCTTTCTCTCTCTTTTCACTCACTCACTCACTCACTCACACACACACACACACACACACGCACGCACGCACGCACGCACGCACGCACGCACGCACGCACGCACGCACGCACGCACACACACATACACACACACACAAACACACACAAACACACACACACACATAATGACAAAATATACTACTCATCTCACACTTTGACAAGCTTCTCATACTGTACAGTCCTGGCCAAAAGTTTTGAGAATGACACAAATTTAAATTTTCACAGTCTGTTGCCTCATTTTGTATGATGGCAATTTGTATATACCTATATATATTTGTATATAAGGAGTGATCAGATGAATTACAATTAATTGCAAAGTCCTTCTTTGCCATGCAAATGAACTGAATCCCCCAAAAACATTTCCGCTGCATTTCAGCCCTGCCACAAAAGGACCAGCTGACATCATGTCAGTGATTCTCTCGTTGTTGACGAGGGCAAGGCTGGAGATCACTCTGTCATGCTGATTGATTTCGAATAACAGACTGGAAGCTTCAAAAGGAGGGTGGTGCTTGGAATCATTGTTCTTCCTCTGTCAGCCATGGTTACCAGCAAGGAAACACATGCCGTCATCATGGAGGATGGCCTGGTGTCAAGAAGGGCAGCAAAGAAGCCACTTCTCTCCAGGAAAAACATCAGGGACAGACTGATATTCTGCAAAAGGTATAGGGATTGGACTGCTGAGGACTGGGATAAATTCATTTTCTCTGATGAATCCCCTTTCCGATTGTTTGGGGCATCTGGAAAACGCTTGTCCAGAGAAGACAAGATGAGCGCTACCATCAGTCCTGTGTCATGCCAACACTAAAGCATCCTGAGACCATTCATGTGTGGGGTTGCTTCTCAGCCAAGGTAGTGGGCTCACTCACAATTTTTCCTAAGAACACAGCCATGAATAAAGAATGGTTCCAACACATCCTCCGAGAGCAACTTCTCCCAACCAACCAGGAACAGTTTGGTGACGAGCAATGCCTTTTCCAGCATGATGGAGCACCTTGCCATAAGGCAAAAGGGATAACTAAGTGGCTCGGGGAACAAAACATCGACATTTTGGGTCCATGGCCAGGAAACTCCCCAGACCTTAATCCCATTGAGAACTTGTGGTCAATCCTCAAGAGGTGAGTGGACAAACAAAAACCCACATATTCTGACAAACTCCAAGCATTGATTATACAAGAATGGGCTGCCACCAGTGGGCTGCCACCATGTGGCCCAGAAGTTAATTGACAGCATGCCAGGGCGGATTGCAGAGGTCTTGAAAAAGAAGGGTCAACACTGCAAATATTCATCAACTTCATGTAATTGTTAATAAAAGCCTTTGACACTTATGAAATGCTTGTAATTATACTTCAGTATTCCATAGTAACATCTGACAAAAATATCTAAAGACACTGAAGCAGCAAACTTTGTGAAAATTAATATTTGTGTCATTCTCCAAACTTTTGGCCATGACTGTATACTGGAAATACATAGCTTAAAGATATACTTAATATACTTTCTATACTGTACGTCCTTTCAGGCTTTGGGAAAAACATGCTACTGTATCAGAATCTCAATGCAGTCGGAGGATAGGCTATTAATACATCTCTGCTAGCATGTCTGTTTCTCTGTTAGTTTCTCTGGGAGACTAGGTCCACAGGCTAAGGGATATCAAGACCGTGTCCATATTTTAGAGTAATGGCTATGTGTAATAGAATGCTGAATACCAGACCAGAATCAAAGTTAGTTGCTTTTGTTTTTATTTTATTTTTTCTAAGGCACAACTACATGATTGAAGCCATTAATGGTTCACTACTACAAAGATGAGAAAGAAAAACCCTTGGTTCAAATGGTTTCCGATCCGACTCAAAGGACTGACTAGTCTAAGGGTGCAAAGGCACTGCCAAAACTGTCTGAATCACCTCCAATAATGCCACATTAAACTGCTTTTAGACAGGGTTTAGACAATCGTGCTCATGAACACATATAGTAGAGTACAGCCAGTGAGCCTGTATGAGTTAACCCAAATGCCAAATCTGAAAAATTCTCTATTATTTCTGTCTGACTCACAGCCCTACAGACATAATAACTGCAACAGTGACCAGTGACCAAACACAATCCCACTCTCTCCCACACACTCTATATTCTCTCTGGCTGGAGCTTTAAGGAAAATAATCTTTCTCACTGGAGATAGCTGTCTGGACTACCTATCTGTTTGGGGTTGTGTGCGTGTCTGTCTGTCTATCTACTCATGCTGTGTCACACCTAGCCATGCTAGGTCACTCTTTGCACCTTCCTGTCCTGAAATGTTTTTTCTTTCTCTGGTCTCAGGAGCGGGAGGCTGGTCTCCCCAGGTGACAGACAGACAGCCGTGGCTGCAGCTGGACCTCAGGGACAGGATGGAGGTGACGGCCGTCGCCACACAGGGGCGCTACGGCAGCTCAGACTGGGTCAGCGGCTACCTGCTGCTCTTCAGTGACACCGGCCTAGCCTGGAAGCAATACCGACAGGAGGACGGGGTTGGGGTGAGTCTCCTCGCTAATGATTTCTGTACCATGAAAGGCTCTGTTCTCCATTTGAATCCTTTAAACATTTTTGCAGGCCGTGTTCAATAATATGTGAGAGCTTCAGATCTATAACGCCCGGAAGAAGGCGTCAAATAAAAGCTGTATCTGACAGTAACGTCAGACTTCCTTGGGAAGATACATAGCTAGCTAGTTTGCCTCCTACCTGTCAACTCAGAAGCAGTACATGCTGACTGGATTTGAGTCAGACTAAAAGTATGAAAGAATGACAAAAAGTCTATGGAAGAGTGACACTGCTAAATAAGACTGTTGGATAAGAAACATATGACTCAGTGTCTGAGCTCTCTCTATCTTCACTCTGCCAGATACAAGGGAGTTTTAATCCACTCTTTCAAGTCTTTACTTCATTTTAGCGTTGCCATGAGGGACAGAGTAACGGTTGATCAAGATTTTTTGAGTCTTGACTGTTTTTTGTTCCTGTGGTTTGAAATCCCAACTTGGATTTGAAATCCTAACAAAGGAGGGCTTTTGCAGATGCACGTACTCATCAGGCAACTACACCCCATGGACAAACATGCACACAGGTTCCTCTATCACACCCTTCCAGAGTGTGGAATAAGAATTGTTATCCATGTCCACTGATGATTTATAAATATTGCACTTGGCTCTATTTTTTCCCCTCTCGTTCAGTGTGTGAGCAGAGAGTAGAGGAAACATGCGCTTGTATGGCCAATGCAAAGTCACATTACAGGAGAAAAGATTGATTGACTTATCATGTCCATTTTTCTGGCCTCATCAAAATGGATGCAGCGTCTTGACCTGGAGGTGTGAACTTTTCATCACTCACATGCTCAGAAACACATGGATGAAAGAACACCTTTTCTTCTTCTGGTACAGTATGACTGAGCTCAGCTGCTGCTCATGTAGCAGTCATATAGGGTAGGTCCAGCTATAGACCAACGACACTCCGATATCATAGAGGCGTTGCAGATGGTGCCACGGCAATTTCAGTGACCTCTCTATTAGTTGGTGTCACTCGAAACCAAGCAGTCATAAACCTTGTAGTATTGTTGTTGGTGTGAGAGGTGTAGGATCCATTAGATTCAGAGTAGTGGCCATAACTGTGCTTGTGCTGACAAGCCAGCTTAGGGTTCTTATAGAGCTGACATTGACACATATCTCTCCACACCCTCATCTCTCTTCATCTCCTAGCCTTTGTCACTTAACGGCAGGTGAACCTTGATTCCTCGTAGTGGAAAGTGCTGAGTGCAGGGGCTTTCTGAGTGCTTGTTGCTACACAGTTATTACTGTCATCGCATGTCTTCCCCAAAGACATGCATTTTAGACGCTTTCATGCCTCATAGGTTGTCATCTCAATAATAGTTTTCAAGGGCATAGTCTATACTCAGTGGTACTTTGCTTGACATAAATGCATGTACTTTGTCTGTCATGAAAGTATTGCCATTCAATGAAAGGAATGGAAATTGCCAAAATAATGTCAACAGCCTTGTTAATAAAAAGAAAAGCTATAACTTTGAGAGGGCATCATATTTTTCTGACAGATTAACAAATAAAAAAAAATAGACCAAGGTAATGATGGTTATTTCTGGTTAACCATTACATAGCAGTTGAAAATGAAATATTTCTCACAAAATGAACTACAATTCTGCTACGCAAGTTACATCGTAATTATTTGATGGTTATGTATTTGACATTTGAGATGATAAATTATGAGCTTTGTCTCTAAATGATAATCTTACAGCAGAGGTCATAAGCTAATTCTGCCTACAGGGCATGTATGAAAGGGTTAACACAACATGAATTACGTTGCACACCATAATGTTCTAAAAGGTGCTGATAACCATAAGAATGAACATGTATTTTTCATTGAACCTTTATTCCACCAGCAAATCTCATTAGGTTTGTGCTTCTCTTCTCCGAGAGACTTTGCCCTTGATAAAGAAGCAGCGGATGTCACTCATTCAAACCATTGTGCTGAAAAGGTTTCCCAGGTTCAACCCACTCTTCATTTTCCATGAAGGGTTTCAGTGATTCTTTTGATGTAGGAGCACAGCACTTTTCAGAAACATTTTTTTTTTTCAATTGACAGGGGCACCTTTTTTAGAAAATGGTATTCATTGACGTGCTGCTGGTAATTTTCACCAGGTTTCCAAGATCAAAGACTGTGAAAGACCAGAGCAGCTACAACATTGGCCTTTCTGCATACAAATGTGGAGAAAACTGAGCTTTCGATATAAACAGGTTGTGCTTTGTTTAAACCTATGCATCTTGAAGCCATCTTACATTTTATGTCTCATGTATGTTTTGAACCTTGAGAAAGGGGTCACATAAGGACATTTGCATAGATGATTTGTCATGCAGTTATGTAGGCATTATAAAGGGCTTATGGAGGCTTCATTAAACATTCAAAGTGTGACCGATAAACAGATTAACAGACCTCCCATTAGTGCTGAGTGCTGCTCCCAGGCTCTCATAACCCCTGATTGACCACATGACCAGATACATCAGATCATGTGCTCTCCATACTTTCGGTTCATTTCTAATATCCAGCTCTCAAGTCTTCCATTACAGGGAGGCTTGAGCAGCCCACAGGCCAATCAATATGGAGTCTATTACCATGTGAAGATTGGGTGCAAGAGCATGGTCTGGTGGTCAGTGTAGATCTTCTCCGGGTCTAATTGATGGAAGGTTCGTTGGGATTGTCGAGGGGATCGGAAGCTCCAAACTGATGCTGAGTAATTGGCGAGAAGAAGACACATTTATCTCCATGGGTGGATATCTCACTTGTTTAACACATAGCTTAATATTAAACAAAGATTGGTGATGTTGATGATGAGTGACAGTTAACTTCCAAGAAACAGAGGTTAACGGTTAGCTTGGTATTACATTTGAATGACAACGTACACATACATTTTAGAAAACTATGAGCATGAATATTTTAAAAAATCAATTTTTTGGTTTTGGTAATGATTTATTCATTTGTTTTTGTACTACATCGTAAATGTATTGTCTTTTTTTATAGTGCATAAAAAAATCCAGGAAATGAAACAGAATTTTCTGCCACTTAGTGCAGTTGAGGTGGGAATTCCATCTGCAGCTGTTTGTCCAAGGATGTGTTCATAAATTGCCTCCAGTGTGTCAAAGTGCGCTCTGAGCCGTTCGTAAATTCAAAGTGTTTCGCTCTGGAGCGTTCAGAGCGCACTGGACGCTCTGGCCAAGTATTAGGGTTGATCCGAGCCTTCTGACCTCACAATGTCAGTCAAGCACCAAAAACTTGCTAAAGTTGGCTAGCTTGCTAGCTACTTCCAGAATCAAATGAGAGAACTCCTAACTATGATCATTTTACTCGCCATAGCAGAGCTGGTTAGACTGTTTCATGTTATCAAGAGGGTTAGTTGCTGTAACTGTGCTGCTGGCGACTATTTCATTCTGTTTTTTGCCGAGTTCATAAATTAATCAATTACTCTGCGCTCTGTCATACTCAAATCAGAGTAGCCAGAATGAATTTACAAACGTACCCCATATCAACATCTGGCAAGTATTTGTGAAGAAGTAGACATA
This sequence comes from Oncorhynchus nerka, assembly GCF_034236695.1. Lineage (NCBI taxonomy): Eukaryota > Metazoa > Chordata > Actinopteri > Salmoniformes > Salmonidae > Oncorhynchus > Oncorhynchus nerka. The sequence continues at coordinate 48,311,123 of NC_088398.1, read as the reverse complement.
ATGATATTGCTCCCTATCTGGTACTTTAACTAGACCCATAAAGTCACATACTGGCCTATTATTTGTCCTCAAACAGGAATTAGTTGGTCCCATTTCACACATGCAGAATATTTTTCAGCAGCAGAATTAGCAATCATTGTGGTCCATAGTCTCTGCAATGTAGTAGCTTTCTAGTTTAGCTAACAACAAACTCAAAGTCTTTCTGACTTTAGAGTCTGGGAAGGCTGCGAGATGTTGTAGGCACAATGCAATCGATAATGGGGTCTGGGATTTTTTTACCTCTGTCTTTCTGACTCAAACACCCGCATGTACAACCACACACAGCCCTCGAGCTCCGCCCCTTTACAATACAACTGTTTGATTTTCAAATCCAAACAACCTGAGGCCTCAACCCCCAGGAAATATATATATATATTTTGAGAGAGAACCAATCAAACAACAGCACATTTCTGCACGAATACTGCATTTACAACGGACTCCTGTCCAGACTAGTGTGTCACATCTCTCCCTTGCTGTGTACCACGTGAGTCAACCAGGCTAGTTACTTCCCTGAATTTGACTAGTTTTCTAATTTTCAAATGATGTGGTCAGGAAATTGTAATTGCTTTCACTGGGTATCTTTTAAGGAGCTTCGTCGGTTTTTCCTTAGATCCTAAGAAATATGCTTTTCTTGAGTAGCAGTAGTACATGTTTGGTTAATGCATCAATGTGTTTTCTGTCTCCATTGTTGTTGTGAGTCAATATTGTTTCAATGACGGTTCTGAGGACAGCAAGAGCTTGATTCCGTAGGTATCAATATGGGAGACAGCATCCTTTCAAATAAATAAATATTGACTTACTTAAACAAAGTATACCAACATCTCATCTGATCACAGAATCTGTGATTATTAACTCATATTTATTCCCATATCAGAGAATGACTAATCATATATCAGTATTTACAAGTATGTTTTTATCTTCAGTTTCTGATGCCTCAGACAGAAGCGCTGCAACATGTAGACGTACCGTGATGAATAATGAACTCATCTTTTCTCAAAAGTTTCTGTCCCAGGTGCTATTCTGTGTTTTCTTCCTCATTGAACAGAGTAAATAATAGATTGTCTCTGATGTTTGCCTATGTGCAAGTGTAGCAGAGCATCAGAGACAGTGGAATGAAGAAAGCGCTTGGCGTAACCCCTTGGGAGAACTTGGCTGCCTTTGCCTCCCCTGTAAGCCCGGTAACCATGGCACTCAGGTGCTCTTTGTGTTTGACACATAGCTAAGTCCGCCCGGCTCAAGGGACCATATAAAGCATCTTTCTGCAAGGGGAAGGAAGATATGTTAAAAAGCTTGTACTGTAGCTAAAAGAAACACTGGGGCATTCTTTTCTACAACTCAATACATCTTCCTTTGTTTAATGTGCTGTTTGTATGTTTGTTTTGCATCGAGTGAACAATGCCTCAAAATAGTAGGAACTATCCTCAGAGAGCTTTCATATCCTTTCAAATGTCTACATGACACGAGGAGACATGCCATTTGCCTATGTTGTTACAATATATTGTCTTTAGAATTTTCTTATCCTACATTTTCGTATAGCAGGGGAGTGAATATTTTACCCTAGAGCTAGTGTGCATTCAGCTGACGTGCATGACATTAGGGACCTCATCACAGTAGAGGAAGAGTAAAGAGTCCTAATGAATGGGAGGGAGGCCGTTGGTTCAAGAGTCGATACAGGAATAGAAATAATGAAGTCACTGTGGGGTTAGTAGCTGTTTATGTGGACAGTGACAAACCTAAAGCCCTGTGGTCCAATGGGAGGTATTCTGTCCCCTCAGGGTTCTAGCCAAATACTCTGGTTCACATCTGCACGGTAATTGGGCGGATGTGTTGTCGCCATTTTTTCAGATCTGGAATAACAAGGGTTGTTCTGGGACAGGGTTTAGTTTCCATTGTGCTTTAAAATAGATCACTCTTGCGGGAGACTGATGTTCCTGATATGACGCAAGATGACTGCTGGGACTTTTGTAAAGCAAGCTGCAAAGCTTAAAGTCACTGTCCTTGCTGAATCACTTGTTGTACATGTGTTTCCAGGGTCACACACACCATGCACTCATCCATTTCGGAAACAAAAAATGTGTCTTAGGTCTGCTGTATATGACTCATTTGAAAGAAAGAGATGACACTCATGACGATTTGTTTTACCTTCGAGGGCCTGTACGTATGTGTACTCACTCACTACTCACTCAACTCACTTTCTCTAACTGAATAGAGTTTAACCATGATTCTTGCAGCCAACAGGGAGACATGCAGATACTGCCTCTGGGTCTTACTCAGTTCAACACAAACCTTTGGGCTTGACAGTATGATTTAATCATTATAAGTCATTTCAGTGCTGATTCGCTTACTTAATGTTCAAGAGACAGAAATGTTACAAAGAGAGATTTACTGATCAGTATTGCATGCCTATATACTGTTGATTTAAGGATTTAATGAAGAGTGTCATTGACCCAAACGACACTAGATAACGCTGATAGATACATTCTATTGAATTATTGTCTACGTTCTAGGTAAGGCATTTTCTTGTATGCTATTGATGAGATGATTATGAAATGCTAAGATATCCTGGACATATAGGAGAGATTTTAATATCAAGAAATTAAATGGCATTTGTATATTATAGTCATTAGGGGGGAAAACATTTGGGGGGCGGTGCCTTGAAAAAAATATATATTAATAAACATATCCTGCTATGTAAATCCTGATGAAAGGGGGGGGGGGGGGAATCCAATATTATGAAAGCTGACACTTGGAAAACAGAAAAAGGAAAACAATGATGAAATTGCACCATGCAGGGTATAGTATATGTTTCCAGGCCATTCTAATTCAAACAGAACACTAATGACTTCATGCAAATTGAATTGTAAATAGCTTTTGCCATGTTGTTATTCATATTGTGGTATCAAAGTGTTTTCATTAAGTAAAACAGTGTCCACAGAAGCCACAGTACAACAACGCAAAATGCAGGACAGAATCTGCATGATTATGATTTCACTGTATGGGTGTCCTTAGTCCGTATCTAGTGACCATGATATTTTGTATACTGTGTGCGCGTGGGTGTAGGCCTATGTGTCTAAAGACACTATGACACGTACTTGGAAGGTGTTGATATGTACTGGGACTTGTTAACAAAATATGGAACAAAACATGTATTGTACAGTTGAGAACTACCATCTGTATAATGGATGGAGAACAAAGAGAGTTTGTCCATTTGTGTTGCCCTCAATATTTCCTTTGAGAATGGATGAATGTTCAGTCATGGCTTACACAGTAGAGTCGATGATGTGTTTAAGAGGATAAATATGATGAGTATCTTCATTAAATTTGCATTTGACTTTTCCACCTCTCTGGGTGCGCTTAAGGTTACTGTAGTGACGCTGCATGAACGATGAAAGACACGTAATGCATCTTATGTAACCCTTCTGCCTGTTCTCCTTCCTCTCTGTGTCTCCAGAGGTTTGTGGGGAACGTGAACGCTGACGGCGTCGTCCACCACAAGTTGTCCCACTCTATCAGAAGCCGCTTCCTGCGCTTCGTCCCGCTGGACTGGAACCCCAGTGGCTGGGTGGGACTCAGAGTGGAGGTGTACGGCTGTGCCTACAGTGAGTGACCAGACCACCAACCTTACAGAAAACAAACGTGTTCAGCTAATATCATAATAACTCCATACACATTGAGCTAATTTCATAATGTTCTGGCGTCTGTGATTCCAACCCATTTGGTATTCACTCTGTGGGACTCCTGGACTGCATTGGACATTGCTCTAACAAGAGCATGTTCAGACCTGTCCAGACTCTTAACACTTGTCATTGGGGCTTGTCATCTATCATGTGGCTGATTGTATCCCCATGTTGACGGTGGAATCCATGAGAAAATAGCATTATGCTAGCCAGTAATGTCATTGTAACCATCCTTTACATTGTTGCCCACTATTTAATAAGATATACAGTATGTGCTAACTGAAGAGACATTTCCTTCTGGCATGCCTTCCTTCATACAAGATCAAAGCAAATACTGACGGAACACAGTCCTCACCAGTTAATAGAGGCAGACAGTGACAGCCAGCCAGGCGTGCCAGTTGAGAGCCAGTCTCTGCCTGGGTAATGCTAAATAAATAAAGGGGAGTAACTGGGACGCCTCTCACACACATTCTGAAGCAGCATTAACTGGATCAGCCAGTGAATTACTGCTTTGTGAAAGACAGTTACAATTAACCCTGAGTGAGCACTTTCATAATGCCGAACTGTTCCACAGCATGATCCCTGTATTAATGTTGGATGAATGTGTGCTCTGCTAATAAATGCTGCGTGACATGCACCTCAATGTTCAAATGAAACTCCGGAGTGCTCTAACAACGAGCAAATACAGAGGGGAAGTGAAAAATCTTGGAGCCGCGCAGTACCATTGAACATGTCATAGATGACAAAGTTGCACTTATAGGTAAGCCCTTGGAATCTGTATTCGGCTCATCATAATCATTATGGAAATCTTGCTGAAAGGAAGGTCTGACTTTTATACATCCTCTAAAATGATTTACAGACATGCATAGGATCTGGGCACAATCAATGAAAAATGTTGAAGTTAGCTGTCATTTGCTTAACTGTGGTCGGTACTGCCCAAATTAGCATGATTCAAACATAACATGTCTACTTTAATTACACCAACAGAAGAAATATTTCAACATTAGAATGCAGATTTAATTTCTTAATGTTCACACACTTATTGCAAATCTTGTTAATGTCAACTGAAGGGCTGTCCTTTGCCTGGAGACTGAGTCACGCCCATGTCTCTCCATCTCATTTTGGTTTTCATTCACTAGACCCTCAGACTTCAGATCAATGAAGGATAAAATGATTTAACTTATTTTCACAGCTAATCACGTGAACAATTCTTACTTTTGTTCTGAATATTCCCCATAATTGCCATAATGCCTTATTGTAATTGACAAGGTTGGGTAGGTTACTTTCTAAATGAAATCTGTTACAGTTACTAGTTACCTGTCCAAAATTGTATTCAGTAATGTAACTTTTGGATTACATAAACTCAGCAATGTAATCTTATTACATTCAGTTACGAGGCATTAGAAAAAGACGAAAATGTATGTTACCAATTTTATGACATCTATTGCAGGATAAATCATTTTTAAAGTTTACATAGCTGGCCATATATGGATGTTACATTTTACTTAATGGGTTGGTTATGTAGACTTCTTCTAACCCATTGCTTTCTACTTGTCACGTTCTGACCCTAGTTCTTGTGTTATTTGTTTGTTTTAGTTGGTCAGGACGTGAGTTGGGTGGGCATTCTATGTTTTGTGTTTCTAGGTTGTTTTCTGTGTTCGGCCTAGTATGGTTCTCAATCAGAGGCAGGTGTCGTTAGTCAATTCTCTGATTGAGAATCATACTTAGGTAGCCTGGGTTTCACTGTTATTTTTGTGGGTGATTGTTTCCGTGGCTGTGTTTGTTCGCCACACGGTACTGTTTCGGTTTTGTTCACGTTTATTGTTTTGTGGTCATTGAGTGTTCAGTTTATGTTTTTAAATAAACAACCATGGACACTTAGCAACGCCGCATCTTGGTCCGATCCTTGCTACACATCTTCAGAGGAAGAGGAGGAAAACCTTTACACTACTACATATAATAATACGATTCAATGATATATATTCAAATACACATTTAGATTTGTGAGCAGCCATCCACAACAACCACGTAAGGCGCAAATAGCTAAATGAGAGAGCAACAGTGTGATTCAAATCAATGCGCCAAGTAGGTATCAACAATACAGTGGCAAGAAAAAGTTTGTGAACCCTTTGGAATTGCCTGGACTTCTGCCTACATTGGTCATAAAATTGTATCTGATCTTCATCTAAGTCACAACATTAGACACACAGTCTGCTTAAACTAATAACACAAACAATTATACGTTTTCATGTCTTTATTGAACACACCGTGTAGACATTGACAGTGCAGGGTGGACATTTTTTGTCAACCCTTGGATTTAATAACGGGTTGACCCTCCTTTGGCAGCAATAACCTCAACCAAATGTTTTCTGTAGTTGCGGATCAGTTGAGTCTCAATCGGGATCAGGTCAGGGCTGGGCCACTCCAGAAGGCATATTTTCTTCTGTTGAAGCCATTCTATCGTTGATTTACTTATGTGTTTTGGGTTGTTGTCCTGTTTTATCACCCAACTTCTGTTGAGCTTCAATTAGCGGACAGATAGCCTTACATTCTCCTGCAAAATGGCTTGATAAACTTGGGAATTCCATCAATGATATCAAGCTGTCCAGGCCCTGAGGCAGAAAGCCACTGCTGTAAAAACAAAAAGAAGAAGATCTGTGCCTCGACACAATCCTGTATCGGAGCTCTACGGGACAATTCCTTCCACTTCATGGCTTGGCATTTGCTCTGACCTTATGTCTACAGGTGTGTGCCTTTCTAAATGACCAATTGAATTGAATTTACCACAGGTGGACTCCAATCAAGTTTTAGAAACATCTCAAGAATGATCAATGGAAACATGATGCACCTGAGTTAAATTTTGAGTCTCATAGCAAAGGGTCTGAATACTTACGTAAATAAGGTATTGATTTTTATTGCTATGGGGTATTGTGTGTAGATTGAGGATTTTTTTATCCATTCTAGTATGAGGCTGAAACATGACAAAATGTGGAAAAAGGTTAGGGGTCTGAATACTTTCACAATGCAATGAATAAATATATACTGTACCAGTCAAAGGTTTGGACATAACTACTCATTCCAGGGTTTTTATTTATTATTACTATTTTCTACATTTTAGAATAATAGTGAAGACTTCAAAACTTTGAAATTACACATATGGAATCATGTATTAACCAAAAAATTGATAAACAAATCAAAATATATTTAATATTTGAGATTCTTCAAAGTAGCCACCCTTTGCCTTGATGACAGCTTTACACACTCTTGGCATTCTCTCAACCAGCTTCATGCAATGCATTTCAATTAACAGGTGTGCCTTGTTAGAAGTTAATTTGTGGAATTTATTTCTTTCTTAATGCGTTTGAGCCAATCAGTTGTGTTGTGACAAGGTAGGGGTGGTATACAGAAGATAGCCCTATTTGGTAAAAGACTAAAATATTATGGCAAGAACAGCTCAAATAAGCAAAGAGAAACGACAGTCCATCATTGGTGCTATAATGAAACTGGCTATCATGAGGACTGCCACAGGAAAGGAAGACCCAGTGTTACCTCTGCTGCAGAGGATAAGTTCATTAGAGTTACCAGCCTCAGAAATTGCAGCCCAAATAAACGCTTGACAGAGTTCAGGTAACGGACACATCTCAACAACAGCTGTTCAGATGAGACTGCGTGAATAAGGCCTTCATAGTCAAATTTCTGTAAAGAAACCACTACTAAAGGACACCAATAAGAAGAAGAAATTTAGCTTGGGCCAAGAAACACAAGCAATGGATGTTAGCCCGATGAAAATCTGTCCTTTGGTCTGATGAGTCCAAATTTGAGATTTTTGGTTCCTACCGCCGTGTGTTTGTTGGTGAAGAGAGAGTTGGTGAACGGATGATTTTCACATGTGTGGTACCCACCGTGAAGCATGGAGGAGGAGGTGTGATGGTGTGGGGGAGCTTTGCTGATGACATTGTCTGTGATTTATTTAGAATTTAAGGCACACTTAACCAGCATGTGTTATTTCATAGTTTTGATATCTTCACTATTATTCTACAATGTAGAAAATAGTAAAACAGTAAAACCCTGGAATGAGTAGGTGTGTCCAAATTTTTGACTGATAGTGTATATATATATTTATATTCTGGACTAATTTCTTTATTCTTTACTTTTTGGATTATGTGTGTCTTGTTTTTTATTGCTAGGTATTACTGCACTTTTGGAACTTGAAACACAAGCATTTTGCTGCACCTGAGATAACATCTGCAAATCTGTATACGTGACCAATAAACATAGATTTTGTTATTATTTTTACTTGTTCGATTGAGTAAACAATTCTAAGAGGTAGGGCGATTCTAGAATTGTGTTTGTGTGTTTACGAACGTGTTAAACATTCTTTAAATACACGATAGCAAAGTCATGTCTTTGATACAATGTAATGTAAATGTTAGTTGAACAGCTTGCCCAAACACGTCAAGTTTTCTCCTACTCATTGCTGATTCCCTTGTTTCTCTAGGCACATCACCCCCCCTCAGTTCTGTGTTGGAATAGCAGGTGCATGTTAGAGATTGCATTATTTATTCAGACAGCTTTGCCTACAGAAACTGAATCCCATCAGAAAATATAATGTATTCAGGCTTTAAAAACAGGAATTCAACATTTCTCCTGCTGCTGAAGCTCACTACAGTATATCTTCAGTTCAGGCCCATCCACATGAACTGAGCATGGAGCAGAGGCGCAGTGTTAGATAATGTATTAGACAGAGCTAGAGAGTTGTGATAAAAGTACCTCAGAATAAATAGAAAAAGTTTGACATATACTTCCAATCAGAATTTGTGGTGAAAAGTCAATTCTGTAAAAAGAAATGTAACTTGCCACTTCAATTCCTCTCAAAAGTACTGGCAACAGAAAACTCACAGCTCAGACGTGACACAGTGCCATAACTGAGGCCATTTTCTAAAAAGCAATGATTCTTTGATCTTCTTTCAATCCTCATCTAGAATCGTACGTGGCAGACTTTGATGGCAGAAGCTCCCTGCTCTACCGGTTTAACCAGAAGTCCATGAGCACGGTGAAAGATGTGATCTCACTGCGATTCAAGAGCCGCCAGGCTGAGGGGGTGCTGCTCCACGGAGAGGGTCAGAGGGGTGACTACATCACTCTGGAGCTGCACCGGGGCAGGCTGGCCCTCTACCTCAACCTGGGTGAGTTTGTCACACCTGGGCAGGCTGGCCCTCTATCTCAACTTGGGTGAGTTTGTCACACCTGGGCAGGCTGGCCCTCTATCTCAACTTGGGTGAGTTTGTCACACCTGGGCAGGCTGGACCTCTATCTCAACTTGGGTGAGTTTGTCACACCTGGGCAGGCTGGCCCTCTACCTCAACCTGGGTGAGTTTGTCACACCGGGGCAAGCTGGCCCTCTACCTCAACATGGGTGAGTTTGTCACACCGGGGCAGGCTGGCCCTGTACCTCAACATGGGTGAGTTTGTCACACCGGGGCAGGCTGGCCCTCTACCTCAACCTGGGTGAGTTTGTCACACCGGGGCAGGCTGGCCCTCTACCTCAACATGGGTGAGTTTGTCACACCGGGGCAGGCTGGCCCTCTACCTCAACATGGGTGAGTTTGTCACACCGGGGCAAGCTGGCTCTCTACCTCAACCTGGGTGAGTTTGTCACACCGGGGCAGGCTGGCCCTCTACCTCAACCTGGGTGAGTTTGTCACACCGGGGCAAGCTGGCCCTCTACCTCAACCTGAGTGAGTTTGTCACACTAAGGCATGCTGGCTCTCTACCTCAACCTACGTAAGTTGCTGGCCCTGCACCTCAACCTTGCTCACATAGGTCAGGGGTTAGAGGTCAGAGATTAGAGATCATGGGTAACAGGACAAACGGCACTCTGGGTAAGTATGGAGGAGTCCTTTGAACCTTAAAAGGAGTCAGGGAAGCAGTCTGGATGTTGGTATTCTACTCCCCTTCCAATTACCACTGCACCTGAGCTCCATTTACTAGCTGGACTCAGACTGTTAAGGATTCACATTGTGAGCAGTTGAGCTGGGAAAGATCATTCTTAAAGGACAACTGCACTTCCTGATTTGGCCTCATTTTCGTCAAATGGATCTTTGTCAGGGCCCTTTCCCACAATGCAGATAGAAAGAAAATAGAGAAATAATAGAAAAGTTAAATATATTTTTTATTTAACTAGGCAAGTCAGTTAAGAACAAATTCTTATTTACAATGACTGCCTACCCCGGCTAAACCCGGGCCAATTGTACACCGCCCTATGGGACTCCCAATCATGGCCGGATGTAAGTGACACCTCTTGCACTGAGATGCAGTGCCTTAGACTGCTATGCCACTCAGGAGCCCAACATAACAATAAAAGTAATAACAATATAAGTATTTATAAATACACAATGAGTAACGCTAACTTTGCTATATACAAGGGGTAACAGGACCGAGTCGATGTGCATATGTCCTAGGTAATTGAGGTAGATAAGTTCAGTTGAAGTCGGAAGTTTACATACACTTAGGTTGGAGTCATTAAAACACGGTTTTCAACCACTCCACAAATGTCTTGTTAACAAACTATAGTTTGGCAAGTCAGTTAGGACATCTACTTTATGCATGACACAAGTCATTTTTCCAGCAATTGTTTACAGACAGATTATTTCAGTTATAATCAATGTATCACAATTCCAGTGGGTCAGAAGTTTACATACACTAAGTTGACTTTCTTCCAACAGCTTGGAAGATTCCAGAAAATTATGTCATGACTTTAGAAGCTTCTGACATAATTTGAGTCAATTGGAGGTGAACCTGTGACTGTATTTCAAGGCCTACCTTCAAACTCAGTGCCTCTGCTTGACATCATGGGAAAATCAAAAGAAATCAGCCAAGTCCTCAGAAAAAAGACCTCCACAAGTCTGGTTCATCCTTGGGAGCAATTTCAAAATGCCTGAAGGTACCGCATTCATCTGTACAACCAATAGTACGCAACTATAAACACCATGGGACCATGCAGCCATCATTCCGCTCAGGAAGGAGATGCATTCTGTCTCCTAGAAATGAGCGTACTTTGGTGTGAAAAGTGCAAATCAATCCCAGAACAACAGCAAAGGACCATGTGGAGATGCTGGAGGAAACAGGTACAAAGTATCTATATCCACAGTAAAACGAGTCCTATATCGACATACCTTGAAAGGCCGCTCAGCAAGGAAGAAGCCACTGCTCCAAAACCGCCATAAAATAGCCAGACTATTGCAACTGCACATGGGGACAAAGATCGTACTTTTTGGAGAAATGTCCTCTGGTCTGATGAAACAAAAAATAGAACTGTTTGGCCATAATGACTTTCGTTGTGTTTGGAGGAAGAAGGGGGAGGCTTGCAAGCCGAAGAACACCATCCCAACCGTGAAGCATGGGGGTGGCAGAATCATGTTGTGGGGGTGTTTTGCTGCAGGAGGGACTGGTGCACTTCACAAAATGGATGGCTTCATGAGGAAGAACAATTATCTGCATATATTGAAGCTAATCTCAAGACATCAGTCAGGAAGTTAAAGCTTGGTCACAAATGGGTCTTCCAAATGGACAATGACCCCAAGCATACTTCCAAAGTTGTGCCAAAATGGCTTAAGGACAAATACGTCCACGTATTTCAGTGGCCATCACAAAGCCAAGGAGGCCTATAAACCTGACTCAGTTACACCAGCTCTGTCAGGAGGAATGTGCCAAAATTCACCCACCTTTTTGTGGAAAGCTTGTGGAAGGGTACCCGAAATGTTTGACCCAAGTTAAACAATTTGAAGGCAATGCTACCAAATACTAATTGAGTGTATGTAAACGTCTGAACCACTGGGAATGTGATGAAAGGAATCAAAGCTGAAATAAATCACTCTACTATTATTCTGACATTTCACATTCTTAAAATAAAGTGGTGATCCTATCTGACCTAAGACAGGGAAATTCTACTAGGATTAAATATCAGGAATTGTGAAAATCTGAGTTTAAGTGTATTTGGCTAAGGGTTATGTAATCTTCCGACTTCAACTATACGTACTGTATAACTAGGAATAAAGTGACAAATAGCAAACTGTAGCATCAGGGTATGTGATGAGTCAAAAAGGTTAGTGAAAAAGGTTTAATGCAGATAGTTCGGGTAGCTATTTGGCTAACAATTTAACTAACTATTTAGCGGTCATTGCTTGGGGGGAGAAGCTGTTCAAGGTCCTGTTGGTTCCAGACTTGCCATGCGGTAGCAGTGTTACCTCTACTCCCACTCCTCCCCTCCGGCGTTTGGCGATGCCGGCATACTATCTACCGGTCCTGGTATCCATAATTACGTGCACCTGCAAGTCATCATCAGACACACCTGGACTCCATTACCTCACTTATTACCTCCCCTATATCTGGCACTCCCTTTGGGTCTTTCCTTAGGTTCTTTCTGAAAGTATTCACTCCTCTAGACATTTTGTTGTGTTACAGCCTGAATTCAAAATTGATTACATTCAGATTTTTGGTCACTGTCCTATTCAAAATACCCCATAATGTCAAAGTGGAATTATGTTTTAAGATATTTTTACAAATTAATTAAAAGTGAAAAGCTGAAAAGTCTTGAATCAATCAGTATTCAACCCCTTTGTTAAGGCAAGCATGAATAAGTTCAGGAGTAGATATTTGCTTAACAAGTCACATAATATTTGCACGAACTCACTCAGTGTGCAATAATAGTGTTTGACATGATTTTTGAATGACTACCTCATCTCTGTATCCACATATACAATTATCTGTAAGTTGGCCAGTGAATTTCAAACACATATACAGTCACAAAGAACAGAGAGGTTTCCAATGGCTAAAAGCAGACATTGAATATCCCTTTGAGCATGGTGAAGTTATTCATTACAATTTGAATGGTGTATCAATACACCAAGTTACTACAAAGATACAGGCATCCTTCCTAACTCAGTTGCCGGAGAGGAAGGAAACTGGAAAATCAGAGATTTCACCATGAAGCCAATAGTGACTTTAAAACAGTTGCAGAGTTTAACGGCTGTGATAGGAGGAAACTGAGGATGGATCATCGAGATTGTAGTTACTCCACAATACTAATCTAATTGACATAGTGAAAAGAAGGAAGCCTGTACAGAATAAAGCCTGTACTTTTTGTACTGAATACAAATCAAATCAATCAAATCAAATTATATTTGTCACATACACATGGTTAGCAGATGTTAATGCGAGTGTAGCGAAATGCTTGTGCTTCTAGTTCCGACAATGCAGTCATAACCAACGAGTAATCTAATCTAACAATTCCAAAACTACTACCTTATACACACAAGTGTAAAGGGATAAAGTATATGTACATAAAGATATATGAATGAGTGATGGTACAGAACGGCATAGGCAAGATGCAGTCGATGGTATCGAGTACAGTATATACACATGAGATGAGTAATGTAGGGTATGTAAACAAAGTGGCATAATTTAAAGTGGCTAGTGATACATGTATTACATAAAGATGCAGTAGATGATAGAGTACAGTATATACATGTACATATGAGATGAGTAATGTAGGGTATGTAAACATTATATTAAGTAGCATTGTTTAAAGTGGCTAGTGATATATTTTTTTACATCAATTTCCATTATTAAAGTGGCTGGAGTTGAGTCAGTGTGTTGGCAGCAGCCACTCAATGTTAGTGGTGGCTATTTTACAGTCTGATGGCCTTGAGATAGAAGCTGTTTTTCAGTCTCTCGGTCCCTGCTTTGATGCACCTGTACTGACCTCGCCTTCTGGATGATAGCGAGTTGAACAGGCAGTGGCTCGGGTGGTTGTTGTCCTTGATGATCTTTATGACCTTCCTGTGACATCGGGTGGTGTAGGTGTCCTGGAGGGCAGGTAGTTTTCTCCCGGTGATGCGTTGTGCAGACCTCACTACCCTCTGGAGAGCCTTACGATTGTGGGCAGAGCAGTTGCCGTATCAGGCGGTGATACAGCCCGACAGGTTATTTTCCTGAAACCATAGTCCGAGGGCCCTCACCTCCTCCCTGTAGGCCGTCTCGTCGTTGTTGGTAATCAAGCCTACCACTGTAGTGTCGTCTGCAAACTTGATGATTGAGTTGGAGGCATGCATGGCCATGCAGTCGTGGGTGAACAGGGAGTACAGGAGAGGGCTCAGAACGCACCCTTGTGGGGCCTCAGTGTTGAGGATCAGCGGGGTGGAGATGTTGTTACCTACCCTCACCACCTGGGGGGCAGCCCGTCAGGAAGTCCAGTACCCAGTTGCACAGGGCGGGGTCGAGACCCAGGGTCTCGAGCATGATGACGAGTTTGGAGGGTACTATGGTGTTAAATGCTGAGCTGTAGTCGATGAACAGCATTCTCACATAGGTATTCCTCTTGTCCAGATGGGTTAAGGCAGTGTGCAGTGTGGTTGCGATTGCGTCGTCTGTGGACCTATTTGGGCGATAAGCAAATTGGAGTGGGTCTAGGGTGTCAGGTAGGGTGGAGGTGATATGGTCCTTGACTAGTCTCTCAAAGCACTTCATGATGACGGAAGTGAGTGCTACAGGGCGGGGCGGTAGTCGTTTAGCTCAGTTACCTTAGCTTTCTTGGGAACAGGAACAATGGTGGCCCTCTTGAAGCATGTGGGAACAGCAGACTGGTATAGGGATTGATTGAATATGTCCGTAAACACACCAGCCAGCTGGTCTGCGCATGCTCTGAGGATGTGGCTGGGGATGCCGTCTGGGCCTGCAGCCTTGCGAGGCTTAACACGATTAAATGTTTTACTCACGTCGGCTGCAGTGAAGGAGAGTCCGCAGGTTTTGGTAGCGGGCCGTGGGAGCAAGACATCCTGGTCCGCGACGTGTTATGTTTGTGTCAAATCTAATACAACACATTACTGAGTACCACTCTCCATATTTTCAAGCATAGTGGTGGCTGCATCATGTTATGGGTATGCTTGTAATTCTTAAGGATGGTGGAGTTTGTCAGAATAAAAAATACATGGAATGGAGCTAAGCACAGTCAAAATCCTATTGAAAACCCTACTTCAGTCTGCTTTCCAACAGACACTGGGAGATGAATTCACCTTTCAGCAGTACAATAACCTAAAACACAATGCCAAATATACACTGTAGTTGCTACCAAAAAGACAGTGAATGTTCCTAAGTGGCCAATTTACAGTTTTGACATAAATCTCCTTACAAAGGTATGGCAACAACTGAAAGAGGTTGTCTAGAAAAGGTCAACAACCAATTTGACTGAGCTTGAAGAATTTTAAAAATAATAATGGGCAAATGTTGCACAATCCAGGTGTGGAAAGCTCTTAGAGACTTACACAGAAAGACTGTGTACGTACAAAGACATCTGTAATTGTTGCCAAAGGTGCATCTACAAAGTATTGACTCAGGGGTGTGAATACTTATGTAAATGAGATATTTCTGTATTCCATTTCAATTCATATGATAACATTTCCAAAACATGTTTTCACTTTGTCATTATTGAGTATTGTGTGTTACAACATATTTTGGAATGTTTTTATTCTGTACAGGCTTCCTTCACAATGTCTAAAAACATACCCTAACAAGCAAAAAAGGCTTGCACATAGTGTGGAAAAATTGCTTTTATTTACCTTTGTTTCACAGTAACTTTATGCAGTTACAGCTAACATGACCCCCATTTTCTCCAAAATACAATAGAGGCAGGATACTTGTCCACAAGATTAAGCATGTATTTAAGGTAGCAAAAATGACATTCATTTTCGACCAAATTAGCAGTTACTGCCTTTTTGCTTGGAACGGCAGTGTAGATGGGTGAGGGGAAAAAAACTATTTAATCCATTTTGAATTCAGGCAATAACACAAGAAAATGTGGAATACAATGGCTTGTGAAATAATTCACCCCTCATGGCATTTTTCCTATTTTGTTGCCATACAACCTGGAATTAAAATAGATTTTTGGGGGGTTTGTATCATTTGATTTACACAACATGCCTACCACTTTGTAGATGAAAAATATGTTTTATTGTGAAACAAATAAGAAATAAGACAAAAAAACAGAACACTTGAGAGTGCATAACTATTCACCCCCCAAAGGCAATACTTTGTAGAACCACCTTTTGCAGGAATTATAGCTGCATGTCTCTTGGGGTATGTCTTTATAAGCTTGGAACATCTAGCCATTGGGAATTTTGCCCATTCTTCAAGGCAAAACTGCTCCAGCTCCTTCAAGTTGGATGGATTCCGCTGGTGTATTAAGTCATACCACAGATTCTCAATTGGATTGAAGTCTGGGCTTTGACTAGGCCATTCCAAGACATTTAAATGTTTCCCCTTAAACCACTTGAGTGTTGCTTTAGCAGTCTGCTTAGGCTCATTGTCCTGCTGGAAGGTAAACCTCCATCCCAGTCTCAAATCTCTGGAAGACTGAAATAGGTTTTCCTCACGAATTTCCCTGTATTTATCGCCATTCAACATTCCTTCAATTCTGACCAGTTTCCCAGTCCCTGCCGATGAAAAACACCCCGACAGCATGATGCTGCCACCACCATGCTTCACTGTGGGGATGATGACCTCGGGGTGATGAGAGGCGTTGAGTTTGCACCAGACATAGCATTTTCCTTAATGGCCAAAAAGCGACATTTTATTCTCATCTGATCTCCCACTCTCATCTGATCTCATCTCATCTCCCACATGCCTTTTGGCAAACACCAAACGTGTTGGCTTATTCTTTTCTTTAAGCAATGGCTTTTTTCTGACCACTCTTCCGTAAAGCCCAACTCTGTGGAGTTAACGGCTTAAAGTGGTCCTATGGACATATACCTATGGACTTATACTTATTATTATTGGACCATGCTGGTCATTTATGAACATTTGAACATCTTGGCCATGTTCTGTTATAATCTCCACCCGGCACAGCCAGAAGAGGACTGGCCACCCCACATAGCCTGGTTCCTCTCTAGGTTTCTTCCTAGGTTTTGGCCTTTCTATGGAGTTTTTCCTAGCCACCGTGCTTCTACACCTGCATTGCTTGCTGTTTGGGGTTTTAGGCTAGGTTTCTGTACAGCACTTTGAGATATCAGCTGATACGAAGGGCTATATAAATAAATTTGATTTGATTTGATATACTCCAATCTCCGCTGTGGAGCTTTGCAGCTCCTTCAGGGTTATCTTTGGTCTCTTTGTTGCCTCTCTGATTAATGCCCTCCTTGCCTGGTCTGTGGGTTTTGGTGGGCGGCCCTCTCTTGGCAGGCATGTTGTGGTGCCATATTCTTTCAAATCTTTTAAAAATTGATTTAATGGTGCTCCGTGAGATGTTCAAAGTTTCGGATATTCTTTTATAACCCAACCCTGATCTGTACTTCTCCACAACTTTTTCCCTGACCTGTTTGGATAGCTCCTTTGTCTTCATGGTGCCGCTTGCTTTGGTGGTGCCCCTTGCTTAGTGGTGTTGCAGACTCTGGGGCCTTTCAGAACAGGTGTATATATACTGAGATCATGTGACAGATCATGTGACACTTTGATTGCACACAGGTGGACTTTATTGAACTAATTATGTGACTTCTGAAGGTAATTGGTTGCACCAGATCTTATTTAGGGGGTTCATAGTAAAGGGGGTGAATACATATGCACGCACCAATTTTCCGTAAAAAAATGTGTATTTATTTTTTAAACAAGTAATTTTTTTCACATGACCAATTTGGACAATTTTGTGTATGTCCATTACATGAAATCCAAATAAAAATCAATTTCAATTATAGGTTGTAATGCAGCAACATAGGAAAAATACCAATGGGGGTGAATACATTCGCAAGCCACTGTAAGACAAGGAGTATGAATACTTTCTAAATCACTATACTGTTGGTGTTCCTTTTGTCCAAATGGGAAAGGGCAGTGTGGAGTACAATAGAGATTGCATCATCTGTGGAGCTGTTGGGGCGGTATGTGGATCCAGTGTGTCTGGGATGATGGTGTTGATGTGAGCCATGGCCAGCCTTTCAAAGCATTTGATGGCTATAGATGTGAGTGCTACGGGGCGATAGTCATTTAGACAGGTTACCTTGGCATTCTTGGGCACAGGGACTATGGTGGTCTGCTTGAAACATGTAGGTATTACAGACTGGGTCAGGGAGAGTTTAAAAATGTCAGTGAAGTCACTTGCCAGCTGGTCAGCGCATGCTCTGAGTACACGTCCTGGTAATCCCTGTGGCCCTGCTGCCTTGTGAATGTTAACCTGTTTCACAGTAGAACCGCTGGGCCTTGACGGACCCCCCTTCAAGCTAATTATATTCTCACAGTATAATTAATATATTTAATTTATGCTAATGCAAAAATAATCACTTGGTTGTGTTTATGAAGGCCTTGGGTAACATTAGAATTAGGGTTGGGCGATATTCAGACTTTCGTATCGTCACATCGTCCTTCTCTCATACCGGCATATACAGTATTACTGGCTTAGTACACAAGGGGGTGCCAAATAAAACACACAATAAACATTATGTTTCTATTATCTGCTAACAAAATGAGCATAAGTAACAGCGAATTTCAATGGAGGCTGCTAGCTAAATATGCTAGGGAGCTCAAATGAAAATAAACAAATTGCAAATATAGGCAATCCAGCTCATGAATTTAGACATAGATAGGAGCTACCCAATGTCATTTTGGTGAGTTTGTACATTTACAAGTGAATGTTGAGAGAGACAATTTGCAACTGAACAAAGTTTTGAGGCTTGCTTGTCTGAAAGACCAGTACTGGCTTTGGAGCAGCATGTGTAGGCTACATGCTCAATCTGTGTTCAGTCATTAGGGCGACAGGCCTGCCTTCTCTGCTCTGAGAAGAGGGGAGAGCTGAAGATGGACCCTGCTCGGAGAAGAGGGGAGAGGAGAAGATGGGCCAAGAACAGAGAGGAGAAAATCTGCAAGGAATTCAAGATAGCATTGGCAGCTGTACAAATAACTAATCCAAAGGGCTTTGACTTCTCAAACATGGCAGAAAACAAACACAATATGATGCCCTGTCACCTTATTAATTCAGCAACTTACTTAGATTAACTAGCAAGTTAAATTTAGGGGTCGGGCTAATATAAAATTCAGCGTTTTTCACATAGGGCTAAGTATAAAACACATAAGAAATACTTGCTGCATTTTGTAAACACAGATGTAAATAGCTTCTTATTGTAATTTCTGCATGGCATCAAACACATTTCGTGCTTCATTTGCACTTCTCAACTCAGATGATAATTCAATAACAGGCATTCTATCAGCAGACCTGGCTCTGACTGATGTGTAGATAATTTTCGACTTTTTTTCTTGGTGTAGCCAGCCTACTTTTCTCTGGTAAAATGCTAAATTGACTGAAGCTGGCTACATTCTTTCTATGATAAACATGAGAAATATGGTGGCCATGCATAATTTTTGTAAGCTCATTTACCTGTGTGACTACCAGCCAAATGCAAGTATAAACACCATGGGACCAAGCAGCCATCATACCGCTCAGGAAGGAGACTTATTCTGTCTCCTAGAGATGTACGTACTTTGGTGCGAAAAGTGCAAATCAATCCCAGAACAACAGCAATGGACCTTGTGAAGATGCTGGAGGAAACAAGTACAAATGTATCTATATCCACAGTAAAACAAGTCCTATATCGACATAACCTGAAAGGTCGCTCAGCAAGGAAAATGCCACTACTCCAAAACCGCCATAAAAAGGCAGACTAATGTTTGTAACTGTACATGGGGACAAATATCGTACTTTTTGGAGAAATGTCCTCTGGTCTCACGAAACAAAAATAGAACTGTTTGGCCATAATGACCATCGTTATATTTGGAGGATAAAGGGGGAGGCTTGCAATCTGAAGAACACCATCCCAACGATGAGGCACGGGGATGGCAGTATCATGTTGTGGGGGTGCTTTGCTGCTGGAGGGACTGGTGCACGTCAGAAAATAGATGGCATCACGAGGCAGGAAAATTATGTGGATCTATTAAATTATGTGGATATATTAAAGTAACATCTCAAGACATCAATTAAAGTTAAAGTTAAAGTTTGGTTGCAATGGGTCTTCCAAATGGACAATGAACCCAAGCATACTCCCAAAGTTGTGGCAAAATTACTTAAGGATAGCAAAGTTAAGGTATTGGATGGGCATCACAAAGCCCTGACCTCAATCATATAGAACATTTGTGGGTAGAACTGAAAAAGTGTGTGTGAGCAAGAAGGCCTACAAATCTGACTCAGTTACACCAGCTCTTCCCACTTATTGTGGGAAGCTTGTGAAAGGCTACCTGAAAAGTTTGACCCAAGTTAAACAATTTAATGGCAATGCTACCAAATACTAATTGAGTGTATGTAAACTTCTAACCCACTGGGAATGTGATGAAAGATATAAAATCTGAAAGAAATGTTATTACATTTTTTATATGACCTTTATTTAACCAGGTAGGCTAGTTGAGAACAAGTTCTCATTTACAACTGCGACCTGGCCAAGATCAAGCAAAGCAGTGCGACACAAACAACAACACAGAGCTACACATGGAATAAACAAACACACAGTCAATAATACAATAGAAAAATATTTATAGTGTGTGCAAATGAGGTGGATAAGGGAGGTAAGGAATACAATTTAGCAATTAAGCACAGGAGTGATAGATGTGCTAAATATGAGTGTGCAAGTAGAGATACTGGAGTAAAAAGGAGCAAAATAAATAAATACCAGAATGGGGATGAGGTAATTGGATGGGCTATTTACAGATGGGCTATGTACAGGTGCGGTGATCTGTGAGCTGCTCTGACAGCTGGTGCTTAAAGCTAATGAGGGAGATATGAGTCTCCAGCTTCAGTGATTTTTGCAGTTCGTTCCAGTCATTGGCAGCAGAGAACTGGAAGGAAAGGCGGCCAAACGAGGAATTGGCTTTGGGGATGACCAGTGAAATATACCTTCTGGAGCATGTGCTATGGGTGGGTGACCAGTGAGCTGAGGTAAGGCCAGGGCTTTACCTAGGAAAGACTTATAGATGACCTGGAGCCAGTGGGTTTGGCAAAGAATATGAAGCGAGGGCCAGCCAACAAGAGCATACAGTTCACAGTGGTGGGTAGTATATGGATCTTTGGTGACAAAAAGGATGGCACTGTGATAGACTGCATCCAATTTGCTGAGTAGAGTGTTGGAGGCTATTTTGTAAATGACATCGCCGAAGTCAAAGTTGGCAGTCATTTGAGAAACCAAGGCTTTTGAGTCAGCCGATTAGAATGTGGTGATTGACAGAGTCGAAAGCCTTGGCCAGGTCGATGAATACAGCTGCACAGTATTGTCTCTTATTGATGGCGGTTATGATATCGTTGAGGACCTTGAGCGTGGCTGAGGTGCACCCATGACCAGCTCGGTAACCAGATTGCATAGTGGAGAAGGTACGGTGGGGTTCTATATGGTCGGTGATCTGTTTGTTAACTTGGCATTCGAATACCTTAGAAAGGCAGGGTAGGATAGATATGGGTCTAGAGTGTTTCCCCTTTTGAAGAGGGGGATGACCGCGGCTGCTTTCCAATCTTTGGGGATCTCAGATGATACGAAAGAGAGGTTGAACAGGATAGTAATAGGGGTTGAAACTATTTTGGAAGATAATTTTAGAAAGAGAGGGTCCAGATTGTCTAGCCCGCCTGATTTGTAGGGGTATAGTATTTTCAGCTCTTTCAGAACATCAGCTATCTGGATTTGGGTGAAGGAGAAATGTGGGAGGTTTGGGCATGTTGCTGTGGGAGGTTTGTGCATGTTGCTGTGGGGGTACAGGGCTGTTGACCAGGGTAGGGGTAGCCAGGTGGAAAGCATGGCCAGCCGTAGAAAAATGCTTATTGAAATTCTCAATTATCGTGGATTTATCGGTGGTGACAGTGTTTCCTAGCCTCAGTGCAGTGGGGCAGGAGGTGCTCTTATTCTCCATGGACTTTACAGTGTCCCAGAACTTTGGGGAGTTTGTGCTACAGGATGCACATTTCTGGTTCTGGTTTCCTGGTTCTACATTTTTTGAATGGGGCATACTTATTTAAGATGGTGAGGAAAGCACTTTTAAAGAATAACCAGGTGTCCTTTACTGACTTAATAAGGTCAATATCCTTCCAGGACACCCGGGCCAGGTCGTTTAGAATGGTCTGCTCTCTGAGCATTTGACAGTGTTGAGTGGTGGTCGTTTGACCGCAGACCCATTACGAACACAGGCAATGAGGCAGTGATCGCTGAGATCCTGGTTGAAGACAGCAGATGTGTATTTGTAGAGCAGGCTGGTTAGGATGATATCTATGAGGGTGCCCATGTTTACGGATTTGGGGTTGTACCTGGTAGGTTCATTGATAATTTGGATGAGATTGAGGGCATCAAGCTTAGATTGTATGATGGCTGGGGTGTTAAGCATGTCCCAGTTTAGGTCACCTAACAGAATGAGCTCTGAAGATAGATGGGAGGCAATCAATTCACATATGGTGTCCAGGGCACAGCTGGGGGCAGAAGGGGGTCTATAGCAAGCGTCGACTGTGAGAGACTTGTTTCTGGAAAGGTGGATTTTTAAAAGTAGAAGCTCAAATTGTTTGGGCACAGACCTGGATAGTAAGTCAGAACTCTGCATGCTATCTCTGCAGTAGATAGCAACTCCGCCCCCTTTGGCAGTTGTAAATGTTATAGTTAGGGATGGAAATTTCAGGGTTTTTGGTGGTCTTCTTAAGCCAGGATTCAGACACAGCTAGGACATCCGGCTTGGCAGAGTGTGCTAAAGCAGTGAATAAAACAAACTTAGGGAGGAGGCTTCCAATGTTAACATGCATGAAACCAAGGTTTTTATGGTTACAGAAGTCAACAATTGAGAGTGCCTGGGGAATGGGAGTGGAGCTAGGCACTGCAGGGCCTGGATTAACCTCTACATCACCAGAGGGACAGAGGAGGAGAAGGAGAAGGGTACGGCTAAAGGCTATAAGAACTGGTCGTCTATTACATTCGGAACAGAGAGTAAAAGGAGCAGGTTTCTGGGCACAGTAGAATAGATTCAAGGCATAATGTACAGACAAAGGTATGGTAGGATGTGAATAGAGTGGAGGTAAACCTATGCATTGTGTGACAATGAGAGAGACATTGTCTGTAGAAACATCATTTAAACCAGGTGAGGTCACCGCATGTGTGGGAGGGGTTAGCTAAGGCGTATTGTGCAGGGCTAGAGGCTCTACAGTGAGATAAGGCAATAATCACTAAGGAAAACAGCAATGGACAAGGCATATTGACATTAGGGAGAGGCATGCGTAGCAGGGTGATCATAGGGGTCCAATGAGTAGCTCGGCGGGCTGGAGGCACGGCGATTCGGACAGCTAGCGGGCCGCGACTAGTAAGCCAGCAGAAGGGCCTTAGAGGGACGCCACGATGGAAGAAGTCTGTTGTAGCCCCCTTGTGCTGTTATGTCGGCAGACCAGTCGTGATCAGCAGAGCTCCGTGTGGTAAAAGGGTCCAGGCCATTTGGCAAAATAGGTATAGTGGCCAAAGAAATTGTGCGATGGGCCTCTTCAGCTAACAGTCCGATATGCTCTAGATAGCTAGCGGGCTGCGGATAGCAGGCTAGCAGATGGGCATTCAGGGTACTTTGCTAGCTAGCTGCGATGATCCAGGTAAAAAGGTTCAGAGTTTGCAGTAGGAATCCGGAGATATGGAGAAAAATACGTCCGATATGCTCTGGTTTGAATCGCGCTGTGCAGACTGGCAAGAGTTGTCCGGGCTAAAGGTTAGCTGATGACCGCTAGTAGTGGCTAGCTGACTACTAGCTAGTAGCTAGTTAGCTGGCTAGCTTCTGTTGGGGGTTCCGGTTAAAAAATAAAGAAAATAGCAGATCCATACCACATTGGGTGAGGCGGATTGCAGGAGAGTATGTTGAAGTTGAGGTTAACCTCTTAAGTCGACCCTCTACTTTTTTGAACATTCTGTTAAAAATCGCGCAACATTTCAGCGCCCTGCTACTCATGCCAGGAATATAGTATATGCATTTGCTTAGTCTGTGTGGATAGAAAACACTCAGACGTTTATAAAACTGGTTAAATCACTGCTGTGGCTTTACCAGAACGGCATTTACATCGAAAAGCACAGGAAAAACTGATCACTGAAAATGGGAAAATATATCCATGCGCTACTTGAACCCATTGATAAAGGTGAACCACAATTAATTGACTGAGGTTGCAGTACCTACAGCTTCCACACGGTGTCTAGAGTTTTTTCTTGGTCAAACACATGCAGGGCACTGTATTTCCTTAGGTCTAGGACCGGATATTTTCGTTGAGTTTCTAGCCGGACATTTTTCCAGACGGACAGCTAATGATCTTTACATCGCCTCCTGATGAATTTTATCGCTTATTAGCGTTTACTAATATCTAAAGTTGCATTACAAACGTATTTCGAAGTGTTTTGTGAAAGTTTATCGTCGACTTTTTGAATTTTAAAAAATGACTTTACGTTTTGAAACAATGTTTTTTTCGTTTATCACACAGTCTACATATAACGATATCTTGGCTTTATATGGGCCGATTTAATCGAAATAAAGACCCAATAGTGTTTATGGGACATCTAGGAGTGCCAACAAAGAAGATGGTGAAAGGTATTGACTGTTTTCTATTTTATTGTGCGGTTTGTGTAACGCCGAAATGCTAATTATTTTGTTTACGTCCCCTGCGGGTCTTTTGGGGTGTTACATGCTATCAGATAATAGCTTCTCAGATTTTAAAAATCTGACTTGTTGCCTGGATTCACAACGAGTGTAGCTTTAATTTGATACCCTGCATGTGTATTTTAATGAACGTTTGAGTTTTAACTAATACTATTAGCATTTAGCGTAGCGCATTTGCATTTCCAGAGCTCTAGTTGGGACGCAAGCGTCCCGAGTAGAAGCAAGAGGTTAAGAAAAATACTTAAAAAATATATGCGAAGAAAAAATATATAAAAAGATATATACACGGGACACGACAAGACGAAGACAAAGACGTCTGACTGCTACGCCATCTTGGAAGAAGTCTCTCTACCAATCATTCTCTCTACCATTATTCTGACATTTCACATTCTTAAAATAAAGTGGTGATCCTAACTGACCTAAAACAGGGAATATTTACTAGGATTAAATGTCAGTAATTGTGAAAAACTGAGTTTAAATGTATTTGGCTAAGGTGTATGTAAACTTCCGTCTTCAAATGTCGAATGTCAAACTGTAGGTGAAATGAAGGACACAATCTGCTTAATCTCCTAATGTATTGCACAAGTTGACTACAGGTATTTACTTAAAATGTAGTTACACATATTATGATCATGTAAATTGTAGGTCGCATGTTCCATGAGCTGAAGTATAAGATCCCAGAAATGTTCCATATGCACAAAAAGCCAATTTTCTCTCAATTTCTTTGCGCAAATTTGTTTACATCCCTGTTAGTGAGCACTTCTCCTTTGCCTAGATAATCCATCCACCTGACAGGTGTGGCATATAAAGGGGCGGCAGGGTAGCCTAGTGGTTAGAGCATTGGTCTAGTAACCCCGAGCTGACAAGGTACAAATCTGTCGTTCTGCCCCTGAACCGGCAGTTAACCCACTGTTCCTAGGCCGTCATTGAAAATAAGAATTTGTTCTTAACTGACTTGCCTAGTTAAATAAAGGTAAATTAAAAATTAAAAAAGAGGCTAATTAAACAACATGATGTTTACACAGGTGCACCTTGTGCTAGGGACAATAAAAGGCCACTCGAGAATGTGCAGTTTTGTCACACAACATAACAATGCCACATATGTCTCAAGTTTTGAGGAAGCGTGCAATTGGCATGCTCACTGCAGGAATGTTGCCATGTTGCCATGGAATTGAATGTTCATTACTCTACCATAAGCCGCCTCCTCCAATGTCATTTTAGATTCTTTGGCAGTCTGGCCTCACAACCACAGACCACGTGTATGGCATCATGTGGGCGAGTGGTTTGCTGATGTCAACATTGTGAACAGAGTGCCCCATGATGGCGGTGGCGTTATGGTATGGGCAGACATAAGCTACTGACAACAAACACAAGTGCATTGTATTGATGGCAATTTGAATGCACAGAGATACTGTGATGAGAACCTGAGGCCCATTGTCGGGCCATTTATCTCCCGCCATCACCTCATGTTTCAGCATGATAATGGCCCCATGTCGCAGGAATCTGTACACAATTCCTGGAAGCTGGAAATTTCCCAGTTCCTCCATGGTCCGCATAATCACCAGACATATCACCCACTGAGCATGTTTGGGATGTTCTGGATCGACGTGTACCACAGCATGTTCCAGTTCCCGCCAATATCCAGAAACTTCGCACAGCCATTGAAGAGGAGTGAGACAACATTTCACAGACCACAATCATCAGCCTGATCAACACAGCCTGATTATGCACAGCAAATGTGTCAGGCTGCATGAGGGAAATGGTGGTCACACCAGATACCCACTGGTTTTCTGATCCGCGCCCCTACCTTTTTTGTAAGGTACAGTATCTGTGACTATCAGATGTATATCTGTATTCCCAGTCATGTGAAATCCATAGATTAGGGCATAATTTATTTATTTCAATTGACTGATTTCCTTTTGTGTGACTCAGTAAAATCTTTTATATGGATCTCCCAGTTTCCAGTTTTGAAAGCGGCAGAAGTCATGCTGGATTGACAGCATGGCCAATGTTTATCCTTTTAAGCTTGGAAAAGAGACCCATAAACCCAGCGTTGGACCACACATCCACTCCACTGAATAGCAGGCTAGTGATTGCTTTGCCATGCTTTTAGTTAGCCAATGATTCCTTCCAAGCCACTCATTGTTGAATTTGCGATTTCCAAACTGTTGTGTAATGTTTATGTCCAATGGCCGAGGAGAAGCAATACATTTTATCTATAACTTCTCTTCATAATTTCTCTTCATATGACAAAAATTTAACATGATTTGCCAGTAGATTGCCTACTTGATTCATGATGATGACTGCTAGCTTGCTAGCTAAGATTTTGAAAGTATGATGTTGACATGATCAGTCCAATCAAAGTTACTGTAGATATAACGTGGTTTGTCATCATTTAATCTGTGGGCAATGACCTTGAGCCTTCTAGGATGGGCACTTATAATGTAACTCTATGGTAGCACCCAAGTGGCTTGAATTTTTGAGCTCTTTAGCAATGATGTAGTGTCCCCATGAGTGACAGAACACTGAGCCAATCACGGCAAAACTAGAGAACATTACCAATCCCTATGCTCCGTTTTTTTCCACTGGCTGCCTCACCACCACAGGAAGCTCTGAGATAGGCTGAAACACCTGCATTTTAGAGCTGCCTTACTAAGAGGCCATGTTTGTGTGCGGATTTATTAAGTTAAAGATTATTATTTTTTATACATGGTTTGTAAACTGATATGTGCCACTTATTAATGGCAAAATAACATGCAAAACAAACTAGCCAGACAGGTCGGGCTCAAAACAGAATGAATGATGGGTCGCCACTGGGACTGATATAGGGTTTATTTCCATTTTCAGTAGCGGTGCGTGGGTAAAATCTCTGAGGAAGCCATGCAAAGCCAGTAAAAAGTACATTTTACAACCGCTGTTGTGATAATTGTGTTGTTTGCTCTATAACCCATTCGTTCATATGCCATGGTGAAATACAGTAAGGCCGTGACAACAAAAAGACACCAGTCTCACAGGGGCGGAATAAATTCAAGTAAAAAATTGGGACACAACTACTCATTCAAGGATTATTCTTTATGTTTACTATATTCTACATTGTAGATTTATAGTGAAGACATCAAAACTATGAAATAACACATATGGAATCATGTAGTAACCAAAAAAGTGTTTAACAAAATATATTTTAGATTCTTCAAAGTAGCCACCCTTTGCCTTGATGACAGCTTTGCCCACTCTTGGCCTTCTCTTAACCAGCTTCATGAGGAATGCTTTTCCAACAGTCTTAAAGGAGTTCCAACATATGCTGAACACTTGTTGGCTGCTTTTTTTAGTACAGAATGCTCAGATCAAACCCTAACAACACTGGACCAATTGTGCACCACCTTATGGGACTCCCAATCACAGCCAGTTGTGATACAGCCTGGAATCAAACCAGGGTCTGTAGTGACACCTCTAGCACTGAGATGCAGTGCCTTAGACAGCTGCACCACTTGGGAGCCCGAAGACTGAATCAAGGCGGTCGATCACATATTGAACTTTAATCGTCTCAGGTCTGTGGCACAACATATTAATTTATGGTTAGATCAGAATCGTCCTCATAATCATTGGCCTGTACAGAGAATTAAGTTAAAACCACAAGTCTAAATCCCCATCTCCATCCATGGCTTGGGAAAGGGCTGATTTAGCAAGCTAGCTACTGCAGGACATCAACATAAGCAGACCAGAAAGAGACACGTTTTTCTGAAAATTATTTGATTGGTGTGAAGCCAAATTCAAACTGGCCTCCCTTGGTGGACGTTTTGCTGCTCCTGGACAACCCACAGTTGAGCTTAGCTCAACGCTGATTGGCCAATTATTAGCTTTTTAACAAGGGAGACCAAGTGCTTGCTGGCATCAATCAATCAAATAATACGGTGACAACATGTTATACTGTTTTGGTCCAGTCAGCATCAGATACAAGGGCTTCACATACTGAGACAGAGGGGCTCTGTTTCCCTCGCTCAGATGATTTTGCCGATGAGAGTCAGACACTTCAAATAAAATAAAATAAAATTGTACTTGTCACATACACATAGTTAGCAGATCATTTTGCGGATATCGCAAAATGCTTGTGTTCCTAGCTCCAACAGTGCAGTAATATCTAACAATACACAACAATACACACATCTAAAAGTAAACGATGGCTACAAGGCCCTCCCCCACCCTCCCATCTGCAAATCAGATCATGACTCCATTCTGCTCCTCCCTTCCTATAGGCAGAAACTCAAACAGGAAGTACCCGTGCTAAGGTCTGTTTAACGCTGGTCTGACCAATCGGAATCCATGCTTCAAGACAGTTTTGATCACACGGGCTGGAATATGTTCCGGGTTTCCTCTGAGAATAACATTGACTGAAACACTGACACAGTGACTGAGTTCACCAGGAACTATTGTTCCCACTGTGACAATTAAAACCTATTAAAACCAAAAAACCTGCATAGATGGCAGCATTCGCACAAAACTGAAAGTGTGAACCTGAACACGATGATGAACACAATGGGAGACAGAGAGCTGGTTTCAAGCGCAGGGAGCAACAGGTGTTTAATGTAAAGGACCACAGGAGGAGGCAGGTAGCTGAGTCCAGGGGCAGGCAGAAGGTCATACACAAGGGGTCCAAAAAGGGAAACAGTACAGGGAGGGAAAAGGCTAGTAATGTAGTCCGAGATATCAGGCAATAGGTAGATAACAGGAAATCCGATAGGACTATATACAGGCAGGGTATAGGAAAAAGGAGTCGTTAGTGAGGCAGGCAAAAACTATCATACATGGGAGGAGTAAATCAAAGGAAAAGGTAGATAGTCTGGTAATAGAAAGCTACGAAAAATATAGATGAAAACTCTTGTTAAATAGTATGGTTTACAGCTTGTCATGAGATATTCTATCAGGCGAACAGAACCAAGAGACTTCCTTACTATTAAGGATTGCGCACCAGCTACTGTTAACAAATAGACACACGCCACCCCCCTTGAGTTTACACTGCCATTCTGTCCTGCCGATACATAGAAAAACCAGCTAGTTGTATATTAACAATATCCTTGTTCAGACAAATTTCTGAGAAACATAGGATAATACAGTTGTTCAGGTCCCATTGATAGGGTAGTCTCGAACGGAACCCGTCCAGTTTGTTCTCCAGTGATTGTACATTTGCCAATAGAAGAGAGGGTAGTTTCATCAGGGTGCCCGCATGTCGGCCTCTACATTGCCGTCTCTTCCTCTTCCGATTGTCCGGTATTAGGGCCCGGTCCGGAGTGATCATTATGTCCTGCGCCGCCAACCCTTTGAAGTAGAGATCTTCATTCAAATTGAGAGTAGTGATTGCTGTTCTGATGTCCAGACGCTCTTTTCGTCATAGGAAACGGAGGAAACATTATGTACAAAAAAAACATACATAATAGCAGAATTGGTCAGGAGCCCATAAAACGGCCAATATACTTTTCAGCACCATTCTTCAGACCTGTCTTCAGGTGCAACGTTAGCTATGCAAATCTTCCTCTTACATTACACGTCAGGTAGAGGCTATTAATTTAGCTAGTTACATCACAGCATAATAGCCTGTCAAGTAAGGACATAGCTATAAACCAAATTGAGCTACTTACCAACAACACACCTGTCTCTGGTTTGACGGTTGACAGGCCAAGTAGAAAGTAGTCAGATGTAATCCATATCCTGGCCATCTGCTCAAGATTGTTGAACAACTTTATGGAAGCCCATTTTCACTACAGTAGCTATTTTCTGAGCAAGGGCAAGTACTAGCCACACGTCTTATCTGGGGAAGAGGTTCCATTGGGTGGGTTCATTTTGCTTGACCCAGTGCCCCGGGTGGGCAGGGTTTGCTCATTTTTTACATTCTATGTATGAAAATACCCTCAAATTAAAGCTGACCGTTTGCACTTTAACTTCATAGTCATTGTTTGATTTCAAATCCAAACTTTTGGAGTATGGAGCCAATAAATATGGAGGACACTGTATTTCATATCACAGGCCCAATACTACTGTAGAGCTGTTTTTACTTGCACTATATATAGCTGGGTTGCCCCGTCCTGTCCCTAAGAGTCCATTGCCCTGCAGCGCCCAAATCCAACACACCCCGTGTGCTTTAGCATTTTTCACTATTGGTTTCAGGTGTGTTTGTCTAAGACCAGAGTGACAACCAACAGTATGGCAGACCCCCAGGGCCAGGACTGAGCAGCCCAGCAGCTAGGGATTTCTTAACTTCTTGCGTCGAGCCATCCCGGATCCGGTATCGTGACTACAGTTAACTATTCATGAAAATATTCATGAAAATCGCAAATGAAATGAAATTAATCTATTTGCTCTCAAGCTTAGCCTTTTGTTAACAACACTGTCATCTCAGATTTTCAAAATATGCTTCTCAACCATTGCAAAACAAGCATTTGTGTAACAGTATTGATGGCTAACGTAGCATTTAGCGTAGCATTTAGCGTTAACATTCAGCATGCAACATTTTCCACAAAAACCATAAAAGCATTCAAATAAAATAATTTACCTTTGAAGAACTTCAGATGTTTTCAATGAGGAGACTCTCAGATAGCAAATGTTCAGTTTTTCCTGAAAGATTATTTGTTTAGGACAAATCGCTCCGTTTTCTGCGTCACGTTTAGCTACGAAAAAAAACCTGTATCCAGGATTGTGTAAATCTATCAGCAAGCTCATTAGCATAACACAACTTTAACTATTCATGAAAATCGCAAATGAAATCAAATTAATCTATTTGCTCTCAAGATTAGCCTTTTGTTAACAACACTGTCATCTCAGATTTTCAAAATATGCTTCTCAACCATTGCAAAACAAGCATTTGTGTAACAGTATTGATGGCTAACGTACCATTTAGCATTAGCATTCAGCATGCAACATTTTCCACAAAAACCATAAAAGCATTCAAATAAAATAATTTACCTTTGAAGAACTTCAGATGTTTTCAATGAGGAGACTCTGTTAGATAGCAAATGTTCCGTTTTTACAAAAAATATTATTTGTGTCGACTAATCGCTCCGTTTTGTTCATCGCGTTTGGGTAAGGAAAAAATAATAATAATAAGTCATTAAAACGCGAACTTTTTTCCAAATTAACTCCATAATATCGACAGAAACATGGCAAACGATGTTTAGAATCAATCCTCAAGGTGTTTTTCACATTATCTATCGACGATAAAATCCATCGTGGCAGTTTACTTTCAATTCTGAAGAAATGGAACGCGCATGGACTTACAGATTACGCACACAGGACACCGGGCGGGACACCAGGTAAATGTAGTCTCTTATGGTCAATCTTCCAATGATATGCCTACAAACACGTCACAATGCTGCAGACACCTCGGGGAATAGACAGAAAGCGCAGGCTCATTCCTGGCGCATTCACAGCCATATAAGGAGACATTGGAACACAGCTCCTTCAGAATCCGGGGCATTTCCTGTATGAAACTTAATCTTGGTTTCACCTGTTGCATTAGTTCTGGGGCACGCACAGATAATATCTTTGCAGTTTTGGAGACGTCAGAGTTGTGTCTTTCCAAGGCTGTCAATTCCATGCATAGTCGAGCATCTTTTCGTGACAAAATATTGCGCTTAAAACGGGCACGTCTTTTTATCCAATAATGACACAGCGCCCCCATAGGTTCAACAGGTTAAATAATTATCTCCCCTGACGTGGGCATGTTTTTAATAAAGGTTCCTTTTCTCATACATTATTCCATATAAGGCATCCAGACCTTATGATAGTTGCACAGAATTCCTTTAATCATGTAATAAATCAAATTGAGTGATATATAACTTGACATTTCTGCCATCCATTGTGACTTTGTGGAATGATAATCAACCTTCTAATTAATGGCAATGCATTTCTTAGTCGCTATAAACGCTAGGTTAAACAGTTTCTTCTTCAGTTTTACACCTCCAGCAGTGGAATTACATTTCTGTGTCGATTATATTCATGTTCACTGGTATATAGTGCATTCTATGGATGGTATTAAACTACAGTAATTTATGTGGTCTCTATATCAGCCCTTAATACAATTTGGAACTCATCTTTAGAGGTTTGTCAGACTGTCTGACAAAGTATTGCATCTGCAAAAGTTCACCTCCACGCCATCACAGACTGCTCTTCCCTGGTTGCCTGATCCTGCTGAGACCACTGTCGCCATCTGATCCTGCTCAGATGAGGCATGACAAAGAAGTACCTTGCTGTACATTTATACATTATATTATCCAAGAATAGAGTCAATGGTTCAATAATTGAAATTACCATTATTCCCAGATCCCAGACTGTAGCCTACCCATCAACTCAAGATTGAAACAAAGATTACAAACCATTCCCATACACACAAGAATGGTTAAATACTGCTACCTGACAGATACTGTAGCTAGACCCGAGAGCTGAACTGGCTTTGGTAGCTAATAGCTAGCTAGCTAGTTCATTCACTTCAGACAGCACTTCCATCGAGAGGGGATGAAACATGTAATGCATTGGCTAACATTACATGTCAGTTACACTACTAACTCAGCACTGGGGGAATAAATATATATTTCTTTCTGTTGAGTCAAACAGCAGTTATCTTGCCAGCAACATCACTCAAATAACGAGTATTATATGATCTGTTTCTGATCTGCTTGCTTTTACAACTTGGAGAAAAAGCACAACACACACAGACAACAGCTGCCTCTGTTAACACACTCTGTGGTGTCCGACCAGTCCTAAATCCTAAAAAGGCCATGCTTATATTTTCGATTTGTTTTTTTTTGTCTTCAGATGACACCCGGTTGCGGTTCAGCAGTGGTCGTGTTGCGGTCACTCTGGGCAGTCTTCTGGATGACCAGCACTGGCACTCTGTCCTCATCGAGCGCTTCAACAAGCAAGTCAACCTCACCGTGGACACCCACACACAGCACTTCAGGACCAAGGGGGAAGGAGACTCTCTGGAGGTGGACTATGAGGTGTGTCTGTCCAAACATCCATAATATTTCCTTACAGTATCTCTGAGTAGATTACACCACTATCATCCAGTCAGGAAAAACACATCACTCCAATACCAGGGTGAGATTAAGAATAATACTTGGTCTATCTCGTTAGAACCTGACATCTCGTTTCAACCTGACACCTGACACTATACTTTCGTAGGACTTTTCTTCTATTTCTTCATATATTTCACCTTCTTTCCTCATCAAAGCTCAGCTTCGGGGGCATCCCACTACCAGGTAAGCCTGGCACCTTCCTGAGGAAGAACTTCCATGGTTGCATCGAGAACCTCTACTACAACGGGATCAACATCATTGACCTAGCCAAGCGACGCAAGCCTCAGATCTACAGTGTGGTAAAAGCTTTTCAGCTACTCATTTGTAATGCATAAACTGTAGGCCAAGGCCACATTTATTTTGCGCTGAATTACCAATATATTAACTTATGTAAGTGATAATGCTCCATTGTATTAGAAGTGGAGGTTAACAACACCTAACCTTAGAGAACTAGTGAACCATAACAGTTGTTGCATAACAAATTACAGACTGCGGATAGGTATCCATGTGAATACAGGGTGTATGGCAAGAACCACTTAGAGCTGAGAGAATAGTCTTCTATTTTCTTCTCTTGTTCTTATTTTGGAAAGAGATCAGGGCTCAGTGATGAGTTGGAGCAGGAGCTGTATTCAGTGATCCATTCAATATAGAGGTATTATTACCTTCTGTAGCCCGAGGTAAATTGCATTATTTAAGGTAGTCCTCTCGGAGGTGTCAGGGCCTTGTGCAGCCCCTAAATGATACATCTTAATGGATATTAACCTTGAGACACTTTCTGTCTCAGTGGTCTTACAGCCCCAAACACGAGGTGTGATACACAACGGGTGTCACCTAACCTCTAACAACAAATCCGCTAACACTGAAATAGCATTAGCATAAATAAGTTATCAATAATTCGGTGTGAGTTAGTGTCAGCCTATTGAAATAGGAGGATACTGAAATCAAGTTTGGTTGATTTGATGGAAGAGTCCCTGTGGAGGGTTTAGTGAACGTGCTCCATGTCACTGCCACTCCATGTCACCAGGATCGATGATGTGTTCATCCCCACACTGCTCTGACCTTTTCCTGTGTACAGAAACTCATGTCTTCTGTACTGGCTCTTCCTGTCCCTAGGAGTCATAGTGGGGTTGGCAGTGGCATGTAACCCAGCTCCCTACAGAGTTGATTTTATCTCATTCCACTGTTCTCTCTATTGTTCTTTCTCTCTCTCTTTTTTTGTTGGTCTCGTATACCCGCCATTTTCTTTCTCTCTTTCTAGAAGGGGGCCAGTAAGGATTTTTAATTAACCCCTAAATGTTGAAAGTTGATCTTGATCGGAGCAAGGTGACTGTAAGACTATGTGTTCCATGTGTGTCACCAGGGCAACGTGACCTTCTCGTGCTCGCAGCCCCAGCTGGTGTCCACCACATTCCTGAGCTCCAGCAGCAGCTTCCTGTCGCTCCCGGCCACGCCGTCTGCTTCAGGAGGCTTCACGGTGCGTTTCCAGTTCAGAACATGGAACCCAGATGGGCTACTGCTCTCCACCCAGCTGTCCCTGGAGCCCCAGAGACTGGAGCTGCAGATAAGCAACAGCCGGCTGCGCTTGACCCATCACACGTCAGCCCAGCAGAAAGAAGAGGTCTCCACCGGTGAGGGCCAAGCCAACAGCCTCTAGCATAGCTGACCCACACTATGGGCTGGAATCAGTGGTTCTGCCTATGGGGACTCAGATTATAAAAGGCTATTGTATTCTAGTGAAGAAGGCAGACAATGAGAAACCCATTTTATTACTGCAGAGTATGTTTGTGGTTTTACACAGAGATAGTCTGATAGTGATAGTAAAGATTATGAGTAAAGTTTATAAGAAGAGAGAATCAATTCAGTTGGACCTGTGCTTATCTCTTATGAGTTCACAAACAAGACCTGTGTTCAAATACATGTGTTTTTGAGTATTACATATTTTAATGATTTTTTCTGTGTATTTACTTATTTTCAAATATACAGCCCAAAACAAGTACCAAATAGTCGACCAAATTGTATTTGAATGTATTTTTTTTTTAAATACTTATTTAAAATACAATTCTCAAATACCTGAGTTAATGTAACATAATGTATTTAAGTCTGTGTATTTGAGTATTTCCAAATTCATTGCAATATTCAACTTCTTGTATTCATGATATCATAGAAAAATTTCATCCTGTCACGTTTTTTGCAAAAGGTCAAATACATTGCCATCAATGGTAAAATGTGAGTGTTACAGGGTAGTGATGTGTAGGTTGACTCATAACCCGATGTCCCCACAGTTACAGTGTCTTCGGGAAGTATTCAGGCCCCTTAACTTTTTCCAAATTTTGTTACGTTACAGCCTTATTCTAAAATGTATTAAATAAAATAAATCCCTCATCAATCTACACACTATACCCCATGAAGACAAAGCGCAAAACAGGTTTTTACAAATGTTTGCAAATGGATTAAAAATTAAAAACAGAAATACCTTATTTACATAAGTATTCAGACCCTTTGCTATGAGACTCAAAATTGAGCTCAGGTGCATCCTGTTTCCATTGGTCATCCGTGAGATATTTCTACAAATTGATTATAATCCACCTGTGGTAAATTCAATTGATTGGACATGATTTGGAAAGGCACACACCTGTCTATATAAAGGTCCCACAGTTGACAGTGCATGTCAGAGCAAAAACCAAGCCATATGGTTGAAGAAATTGTCTGTTGAGCTCAGAGACAGGATTGTGTTGAGGCACAGATCTTGGGAAGGGTACCAAAACATCTCTGCGGCATTGAAGGTCCCCAAGAACACGGTGGCCTCCATCATTCTTAAATGGAAGAAGTTTGGAACCACCAAGACTTTTCCTAGAGCTGGCCGCCCGGCCAAACTGAGCAATCGGGGGAGAAGGGCCTTGGTCAGGGA
Source organism: Oncorhynchus nerka (assembly GCF_034236695.1). Lineage (NCBI taxonomy): Eukaryota > Metazoa > Chordata > Actinopteri > Salmoniformes > Salmonidae > Oncorhynchus > Oncorhynchus nerka. Next base: position 48,274,767 of record NC_088398.1, on the reverse strand, counting down.
GGTGACCAAGAACCTGATGGTCACTCTGGCAGATCTCTAGAGATAGGAGAACCTTCCAGAAGGACAACCATATCTGCAGCATTCCACCAATCAGACCTGTCTGGTAGTAGACAGATGAAAACCACAACTCAGTAAAAGGCACATGACAGCCCGCTTGGAGTTTGCCAAAAGGCACTTAAAGGAATCTCAGACCATGAGAAACACGATAATCTCATCTGATGTAACCAAGATTGGCCTGAATGCCAAGCGTCATGTCTGGAGGAAACCTGGCACCATCCCTACGGTGAAGCATGGTGGTTGCAGCATCATGGTGTGGGGATGTTTTATCAGCGACAGGGACTGGGAGACTAGTCAAGATCGAGGGAATGATGAATGGAGCAAATTACAGAGAGATCCTTGATGACAACCTGCTCCAGAGCGCTCAGGACCCCAGACTGGGGCGGAGGTTCACCTTCCAACAGAACAATGACCCTAAGCACACAGCAAAGACAACACAGGAGTGGCTTTGGGACAAGTCTCTGAATGTCTTTGAGTGGCCAGATCCTGGACTTGAACCCGTTTGTGTAGCAACGCTCCCGAACCAACATGACAGAGCTTGAGAGGATCTGCAGAGAAGAATGGGAAAAACGCCCCAAATACAGGTGTGCCAAGCTTGTAGTGTCATACCCAATAAGCCTCAAGGCTGTACTCGCTGCCAAAGGTGCTTCAACAAAATACTTAGTAAAGGGTCTGAATAGTTATGAAATTAAATTTTTTATTTAAAAAAAAAAAGAAATCGCAAAAATGTCTAAACATGTTTTTGCTTCATCATTATGGGAAATTGTGTGTAGGTTGATGGGGAAATAAAAACGATTGAATCAGTTTTAGAGTAATGCTGTAACCTAACAAAATGTGGAAAAAGTCAAGAGCTCTGAATACTTCCCGAAGGCACTGTATTTCCGAAGGGTGAGCGAGGTTAGGGTAATTAAATATTGTATGGCTAATGGTTAAAGGATGGGTGTATCTGTAGGCTACATTGAGGATTTTCTATAATTATTTTGTTGTCTATCTGGCATTATTGCGTAAGCCTAAGCTTTAGGGCCTAACCATATGCGTGCCAAATAGCCTACACGCCAATCGCCAAATACTTTTGAGAACTGGTAAAAAAAGTTAGTCCATCCACTCAGGCAAAAAGGACAGTTTAATTCAAGAAAAAAGCTGTGAAATGGAGAGTTTGGGAAGTGGTAAAAGAATATGGTTGCAGTTATGTGTGATGATTGTGTAGCATGCTATACACATTTGACATTCACAAGACAGGGACTTAGAATACGCCTCTGGCACGTCAATGGAACTGTAGCCAACTGCACTGTTCAGATGGGTTAAATGGAAACTGAAAACTGGAGACTGACTGTAGGTCTATATCCTCTCCCATAACTCCTGCAGAATTAATATTTTTTCTTGCAGTAAAATTATATATCAAATGTACAGTTGAAGTTGGAAGTTTACATACACTTAGGTTGGAGTCATTAAAACTCGTTTTTCAACCACCCCACAAGTGTCTTGTTAACAAACTGTAGTTTTTGCAAGTTGGTTAGGACAGCTACAGCCTTATTTCTATTACAGCATATTGGATGACTGTCGTTCATATTCCACCCAGCTCAGTGTAACATTGGCTACTACATGATACTTACATTTTCGCTAAATCCACCATGAAGTTGCTACAACCTAGCCTAATTTAGAGAGACAAATGAGAGTAATCAAGGTGATAGACAGTGGCACATTCAATACCGCCTTGCACAGTCTTGCCTGCATCTAGCTGATCTAGGGTGTAATCATTCGTCCAACAGTTTGAAATTATAGTTTCTATTGTACAAATTCAGATATGTTTATCCATGTTTCGTTCCTTTTGCTTCCACTTAAAACTTCTTAAGACTAGGGGGCGGTATTTTCAAGTCCGGATGAAAAGCGTGCCCAAAGTAACCTGCCTGCTACTCAGGCCCAGAAGCTAGGATATGCATGTTATTAGTCGATTTGGATAGAAAATACTCTGAAGTTTCTAAAACTGTTTGAATTATGTCTGTGAGTATAACAGAGCTTATTTGGCAGGTGAAACCCTGAGGACAAACTGTCCAGGAAAAAATAAATTTGAGGTCACTCTCTTTTCAATGGGATTTCTATGAGGATCTGGATTTCTAAGACACGTGCTTGCAGTTCCTATCGTTTCCACTAGATGTCAACAGTCTTTAGAAATTGGTTGATGTTTTTCCTTTGAGAAATGAACAAGTAGGGCAGTTCAGAATGAGGGTAAAGTGAAGTGTACTGTTTGTTAGAGGCACGTGACCTGAAAGCAGGCTCCACTTTGTTTTCATCCGGTATTGAACACAGTTTATCCCGTCTTAAATTTTATTGACTATTTACGTTAAAAAATACCTAAAGTTGTATCAGGAAAGTTGTTTGAAATGTTTGGAACAAGTTTACAGGTAACTTACTAGATATTTTGTAGTCATGTTGCACGAGTTGGAACCTGGGTTTTTCTTGATCAAACGTGCCAAATTAATAGACATTTTGGATATATAACGACGGAATTTATCGATCAAAAGGACCATTTGTGATGTTTATGGGATATTTTGGAGTGCCAACAAAAGAAGTTCTTCAAAGGTAAGACATGAATTACATCGTTATTTCTGAGTTTTGTGTCGCACCCGGCTGGTTGAAATATGAATGTCATGTGTTTGTTTGGTGGGGTGCTATCCTCAGATAATCTCATGGTTTGCTTTCGCCGTAAAGCCTTTTTGAAATCTGACACGTTGGCTGGATTAACAAATGTAGCTTTAATTTGGTGTATTGCTTGTGTGATTTCATGAAAGTTGAATATTTATGGTAAATTAATTTGAATTTGGCGCTCTGCCATTTCACCGGATGTTGTCAAATCGATCCCGTTAACGGGATTTGATCCCTAAGAAGTTTTAAGAAAAATGTTTCAACAGAATCTGCTAGGGCTGACCCCATTTTGTCGATTGTTCGATTGTTTGGTCGATAGGCTGTTGGTCGACCAAGATTATTTTAGTGAAGTAGTAAAAATATATATATAAAAACATATACATATGGCACCTGTTGGATTCAGGCCTGTCTGAGAGGACTAATCCATTGTGAAGGCCGCGGGGATGGCACACCAGTATTACCAGTGGTACATTTAACATTAATTATCATAATCTACAATGTTTGTTTGGTTACGGTAATTTCTGTTAATGCATTCAATGTATTATTATTACAGTCTTACCATTGTGTTTGTAGGAGTGGACACATTATTTGCGTAGCGCGCAACCTAGGCTACACTTGTGAGAAAAAAGTTTGGGTTTATTTCATTCCATTTACAAGTATTAATTGTCTTTTGTTTGGAGCATTCCTGTCAGTCTTGAGTAAGAACACACACCTGTTTACGCATAGAAGTAGGCCTAGGCTACCTGGCCTGCGCGCAAATGTAGGCTTATTAATGTGCCCATTTGGGGATCTGATACTATTTCTGATTGTCTTAACTCACCATTTTTCTTCACCTCAAACAGCAAGTAAACAAGTCTGTTTTTACATCCAATGAGAATAGTTCCTCAACCTAGCTAATTTGAAAAATCTTTCCAGCTCTCTCCCTTTCAATAACTATTCAGCATGAATGGAGAAAAAAATGTAATGCTCTGATCCGGTGAAACGTCATAAAAAAGGCCTACCTAATTACCTCTTATCCCTTGGGCAAATAGCCTACAGCTGTGTCTGTCTGTCCGGGAGCTCACTGCCACCTGAAACTCTTGAGGGCCCAGAATATTTTATACAATGTTGAAAGTTTGCTAGCAGGAGCTTTTGGCTGGACCAAGTTAATAGCTGATACAATGTTTCAAGTTCCTTGCAGACAGGCCATGCATATCCAATGTGATTTATAGGATATTAATTTTTATCAGCATATTTTCTACCTGCAGGCTGCAATGTTTTTATTTGATGGCTTTATGTAGGGCAATTTTTGACATAATGGCAATGGCAATAGAAGTTACTTTTATATTTGTATCGTTTTCATTTAGCTATCATTTTGAATAACCACATGACACATGAAATGAATCTGTTCCATGAAAATCATAACTGGCACGAAGATCAATAGAAATGGTATGATAACTTGCCACTCCAAATGTAAAAGGTTGCTTATTACCGGCAACTTCCGGAGCATAAGGCCAGCAGCAGCATGCAGCAGAAGCAGGAGGGTCAGGAACAGGTTTTTGTCTTCTGGTGGAATTGATCTCTCTGAATTGATCTCTGGTTCCCTCTAGTAATGTGTCTTAATTTTCAAATTGCAGTGCTTAAAGCATCAGACATGCTCAAGTAACATACATATAGCTAATTCTATTCAAACATAGGGTGTGTCTATATATTGAAAAATACACAATATTTTTTTACCAATAGCTTTTGACCAAAAACAGACGACTCCCGGGTGACCAAGATTTGCTTTAGTAAGGGACAGCCCTAGAATCGGCGGGAATGAATACACCGCTGATCACACGCAAACACAGTTCATAGCAGCCACATACAACAGCATGATCACTTTCTCAATGTACTCTAATTCCTTATTGCATCTACACGCTCTCCTCCTCTCACCTTTTCTCTTCACTTGTGGACTTCAGTGCAGTGAAAGAAGGAGGGAGATAGAGGGTGAAGGAGAGAAGGTGGAAAGAGAGAGATAGAGAGAGGGGAGAAAGAGATATGAGAGAGAGAGAGAGAGTCTATGCTTCCATGTTGTGAATCTTCCCCCATTGAGTGGAATGTATTCACTTAGGAATCAACCCTGTGTCACTAATTGTTCCACATTGACTGCAATGTTTTGACATACACATCAACCCTGTGACACTCATATTTTCCCATTGAATTCAATGTATGTCATAAACATCCAACCTGTGACACTTTTTCCATTGACTGCAATGTATTGAGAAAAATGTCTGCTTTTCAAATCAAGGTTATCTGAATACTTGTTTTGAAATGTATTGAAAAGTAATTGAAATGCCTGAAATAGTATTTGAACCCAGGTCTGTCACACAAAAAGATAAGCATTTGGTTTTGTCCATTTTTTAACAATGGGGAAATGAAATATGCATTGAGTTGGGATTCCATATTGTTGGATTTAGTTATTTTTACATGCTTATTAGCAAGACATAGCACACAGACAGAGTTATGTTTGACCCGTCTCTGTCTCTGTGTGCTCATTTGAGACTGATCTCACTCACTGCAACATAATCAAGATGTTATCAGTAACAATCCGAGGTCGTCCTCCATCTGTTGCATGTTGGAGGCTTCTCAGAGTCAATGTTTGAACCAGGTGTGCTTTTTTGTTTGTTTCAAACAATTTACTGCCTGAAATCTAGCACATTTAATTACATTCCATTGTAATTATCCTAGCCTGCAACCCTGCAAGCAGATGGCAAGCACAGAGGGGATTGTAGACAGAGCAGACACACACAGAGCTTGGATGCCCTTCACTGTAAAGGCCTGAGCTTAATTAAATCAAAAACCAAAGATTATACCACTGAGGTTTACCATTGGTTCCTTCTCAGAATGGAACTACAAACACAACAGATGGGGATTGTTGGTGATCCTTTGTTTATTTGGTAATGTAAGGGAAACTATATGAAATGTGTGTGTAGTGTGGAGGGAGATCCATAAAGTCAACATCTGCGAGAGCAACAGAGTGAATGCAGAGGTTTGTTGCAGACAAACAGATTGTATATATAAATATAAAACTGTACATTTTTTTTGTAAATTGTTTTTATAACAGTGTAGTTGCTATGGTAAAAATAACAGTGATGTGCAGAGATTGATAGTGTATTTTAAAGTCTCCAAACCACCCAGAACCTACACCCTGCTGTCTCCACAGGTCACAGGGTGAATGATGGACTGTGGCACACTGTGAGTCTCGGCTCCCGAAGTCTCCAGGTCACCATGACTCTGGACAACGAGCCGTCCTCAACAATCGAACTGGCGGACCACATGGACGCAGGAGACAACCTCTACTTTGGAGGTAAGAGGACAGATAATATGACCAATACTTCGTTAGGTATGAATATATGTTCTGTTATTTACAGTAGAAACGCAAGGACTTGATGAAACTGGGGACTGTAATACCTAAATAGCCTCACTCTTTGGCATCGTCACTCAAGTGCCATAGTGGCTCTTAATTTACATTGGCTTGTAAACAGAGATTAACTTAATACATCCCTGTACAAACTTTAGCTTCCCAAAACTTGCCATGTACTGTAAATCTCAAATCTTCTGATAGCTGGCATTTTACTAAGCTGCTTTTAAAAGGCTTCAACTTGTATAATGGCATGTCTTGGCAGGTTTAACTCTGCTCTCTTTTTTTGGGGGCGACTTCTCTCTCTGCCATAACAGAGGTTTAACAACTTTACATGATTGTCACTAAATCACAAATGTTGTATTTTCTGCTTGCATGTCTCCAGTCAGTAAGTCAGTCAGCACTCTTAGCAACTTAACATGCAGTGCCTTCGGAAAGTATTCAGACCCCTTGACCTTTTCCATATTTTGTTACGTTACAGCCTTATTCCCATCAATCTACACACAATACCCAATAATGACAAAGCAAAAACACATTTTTAGAATATTTTGCTTTATTCACCAACAAAAAAACTGAAATGTGACATTTGCATAAGTATTCAGACCCTTTACTCAGTACTTTGTTAAAGCACCTTTGGCAGCGATTACAGCACGGAGTCTTCTTGGGTATGACGCTACAATCTTGGCACACCTGTATTTGGGGAGTTTCTCCCATTCTTCTCTGCAGATCCTCTCAAGCTCTGTGAGGTTGAATGGGGAGCGCTGCAGCACAGCTATTTTCAGGTATTTCCATAGAGATTCGATCGGGTTCAAGTCCAGGTTCTGGCTGGGCAACTCAAGGTCATTCAGAGACTTGTCCCAAAGCCACTTCTGTGTTATCTCTGCTGTGTGCTTAGGGTCATTGTCCGATTGGAAGGTGAACAAGTTTTCATCAAGGGTCTCTCTGTAATCTGCTCGGATTATCTTTGCCTCGATCCAGACTAATCTCCCAGTCCCTGTCACTGAAAAACTTCCCCACAGCAAGATGCTGCCATCACCATGCTTCTCCGTAGGGATGGTGCCAGGTTTCCTCCAGACATGAAGCTTGGCATTCAGGCCAAATAGTTTAATCTTGGTTTCATCAGACCAGAGAATTCCCAAGTGGGCTGCCATGTGCCTTTTACTGAGTAGTGACTTCCTGTAGAAGGCTTTAGAAACTTTCTGATGGCTTTAGAAACTTCTGATAGGCTAATTGACATAATTTGAATCAATTGGAGGTGTACCTGTGGCTGTAATTCAAGGCCTACCTTCAAACTCAGTGCCTCTTTGCTTGACATCATGGGAAAATCAAAAGAAATCAGACAAGACTTCAGATATTTGTAGACCTCCACAAGTCTGGTTCGTCCTTGGGAGCAATTTCCAAACGCCTGACTGTACCACGTTCATCTGTACAAACAATAGTACGCAAGTATAAACACCTTGGACCACGCAGCCGTGATACTGCTCAGGAAGGAGACGCATACTGTCTCCTAGAGTTGAACGTACTTTGGTGCAAAAAGTGCAAATCAATCCCAGACCAACAGCAAAAGACCTTGTGAAGATGCCTGAGGAAACAGGTACACAAGTATCTATATCCACAGTAAAACAAGTCCTATACCGATATAACCTGAAAGGCCGCTCAGCAAGGAAGAAGCCACTGCTCCAAAACTGCCATAAAAAGCCAGACTACGGTTTGCAACTGCACATGGGGACAAAGACTGTAATTTTTGGCGAAATGTCCTTTGGACTGATGAAACAAAAATGTAACTATTATGTTATGTTTGGAGGAAAAAGGGGGAGGCTTGCAAACCGAAGGACACCATCCCAACCGTGAAGCACGGAGGGACTGGTGCACTTCAGAAAATAGATTGCTTCATGAGGATGGTAAATGATGTGGATATATTGAAGCAACATCTGAAGACATCAGTCAGAAAGTTAAAGCTTGGTCGCAAATAGGTCTTCCAAATGGACAATGACCCCAAGCATACTTCCAAAGTTGTGGCAAAAAGTCAAGGTATTGGAGTGGCCATTACAAAGCCCTGACCTCAATCCCATAGACAATTTGTGGGCAGAACTGAAAAAGCGTGTGCGAGCAAGGAGGCCTACAAACCTGACTCAGTTACACCAGCTCAGTCAGGAGGAATGGGCCAAAATACACCCAACTTATTGTGGGAAGCTTGGGGAAGCCTACCCGAAACGTTTGACCCACGTTAAACAATTTAAAGGCAATTAGTTGGTTGTAATTTTGGGTAGAGCAGAAGTTTCTGTGTTAGCTGCATGTGTCACATAACTCTATCAGTCCTATTTATGATATCATTTACAAAGTTTTACCTTTTTTTTTTTTTTTATAGAATTTTTTTTAAATCAATTGGTATATTTGAGTTTAACTACAATATTTATTGTATTATTTCATGTTCAAATAATCGAAAGTGAGCAGTTGTAATCTGAATAAAGGTACACAGGCCATTCTTGAACATGGGGTGAGACATTCTTACTAATTTGATAGAAAATCAGTACGGATTTAATTATAACTTTTGTATGACTGACACCTTTAGTGAGAGGTCTAATGCTTTAATATTTAATCATTTCTGCCCTCCGAATTCATATTCATTATATAAATAGGCCCATGTGCGCCTTCATCTGATGAGCCGCAACATGTCGGCTAAAGCGATTTAATTCATGAATATATTTTAAAGTTTTTCATATTGTGATAATGAAGAGCAAAATAATCCTAACATTTCCAAATAAAAATCGGATTGATTTATCAAGACCAGTCCCCATGCTATGTAATTCAGTGATATTTATTCCCATAGTAAATCGATATGCATCCGTTAATATATATATATATATATATATATATATATATATATATATATATATATATATATATATGTAAAGTCCCTAAACTCGGCAAGAGTATATTGTCCTGCTGATAGTTGAAATTAACGTCTGCATTTTGAAAGAGTTTTTTTAATCATAATTTTTATTAACGAAAGCATAAAGATGTCGATGAAGTAATACTGTACAGTATATGCTTTATCCGACATTTTGCGGTTGAATGAGGTTTGGAGTTAGAAATGTAAAACTTTAGAATACTTAATACATTTCAAGTTGGGGGGATTTTTTTCACACCTAGCCAAGCCATCCTTTTGTAAAGGTTGAAGAGTCTGTCGTCCTGCTAATAGCCCATCATGGAAACGTTATTGGACCCATAGGTTTTAGGCCTGCAAGTAGGTTATAATAATCCATGTCTTCTGGGAATGTTTAAATGTCCAAAAGTTATAGGTGGAGTTAGAATTTTGTCTGTCAGAAGTATTAAAAACAACCAATTAAATGTGCTTTATTATACAAATGTTTAAAGTGCAACACGCATCTGATTATTCAATATGAATAGGAATTATTTTGTTTACATTATTTATTGTAACCACAATGTCACAAATTATTGAACACACACAACATGAGCAGATTAACTTGGTCAAAACCGTCAAAACATTTATTTATTAAAGACTAACAGACGGAAAACACCTCCATTCATTTACGAACAGGTAGTCAATTTACAGTTTAGACTACTGATAGATCAGCTATATTTTCAAGATGATTTTGTTTTCAAATACCTGAAAGTGAGCGGTTGTAATCTAAATAAAGGTAAAAAGGCCATTCTTGAACATGGGGTGAGACAATATGATCTTAAATGGAATATTTTTTGCTCATATAATTTTAACAGGTCGCTAGGTGTAGTCAAAACCATAAGCAAATATGTGAACTGTGATATGACTAAAGAGTTAACCTCTCTGGTGTCCCACCTCGCCAACAGCCAGTGAAATTGCAGGGCGACAAATTCAAAAAAGCAGAAATATCATAATTAAAATTCCTCAACCATACAAGTATTTTACACCATTTTATAGATACACTTCTCGTTAATCCAACCTCAGTGTCCGATTTCAAAAAGGCTTTTCGGCGAAAGCAGAACATATTATGTTAGGTCAGCAACTAGTCACAGAAAGCATTCAGCCATTTTCCAACCAAAGAGAGGTGTCACAAAAAGCAGAAATATAGATCAAATTAATCACTAACCTTTGACGATCTTCATCAGATGACACTCCCAGGACTCAATGTTACACAATACATGAATGTTTTGTTCGATCAAGTTCATATTTATATCCAAAAACCTCAGTTTACATTGGCACCATGTTCAGAAATGCCTACAAAACATCCAGAGAAATTGTAGAGAGCCACATCAAATAACAGAAATACTCATCACAAACTTTGATGAAAGATACATGTTTTACATAGAATTAAATATAAACTTGTTCTTAATGCAACCACTGTATCAGATTTCAAAAATGCTTTACGGCAAAAGCACAATATTCAATAATCTGAGAACAGCCTTCAGCCACAAAAGCAAGCCATACAGTTACCCGCCAAATTGAGGAGTCAACAAAAGTCATAAATAGCCATATAAATCTTCACTTACCTTTGCTGATCTTCGTCGGAATGCACTCCCGGGACTCCCACTTCTACAAGAAATGTTTGTTTACATCCATATTTATGTCCAAATACCTCTGTTTTGTTTGCGCGTTTAGTTCACTATTCCACAGGCACAATGCGCGAGCGCAAAATCCAGACAAAAAGTCAAAAGAGTTCCATTACAGTTTGTAGAAACATGTCAAACGATGTTTACAATCAATTCTTAGGGTCTTTTTATAATAAATCTTCAATAATATTCCAACCGGACAATAGCATATTCATTACAGAGGAAAAAGAAGTGACCGCGCAGTAAACAACTGATTGGCCTCAGCCTAGTCCACTTGTTGAAACAGCTCTTATTCGACACCCTTCCACAATAGAAGCCTCAAACAACTTTCTAAAGACTGTTGACATCTGCTGGAAGCCTTGGGAAGTGCAACCTGGCCCCATAGACACAGCATATTGGATAGGCAATCACTTAAATAAAACTACAAACCTCAGATTTGTCTCAGGTTTTCGCCTGCCATATGAGTTCTGTTATACTCACAGGCATCATTCAAACAGTTTTAGAAACTTCAGAGTGTTTTCTATCCAATATTACTAATAATATGCATATATTAGCATCTGGGACAGAGTAGCAGGCAGTTTACTGTCACCCCTGTCACCAAGAAGTTAATCAGGGTGATTTTTTCACAAATAGACAGGTATTTTCATCAATGGCACGTTGTTTGAAGAGTCCACAAACAGGAGGTAGAGTTCCAGAGCTCACAGGTGTGGCTGGCATGGATTGTGACTCCATCTCGTTCCTCGTTCTCTTCAACTCGTTTTTCTCCTCCTGACTCTCCACCAATGCCGCCTGACTCTCTGCCAATGACGTGACTCTCCGCCAATACCTCCTGGCTCTGGACCAATCACAATCAGATAAATTTTACAATCATAATCCTAACATTTCCAAATAAAAATCTGATTGATTTATCAAGACCAGCTCTGTCATTCAGTAATAATAATAATAATAATAATCATTGGATAACAGATCATCTCTCAGAACTCATTAAGAGGCAGCTTCTATCTTCAATATAATCATTAATTCAGAAGGTCAAACCCAGAGGTGGCCTGCAGTAGGTTATAATTAATGGAAAATTGCGTGTCAATTTATAAACCATGTGCCATGGAATTGGTACATCTAAAATCTCTTCCCAACTATTTTGCAAAATGGTATATATTTTTATTCATCACAATTTTCTTTAACCAATTTTGTTCTTTAATGTGTTACGTCTGTCGGCCCTGCACTACTTTCCCCCCCCTTCCACTTGATAAAGGTTCCAATTGACAATGTTTTTTAATCAAATAGTATATTTGAGTTTAACCACAATAATTTGTTGTATTATTGTTGTCTTTTCTGGTGGATTAAACTGAAATTGAAACCAACTTTCTATGGCTTGTTTAAAAAATAACAATATTTTGGAGATGATTTCGTTTTCAAATAACCGAAAGAGAGCAGTTGTAATCTGAATAAAGGGGGAAAGGCCATACTTGAACATGGGGTGTGACATTCTTACTAATTTGTAAATAAAGCCAGTTTGTTATCTTGAACGATTTATTTAGGTTTTTAGAGGGAGACCAACCGAAAGCCCACCGTGCCTATTTTTCAAAAATCGTCAGTCCACATGTCAAATGAAATTCCCCAATTGTATTTACCCAAATTCTCTCTTAACTCCAGGACCACAGACAGTTTTTGTTGTTGCCTGATGCAGGACTCTAGTGCCAGAGAAGAGACTCTCAGACTGAAAACACTTGTGCCACAGTTTAGACTACCAATAGTTCCTCGTTCTACCTCCCCCTTGTGATGACAGAATGCCACCATCTACCACTAACGGTCGCGGCATAAGCTCGGAACTTTTAAAAGAAGGTATTTTTGTTTTTATAGCTTATAGGGTATTTTGTGTAGATTTCATTTATTTAATCCGTTTAAAGTCTGTAACGTAACAAAATGTGGGAAAAGTCAAGCGACCTGAATACTTTGCATTATTACAATAGAAGCTGGTTTGGCAGACGTTTTGTTACGTAAACATCCTTCTGCTGTGTGTTCTATTAGGCTGTCCCTCCTTGTCCCCAGCTGACCCAGGCTGTGAGAACCCCACATTGGCATTCCAGGGTTGCATGCGTCTCATCTCCATCAACAGCCAGCCAATGGACCTGAACCAGGTGCAACAAGGACGGCTGGGAAAGTACAAGGAGCTGCAGTTTGACACATGTGGCATCCATGACAGGTATCACAATTTCTGTATACAATATTAGAATTTTGAAATGATGTGCCAAGGTGACAACCTTCAACTCAAAGCGTATGCATGGGACTTTTGTTTTTTGCTTATGCAACTAACACAAAACTTAACACTTGATTATTGTCAGACCTTGTTTGATATAATATGTTCCAGCAACTCTGTTTGGATTGTGCAAGCACATAATTGCTGTCTCATTTGATTTTATGGCGCTGCTATAAAACATTGTAGTTTATTTTGGACCTGAAGCTTGTGAAACCCTTTTCTCACAGCTGAAGTGTGAGCAAATGAACATTAACACACGTTCTAAAGCAGGGGACCTTTGAAGTCAGCAGCCTTTACAGGGTCTACAGTAATTACTGAGGAGGGTTGAGTAATTATAGAAAGGTGGTAGGTTCCTATGTTGCCCAATGGAAAAAAACAGCTGATTGGGACTCTGCTTTCGACTGTGTCTCTAATTAACTGTGACTAGAGTCAGAGCGCCGATTGACTGATTGCCAGACTGACAGTCTACTGTACAATTTTTACTGGGATGAAACCAAGGAACCAGTTAACCTAAGAGACAAGATCCCCTGAGAAGTGATGATGAGGAGAGGAGCTTATTTTTCTTTGGTGTTTCCAAAAGTGTCGGGAGCAAAATGTCTCATGTTATGACACCTCACCGAACATATTTTAATTGGGAACCTAGCATGAGAAAGAGTAAGCAAAAATAATTGTGGCAAAGCTCAAAAGAGGCAACTTGTTTCTTAGTGTTAAAATCTTGAACATTTTTTTGCTATTTTTATGTATAGAACCAGCGCCCAATACATTAGTCAAAGCACAATATGAATAATCTGATGTCTGCATGCATTGCTATACTGTAATTAGACTATACACTATTTCAGGATGTGCAACATGGAGTGTTTTTGGAGAACTGGTGATTTAAACCGCACCCATTTCTGAATGACTTTGTATTTCGTTCCTGTGGTGAGGATTAAGCACTGTGTTTATGCTTGTGGGGTTCCAATAATCAGCACAATAAAAAAAGGCTGCCATCTTCAACCTTTTCAATATAATGACAACCTACTTATAATTGCGTAACCTCCACTGTAACGGGCAAATCACTGCAATCAAACAAGATTACTACATACCCTGGGAGTTGTTCTTTCCATCGTCTTACCTTTTTAGAAAGTGTTGATTTATTCTTCCCCCTGCTCAACACTGCCTGTATATTCATAGTATAACATAGCAAAGCTAGGCCTCCCTCTGTCTCTCTCCATCACCAATTCTCCAGCTTTAAAACATTCATGAGCAGCTGTCATCCTCCAGGACCCTGCCAGGCTCAGGGTGGCAGTCCCCTAACAGCCAGCGCAGGTTGACTGGAAGACCGCGGCCTCCGCATGCCACCGTGGGGGTGGGGGCCATGGGTTCCTAGGAATGTTCAATAAAGCCATTAAGGGACATGCCCAACCTAACTCAGCACTTTGGTGTGTGACATATTTTAAAGAAAAGCAATTCATTTCTTTGTCAGCGAGGGAACTAATTACATAACACAAAAAAACTCGAAGAGATTATAGTATCTTTTGTTGAAGAGCTTTCCTTGCCATTCACTCCGACCACTAAAACTTTATTGTCCGGTTTATTGCGGAGGAACAGTTCTGCAAGTTGAGCAGCATAATTTTATGGTCCACGAAAGCCTTTTTCTGTGTGCATGAATAAAAATAGCACAGCAATAATTAAACCATCACCTGAACATTATGCGGAGAACAGTTGACTCCTTTTGTAGTGCTAAATAGGTAAATGGGTATTGTAATAGCTGTGTTGTATGTACAACCCCCACTAAACCAGAGCTCCCCTGGGACAGGTTTCACAATTGAAGCGGAATTAAATAATATATGCAAGCTTAAAAGGCAGGTAATTTTAGAAGGTACAGAGGCATGAGGAAGGCACTATTAATCAGAGTGTCTTTCCATAGCCAGTTTCACTGGTACTTTTTCTGCATATTGTTAACATTTACAGAGACCTCAGACGATTTGCAAAAATGTCATTGTAGAGAGGGAGAGGGGTGAGGAGAGTGGGGTTGGGTTGGGTTGGGTTGCACCTGCCATAGCCATGCATGTTTACAAACAACCGCCGACACAAACACCTGCTTTACTTGAATTTGAGCCCCACACAAAAATCAACAATAACAAAATTGTTATGAAAATCTAAACTCAATATTCTGTTTGCTAAATCTATTGTCACTGGAGAGTTTTGTATGCAGATGCTCATCTTTAAACGGCTCCCTGTGAAATTAGACTGTGTCAGGAATAATTACAATTTTAAGTCTTACAGTCGTTTTGTTGTTAAGAAGATGTCAAAACACCTGCCATCGTCAGTCAAGCATATTTTGTAATGTCCTCAAAACCATTATCTCCAGCTAGTTCAGTTCAGTCAGAGAGTGGGAACAACCACATTGTTTTAGCATTGCTGTCTCCATGACTTTGCCTCTCTAGTACCAGGTTACTTGGATTCCTTCTCACTGTCTGATCTTCCCTGTCTCTCCAGATGTCTGCCCAACTTCTGTGAACATGGAGGGCAGTGTTCCCAGTCCTGGAACACCTTCTACTGTGACTGCTCTGGAACAGGATACGCTGGAGCCACCTGCCATAACTGTGAGTCCTGCCTGCTCTCCGGCTGTATGGGACATGACTGTATGGGTTGTGACCTCTGTACCCATTGTGTTTTATTGTGTAAATACACTAGATGACCAAAAGTATGTGGACACCTGCTTGTCAAACATCTCATTCCAAAATCATGGGCATTAATATGGAGTTGGTCCCCCTTTTGCTGCAATAACAGCCTCCACTCTTCTGGGAAGGCTTTCCACTAGATGTTGGAACATTGCTGCGGGGACTTGCTTCTATTCATCTAAAAGAGCATTAGTGACGTTGGGTGATTAGGCCTGGCTCACAGTCGGTGTTCCAATTCATCCCAAAGGTGTTTGATGAGTTGAGGTCAGTGCTCTGTGCATTGGGGACATTGTCATGCTGACGCAGGAAAGGGCCTTCCCCAAACTGTTGCCACAAAGTTGGAAGCACAGAATAATCTAGAATGCCATTGTAATCTATAATGTCATTGTATGCTATAGCTTTAAGATTTCCCTTCACTGGAACTAAGGGGCCTAGCCCGAACCATGAAAAACAGCCCCAGACCATTAATCCTCCTCCACCAAACTTTACAATTGGCACTCTGCATTGGGGTTGGTAGCATTCTCCTGGCATCCGCCAAACCTATATTCGTCCCTCGGACTGCCAGATGGTGAAACATGATTCATCACTTCAGAGAAAGCGTTTCAATTGCTCCAGAGTCCAATGGTGTGAGCTTTACACAACTCCAGCCAAAGCTTGGCATTGCGCATGGGGATCTTAGGCTTGTGTGCGGCTGCTCGGCCTTGGAAACTCATTTCATGAATCTCCCAAAGAACAGTTATTGTGCTGACGTTGCTTCCAGAGGCAGCTTGGAACTCGGGTAGTGAGTGTTGCAACCGAGGACAGAAGATTTTTACGCGCTACGCCCTTCAGCACTCGGTGGTCCCGTTTTTTGAGCTTGTGAGGTCTACCACTTCACGTTGTTTTCCTAGACATTTCCACTTCACAATAACAGCACTTACAGTTGACTAGGGTAGCTCTAGCAGGGCAGACATTTTACGAACTGACTTGTTGGAAAGCTGGCATCCGATCAAAGTCACTGAGCTCTTCAGTAAGGCTATTCTGCTGCCAATCTATGTCTATGGAGATTGCATGGTTGTGTGCTCGATTTCTTTACACCTATCAGCAACGAGTGAGGTTGAAATAGCCGAATCCACTCATTTGAAGGGTTGTCCACATACCTTTGTATATATAGTGTATACTACTCAGCAAAAAAAGAAACATCCCTTTTTCAGGACCCTGTCTTTCAAAGATAATTTCTAAAAATCCAAATAACTTCACAGATCTTCATTGTAGGGTTTAAACACTGTTTCCCATGCTTGTTCAATGAACCATAAACAATTAATGAACATGCACCTGTGGAACGGTCGCTTACAGACGCTAGGCAATTAAGGTCAGATATGAAAACTTAGGACACTTAAGAGGACTTTCTACTGACTAAAAACACCAAAAGAAAGATGCCCAGGGTCCCTGCTCATCAGCGTGAATGTGCCTTAGGCATGCTGCAAGGAGGCATGAGGACTGCAAATGTGGCCAGGACAATAAATTGCAATGTCTGTACTGTGAGACGCCTAAGACAGCGCTACAGGGAGATGGGACAAACATCTGATCGTCCTCGCAGTGGCAGACCACGTGTAGCAACACCTGCACAGGATCGGTACATCCCAACATCACACCTGCGGGACAGGTACAGGATGGCAACAACAACTGCCCGAGTTACACCAGGAACGCCCTCTCTCTCCATCAGTACTCAGGCTGTTCACAATAGGCTGAGAGAGGCTGGACTGAGGGCTTGTAGGCCTGTTGTAAGGCAGGTCCTCACCAGACATCACCGGCAACAACGTCGCTGGACCAGACAGGTCTGGCAAAAAGTGCTCTTCAACTGATGAGTCGCGGTTTTGTCTCACCTTGGGTGATGGTCGGAATCGCGTTTATCGTCGAAGGAATGAGCGTTACACCGAGGCCTGTACTCTGGAACCGGATCGACTTGGAAGTGGAGGGTCCGTCGTGGTCTGGGGCGGTGTGTCACAGCATCATCGGACTGAGCTTGTTGTCATTGCAGGCGATCTCAAGGCTGTGCGTTACATGGAAGACATCCTTCTCCCTCATGTGGTACCCTTCCTGCAGGCTCATCCTGGCATGACCTTCCAGTATGACAATGCCACAGGCCATACTGCTCGTTCTGTGCATGATTTCCTGCAAGACAGGAATGTCAGTGTTCCGCCATGGCCAGCGAAGAGCCCGGATCTCAATCCCATTGAGCACGTCTGGGACCTGTTGGATCGGAGGGTGAGGACTAGGGCCATTCCCCCCAGAAATGTCCGGGAACTTGCAAGTGCCTTGGTGGAAGAGTGGGGTAACATCTCACAGCAAGAACTGGCAAATCTGGTGCAGTCCATGAGGAGGAGATGCACTGCAGTACTTAATGCATCTGGTGGCCACACCAGATACTGACTTTTACTTTTGATTTTGACCCCCCCTTTGTTCAGGGACACATTATTCCATTTCTGTTAGTCACATGTCTGGGGAACTTGTTCAGTTTATGTCTCAGTTGTTGAATCTTGTTGTGTTCATACAAATATTTACACATGTTAATTAAGGTTCCTGAAAATCAATGCAGTTGACAGTGAGAGGATGTTTCTTTTTTTGCTGAGTTTATATGCGACAGGGTTGACCACTATTCCCATTCTGTTTCACTGTGTAAATAAACAATCTAGTCTCACTATTTCCATATATAATATGTTGTTTTAAGGTTTAGCCATAGATTGTTTTGCATACTTATTGTTATATTGTTAGGCCACCATCACATTTTAAATGGAAACAAATAAAAAATATACACAACCCTATAATACAACTGTTTCTGCAAGCGTTTTTCTTTTTGTAACAGCCTGTGACAATATTTTATTACATTTACCCTACTCAAATTGTATTTTCATTCTCTACTCCCATGTGTATTCCTCTGTAGCCATCTATGAGGCATCATGTGAGGCCTACAGGCTGACTGGCAGCTCCTCAGGCTACTTCTCCATTGATCCAGATGGCAGTGGACCTCTGGGGGCGACACAGGTCTTCTGCAACATGACAGGTGAGCTGCCATCCTGGCCCTCAACCCCACATAGACATTTAGACTGATGGCATTTATGATCTTGTCAGACTAATCTAGATTTTCAGCCAGAATTATACTTTAGATCGGATTGACATTGATCATAATCCAACAATATTATGATAATTCAGATCAATCTCAGTCTATTTCATTGATCTTCATGGGCTTTATTTAAGATAGGTACATTCTGGATTAAATGCATTTTTCTTTTCCCTTTATCCCTTTATTTGGGAAGCAGCCACATTAGACCGTTTCATATCTGTAAAATCAGAATGCACTCTAGCGAGGATGACAGAGACTGACTGGTAATTAGGGGGACTGTCAGATATGTAAATACCTCCCAGTTTGGTACAGGATCATGAATAATCATACATCATATTTAAATCACTCCTCGAAATGAAACTTAACGTATAATCACTACTGTGCTCTCAGATTCTGACTCTGACTTTCTGACTTGTCATCCTCAATTATTCTATTTATGCATGTGCCTTTTTACATCTGTTTTTAAAAGTGTCAAAATAAACTAAACTAAAAACCTGTTTATTTGCTCCATATTGTGTGTGTAGAGGACAAGGTGTGGACAGTGGTGACCCACAACAGCACAGATCCAGTCAGGGTCCAGGGTTCTACTCTCCAAAAGCCGTACATTATGAAGTTCAACTACAGCGCCTCACCTGAACAACTGATGGCCCTCGTGGCCAGGTCAGAGCAGTGTCAACAGGAAGTAGTATACAGCTGCAGGAAGTCCCGCCTCTTTAACACTTGGGGTGAGCATTTCCCGTATTGGCTTGCATCATGACTGAAACTTTATCTCCTCAAAACAGTTCAGTTACAGATATTTCGCACATTTCACTTAGCAGGCAACCGAAGCACAACCCATTTAATACCCATTGTTTGTCCATGTAGAGTTTGTCTATTCCCAGCTGTATAAATTCTATTGAACATTGCTTGTGTGCCGTCGCATGGGGAGTTGAAGAATTCATCTAGCCAGTGAGACCCCTTTATTCCTTCAGTTTTCTCATCGCTTGGGGAGAACCCAACTATAGGTTAATCTTTCATGAAAAATGTATGTAGTCAGATCTCTATGAGGTGAATACAATGTCACCGCAGACAATAAACAACTTTATTATGCCCAAACAACAAGATCATTAAAGGAAGAAAATACTTTTATTTTCAGGCCCAGTAGATATGAAACAAGACATAATTGCTTTCATTGTTTACTTGAATGCTTCAGAAACCGTTGTTGTCTAAAAAAGAAGAGATTTAAAAACACAGCTCACTGTAATTGGACTTGCAAAAAAGAGGCTCCTTATATTACCACTGTAACCATGTTTCCATCCAGTTTTTTATGCAAGTGAAGTTATAAAGTACAAAAAAAAAAAAATGGCAGCTGTAATGGAAAGAGGAAGATTCGGTGTAATTTTATAAATGCAGACAGATCATTTGTTCATTCAACATGTTGGGATCGTTTTGTGTCGGTAAAATGTATAATGCAGGAAATGGTGGTGGAAACGCCTTTAATGCACAAATATTGATATAATAACCATCATATCGAAGTAAATCAGGAGTCACGCGATGATATGGTGGTCCTCCCACTACGACTCGGGAAACCATTCAGTTTATTAGGCTACAGATAAATAAAATAAGTTACGATAAACTTCACAGGGTGGTGAAAGTGCACGGTGATGAGCTTGATGCTGCTTTCCGATAAATATTGCAGGTCTTATTCTGGTGACATCATGATCGATGCTTGACTACCGTTTGACAAATAAAAACATTCTCGCTCTTATCCATAATAATCTCATCATACCCTCACAGCCTACCCGCACTGTATCTGCGAGCTGTTGGCTAGAGCGCAGGTGCCAAGACCAGAGTAGGCACATTCGCATCAGTTTTTGTGACAAAACTGTCGGTAAAGTTGAAAATGCAATGGAAACGCATTGAACTTTCGGTTTTATTCAGTACATGAACACTTGTGCGAAAATGTACATTTCGTCTTGACTACGTCATCACTGGTTTTTATCCTCAAAAAGTCAGTTTAGTGGAAACATAGCACTGGTGGGAAATGTTAATATTTTGTTTATGCAGAATCCTGAATATTTGCATGAATATCTGTCGCCAATTGAATGGAAACATAGCTAATGATGCACTTTCTATCCTGCTGTATAGAAGATGGCTTTTTTCATGCTACATCATAAGAAGCTTTACAGAAAGGTTATCATTATGGCCAGGCCTACACTTCATTTGCCAGAGACAGAAATAGATCCATATGCTAAATAAGAGCTGCATAATGTGCAAAACTAAAAGAGGTTGAACTGAAGCAAACAAGAAGGGATTTGTAAAAAACGGATTATCATAACATGATAACTTCTACTTCATATGTACATGTTTCATCTGCATGAAAAAGGGAAACTTTATATTGCTCACCTTTTCACGATAATGACAGGAAGATCTTACATAACATCATATTTGAGTAACAGGAAACATTTACTCTCACCATTTATCTAGATGAAAGCATCACCTTGTCTCTCCTGTCATTGAAAATTCCAAGTAATTTATTCTCTGGAAGGGTCTTGATAAATAAGTTATTCCTAACTCCTTGAGACGGTAGCTCATATCCCTATACGGAAATATAGATTTAATCAGATCTTCCCCTTTGTTTGAGCACGTTTGGAAACCAATTTCCTCGTGATTACTTTGATTTAACTGGAAAACAATACACGGACAGCACTTCCGTTAAGCTGATCTATGGAAGTGTATGCCCTGCATTTTGTTGAATTATTAACCTAGCTCTTATCCCAGACTCCCCAAAACCATAATTATATCCTCAAACTATATCTGACGCTAATGGAAAGCAAACAACTGATTTATTGCGATTCATCATGATCGTTGAACGTTTTTGAAAGAATCTTTATGCAAATATTAAAATCAGGCTATACAGTGGGGCAAAAAAGTATTTAGTCAGCCACCAATTGTGCAAGTTCTCCCACTTAAAAAGATGAGAGAGGCCTGTAATTTTCATCATAGGTACACTTCAACTATGACAGACAAAATGAGAAAAAAAATCCAGAATATCACATTGTAGGATTTTTAATGAATTTATTTGCAAATTATGGTGGAAAATAAGAAAATAATTTGGTCAATAACAAAAGTTTATCTCAATACTTTGTTATATACCCTTTGTTGGCAATGACAGAGGTCAAATGTTTTCTGTAAGTCTTCACAAGGTTTTCACACACTGTTGCTGGTATTTTGGCTCATTCCTCCATCCTCTAGAGCAGTGATGTTTTGGGGCTGTTGCTGGGCAACACAGACTTTCAACCCCCTCCAAAGATTTTCTATGGGTTGAGATCTGGAGACTGGCTAGGCCACTCCAGGACCTTGAAATGTTTCTTACGATGCCACTCCTTCGTTGCCAGGGCGGTGTGTTTGGGATCATTGTCATGCTGAAAGACCCAGCCACGTTTCATCTTCAATGCCATTGCTGATGGAAGGAGGTTTTCACTCAAAATCTCACGATACATGGCCCCATTCATTCTTTCCTTTACACGGATCAGTCGTCCTGGTCCCTTTGCAGAAAAACAGCCCCAAAGCATGATGTTTCCACCCCCCTGCTTCACAGTAGGTATGGTGTTCTTTGGATGCAACTCAGCATCCTTTGTCCTCCAAACACGACGAGTTGAGTTTTTACCAAAAAGTTATATTTTGGTTTCATCTGACCATATGACATTCTACCAATCTTCTTCTGGATCATCCAAATGCTCTCTATCAAACTTCAGAAGGGCCTGGACATGTACTGGCTTAAGCAGGGGGACACGTCTGTCACTGCAGGATTTGAGTCCCTGGTGGCGTAGTGTGTTACTTAGTGTGTTACTGACGGTAGGCTTTGTTACTTTGGTCCCAGCTCTCTGCAGGTCATTCACTAGGTCCCCCCGTGTGGTTCTGGGATTTTTGCTCACCGTTCTTGTGATCATTTTGACCCCACGGGGTGAGATCTTGCGTGGAACCCCAGATCGAGGGAGATTATCAGTGGTCTTGTATGTCTTCCATTTCCTAATAATTGCTCCCACAGTTGATTTCTTGAAACCAAGCTGCTTACCTATTGCAGATTCAGTCTTCCCAGCCTGGTGCAGGTCTACAATTTTGTTTCTGGTGTCCTTTGACAGCTCTTTGGTCTTGGCCATAGTGGAGTTTGGAGTGTGACTGTTTGAGGTTGTGGACAGGTGTCTTTTATACTGATAACAAGTTCAAACAGCTGCCATTAATACAGGTAACGAGTGGAGGACAGAGGGACCGCTTAAAGAAGAAGTTACAGGTCTGTGGGAGCCATAAATCTTTCTTGTTTGTAGGTTGTCAAATACTTATTTTTCACCATAATTTGCAAATAAATTCATTAAAAATCCTACAATGTGATTTTCTGGATTTTTTTTCTCTCATTTGTCTGTCATAGTTGAAGTGTACCTATGATGCCAATTACAGGCCTTTCTCATCTTTTTAAGTGGGAGAACTTGCCAGGAAGAAGCACAATTGGTGGCTGACTAAATACTTTTTTGCCCCACTGTATATACTTTAAAAAAAAAAGTTTTACTAGGCAATGCAGTTAGGAACAAATTCTTATTTACAATGACAGCCTACCAGGGAACAGTGGGTTAACTGCCTTGTTCAGGGTGAGAACGACAGACTTTTACCTTGTTAGCTCAGGGATTCGATCCAGCAACCTTCCGGTTACTGGCCCAACCCTCTAACCACTAGGCTACCTGCTACCTTCTATATCAAACATTATTTTAGCATCAATGCATGAATATGGGGAAATCCTCTGGTGTACAATTACCACCACTCCAAACTCATAAATTCTAGTACAGTTGAAGTCGGAGGTTTACATATATTTAGGTTGGAGTCATTAAAAATCGTTTTTCAACCACTCCACAAATTTCTTGTTAACAAAGTATAGTTTTGGCAAGTTGGTTAGTACATGTACTTTGTGCATGTGTAATTTTTTCAAAAATTGTTTACAGACAGATTATTTCACTTATAATTCACTCTATCACAATTCCAGTGGGTCAGAAGTTTACATACTCTAAGTTGACTGTACTTTTTAAACAGCTTGGAAAATTCCAGAAATGTATGTCATGGCTTTAGAAGCTTCTAATAGGCAAATGTATATCATTTGAGTCAATTGGAGGTGTGTGGATGTATTTCATGGCTTTACCTTCAAACTCAGTGCCTCTTTGCTTGACATCATGGGAATATCAAAATAAATCAACCAAGTTTGGAGGAAAAAGGGGGAGGCTTGCAAGCCGAAGAACACCATGCCAACTGTGAAGCACGGGGGTGGCAGCATCCTGTTGTGGGGTTGCTTTGCTGCAGGAGGGACTGGTGCACTTCATAAAATAGATAGCATCATGAAGGAAGAAAATTATGTGGATATTTTGAAACAACATCTCAAGACATGAGTCAGGAAGTTAAAGCGTGGCCGCAAATGGGTCTTCCAAATGGACAATAACCCCAAGCATACTTCCAAAGTTGTGGCAAAATGGCTTCAGGACAACAATGTCAAGGTATTGGAGTGGCCATCACAAAGCCCTGACCTCAATCCCATAGAAGATTTGTGGGAAGAACTGAAAAAGCGTGTGCGAGCAAGGAGGCCTACGAACCTGACTCAGTTACACCAGCTCAGTCAGGAGGAATGGGACAAAATTCACCCAACTTATTGTGGGAAGCTTGTGGAAGGCTACCCGAAACGTTTGACCCACGTTAAACAATTTAAAGGCAATGCTACCAAATACTAATTGAGTGTATGTAAACTTCTGACCCACTGGGAATGTGATGAAAGAAATAAAAGCTGAAATACCTAATTCTCTCTACTATTATTCTGACATTTCAAATTCTTAAAATAAATTGGTGATCCTAACTGACCTAAAACAGGGAATTTTACCAGGATTAAATGTCAGGAATTGTGACTGAGTTTAAATGTATTTGGCTAAGGTGTATGTTCTGACTTCAAATGTATATACTCATCTTATTTCCATGTAATTTGTTATTCCTAAACCATTTCTGTATTCGGTGGTCTATTCTGCTTTGTTTCAATTGAGTAACAATGTCAATTTGACATGATGACCAAAGGCAGAAGAATATTGGATTACACACTTTGGTACACTGTAATCCGTTATCCCACAACATACACTGTCAATGTCAGTCAGTGTGTCTTGACCAGTACCGCTGTTACAAACCCACCATGCCCACACTTATCAAATTACTCTCAATGTAATGTTCCTATTATACGGTCCCCACTCTCCCACCACTCTCCTGTCTTAAGAGTAGAGTCTGAGAGCTAAGGGGCTGCTCCCTACAGGCCTGGAGTGTCTCTAATGCAGAGTCATATTTTCTGACGGATGGCTGTAGCAGGGCCACTTACAGATGCTCCAGGAAATGAGCCCTGCCTGTTTGACTGGCATCACTGAGGGTTCATTGACACAATGCCATGGGATGCCAACAGATGCTGTACAGATTATGCTACTCTATATGTGGACCTAATTGTAATGCTGGTGCAGATGGCAGCCCCCTGTCCTGGTGGGTGGACCAGGGTGGAGAGAGACGGACTTACTGGGGAGGCTTCCTGCCGGGGGTTCAGCAGTGCTCCTGCAGCCTGGAGGAAAACTGCATGGACATGAACTACTTCTGCAACTGTGATGCCGACACAGACTCATGGTAACAATGCAAATATGTCTCTCTGTGTATCTACTGCCCTGCCCATCAATATGATTTAGCTATGAATCTGTGTGCATATCTTCTATTTATTGTCTCATCTTACATTTCCACATTTGTACACTATTCAGTATATTACCTTTTGTCAAATATTGAGATTAAGTGGGTCACGACAGGGTAGGCGAGGGTTCCATCATTGTTTGATTCCTTCCACAGAGACCATGCTCTCCTCTCTGTATTGTAGGGCTAATGACACAGGAGTCCTCTCCTACAAAGAGCACTTACCAGTGAGTGAGATCGTGATTGGAGACACCAACAGAACAGGCTCTGAGGCACTCTACAGAATCGGCCCACTGCGTTGTTATGGTGACAGTAGGTGAACTCTTCTGTTTTGTTACATTTTTATCTTACAGATGGTCCCTTTAAACATCCTTGTTTTTCCACGCCAAATGCTGATGAAATATTGAGTATGTTCAAACGCTCCACTCAGTCCCATGATATTCATCCTCATCTCTGTATCTTTCTTATGTGAGTCAGGACTTTCCTCTAAAAAGAAATGACTGTTTCCTGTTTTCTAGAGTCTGTGTGGAATGCGGCGTCCTTCTACCAGGAGTCATCCTACCTGCACTTCCCAACCCTCCAGGCAGAGCTCAGTGCTGACATCTCCTTCTACTTCAAGACCAGCGTCCCATCGGGGGTCTTTCTGGAGAACCTGGGCCTCAAGCACTTCATCAGAGTGGAGCTTAGCTGTGAGTTTGTGGGCCACACACGCACACACAAACACACACACGCGCAGAAATAATCTGCACTTCATTTCATGAGAGCACTACTATGTGACATAAAATCACAAATCTAATCTAATTTTATTGGTCGCGTACACATATTTTGAAGATGTTATCGCAGGTGCAGCGAAATGCTTATGTTTCTAGCTCCAACAGTGCAGTAATACCTAAGAATACAAAACAATACACACAAACCCCCCCCCCAAATAATAAAGGAATTAAGAAATATCTGGTTGAGCAATGTCTGAATCTGTAATACAAATATACTTTACGTATATAATGGTGTACAATATATTAGTATAAAAGGTGTGTACAGCAGTAGTTATATAGGATGACATGTGCTTCAAAAAGCTGTCCAATCTGTCCCTCCAGATAATAAACTTCATAATGTAATCCAAATTATAAGATGTATTATAAAGCACAATTACAGCGCTAACATCAAGCTGTCAACTTAGCTTTGAATAGATGCAGAAAATGACCCATGTGCTTGGAGAGAGAAAGAGCATAAAAGAGGGTTGGAGGGGTGGCAGGCAGTGGGGAAGGAAATTCTCAGAACTCATTGTGCGGATGTACTTCTATTGAAGGGAAAATGTGAGAAACCGTTGACAGGAAAATGGAAGTACAAAATGTGAAGGATGAGTTCTCTGTGACCTGACTGTCAGCTATTCTCATCCTGTTCTGTTCCCTCAGCTCCATCCGTGGTGACGTTCTCCTTTGACGTGGGAAACGGGGGGGTGGTCCTTGCCGTCAAGTCCCATGTGCCCCTGAATGACAGGCAGTGGCACTATGTGAGGGCAGAGCGCAATGTGAAGGAGGCCTCTCTGCAGGTGGACCAGCTGCCCTTACGCTTCCTGGAAGCTCCATCTGATGGACACCTCCGCCTCCGGCTCAACAGCCAACTGTTTGTGGGTAGGACTGGCTTGTCCTCATAGCCTTAGTCTCAATCTCAACTGCCAGTTGTTTGTGGATGGGGCTGTTCTGCTCTCAGTCTCAGTCTCAACAACCAGTTGTGTGTTGGTAGGGCTGGCCTTGGCCTCAGTAATTATAATATATTTTATTTAATTAGACAGCCTTTAATTGTGGCCTTTCCCCCTCAAGTTCCACCAGAGATATACTGTATTGTCTCGGTACAGTTTCTATCTCAGGATTTACAGTGTCCTCAAATTTGACAGTAGGTCAAGGTATGAATTATAATGCTATTAGATATTCTTTTTCATATTCATTATCATTATTTCACTGTAACTTTCTGGTTATGCCAAGGCATTACACACATGAATGGGTTCCCTATAAGAAATTCCCAATGAGCTTTTCCTGAGATTAAACCTTTATTTGGCCATAAATCTTGATTTGTCATTCGGGGGCTATACTGTTTCTTCTGCTCATAATGGCTTGAAAGGTCAGCCCAACACTTCATCGTTATAGCTATTCTTCCATATTTGCATATAGTTAGTCTTAATGAGGCCTCTCACACATGAATAGTTCCAGAGATGTCTTAGATGCTTACTGGAATGAAATCAAGGTTTGCAGTAAATCAGTGGGGTGCTTTCATAGGTATAAAGACTAGTTAGAAATGTTTTATAATGTATATAACATGTCATCTCCTCCTCTAGGGAGAACAGCAGCCAGGCAGATGGGTTTCCTGGACTGTATTATGTATATAGAGTAGTTATACATCTGTTATAGCATTCTATTAGGCATTATTAACTAGTTATAACCTGCAGTCTCACCTCTAGGAGGAACTGCAGATAGTACTCTGTGGAATATTATGCATGATATACTAATTATAAATGTGTTATAACACTGTAAAAGCCATATGAAGTCATTATAACCTGTGGTCCCTCCTCCAGGGGGAACAGCGGCCAGGCAGAGGGGCTTCATGGGCTGCATCAGAACTCTGAATATAAACGGCATGACCTTTAACCTGGAGGAGCGGGCTAAGATGACGCCGGGCGTAAGTGCAGGCTGCCCCGGCCACTGCAGCGGCTCCAGCAGTCTCTGCCACAACAGAGGGAGGTGCATCGAGAAGAACAGCGGCTATGTCTGTGACTGCTCCCAGTCTGCTTACGGGGGACCCTCCTGCAAGGAAGGTCTGTGAGGATATGCCCCCAAAAAACTAGATGTAAATGGGATCACTCATGAGATTGTCTATGATGAATTATTAAATGGAAAAACACTTAAAACACAATGATTAAGACATAAGAGTAGGCTTACACTTTGAAATTATTTATAATTTATCTAATACAGTTGGTACTTGGAACATTCTCCAGGTCCTCATCACACTGCATGTATTATACAATAGAGTGATGACATCCATATGCAACTGGTACTGTACAGCTAGGGGTGTAACAGTACACATATTCATGCCGAACGGTTCGATGGCCGATCATGCGTAATCGTTTAAATCTACAATTTGGGAACATTTTAGCTTCCCAGTCAGTAGATTACAACGATGATGGACAGAGAGTTGTGGATTAAACGTTAACAGTATGTCGCCACACTCAATGAGAATAGCCTATGCAGCCTGAGCAAGACGGAAACGCAAAGAAAAAACAACACAACATCTTCTCCCCTCTGCATTCCTTGCCAGCTGATTCTGACCGGGCCAAAAAAAAGAGAGCGATTGGTAGGCTGTGTTTATATTTTGTAGTCTTTGGTTTATAGACACGGATATGCGACATTCGTTGTGGTTGAGAATGGGGGGTTTCAGCACCTCGTGAAAGTGCTCGAGCCACGTTATGACCTTCCCACTAGCACCCAGTTCAGCAAACAGTTAATACCCGCTCTATAGACGAGTTTGTTGTTTTGCAACAAATATCAAGACATGCACAAATATGGGGCAAAACATACGGGGTTGGCTTAGATTCTCGACAACATGTAAACAATATTTAGTCTTCAGTGTTTATTGAAAACATAAATAAATGTGCACAATGAGCACTTGTTGTCTGTTAAATACATTGTTACATTTGTTGGTTCGCCATCTAACCATATTAGCATTGACATGAAATCAGTCAAAACACCTCAAACAAGACATGGTATCAAGAACCAAATTAAATTAGCTGAAACTAGACACTCACGATTCCCCACATGGCAGTCTTGGCATTGTTGCTCGCCATCCGGCCACCCAGAGTCACAACAACTCACGGACTTCTGCCCCATTGTGTTAGTGACGTTGTCAGCTAACCCAGCTATATAAACAAGCCAAAGCCAAAGTTTTCAATGAATTGGCCAATTCACCCTGTGTTGCGCTTACTTAACAGTGACAGCCCATCACATTACCCCAGCGTGGGAAAGGTACGGTGCTACAGACATGCCCCCTTTATGAGAGTCACAACTGCGCATCTGGCACTCAAGGAGTCAGTATGATGGTGCGTTCCTAACTAAGTGGGAATTTACCACATACGACTGGGAAAAATCCACTTGAACGGCTCTCCAAATGGTAATTACTAGTGGGAAACTCATCTATCATCCTGAGCACCCACTTCTCCCACATGGTGACCTCTGACGTCACCTACTAAGGAAACAGACTATAGAACAGCATTTCCGGCAGTTAAATGCAACATCAAAACATTATTTATAAAAAGCAATCTATTATTATTTACTTGTAAGCATGATAGCTGTACTCTATGCAGTTCAAAGTACAAATCACATTAACGCATCTAACTGATATTTACAACATCACAACTGATACACGTCCACCTTTTTTAAATTTACTTAACTAGGCAAGTTAGTCATGAAGAAATTCTTATTTACAATGACTGCCTAGGAACAGTGTGTTACCAGCCTTGTTCAGGGGTAGAACAGCATAATTATTATATATATATATATAATTTTTTTACCTTGTCAGCTCAGGGAATTGATCCAGCAATCTATCAGTTACTGGCCCAACACTCTAACCACTAGGCTACTTGGCACTCCACCTGCCACATGGTTACATACGTAGAATCAGAGTGGAAACTTGAGATGCCCAACATAACAACCCTGTCACAACAGACAGGAACATTGTGAATGGCATTTCATTTTCCCGATGTACCAAACCGAACCCCAAAACCACAACAGGTACCGAACCATGGGTTTGGTGAACCATTACACTCATATGTACACTTCTCCACCCCCCGGTGGAAACTCTTTTTTACCTTGCCAGGTTTTGAACAGTCATACCTTACAACAGAAGCCCTGTTAATACTTGGTTCTAACATGCGTCCTTTGTCCTGATCTTTTCCACATTCTCATTATGCCCACATTTTTTTGATAAGTGTAAATGATTAAAGATCTGACTGTGATCTGATCTTCCTCAACACCTACCGAGGTAGTCAGATGCATTGTGTCTGTCTTACAATTGTAGACGGATCTCCACAGTGAAACCATTTAAATCATCATCCCGCCCTATAAAATCATTGACACATATTGATGCCATTGACTTATGGCATCAATGTGTGTCTTAAAATAAATAAATATTATTTTGAAAGAATATCTGTCAAGTAATTAGCATAGAGGCAGGGACCAGGATATCTGATCACAATGCAGAGACAGTGGATGGATAAGAGACACATTTTGCTACCATGTGTTGATGCAACAGTTACAATGTGGGCACAATCAGAAAGTAAATAAGATCAGGACAAAGGACACATTGGATGCGTTTACACAGGCAGCCCAATTCTGAATTATTTTTCACTCATTTTGGCAATCAGATCATCTCTGAAAAATTATGAGAAAACATCTGATGTGATTGGTCAAAATACTAATTAGTGAAAAAAAGACCTGAATCCGGCTGCCTGTATAAACACAGACATGGTAGCCACAGGTATAAACGAGGCTAGAAAGAGCAGTTTTAAGCAAAAAGCAGGATGTAGCGACCGCCGGGATTCTTGCATATTTTGAGATAGCTTGTTTTTCTCTGAAGCACTGGATATACTTGTTCCTGAGCCTCTTTCCAGTTAAGCAATCCTTGCCTTCAATCATGTTTAAGAAAGAAAGCAATATTGACTTATCATAACCCTGTTCTGTCTTTGTAGATTCTTCTTTATTTCCACTGTCTGCTCTTGTGTGGGTGGAGCGCTTTTCATTCTCTTTCCACAAAGTCATGACTTGTTATGAAACTTAGTTATGAAAACATAAAACTCGCTGAGAATGTGCTTAGACAAAGCTATAATTATGCAATATCTTCCTTTGTCCATGAATAATTTTGAAGAGAACGGGGGAAGAGAAAAGAACGGAATGTTTTGAGAGGTGTTCACTTTGCTCTTAAAGTGGAGGTGTTGAGATCAGTGGCATTCAGAGTGCAGATTGGAGTCCATCTGAAAAAGACATCAAAGAGGGAGAAGATGAGATGACAGATCCTTGCTGCTCTGCGTTCTCTGGTCTGTCTGAGAGGATCTGGCTCTCACATTCACACTAATCTAGGCCTCCATTATCATGGAGCAGACACTTCTTTAACAAAGGGTGTTCTGTTTCTTATAGGAGGTACATGTCGTTCTATTTCGTCCGATGACATTGACAGAACGTGTAT
Source organism: Oncorhynchus nerka (assembly GCF_034236695.1). Lineage (NCBI taxonomy): Eukaryota > Metazoa > Chordata > Actinopteri > Salmoniformes > Salmonidae > Oncorhynchus > Oncorhynchus nerka. The sequence goes on along the minus strand of NC_088398.1, from coordinate 48,243,157 downwards.
TTGTCAGGAGTGTTGGTGATTTTTAAAATTCTGACTGGTGATTAGGTTCAGCTAAGTGCAGCTACAACTTATAAAATGTAATCAACAATTGATATAATGAATTCAGTGTATAATAGCATGACTCCCCTAATGATCCATCCTCTCTCTCTGTGTCCATGCAGAGGTGTCTGTGTCATTTGACAGAGAGTCGTCGGTGACCTACACCTTCCAGGAGCCTTTCTCTGTGATGCAGAACAAGAGCTCCCAGGCGTCCAGAGTCTACAGAGAGAGCACTAGGGCCAGAGAGAACATGGCTTTCAGCTTCATGACCACACAAAGCCCTGCCATGCTGCTCACTGTCAGCACCTTCAGCCAGCAGTACGTAGCAGTCATCCTGGCACTCAATGGTAGGGACACCTCTACCATTCATTTGTTTGTAACAGTGGAGGCTGCTGAGGGGATGATGGCTTATAATAATGGCTGGAATGGAGTGAAGGGAATGGTATGAAACACGTGTTTGATACCATTCCATTTACTCCAGTCCAGCCATTATTATAAGCCGTCCTTCCCTCAGGAGCCTCCACTGGTCTGTAGTACGTACAATAATTGAATCATTTCTAATGTGTCCTGTCTATGCTTTGAACATATTTCCATGTTTCTGGAAAAAGTTGGCGCTCCACCAAGGCTTTAGCAAAGGGGGTTGTAATGGCTCAATTAGCTAGCAGAGTGCAACTCTAAATTCTGAATTTAATCTCATTATATGGAGTGTTTTCTCCCATTGTACCTCACAGCAAAAGGCTGAAAGAACCAAGTTGCCTTGCACAACTTTCAACACAAAAAATGCTATATGTTTTTTTTTATAGAATGATGGAATTATAGTCCCTTCACAAATATGGAAGAAGTAATATGTCATGTTGAGAATATTTCCATCCATTACATAACGGACAGGAATAAAATTTTTAAAAAATGGAACTTTGACAGATCCAGGTTTAGCAATGCGTCTCAGCCTATTCAGCCTCATCCATAACGACGCCAGGAACACTCCAGATCACGCACTTTAGACCTCTAATCTGACATCCTTCCAAGTAGAACAGAAAGCCCACCAGCATCGTGTTGAGTTACACCATTTATCTTTAAGTCGTCGCTCCTTTATGCTCGTTTGTGTTCATCGGTGCATGTGGAAGAGTCACGCCTTTGTAAATATTGGAGGATCAGGAGGACATTTCATCCACGGTAATCTCCGGCACCCGGGCACTGTCAGGGGTTTGTCAAACATATCATAAAACCATTCGCCGAACTGAGCTGGAATTGTAGTATTGACCCATCTTCACTTGATAATGCAAAGCTCTCTGCCTCTCAGATCTAGTGTCGTGTGTGTGGGAGGAACATTGAGGCTGTTCGAGGATAACTATTTATACATCTACAGATGTAGGATCTTAATTTCATCACTCTTTTGTTGAGGGGCATCAATAGAGAAGCAGACTGGAGTCTATAAAACATTAGGAACACCTTCCTAATATTGAGGTCATCCCCTTTTGCCCTCAGAACAGCCTCAATTTGTCAGTGCATGGACTCTATAAGGTTTTGAAAGTATTCCATAGGGATGCTGGCCCAAGTTGACTCCAATGCTTCCCACAGTTGTGTCAAGTTGGTTGGATGTCCCTTGGGTGGTGGACCATTCTAGATACACACGGGAAACTGTTGAGCGTGAAAATCCCAGCAGCGTTGCAGTTATTGACACACTCAAAGCGGTGCGACTGGCATCTACTACCATACCCCGTTCAAAGGCACTTAAATAGTTTGTCTTACCCATTCACCCTCTGAATGGCACACATACACAATCCATGTCTCAATTGTCTCAAGGCTTAAAATCCTTCTTTAACCGGTCTCCTCTCTTTCATTCAGTCAGAATGCTATTTTCATTTATATGGTTCGTGGCATTCCAAACTAATTTAGATTGATAGATGTGCGTGGGGCATTGAATAGGTTAAGATGAGGTGATCCTCATGAGATAAGTTTATCTATTTAAATTAAAGGTTATTGTCAAGCCTCTGGCGTTTTAATGAATAAACAACTCTCGGGACAATCTCATCGGCACAGCTCATGGAAAATTGCCAAATTCAAAGAAACAAAGGCAATAACATTACCAAAGCACCAAAAGGGCATTTAATGGATATTTCAAAATACGTTTTCATTTTCGTGCATACTTTAGCCCGAATGAAAATTAGAGATATTTGCATAGTCCCCACATTGACTTCGATGCATGATTTAAACAAGTCCAATAGTCCCACGCATCAAGGTACAGTGCCTTCAGAAAGTATTCAGACCCCTTGAATTTCCACATTTTGTTACATCACAGCCTAATTCTAAAATGTATTAAAACTAAAATAATAATTATCATCATTCTACACACATTACCCCATGACAGAGCAAAAATAGGTTTATATGAATGTTTGTGAATGTATTACATATAAAAGATGAAATATCACATTTGCATAAGTATTCAGACCCTTTGGCGGTGATTACAGCATTGAGTCTTCTTGGGTATGATGCTACAAGCTTAACACACCTGTATTTGAGGAGTTTCTCCCATACTTCTCTGCAGATCCTCTCAAGCTCTGTCAGGTTGGATGGGGAGCTTTGCTGCACAGCTATTTTCAGGTCTCTCCAGATATGTTCGATCGGGTTCTTGTCCGGGCCACTATTCAGAGGCTTGGCCCAAAGCCACTCATGTGTTGTCTTGGCTGTGTGCTTAGGGTTGTTGTCCTGTAGGAAGGTGCACCTTGCCCCAGTCTGAGGTCCTGAGTGCTCTAGAGCAGGTTTTCATCAAGGATCTCTCTGTACATTGCTCCGTTCAGCTTTGCCTCAATCCTGACTAGTTTCCCAGTCCCTGCCGCTGTAAAACATCCACACAGCACAATGCTTCACCGTAGGGATGGTACCAAGTTTCCTCCAGACGTGACGCTTGGCATTCAGCCCAAAGAGTTCAATCTCGTTTTCGTCAGACCAGAGAATCTTGTTTCTTGTGGTCTGAGAGTCTTTAGATGCCGTTTGGAAAACTCCAAGCAGGCTGTCATGTGCCTTTTACTGAGGAGTGACTTCCATCTGGCCACTCTACCATAAAGGCCTGATTGGTGGAGTGCTGCATAGATTGTTGACCTTCTGGAAGTTTCTCCCATCGAGTTCTTGGTCCCTGACCAAGGCCCTTCTCCCCCGATTGCTCAGTTTGGCCGGGCGGCCAGGTCTAGGAAGAGCCTTGGTGGTTCCAAACTTCTTCCATTAAAGAATGATGGAGGCCACCCTTCCCCAGATCTGTGCCTCAACACAATCCTGTCTCGGAGCTCAAAGGGAGAATTCCTTCGACCTCATGGCTTGGTTTTTGCTCTGACATGGACTGTCAACTGTGGGACCTTATATAGACAGTGTGCCTTTCCAAATCATGTCCAATCATCTGAATTTACCACAGGTGGACTCCAATCAAGTTGTACAAACACCTCATGGATGATCAACGGAAACAGGATGCACCTGAGTTTAAATTTGAGTCTCATAGCAAAGGGTCTAAATAATACATTTTCAAATAAAAAATTAAAAACTGTTTTCGCTTTCTCATTATGGGCATATTGTGCGTAGATTGCTGATTTTTTTAATGTAATTTAATCGATTTTAGAATAAGGCTGCAACGGAACAAAATGTGTAAAAAGTCAAGTAGTCTGAATACTTTCCGAAGGCACTGTGAGTTTTAGATCTTTCAATGCATGGTTTTCACCCAGTTTGTGCTGTGTTCTGCAGGGAGTCTCCAGATCTGGTATCGTCTCCATGTGTACAGGAAGCCAGATGTGTTCAGCCCCAGCCCCAGCAGCCTGGCAGACGGACGCCTCCACCGTATCAGAATCCACCGTCAGGGGAAAGATGTCTACCTACAGGTGAGCAATGGATACATGTACAAGAGGTGTAGATACTGTGCAGTGTAATTCCTTCGCAGCATCTGGGCAATATTGTATACTGTTAAGAAAGTGCTTTAGTTCCCAATCAATTTAGCTGGACTACAGCAATTTGCAGCCATTTAGATGAATCAGTATTTCCTGTAATCCTCGTTTTTATTACTTGATTGCTTTCCACATTCCCCCAGATCGATCAGGACATCCACAGAAAGTACACCCTGTCATCTGATGCGGAGTTGATCTTAATCAGATCATTGACTTTGGGCAAAGTCATCGGTAAGCCCGCCTATGAAATGATACTGCCATTGCATGGAGCTATTTTGAATAATGAAATGAGGACCACGCGCACACGTGTGTTGTTTCATGACTTTATGTGATGCTGTTCACACCTATTTCTCCACATTTTCAATCCCGTTCTCAGAATAGCTTTTGTAAAACCGGACATGCAGATTTAAAGATTTTACCATCAATGCTGTAGCATAATTATTTGTTTATCCCTCACTGCTGTTGCCATAGAAACCTTATCTTCAATTCAGGAGGCAAAGGAGGCTGAATCTAATAAAGGCTGTATAAAGATTAATTGATGGGGAGGCTGAATCTAATATAGGCTGAATAAAGATTCATTGATGGGGACTAAAAGGGTTCTGACAGAGAGCAAATAAAAGTTGAATACAATAACCTAAGCAGAAAGCCAACTCTCTCTCTCTCTCTCTCTCTCTCTCTCTCTCTCTCTCTCTCTCTCTCTCTCTCTCTGTGTATCCTACTCACTCACTCTAATTAAAAGCATACAAATGAAGATCTACTAAATATGCTCTACATACATATCTTCCACGATGACTAATTTGTACATCATAAAAGCACAAATTGCTAGCACAGACTGGAATATGTTCTGGGATTATTCTGATGGCATTGAGGAGTACACCACATCAGTCACTGGCTTCATCAACAAACAAAAAAATTAACCTTTATTTAATCAGGTAAGCTAGTTGAGAACAAGTTCTCATTTACAACCTCGACCTGGCCAAGATAAAGCAAAGCAGTGCGACACAAACAACAGCACAGTTACATATGGAATAAACAAGCGTACAGTCAATAACACAATAGAAAAACAAAAAAAAGAAAGTGTGCAAATGGCGTGAGGAGGTAAGGCAATTAATAAGCCATAGTAGCAGTGACCGTACGTACATATCCCAACTAGAAGCCATGGATTACAGGCAACATCTGTACTGAGCTAAAGGGTTGAGCTGCCGCTTTCAAGGAGTGGGACTCTAACCCAGAAGCCTATAAGAAATCTCGCTATGCCCTCCGACGAACCATCAAACAGGCAACGCGTCAATAGAGGACTAAGATTGAATCGTACTACACTGGCACCAACGCTCGTCGGATGTGCCAGGGCTTGCAAACTATTACAGACTACAAAGGGAAGCACAGCCACGAGCTGCCCAGTGACAAGAACCTACCAGACAAGCTAAATTACTTCTTTGCTCGTTTCGAGGCAAGTAACTCTGAAACATGCATGAGAGCACCAGCTGTTCCGGATGACTGTGTGATCACGATCTCCGTAGCCGATGTGAGTAAGACCTTTAAACAGGTCAACATTCACATGGCCGCAGGGTCAGATGGATTTCCAGGACGTGTACTGCGAGCATGCGCTGACCAACTGGCAAGTGTCTTCACTGACATTTTCAACCGGTCCTTGACTGAGTCTGTAATACCAACATGTTTCAAGCAGACCACCATAGTCCCTGTGCCCAACAACACTAAGGTAACCTTTCTAAATGACTACCGACCCATAGCACTCACGTCTGTAGCCATGAAGAGCATTGAAAGGCTGGTCATGGCTCACATCAACACCATTATCCCAGAAACCCTAGACCCACTCCAATTTGCATACCACCCCAACAGATCCACAGATGATGCAATCTCTATTGCACTCAACACTGCCCTTTCCCACCTGGACAAAAGGAACAACTATGTGAGAATGCTATCCATTGACTACAGCTCAGCGTTCAACACCATAGTGCCCACAAAGCTCATCACTAAGCTAAGGACCCTTGGACTAAACATCTCCCTCTGCAACTGAATCCTGGACTTCCTGACGGGCCGTCCCCAGGTGGTAAGGGTAGGGAGCAACACATCCCCCACGCTGATCCTCAACACGGGGGCCCCTCAGGGGTGCGTGCTCAGTCCCCTTCTGTACTCCCTGTTTACTCATGACTGCATAACATAGCACGACTCCAACACCATCATCAAGTTTTGCCGACGACACAACAGTGGTAGGCATGATCACCAACAACGATGAGACAGCCTATAGGGAGGAGGTCAGAGACCTGGTTGCATCACTGCCTGGTATGGCAACTGCTCGGCAAGAACTATGGGGGTAGTGCGTCCGGCCCAGTACATCACTGGGGATAAGCTTACTGCCATCCAGGACATCTATATCAGGCGGTGTCAGAGGAAGTCCCTAAAAATTGTCAAAGACTCCAGTCACCCTAGTCATAGACTGTTCTCTATGCTACCGCACGGCAAGTGGTACCAGAGCGCCAAGTCTAGTTCCAAAAGGCTTCTTAACAGCTTCTACGCCCAAGCCATAAGTCTCCTGAACAGCTAATCAAAGGGCTACCGAGACCCCTCTTTTACTCTGCTGCTACTCTCTGTTTATAATCTATGCAATCACTTTAACTCTACCTACATATTACCTCAATTACCTCAACTAACCGGTGCCCCCGCACATTGACTCTGTACCGGTACCCCCTGTACATAGCCTCGCTTGTTATTGTACTGCTGCTGTTTAATTATATGTTATTATTTGTTATTTTTTTATTATCTATTTTTTACTTAACACTTTTTTAAACTTCTTAAAGCATTGTTGGTTAAGGGCTTGTAAGTAAGCAACACCTGTTGTTTTCAGCGCATGTGACAAATAAAAATTGGATTTGATTTGATATATGTTTTGTTTGTTTTAGCTCACAAGAAACTTGTTCTCTTGTGGGATAACTTTATTTCCCGTGAGAGACTATACCGCTTTAACAGCTCAATGTTAATACTAAATTACAGGAGGAGAAAATTTCGATGAGGAGGTGATGCAGGCAGGATCTAAGGGCTTCATTGGCTGCCTCTCATCAGTCCAGTTCAATCACGTGGCTCCACTGAAGGCAGCTCTACTAAACCGTGGCAGCTCATTGGTCAGCGTACGGGGTCACCTGGTGGAGTCTAACTGTGGGGTGCTGGCTGACTCAACAACCTCACACCCACTCTCAGGTAAGCTATTGTAAAACACAGTCTCCACTTGGCTGACTGGATAAAACTCAGGTCGAACAAATATATTTGTTTGTTTACTATGCCACAGCTGTTCAGCTTTCATTCTGGAAACCATTTGAAGGTGTGTGGAATCAACTGTGGATGTCCAGTTTTGTCTCTGGCTTAAAGCATCATTATTACATTTTAGGGATAAATCAGGAACGAATCGACACCACAATGAGTGGATGCCTGACAGCCTAATGGAAGTTTTGTTATCATTGTTTACACAGTTACAAAAATACGTTATCTTCTGCCACATACACCCGGTTGAGGAACATCCGTTGGCTGCACAGCTCATTCACTCATTACTGAAAGTTAATTAATTAGCCGGCTTCTCTTTTCTTCTCTGCCAGATCAAGCTGCAAAAGCAAACAAAGATAAGGAGCAGCAAGGCAATGACACCCGGCATGATTCAGCAGTAATTGGAGGTTTGTTTCTCTATTTTGTCTTAATTTATTGGTCCTGTCTTAATATGAAATTAGCCTATTTTTCTTTCTTCCTTTCTCTCGCTCTCTTACCTTACACAAATTTTTGTGGTTGTCTCCTTGATAACCTAACCTGTGATGTCATAACTAACCCTTGCTCGTCTACAGGAGTGGTGACAGCAGTGGTCTTCATCACTCTGTGTGTGGTGGTGGTGATGACCCGTTTCCTTTACCAACACCGGCAAGCCCAGAGAGATGCCAGCATCAAGGAGAAGGAGCACCGACACAACCTGGAAACAGCCTACCGGAGAGAAGCAGCCTACCAGGCCGAACCGGTCTACCGGGCCGAATCAGCCTACCGGACAGAGCTCCACCTCCACGACAGCGCCACCCTCAGGGACAACAGGGAGTACTACATCTGACCACAGCATCCAGCCAAGCCTTTTAGCCATCGCTGCTTACCTTTATTCTGTTTTGTCCAGCTGTCTGCACGGGAGGAGACATCCAGACTTTTTCCTCGCTCCTCTGCGGTAGAAATGAAGAATTCATTCTCCTTTAGGGAACTGTGGGAATATCCTGGTGGGGAACGTCTTCCCATTTCTGTCTAGATATTTCGTAGGACAGGACTTGTAGCTGCAAAGATGTTGACCGGTCGGCTTACGAATGCTGGTGATGGGACAGGAAAATGGTGCCATAAGAGATTGAAGCATTTGGGTATGGTGCAACGGATTTATCCAATGATAGGAATACAAAGAGCCTGGAAGGGTTAGAATAGACAGGCAATGTTATAGGAAGTGTAGGCAATGTTATGGTATAAAGCCACATAGAGGAAAACATGGACAGGGGCACTGTTTTGGTGGCTCAATGTATGTAGATTGCGAAGATTAAACTCTCCCACTGTCATGTGGGGAAGAAATCTCATGTTCTGACTCAGAGAATCTACGCACACATGCAAGGAATCTATTTCAAATTCCTAAGAAAATGTTTAGAAGTTTAACAGAATGGAATGGTTGAAAAGACTAAACACAAAGGCCATCTTAGATAATATACTATTGAAAAACACAGAGTAAGATAAGTATTGTTTTACTGATCTTGATAATGCAGTGATTAATTAAGATTAAAGGAATTCCACAAAGAACTGATATTAAAATTAAATCTCCATCTCAATATATCCTTAAATAAAGCCATTAAAAATGAGGTGCCCCGGACCGGTTTCCTACATTATAATTATTTGAAAGTTTGATTTAAAATTCTTCTTTCTCCACAATGTTCTTGAGGTTTCTAAGACACATGCTGGGCTGGATTGTAATTGCTGCAAGAAAGGGAATGTAAAAATAACCCAGCTAACTGGAACATCTGCTAGCGGTCCCCTAGCAAGAAAACCTAACCATCATATACCACAGAAGTGGCTGCCGGCCAAGGGTTAGAGGAGTCTTCAAAGAGCTGCCATATACAAAGCTTAAGTTGTTCACCCAAGCTTTTTAGATTTATTTTGGGGTATTTTTTTTTTGTTTTGTTTGTTTCCTTCAGTAAACATTTTGTTCTGTCACACGTTTGATCTGTTCACGCATTTGCTACCATTTTATATTGTATTTTTTATTAAAAGTTTTTAATTCATTGCTACTGCTTGACGTCAACAGTATCCCTGTGTTAGATCTACAGTATAAAGTGATTAGTATATACTGGTATTTAATGCTGGATATTGATGCTTAGTTTAGTGTAATTTTTCTCTGAAAATGAAGTGGGAAAGGATAATCGGCACTAAGTGCAAAATAACACAGTTTGACAGTTTATCAATAATAAAACAGAGAATGAGAATGAAAATCGTATACGCAAACATCTTTGATGAGCAACAGTTCATAAACACACCATCACCAAAATAATGAAATTGGCGGAAGTATTGCCTGAAAACATTTTTTCCTTTCATATTAAAGTGTCCTTGACAGCAAGTTATGGTTAACCTCTGAGACTCTGAAATCCTTTTTGTACTCATGTTGATATTGTGGTTATTTTGAGGGCCCATTTTGTATGGCTATAATTGTACAGGTATATTATGAATATATGTTTAATAAAACCAAACATTCTTTTTGAAAAATAATGATCTCTTTCAGAGAAGTTTTATGCTACATAACCTGTATATCAATCTTTAACTTTCTTATTGTCTTTATATGAGTGATTGAGTTGTTTTTTACATGCGTGTAGAAGCATACATAGACCAAGGATGGTAAATGCCAAGAGGTGGTCCTTTGTATTCTGATATAGTAGAAACATTCATTATGTGCTGTGAAACTACATCCTCCTTCCTACAAATGTTGTTATGGTAAATGTGCCAAATGGAATCTGACCTAATTCAATCACAAAGCCACAGTATTTAATTACTTTAATGGGTGGGAAATTGTGTTGTCTCTAAATTAATTGTGCTTTCTGCAGTATTTTATCCTGACGAGTCTAGTCAAATATTACAACACCGGGATATATTCTTATTCATCCAATTAAGTGTCCAATTAAAAAATGAATTCCTGCTATTTTATTTAATTAATTGCATCATAAATGTATTACCGTGGAGTTACCATTTATATTCCCCTTTTTCTATTATACCCTGGTCTAACCCATGGATCTGTCAATCATAAGATCACATGGTGTCTCCATGAGTGGCTTTAGTAGTGTGGCAATGGGCAAGGCCAAGGAAGTTTCATTTCAGCTAAAATACTTTGCATATTGCTAGGTGTCTTTTCTTCTCAAAACGTAAATGAGTGGAAAGCCACCGGAGAAAACCCCTTTTGCGTTCATGCAAACTGGATTGCTCCAGATCTATTACGGTTGCTCAAGGTATGGTTGTAAAATATGTGTCCAGTGAAAGGGAGTATTTTCAAAGATGGATAATGCTGTGTTTACTGGTCTTTGGGGAGACATTCATTTTTACCATCACTGTGTTTAACATAATTGTTGTGTTTATTTGAGATTCCCCCTCATATCTAGAACACGGTGTACTGTAGCACCAATTCACTTGGTATATCTATTCCTGGGTTTCGACATCATGATATTGTCCTGGGGAAGGACCTTTGTGTACCTGTGAAGGCACATGAAGAAGATGGAAGAACGCAGCAGGCCTTTCTCCCAGCCCCAAGCACTGTAGAGCCAGATGAGGGTTACTGTGACATACATGACGAAGACACTGTAGATCACTGTAATATGCATCTATAGAAAATACATGGATCCCTGTGGACACACACTGTGATTTATCAGTTAATAATAATATATGCCATTCAGCAGACACTTTTATCCAAACCGAAATACAGTTGTGCGGGCATACATTTTAAGTATGGGTGGCCCGCCAACCCTGGTGGTACAAGTGCCATGTGCTACCAACTGAGCCATGCAGGACCAGTTCTCCCTCTGTATCTCCCTGTGCTTCAGCTTCTCTCATTCTGTTTACAGCCAGCATGGAGCTACTTTGTATTAGTATACTGTGTACACCAGTGGAGGCTCCTCAGAGGAGGAAGAGGAGAACCATCCTCCTCAGTGAATTTCCAAAAAATGTCAATTCTAAAACATTTTAAAAGTTATCCTTTTTAGATACAACTATACTGACTATAATCACGTGACCAAACAATTGATTAAGAAAACAATACTGAATATAATCACGTCACCAAACAATTGTTTAAAATAATTTTGCAAAGAAGGTAGGCTCAATAGTACTCTGTAGGGTAGTACCATGGTGTAGCCAGAGGACAGCTAGCTTCCATCCTCCTCTGGGTATATTAACTTCAATACAAAACTTAGGAAGCTCATGATTCTGACCCCCTTCCATAGACTTACACAGTAATTATGACAACTTCCGGAGGACGTCCTCCAATCTATCAGAGCTCTTGCAGCATGAAATGACATGTTGTCCACCCAATCAAAGGATCAGATAATTAATCTAGTACTGAAAGCATAAGCACCAGCTACAGTAGCTATCACTGCAGTGCGTAAAATGAGGTGAGTAGTTGACTCAAAGAGAGAGAAAGACAATAGTTGAACAGTTTTGAACAAATTATTTTTTCCAAAATGAAGGAGAAGCAAGAGAGAAATATGGAGAGAGATTTTATCTTTTTTTCACTTTCAGGTTTCACTTCCTTAGCTAGAAAATGCAGCTAGCTAGTTTAGCCTACTGAAAAACCCTGCTCAAACAGAGGGATGCTAAGTTAGCTAGCTGGCTCTGACTATCCAACACAAATTTATTGCCACCGGGTTCCCGGTGTAACTGCTTACTGACTGTACACTAACATTACTGCATGATTGTAGCGGGTTTACTAACGCATTAGTTCCATTAGTTAAGCTGACTATGACTTTACTTTAGCTAATATGGTGACAATGATGTAGGCTGTGTGTAGTGGTTTGGCTTGGAAATATTTTTTCACCTGGTCACATGCAGCTGATGTGTTATATTGAAGGCCAGAAGCAAAGGGACAAGGTGAGAGGAGAGTGCATAGAAGGAATACAACGTGGCTCCTATGAAAGTGAACTGTTATTACGCATGATCAGGGGTGTACTCATTCCACCGATTTTGTTGAAAAACATTTCTTAAAACAGAAGCAAACGGAACAAAACAGGGATAAACAAACCAGAATTTGTCCAATAGAAATTATAGTTTGCGACAGTTGGGCTAATGATTACACCCTATATCAACTAGATGCAGGCAAGTGTGTGCAAGGCGGTGTTGAATGTCACTGTCTGTCTATGTGTCACTGTCTGTCACCTCAAATGTGTCTCTCAACCTGTGTGCACCTACATTGTAAACTTTCATTCATAGGCTAGGTTGTAGCAGCCTCATGATGGGTATAGGGAAAATTTGAGCATCATGTAGTAGCCTGAACCTATTGCTGTCACATTGAACTGGGCGAATGGAATTTGAATGAGTCATCCAATATGCTGTAATAGAAATAAGGCCATGCTCATGAAAAAAAAATTTCTCCCTCATCTTAAACGGCACTGACCGCCACTGGTGTACACAAAGCACTCTTTAATGTTAGGCAAACAAATGTGACTGGTTACAGGATCGAGGGCGTTTAAAGCTAGTTCCTACTTCACAGTATGGTCGTTTGAAAAAATAAACTGTATTGTGGTGGCAGTATGGGGAGTGCCACAAAATGAGTAATTGGTATTTAGACATTGTGCACCAATATTGAATTTTAAAAACATGTTATATTCAATGAAGTGACCTTTAATATAGAGCACATGGATAATTCAATAAATACAATTTTGTATATGAATAAAGACTTGCTAAAGTGCCAACATTCTGCATTTTGACATTTCCCTCTGCACCCTTTGTGACTTCAAGGAATATTTTAACCCACAAAACCCCAACATGTCTCCAAGTTTTCACCATCATTGTAGAACCCTAGTTACAGTATTTAGCTGCTTTGACAAAGTAATTTCTGAATATTATTAATTATTGAATGATTCATTTTAAGTTTAAAAGGTCAACCATGTTTTGTGAACTGAACTCTTGTTTTAATATGGTGAAACAGAACAGAGTATACCAAACATTAGGAACATCTTCCTCAGAGGGTGGCCTCAGAACAGACTCAATTTGTTCAGCATGGACTCCACAAGTTGTTGAAAAACCCAGCAGTGTTGCAGTTCTTGACACAAACTGTTTGCGCCTGGCACCTACTTACATACCCTGTTCAAAGGCGCTTAAATATTGTATTGCCCATTCACCCTCTGAATGGCACTCATACACAATCCATGTCTCAATTGTCTCAAGGCTTAAAAATACAATTTAACCTGTCTCCTCCCCTTAATCTACACTGATTGAAGTGGATTTAACAAGTGACATCAATAAGGGATCATAGCTTTCACCTGGATTCACCAGGTCAGTCTATGCCATGGAAAAAGCAGATGTTTACCCAGTTTAACTACAGTTGAAGTCGGACGTTTACATACACTTAGGTTGGAGTCATGAAAACTAGTTTTCAAACACTCCACAAATTTCTTGTTAACAACTACAGTTTTGGCAAGTCGGTTAGGACATCTACCTTGTGCATGACAAGTCATTTTTCCAACAATTGTTTACAGGCAGATTATTTCACTTATAATTCACTGTATCACAATTTCAGTGTGTCAGAAGTTTACATACACTAAATTGAGTGACTCTAAAGGGTGGGATTAAAAACAACAGATAACTAATGTAAAATATACTGTGACTGCAAAATGAATTTAGGTTCAGAACTGTTGTGAAACAGCACAGTTAAAAATGTGTGGAAAAATAGAGATCAAACTGGATGGTCTTCAGGGATACATGGGAGGGGTTGATGGTATCTGAAGGATGGGATTAAAAACAAACAAAAGATAACTATTTTAAAATACATTGTGTCTGTAAAATGTATATAGTATGTATAAACTGGAATTAGAAGCCTAAGTGTTGTTGTCCATTAGTTTACTCCAGTTAGGGGAGGGGTGGTAGGGTTAGGGGAAAATAATAAAGGAAAATGTATTTCAAAATATATCTATATACAGTGTATATATATTTTTTCAAAAAAATATATGGGGGATTGGAAATGATGCAGACAATTCAATTGATGGAAGCTAAACTCTATCTGCAGTATTAAAGCTGATCTACCCCCTAAGAAAAAAGAAAAAGGAAAGTGCAGGTGTTCTTAATGTTTTGTATGCTCAGTGTATTTCTTTTAAAATATTGTTTTCAAAAGAAACACTGAACATCTACTAGCCAAGTCATAGTGTAAAGCATAGTGTGAAACCACACATTTAACGTAACCTCACCCCATTCCGTACAAATGTGCGCAATCGCGACATTCAAACGAGGCTACAAAGAAAACTAATGGGACTGTAGCGACAGTGCTGACTTCAAAATCTGGGGTGTGAACTACGTTTCTATTCAAGCGTTGACCGACATGGTAATGGCTCTATAGTATTGGAGAAAAGTTGAAAAACTGACCCTCCGTTACATCGTGACGTGTCATGCTGTAACGTACAGCATGCATAAAGCAACTATTTCTGTCTTACAATCTCTCTCCACCAGGTGTAGCACTCCTCTCATCGTTTAAAAACCAGAAATGGACAGTGACAGGGGTAAGGGGGGGATACCTAGTCATTTTTTGCGTCATCACTGCAAGCGAGCATCACTCTCAAAGCCGCTGTTTACTTCTGAAGATCACTTTAGCACCGCCCTAAAAGCCATATTCAAATTCGACACAAACCTTCAAATGGGGATGTAATGACACATTTCATAAACTCTTTATAGTGTTTTATTTAGATTTTAGAGGCGATAAGGTGATAAGTTGGACAGATCGAGTGAAAAAAATAAGTTTTCCCACACGACATCTGTCTTTCTTACTATCACGCATTGGTTTCGCTTCCCCACCCGCCATTTTTAAAAAGACCTGAAGGAGCTCATTGACTTGTTAAATTATGAAGAAACGGGCAGAGTGGAGCTCATGTCATTGATTTTGTTGGAAAGGGGAGAAATTGTGCTTTACAATGGTATTGACATTTGTCACGTTCTGACCTTAGATCTTTTGTTATGTCTTTGTTTTAGTATGGTCAGGGCGTGAGTTGGGTGGGTAGTCTATGTTCCTTTTTCTATGTGGTATTTTTGTGTTTGGCCTGGTATGGTTCTCAATCAGAGGCAGGTGTCGTTAGTTGTCTCTGATTGAGAATCATACTTAGGTAGCCTTTCCCCAACTGTGTGGTGTGGGTGATTATTTTCTGTTCAGTGTTTTTTCAGCACCATTCAGGACTGTTCGTTTGTCGTTTTATTGTTTTGTTTCAGTGTTCAATTACTTGATTAAAGAATATGGACACTTACCACGCTGCGCATTGGTCCTCCTCTTCTTCCACCTATGACGAACGTTACAGAATCACCCACCAACCAAGGACCAAGCAGGGTGGTAACAGGCAGCGGCAGAAATCTCAAGACTCCTGGACATGGGAGGAGATTTTGAACGGAGAGGAACCCTGGACACAGGCTGGGGAATATCGAAAGCTGAGCGGCGGTGGTATGAGGATGCAGCACGAGGGGTGGCACACGGGGAGTGTGGCTAAGTCAGGTAGGAGACCTGAGCCAACTCCCCGTGCTTACCATAGAGAGAGGTGGACCGGGCAGGCACCGTGTTATGCCGTGAGGCGCACACGGTGTCCCCTGTGCGCAGGCATAGCCCGGTGCATTACATCGCAGCGCCTCTTATCGGCGGTCTAGAGTGGGCATCGAGCCAGGTGCCATGAAGCCGGCTCAGCGCATCTGGTCCCCAGTGCGTCTCCTCGGGCCGGGGTACATGGCACCAGCCCTATGCATGGTGTCCCCGGTTCAGCAGCACAGCCCAGTGCGGTCTATTCCACCTCCCACCTCGCAGCACTGGCCTGGCTACGGGGAGTATCCAGCCAGGTAGGGTTGTGCAGGCTCAGTGCTCGAGACCTCCAGTGCGCCTCCACGGTCTATCCGGTGCCTCGTCCACGCACCAGGCCTCCGGTGGCAGCCCCCTGCACCAGGCTGTCTCTCCGTCTCCTTCCTGCATGTGCTCCCGCCTGTCCTGAGCTGCCAGAGTCTCCCGTCTGTCCTGAGCTGCCAGAGTCTCCCGTCTGTCCTGAGCTGCCAGAGTCTCCCGTCTGTCCTGAGCTGCCAGAGTCTCCCGTCTGTCCTGAGCTGCCAGAGTCTCCCGTCTGTCCTGAGCTGCCAGAGTCTCCCGTCTGTCCTGAGCTGCCAGAGTCTCCCGTCTGTCCTGAGCTGCCAGAGTCTCCCGTCTGTCCTGAGCTGCCAGAGTCTCCCGTCTGTCCTGAGCTGCCAGAGTCGCCCGTCTGTCCTGAGCTGCCAGAGTGCCGGAATCTCCCGTCCATTCGGACCCGTTGCTAGGGTCCCCAGTCCGAAGAGCACATGTTCAACTTAATAAAAAAACATGTTCCTATTTGAAGAGGTTAAATACTAAAATAATTATAGTATGTGCTTATTAAGTGCCAAATAAAGTAACAAGGTTGACCATAACAAGGTTGACGATTTAATTTTAAATCAGCCTTATACCACACTCTGTGTTGGAGTGTTGGACTACCGCATTGTTGAATTCTCATTTCTGATTGTCTAGAAGGGCATTCTAGAATGAACATTAAAACCAGATAACGGGACAGTTGAAAAGATATCAGGACACCTTGCAATCATGACGCAATATGCGCCTACACATGCAGACCGTACTTGCTACAAAGTTACAGAAAGCTAAACCAACAACTACACAAACTGAAATTGGATACTTAGCTCGCTAGGTAGCATTGATTTGTTTTTGCAGAGTAATATTTTTTGGGGAGCATCTGATGATCTAATGTGTTAAGTGAACATGAATTTCTCCGGTCCCCTCCGCTGCTAAAGCTATCAAATCCTCCCACATGTTTCTAGTTTGACCAGCGGTTTTCAGCCATTTATATTTTTTAATTCGGTTGTCAAATTGGAAGGTTTGCTAGCAACAGTGTCGACGAGAAGGCAAACATTTCTAGCTATGCCAGACAAAATTGGGCATTATCAGTTCATTGTTATGGATTTATCCAAACTAATGTCAATAGAAAACAGATACTTTGTGACTGTGTTATGTCGTGACTGTGTTAGCTGTAGCTACTGTAGCTAGCAAGGGATAAGAACATTGCCAGTGAGCATGGCAACAGAACATAAAAAACAAGCGACTGGGTCAAGTCCATCGATTTCAAACTAATTGAACGAATGACTGCGTTGCATCTCTATCAACCAAAGATGAGCTAGTATGTATTTTCTCAAACAAATGAAAATATCAAGATTAGTTTTTTATTTCTGCTGGTAAATGTGTGCTTAGTATTGTTTTCTTTTGCAACTGTTGTATAAGCGGGACAAAAAGCTTAAACAGATGCAAAGCAATACATGTTGCTGTTATTCTGGCTGCAAAGGTTGTGACTGTTTAGCTGTAGCTAGTTGGCTAGATAGCAGCAAGCAAGGGAAAAGATCGTTACCAATGAGCATGGCAACGTAACATTAAGGGCGAACAACTGGGTCACGTCTGTAAATATCAAACTAATCAAACAAATGACCTGGTCGTTTGCCCCTTCCAGGGTGGCAGGATAGCCTAGTGGTTAGAGTGTTGGACTAATAACTGAAATGTTGCAAGTTCAAATCCCTGAGCTGCCAAGGTACAAATCTGTCATTCTGACCCTGAACAGGCAGGTAACCCACTGTTCTTAGGCTGTCATTGACTGACTCTTAACTTGCCTGGTAAAATAAAACATTTTTTTCATGACTGCCAAATGTTTTTTTTCACGAATTGACACATCTCAAAAGGCACCGAATTGGTGGAACCGTCCATATATGTTGCCTTAAGAGTTGTACAGAGTTGGTAGTATCCTATTCAAAATTATTCACAGCTGTAATTGCTGCCAAAATTCTTTCCACCAAGTATTACTTCTGGGGTGTGAAGACTTACATAATCAAGACATCTTAGTTTTTTCTTTCACGTGTTTCTTTCACTTTGAAAATGTGAAGCAAGTAGTGGATATAAGTAAGAAACAAATCCAATTTTATCCCCTTTTTCGATTTAATTTTAAGGCAGCAAAATAAGAAAAGGGATGTGGAGACATTTGCTCGGCACTGTAGAAAGACAGGATCCTTCCTGGCAAGCCATGTGTTATTGACTGTACGTTTGTTTATTCCATGTGTAACTCTGTGTTGTTGTTTGTGTCGCAATGCTTTGCTTTATCTTGGCCAGGTCGCAGTTGTAAATGAGAACTTGTTTTAACAAAGAAGAGCTCACTAGCACGTGTGAAAATCTCATAACAATCTTACAAAGACCATTTTCTTCTAGTTGTCTCATATTGGGATAACAAGTTTATCAACGTTCAAAGCAGCATGTTTCCTACAGTATGATATACCATTTTGAAGCTCTGAGACTGTACTTTTATGAATGTTTATTGTATATATTTTTTTGCAAATCACTTAATTTTGACATAAGTCCCCATAGACAAATCTGATTACAAATACAATGACATTATTGTGAACAAAATATAATTTGTACTGTCATTGAAATAGTAAATATGTACAATGTCTACATTTTCTACAACCAAATCTTCGCAGCAATGGAACAATGTTATTGTTTTCTATTGTGCAGAGTTCCTGCTGACTCACTCTATGGTTTGCATGATATATGCACACTGGGTATGGTCCACGCTCACTGGGTATGGTATGGGCCTTCCCTCTTCGCAAAATCCAGTTTGGAATGACATTGGCTATCACAAGTCATTGTAGTTGTCAAATTGTATAATGATAGGAGACAGGCACAGGAATACAAAATAGAGGGTTTTATTTCTCTACCCAAAAAAGAGTATGTCCTGAACATGACGGGGACAAATCCCAAAACAAACACTGGAGACCCACGCCCGACGCCTCGAATCCAGGACTTCACGCACCGAGGAGGCCGGACCTCCCTCGATGTCCAGAGGAGGCGGAGGGGCATCACTAGGTCCAGCCTCAGTGAGGGGCCCAGGCACCACTGGCCTGAGGAGAGACTCATGACGGCAGTTGTTGTAATCAACAGGGAGCTGCAAACAGTACGTTACCTCATTAACCCGTCTCAGGACTTTAAACGGCCCCACAAACCACTAGCTCAGCTTCCAGCAGGGCAGGCGGAGGGGCAGGTTCTGGGTGGAGAGCCAGACCTGGTCGCCCGGAGAGAAAACAGGCGCCTCACTGCCGTGGCGGTCGGGCCTGTTCCTTGTACCGACGTACGGCCTGCTGGAGACGAGTGTACCCAGTGTTCCAGATCTCCTCAGCACGCCGAAACCACTCGTCATTATGATGACTGCTTACTAGCTAAGATTTTGGAAGTATAATGTTGACATGATCATTCCAATCAAAGCTATGGTAGATATAGCCTGATTTTATGTAATTTTCTCTATATATACAGTACCAGTCAAAAGTTTGGACACACCTACTCATTCAAGGGTTTTTCTTTATTTTACTATTTTCTACATTGTAGAATAATAGTGAAGACGTCAAAACTAAATACATTTTCTTCTCCTAAGATCTTCATCAACACAACCAAATTATTATTTTTGCGATAGGCATAGGCCTATATTAATACATGAATTATTAGACTGTTAGAATGTTAACGTCAAGAAGATTTGTCATTGGCTTAGGTAGCCTAGGGGTATATCGAGGCCCGGCTTTTCTATTGTTAAAGGGAAACTGTTGAAAATGGGAATCCTAATACAGCTCTGTTTTTGTGATTAATTCCATATTTAATGAAAGCTACAGTACCAGTCAAAAGTTTGGACACACCTTCTCATTCAAGGTTTTTTTTGTACTATTTTCTATATTGTAGAATAATAGTGAAGACATCAACACGATGAAATAACACATATGGAATCATGTAGTAACCAAAAAAAGTGTTAAACAAATCAAAATAGATTTCATATTTGAGATTCTTCAGAGTAGCCACCCTTTGCCTTGATGAAAGCTTTGCACACTCTTGACATTCTCTCAACCAGCGTGAGGTAGTCACATGAGGTAGTCACCTGGAATGCATTTCAATTAACAGGTGTACCTTGTTAAAAGTTCATTTGTGGAATTGATTTCCTTCTTAATGCATTTGAGCCAATCCGTTGTGTTGTGAAAATTTCCAGAACTTTGAACATTTCTTCAAGTGTAGTCTCAATAACCTTCTAGCGCTATGATGAAACTGGATCTCATGAGGACGACCACAGGAAAGGAAGACCCAGACTTACCTCTGCTGCAGAGGATAAGTTCATTAGAGTTAACTGCACATCAGATTGCAGCCCAAATAAATGCTTCACAGAGTTCAAGTAACAGAAACATCTCAACATCAACTGGTCAGAGGAGATTGCGTGAATCAGGCCTTCATTGTCAAATTGCTGCAAAGAAACCACTACTAAAGGACACCAAATAATAAGAAGAGACTTGCTTGGGTCCAGAAACACGAGCAATGGACATTAGACCGGTGGAAATCTGTCCTTTGGTCTGATGAGTCCAAATTTGAGATTTTTTGTTCCAACTGCCGTGTCTTTATGAGACGCAGAGTAAGTGAATGGATGATCTCCCCATGTGTGGTTCCCACCGTGAAGCCTAAAAGAGGAGGTGTAATGGTGTGGGGTGCTTTGCTGGTGACACTGTCAGTGTTTTATTTAGAATTCAAGGCACACTCAACCAGCATGGCTACCACAGCATTCTGCACTTAAACGCCATCCCGTCTGGTTTGTGCTTAGTGGGACTATCATTTGATTTTCAACAGGACAATGACCCAAAACACCTCCAGGCTGTGTAAGGTCCGTTTGATCAAGAAGGAGAGTGATGGAGTGCTGCAACAGATTACCTGGTCTCCACAATCACCCAACCTCAACCCAATTGAGATGGTTTGGGATGTTTGGACCGCAAAGTGAAGGAAAAGCAGCCAACAAGTGCTCAGCTTATGTGGGAACTCTTTCAAGACTGTTGGAAAAGCATTCCTCATTAAGGTGGTTAAGAGAATGCCAAGAGTGTGCAAAGCTGTCATCAAGGCAAACGGTGGCTACTTTGAAGAATCTAAAATAGTACACATTTTTGGTTACTACATGATTTCATATGTGTTATTTCATAGTTTTGATGTCTTCACTATTGTTCTACAATGTAAATATAAAGAAATATCCTTGAATGAGTATGTGTGTCCAAACTTTTGACTGGTACTGTATATATTTTTTCTAGACCCACCAGCCCTAAATGTCGGTTCACCACTGTTTCAATCATGTTTTCCTCCGGCAGCACTTACAGTACGAAAGAACATGAAGAGGATGTCGGATAGCAGCAGCCCTTTCTCCCAGCCCCAGCTACAGAGCCAGTTGAGGGTCACAGTAACATCCACAGTACAGGCTGCACTATACCTACTAGGCTGCATATGGACAGTAACATTCACCTCCATATTTCAATTGGACTTCAACTAACAACTAAATAAAGATGGGTTAGTACTTTACACAGTTGCCCCTGTCATTAGCTTCTGTAACTATATGTGTCTGGGGTTCTCTCAGTATGTATTCAGGGAAAGGTTTACTGCTCTCCTTGAGAAATCATCACTGGCACTTGGGTTTCTACATCTAAGTAAATCAGAATGGATTGTTCTTGTATTTTTACATTTTACACAATGGTTGTATTTACATATACTGGTATTTGTAATTTGTTAATTGGATCAATTCATTTTCATTCTGAAAAAAAGTTTGTTAGATATGTTATTTTGCAGCCTTTTATCAGTTTATAAGCAACACACTGTGATCCTTTTGCAAAAGATATGCATAACAGTTGTTGATGGCTAAGTCAATAGATTGCATACAATGTAGTAAACAATGTAGAATAGAAGCTTGATGTAGTCATCGTGTGCTAGGAATATAGAACCAAATACTACACTTTTGACTACTTTAATACACTATAAGTGAATTTGTCCAAATCTTTATGAAAAAATGTTTTACCTTTATTTAACTAGACAAGTCCATTAAGAACAAATTCTTATTTTACAATGACGGCCTTTGTTTATACATTAAGTGCTTTAATTTCCAAACAGTTAAACAGACACTGTATGTATGACAATACACTCAAATAAAAGGTGACATTCAGTACTGTCGCCTCAAATGAAACATTTGATCTCAAATCAAAAATTTCCAAATTTTACATAAGGGGTTGAGTGTATAATGTTTAAAGTCTTCAGTTTGTTTTGGTCATGATGTATAATATAAGGTTTTTAGCTTGGTTTGGTTATAATGTATGATGTATCATGTAAGGCAGTGGTCACCAACAGGTCAATCGGGATCGTCAAGGAATTCCTAGTCGATCACCAAACATTTCTGTAGAAAAGCCAACGATAAAGGCTTGCGCTCCCTCATTTTATTTGTGTTGTGCTGTTGGCGGTAGGCAGAATTGATTCAGAGGACCTGTGCACCAGGTAGACAAAATGTTCCCATTTTGAACCATTCATTTGTCTGAAAAAACAAACTCCATGTATCTGGCGGACTGGGAGCTCTGTGGCTATATCGAGTGTGTCTACTGTGCTGGCCAATTGGATAACTCCAATCACCTTGCCTATAGCTTCCACGACCCTGGCCACAGCAGAGTTTGAAACTAGCCTACGTAAGATTTCATGACTTTTATAAAACCATGACCAGAGAGTGACTGTCAAAGAATACAGCAAAGAGCTGCTGTTTTTATGAGCAGGGACTGTGAGAGGCGGACGATAATGCTGCTCTCTCCCTCCCTCCGCTGAGAGTAATGTCGTGTTCAAAACAACTGGAAACTTGGAAATCTCAGACATCTGTCTTCAGCGCGTTCAAGACAACTGGGAACTGAAAAAAATGAGATCCGACTGTTTTGAGCGGTCATCCATCTCGGAATTCAAAGTCGGAAACTCGGGTATGTTTTATGAGTTCCAACTTTTCGACCTGAAGATCACTGACGTCATGATTACCTTGTTTTTTTGCTGAGTTCACAATTGTCCTGAAACCACCATGATCATCAGATGCAGGTACGATCAGTCCAGTAAGATTTTAAAAAAGAGCTAATTATTTCAATTTATGCTCAGTAGTGCCTTGCAAGTACTACACCAACTGATCTATTTTGTTATCAAAGCTTGAGTTTTGAAATATGATATGGTCTGAGAAGAGCAATATTGGCAGGCTTATAACCAATATGCTGTGATAATGTAATAGGCTTACGGCAAAACCTTATTCCTAGAGAACTGTTTTTATTAGGTCAATGTTACATTTTTTTTAAGTGAAGTAAGGATCAGACCCTTTTTTCAATTTTTGCCTAAAATGACATACCCAAATCTAACTAACTGCCTGTCGCTCGGGACCTGAAGCAAGGATATGCATATGCTTGATACGATTTGAAAGGAAATACGTTGAAGTTTGGGGAAATGTGAAATTAATGTAGGAGAATATAACATATTAGATCTGGTAAAAGATAATACAAACCAAAATAACATGCAATTTCTATAGTTTTTTTCCCCATCAACTTTGAAATGCAAGAGAAAGGCCATACATTCAGATAGGATTTTAGGTGTAATTTAGATGTTGTCCACAAAATTACAGCAGTGTGTGTGCAACGTTTCAGACTGATCCAGTGAAGAATTACAACACTACACAACATTTGGTTTCAAGTTTGCTATGAGTTAGCCCAAATGTGCCGAATTGGTCCATTTATACATTTTCAAGTACATAAACTATAGAGAACATAAAAAAATGCTATGGTAACAAAGAATGTAAGTTTACTCACTCCCAGGAATGTCATACATGGTGGATCATTAGCTTCCCTACAGAAAAGACACTAACCTTCACACATCTAGATGGGCAGGTCTTTTGCCCATATAAGACATTGTCAAAGAATCCAGCCACCCTTGTCATAAACTGTTCTCTCTGCTACCGCATGGCAAGCGGTACTGGAGCATCAAGTCTAGGTCCAAGATGCTTCTAAACAGCTTCTACCCCCAAGCCACAAGACTCCTGAACATCTAACCAAATGGCTACCCAGACTATTTGCACTGACCCCCACCCCCTCTTTTACTCTGCTGCTACTCTCTGTTATTATCTATGCATAGTCACTTTAATAACTCTACCTACATGTACATATTATCTCAATTACCTCCACTAACCGGTGACCCGCACATTGACTCTGTGCCGGTACCCTGTCGGTGTATTGCGGTTTGCTTGAATCCAGGAACTAAATATCCCTATAAGTCACTGTTTATTTTGGTCTTAATGTTGTTGAGTCTTCCTTCCCTATAGCCTGTTAGCATCATTAGCATAAAAAAAACAAGCTTCATGGGCCAACTATATTGAAACTGCAACAGGGGAGAAATGAGTGGAAATATTCTCTACTCAACTTCAGAACCTTCCAAGAGAGATCTGCGATGAGTATAGTACATACAACAATAATGGGGTTGGTTTCATTTGTTGGTATATTTTTTAACATGTTCTGGTATGTTGGCTGCCAGACACTTTAATAATGGAAAAATATATGGAAAAATCACTAACCACTTTAAACAATGCCACTTCATATAATGTTTACATAACCTACATTACTCATCTCATATGTATATACTGTACTCTATACCTTCTACTGCATCAATATGTACATATTCTTCATTCCTTTACACTTGTGTGTATAAGGTAGTTGTTGTGAAATTGATAGGTTAGATTACTCGTTGGTTATTACTGCATTGTCGGAACTAGAAGCACAAGCATTTCGCTACACTCGCATTAACATCTGCTAACCATGTGTATGTGACAAATAAGATTTGATTTGATTTGAGCTACCAGTAATTTATTGACATTATTAAAATTTCTGCATCAAGTGTGTTCTTCAGGCTTCAGCTTTTTGCCACCAAACACAACAATCAATAATGCTCTCACTTGCACTTTAATGTACCTAACATTGTTGAGCATGTCTTCATGTTTATGGCTCGGCATGTTCTATTACACCAAGATTGTCCCAAACCAGAGACCGCTCTTCATCTGGTTGAGAAGGAACACCAACGTCGTTATCTACTGTGCCTTCACAGCCGATTGGATCTTTGTTTTGCATTTGATACTTACATGATAGCGACATCCAGACACCCTGTGACTGAGGTTCATTTCAACCATTAGTGCTCTGGTGACAATGACACTCTCAGTAGAGATATGAACATGTGCACTCCCATTCGTGGAGCATTTCGAAACATCCATTATGCACATTTGCCAAGTTTAATTGTGAAGACGGCAGGGTCATTGGGAGCCACACTTGTCTACCTTGCACAGGCACACGAAGAGGAAGGAGGGAAGCAGCAGCTCTTTCTCCAGCCCCAACATCAGAGCCACATGAGGGTTGCTACCATCAGCATTGTTCAGACCATTCTTTACCTTTTTTAGTTCACTCTGGATTGTTGCTTGTAAGCTCATCATAGACATACTTGACACCAACAAAATTACTATAATAAACATGAGATATGATGTGATTGCTTTGCTCTTTTGATTTGTACCGCTGTCAATATGAGGTTTGGCCAACCTCTGTTCTGGGAGAAAGCAATTGATATTTTGAAAAAGGTTAAAATGGGGTTTGTCTGGATCTGTACTCGAATCACATTAAGGTTGAGTTTGACATCAGTTAATGAGCTGGATTTTAAAAAAAATACCAAATGTTTGGACAGAAAAAGTAACTACAGCTTTACTAAAGTACAGTAGTACACATAGTGTAATATTATATTAAATAAATTATTTCCTGCAGCAGGAAAATGAGAATTTCTGAAGAAATATTTAGAATCTGGGGGGAAGCTAGAGGCAGTGTTTGTATACAATGCACACCGTAACTACATTGTACTTTATGTAGGCTATGTGGAGGCTACAGCGTGTCTCATGTTAATTCTTATGCTACATGACCAAAAGTATGTGGACACCTGCTCGTTGAACATCTCATTCCAAAATCATGGGCATTAAAATGGAGTTGGCCCCTCCTTTGCTGCTTTAACAGCCTCCTCTCTTCTTGGAAGGCATTCCACTAGATGGTGGAACATTTCTGCGGGGACTTGCTTCCATTCAGCCACAAGAGTATTAGTGATGTCGGGCACTGATGTTAGGCGATTAGGCCTGGCTCGCAGTCAGCATTTCAATTCATCCCAAAGGTGTTCGATGGGGTTGAGGTCAGGGTTCTGTGCAGGCCAGTCACGTTCTTCCACACCGATCTCAACAAACCATTTCTGTATGGACCTCTCTTTGGGCACGGGGGCATTGTCATGCTGAAACAGGAAAGGGCCTTCCCCAAAATGTTGCCACAAAGTTGGAAGCACAGAATCGCCTAGAATGTAATTGTATGCTGTAGAATTAAGATTTCCCTTCACTGGAACTAAGGGGCCTAGCCCGAATCATTAAAAACAGCACCAGACCATTATTCCTCCTCCACCAAACTTTACAGTTGGCACTATGTATTGGGGCAGGTACTGTTCTCCTGGCATCCGCAAAACCCAGATTCATCTGACGAACTGCCAGATGGTGAAAGGTGATTAATCACTCCAGAGAAAGCGTTTCCACTGCTCAAGAGTCCAAAGGCGATGAGATGTACACCACTCCAGCAGACCCTTGGCATTGCGCATGGTAATCTCAGGCTTGTGTGCGGCTGCTCAGTCGTGCAAACCCATTTCATGAAGCTCCGAACAGTTCTTGTGCTGACGTTGCTTCCAGAGGCAGTTTGGAACTCTGTAGTGAGTGTTGCAACCGAGGACAGATCATTTTTACGTGCTACGCGCTTCAGCACTTCAGCACATACTTTTGTATGTATAGTGTATGTAGATTATAACACATAGACATTTATAGGGGGTAGATGTATATTTCAACACGGATTTTCTTCTTTTTTTTACATCAATTGTTTAATTATACAGTCCCAGTCAACAGTTTGGACACACCTACTCAATCAAGTTTTTCTTTATTTTTACTATTTTCTACATTGTAGAATAATAGTGAAGACATCAAAACTTATGAAATAACACATATGGAATCCCGTAGTAACCAAAATATTTAAATATATGTTATATTTGAGATTCTTCAAAGTAGCCACCCTTTGCCTTGATAACAGCTTTGCACACTCTTGGCATTCCCTCAACCAGCTTCACCTGGAATGCTTTTCCAACAGCCTTGAAGGAGTTTTTCCTTCACTCTGCACACCAACTCATCCCAAACCATCTTAAATGGGTTGAGGTTGAGTGATTGTGTAGGCCAGGTCATCTAATGCAGAACTCCATCACTCTCCTTATTGTTCAAATAGCACTTACACAGCCTGGTGGTGTGTTGGGTCATTGTTCTATTGGAAAAAAAATGATAGTCCCACTAAGCACAAACCATGATAGCCATGATGGTTGAGTATGCTTTGCACCCCCACACCATCCCAGCTCCTCCTCCATGCTTCACGGTGGGAACCACCCATGCGGATATCATCTGTTTACCTACTCTGCATCTCCCAAAGACACGGCAGTTGGAACCAAGAATCTCAAATTTGGACTCATCAGACCGAAGGACAGATTTCCACCGGTCTAATGTTCATTGCTCGTGTTTCTTGGCCCAAGCAAGCTTGGCCCAAGCTTTTTATTGGTGTCCTTTGGTAGAGGTTTCTTTGCAGCAATTTGACAATGAAGGCCTGATTCACACAGTCTCCTCTGACCAGTTGATGTTGAAATGTGTCTTTTATTTCAACTCTGTGATGCATTCATTTGGGCTGCAATTTCTGAGTCTGGTAAATCGAATGAACTTATCCTCTGCAACAGAGGTAAGTCTGGGTCTTCCTTTCCTGTGGTCGTCCTCATGAGAGAGAGTTTCGTCATAGCGCTGGATGGTTTTTGAGACTGCACTTGAAGAAACGTTCAACAATATTGAAATTTTCTGGATTGACTGACCTTCATGTCTTAAAAGTAATGATGGACTGTCGTTTCTCTTTGCTTATGATGGACTGTCGTTTTTCTTTGCTACCTGTGACCAGGGCGACAGGTAGCCTAGTGGTTAAAGCGTTGGACTAGTAACTGAAATGTTGCATTATCAAATCCCATTATTCAAATGACAAGATAATAATCTGTTGTTCTGCCCCTGAACAAGGTAGTTAACCCACTGTTCCTAGGCCATCATTGAAAAAAGTTGTTCTTAACTGACTTGCCTAGTTAAATAAAAAATGTTTTAACTGTTCTTGACATAATATGGACTTGGTATTTTACCAAATAGGTATATTTTCTGTATGTCACCTCTACCTTGTCACAACACAACTGATTGGCTCAAACGCATTAAGGAAAGAAATTCCACAAATGAACTTTTAACAAGGCACACCTGTTAATTGAAATGCATTACAGGTGAGAATGCCAAGTGTGCAAAAGCTGTCATCAAGAAACAGTGTGGCTACTTTCAAGAATCTCAAATATAAAATATATTTTGATTTGTTTAAGACTTTTTTTGGTTACTAGATGATTCCATATGTGTTATTTCATAGTGTTGATGTCTTCACTATTATTCTACAATGTAAAAATAAATAAAAACCCTTGAATGAGTAGGTGTCCAAACGTTTGACTGGCACTGATTGTTGAAGGCAAGCAATATGCAGAATAAATGATTTGTTTCCTCAGGGCCTGCCTGTGTGGTCCAGCCGTTATAGCCACTGACCTTAGCACACATATTCCAGAGGCGGAATCTGTTCAAATCTGGCCCACTGCCCATGGAAAAATATCTGTTTTTCATGTATTACTTCTGCATGGTTACAGGGTTAAAACAGAAACAACTCAAAGGTTAACAGTTTAGGCATTAATAACGAGTGGTTAAGATTAGGGCTATGGTTTGGGGAAGGCTTAAAACAAAATAATAAAAAATGACAAGGCTGTGTATTATCAGTATTCTTAGTGCGTGACAGAACATTCCGATATGCTGTAACACAGTGATCTAAGCAGCGCGCTCCAGTACTGAGTCTCATGAGTCAGGGTCCACTGCTGGGAGATATACTGACCAGCCTGAGACTACATTAGGCACAAGTTAATTGCATTTATTTCAATGTTTTCAAAAAGTTAAGAAAAATGTCTCAGCTCAACGGAATCGTCTTTGGATAGGCTCAAATGCATAAACATCTTGTCAGCTTTACTAAATGAAATATTAAAACCCCACAATACAGGCGTTCAATCCACATCAAAGACCAAAATTATATGTAAGGAATCAACACTTAATTTCTGTACATTATCTTGCCAATAATTGACGACACAGCGGAGTTCATTTTTCCAAGATACTGTAATGTACAGAACAGTGGCGTGTATCCCTCTTATACCATAGTTACAAAAGAAAGCAATACTTAAGCACACATTTACCAGTATAATTTTAAAAAATATATGTTTTTAATCAAATTCATACTTTCTCATCATTTGGTTCCTGGAGACGCGAGCCAGTCGTTCGTTCTGTTAGTCCTATATTTAAGGACGCGACCCAGTTGTTTGTTCTGTACCGTATGTTCCATTGCCATGCTTGCTGGCAACGTTCTTATCCCTTGCATGCTAGTTAGCCAAGTGGCTACGGCAAACGCAGTCATGACCTCTGCAGACAGAATTGTTCTTATTCTTTTTTTATTTCACCTTTATTTAACCAGGTAGGCTAGTTGAGAACAAGTTCTCATTTACAACTGCGACCTGGCCAAGATAAAGCAACACAAACAACAACACAGAGTTAGACAAGGAATAAACAAATATGCAGTCAATAATACAATAGAAAAAGTCTATATACAGTGTGTGCAAATGAGGTAGGATATGGGAGGTAAAGGCAATAAATAGGCCATAGTGGCAAAATAATTACAATATAGCAATTCAACACTGGAGTGATAGATGTGGAGAAAATGAGTGTGCAAGTAGAGATACTGGGTGAAAAGGAGCTAAATCAAACAAATAAATAACAGTATGGGGGATGAGGTAGTTGGATGGGCTATTTACAAATGGGCTATGTACAGGTGCAGTGATCTGTGAGCTGCTCTGACAGCTGGTGCTTAAAGCTTGTGAGGGAGAAATGAGTCTCCAGCTTCAGGGATTTTTGCAGTTCGTTCCAGTTATTGGCAGCAGAGAACTGGAAGGAAAGGCGGCCAAAGGGAGAATTGGCTTTGTGAGATATACCTGCTGGACCGCGTGCTACGGGTGGGTGCTGCTATGGTGACCAGTGAGCTGAGATAAGGCGGGGCTTTACCTAGAAAATACTTACAGATGGCCTGGAGCCAGGTCATCTATAAGGTTTGGCGACAAAGATTTGGTGACAAATATGAAGCGAGGGCCAGCCAATGAAAGCATACAGGCCGCAGTGGTGGGTAGTATATGGGGCTTTGGTGACAAAAAGATGGCAATGTGATAGACTGTATCCAATTTGCTGAGTAGAGTGTTGGAGGCTATTTTATAAATTGCATCGCCGAAGTCCAGGATCGGTAGGTTGGTCAGTTTTATGAGGGTATGTTTGGCAGCATGAGTGAAGGATGCTTTGTTGTGAAAAAGGAAGCCGATTCTAGATTTAATTTTGGATTGGAAATGCTTAATGTGCGTCTGGAAGGAGAGTTAACAGTCTAACCAGATATCTAGGTATTTGTAGTTGTCCACATATTCTAAGTCAGAACCATCCAGAGTAGTGATGATAGACGGCGGGCTGCTGTGGGCAACGATCGGTTGAAGAGCATGCATTTAGTTTGACTTGCATTTAAGAGCAGTTGGAGGCCACAGAAGGAGAGTTGTATGGCATTGAAGCTCGCCTGGAGGTCAGTTAACACAGTGTCCAAAGAAGGGCCAGAAGTATACAGAATGGTGTTGTCTGCATTGGATCAAAGAATCACCAGCAGGGAGAGCGACATCCTTGATGTATACAGAGAAAGGAGTCGGCCCGAGAATTGAACCCGGTGGCACCCCCATAGAGACTGCCAGAGGTCTGGACAACTGGCCCTCCGATTTGACACAAATAATAGCAGCATTTGTGTTAGTTTAAACAGTTTTCTTTGGATATCATTTTGATAAATCCATAACAATGAGCTGATAAGGCTCAATTTTGCCTGGCATAATGCTTTCTCGTCAGGACACTCATCAACCTTGTTCATTACGAGGATATGACATTGCATGTCAAATACTAGACTGGAAGCTAGCTAAATAATTTGTTGCTAGTAAACCTGCCAATATGACAACCAAATTCTAAAATATCAGTTGCTGAAAACACCTGATCAAACTAAAAATGTCATGTGGGAGGACAGCATAGCACCAGTTGCGTCATGACTACAGTAAGGACTGGAAAAATCCATGTTCATCAAGCAACACGTTAGATCACCAAAATACAGTACCAGTCAAAAGTTTGGACACAACTACTCATTCAAGGGTTTTTTCTTTGTTTTTACAATTGTCTACATTATAGAATAATAGTCAAGACATCAAAACTATGGAATTACACATATGGAACCATGTGGTAACCAAAAATCTGTTTATTAAACAAATCAATATATATATATATATATGTATATATATATTTGAGGTTCTTCAAAGTAGCCACCCTTTGCCTTGAAGACCGCTTTGCACACTCTTGGCATTCTCTCAACCAACTTCATGAGGTAGTCACCTGGAATGCATTTCACTTAACAGGTGTGCCATGTTACAAGTTAATTTGTGGAATTTCTTTCCTTCTTGGTCCTTTTGAGCCCATCAGTTTTGTTGTGAGAAGGTAGGGGTGGTATACAGAAGATTGCCATATTTGGTAAAAGACCAAGTCCATATTATGGCGAGAACAGCTCAAATAAGTAACGAGTAACGACAGTCCATCATTACTTTAAGACATGAAGGTCAGTCAATCTGGTAAAAAGTACAGTTGCAAAAACCATCAACCGCCATGATGAAACTGGCTCTCATAAGGACCGCCACAGGATAGGAAGACCCAAAGTTACCTCTGCTGCAGAGGATAAGTTCATTAGAATTACCAGCCTAAGAAATTGCTGCACGAATAAATTCTTCAAAGATCAAATAACAGACACATCTTCAACTGTTCAGAGGAGTCTGCGTGAATCAGGCTTTAATGGTTGTATTGTTGTAAAGAAAGCACTACTTTTTTTAGTTGGGTCAAGAAACACAAAAGCAATGGACATTAGAGCAGTGGAGTCTGTGCTTTGGTTTGATTTGAGTCCAAATTTGAGATTTTTGGTTCCAAAAGCTGTGTCTTTGTGAGAAGCAGAGTAGGTGATCTCCCCATGTGTGGTTCACATAGCTATGCATGGAGAAGGAGGTGTGATGGGGTGGGGGTGCTGTGCTGGTAACACTTTTGGTGATTTATTTGAACTTTAAGGCACACTTAACCACCATGGCTACCACAACATTCTGTAGTTATACGCCATGCCATCTGGTTTGCGCTTAGTGGGACTATCATTTGTTTTTCAACAGGACAATGACCCAACAGATCTCCAGGCTGTATAAGTGCTATTTGATAAAGAAGGAGAGTGATGGAGTGCTGCATCAGATGACCTGGCCTCTACAATCACCCGACCTAAACCCAATTGAGATGGTTTGGGATGTGTTGGACCGCAGACTGAGGGAAAAGCAGCCAACAAGTGCTCAGCATATGTGGGAACTCTTTCAAGACTGTTGGAAAAGCATTCCAGGCGAAGCTGGTTGAGAAAATGTAAAGATTGTGCAAAGTTGTCATCAAGGCAAAGGGTGGAACCCCCCACCAGGTGTCTCACATTTGTCTCCATTAAATATTGTGTTGAAGTTGTTTAGTAGTTTACATACACCTTAGCCAATGTCACGTTCTGACCTTAGTTCCTTTGTTTTGTCTTTTGTTTTAGTATGGTCAGGGCGTGAGTTGGGTGGGTTGTCTATGTTCATTTATCTATGATTTTCTATAACTGTGTTTGGCCTGGTATGGTTCTCAATCAGAGGCAGCTGTCAATCGTTGTCCCTGATTGAGAACCATATTTAGGTAGCCTGTTTTCCATTGTGTTTTGTGGGTGGTTATTTTCTGTCTTTGTGTTACGTGTGTATGTCACCAGACAGGACTGTTTCGTTTCGTTCGTTCATTTTGTTATTTTTGTATTGATTCAGTGTTCAGTGGTTTCTTTAATTAAAATTATGAACACTTACCACGCTGCGCTTTGGTCCGATCCTTACTCCTCCTCTGAGAAAAAGGACAATATCCGTTACAGCCAAATACATTTAAACTCAGTTTTTCACAATTCTTGATATTTAATCCTTGTAAACATTCACTGTTTTAGGTCAGTTAGGATCACCACTTTATTTTAAGAATGTGAAATGTCAGAATAATAGTAGAGAGAACGATTTATTTCAGCTTTTATTTCTTTCATCACATTCCCAGTGGTCAGAAGTTTACATACACTCAATTAGTATTTGGTAGCATTGCCTTTAAAATGTTTAACTTGGGTCAAACGTTTCGGGCTGCCTTCCACAAGCTTCCCACAATAAGTTGGGTGAATTTGGCCCATTCCTCCTAACAGAGCTGGTGTAACTGAGTCAGGTTTGTAAAGCCTCCTTGCTCGCACACGCTTTTTCAGATCTGCCCACAAATGTTCTTCATTACTGATGTTGTTTCAATATATCCACATAATTTTCTTTCCTCATTATGTCATCTAGTTTGTGAAGTGCACCAGTCCCTCCTGCAGCAAAGCACCCCCACAACATGATGCTGCCACCCCTGTGCTTCACGGTTGGGATGTTGTTCTTCGGCTTGCAAGCCTCCCCCTTTTTCTCCAAACATAACGATGGTCATTATGGCCTAACAGTTATTTTTTGTTTCATCAGACCAGAGGACATTTTTCCAAAAAGTACAATCTTTGTCCCCAAGTGCAGTTTCAAACCATAGTCTGTCTTTTTTATGGCGATTTTGGAGCAGTGGCTTCTTCCTTGCTGAGCGGCCTTTCAGGTTATGTCGATATAGGACTCGTTTTACTGTGGATATAGATACTTTTGTACCTGTTTCCTCCAGCATCTTCACAAGGTCCTTTGTTGTTCTGGGATTGATTTGCACTTTTCGTACCAAAGTACGTTCATCTCTAGGAGACAGAACGTGTGTCGTTCCTGAACGGTATGATGGCTGCGTGGTCCCATGGTGTTTGTACTTGCGTACTATTGTTTGTACAGATGAATGTGGTACCTTCAGGCGTTTGGAAATTGCTTCCAAGGATGAACCAGATTTTCCCATTATGTCAAGCAAAGAGGCACTGAGTTTGAAGGCAGCCAAGAAATACATCCACAGATATACCTCCAAGTGTATGTAATCTTCTGACTTCAACTGTACCTGTTTTTTATGTTTGTCTGTTGCCAGTTTGTCTTGTCCCGTCAATTCCTACCAGATGTGTTCCCGTGTTTCCTGTGCTCTAGTTTTTGTTTTCTTAGTCTTCCTAGTTCTGACCTTTCTGTCTGTCCTGACCATGATCCTGCCTGCCGTCCTGTACCTGCCTGACTCTGATTTGGATTATGACCTTCAAGCCTGGCTTGACTTACCTTTTTGCCTGCCCCTTGAACTATAATAAACTCTGAGATTCATACTCTCTGCCTCCTGGCTCTTAGCCTGAGTCCTGATATGGCTACTTTGAAGAATCTAAAATCTAAAACATATTTTTGATTTGTTTAACACTTGTTTTGGATACTACACATGGTTCCATATGTGTTATTTCATAGTTTTGATGTCTTCACTATTATTCTACAATGTAGAAAATAGTAAAAATAAAGAAAAACTCTTGAATGAGTAGGTGTTCTAAAACTTTTGTAGTAGTGTATGTCTCTGCAAAAAACAAAATCAATTTCTAGCTAGCTAGCTAGGTAATTTTGTCTTTGTTGGATCTGTGTTTACAATGTATCCAATTGTGTGCTTGTATCCAGTATGTGTGCTTTCTGTAACTTTGTAGCAAGTACGGTCTGCATGTGTAGGTGAATATTGTGTCATGATTGCCAGGTGTCCTGACATCTTTTCCAACTGTCCCGTTATCTGTTTTTAATGTTCATTCTAGAATGCCCTTCTAGCCAATCAGAAATTGGTATTGAACAATTCTGATAAACCATCAAGAAACATTAAATTCCTCCGCACAGCTGATCTTAATTGCAACCATTATTGGCCACCTCATTACAGCTCCCTAAAAGATGACGTCGGTGTTACCTTAGCCTGCTTGCAACCAAAGACTTCAAGATATGTTCGGCCTCTGGTTGGTATTGTAATCGTAACAACTTATTCCTTTTTGAACAGACTAAGAACAATGTATCTATTTGACAAGCAAATCTACTGTGGCAATTTACCAGGCAATTTATATGAATGGAAACTAATGTTGGTGTAGCCTACTGCTATTATTCTTCTATTTGTTTCCTATTTATGTTATCCAAAGGTGCCTGTAATGGTCATTTCTTATCAAGATTGGGGGTAAAATATCCCTGGACTGTCTACATTTGAAATGTGTAAATAAATCAAGTAAATTGAGTTCTTAGAATCAAACCCACGCCAAAGCGGTAGGTCTATATGTGCGCGCTGAAAGCAGTATCCCTAACCGCTAGACTACCCCAGGCCACAATTGAAATTAATTTTGACCTTGGGATAACCTTGACACTTGTATGTCGTAGCCCAGTGGAGACCAATATCTATGATGGGTTATTAAGCTACAGTATATAAAACAACAGTTGTTGATGTTTATTGCTGCATTTCAGATTTTGCATTTTGTACATCTGCATTTTGTACATTTGAATGTTGCGGTAATAGGATCTAGGCCTAGCGTTTAAGCGAGCAAGAAATACAGTTATTTTGATAGCAAGCCCTGATCCCAATGACTCGACTGCCCCCGCATGGAAAGAAAGATAACTGTTCTTTTCTCAGGGACTCACAACGCTCATTTGAGTATCCTGATGCAGCAGAAAAAGAGTGACAAAGTTAAGGTCTGCCACCTATAGTTGTGTTGTGGCCAGATGATGTTGATGATAGAATGTACTTTTTGCCAGTGTGTTAGTAAAATATTATTATGGACAATGTATCTTAAACTTTAAAATGGAGAGACAGTGTGGATGTCCTTGTAAATGTACTGTATAGCATGTAAGATAATTTACAAACAGTGGCCCATATTCTCTTTATTTGATTCTCTGTTGCCAGTTATTGTTATTTATACAGTTGAATGCATTCGTTGATTAAATCAATAATTCTGCCATGTATGGTTAAAGCCTTGAATTTGTGATCTTATGACAACCCCTGCATTGTAGTTCTGAATGCAGTGGGCGAGGGACATCAAGTAGGGTTATCAAGCAAAGAGGGTTCAACAATATAATTATGTTCAAGGGCCAATTATGGAAATTATACCATACAGTTTGGAGACTGGGTTTGGTACATGCAAGGGCAAAGGGGTTACTGGCATTGGAAGTGATGAAACTGTCCCTGGCATTGGAAGTGATGAAACTGTCCCTGGCATTGGAAGTGATGAAACTGTCCCTGGCATTGGAAGTGATGAAACTGTCCCTGGCATTGGAAGTGATGAAACTGTCCCTGGCATTGGAAGTGATGAAACTGTCCCTGGCATTGGAAGTGATGAAACTGTCCCTGGCATTGGAAGTGATGAAACTGTCCCTGGCATTGGAAGTGATGAAACTGTCCCTGGCATTGGAAGTGATGAAACTGTCCCTGGCATTGGTTGCTTTTCCATGATAGTTATTTACAGGCATCCATTCAAATCACACTCTGATCACCCCCATTTAAACCTTGTGTATACAGTAGCTGTGTCTGAAAAGAATTTGAGGTGTGCATTAGCAATACAAGGGGATTTCATAATTCAATTGAGAGATTGAGGCCTTAAAGGGGAATTCCATATTTTTTTTTAAATACCTCATATTCATTATCTCCAGGTGGAGATTGTGTGAAATTGGCACGTTTCTATGTTATGTATGTTTAAAAAGATACAAGAAAGAAGTTCTAATGGATGATGTTCTCAAAAGTGTAACTAGTGAAATCCCCCTCTAATGAGACATGATGTATGCCTACCTCCATCTCTCTGGTGTTTTAGGCTTTGCTTCATACATTTATTTTTCCACAAAATCAATAAATAAAATATGAAAAGGAGTAGAAAGGAGGGGGGAACACTCTAATTCTGGGGTTTCTTTTGAAAATAAATTGAACTAAATCAAGGTCATAAACCATGCCACCACACTTGGAGAGCCGCAGAATTAAAAAGGAGTGCCAGCTGGACAAGATGAATGAACCTCATCAAACAAAAGTTACAATGAATAACTCCCACTTGTATTTTCCTATTAGTAAAGGACACATCTCTTGTGAGCTGATGTTAATAAAACAAAGACTAGTCTACAGTATGATTCACACTATTAAATACTTTTGGCATTCACTGGTAGTTGCCTGAGAACATTCAGGGACAGCCAAGATGTATAGGGATAGCAAGTGGATGGCAAGTCGTAGCCACCTGGGTTTAGCATCCCACAGTGACATTGACTTCCTGAGACCAACTAATGCTCGGGTTTATATTAGCAGTGTGAAATGTGTTCATATATTCAATGAGTTAGTAGTACATTTAGCCAGATATTTATATATTCCCTTAGATTTGGGGGATCCTCAGAGTACAATCGTCAGGAAATGATGTATACCCAGGACCAACCAAAAAGAACCATAGAGCTCACCAAAGTGTGCCCATTTGTCAAAATAACTATGAAACTGGAAAACTGTAAATAATTCCATTATCATATTTCTGGGCGATGCTTTCTAACGCCCAGGAGAGTGGATTTCAGACACCTTTGCTCTGAGTCGATTGGCCATACAGGTTGATATGAAATGAATCATAATGTATAAGTTTGAGCATGTACTGTAGTGAGCCTCAAATGACCACCGCTTTCTGAGTGTTTCCTTGCAGCTGCTGCTTTGAACCCGCCAACTACTGGGATCACCAGGGATTATGGTTTGAGGAGACACAGTGCATTCTAAATTCTTCTCTGAACTCTGTTTGCCATGCAGACTGTTTCATTCAAAGGATATCAGGGGAGGCGGGTGGTTTATCCATCCTAAAGAAGAGTCCTCATGCATACATGCTTCCAATATGAAATGAGTGTATGTGAAAAAAAGAGAAGGGGGCGACTGATTATTGCAAAGTCTGGGTCACTATTTCCTGTCAAATGTCCCTCTCTATGGTCTGATGTCTACAGTAAGTATGCAAGTATGCAACGATCTCACTGTTACAGTAAGCTTTAAAGCAATGTGATGAATAATTTAAGGTCTGTTATTAATAATTAAAATGTTTAATGTAGCTTCACCCTGACCCAAAAAGGCAACTAACACTATTTCATGAAATGTATGCTATTTCACAATGAAAGACAAACAGATGGAAGTTCAACTTAATGGGAAATTTAAATGAATTCCAGATATCGAAGTCAGTGCCAAAGTGCCAGGCACTGCTAGTTTGTCCTTTTGACCTTGCTCCTGGTGGAACATGTCAAGATATCTAATAATATGTCAAATACAGTCCAGTCTATCTCTAAATTACATGCAGTTCCAGTAATTACAGTTGGTGGAAATGTTAATAATTTCCCACTTTAAAGGTCATTAATGTGTTTGTAAAACCAACGTGTGTGCGTGCATTGGCACAACTTGGTGAATGTGGTGGAGAAGCTGGAACAAATGTATACCATGGTATATCTATAGTAATTTCGACCACACATAGACTCTGCACTGGGTGATACAGTATTGAGTATCCCTCGAAGGCATATCTGCAGGCTTGTCTTAGATGCACTGCCATTTCAGCACAGCGTGTTCGATTTTTGATACTGCGATTTTTGATACTGCAAATATTTGAACATGAGGATGTAGCAACCAGTATATATATCTACAGTATGGTTTTTCCTTCATGGGCTAATTGCAGTGCCACATGGAGGGATTCTTTTGGCCATATTTCAAGTTTGTTTTTTAATGTCACGTACACAAGTACAGTGAAATGGCTTTCTTGCCTTAATCCATATCAATATAGCACTAAAAATAACGTAAGGTAGAACAACATCAGATGAGAAATACAAATAAGAAATATGAAGAACATGAGAAAGTAAGAGGCTATATAGAGGGTCAGTTCCAAATACTATATTTACAATGTGCAAGGATACTGGAGTGATAGAGGTAGATATTTATAGGGGTATGGTGACTGGGCATTAGGATATATGATAAACAGAGTAGCAGCAGCATAAATGATGATTGTGTGTGTGTGTGTGTGTGTGTGTGTGTGTGTGTGTGTGTGTGTGTGTGTGTGTGTGTGTGTGTGTGTGTGTGTGTGTGTGTGTGTGTGTGTGCGTGTGTGTGCGTGTGTGTGTGTGTGTGTGTGTGTAGCAGGGGCATAGGCATGGCTGGGCTTGGGTGGACACACCCACTGGGGAGCCAGGCCCTTCCAGACCACCCATTGAGCAAAAACCAAAAAGGACTCACAGGACTCTACATTGGCTATTCTGTCAAGATGGTCTGTTTGTCTCTACAGACAAAACATAGAGTGGTTCATGTACATACTACCATGCTGTTGTGACATACACTAATGGAAGTATTTTTAAGATTAGACCAATTGGTGTTCAGGCAAGCAATACTGATTACTATGTCAGGGATGACCAAGCAGGCATCGAGAGACAACAGAGTAGCGTGCAATATAAGGGTTTTATTTCTCAAAACGTAGAAAATAAACCAAAGTGCTTTAAAATATACAAAGTGATAAATGAATAGAAATGAAAAACAGACTATTTTATTTTATTTTACTTAACTAGCCAAGTCAGTTCAGAACATATTCTTATTTTACAATGACTGTCACGCCCTGGTCGTAATATATTGTGTTTGTCTTCATTTATTTGGTCAGGCCAGGGTGTGACATAGGTTTATTGTGGTGTGTTTTGTCTTGGGGTTTTGTGGGGTGTTGGGTGTGTGGCTTAGTGGGGGTATCTAGCAAAGTCTATGGCTGTCTGGAGTGGTTCTCAATCAGAGGCAGGTGTTTATCGTTGTCTCTGATTGGGAACCATATTTAGGCAGCCATATTCTTTGAGTGTTTTGTGGGTGATTGTTCCTGTCTTTGTGTTTGAACCAGATAGGCTCAGTCACTTGGTTTTTTCTTTTCAATTGTTTTGGAAGAGAAGAGAACGAGCGCCATTCTCCTTGCGGAGATGGTGCTAAATACATCAACACGGTCGGTCCCTGGGATTGGGCTGGCCAACACGATTCGGTTTGCTTGGAAGGAAAAGGAGTTTGAGCCTTTAGGACGGGAATCCTTTGGAAGGATAATATTGATGGGGATTCTAAAGCTGACGGTGAAGGACGTGTTTTGTTTCCAAGGCAACTCGTTGGAGGGAGCATACGACGTTGCACTATATACAGAGGAAAAACACGATGATATCCTGAGAAGGGCAAGAGCAGTGGGAGGTGAGAGGCCGATGTGCCACTACGAAATAACAAGCCTGGCGAAGAATAACTTTAGGGTTGTAACTGTAAACATTTACAACCCTTACGTTAAGGACGAAGAGGTGAGGGCTTTTCTGGGGAGACATGGATAACGTCTCCTCAGCAAGGCACCTCAAAGACTCCCTTGGGTTTTGGAATGGGAGGAGAGGCTTCCAGGCCCTCCTCAGAGAGGACCCAAGGGGACATGGTGGCTACCTCCATCCTCCTGCTATGTTCTCCCTAGGGGCTGACAGGGGACGTTGTATTATGCACGTCAGCCCCCATTTTGCAGACGCTGTATGGCCTATGGTCACATTTTCGCCTCATGCAGTGCAAGAAAATGCAGATTTTGTGCATCTGAGGATCACGAGGCGAGGATTGTGACAAGCCTAAGACGTGCCATGGGTGTGGCTCGTCAGCACACCTGTGGAGGGGTGCCCGGCCCGTCAGAGGTCATATGCGTCTGCTGCTGGGGGAGCAGGAGCGGGGGGATGGGGGAAGAAGAGGAGGGGAAGGAAGCACGCCTCATGACCAGAGATCAGGTCCAGAGGGGAAGGCCACAAGGAAGGAGGAGGAGCCAGAAGCGGCGGATGGAAGAGAGAAGGAAACGGAAGGCACGGGAGTAGGAGAACCAGAAAAGCGGCGGAAGAAGGCAACCGAGTGGAGGAGCATGAGAGAGAAGAAAAGCGAGGGAGGAGTGGTGGAGAAGGAGACGGTGGAAGAGAAAGTGGACTGGGGGAAAGTGCCATGGTGGAAGAGATGAGGGGTATGGTGGAGGAGCTGGCGGGGGGGGAGGGTGGTATCTCTTCACTGCCGCCATCACCAAAGAAGAGTATGAAGAGGAGGGGGCGATTGGCCGACAGTGAGGGGGAAGGGATGGCCAAGAGAGTGATGGGGCGGGAGAAACCTCTGGGTTGCTGCTGGTTTCCCCAGGCCCTCAACTTCTGTTGGGTGGGGACACACATAACAAGACTCAGGACTGGGTACAAGAGGAGGTGGGGAGTTTTTGTTTGGGGACTCAGCCTCCCAATTTTTTTCCAAACCAGCTGCAACACTGGGGAGGGGAGGATTGTGGGGTAGACCCAGGGTGCAGGGCACTCCGGAGCCAAACACTATTCCTGCATCCTGGGAGGGTGTGATGGAGGAAGAGGGGGATGTCGGGATTACGGATGGTGTTCTCACCGGTAGATATGGAGCAGGGAGCATCGGGGTGAGTCTCCTGTTTTATGTTTTTTTCTGTCTGGGTTTAGAATTTGAGTGTATTATATGTATTTATTTTCATGGAGTCTAATTTTACTTTTGTTAGTTTAAATGTAAGGGGTTTAAGGGATTTTGTTAAGAGGAGGGCGGTTTTTAGTTATTTGGAGGGTGTGGGGTTTGATTTTTGTTTTTACAGGAGGTTCACCTGAGGGATGGAGGGGATGTTATTAGGTTTAAGAGGGAGTGGGACAAGGGGAGTCGGTTTGGGGTGTTGGGGGTGCACTCATCGGGGTAGGGATTTTGTGTGGGCACAGGGAGGTAAAAGTGGAGGATTCTTTCGTGGTAATGCAGGGGAGGGTTATAGGGGTGGATGTCACGATAAGGGATTGTAAATTTAGATTAGTGGTGGTGTATGGGCCACAGGTGGTGGCAGACAGAAGGGAGATGGTGGACTGTCTGACTCCCTGTGTGTCACAAATAGGAAATTAGTGATAGGGGGATTTTAATACAGATTTAGGAAGAGGGGGATAGCAGTGCGGGCGCCATTGCCAGGCTAATGGCTTGCCATGGTCTGGTAGATGGTGGTCTGCACACTACTCCGAAAAATGGACGGTCCTACATGGCGTAACTCCAGGGGTTGAGCGGAGGCTCGACTATATTTTTGTACCCAGGTCTTTGGGTAAGTTGTCTGGGCGGCTGTTGCCTGTTTTCTTTTCGGATCACGACGGGGTGCTCCTGCAGGTGTGGTCGCCAGTCTGCCTCTTTGGTAGAGGGTACTGGAAGCTAGATCGGGATGTGCTGGAGGAGCAGGCTTTTGTTGACGGGTTTTATGGTTTCTTTTGAGGCTTGAGGGCCTCCGGTCCATGTGCGAGGGGTGTTAGAGTGGTGGGAATTAGTTAAGGTGAGGATTAGGGCTTTTATAATAGGGTATTGCAAGAGGAAAAAAAGGGAGGAGAGGAGGGAGGTGGATCGTATCCAGAGGTTAATTGAACTCGAATACGAGGCAGGCAACCTCGGCGGGTCGTTTGACTGGGAGAGATCCGCAACCCTAAAGGCGCAGCTCAGGGAGTTGCAGGAGCGGAAGGCTCGAGCTTTCCTTGAGCGAGCGCATAGTGGCTTTCTAGAACATAATGAGACTTGTTCTGCTATGTTCTTTAAGTTGGTTAGGCAAGACAGAGTAGGAAGGTAATGCATGGTGTTAGGGAAGAAAATGG
This sequence comes from Oncorhynchus nerka, assembly GCF_034236695.1. Classification (NCBI taxonomy): domain Eukaryota; kingdom Metazoa; phylum Chordata; class Actinopteri; order Salmoniformes; family Salmonidae; genus Oncorhynchus; species Oncorhynchus nerka. Next base: position 48,200,191 of record NC_088398.1, on the reverse strand, counting down.
TAGTATAGTTAGAGAACCAGAGGATATGGTCAGGGTGACAACTGATCATTTCCAAGGTTTATTTAAGGAAAGGGAAATAGATGTAGAGCAGGAAATGTGTTTTTAGAACACTTGTCCAGGCGGTTGCGGAGGACATTAGAGAAGTGATGGAGGCCCAGATCTCACTAGAAGAGGTTGAGAGCGCTCTTAGGAGGATGGGAAAGGGAAGGTGCCTGGGATAGATGGGCTGCCGGCTGAGTTTTATCTCAAGTTTTGGGGTATACTTGGACCAGTGGTCTCGAAGTCTTGAAGGCCATCCTTGAGACGGGGTCGGGGGATCAATGGCTGTTGGTGTGCTGTCACTTTTATATAAGAAGGGGAAGTAACAGACCTTGGCAACTGGCGGCCGTTGACCATGCTGTGTGTAGATTACAAGCTACTTGCAAAGGTTTTAGCAGACCGGTTGCGCACAGCCCTTCCCTACGTCGTTCATGAGGATCAGACGTGCGGGGTAGAGGGCCGCTCTATTCGATGGAACCTACAGTTAATCAGGGACTCCATCGCTTGGGTTGAAGATAGAGGTCTGCCTTTAATGGTAGCAGCGCTAGATCAGGCGAAAGCCTCCGATCGCGTGAATAGATCCTTTTTATTCAGAGTGTTAGGTCGATTAGGATTTGGGGAGAAGTTTATAGGATGGATTCGTACATTATATGTCGGAGGCGGGGTGCCGAGTTAGTGTAAATAGTCACTTGGGTGATGTTTTGACCTCTCGTCTGGGGTCAGGCAGGGTGCCCACTCTCGGCTCTCCTCTTCGTTCTGTACATGGAGCCTCTGGGGGCTGCCATTAGGGCAGACACAGGGTGGAAGGTTTGCTGATCCCTGGAAGTGGTGGGCTGCGTGTTAAGATGACGCAGTACGCCGACGACACTTCCTTGCTGTTGTGCAAGGACTCGTGCCCTGACAAGGTCCCTTGCCATCTTTGGGGATTTCACCCGAGCGTCGGGAGCAGTTCTGAACCATGCAAAGTCTTCAGTCAAGTTTTTCGGAAGATGGCGCGGTAGAACGGATGTGCCTGGGGTTATCTCTCTGTGAGGGGGCCCTGAGGATTCTCGGGGTCCATTTTGAGACCTCCGGCTCAGCGACGCTAAACTGGAACATGCGTATCGCAGTGGTACAGAGGAAGCTAGCAATGTGGAAAGCTAGGTATTTGTCTTTTATGGGCAAAGTCCTGGTCCTAAAGGTGGATGTGTTGCCGTCTCTTTTGTATTTGGCATACATCTACCCATTGCCGGCTTGTCTGAGGAGGCCTCTAGTGAGGCTTGTGTTTCAGTTTATGTGGAGTGGCAGGTGCGAGTGGGTCGCCAGGGCACGCATGATCTGTCCCATCGGGGAGGGAGGTAGGGGGTACCACATTTCCCCTCAAGCTGGACTCAATTTTTGTTTCCTTCTTGTTAACGGAGCTTGCTCAGCCAGTGATACACCCGTCCGGTTACCTCCTACGGGTGTTTTTCTCGTATCAGGCGAAGCATAATGGTGTGGTCTAACACGGGTCCTCGGGCGGAACAGCTGCCGTGGCACTTTGGTCATGCGGCCAAGTGGCTGCGTGCGCACCCTGAGGTTGAAGTTGCCCGAGTAGGTTTAGATCACAGGCACCTGTACGAGGAGGTCAGAAGGGCAGGGAGTCCGGCGCCTGTAGTGGGCATCTCGGAAGTGGTCTGGGAGGGAGTGCAGGCGCGGGGTCTGGATAACAGGCTCAAGGACCTGAATTGGTTGAGCCTTCATAAGTGTTTGCCGGTACGTTCCATCTTGTACCGGTATAATTTGGTGCAATCCCCCACCTGTCTAAGATCCTCTTGTGGCAGGGAGGAGACTGTGCGCCATGTCTTTTGGGACTGTGCCTTTGCCGGAGTAGTATGGGCTAGGGCACGGGTGTTGTTAGGTTTGGTAAAGGGGGATTTTGTATTGACGTGGGCCAGGTTAGAGAGGGGTGTAGGGAGAGCGAGAGGGACGGATAGGGACAGGTTTCTGCTCTGGCTTCTCATGAGTCTCTTTAAACGGGGGCTGTGGGAAGCAAGGCAGAACATGGTGAAGACAGGGAAAGATTGGGGGGGTGGAAGGGATAGTGAGGAGGGTGGAAGGAGATTTGAGGGGAGGATGAAGAGGGAGGAGAGGAAGTGGGGGCAGCATGCTGCTCGGGAGAGGTGGAAGGGGTTTAGGGCTGGGTGTCATTTAGATTTGTAAGAGGATAGATTAGGGACGGGAGAGGTATTTTGTAGGGTAACGGGGAGGGAAGATGCTCCCCTGAGGTTTTGTTTGTGGTTTATGTTTTAGTTTAATTCGTTTATTTAAAATACCATTATTTGTGTATGTATGTAAATTATGAGTTGTAAAGAATGAATGGTATTGAAGATAATAAACTATTTTTATAAAAAAAAAAAAAAAAAAGATAGGGCTGTTTTGGTTTTCACATTTCATTATTTTTGTAGTTTCTTCATGTATAGTTTTCCCTTCATTAAAATATCATGAATCATCATCACGCTGCATTTTGGTCCGACTCTCCTTCGACGGAAGAAAGCCGTTACAGAATCACCCACCACAACTGGACCAAGCAGCGTGTCAACAGGCAGCGGCAGCAGGAGATACGTAATAAGGAATTCTGGACATGGGAGGAAATCCTCGACGGGAGAGGACCCTGGGCTAAACCAGGGGAGTGTAGCTGCCCCAAGGTGCAGCCTGGAGAATATCGCCGCCCCAAAGAAGAACTGGAGGCGGCGAGAGCTGAGAGGCGCTGGTATGAGGAGAAGCAACAGCGGCAACAGGAGCAACAATATCTGGACTACACAACTTGGGAGGAGATAGACAGGTGGGCGGTCGACCCAGAGAGAGTGCCGGAGCCCGCCTGGGATTCGCTGGAGCAGTGCGAAGCAGGTTATCGGAGAATGGAGTTGGCGAAGCAAGCATGGCGGCGCGGACCGAGAGTCAGCCCCAAAAATGTATTGGGGGGAGGCTCAGGGAGAGTGTGGCAGAGTCAGGGTTCAGACCTGAGCCAACTCCCCCTGTTTATCGTGAGGAGCCAAGGAGGAGACCAGAACCAGAGCCGGTGTTGGAGGTGAGTGAAGCAGAGACTGTGAAGGAGTTAATGGGGAAAGTGGAGGAGAGAGTTATGAGGGAGTTGCTAGGTTGGTGCTTTAGGTACGATATTCGCCCGACGGAGCGTGTCAGGGATTTGATGGCACCTGGGTCAGCGCTCCATACTCGTCCTGAGGTGCGTGTTAGTCGGCTGGTGAAAATTGTGCCAGCCTCACGCACTAGGCCTCCTGTGTACCTACCTAGCTTTGCACGTCCTGTGCCAGTCCTGCTCTCAGGCTCTCCAGTACGCCTTCACGGTCCGGTCCATCCTGTGCCACCTTCACACCAGTCCTCCGGTGGCAGCTCCCGCACCAGGCTTCCTGTGCGTGTCCTCGGTCCAGTACCACCAGTGCCAGCACCACGCACCCAGGCCTTCAGTGCGCTCGCCTGTCTAGCGCTATCAGAGCCTTCCTCCTCTCCAGCGCTGTCGGAGTCTCCGCCTGTTCAGCGCAGCCAGGCCTTCCTCCTCTACAGCACTGCTGGAGTCTCCCGCCTGTTTAGCGCAGCCAGAGCCTTCCTCCTCTACAGCGCTGCTGGAGCCTCGCCTGTTCAGCGCAGCCAGAGCCTTCCTCCTCTACAGCGCTGCTGGAGTCTCCCGCCTGTTTAGCGCAGCCAGAGCCTTCCTCCTCTACAGCGCTGCTGGAGTCTCCCGCCTGTTTAGCGCAGCCAGAGCCTTCCTCCTCTACAGCGCTGCTGGAGTCTCCCGCCTGTTTAGCGCAGCCAGAGCCTTCCTCCTCTACAGCGCTGCTGGAGTCTCCCGCCTGTTTAGCGCAGCCAGAGCCTTCCTCCTCTCCTGTGCTGCCGGAGTCTCCCGCCTGTTCAGCGCTGCCAGAGGCTTCCTCCTCTACAGCGCTGCTGGAGTCTCCCGCCTGTTTAGCGCAGCCAGAGCCTTCCTCCTCTCCTGTGCTGCCGGAGTCTCCCGCCTGTTCAGCGCTGCCAGAGGCTTCCTCCTCTACAGCGCTGCTGGAGTCTCCTGCCTGTTCAGCGCAGCCAGAGCTGCCAGCCTGCATGGAGCAGCCTGAGCTGTCAGTCTGCATGGAGCAGCCTGAGCTGT